>NC_133974.1:91143326-93574258 GCF_047716275.1 Strix uralensis | reverse complement strand
AGCCCAGGTAGCTCCGTTCAGTGAGCTTTACTAATAGAGAAGTCACTGGATTAAACCATTACCTTGAGATGAACCTCGACTAACACATTTTGTGAAAGACCAGGTGATGCCTGCAGTTAATTTTTTTCCATAGTTTAGTGCCATGAACTGGAAAGACCCCTCTAATTTTGACATCTGAAAAACAAAATGTTCTCCTCTCTTCAATATGCCTTTCTAGAGTTCAGGGTTTAGTACAGATCCCTTACAGTATGCATCAGCTTTCTACTCTGAGTCCAACTCTATTTTTGTTTGTCATTCATGGGTGACAGCAGGCATTCATTTGTGTTGTCTCCAAATTAGTTTTTGTGTAAGCATGGTGCCTTTGTAATCAGACAGATGGCTGAGGTTTGATTTCTGACCTAGGGCTTTGCCCATCATGGAAGAAAATGCCATTTGTTACTATCTAAAGGATCTGCAGTGACACGTTACAGGGAGTTCAATCTGGAGGGAGGATTGCACACAGTGAAGGCCTAGGAAGAGAATCCAGGCCAGAGTCCAGGCACAAAAGAAGCCTACTCAAAGTGCAGAGGTTTCACACGTTTATTAGAACAAGCAGTAAACAGAAATCTAAGTATAAAATCTAAATGTTCTCGAGTCTTCGTCCCAGACAGGAAAGTCACATCATGAAAGGCAGATCTAAGTTCTTCTCGCCAGAGCCAAAGTAGATGTAGCCATATTGCTTGGTCATTGGGACGTGGTAGAAGGTCAGTCCCAGCCACAGCAGGCTTCGCAGCACCACCACAGTGCCTCCCTTCTCTAGCTGGACAGTCCAGGAGCCTGTGCGAGAACATGCTCATGAGTCATGGGAAAGGAGGAAGAGGCACCATTCCTGGAGCAAGTGGTCCCTAAACTGAGAGGAGGAGTACACTAGGTTCTGCCTGACCAGTTAACAGTGCACAAAGCTGTGTTTGGAGTTTGTGATGCCTGAAAAGAGGGAAGTCGGGGAGACCAGAAACCTTGATGTCCTTTTTTCTTTTGTCAGTTCGGCCTTACAGGCTCCCCTTGTTTCCAGATGTCTCTCTCTGGGTTCACACAGTAGCATATTCCCATGGCTATGATGGTAATGTCATATGCGTCACAGGAAGGGACCCCTGGCGCTCCAGACTTGTATACTTGATCCCTAGGAGAGGCTACAGCTATTCTTGGCTGCTTCTGAGTGGGCAGCAGTTACTCTTAACAAGCTCTGCCACCTACTTGGTCTAGCTAATAGCTATAGAGAGCCAAGACTAGCTATAGCAGTCATGCATAGGTATGAAATCTCTTCTTAAAATAAACTTGTAGCATTAGTAGTGGGAAGAGGAAGAAGGCGCTTTCCTGCCCCAGGGAAGACTGGTTTCCCTGGTGCGGTGACTGGGAAAGAAGAAGAGAAAGAGAAAAGCGGAGTATTTCATATCTTGGAGAAATTTACAGAATTCTCTTCAGTCTTTTTTGGCTCCTCCCTTGAAGAGGATGTGCATGGTAGGGGCAAAGGGATTAGTTTCTGCTTTGCTTTGGCCCTGCAGAGGAGGTTCAGAGACAGTGTGAAAATGCAATTTCTTGTGGATGCAAGGAGCTCTAAGCCACTGAGTATTTGTTTTGCATCTGACATGACAGCCTGGGAACAATGCCGGAGGGGAGGGAGCTGGAGCATCAGCTTGGATTCAATGCTGGACAGCAAGGAGCTGCCAGGAGAAGAAAATACCAGCTTCAGCACCAAATCAGTAATGCCTAGAGGCTACAATGTAGGGAAGAAAGTTCCTGCTGAATCTCCATCTCAAAACAAAAGCAGCAGGCCCAAATAAAAAAAAAAAAAATGCAGTTGGAGCTGTCAGGCTACTACTGGCCTGGAGTCAAGCAGTCAGCCTATCTGCACCCAAAGCCAAAATCTGCCAATTCCAGAGTAAGCAGAAAGTCTGTAATGTGTAGGGCCAGTTAGATGGTATTCATCCTTGTAGATAATTTTAGGCTCATCAATTTATGCTGTGACTCATGCTTACTCATGTCATGGTTAGACTGGGGAAGGGCTTCTGTGATTGCTGTCAGCTGCCAGTCCTCCCCCTCCCACTAACTTCTGACTCTTGGCCAATTTTAGTCACATCTGACAAAGGGCTGAAGGGCTTTAACACCACAAGTTCCTACAACAGTTCTCCACAGGACGTGGCCCAAGGGTTGACTGCAGCTCCTGAAGCTATTTGGTCTGCCAGCAGCTGCAAGGAAGCACAGGCTGTTTGGCTTGCCTGGCAGCCAAGAGGCAGCAGCTAGCTGGGCAATCAGTGTTTGTGTAGCTTTGGGCTCTTGCACGCTCACTCACAGTACATGTAGTCTCTTACGCAGTTCATAGCAAACAACAGTAGTCAAGGGCTTGAGGGAGGAGGGAAGTTAAGGGGAAATGTATATATGGTGGCTGCAGAATCAGAAAGAAACAACACCACAATTCAAAGCTCTGTAAAGCCAGGTCTCGTAAGTTGTGCTGCTCACTTGTTACCTATCTTTTCTCTTTGTACTTCTGTACTTTTCAAAGGTTTCTTGGACACCACTGTTTCCCCTGTCTCCTTCAGTAGCAAGTTCCAGGGGTTTGTTATACCATAATATGCACAAGGTAAGTCCTGTGTCATCTTTGATCTGTTACCTTTCGAAGTACCCTCTTCCGTTATGTGCAAACATGGAACCAAATGAACAGCAAGAACGCCTACCTTCCATGACAGCCACTGAACTTTCTGACAAACTGACTCTGGCTGCAGGAGAGAAGTACAAAAGAGACATTCACAGTCTTTAAAGACTTGGGAGATTTCTGAACTTCCTTCTAACTCACTCAGCTCCATGTTGCCACTAAAGACAAACAGCTGGAACCGCAGTAAAGCAAAGCACTACTTAATATAGGGCAGGATCAGTACAGGTGTGTACCATCTTTTCAGCTTCCTTGCACTGTGACATTCTTTGCATAGGTCCTAGTTAAAACACGAACTAGTGCCTTCACAAGCAGTGGTTTCACATACAAGGCAATCCCAATCTCCCACACAGTCTCACCAGTGCCACTTGTATGGACACAAGCTGGACTGGATCTTTGTCATACCTGGAGCAAACCCACGTATTATGGTTCAGCCACTGGGATTACAAATTCTGACTGACCGGGTTTCCAACAAAATCTGCGTGTTCTTAAGAAACTTCACTACTTGGATAGCATGGAAACCTAGATGAAGAACACTTCATTACAAAGCAGATCATCCAGTGGCTGAAGCACTACAGCCATCTGCTGTCAAAGGACAAGCTTTCAAACAGTTTCCCGAACTTCACAAATTTTCAGCATTTGCTAGTGGCAGTAGCTAGACTATGCATAGGGGTGTTCAGCAACAAGTGGCAAGCAAATAGGTCTGAATGTAACTGTGACAACTTTTTCTATTTCTCCTTTGAACACTGAGCTGACTTTGCTTTCAATGCAGGGTTCTTACAGCTTGAACTTGCAGAAATGATCTGAAAGCCCTTCCTCCAAATACTGGTGGTTCTTACTGCAGCTTTACACGTTGGTTTGCAGGGGGGAGTGCAAGCTTTTGGAAGAGTTTCTCTGACAAAAAGATAATGGAATGAGGAATTCTCATTGTCTTTGATTTAGGACCAGTCCTCTGAGAAGCAAGTCTGTCAAGAATAGGACTGTGCCTTGCCTTGCTGGGTGGTGAAAGCCTTTAGGGATTATCTAGTTTGCTAACACCTCCCAACATACTGGAAGCATCCAGCAGCCTGGGTACATGTAATAGCTTGTGTATGTATGTTTATGGACACAGATGAACCCTCTGCCCCAGACTATTTACAAAGAACAAAAAGAAATGCTTGGAGCATGACAAGTGGGAAAAGTGAGAGGGAAAATAGGGATACTAATGCTCTCACGAACTATATCTGGATTCAGACTTCTTTTTGTCGGACAAAATCGCAGAGAAGGTAGATTAAATCAAGTTCAATTTGATTAAATTCCCATATCTATGCTCTGGGGCAATACAGTACATGGATCCATGATCTCCTCAGAACATTTACCCAGTGTCACACAGGCTTATCAATCTCTGTGGAGTATTCATCAGCAGTTAACTGCTGATCAAAGGAACTTCCCATGCACCTTCACACCTGGCAGAAATGGACAGATATAATTGAAGACAGCTCCATTCACTTTTATGCTAGATCTGTCAAGGCTGTGATGTGCAGCTGCTTCATTTCCCTACCATCTGTCCAAGCTGTGAACTCTCAAAGGGTTCAAATTTGTCATTTCATAAGTGTGAGACCTTTGGGGAATATTAAGTTGTTACACTTTCCAGCTCTTCTCTGATCCTTGATTCTGCATCTAGTTCTATGCAAATACGGACAATAAAGTTTTGTTGGTGCTGCATAAGTCTTCCTGTGAAATGAGGACCTGGACAAAACAAGCAGGTTACTTAAGGGCAATTGCAACTGGACCAAAGCAACACAGGTTGAGGACAGGAAAAAATTATAAGAAACTGCCTGAAACCATAAGGTCATTTTCATTCAGATCCTGTTTTTGGCCAGAACGATGATTAGTCATAGAGCTGCTCTTTATTCTGCAGAGCCAAACAGCAGCAGCAGTGCCACCTTCCACCTTTGACTAAACAGATCACTGACAACATTTTTCTAACCCAGCTATCAAAGGTGATTTATTCAGTATACTTTTCCAGACTGGACTTTTGCAACACACAAAACCCATTCAGAAACTGCAATTGATACACTATGCTGGTGTCTGCCTTCTAAGAAGATATCACATTAAAGTTCTGGAACCTATCTGCTTATTTAAGTCCTTTTCTTCAAAGGAAGAAATTAAAGCCCATTATCTCAGTACTTATTTTTTTCCATACCTCACCAAGTTAGCAGTATTTGAGGAAATGGTCCAGAAAACAAAATTAATATTTGACCTCATGAGACATGAAGAAAGTTGTTCTCCTTGAAAGATCCAAGACAATTGTATTCCCTTCCATCACAGCTCAAATCTCACAGTCTTCAAACAAGATGTTTTTTTTCAGGCCCACCTGTCTTGTAGGAGTTTGAAATAATGATGTCATAAATCACTCTAAAAGTACTTCAATCAGTAGCTAATGAACAGTATTAAATAATAGCTTAAAATGAATATGCCTTCTTTCTTCCTTCAAGAGAATGCCTTAGAAATGCATTTAATAATACAGTATAAAAAGGGATGAGGAGAATCATGAAAATTAAATGCTGCTTTTACCCTTGGGTTTTTTTTAAAAACTTTCCTGCTATTACAAATGGTTCTTGGAGTAAAATCATTGCATAGGTAGGTGTAGATCTGTATTACTATAAAAATGCAGAAGCAGGATACTGGGTTAAAATCCTTTCTAACATTGGCTCAGAATATCCCATGGCAGTCCCTGTGACAGACAACATGTCTCTTACTGGGAGTCTGGGAAGCTCAGAGCATCAATCTGTAAGGCACACCAAGACTCCTAGATAAAACTTGTCAGGAAAAAAAATTTTAAGTTATTATTATTTGCATTGGAGGGAATACAACTAGAACTAGGAGACAGCAAGGAAAAGCTGACTTTCCTAGAGTTAAATACTTATTTTAACTTGCATCTATGTGTGAGCTGTAGCCTGTATTGTCCCTAAATCAGACAGCAGATCTACTTCACTCATCATGCAAAGCTCACTGAGGTACAGGGAACAGGAGGTCATTGCTCTCACCCTAGAGATTTCTCACAGTAACTGCTCTGGTGAGGTTTCCATTCTTCAAAATACATTTTTTTTTTTAAAGATCAAGTTAATTCTTAAGCTGCACCCAGCAACCTAAGGAGGCCAAGCACTGTCTGTGCTGAAACTATTGCCTGTTGCTGCTCCAGAAGGGAAGGGAGGGAGCTGCTGTGTGGGAGGAAAGAGCATGGGAAAAATATCCGCTGGATGAAGATCTGGAGCTTCCTATTCCCTCTTTGGATCAGGCTGCAGCCTCCACCCCTCCAAACACAGGCAGGAATTCTGAGGAGTTCCTTACATCTTTCCCAAACAAGAAAGTGTTTTGAAGATCCTGATGCTCACCCAGTGTTAAACCACTGCCTTTTTTTTATGGCCCTTCAACAGCTGCCAGGACACCAGGGCTGAATTTCAAAAGTCAACCTCCTTCTCAGCTTCTTCCTTTCCAGTTGCCAATAGAAATCCCTGTCTCATCCCCCATGTCTGTCTCCGCTACAGGCTGAATCTTGTAATTCACAGAGGCAATAGGATGCATGAGACGTTAGCTTTTAAACAAAAGTCTTTTAAGAGGGTTGTTTGCAGAAGAACTTTCCTGCCATAACTGGTCCACTTTCAGTATGACCTCTCATAACATTGCTGCTTTGGAGGTGATTCAGCAGTGCCTCGTTTCAGTGCAAGCTTGAGACGAAACAGCTTTAAGAGCTAGACAGCCCGATAGAGAGGCTCCATGTCGCAAAAGCTCACAGAGGGTCATAAAAGTGACATTCTCAATTCCTCTTCAAATGAGGAAATGTCTCAAGGGAAAAGCAGCTACAGCATGGCTGCACTTACCATTAACACAATATGCTGCCACAAGAGCAGGTTATAACGCATCTTGCTGCAGTCAGTCCTGAGTGAGAGTGAAGTAGAGAGTTATAGGACAAATATTAACACCCAGAGAGGGGCAGCATAACCGCTTCCCTTTGCAAAAGCAGCCGCTGCTTGGCTGTGTGACCCCAAGCACTTAGCTCTGACAATGCTACTGCACCCGTGGGATTTAGCTTCCATTTCCCTCCAACAGAAAATCCTACACTGGGAAGAGATTCCTGCTTCTAATTTGCTGTCTGTAGGGAACAAAGACAAATGGCAAAGCAGAGCAGCTGTAAGGAAAGGTCACTGTGCTCTGGCTCTCAACAAATTTCACCACACGGACATTTCATGCACAGCCTACCAGCCATAAGGACACATCCAAACACTCTTATGTGGGGCTCAAACTCCTTCATGCCACTTACTGGCTTCAAACTAAATCTCTTTCATTTGCTTGACACACCACCTGCACCCCATATGTTAACACTGCTGTCAATATTTCCAATTCCCCATATAACTATTTAATAATAATTAAATAAAAACACAGACTGGTTGCAGGTTCAGTACTATTTTAAAAAGCCTCCAGAGCCAGGAAAGCACAGCTTACAAACAGTCAGATGCTGCCAAGCAGCTCTTGCGTGGTCCTAATGCCTGCCACGTCTTTGACACACAAATACAACCATGCCCAAACCTCAGAGTAAAATGATCTTACTTCAGAGGCTTTTTCTCTCCATTATCCTCTCTCACTGAGGACACCTCTGCAGCACAAATGATTAAGATGGGCCCGGGCCTTCCATTTACACACAAAATACCTGCTTCCCACTGACAAGGAAGACTCAGGGATTGCAGTGTTGTCGCAGATGCACAGTATTCAGGTGCCTCCAAGTACTGGGTGAAATTCAGGCCATACTTAGACATCTGACAACAGTGCCGCTTAATCCAGTCGAAGCAGCCTCTGCCCTCAAACCCTCATTCCCTCCCTCATCATTCTTCCATCATAGAGACCACAAAAGTGTTTATTTAATTTACTGCTCAGTGAACCAGGTCAGGGAAATGATCTGGCTGAAAAATAGTCTAGCCAAAAATAAAGTTATTTTTCCAGCTGGAATCTGGCTGCACAGCCAGCAATGCCAACACAAAAGAAGGGACAATACACAGACATAAATGAGCAGCAGAGGATGGGAAGGACTGAAAAAGCTAGCACAGAACTAATACACATCAAATTAGTCTCCCTTATAGCCCAGTTAGTTTGCCCTTTAGTCCTAAATCCACCTGATAATTAGAATAGAGCTAGAATCCTTTAGAATACTTTTAACCTTTTGTTGTTACAAAAAAATATGCAGACTTTGCACAGAAAGCATCCAGAACAAAGATTTGGAATGGGGTTGCACACTAGAGGAAAGAGCAGGACAATATGCAATCAAAACTTATAAGGAGTAGGGAAAACTGATTAAAATCCCTGCTATTTGGATTATGACAACTACAATACAGATCATTGTATCTTGGGTCTTCTGCAGTAAATTTAGAAATCTCTGAGTGGCAAAGCACCCTTCTTCCAAGCACAAGTTTACGCTGGATCTCGTCACACTCCATATTTCTTGTTCAGCTGGTCGCTGTGGAAACGTTTTTGGAGCGTGCCAGGAGTCACGTAGCATCTACCTGGGGAGCCCCTGCATTAATCCGTCACCTTCGTGGTCTTCTGTGAGCCCATTGGTTGGTAGGAAGAAAAAGAAGGAGTCTCTCGCCCCTCCCTGCTCTGAATGAAAGACGCTTCCTCTAAATCTTGCTACAGGATTTCAGGCTCAATTCAGCTTCTTTGGGGCTTTTGTCACCAAACAAATGTGATGTCTTTGAAAGAAAGATTAACAGTTTGATGAAAGGATGCAATGGACAGCTTTGTTCTAGCCTGCTTCCCCCTAGAGTTTTCGGTCACTGTCACTTTCTTACCCACGGGAGAATATCTGTCTGACTCTCAGAGGAGATTATGGCCACCTTGTAAGATTTTGCCTCTCCTGATAACAAAGCACTGGCCACTTTGAGGAGGTGATAATGATGAACAGGGGCTAGATTAGGGGCAAAGAACCTCACATTGATCTCTGAATTCTGAGAGAACACAAAGCAGTCGATGCTGGGATTCAAAACCCACCGAATGCTTAGAGCACATCCAATTCACACTCCTGCAGGAGGGGCAAGGCTACAAACCCTGTCAATCCCCCAGTTGTATTTCTTACCTCATCATCAAGTTAGCAGGACTAGTTAAAGGGGCTTAGGACAAGGAACAGATGGCATGGATTATAAACTGTTGATGTTTTCATACTAAACCAGATATGAATTCTGGCCCAAATTACCTGAAGAGTTTACCACTTTCTGAGAAGACTGTCACACTGAGCATATCCATGCAGCACAGTGCAGTTGTGTTGATATTCAAGCTAGTTCTGAACACTAAAGATGGCTAAGCATCTTCCAATGCCTGGGATAGCCTAGCTATCTCTGCACAGCACAACTGCTATACAAATATACCCATAGATCAACCATCCCTCATCCTTTTCCCTCTACACACAGCCACACAACCCTTCAGTATGCAGAATTTCAAACCATATTATATTTGTTTACAGTAAAACAAGACAATGCCTGTTGACTCCCTCCCTGCAAAAGTTCTGTGGCCAAAGGGGCACCAAACAGCAAATGAAAGCTATACGCAGGGCTGGCACCAATGGCAGCTGCTGCACAGGCAGGAACTGCCACTTCTCATGTGGAGTCCCTTCAGAGATAGATCACTCCCAGCAAAAGCTGACCTCGTTCAGATTTCAGTGACACACAGACTGCCCTAGGCTTTCCCCTGCAAGTAATTTTTCATCATTCCCTAGAGAAAGGGTTAGGCCAAGGCTGACTGATAAAACTACAACTTCTGGTTCTAAGAGGCTTTACCAGCATTTCCCATCAGTTCAGCAAGGAGTTCTTCTTTCCATGTCCAGTGAACAAGGAGCTAAAATGGAGACAGGGTGGGTGATGATTTCTTTTACTAAGGAGGAAGAAACTTTAAATACAATCTCTGGAAAGTTGCTACGAAGACTCCGCTTCTGTCCTCATTCTTTCACTGCAGCAGTCAGAAGGGCAAAGACTCCACCACAGCTCTCAGCTGATGGGCAGCCCTGCTCCAGTATAAACTCATCCAAGGCCTCTGACTAAACAAGACCCCTGAGGTGATACAGACCTAGGACCCTAAAGCAGTGAATGCACTGCTTTATTACCCATAGACACAAAGCCCAAGGAAAACAGACTCCTTTCCAGAAATCAAGGCAGACCATGGACAGCCAGTCAAAAGCTATAATACTAGCTAGCTCTGGAGTCCTCCCGCTCTGCTGCCACGTGAGAGGTTTCAGTCTGATCTTGAACTCCTGAGCTGGCTGCGCCCCAGCTTGTAGGAGGGACAACATCCTGTATTGCTCCCAGGCAACTCTCTTGGGTCACTGCAGGAGTGGCCTTAATAGCCTCTAAAGGCTCCCCAGTCCACACATCACTAGCAAAATGAAGAGTGTCTACTTTTGAAAGATGTAGGAGACATGCTTATGTATTTGTGTATGTCCACTGCATGCCTGCAATCACTAAGTGTGCTTAGAAAGCTACTGAAAAGCCCAGTGACCATTCCAGAAATTGCCTAAGCCTGGAAGGGAAAGAGTACCTTCTCCATACCTACAGTTCAGGAGGTCAGTATACCACACACAGGCTGGAAACTCAGGCCATACCTTCTCCTCAATTTGATGCTGCTCCTGGTGCTTTTCCTTCTCATTTTACTTTTCTGGTGTTTCCTTTTCTGTGCTCAGCACTGACAATGCTGGCACCATAGTGCGCCCTGCTGGAAGGTAGCAGCTACGGCCATCCTAGAATTAATTCTAGGGATAGCTGACTTCAGTTTTAACAGAGAAATTCAGGTACCAATGCTTTAACTAATAACCCACTGAGCCAGCTATTCGGTTCGACTCCCACATCTGAAAGCTGACTGTTCTGATGCACGCTAATCTGTATCAACCCTTCTGTACCACTATGTTATGAAGCTTGTTTGTCAAAATCACTTGTATAAATGTCAGGTAACTCCATGGGATACTGCAGCTCAGTTTCACATGCTCACCAAGCCTAAGGATCACCAGTCCCAACCAGGAATAGCTGTGAGCCACGCTAGGTTTTTCAATCTACATTTGGGCTACCTCTTTTTATCCTTGCTAACGTGAAGCACTGCCCTCTCATTCATTATGGATCTTTTAGTTTGGATTTCAGTGAGACAGCTTAAAAAGCCTTGTCCCCGTGTGGCTCTTGGCAGGCTAAGAAGTGCTCTTGCTCTCAGCTTTCACAGGGCTGGGGAGGTGCTGCTTATTGTTAAGCAATGAAAGGGGAGGGCTCAGGTCACATCTGTGAAATGTTAGCGGAGAAGGGAGGCTGGGTGAAAGTAGGTGGCCAGCACAGCACAGCACTTTGCTGGATTTTGCAAGGCCACTGGGGAGATAGGCAGCCATTTGTCTTAGAGCCCTGATAACCAGCCGACTTGCTCTCTGCTGGCGAGCTGGGGGTTGTAAATACCTCTGCAGACACAGACTCTTCAAATGGCTGGAGACGAGGCTGATAGGGGATTAATCGCCTGGAGGGGGGAGTCGAAAGGGAGTTAATTAGCTGTGTTAATGCATGGAGATAAAGCAGGTTCGTGTCTCCTGGCCTTCTTCCTTAAAGCACCTGGGCTTTTGGGGCAGCCAAGATGGGGCTACCAAAACGGCCCTTGAGAGTGGCCAGAGGAAACCATCTCCCACTTAGAAATGCAACCTCTCCATCTTCAAGGGCCCATTAAGCACCAGCTTTTGCTAAACCAATAAAGAGCGTGCTAATGAAGCTCAGAGGACAGGAGGTTAGTGTTCTAAACCAGGCTACTGTTCAGCAAGTTTACAGAAAGGCCAGTGCCCAAAGTATTCAGCCAAGGAAATAGCCACAAATCCCTTTGTCTGTAATGCTGTATAAGGAATGCTCCAAAACCACTGCACTTTCAGGCGAAGAAATAGAGCTACAGACTGAGTGGCTGTCACTTTCTTCACAGTCAAAATAGCAAGGGAGCTGAAATGATCTTGTCTAGGCCCTTTTCCTCCTCCTCTGCTGAATCTTGAAACCGCAAGTAGGCAAGCCTCACTATGATCCCCCTACCACTGTATACCCATTTAGAATAATGCTATAAAATCTGTCCCAGCATTACAGAGTCAGTCAGCAATTACATGTGAGAGGTCTCAGCTCCCCAGTTTACAATGGACAGCAACAAGTCAGGAATCTCCTCAGTCCTCTTTTGAGCCCTCATGCATCATAGTTCAGGAAGCAAAGCCAGCTGTACTGAGAGTCCTGCACTCAGTCACTGTCTCAGAAACCCATTGTCACCTTTGTGTTATTGTCACTGACAATGAAGAAGCCCAAGCTAAACATCACCCTCCACAGCCATTGTCAAGTTTACAGCCAGGCATACCAGGAAATCATCTGTTCTAGATTCCTACATACCACTGCCCATTAAACGGAACTCAGTGACTCATGTCTGGGACTAGCAACTTATATTTGCATTTGGCTAAAACACAATTCCCAGGAAGACATCCAGCATGACACTAAGATACCAAGAGATGCAAACTCATCCATTGCACTTGCTAGCCAGTAATCATTTCACTGTTAAAATTTATACCTAATTTTTCATTTTAGTTTTTCTGGCTATAATTTTCAGATGCTGGTTCCTGCTATGCCGTTCTCTGCTATACTAAATAGATCTTCAGTACCGAATACTTAAACTCCATGGAGTATTTACACAGTGTAATACAGTCATTGTCATGTTCTTTTCTGTAAGATAAACAGATTGAACTGTTTATGTCTCTCACCAGTCCTTGAATCAGTTTGTGGCTCTTTTCTGCAACTCTCCAGTTTGCAATGTGCAGTAATCCAGTTCTGATTCCACTAACAGTATATGCAAAAGTAAAGTCACCTCCCTGTTCCTATTTGCTACTCCCCTGTTTATACATCTACAGCTCATATTAGCCTTTTAAGTCTCAGGATCAGACTGGGAGCTGATGTTCAGTGCGTTGTGTCTGGATTTCCTTTCAGAGCCACAGCTTCCAGAGTACAAGTCTGGCTTCCAGTTCCTGCTCTTAGATACATGATTTTGCAGGTAGCTACATCAAATGTACTTTCTTTAAGTAATCCCAGTTTATCAGATCTCTGTAACTGTCTTGCCCTTGTCATTATTTGTCTCTCCACCAATCCTTCACTTTTAGATCATTTATAAATAAGTTGAAGAACATCAGTACTGGCACTGGTCCCAGCTGAAGCCCCTTCTGACCCCGTCCAGAAATACACCCTTTCAGTGACTTCTGAATCACAACTACTAATCAAGATAAGTTTAGGGAAATATTTCTGCAATGCTGGGATTTATTAAAGGTTAGCATCGTAAGTATGCCACAAGTCTCCTGAGATGATTTCAGATGTAACTTATCTGGCTCTGCCATTTTCATTTTTTGATGAACAGAAAAGGTTGCCTAACTCTACCCTCTCTTACCAAATAGTCTGAATAGTGTCTGAAACACTATTTTATTGTCTTCATTTGATTGACTTCATATTCCTTTCCAAACAGAAAAAAAAAAAAAGAGCATTTCTGCCCTTCTTATCAGCCTTTTTACTGTCACCATTTAGTACCATTACTATGCTGCCTTTTCCTCTCAATATACTTGAAAAAATCCTCCTTACAGCTGTCATGGATTATTCCAGGTTATCCTGGCTTCCTTTGTCATTTTCTACTCATTATCAACTCCAATTTGTATCAATCATTAATTGTGACCAACTTTCTGCATTTCCTTGTATATTGCCTTTTTTTTTTTTAATTCTAACTCCTACTTTTATTCCATCAGTGAACTGTGGTAGGCTTTCAGCCAAAGCAGCCATTTCTTGACTGGGATTCATGACTTTTGAATAAACTCTTCTCACAGAAATCCTATTTCCACTCATATCTTTTCCTAGCTACATTTTTTCTTTCCCTTTGCCTCTGACATATCTCCCCTCCTGCATCGGTTTTTAACAGTGCCCTGTTGGTGTCCCTTATCTCCATATCAAAGTGATCTGAGTCAGTAATCTGTAACAAACCTTCAGAGTCAAGTTATTGCTTTTCTGAACTGTAGTTTGAAAGCACCAAAGAACCAAATTCTCCATCCCCTGTTTTGCTTCCTCCCAAGCTTTCCATTCTACACTGGTACCTTAGGCTTTCTCCCATCCCCTTCCTTTATCCTTGCAGAATGTAGCACTGCCTGACTGTGGTCAAAGTAAAATCATCCTTCCCCCTCCATTTTCACTTTCCCCATCATGCCAAAGTGACTATTATTTCATATCTACACACCATTAGGTCAACAAGTGAAAATGCTGTAGGCACGCTAGGAATTATTGCTATTTGCTTTCCCATTCCATTATCTACAAGAACATGTAAAACTGCCACAACTCTAGTTCCTGAAATGCTAACACCCAGGGTGCCAAACTCCATGCAGCAGAAAGGACCATGCTGGCGATCTGCCAGCAGCTGAAAGGCTACATCTAATTGTGCATAAAGTTGAGCAGATTGTCTGCTTAGACTAGAGCAAACAAGCTTATCTTTAAAGCAGACATATGGCCAGCAAAACCTACAGATCCCAGCATGCAATGTTCTGGCCAGCTGGCCATTTGGATCAGAATGAAGCATTACATGATCTGATACTGCAGTGACAGAAGATCAGTATCTCAACACCCCATGTTCAAAAATCATGAGTCAGGCCACTCAAATTCATGAGTTTGGATCTGACAGCTGGAGATTTTAAAGGGAATAAACCCACTGAATTTGCTTTTGAGACAGGGTTCACATTCTCCCACTTTTCTCTACAATCATATAAAAAATGCATTTTTAAAAAAAAAAAAAAAGCTAAGTGACACAGTCACTTATCTCTGGGAGCTGAGACACCAAGAAAAAATAGACTCACAGTATGATTAGGGGAGGAGCAGCAACACATTCTGAACTCTTAAAGTGCACAAATAACCTTATAGATAGACAGAATCTGGAACCTGCAATCACCGCAGATATCACTGGTAAAGATCAGGGTGGCAGACAGTTTTGTTACAAAACTCCAGGTTTTCCAATCTTGCACTAAACTCTCTGTTTTTACCATTGTTTCTTTTATTCAACCCAGTTCTAACTTCCTTTCTTCCCACCTCTCAGCTGTCATATAAAATGTTCTCTCTGCCTCCAACTTTCCATTCTGTAAGACACCTCTGCTCGCTTATAATGACACACCATACATTTTATGACAGTTACCCCCTTGACAGCCGTCACAGATGCTCAGTCTCCAATTAATAAAGAAAACTATTCCAACAGAGTTGTTACTTTTAGACAGGTTAAAATCAGCCCTTAATCTCTCAGTCCTGTTCTTTAGGTCTTTTAAGATGCTAGGGGAATTCTAGCCAATGCAGGCTGGGAGCATCACTCAGATGTTGCTCACCCCCAGTACACTTTTTGTGTATTTGTTGAGGGCAGAGACAATTCTGGCTTCAGTCACAATTCTAGATGCAATGGATTTGGGAATTCCTACTTCTGCTCTGACAATAGCTGTTCAAGAGAGGACCTAGCCAGGAAGGGCAAGAAAAACTTCAGGTCAAAATGAGGGGATTTGCCAGAGCTATGAACATGTCAGGAAACAGAAAAAGCACTGTCTGCTCTAGGTCAGGACTGACATGCACTGGCAGAGCTGAAGTAATCTAAGAACCAGAGTTTGAGTGCCTTGCAAGCAGGAGTGAGCGACTTTGGCAGAGCCATGCTGATAAAATCAGCAGAAAGCCTGTGTCTGCCCTCTGTTGGGTTTTTTTTTCCCCCCACATTCTCACAAGCAACCAGTACTTTAGACAACCTGAATGCTTGTTAAAGGGAAGTGAGTTGATCTTTCTTTAATGTCAGAGCTCCTATCTGCATGTGATAGAGTGCAGTTAGAGAGGCTACATGCCTTGCTGATCCTGTAACCATTCCTGTCTTCCTTTGCCTGACAAGCTCATTCCATCAATCCCCAGGTTCAGTCCAAAAACGAACAGGACAATACAGCCAGAGTTGCACAGGCACCATGATAAATCTTCTCCTCTTCCATTAAGAAGCACTCAGCTGCACTTGAGCTCAGGTAGTATTCAAGAGGCAACTTTTTTTGAGGGGACTGAGATCTGCACTAACAGCAACAACCTTCCAGGAAGGGGGCAAAGGTTTACACTTACAGAGACCTCGGGTTGCCCCAGGAAGACAAAACATGGCAGTGGCACAGCTGAGGCCCACTTCCTATCTGCCACTGTGTTAAATACAGCTACACGTCAAATTTGATTTAAAGACTTCAACAAAACCGCCATCTTCATGGCTAACACACAGCATGACCTGCCAGTTGCCTGGTCCCTTGCACTAGATGCGAAACACTGCAGAATGATATCTGTAATCTTTCAAAGGTGCCATTCTCCATCACAGCTGGTGATGAAGGTGGCTAAAGCCAGTTCTGTGATGCAAACTAGCCTTCAGGCTCTTAGTCCTTGGTGCCTGTTTTCTAGTGCAAACATAGAAAGCACTGCAAACTCATCCCCTGCTGCAGTGGCTCTGTGGTTTCAGGCCTCACAAAATTAAAAAGCCTCCCTACAACAAACCCTAGAAAAAAAAGAGGGGAAAAAAATGTAAACAGTAGCAACATCTGAACTACTGTACAAATCTGCAGCTAGTATTTTCTTAGTAGGAACTAACCCCCCTTGCAATACTCTTTTTTGAGTCAAAAGGGCCACCTCGATGAGCCAATGTATGTAAAAATATGCAGTCTCTTCGGACTACACCTCTGGAAAATGACTGCAGCAAGGACACTGCTAGTAAGTTGAACAATGGTTTAGATTTTAGCACTGTTTATGCTCTGAACAGTCAAAAATGTTCAGAATTCAGGTGGAAGCTCACTAGGTTCATTCTCAGTTCTTTTTTGCCAAAGAAAAGATTGGGCTATATATATGACAAAGTCTGAAAAGCTATTTACAGCACTGGCAATTCCCTGTCCTTCCAGCCAATTCCATCTGGCACAGGTCACCTACTATCCTATCCTGCTACTCCAGACTCAAACCTAAGTTCTGATTGTGTCCCAAGAATCCTTCTAGAGAACAGGATGTGAAAACACTTAGCCTGATTCAAAAGATGCAGCAAATCAGCAAAAAGCAGTTAGAAACAAACAAGAAGTCATTCCCATCTCTTTAGAGGAATACTCTGCCAGAGGAATCCCTGGAAGAGGCTTTAAATATATTTAACAGTTGTCCAGCAGAACAGTAGAGATGTGAACTGAACATACATTCCAGTATGCAGATCTTCCTTTCTCCTTCCACAGTGTGTAATCCCACTAGAGTACAGATTATTCCACACTACAGCATTTCTAACACAGTTTATCAAAGGAATGTTTGAATTCAGCCTCTCAGAGATACCAGTTTAGTGTTAATGAGACCCCATTTAGATAAAGAAGAGCATTACTGGGTGGGACAAGAGGTGTGAAATACTTCAAACCACATAAATTCCCCCTATCACTGGTGGAATTATCTCTCCCCATAGGGACACCAGCTGTCACAGGCTTTACAGAACTCAGGAGGGAATATGGCATTCAGGCAAAGGGTGCTGCTGGTGTGGTCAGACCTGTTGTGAGGATGTGACAGCCCTGGTACACTTATATCTTACCATTGTAAACATTTAGAATTGCTTAAAAAAGGAATTAAGTACACTATTTAGTAAAGGATAAAGCTCCTTTACAGATTCGCAGAAGCTTCTCCCAAGGATACCAGCTCTACAGTAACACACACCTTGTTGCCTTGGCATTTCCCAGACTACTCGGGTTGCCTTCCCTTTCATTGCATCTGTTGATTCTGCTACCTTTACCTTGTGGGATATCATGCTCCAGAGAGTCTAGAAAGTCAGTGGATGGGTCCAGGTCAGCCTTTTCCAGCAGGGTTTTATTCTTCAGGTTAACAGGCTCAGTAAAATGGAAATAGGAACTTAACTTTTTTGCCTCTGTCAAAGAAAGACCTGCAAACAGCCATTGGTGACCATTAATACAGTGAGCTGACATTCATTATACCATCAAATACCACATTGTTTTTCTAACACCCACAGGATAGGACAGAATCACAACCTTTCTCTAGTGGACTCCACAGAAGACCAAAGACTTGCCAGAAATGTGTGGCAGCACCCCCCAGTGCTGTGCATTGCAGACCATGCTAACTACAGTCCCAGATAAGCAACGGGCACTGAGTTGAGACCAACTCTCTGTGCCCGTTTAGTTACATCCTACATCTAGATGGAGAATTCACTGCAGCTATAATTGCTAAACGCTGACATAAACTATACACAGGCAAATGAAACTACAGGTTTAATGACTCAGAGCCATTACTGACTCTCCTCCCACCTTCCAGAGTTGAATCATGCACCTGAACATTAGTAGCACTGGATTCTCTCCTCCCTGTTCATCATACCCAAGGAAAAAATAAACCTGAAATCAAAACATCAACTAGAGAAAGTCATCTAAATTTACAGTCTTTATGATCAAAGTACAGTTGATCCTGATAATGAGAATTTACCTTCAAAGTTTCTGTTTTCATGCACAGACCCAAGAGGAGTCTTCACAAATGCCCCCCGGGGGATGATACCAACTGCTCTGTCTATCTGTTCTATCGTAGCTACGAGGCGGGCCTCCTCCTTGATCATGGGCTTTAAAGAAAAATAGGCAAATTTTAGAGGCAGGGCTTTCCTTGTTGTCATTGCTGAAAATAAACTCGAGGTGACAGTACAAACCACAATGGACTCATCAGCTTGGAGCCCAATGGCACTAAGAGGAAGACCACAGATCTGACATTCTTCTCATAAGATATGACAGAAAATGTGGCTAGGAGCAGCCAGTCTAGACTCACCAGAGAGCTAACTATTCCCTCCCTTCATCCATCCTATCCTCCCTCTCAGTTAAGCTACTTATGATTTGTCTATTCATTTATAAAGAATGGTGCCTGCAGCTCCTATTAAAGCTTCAGAAACTGCAGTGAGGATCTGTATCAGTTGTGCATAATAAAACATAAGGGAGATAAAATATTTCTGAGTCATGTGTAACTCCAGGAGTAACTGAAGTAAGAGTTCAATCAAGAAGCTGTTGCTACACAATGACAGCAAAGAGGAAATCGTATATATTCTGCCTGAGCGCAGGCTCAGCCTGCTTGTTACAAAGGAGGAGGAAGATCCACCACCTGTCCAGTGTGAGGGGTACAACTGTAACAAAAAGAGTTCGAAAGTGTTTTGCTGTATTTACCTCCTTACCATCTTCAATCAATCTTTCAGCATCTTCTGCATTTATCTCAGTGTACTCATACTCAAAAGAAGGATCTCCCTGGAAGCGGCCCTTCAGCTGCTCAGCCTGCGCAACCATCTCCTTGGTCGCTGGCGGCAGGAGGCTCCATTCCACACAGTTAAAGCTGCCAGCGACAAGCACGACACAGGCCCGACCCCGCTGAAGAACAGGGCTCCACGCAGCCTTGCCAGGCCCCTCAGGGCACGGCGAGGCTCCTTCCAGGAGAGCTGGGCAGCCTCCCCCCGGCTCCCCAGTCCCCACTCTCACCCCCCCCCCCCCGCCCCCAAACCGCCTCCCGAGGCTGTTTAGGCCTCCCCGGTCCCACCTCCCCAGGGAGGTGCCCGTGCCCCGCACGGAGCGGTGGTGAGGCCCGGCCCGGCCTCCGCACCTGTAGAGGCGGCTGCGGGGCGCGGCGCGGTCGGGGCCCAACCCCTCGGCGATGTAGTAGGCGCCGCGCACGCCCTGGATGCAGCCCCAGAACCAGACCCGCTCGAAGCGGTAGTCGCGCTGGAGGAGCAGCAGCGAGGACCCCAGCACCGCCCGCTTCTCCGGGCTCAGCCCCACGCCGCCGCCTGCCACCAGCTCTAGCGCGGCGAGCAGCGACGCCGCCTCCATGGCGGCTCCGCGTCGCCGTTGCCAGGCAACGGTTGCTCGGGCGGGCTAGGGTCAAAGGTGATGGCGCGCTTCCGCTGGAGGGAACGGCCCGAAACGTCAATCAAAGTCAGCGCCCTGGCAACGGCTGGGGGGGGGGGGAGAAACGGCGCCGCCATGGCAACGGCGGGTCCCGCTTCTCCGCTGTCATGGAAACGGCGCCGGGAGACGCAGGCGGACAATGGCGGCAGACTCGCCGCCGCCGCCGGCCCCGCTGTGCGACCGGTGCTGGGCTGCCAGCCGGGGAGGGCGGCCGGCTCAGGCTGAGGGCCCAGCCGGGCAGGCCCCGCGGACGAGGCGGGACGGGAGCCGCCGCGGCGGGCGCCTCACGGGGGCCTCAGTAGCTCGGCGCCTGAGCAGACCCGGGGCGAGGCACCTCCCGTGCGGTTCAATAGCCGCCTCGGCCCAGGCCTCCCCTCCGCGGGGAGCCGAGGAGAGCAGGGCACCTCCGCGGGGAGGCTGTGCCGTCGTCTGTGGGTCAGCCGGGGGCTTCCTGTACAGCAAGGAAGGAGAAAGCAGGGCTCTGGAGAGCCTGCAGGCATCTGCCTGTGCAGGCAGATCTGGCAGCGCCAGTCGCCTGTAAAGCTACCCCCGTCCCGACACCCAGAGACACTGACAAGCAGCAGCCCATTAAGAATGCAGTTAGGGATGGCTGACCTGCATAGGTGTTCCTCCTTTCAGGAGGCCTAAATCCAAAGGTAAGTCCAAAAAGCAGGAGGGTCTACAACTGTGTTGCACCTTAGCTGGGATAAGGGCTCCATGTTCCTCATTTCTTACATGAACAGGAGTAAAAAAACCCTTCTGGATCTCACTACTTACAGTATCATTTTACAGATCTTATCTAGCTCATGTACATCTACAAATAAATGGCTTATTTATAAATTACAGCATTTGGATCACTCTTTGGGGGCTCATTGTGCTGAATCACATACAGACAGACATCCACGAAACAGCTCCTGCCCTAAAAATCTTGCAGTCTGGCTTAATACAAAATGCAATGAATAAGTAATGAGACTGTGCAGCTGCTCAGACAAATAGAATTTCAGTTTGACGTCTTCAGGAACTTTAAGCTTTTATATGTGTGCATTATATAAATATATGTGTATGCACTTACCTTTAAATCCATTGTCACGTCATAAATTTCTGGATTTCTTTTTCATCCATTTCCTGTTCACTTCTAAGGAAAACACTGATCCTGGGACTGCTGCCTGTAACAGTCGTCACCTGCTTGTCTGTCAAGTGAGATGTTAATGAGCTGTACAGCACACAATCTGACCCATTAGTTTTACTTACACCACACAAAAAGCAGCTCAGGTTCCTGAATGTTAACCACCTCTCTTTGACATGAATCAGGCAGAACATGCAGGAGTGACCACAAACTTTTTGTCCATGCTGCCACCTAACACTGTGCCATAGTCTGATTTTCTCTATGGGAATAGGAATTTTCAGGCTTTGTAAACTCATTTAATCACTGATGTCTCTAGAACCATGTGTTAATATTTTATGTTTTGGCTGTTATCTGGCCAGTAAACAGTAGAACTGCAAGGCAAACTTATTTCATATGAGTTAGAGAGGCAACCTGAGACCATAATGAATTTCTGCCACTGTCAACCACAGCTGGATTCAAACCAGATGCTAACAGCTGAGAAGCTCTTTAGCTTGTTATGGAACTTCTAAGCCACCCAGTCTCCAGTCTTTGCCTGTCCTGCTGAAGATTATCAAAAAGAAAATCTATAGCTTAAGGAAATTCTTCCTGGTTCAGTAAAGTCTGGTGGGTAACTGTACTCTGCCTTGCTTTGTCTTGACCCCAATTACTAAACACTGATAAGGATCGGGAAGTAAGTGGTTGTATTATTTAACAAACAAAAGGTCAAAAGCGCTGCTATTCAGCAAGGTCAAAGGTTACCATCACTGTTATTAAACAGTTTGAAAGCAGTTTCTCCCATCCCTTGCCATCCCAGGCTCAACCAAGGAGTTGCTCAGGAGTTGGGCAGCCAGGAGGGAAGAGAGGCACCAGGCATATTTCAGCCGACCGCTGGTTAGGTGGTTTTTCTTAGAGACCCGCTTCAGCGAGGGAAGGTGTTGTGCTTCCACTAATGCACAGCAGCTCCCATCAGAAGACTGAGCTCTCCTGCCTTTGCACAGAACATGCACATAGCTGCGTGCCAAACAGCTTCAGCTCCTCCCAGCTCCACCCCATTATTGCTGGCATCCTTCTGGGTGAGAAATCAAACTCGGGTTCCCTTCCACTTGTCTTGGGCAAGGTACTGAAGCTCACAGAACTATGTGCAGCATCAGAGTGAAATATCTTGAAATACGTGCAAGTTACTGCTGAGTACACAGTGGCTCCTGTATGCTTGCGCAGCCTTAGAAAACACTTGAAAATACATTTAGTGATGTAGTAGGAAGTGAGCTCATCTTCCTTCATGTTTTTTAACATACCTTATCTCAAGAGAAAGAAAAATAGCTATTAATCCATGTCACTATTTCTGCTGGTACAGATTAAGAAGGCTGCACTCAAAGTACTCTTGTAGGACAACTTACTGCACTGTCCTGGGCATCCGTTTGACTGACACTGGTCACAAGTTACACTGCGCTCCATCATCCAGGTCACTTCTTCATGTGATGGGGACAGTCTGCAGTTGGTTCTGATGCATCAAGAAATAGGTAGGGGTTATTCCTCCCAGGTGTGTTGGATATAAAGTCTGATTTTCCTCCCAATTATCTCAAAAGTTCAGACTGTCTCCGGCTTCAGAAACATTGTGGCTTTGAATCATTTTCCTGCATGTAAGTCATTACTGTATAAGGCAAATAGAATAGTAAAAACTAGTAAACAAGAAAGGAAAATACAGAGTTTTTCTCAATAAGGAAGGCAGATAGATGGCTGCTTGACAGAAGGGGAGGAGATTGTGGATGAGAAACCTTTGAACAAACTTCAAGAACTGCAAAGCGAAGCCTTGAGCAATGCTGAGCATAAAGTAAGGAACTGGAGCCAAGTTAACAGTTTAACTGCAACAAAAGGGAGCAGGGATGTCCTTATCTGGTATAATACTGGCACTTTCCTCTGTCTTGGAGATTGTACTAAACATGGCAAAACTCTGGGAATACTTTGACTGCAGACTGTTCAAAGAAAAAGGATGTGGGTGTTTTGGCTTGGCCAGGACCAGTGCCGTTTTCTCCATTAGGGAGACCTGAGCTCGCTGCGCGCAGTCACTGGGAGACTCAGAGAGGAAGGGGTGAAGGTGTAATGTGTGCAGTGGGCTGGGCTCCTCCACATCTGGAATCCCTGCAGTAGCAGTCCCAGTAACAGGTCAGCAAGGAATCAGGCTAGTAGGTCAGGGTGAGAACAGCTGCACTGAGATAAAGAGGAAATCTGTGGAATGACTGACGAGCCTTCCCTGGAGATTCTTTTTGGCATAATCCTGGGCAGGCAATATGCCCAAAAAAGTGGTTAACCTGCTCTACTCAGGAAAAGACAGGCACAAGAGCCAAAGAGCTTTGTCATTTTGTGACATGAAGTTTTCTATGTCTTTAAGGTTTATTTAATGGTTTTCATCACTCCCCTAATAGAATCTGTCTTCCTGACTGCTCTTGGCACAGGGGACAGGTAAAGAGTTTACTGGGGTAAGAAGTACCAATGTGCTGATTATATCATCTTGCCTGGGCATCACATGAGTAGCTGTGATTCTTCCAGCTGACAACTGAACACACATGTTTGTCTTTGTATTTTTAAGGTATCCAGAGGGGTAAGATGCAGCCCTCTAGCCTTGCACCCACCATGCTGCTAGTCAGACTGCCGACAGTCTGAGTACGAGGATGCTGGTGAGGAACCCTTGCAAAGACAAAACAACACAATGAGAAGCTTCTATGTAAGTGTAGTCCTGACTGTGGTTAGGCTCCAGGAGGATTTAATGCATTGGTAGAGGTATTATCCACATTTCAGGCTGCTCATCATCCTAGTGTCTTGGAACTGGGAGTTAATATAGCTAATACAGGTTTTTCTAGACATCCTGAGCATGGATAGGCACTGCATGAAAGATTGCTGAATTGTTTTGGTGATACCCTGGAAGCAGGTTGCTGACAATGGTCCCTGGTCTTCACAAGTTAAATTTTTAGGACACTGATCTTGTCTCTACAAGCTGCACCAAAATAGTGGAAGAGCATGTCTTAGTAGCAAGGATCTGAATGATTTCAGCTTTTCAGAGCCATGACCAAGACTACATATCACAGAGAGGAATGGATCAGCAGCCATCAGTAAGAACAGTCTTGGTGTAACAAGGTTTAATCAACTTGTCCTTGTAAGAAAGCCTAACAAGTCTTCAGCTGACAGGTGGCTCCAGGCAGAACCTCTCTAAACTGTTTAAGTACAGGGGCAACAAAAACCTGAGTGATGTGTGAGAAAAGCATGTGGCAAGCTGACCATGGGATGAGCGTTTCTGGCCTACTGCCTGAGAGCCCAGAGCAGAAATGAGGAAGTAGATCCAGGGGAGCTCTGGGATCAGAAGGCGGATCTCATTAACTAAAGATGACATTTTCAGAAAACATTCTTCTTCTAGTAAGCTTTGCTTTTACCTAGGCAGAGCTTATTCCCATTGGAGACATCTGTGTCTCTCCCTTTGCCAGATAATCAGAGACCACTGGCCTTTTCTCATGTCACTTTCTGTAGTGATTGCTATTTCCAACACCTTTTTTTTCCCCTCAGAAAAATACTTCCAAATCTGAAATTTCTGCTCAGTCTCAGGCACCTGCTTAAAACTATTAACCTTTAAAAATGTGTAGGAGCCAGAAACCAACTCAAGTGGAGTGGGTGGCTTCAGATGACTGTCTGTGCCCTCCAAGCATCAAACACCCAGAGAGGTGTTTGCATCCTTGTCTCTGGGGCACTGACTTGTCAGCAGAGCTCAGCCACCCCCTCAGCAAGATTTTTGCCTTTGTGTGGATTCACTCTTCCCACCTGCTGATGAATTACTTTGTTTGAACAACCCAGCTGTGCCACACTGACACGTTTATGTGGTTTCTTTTCCCAGTAATAGAGTGGAGCCAGGTAAATTATATCTGAAAAGGGGAGGAAAAGAGGGCTCCCTGCACAGCATCTGCTGCAGAGTCTGTCTCTCCGCATGCAGCGTGTGGCCCTCACCCAGCCAGCCCTGCAGTTGAGCTAACAAAGGAGGGTTTTCCTTGTTTTTACTGCAAGACTGAAAAATATGTTCTTTTTAGTTCTGGAGAAAATGTTACTCCTCTGAAATTTCCAGCCTTTCTTTCCCTCCTGTGCTCAGTTCTGGGCAGAGATTGAGGAAATCTGAGATGACCCATGAGAGAGAACAGCAGAGACCTCTGCCTAAACTGTTTGAATAGCTAATACCCTTTCCAAATACTGGCACCTGGGAATCCTTTAATGACTTGGATGGTGCTTTGGGTAGACTGAATATCTCCTTTCAGAAACAAAGACTTATTCTTATTATTTATTTATCTGCCTTAAATCTTACAAGCAGTTAGAAAGTAACCCTTTCTTGTATTATATTCCTGCCCCTGTGCTGGATATCACAAGGCAAAAGTGTGCTCTCATTTACTCTGATTTAGCAACAAGTTTAAGTCTATATTAGGGCAGATACTTCAGATTTATGTCAAATTTTCAAAGAGCAGAATTTGTCCCTATTCATTTAGCAAAATCTTAAACACACACTGCCCATTCAGAAGGGAATTATATGTGAAAAATTCCAAATATTAAATGGATGTGTGCCTCCAACATAGCTATTGAAAAGCTAAGTAATCATTTGTAACTGAGAGAAGGGTTGTCACTGAAAGAAGTAATAGACCACCCTGTAAAATGTATTTTATCCTCTGTGTTGGGAAATTGTTTTAATCAACTGAACCTTTATTGACCTTTATTGACAGAACTCCGGTAGGAGAAATTTTTCCTTCTTGTCTGCTTAGAGACCCCTACTTGATCTAAAGAGAAAATGCAGTCTGTGGTTTCATGGGCATGCATGAAGACTCTTCTTAATAACCTAATCCAGAGTCATAATCCTTTGAAATTTTTTTCCTACCTTTCACCTCCTTGCCTTGATTTGTTTATCGTTGTCTGCATCACTCCCAAAGCCTAATTAACTCTATAAAATCATAATTTGTAGGCTTAAGCCACACAGTTCCTTGCAGACTCCAGCCTTTCTTGGTTTGATCTCTTTTCCAGTTCTCTGTTCTTTAAATAAGTGAAGGAATTTAAAGCAAAAAAGTGAACAAGTAAATGCTGCAACTTTAGAGATTTTCATTTACATGAGCCCAGCTTACACCTGTAAACTGCAAGGGTGCAGGGTCACTCTGGGTTTGTTCAGCACCCAGCAGAATTAATCCTCCATCCAGTCTCATTTGTGGCCTGTAGTCTGTACAGGGATACATGTAGCGTCACATATAATTATGATAATACTGAGTACCAGCTTGCTTTCCTGCAGTAACTGTTATATTTGCCTTTGCTTCTACCAGCATCTACCTCAGAATTTCTTGCAGCACAGTGACCTTGTCCTTGTCCAGCAAGGTCTAGAGGTCATTGCAGATCTGAGCCAGGGAAGTTTCCTCAATGACAATAAGAGAAACCAAGCCCCCACTGTGAGTTTGTCAATGCAGCAGCACAGTGCTGTGCCAATGGAAAATGCGGTGGGTCTCACACAGTTAGTTGTTTGGGCTTTATAGGCAGCCACAGGGCAACTTCATGCTCATGACAACCTTAGAGGCATAGAGGTGCATCTGAACTGTGAGGCCTGGGACTGTCTTCCAGCTCAGAAGCCCAGATGTGCACTGCAGTCACATCCTGCTTGCTTGTCAGGAGGCAGCCTGGGTGTGTAACCATCTGCCCTCTCTTCCCTCTCCTCCCTGCCATGCTTCCGGCTTTCCATTGGAAAGAAAACTGGGATTGAGGGCCGGTGAGTGGGTGCTGCAGTGGACTCCTGGTTTAGACAGCTATAGTGTCTCTTACAGTTCACCTCAGGCTAATAACTGCACATCGCCAAGCTTGACCTGGCACAGTAGAATCACTGTGAGATGGGCTGTTGCCAGCTTCTGAGCACCTGAGATGTTGCAGACTTGGACTACTTGGAATTGAGCCAAATTTCCTTTCCCAGAGAACCATCATGAGGCAACTTCAAGTACCGTTTGTTTTACAGCTACCAGCAGGGATGACTTAAGGTGTAATTGTTTTGGGAGAGTGCTGTTCGGGTCAGTACTGACTGATCTGGATGCCTAGTTCTAGGACTTCAGTGGGTCTCTGTGTGCAAATGCTTAATCAGTTTCAAAATACAAACCAACTTGATGTTACCCTTTCATTTGACCACAGCTTTATTTTTGCCCTTGTTAACTCCGAATCATATCTTGGCAGTTTGAGAACATTTATCTTTGAAATGATGGGCCACAGCTGTATGAACTTGGCTGAGGGTGGGTGAAAGCTGCAGCCTCTTTCAAAACATTATCTACTTGATGTAAGCAGAAATAGGAGTTCAGGTAGGCTCTTAGATGTGTGTATCGCTGAGTGGTTGGAAGAATTGTGCTATGAAAAAACCTGAAATCAGAAACTGTATCTGGTTTAAAATACAGGTTTAGCTACTGGTTGAAGCCTAGGTCTGGCAGAAATCAGTGGCAAAGCTTTCACTGATTTTGCTGGATCAGGATCTCATCTGTAGAGTGGAAATGAGGAGCTAATGACACAACAGTAGCAGAAATGGCAGTAAAACAATTGTGGTAAGGTCAGGTACGATGCTTGATGTTTTGCATGGAGAAACAAAATTATAAACCTACAATATGAATGAGAAAGTTAAAGTGGTTGTGAGGTGACTACATGCTCTGAAGAAAAGCTGTAAGGTAATGTCATGGGAGATGATTAGAGCGTGACCTGGGCTCTGGTCATTGGGAGTACCTCTCTCCCAAAGAAAGCTCACAGCTGCTCCACATTACTGACTAATGTGGACTCCTAGGGGGAGAGATGCCTCAGAAATTGTTGTGAGAGCACAGCAGCATGGTTCAAACTCCCAGAGGACTTCTGATTACAATTATATAACAATGCTAAAGTCCACTGAACTGATTGCTTAAGCCAGAAGTAACCTTGGCTGATGACTAACTCCCTTATATGCTGTAGAAATCCTACCTTGTAAACATTCATAGACTTCGTACCCACCAAAGCAGCCCCCCTTCTCCCTCAGCAGTAAGAACATCAAGGCACTCCTTCCTACCCTATAAGAATTGGTTTGAGAGATGGCAGCATGCAAATCTCTTTTCTGTTTAGTTTAAATAGCACCTCCTTGGGTGCTATGAAAAACTCATGTATAGTAACATCATCATTCCTCCTGCCCTTTAGTTTTTAAACAGAGATTTAATGCTAATAGAACCTGAAGGTAGCAAGGGAAGCTTTTGTTTGTGCATTTAATAAGTACTTTTCTTTTTTAAATCATATTTTATAAGGTTTTTTCTTTGCAGGGTTATGACTCTAGAAAAGACCTAGGGTGGATGAAGAAATATATCTCTCTCTTAGGTGCTATGTTCCAGAAACAGATGTGAATTGTGTTCTATAAGCAATTCATGTTGATTTTTTTTGTTGTTACAGTGGTTGGGTCAAAAAATAATGGGTCTGGTGAAAATAGTCGAGACAGCAAGCCTGTGAAAGTAAGGAGCAGGCAAGCAGCAAATGTGAATTTTACTGCACTGATTTTGTGCAGCAAAAGCTTGGTAGACAGTGCCCTCTTTGTTCCACAAAGAAGAATGCATTCCTCTGAACCTTGCTGTTGCAAGAAGTAAGTAAAATTCTGGCTAAGAAGGATGTTGAAGAGATGCCAGCCGTTCAGCCTGGCCTGCTTAATCTTTGTGTGTTTGGAAATCCTGTGCAAGTCAGGGCTCCTCTAGCCCAAAGTGGAGACTGCAACAAATATTTGAGCATAGACTTTTGTGTCCCTGCAGGGACAGCCAGCAGATGTGGACACACAAGCCTTTGCCAGCAGAAGTAAAGAGGAGCTTTGACCCTCTGTAGGAGCACCAGGACTGTATCCACTTCCAATGCTGTTTCTCTTGAAAGGCTCTTGGAATTTGGAGCCATTGCAGGACCCAAATGCAGATGAGATTCTCACTCGTATTCCCTGTGCTTCTACTAGAGTTCAGCCAGGCTTGTCACAAGCTGGAACTGTTGCTACCAAAATTAGAAGAGGGAAACAAGAAGATGAGTCTTTCTGGGGAACCCTCCCGATCAAAAGAAACACAAAACGCAGAGGTGCCAGGGGCTAAGAGCAGAGTTTTGATGCTTCAGGAAAATATTAACTTTCTGGGCTTAGAAACAAACCTGCATGGGAAGGTTCTGGAAGTAGCCTGTTGCCCAGTGGTGTGGAAATGCGTGTGGTGGACAGGCTACACTCAGCATTGGGGGATGCGGCAGCTGCTGTGCCTGGTGCACACACACAGGTGCTACAGAGGCCTCAGCTCCTCGCAGTTCCAGGAACTGGAGGAAGAAGCAGCCAGGAGGAGCAAAGAAAACACAGGCTGAATAATCAGGAAAAGAAGATAAACTGTGCTGAGTGGCAGCTGGTCTTTAGAGAACAGGCTGTGTAAATACCCCAAGGGCCTTGTGCATCATCCCTGGGAAGCTAGTCCCCAGAGAGGGACTCAGCTGGATCACCACACCACTCCACACTGGAGGTATGTTTACTTCTGCACAGCCTTCAGTGTTTCCTGTGAGAACATTCCCCTGCTCATAACCAATATATGCTGACCTTTCAACAAGCAATGTTTCCTTTCTGTGTCTATACACATCTGTCCATGCCAGAAAAAGCCTCCAAAAAATTTATTTACTGCTCATCCTCTTCTAGGCACAGAAGGCAGAGGTGCAGTCCAGTCCTACTTTTCCCAGTGTCAAGGGGGAAGACCAGCCACCAAACAACAGGATTCTTCATTTTGTCTTCCATGCACAGGTGACATATAGTGTTGTTTCTGTACCTGTATGTTCTTATAATGGAAGCACTTTGTAGGAAAAACTTGACTGGCATAATTTTCAGCATCATACATACTGACAGCTCTGCACTGATACTGTTACAAGTGGCTGGGATGGGTGACTTTGGAAGACCAATGCAGTTTACCGGCACAGTGAAGTTTCAGTGCCTGCTGTAAATGTTGCTTCTGGCTGTAATTGTGCAAACCATCATTCAACGAATATTTAACAAAAGGTATCACCAGTTTGCCCTTCTAATTTACCCTTAGGTCCATTTTGTGTCTGTTATGTCCCTTTCTTTTTCTTTTTGTCCTTTGCTGTGTTTCCCTCTTCTCTCTCTGTCTCTGTCTGTCCCCTGGATCTCCAGCTATGTGCCTTGTTATGTTCATTCCCTGTAATTCAGTTGTACTGGTAGGCTTGCCAGTGCTGGAGGCATACAACAGTTTTGGCACTGGTTTTGACATGATCTCCAGTAATCTTGGCAAAAGAACTGACCCCAGCCTGGAGCTCCTGTGGGGCTCTGCAGAGGCCCCACAGAGCAGGGATGGCCGAAGGAGAGGAACAGCTGAAATTATTTACTATCATCAAACAGTTGCTTTGTAGAAGCTGAGGTTTGGATCAGAAGACCAGTGCTGTGGAAGCATGCTTAGGTGCCTTTCAGCCCTGCTCAGTGCTTGGGCTGTAGCTGTTGTAGCAGTGAGACATTTGGTCTTGCACCAACCAAATCTTGGGCTCTCTTCCACTGTCCCTAGGCTGCAGTTTCCACCCTCCTCTTCCACGCTTTTGGTACCTGTCATCACCTAACACCTGGTTCAGCAAAGGAGCTGTCAGACAGAAAACTTTCAGTGACTGATTTACTCTAGGAAATTAATAAATAAGAAACTCATCCTAGTACAGTCTACACCAACGGCCTGTCAAGCATACTGCAGTGCTATAGACACACTGTGCTTGCTCCCTGACACAGGCAACATCTCTGCTCTAAGAAACTGTCAGTCTGATTTAGAAATGAAAAATGGCAAGAGACAGCAAGGAAGAAGAGAGAAGATGTGCTCCATGGCAGGGATCTGCCCTCTCTCCAAAGCACAGATATTACTTTGAGTGTTTATTTCATGCAGGGGAAAGGAATTGGGGATTAATTTGTCTTTAGTCTGTGAAAGGCAGGTAGTAGAAACAAACCAGAGAGTGGAAAACAAATGTAAAGAAAGAAGTTGGATGTTCAGAAAAGGAAGTGAAAGGAACTAATTTCATGGTGACTCCTGGGATCTACTTCTGAACTTACTGTCCCACTCCTTAGTTCTCTATCTAAGATCCATACAGTGTCAGTTAAGGATCTGAGTCATCCTCTTGTTTATTGGCTGTTGATAGTGCTCACAGGCTCTAAATGAGAACAGATAATTCTTTGCATTTACTGCAATACCAGAGAACTTCTGCTGTGGATCAGAATCTAATTGTTCTAGGAATACAAACAAACAGAAAATACAGACGCACAGAAAAAAGCAAAAAGTTGCTTTCAGTTTAAGTAGACAAAAGAAAGAGCTGGAGAGAGAAAGCATTATCACCTCCTTTTCATGGATGGGAACTAGAGCATTAAGAGATCAAATAACTTGCCCAAAGTCATAGAGAGGGTGGGCCAGGAAGTGAACCCAATCCATCATGAGCCCTTGCTTGCAATCCTATCTCTTCTTCTCATAAGGACTCTGCTCTATCTGTGCAGGGAATGTGGTCTTTTAGCTACCAGGCAGTAGTCTGAAAGGGGGCATAAAACTCCAGTTTTAGGATGCCACCAAATTTGTGGTTTTTATAAGGTATAAGAATTAGACTTTGGGATTTCTGAAAGAACTGATGCTGCTAATAACTGGCTACTCAATTCTGTGGACCCATGAGGAGGACTCAATCAGATTATTTCTGTGTTTATACTCACTTGCACCTGTGACTTGCCTAAATCTGACAATTTACAGGAGGTGCAATAACCACCTAAATACTAAGGGCAATGTTTTAGGATGGGAAAGCAGGGAAACAAAAGACTTGGAACAAAAATCTGGTTTGTGATACCTATTTTTAATAGAGACTGTCTTGAATATCCTCTTGAAGAACCCCTGTCTGGAAGCTGCTGAGGGATGGAAAAGACAGCTTGTTTTTCCAGAGACTGAAGTTGTTGCAGCCACTTGCTGTGTTGCAGGTGAGCAGTGGGCATGCAGCTGGTGGCTCCTGTGAGCCCATCAATTTGCCACTGTCATCACAGTTGCTGGAGATCCATTCCTGTATCCTTCCCTCTGTAAACAGCAGCTCATAACCACAAAGCACCAAGCGTCTCTGGTCCAGCATCAGCTCAGGGAGCTAGAGAGCTGCTTGCTGAAAGCTGCCTTCTGTTTGCTTGCAGACGTGTCAATATTTACTGAGTGAGGCTCCACTTTTGCCCAGCTGGAGCATGACAGCTTTGCCACTCTTGCACTCAGTGGCCCTATCTTCCAGCATTAACATCAGAAGGTGATGAGTGACCAGGCTGGCCTGATAAATGAGAAGAGCTCTGCAAACAGAGAACAGCAAACACTTCCTGGGGGGCTCAGGACACCTGCTGAGAAAGAGGTTCTTTTTTGCAAGGATCAGGTAGCATATGATGCTGTATCAGGAGAGACACAGGAAAGGTGCTATTGGTGATGTTGGGTGCTGGGGAAGGCCCAACCATGAGCAGGGGTACGTGGAGAGCTGTTAAGGTGCCCCGCAGGGAAGGCATGGTGTGACCTTAGAGCTGTAGCCTTGTTGCTGGACTCTCAGCAGAGCTCTGTGAGTGCAACAGCCTGGAGCATGAGGCAAGGAGGAGGGAAAAACAGTCCAAGAGGTGCATCAGCAAGGTTGAACCCCTCTCCTGTTTCTGACTATACTGGAGATGGGGAAGGCAGGATGTAGGGTACACTTGCGGTGAAAGTGCCATCACAGGCTGGAAGGAAATGAGCTCCACTGCATGGTTACAGCTGCAGTTTTTCAGTTATCAAACATGTATGAGTGAGCCGTTATATGCAAATAAAAATCAAGAGGCCAGTTTCTGCCATTAAGTCTTCAAGCTTAATTCTCTGTGATTTCACAGCTATTTGTGGATACTGTAGTGGTAGGCACATTACAACTAATGGTTTGAATTTGGCCGGAGCTTACTGCCATGTTCTGCTCTGCATTAGGCAGACAATAGCTCCCAGTGGTGGGGACTGGCAGAAGGGAGGGATCAGTAAACAGTGGAAAGGGCTTAGAGATACTGAGGGATAATATTCAAAAAAGGCTAAGCTGTTCAGTTCGGGTTGTTTCTGCTCAGTTAACTTTTTTTCATCCCTCTCCATCAGGACCCTCTAGGGAAAGGAATTTAAATGACTGAAGACTGTGCCTTTTTGTACTGTCTAGGTGACACAGGAGCATAAGTTCTCCAGAATTGGCTAAGGTACCTTCAAAAATCCCTCAGAGATATCAGTGTGGGTGGCAGCATTTCCCTGAGGATTTAGGAAAAGAGAGGGTGAGCAAGAAGAATATGAGGGGAGAGAGTCTAGCCATTATATGAGTAAGTGGTGGCTTGATGCAGCAGAGTACAGAATAAGGGAGGCAGGGATAGACAGAGTATTGAAAGGAAGGCTATGGACAACGAAAGGAAGGCACAAAAACGATACAGAGATGGGGAATAATGTGGCTTATGCACTATGTGAGAAAACCAGATTTTGCCAGCTGAACTGTGTATAGAGTCAAGCAGTGTCAGAAGCCTGTTCTGTCTTTTCTGATGGCAAGCAGATGGTTTAACATGGCTTGGGACTAATGACCCAGTGGTTCAGATCTCCTTTCCCATTATGAATTGGACAGTTCACCTCAGTGGGGTCCAGCATCCCGTAGTTAAATGCTCATGTCTTATGATTACGGGGGTTCATTTAAATGAATTTTTACAGAAAGGTCACCCCATGAAACAAGCTGCTGCAACAGAAGAGGGCACCAGCAGGGCCATACTCAATACTGTCCTCTGAAGAGCAGTGCAAGGCTGCAAGGATCCCAGCCCTGCTACCTTGAGCTAATAGAGCCTGGGGCAGACAGCAGCTACACTGGGCTGCCTCCCAGGAGCAGGGTGGACAAGATCAGCCCACATCTGTTCCCCTTTAATCCCTTGTTCCTTTATGTTTTGGTGTAGTGCTTTTGTGCGTAATGAGTTGCATGATCTGGCACATTCCCAGCCACTCTCCTGGACGGCAGTTCCTCGGGCAGGCAGTGCTGCCGGGACTGAAGAGCTCTCTGAGCCTGGGATGTGTCAAGAGATGGTGCAGGCTACTGACTCAAGTGCATTTCTGATGGCCCAGCTCCTCCTGTCCCGCCAGACTCAGCAGAATACCCAGGGCTCACCAGACCCCATCAGGAAGAGGCTAAAGCATGCAAGTTGGTTCCCCTTCACGTCACTGCTTCCAGTTGTTTTGATTACAAGGGGTTTGTGTCAGGACAACCTTCAGGGCTTCCTCTCACTCACACCCCATTATGCAGTTAGTGTCTGCACCTGCAGGGTCCACTGTCCTGGAGCTACCAATGCTTTTAACCTCATGTGTGTGCCATTGAACATACTCACTTGCGTTAGGAGAAATGGAAAGAGAGGAATACTAACAGTCTTCCACAAAGGCCTTGTGCTTTCTCAGCTTCCACTGCTGCCTCCAGAAGTTCACTGCGACCCTGGGAAGGGAGCCAAAGACGGTCTCTTGCTGAGAAAAGCGGTCACAGATACTCTGTGGCATCTTTCTCCATTTAACCCCCTGCTGAATAAACTCACAAAACAGCATCCAGGGTGGCAGCCTGGAGGGTGAAGTCTCCTTGTGATACAAAGGGTTTAGACAGACTTCAGGAGGGAATGTGCTTTTCTCTCCAAACAGTTTATGAAACTCTAGATAACTTCCTTCTGCCTTGGTGTTTGATGGCGTCCCTGCAACTCCTCCAGGTCAGGAAGCACAGGAGGATAATATTAATTGCCTTCCACCTCTGAGCTTTTTGAAACATGAGGGCCAGGATCCATGCAAATGCTTGTCATCCAGGAAATCACCAGCAAGAGGAACATACACGGGACTGAACTTAGCCGAAGTAGTGAGGCACCAGCTTCTGCATGACTCCATGCTGCAGTCAGGAGCAGTAACGATGGCAGAATCACACATGGAAGAGCAGTTCAGATGGAAAAGGGAAGTCAGTAATACACAATGGGACAGATATTGGAGGCCAGTGAACCCACAGCAGCTCCAAAGGATTGTGAAATGACCCTTTTCCATGTCCAGCTGTAAGACAAAGCTGGCTGGACCTATATTCCCAAAACTCAGAGCAAGAGAGGATGAATAATGCTTGAGGCCCTAAGCAGAGGGGACTGCTGGCTTCCAGATTTCCCAGACCAATATAATTTCACACTGGCCAGCGTGTCTTTGCTTTGGTGGATGCTTTCTCCTCCTCTTGAAGTCAGAATGGGAAAGGGTGGAATAAGAGCACCCTTCAGCTAATGTAAAAGAGCAGGAAAACACCTGGAAAGCTGAGCTCCTGCCCTGCTCACACAACCGAGAGGGAGGAGCCAGTGATGACTGTGACCTGTTGGTGACACACCACCCAATATTTGGACACCTTTTTCTGTCCCCATCTCTGTGCTAGGGGGAGGATGGTGGACTTTCTTGCACCACCTCCCTCGGGGTCTATGCAGCAGAGAGGTGTTGTCAACCTTTTTTTTTTCTTTCATGCTCACAACAGTTTTATTTTCCAGAAGCCAGTGAAAACAGGATATGATGAAATCAGACGAACCTCTCTGACTCCTTCTCCCAGGAAAACAGCCTATGGGCAAGGACCCTACAAAGCCGGGAAGGAACTGCCAGGAAAAACAAAACAGTCTCCTAGCAGTGACTTTCCCTCCAGCTAGGGGGACCTCTGCCATGTCTTCCGTAACAGAACAGTTTATACCTCCCTCTTCATGTCACTGCACAGGTCAGGTACTTGAATGCATTGCCAGATACCCTGTGTATGTTGCTTTGCAACAGTGGAACCTAAGGGTAGGAGATATTAGAAACCAGCACGGAGCAATAAGCACTTCAGTACTGGTCTCTTTCTTTCCCCTTCTTATCCTCAGCTCAGAGATACCCAGTTTGGAAACCTGCAGAAGATGCTGGTAAAAAACAGATATAGGGCTTTAGGTTGCCAGAAAAGCCATGAGTTAGTGCACTCTATTGGAAAATCACTTTGCCTTTGTTTTCCTAACAATTTCTTCTAAGTATGAAGGTTAGAGGCCTGTCTTACAGGTTTGCGTGCTCTGGGTCCCAGCTGCTGTGCCATGGAGGCACGAAGGCCTTTTTGGGCACAGAGCTGCCCACACCAACTATCCAGAAGACAGAAAGAGGAATTTGTCCTCTTTCCTGGGAACCCGTGGTTCTCAAAACAAAAGAACACTAGCTTGGTTTGGTTTTGCTTAAACAGAGATCCAGGCTTGAATCAGTTTTAGAGTCAAAACAAAAACTGTTTGCTCTTTTATTATTAATCTTTAACAGGAACCTGAAAACAGTGGACTGTGAGGATAATGCTCTAGTTGAAATGGTGCATTAGTCTGCCTCCAGGGTCTGAGATAGGCTGATGTATTTGAGTGTTGACTCTTCAATCTCAGGGAAAAAGTAAAAAATGTTGTTTCAGACTGTAGGAAAGGGATCTGGTTAGCCATATTTGCAAATAAGCCCTCTGAGAGGAGACAACAGATTTGCCCTTTTTTTTTTTAAAACGCCTGTCATCATTAGCACAATTCAGTCCTATAACAGGACAGTTAGAAGAATTAGGATTTTCTTTTCTTAAATAGGGGATCTGGGAAGGAAAAGAGGGGTTGCTGTCTATTATTGCTTTCTGTTTGGAGACAGTTTAGGTACTTGAGCTCAGTTTGCTTCCCAAATTTTCAGGCTTCCTCACACTTAGGGCATGCCTACCAAAACACCAGCATGTATTTGCAGCATAGCAACTGTATATAAACTCTAACAAGGACGAAGTAACAACAAGACAGACTCCCAGGAAGGCCAGTTGAGTCTAGTCAGGGCAAGCTTGTTAGACCACGTTGCTGCAGCTTTACTTCTGTTGACATCCCAACTACTTAGAGCTAGATGAGTCTGCTGGTGCAACATTCCCTTCTCAAATTGCATTTTAAATAAGGAACATCTTAGGGATCCTTCTGCAAAGTCCTGGTGTAACAAGGCACGCCACACATTGGACAGGTCCAGAATAGTTCCTTTTCCAGGGCTAATCATCCTGAAGCTTTCGGCTCTGCACTTTTTAAGAAAATGAATCCCAAATCTGTACAGGGAGCTTGTGCAAAGAGCTGATTTTCATGATGGCATGTTCCAAGGACTGGTGTGGCCCCATCAGTGGCTAAAGGAGGCAGATGGAGGGACAGAAAGGGAAAAAAGGGAAACCCTGGTATGGGGAGGTTTGAATTTGGGTACCAGGTGGATGATTGACAGCTGGCAGAGGGAAAAGTGGGAAAAGAGATGGCTCTCAGCTATGCCAGTGTCTCTCAGACCTCACCAGCAAGAGATACATGGAGGGGAATGAAGCATGAGAGCTGGGTTGGTGAAGGTTAGTAACTCTGCAAGACCTGTACAAAACCACACACTCAGTGCCACAAGGGAACTGGATATGGCAGAAGTGCAGACTGGGCTTAGATGAGCAGACAGCAGATGCTTGTACTGTCCTGGTTTGTGATGCTTGCTTTATTGAGCACTGATAACATGGGCAGGCTGGCAGCTCCTAGCAAATGATGGGCAATACCTCTGTCTTAGCACCATTTTCTTGTGTTGTGCTTACAGGAGCACTCAGAGGCCCCCACCACTGTGAGCACTACATAAACTTTTCCCCTCCTGAGCAGAGGACAGATGCTAACATACCCCCGAGTGCCAGAGCTTTAGCTCTGCAGATTAGGCCTTCCTTCAGCACTCACACAGTGTGATCCCACCAGCTATGTACATTCCCAGGTTGCTAAATTCTCTCTTTGAAGAGGCTTGAGCAGCACCAGGGCTTGCAGTGCCACAGCTCTGCTAGCTTGCCCTGTGCATCCAGCTCACCCTGTCCTATCCTCCTCAGCCCCTTACTGGAAGACTCCTTGCACCTCTCTCCTGCCTTGTCAGGCAGCTGGGGAGGGCTGTCTGCCCCTGGGGAGGGACCAGGTTAGACCACTTCCATCATGGCCATCCCACAGGCCATTAGAGGGGCTCACTTGTGTCCACACTGCACATTGCCTGGTTCTCAGTCCCCTTGGGTCCCTCCAGCACAGCCCTTCCAGCCCACAGCTCGCTACTTGTTCATCAGCACGGCGAACACCTCATTGCCCACTGCCATGAGGCTCTGCCAAAGTTGTGCTATGGTACACAAATCCATGCAGTGAGGAAGCCAAACCTGGACTGTAGGGCAGGCAGGATTTTTGTGTCCCCTCTCTAGACCTGTCTGCACAGGTAGGTGGCACATCATATCAATATTATAAATTTAGCACTCCCTTCCACACCTTGTTCTAGGCACCAGCTCAGTGTTTGCACAGAGGATGATGCCTCCACTCCCCTCCCCACCAGAAAAATAATTCTCCAGAATCAGGGCAAATGGTGATGTGTCTCATGGGCTGCCTCCAACCACTGTCATGCCTGACCAAGGCCCCAAACACCTGCTTCCTTGGAAAGGCATGGCAAGGTAGAGAAGTAGCCCTGGCCTGAAATCTGTATTGCTCTAGAGCACCCCCAAAATATGTCATAGGCTGGCAAAGAATAAAGATCCTTCTTGGGACCATATGTATTTTGAAAGTTGTGGATGGGGGAGAACAGCTTGGATTTCCTGGGACTTCTGACACTTTCTTGAAGGAATGACTTCTCTTTTTCAAATAATTTCTTACTTCGTGGTATCGCTATCTTCCTGTCCCCAACAACACTTGTGTGCTTTACCTACTAGTCATCTCCTGACTGTGATGTAGACTATGGCTGCTCTTCTTGACAAAGGGTCTCTATTCCTGGCCTGTACTATGCTTACCCTGACAGAGCCTTGACCTTTCATTAGAAAATCAGCATATGAATACCTCCAATTCACAGCCCAATATCTCACAGGTAGAAAAAATACACCAGGAAGACCGGGCACATTTTCCTTGCCTCATTTCCACCAATTACTCATTCTATCTTCCTTTATTATGCTGAATAATTTCTCTTCACTCTTCAAATATTTGGAGGCTAGGATCCTGCTCCTAATCAATCATCCCTTACGCAAACTAGATTTTGCTTTTGTAATGTTTTTCTGCATAGTAGCTCCAGCTTCCTAATCATTTTTGTTGCTGTTCTTTGAGCTGCTTTTCGTTTGTCATGATTTTTCTGGTAACGCAGTTCCTGGAAGCAAGCACAATGTTCCAGGAGCCATGCGTGTCCCATTGCGTGGGTGATGTTGCCCTCAGGTGGTTACTCCAGAGAGAAGATACAGCTTTAAAAAGAACCTCCAATATATTCAGAATGGAGATTTGTAACTGCATGGGAGCTGTGGAAAGGATAACTGTACTCTCGTAAGTGATGACTTTGCGACAGAAACCAGGATTACACTGGCTTTTTCTGGCTGGCCATCCTCAGCTCTAGCTCTCTGCATTTTAAGTGTATTTCCCCATGTGAATGTTGTGCTTAAAGAGCAGCAGGAAGAATCTCAGCTTTAGTGAGCTACACAAAGCTGAATGGGAATCCTAAAACACGAGACACAAGTACTGACAGACTTTCACCATCACCAACTTTATTAATATTAATTTTATCACTACAGCTACTTGTCTTGGTCACATTTTTCAGCAATTCTTTTTGTCTCAAATTTATATGCATCATAAAATTATATTTCCTTTCTTTATTACACCAGGTGTTGTGTAACTCCTAGATTATGATTCATATAAACTCATGGAAGGTGCTCAGAATGTGACAAGAGACTTTATTAAAGGTCAAATTAGAAATTCATTGTTCTTGTCTCTCCCCTAACTCAACTCTTCACAAAGCTAACCTGTCCTGCTCACTCATTCCCGTCTCCCATCACAGCCTCCACTGTCTCAGTGTCAGGTTTTTTTCTGCCTTTTCTATTTCTCTCTGCCCCTTTGTTTCAGAGGTAACCATACCTAACACTGATTTTAAGGTGGAGACACACAGCTGATTTATTTAGGAGTTATTATGGTAATATATACATTCCTGACCTATTTAATACGTAACATTTTATTTTGGTTTTGCTTTGCTCTGCACTGAGCTTCCTCTCTCAACACTGTGCTATCCACAGAGGTCCCCAGAGCTTTTCCCTGAGATCAGCCCTAACACAGAATTTTTCATTTAAATACTAGGTAAGTGAAATATTTTTTCCAGCTTCCCTTAACTTATACCGGCATACAGAGACCTCCATCTGCCACCTCTTTGTCCTGCTTACCTAACTTTTGGTTCATTCCTGCTCCCACTGAATGCAAATGCCAAAACATGCATTGGGTTTAAAAGGAGCAGCCTTTACTAGGGCCTTTTGAAGTTTTTCCCAGTCATGCTGTATCTTTATTTGGCCACCTCACTGAACACTTCATCCTCTGGATGTGGTGCAAAAGTAAGCTGTGGTCTCACTAACAGCACTGAAGATTTTGCCATTGAAACCAAGGGAGCTGGACTAGATCATTCTTGGCTACTGTACATCTCAGCGCTGATCATGGGGAATGCCTTGCAACTCCTGTCAATGCAACACTGCTAAGAAACAGATGCTTTCTCCTATGTTTTCTTTCACAACTTCACTTTAGTTCCTTGCTTCCTACAGAACCAATGCTTGTACAAATATTTGATGTGTCTATAGGTCCATCCTCCCAGTAACTTTTTGATCTATTTGCTGATTTCAACAACTTCAGCAAGCAGATGTTTCCAAAATCAGTTTTATTAAAACTGATTGCTTTGGAAAGTGGAGGGGGAATTTTATAAACATACCTAGAGAAAACAAAGTCTTAGAACAATTCAGTTAGAAAGCTTTTGTGTTTGTACTTGCAAAATACAAACTCTTTGTACTTGCAAAGAGTAGCTGTATTTTGCAAATACGTGTAGAAAATGAGGCTTTATTAGTTGCACTGCTTGTGGAACTGCTTATTAATCTTTGGCAAGGATTCATCCTGCAAGCTGTTGTTGCCAAGTTTTCTTAATAACCACTTGCAAAGGGCTTTATCCTTGTACCTTTGGGAAGGGCCAGTCAGTTATGTATGCTGGGATTTCGCTTAGACAAGTCTTTCCAAGAATGCTGAAAAGCTGGAGGAGAGAAAAAAATGATACTTACAGACTTGTTGATAGGGTTGTTTACCATATTCAGACTGACATCTTAAAATACAATACCTATTTATTTTCCCAGCTGTATTTGTGAGTCTTCGTATAAGGCTCAAGGTCCATAGTGCTATTTTCTTTAGTGCTGTTTTCTGCAGTGCTGTTATTACATTACACTCAAATGTCCCTGGTTTTCCAGACTAGCTGTTTTTAATGAAAAATGAAAATGATATCCTTATGTCAGAAGTTCAGCTGATTCAGGCTTCATTTTCTTAATGCCTCTGGACGTAAAGAGTTTCTTCATATTACTGTTGTTGTTGTTATACAATGTAGGCATAACAACTAATAACGGGCAGTAGGAAAAAGCAGAGAGAGAACAAGTAATTATTCTGAAAGGAGGCCACAGAAATATTTCCAAATAGCTAGCATGGTTCCCAAAAAGGGAGGAAATAATGCACAGGATCAGAGAAGAAAACTTTCCAAAATTTCCAGTGAACTGAACACATCATGAGACCGACTTCATAAAAAACACGTCTCCTCTTGCACGTTTCTTCGGGCCTGCAAAGGGAAGCTCACACGCTCCAGCAGCCCCTTGGCTGCCTCCTTACTGATCGTGGGAGCTCTGTGGGTGCCTAATGCTCAGCTGATGTCTCTGCAAAAACCATGCTTAGATTCAGGCTTCTCCTCCCTCTGAAGCCTTTCTTTGTAAGGGCTAGTTTCGGGAAGTTGGCTATGCAGAGCTACAACAGAGCAATGGGACAGAGACGATCTGCTCCTCTCCTGCAATACACCTACCCCTCGCAGCTGCTGAGCACTGATACCCACCAAAAGCAAGTCCGGGAATTTGCCAAGAAAAGGATGGACAAAAGGAACTTGGGATCTTGCCTGTGATAATAGTTACTATTACAGGATCCTCAACAGTGGTCATTGTTATTGAGAAGGATGGAGATCATTCTCTGCCATTTCTTTTTGCCTCAGCCAAATATGATAATTGCTTTTTTAGAGATTTTTTGTTGAACTAAAGAAATAGTTGAGCATAGACCCCCTATGCATACTGTTTTATCTGCAACCCTTTGTTGAAGATAAGGCCTTTGTTTCTGCCACCAGTGCTTCTGTCACTACAGCAATGACAAATCACCCAGGATATTCTTTTCCATAAGATATTTATATCTATATTGTCCTACACATCTTAAGACTAGTCCCTTCCTCAAGCGCCTTTGGTCAGTTGCATCCTTTTTTCTTTAATAATTCTTGCTTTCTTTGCAAGATAATTTCACGTGGAGCAACAGTTGCAGGAGATATACAGTGCACTTCTAAGCTTGTAAGAGAACAAAAATGGCATAACTGACCAGGGTTCAAAGTTGTATCTGTACTGATTGTATGGAATTTCCTTCTGTATAAGAAATTCCTCATGTCTAGGCTGCTGGGCATCTGGGTTAGCTGAGCCAAGCCGGCAAACCTTCACCACAGTCACCAAAAGGCCAGCAATGCATTCAAGCCCAAGAGGGCTCTGCTTCACATTACACTCCAGGATTAACACTCCTAGTGCACAGCATAGCAGGACCCATATCCCAGAGCACAGCAAGGACCCGTCCACCCACCTTTCAGTGCATGGCCGGGTGCACATGCAGGGACCATCACGTTTTGCCCATCCAGACTCTGAGCCTAAACTCCCAGGGCCTGCTGCCTGCCTCCCATCGCCAATATCCCCGAGATTATCCCCGGGGTATCAGTGACCTAAATACACTGTTTTGGACTTGAAAGTTGCTTTTGTTTTTAATGTTGCTGAGTCTCTAAAACCAGCACACGTAACAAACTGCCTGTTTCCAAGCAGCTGTTGTGTAACTTTGCTCCCCACCCCCAGAGATGTTGCCTGCAGTTCATTTAATGGGCTCGTTTTCACCGGGAAGTGCCTGGGGGAACCTCCCTAATTAGCAACAGAAGGGGCCAGTCCTTGCTGGAGGTAGCAGTGAAACATTTGTGAGGTCTCCTGAGAATAAGGGAGGCAGAGAAGGGGCTATTTCCAGCTGGGAAAACACTTTTATTCAGCATACAGTACAGACCAGAGGACTAAAGAAGGTGTTGGGGGGAAGGTACTTGCAGAAATGATGATGTACTTTCTAGGCAAGAAAGGAGCATTTGTGAAAGGGGAGGAGGGAATGGGAGAGATTGTCCCTGGCCATCCCAAATTGTTCATTCCTCCTGCAATCTGAGTTTTATATAAAATACTGTGGAGTAGCACAGAGGTCTTGCTGCTGGTGGAGGCAGGAGCAAGGTTTGCTGGGATCAGCTCTTAGATGTTTGAGCTGGCTCTTGTTAATAAGATTCAGGAATTAACAGCTTGAAAGTACTTAGGAGCTCAGGGTTTCCTCTGGGGATGTGATCACTGATGCTGTGCACAGAGCCTGCCATTCAGGGCTGGAGTAGACTTTGGTGCAAAACAAATCTCCCACCAACCAGCTGAATGTCCTGACTCTTCACGGGGAAGCTGAAAACTTTGCTCGTCCATTGCAGGTAGGGTGATGTGCTTGGGGCTATTCGTTAGCCCCCAGGACACAGCCACACATGATAAACTCTCCAATTTTTCCCATGCAATCCCATTTCTGGGCAGGGCTTTTTTTCATACAATACCAATTGACAAGATTTGCACACGCTTGGACCTGTTGGATCGTGGGGACCATTCCCCTCCAGAAGTCATGCAGGAAAATACAGCATTTTGTATCTTTGGCCTGTGGGAGCGAAGACCCAGTGAAGCAAAGGAAAGCCTCGTTAGCCTTAAGGCCCTTTCTTAAAAGCAAAGGAAGAAGGTGAAGTTCAAAGGCAGAGTGATACCATGGGGCAAGCGGGGTTGTGGGAGCCTGGAGGAACCTGGAGGAACATAGGGGAGATCTGAAGCTTCCAGATATTCCCCTGCCCTCCAACATCACCAGCCAGCAGCTCACCAGTAGTGGCCACTGACCAGATAAAAAGGAGAGAGCTGGTCCCTGGCATAAGTCAGGAGACCATATTCATAAAGATCTCCTGTTACTGAGCACCATTTGCTCTCTAGTAATATTCTTAGGAGAATGAACCTGATTTTGTGCATGCAAAAGGAAAATTATACAGCAAAGCCCTCACACTGTAAGATAAAGGGCAGTGCTTTACAGCTGAAGCCAGCAAGGGCCTTGCAGGGGATCTAAAGATCAGAATAATCTTTTCCAAGTTGCCACAGCATCTCAAGCTGTAAAAGAGCTATGTTCAATGTGCTCCACTCATACCCCTGTTCATTAGCTCATTTCATAACCAGAGGTTGTGAGCTTTCCTCCTTATATCTCAGGTTTCAGTATTAATAGTATTTATGAGGCTTGAATTATGATTATATGCAATTGGCAATGAGAAAAACAGAAAGCCCAAAATAGAAAGAAAGCCCAAATAGAAAAAAAGTGGTATTATGTGTACTGCAAGCTCTTCTTTCCCACTAGAGGACACCCAGTATTTGCAGAACTGCTGCTTGGCCTTTGGGTGCTTTCTCCAGCAGCAGGTCACACTACTCCAGCATTAGTGAATGAGCCTGGGAGATCTGGCAGGTTATGTTGTGTTTGGCTCCTCCTGCTTGTATACAGCTGCTAAACCAGCTGAAAAAATACCTTACGGTAACATTTCCATGTGTGCCTTTTCTATCACTGCTGCAGACATGATCCTGCAGATCAGTGACAAGAGCAAGAGAAAAACATAGGAAACAAGCTCTCTGTCAGTATGTGCAAAGGAAACATATGAAATCCCTTTATAAAATGATGCCAGTCATTAAAGAACTGTGGGATGGCAGCAACTGGAAGTTTAGATGGAGATGCAATAGTGAGATACAGTATATCAAATACTATTCTCTCTCCCTTTTTTTCCCCCCATGCCAGAATAGAAGCTGAACCAGCAAAATCACAACACTGGGACAGAGGCAGAAAACTTTCTGATAGTGCTCCAAGGAGGTTTTTTAAAAACAGGTTTGCTAAGACATCTGTCATTACGGATGAGGGATCCTGCCCCAGTGCAGCACACTTTTGCAGGTCCTTTCCTGTGGGATTCCCCTTTCCATTTATACGATATGCATCAAAATCTCGTATGAGGCAGCCTCGTTGACCCCAGCAAGCAGTTTCTGCCTAGATTTGTGCATTTTGGCCACTAGAGGTTGTAAGAGAGAGAGGAAAAAACCTTGTTTTCCATGAACAAGCTGCTGCAGCATCCCAGGGCAGGATTTCTTCTGGGACTCTTTGATCGCTACCCACCAGCACTCACACAAAACTCCTGCACATACCCTGCATTTCAGTAGACGGGATCCTGGCATCTCAGCTGTTTCAGATTTATCAGTGGGGGGTTGTTGCCTTTTAGCCCCAGGGTATTAATGGCCTTGTTGTATCCCCTTATACCTTAAGCAAAAACCATTTGATTCTGCCAAATCTTTTAGACAGGGATCAGTGACTTGTATCTTTTCTCTGCAGCTTTAACTACCTCTGCTGGCTCTTTTCCCACATTCCTGGTATAGATAATTTCACTCTCAGATGTTTAAGCCAGACCTTCCTCCACCAGCCTTTGTGCTTTTTACCTAGTGCTAAGTAAGAAATAGAATTTTCCTGAGGTCTCTCTTGTTGGGGACATGACAGCCTGTTGTACCTCAACCTGGCACCTTACAGGGTCCTCAGCTACCTTCCACGTGGGTTGTAATTCTTTCCTCTTACTGCTAATAATTCTCTAGTCTTCTGACTATAGTCCCTCTTCAGTCAGGGATACCATCTTCCAAGAGGCCTCAAGAGAGCTGGTTTTGTTTGGGAAATAGAACCTTAAAGCTAAGTAATCCCAGATGGACATAGCCAGAAATAGCTATGGTGTAGCAATAAATTGAACTTTTACCAAATGAAGGATTTACAAGCTTTTCTTCCTGATGGCTCTTTTTGATGGCACAGTGGCTGCATACAAACTCACAGCAGTATGAGACCTAATCATCACAGAGCTCACTGGTGATGATACTTCACTTTGAGCATTGCACGGAGGTAGGAATCATTTCCTCTGACAATAAAATGTAGCTATTCCTGGAGAGAAGTACAACAAGGACACATTTAGGAAGGAGAAGCCTTTATCCAGAAAGATTTTATCAACTGTGAGGAAACAAAATCTAGTTCCCTGAGCTAAAACAAACCATTGATTTCTGTGGAAAATGAAAAACTTAAATTTCCCTTTTTGTTTTGGCTGCTGCAAATCACAAGCGCACATGGAATAGAGCCATGTGATACACAGGTTGGAAGAGAAACCCGGAGGTCAGCGCATCTCAACTCCTGCTCAAAGCAGGTTCAGGTAGGTCAGGTTGCTCAGTGCCTTGTTCCTGCCAAGTTTTGAATGCCTCCAAGATGGAGATCTCACACCCTTCTGGGCCACTGTTCCAGTGTCTGAATACCTCCATGGTGAATGAATTTCTCATCATATCTAATCAGAATTTTCCTTGTTGCAATTTGTGTCCATTGCCTTTTGTCCTTCAACCGTTGCTCCTCCAGGATGAGTCTGGGTCCATTTTTCCTACGCTCTTCACTGGGTAGCTGTAGACAGCAATAAGACCCCATCCATTGCCTTCTGTTCTCCAGGCTGAACAAGCCCAGGTCTCTCTGTTTCTCCTCGTGTGCCACATGCTCCAGCTCCCCGGCAGCCTGGTGGCTGTACACGACCGAGGGTGGGCTCACTCCAGTCTTTCCTCTACCAGCAAGGCCAGAACTGGACATGGCACTCCAGATGTGGCCTCACAAGTGCTGAAGAGAGTGAAGGATCACTTCACTCAGCCTGCTGGCTAAATGCTTGCTCTAGAGCCCTGTACGCAGCTGGCCTTTGCTGCAAGGACACCTCGTTGACTCAGGCTTGGCTGAGGACTTCAGGCCAGTCTCCGCAGAGTTGCTTTCTATGCATTTGGCATCCAGCCTCTGCTGGTGCACAAGACTATTCCCTCCCCATGTAGGACTTTGTATTTGCCTGTCTAACTTAATTTGCAACTACACACTTAGACAATAGGTGGCACTAATGGATGATGTAGCTTGCATTGTCATCGAGAGAGCGTCACTGCCGAAGAGAAAGCCAGCAGAGGGAACACCTGGGTTGCTTCGCTCAGAGCAGTGGCCAGGCGAGGAGGAGCAGACATGTGGCAGGAGACCCTTCCAAACGCCTGGTGAGCTCTCCTCGGTGCGGGGAGGAGGCACTCTGAACGGGGCTCCCGGGGCTGGGGCGGGAGAAAGCCCCTGCGGGGTCCCCAGGCCATCGGAGAGTGGGAGAATGCCGCTGAGTTCTCCTGAGCGCGAGTGGGAAGGAGGTTTTATTAGACTGAGCCTTGTTTTGTGAGGCTCAGAGAGCTGCTTCTGGGACATGCTTGCTTTGCTAGCAGTCCCGAGTTTGTGCTGTTGCCATGATCACTGGTTTCATGCCTCTAACTCACTAAACTTTGGGATGGAAGTGGAGAGGGATATTATTACCTGTTGCATAAGCTGCTCAGCCTCCAGGGAGGTGAAGGCTGACACTACTTGCTCTCAGGAGCCCTGTTCTTCCTTGTCTGGGAGCGGTTTGAGGAGAAACCTCCTTAAAATTACACATAGGCTGTCTCAGAGATAGTTACCAAATTGCCTGGGTGACTGCTGGGGCCTCCGGTATAGACACTGGGTTCTGCATCTCAGGCAGCAGTGGGAAACAATACTAGGTAAAAAGAAACAGCCAGCAGACTTGGTTTTTATGGAGTTTCATGTCCTTTTTTTTTTTTTTTTTTTGTCTCAAGATATTGTAATTATGACACCAAACAGCTCCCTAACGTAGCTGCCTTCCACAAGGCAGAGTAACAAGACTTTCTCTTGTTGCTTCTAATTTTGCTAGATTTTAGATTGTGATTTTCTTGCAAGAGAATCTACCAGGCTGAATGAGAATGAAGGAGAATGTTTTCTTGCAGTCAGATGAGACCCAAAAGCTTGATATCAAATCAGGAGTAGTTAGAAGGAGCAAAGGTATAGCAGCTTATTGAACTCTGAACAGGGAAATGTCCCACAAGCCTCTCGTGCCAGCTCTGCAGTACGATGAGTATGACGTGGTTGGCAGCAGAATAACCCTTGAGCTTGAAAGTCCCCTGCCAAGTCTGTGCACCTATTGCTACACAGCAGTCAAAAGAAACTATTTTCTTGGCTGAAGTAACACAGCCACTGGTAGGATGAAACACCCTAAGGACACTTAGCCAGTTTAGTGCCTTTTATCTAAATAGTACCAAAGAAGAGAATATTATGGCAACAAACTGTCTAGCTAAAACACAGCCCAGAAACATTGTCTCTTTGTGCAGAGACAGTACTCTGAGCCCCTCTCTTTCTGTCCCACCCAAAAAGTAGGAAAAACAATGGCAGATGTTGCCAGGTGGCTAAAGAGCTTGTGATCCCATGGCTGGGCAGTAAATGCTGCTGGCAGGTGACGTTCTTTGCACCATCCTCAAGGGTCAGTACCATTCAGACATCACTATCAGACTATAAAGATCATCTTTTTTTTTTTTTTTCTGCTTTTGCAGGGAGAGCATCTTGTCCCAGATCAGGTGAGTGAAATAGCTGCTCTGTGCTGAGGCCCCCACTTCTTTTATTAGCACCCTGGCTGGGGCACAGCATAGTCCCTTCCCTGCCCTGTATGACAACAACAACAAAATCTTCTTTCACAGTCCCCTTGCAGCCCCCTGTGATAGCCCCAGACACCTCTACTAATCCCCAAGGAAAGCCAGAGAGCTTGAGGCACAGGTCAGAAGGATGGGAAAGTACACTACATTTAGGACTTATTGCTCAAGCATTTGAACAGTTTTGAAACACGTTGCATGTCTGTTAACACCAGCTCTTGTGACTTAGCTCCCACACCTCAAGAAAGTCTGAAACCTTGCTGTCTAGAACAGAAACAGGGGCACCAGACAGACAAACTGAGATCCTTACCCATGGAAAGCTATGGTGGAAGACCAGTGTTGCCCTAAAAGATGACTGAATCTGTAGGGGAGCTATGTATAAAGCACTGCCAAAAGGGATGTGCTCAGCACATCCAGCTCTCTCCATCAGCTGAAGACCCTTGTCTCTGCTCCTGCCCCTCAGCCCATTCTGTCTGTGCAGTTTCTATTCCTGGAAGAGTCCAGCTGCTACTAACCCATTCATTCCAGTACCTGCATTAAATAGATTGGCCCATATCCTATTGATCCTTGTCCTCCAGGGCACCCTGGTTCACAAGTAGAGGGAGAAGGAAGCCTTGTGGTCAGCAAGTCCTGATCAGCAAAGACTTGAGATCCCTAAGAAATGCTGGTGGATATAACCCTGCCCCAAATCTTGCCTGTGATCTTCAAAAATAACAGAAACACCCAGCGTCTGCTGACTCCATGGGATTTGTAGGCATTTGTTACTGCTCAGGCCTAACCGTTGTGAATACGAGCCTCAGCATAGTCCCTTTACCTTACACACTTCTGTTGTGGAACACAAACAATTCTATGCCTCCCCAGGTCTTTTGAATATTCTCAGAAGAATGTGGTCCTGGTCTCTACAGCCACGCTAGGGGTCGGAGGGATGCTGGTTTACTGGCTGAGGTCTAGACACAAGATCAAGACTATTGAAATGGGCGATGGATGGTGGGGCTCAGGCGAAAGACCCCTAAAAGGGAAAGAAGATGAAAGTATCCGTCCCTTCAAGATTGAAACATCTGACAAAGAAATCGAGGTACCGGTAGCTGGGATGTAAGGAGGGGCAGAAAGCTGCAAGTTGGAGCCAGTCCATCACCTGCCTTACTGCTTTGAGATGATGCCCTGGGGGTGACAGCAGTGCTCCATAGATGATGCTCTGGCTCACTGCCCTTTGTGAATGGTATTTGAGCTCAGATTCATTGCAGTGTCCCACAAAGACTTTCTGAGAGCACAGACCCTCTCTGCAACCTGGGGCTACTCCTGCAGAAAGGCCACACTTTGAGCACCATACTTTGACAGTGGGTCTGCAGATGGTGGAGCAGGGTGGGAGGGCATTGGGACAACAGTGGCACCGGTGGGGCAGGACTGAGGGGCTTTCACAGATGGAAGGGCTAGAAAGGTGAAGAGGGACAGGGTCTTGACTGAGTCACAGTATCTCTGTCCCTACATGTCTGTTCCTAATTATCTGGCCAACTAGTAGTTGGCAGCTCAAGGCTGAGCTTCTTATTATTCTCCCAGTTGGCAGTGCTGGCAAACTCACAGAATCATCTAGGTTGGAAAAGACCTTGAAGATCACCTAGTTCAACCATTAACCTAACACTGACAGATCCCAACTACACCATATCCCTAAGCGCCATGTCAACCCAACTCTTAAACACCTCCAGGAATGGGGACTCCACCACTTCCCCACAACTCCTAGTGCCAAAAACCTTAAAGCAAATTAGCATCAAGGAAAAAGTAGGATTTGGTACTCCTGGGTGCCCTAGGGGAACTGTTAACCTGTAGAAAAATATATTTCTCATAAAAATGATTCAGGAGGTCATGCAGAGTGTGGCACTGCTTCAGGAGGGCTTGTGGTGTCCCAGATAGAGATACAAAAGCTGGGAGAGTCAGGAGAGCCTGTCCATGTCTGCCCTGGCGTAGGGCACGCGTGGGCAGCTGGCCAGCCTCGCAAGAAGGGCTCCCCTCTGCAGGACCTGCACCGCCGCCTGGAGCAGGCTCGCTACGCACCGCCGCTGGAAGGGGCTGCCTTCCACTATGGCTTCAACTCCAGCTACCTGCAGAAGGTGGTGGCCTACTGGAGGAACAAGTTTGACTGGCGTAAGCAAGTGGAAGTCCTGAACAAATACCCCCATTTCCAAACCACCATTGAAGGTGAGGTGGTCTCTGTGGCTTGAGCAGGTCTCACTCTGAAATGCACAGAGACAAGGGAGAGGTTTAAGAGCTTACAATATTTAAGACAACAGTATGCATAACAGCTTAGTGATATGAGGGGTATCACTAGTGGAGGCTATATTACTAATAACCTTCTATAGATTAACACCATTACACAGTAGCAATAAGATTAGGTCTGCTTCAAGATGGGCTTCATCTGGCTCTGAACCTGTTCTAACTAATGATGAGGCTTTCTTCTGCTATTGCCTTGAAGCCACCTTTGAAAATTGCAAAATTTAGCCAGACTCTGAGGCTAGAATATCGCCCACCACCAGTTTAGCCAGATGAGGTTACCAGTTACACTTCAGGTAAGTGATCTGCAGGTTAAACTTCTATTTTGCACTTACTTTTTCATGTTTCTCTTTTTATCAGCCACGTATTTTGTAATTTTTCATGTTTGTGCATGTGTCTTAACTGCATTATGCTATTCATTTAAGTGCAGCTCTACTTATATACTGTGAGACCAGTTTCTCAGGAGAGGGATGCTCAATCTCCTGTGACCCCAGTATCTGGGGTGGGATCAATACCTCTATCAGCACGTAAAAGATGAGACATAGGTACAGTACCAGGCATCCCCTTTCAGCTAGGCATCTTCTTGCCATCCGTTGATTGTGTAACTTCTGCTATGAATGCTAATTACAATTTTGCCACCCTCCTTCTTCAGAGTCCAGAGCAGAAACTGTGATGGAACCAGAGCTTTAATTTATCTGTCTTGGATGTGTGGCAGGGATCGATATCCATTTTATCCACGTGAAGCCCTCCTACGTCCCTCACGGTCGAGCTGTTCAACCTCTGCTGATGGTCCATGGCTGGCCCGGCTCCTTCTACGAGTTCTACAAGATCATCCCTCTGCTCACAGAGCCAGCTGCACATGGCCTTAACGAGGGTGACGTGGTGTTCGAGGTCATCTGCCCATCCATCCCAGGCTATGGCTTCTCGGAGGCACCACACCAGAAAGGTAAGAGATGAAAAGGCTCCATTGAAATCTCAAGGTTTTTGGAGTAACACCTCAGCCATTCCTGAGCCCCCTGGGCACTGCAGTTTGTGAATGCAGATGCTTGGCTCTGCACTAACACCCACATGGCCGAGGCTCTGGGGCTGGCTGTGGAGATTTCAAAGGCAATGGTAGCTGGAAGCCAGGTCTGCTTTCCACTTTCTCCACCTTCCACTGAATTTCTATCATCTTGTCTTCACTTTATTGCCAAGGAGTGAGGCAGAGCAGCATAGCACACTGTGCCTTCACACAGCAGCATAGGCACAAGCCTCTGTCAGGCCACTATCTTTGGCCGGGGATGAACACTACAACAAACAGGTCTGCTGTGTTTCTCTTTACCTACAGGCTTTGACACTGTAGCAACTGCTCGGATATTTCATAAGCTGATGAACAGATTGGGCTTCAAGGAATACTACCTACAGGGAGGAGACTGGGGATCTCGTATTACCACAAACATGGCCCAGATGCTGCCACAGTGAGTAGCAAAGGGAATCAGTGCAGAAAAGCTGCCTCTAGTTCTTACACTACTTTCTGGCTCCATGGTCCCAGTCCTGCCTTCTGTTTGCCCTGTCTTCTGCTTTGTTTCCTCCAGGGACATCCCCACCCCTGTGCATTCAGTTGTATTCATATGCTTTGCATTGATATTGGCACAGTTCTCGTGCTTTCTAAATTTCAGTCCTGTTTGGCTTCTCTTTCACTAGCTGTGGAAGTAAACTCTGTTGCATTTTGATTTGAGACCTCAAAGAGACAGATCATCATTCTAAGTCAGGAAGGAGATAAATTTAAAATCAGCAGGGAGAAAAGGAAGGAAGGAACTCAGCCTTTCAGCAGCTGAACAGTACCATGAAGTATAAGACTTTCCTGTCTAAAATGCAGAGTTGAGACTGATCGGAAAAGAAACACAATACCTTCCTTAGGAGATGGTATCACAGCTCATTGTTTAGCATTTAATGAAAAGCGGGCACCGCAGCCACGCTTAGGTCAGAGAACAGATGAAGTGGGAAAGCTGTTAAATCAGTTAGATCGCAGGCTGAGCAGCTCACTGTTCCCAATTGCAGTTGTGCTTCACAGCACCCAGAGCACTGTGGCCACATGTGATCTACTCAAGCTTTTCAGAAAATACCCAACGCAGCCTGTTCCCTACAGCACAGAACAACACAAGATCAACAGCCAGAGGTACCAGCAAGGATATGCCACATCCAGAAAATGAGTAGCTAAAGCTAACATCATACCAGTGGCACAGGTGGATGGAGGTGGCACCAGCTGTACCATTTCTAACTCCCATAAATTTTTTTTTTTTAATCATGATGAACCTGAAGGGCTTTATGTATTTGGCTCAATGAAATGTTTCTATCACAGCTCCAGAAAGATTTATTTTCTAGAAAATTTGGAGACAGAAAAGCGCTTGATTCAACCTTCTATTAATTAACTTGATTTTAGATCTGTGAAAGGGCTTCATCTGAATCTCATCTTTGTCAACAAACAAGGTTTGAGAAGGATGATTTCTGTGATGCTTGGGGCTTATGTACCATGGCTGGTAGGCCTCAGTAGGGAAGATGTTCGACGTATGTACCCTTTCATCCAGAAGAATATATATGAACTTCTGCGAGAGTCCGGATACCTACACATCCAAGCCACCAAACCAGACACTGCAGGTAATGAACCTCCTCTATATTGCTACAAACATCATATACTAACTGCTTATGGTATATAAAAACTTAGTTGAACAAATGCCAACCATGTTTGAGAAGCAAAGGGTTCTGGGGACTGAATGAAAGACATGGGGACAAGAACTGTGTAAAAGGAAGTTAAAGGAACATCTTAAAAAAGATTAAGACTACAAATATAACTTTTCAAGGTCTTTTAAACGGCATGCCACTTCTCTTGGGGAAAGAACCCCTTTGCAAAAAGCCTCTTAAAGTAAAGCACAGGGTCCTGAAATTGAAGCTTCTAGAAATAAACGTGGGTGAAAACAAGAAGAATATCATAAGGAAGTGCAATGTGAAACTTGCAGAAAGGTAGACACAGCCCTAACACCTGAGAAGCCAGAAGCCTTACATAGTGGTGCCAGTAGATAAGGAATCTGAAAAAAGATATGGCCATCTCAGAAAAGGTAATGAATTTTTTGCATCAGTCCCCACTAGCAAGGATTATGGAGTATTCCTTTATTGAAATAATCTTGATCAGGAAAGACAGCAGAGCTGTCTCAGACTGGTGTCAGATGTAGAGACCATAGAATGAATGGCACCCCATCCTCGCAATTCACTGAAAAAGAAGAAACTGAAACTGAAATATCGACTAATGCCTAGTCTGTTGCTTGAACAGATCACACCACTAAAGAAATAAAAGGGGACAAATAAGATACCAGGTTGGGCTTTTGTTTTGTTTTTTATGAGCCAAACAGTGAAGGTAGCCCCAGAAAAATGAGGACCAGTATGTCTAGTCTCTGATCAGAAAACTAGCAGAACTATTTTAAAGAGGATAATTGATTTGCAGGTGATAACATCACAGTGAAATCATGCTTCAGACATCAGAACTCTGACAGAATCAAAGAGCTGCGGATCCAGTAATGGATCATATTTCATTTCCAAAAAAGTTTTGTTGAGGTTCATCCCCCAGTGTTCTAAAAGAAATTAAATTGCCTTAGGAAAAGGATTAAATTCATGGATTAATCATAAGAATCCAAGCATAAGAATAAGTAAGCAAGTTCCAGGGGAGGGACAATATCACAAAAATCTGTGCTGGCACCTGTACCTTTCAACATGATCCTAATTTTTCTACAGATAAAAGTTAATGGTTAAGTGAAAATTTGACAGCTATCCAGGGTTTTGTTTAATCTAAAGATAACTGCAGAGAGTTGCAAAAACATTTAAGTGACTGATTGATTAAACTGGCCAATAAAAACTGGTTTCAACGAAGTCCAAAGCCATTTAAGTAGAGGAAGAAAATCACAATGGGCTCTAGTTTGGCTGCTGCCATATGAAAGAATCCACAAGTCATGGACAGTGCTTTGAAATGTCAGCCGACTCAGAGTTTAAGAGAATCCTACAAACTCTTAAAGAAAGCAAAAAGAGACTAAGACAAAACAATAAGTCCATGATACTCAGAATCTGTTGCACCCCTGTTCACCCTGTTTCATAAATATATTTTAGAATCAGAAGAATACAGGAAGGGGAGAAAAGGAAGACTGAAGTGACTGAGCAACTTCTGTACAAGCACTGTACATAGTCTAGGACTCTTCAACCTGGAGAAAGAGCAGCAGCATTTTGTAGCACACTAAAATTGTGAAATGTAGAAAATGAGTAGGGGAAAAAGCATGTATTCCCTACTCAGCCTCAAGAAATATCTACGTTATCAGTTTAGTTCTCATTAGGCAGGTTTAAAGGAAAGGAAAGCTAAAGTATTTTCACTCACCACAGGTTGTGGTACCTAAGATGTGGTACAGGTTGAATCACTAAGTTGCAAACAAGACTGGTATTTCTGAGCATCTAATCCCTGGACATTGAATACAGTGGTTCAGAGGCAGCTTTCAGCCCAGAAAATGTTCATCTCCAGAGGGGTCATGTGTTAACTGGCACATTTTAGCCTGCCCTACCATGGCTGGTCAAAGCATTTACATTACTTTCATCTGCAGCAAATCACTCCAGGCCTGCCAGTACAGGGAAACTGTTGTGCCAATGCACAAACTTACTTTGCTTTAGTTATGTCCACTGTTAAATTGAGACCATGTTTTCATCATCTTTTACAAAGTCACTCAGTGCTAAAGTCACACTAAAATACACAAGAGTAGGCAGTACTGAGTATACTATAAAACTACAGCCTAGAGTATAGTACAGGAATTTTCCCAAGGCAAGCCTTTATCACTACTGAAGTAATCCCTATGCTGTTTTACAGGTAAGAAAGAACACAGATATAATATGCTGTGTACCTGCTATGTTTACAATGTTTGTTAGTGTTCCCCAAAGGCAGGAACAGATAGATACACAACCCTCCACTGTTTAAATTAGATAAAGCGATGAGCAGCACTCAGGGTCCTGGTTACTCATCCTAAACAGGACAGTGCTCCCAAAGAATTTATCAAAAAATGCTTTTCAGAGTGTAATCCCTTTACATCTGAATTTGCTCCTTCTGCCACACATTACCAAGCCATCAGGACTTTCCTAGCTCCTTTTGTATAGGAATTACCCCAGTTTGTGGTGTTGTCAGTTACAGCCAGAATTCCACTGGGCTGAATTTGTCAAGAATAAAGTACTACCAGGGCTAATAAAATACAGGCTCTCTACTGAATTCTCAGAGAAAACTCTGAAGAATTCTTGAAAGTCCAGTTTAACTTCCACTGAAGTATTGCACTGCCAGGCAACTGCAGTAGCGCTCCCGTTCTTCTCCTAAATTAGGTTGTGGACTGAATGACTCCCCTGTGGGGCTTGCTGCGTATATTTTGGAGAAATTCTCTACCTGGACAGATAAATCATTTCTGCATCAAGATGATGGAGGCTTGGAAAGGTAAGAAAGCAGATGCTCTTCCACGAGAAGACTCATGAAAAGAATGAGTGATAACTAATGAGGAGATAGGTAAAAAACTGGCCAGTCAAAGATTAATTTTAAGGACAAAAGATTATACATGACAAGTAGTAGTTTAAACTTACAGCAGACTGCCTGCAAACTACTGCTTCAGCACCAGACAGTTTTGCTCTGGGCACATGGGTGCCGATTAATTTGCTGCTTGAAAATGAGTGGAGAACAAGAGAAACAACTGTTCTTCAGGGCATGAGCCAAATACAGCATGCTGAGAAACAGCTTCCAATGAAATGTCTTAATTTCTCTCTCAACAGCAAATACTCTCTTGATGAGCTTTTGACCAATGTGATGATATATTGGGTAACATCCTCCATTGTGTCCTCAATGCGATTCTACAAGGAGAACATCTCCAAGGACCCTGGTCTAACTGCTGATGCCAGGTAATAAAGTGGCAGGTGCAAGAGAGATTTGCAAATGAGATTTGCCTGTATAAACATTTAGATCTAATAGACAAAAAAATTCCAAGTTCTTATTTTCTTTTGATAAATATAGTTAAGGGTCACTTTTCTTTTGAACCTACAATTCACACAAGGTAGCGTGTGGCCAAGACAGTGCAGAAGACTTATCAAAGTATATTCAGTCATTTGTGTTCAAAATACAGGTCTATATACCTATTCACCAAACAAATGTAATCTGTGGCTCAGTTCAGTAAAAACAAAACAGAAAATCATGAGCATTTCCAAGAGAGTTTAAACTGAATTAGGAAGGATATAGCTTACTGGTGGATAAATTAAGAACTACAACTGTTAAGCACAAACTCGGGGAAGCAATCTGGAGAGCAGTACTTGAAACCAAGCACCTTCTAACGGCCACTGGCTTTAAGATGACTATAAGAGAGGCCTGACCAGGAAAAAGCTGCTGAGCAGAATTCTCCAAGTTATTGATCATACAAACAAACAGGAGAGTCTTTTTTCTTTGTAGACTGAACCGGTTTACCTTTCCTCTCAAAAGACTCATTTGTTACGTTGCTACCATAAATTCTAAAGTAAACATGAGGTAGCTCATTTCTGACTTTCACAGAGAGGTGTGGCATCTTGCCACGTATCCCGAAACAAAACAAGGTAAGCTTAAAAATCTGAAACATTTCAAGGTTGAACTGTGTGCTAAGTTGGCTCTACTTTACACATTATTGGTTATAACATTCTTAAACTCAAGGAGATCCAAATACAAGTGAAACTCTTCAGCAGAGTACTGACTGCAAAATGGGTTGCTGGGATCAAACCTCCCCAGCTGACTGTGGCAGTTACCAGAGTCAGAAGTTTTTTATAGACTTTTCCCATGACTTCTTTCCAAAATGAAGTTAACTAATGTCTTCCAGGGTTGGAGTATATGTTCCCACAGGGATTGCAGCTTTTCCTCAGGAAATAGTACATACACCACATGTCTGGGCAAAGAAGATCTTCAAGAACATCATCACTTACTCTTACATGCCACGTGGAGGCCATTTTGCTGCCTTTGAGGAACCAAAGCTTCTGGCACAAGACATCATGCACTTTGTCAGAAAGGTGGAACAGCTGTGAACCTGCAGTTTAGATACATACATAGAATGGAAGCAAGTTGTTCTGCCACCAGCAGAACCTTTACTTTGAGGTATTAAATAAATCCAATGTAATCACATACAGAAGCCAGCATTTTATTTTGATAATTATTATAGTACTAAACTTGTTAATCAAGCTCTAAAGCTCTTAAGGAAAAAAAAAAAGCATCTTGTCTTCTTTTATTCCCAGCACCGTATCATTGCTGCATTCATAGTTCAAGTATAACAGAATATGTAAACGGTTTAATGCAGTAACATTGCACTCATCTGGGGAAGAGAGTAGAAAGGAACTTGGCCCTTGTTCCTCAGAACTAAGGCTTCTGTTGAAAAGCCTCTTTAAATACTTGAGTGTATGCATTCTTAAATATGCGTTACAAGCAGCTTTGGTGGAAGTGTAAAGGGTTTTGATCTCCTGAGCACAAACACTCCTATGTTCAAGTTATATTTCATTCAAGTCCTGTGATTACATATTCAAGTGGGCAGCTGCACATAAGGCAGCCTTCTTCATTCTAGCAGTTTTTGCCCTAGAGCTAGATTTAGCAGTTATGACTACTATTGTAAACAGTTGTTAATGGATAAAAAGGGAGAGACAGCACTCCCTAGTGTTCTCCATGCTCAAAAATATCAACTTAATTCCCTCCTAGCTCTACAATCTCACTCCATTCCAAAAGGTCACAGTTAAAATATGCACCAAGTTTAGGTTACTTCAACCTTTACCCTCTTTTCAAAGGATTTTTACCACCCCATTGTGCAATTTATGCTAGCAAGAAACTGCAAGCAACCTCGCTACCAGTAGGCTCATGTTTCTCTTCAAATGGGATAGACCTGTTTGGAGCTATTAAGCTCATTACATTACAGATACATACCCAGCCAACTGAAGATAACTCCAGCAGGTATCTAGTTCTGACACACTATGCTCTAAGGGTTTCTCTCCCTCTCTGTCCCATTTTGCACTAGACACCAGGCCAGAAGAAAGGGCTCAAGTTCTGCTTCCAAGTAATACATTCCGACTTAGATCAGGAATTTGACAGGTAAAGATAGTGCTGAACTTGATCACACTCCTCTCACCCCTTCTTCACATTTCAGAAACATTTAGAGTCTAAGACTTCTAAGATGTAAAAGCAAAAACATAATTTTTCTGTTGTTGTTTTAAGTGAGAATAAACTAGCATATTGGGGCAGGAGTCGTAACTTCCTCTGATGAGGGTTAGAGCAGAAACTCCTTACTTTTAACTGTACATCTAACTGATTGTCAGGGCTGTTGGACTAAAGGTTAGTAAAAAAAAAAATAGGAAGATGTGTTTCCCTGCCTCCACAGGACTCCTCAACCTCTTTTCATCACCCTACAGGACCATACAGATATAAGACCTCCCAATTGCTGAGAAGTCCCACTCTTTGGATTATTAAGTAACTGAAACTGAGTTATGGGGAAGTCTAATTTTAATCAAACAGATGGGCAAACACTTGAGTACTCAAGCCTGATCAGACTGCAGGTAAAGGTCTCCTTTTACAGGAATAGGGTAGGTAAGAATGGTTATGGCCTTTATAGTGAAGGCCGAGTGTATTAGTAATCACATACATTACCTAGAGTCCCAAACAATCAGCTAATTATTACCAGATAAATGGCTACATTAAAAGTCAGGAGAGAGAAGACTGTATCCAGTATTTGCCAGTTCAGCAAGTATATGGCAGGAAAGCTTTACTCCCACCACACTGAATCACCTCCTGTGCCACAACTCAGCTCCTTAAAGAATCACTGTATCTGTGTGCAACTGTGCCTTAAAGGGTATTTGCTTTCAACAATTCAGGAGATGAAGACAGATGAACTCAGTCAAACTACAGGAAGGCAGTAGATGCCCTGGAGAAAAGATCCAGACAGAGAAGAATACATGGTTACATTTGATAAAGTTATTATTGCTTAAAGCAGCACCAAAAGTTATTCAATATTCCATTAAAAGTTCCACAGAGCGCAGATCATTCACGAAAGCCTTTGAGCGTCACGGGTGCTTGAAACCATACATAGTCCTCCCAAGTAGAAGTCACATGCTGAGGAGGCGAGGAGCTTACATTGATGACTCCATCGCAGGACAAGTTAACAGTTAGTTTCCTTCCTCGGGTCGGCACTTTATAGTTGAGCTTGGGCCGGAACCAATCAACACCACAATCGCGGTGTCCTTGGAGCATAACAACAGTGCCCACGACAGGGAGAGCCTTAAGTTCACTGAAGACATCCGCAACGAAGAGTGCGTGAAAGAGCTTGCGAACACAGGATGCAGTTTTCAGGCTCTCCTCAGCACAGCCCTCGTAGATACCCTCTAAGTTGAGCTCATAGAGCTCCTTGGGGCTCATGACATTGCCTCCAAGTAGAATGAGAACCCGAGGAACCAGTGTCAAACTAAACATTACTTCCAAGTGCTGGAGCACTCCCTCTAGCTCCATCAGCACCTGCTGGCACTTCTTGCTTGCTGGGTCCACAGAGGGTGGCTTCTTAATCAGGTCTCCATCCTCAAAAACAAACAGACAAAAAAGATTAGCACATTTCATTATTAGGACATATTAGTCCTAGTACATTCTTCAGAAAGCATGGCCTATCCCATCCCTGAAAGTCAAGGAAGGTTCAGAGGGTTTTATGCTCCTTTTGAAAGATATAAGTACTCACATACAAAATCAGGAGATCCAAGAGGAACACAAAAGGCTGCTCTGTAGTTGCTTGGTTGAATCTGAATTACACTACTGATGAATTCCCACAAGAATTAGAAACCCCAATTTTTAAAGATCAGATATCACTTCAAAGCCACTTAGGATTAAAAAAACTTTTTCTTACAGTTGTTTAAGCAACAAACAAAACAATAACATGCTTTGGGCAGAAACTAGGACAATGAAAGAAAAACAGTAACTTGATGAGACCTTTAAACACTTAAAGCATTTTCTTTAAATGAAGTTGTAGCAACATTTAAAGCTACAACTACAAAAAACACGTTACTTTAGAAGCAGTTGACATACTAAAATGCGACTTACTGAGCTAGAACAGTTAGCTGACAGGCAAAACTCAAATGCTGCAGCCTCTGCAGCATGGCCGCTCCTGGGGTACCTCCCGGCCGCCCCCTCGCAGCCCCCCTTACCTGCATCGCCCGCCGGCAGAAGTAGGCGAGCTGCTCGTAGGGCAGTGGGAGCTGGTGCCGCTGGTGTAGGACGTGCTTGAGGAGCTCGCAGGCGAAGCGGCAGCAGCTCTCCCGGCTCACAGGGCCCGGAAACACCACGGACACCGAGGGGCAGGCCGCCGCCAGCCCACTCCGCTGGGGCCTCATCCCGCCACCACGGTCCAGGGCTGATGGCGCCTCAGCTATAAGGAACGGGGAAGGGGGAGCGATCGCTCGAGTAGGAGCAAGAGCTACCGCAATCCTAGGAGCCGCCATTTTCTGATCAGCGGAGGGCGGCCGGCGGGGATTTGAATGGCCGCCGCCGGAGGGCATCATGGGAGTGGCTAACGCTCGTCTCGCGCGACTTCCGGTGGCGCAGGCGCCCTGCTTGGTGGGGAGGGGCGGGGCTTCTGCCCGGAGGCCAGGCCCGGCCCGGCAGGAGGAGGGTCTGTGGGCGGCCCGGCCCGGCCCGGCCCAGCCCAGCCCAGCCCCGGGGAGCGGGGCGGGCTGCTTCGGCGGGCCCTCCGCTTCTCCTGCCCTGGGCTTGGCAGCCGCGTGGGGAGCAAGCGCAGGGGCCGCTGCCGGGGTGCTCGGTGGGGCTAAGGACCGCCGCGCTGAGGAGGCACCGCGGCAGCCTCGGCTGCTCCAGCCCGGGCACGGGCGCCGTGAGCTGCGGCTGCCTCCTTGCAGGGCTGCCCAGGGGGCTCCGGAGAACAGGTCAACTGCCTTTTCCCCCGCCCCGTGCTGGGGCCCGCCCAGAGCACATCTGCAAGGTGCGTGGCAGTGAGGGGGCAAAGCCCCGCCGGCCTTCCCCGGGCCGCTGAACTTCCCCCGCCCTCGGCTGGCAGCCCTGTTGGCTCCAGTCCCTTGCAGAGGCCCTCCCTTCGCCCAGCGGCGGGCCCTCCTCCTCCCGCGGCGGGCAGGGAGGTGAGGAGCGTGCAGGGAGTAGGAGCGGCAGTGTTTGGAAACAACGTGGCCGCAGCCCCATTGGGTGCAGCCTCCAAAAGCACGGCGAGGGGCGGGAGGAGCCGCTCCCTGGCGGTGACGGCGAGCGAGGTTTCTTTACAGCAGCTTCGGCTGCCGGTTAAAAGCGTCAAAGACCGTGAAAGTTTCACAGACACTAACCGAGCCCTCCCCAGGGGATGCGGCGGCGAAGGATGAGGCTTGGTGCCGGTGGTATTGGAGACTGGCAAAACACTCGGTGAGGAGATGCGGCGCACGGCAGGAGGGTGTTTTGCTGTTCCCCCCACCCCGGGCAGGAGCTTCAGGCGTCCTTTGGGGTAGCTCTGTGCAGGGCTGCCGCCGTTGGGTGGTTATGAGGTACCTTCAGTGCCAAACGCCTTCAAAAAGGTCCCAGCTCCCCGACGCCTGTCAGAACGGGTGCTGATAGCTCGCTGCCGCTGAACGCGGCACCCGGGGCTCTGCCCCTCCGCGAAGCCTGTGACCCGCCAAAGGGGAAACCCGCGGGTCCCGGCGGGCAGGGCCGGGGGAGCGGCGGCACACCCTGAGCGTTGTCCGCCACGGCCGCCAGGCGGCGCTCCCCTGCCTCGGACTCCAACTCCCATCTGCCCCCGCGGAGGGCGCCCATAGGGGAGCGGGCGCGCGTGCCGCGGGGCACGCCGGGAGCAGTAGTTCTGAGCGGGCGGGGCACGGGGGCTGCTGGGAGTTGTAGGCGACCGGCGGGCGGGACTCAGTTTCCCGTGGCGCCGCGCGGCGGTTGCTGACGCCGGGGCCGGGGCGGTGGGGGCCGGGGCGGGGAGCCCGGGCGGGGAGCGGGCGCTGCACCGGGGCGGCGGGGCCGCGCCGGCAGCCATGGATTCACGGGTGTCGGAGCTCTTCGGGGGCTGCTGCCGGCCGGCGGGCGGCGGGGCGGGCGGGGCGCTGCGCGGGCGCGGGGGGGCCGCGCCCGGCGGCGGCTCGAAGGCGAAGAAGAAGAACGGGCGGAGCCGGGGGGGGAAGGCCAACAACCCGCCGTACCTGCCGCCTGAGGTGAGCTTCCCCCGGCCGGGCCAGCGCGCCCCGTCAGCCGCGGAGGGGGCGCCCCCCGTCCCGGGGCCTGGCGCCGCGGGGGCTCGCGCCGCTCCTGTCAGGGCCGGGCAGGGCCCGGTGGCGGGGGGCGCCGCCACGGCGGGGCTGGAGGCGGCGGAGGGACGGGCCCCCCTGCGAGCGCCTCGGTGCGACGCGGGCTTGCCGCCCCTCGGCAGCCCCGGCCCTTGACAGGTTTGGTCGCGGGTCAGGCTGGAGGCAGTTTCTGGAGAGGCTCGGCCGAGGGTCCCGGCGGCTTTGGTGCGGAGTCGTGCCGGTATCGGACTAGCAGCCTTGCGGGCGGTCCTGCAGCCCCGGCCCCGGGAGCGGTGTTCCCTGCTGCCCCCCTGCCCCGGTCTCTCCTCCGGGGTTTGACGTGGCAGCGCACAGTGCTTGTGCCCCCTGTGCCAGCGAGCTCCCTGCGTGGTCCACCAAGCCGTGTCCGTTAGTAGTAACTCACTGCCTGGCTTCTGTCTGTGCGTGCTTTGCCGTCTGGGAACTAAATAGCTTCGGAAATAAAGCTTTGCTCAACTCCTAGTCCCGAGCATCCTGTTCGCATCTCTCCCTGAGAGCCAATCTGGTGGGTGTAAGTCCCTTTCCAGCTGCCAAACTCATAGACATTGCTCAGCAGGTTCTAGTGACTCCCTTCCCAGCTAATTTGGCAACTGTTTTCTTACATAGAGATGCAGACGGTACTGACAGTGTGAGGCACTTGCCTCCTGCAGCAGGAAGAAATGGCATTGGTAGTAAGTGGGTGTGTTGGTTAGTTCAGGCAGCTGGTACCGCACTAATAGGACTGCCACTGTGGGGAGCATTACATTGCCCCAGAGTCGATTGCTTGGCCCCACTCAGCGAGCTTTTTGTGAAATATATAAAAGCCTGCGCTGGGAGGGAGCAGTTCCTCCACAAGGCAGGGCTGTAACTCTTGGCAAGAAGGGAAAACAGCGCTTTGCTACTGTTAGATCTTCTCCACGGGCAGGATTGTCCCCTGCAGCCGCAGTTTAGTTTTTGTTCCTTTCGGCTGGAGGCTGGACAGCCCCCTGTGGTTTCAGCACGGCTTCCTGTCCCTGGTTACTCTGTGCAGTATGTGGCCCAGCAAGTCTAGGCTTGTTGCTCTTCTAGTCTCAGCTGCCTTGAAGGAGACCCACCCCCTTATTTAGACGACAGCACAGTGTATGAATGTGTTTTTCTTACAGCTGGAAAGCTGGTAGGTGGTTAACAGGGGAAAACTTTCTGCAAGTACCCTTTTCTCACTGCATAGCTCAGCTGCCCGGGAGCTGAGCTGACAATTCAGAACTTCCTTCTGTTGGCCTTTTGCCACCGTAAGCACCGCTGTGGTTAGGAGCTGAGCTAGAAGGCAAGGACAGGGCTATTGCCTCTCCTGATGTGCAAATCGGTGTCCAGAGGAAAAGGAAGTGCTTAGTGTTGGCAGCCCCATTTAGTCTGCCAGAGTGCTTGGCTTCCTGCAGGTTCCAGCCCTTCCTCAGTGGTCCTTAGACCAAATCAGTGGGAAAATTACTTCAGTATTGGCTATACGATCTCTTTGCAAAGCTGGAGCCTGTTGTGGTTGCAGTGAGCTTGATGAGTACCCAGGCCTTTCTGTGACAAGCCAGAGTCTGGCTTCAGCCCTTCCTGGGAGAGTTCTTCTGAGCATGTTGTATACAGACAGTCCTGATCAGGTCTGGTTCTCCAGAACTGCCAGGTCAGAGCCCAGCTTGCTGTACTGCAAAGAAGTCAGTTGCATGCTTCCTTATGTCTGTAGTCCTCTCCTGCAGAGAGAAGATGCAAGGATATGGAAAGGAGTCAATGAAAAACTAGTGGAATGAGGGAGGGTATCCGGAGATGCAGGAGAGGAGGCAGCAACTTTTGTTCCCAGTCCCCTGTTCCTGTGCACATTGAGTGGATGGAAGCTGCTGGATAGGGTGGGAATGGGCTGCTGTGGGTAGCGTTGTGGGTCATGGATGGGTGAGGGGGTAAACTTCTAATCATCTGCTGGCCTGTGCCTTTTTGAAACTGGAACTCTCTCTCTGTGACTGTTAGACCGGCCCTATTCTTTACTGGTAGGAAAAAAATCCCCCCAGAACAGTATTACTCTCTGTGTCCCTCTCTAGTTTTGTCCTCTGGTTTTCATGATGTGGGATGCAAACAGCAGAAATAAACCTGGAGTAAGTTCCAGCTGAGTGTAGGAATGAATGGCAGAAGAGGGTGTGACCTAACACAGTATATTTCTGCCACTTTCCCTGTCTCTGAAACTGTCAGCACGAGCTGCAGAGTATCTGGGCAGCTGATGCTTACAGAAGTCCCTGCTGGCACAGCATCTAATCTTTCTGTCTTGTTTCATTCTCTGACCAGGCAGAAGACGGGAACATCGAGTACAAGGTGAGCCTTTTGAGGTTGCAGAAGGAGGTCTTCCTCCCAGAGGGTTATTTTGCAGTAACTTCACCAAAGACAGTGTATGGGCAACGTGTCCAAGAAAGGGACAGAGAAGTGGACACTGTACTAAGGAACTATCAGACATCTTTTGTGTCTCTGTGCCTAGCAACACCCAGTATGCTGAGCTGGAAGATTTTGATCTCATTACTCATTTTTAGGAATCTGTTTTAGGAGATGAGATGCACTGTGTTTTTCTTGAAACCTTCTTCCTTTTGAGAGGCTCTGCAGGTGTCCCTGATAATCATTTGTCACTTCCTTGTGGTTGCTCTGCCATTTACACTTACTTGGCTCCTGTGTCACAGATAGGTCCCACAGTGCTGTCTTTACCCCCACAGCAGGCAGAGTACAGATCCCTTTGGCAGGATGCAGGAAAGTTGTTCTACCATATGTATGCACCTTTGTGAAACCGTGTCTCACCTGTCCTATGGCTTCTGTGCAGACACTAACATGGGCTGGGTTTTCTAGAGGTGGGTCAGAGTTGAGGCCATTGCTTCATGGTGTTGGGTTAGCGAGTGCTGGCTTGGGCAGTGGGATTCCCTCTACATCCAGGCTGTGACTATAACTACCCCCTCTGTTAAACAGCTAAAGCTGGTGAATCCCTCACAATATCGCTTTGAGCACCTGGTGACACAGATGAAGTGGCGACTGCAGGAAGGCCGAGGTGAGGCCGTCTATCAGATTGGCGTGGAGGACAACGGGCTGCTGGTGGGCCTCTCAGAGGAGGAGATGCGTGCCTCACTCAAGACACTGCGCCGTATGGCAGAGAAGTACGTGTTCCCTTTCATCTGCACAAACAGCCTCCAGTAGAGGCTTGGCCCCAGGAGTCCCCTGAGGAGCCAGTGGCTCCATTCTGCAAAGCCCCTGTATGACTGAAATTCCCTCATCATGAGGCTCTGGAAATATGAAGGCAGTTATAGGGCTAGCTGTGATTCTAGAGGTGCAAGAGCTGCTGAGTACAAGTGTGTCTTACTCCTTTCTTTCGTGTCTGTGGCAGGGTTGGGGCTGACATCACGGTGCTGCGGGAGAGGGAGGTCGATTACGACAGCGACGTTCCAAGGAAGATAACGGAGGTGCTTGTCCGAAAGGTGCCTGACAACCAGCAGGTAGGAACCTGCGACTTGGCTGTCCTCTCCTACTGGAGACTTAGAGGCTTCATACCAGCAGCTCCCTTTTGGGATGGGAGCCCAAACCCTAGAGGCACTTTGTCATAGATTGGCCCATAGCAGATGCTTTAAAGAGCTGCCAGAGGGAGACTTGATGATAACGCTTTTCATCTCCAAGATTGTGGTTGAGGCAGATACCAGTAGGGAAGATTGTCTGCATCAGAGGTGAGAAATTATTTCACTTCTACAGCAACAGTTCTGATGCAGGCCAGTGTGCAAACATGGAAGGATTTAGAGTTCCTGCTGCAGCAAATTACCTTTTTTGTGATATCAAAGCCTGATGTGTCACATCACAATTCCTGGCAGTGCTTTGCCGGAAGCAAGAGCAGAATGAGCAAGATTACACTGCAGTGTCCATTGTGGAGGGAAGCTCTCTGAGGCACATCTCCACTGCCATGTAGTGATCATGCACACCCAGCACAGCAGCAGTTAAGTTTCATGATTTCTCTGTTCTTCTTTCTGTAGTTCTTAGACCTTCGAGTAGCTGTGCTGGGGAATGTGGACTCAGGGAAGTCAACTTTGTTGGGTGTCCTAACACAAGGAGAGCTGGACAACGGGCGGGGCAGAGCACGCCTCAACCTCTTTCGGCATCTCCATGAAATCCAGTCAGGAAGAACGTCGAGCATCAGCTTTGAGATCCTCGGCTTCAACAGCAAAGGAGAGGTGAGAGAGTAGGCTGCTGAACTCGGAAAGCTGGAGGAGAATAGGACTACTCTTCTGTTACAGCTGTGAGTGGGACATGAGGGAAGAGAGGTGGCACAGCTCTGTGTTCTTTAGCTGAACTTGAGTGCTACTTGTCCATTTGCAACAGGCATCGTTTCTTGTACCCATGGTGAATGATCTCTCCTCACTGATTCTGAGGTCAAAGTGAATAGATAAGAGCTGGGTTTTCCTCACTTGCCTGCTGGGGCTCCTTCTCTCACTGAGTCCTTATGTTCCTTCAGGTGGTAAATTACAGTGATTCCCGAACAGCAGAAGAGATCTGTGAGAGTTCTTCCAAAATGATCACATTCATTGACCTGGCTGGCCACCACAAGTATCTGAAAACAACCATCTTTGGCCTCACCAGCTACTGCCCAGACTTTGCTATGCTGGTTGTTAGTGCCAACACCGGCATTGGTGAGTGTTGTGCTGCCTGCATGGGTTGACAGCAATGTGTGAAGAGAAATGGAGAAGGGGGGGAGTGGGTCCTTGTTAGCTGGGAACGGCTGTCAGAAAAAAATACTAGTCTGGAAGCCTCTCCTGATTTCTTGTCAGCCAATACCTGAGAGGGGAGCAGAGCTGGGATCCTCTTACCAGCTGTAGACCACATTAAACTGTAGCCTGGACAGAGAGGCTTTGTTTGGAATTTGAGGCTGTGTTTATCAGAAAAGAAAACAAACAACTTTGACATATTCTTAGGGGTGCTGAATCCTGAAGCCTTGTAAAAAGGCAGCTAGAGTTCTCCCACATCTTTCCTTGACATTTTTGTGGCTGTTTTCTGGCAAACTCTGGCCAAAGAATGAAAACTACTGCATCTTTCTGAAGCAAACAGATCAGTCACAAAAATTCTTGGTGGCTTTTATGTTTTCTGGACTGATGTTTTGTTTTGTTTAAAAGAATAATTTTGCTTTTTCATTGCCTGATGAACTAAGCAGTTAGGGTGAAATCTCTAGCATGGGCCTGTGGGAGAGCCAGGAGACATAGCTGTCCCATAAACAAGCAACAGCGGTGACTGCTACTGCACCTCCACTCCCTTGTCTCCTGCAGCAGGCACAACGCGAGAGCACTTGGGCTTGGCCATGGCCCTCAAGGTCCCCTTCTTCATTGTCATCAGCAAAGTTGACTTGTGTTCAAAAGCCACCGTGGAACGGACAGTGAAGCAGCTGGAGCGAATCCTGAAGCAGCCAGGCTGCAACAAACTCCCCCTGCTTGTGAATTCTGATGACGATGCTGTTACAGCCGCACAGCAGTTTGCACAGTCTCCCAAGTAAGGCACAATTTCTTTCTTCCGTGGGGAGCAGGCAGTTCGGACTGGGCTGCTGTGCAGAGCTGGGGAAGGGCAACCACAGGGGAGGTGACCGCATCTTTAACATCTTGGCTCCTTATCAAGTTTTCTCCCAGGCCTTTTTCTGGGTTCTGGGAGCAGAAGGTGCCTGAGGCTGCACTGGAGTTACTTCTCCATGCCAGAAGTGTGGGTTGGCAGGGGTTTGATGCCTTGACCAGCTACTGAGACGGAGGTTGCTGCAGAGTTGTACCTAGCCCATGTGCTCTCCTGCACTGGCCATGTATCACTGTAGTCTCTGTCCTCTTGCAGGACTCAGTAGATTCAGAATTTCAGCCACCTCCTGCAGCTGCACTCTGGCCTTCTGCTTATTCCTGTCTCTTTGTGTCTGACAGCATCACCCCAATCTTCACACTGTCCAGCGTTTCTGGGGAGAACCTGGATCTCTTAAAAGTCTTCCTCAATATCCTCCCTCCGCTGACCAACAGTAAAGAGCAGGAAGAACTAATGCAACAACTCACAGAGTTTCAGGTGTGTACAGGTGTGGTGGTTTAGCCCCTGCCGGGGTCTGAGACCACGCGGCCGCTGCCCCTCCCCCACAAAGGGAGTGAAATACAAAGCCCCAAGACTGAAATAAGGAAAGGTTTAATACAACAATGCAATAGCAACACAACCAACAACAACAATAACAATAACAGTAATAGTGATAGCAATTAACAGAGCAAAATAGCTACCAAATACAGCAGTGAGAAGCACGATGTACAAAACCACGAGTGCACCGCGCTCCCGCGCCAGGAAAAATGTGATCTGCCAGGATGTGAGGTCCGAATGGTATCTGAATAACCCGGCTAGAGCTCCCCCCCCACTGCTGGGGAAACTTAACCCTATCCTGGTTAAACCAGGACAACAGGTAGTTTGTTTCCAGTTCTGGTACTGCACTCATTGCTGTCACATGTGACAAACATCTGGCAGCTCTGGACACTGTGAGGAGGGACATGGTCCACTCCTGGACTATCAGGAGACATTAAAGTTAAGAAAGGACTTGGGCCTCGAAAAAAGCGTGTTAGGCTGAGTTCTGTCCTAATCAAGGGATGCCCACCTCAGGAATAAGTTTGTTTCTCTGGTTGCCACTTAAAAGCAGAGGTTCCTCTAATGGGAAGGTAGTGGGAGCTGGTGAAAGCTCCGAGATGGTGTCTGATGACCAGCAGAGAGCTCACCTTGCTCCACACAAGGGGTGGGCACCTTGTTCTCATTCTGGAGTGCTATTTCACAGCTGTCTGAGCAGCTTATTCTTGTTGCCTTGCTGCAGGTCGATGAAATTTATACTGTGCCAGAGGTGGGGACTGTTGTGGGAGGAACTCTGTCGAGGTAAGTGAGGCCAGGCAGACAAGAGTGGGTGTGAATGGTTGCTGGAGTCCCCGCAAGGTTAGTCACCCACTGCAGATGTGAAAGCAGTGTGAGGCTCAGGCCTGACTGCTGCCAGGTGACTGAGCCAAGTGGGTGTAACGCCCTACAGGGTGTTGGGAGGTGCCATGAGAAGACCGTTGGTCATGTGGTAGCAAGCAGAGAGTCTGCTCTAAAGTTGCTGGGTTAGGAATGTGACCTGTAGCATGCTGAAGGCAGGCATGCTGGGACCCTCTTGGTAGAGGTTAGCTATGATGCCAAGGCGTTGCTTTCCTCCTTCCTCAAGCAGGGGGAGGAAACATAGAGGGCATGTCCTCCAGTCCCAGCAGAGGTTAACTGCATGCTACCCCATGAGAAGGCAGCTGTCCCTCAGTGTTCGGGAGTGATCAGAGCAGTTTGGCTACCAGCACATCCACACAGAATAGGCGTCAGCTGCGGTCTCTCCAGCAGAAACAGTGCGGTGTGGCAGGGCACTCAGGACAGAATGGCCCCTCTCTGAGGGATGCCTGGTGTTCTTAGGATTGATAGTGTGGCTTTCGCTCTTACTGTAGGAAATCCCTGTTAGTTGATCCCAGGTAAGAGTCGAAGGACACTCACCTCCTTGGCCCTGGGGAGTTTGTGCAGGTTGATCTTGGAGTGTGAAATTTCTTCCTTGTCTCCTGATGAACTCTGTCCCGCTCTTCTGCCCTGGGCAGTGGGATCTGCCGAGAAGGGGAGAACCTGGTGGTTGGTCCCACTGATGATGGGAAGTTCCTCCGGCTGAAAGTGTGCAGTATCCAGCGCAACCGCTCAGCCTGCCGTGTGCTGCGGGCTGGGCAGGCAGCCACACTGGCCCTTGGACCCTTCGACCGCTCCCTGCTGCGTAAGGTGAGTCCTGCTTTTGCCAGGTTCCTCACTGGTCCAGTGAGCAGGACTGGATGCTTCCCTGAAGATCCCCCATTGGTAGGGTGGGAATGAAGTAGAGATGTTTGCAGGAAACTTGCTGGAAGGGGAGGTACTAGCCTTAACTAGTCTGAGATTTGTATTGTTTTGCAGGGCATGGTCATGGTGAGCCCAGAAATGAACCCCACCATCTGCTCAGTGTTTGAAGCCGAGATCGTGCTGTTGTTCCATGCCACAACTTTCCGGAAGGGGTTTCAGGTGACGGTGCACGTGGGGAATGTGCGACAGACTGCTATTGTAGAGAAGATCCACGGAAAGGTAGGCCTGTGAGGGAAGGGGAGAAAGACAGACCTCCCTGTGGGGCATGCTGGGATTCCACCCCATGCCTTCTAGTAAAGCTAGGGGCTGCTGGTATCTTGAGTAGCTCTGTCCCTTTCTAGGAGCACACTCCATCCCTTTATCCTGCCCATTTGGTTGATTTTCTTCCCAACATGTTAAAACACTTCCCTCCTCACAAAACAAGCCGCACAACGGACTACAGCAAGACTGCCAAGGGAGGTGAACTCTCCATTCTCCAGAGCTTGTGTCTTCCTGACTCCCCTAATGCATACAATAATGGGGAGGGCTCGAGCTGTACAGTTGGAGGGAGGCATCCTGCTCATTTGCCTCATCTTCTTAGCATCCACATGCATCTGTCTTGCATGCATCGGTATGGTAGATGTCTCTAAGCTCTCCCCTCTTTCTGTTCAGGACAAGCTGCGGACAGGAGAGAAGGCAGTTGTCCGTTTCAGGTTCATCAAGCATCCTGAATACTTGAAGATCGGAGCTAAGCTGCTTTTCCGTGAAGGAGTCACCAAAGGCATTGGGCATGTCACTGACCTCCAAGCCATCACCACCAAAGAAAACGGCCTGGAGGAGTCCCTGGGGCCTGGACAGCTGAGCTTCTGACTACCACGAGGTCAGAGAGATCTCCACTCACCAGCAACTGGGGAGAAGGATGGAAGCTCTCATGGCTCTCTGAGTGATGCTTGGAGCTGCTGCTGTCCCGTTCTGGCATGGGCGTCCCTCCTCCGCACTGTGAGATGGAGCCTGGGAGAGTTTCTCGCATTCAGTGCCGTACAGGGGGCAAGTTAAGTACGTTCTCCATGTCGCCTGCAGCTTTTGTTACTCTGCCCTCCTTCAGAATAGATGAGAGACACCTGCAGACCTGGGCAGGCAAGTTCTGGCTTTGTCTAGTGTTTGAAAATTACTGTTTGGGAGGAGCAGAACCCTTGACTAGCGGTGAAGGGATGTTTTTCCATCTCTGACACAAGATCTGGTCCTATTTCTGCTCTCTGAGCACCGGATTGATAACAATCCTCTCTTGAGTCATCCTGCAGCACATCCCCCTGGGCAGGGGATGGAAGAGGCCCCGCTACCCACAGCAGGGACTTGGTTGAACCTCTCAAAATGCATTCAGGACACTTTTTAACTGTTTTAATCTTGATTGGCTTTAATCTGCTGTGTGTCCATTTGTGTGTTGGTTTTGCATTACTCCAATTTGAGTGTCTTACTGTTGGACAAGTGTCCTGTTTCCCACTCACGTACACACTCCTTCAGCATCCCACTTTCTGACTCCTAGGAAGCTGTGGCTGCTCCAAGTGGCACAGCCTCCCGACGTAACGGCATGAAGGCAGAGTTTGCACTTGCATCTGTTCCTCACAGCAGCCAGGCAGGAGGCCATTCTGTGGAGCAGAGCGGGGCCGGGGCCTGTGCTGGTGTGTGCAGGTTGTTCCCATGGATGTTTGGCTGCAGGAGTCACCTGCATGTCAGCAGCGGTGGTTTGCAGTGGGCTCCCTGGTGTGGCTATTCCAGGGTCCAGCCCAGCTTGCTCCTCACATGCTTGCCTTAACATGGGAGGAGGACGGGCCATGTTACTAACACAGAAACAGGTGATTTCTTTTGTTTGGATGTGATTTGACAGTGGCATGATTTTATTTCTGTTTCTCCTCGAGAAAGACTTCTTTTCTGTCCCTTGCCACTGGGGTTTGTTGTCAGAGGAAAGCTGGTGTTACCAGCAAGGACTGTGCACAGAGTGGAGCACGTTTGTCTCCCACTCGCTGTTGTGCAGCTTCCACAGCTGTGTGACCGTTACTCCAGGCCACTCGTAGGCTGGAGGGTGCAGCAGGGGCTGTACAGCTGTACATAGGCTTTTGGTTTTATTGTTGACTGTTAGACCAAATGTGTCAGCTGTGAGCAACAGGCCTTCAGCCAGCCCTGTCGCATGGCACGGTGGCCTGCCAGCCCTGACTGAAGAGAAGGGTGAGGGCCTCTGATAGCATTTGGACACCCAAACAACCCTTCCACCATCCTGAGAGCAGGTTCTGCTGCTGGGCTGCCGGCGCAGGCAGTGCCCACGGGGGCTGATCTGTGGACGTCGTAGAGTGGCGCTCGCCACTGGGCTGGGCTCTAGCAGGTGGGGAGGTGGCAGCTGCGCCCTGCAAAGAGCATGCTGCAGCGTGAGGAAGCCAGTGGAGTGATGGTAGATGTGAAGGGATACAGAGGCAGCTCATTAGTGACAGGAGTGGCCTGTCCCTTGAGGGGAGCACTGAGCCGGGTGAAAACTCTGCTTCTTCCCCATCAGTGAGACAGGAGCTGCTGGCCCAGGGTTGCTGCTCAAGCAGAATCCCTCTTTCTCCCCATCCTGGCATGGGTCTGGGTGTTACAGTGACACGGTCTTTCACCTATGCCTGCAAGAAGGACAGGCCCCAGCTCCCAGCAAGCTCTTCCCTTTGGTGCTAGTGGGTCACTACGAAAGCTGCCTGGGGGGTGGCGGGGGCTCCAGCTGTTTGCAGCAGCCCTGGTGTTTTCTGCCCCAAAGCGGGCATGGGGTGCTGTGACCTTCTCTGAAATAGCCAATGGCTGGTCTCACCTCATCCCTGCCATCTGTGGCATGACTGTTCTTGGTGCCATGCTCTTCATAATTGCTGTTTTGTTGTCTTGAATTTTTCTAATGCTGGGGGTTGTCCCTGTTTCCCAAGCATCTATATATAAATGTACAGAATAAAGATGTTTTATTGAGCTTGCTGGCTGAGTTGTACAATGAGTGAGGGTGGAGCTGGGCTCTTGCCCTGCTGCCCTTGGAGCTGGGTCACGGGTGGAGATGGCAGCCCTTCACCCCTTCCTAAGCTTCCTGCATTCAGCCCTATAAATACCATCCTGTGGTGTGGAAGGAACGCAGGCGTGCTCCTGTTTACAACCATGCTCTCCCAGCTTATCTGAGCCAGCCTGGGTGTGCAGCCTGGGGTGACAGGCAGCCACGTCACCCTGAGCACAGCACTTCAGGCTGTCATGGGCGGAACAGGCTGTGGCGAGCGCTTCCTTGCAGCCACAAATTCCCCCCAAGCCTAATTAAAGGGATGCTTTCTAGGGCACACATCTAACCAGTAGTTTGGTTTTTAAAATAGCTTTGACCTTGTCAAGGGGTTTGCCACTGCCTTCTTCCATGAGAACAGGTTGTTCCCTTGGGACAAGCAGGGGCAGAAAGGCTTCCCTGTGGAGGTGACTTGTGTCACCGAAGGGATTTGCCTGTTCTCAACTTGTTTTTGTGTCAGGTAGTGGCATCTGCAGAGTCTGGTCCTGCCAGACACTTAGGAAATGAGACGTGCCATTGTCACAGGAGTGTGAGGCAACGCTGCCAGACCGGTTACCATTTCTCTTTATGTGAGGACTTTGGGAAACTTGTCACTTTGCAGCATGAGGGCTGTCATTAATGGGAGTGACTCTGTAATTCCTTCCTCTGTCGATTACCATCAGAGCTGCACGCACCAGAATGAGCTTCTTGTGCTTCCTGAAATCTCACAATTGTGTTGTCACATATTAGACCCCCAGTGACAGTAATGTAGCAGCTTCTCAGAACAGGCTGTCTGCTGGGAGAGCAGCTCAACAGCTGCAAGTAGGATGGTGCAGTTCAGAAAAGGGGAAACAGCACATGCAAATACAGCTGCACTGCGCATCGTTATCTGCTGCCTCAAAGGCTCTCTCCCCCTGCTCAGGGAGGGGAAGTCTGCAGCTGATCAAACTCTCTGCAGAGTGTTTCTAAACTCCACCCAGTGCTGCGTAGACGTGGCATGTTCCTTCCCCCTGCCCTGAGAGCCAAGTTTGAATTATTGACAGCAGCACTTCTGGAAGAGGCTGGCAGCTTCCAGGCAGCTAGTGGTGTAGCAGAGCTGAGCCCTGCCACGCCGCTGAGCACAAGCACAGCTCTTGCCCTGGAGCCAGTCTCGCCCTCTCTCAGTGCCCGCTTGTCCCCTCCATGATGCTCTGCTTTGTTGGCCCTGTTGCAATTTGCGGAGGGCTGGGACAGCCATGCTGATGTGAACTGCGGCCCAGAGAGCTGAACAAGTCATTCAGCAGAGCTCGATCAAAACAGAGACCTGTCATCAAGTTGCATGTAGTGTAACCCAGAGTGTCAGAAGGAGGAAAAAATGTGGTAATACGCTCTTTCTGCAGTGGAGGAAAGCTTTCAGAGGACCATGTGACTCTGGCACGTTTCCCATCCTTTCCATGAGGACTCTAGCAATAGACTATTTAAGCATCAATAGCAATTATCAGGAACTGGTGCCAAGATTTCAAAAAGCCCAACAAAAAGTATGCCTGTGCAGCTCCAGCTTCCTCAAATCTTATTTGACAGGAGCAGTCTGTCTTATGCACTCCAGAGCTGGTGATAAGCACCATGCAAGACTGCTGAAGGCAGGGAATTGCCAAACAGTCTACAACAAAAGTCCTGATGGGGAAATAAAAATCAGTGTTTTCCAGGTGGAGGGGAGGAAGAAGCACAGGGCTAAGCTACCATCTGTAAGTTATACAGTGAGGGCAAGGCCTGCAACTGCAGCCAGAGAACCACCCTGAGCTGAAGGCTTCATACGAAGTGACTGGATAGGGGTTCAAGCTGAGGCTTGGCTGGGGAGGCCCTGGGATAAGCCGCTATGCTTACAGTGCCTGCTTTTACAGGAGGAAGAGAAAGCCATAGGAACAGAATGACTGAGGAGTGATGCTATGGAAATGCCCATGGTAGGAGGCATAGGTGAGAATACGATACAGCTTCTGGTAGCACCAAGCAGGGGAGGCACGCTAGCTGCCACCAGCTAAACTGGATACATCCAGCACCACATACAGTTCACCTTAGACTTGGGATAGAGATAATTTATTAGACTCTTCTGCATTAAAACTGTCAGGCAATATAAAAACTCTTAACTGTATTTAAAAACACTTGATTCTTTAAAACCACTGATTATCTAAAAACCTCCCAGCATAGCTGGGAGTTAGGGAGGTGAGCGCTTAAAGAAAAAATCTAAAGTTCTTGTCACACCTTCTCTGGGTCGTTTTGCACTAGATGCTGCTGGAGTCTTGGGCTTGGTCTTTGCCTTGGCAGGAGACCTGGAAGCTGCAGCCTTTGGGCTGGGAGGTGCTGCTGGAGCCATGGGAGCACTGGGCTCCAGGAAGGAGCTTTGCAGCTCCAGAGCAAAGTGGTAGTCCATGTGCTCTGGGAATTCCCATACCAGCACAAGCTGGCCACACTTCTCACAGCGCTGCTGGTCCCCCGGCGAGGCAGGAGGAAGCGGTGTGAGCTCAGGAGAGGGTGGCAAATTCTGCTCATTTCCTTCCAGAGCTGGCTCTAATTTCAGAAGGGTCCTGGAGCTGGGTGGAGCTAAGGGTGTTTGCGTAACATCAGACAGCAGCTTCTCACAGGGAAGCCTCTCATAAGGAGAAGTAGGGCTCCCATTCCCGGGACTCCGCTTCACAGGGGACTCCAGGTCACACCTCACAGAGGCCAGTCCACCACCACCTGTCTCTGGGTGCTCTGGGGAGCTGGGCACAGGTGACCCTGCTGTGGTAGCAGCGGGCAGGCTGGTTGCTGCCGCCATCTGCGACTGCTGCCTTTCTGTTGCCTTTTGGAAGAATGACTCAATAGCATTAGCTGGCTTCTGCCTAAGCTCTTTGCTTGGGCTCCTGAAGAACTTGACCCTGGGCCTCTTAGAAGATGTGGTGTTTTGGCTGGCAGTGGCAGTGCCATCAGGCTGGGTGTCACTCGTCAGGAAGGTGGCAATGCCTGCAGAGAGGAGCGTGGCAGGCTCGGAGAACTTGTTTGCCGAGAGAAGCACCGATATGAGCGGTGGAGACCTGCGAAAGACAGACCAACATCAGCTCAGACATCAGCCTGGGAAGCAAGAAGTCTTTTGGAGGTAAGGCTTTAAGCAACATAGAATGTTCACAGGCAGGGGACAGAACTGCAGTCTGGCAAGGGGTGGGAAAGATGTTTCCTCTGACAAAGTATTAGTATTGCTACCTCCAGAACAGCCTCACAGAGGAGGCTGCACTGGGCAGAGCAGAAAGCCTGTTCCCAGAACAGCATTTCCCAAAGGAAAGCACACTGGAGCAGGGGGAGGCAGCTGCCAGCCTGGACTTTCAGTCCACCACAGACCCGAGCTGCTGTGAGACTCCCAGGCAAGGTGAGAGGGTCTTAAAGGAGCAGCAGCCTTGTCAGAGCCTAACGGGCAGGACCTTCTCGCCTTAATTGTGCCTTAGCCTTCCCTGCAGAGCAGGAATAAAGTAATATTGAATAGGGGAGCTTAGTTTTCCTTAGTTTTGCCTTAGTTTTCCTTCCTGCCCCAATGGCCTCCTCCCAAAACACACTCTTATCTTTAGGGGAGGAGAGCAAGGCCTAGCTAGCTTCTCCAGCCCAGCAGGGCAAGGACTGCCTCGCTCCTGCTGGACATCCCCCTGCAAGTAGCAATCATCAGCTCCAAGCACGGAAGTCAGAGGTGTCTTGCCAGATGTGCGGCCAGGCTCTCACGGATGTCCTACCGCTAACAAGTGGAGGTCGCAGCGCTCCGCTGTGCTGGGAATCACTTTTCCTGCCCGTCGTCGTAGCACTCTTATTCCTTTCTGTCAGGTCCCTGGCTCACCCTGCACCTGCCGCAGCAGAACAACCCCCGACAGGGACGTGAACCCCTTCTTCCCACACTCACCAGGCCGCCTGGTGAGCCCCAGCCACGTTGCAGTTTTGGATGAGGGCAAAGGCGTCGCTGCACATCTTCTGGGCGTCATAGCGGGACAGAGCGCAAAAGCGGGACACGCGGGTGTCACCTGGCATGCGGATGACCACCATCAGCTGCTTGGCCACTCGGTGGTTCTGCAGAGAGAAGAGGTGGCTGTGGTTCAAGCCACATCTGCAGGAAAGGCCAAGGAGACCTTCTCACCACCCAGAACCCTGGACTATCAGCTACTGCCTCCCGATGCTGCTGTGTGAGAAAGATGGCAGCTTGTCCTGCCCAGCCTAATCTCCAAGGGATGGGATACAGAACAGCAGGTGCTTGTACAGCTGTGCCACACAGGACGGGAAGCAGTTAGTCCCTGCTTTCCTTCAAAGGCAGCTGTGCACCTTTTCTTGGTCCCCTGCAGTGATGAAGTTAGCAGATTAACCTCACCCTGGCCTGCAGTCTACCATCCGGATTTGAGCGTATCGTTTCCTCTCACAGCCCACAGCACAGGCAGAGCTGCATTGGCAAAGGGCTTGCAGGGGAGCAGCAGTGCAGCAGGATGAAGGGGCAGGGGCTTTCACGTCCCTGAATAACAGGACAAGGACTGTCCTTAGCCCTGCACTGTTCTGGGGCAAAACCATCCCTCCTGGCCGGGCTCCTGCACACCTCTCTGCTTGGGGCACCTTAGCACACAGGCACACATCTGAGGGCGAGCAGATTTCCTCCCCCAGCACACACCACCCTCAGCCTCCCGCAAAGAGCTCATGGTGCAAAGGCGCCACGCGGCTTCCTGAAGGCCAACAGGGAGAACGCTGTCCCTGTGCCTCTCCTCCTTACCTGGCTCCTGTCCTTGATGAGTCTGGATTCCAGCTCCAAGGCCAGCTGCAGGAGCCAGTGTTGCACCTGGACAAAACAGTGGTAACAGACAGGTTGGGGTTCTGCTCACAGCACTGCCTCCAGGCCAGAGCAACGCTCTGCACACTGGGGAATGCTGGAGGGGGATCAGACACAGACTATCATGAGGCCCCATATCTGAAGTACTCCTGCAGAAAATCATCCCAGGTGAGGATCCAATGCTGGAGGCAAGGCAGTGTAGATACAAGTCCTGCAGCGTTACTACTAGACTTTGCCAAGTAATCTGGGTCCCCTGCCCTGGATCTCTTTTTGCATCTCCCTACAGCTCTGTGGGAACCTCTCCCCAGCTAACAGGTAAGGAGCATCCTCCCTCTTTCTTTGGGCTAGTTACGTTCTTTCTAGCAACCAAGCCCTTGAAGCTTGGCACTGTGAGCAGCACAGGCGCAGAGTTTTGCTTGTGGATATTACAAGGTTGGACCTCTTTGTGCAGGGGTTGATCAATGCATTTCTGTCAAACAGGGATTTCCTTAGTTTCTGGGGTCCAAAACCACCTCCTCCCACTGAGCCTCTAGGCTGAGTTTCAGGGCACCGTGACACAGAAAAGCAGCAGTTTTGCAAGCTAGTCTTGGCTAAAAGACTTTTAGAATTCTCATCTTCTCCAGTAAAAAGGCCAAGCCTTGTACTGGCAGGCTTATCCTACCTCCTTCTGTGTGGCCAGGGCTGTCCTCCCAGGGAAGTTTTTGCTGCAGCCAATGGACTGGGGCAGGTACCGGTTTTTGACAGGTTCGTCTTCAATTCCTCTGCACAAGTCATAGAGCCAGGACCTGAAAGCCACAGAGGAAGCATGAGGTAAGGCAGCCACAAACAGGCAGGCATCACTGGGCAGCAAGTCAGCCTGTTGCTGAGCTGTGCTTTCAGCTCCGTGCAAGCCATGACTGCCTCTCCTCCCCAGCTCTGCAGCCGCAGCTGAACAGGCAGGCTTCCTTCAGGCCACAACTGCCTGTCAGCACAGCTCCTCCGCCTCTTCTCCTGAAGTGGCAACAGTTCACTAGTCTGCAGGGCATCCCAACCACCGCTCTGGGCCCAGAAGTGGTGTTTCAGGCTCCAGTTCAGCCTTGTAATTTCCTCTGTAATGAGACTGTCAAGCCTGCCTGCTTCCCAGCCTGCAGGGAGCCCTTCCACAGCCTGGCCCCCTCCTTAGACACTGTAGGGGAAGACAGAGGAGCTGGCTGGCAGGCAAAACATTATCCTGAGGAGGGTGCCTGGGAGCAGGTGAAACTGGAAACCTGTTTGTGGGCCTGCCAGACCAACGCTTCTCAAAGATGTCACTGAAGTTTTACCTTCCAACCTTCCTAATCTCAGCAGAACAACCTGTGACTGAAAGGAAGTCTCAGGTCCTGCCAAGAGCCAAGTTGTGGTGAGCGGTTTATCATTACCCAGTTTTGTCTCCAAAGTGAGTCTGGAGCTCTGTCTCACTGAACTCTGTCAGCTGCCCAATGTACTCTACTCCCAGGGTGTCTGTGATGGCAGTGCCAAGCTTGCCTCCCAGGTTACGGCTATGGCAGAGAAAGAAAGAAAGAAAGAAAGAAGAAAAAGAGAAAAAACAGAAACGAAGCATCAGTCGGAGACTATGCCAAGTCTTCTTGCAGCAGCTGTCCCAAGATCAGGGCAGCCAGAAGCAGTCAGGAACTAGCAGGACAAAAGGGAACACTTGGTACATAACAGCTCTTCTGCTCATAGGAGTTGAAATGGGCTCTTTCGCTCACCCAGTTTCAGTGCTTCTCCCTCAGCTCCACCTTCAAAACACGATCCCAAACCATCCTCTGAAGAATGCCTCACACACTCCCTCCTTCCTCCTACACAGGCAGGACCCTTCCCCACACACCCCCCTCTCCATCCCTAGCAAGACACTGAAGGCAGAGAGCAGCCATACAGATCTGGAGAGCAGGACCAGGGATCCATTCCTCTGGAGCAGCGGTCCTGGTTATTCTTCCCTACACCAGGAAAAGTACTTGTGCACAGTGTGGATGCTCAAAACCAATCCGCATCCGCTCTCGGGAGCACAGCTCTGTCACTCATGCTGGGGCACAGCTATGGCCTCCCTGCCCACAGGTTCTCCTAGCTTACACCTATGCACCCCAGCAGTCATCCTGAGCACAGCTCTGCCCAGGGAAAGGCTGCCCATGGGATGCTACAGGCTCTTTGAGTCCCTTCACTAGCAGGGCTGCAGCTCCTGAGCATGCTCCTCCTAACCTGTCACTCAGAGCTGTGAGGGATTACTGACAGGATTTCCTCTCCATTTCTTACAAGCATTGATGAGCAGTTACTGTGGAGTTGAAAGCCTTTGCTGGCTGCTATCAGTTAGCATCAAATTGCTCTCTGTCGAGGTGGCCAGGAACAGCTTTCTATCCCCAGGTCACAAACCAACAGGAGCAGGTACCTCAACAATGAAGACAAACAGGGCGCTCTTCCTGATAAAAGCCTGGCCTGTGGAAGCACAGCACCGGCATTTCACCTACATGCTCTTGCCACAGAGCAGCTCAGCCTGAGCCCCAAGCTGTACAAAAGTGGGCAGCTCCCCAGTACTTACATATTGCTGACGGGCAGTTGGCTGAAGAGCTGAGGGACAAATCGTGAAGATATTAGCGTCTGGCGGTTGGGCTTGTTTAACCCACAGGCCAGTTTTGCCAGCGTCTGTAACACAGAAGAGGGCAGAAACCCTGTTATTACAAACTACCTAATGCCTGGTGCTGTATCACCTCTAAGAGCTGCCTTTGGAATAGCTGCTAGGAAGGACATGCAGGCTGCACCATTGTTTGCTCCCAGGTAGTGCCCACCTTGAGACTTGGCACCCACTGGCTGGGTACTCTGAAAGCACTGCTGCTTCCAGACTTCCAGTTCCTGCTCCAGGCAGCTTAGGGCATCTGGGTCTATCACTTGTTCTGGTTGGCTTTCTTTTCCATCAGGCAAGCATGCTAGAGCTTCCAGAGCATCCCCATAATTCTCCCCAGGCTATTTCTCTCACTATGTCTTGCTCCATCTTCTGTGTTTGCCTCGCTTTTTCTCAATGTCACTACTTTAATCTTCTCTCTGTGAGGTCCACAGCAGCATAATGCTGCAAAGGGAATCTGCAAAATACAGAATTGCTACCGTTGCTAGCCTGGAAGGGATGTTCTCCAGCCTACCTGCTACACAGCTTTCCCTCACACTCTAATCTACTGCAGGATCAAAAACACACAGGTCAGCTTGAAATACATTTAGCTGGGTGTTTGGGGTTTTTTTTTTTTGAACAAGTCTAATAATTTCCTCTTTCACTGCTTTACCACACATCCTATCACTAAGCAAAATTTCTTTCCTGCCTATTGAACTATGATCTTTATTCAAAGCCTGTTTTACAGGCATACATATGTTCTCACTCTTTTCTAGACAAAGTAGATCCCTTTCCTTCAACTTCTCATATCCAGTCATTTTCCAGATGTCCAATTCTTGTTTCACTGGAGACTCTTCCAAGTTTACCCACGGTGTTCATAAAGTGAAGTGCTGCAAGCTGAACCAATCACTGAGACTTCATGGGGAAAAATAATTTACTTTTTTCTGACACCTCCTCTGATCTACACATGCTGTAACAGGATTTGCCATTTCTACAAGAGCATTCATATTACTGACTCATCCTGGTGCTTGTCCACAATAACTCCAGGCTACTTCTTCACTTACTGCGACTTAGCCAAAAGCCTGCTGGTTGCTTTTTTCCTATAAACCACAAAAACAGTCAGTGGAGAGCATAAGAAGCACTGCTTGGTAATTTCAGACTGTTTCTGGGCTTTTCCAAGCCCAGAATTTTCAGCTCTAATTTCACCTCCCAGAACTTTCCCAGCCAGGCCCTGAGCCCTATCTGTGCTTAGCAGCACCTGAATTCCTACAGCTGTTCCCTCTCTATAGGCTTCAGTGAAAATAACAGCTCTTAGCAGACCTCAGACAGATGCCCCCAGGATCCCACTCTAAACATCCCAATTTGAGCGCAACTCACTGAACAAAATCATTATGGAAAATGTAAGATTTTCTTCAGCTAGATGCATGCCTTTCAGATAACCTCAGACATGTTGTGTTTTGCTAGGGTGTCATCGTCAGCTTATGAAACTTGGTGAGGTGCATTAGAAACCTTCAGGTGAACACCTCACATCTGCAGTTTCCCCTGTACATTAGGCCACTTATACTGTCAAAGAGGGCAAACAAATGACTTTAGTATGAGTGGTTCTTGATAAAACCATGCTGTTATCCTCCAAGTGCTTCCAAAGAGCTCATTCAATTATTTGGTCTCACTTATCAGCTGGGTTCCTGGTTTACTCTAATGAGTTAGCTCACTGGAAGTCCCCCAGGAGAGTTTTGTTTGAAAAAAACATGACCTTAAAGCAGGAAACCTCCACCTTGAGTTTTTGACAACAGTGGCTGTAGCCATGGAATGGGTTTTACTGACACAAATTCCCAGCAGCTTGAAGGAAGAAGAATACCAGTTTGGGGCACTGAGGTGAGTCAGGTTGCTTTTCCTCTTTCTGGTCAATCAGACTTTACCCCCACTGGCTGCGCTTTGGGTGATGCTCAGCCAGCTGCTGAGAGCAGCCGTGGGAGCACTTTGTGCATGACAGCAGCTGCAGAAACAAACAGACTTTGATGCTGCAGCTATGGAGGGTTTCCTGCTGGGTGAAATGCAGGGTGGTTTACCAAGAGCATCTAGCACTTGTTTCATTCTTTGCAGAGAAGGTTTGTACCTACAGAGGTGAGCTGGCTGTGGAAGCACTGTAGCCTGTTCTGCACAGCCACATGTAAGCTCTGGTAATCTCTGCACTGTGCTTGCTGGTATAGATATACAGTTCTTCAGGGATAGCACAGTACATCATAATTTCCTTACTCCCTTTAAACAAAACAACAAAAAAAAACAAACAAAAGAATGCTGGCATAGAAAATGGAAGCTGGGAGATGCTGCTAGGCATAGCAGGGATGTTCTCTGTTATTCTTCATTGAAGAGAGCAAAAAGTCAAACTGAACATCCCTTCCACTGGAAATTTCTACACCAGTGATCTTCCTCAGCTCATTTTTGCCCCACAGACTGCTCTAGTTTCAGGGTGAGCCAGTGCAGAACTAGCTCCGGTACCCATGTACAGCTGGTAATATTTCCAGTGGTTTCTGCAGCAATCTAGGGTGAAATTTATCTTCATTAAGTTCCAAAGCAGCCATTTAGACTTTATCCTTTTCCTTTTTTAGGCAGAGCCTGCATTTTTAAAGTCACAGCTATACAGATAAGTCCCTTTTGCAAAGAATGAAACAAGTGCTAGATGCTCTTGGTAAACCACCCTGCATTTCACCCAGCAGGAAACCCTCCATAGCTGCAGCATCAAAGTCCGTTTGTTTCTGCAGCTGCTGTCATGCACGAAGTGCTCCCATGGCTGCTCTCAGCAGCTGGCTGAGCATCACCCAAAGCGCAGCCAGTGGGGGTAAAGTTTGATTGACCAGAAAGAGGAAAAGCAACCCGACTCACCTCAGTGCCCCAAACTGATATTCTTCTTCCTCCAAGCTGCTAGGAATTTGTGTCAGTAAAACCCATTCCATGGCTACAGCCACCGTTGTCAAAAACTCAGGGTGGAGGTTTCCTGCTTTAAGGTCATGTTTTTATCAAACAAAACTCTCCTGGGGGACTTAAACCCCTTTTCTTCCTAGTGAGCCAACTCATTAGGGTACACCAGAAATCCAGGCAGTAAACTGATTGAGTGCTGACTGCACAGGCCACATTTCTGGGAGAAAAACTCCTCCCCTTCCCAGATGTCCTATAATTTCCCTGAAGGTGTGCTCACCTATAGCTGCATTCTCCACTCAGCTCATCTTCTACAGGAGACTTAGAGTGCATAGGAGAGTGTCTACAGCACATTCTGACTTGCTACTCAGAATAAATCAGGCTGATGCGTTACATACGTACCTTGTTGTGTGAAATCCCAGCTGAACACCGGAATCCAGTGGCTGCTTCTACAGCCACCCTCATTTCTTCTACAATTACTGCACCCATGGTCAGCTGCAGGTCAGGACAATCAAGGTTATCAAAAGACAGTGACGCCAGCCACTCGTGCAAGCCACGTTGCCGCAGCTCCTCTAGAAAAGGGACACAAAGGGGATCGACATGGGCATTTCTTGCTGAGCCCAGCAAAGGGACCAGTAGCATCGGCAATGGCGTGCCAACAGTAAGGACCAGAAGCAGGCACCTTAAAAGCCGTTCACTAGGGAAAACAGAGATCCCGTTTAGCATGCTCTTGCTTTGGGGAAGATCAAGCAGCCCACCCTCTACCTCTGCCGACGTACAGGGAGCGTTACCGATGGAGCGGCACAGCGCAGGGGGCCGGGCGGTGGCAGCACTGGCCACCTTTCTCGCTGCGCGGTACCGCCACAAAGCGAAGCCGTCGGAGCCGCGCCGCCGCGGTGTGCAAAGCGCCGGTCCCGGGGGCCGAAGCTCCGCGGGGCCACCCGGGGCCGGGGCCGGGTCGGTGCGTACCCTTCCCGCCGGGCTGGGGGCCGGGGCCGGGCTCGTCGAGCAGCCCCTGGACGAAGGTGGTGGGCAGCATCGTGGCCGCCAGGGGGCGCCCGCGCAGGGCTCGCAGCCGCTCCCGCGCGCTGCCCGTCAGGTCCAGGTACGCCTCGTCGATGCTGGCCCGCTCGATGGCGGCGAAGCGCGACAGCACCTGCATCACCTCCGCGCTGGCCTCCCGGTACCTGCCGGGCGGCGGGCACAGCCTCAGGGCGCCGCCCCGCCTTGAGGCGGCCCCCCACCCCCCGCCGCCACCGCAGCCCCGCCCGCCTGCCCCGCTCACCGGGTGAGGTCGGCCTTGCCCCGCGCCTGGGGCACCCGCGCCAGCGCCAGCTCGGGGCACAGCGCCCGCGCCTCCGACGCCCACATCCCGCGGGACACGCCGAAGGCGCGCGCCTCGTAGCTCACCGCGATGATCCTGCAAGAGACGGAGGGTCCTGCAGGGCGGGAACGGCCCGGCCCGGCCCGGCCCGGCGGGGAAGGGAGGGGGCACCTACCCGCCGCCCTGCCACTCGGTGTACTGCACCACGGCGCAGGGGCGGCCGCGCAGCTGCGGGTCGAGGCGCTGCTCCACCTGCATGAAGAAGCAGTCCATGTCCACCAGTGCCACCACACGCTCCTGCCCCCGCGACATCCCGCCGCCGCCGGCCGACCGAGCGACCGACTGACCAACCATCCGCCCGCCCGCCCGGCGGGGTGGAGCACCGCCCCGCCCCGCCCGGAGCCGTAGCCCCCCCCGCGCGAAGCACGCCGGGAGTTGTAGTTCTCGGGGAGGGGCGAGCGTGCGGTTGCCGCGACGGTGCCCGGCGCATGCGCCTCCCCCAGCTCCTCCCCGCGCACATGCGCAGAGCCGCCGCGGTGCCGCGCGTGCGCCGCGTGCCGGTCGCCCCCTCCTCTCGCCCGTAGGTGCCCGGTGGCGCGGGCCCGCCGCCGCCGCCATGTCCGCCGAGCAGGTGAGCAGCCTCTGCGAGCAGCTGGTGAAGGCGGTGACGGTGATCATGGACCCGGCCTCCACGCAGCGCTACCGCCTGGAGGCGCTCAAGGTACCTGGCCGGGGAGGGGAGGTGCCGGGCTCCGGCCACGCGGGTGCTCTGTCCGTACAGCCGTGGGGGACCCGCTCGGGCCCGGTGAGTGAGGGGGGAGCCGGCCCCAAGCACCCCCCAGCAGCCCTCCAGCAGCCCCCAAGCAGCCCCTAAGGCTCTGGGAGCCGTCGGCAGGCGGGGGAAGGCGGCGGGGGTTGCGCCTGCGCGGCGCTGAGGGGGTCGGGCGCCCCCCCCCCCCCGGCGTGCTCCCCGTGGGGTTGGGGCTGCCCCCCTTTTCCCTCCCGTTACCGACCGCCCCGTGCCCGCTCCTGTGTTTTAACTGCGTGTGCGTGTCCTTCCCCAGTTCTGTGAGGAGTTCAAGGAGAAGTGTCCCATCTGCGTGCCCTGCGGGCTGAAGCTGGCGGAGAAGACGCAGACAGCCATCGTCCGGCACTTCGGCCTGCAGATCCTGGAGCATGTGGTCAAGTAAGGCGGCTTGTCCCGTGCCCCTGCGCCAGGGAAGGGTGCCGGCCCGCTGCCACGCAGCCACTGGCATGGGCTCTGCTCCTGTTCTGGTGCCTCCTGCTTCGGGGAGGTGCTTTCAGGGCACAGAGAGCCTGTTCTGCAGCAGAGAACAGTTGCTGACCTGCTCTGTTTCTTTTCTCCCCTGTGAAAGAAGGAGAGGAGAAAATGGCGTTCAGGCAGGTTGGAAAGGTTAATTCACCAAGGTCTAAGACACATTGACATTGCAAGATATAAATAAGCACACAGGGTTATCAGTAGGTCTTTGCAGCGTTCTCTGTCATTAGCCTCATGCTAACAAAGAGGCTTTGTATTAGTTCATTTCTGAGATTCCTGTCTCTGCTGCCTCTACAGACCTGATGCTTTGTGCTTTTGCTGCTGCTTCTCATCTCTGTTGACCTCAGTAGTGCACGCCCACTTGCCAGCAGCAGTTTTAACTCAGCCTTTTCATTAAGGGATTGGGCACTGGCAAAGTCAGTGAGCTGTAGTGTCTCTCTCTAGTTGAGGTAAAGAAGTGATGGTTCATTGAGAATCAAGTCAGAGATCTTTATAAATGTTTTGACTTGGTGTCCTTTTTGTTTCTTTTTTTTTTTAAACTCTTGAACAGATTCCGCTGGAACAATATGCCTCGTCTAGAAAAAGTTTATCTAAAGAACAATGTCATGGGCCTCATATCCAGTGTAAGTATCCTCTACCCCAAACTGTTCTCTGAAACGTGATTCTCTCTCACTTGGAGATAGAAAGTGGGAAAAAAGGAAAAAAGACTCCAGTTAATTAGCACAGAGAACCTGAATTCAATTCTGCATTTCATTATTTCCTTGCTGTACATCCCTGGTTGTTCCAATGCTTTTCTCTGTCTTGTGGTCAGGTCAATAACCATGTCACCTCTCATGGCAGAAAGTTGTAAGGCTTGTATGACATATATAAGGTACTTTTCTTAGGAGAAAGTTCAGTAAATACAGATGTTCTTATCCATTGCAAGAATACTGTGGTCATTATCTCAGTTGTGTTTTCTCTACTGTTGTGATTGCTCTTGTGACCAAGTGACCTTCTTTTGAGGAAAATCCTTTTGGTTTCCAGAGCTCACTGGCTCTGGGTGCTTGGGAGAGTAGGAGTGTCATGCAAGGTAGCTGGGATGAAGAGCTGCCCAATGTTGTGTTTTGTTTTGCTGGTTTTATTTTGTGTGGTTTAGAATATTTGCAACCACTGTGGTTCCCAAGTCAGAATTATGAATGTCTGACATTTGCTGTTTTGTATAACTCTGATGCTCTTCTATGACAGGGAACTCAAAGTATTCTGGAGGAGGAAAGTCACATTAAGGATGTTTTGTCTCGCATTGTGGTGGAGATGATCAAGCGTGAATGGCCTCAGCACTGGCCTGACATGCTAAAGGAGCTGGATACCCTCTCCAAGCAAGGGGTACGAAATGCACCTGTCTGTTCTCTTCTGCTTGCTCATAATATGGGTTTCAGTCTTCCATCATCCTGAGGAAAGCCTAACTCACTCATGGTCAGGTGAGACAGGCTGATGATGGACTTTCCCTGTAAGGTTAAGTTATTCTAGATGATTTTAGCAGAGAGGGCCATCCTCCTGCCTTGTTTTCCCAAGGTGTGACTTGTATCTTCATGCATGCCCACTTTCTCTCTACATCTCTGAGCTAGCCTCTAGAGATTTTAATGTTTGAACTGTGCTGATGGAGCATATTTCATTTTGGGACATCAGGAAACTCAAACGGAACTGGTGATGTTCATCCTCCTCCGTTTGGCAGAGGATGTGGTGACTTTTCAAACTCTGCCTACCCAGCGGCGACGAGATATCCAACAAACCCTCACCCAGAACATGGAGAAGATTTTCTGCTTCCTGCTAACCACCCTGCAGCAGAACGTCAACAAGTACAGACGCATGGTAAGAGTCTCCTTTCCTTGGGTTCAGTCAGTGCTGGAGGCGTTTAGGAATTGGGATACATCTCGCGAGTTGTTGGGGAAGGAAGTGCAGAAACTGTCTGAAATCTGTTGCTGTCGCTGTGAGGTAGGGATCTGCTGTGGCCTGGGAAGCTGGTCCTGACCAGCGAGACTGAACACACAAGGTTGACAGGGTTAGCGTTGATAGTTTGGATTTGCTAGTGTAAATGGCTTGAGTGGATGCGTGCCTCGTGTACTGTTGGAATGCTCTGCTGACACTAGAAGCGTACGGCCTAGCAAAACGAAGGTGTGGTTGTGGCAGAAACAGGTAGATTTGGTTTAACCCCAGCTGGTAACTAAGCACCACTCAGCTGCTTGCTTACTCCCTTCGCCCCCCCCGCCCCTGGTGGGGGAGAGAATCAGAAGAGTAAAACTGAGAAAACATGGGTTGAGATAAAGACCATTTAGTAGGTAAAGCCAAGCTGTGCTCACAAGCAGAGCAAAACAATGAATTCATTCACCACTTCCCATCAGCGGGCAGGTGCTCAGCCATCTCCAGGAAAGCAGGGCTCCATCACACCTAATGGTTACTTGGGAAGACAAACACCATCACTCTGAACATTCCTCCCCTTCCTTCTTCTTCCCCCAGATTTATATGCTGAGCATGACATCCTATGGTATAGAATATGACGGGGGTCAGCCATCCCAGCTTCTTGTGCACCCCCAGCCTACTCACTGGCGGGGTGCTCTGAGAAGCAGAAAAGGCCTTGACGCTGTGTCAGCACTGCTCAGCAATAACAGAAACATCTCTGCATTATCAGCACTGTTTCCAGCAGAAATCCAAAACATAGCCCCATATTAGTTACTGTGAAGAAAATTAACTATATTCCAGCCAAAACCAGCGCAGGTAGTTTATGTAACTGTGGTAAAGAGATGCTCTCCTGGGCTTGCGTCTGCTCTCCTTTGCTGCAGTGGTGTCTTTGTGGTGGTGCACAAAAATGCATGAGTTTTTGATGTCTCGGCATTGCATCTGGGCCTCCCTGGTTCTTTTTTTCCGGAGAGCTGAGGTCAGGAAGCCCTTTTTTTTGTCAAGTTGTGGTGAGGAGTGCTCTTCCTTTTTGTGTAAAGAGACTTCTCTCCTGACTTCTTACCTGGAATCAGAGATGTGCAGGTTGGTCAAGATGGATGGTGAAGGCAAGTGTCTACCCCACTCTGTTCCTGTGAGAAGAAAGTGGATTTGAGAGTGAGGCACAATTGAGAAACCAATCTAGAAAGAAGTTGCTTAGGTGTATCTCTTGTTCGTCTTTTCTGTGACGAGTTTCACTAAACATGAAAACTGGGAGGCAGCAACAAACCCTCTCCTACCTGTCCTCTGTTCATTTTCCTGATGCAGTGGACAGGCTGAACAAAGCCACCTGTAGAACAGTGTGCAGTTCATGGTGGTGGGTGGGAGACCCTGGTGCGTTTTGTAGTCTGGTTGAAATGCATTTCCAGGTAAGGTTTGAATTGCAATGCTTGAGGCTCTGAAGTGTGGCTGCTTCTGCTAACGGTGGAATCTTTCTGATTGGCAAGGTTGGAGCACCCCAGGAACAAGAAGCCCTCACCACTCCACAGGTTAGCAGATCTTTGGGATGTTTGTGCACAGGGTAAATTCTGAGGGTTGGGTGTTCAGTTACCTGTCTGCACACTGAGACTGGGGGACATGATGGATGGTTCCCCAAGACCATCAGAATCTGCAGTGCTTATAAGTATGCAGTTCTGGTATGATGGCTCAGTTGTTAAATGTGTGGGACACAACCAGATTAACTTAAAATCACTACATTTGAATACACTCATGGACAGAGTTTCCAAACCAAAACCTTGCGGCGGAAAGAAATGGTTGTGGTGTCTGCATATGAAAAACAAATCAAACCTGAGTGTTTGAGAGACTCATTTGTATTAGTCAAAAAGACAGTGCAAGCAGTGCATTGCTGCTGTTAAGTGTTTGGAACTGGGAGTCAGGCTGTAAGCTCTTGCCCCAGTGCTCTCTCCAGCTACCTTTCTGACCATGGACAAATCACTTACCCGTTTCAGACATCAATCTCAGGACATAAAAGCTGCCAGCGTCTTTCAGAGTCTGGCTTTTGGATGTAAGATACTCTAAAAGGTCAAAAGTTTGTTCCCTGGAAGCTTCCAGGAAGCACTGAAATGCCTTTCCTTCTTATCCCCTGTCTCCCTGGTGCCTGCTGACTGGAGTGTCATCTTTTGGATGAGAAGGAAATGGCGGCTTAACTTGCAATTCAAAGTCCTTGTTGTCTTACCTGCCAGGGGGCTGCGGAGGTGGCTGTGATGGCTGCAGCAATGTCCTGAGCGGGAGACTGTGTCGCAGCCTCTTTGGCTAGGGAGCTGTTCTGTGAAGCTGCTTCTGGCTGCGTGGCTGGGTGGAAGTGTGTGCTGTAGCTGCTCACTTACCATCTCTTGTTTTCTTTTTCAGAAGACTGATCTGGCTCAGGAGCCAAAGGTGAGTGGAGCAATGCGGGAGTTAGTGCATTAGTCGTTCTTAAGGTGAAGATTGCTTAGAACTAGGCTTTTCCCAGTTTTTGGAGTCTATTACCTGCAGTTCTCATTTACAGATGGATTTGTTCACCCATAATACAAACTCCTGGAGAAGAGAGAAGTGAGGGGTGGCAGCAGAAGGGTCCAAGTCTCTCACTATCTCAGGGTGGTTCCTGGTACTGTTCTTCCAGGGAGTGGATGGCTTTAGATGAGAATTGGTGTTTGTGGCTCTGACCTCTTGCTTCCTCTCTGTTTGCAGGCCCAGGCAAACTGCCGTGTGGGGATAGCAGCACTCAACACCTTGGCTGGCTACATTGACTGGGTGGCCCTGAGCCACATCACAGCAGACAACTGCAAGCTCTTGGAGATGTTGTGTCTGCTCCTAAATGAGCCTGAGCTCCAAATAGGAGCAGCAGAGTGCCTCCTGATTGCTGTCAGCAGGAAAGTGAGTTCTTCCTCCTCAGCTCCTCTCTCTTTCCTTTTTGTGTTCCTTCTATTCTATGTAATTTTTCAGATTGATCAATGATATCTTTGCTCTTTTATTTAAGAAACAAAATTCAAATTTGTCTGCTTATGTTAATGATATTTGGCATGAATGTCATGCCAGCATAATACAGCAACTGTTGGAATGTTTTCCCAACTATGCTCGCCTCTCCTTGCAGTTTTGGAGATCCCTGCTGACATTTTTTTCCCCCACTTTCTACAACTGTGAAGTGGGAAATATTGTCACCAGCTGTATCATCTGGCAGCTCAGAGAAATGACAGCAGGATCTACACAGGTGATTTGACCCATACATTCACAAGCATCTTAGTGTTGAGGCTGAGTGTTTATCAGCTGCCTTCAAGTAACTAGCCAGTCTGCCGTGAAGAAGAGTTAATGTCTCAGAATCATTTTTTCAGTTTAAAGTTCCTGTGGTGGGATTGCTTGGGGAAATTTCTTGAGATCAGGAATACCTTAGATTTTTTGGCAAGTTTTTACTGAAATCATCCGTGGACTGTAAGCCCCTCCCCAGATGGAAGGACAACTGGACTTCTCCTAATTTCACTTGCAGATGCAAATAAATAGTTACGTTCTAACTGAGGCATTTGGTGTATTTTACACATAGGGTAAGCTGGAGGATCGGAAGCCTCTGATGGTCTTGTTTGGAGACGTTGCCATGCACTACATTCTCTCTGCTGCCCAGTGAGTACCATCCTGCTGCTGTAATTTCACAAAAAAACTGCAGACAAATGGTCTTGTAGATGTGATTTGCAAAAGATACTGCTGCTTAAGTGCAGGAAGCTGGGACTGGGTTAGGAGGGAACAAACCCACCATTCCTTTTGCAAAACCTGAAAAACTGCAAGTTTTTTCAAATCCCATAATTGAAGGACAAAGTGGTGTAAATACCACAGCTTCCCCAGCTTTCTCTTTTACCCTGAAAATGATCAGGAGGGAATCTTTGAGAGGCAATTTCTGAGGTTTTAGATGCCGATAAAGCAGTACTTCTTGATAATAGCAGAGGAAATCCCACTGCAGTAAAATTAAATTGCTCTAGTCCTCTTTTTATCTACAAGATAGATAGCAGTGTGCCTGTTACCTACAGCTTAAGTAACTGTGATCCTGTTTTTCCCCCTCCCTTCTTTCCCAGGACAGCAGATGGAGAAGGCCTGGTGGAGAAGCACTATGTTTTCTTGAAGAGACTGTGCCAAGTTTTGTGCGCGTTGGGCAGCCAGCTATGTGCGTTGCTAGTAAGTCTCTACTAATACCAGCAGCAACCCTGGCAAGGCTAGTTTTTAGGGCTGGGGTTTAGGCAACCCTGATCTAAGGTAGGACCAGGTTCTCCCTGCACATTTGGTAGCCACAGGGTTCTCTCCATGCATTTAGAAAAGGCAGAAATGGCTCTGCTTGCAAGTGGGATAGCTGTCAAGTCATAGGAATGTAGAATGGAGGGACCCTGACTGATTCCAGGCCTCTGCTATCATCAGGAATCATGTATAACCTCTCAAATGCTGAAGCTTCATTGAAAATCGGTCAAGTTTCTTGCTGTCTACTGCTACAGCAAAACTACTCCAAGAAACTACTCTTGTGTTGGAAGTCTTTTAAATTTCCCTCTTAAAAGTAACTCAAAAAGTATACCTGTTTGTTCTTCTACCAAGATTCTCTCAAGCTGAAGGAAGAAGCAGGTTTTGTTCCTGCTGTCCATCTTTCCAATGCTTTGTGTCAATGCTGAGATGAAGATGCACACTGATACTTTGCATGCTGCGCTGGTTGCTGAATTCCCGTTCCCTCCATTCAGCGTAGTGCTCTACAGTAAAGAAGGCAGGCATGTTGAGAGAGGCTTTTGTGGGGCGACTGAGGCAGCCAGCCAGCCTGTGCAAGTGACAGCAAAGTAAATTCTCACAGGGAGGGAAAGAAAAAAACCAAACCTTTGAGAATTTAGCCCTAAAAAAATGGACAGCAAACAAAGGGTGTGTTAGTACTTTAGTACTTTCAGTGACTTCACTTGCTGTTAAGCAGTGGGAGCTGTTAGTCTGTAATGAAGTAATGAGATGGGGATTTGAGTTCTCTCATCCAGATTCACTCAGGAGAGGCAGAACTGAGCTGTACAGCTCCAGAAGAGGGATCTTGAGGGCACCAGGTCATATTACAGTTAATGAGGAGAAGCAAAACCTTGAATTTATGGCTCCGGGCAAAACTTACTTTCCTGACAGACTTCCCAGAAAACTGTTGGTGAGAGATGTCCGTATGTTAAATGCAGGAAACTTTTGGAGGAATGGGGGTGAAATCATCTGGGTGTACTTGCTTGTGAAATTCTGCAGTTGCAAATTGTTCCACTTCGGTACTGATGGGTGGGCTTGACCCAATAGGGGTAAAATTGTGACTTGCAGCAGCAGCAGTTGTGAATTTGGTTTTAATAGAACTCCAGTATCTGAGAAGTCACCCTTTTCTTGTGAATGAGGATGGTGCTGTCCTCAGCATCTCCAGGCTGTTCAGCAGAACTCGCTGAACTCAGGCTAGTTTCAGAAAAAATGACAGTTGTTCAGTGTTTTTGTCTTTGCTCCTTCACAGTCTATGGCCTTGCATCTAGTGCTCCTGCTTTACCCAGAGACATACCACTTGTGAGCGCAGTGTGACGCACAGCTAATATTTTTTCTGAAATTGTCTTCCTAATAGGTCTCAGATTCTGATGTGGAAACGCCAGTCAACTTTGGAAAATACCTTGACTCGTTTTTAGCCTTCACGACCCATCCCAGCCAGGTGTGTAAAGGGCTGAAAGTCTCGTGTCTGTCTCTGTAGAAATGTGTGAATGCATAGTTGAGCTGACCTGTAGAAGACTGCAAACTTCAGCTGTCAAATATTGTTCTCTGGGCTCTCCATTTAAGCTGAAGACCTGGAAGGCTGTGTGGTTTCTCCTCCATTACCACACCACTAGGAACAGCGCCTGACACAGAGGTGCCGAGTAGAAAGTGCAGAATTTGCAGTCAGCCGTAGTATTTATTTACTTAGAGACTTTTGGTGTTCTGGAAGTTGGGTTGTGCCTGCAAGGTGCCTTGGCCTCAACTGAATAGTCAGTGTAATTTGCTATTGCCTTCTGATAGCAACACTTAATGTTAGCAGTGAAGATTCCAGCACTGACATCCTGCTCTGTTCCCCTCTCTTCTCCCCCCAGTTTCTGCGCTCTTCCACCCAGATCACATGGGGAGCCCTCTTCCGGCACGAAGTTCTGTCTCGCGACCCCCTGTTGCTGGCCATGATTCCCAAGTATCTCCGTGCATCTATGACCAACCTAGTGAAGGTACGTGGGAACTGCGGCCAGATAGGTGTGAGAAGGTGCCTCGGTGAACGTGGCCTGTGGATCATGGGGGAGGAACTACGTTTTTATTGTGTCTGCCAGAGGCATGATCTCCCAGGTCACTGAGCAAACGACTCTGTCTCAACATTTTACTGCCTGCTCCTTGCCTTCCATCTTCATCTCCTTGAAGCTGGTGTTAGCTGTGATGGGTGACTTCTCTTCCTTCCTGACCTTGTCTGCTCTGTCCTCAGGTGGGCTTTCCCTCTAAAACAGACAGCCCCAGTTGTGAATACTCCCGCTTTGATTTTGACAGCGATGAGGACTTCAATGCCTTTTTCAACTGTAAGTTGCCATCACCCTGTGTGGATGCCGTTGTCGGTGCCTTTCCTCTTACTTTCAGTTGCTGGCTGATCTTGGAGCCAACATGGTAGTGTTGTTGGCTTGGGAGCTTCCACCTGTGTCTGAACTCTTTCAGCCTGGATCTTGGAGTTAAATTAATTTAGGATTTTCCTGTAACAGCTCAGGCGTTTCATTTTACTTACTTTTTGCTACTATTTTGCTTGCTGGCCAGGTAGGTGGCCTAGTAGCATTTGCTACCTAGTGTCAAAGAAAATGTGCCTTTTGCTCACCTAGAGGAGGAAATGAAACAGCCTGGAGTCCTGCTTGGGTTAGGGGAGGAAGGCAGCTCACAAAAGACTTTAAATGTTACTCCAGAAAGAAAATCTGTCTTGACCCTGCTAAGAAGCTTCTGGTTCGATATCACCAGCTAGAGTTGAGCAATTAAAATAGGCAAATTTAATAATGATCTTAAACCAACAAACATGAAACCCTGGATATTAATTTTTTTTTTCTTTTTGTATTTTACTTCCTAAAACCAAGGTTGGTTCTCACTAGCTGGTATAGTTTGGTACTCACTTGGTGGCTGGGAGGATATACTTAATCAATTACTTAAATTCTTAACTTTTCACATTTATGTTTGAAGATTTCAAGTGTTACATTTTTTATTGCTTATTAGATAGTTTATTTTTTGCTTACTGTAATAAATCTATTTGAGTGAAAATCAGAAAGTAACTAAATGCACAAAGCCAGAATCCGAAATAGTTTTGGAGAGATAAATTATACTGGAGGTATTACATATATAAGAAAATAAAACTGATTTGAAACACAAAATAAAATTACTTGATAAAACAACTTTTTTAAACAATGTGAGTTGCATATGTAGTCAGCAGAGCTGATTCTTTTGTGTGGTCATGTACTGGAATATTCTGGAATAAATGAAATTCCTGTTCTGTACTTTGTTTTTAATGTCTTTGAAATTGAAGACAAGACTTCTTTGGGTTTTTTGAGTTCACGTTAGTTTGTCAGCCTAGAATCTGAACTGGGTTAAGTCAAATAATTTAGAAAAAGTGTCTTTAACTGAAGAAAGTGGTAGTTAATCTAATGCTGTTTTTCTATCTCAGTATCTCATGGTCCTTTGTAAGCAGCAAACATATACTTTGAAGAATTTTTAAAATGAAAAATATAGGCTTAATTGTAGTAAATCTAGGTTGAGCACATATTTTCATCATTCATATTGCATTTTAATTGCACTTCTTTTTTTGTTAATACATAATTTTTTAGTCCATTTAAGTCACTTCAAAAATTGCTCATGCTGTTACACCTAGTTTACTGATTATATATCTGAGCTTACTACACAGCTATTGCCAGAGCAACAGTCCATAATATTCTGCAGAGCTGCAGGTGAGCTTTGGGGAAGGGAGCATTTTACAGCATCAGCTGGTTGCATGGCGTCTGATTTTTCACTGCAGCTTTCCGAGCCCAGCAAGGAGAGGTGATGAGGATGGCTTGTCGTCTGGACCCTCGAACTGGCTTCCAGATGGCTGGTGAATGGCTGAAGTACCAGCTCACATCTCCTGTTGATACTGGACCCATGAACTGTAAGTTACCTGAAAAAAAATAGGGATATGGGATTTGGTTTTTAATTTGACCAAGAAGAAACTTCTTCGCCCTTTTCTTTATTTAAGTGGGAGCCAAGACTTGACACTAGGTTTTCAGGCTTTTAAGGTTAAAAGCAAAATCAAATCAAACCCGCTGCTCCCCAAATTTAACCCTTTGCGGTCTACCTATGGAATATCTAATCTAAAGCCCCTGGCTTCTCCTTTCCCTCCCCCAAATCTCTTGGCAAAGCAGGTGCAGTTGTCGCACTGATACAACTTTACAACTGTTTGGGCCTCGTTACCTCCATAACATAGTGGTTATTTTTGTCCAGGGAAGTTCTGCCTGTCTGGCAAATCCCTCTGTCAGTCACCTTGCTTTCCTCCTGTGAAGGAAGGGCACTTGGTGCTCTGCAAAGTCACACCAAGGGCAGTCTTGCCTGAAGTGCTGAGTCTGGGCATGTGGTCTCCATTTTCTTTTCCCTTCTGTGATTTGCTGATGTTGCTCCCTATAATATCTCAAAGGTCAGACTTACATCTCAGGAGCCTTCACCGGAATGAGGCCAATCACACGGGAGTACCTTAATTGCTCCTGGTGCATCCCTGCCGGTCATCTATGGGGAGAGCTATATGACCAAAATGCTTGTGAATGCTAAGATGTTGCAGCTTGGGAGCTTCTCAGCCTGCTGTTGTGCATGCGGGGAGGAGCATGGTGAGAGCTCCAGTGTTGTCTTCCTTTCAGCTAAGACAGGCGAAGGTCTCTGCTCCATCTTCTCTCCATCCTTTGTGCAGTGGGATGCCATGACCTTCTTCTCAGAGAGTGTCATCAGCCAGATGTTTCGAACCCTGGATAAAGACGTATGTGTATCAGATGGTCTTGCCTGCTCTCCTGGCTTGTTCTGGGTTGACATGAGTGGGTTTTTTCAGCTATGTTGTCCTTGAAAAGTTTGTAGTGACCAGTTACCTCCATGCAAAAACCCAGTTTGTGTGGTGAGTGACTCTCACGAGGAGCAGTGACCCTTCTTTAGATGGGACCAAACTCATTCTAGCTTACTCGCAGGCACATCTTGGTTCTGGACACTGCCATGAGAGGTCACAGGAGAGCGCTCAGGTGGCGTGCTTTGACATAGTGCCTTCCTAGAGGAGAAAAAGACTGATTAAGCAGAAATTTCCCAAGTTTATTCTTTCTAATTTCTCCTGATTGGATTTGTTTTTTAATTTAATTTTATTTTTTTAACTTTTAACTAAATGAGAGAAACTCATGCTCAGGGAATAGGAGATCAGAAGCAATTTCTCTCTGCTTTTTTGTTCAACAGCAGGCGAATCAGAAGGAAAGGATTTTTTTCTCAGTCTGATGTGGACTGAGTTGATTTTTTCATTAGATTAGTCCGCTCTTGCACTTTAGTTCATCATTCTAATCACAGTAAAATAATTATAGGGTTGATATAGTTGGTTAAGCGTAGATCTGTTGGACAGAGTCAAGAGGAGAATTGGGAGTCAGAGAGGAAATTTGCCTTTCCTGGAGGTGCAGGTATGGGGACTTGAGATGGTAGGGCAGTCTTGAGATGTCAGTGGCAATGCCGCTGTCCTTTTTCCCTCAGCAAGTGCACATAGCACAGTTAAACTGAGGTTTCTACTGCTTTTCTTTCTGCTTTGAGAACAGCTGTGTTCAGCTGAGAGGCTGGCCTGATATGATAGCAGCAGCTCTGTGGCCTAGCTGTAGGAGTTGTGGGATGTATGCTACAGGCTTGAAGTACTGAGTGTTGCCTCCTCCTTTTCTTTCTTCCTTCTTTCCCTTTGCTGCCTTTGCAGGAAATCCCAGTGAATGATGGCATAGATCTGCTGCAGCTTGTCCTTAATTTTGAAACAAAGGATCCTCTCATCCTGTCCTGTGTGCTTACCAATGTCTCTGCTCTCTTCCCATTTGTCACTTACCGACCGGAATACCTACCACAAGTACTTTCCAAGGTAGGTACTTGCAGACCATGCTAAAATCAGGTAGGCTTTTTGTGGTGCAAGGCCCTCGTACTAAACTGCAGGAGTTATAATCCTCTTGGTGTTAGTCAGGGAAGGACTATGTGTCAAGGTAAAGGTGGGACAAACTGAGACTGAGTCTTGTTCAAGAAGAAATAATGTCAAATAACACAAATTTTTGCAGTTTCTAGCCTTAAATCTTACCATTAAGCGCATGCTCTGGCCAGTAAACACGATGTTTTATTTAAAGGCCTCACTGTGCTGATGATTCATCTTTGAACTTAGGGGTTCTTCACTGACTGTAATGAAATTACACTAAAGTCTTACGATCTATTCCTTGACCTCAAAATACACATGAGTGCTAGATATTAATAAATGATGTGAGTTTTCGGATTTTTCCTTCCTTTTCTCACAGCTCTTTGCTTCAGTTACCTTTGAAGTTATAGAAGAAAGTAAGGTACGTCTGAATTACTATCTACTAATGAGCTATAATAGTTGGATCAAATCATATTCTGTTTGAGAGCATGCTGAGTCTGAAGACTCCACTGTACTAGGCTTCTCAAGTATAGTCGTGCTCCTGGAAAGGGCTGGGAAGTCTAGATATAACTGATCTCTTCTTGGTTGACATAGCCTAATAAGCTTTGGCTCACAAAATTAGAAGGCCACAGGTGTAGTCTAAGGCCAGTGCACTTAGGCCCCCGGTCTATGCTGGCCTTCCTGAGAGTAAAACCCCTCCATTAGCTGTGGGTATTCTTCAGTAGTTGGTATACGTGCCTCTGAAGGATGGCTGTAAAGCTACCAGCTACCTAGGGAGTGCTTGGAGTCGTGAAGTAGTAAGATCCATGGCATCCTCACTCCTGGAGTACAGCTTGTTAGAACATGGGCTTCTTGAGTCAGCTGCTGCTCCAGAGGAACGAACTTTGTTGCGTGATTGTTTGGGGTGGGGGGTGTGGAAATGCTTTTTTGATCTGTACTGAAGAGTGCAGAAAACTGTATGTAATGCATTTGTCTCTTGAAGATACCCTGCATTTGTCTGAACTTTTGTTTTGTTGCATTGAAGTTTGTTGTGTCTGTCCAGGCTCCTAGAACTCGAGCAGTGAAGAATGTGAGAAGGCATGCATGCTCCTCAATCATAAAGATGTGTCGGGATTACCCTCACCTTGTCCTGGTATGTAAATTCATCTTGATATGAAGAGTCTTGCCTTGATTTCAGCTGGATTTTGTGGGATCTTCAGCTTCCTTGGCCACAGCCTCTGTTTTTCTTCCAGAGAAGTATTCCTGCTGCACAAATGGCACAGTGTTTTATTCCCTGCACCTCCTTTCTTCTCACTGCCCCTGAATAATTTTCTGCCTGAAGAGTTCAGTTGTAAAGTGATGAGTTAAATGAAAAGGTGATGAGTTAAGTGCACAAGGGATGTTGCGGAGGATACAAGCAGCACTAGATCTGGTTTATGGGAATGTGCTGAATTCCCATTTTGTCACTTGTGGTGGTCTCAATTGATTCCTTAGCTGAAGATGCTAGCAATGACTGATCTCCAGACTTTCTTCTGTTACTTAACAGAATGTAGGAGCAAGAAGAGAGTATTTGCTTTCTGGATTATCTTGAGAAGACTAGAAAAAACCAAACATGCTGAACTAAACAGCCTTCATGCAACATGTGTAGCTCTGAACTCCTTTCTTTAGCGGTGTTTGTGTGGAGTGGCGCTAGGATTATGGGAGCACCGTAGGACATTGCTAGTTTAAACGAAGACATATTTTGAGGATGCTAATTAAGGTAATTTAGAGGTTCTAGTCTGCATTCTGCGATAGCTGCTAAGAACTAGCGTGTTTGTCCCACTCTACTGGTCCTTGAACTACAGCTGCCTCTTTCCCATGGCCAGCCAAACTTCCTCACTGGAAGAGCCAAGGGCCCAGAACAGCCCCAAAATATGTTCAGATGACTTAGATGAAGGGGGTGATTGCTAATGCTTATACAAAGTTACAGGAACACATGGTTGCGACTAGAGTGAGTAGGGGAGAAACTCGACTGTGTCTCTGGAGATAGTGATAACCATATGCATCGTTATGAACCTAGTTGTGAGCAAAGAGATGGAGGAATCTGAAGTCTGGCACTTGAGAGCCAAAGGAGCAGGATACTTTCTGTGTGCAAATAAAAGCACCAGAGCTATTTTGAGGTGTGACACTGCTGTAAGGAGTATGACTGCCTACAAGAGGGAGATTTCCTCTGCTTGTTTCAGTCATTCTGGAGACTAAATTAAACTGGATGCAGGATGATGATAGAGAGGTAGGGAAGAAAAGATTCTTTCAGACTGACCATTCAGAGGAACTTGAGACTGAAGAGATGGTTGTGTAGAGAAAAGATAACTTAGACATGCTCCTACATCTGTTCTACGTAGTATAGTACACCCCACCTCTGCCTGCCCCAGTGGCCCTCCTCCACACCATATATGTGACGCTCTTCCACTTGGATGTGTTTTCTAGCCAAACTTTGAGATGTTGTACAACCACGTGAAGCAGCTGCTCTCCAATGAGCTACTTCTGACGCAGATGGAGAAGTGTGCTCTTATGGAGGCCCTCGTCCTCATCAGCAACCAGTTCAAGGACTATGAACGGCAGAAAGTTTTTCTGGAGGAGCTCATGGCTCCTGTTGCTGGCTTATGGCTCTCCCCAGAGATGCAGAGGTATGGATCATTTTTCTGAGCTTTGAGTTGGAGGTGTTGCAGAGGTAATGTCGTGCCCAGTAAGAGAATGTGCAACCCAAGCGAGGGCGGTGGGGTGCCTCATGACCACCATTGTGGTAATAGCTCTCCTGCAGTCCAGAAACTGCTAAATAAGTCTAAATGCTGTTTGTTGAAAATTGCTAGGTAAGAGTTGTTTAAGGTGATAGAGGAACACTTCACGCTCAAAGCATTTGCAGAAGATGAGAAGTAAAAGATGCCTTTGCTCATCTTCAGGAGAAGCTAGGAAGCTGTGCTCTCCTTACTAAAGCTGAGGTGTCCTGTAGTCCTGAGCAGCTGGGCGTGCACAAGAGTTTTCCCAGCAGGGCTATCTTCATAGGAGATTGAGAGGTTGTAGGTCCCCATGGCCCACGAGAACTGGAGATGTTTGGAGAGTGCACACGCCTCTGGTGCTTTTTATCATATTCCCACGTCCAGTGTGGAGCACTGACTAGTCTCCCTAGCCTGCTCTGTATTCGTTAAGTTTGTTGCCAGTGCAAAGCTGTGCTCAAATTCGCTGATACAAACAGTAATTCCTGCTGCTGTCTTTTGCTGCTGCCAGAGTCCTCTCAGATCCTGAAGCCTTTATCTCCTATGTGGGTGCAGACAACAAAATTGCCGATCCAGTCTTGGAAGATCCTAGTGGCCTGAACCGCTCTAGAGTGAGTACTGTTACCAGGAGAGGTGTAATCCTTACTGAGATGGGACTTGCCTCCTTCCATCCCCCATTTCTGTTGTGGTCACACATAAGATCTCTCCTGATCATTTACTACTTTAGGATGCGCATCAGTAGGTTTTTCAGTTTGCAGAATAACAGGCTGGCTTTTGTCTCTTTAAGCTACAGTAATGAGCATGTAGACCGTGCAAAACCAGATTATTCAGCAGAGCGAAGCACGCTATTCCCTACTCTTTGTGTAGCAGAGTTTGGTTTTGGAGCAGTAATTGGTTTACATGATTTTTGGAAATATGGTGCAGTGAGTTGTGCTTTTTGAGCCAGGCAGTATGGAAAGCATCGTGCTGAGACTGCAGCATGGAATATAATTAAAATTCAACCAAGGAGAATCGTGTTGTTCGAGTTAGTGAAATGTCTTCACTTCTTGGACAGACTGCAAGTGGAGTTGCTATCTTTAGGTCTGTAGAAGACACTGAAATGCAGTCCACAGAACTGGATGCAGTTTGACCACTGTGTCATCACAGATCTCTACATCTGTCCCAGCACATGAAGGAGATGAAACTGATGGTGTAGACCCTTCCTTTCAGAGGGCAACCTGTCTGGTTGCTTGCATACTCATGAGACCGTATGCATTGATGCTTTGTCTAATTGCGAGTTCCTAGGGTGTCCTGCCATGGCCAAGGGTCGCTGAAGGTGATGGAATGTAGCATGATCGTTGGCTGCATTTTCTTGGCAGCAAACCCACCAGAGTTTGTTTCTGTCACCAGATTAGGCTCACTAGAGTGTTCCCTTTAAGATGGGATGATGATGGGTTTCTCTGAAAACATATTTACTCAGGTTGTACTCTGGCTAAGCAACGCTCTCTCTACATATCTTGCTGCAGATAAGCTTTTGCGTGTACACCATTCTGGGAGTTGTGAAAAGAGCCCGTTGGCCTGCTGCTACCGAAGAGGCGAAAGCTGGAGGATTCTTGGTGGGATACATGCCCAGTGGAAGTCCAATCTACCGTAATCCCTGCACTGAGCAGGTCCTGAAGCTTTTTGACAATTTACTTGCTCTTATAAGGTGGGTCAAGTTGACTTGAAATCATTTATGTTGACTTAAGAATCTCTGAAAGCCAAACTGTGATAAATAGGTGGAATGCTCAGAGCATGTTCTCCCAGTGAAGCCAGCGGGTTCAGGCTGGTGCAGGTGCCCAAGTACTGTTCCTGACTGTTCACAGTGGGGAATGGCACTGGGGAAACTGGAGCCTTCTGAATGTTCATTGGCCTGGCCTACAAGAGTCCATCAAAGCCAATGGGAGCTTGGGCTGGGGTTGCCTCCCCCACCTCCACTGCTATAAATCTGCCACCCAGTTAATCATTTCTCGACTAACATCTCTGCTCTGCCCTCAGCCCCTACAAGGCCGCCTCTCCAGTCACCACCAGGGCAGTCCCAGCTCTCATCGCACCCTGTTTGCGTTGTTCTCTCTTCAGTGTTAAATTAAGCTGGTTTTGCTGAACATGCACACCAGCCTCCTGAAGCACTGTCTGCTATTGAAATCAGTGGATGCATACTCTCAGGCTGTTGCTACCTTGCAGTGCCTCTGTGCACATCACTGGTGTTGTGTACATCTGTGGCAGCCAGAGGAGGGAGCAAGAGAAGGCGGAAAAGGGGAATCCTGAATAACACGGGTCCCAGAATTATAAAGGAAGAATCTGTCTCAGGGTAACTGCTGACACTGGGATTTTCCCAGGCTTATGGGGCAATTTTGTGAGATAATGCTACATGTTATGTACTTGAAAACTTGAGGCTCTGTCCTTGACAGGAGCCTGTTGGGAAAGAGCATTTTCAGATCCACTTAGATTTTCCAGCTCCCAGGTCTGTGAGGGAAGGGGCCCCATTACTCGAGCTCTGTCTAGTCAGGTATGTTTGGCAGTCACTGAGCTCAGGACTGTGCTGCTTCCGGTAGGATGAGCACATGCTGTCTTGGCCCATCCTAGCCATGCTTCTCATCGCAGAGCTCCATGTCGCACAGCAGGCGGTACTTTGGCCAGTGAGCAGGGTTGAACCATCTTGTTACAGCTGCAGCATTGTATTTCAAGTGGTTTTGCCTTTTATCCTGGAAGGCTGAAGATCCTATTGATGAGCTTTTGGGAGAGGTTGGGTAGAGTTGCCCAAGTAGAGGTAGCCTCGTGCCATTTCTTCCAGAGCCTGGAACATGCTCCATATTCTGGAAGACCAGCTAAACCAGTGCCCAAGGTCTGAAGAGGTGCAACAGACGGACCTTTTTGCTTGTGTGATTGCTGTTCTTGCATTATTAAAAACACTTGGGATCTCTGTTACAACAAGCTTAGGAAACTATTGTCAAACTCTACCTGTAAAGAAGCAGAAATTCTGTACCTGCTTGTTTACCACTTCCAGGAGAACACATGGGCTATGTTCTATTGCCAGTGCTTCCCCATCTGCATAAAGAAAGAGGCTCCCTGACTGTTTTTTGAGATAATGCATCTGTGTTGTTTAAGCATCTCCCCTGCAGACCAAAATCTTCTCTGAGCACATGGCAGTAACGTACATGGAGCAGCCTGTACTTCACTCGGAGGTATCCAGGCTTTTCTTAAGGCTGGATGCTCCAACAAGAACCAGTGAATGATGTATTAAGAGCAGTAGATTCTCCACCTCATACCTTTCCTGGCTGCTGCTGGATGTAGAGGCCTCTTCGTGACATCTGCAAGCTCATAGTCGTTCAGTGCAAATGTTGATGATGCTTATGTCTTTCTGGAGAAGTTGGAGCTTGTGCTGTGGCGCTTCTGATGTGTTTTTTGCTGGCATTGAGTGCCTTTTCCATGTACTGCTTCCTCAAGCCCCCTTTAATATGGATTATACAAGAGAATATGGAGTCTGTAGCAGGCTGTCAGCAGACAGGAAGTACAGGGGTATGAGGAAGGCTGGCTGGCAGGAAAGCTGCCTGTGTTGAGGATGCCTTCGGGAACATAGATGCATTACTACTTGGGGATGAGTGCTTCTCTTAGCTCTGTGCTATTAGACAGCTTTCTGTGGGGATAAGCAAGGCCCAGTGTTGCTCATGTGCTTATGCAGGAAGCAGATGTGGAAGTCCTCACAGATTGTGTTGGTTACTGTGTGAGCAGATCTGCAAGTAGCAGCAGCACGGATCCTACTGAGCAGCTGGGTTGAGCACCAAGTCAGGCACCGGTATGCAAAAAAAGGGCATTTTGCCGACTGAGCAGTTGGGTCTGCTGCTCTGGATATTGTGTGGCGTTTGTCTGCTGTGTTTGCAGACAGAAGCAGTGAGAGTTGTTAAGCCATTGGGTCTTTGCCAGGGTAAGCAGCTTGAAGGTAGGTCATGGATGGGACCAAAGAGCCGAGAGGAACGAGAGGGAGTCCAGGTAACAAGGAGGACTAAGCTAGTTTTGAGTGGCATCTTTTTGTGCCTACCCATATTTGTCTCCGTCCTGGTAGCTATATTTACCAAATTATTTTGAGATTGCTTTGTTAATCACTGCTTGCAGCTTTTTGAGTGATGATTCTCCTGTCCTCCACGGTACCTTATTTCGTGTAGGTGCTTTCTAGCTTCTGGCTTAAATTGTTCTCTCCTTAATTTAAACCCAAATCATGAGCTCCAGCCATCTTTAGATAAAGGCACATTTCTGGAGGTAGTCGCTGCATGAACCGATTGGCACAGCACCTTTATTGTGCTGGGATTTGTTCATGTTTTGTTACAAATGGACTGGTCAGGGTCAGCAAATGCTTTGCATAGACAAAGGCTTTTTTAGAACTCCTCTTGATGAGATGCTGACGTTACCAAGGCATTAATGCTGGTGAAAGAATTGTTGGATAGAGATGGATGCTGTAGGCATTTCTGTTGTAGATGCTCCAGCTTTGGATAAAGATTCTTCAAGCACTGACTGTCCTAAAGGACTCCTCTTCTGGCCTTCAAGCCCATCTCTAGGCATCAGGCACTTTTTACAGCAGAGCTGTGACCATCCCTGAAAATCCCCCAAGTCCTGCCATATCCTTTGCTTGTCTTTTCTAAAGCATAAATGTCTCTTGAATTTTGTTTTTCCAAGTTCTCCTGTGTGTGGGATGCCCGGGAGTGCTGCTCACTGCTGACAGTCTCAGCTGGAACAAGCCTAGGGGCTACATCTTCATCATGTATGAGGGCTGTTGGATGCTTTTTTAACTCCTGTGGGGAGCAGCTAATCAGCCATTTTCTCTCTGTTACCACTGGGACAGTATTAATTGAGGGAGATTGGCCTGTGAGTAAACATCTGCCCTCCCAACTGTCAAACTTGAGAAGATGCTTCAAGGACTCTGAAACAACTAAGGACCGTGGCCACAGCTTTGGGATATGACTGACTGGCCCATCCTGCTGGGGTTAGAGCAGTGGGATTTCAAGGTTCACCACCACAATTCCACAGTCCTTGGGTTTGCCCCACTGCCCTTCTGCCCAGCATGAGGCAAAGCCAACGTTGGCATGGAGCAGGCAGGAGACATATAAGAGGAGGTGATTTTAGCAGCTAGGTTTTAGGATAGCCTCAAGCAGAAATGCAGTTTTTTGAGTCAGTGGAACAATATTACCCAAACTTGGTGGAGGCTGGGCTGCTCCCTGGCCCCTCCTGGAAAAGTAAAACCAGCTTGTGCCCCCTTGAGGCCTGTTGCATGGTGTTAGATCCAGCCCAGAATGAGAGTATGAGTCGTTAAGAAGTCATTTGTGTAGCTCTTTCTTACAAAAGTTACATACTTGCCTTCCTCACCTGCAAGTGAGCAGGGAAGTATTTAACACTTGCAGAGAGAAATGGGATAGTTGCTGTTTCGGAGCTAACTCAGGCTCTCTGCAAACTGCATCGGGGTTGCCAGGATTGTGAATGTAGACCTTCCAAAAAAAAAAAGTAAAAAATCATTGAGACACGAGTGAAAGCTGAGACTCTGGAGAACATATTGAGGTCTGTCCACGCTCCCTTCCCCCAGCCATTCCCATGTACCCCCTGCTTTGGGAAACGCTGCTCTAGGGGGAGATACTGAGTTGCCCTTGATCACCTCTAGCAGCAGGTACAATGGCATTGCAGTTTTGGAGGAGGCTGCAGGATTTGTGCTGTGTGCAGCTGGCGACACCCAGAGTGGAGGTCTGAGGTCTCAAAGGAGAGAGGTAGGTGAGAGAGACACCCCCTGCCGAGTCCAGCTCTGAGTGTCAGTACCCTGGCTAAGAGGGGACCCATTTTGGCCTGGATGGCAAGAACCAGCCACCTGTGGCTGAATTGGTGTCCCTTGCAGAAAGCTGACCGTGGCCGCCTCCTGATGATGCGGAATTGTTCCCAGCTGGATGTGTTGTCCAGGGGGCACATGTGTCTGCCACGAGTAACATCTGATCGGACTGATGTTCTCCCTAGAGTCCCTCCAATGCCACCTGCCATTCTGGGGACTGTGACCCATCCCTGGGGGGCAGTGTGTGTATTTTGGAGCTGAAACAGCCCCTCCCTCTGCAGGGGCCTTAGGTGCAGAAGATCTTTTGAGATTACAGAATCCGTGTCTTGTCGGTTTTTAAAATACATTCTCTGATCCCTTTGGCCAAGCTAATAAGCTGTTGCCAGCATCAACTGGAGAATTGCTGGGAGTTTTTACTGCCAGTGCTTGCAAGGGGTGGGGTGAACCGAAATAGGTGGAAGGGGCAGCCAGGAGATTCAGGACATGAGGTGGAGTCACTCCATGTCTCTGTCGGGTCAGCTTCCCCAATATTTTTGCAGGTGGGGAAGGGGGATCCCATGCACACGTGCTTGGTCTCACCTTCCTCATCATCTGCCTCAGAGGAGCTGTTCACAAGCTGAAGGAGAGGATCCCACTGTCAAGGGCAAAAGGGGTTGATCCACATGAGTATAAACCGAGTGCTCTTCTGTTTCAGGACTCACAACAATCTCTACACGCCAGAGATGGTGGCTAGGCTGGGGGAAACGTTTGCAAAGGCCTTGGACATGCTGGAGGTGGAGAAGAATGCCATCCTAGGTAAGGGGCTTCTCTCTGGGAGGAATGTGTGGGCAGATTCTCAGAGGTATTGGAGGTAGTGGTCCGTCAATAGCAGTGGAAGTGAAGAGGGGCTGGTGAACCTGCTGAAATGAAGAAGTTAAATAAGTTGTCAGTCTCAGACAAATTGGTTTCTTCTGCATGAAATGAAGGGTACCCTACCAAACTGCTTATCCCAGCTGGGTGGTGGTCTCTGCAACGTGGCATTTCAGGCTGGAGAGACTGTGGGTGCTGCAATTGTCTGCCTTTGAGCAGAGTTAGTGCTCAGCAGGATCCCGGAGTGCTGGTGCAGAGACCTGTCCTGGAGAGTAACAGCCAAGTCCTGCAGTATGGCCCTGTCATTTGTTTCCAGATGGTGCATTAGAAAGAGGCTTTTGGAACCGTCTTAAAACAGGTTTGAGGTTGTGAACACAAGCCTTCCCAGCCAAGCAGAAGTGGGTGGCCTTGTGGATAAAGTGTGGGCCATGACTCTGGAAATTGGGATTTAATTTCAGGTTCTAACAGACTGAAATATGTTAGGGAAGTTACTTTGTCTTTCTTATCTCCACTTCCTATCTGTAAAATGAGGAGATGCTTCCTTTACCTGTTTTCTGTGACCTACAAACTCTCTGTCTGTGAACCAAAGCAGCAGGGCCTTGATCTCTGCTCTAAACTTTTTAATATCATAGTTCAGCAGTAGCTTGTGTCCCAACAGAGATGAATACAAACTAGAAGGGATGGGCTATTAGAGAAGCCGCACAACTGTCAGCTTTGCTTCTGACTGGGTTCTGATAGCTCCAGTAAGTTTTGTTTTGGAGAAATGAGGGGGCTATAACAACCTTAGTGGGAACACCTCTGCTCTGGGTACAACCAACCTGAACTTGGCTGACCTCTGAGGTGAGGAGATTCTGCCCCAGGGTTGCTGCACCTGTTCCCACTTGGCTGCGTGTTGATCTTGCCATGTGCTTCCTCTGCTGCTGTCAAGGTGGCTGGGACCAGCCCAGCATGTTCTGAAGGTGCACTGTGCTCTCTTATTTATGTAGCTGAAGCTTACTCTTGCCTACAGGTCTCCCTCAGCCTCTGCTGGAGCTTTATGACTCTCCTGTTTACAAAACGGTCTTAGAAAGGATGCAGGGCTTCTTTTGTACCCTCTACGACAACTGGTAAGAGCACCAGATATTCCCCACACAACCCAACATGGCACGGTTGGAGCAGTAGGCTATTGCTGGGTGCTGATTTCTTCTCAAGTTAGACTTTTCACGTGGGCTGTATCCTATAATATGCCAGTAGGAGCCGCAGTGGTGAACTATACTCAGTGGTTGTAACTTACCACATACACATGGAACACAGTCACTGGAAAAAGTACTTCAAAATGTGGATCTGCTTTTAGTTCTTTGACAGGTGGTCGGATTGGAGCACTTACCTGATATCCTGACCTAGTTTGTCTCTTTGCCACTGTCAGCAATTGAAAGTGCATTTTATTGCTTAAATGCTTAACTCGTTGTCCCTCTCCAGGTATCCCACAAAAAAGATACTGTGCTAAAGTTCCTCTGGCAGCTATATAATATCAGGATGATAGTACTTGTAGCCTTTGCAGGCCAGAGGCATGGTACCTGTTATCTAGCGTAGTTGCAACTAACTTGTTTTTTGTTGAAGTTTCCACATCCTAGGAAATGCAGGGCCCTCCATGCAACAGGATTTCTACACCGTTGAGGGTCTCGCCACCCAGCTCCTCAGCACAGCTTTCATCAACCTCAACAACATTCCTGATTACAGACTGCGTCCCATGCTCCGTATCCTTCCATCATTGTCTAGGGCCAGCTAGGGAGGCTTTGAACACATAAATTGAAAACCTGCATCGTTTTCAGTATGGCCAAGCCAAAAAAAGGTGTTTGAGAAGGTAAACAAACAGGGATACACCTGGTGTGGCTGAGGTGTGAGCCTAGGAGAGCACGAGCAGATACAGCAGTGCCTGGGGTCAGAGAGAATAAATGCAAAGGATTTGTGTGGTGCTGGAAGCACCATGAGAGGTGGGTAATGTCTTCTGGGGGGCAGGGGGGACTCGGATAGTGTAGAAGCTTGGCAGCAGGGTGTCTGACTAGACTTTGTGCTTGTGTGGGAGACTGTCTGGGGTTCTCAACCCACTTTACAGGGCTGGACGTTCAGTCTCAGCTAGGAAGTGGGCGCTAAGCACCCTCAGCTTTGTCAACTGAACTGTTAGGGGAAGGGGCTGAATACCTGATGCTCTTGCTGTATAGAAATGCCACTTGTTAATTCAGGGCTGTGAGAAGATGGGCTTCGAGGTGTCTGTCGCTTGGCCTCCCGGTGGAATGGGCTGGTTTGGGCGGTGTGCTGCAGTCCCCCCCAGCAGCTGGCCATATGTGCTGGATCTCTTCCTTAACTGGGCTGTGCAGGTGTGTTTGTGAAGCCCTTGGTACTCTCCTGCCCTTCAGAACACTACGAAACCCTTGTCTGCCCCATGCTGGGACCACTCTTTACCTATCTGCACATGGTAAGAAAACTGCTTGCTTGATGCCTGTTCCTCGGCAGCCCAGACTCCCTGTAGCAGCTGGCAGCAACGTGTGAGAACATCTGTCCCTCCAAAGCCAGCAGAGACCAGGGCAGAGCCTCGACGCTGAATGATTTTGATGCTGTTTTGGGGGGGGGCTTCTGAGATGCGTTAAACCCTGGCTGTCGCACAGCACCCCTTGCTATGAATTCAAACTTGTGGATATTAGCTCCTCAACCCTCAGCCCAGAGAATTTTTGTGGGGGCTTTTTTGCCTGTGTCCTCTGATTTTCTTGACAGCTCACTCAGAGTCGCACAGCCACAGCATCTTCAGCACAGCTGGTAGCAGTTCTTGTCCCATTTAAAACTTGGCATGAGAGCTGTGTTTAAAGCTCTTGTGTTTCCATCAGCAGCTACCACTTGGGCCTCTTTGCATTGTGTCCAGCATGGATCCTTAGGAAAGTATTGAATCTTCCCTTTTGTCTTGAACAGAGGTTGTCTCAGAAATGGCAGGTGATCAACCAGCGAAGCATGCTCTGGTAAGCTGCTGCCCCTTCATGTGACAGGGGAATGGGGAGTGGGATGGAGCTTTGGTCCTTTACATGGCCCTTTGCCCAGGGAACCAGCCCTGCCAGCAGAATGCTGGAAAACACTGTGTTTACCCTGATGGTGACCCATTCCCTGTGCTTGGGCAGAGGGGAGACTTGAAGATATTGGCTCCCTTCACACTAAAACCTGTTCTCCTCAGTGAGGATGATGCTGCAGATGACAACCCTGAGTCTCAGGAGATGCTTGAGGAACAGCTGGTCAGGCTGCTGACCCGAGAAGTCATGGATCTCATCAGTAAGTGAAATCAAGCTAGGTCCCCTGGGATATTTGGGAAGTTTGCCCTGGAGAGGACAACAGGAATTTCCAATGTGCAGTAAAATAACTGTAATGGCCAGTAGTATTTAACATAATCCTTAGAAGCCAGGTGTGAGACAGTTAACCCTGACAGAGTCTTAGCTAAAGCCTAGTAAGAGGTCAATTAAAAACCTTCAGAAGAGAGTTTCTTCCTTTTGTTTTGTTAACATTTATGGCTCCATGTTTTTGGCAGTGTCCCTGTAGTCCAGTCTTCCTTTGGGTGCTCCCTTTTGGCACCCTGGAGCCCAATACAGGACATAGATTTGTGGACAACCTGAGTGTAGAGCAGTGTTGTTGCTGGCAGTTGCCATGTCTCTAGCCAGACAGAAGGGAAGAGTCCCTCCCCCAGTGCAATCTCCCTTCTTCGTGTTCCCTTTCTCCAGCATCGTGTTTTTGTCAGCATGGCTCTGAGCAGAGAGACTGGGAAAATTGACTCAGCATAGAGATTACAGATCCTCAACCTTCTATCTCCTTTCTTGATTGGTCTTGTTGCCTTAAGATGGTGTTCTCAGGTTATAGGCTTCAAATGGTTTTTGCACGTTCCTGGTTCTCAGTAGTTTAAAGCAGCCATGCTGCAGCAGGTTCCACTGTGGGAGGATGCTGTGGGTGGGGTGTTTCAGCCTTCCAGGTAGTGCAGTATTTGGCTTTATACTGGGCCTTCAGATTCTTCAGATACTGTGCAAGAGCTGGGGGAACTTGAAGCAGCTGTGAGCCCATCAGAGTCTGTAGGATAGTATCTGCATGTTCTGAAGTAGCATCCTCCCTTTTCTGCTCCTCTGACCTGCAACTGTTTTTGCAGCTGTTTGCTGTGTTTCTAAGAAAGGTGTTGAGCATAACACTACTGCTGCTGTAGATGGAGACGGTGAGTAAATACCTACCTTTGTCTTTCCTGCCCTTTGTGTATACAAGCATTTTTCCATTTCTTCATGTATTTCTTGAGGGAGAGGCTGGCCTGCGGCTGGAAGTTCTGTGTGAGGAGGGGTATAGGTTTGGTAAGAAGCCTTCAGCTCTGTTCTGCCCAGTGTGTGTGGGGACCACAGAAAAGCCCAGTCTAGCCTAGGAACAAATGTGCTGTAGGGTTCACAGGTAGCATGTCGGAGCAGCTGGTTCTCACCATACCAAGAAGAAGGCTGAGGAGAAGAGGGGGATGTGTTCGGTCTTCCCGAGAGCTGGAGGTGGCGAGTTGGGTGCCCTTCCTGCCCCACGGAGGATGGGTGGGTGGGTGCTTTCTGCTTGGAGAGAGGTGTTCGGGCAAAGCTGTGCCAGCACGCCGATTCTGTGTGCTGTCTCCTGGCTCCCAGCTTAGCCCTCGGGAGGCCATGTTCACAGTGCTGCCTTTGCTCTGCTCTGCAGATGACGAGGCCATGGCCACGGAGGTGACTCCCCCTGCCAGCGCAGAGCTCACTGAGCTCGGCAAGTGTCTGATGAAGCAAGAGGTAAGAGCACATGCTCCGACTTCCACCGTCCTTTATACTCTTTGTCACACTTGTCTGTGGTGCGGCCAGATGCTGCTACAGAGATGGAGGCTGCTGGAGCATTCCCCACTGTGAGAATCTTCTCTTGGGAACATTTGTGTTTAAGGGCCTTATTAATGGTTGCAGAAGCCACAAAGCAGATGGGGGTTGGGATCCGGTATAACATGCAGCTACAGAGTTTCAGCCCTTCTGGGGGCAAGGCTCGGGGCATTCAGCCTCCAAGGCGCTCCCTGGCTCTGCCTCCATCCGGGCTTCAGCCTTTATGAGGAAAAACTTCACCCAGCAGCTCTTTTTTCCTGTAAAACCTGCCAGAGCTGGCACAGGAGCCACAGTGCTAACCCATGTGCAGCGTACCTTCATCCTGATACCACTGTACTCTTCCTCTCCTGTGGACACCTCAAGCTCTTGCAGAAGCTGTTTCAGTGACTTGAGAGTAGCAGCTGATGGGAGTCCGTGCTCCAGGGCCTTTCCAGGGGAGATGAAGGGAGTAGGTTTCCTTGACGTTGGATCCTCACGGCTGTGATGATGCACACTGGGTGCCTTTGAGCACCTTCAGCTGGAGCAGCAGCAGCACGCAGGATTCTCAGAAGATAGCCCCGAGGAGCTCTTGCAGAGTCCCTGTATTGCTTCCTGGCTCCTTTCAGGTTTGAACCCTGGAGGTGGGAAATAGTTCCTCTGACTGGTTTCCCTCTCTGACTCCTTTTCAGGATGTTTGCACTGCACTGCTGATCACTGCCTACACGTCCCTCTCCTGGAAGGACACCTTGTCCTGCCAAAGAACCACAACACAGCTTTGCTGGCCGCTGCTCAAACAGGTACCTCAAGGAGGAAGAAGGGATTGGTTCTGGCAGGCCTGGGAGTGGAAGCTCTGAACGTAGTGAGAAGTGTGGCTGCTTCACCCCTGGGCACCCTCTCCCTCAGGAAGACTGAGCTGCTGCAGAAAGGCAGTCGTGTATCTGTATCCTGCTTCTGTGCTGACGGTGCCTCTTCCCCAGGTGCTTCCGGGAAACCTCCTGCCTGATGCTGTGTCCTGGTTTTTCACAAGTGTGCTGAAGGGCTTACAGACACATGGGCAGCACGATGGCTGCATGGCTGCTCTTGTCCACCTGGCTTTCCAGATCTACGAGGCCTTGGTGAGAAATTCCGCTCTTCATCCAGATGCAAGGTTGGCTGGGGAGCGGTGGAAAATCAATGCCATGCTGGCTTGGGTATGGGCAGAGGAGCTAATGGCCCCCAAGGAGGGCAGGGCTGCTCCTCTAGCAGAGCTGTGTTAACCGTACTTCTCCCTGCAGCGCCCTCGCTACGCTGAGCTGAAGGCAGTGATGGAGCAGGTCCCAGGCATCCAGAGGGATTCTTTGGAGCAGTTTGATTCAAAGCTTCTCAACCCAACACTGCAGAAGGTGGCAGACAAGCGCCGGAAGGATCATTTCAAGCGCCTCATCACAGGTTGCATTGGGGTAGGTGATACCCTGGAGGAAAATAAACCTGTTTCATTTCACACCCATACCCTGCAGAAGCAACGGGGCAGCCAGCCTGCCTGCGTCTCCCCAGCCACTCTCCTTCTCAGCCAGGAGGCCATTGCAGCATATTTTCGGTGTTTGTTCTGTCCCTCTTCAACTTGGAGGTACAGCGGGGATGGCAGCACAGACTGAGCAGCCTCCCAGCAGTGACTTCTCACGGAGAGGCAGGGGGTACCTTGCACAAGGGTGCCTGGGGGAATCAGGTATTAAAATGTTTGAACAAAGCTGCGAGGTGGGTGCAGGGCTTTTGTGAGGATGGTGGTGTTGGAGCCTGGTGGCACTTGAGTGAGAAGCTGGGGAGCTGGTGCACTGGTGGTGTTACCTCAGTGCCCTGGTGCTTGGGAAGGACCAGGCCTGAGATTCCCCCAAATGCAAGCAGGGGCTCCGGCCTAGGGATTGCTCAGAATCTGGGGTCTGCCTCTGGTCTGCAAGCAGGCTGCCTCTGAGCTGAGTTGGGGTGTGAAGGCAGTAATGACTGACGCCTGCCTGTCTGTCCTCTGCAGAAGCCCCTCGGGGAGCAGTTCCGCAAGGAGGTTCATATCCGGAACCTCCCATCTCTCTTCAAAAAGGTGAAGCCATCACTGGAGACGGATGTGCTAGAAAATGAGGATGGAGAGGGCCTTACTGCACTCTTTGAGCCCTGAGCCTGGGATGCTGCAACCATCTCTTCCCCTACCTTATACTTTGTCTCTCCTCATAGTAAGCACATTAGATTCTTCTTGTCATTGCCTCCACAAGCATTCGCCTGAATAAAGCCCCTTACGGGCCCTGTCCCATTCTCCTCCCTACACTGGGATGGGGCCTGCGGTGGCATTTGAACCAGTCTATTAAGCTTTCCCTGATTCCTTCCCCTCCCCTCCACCGGACGAGCATCTTTAGACCTCTGCTTCTCTGCAAGGTGGGAGCTGAGCCCATAGACTCTATTAGGTAAAGCCTGGTCACCCTGCAGCCTTGGGTCACTCTTGCTCCACCTCTTCATCCCTTGGGGTTTAGGATTAATGCAAAAGGCAGAGTAGTGCGCCACGTGAACAGGGGCTACCCTGGTCTTCCTCTGGGTGCTAGTAGCCAGGCTTGGCAGGGAACCCATCAGACACTCCCGTCGTGCCGATCAGCACCTGTCCCCAGCCGACTGGAATTCTGATGAATGCGTTTCCCTCCAGGATGCTGAGCCTTGGGCTGAGGGCTGCGTGCCAGGAAGCCTAGCAGTGCTCTAGGATCTCCCTCGAGATCAGCCTTTCTAAGGTGCAGCTGCTCTCTAGAAAGAGGCAGACACTGTCATACATATATATACATATATATGTATACATATATGATCATAGAGCTTGTTCTACCCAGAGCCAAATGGAAGGCTTTTACTTTGTGCCAGCCTTTCTTGAACGTCTCAGGGGGAGCAGGACAGATTTTTTTAATTATTTTTTCTTTTTACCATGCCCTGTAGACTAGAACATGGCCAGTGCAGGGTACACAAAATCTGGACCAAGTTCTGAAGCACCTGCAAACCAAAAGGGATCTCCTCACCCTGTTGCTGTGGAGTGACAGTAGCCTGTGTTTTTACCCAGTCTGGTACTTCTCAGAGAATTGCATGGTGGGGCAGGAGGGGCGGGGCTTAAACTGCAGTTCACAGCAGAGAGCCAGGTCAGAAACTGGGTTTTAGATGAGGTGGGACTCGTATCAAGCCACTCCAGTCTGTAAAGCTGGTTCTTCTTACATGACAGATGGTTCACTTGATCTATCCTAGCATTGGCACAGGAGCTGGGAGCGTCTGTCCAGAACTAGCAGACCGCAGTTTTGCCATCCAGACAGAAGAAGTAATAAACTGTGGTGGGTGGAGGAGGTGGTGTCCCCGCTTGGGCAGACTGGACAGAAAAGCTGGGGAGGAGTGGGAGCACAGAAAGGAAGAGCAGGTCTTGGGAATCCACTCTCCCTCCTGCCCCTGCTGTTCCACCAGCAGCCTCCACTTTTCTCCTGGCCTCAAACTTTTTTAACCTCTGAGCTAACATGGCTCCTGGCTCTAGCAAAGGCTGGGTGTATTTATTGTGTTGTGATATTTTTAACATTCTGTGACTTCATGCTAGACACAAGGGGTTTTTTTTAAAATGGTTTTTAGAACCTTTTTTGTAGGAATGTTTAAATCCGAAGCTGTCTCTGAACTGTTTGTGCTACACCTCTGAATGTCAGTAAAGTTATTCCAGTTTCATACACATGGTGCCATGTTTCATTTTTATTCTTTTCTCTGTTTCCATATGATCTGAGGCCTCTGCTCTGCTCAGACCGCCTTCCTAAGGACTGCTCAGCACTCCTCATTCCAGCTACCAAAAAAGGGAGCACCTTTGCTGGTAGTCAACATACATTATCAGGGAGGGGATGAACCATTCCAGACTACATAATCAAATTTTAAGGCAAGGGGAAAATGCAAAAGTATTTATACCTCACTCACAGCTGGTTACTATTAATTCCACAACAGCTGCTAGCTCCCAGTTTACAGCTTGAAGGGTAGGTGTTGCTAGAGAAACCCTTTGGCATGGCTGTTCTGAGGTATGTCCCATAAGCACTATGGGAAATATATGAAGCAATAGCACAGAAAGGTGCATATGCTACTAGGGTAGCCTCCAAGCCTGGCTCGTGGGTAGTACCGTGGTTAAGCCATAACTCTCAGCTGCCCTTTTCAGCAACAGAGGGGGGTGATGTAGCTGTTGCCTCTGGTCTGTCCCCTCGCCTGATGAAGGTTGTGTGAAAGGTCTCTCAGAACAAAAGCAAAAGCCCTCAAAGATGTGGGCCTGAGCAGCATCAGTGTTTTTGTTGCAAAACGTTTTTCCAAAGCCCCAGCTGTAATCCAGCTCAGCACGGAAGCTGCTTTGGCTGGTTTAAACTGAAAGGAGCCAGCTAGAAATCAGTTTTTCAAATGGAATCAACACACAAATGGTGTTGATTAGGAACTAGCGCCAGTCCAGATGGAACTTCCCTATGCTTATGCTGGCACTGGGGCTATACACTGTGTTCACATGTGAGACAGGTACTGCACGGCTGAGCTGTCTGAAGTTTTACGCAAGCATGAAGCCCTGGGGAGGTATCTTGGCTAAGGCTGGTAGGAGCTCTAAACCAGGAGGTAACAGACTACAGGACTTAAGCCTAGCTCTTGGGTTCCCAACGCTCCCTTCTAAGGGTAAGGGGATGAATGAGACCCTGTGGGATGGGTCAGCAGCCAAGGTCCCCGCAAGCCTGCTGAAAGCAGATGAGGTGCAAAGGTCAGCAGGCACTGACCGCTCCCAGAACAGCCCTGCCAGGGAAGCAGCCACTTCCCCAGCAACCAGTCACCAGCTGTCCTGAAAAATACCTGGAAGCAGGGCATGGGGCTGCAACGCAGTGTGGTGACATGGGGCAGGCTGGGATTGTAGCCAGGATGCCAAGTGTATATCTGCCCTACAGCACATCTGCCCTAACACCTGTAAGGATGTTTAGAGTATAAGTAACAATAGCCCCATAAAACAGGTAGAAAAAAAAGTACACTTTACTATACTAAATTCTAGCACTGTAGCAAGGATTGACTTAAGCAACAGGAGCATACCAGTACTCCCAGCCATTCTCTGAAGTTCTAGTTCCTTCATCAGCTTGTCAAGAAAGACTTCACAAGCCAAGACCTACCCAGTGCTGCCTAAGGGCAGTGCTCACCACCGAGACTAACTTGTGAGTTCTCCCAGGCTTCCCTGGGTGGAGACAGGCCTTTGACTGTCATTGCCCTGCACCATCCCGTTCTGCTTCAAGGTCAGCCCAAAGTACATTCAGCCACTGAAAGGGAGAACAGAGCAGTCAAATCTAACACCTGGAAAGAAATGCTTTACCTAGAGATATTTAAGAAGGGACAGACAGTCCTTACAGAGCATGTTTTTAAACTCTACCTTTGTACAGAGAAGCCCAGTACCATATCATAGAAACCTAGAATCATTTGGGCTGGAAGTGACTGTCAAAGATCATCTAGTTCCAACCCCCCTGCCACAGGCAGCGACACCTTCCACCAGACCAGGTTACTCAAAGCCCCGTCCAACCTGGCCTTGAACACTTCCAGGGAGGGGGCAGCCACAACCTCTCTGGGCAACCTGTTCTAGTGCCTCATCACCCTCACAGTAAAGAATTTCTTCCTTACATCTAATCTAAATCTACCCTCTTTCAGTTTAAAACCATTACCTCTCATCCTATGACACTCCCTGATAAAGAGTCCCTCCCCATCTTTCCTGTAGCCCCCTTTAAGTCCTGGAAGGCCACTATAAGGTCTCCCCAGAGCCCTCTCTTCTCTAGGCTGAACAACCCCAACTCTCTCAGCCTGTCCTCATAAGGGAGGTGTCGCAGTCCTCTGACAGTACAGTCCTTTATCCACTACACTAACTACCCCAGAGCTGGTTTGAGACACCTACAAAACAGTCCTGTACTGATACTGACTTGTTAAATCTCACTGACCTACTGCAAAGTGCTTTACTACACTGCCATTATCAGTCCTCTTCACATACTGCATACAATAAATGCTATTATTCATCTTTAGACCTGCTGCCACTTTCTCCTCTGCATTACATCCTCGTAATTGTGTACAGCACAGGAGACAGCTGTAAAGAAAAGCCTTTATTTTAGTGCATCTCCTCCCTGAGGCTCATTACCAACAGACAACAAATTCAAAGAGATGGTCCGAGGATTCTTAACAAGCCCATCTCAACCCTCTTGCCTATGGAAGAGGAATCACCCCTGCAGGCAGATGCAGGAAGCCCCAGACAGCAGCGCAGGGATATGCTTCCCAGGCTCAGCCTGGTCAGTCCATAGGCACAGAGTCCAGCTCATTCAGGAAGCGCTGACACTTTCCCATCAGGATCTTGATGGCTTCGCTCACCAGCACGTCTGGAGGCAAGATACCCGTCGACTCCACTGAAACTGCACAGAGACACAAGTCAGCACAGCCACTAGCAGCTCCAGCCTACACCTGGCTCCAGCATTTCTGTCCCTTGTCTTCCCTTACACCGCACTTCTGACAAGTCAGATCTCCACAGCCAGAGGAGAAGAGGTTACATTTGCCAGCAGGAAGCACAAACACATTCAATCCCAAAGCAACACCAAAGTACAACCTCAGTAGTTACCCATCGGAATAAGAATGTATGAATGCTGATGATGTGGGGGGGGGAAGGGGGAGGCAGAGACAACAGCTATACGTGCTGGCCAGTCTCTGCTTGTTTGCACAAACCACAGCAAGGCTCTGCGTTCTGTGAAAAATGGGGCACTTACAGATATAATGGTTTCGTACTCTTGCCAGGCGCACAAGGTTTTTCAGACCCTCATGACGGAAAACTTCTCTGCTGAATGTGTCCAACCGTGCATTGGCTACTTTTGCCACCTTTTTTCCTAAAGGGGAAAAGATGAAACAAAATGGGCACCTGCAGCAGATGGGTGTCTTGTGGTCACAGCAGGTGCTTACCCCTCAAACATGCACTCCTCCATCAGCACAGGCAGTGAAGCCCCCAATATAAAGAGTTAGCACATCCCCAGCACGAAACTCTAACCTGACAAAACTGGTCTTCTTGAACAGTTCCAACCCAAACACAAAGCTTGTGGGCACGACACAAGAAGTTTTCTCCATGCTCAGCTGCTGGAAAGAGCAAGCTCACTACCCAGTCTTACAGACAACTGAACAGCACTGGAATCTGTTCAGCACCCAATGCTTTAGTGTTTCAGGGAGATCCCAGCTCATCACCCAACACATCTGCATGTGACAGCCACTCATCCATAAAACCAGGCTTGGAATAGCATAAACGGTCACTGATCAGCAAGGGAACATCACAACGTGGTTTTGTCTCTAGTCTCTAATCAGTGTCTGCTCAGGCTTGTAAGGGACAAGGCACTTAGAACAGCAAAAAAGTACCCTTGATATTCTGGATCTCAATGACTCCTGGGGAAAAGCACTTCTGCAACACCTCAGCTGCCTCATCCTCAATAGGCTGCAGGAGAGTAATGTCAGGAAGCAGTCGATAACTAGCCGTGGCCACAGGAGAGAACTTGGCATGATCTTTACCTGCATGAAGAATTAAGAGTCAAGGATGGGGGCAGGCCTCAGGGAACGAGAGTGCAAGGATGCCAGGGCCTAAAGTTCCAGGGGAAAAGCCAGTTCTCCACCCTTCCCCTCCACAAAGTTGTGCCCTAGTCCAAGCACTCACACTCTTCCTCCTGCTGCCCCAGCACCTGCGACTCACCTACACCCTTGACACAGTGCATAAGCACATCTATTTCCTGGCCAGGTCGCAGCAGTGCAACGAGGATGTCATCGTGAACAGGTCGGAAGTCAGCATCTGGGAAGAGGTCTGTCTGATTCCCCAAGGGCACCCACGTCATATGTTTACTGTACACTGCAAAGAGAAGCCACAAGCATCAGCCAGCTGCTGTCTCAACCCAGGTCACTGACCTGTACGGGACTGAAGATGGCAAAAAGTAAGTTTAGCAGAATGAGGGAATTGGCTCGCTCTGCTGAGAGAACAGACCAAATCCTGTCTCCCAAGACCAAAAAAGAAAAAAACAGCACCTACTTTTAGGAGAGATCTCACCTTTGTGATTGAAATATAGTTCATTAGGATCAGATGACTCCTTGGCTGCCCGAGGGTTTCGGCTGCATTTTATTTTCAGCTGGAACTGCAGAGTATCAATTTCTGTGCCTTCTTCATCTCCTGGGAAGGGGAGAACCACATGAGCCTCTATGGAATCACCCTTCTTCTCAGTTTACATGATCCTTATTTCCTACTTTGGGGGAAACCTTCAGTATTTGTATTTGATTCAAGACCCTTACCTTGGTTTCTATATTCGAAGAGTCGAGGGTCAGCTCGGATAGGGATGAGGCCCAAGCGATGAGCCAGAATCTCATCCTGCACAATGGATGTGTTGTTGTACACAAAGACTTTCTCTACAGCCATTGTTGGCACCTCAGGGAGACGAAAGATCAAGTCAGCATAAGGTGACAGTTGAACTACACGCCAACAGAATATCCAGCTAGTGTCCCTTCTCTCCCATAAATAACTGCCTTACGGACTATTTTCAGTGGCATTTCTGCCAGACCAGGCTACCCAATATACCCTTACAGCGAATTTACCCCATTCCTCATTTTGGTGGGCTTTTTTGTAAGAAGTGAAGGGTAGGTTGATCTCCAGCCACTACCAACAGCACCCTGAAGCGCAACCAGCACTATTGCTCATGCTGCGAAGGCCCTAACTCTTTGGGCTCCTGGCACACGTGCAGAACGAATTTGCGCTTCTGTTCCAAACCCAGCAGCTGTCCGCAAGGGCAGGGCCTTCCCCGCTCCCCATCACGCAAGCCCCCCTGCCCTTAGGCCGGCGCCCCCAGGCCCTCCCCGCCGCCCGCCCGCAGCGGTACCTCGGCCAGCAGGATGCGGCGGAAGGCGTTGGCGATCGCGGCGTCGATGCCCACCATGTCGAACTCCAGCGTGCCCTCCTCCTCGCGGATTACGTCCACGCGGAACGTCTGCACAGGCCACGCGCCGCGGGTCACGCCGGGCGCCGCAGGCGGGACCCGACACCCCCCACACCCCCCCAGCCGCTGGCAGCGGCCCTCACCCACCTCCTCGAAGCGCCGCTGGTCCCAGGCGTCCTCGTAGCCGGGGTAGTTGCCGGGGAAGTCGGTGGTGTGGACCTGCGGGAGGCAAACGGGCGGGGCCATAAGGGGCGCCGGGGCCGTGAGGGGCGCCCCCGCCCCACCCCACCCCACCCCACCCCACCCCACTCACGTTGCGGACGCCGAACTCGCCCAGCACCACGCGGTCCCGCATCTCGTCGGTGCCCCGCTTGGCCGCCATGGCCGCCGCCGCCAGCGGGGGGCGGGGGGGGGCGGTGCTCGCCGGCACGTGACGAGCCCCCGCCCGCCCACGCGTGGCCTCGCCGCTCGCGGGGAGCGCGGCGCTCCCCCCACCACGCCGGCCAGCCACGGGTGCCTGCAGCACCGCACTCCTCCCGCCAGCCCCGCCATTCCCCCACCACTCCCCGTGGGCTCGTCGTTCCCCGGCTCCTCTGCGCCCTTCTCCGCCCTGCGCCACACACAAAATGGCGGCGGCGCCCGCCCGTGGCCTCGCGAGAGCGTGACCCCTCACTTCCGGAACGTCACATCCGGGTGCTCAGCCGCTGGCGAGCGGCAGCAGCAGCCAACGCGGCGCGGGCCGGGCCGGGCACCATGTCCGCGCCGGGGGCGGCGGCGGGCGGCGGCAGGAGCGGCACCGCCGCCGATTGGGGCGGCTTCGAGGACAACATGCAGGTGGGGCCGGGCCAGGCTGGGCCGGGGGTTGGCGGCGGGGCCGAGCCGAGCGGACGCTGACGCTGTCTGCCCCGGCGCAGGGTGGCGGCTCGGCCGTCATCGACATGGAGAACATGGACGACACGTCGGGCTCCAGCTTCGAGGACATGGGGGAGATGCACCAGCGCATGAAGGAAGAGGAGGAGGAGGAGGCGGAGGGCGAGGCGGGGGCCGCCGAGGAGGAGGACGGGGAGTTCCTGGGCATGAAGGGGCTGCGGGGGCAGCTGGGCCGGCAGGTGGCTGACCAGGTGAGCGCGGCCCCCGGCCGCCCCCCGCCCCGGGGGGCCCCGCCTGCTCGCCCGGCCGGCCGCTGCCAGCTCCCTTCTCTCCGCAGATGTGGCAGGTGGGGAAGAGACAAGCCTCCAGGGCCTTCAGCCTCTACGCCAACATCGACATCCTCCGGCCCTACTTCGACGTGGAGCCCATCCAAGTGCGAGCCAGGTGGGCAGGGCCTGGCCGGGGCCATCTCTACCGGGCAGGCAGCAGCTTGTCACCAGCGGGAGGCTGGCTGTCCCCCCAGAGCGAGCAAGCTGGGGTGGGCTGCCAGCCTTGTGGCAAGGCTGAGACACGGGGAAACACACTGTGCGTTGTCCCGCTCTCCTTATTAAGGTCCCCCAGGTAGGCTGGCAGCCCTGTCACCCAGCACTGCTGCTCAGGGCAGAAAACAGGACTTTGGGGCATCTTCAGCCTTTTAGTATTCAGCTGCATTATGGGGCTTCTATTGGGTTTGCAACAGAGCTGTGTCCAAAAAGGCAAAGTTTTGTGAGGCTGGATGAAGAAAGGTGCCTTCCTGTTGTTCTGTCAATGATCTCTCTAGTGGATCCCTAAATGTTTTCATTAAATCCTCCCCTAGCAAAGCTAACCCCCTGACAGTAAGGTTTTTCTCCTTTAGTTACCTTATGTGACCCTTTAGAAGGAATCTCTGTTCCCCAAGGTCTCTGACCACAGCAGAAAGCACTGGTAATGGGTGTATGGGATCTTTTGCTTTTGAAGCACTTTGTTAACCATCCTGTTGTTCTCCCTGCTCCTGATGTCATTCCCTGCTTCACTGTGATGCAGACTGCTGGAGTCCATGATTCCTGTGAAGATGATTAATTTCCCACAAGTGAGTTCCCTTTTGCTTAATCAGACTTCATAGCCAAGTGAATGTCCCACAGACAGCTTGTAAAACTAAAGTAGTCCATATTATTAAGGACATGAGTTTGTTAGGTGCTCATCTCCCTGAAAATGTTGGTAAACCCTTTCCTGTGGTGGTTCCAAACTTCAATGTGCTGTCTTTAGTGCTGGTACAGTTCTAAATCTCTAGACTTCACACATCCTAGACTCCTCATCACACAACCTATTGTGCCTGGCTCCTGTCAGCAGTGGCCTTGCTGTTACTTCTCTGGCAGCAAGGTGATAAACTTCATCCAAGGCACTTCTCGCCTCGCTTGGAGTGGGGACCCTGGCATTCAGGAGCACTAAACAAACCTTCCTTGATCTGTCTCCTCCTGTAGAAGATTGCAGGTGAGCTGTATGGACCCCTGATGCTGGTTTTCACACTGGTGGCCATCCTTTTGCATGGGATGAAGACCTCGGACACCATCATTGTATGTGATAAGTTGTGGTTTGAATGGGCTCTGGATTGTTATAATGGTACTATAAACAGAGAGGAAACCTCTTCCATGACTGAATAGCATCTTGCTGAAAAGCAGATTGATTTGAGGAAGAACATGTTGGTTTGGGGATGGGAGGAAGGACACATAAGAAAGTCTTGATGCTCTGCTGCTGGGAGAGCTGGGGTGTAGGTCATGTGGCACCCTGAACACTGCAAGCCAGATAATTGATAATGCCTAGAAAGGCTCTGGGACTATGCGAAGTGAAATTTGGGTGCTGGCAGGTCACTTCTTTGAGTCCTCATCCTGACGCTGTCTCCACAGAGGGAAGGCACACTGATGGGCACAGCCATTGGCACCTGCTTCGGTTACTGGTTGGGCGTCTCCTCTTTCATCTATTTCCTGGCATATCTGTGCAACGCCCAAATCACGATGGTGCAGATGCTGTCACTTCTGGTACGTACAGATGGAGCTGCCCCAAGATGTGGGTTGGCTGCACAGTTTTCCAGCACAAGCTCTTCCCAGAGAATGGGAAAAGTCCTTGTAAATTGGTGGTACCAGGTAACTGCACTGGGACAACCCAGAATTCCAGGATGCTCTTCTGACCTGCCCCATCCCAGGCACAGCGATAACACAAAGAAGCAGTTCCTTCGTGCAGATTTCCTACTTTGCACTTCCTGATTTGAGAGCCTGGTGGTAAAAAAAAAAAACAAAACAGGAGATGCCAATTTCTCTGGAATCAGAGGCTCTCTCCTCTGTTTCCCAAGTTGTTGCAATCTCCGACATCCCTGTGAATACTTCAGGTGATCTGGGTGCAAGCTGCTGTTAAAATGGTTGTGCTGGTTGACTCTTTGGCACTGAATAGTGATTTGTGAAGCTTTGCCTTGGTGAAGCATTGCAGGAATAGGCTGCTCCTGCTCTTGATCAACAGCCCTTTGTGTGGGACTGACGCTTGTAACATGGACATTTTTGTTTTGTCAGGGCTACGGTCTTTTTGGACATTGCATCACTCTCTTTGTCACTTATAATATCCATTTCCACTCCCTCTTCTATATCTTCTGGTTGGGTGTTGGTGGACTCTCCACACTACGAATGGTAAGGAACAGGCAGCCTGGGGCCCTCCTCTTCTGGGGACAAAAAAAGGGAGGGAAGTGTTGCTTGCTTTCTGTTCCTTGGGCCTGGCAGTTCATCTGGCAGTTCATTTCACAGCTAGTCAGGCTGCTGTGAAGAACAGCCTGATGCTTCTGGGTCATTTTGCCACTGGTGTATGGAGGTGATGCTTGGATTAATATGCTCCCCCATTCTAACAGCTGCAGGAGCTTTATTCTGTTATGGCCTTTGCTGTCATGGAGTCGTGCCTGAGCATCCTGCACTCTTGGTGAGAGTAGGCAAGGTTCACCTACACGACACAAAGTCAGATTACTCTGAATTTGTTGGCAGAAACTGCGAAAAAGGCTCCAAGCACTGTTTCCACTGGCTCTCACTACTTGGTCCATCCTCCTGTGTGCTCCTGACTGCAATGCCAGAGGCTCAGGTAGCAGGTACCTTGTGTCTGATCTCCACCTCTCTCCTAGGTTGCTGTGTTGGTGTCACGCACCGTGGGGCATACCCAGCGGCTCATCCTGTGTGGGACCCTTGCTGCTCTGCACATGCTTTTCCTCCTCTATCTGCACTTTGCTTATCACAAGGTGGTAGAAGGTAAGCAAGGGAGATATGAAGACATACCCTGTTAATCTGGGGGAAGAGGAGCTGCTTTTTGCTCTGTCTGAGAGAAAGGATGGAAAGTTTGGATCTGACCTGAGGGCATCTGTGCCAGTTTCCAACCCAAGAATGATCAGCACTAGCTTTATTAGAGGAAGCTGTCAGAGTAGGACAGCAGGTAGATGTGGGGTAGTTTCTGTCTGCTGAATTGTAGTACTTAAGACCTAAGTTGTAAGGCAGGACACTTACTCTCTCCCTCCAAATGAAGCGTAACAGCACTGGCTGTTCTTAAATGCAGATGTCCAGTCCCTTCCTGAATCTTGCCAAAGTCAGGTTGCTTTTCTCTGATCAGGAAATGTGTCATAAGTCTTTCTCCTTCTTTGTGTAACACCTTTTTTATCTTGTGTAGTACGACACAGATAGCAGAAGCTGCATCTTCCCCAGTCAGTGCTGTTTACCAGGCGGTACATGTTCAGGTCCCCTTTCTGTATGTCTTTTTTTTTTTTTTTTTTTTTTTTTGTAAGGAGTTTGAGTCTTTGTTAGGAAAAAAACAAAGTCTTTTCCCACCCCATCACTAGAGAGCTTCTGGATCTCTAAATATGCAATTCTGCAAGCCTCTTCATGAGTTTAGACAGCCAGACCTGTTCATTATATTTCAGATAAATCTGCAGAATTTGGGGTTATAGCATAGCATTACAACTCCTTTTAGATGTAAATACTGTTCTTTCCTGGACTCGTTCTTACGGTGAAGGTTCTGAGTCCTGATCTGTAACTTTTCTGCCGATGAAACAGGATAAAATATACTCCAAGCAGTTTTCTTCAAAGCACTCCAGGACTGATTATCAGTCTTGAGAGAGTAATTGATGGAGACTGGAGGACACTTGCATCGGTATGCCTGTTTCCTGCCAAGCATGCTCGTATGTTTGCATTGCAGTGATAAAAATTCCACATTGTACCCCTAGCTGCAGCTCCTAATGTGAGTCTGCAAGCGTGTCTCAAGATGAAAGCAAACAATTGGTCTAAGAGCAGGATCTGTGCTGGGATGAGGTGGGGAGAGGATTTTATCAATCTGCTGTGGCAGAGCAGCATCCCTGGCAGTGTCTGCATTTGGGTCAAATGTCAGGGGACTGGATGTGGCACCCTCAAAGTGAAAGGATCTGTGCTTCTTTTCGGAGCACACAGTTTCCCTGCCCCAAGGACATGCTCTAATCTGTACCCTGTGGTCTCTGGATGGAGACATTTACTCCTGTTCAGTCTTCCGGGCTAGATGTCTTCTCCCATCGCCTGCAAGTGCTTCGCATGTCCTGGGCCCTGCTACCACCAACCACTACCTGGCCAGAGAGAAAAGCAAAAAGAAACGTGCCATCTGCATCTGAACTAACTCTTGCCACTCTCCCCTTTTTTCTGTTCCCTGCAGGTATCCTGGACACATTAGAAGGACCCAACATGCCACCCTTTCAGAGAGTTGCCCGAGACATTCCAGTTGTTTCCAATGCTGTATTGAACACAACAGCCAAAGCCATTGCATTGACCCTGTAGTTTCACAGACTTGGACTTGCTTCCTTCACTACTTCTGGGGCTGCATAGGGCCATAATAACCTGCTGCCTCTTAGGAACAGGACAGAACAGCAGCAAGAAGACTTGGTTTTGTTTTCCTGGACCTGTCCTTTGGGTTGCAGTTTTGGGCAGCTGAGTGGACTGCACCTGAGTGACTCAGAAGAACTACGCTCTTCCCCCATCCAGGTCTGGGCTGTCTTGAGTAGAGCAGTTCTGCTGCTTGCATGTTTAGCTGGGATTTCCCAGCGTGGTTTGTCCCTTACCCCTCTTTCCGCTTGCTGATGTAACTCCAGGGGTATCTGCCCTGTTCCTGTCCTGAAGAGGGAAGAATTAAATTGATGTTGGTGCTGACTGATGTCTTATGTTTGAGCCTACTTGTGTAATGGGAGAGGGCTGTTGGGTTGGGTCTCTCTGTCCTGCCCTAGCCTCAAAGCAGAATTCTTTGCAATTTTCTGCTGTCCTTCTTCAAATGTTGAGGTATGCCAAGAGGCACAGGAACTTTAGTTTCTATGGAGACTTCCAGGAACAGCACAGTGTTTAACTACATGCTTTTTCTTGTCAGGTTCCACACTGATACCTCTTTTGATTAGGTCCAAGCTGCTGTCTTACCTCACCGTCCCTTCTGTGTATGTCAGAAATGTATCTGTCCCCATGCTTTCACAGCACCTTTTGTTCTTATCACCGTTCTGCCCAATGTTGCTCTGTGGGACAGCAGTTCTGACTCCAGGGGCAGCATGTTTATGCATGGTCTTCTGTGGATGTTTCTATTAAGAGGCTGGTTCAGCCCACTCTCACGCAGCTTGCTCTCATGTCTCCCAGCCATGGGAATTCCACCTCACTGCTCTGAGCAGGAGCGGCATCCTGTGCCCCCAGACGCACGATCTCCTGTGTCCTGCCTGGCTTTTCAAGCTGAGTCTATGCCTTATTTCTGAAAGAACTCCTGGAGCCTTGAGAGTCTCTGGCAAACTTTTCTCCAGTGTTTCCATTAAACAAAGGGAGAAATGGGGGAGTGTGCAATGGTAATAGAGTTGGCACATTTGTCTCCAGCATAGTGATGCAGGAAAGCTCCAGTAAGGATGAGGAAGCAGAGCCAGCCCAGCCTAGGCTTACTTGCACTGCAGCAACTCACAACTGAGTAGTTCAGACGTAGCCTTCCCTCACTGCTCTAACTTGTACTGGTCCAAGAGTGGAAAGCTGTTTGCTGATAACTGGCTTTCACCTTTTCTCTCCTTGGAGTTCTGGATGATTGGGGGAGAGGAGCCACCAACCCTCAGAGAAGTTCATCCTTCTGCTCTGACTGAAAAAAACCCAAGATGTTTCCCTTTTTTGGTGTACCCACAAGTTAGCTGTGCACAAGGCAGATAGCATGTCAGAACCACATTCTTTGGTCCTTTGCTTATATTAGTGGGAGAGGATGCAGCTGTAGTGGCATTTGGACTAGTACCAAGGTGCAAGGAAAGAGAGGAAGATGGTGCCAGCTATTGTTGTCAGGCAGGTTATCTGCTTCAGTTACAATAAAAATGTCACCAGATAGGAGTAGAGCATTTTTGGTCACAGACCTACTTTCCACTGCTTATTCCCAAGTTCATAATCTTCCTCTTTCAAGAGCAAGAAGCTCATCTGCTAACAAACACATGTGTAGTAGACACATTCTCTTTTTTTTCCCTCCGCCACCGCCTTGGGAAACTTATTTTGGCTAAAGACCACCACTCAGAGCAAGTTATTTGGGAGAGTCAAAGTAATTATTTGTGCTAGTAATCTTCACATTTTTCGGTCCAATTGAACCACTTTAAGCTCCTAGAATTTCTATTACTTTCAAACTTGACAAAATGGAAGTGTTAGTTTGTAATACTGACTCTGGTATTTCCCTCTTTATAACTCCACAGGAGGCTGGTTTCTAATTCGCACTTCTTGCCCTGGCAGCCTAGAATGGGTCTGTTTCCCTTGGTGCAAACTCTCCAAGCACAGGCAGGGGGGAAGGAAAGGAGAAAAGAGACAATTGTCACTAGAATAAGTCCAGCCAAGAAAAAAAATCATTCTGTGCTAAACTCTACCACTGCTGATCTATGGACACTGTCGAAGAAGAGCTGTGCTCCCCTCCTGCACCTAGTACTTGGCTAAATCAGACGCATGGAGCTGTGCCCTGTGTTTTCACTCAAAGCACGGGAGCAGCAAACAAACTCTTCATGCTTTCCCTGCCCAGCTTGTGTGCCATGTCAGCTGAGGACAGATGACCAGGGTGACAACCAACCACCCTCTCGGAAGCTGTGGGGCTTGCTCTGCTCCAGTTCTTCAGCTCTGATTAATTCTCTGTGCAACAGCAGCTGGAAGCTGAACTGTTCTGTGCTGCCAGAAATTCAGTGCTCGGCTGAGAGCTTCAGCATCTCATTTTGCTGACAGAGAGGGACACGCTTTTGCAGGGAAATGCATGTGTGCTGCAGTTCCAGGGAGCATGCTGAGCATGCTGAGCACGCAGCCTTAGTAAAGTCCTTGTGGGAGGGCATCTCAGTGCTTACTCAAGTCCTCTAGTTATCAGGACAAGCCTTGCAGCCCTATCATGCCAGACTATCTCTGCCATTGTTTCCTGCAATGGCTCTTACAGCAAATCTAAAATCATTTTCTCCATCCTCCCTTGCAGCAAATCTGAAATAATTACCCCCCAAGCACCCCCCCTTTTGAGGAAGGGTAGCTCTGTGAGAAATGTTTAAGCCCCTTTTTATTCAAGATGAAATAAACATACAAACCTGTCAGATTACAAAGAGGAAGATGAAATGTATATTAAAGCATCTATGACCTCTTCCTCTCCTCTGCAGTACCTGGGAGTCCAATCCTTCTTATAGTCCATCCCTGTTGCACTAATTGTCACCTTAATTGTGTTTTGGGTTACAGGAAGGCTGCTTCTTCTCCCATTTGTTTTCCTTCCTGCATCTAGTCTCACTCCAGCTGCTCCTCATCCACTCTTTGTTTAAGTGTTGGGTCTTAATGGCATCAGTCTAGAGAGTCAACTCATTCCTTGTGCTCCCAGTAGGTAAACAATAAACTACCTTCCTCATACCTGCTGGGTAACTGCATGTGACAAGGAAGCAGTTATCTAGTTCTTCACAAAATATCACAGCCGAATTCTCCTCTGCATAGCCCTTAACTAGGTTTAGTGAGTCAAAGCTTAGGTCCTGTGCTACTTTCCCTGATGATATCTGAGCATAAAGCGAGGCAAGATGCTTGTCTCCTCAATGTGCTCTTGCTCCGGACAACAGGCAGTGAGGATGCCAGCACTAGGACATCTTCATCAATGTTTTGGGGCTGCAGCTGTCAATTGAACTGGGACATCTCCCAGGGGCTTGCCTCCAAGCACCTCTCTAATAATAGCCTGTTTAACGAAGCATGGGTTAATTAGCGCCGGGAGGTAACTGCAAGGTGAGACTGAGTGCAGTCTTTCAGTCAACCTGTATGGATCAGCAGCTGGGATTTTCTTGGTCACTTCCCTGTCCACCATTCTGACATCCAGCCTCTGCCCCTCACAGCCCTGCAATACATAGGATCCTGTTCTCAGCTGGACAATTTAATGTGATCCTAGAGATCAGTCGCTCTTTTGTTGAAAGCCATCACCTGTACCTCAGCTGGATGCTCGCAGCTGCTCCTCATATCCCAGCACAGATGTGTTGCCAGGCCAGTGGTCTGTTCTTGGCCTGTGTTGCGGGTAGAGTATCAAGCCCGTGCACCCCTGTGCAACAGAGAAACGGAGAGGTGTGTAGATAGCTCTAGAGAACAGCAATGGATTACTCAAAGGGCGTGGTGATACCTGCACTGTAAGTTAGATGCTGCAGCCAGTCTTAAAAGCTGACATCTGAGGCCAGCTGCTTATCTGCTGCTCCCCTTGTCTCATTCAGGACCTAACGTGCAGCTCTCAGCTCAGGTGACCGGCTCCTCCATTTCAGTGGAGGAGAATTGTTTCACATCCCCCTCCACATCCTATTTTTCCCCTCACTTTCCATCCCTTCTCTCTCACCCTGGCCTGCAAACCAAGCAGAGGAGCCTGGGTTTGCCCCAGAGTTACCCACCGTACTGGAATTCGCTTGAGCGCATACGCAGCAGCCAGATTAGTTATGTGCGGAAAGCTGCCTACTTAGGCGGTTTAACCTAATTTCCACATCACTGGCTTCCTTTTTCAGCTCAGTGGAGTTGAAACACAGGGGCCCTGCTTCCTATTTCTCTCCAAGTACAGGATTACCTGACAGGGGAGAGAGGGGACAAATCCCTCTGATCTGTACCTGCGAATTAGCAGGTGGTGAGGTACGCCCCTCACACCTCAGCTCGGGCTGAGGGTGCAGGCTGTGTGCGGCAGGGATAAAGAAGCCTGCGGCACTTCCCCAACCCTCCACCTTTCACTAGCTGCCTCCCAGCTCCGCGAGCCCTGGGCCACGAGGAGCGGTTCACACCCACCTCGCCATTACGCCATGGGTCCAAGCTCGAGGCGTAGCAGGTTTAAGTGTAAAAGTCACCAAAGCTGGCGGAAGACTGTTGTTCCTCAGACCACGAAGCACCCTGAGTACGCCACGGCCCAGTGGCTTTGGCCCCTTTCCCAGGTGGGAGTGGGGCTGGCAGGGAGAGCCCTTCCCAGGGCCTTCTCCCACCCTCCCTCCCCTCGTGTGTCCTCTCAGCGCGGGGGACTCAGCCCCCGACGACGGCCTCGGCCCCGCCATGGCCTCAGGGTGGCTGGAGCCTGCGGGCGCCGGCATCGCCTCTTACGGGCTTCGAGTGGCGCCGGGGCTCAAGATGGCGGCGAGGGGTGCCGGGGTGGGATGGGGGGGGGTCCCTCCACGCCCGCCCCCTTCCGCCAGGAGGCGGCCCGGGCCGGGGGGAGGGCGGCGGGCGGTAGCGGCCCGCCCCGGGCGGTAGGAGGGCCCGGAGCGGCGGCAGGGAGGAGGCGGGGCGGCCCGGCAGGTGCGGGCGGAGCGGGGCGGGGAGTGGCGGGGCTGCTTGGCCCCCGCCCGGCGCTGCTGGCGCAGCGGGGCGGCGCGGAGCGGCCCCGCGGGGCTCAGAGCCCGGCGCCGGTTCGGATTAGCCCCCGCCGATGGCTCCCCTGGGTCTCGCCGCCCGCGGAGGGGTGGCGGCCCCGCCGGGTGGAGCGGGGCGGCCCGGCGGCCGCCGGTAAAGCTGCGCGGTGACGCCCCCGGGGCCGCGGTGGGCCGGGCCGGGACTGCCCGGCGGCAGCGGCGGCGGCAGCGGCGTTGGCGCCCGCCCCGGCCCGCAGCGCGCAGCGCGGCTCCCCCCCGGCGCCCAGCCGCCGCGACGGGATCGGCGGGCAGCGGCGGCGGGCGGCGGCGGGTCCCCGAGCCGGGGGAAGATGCTGCCGGGGTCCATCCAGATCTCCGGGGAGACTCTGTCGGGGGCGGAGATCCGGGACATCTGCGAGAGCCTGCGGGAGAACTCGGTGCGGCTGCTGTCGCTGCGGGGCTGCCAGCTCTCCGAGCGGGACTTCGGGCACGTCTGCCGGGGGGCGGCCGAGTCCCGCTCCCTGGCCCAGCTCAACCTCAACCTGGGCATCGTCTCCAACATCAACCGCGTCAAGCAGCTGGCCGAGGCCCTGAAGACAAACCGCTCCGTCCAGTCCCTCTTGTGAGTACAGCGGAGCGGGGGGTGCCCCTGGGCCCCCTCCCGGGTGGGGACGGCTCTTTCGAGGGCTCGCAGCTCGGGGCCAGCCCCTGCAGCCCCTGAGTTTAAGTCTTGTCGGAGGAAAAACGCCCTTGACGTTGCAGAGGGTAACCCCTCGCCCTTCACCCGGCTGGGAGGGAGCCACCTCTGCCCCCGCCGGCTGGGCACGGCCCTGGCTTTAAGTCCCGACCCCTCCAACCTGATTGCCCCGGTGCTGGGGGCTGTCCCTGCCCCGCTGGCATCCTCCTGCACCCCCTCGCCCTGGCTGGGAGAGGAGGGCCACCGTAGCAACCGGCTCACTCTCGCAGCAGAGGCTTCCCAGCGCTTTTTCCCCACCTGGGGTTAGGATTTGTCATCCTCATTTCCTCCGCTTCTCCCTCCTGCCAGGTTAGTTAGCCCCCAGGAAGAAGGCTCCATAGTAATTTTCCCTTTTACCTGCACAGCCTCCACGGGAGTCCCCTGACAGATGCAGGCTTGGCCCTCCTCAACCCTGCTCTCTCCATCCACCCCTCACTGGTGGCTCTGGATCTAGGAGACTGCATGCTGGGTGATGAAGGCATCAACCTTATCTGTGGGCTCCTGCCGCCTGACGGGGCCAAGTCCGGTAAGCACCAGGGACCGTGGGCCGCACAATGACCGGTGGAGCTTTCACATAGAGCAGATGCATGCAGTAGTAAACCCTCAGCCCTGGAGGAGGCAGGCTGTGTAGTTTGCCTGGACTGAGGAATTTCTTTCCCCAACTTAAGCAGAAAAGCCAAGCAACAGAGGAGTGGTGCCCTTGGGCAGCCATGTGCTTTCTGCTATTGATCTGTCCTGCTGGCAGTTTGGAGCTCAGGGACCAACAGGTTGCTTCTGGTTCGTGACAGGAGCATTTGAAACTGGAGGAGGGGACAGCTTGGACTTTGAATTTATTATTTTGCATTTGCGTGTTGATCATGACTGTAGATAAATACATGGTGTGCCCCCCCACCTCAGCATTTGGCTTTATTGTCAGTGCCTGGGAATTGTCCCTGCTTGCGGGTGCACTCTGTGAGTACGTAGTTGCATGATCCTAGCCTCAGTGCCACAACTGAGGTCTTTGCAGGGGATGATCTCTGGTGGTCAGAGGCCAGTGGACCAGTTAAGCTGAGAGCTGGCATGTGCTGAGGTAACAGCTCTCTTCTGACTCTCGAAGTGCTTTCCACCTTTCTCCAGCACCTTCGCCTCCATGTGCTCCCAGTGCCACAGATGCTGTTATCTCTGCTGGCCACCCCTCGCAGGTACAGGCTTCAGAGCCTACTGTGGCTGTTATCCTCTCTCCAACCTGTCACCTCATGCCACCTCCTTCTCGTCAGTCACCTCACACACCCCTTACTTGTTTCCATTGTGTTTGCTATTTAGGGTAAGCAGGACACAGGTTGGGAGAGCAGAGAAATGGGGCAGTCACAGTGTGGGTAAATGAAGGGCTGCTGCTGAAGGCAGTGAAATATTTCACTGATCAGTGAAATACGCGTTGACAGTTGTCAGAGCAAACCAAACCCTTTAGCCTGCCAGAGTACAGAGGACACGACTCAAAGCCGTTCTGGTTAGCTGAACTAGTTTCTCTGAGACCGCCTTGGTGACCTTAAGGCTCTGGTTTGGCTTCTCTCTCTTCTCCAGGCCTCAAAGAGCTAACGCTGAGCGCCAACCCAGGTGTCACAAGCAAAGGCTGGGGTCGCCTGGCCATTGCAGTGGCTCACAGCTCACAGCTCCGCGTGCTGAACCTGGACTACAACCCCCTAGGTAAGCTGGGGGGCCAGAGAGGAGGAGCAGGGGCCGCTGCACTCCTGCCTCTCAGCGTTTGTGCAGTTTGAGCCGGTGGATGGCTGGGGACCAAGCTCTACAAAGGCAGTAGAGCATCACCAGCAGGATGGGGCAGTTTCTTGCATAGGTGCCTTCTGATCCCCAGCAGCAAGTTCACCCTGCCAGGCGCCTTCGGCTGCAGGGAAAGCCAGCGTTGCTGCCCTGCTTCTGTGGCCACGTGCCCTGCAGGGAGGTGCAGAAAGGAGGTTGTGCCTTGCCCGCTCCAATGCTTTTGTTGTCACATTTGACCCTCCACATCTTCCCTGTTCCCGAAGCCCTGGGTGCCGAGGCTGGCTTGGCAGATGCAGTATGTCCCCGTGCTCCCCCCTTCATCTTCCCAGTGGAGCAGGGAGGAGGAGGAGGAGAGCCTGGCACTCGTTGCCATAGAAACCAACTCTCTCCAGCTCTGCTGCAAGGTGGTGAGGAGGAGACCAGGCCATGCCTCCCTGAGCATCAGCAGGGTGCTCCCCTCTTCACCCTGTCTGGAGACAGAGCCTCCCTCCAGGTCTGTCTGACCAGGTACCTCCTCTTGGGCAGGAAAGGCCCCAGGGTGTTACCTGACAGCAGCCTGGGTTTTTTTCCAAGAGGGGGTGTCACAGTTGTACAGTATCTTGGCACTCGCTGGGAATGTCAGAACATGCTGGAGTCTTGTCTCTTCACCAGCATCAATCTTTAATGCTCCTGGTCCTGCTGCATCCACCCCCAAAAGTCTGGCCCCTTTTCAGGGAGGCAGTCCATCAGCTGGTGCAGAGTCCTCTGTGTGGCTCCGACCTCCCCCTAGACCGAGGTACTCAGTTCCTTATTCTGCATCTGGGATGCCTTATGGGGACTGTTAAAGGCCCTCCCATACTTGAGTAGGAAGGAGTTTTGGGAAGATATGGTTCCTTGGGGAATAAAACCAATTTCATTGTGTTCGTTCATGTTCCCCCTGATAATCAGTGACTGCTCCTGTAACCACAAAATGGTGCACCTTTACCTTGTCCCTTTTCTCAGTTAACAGTTGTTTCTTTTTTTCCACCCCACCAAGGTAACTGAGATTTGGAGGTTGTCTGATGGCAGAAAGAAGGCATGTGGTATTACATGAGGGAAGGCAGGCACTGTTGACAGCCTCAGTTTGTTTTTCCCACAGGTGACCAGGTAGCAGGGATGCTCGCCGTCGCTGTGGCCTCCAGTCGAACCCTCGAAGTTCTGGACTTGGAGGGAACAGGACTTACCAACCAGTCAGCCCAGGTATGAGAGCCTACAGTTACTCTACAGCATCACTGACGTCTCAAGGACATATAGGTCTTGGCTGTCTGTAGAGGCCCTAGGACCTATACCTGCCTCCATCCCCGGGTTCACATGCACCCCCATCCCTCCCTGTGCCCAGGGGTGCTGTTGCCATCCCCTGGCTCATTGCATTCAGCCACAGGAGGAGCTCATAAGCCACAGCTCTGACCTAGGGCTCCTGGATCTCCCTCAAGTCATCAGGGAGAAACATGCAGCTCTATTTGTAGTTTGGTTTTTTTTGGAAGAAGTAGGGGATTGGACTTGTGACTGAGGATCAGAGCTAAAGCTCTGTGGACAGATAGGGACCAAGGCTTGGTAGCACAGGCTCTCCTCTCAGAGCCCCAGCTCCCAGCAGTAAGAGAGGACTAGCCTAGACATGTGGCAGCAACAGGGTGCAGAGCAGTCCCTTCCTTTTTAGATAGAGCCAGGAAATCCAGGCTCAGCTCTTCCCATAGAAAGATGGGAACTCCTCACGTTCTCAGAAAGTATGGGAAAGGGAGATCAAGGCCAAGGAAAGGTAGAGGTAAGAAAAGGGCTGGAGTTTGCAGGGAGACAGAGCACTGAAGCTCTTTCCGCTCAACCTAGCTGCTGTTTGTGCTGCTTGTCAGCCTGTTTATCTCGCTCTCCACCCAGACCTTGCTGGACATGGTAGAGAATTACCCCACAGCCCTACGGACACTCATCCTGGCAGAGAACAACATTAGTCCCGAGCTGCAGCAGCAGATCTCTGACTTGCTCTCAGAGGGTGAGGAAGAAGAGGAGACAGAAGCTCGCGAAGTCACAGCCAGGGAGAAGAACCCCTGGATCTGCCAGAACAGTAAGAGCCCTGGGACCTGGGCTGTGGGCAGGGGCTGACAGGCAGGAAGTGGGGTGTCTGGGGTGTTTCCAGTGCCACTGGTCTCTCATGGTGGGGTTGGTGAATGAGATCTGTCCCTTCTCCCTGTGAACTGGAATCCAGACAGCCTCCAGGCATGACCTTCATGTTAAATAGCGTTGGGCTGAGCTGCGCTTGGAAAGGCAGCCTCCAAGGACAATGCGGCTGCTGCAATGAGTGGGAACAGTACTTCAGAGGCGTTTTCCCTGATGCTGCAGGAACGAAATCTTTGTGCAAAGTCTTAAAACTCAAGGGCAGGAGCATTAAAGATCTTGGGAGCCTTTGCCAGATATCCTAGCCAAAACTCGTGTCATTCTTCACTGCTTCCAGAACCTCCCTGCAATCTGCACAGCATCAGCTATTCCTATCTCTGCGTCTCAAATGTGTGAAGGGTTAGCCAGGTGCCACAGCCCGTCTGTTGCTTGTAACAGAAAAAAAGGTATATTATGGAGATAGTAGTAGCCTGTTGTGTATTGTTTGTGTATATGATATTGTATATTGTCATGCTTACCTTGTGATCCTGAGGGCTTGGGTTTGGTTTTTTTTTACCTTCAGTTGTCCTTCGCTCTTCCCAGTTCTCATATTGGACTAGCAGCAGGCAAGCACAACCATTCTCTGGGCCTCAAAACATCTGGATCCTCATTTATTAGAGCCATAAAAATCCTTTACTGACAGCTCTGGCCAAGTTTTGGATCCAGTTTCCAGAAATTGATCCCCAAGATAGAGATCTCACGCAGCAGTTTTCAATGTGTAGGACTCTGGCTCTGAAGCACAGGGCTACTAAAGATCTCCTCCCTCACATCCAGGAAAAAACAATTTTTTTTTTTCTGTTTAAAAAGACTTCTGGATGGGAAACTGGTACCCTGCCGAGTTTCCTACTTGCTCTGCGTGCCCATTCTCCTTGCAGCTGATCTACTTGGTGTGGGGAGAGTTGCAGTGTTCCTGGCTGATGCTCTGTGCCATCACAGAGCCAGCAAGCTGCCTTCATGTTCCTGAGGCGGGCCGGGGAGGGCTGCACAAACCTTCCATTCATGCAGCTCAGAAAGTCAGGATTTCCAGGCCTCTGCTGCCATAAAATGGCTGCTTGCCTGCTGTGCTCCCTGCTCTTAGGAAGGCAACACCACCGCCCTACGTGGGTTTGGCTGTCTTGCAGCCTGCCAGCCCATCCCACCTGGGCACTTGCTCTAGCTCACCGTTGGTGAGTGCAGATCTGAAGGTCTGCACAGGGCTGGGTAAGGGCATGGCTGGGCCAGCACAACCACTATCACCTGCTAGTGTAGGTGAGGAGGGTTCAGAGCTGATGTTTCTCTCGACAGCCAAGATAACAAATGCAGATCCCCACCCTGGGGCTCTTGCTGCTGTGTCTGCCTTCTCCCCTCCCCAGACATCGATTCTGTTCTGCTGCGTGGCCAGAGTAGACCTAGTTACGACTTAATCTCACAGTCCTCTCAGCAGTTCCCTTCCCCACCCTGCGGTGCTCCAATTCCTCATCCTCACCTCTGGGTCTAGAGTACAGCCCTGTGCTCTCCGCCAGACCAAATAGCTCATGGTTTTCTCCCTCTCTCTCCACAGATTCCAGCTCCCAGATGGTCCTGATGACGTCAGGTCTCGGTGACAGCCTCTTAGCAGAAACAGAAATGTAGCTGGGCTACCCTGCCTGCTTCTGCCGAGAAGAGCACCGTGCCCACCAGGGGAGCATGTGTCTGCCAGCCCCCCGCACCTCCGGTGGGCTGCCCCAGCTGTCTTCTCACACATTTCGCGTCCCGTTGATGCCTCCTTCAGCTCCCTGAGGGCCGGAGCCCGGTCCGAGCGAATCTCTACACACGTCTCTGTGTTGTCACATGCCCCATCGGCTGCTTGTGATTGTCCAGTCGCTGCATGTGTAGCTGGCGCTGCCCTGCCTCCCCCCCACGCCCGGCGCGGGCTGTATTTATTCAGATGTGTATAAGAGATGTTCTTTCTATCGCTTGTACTGCTGTCGCGATCAGAGTTTTATAAAGGTCACAGAGGTGGCACCACTCGTGGCGGCGTGAGCCTCGGTCACTCTGCGCCCCCGCCGGGGCAGGTTGCCGGCAGGTATCGGCAGCTGCCCGGCGCAGGCAGGAGCTGCGCGGCGGGCCCGGAGCGCCGGCAGGGGGCAGCAGCTCCCCGCTAGCGCTGCCCGCCCGGCTGCCGCCTGTCCCCACCCCTCGCAGGGCGGCCGGTTCCCCGCGGCGCTCGCCTGGCGCAGAGCGGGGGGGTCGGGCATCCCCCGGTTCGCTGTCCCGGGGCCTCCCCTCGGGCCGGAGCCTCTCTGCCCGGGCGAAGGCTTCCGCCCGCACTGGCGCTGCAGGTTTCAGCGCTCGGCCAAGCAGCCCTTCCTGGAGCAAAGCAAGGAAGATTATGTTTCAAGGCTCAGATTAGGCTGGAAGATTAAATCGTGGCAGCAGCTGCTACTCAAGGGAACACAGAATAAAATCATTAATTATGGGGACAAAGAAACAGGAAACTCTTCCTGGGTTACGCTTTGCCAGCGCCTAGGTCAGAAGGGCACAGGCAGCATAACTTGGGAGATGGAAGAAATTTCATCAGAGCTCTCTGACCTCTGCAGCACCATTTAACATGAAAAGGAAATGCTTCCAAATATCTGTATCAGCATCCTCCAGGAACTTCCTCTCTCTCCTGGTTGGAGGGCTTCCTATCTGGGGTATGCCCAAGCAGTCTCAATCCTTCCTCCCCACACAAAATAAAACCACAAAATACTGACACTAGAATTAGAAAAATCTTAAAACCTCTGGGAAGGGGGTATGTTACACATTCCCACATAACTCAGCTACTGAAAGGGAGAACTGATACTCACATATGACTCTCCAAGCTGGGGCTTCAAGAAAACCAACAAGTATTAAAAGAATTAGCTACACCTCATCCTACTCTAGATCAGCACGTGGAGGTCTTTGCCAAGACACAGATCAGACAGAAGGACAGCCAGCAAAATGCTTGAAACAGCGTAGGCAGGTTTTTATGAGCAACACTGAGGCTGCTTCCAGCACAAGCTTCACTGCAGAGGTTTTGACAAGCCTAGCCTTTATAGCCATTAAGTAATGTGAAAATTGCCTACATTGGTTTTTAACATTTCTCAAACTTGCCTGGCTAAATAATCTGCCCTTTTTTTAAGCTGCTGTCTGCTTCCAAGACAAAAGTGACACGAGTGCTGCTGTGAACAATGGATTCTGGTCTGCAGGCTGTCTGATCTTTGAGCTGACAGTACATTCAGACCCAGAGAGCAGCTTCCAGACCTTGGACACAATTACAGAAGTAGAACACTGCTCATCCCACACATCACTCCTTGCCTGGGACTGTGCCTCTTCACCACCACAGATGGCTTGATTTGCACAAGCACCTTGAACCAGGCTGCTGCTGAAGTGAGCACTCAGGATGACCAGTGAATTCACAGCCTCCTGGAAAGCTCACAGGTCACAGGATTGCTCGCCCTGGGAGAGCTAATGGGTAGCCCATCCAGTTCAGCAGACTCAGGACACCATACTGCAGCAGGCTCTGCTCCCTCACATGCTCATGATTGGTCCAGTCCAGGTCTTAACCAAGAAAGAACACTATAGCCATTGCCACCTACTTTTAAAATAGTTTATTTCTGGTCTTAAAATATACATCAGTTTGAAAATTTCAGAAAAAAACACATTAGTTACAGATTAACAGTCTGGAGTTGGGACACTGAAAGTGGGGTCAGCTCAAGGCCCCAGAGCCAATACTGCTGGCGGTGAGCAGGAGTGCAGAGGGCAGGCCCTGTGCCTGCCCTGCGGGAGAGGGCTCTGTTCCTCTGGTGGCCACCGCTCCTCCTCAACCTCTGCCAGCAGCCTAATGCTGTGAAGTGAGGCCTTGGGCACCCCTTTGCCACCCCTCCATTTCTCCACTGGTTTAAGTCTGCCTCGACCAAAAGCAGAGGGAGGCTAGCTCTGCCCAGCACCAGCTGCTTCAGCAAGAGTGGGTTTTGTCCCCTGACTGGCATGCCAGGATTCAGGAGAGATGGGGCTGAGCCCTGAGGGGCAATGCCTCCCCCACTGCCCAAGTGGCTGTGCTGTCCCACAGGCAGGCCACCAGCAGCCTCAGAGCCAGAGGAGCTCACTCAGTGACCATCCAACCCCAGGTGATGGCTGTGAGGCAGGAGCTGGCAGCCGCTGCAGGTGCAGGCCCTCAGCAACACAGCAGCAGAACAGAAGAAATGCAGCAGTGGAGCAGCTGATGAGAGCAAATGCAAGGACCCCACCACCATCTTCAGGACAGGGGAGGTGAACACCCTGCAGGCTGAGCAGCGGCTCCCGCTCTCAGCACCAGCCCGTTTGCACAGGTATCAAGCGAAATACTGTAGTGAAATACTGAGTCTCACCTCCCCACCAGAGGGTGGCATCCAGCTCACAACTGTTGGAGGTGGGGAATAAGGTGAGCCAGTAGGCAGCAGCTCTAGCCAGGTATGTGAAGCAACCTACACAGCGGCCAGAGAGGCCGGCAGCTCCCTTTCACAGGCCCTGGAGCCTCCAGGCTCGAGCTGAAGCCCTGGCTGGCCCCAGCTGCAAGCTGCGGGCCCTTTGCAGAAAAGGGGGTTTGGGGAGGGGAGCAAGACCCCCAGGGAGCTCTTGGCTGCATATCTTGCTGTAAGTATATAAATGGGAGCTCCCTCCTGGACAGAAGGCTGCTCTCCTACAGCCCAGTGAAGAGCCCTCATTGAGTAGGGTGGGAGGACAACACAAACCCAACTTAAAAACCAGACAGCAGGCTGAGGACAGAGCCAGCAAGGTTTGAGGGGGGCATGGCACAGGGAACCAGGCTGTTCTCTGCCTCACACCCCCAGGGGAGCCAAGAAACACCAGACGAGGGCACAGGACAAAATTAAACTAGGACGCCTGGGCTTTGCAAGCCCTCAAAAAAATACCTACATCTACAGACCTCTCCCCTCCCTGCCCACCCCCCCCCAACAAGACACTGAGCACACAAGACTGAGAAGAAAAGTCACACAATATCACGCTACACTAGGAAAAACACGCAGAGAGGCCCTACCCAGAAGGGAAGGCCCCAGAGAGGTGCCAGAGCCAGCCTGAAGCCCCCCAGAGAAGGGGGCGTGCAAGGAGACCCTGGCAAAGGGCTGCTGCCGAGCCATGAGGTAGTGCGTCTACAGGGAGCAGCTCCTCAGCACGCTGCCCTCGCATCCCTGCCGGCCCTGCACCCAGCCCTGCCCAGAAAAGCCCGGTAGCACCCTTCACACCTTGCTCGCCTGGGGCAAGACCTTGTTCTTGAGTCTGGAGGGGTTTCTGCAGGCTGAGGCCAGGATCAGAGGGAAGCGCAGCTCAGAGCTGAGCCTCAACACACCCTCAGTGCAGGCATCAGACCGGCTGCCAACGGCTGTGTCTGTTTATGCAGGGCGGGGAGAAAGAAAAAACAATACACCCCAAAACCAAAGGCTTGGAAAGAAGAAAGAAGCCCACCCAAGAGCAAGGCATCAGCACCGTTCAAACAAAACAACAGCACAGAGAGCGGGGGAAGAGGTGTGAGGGAGGAGACACACAAACACAAACCCAGCGCCTAGCAGGCAGTGCCTCCCCGAACCACCTCGGCAGACGGCACCCGCGCCCCACGCCACAGCACCAGCATCCCTGCGTTGCCTCAGTGGGGGCCGGGTGCTGAGCCCAACACAGGAGCCAAGCGATGGGGACCTGCAGAGGCAGATTCTGGAGAATCACCCAGAGGGCAGCTGGGGAAAACAAAACCCAGCAGGAAAATGAGACACCAGCTATCCCAGCACATCCCCAGAGGCTCACAGCCATACGCTGGGAGAGTCCTCGTGCCCCACTCACGGCCCCTGGGGGTTCCCCAGGAATCAGACACCACCACACAGGCACTCTGCCCTGTTGGCACAAGTTAAAAGAGAGCAGAGCAGCTGTGGGCAACCAGCATGAGAGCACCCAGGGCCTCAGGTACCTGAGTGGGAAGGGGGAAGGAAGATACGAGCATGAAGAGGCGCAGGCACCAGGACAAGGGGTACCAAGAACGAGCTCCGGTACAGGCACCAGTGTGAGGCTGTGAAGAGAGCTGCGAGTGTGCCAGGGCAGTGGGTGTGCTTCTGCACAGTGTGTGTGCTAGTACTGTGGGTCTGAGGTGCCAGGGAAGGGGGACCCCAGCTCTACCAGGTAGCAAAACAAGAGAATAAATACAAAATTTCAGAGCAGAGCCCCCCACCCTGGGAGGAGGGTACTAAAGGAGGTTTCTCCCTCAGAAGGTGGACAGATGGAGGCATCCCACAGCTCCGCAGCATGTGGGTGCTTCTTGCCCTGCCTCAGCTGAGAAGGTTGCCCTGCTCCTGGGCTTGTGTCAGACTGTCCTTGCGATGTAAGTGGTGGACCCCCATCCTCTTGGGGCTGCGGTGAGGCCGACTGAAGGGTGGCTTGACCCTGCCTTCTCCGCTTTCCTCTTGGGCACCTCCTTGGTTGCTCTCCTTGCTTCCCTGGAGCAACATTTGTCTCTCCTCAGCTGGGCTCTCCGGCAAGCCAAGGTCCACATAGTCCTTGTGCTTCTCTGGTGAGGGGCTTCCAGGCTCAGCAGTGCCTCCACCGCTTTCCTGCAACAGCTTCTGGGCTTCATCCTGGGAGAAATCCGTACCATAGTCTGAGGAGAACTGGCTCCTGCGGGCTCTGGACTCGGTGCTGTCTGTGTCCACGCTCGAGTCCCGGCTCACGGTCCAGCTGCAGCTCTGCGCAGACTCCTCACCATCTGAGTAAACTGAGGCTGCTCTACCCAGCTCCTGCATGGAGCGGCTGAACCTCTTCTGGAGCTCGGGGGCCGTGTCACGGCTGAAAGCTGTGCGGTTCATCAGCACCCGCTCTGAGGTGGGGGGTGCCTTGTCCACAAACATACGCTGCCAGTTGGCCAGCAGGTCCTCCTCAGAGCTGGCAGAGCTGGCGAAGGCGCTGGGGATTTGGGGCGGGCTGCTGAATGGGCTGCTCTGGGAAGAGCCATGAGCCCTGGCTGCTTTGGGGGACTGCTGACAGGAACAGCTGGAGGCCGAACGGCGCCCTTCCGAAGCAGGGCTGTTGGGGAGCGTCCGGTGCCTGTCGCAGCTCTCATCTTCGCTCTGTACCAGGCTGAGGGAGATGGCCTGGCGCGTAGCGTATGTACAGTTGGGCAGGGGGCTGTTCTTTGGGATCCTTACCTTGTCCTCGGAGAACTCAATCACTTTGCGCCCAGGGTACATAGGATGGGGAGGTGAGGGTGTAGGGTACGGGCTTAGCTTCTCGAAGGCAGGCACCTCCTCTGGCACACTTTCCATGCTGCTCTGTGGCTTGCAGCTACCGTTCTGCTGTTTCCCCACATCTCCTCCCTCCTTCCCCATCTGCCCTGCACTGTTGCATGCATCAGGGGGGGCTCCACTCATGTCCACATGCACAAAAACATCTTCAGCCATAGGACAGCTGCCACTGCTAGACTTGGCTGAATTCAGAACCAGAGATTCTGGTTTCTCCAAGACTCTGGCAATGACTGAGGTGGGCACAACATCAGATGGAGCCAAGGTGTGGGTTGCCTCTTGACCAGGGCCTGCAGACTCCTGAGTGCTGTGCAAATGCTTATTGACCATGTCCTGCAGCTCATAGGGAAGCTAGGGAGAAGGAAAAGGACATTAGAAGGGGGCTGACACAGAAGTCATTTAGTTCCAAATAACCTGCCTTTTCCAGCTAGCCTTCATGTGTACTTTGTACTCCTTACCTTGACCCTAACATTCACCTACCTTACCTTGAGAAAGGTACCTCTTTCCAAAGCAAACCTGCTCCACGAGGGACTAACAATGATGTCTAGCTGTCACACCAGTCACATTTCTAGGCCATGGTTCACAGGCCCCATTTTGCGAAGAGAACAAGAGAAAATAGCACACAGGCTCAGTCCCCCATGCCTGTGAGCACAGAGGCAAGGCCCACCCATCGCACGCTAGGAAGGGGTCTATTGATCTGTGGAAAATCAGCCAGTGGTTGCACTGAAGTGACTCAACAGCCCCCAGTGCTGGGATCCGCAGTGCTCCCTGAATGCAATAACTGCAGCCATACTGCTTTGGCAGCCTGCCCGCAGACCAGAATCGATGCCTTCCCTTGTTCCCACCAACTCCACCACCTCATCCCACTTCCTCGCTCTCTCCATTTCAGAGAGGCAAACATGGGGTTTATTACCAAAGCTGCAGGACTGGGGACTTAACAGGGGGTAAGCACTGCTCTTTGTCCTGCAAATGGCGCTACTGCTCTCCCCACCACCCTGCCAACCCTCACCACACCCATGCACAGCATGAAGTGGAGAGCAGAGCTCCACAAGCCAAGGTCTGTCCCATCACAGCCAGAAGGAAACTGCGTCCAAAGTTGGGGATGCACGGCACACTGCATGACAACAGCTGGCTGTGAGGCAGACTGTCTGCACAGCTGCTCAGCACCAATCCCCCTCCAGTGGCAGCCACGTGGGACGCGGCACTCTGGGGGGCAGAATTCAAAGCTCCAGGGAGGGGAGACAGCTGGGAGAGAGGTCAAGGTTACCCCAGCAGTAACTGATACACTGACCTCAAGAGTGCTAATTTGAGACACAATGGGGGAGGGTGACATATTGGTCACCTGCTAAGTTAAAAAAGACAAGCACATGGTTTTGCTGAGAGGAACATAAGAAGGGATGGAGACTAGGGGTACAGAAAAGAGAGAGCTGGGGTAAGGGCCTGAATGATACTTCCAATCAAAGAAGTGATGTTACTAATGTGAAAGGCCTAAACTCCATCTTTGCTCATCCTGAGGACAGGATGAGCTGAACAGACCCCACAAGGGACAGTATGAGTTGGTACCAATTTCTGTTCAGGAGGCCTAAAAGACACCCTGAATGCTGCCTCACACATTTCTCCTCAGAGTAAGAAGTGAAGCAGGGCCAGACTACCACTGCTTGACTCCTTATCAGGCAGCATGGCCCTTCCATGTGGCCAGGTGAGGAAGGGAAGAGGACAGAGCAGGGTAAGAGAGAGGTCTGTCTTCCTGCCAGCTCCCATCAGGCACCCAGCAGGCTATCAAATTCAAGGTTATTGTGCTTTTTATAACAGCTCCTGGCTGAGCTGTGAAATGGAGCTGGCATGAAAGAGGAGCTGGCAGAGGCTCTGTGCTGCCTTCTCAGGGGGAGTGGGAACAGGAGCCCCCCCACACCTCTATCTGAGACTGAAGGATGAGAGGCCAACAACCCTACAGAGAAAGCTGGAGAAAGCAAGATGCAGGCAGAGACCATGAGCCCTTCCTCCCCACCTCAGCAGGACTGCTACTCACATCAGCAAACTTGTGATTCCTGAAGTGGGACTTGTTACACTTGAGCAGCTGTACTGCAAGGTTACAGTCCTGTCGATAGCGTTCCTGCAAGAAAGGGCACAGGTGTGCAACAGTGTCAGACTGGCCCAATCTCTTACCCAAAAAGGCACCACCTGACCAGATGCTGCTTGAACAGAAGCAGGAGGCAGCATCTGATGGATCGCTCATGAGGGCACCTGCCATTCCCTCCTCTCCACACCCCTGTGTATTTTCTCACAACTCAGCCAAGGTGCTCCTTTCAACTCCAGTCCTTGCTGCAGGCACGTACTCCATCAGTGTATCAACCCTCTCTCCCTCTGAGGATTTTAATAATCTTCAAAAGTCCCACCAGATTTGCTATCCCATCCCAGAGCTCTCAGCCATGCCTGAAGACACTGTCTGATGTCAGGCATCTTTCAGACAGGCAGACTGGAGGAAGTTGAAAGCAGGTAATAGAAACAAACACTGGATCCAGAAACTTCATTAAATGGTGTAGAAAAGACATCAGCTCCCTCCCAGCTCTAAATGACCCCTTCACTGGTACAGTCTGGACTCAGCTCAAACCCTAAACTCAAAAGAGCAAATACATCAGACTTGAAGATCAGTTCTTCCTTGCTCAACCCCTCAGACCCTTTTGTTTGTCTGTCCCTATTGTTGCGTACAGCTCTCACACTTTCATTCACACTGAAGTCATTCACATACTCCTTCACACTAATGACTTTGAACAAGAGGAAAAGCCCACACTCTCACACTTCCACAGCCATTTGCAGACTGACACTTACATTGAGTTCCTCCAGCTTATTGATGGTGGTTTTGGCATCAAGCAATTTATTAGTGAGCTCTACAATCTCCCAGTCCAGCGTCTTGCGGTCCATCTCTGCCTTTTTAATCTGGGATGCAAGAACACCAAGTGTAAATCTCCCCACAGAAGAACCTGGCTTCACCACCCACCTCAGCCCAAGCATAGCACAATGACATGTTCAGCTGGGATACAAAAACTTCCAGACCAGACAGACAAGGGGGACAGCCTGGCTCTTCACCAAGGGAAGGATTCCAAAGGCCAAATGGAGCCAGCCACTCCACTAGCTTCAGAGACACCAGATTGAGTCTGAACCTCCTTAATGCAGTATCTCTTCTTGCAGCACAACCATGTTTCCCGCCTGCCCTGGTTCACACGGTGCCTGGTGGAAAGTTAGTGGTTTTGAGCAATCAATCCCATCCTGTCACTGGCAGCAAAGACCTCTGAGCTTGTGATACCCAGCCCTCTTCTCTGGGGCAACAGAATGAGAATGCTGCCCATAGAGATCCAGCAGTCAATGCTGAATGGACAAAAGGGCTTTTTTTGGCAGGGCGAGGGCACCATCTTGAAAGAGCTTAAGCCTTGCTCTAGTAAGAAAAAGGATCAGTGTAGCTTCACCTGGAGCTCAGTTAATGCCCTCCCTAAAGCAGGCAATCTTGCCTCTTTAGACTCCCTAACAGTACAGGTACAGGGCCAATAGAGACCCAGATGTAACAGTAGAGAGGGGCAACAGCTCAGAACAACCAAGCCATCCCCTTCTCAAGAAGTTATTCCAACAATGTCCAAAGGTGCTCAGTGGCTGTGACCACCCAGGCCCAGCTGTGTGTCAGGGGTACGGCACAGCAACACACAAGGGGGTAGGAGAGGACAGTGCTTCCCACATGTGCAGTTTCTTCAGGCACCAGTACAACGAGTATTAACCCAAGAAATTCAAGTCCTAGAACCAAAGAAATCTCATCCTGGGCTACATGGAGGCAATCAGCACCTCAGCTCTTTGACTTGCCTGCTCACAGCCCAGAAGGGGAAGGAAAGGGAGCAAATGAGGCTCCCAGTCATCCACATCTCATGCAGTGCCACAGCTTATGGGCACCACTTCCCGACACGCCATGCTCCAGCTGGCTCAAAGTCAAACGCTCTTAAGATGGAGCACTGCAAGCTAGGACCTGCTGCATCTGCGGGCAGCTGCTGGATACCAGGTGAGCCCTTGGCTGGACGAGGGCTGGGGCCCCTCCATCTGGGATGGTGTATGTGGGACTGACAATGAAACCAACAGGCTGAGACACGTAAAGAGGAAAAAGAAAAAACACACAAACGAAAAGACGCAACTGCAAAAATCCAGCTTTGGCTGAGAGAGGCCTGAGAGGTGAGCGCGCCCAGCGTGTGCCAGCAGCAGCATGGGGAGGAGAAAGAGAGAGAGAGAGAAGGGGAGGGAGAGAAAAGAAACAGCCATGAGTGTTATGAATGCACACAACAGACATACAGGCACATTGGCTCTGCTCTGAGTGCCCCCGTCCTCCCAGGATGACCACCCCAAGACTGGCTGACACATCCCTGGCATTTTGAGAAGCAACATGACGGAATACCATGCAATTATGTTGTGGGGAACCAAAGCTCACATGCATGACCAAGTAGGGGCTCAGTAAATCAAGAAACTAGTTCATGACACCAGCCGGAATGGGGAGTAGATGGTCATGGCCAGAATCTCACCCCTCACCCACTGCCACATCTGCTGGGTAAAGCCAGGGCCCCTTCCCCCGCTCTGCTCCTAACACACAGGTCTCTTCCACCTCTTCTCTGTAGTGACTTAAGAGGGCACTTACCAGGGCATGCAGCTTCTCCTCCAGGTCTTGGTTGGTTCTCTGGGAAGCAGTGTAGCTGTTCTGCAACCTACAGAAACAAGATTGTATACATGGGAATGGATCTCAGGCACCTACTCAAGCCCCCTTCATAGCTGCCAAGCAAACCACCAACTCCACAACTCCAGAAAGATTGGTACTAAGACAACCAGGCATATTAATTATGCCTCATCTCTGCCATGTAATGGCCTTCAGGCCTCAAGTTACTGGAGGCAAGATGAGGTTGGCTGGGTGAAAGGATCTTTCAGGGGAGGGTGTGAATGACTTTGGAGGACTCCTCTGAGCTATGTCATGTATATGCATGTGACCAGTGACTGGCATTGATTTTTAACTGAGGTACTTTCCTGAAGGAAAGTGGTGATGTATCTTCTTGCAGCCATCAGTGGCTCCTTTTGCACATGTGGGGTAACCATCCCATCCAAGCTGGATCCTGCCTTACATCCAACAGATGAAGAATTCCTGTTGTTGCCAGCCCCTCACTGTACCCTGGAGGAAGTAATGGCTGCAGAACCTTTAACTCTCCTACAGTCTAGGGGTGCATCCTTCTGAGGATGCAGCCTGCCTTTGATTTACACAACAGGGCACAGCCTGCCCACATCAGTTGAGGGAGTCTTTGGCAGGAGTGGTATCTCTAACTCGAACCTTCTTGTTTTCTTTTTCGTACCTACGGAATTTGTCCTTGAATTTCTCCAGCTCCTCACGGTTCTGGCCCAGCTCCATTTCCAGGTAGTCTTGACCTGACTCCAGCTCCCTCTCCATCGCCTCCATTTTGTTAGTCACATACGTCAGCCGTCGGCGCAGCTCCTCATTCTCATGCTGCAGTAGCCTGGGGCACACACGAATAAGGTACCACCAAGTCCACGAGGAGCACTTCACACCCCCACCCCGCACACTGCTGCCCTACTCTAGGGCCCAAGATCCCACACAGGGGCCCCAGGAAGTCAGGAACTGAACTGGCAGAATACTCCAGCACACACAGTGAGAGGTACATCTCCATCAGGAGAGGGAGACTCAAACGCTCTTGGAGCACGGGCAAAGAAGCACATGCCAGCTGGTCAACCATGGCTCCCAGCTCCCTCTCGGGTTACAGTGCTTGTATAAAGCACATTAGCCAGATGAGCTGCACATCTCCAGTGTCCCTCACCGGTGAATGAAACCCACTCAATAATTTATCCCAGTCCAGGTTAGAAGAGTTGAAGGCAAAAAGAGTAAAATCATCTCCTCCCCTGTAACTGTTCAGAAGCTCTCACACCTTTAATACATGGTAGAAAGAGGACTCCATACAGCCTTAAGGCCAGAAGCAGAGGCGGTGGGGTGCATTTACAGATGTGATCACAGCTGCCAGTCAACCCCATTCCAACACAAACTACTCCATTCCGCCCCAGCCAGGACATGTCTGCTGGTCAGAAGGATTTCCTGTTGTTTTTCATTCCTTTGTGCTCAGCTGCTTGAAGAAACCCAGAAGCACAGCTTCTCTCTGGCAGTGCAAGCTTTCTCCTCAGTATGGCTTGGAGCTCAGTGCTAGCAGCTGTGTGTGCCCCACACCACCACCAGCAAAGGGCTCAGCTCTCACCCTCAGTCAGTAGCAGGCCCCTGCATACTGCTTCTGGTGGCTTACACCAAAACAGTGGCAACAAGAAGAAAGGTTCAAAAAAAGGCACTCCCCTCTCCACCTGTATAAAAGGCTTCATCTCCTACTTTCTTTCACACCCACCAACTCCCCTGCTGCACCTGCACTGAGGGTCTATGTTCCCTCTCCCTCCTGGGGGAGAGACATGCAAGGCAGAGGTTGGCAAGGCACAGACTAAAGCTCTGCCCACAGGGCCCCAGGAAGACTGAAGATCTGAGAGGAGCCCGCAGGGCCAGTCAGCTTCGCTGTGCAGGTGACACAGGCAGGATGTGAGGAATCAGCACCCACACAGTTGCAAGTATGACAGGCATAAAGGAGGAGCAGGACACTTACTTCATTCTTTCTGCATCCGTCAAGGGCTCCTGCACAGGGAAGAAAACAGCTGTGAGATTCTTTCAGAGGAGTTGGTATCTCACTCTGTCCTAAAGGGACATGTCTTGGTTGCTAGACTCTACATGTGACTCTTCCTTGCCTGCTCTGACAGGTCATGCTAGAGAAGCTTAGAGCTATTAGGATCTGTACACATCACTCAGCTGTCTGATACCAAGACAGACTGTGTGTTCTGGTTCAGGGTAGAAGAGCTAGACTAGAAACCACCACACAAGTTAGGTAACTTTACTCTCCCACGGTACAATCTCAGCATCTCTTATAACATTCCCACTTTATCTGGTGTTTCACCTTCCTCCACATCCACAGTTAGTGGGTAGCAGGAATCTCACAGGCCAGCATACACTGAGGATTAAATTGTCACCACAGCAATCACAACACCCTTAAAGTCCCACAAAAAGAATGAGAGAGAATCATTTGGGAGCTGAAAAACGTGTCTACCATTTACACCACCCAGATGGCGCTGTGAAAAGGGTTTCTTTCTGCAGACCTGAAACCAGCCACTGTAACTATTCTGGGACAGCAGAAGAGACACCAAAGGTCAGAAAAGCCTATGAAAGAAATTAACGTTCTGGACAAGATCCCCAGAGATGGCTGGAGAACTGCAGAACAAGAAGACACAGTGCAGTGACGTTCCTTTGCACTCTCTGTATGTTAACCCATGAGATGGCTGCTGCCTGCCAGCACAGCTGGGAGAAATTTAATTAGCACTAGAAGCAACTGTATTTTCTGCAAAAGCCCAAGGACTGTGCCCATTTGCACAAAGTCCAAGTTGCTCATGGATTATTTTTGGTGCCTGGTACCAACAGCACTGTGCAAACCCAAAGTGCTGCCACGCTTTAGATTGTCCATTAAGTGTCACAGCCAGCTTTGGATGGAGAGGCCACGCTACAGACAGCTGTGGATGAGGTTGTTGAGCTGCTAGCAATATTACAGAAGGCAAACCACCCCAGTCCTGGCCCTAAGATATCACGGGGCTGCTTCCTTCACCAATTCACATTTTAAAAGAATAATCCTTACCACCTGTGCACACCCTCCTGTCCCTAAAGGCAAAGCATCAATCCATTCTTTTCTTACCTCCTGACCCCACATAGCAATCAGTTAATTCATGCAGAATTATCTATGCCTCCCCTACCCCACAAATACACACACAGCAGATGCCAGTGGCCAGGAAAAGGGGATAACGTGATTACTATTGAAACAAGGCAATGGCCCCAAAAGCAGGCTGGAGAAAAGAGAAGGCTTACAAACACCTGAAACAGCCATCATACAAAGATCCAGTAACCCAAGATAGCCAGGAATATCCCAACCTCCTGACAACAGAGCTGCCTGCCTCCTGCCCCACAGCCTGGAGGGCCTCCAACCTGCAAGCACCTGGGAAGTTTGCAGTGGGGAGAACAGCACCAGCTCCTGCCTTCCTAACTCCTGGGGCCAAAGGGAAGCTGGTTCCTCCCAGGAAGATATACCCAACTTGGAGCACAGCCATGAGTGGCACCCACAAGAGAGCAGCTTCTGGTGATTAAGCACCCACAGCCTGAGGTCTGGGGGCCTGCTCGCACTCTCCCCACTGCCATTACAGGCTAGATGAGATCCCGGTGGGGCCTTTGGCCTTTGTGAGACCCCTGACTGTGAGCCAGTGGCCCTGGCACCTACCTTGTTTAGTGCCAGGCTGAAGAAAGGGGAGGATCTAGATGGGGCAGGGCCCTCCTCCCGACTCCAGAGTGTTGGAGTGGAGAAGGATCCTTTCTCTGGGTAGTTCGGCTCCACTGCATGCTTCTGCCCAAGTTTAGCACACAGATGGTGTGGCTGTAATAGCTGTGAACATGGACTGCTTTCATCCCTTCTGCCCTCTGCACTGCTTTTCCATGAAGACAGTGAGTGCTGCTGCCCAGAGGATGTCCCTGCCAGCCCCAGGTCTGCCAGCTGCTGCAGCTCATACTGACACAGATCTACAACCCTTCTCTCCAAGGAAAGGAGTTTTTCCTTACTGTTCTTCCTCCCAAGGACAGGTTTCTTTCTTAGTCTGGAAGCTCTCCCAGCCTCCTCAGCACACTTTCTCTGACGCAAAGACATTCCCAGCCCCTCACATTTCTTTGCTGCCTTTCTTCTGCTTGGGAAGGGGGATCTTTCAGTTGCACGCTTGGTTTTGACCCCTTGCAGGTGACCTTCCCCTTGGCGCTCTGGCATGGAGCTTCTGGGGAAAAGGAGAGAGTTCTGGTCTTGTTTTGCTCCCCTGGTCTCTCCCAGTGAGTGCAAGCGGATGGGACTCAGCACCCGCTGGGTAATCTCATCCAGGAATTTCGAGAACTGCAGTTTTTCCTCTGTGATCTCCTCCCTGCGCTTGACAGAGTCAGCGGCACTGCTACTGCTGTGCTCCGGTGAGCGCTTCTCCCTACGGCTGAGGCAGAGCTGAGGATCACTGTACTTCCGTGAGCCTCGACCACAGGAAAGCATCTCTATTGAGTGGGACTTGCGTAAGCTCTCAGGGCATGGGCCTGTCACGTTGGTCTGCTTCAGGATCCCTTTGAGAGGCAGATGTGTAGAGGAGACCCGAAACCTCCTTGGTGTCAGGACTTCAGGACGCTCTTTAAACATAAGCGAGCGTTCCAGGCTTCTGCTCTTGAAAGAGCAAGGGGGATGGTGTCTTTCATCTCCAGACACTGCAACTGTCTCCATGCTATGGCTCACATATTTGCTGAGGTCCCCACGACTGCGGTTTGGGCACCGCTTCCCACTTCGCTGACCCATCTTCCCACCAGGCGGAAGTGCTGGCGAGACAGTCTGGCTCTTGATATTCAACTCTGCTCTGCACCCTCTCACTTCCTTCTCACTGCTGGACTCCAGGGACCATGATGAGAAGTTCAGGTTGCAAACCTCAAACCACTCTGCCTGCTCGAGCTGGCCCGCCTCGGTGCAACTAAACCCTGTTTGCTGGTGCAATGGTGTTAAGACCTTTTTCACCCGGCAAGCCGTTACCTGACTCTGCTCGGCCAAGATCACTCCATCCTGGTTTTCACGAATGATGGGTACCTCATGGCGGATCTCACGATGCTGCGGGGGTGCCTTGCGGTAAGGCTTCTTCGATGGAGCTGTGCTCGACATCCTCCCACCTGCGTGGCTCCGAAAGCAGGTTACCTACCAACAGCAGAAAATGCATAGAAGAGAGAGTCACAGGCGCTCCATCCAACCCTAGAAGTGACCCAGCAGGAATCTGGCTTCCCTGGAGTCCCAGAGCAGGTCCCCATGCAGAGTGCTAATAGAGCAGGGAAAGGATGTGGCCATAAGCCCTGAGCAGCAGCTGCAGGAGAGGGAGCAAAGTAAGAGGTAGCTTTGTCCTTCTCCCAGCCAGTGAGAGCAGAGGGGTGGCACATCCTCTCCCCCCTCTACACACACTCACTCACGTAGTTTGTGTGTGTCCCGATTATATATAGCTAACGAGAATAGACCTCACAGCAGCATATTGATTAGGCTCTTTAGGAAAGGCCTTTTCCAATATGGAAACTGCAAGCCTTACAGGCAGCGGTGACAGCTGGAGCAGGAGTTATTGATCATGTGCTGTCACTGTAAGCAGGGACTATGTGGGAGGAGACTCTAGCCATTAAAGAGCCCAAACCCAGAAGTTTTTGGCTTACACTGGAACCCCAGTGGAGCTGACCACAGGAGGCTTGTCAGAAGGAGGTACCATACCATTACAATTACTCACTCTGTCAGAAAAGAGAAAGACCACCCCCAAGTCACAGGTGGCATCAAATTAGGGAGCAATGCCATTGACATTGGTACCTAAGGCCAGATTTTGCAACATGCAGCAGTACCACTAGTGGAGAGACCAGATCAGTCCCTTTACTCCAGCTGTGCTGGGCAGGATCCTTCCTGATGCAGGAGCGGTAGCAGCATAAGAGCAAAAAATGGGGTAGAAAGAAAGTAGCTATCTTGTACATATGAAAGAATCTCCTTCCCTTCCACCACTTTGGGACTGCAGTGGAGAGCAGGAAGACTTCCCCCTGAGCAACCAGGATTTCAACCACTCCATTGTACACAAGTCAAGAAGTCTTGGAGCTGCCAAGCAGTCCCTGCAGAGCCCAATACCAGACTTCCCCTGATGCAACATATGCATTGTTCAAAGTCCCCCTATATTTGGGGTAAGCGTCCACTTCTCATTCCCCTTTCCCTTGCTGGATCCTAACACTGATCAAGTCTAGCATCCCTGCAATCTTCAGCACCCAACCTGCAGCACCTCAAAGTGCAGGACCTGCCTCAACTCAGATCACCCTCTCCCCTCCTCTAGAGGCAGTGTCATTTGACTCCCATTCACATACCTTCAAGGCAGTTAATGGATACCACTGGGCCAGTGACCTAGCAGACTTCACTTGCTTTGTGTTTTGGTCAGTGGAGTTTTACATGTCAAGTGTTTAAATGGAGCCCCGGGAATTATCTCCAATTCTCATCCACTCTTGCCTAGCTGCATCTTCTTGACACTTAGACCAAGTCCCCTGGGAGGACTGGCAAGTGTGAGGTGTCTGCACCAAGTACAGAGTGGCTTCAAACCACAACAGGCTTTGCACTTCACAGGAACATCTGCAAACTGTCCTTCACTCTGCTAAAAACATAAGCTAACAAAAGTTAGTGCCTTTCCACAGACATGAACAACTTTCTAGGACTAACCTGTAAATCTCCACCACCAGAATGCTGGAAACTCCCCCTTGCTGCAGTCATTCCCTCAAGGTACCTTCTCCTAAAACGACTCAAGTAGGTGAAGAGATCTCTAATACTTAAGAAAAATAACATCCAGCATACTGAATGCACATTCCCCTGCATACCCAAGCAAAACAGATGGGTCTGACTTGCTGAGAAGGTATTTCCCTTTTTCAAAGAGGAATGCTGAAATCCTGACCAGAAGCAGGTTTGTCAACATCGAACCATAAAACAGGTGATCTAGGGAACTCTTCTGTCAATTCCTGCCAGGCTAAGGACAGGAGATGCACATGGAGATATCCCAAGCTGAAATCACAGTCATTTCTCTAGCCCACAAGGACCTGAGCACTTACCAGCCAAGGCTCAAATTCGAAGCCTCATGAAGCAGAGACACTCACTCAAATGCCCTGAAGAAGAGAAACAAATAGCTTAGCATCCATCAAAACAGCCAGTTTGAAAACTCACCCCACAAATACGTAAGAAATAGAGAATGTTTATAACCAAGGACAACTGGATGCCCCAAACCACATTAGATCTTCCAAAAGTAAATGAAATTAGCTTAGGATAGTTGGGCCACACAGCCCAGCAAGAGCTGGAAAGGCACCTGGCAAGGGCATGTCTAAGGCACTGAGACAACTGGGACCACACAAACTCAGAATTCATGAAGCAATAGCTTCAAGGAAACCTTGGTTCCAGGAAGGACTAAACAAACCTGTGAAATGGGACCCTCCCAGCCGATCTTCCCCGCTACTGCAGAGGGATGCTACCTGTGAAGCCTTTGGTACAGAAGTTTGGTAATGCTAACAATTACCTCACTCATCCTTTTAAGTCAGGGCTTCTCTTCTACAAATAAGCTGGCAATTATCAGACTCTTGTTTGAGCCAAAACATTACGTCCTTGTACCTACAGCTGTGATAACCGACACTTCCAGGAGTGAGGACGGCAAGCTACTCTCTGGCTTCCAGCAAGCAGCATGTCATGCTCTATGTTGCTGCTACCAGGCTCCTGTAAAATAGTGTCCAACCAACCAGGGATACAACACAAGTTCAGAAACAACTTTTCTCTCTGTTCAAAGCCCAGGGTACCCATCACTACAAGAAGAGGATTGGGTTGATCTGGGAGCCAGCTGTAAGAGCGTAGCTTTGTGGCCATCACTGCCACTGGTACGAGAGAAACTGCAGTGGAGCCTTCCCTTCCCTGATGGACTTCTGCTGCTGTGCTGCTTTTTCCCTGTCAACAGCACCAAGCCCTGGGAGATGGGACAGGAGCATGAGGTGTGGAGCAGTTGTACACACACATAGGGAGAGCCACATTGGAGGTGAATGGAACAGGCAGGCAACCAGGACCATGCAAAGTCAAGCTTTGCCAAAACAAACTGAAGAGGTGCCCTAGTGCTGGCCCTGCCCCAACAAGCTGTCTGGCCCCTTTCCTTACTACAATGCTATAGTCGCGTCTCAACTAGCACAGGAGAAAACAGCTTCACAACAGCTTAACTACTCTGCAGGGCAAACCATAAAGTACGGGGGGGGGGAGAAAGAGAGGGAGGGAGGGAGGGAGAATGTGCACCTTGAGGAAGGATCAGGCCAACACAGTTTGAATCTGCTTTTCCACCAACTCCCAGGAGGAGCTGGTTCAGCATCAAGGCAAAACCATGAGCCACACAGGCTGGCAGACAAGCAGAGGCTTCCAGGAACAGCTGCACCCATGGGTCCACACATGTTTCCACTGCAGAGGTGCTCAGAACAAACATGCCAAAGGCCTCCCTGTCTCTCAGCACACAGTTCCTCAGGCTCAAACAGGACTGTCCTGCTTCCCACCCCAGAGCCAGCAACTATGTTACCTGCCATCTCATCCCCACCTACCTGGAAAAGATACCAGGATTTGAAACCTGCTCTCATGATCTGAGAATTTCCAGAGACACTTAAATACTCACAGTGCCTCCAGGCAACTTTCCCTCAAACAAGGACTTACAGATCCAAAGTGACGACGTGTCCAAACATTTCTGGCCGCTTGTCTCCGAATCAGCTTTCCCCTTTCAGCATCCAGCAGCATCTGGCCAACAGCTCCTGAAACATGAGAAAGGAAAGTTGGTGTCAGTCACCTATCAGCACAACACATGGAAACAGCCAGGCATGCGCAGAGCAACCCACAGCCAGGTGCCAGGGCAGGAGTCAGCAGCAAACTGCTGCACCATCAGGCCACTGTCTAATGCCAGGACCCTCCAGTGAAATAAGCTCCTTGTCTTCACTGTGTCCCAGAAAAGGAAGGCCTTTTAACCATCTCTCCACTGAGCAGGATGCCTGTGCAGACTAGTAACTGACCTCTGAAAGGCAGCTGTTTTTTCTAGATGGCTCCAGGGGTCACTGCTTCCCCACCTGCATTCCTGCCCAACACCAGGAATCCAGCCTCTGTCACTCTGCTCCAACCCCTGCCACACCAACCTAATTTTGTTCTGCAGACTTCCCCGCACTGAACAGCGCAATTAAGCCCTCCTGGCCTATGATACTTGAGCATCCTTTACTACCACAGAGAGAGAATCCCAAGGTGACAGATACTCTCTGCAGAATAGACGGACCTTGTGCTCCAAAGCAGAAATGGATATAGGTAATATCCAGAAATAGAAGGCGGCAGTAATTCTGCTCACTACGCTATTCACAAGCCTCTCTCTGAAGGAGCTTGCCGTCAAGTCCACATTCTGACTACCCTGGAGAAGCTCAACTTGAGCCTGGAGGCTAGCCAGGAGGTAGCTCTTCAGCTATTCAAATTAGCACTGTAATACAAGAGGAAACTTAACCTCCTGGTTCCTTTTATCTGCCCTTTCCATCTCTGATCAGTAACGTTCCTTAACATTTACAATCCTCTTCCTAGCAGGCTACAGTCTGCAGTAGCTTCAGTTCTACTGTTTTCTAGCTACTACCCACTGTAGTTCCAGTCTCATTTCTAAGCTCACTGAGAGTTACAGCTTCACTGGAATGGCTCATTGAGGGCTACAAGGCTTGGGCTCACACTGATAAGCATCAGCAATAGTCACATCTTCCAAGCAAACAGACAGGAACACACAAAGGGTCAGAAAACTGCAGTGGAAACCTAACAATTTGCTTTGCTAATGCAAAAAGCTGAGGATTTCTCCACTCCCTCACAAAGACAAAACAGACACAACTTCTTTCCTCTTCACAGTGAGGGAGTGCAGTGACAGTGCAGCTGCACAGGCAGTATACAAGCTTGACTCTAGCTGTTTCTACCAGCATCTCTCAGCGTAAAATCCACTTGCAGAGCAGCTATGTTCTCTGTGTGATCTGAGAAAGGCAAAATCTTTACCACACACCAGGAACAGATGTGATCTAGCACAGAATTGCTTAAGACTATTCTGTACAGGGCCCACAGAACTAACAGCCACTTGGCATGCATGCAAAACCATGACACTACCTATTAGCATCACTTTGCCGCCAGTAACAAGAAAGAGGTCCATAGCATACAGAAAAGGTCCGAAAAGGAACCCTTTGGACAAAAAGGGAAAGCACCAAAGAAAAAAAAGCAACATTTGTAGGCACCTACTGTCTTCCTGATACTTGGCAAGTCCCTTGAGGCCCAAGGTAGCTGATACCTAGCTTTGGTTCTAGGATGCACAGTTTCCGCCTGCCTGCTGTTGCAGCAGCTGAACATTCCCTGCAAAGAGGCAGAGGACTTGCAGGGTTTTCCTCATCATCACCTTCTCTTGTGTTGCCTTTTCTGACCTTATAAAACAGCCTGCTTACTGGCATTCAGGGTCAGCAGTCTCTCTTCCTCAGCTGAAATACGGTGATTATGTTGCAGAGAATGTTTCTTGTTTCAGGTGTTGTGTCATCTTTCCAGCCTTTTCCTCTTATAAAAGCAGCATTTCTTTAACCTTGCTTTTCATTCAGAAGGACAAACTTGTATGACAAAGAAAATACATTCCATAAAGAATCACAGTCACATTTGTTTCTAATCATAGAATGGTTTGGGCTGGAAGGGACTGTCAAAGACCATCTAGTTCCAACCCCCCTGCCATGGGCAGGGACACCTTCCACTAGACCAGGTTGCTCAAAGCCCCGTCCAACCTGGCCTTGAACACTTCCAGGGAGGAGGCAGCCACAACTGCTCTGGGCAACCTGTTCCAGTGCCTCACCACCCTCACAGTAAAGAATTTCTTCCTTATATCTAATCTAAATCTAACCTCTTCCAGTTTAAAACCATTACCCCTCATCTTGTCACTACACTCCTTGACAAACAGTCCCTCCTCACCTGCCCTGTAGCCCCCCCTTAGGTACTGGAAGGCCACTAGAAGGTCTCCCCAGAGCCTTCTCTTCTCTGGGCTGAACAACCCCAACTCTCTCAGCCTGTTCTCATAAGGGAGGTGCTCCAGCCGCCTGATCATCTTTGTGGCCTCCTCTGAACCTGCTCGAGCAGGTCCATGTCCTTCTTATGTTGGGGGTCCCAGACATGCACACAGGACTCCAGGTGGGGTCTCACAAGAGTGGAGTAGAGGGGGAGAATCACCTCCCCCAACCTGCTGCCCACACTTCTCTTGATGCAGCCCAGGATATGGTTGGCTTTCTGGGCTGCGAGTACACACTGCTAACTCATAGTCAGTTTTCCATCCACTAATACTCCCAAGTCCTTCTCCGCAGGGCTGCTCTCAAGCCACTCATCGCCCAGCCTGTATTTGTGCATGGGATTGCCCCGACACATGTGCAGGACCCTGCGCTTGGTCTTGTGGAATGCAACACTAGAGAAACATTCATTGGCTATTACAGAATCAGTGTACTCCAAAAAACTCCAAGTGTAATACCTACATGTAAAAAAAATGCTTCTACTGTTCTGTGCCACATATCTGATCACCACTGCTAACCCAGCATTTTTAGTCTGCGTGGGCCAGCCTATACTCTGAATGCATATCCAGTACAGGACATTGGCACATCCTGCTTTAGGAGGCAACAATGTCTCTTTGCTCACATCACAAGAAGCAAAAGCAAGAGAGACTTGTACTCTTGCCCTCCTATGCTTACAGATAGAAGCAACCTTAGTCTCCAAGTGTCTCAAGCCAGACTATGTGAGGAGCTGCTGCAGTAAGTCTGATCAACTAATCAGCAAGATGGATGATGCAGTAACTGCATCAAGAGGTCTTGTCTGGGACAGCCAAACAAGCTGTGTGAAGTTAAAAGCAACACCTGTAGACTTCTGGTGCCGAGTACGATGGAAAAGGACTGCAAGGTTATTAAAGGACACTTTAACATTTGATGAGAGAGATCTTTTAATTCAGAGAAGGCATATCAATTAAAAGTACGCTCAGATCCATTCTGCTGCTGCCTACTTTGAAGCCCATTTTAAAATAAAAGGATGACAACTCCTAGTGCAGAACCTTGCATCTCAGTTCTGCTTGTACATTAATGCTCACGATTCAGATCTGAGTAATAGCATTATAGTGACTCTTGGATTAAAATCGAGTTTCAGCAGGATTATTGCTCATTCCTGCTCTTCCATACCAATTAACCTTGACTGTTAGGCAGAAACCTCTGTTCCCTGCATGGGAACAATTCCAAGAGCTATCAAGAAAAAGGGATCAGGCTAGCTGTTGAACAACAGTCCATGTAACAAGCCCTACTTAACACCTAACATATTTCCAAGGAAAATGAAATCCCTGGACTCTACAGTCTTACATAGTTCTTGCTGAATGTAAATACCACCAGATGTATCATTTGTCTGCCATACCCATTGCACCTTGCAGAAGACTCTTAAAAGGAATCAGAATTGTACTTTTCTTACAGTCCCGCTCCCTCCTTCCACAATACAAAGATCCCAGTCCCCCTAATTCAGTTGCACTCCATAACCTTAAGTATGCATTTTATTACCTACTTTCTTTGCTGTGTTAAGAGTAGCTTAGCTTCCCTAACCCTTTCATAAAAGCCAGGGCAGATCAGCATTGCCCAAGAAACACTAACATCTCTAACATGTAACTGGAATAGAATGCAACAGCTGATTAACATCTGAACAGGAACAGGGCAGGAAGTAAAGGACCCGAATCCAATTCCCAGAAGGAATGTTAATGGAGAATAAAAATACCCAGGGGAGATTCTGACCAGGAAATGAACACTAGCTTTCTAATGCATATAAAAGCACAGAACCACCTTTAATGGCTACATCTGAAATAGCACAAGGACCAGCTCGGCAAAAGGTCATTTGCCAAGTTACCTTCAGCACTGACAGCTACACTGGGGGCTAATGACAGCTTCTCATCCAGAAACGCTGACACACCAGAAGCCTGTTTAGTTTGTTCAGTGATCCTGTTAGCTTGATCTCTTTAGTTTGTTCAGTGATCCTTTCAACTCTCACAAGGCAGTTTAGGCTACAAAATTCCAGAGCCTCTTCATCTTTGCACCTTGGGCTTCATGTCCACTCCACTGTCTTCTTACCTGTGTTCTTTTAAGATCTTATGTGGGAAAACTTTTGGAGCATGTTTCTCAGATACTTAGAGATGTATACCAGGCCATTAGAAAACAACTCATGGAGCTTAGGAGAACTCTCAAAAGTGCCTGAAATAACTGTCTGGGCCCTGCTAGAAAAAGCAAATCTCAATACTCTTAACAACATGTATCTGGCAAAAGCTGGTAGATCATGAGGGAAATTTGGGAGCCATGGCCTTAAACTTTCTCAGACACAATCTAGGGAATGGCTACAGCAAGCAAACATTTGAAAAGAAGTGAAGGAAGGAGTGGGTGACCATTTATGTAGAAAATCAACATGTAGGAATTCCCTTTCCAGATCTCTGTCAGCTCGTGTGCTGTGTAGGAGGGGAAGGGGAAAAAAAAAAAAAATCATACACTACCTTCCTAGAGCATAAACTCAAAAGGCATTTAATTAGGACAAAGTAGGGACAGCTTAAATTCTTCAACCACTGAGAAGCAGACTCTCAGCCCCTATAAGTATTCCCTAAGTCTCACACAACCCCCAGCAATTAATATCAGCAGTCCTTGTTTCAGCCTTTGGTTTCAGAAGTTCTGGGAAAACTAGTGTCTTCAGCTCCTCAGTGCCAGGGACTGAATGTCACTTAGCCAACCCTCTAACAGAGGATATAGCAATGCTAGAGAATGCTCCATTACTGCAACCTATGTACTTGCCTCAATATGGTCTCCAGAACATTCTCTCTGTAAGTCGTAGTGATGCACAGATGGCTAACACACTATGTAGTATCTACACAACCGGACAATAGAACAGGGCACATTATTTGCATTATTTACAGAGGACAGATGGACAAGTTGTTGCAGTGACCCAGCCTACAGAGCACGTGCAATGCTGAGGAGGCGTTAAGTCCAGCCCTGATGCTTGCAGGGGCTGGCAAAAGCAAATTTTGAGAAATGAAGTGTCTGTTTACAGCAGGCAGCTTTATTCTGAAATGCTATCACTACAACCACGCTTGCGGAGTAATTCACATGCCAGTTTTGTTCCCATAGAACCCTCAGCTGCAAGCAGAAAACACAAGATGTATTGACTAGATTTATCCTTTTCAACAAGAAAGAGAACTGACAGCTGCAGTACTCAGTACTAGTACTGTAGTAATGTAGTACTCCCTTCTTGTACATAGTAACTCCTTCCTTGGCCATGAGCTTTGTATGTGTGTAACTCACCACACATACTTGAGGCGAGACAGTGACCAGGAAACAGCATCGAAATTGAGCAAAATTTCTTTCAAGGTCTGCCTAGGTGTAGAAAAGTCCAGCTCAAACCTGCTCAGTCATCTGAATCTTTTGAAACATTAAACATTTGCAAAAAGTTTTGAGATGTTGCTTTTGCTGCATACACAGCACGCTAACCAGCTCTGCGGGCACTTTTATTGGCAGGCTGAGGAGGAACCTTAAAATAACATTTCAGGGGTCTCACAGTTAACTGTTCTAGACAAGAAAAAGCCTAATTTATAAGGAAGAGCAATCTACTTTAATCAAACACTATGGCTAAGAACGACCAAGTTGTACAAAGGCTTACAATGATCAGTTCGCCCATCCTCCACCAACATGTACCACAACAGACTCTTTCATTCCATGATCACATGGCTGCAGCCAAACATGACATACCATTCAGCAAGTAATAAAAAGGATCAGCTTTTTCCCCAAGGTCTTGTCTACATATATACTCCACTAAATTAAATTGACTTAGAAAATAATGTAAAACAGTATAACCCTCCTGGGTAAATGCTCTTAATTCAGTTTAAGAGCACTTTACATTGAATCAACTTAAGTTAAATAGATAGATACAGGACACAAACTAAATTAAGGATGCCTATACAAGAATGCTGCACTAATATAATCACAGCTGTTTCTAATCTGATTAAGTTAAATCAGTACAACTTCCCTGCAATGGCAAAATCCTTACCAATATTGAAATTAACCCTTTTTTTGACCTTTTCTACTTCCAAAGAAGATTTTGCTAGGTTTTGTGTTTGAGTTTTTTTCTTCCAAAACCCCCCAGAATGGCATGTCTCTCAGAATTAATATAAGCTAACCACACTACGCAAGGTATATTAAGGTGTTAAAGGTATTGACATTTATGACTTGAAAGTTTTGCTACTCCTATGCCAACTAAACACCATAATAATGCTCAGACAAGCATGGCATAACATTTTCTCTACTCTCCCCAAGCAAGAGGGGAAGGGGGATCACAAATACTTGCACTGTACCCTGCTTTCCATACACCCACGCAGCTTTTTCTTGCTGATGTCCAACATACCTGGAGCAGTTCAGACACCGGGAAGGCAACGTTCCCCACTTGCTCATTCCTAGAGGTATGGCTCACCAACAGCTTATCTGAGGAGTGTGGAGTTAGGGCACGTTATCTAACTGCCCCCAGGCACGGTCTTACTACTGCCCCTCTTCCATCAAAATGTGAAGTTCTCTTGTTAACTGTGGGGTAAGCACATACACAAAATAAGTCTGAGGTCACAGATCTATCATGCTACAAATTCACACTCTAAAATCACCTCTCATCTCCTCAGTTTCCACAGCATTTCGCCTTGAAACATATCTGTCAAAATTAAATTCCAGCAATTCCAAAATTACTGGGGTTTTTTCCACTGTTCATTCAAAACTATCTGAACTGTTCCTCCTGAATATCAAGACTTAATTTATCTTCATTCTTTTGGTACTCTCATCTCTACCTGCTTCTTCAGTCAGGTCTCTTCGAGCTCACTCCAATCAGGTCTCTTCCTCACATCCACTCCAGCAACGCAACCATCCCCCTCTCCTCACTGCCACCTTCTACTGCCATGTCTGAGCTACTATATACAGAACTAACTTCCTCTTCAGTACAAGTTTTCCATGTTCAGCATGGAAAGATGATAGTAAGAATTCTCTCACAGCCCCTTGCACAGAACTAAATCCCTCATTGGCCTCCAGAAACTAAATTGTGCCAAAACTCTGAGCAACATGGTGAGCTGCCGCTTCTGCTGAGTACAAGCAGCAGTCGTGAAATCAACCAGTTGTAAGTCCATTTAATTTATTATTTTTTTGAAAGAGCTATTCTAATGTCCTGATCACATGGCAACATGGATTATAGGTACACACAAGCGTTCAGTTGCTAAGGGAACCACACTTGTACATTTTCTATTTTATGAGATTTAAACTTCTCAAAGGGCTGCAGGCACATTTTCACAATAAACTGTTTGGTCTTGAGTCTTAGATTCACACTGGTAGCTTCTAGCAATTCTACGGTTATGTGGTCACACCAACTCTAGGACAAATACATGCAACGAGGAAGGCAGGAATAATTTCCATTCTATAAGTAAAGAAATTGAGGCACGAGGAGAAAAAATAGCTTTGTGCACTGTTTTTGCATGAAATTCCACGTTAAAGAAAGACAGCCTCAGCTCTCATAAGAAAGGAACTGCAAGAAAATTCAGCAAGACACAGCCTTATTTCTTGCATCTAAAACAAGAGAGATCTGGGATAGAAAAGAGAAGGAAAGTGTGCATGAGCTAAACACCTACCTGACAGCAATTGAGTTGAATAGCCTGCAATTCTTTGTAAGTACAAATAAAGCAGCAACCCTGATCCAGTAGGAGAACAATATTTGTACTATACCCAATTCTCTGCTGCTGGGGTTTAATCCCAGCAAGAATCGTTTTGGTTTAATTAGCTTTTCCCTAGCAGATGGTCAGATGTGAGAGGCAGAGAATGGTACAGGCTTAACTGTTGGGTGATTGTGCAGCTGCATCTGTAGCTGAACAGTTAAGCGTGTCCAGGAGTCCAGCTGTAGTTTGCACGACACAGTCCGTCTCTCCCATTAGTCAAATGTCTGTTCCTCTTTCTCCAGATTATGTATCAGTCAGAGGCACTACCCAAAGGCAGGCAAACAACTAATATGCAGTCTCACCACCATCCCCTTTCTCAGACAAAACCCTCAAACCTTAATCAACTGGAAGTCCCTCTTTCTTTGGTGACAGAAGCACATTCAGAAGCATTGCCATGGAAACTTGAGACATCCTCTGTGCTATTCATCAGGAAAGATCTTTTAGCACAGAAATATTTTATGATCTCTACAGCACTGAATACAGACAGCAGTCAGCATAATGAAGTAAAATTACAGACTCCAGCATTGTGTGAGGATAGCAGTGGGTCATTCTGCAACCATGCCGCCTGATCCTTGCTCCACCTACAACGAGCAACACCTCATTAGAAACCGGCAGGGAAAAGCAGGGTAGCACCGAGAGAAACAGAAGTGGTGTTAGAGGAATAAACCTATCCAGCCAAAGGGAGAGAAGAGAAAGGAGTTCAGAGCCTTTTCCCAAAGCTGATCACATCCTGCCACTCTCCCTTCCCAGAGGTTATGAGTGATGTTGCTATTGACTCCTCTGCAAAGCAGGATTCCTACCAGGCACAGACACCTTCCACTTAACCCAAGTCACAGCCATTGCCTACTCTGAAGACTGCATCAAGCATTCTCCATCAACTTCCACTCAGTCTCTGCACCCAGGCACGCTGTGGAGTGTTAGAGCACACCCACCTACACACTGGCAGTACTCATCTCAACAGGCCACAAAGGCAGAACAAGGAAAGGAGATGGCTTTCAAAAACATGCTTTGGGCCTAGCAGATTCAGAGCCTGAGCCAAGGGCAGGAAGAGGCACAAAATTTGTCTCAGCTCTGTAAACAATAGAGCACCATGGCTCCTGAAGCAGAATGTAACCCTGGAGCATCTTCTTTCTTTTTTTGTGGTGTGGCCCCGTAGTTAATCTGCCTCAGTTTGCCTCATTTGGGTTTTTTTGTTGGGTCTTTTTTTTAAATGATTCTCTTAGTCTTCAGCACCACTGAACTGCTGAGAGATTTTCTTCTGAGAGTTCAGTCACAGAAATACAACATGGTTTAATCCAGTTTAGGAAAAACAAACAGATCCACCCACCCGTCTTTCATTGGTGACCTGTATAGAGCACGCAACTGGCTATGGCTCTTCTCTCTCCATTCACCTGGGCTCCAGTCAGTCTTTTTATCAGCAGGATCCTAACCTCAGCAGAGGGGACCCACACCTCCACCCCCTGCCCTATGGGCTGTACATGAGGAGGCTGCCTGTCACCAGCATTCACAGGCTGCACTGCTTGACCTTCTGTATATGCTGTATCGTACTTCCTACGTTCACGTTCCTCCCATGGGGGGGATAACCACAAATGCCCCACTTGAGACCAAGCAGGGTTGCTTCAGCTCTTCCCTCAGACACAATCCCTCCTTGGGGCAGAGTCAGAGCATTCATCAACCATCCCCTTTCACATTTGTCATCATTGCTAGCACCAGTGTTGTTCTTCAGCTGGAGCTAATAATGAGCATAAATTGTCTCAAGGGGCAATTGCAGCAAAGACCCAGCACTTTAGTTTTACCACAAGGTCAGCTTGTCCAGACTAGCACTACATCCCCTGCCCAGCATTACGCTTGTAAAACTGAAATGCCTGGTCTTTACCACCGTTATCCTTTGGGATAGCATAAGTCTGTTAATTATTCTGAGGTTAAGGAAAACCATCTCCTTTTTAGCAGTGAAGACAAGCTCTTCACCTTCACAGGGCTCCTCCCTGTAGACAGCCCTGTAAGTAAACTCTGTGCAGCTCTTCAGAGAGCAAGCTGAGAATAAGAGATAGTCAAGTTGCTCATGAAGTCCCCTATCCTCAAAAGGGCTCTAACTGAGAGCAGAGGATGACCAGTCCCAGATATCCTAAAGAAAGCAAGACATCATGTTTGAGGTACCCTTTTTTTTTTTGGTGGTCAGACTAAACCACTCAAAGAGCTAGCAGCTCACTGCTCTTCTAAGGGCAAAGACCATGGACAAATGCCAGTGTATAGCCAGGCAGATGTTGCAAAGATAAGGTGTTTGTTCAGTGCCGACAGCAAGCTGTTCGCTCATGCCTTCAGCTTCATGCAGCTGCACGAGCTCAGCTCTACGAGTCTGTGACTCTGGACTAAGGAATGTCTCAACTGGAGAAACACCACATCTGCTGCCGGGCTCAAAGTGCCCCAGGATCAGACCAATTCCCAGTTTTACTGTCCAGCCATAGCCCTGCTTTCTGCTCCCTGTCCCACCAGGGGGAGATGTAGCTACTTGGTGAGGGTTACTGCTCTAGCCAGAGGAGCACATCTCCCCGGCAGAGGTGTTTGGAACTGGAAACAGAAGCACAGAGATCTCAATTTCCTGCACAGTCCTGACAGCGAGCATGGAAGCCAAAACAAGGAACTAGTCACTTTCTCTTCACAACATATTAAAAAACTCACTGACAGGAAAGAAAGCAGCCAAGAATCTGCCCTCCTTCCTCCTTAGCCAATGTCACATCCATTTCATTCCAGCACCCTTATAAGCTCTCTTACTGGCAATGGGAAAGTGACAGCAGAGGCAGTATTTAATCCTAAAAAAGATCTCCATTTTTGCAGCCATAGCCTATATTGCATGACAAAGCTGAAACGCCCAGTGATTATATACACTTAAATGTTCTATCAATAACATTCCACATAGCCCATTTTTAGACTTACTTATATTTTGCTACACCTCATGTTGCCACAGGGCATATTGTTCAGTTTGGCACTGCAGAACAGAGGAAGGAAAACGAAGATTCGGGCAACACACTCCCTCGTCAACACCCAAGCCCTAAAAGTCAGATATGGAGTCAGTGGCAACTAGTTCAAAATAAAACGCCCAGTTTACATTAAATCAAGAGAGAAGAGAGCCCAATGTGAATAATTTCCAACTGTTTCACAATGGTAAGAGTCTTTTGCAACAAGTAACATTCCCCTAATCACTTATCATTGAGGTCCTGCCTTGAAAAGTGACACACAAGTAGACATTGATATTGGGTCCAATGCAGCTTAGTATCTTCGTAAGTGATCAGGATGATGGGATCAAGTGTACCCAGATGAAGTTTGCTGATGATACCAAACTGCGTGGGGAAGTGGACACTTCAGAAGGGAGAGCCACCCTGCAGGAAGACCTGGATAGGCTGGAAGAGTGGGCTAACAAGAACCTTATGAAGTTCAACAAGGACAAGCATAAGGTCTTGCACCTGGGAAAACATAATCCAGGAGTGCAGCACAGGCTGGGATCTACCTGGCTGGGGGGCAGCTCTGTGGAAAGACACCTGGGGGTCCTGGTGGACAACGAGCTCAACATGAGCGAACAGTGTGCTGCAGTGACAAAGGAAGCCAACAGGATGCTGGGTTGCATCAACCAGGGCATCACCAGCAGAGATGAAGAAGTCATTATCCCACCCAGTGCTTGTCAGGCCACACCTTGAATACTATGTTCAGTTCTGGTGCCCGCTATACAGAAAAGATGTGGACAGGCTGGAGAGGGTCCAGAGAAGGGCCACAAAGATGATCAAAGGACCGGGAAGCCTGTCGTGTGAGGAAAGGCTGAGAGAACTGGGTTTGTTCAGCCTTGAGAGGAAAAGGCTTAGGGGAGACCTTATCACCATGTTCCAGTATTTAAAGGGTGGCTACAAAGAAGACTGAGACTGCCTTTTTATAAGGAGTCACATGGAAAAGACGAGAGGTAATGGGTACAAGTTACTCCTGGGGAGACTCTGACTGAACACAAGAGGAAAATTTTTCACACTGAGAACAAACAGCCGTTGGAATAATCTCCCCAGGGAAGCTGTTGATTCCCCAACATTGGACACTTTTAAGATTCAGTTGGACAGGGTGCTGGGCCATCTTGTCTAGCCCGTGTTTCTGCCAGAAAGATTGGGCCAGGTGAATCTTGAGGTCCCTTCCAACCTGGTATTCTATGATTCCTTTGTGAGAGAGGGTGGCGTGGACCAGTCTGGTAACAGTAGCTCTGCAGCAACTGACCCAGGGACTGTGGCAACAGCTAAAAAGCAGAAGCCATGCTATAAAGCCAGAGCACTTCTGAGAGCCAATTCTTTCATGTCTGCTATGGTCTAAGGATGGCAGTAGGGAGGTCTTCTGCAGAAGACTAGCTTTAATATGGAAATGACTGGCAGGTCACAGAATTTCAGGCTACTAGAAATTGCCAGAAGGAAAACTGCAATTTCCAAAGATCAAAACATATTAGGTAATGAAATGAACAGCCCAGGGCTCACCCAGGACACAGAAGATGCTCTGCTATCTGTTCCACAAGCCATGCCTATGGGCTGCCCATACTGACACTGCCAAAAGGGACCATGTTTCCCTGTGCCAGGCAAATGCAAGACTTACATAAAGAGGACAAGGATGACTTGCATGATAAGGGTATATAAAACTGGTGACCATTTCTCACAGACATCATGTCAAGGATCCCAAAATAATGCATCTGCATCCTCATCTGCCGCCCTTCATCAAGCTTCCCATCCTCATCTCTTGAGATACCAGTCAGCAAAAGGAAGCTTTTCCAGAAGAAGCTGGAGCAGTTCAGCTGCAGCACATATGTGTAAGAACATTTACCCACCGACTGAGGGAAGTACTCCTGCCCGCATTAAATCCCAGAGCCATTCCATCTCCAGGCAGACATCTCATGCACAATTTGTACTGAGCAGAGCTTGATGGCACGAGTCACTCAATCATCTACTGATTGCCAAGAGCACACAGGCTGCAGGGGGGACGATCCAACCTTAATTGGCCTTATCGGTGTAAATTAAACCCTACAACACACCCAAGCAAACAGTCAGTTCCTTTGGAAGAGCAGGCATGAGTTATTTTGCTGCAGCTATAAAGGAAACATTGCTGCTAGGACATGCCCCTGGAGTGACTGTGCCGCTCGGCTCTCCCGCTGCATTCCTGGGGTTGTTTAGCGTGGACTCAGCTCCAGCCTTTCCACAAGCAAGAAGTCTGAACCCTGAATGCCATCTGCAAACACAGCCAGACTCCACCTCCTGCATGCCTGCAGGCCACCAGGTGTGGCCAGGAATGGCACAAGCTACACACTAAACACACCTTTGATGTGGAGCTGAAAGCATGTAGCCAGGGGGCACGAACAGCACGCCGCCCGCCGCCGCGCTGACTCCCAGTGCAGGAATGTGGCTGCAACCACAGGCCAAGGAAGGCAAACACATTGCATTCCTCACCAGGCAGAGAAGGAAAACAAGCAGCAAGCCCACACACCCACCACGCTGACACCCGCCACGCTCCCCACACATGCCAGCCCTGCCACTGCCAGGACCCCAACAACTGCTTCAGCCTCAAACTTGTCTGTGTGAGTCTGAGTTCTTCATGCAACTTCTTGAGCCATGCGGCAAGAGAAACAGAGCAAGGCAGGAGAGTTATCAACTGGGCACACAAGCCATAGGGAGGAGAAGAGCTGCCACCAGGACTGGGAAGTAACCACGTTCCAGGACAGGAACAGCTCTGTGCAGTAGCCTGGGAAGGGAATTTCCCTGACTTTTTCCATAAGACAAGGGGCAAACGTAAGACTGAGCCTTGTTGAGCTGAGAGGGCAGAGCTGAATAAGAAGCTGACTTTGGGCATCAGGGGTGCTTGGAAGGATCCAGGCCTTTTTCCATCCCCAGAAAACCACTCTACCTTAAGTCAAGCAGCATCTCTGAGATGCAGGCACTCCTCACTACCCAAAAATCCTTTTGTAATACTTTTTGTCTGCCCCACTGCCCACAGAAACAGATCTGATCTTCATTGTACATTATCCTCCCCCTACAGCACTGACACCTGATCACCTACGTGATCAAGGTAAGAGAGACTCGATGTACAAAAACCCAAGACATCAGGTAACCTCTCGTTGCTGAACCTATTTTAGAGTCACAAACAGACTCTATGCTCGAGTCAGAAAAAAAAATTACTCCTCTTTCATGTGGTGCTCCTGAAAATCCCAAAGCTTTCCAAAGAATTCACGGTTCCCAAACATGAAGTTACTCTGAAGGGAAAAACATGAGGATGCATCAGGAGGTGAAGCTGCCAGCAGCATTCTCAAGTGCACAAAAGGAAGTCTGTACTGTGAACCCCCCATGTTCTGAATCCGCACTGACTTTGTGAAATACAACTAAACATCAACCCACTCCTAAAAACCCACTGCTCAGTGCTAAGGGCCAGCTGTCAGACTTAATAGCCAGTGTTCTCTCAGCACCAAGCAGGAAAGCCAACACTGTCACAAGCACTGTAACAAGAATATATCCCACTTGAATCTACACCAATATCCCAAAGGCTGCCAAAAAAAAAAAAAAAGAGCCTCTACCTGCTGTGCTTCAGAGTAGGTTCTGAACTTCAGCAAAGCACAGGGATGCCAGAAAGGAGCAGGATTTCATAAGGCAAAAGTGACAGAAACTATTTAACACAAACAGATATGGTAGAACGCATATTCCCTTCTACTTTCCAGGAAGCAAATGGAGGGAGCCCTGTGCTGTCACTGCACAAAACAGTGTCAGCAAATTCAAAGAGCACCAACGAAGGGCTGAAACGCTGTAATCTCTGGGGAACCTGGAAGGGGAAAGGTCAGTGTAGCCACAAGCTCCAGAAACATGCCAATGCATCTAGCAAGCTGCCGGAGCAGGGATGGTTTATAAGGCTGTAGCCCAGCTGCTCCACACTCCACATGTGCACTTCGAGGCCCTCACCAAGGGGACTGGTCTGGTATTAGGTAACAAGAACAGACCAGATGAGGTCCAGCAGACTTTCCCATGCCCATTAAAATTCAAGGCCTCAAGCTACCTATTCCCTTCTAAGCCAGTAAGGCAAGCTGCTGCAGTAGCTCCAGTACTCGGAAGAAAGAGGCATGAAAGGCCAGATTTACCAATAGATTTATATCCAAAGATATAAATAGAAGCCTGGCAGGATTTACAAAAGCACCCAAACAGATTAGGTGTCTAAATCACCACATGCAGGAGAAAGGGCTTCTCCACTTCTAACCACTCCATACCTCTCCAACCCCAGCCACCACAAGAAAACCCATTTCAGGGAGGACGGAAGCCCCTGCTGCTCTACAGGTTGCCAAGGGCCATCCCTGTACAATCCACTTCGATGGTGACGGCACCCAAACTCCCACAAGTCTCAACAGTGCAACCTGCAATGGCTGCAGCTCTCACAGAATGTAGGTCTGCCTGTTTCCCGGAATAGGAGCTGCCTCTTCAGCCTCTCCTCCCCCTTCCCCCACTACATCTTTATTTTTCATTGACTTAATACTGTTTCAAGGTACAACCCTCATCCTGCCACTGGTGGGCGGGTGAGTGGGGGAAAGGGGCCCTTTATAATTGTAGTGTTGCAATCTGCCAGCCCGGCCAGGCGGCCTGTTCCCGCCTGCACTGTATTAAATACCTTATAACTGATTACACCCCCATGGGGCATGATTAGCAGTCTTCAGAGAACAAAGTCTACTTTCATAAGAATAAGAACAGACACGTACTGCTAACCTACTACACAGCTGGGCAGGTGAGGAAACAGGGAAAAAAGAAGCAGGGGGGTGGGGTGTAGAGTTAACTGTACTGCTAACTCTATTCTTTCCTTCCCTCCCCTATCCCCGCGTCTCTGAGTTGAGATTTCCAGTGCCCTGTATTGTTCCCTTCAGACCTACCCCAGAAGATTCCGGTAACGTAAGCTCACAAACAAATGGCCGCCCATGGAAGTCCGGCAAAGTCCTAACCTGGAGGGGCAAGGCCCTGAGGCAAGCAGATTGAGTTTTGCTCTGGGTGACAGCAATTCCTTCACACCAGTTCCTAGGAAAAGAGAAGGGTGAATTCCAAGAGCAGCATCAAAAACAAGGAGAAGGAGGGAAAGCTCAAAATACGATCACATATCCACGCCCCTCTCTAACCTCTGTATATATCTGGGAAGTCTATATAAGTAACAGCAAAACATCTAATTCAATCTGGAGATTAACAGCTCTCCAGCATCAGGTGATTACTTTTTTCTTGTGGGGAGAGAGGAGGCAGCAAACAGGAGGAAAGCCCTCTCCATCTGAGATAGATAATAGGGATCCCCAAACATACACAGTCCATATGCATTGCCGCAACAAAGAAACAGCCTGATGGAAACTTAGCCAATCTGACATGAAATGACCTACAACTCATTAGCAGGTGCCTTCCAAATCTCAAATGCCCACACAAACAGCCACAAACGTATTTGGTGCTATCTGGCCTCCATCTCAGCAAAGCACAAAGAATCAAACAGACTGTACAGCCTTTCACCAAAAGGAGTAAGAAAAACGGAGGCAACTCCTAGGCTCAAACAAGCCTAGGATAAGCCCTTCCAGCTACTCTCCCCAATCCTAAGACAGAGGAGAACAGAGCGGGAAACTCAAGGAAAATGGTCTTATTTCAGAGGGACGCCTGTGCAGCAGCTTCAACAAAATAGTAAGAACCCTTCTAACTGTGTCACTTTGGAAACAAGTCGCCTGCTTTACCCAGAGCCCACTGGCTTTGCCCATGGCCCCATGGATGCTCATGGTACAGTCCAGAAGCACTTGTGTTCAGCTAATGCTGCATCTAGAAGGGGGCACCCTTCCTGACACATTCCATCCAGATTCTTATCTAACCCACCCAAGAAAGGATTTGTTGATGGAGACACCAACCCAGCTAAAAATGATCTACTTACATCTGCTCTACTCAGCAGCTGGTCCTTCAGCCAGCACATAGGAGGTATCTGAACTGTACTGCCTAGTCTCATTTGCACAGCAAAATCTGCATATTGTCTTCTATTACAGAAAGACCTGAAGGCACCTACTGACTTTAGGCTCTGATGTACTCAGCACTGATGTAAAAGCATCAATACATTTAGAGTTATCAAACAGATTGTGCTGCCAGGGTTTGGACAAATGGGAGGTTTCACCATCAACACAAGTTAGTCATTAGAAGCTCCAGGAGGTAATTTAAATTATCGCAGCCACCACAAAAATAGTTTTACTTTGGGAGCTGAGTTGCAAAGCTGTAATAAATCCAAGTGACACAGTAAATTTTTTAATAAAAGCTGGAAATTAGTTGTGAAACCCCAGATGGCCTTGTATATAATTTGATTCTGCTACCATGGGCTAGCAAAAGGGAAACCACTGCTCACACTGTAAAAAAAAAAAAAAAAAAGACCCAAAACCTCTATCATCCTTCAGCTCCTAGGAGACAGAATTCGTCTGCTTGCATTTTGTATGTATATATATACACGCATGTAAAATGTATAGAAATAATACATACATAAATAAAATTAAAAAAACACACAGCTAAGGATAAATTGTTCAATCTTCCACCATGTTGGGCCACTATCAGTCAGGCATCTGAGTTCAAATTGGAGCACTGCAGTCCAACGCTTTTCCCTGGCTGCTGTACCCACCCCCCATTCCCAGAGTAAATTGCCTTCCACTGCAGAGAAGCACTCCCGCTATTCCAATACCGGTATTCACCACCAGGGCAAGAGACCCTAATTTAGCCCCCGCACGGGCCTTCTGCAAACTGCTAATCCTCAATACACAGCTGTTTTTCAAATGTACGGGCATGAGCAAACCGTAAACGATTTATGGCGCGTGGCAGGAAGACTCCTGGCTCCCTGCGTAGGTGGGGTTTTGGGACAAGATCATGCTTGGACTAATGTTTATATTGCAAGTTGTCAGTTGGGTAGTAAATCATCTCTGGAGCTGCATAGTAATACAGCTCTCTCCATCCAGCTGGAGCCTTGATGACATTGAATTCTCTTACAGCCATTTCAGATACACCTGGGGACCTATATACAAAGGCATCATCTAATCAAGGAAAAACGGATACACTTATAAGTAGACTCTACAGAAATTCTACAGTCCAGCAAGGGTGATTTGCTTGCAGGAATCAATCCAACCTAGTATGAGAAGTTCCTAAAAAATGACACTCTGTACTAGTCCTAGAAGAAACTGGATTCAGTGCCTACACAGACATCTACTAGGAGTGGATCGCTAGCAAAATGCAGTTACCTGAGAAAATCCTTCTAAACAAAGTTTTCATTTCCTAGTATTTACAAATCCATAATGCAAGCAATGCTTAGAAATTCAATCCTAAAAGTTCAAGAAATACATTTTGCATACTTTAGTGCATGAGACACTTTCTGCTCAGAAAAATGAAACCACTCAAAGCTAGGATGAGAACTTGAAGTCCATTCCTAAGGAAGGTTACTTAAAACAATTCTAATTTTAAACAAATATCCTGCCATTTTCCTTTTTTTTTTTTTGATCCCATTTGAAAAGGCTGTGCACACAATACACTGGGTACAGATCTCCCACAGGTAAAAGGGGGAAGAGTTCTCAATAAGGAAAAAATTATAAATAAAAACACACAAGAAAAAAACAGAACAGTAGAATTAACTGCCATCACTTTTCAGTTATGTGAGATAGATCAGATTTCAAGTCATCTCCCTACAATATTTTTAACCTTCCCTTTGGGCAGCAGCAGAGTCCTCACTAATGAGGAGCAAAGCTGCAGGATGAAATCTGATTTAGGAGACAATGAAGCAAGGTATCTTTGGGAATTGTATAAAGCTTGTGCACCAAGACATATCCAGGTCTAAAAGCAGTTACCCTGCTAAAATAATGGTCAAAATCCTTACTGCCACAACGATTATCTAACTAATATCTTGGAAAAATAACTTTTGAAACAAATGCTATAAGGTAAAACTTGTCTAGGGCTTTTTATAAGCCTAATTCCCCAATAGTTAGAGAAACTACCTCATCTGTCCCTTTTGATTCCAGAACCGTTCATGCATGAGTGTTACATTAATGTAGCTGGATAACTGAGACTTTAAACACAAGAGTAAGAAAATCTAGTTATGATTCCTACAACATTGCCAAAGCCAGCTTTATTGCAGAGCCAAAATACAAATACAGAACTCAACCAAAGACACAGTAGTCACTGTGGGACTTTCATTTCTGAATTTGCTGACCCCTAAAAATCAGAAATTTAGACCAGTTCTCTCTTGCCACTAGCAGCAGATCAGGTCCTCTGTGCCTAAAAACCAGCCTCACCCTTGCAGGAAACCTTACTTTCCAATTCTGACCCATTTCACTTTCTCAGCACCACAAAACTTCTGTGAAACTCTGTAACCCTCTACTCACAGCTGTTATTCCTGCCGCAAAAGGGTTATGTTGTGCCCTAAAGCACATGTTGTTCCCAGAACAGCCCATAAGGGAGGGATACAGGGGTCTCAAGGTTTGCATGACCTGCTCCTAGCTCTGAAAATCCACACTCACACTCTTTCTTTCAGGAGTTCCCCTTGCGTTTAGGGAAACATTACAAACAAACACCTTTTTATACATACCACTCTCCGTACCACTGCCACTTACCTTTATTATCCTATCCATCAAATCAAATTTATGCCTACTTGACCAAGCAGCACTGATGATTCTCTTGATCCTCAACACATTGGACATGAGCACTGGACACAGGCTGTGTCTTCCCAAACACCAGTACGTTGACGCTCATGCTACAACATACTGGCTCTCATCTGAACAGCCCTAAAGCCCTTCCTTTCAGCCACCTGCCAGACTAAAGTCCACTACAAGACTGCAACGTAGAGAGGCCAAACTCCACACATTCTTTTCCCTCTTACAAGCAAAGGCAAGAAGCACAAAGCGCTTTGCCTGACCACTCGGCATGAAGAGACAATACTTGCATGTCTTCACATCCATGAATAAGACAGTCCTCATCCACAGACTGCACTATCTTTCCAAGGACCTTGCTCTCCACCAGCTTAAAATCCTCAACCACCAGGCCTAACCAGAGCAGCTGGAGTGCTTTGTGGGTTTTATTTTTGGGTTGGTGGGCTTTTTTTCCTAATGCAGGTATCACAAAAAGAAAGGTTAGTGGGCAACCTAACATGGCAAATAAGTGTGATTCAGTACCTTGCCTCTGACACAGGCCAATACAAGGTGGTTTAGAGGATGGAGCAAGAGGCCTCAGTGGACAATTATGGAACAAACTGCCCTTTCTTTGATCCTTTACCTGTTAAGAGATTGGGTTATGTCTGAAAAATACAACTTCTAAAACAAGTTCTTTAGCTAAAGCAAGTCTGAACATTTCCACTCATAAGTGCTTGATCTTTTGTGAATCCCGCTCAGCTCTTAGCCTCAGTGCTATTATGTGGTAGTGAATTTCCACAGATTAGACATCATGTGAAAATACTTTAAAATCATTATTCAGTTTGATGCCTATCAGTTTCACTGAATTGCCTTCACCTCAACTGAAGAATACATTCCAGCTCCTTCACCTCTGCACAGCAGTCTTCCTCAGGCTTGGCACCCAGCATTGTTGAAAAGCAGAGGAAAACTGAGCCCACCCAAGTGATGCTTATCCTGCATTCCAAACATTGCAATGCTATTCTCACACTCCTACACGGCCTTCCATACCATTTCCTTCCTAAGCACAGCTCCTAGGAGGACACTCCAGAAAGGGTAGTTCATGTCATTCCAAATATGAGACATCCTGCAAGCTGCTGCTCTTGGCCCTCTCTGTCTGAGCACATTAGCAGTAAGACCATACATGTACATCCTGACAACGAAGAGAACAATTTCCGAGTCTGGAACAAACAGTGGGGCAAAAGAGAGAAAAAAAATAATTAAGTAAAAAAGATTCAGCCAGATAAGACTTACAAGCTGGGGAAACAAGCAAACTGCTCCTAGGAAGGGAAAAAAAGCAGGGGTCTCATAGTGCCCACTTGTCTTAAACAAGGCAGGGCCTGACTTGCACTCTAGCAATTCCACCATGCTACACAGCATAGAATACATAGGACAGTGGATCACACAAGGGTCTGCTTCATTTTAAAGTCATGGCTTTAAAAGTCTCCTTTAAAGTCTCCTTTTCATCTCTGCTCCACTGAGCTTTACTAAAGCATTCAACACCACGGGTATCCAAGCATCTTATAGACACTTACGGACTCTTCCTCAAATCTGCAGTAAGATGGGTGTTAATTGTATTCTGCAATCAAGGAACAAAGAGCAAGAAACAGTAATGATCTGAACACATTCACACAATAAATCTGTGGCAGAAATTAGGTATCCTACATTGCAGTTCAGAATTCTGACCGCAGGGTCATCCCCTCCAACCAGCTGTAAAGGTACTTCAATTTTAAGAAGTAACATTCTTTCTACTACAGCTACAGACCCAGCCAATCAAGATCTAAGGAAAAGCCCTCAGGTGGGGGAACTGGCAGAGAAACAGGATGGACGATTTCATGCCCTAAGGCATTAGCCCTGCTTGCATAGATTACGCACATAGTTCCTTTGTAGTCCTATGTGAAATGAATTGCAGAGAGGATCTTATTTACCCAGTTACTAGTGACCCGAAATACACAGAGCTAGCACAAATGTCACAAGCACTCACTCTCTCTGTAGCTCAAGGTGTCGTACAAAAAGGGGGTATCTTCCCAACCAAAGCCTTCAAGAAAGGAGATGAACAGACCCAGCTTCCGGACCTTAAATTTACTCTCAAAGTATCAACCAAGATGAACAGCCAAGAAAATCTGCTCTATTATGACAATTTCAGTTCCTGATAACCTTAGTCAAAAGAGCAGAGATGAGTCAGAAAGATGTCCAGCCAGATCCTCATTTCTTAGCAGAGAAATCTTGCCCTCAATCTGTATCACGTTCAGACCATTTGAGACCCCTACCTGTTACGTATCTCCCAGCAACATGAAAGGCAAAGGGTTATTAGCCACTACTACATTATTCTTGTCACACTGTGCTGTAAAATCTAGGCCTTTGCTAACAAGTATACATGACAGTTAATTTGTTATGATCTAACCTCAAAAACTATTTCTTGGGACTACGCTGTAGATGTGGTGACACATGGAAATCTCAGAGAATTCAGTTTTCAGTGGATCCTCCATAAAACACAGCAGACATTTTAACAGATTAGGGAGTTCACCTTCAGAAAAATCATCAGCCTCCAGGACTCAAAAGCATCAAGCCTACTTCAACTACCGAAAAAAAGTCATGTTTTACTGAAACTTGTTTATTTTGCTATTGTTCAAACAGCTTGGCTTTCTTCACCTTTTTAAAAACACTTTACATACCATACCAGCTGCCAAACCCTTTCTCCAAGCCAGCTCTGGTTCCATTCACACCAGCACACCAAAAATCACTTGTGCCATCTGACTTCATTTGTCCTGCTCTGGGACAAAAGGGGGCGCAGACCTGCAAAGGACTATACCTCTTTGAAAGCTAGTCTATTTCCCCTACATACTATGCCACATGATTGTACTTAAAAGTGGATAGCAGAGGTAAGAATTAAAGGTCTGAAAGCTGCAAAGCAATAAGTCACTTGCAGCAGCCAACCAGCGACTTGAAACAGATTGGAAAAGAATGCACCTTTGGTCAGAAAGCTGGTTTGAGGAGGCAACAGGTCTTGGCACATAACTCATCCCCTCCTGATCCACTGCCTCGTTAATATTAAAGATTAAAATAGCCACGGGCTGCACTTTGGAACTCCGCTGGCCCTGCTGAAAGGCATTCCCATGATTTCAAGAGCACTGGCTGCCTGGAAAGGAATGAAAAGCCAAAAGCTCCTGATACCACAGCTAAGACCTGCTAGCTTAAATGCAGATTTAACATCCAGAAGCTGAAACACACTGCATGCAAAGCACTGTTGGGATACATATGCTTTCTGCAGTGATTCACTAAGTGAAGAAAAGAGAAAGGAGCTGTAATGAAAGTGATTTGACAACTGAAAGGTATGATCAAAGGACCAGCTGCTGGGCACCAAACAGCTGCCCCTCTAAAATGGATCTCAGTGGTGAGTTCAGGAGAGGACAGAAAGCCCAGTGGTACACCTGCACCATGCATCAGGGGATCAGTTAAAATACGGGTGGAAAAAACAATGTGGTGGAAGAAATAACCTAACAGAAGAGAGGATCACTAACTTTGACATTGCAACTATTGCAACAGCAGGATCATCAGAAAGGATTTCATAGGGATTCTGGCTGCGCAGACTTCTTGTGATTACACAGAGAACACAGCTACTTCAGCACTGGCAGAACAGACTTTAGACTGCTTCTCTGGATGGCACGAAAAGAGCACTGGCTTACATCTTTAATTGCACTTTTCTTCCCAGGAGCTCTTACTGAATTTTTCAGGGTCACTCCCATTCCATTGACACTCCTGGCCTCTCAATTCGGGCAATGTAGGCCTACTATGATGCAGAGAACACCATAAAGAGGGACAGTTTTTCAGGTATGTGGTTCACATATTCTCAAAAAATTCAAGTAGTGGGACCAAAAGAACACAGTCTGACTCAGCATCAGCTCATTCCTGGCTTTCTTACCTGCTGTCTGATGCTTCAACAAGGATTCATTGCTTCCTCTTACGCAGGCCCTTTATCCCAGTTCCTTCTCTGAATCTGTAAAATAGAGATGCATACCTCTGAAAAGCTTTTGCTGGCACAGAACTATCTACATTTGATGGATGATTCTTTTCAGCGGACAACCTCCACCTGGCATCTCTCAGATCTAGGTCATTCTCAGCCTTGCCAGACTTGCATATCATTTGCACACCCTAATGTCTACCAGTGCAATCTCCTGCCCATCTAAAAATCCATTTATTAGCACTCAACCTTTTACTCTGCTTCATGCAGTGTGCTCAGGCCCAGAGCCAGATGCAGTTCAGTATTTATTGTTCACCTGTTTTTCTTTAAAGTCTTCCCACATTCCCAGGGGCTGCTCACTAATTCTATAGTAGGAAGCATCCCTTGCACTAGAGAGGGTGTCCAGGCTGGCAGAGAACTTCCCATTCCCCCCTGACAGGTTTGGCACCAGAAGAGTGCTGCTCCCTCTCTGTGGAAGCACTGCTTCCAACTCTGCCTCTGTCAGTTATACTCTTGTTCCTCAACATACACATGCTGGCCCAGACTTGTTTCACTTTGCAGCTCCTACTCCAGCAATGCTCCCTGCACAGAATCTGCTTTCTCATCGCCCACACCACCTACCTCTCCATCACCCAGACAAGGCTACACTCTGCATGGACCTGGTTCGGCCTGCCGATTTTGTGCCTGCTCCGCTCCCCACCACAGGTCTCCCCCCCGGCAGGGAGAGCTCCCTAATGCCCTGATGGCCGAGGCGATGGCACTACCGTCATCCCCCAGGGCGGTGGCCCCTTCCCCGGGGCCGAGGCTGTGACCCTACCACCCTCTCGCACCCATCTGCCGCCCGCTCCCCCTGCCCACGGTGCGACCCGCCCGGACCCGCTGCCCTCGGGGGACTCGACACCTCCTCCCGGCCCCAGGACACACACGGGGGCAGGGGCGGCAGCCCCCCGCTCGCAGAGCGCCGGCCCGAAGCGCGCCCGGGACGGCCTGCTAGGCCCGGGGGCGCGGGGGGCCCCACCCGGGCCCGGGCTCGGTCCCCAGCCGGTCGCGTTCCCCGCTCCCCGCCCCCGGGGCCCCAGCCCGGCTCTGACCCGGTCGGGCTCGGCTCCGCCCGGGGTCCCAGTGACTTTGCGGCCGGTTCTGCCCCGGTTCGGCCCCGCCTCGGGCCCGCCCCAAACTTTGCCCCCGCTCGGCCCGGCCCCACGCTCTCGCTTCAGGCCGCCATTTTGCCGCGGGGCACGCCGGGTAATCCGGCGGAATCCCCACGCCGCAGCGCAGCTGCGTCATCGGGCAGCACGGGAGGGGGCGGGGCCAGGCGCGGCGGTGGGCGGGGCCAGGCGCGGCTCCCCGGTCACCGCGGCAACCCGAGGGGCGGGGCGGGGCGGGGCGGGCGGCGGGGGAGAGGGGCGACGGGACGAAACCAACGGGGAGCGCGGGGGTGGGGGCCGGGACGAGCGAACCCGAGTGTCGGAGGGGGGGGCCAGAGTCGCTGCCCTCCCCTTAGTGGGGGCGAGGCGGGTGGCGCTTCTGTAGCAGCGGTGCCAGCGGGCTCAGGCTGCCGCCGTGCCGGCTGGGCCCGGTTGCCCTCTGCGGTCTGGTGGGGTCCGAGGCCATGGTAGCAAGTGGCGGGTGGGAGCTTCGGGCAGGTCCGCGTTTGTCTGGGAAAGCTTTGCCAGGCTGTTCGGGCTCCTTCCCGGGAGGCCCCGTGGAGAGGCCTCCCCCCACGCCTACACCGCCCCCCCCCCCCCCCCCCCCCCCCCGCTCCCCACTAGGAGAAGGTTCCCGTGAGGCCTCTGCACGGCTCTGGCAGTGGGGACACTTGGGGACGCGGTCACACCACGAGGCTAAGCCTGGACGTTCATATTGCAATAAATATCCCTAATGAGACAGGCCGGCTCAAATAGTACCACCAAGGACATGGCACAGGGGTAAACAAAGAAACGGGGCCCACGTGCCCTCAGGTAGGAAACTGGCAGGGTTGAGATGTCTTTAAATGTATTGAAGGACACAGGACTGGCCGACAGGCTGTCCTTCAGGTGCTTTTTCACTGCCTGGCTCTGGCAGAGGCCTTTCACCTGGCTGGGGCAGGATGCAGACCCTGCCCCTGCTCCTGCCCCTGCGCTTGCTTCTGGAGGCTGCAACAGAGCAGCCAGGCTGCAGCCCTTGGCCACCTCGCAGGCTGCCTCCGAGGTTACGCAGATGAGAGCAGACCTTCAAAAGAGGCAGCTCAACCCTCGAGTTGATGAAGATGACAGAAAAAAAATAGTATAGGCTGATCACAGCAATTAGAGCCTGCGGGTGTGCTCAGGACCCCAAAGTGGGCTCACAGTAACTGCAGGGTGATCTGCCCTCTTCAAGTTTTTGCCAGCCAGGACAATTTACAGGAGCCAGTGTCCAGCATCAGCTCCTTCCCCGTGTTACATGCCTCAGTTTTTGAGAAACGTCCTGACAGTCTGCAGCATACCACATCCTGTCACTAGAGAAGTATATAAGCCCGTCTGTGGAGCCAGGTCGAGAAGGAGGAAGAGGGGGAGAGTAGTAAATGGAAAAATCCACCTAGAACCCTCAAGAACAACTGCCTGCTTCTTAAAGGAGAGGGCCTGAGGGCAGCATGTACCAGTCAAAGGAGGACAAGAGCTAGTCAAACCTGGACACAATTTGGTAACGTGCTTTGGCCTTTATTTGCAATATCCTCCACTCTATTGTTCTAGCCTTGGGACTTCAAGAAGTCAATACATTTTGATTTTGAACCAAATTGCCCCATTATTACACTCTGAGCTCACAGAGGTACTTTGTCCATTGTTCCTCATGCCTGCTGCGCAGACTTAGTCACCCTCTGCTCCCCTTCCCTGTTATAATTTCTTTCACAAACATCTTCTGAATTGATTATTCACATGGTAAATAATGGAGCCTAGTCCAGAGGAAATTTGCGTGGTTGAGAAAAGTCCTGATAGTATTTGGATGATGTTCCTCAATGTACTACATTTACAAATCCTTCAGATTTGTGTTCAGGTAGTACCAGGCTCGCAGCACTGCAAACTCTGCCCAAATGGTCCCCTCTCTTACACAATAAAAGACAGGTGCTCAGCAGGACCCTGCTTCCATGACCTTGGGAATATTGTGCAAAAACGTCTGCTGCGCACCCAGCAAGTGCCGTCTGCACCATGCCACACGTCAGCCAGGGATATTTCAAGAAAGCCTTCGGTACTCGTGCCCCCATAAATTCTCCAAATCCTCCCTGTGCCGGAGTCAGATAACAAGCAGAAGGACAATGGCTCCAAGAATCCAGGCTGCCCATCTGCTCTGCACTTCCAGATTCTTGCTTCCACAGCACCAGCTGATGAAATTTTCATAGCTGATGAGGTTTCTCATTTCCACCGGGCCTTGCTGCCTTGGAGCCTTCACAGTTGTGGTCTGTTCAGGTTTCCGTGGGTGCGCACTGATGGCAGCAATGATTACAGTCCTGTGCTTGCTTTCGGTGACCTGTCAGAGTAGGATCTTCAAGCTTTTTGCAAGCCTAGGTGAAACAAGCCCCGCAGGAGGGAGAGAGTTTGATTTTCAGATGGTCTCAGCATCTACTGCTTCCATTAAACTCAGCTCTTCTCAAAATCACATCCCAAGGTCAGACAGCCAAAAGGAGACAGGAACTGAACTCTGGATGCCTGAACACCAGTCGCCTGCTCTGAGCACCAAAACCCACTCTTTCCTCGGATCCTGAAAGCCTTGATTCCCAATCCCTCTCCCTTTCCTCACACATTCACCCTACCTTTTTCTGTATCCAGTATGCTTGTGAGCTGGACTGACCACTGCCCTGAGCCCAGAGATGTGACATGATGCAGAAGCATGACGTTAGGTTACATTATATTCATTTATATAACACCATTAATACCAAAGTGCTGCTCCCTGCTAGAGCCAGTTGCTCGCTAAAGCCTCTGAAGTTCAATTAACAAGCACCAGGTAATCTAACACTTGACTCCCAATAATCCTTTTATTTTAAGGGGCCTCTGGCGGATGTAAAGCCCTCAGCAAACAGTCCTGGAAGTACATTTGAGATTCTCTCAAATACCAGCTGAATTTATGACCCTTAGTGAAGAGCAGGGAAGAATCTCTTCAAAATACTTTCCAGCTGGCAGCACTTTATATAGACCCCTGTAACTGTATAAAAGGAACCCCTGGAGGGGCAGGTGCCACCCTGTGGAGGGACAAATCCCTCTGAAGTGCCTACGGTCTTGGCTAGTGAAGAAGTAAATGCCAGAAATAATGTTTCCGCACCAGAAGAAGGCAGTGCAGGCTTGGTCCTCTTGAGTTCCCTGCTAACCCAGGTCAAGCAGGGAAGATGGCGGGTGCCAGACCACCCTTTGGTGGCTGGCTCAGAGGCTGTCACCCGCCTGAGAGTTGCATGAAGTCCCATTTCCTCCAGCTTGGATGCTGCAGTCCTGAAGGGACTCTTAGGAAACACATGCCTCTTCCGCTACCTCTCTGACTCCAGCTACACAGAGGATTCCCCAGTAGACCTCAGATGGGAAACCCTCAGAGGCAGAAAAGGTTTCATGGATGAGTTGAGCCCACCAAAACCAAAAAATCTGAGACATATTTTGAGCAGAGCTTGCACTCTGGGATATGCCAGTACAAGAGGAGCTCAGCACCCAAAACCAACAGCATCTCGGGAACAATAAGATCAGTGAAGCACAGCCAGTCTGGGACAGCCAAACAAGTCTGTGGATGCAGAATTGGACAGCCAAACACATCCTGCCAGTATGCCTGGAGCATGCACCTACCAGAAAAATACAACCCACCAGTAAAACAGTTGCTAACAACACCCACGTGTATAATTCAGTCCATCCCGCTACATAAGAGTGAGGGTTGGGGCTCAATTTTTACATGAAGACGCAACCCTCAGAAAAATCCTGGAGTTTTTTCACAGGCAAGTGCTTAGCTGTCAGGCTCTCCAGCAACAGTGGCTGAAGAACAGAACTGTGCTGACCCATCCCAGCCCAAAGTGCTGTTTGTCTTATGGGACTGCCTAAAGGCACCCATCATGTTTGGGATTAATTGTGCTGGGCACTGCACAGAAAGACAAGCAGACACAATATCCTGCCCCCAAGGCTTGAATCTCTGAACCTCTTGAATCTCTTTCAAAGCATCTCTGCCAATACAGGATGGAGGACAAAGGCAGAACTGGAGAACAATGACAGAAACCCACTGTTGCAGTACCCTGGTGCTTGGCATGGCTCCATGATTTCATGCCACCACGGGGTTTGAGCAGAGAGGGATGCACAGCTCACACTGGTATTTCAGACATACTTAGGGGTGCTTTCCCCCAACCTGTATGCTTGATGAATACATTGCACATCAATATTTCCCTATTACAATTGCCACCTATGCATGTTTTTTATAATTATAAATGCATATGTATAAAAATAGAATAAAAGAAATAGATATCGGTGACCCCTACTGGCCATTTCTAACTAGCCATAAAACAGCGCAGCAACAACTTCCTCTCACCTCTTGCCCTGTCCCTAGTGCAGTCTTTCGTAGGGGGGCGGGGAGCGCACAGCCTGGCAGCGGTGGATTTGCACTCTTTGCCCTCACTTTGCTTCAGCTGCATCATTCCTGGGGGCAGGCAGCAGAAAGCAGGGTCTTCTGGCCTCAAGTATTTGATTGTGGCATCCCCCTCATCCTCATCTCTCTTCTCACCGTTGGCTCCATGCCATACTTGTCTGGTGAACCGATCCCGGCTCTTGCACCAAGCGCTGCACAGGTGCTTCCAACTCTTACTCTGCATGGCACCATGGGTCTGCAAGGGACCAGGTACTGGGCTGTGATCTTGTACAGGGTATTCTGTCAGAAAGCCAGTTCCCAGCTGGGACCCATGCCATGGTTACCACTGCTCCCTGGGGGGAGCTCCCCGCAGGAGGAGCTGCCCCAGCACTGCACAGTTTCTCCTCCCAGCAGCCTCGCCCGAGCCCCGCCAACGGTCCCTGTAAAGCCTTTGCCCCAACGGGTGCTAAATGCAGTGTGGGTGCTGCTGTGCAACAGAGACTGAAGGGCAGTTGCCCTCTCATGCCAGCGACTGAGCCTGGTGAAGGAGTGGAGAGAAGTGGCATGTCTGCCCGACAGGCAGGATGGCTGCTCCAATGCAAGGCAAAACTCTACGGGAAGCAAGGGCTGGAGTCACGGTGTCAGCCTCAGACCGAGACTAGAGGGGCTCTGCCTTCCTTCCCCTTTGTCAAAACTTGTTTAGCTTGTCATGCTAATAAAGTGTTTGAAATGAGCTGAGTTAAAAGTATGTGGAGAGGAAGGGGGAGGATGTCTCACCAGAGCACATGGGGAAGTGGCGGAGGGGTTAGGCGTGACGCTGGCTCTCGCTGGTGTGCGCAGGCGGATGGGGCTTTGTCCAGGTGTGGGGCAGAGCGCTCACCTGCATGCAAGGGGAGGACACTGCACGCTAGGGTGTCGGGGACAGCACTTCACCAGGGTGCACAAATAGGGGGAAAGGAGATGATCCCCCAATCCCTCTGAGGGCAGAGCAGGGACTCACAGGCTCTTTCAGGTAGAGGCACGTGGCTGCGTGTCATCTCCCGAGGAGCCCTTCTGCATGCCTAGCACGCGTCTCCAGCTCACAGAGACCTTTTTTTTTGTGAAATCTGCAGCACTACTCTCCCCATGCAGCTCTTGTTGTTTATAGGGATGGGTCCAGGCAGGCCAGGGAGGAATTACCTTTCCCTAGGACACGCTTGGTGCTTGGCTGAGCACACTGCTTCCCTGCTTCACGGGAACTACTGAAGGCCAAGGAGCCAGTCAGTCTGCAATTAGCCTCCCCCCCAGCACTCGTCCACATCCCCTGGGGCTGCTAATTACGGACTCCTCTCTTCTGCACCCAGGGTTCAAGCCTTTCTAAGCACAGGCTGTAGTAGTTTCGTAAAACGACCTTGAAATTCACTGCAACAGGCTCTCCTGCCAGGTTTCACTGCAAACGCCAAGATATGCCGACCTCTGTAAACACCCAGAAGCAAGATCAGAGGCAAGCACTGAGGAAGCTCAAAACATTTGCTTCAAGAGACTCCCGTTAAATGCTTGCACGTTCCTGGTGAGATTAAGAGGTTTCATTGCTAGAGCTGCCAGCTGGAAAGGAAAAGGGAGAGGGCATGGCTGGAGGTGGGCTTCGAGGCACCTGTGGCTGTGTGCCAGCAAAGGGAAAGCCTGGCAGACATCCCCTTCCCTCTCTGGTCCTTCCAGACCTCCTCCCGGCAGTGGGAGGCAGGTGGGGGAAAGGGGTACACTCCCTGAAGTCTGTGCCCTTGGGAGAGCCCTGACATTAGCTGTCACACCCGCACACAGAGGGAAGCCAGAAATCACAGGGCAAAACAAGATCCTACACCTTCTCAATGGACTCATGGGGGTTTTTTGAAGGGGGATGACTCAGTCTTTTAAGCTGTGGGGGCGCAAGGTAAAATATCTTTTCCCTAGCCACCCTCCACCTATACCTCTGTCTCTTTCCCTCACCCTTCAAGTCTAACTCCTCTCGCTTCCAGTATTGCACCTTTTTTTTCCTGGTGGCTCTGTCCTCTTTTGGATAGAAGTACTGAGGGTGGGCTCAGGGAATCTGTATCTCAAAATAACATGTGACTTAAGCTTACTTTTCCAGCTCCTCACAGCAGGTTTGGAGGCTGCCAGGTACTGAACTCAAGTCCATCACAATGACACATGCACTCTCCTACACTCAGAGGATCTGTTTTATTGGAGCAGCCCATGAGGCAGTCAGATTTTAACTAGTCCCAACAGGGCAGCTGCCTGGAGGCCAGTGCAGGGTACAGGCACCCCACCAGTAAGCAGCAGCCCTGATGATGAGGTACTCCCTGTAGCTGTCTCAGAGTGGAGGAGCGTCAAGCTGGCAGTCAGAAGCTTGGACGGAGGCTGACATTTGGCTCTGAATACCCAGGAATCACCTCTCCAGGACATCTCACAGGCACCACCAGAGCATCCATACAGTCCATCCCCCCTTGGCCTTGGTGATGGGAAATGTGTGCTGGACCACCCAGTGGATCCAGTGGGTATGTATGGATGGTGTCCCCTCACGACCAGCATCCTTCCTCTCCCAGGGCCAGGTCCGCATGGCTCAGGGGAAGGTTCAAGCATTGCTCTGTGCAAAATTACTGAAGAACCTGCCCTCATGGAAAGCTGCTCCTTACTCTTGGCCTGGAGTTCATCTTCAGTGCCCTGGAGCAAGAGAGTTTACAGCTCTTTGGAGCTCACTCCTATTTATTCTCACTACCTATATAAATGCCTGGTCATTATTTAAATTAATGCCTTTTTTTGTTACTCCGTGACAATGAGTTCACCGGATCATCAGCGTTTAGGATAAAGGCAATCCTTCCTGTCATTCATTTTGACTGTACTTATTTCTGATTTTGCCGTGTGTCCTGGCAGACCACAAAGGATGCAAATAAAAGAGGCTCATGCTGAGCCTAGGCAGTGTTCCCGGGGACTCCAGGGTTGCAGGGAATGTGACACTGGGCTTGGGCAGCATTCCTGGAGGCTTTGGGAAAACACAAAATACATCCTGGGGTAGCCCAGGGTGGCTACCCTTAATGCAGTACTGAAACAGAGGAGGGTGAATCCCAGGGCAGCTTTCAAACACTGAGGCAGCCCTTGCAGAGCCACCAGGCCAAGGGAATTAGGTAGCCCTTTCCCCAGGGTCATTTCTGGTGGCCTCAGCCACCAGACCTAGGAAGGTTTGAAGGGCTTTTGGAGGCTGAACTGCACTTTTGCCACCAGAGAGCAAAACTGAAAGCAGGGCAACACAGGATGGATTCACCAAGACCACAGCTTGGCCTTTTCTCCATTGTTCCCCAGATCTGCTGCCAGTCCTGCTGTTGAGTGTATGCATTGTCATCTGTCAACCCAGCCACGCTCCACAGAGTGGCAGATCATTGAGATGGTGAAAATTGGGAGGGAAGAGGCGGGAGGTTTTCCACCTTCGACCTTCACCCTTTCCCTGCTTCTCTTTCACCCGCCCCCTCCACTTCCCCGCTGCAGGCACAAACACCTACTGCCCATGGAAGCTATTTCTAAGCAATCCCGGGCATCTGGGGAATGAGGGTCTGAACAAATATCGGAGCGTGCGTGTGCAGTGAGCACGCACACACACACACACGCACACACACACACGCACAGCCACGGTGCTGCTGCAGAGTCAAATATAGACCTTGGGGAAGGGGGAACAATGGCTGGGGTTGGGTTACATGGCTGCAGGGCCAGCGAGCTGCTGATGTTTGTTGTGGGCTGGGGTGGAATGGGAAAAGCAAGGGGGGTGGGATGGGGGAGAACATTTGTTTTAACCCAGAGACCCCGGGCTGGTGCTGTGCGTAAGGCAGAGAGGGTGATCCGGAGTGAGAGCTGCGGGAGAGGATGATCATTTGAGTTGGCAGCTCAGAGGTGTTTGCGGTCTTTCTCCAGCTGGTTTGTGCTGCTTCTCTGCTTCCCTCAAGGGATTAGAGTGGGCAGGAAGGGGTGAGTTTCTCTGGGATTCTGCACAGGGAAGAGTTCCTTTCTCTCCTTGCTCTGGGGAAGGCTCCTCGGTGGAAGAGAAGAGACGACATCACCTGTTCCCTCAGCCCAGCATCTGCTCCTCACCCCTGATGTCCGGCTGCCTCCAAGGTGCAGGTTCCAGACACTGGAAGAAAGAGAAGCAGCTCCAGCTGGTTTTGACAGGTAATTCCTCCCTCCGGCTGGGAGCAGTGATGGTGTGTTTGAAGGACGGCAGGGGAGGGAGCCTGCAGCTGGCACGTGTTGGAGGGGAAGACTGTGGCGACGGGTCATTCCCATTCCCACTCCAGATCTCTGCTTTGTGGGATTTCCTTCACTGGAAGGAAAAGCAGTGGAGGGACTCTTATGGCTAGGAAAAAATCCTTCCTAATTCTGACCCAGCAGCTGTTGCATCCGAGACGCCTCTAGGGATGGCATGGCAGGGATCAGAGCCCAGTAGAGCAGGGTCTAAGCCAAGTGCAGGAATCCCCTCCTCAACGCCCATTTCTTGGGTCCACAAATAGAGCTACTCTGCCTGAATCACCCTGGGCAGCCCAGGGGCTGCCAGAGCAAGCCTGGGACTCAGGAGCGTTCCCAGGAACAGGACAGGAGTCCTTCAGTGCTGAGGCAGGAGTGCACCCAAGGTCCATGGTGCTTGGGGTTCCCTTGTGATCCCTTCCCCCTCCTCTGTACCCACCTTTTTTACTCCCACTCATCCCTGCCTGCTTCTGTCTGTGATACTCGCACACAAAACTAAATCTCAAACCCCAAACCCCATTTCCTCAAATATGCCCATTTCCCCTGCTCTAAAATCCCACGCTGGTTTCTGTTCTCCATTCCCCTGCCTCGGCGTTCAGATCTCCAGCAACCAGCTTTACCTCCTCAGCCTGGATGGCCCTCGTTCCGTGCAACAGCTCTCACCTCTGAGAGAAGCGGTATGGGGAGAGCCATGTGTCCTGCTCCACTGACTAAAACTTAACCGCGTCTCCCTCTCCCACAGCACTCGTGTTGTGGACACAGATACTTACAGATATCAACTTGCGCAGGGACCCCTCCACAAGCACCCTCCTACCTGCCCATTCAAATGCACACAGAGCATCGAGAGGGTTTTCTTAGGTGCATTTAACCAAGTGAGGCACAGTTGTGCAATGGCGTTGCAGCACAGCGTGGTCAGGATGGGGGCAGATCCCAGCAGAGGAGCGCAAGAGCAGGTGAGGATGTTGCAGGTCATGGTGTTGTATCTGAGACAGTGTAGGCAGTAGGATTCCAAGGAGGAGGTGAGGGTGAGGCTGAGCAGCCTACACTCAACGTTGGAGGTGCCGCCAGTAAAAACTTGGCCTCCAACCATGACTGGCAGAGCAAAGAGTGCAAGGCAGGGTGTTGCAGGGGTCAGAGGAGAAAGGTGGATCCTCCCAGGTCCTAGAGCAGCAGTGACTAAGGGAGAGGCTGTCTGTTTTTTAACCGAGTACCAGGAGCTGCACTTTGCTCTCAGCCTCCCCCTCTCCCTTTTGCTGTAAGCCCCAGATATGGTGGAAACCAGGACTCAGAAGCAGGCTGAGCTGGACGTGAAGGATTGGGGGATGAGAATGGATGGAGGACCACAGGAAGCATCTTGAGACAGAGCTGGTGCACACCTGTCCCATAAATACCTGAGGAGCTGATGGAGCAGCCTGAGCAGCAGGAGGTTTAGACCTCTTTGGCCCTCAGGGAACTTGGAGCAGTTAGGTGGGGTGACAGAGAAAGGAGAAGGCAGTGCTCCTGGCTGACAGAAGAGCAGGAAAGAGGCAGGAAGGAGGCAGCTCCTGCAGCAGTGGGCAGGGTGGGAGGCTCCCATGTTATTGGTCAGTAGGGTTGTGTTGTCCAGACCTGCCGAGGATGGAGCAAGCAGGGGTCTGCAGTCAGAGCCAGCAGAGAGCTGGGCTTTGATGGGGCTGCTGGCTGTTGGGCTCTCTGGGGGTGCTGGGGCCCACAGTGCCACCCACGACTGACGCAGGGTGCGTGGTGCTGATGGGGCTGTCAGGAACTGCAGAGGGCTGGGCAGCCTGGAGAAGGTGAGATCAGGGATGAGGTGAGCTTTGTCTGGTGAGGTGAGATGGGATGTGGAAGCATCCACATAAGTGCCAGTAGAATGTGGTTCTTCTTCTTTCCTGGTGGATAATAGAAAAACTCGTGGGGCACAGGGGTAGAAGAGGACTGGCTGCAGTGAACTTTTAGTCTAATTAAGGGTTGCTAGGACCTCTGAAAATGACAGCTATGATCATGTCAAGTAGCAGAAATGCCATGCAAGGTGCAGAGGAGAGCAGACGGCTGTTCGTCCCGAAGATGTGATGGCCCAACCCCTCTCCCAGGTTGTCTTATTGTTCACCGATGTGCTGGTGTCCATGGCTTGTCAGCAGCAGCCAGCGAAGTGCCAGGGACCACAGCATTGCCGGATGGCTTCTTTCTTGTGGGGCGACCGGTCCTCGTTGCACCGTACTTTAAGGACGGGGCTTTGCCAGTGGAGGTTCGTTAGTGGCCCCCGAAGCCATCAGGGAAGGGCTGCAGGAGGCGTTTTCGCTTATTCCGGTTAATTTGAGCGAAATGAGGGCTCGGGTCATCCCGCACCTTTTTTCTGAGAGAGGAACCAAGCGTCGAGGCGGCGGTGCCCCGCGGGAGGCCGGGGCCCCTACCCAGGCGTGTGTGGGCAACCTCGAGGGGGGCGAGCGCTGTGGCCCCCGGAGCCCCGGGCGGGTGTCTCCCCAGCAGGGCCGCGCCCCGGTGGGGGGGGGGGCACCCCTAGCCCGGGGCACCCCTAGCCCGGGGCACCCCTCCATCCTCTGCGGGCAGGTCCTGGGGGAGGGGACCGGTGACCCCTCGCAGACGCAGCCCCCCCCCCCGCCACCCCCTCGGGGCGCTGCGGGGCGGGCAGGCCCGCGTGGGGCCGTGTCCCCCCCCCGCCCCCCCCGCCCCCGGCGGCGGGAGCAGGGCAGGGGTGAGCGGGCAGGGCGGGCCGGGCCGGGGGCTGCCTGCGGTTTGGGGCGGCGGGAGGCGGGATGTCCCGGGGAGGGAGCGGGGATGTGCAGGCACACGCAGCCGCTGGCAGGCGGCCGGGGCTGCACGGCGGCGGCGGCGGCGGCAGCGGCGGCGGCGGGCGGAGCGGCGCGGCACACGCGGCGGCAGCTCCCTCCGCAGCCCCGCGCCTCCTCAGCCCCGCCGCCGCCGCGCCGCGCCGGGCATGGCCGCCCCCCGCCGCCGCGCCCCGCGATAGCCCCACGACCCGCCGCGTCGCCGAGGTGAGCAGGGGGGCGGGGGGGCAGCGCGCGGCGGCGACCGGCACCCCCCCCCGCCTCCCCGGGTACCCCCCCCGCACCGCCGCCGCCGCAGGGGGACCGGCGGGGCCGGGGCGGTATGGGGCTCCGCGGAGCGTCCCCTCCGGCCGGCCGTGGGGGTGGGGGGGAAGGCGGGTGCCCCCGTGGCCGTGCCCCGCCGTGGGGGCACTGGGGGCTTGGGGTGGTCCCAAAGGCGCGGGAGGGGGTGGGGGGGATGCGACGACAGGAGCGGCGAGCCGCAGCGGCGCGGCATCCTCCGGGTTCCCAGCCCTGCCCCCGGACCCCCAGCCCGGAGGGGTCCCTCATAGCCCCCAGACCGGGGGCAGTGCCTGATAGGCCCCCTCCGGAGGTTGTCCCTGGTAGCCCCTAACCGTACGGAGGTCCCTAATACCCCCGAGAGGGAGGTTAATAGCCCCTCGGGGGCATCCCTAATAGCCCACAGTCCCTGGGGGGCTGGTAGCCCCCAGCCTGGCCAGGCGGTAGCAGAGGAGTGGGATGGAGGGAGCTCCCTCCCCTGTGTCCATGCGACCCAGAGCCAGGCCAGCCCAGGTGCCGCTCACACCTCCCTGGGGCAACGGCTGCCCCCCAGGATGCCCCCGGCGCCTTGCTGGGGTCCAGGACAGCCCCTGGGTGGGAGCTGGGAGCAGCGCCCGTGGGGCAGCTACGTCAGGAGGTCTGAGAGGCTGCGCCTCAAGTGGGAGACTGTGGGGAGCCATGGGGGAAACGACCTTTGCAATGACATGTGGTTGAATGTTGAGCTCCCCACAGCCCTGAAGGAACACGATATACCCACTGTTCGGCCCTAAATTATTTTATAAGTTTCATAGGAATTGCTTCACCTCCCCTGAAACGCAGCAGCTGTTTGCCACTGCCCAGTGTTTTGGGGCAGGAGGTGAAGTAGGGTCCTGTGAGTGTGGGGACAAGGGGACCATGGGGGAGGGAGGATGCAGCGGTCCGTGCTGGGATTTGGCTGGGCTGGTGACAGTAACATCCTGTAGCCTCTCTGAAAATGCTGCATCCTTCATTGGTGATGGTTTGTTTGCTGGAGAGATGCTTTGAGCAACATCATTGCTGTTGTGGGCTATTTTGTCTGGTCCAGGCAGGGCCCCCAAAACCCCTTCCTGCAATTCATGTGTATGTGTGGGTGGGTGGGAGGACTTCTGTCCCCATCTGAGACGTCTTTCATGCAACTGTTGACCCAGCACAACCTTCCCAAGCTACCGAGTCAAGCTGAAAGTGGAATGGCCCCTGTCCATCACACCCACGCAGCTGGATGGAGTCTGCTCCATACCTTCACCACTCTTCTAGCAGAACTGTTTAACCCCTCCCATCTCATTATAGTAATATATTTATGATATCACCCTCGAATTTCCTGCCCTTAACAACCCCAGAAGGCTGGGAGGGAATGAAGTGTTTTTGGAAAGTTATTTAATGTTACTTCAAGAGGGCAGGAGGCGGTCGGAAAATAGATGGGTGCAGGAACCCTGGGCTGACAGGGCTCTCTGCAGGACAGCCGAGGAAAAGGACCGCACCTAGTGAGAGCTGCATGTTTGCCTTTGCTACCTGGGGCTGCAGCCCAGGTCTAGTGCCTATCGCTTCACTCCCTTGCTTGGAAAATGAAATAGGGCTGCTGTTTACCACTGCTTGTCTGCTAGATCTACTCGACTCCCTGCCCTCCTGAAGGGCTTGAAAAGCAGCCTGGGTGCTGTGTAAAGAGTCAGCCCATCTATTCATTCAAACATGCGCAGGAGGAAACTTGCTTAACATGAAGCGGAAGCCCCCCGGACCTAGGGAGGGAAGATGAAGGTCCCCACAGCTGGGCTGGTATTTCTGGAGGCTTCTGCTCTCTTGGCAGCAGCTAGCAGGGGCAGGTGCTCCAAGATGCGGTGTAACAGCCTGAGCTACTACACGCTCAGGATTGAGTGTAAATGCTCAGTTCTCCTTTACATACATTTTAAAAGGCTTTTTGATTCTTAGTGCTCCAACTTACCTTAGAGGAAGGAGTCTGGAAGGACAGAGAGGAGTGCGGTGACAAGTCTGTACAAAACTGGATGTTTCAACTCAAAACTCCCAGGTAGCGGAGAGGAAGGGATGCGTAAAGTGAAGCTGCGGTGTGAGCCAGGGGATTTTTCTGAACTTGCTCTTTTCCTCTCTGGAGGTGTTCATCTCGGTGGGGCCACGCTGACCATGCTCAGGAGCTTCTGTCTCCAGCTCATGTCCTTGGTTTGGATCCTCTTGGCCCATCACCAGCTTGCCCAAGGTGAGTGTCTGTAGACACAGGTCCTTCTCTTTTATATCCATCTTTCCAAATCTGTCCTTGGCGTTGCTGAAGTCTCCTGAGTTTTCCATGCAAAATAGAGTTGGCCTGAGCTGGAAGACCAGAAAATGCTGCTCGGTCCTCCAGCACCTGGGGGGTGACTGGTGGCAACTGTAGAGATTCTCGCTCTGGGGCCCATGGGGGTGGCAGTGCCTGAGCAGACCAGCAGTGAGAGGTCCCGCTGCTCTGTCTCTCAGTTAGGGTGAATGAGAGCCTGAACCAAGGAGCCTGTTTGGAGAGGCAGGGCAAGGGGGAAAGAAGATCCCAAAGCTGAACAGCTAATCCTGGATCCCATGAGACAAAATCCCTTCCCAAAGATTAGTTTGCTCTCCCCCTGCTCTGGATAAGCAATGAATTCCCAAAGCCATCTGCCAGGAGAGTTGATTACAAATAGGAAAGTCAATGATACCCAGGCTTGAGCTGAGCAGTCCCAGGATTCTGCTCCAGCTCCACAGTGGCTTGTTTTGGGAGGTTCTTATCCTGACCAGTGGGACCTGCCGCCTCACTGCAGCAAAAATGCATGCATGGGGGATTTCTTCCCATGCTCACTTCCCAGGCAGAACATCACACAGCTTGGGGAAAGCCTGAGCAAGCACCTCTTGGCTTGGGGGCTTTAACCTGCCCCGGTCCAGGGTGGAGTGGCTCAGTCAGGTAAGGGCGTTCATCTCCTGGGCCTGGCCTGGGATCACACTGGGCTCCTGGAGAAACCCCCTGTCTCCTGACATTTGCTCTAGCTCTACTGCCTATGGAACCGGAGCAAGCCAGCTTCCCTGGGGCTAAGATGCCCGCAAGTGATGGGACAGAGGGAAAGGTGGAGATGAAAGGGGACACTTGGCTGGAGAAAGCAGGCCAGCGCTGAGCAGAGGATGAGAAGTGGCACAGTGAGGCCATGGCTCAGTTACAGCTTCTGTGGCCTTTAAATAAATAAACAGAACTGGATACCTGGCCCCATGTGATGCCCAGTCCTGCCTCCCCGCGCCGGAGGGGGAATGTTGGCAGCTGGGTTCTGGCAGAGGCCAAGAGCCCTGACCAGGCTGCTCCATGCCAATAGTTGTCCCTGGGAAAAGGGACATCCTGGGAGATAAAGAGGAGCCATTCTTTCCATTTCCATCCTTGATCCCTTTGTGCCCCTTGCAACACCTGGCCCTGAGCTTTCCCACCATACTTGCTGGACTACCATGGGACCAAGGTCCCAGGTGTGTTAGGACCTATTACACAGGTTTCCTTGATGCACGGGCAACCCCAGCTCTTGCCCAGAAGGGTCCAAAGTCTAAGGGAGGCAGCAGAGGGGGAGTGGGGAGATGATCAGAGACCAGGTAGTTTTGAAGCAGGGTCCCATTTCTCAAAGGCAGTGTTACCACTGCTTGCGTGACTGCGAAATCCTCATCTCTCATGTGGCATCCAGCCATTGAAAGGGAAGTCCCCCACCTTACAGTTCTGTGGAAGGGCAGGCTGAGTGCTTAGGAAAATAAAAAAGGCTGTGAGCCAGCAGGGAGTCATCTATGGTCTCTGCTTAATCCAGCTCCACCCATCTCCTGCCTTGTAGGTGATGACTGCAGCGAGCGCTGTAATCTCGCCCACGGCTGCTGTGACCAGGATGGGAAGTGCAGGTATGGCTTGTTCTTGGCTCTCTGCTCCTGCTGCCCCTGACCGTAACTGCTCTCCCTCCCTTGGTACTGTGTCCCCGGTGCCTACACCCCTGCCCTGAGCTGAAGCGCCTCCTCCTTCACTCGCCCACACCTGGAATCGACAATTTTGCTCTCTTTTTACCTGACACCCTCTGGAGTGGGAGATTTTGATCCCTCAACTTCTTGCTGGTCCCCTCCAGACTTTACTTCAGTGCTTCCAGGGTCCCCCCTGCCACACACTGACTGATGTTGTTCTGCTGAGCCCTTTTTGTCTAGATGAGAGCTTAGGACAGCCCAGCCATGTCTGGGTGATGGGTGGCAGCCTTCATGTTCAGATACGATGGGGAAGGTCATCAGGCAGCAGGGCAGGCTTGGGGGTCAGCTAGCTTACTTGGCCTCCTCACTGGTTGAGATGGGGATGCTCTCCCTGGGGGCATGGAAGAAAAGAGCTGCCAGTGTGCACATAAATGTCTGAGGGCATCAGGGGTCCTCTCTCAGAAGCCTGGGCTGTGGTGGGGATCTGCAGGTGTTTTCATAAAGGGCTCACCAGCAAGCTGAGGGCTACCGCAGCATATGTGCACACGTGATCCCTGGCATCCCAGCTCCATCTGGTGCCCAGATCCGGTGGGGGCAAAGCTCAGAGCCTGACCCTGCACTTCAGCCTAGGGAGAAACCACGTGGCTGCCCTGGGCTGCCATGGCCCCAGACACTGCCTCTTGCCCCACTGTAGGGCCACCTGGAGACCCCATCCTGCAGGGCAGCCCCAGGAGGAGCAGGCTGCTTCAGACTGGCCCTGACACGTTCTGCAAGGGGACAGACTGACTGCCCACTGCCACCCCATTCTCCTCGCTGGGACATGCTTAGCTCCATTCTGCAGCACAGCCTCCAGTGACACACCACGCCCGGGCCACTTGTTCTCACCTAATGGAGCAGACGTGGCCTGGCAGTGACCGTAACCGCACTGGGGAGCATCAGGGAGCATCCAGCTCTGGTTTTGCTGGGCCCCCGATTGCAGTTGCAAAGTGCTTGCTCCTCCCTGAGCCCTTTTGGCAGCTGCGTCTGGTTGGGGGAGCTCGGTGCTGCGAAGCCCTGGCCAAAGACACCGCACTTCTCCATGTGGCAGGTGGTCCAGCTGCAGGTCTCTCCAGTGGAGGCACACATGAGTTGCTGCTCCAGATTTCAGGCCTCCAGAGCATTTGCTGAACCCTTCAGCAGCTTGGCAGTACCCCACTGAAATCACCCCAAACTCAGGGAGACTCAGCCGCTTACCTGGCCCCCTCCCTGGCAATTTTTAGATTGTCTATCTCCCTTTTAGAGAAGGGGAAGAGTTGATGGTGCCTGCTCCCTGCCCCCTCTGGGTACTGGAGGGTAGGGGTGCTCACAGCCCTCTGTAAGCTCATGGCTGTCCAGTTATGAATGCATTTCCCCAGACTCTATCGGGCACATGGTATCGCCTCCATTCTCATCAAAAAGCCTCTAATTAACATATATATTTATTTTTTTTAATCATTTTCCTCATGGAACAACCTGCAGTGACAATAGCCAGTCCAGGTGTGAAAGTGTCTCCTCGAACCAGCCTGGGAAAGGTGCAGTCACCACATATTGCACTGAAATGAGCCCCAGCCATGAAAATGAACCCCCTTGCTTACTCTAGAGACTGTGTTGGTTTTGTTAGGTTTAATTTCGTGCTGTTTTGAGTACAGCTTTTGTTGCGGCTGGTGCCACCTCCATTCAGCTCTTGTATTGTTGTCACTTACCTTCCCCCTTGGAGCTGTCAGGTCTGAGGGAGGCCACTGGAGCAACGCAGCTTGGCTTTACTTAGCCATCACCACTGCCCCACTCTTCTGGGGCCAGAAGGCTTGTTGTGTGCTGTAGGTTTTCCCATCATGCTGCCCTTGTGAGCTGGCTGATAAGTCTATTCCATACACCAGCCGTGGCAAGCAAGGTTTCGCAGCTGGATTACGGTGCACTTTGGATGAAAAATGACGTTATAATGCAAAGGGATGCAATGAGACACGCAGCCCTCAGGGGCTTCTTGTCCCTTTCCCTCAGGGAGTTCAGGGTTAGGGATGGGTCTTTTATCTGCCTGCCAGACTGGCTGTGCGATGAGGGAGGGCAGGAGTTGCTGAGCTAATGCAGTGGTGTATATAGAGCGGTTTGCTGGAGGAGAGCAGTGGGACATGGGCATTAAAACTGAAGCTGCTGAGCTCTGTTTCTGCTCCCTCACTCTCCCTGGCTGCAGAGGGTGAGTTTGCTCCCGCTCTGTCTGCTTGCTTCCTTGAAAGATGAGGTCAATACTGACCTCCTCTGGAGGAGGGTGCCAGCAGGTTCATGGGGGGCTTTGGGAGGGTTTCCCAGTGCTGCCGTATCTGCAGGAACCCTGCATGGCAGGCAGTTGGCTTTTCTGCAGCCCCTGCTTGGTTTTTATCATGCTGCCATGCCCTGTCCTCCTGCAGGTGTGATCCAGGCTGGGAGGGCGAGTACTGCGAGGAGTGCGTGCGTATGCCGGGGTGTCTCCATGGGACATGCCACCAGCCTTGGCAGTGCATCTGTCACACTGGCTGGGCCGGCAAGTTCTGTGACAAAGGTGAGTCGTGGGCTGGACATCCCAGCCTCTGGTGCTAAGGCCAGAAGCCTAGCACGCCCTGCATGGGCGGGTGAGCCAGCATAGCCAGAAGCCACCTGGGTGATGCCACTTGTGATGCCCAGGAGATGGGATGTTGCCTGGCTGCCACACCTGGGACTGTCCCCTTCCTGCAGAATAAGTCAGGCTGCCAGCACCTGCTCCCTGGCTGCATGGCCTGCCTGTTGGAAGGGAGGAGGGAGAAGCTCTGATCATTTCTGCATGCCCACTGGGTTTGATGGGCTGTGTTCAAACTGAATTGGCCACATCACCCCTCTTTTCTCACTAATTCCCACCTTTTTCTTTCCCCTCAGACATACACATCTGCAAACACCAATCCCCATGCCAGAACGGGGGTCAGTGCATCTACGATCGAGATGGGGAATATTCCTGTCTATGTCCAGAAGGCTTCCATGGAAGGGACTGTGAGATGAAGACGGGACCATGTGAGAAGGCAGGGTGAGACATGGCAGCAAGGGCAGCGAGATTACAGACAGCATTACAGAATCACAGAATCATCTAGGTTGGAAAGGACCTTGAAGATCATCTAGTCCAACCATTAACCTAGCACTGACAGTTCCCAACTACACCATGTCCCTAAGTGCTATGTCGACCCTACTCTTAAACACCTCCAGGGATGGGGACTCCACCACCTCCCTGGGCAGCCCATTCCAACACCTAACAACCCGTTCTGTAAAGAAATGCTTCCTAATATCTAGTCTAAACCTTCCCTGGCGCAACTTGAGGTCATTACCTCTTGTCTTATAGCTCATTACTTGGTTAAAGAGACTCATCCCCAGCTCTCTGCAACCTCCTTTCAGGTAGCTGTAGAGGGGGATGAGGTCTCCCCTCAGCCTCCTCTTCTCCAGACTAAACAACCCCAGTTCCCTCAGCCGCTCCTCGTACGACATGTGCTCCAGACCCTTCACCAGCTTTGTTGCCCTTCTCTGGACACGCTCAAGTAATTCAGTGTAGCTTTGGGTCATGCGCTGCCAAGCGGCGGCCCAGCTTGGCTCGTTATCTGTGGATTTCCATGCGCTAATGGAGTTAAGCCAAAACCATCTTTGGCGTTGGTTTAGCCGCGTGCACCGCACAGTCCCACTGGGACAAGGTCTGTGTTATGATTTGAACAGATTCCCGTCCCTCGCTGCTGTAGGTGTGATGAGCTGACACCTGTCATGCCTTTGGGGGAGCATCAGCAGGGCACATTTCCTCTTCAGATCATTTGGCCAAAGACCCTCCCTGGTGGGTGGTGGGTCCGTGCACAGCCACAGCCTTTGAGGATGTCCCACAGCCTCTCACTCGGGGAGGCAGAAACTCCTGCCTGGTCTTCTGGAGGTAGCTGCCCCCATGCAGAGAGCCAGTGCCGGACTCACTGGCTACATGAGCAGCTGTGTTTACCTCCGTGGGGCAGGGGAAGCTGCTTGCTCACCAGGGCCGTGACCTGCCCTTGCTCTCTCCACGCAGGTCTCCGTGCAAGAATGGGGGGCAGTGTCAAGACGAAAACGGCTTTGCCAGCAACTTCACCTGCCGGTGCCTTGCTGGCTTCGTGGGGGCTCTCTGTGAGAACAACGTGGACGACTGCCTGATGCGTCCCTGTGCCAACGGTGCCACCTGCCACGACGGGATCAACCGCTTCTCCTGCCAGTGCCAGGTAGGCTTCGAAGGGCGTTTCTGCACCATCAACATCAACGACTGCGCCAGCCAGCCGTGCAAAAACGGGGCAAAGTGTTATGACCGCATCAATGACTATGACTGCTTGTGTCCCGACCGTTTCACTGGAAAAACCTGTGAGATCTCCATCCCTGAGCCCACCTGGGCTCCCCCCTACCACCCTGTGAACCATGAGAATGGTGGGGGTGTGAAAAGCACCACCAGCGAGATGCCAGTGGTAACACAGCCAGAGCCTGTCAGGACTGCGGTCACAGGGCGGCGCGTGGCCAACCACAGCGAGAAAGAGCCAGGGGGAGGGTTGTTGAAAATCTCCGTGAAGGAGGTGGTGACCCAAAGGGACTCGGGGCTGAGCGAAGCCCAGCTGGTGACAGTGCTGGTGTTCGGGGTGCTGACGGCAGTGCTGGTCCTCATCACCGTCGTGCTAATACTGAGGAACTGGCAGAGGGGCCGTCAGAGGTCAAACTGGTGCCAAAGCCCTTCTCAGGCTGCAAGGAAGCTCCAAGACCAGGAGTGTCAGGTGGGCATGCTCAACACCATCCTGATCGAGCCCAGGAAGACAACAGAGCTGTGACCTCCGAGGACTCTGAGCTGGGCCCTGGCAGGTCATCGTGCTGGCAAACCCCCCGAACTGCAGCCTGGGGAGCCACGCCAGCACAAACTGGGCAGCGGGGAAGGGCTCCCAGGGCAGCAAACGCATCAACAAAACCCCTGGGTGTCAAGTATGGGTGTGATGGCCCCGCCTGGGTTTGAGCTGCCTCCCGCCCAGCTGGCGCCCACAGGCATCTGAAAGCCGGGCTGTGTTGGGGCAGCCCCGCAGGGGAGCGGCAACGTGCCACTTGCGGCAGCCCACGCCACGCAGTGCCGGTATGGCCCAACGTGAGCTCTCAGAAATGGGACGGGTAGTGCTGAGGAGGGCACAGCCCTCTTGCAAGCCCAAATTCTGCCAGGCCCTTTGTAACTCCTCTCTGTGACTACTGGAAGGGGCTTTGTCCTCATTTCTGCTGGTGTTGGGATGTTTCTTCTGGGGCTCTCGGGACAGCTGTGGCTGCACAGGCCTCCCTGCCCCTGTACTGGATGGGGTGGCACCCGGCTATTTCTGGAGCCTGTTGTTTCAGATGCCATGTCCCTAGAGAGAAAGCAAACACCTTTGCTCCCTGGCCTTGTGGTTCTGTGAGCCAGTTCAAAGAGACTCTGGAGATCATTTGGGGTCTCCTTGTGCCCTTCTGCCCCGGTAATGCCCCCTCCTCTTGCTGTCAGACTTGGGGTTACAAACACATTCTGTACTTTCCTCCCGATGATCTTCTTCCCCCTACTTACCGAGCTGTCCTTTCTGGTCTGGCCACAAATGACCAAGCTCCTTCCCCTCTCCAGTGTGCACTTCTGCCTCCCCATTTGCTGAGGAGGTCCCACAGCCCATTTGCTGACAAGGAGGAGCACGGCCTGCTCCCCTCTGGGGTCCTCTGGGCCTGAGCTGGTCCTTCTCATATGCCCTCACAGGTGAAACTGGAGACAGACAAGGCTGGTTCAGGAGCAATACAAGATCCAGATTCTCCTTTCCTCTTCCAGTCACTCCAAGGCAGGCAGCTGGCTCTAACCTCAAATCAGCCATTGTAGCGTTTCTTGATACAACAAAGGTTAAGGTCCCCTTAACCTGGATGTGAGGACAGGCTGCCAAGCCTGGCATGACCACAGGAAGTAGATACAATACTGCCTTCTCCACCATTGCTAAAGCACGGCTAAGAGGCAGCAGATGGCCAGGTCACTTGGCCTTTGTACTAGGTCTGCTCCTGCCTGTCCTGGTCGGCTGTGCAGCAATCAGCGTCTCCCTGCCAGGGCCAGGGTTTTCTGTGCACAGAGGGCTAAGCAGAGGGGTAAAAAAACCCGCAACCCAAACTGTACTACTGGCCTGAAGGGTTGCAGAGCTGGGTTCAAGACGGTGTGGAGAGCAGACAGAGTGAGCACTCAGCCAGGAGGGAGACCTGGGAGAGGGGACTGGGGCTTCACCAGAAAGATTATTTTTTTAATACATGGATGGATGATGTACCTTTATCAAATAAAACAAACACAAGCCCAGAAACAGTGTATCAGAGAATCGTAAAATAATTTAGGTTGCAAGGAACCTCTGGACACCAACCTCCTGCTCTCAGCACGTCCAATTAGATCAGGTTGCTCAGCTCCTTGTTCTGGATGAGTATCTCCATCACTTCCCTCAAAAATGCAAACCCAGATAGTGGCACAGGAGTTGTCCTGCCCCATACACTGGCTGCAGGGGTGGAGATGGCTCCCGCAGCCTCAGGAGGAATGGGACCTGCCTCAGGACAGCGTAGCAAAGGTGTGTGCCTGCTCGGCATTGCTTTAGAGTGTTGGGGAGAAGGGGAAAACCCAAGACTTGAGTCCAAGGATGCCAACAGGAAGAGCAATCTGATCCTAAAGCTGAAAGCTGCCGTGGGTATTGCAGCTGCGAGCAGGGCAGGAGGGATAGGGAGTTTCCCTTGGAAAAGTGGTCTTGAAATAAACTAGCCTTAGAGGCCTTTAATGTAATCCCATTCTGGCCTTTCAGGGGAAGGTCTTCTCCACTGTAAACTGGAGGAAAAGCAGCAAGGTGCCTGGGTGCAGCCTTCTGGGCTTGGAAAGGTCAGCGCCCTCTGAAAGCAGTAGGGAGTGGGTAGGGTTGTCTTTGTGCAGAGAGGGTACCACTCCAGTATCTCACAAGAAACTCTAGGGGGAAAAGGGGACAGGGACCTGAAAAATGGAGCTTCACAAGGATGTTTCCACTTTATTTTAAATTACACGTGAGACTAAGTCTCAGACTAGGAGTCACTGATTTTTCAGTGAACAGAAAATTCCTCTGCAATCTCAAAGGGGAGCCCTGGAGGGGAGCAGTATCCCACCAGCCAGGCTTGCATGGCCCTAAACACCAGGTCCCATCTTCCCTACTAAAGGAAAGGCTGCAGTGCCATGCTCCCGTCCCTGAGGACCCACAATCACTGTCTGCAGGCAGGAATAACCCCTTCCCTCACTGCAGCAGATCCTGGCCCTGCAGGGACAGGGCTGATGTCTGAGGCGAGAGGAAAGCAGGCACAGAGCCAGGAGGGCTGCCTGGGCTCAGCCCAGGAGGGTGTCACTGCTGCCCGCTGTGCAGGAGGCGCTGGAACAAGGAGCCATCTTTCTGGCTTAGGCGGGTGGGTGAATCCAGCTCTGCCACTTTCCCAGCTTGCATCACCAGCACGCGGTCTGAGTCCAAGATGGTGTTCAGCCTGTGGACAGCAAACGCCAGGACACATGTTGGTGGATCTGAGGAGAAACCCTGGATACTGCTTCCCCTGCTGTCAAGGGGTGCCTCAAGACATGCCCAACATCAGGATCTGTGGAGCAACTCCTCGCACCCTCGGGCACACTGCAGTCCAGCTCCTCAGAGATCCTCTGCACACTGCTGAAACGCACCACCTCTCAGGAGAGCGCAGCGATGCCTTCCAGTTGCTACGCATGGCAGGGCACCAGGAGCGCAGAGGGAAGCTCTGTGGAGGGAGAGCTCAGGGCACGCCTGATTCTGGGCTTGCACAAGATGTCTCTGTTCCCACAGGAGAGTTACTGAGTTGCTTCTGTTTGCCCCTACATTTCCTCAACTGCCACCTCCTGGGGGCAGCAGAAATGGACTTGTGCACCAGCTGCTATCCCCAGCACTCTGGCATCATTGCTTATGCTGCCACCACCAGGGGATTTGCAGTTGCCAGACTGCCAACCATAGCACCCGCAGCACATGTAGGCCTTCAGTTCTGCCCAGACTGCGAGCAGGGCAGCAACCTCTGACCCTGGGGAGGGAAGACAGGACAGCAGGAATGCCTTTGCACAGCCGTGTACTGTTCAGTGCAAAACTACAGCCCTACAAAGCTGCAAGTCCAGGGAAGACACTGCAGAGGATTTGAACAGGTAAAAAGAGTTATGGAGTTCAGGACTCTGGTTACACATTCATCCCCAAGAGTGCCAGGCTGCTGCACTGGGAGTGACCTGGAAGGGCAAGGGACAAGTACTGAGTCACTTCCCATCCTAGATTTCACCCATCCAATTAATGGTTCACCTGAAGCTGAATGGCATGGAAGAACCATGGGTACAAAACAGCCCCATCACCACCTCTCCCTCCTTAATGTTCTCCCCCACCTCCCTTCATCACAGTGGAAGAAGGGTTGAGGCCATCTTCAGCTCAGTCTTGCTGCCTTGCGTTCTGCCACTCCCTCCTCTGCTGGTTCTCCTCTCCAATTACTAGTCCATCAGAGGTGGCCTCGCCCTACGCAACCCAAACACACACCTCAGCCCACAGTGCCCTCACCTTTCTACTCTATTTATACATAATATCCCCAGTGTAGGAACCACAGTCCCTTCACACCCCTCCTGGCTTCCTCCTTTCTGATGTATTGAACAAGACTCACTTGATTCACTTGCCAGACCCAGCCCACCCTGACTGTCATCTGTCACTCCCACTTCTGTGCAGCAGGACACCAGCCCCTGCCACCTGCTAATTTGATTTTTATTTTTGTGGTAACCTTTGTGCTTTGAAAACACCCTCCATGCAAGTGCCTAACCCTCCTCCAAATTCTCCTCCACTTGGCAAGAGTGGGAGCACTGCCTAATGCTAACCTGTCCCTTCTCAGTGTCCACAGCATTCATGTTTTTCCCTCCTCCCTCTGCCCGTAACCATCTACTGCCCGTACTCCTACACTAAACCTCTCAACTGTAGGGCAAGCACTGTTGCCCTGTCCTGCCTGGGAGGTCTAGCTTGCTGGCATCGGGTGCAGGCTGGGACCAAACCTCAAGTTTTTGGAAAACAGAGCTACCCAGTGTTCTGCCTCCCCCGGCCAGGAGCTGGCTGCAGCCCTCAGCTGCCGGCTGTCCTGCAGTGCCCTCTACTGAGCCAGAGACACCCACTCCTCCTCCATCTCCACGCTGCTACTTTCTGTAGGATAGTTCTCCATTGCTCTTGCCCTAACTTGACAGAGGGTCCAATTCACTCCCCCGGTCCCACTAAGCGGTGCCCAGGAAGAGCCATTTGCCATACGGTGCAGCGTTTAGCCCTTTGCTCTCCCCCAGTTTCTGGGTACAACGTTTTCACATCCAGTTGTTCCCAGCACCCAGAGGTTAATAAAGCAGAAAAGGCAAATAGGCAAGGTCAGCCTTTTGCACTTGAAAAGCCTCATCACAGAGACCTCCCTGCTCAGCTCAAGGCCCAGGTCCAGCCCTACCTGTGAGCAGTAGGATGAATTTAGGCGCAGAGCGCTGCTTCCTCCATACCTGTGAGCAATTGTCAAAACAGTTTTGTCAGCAAAGCGCTGGCGGATGGTCTGCTGCAGCAGCTGGTCTGTCTTCTGATCCACGCTGGCTGTGGCCTCATCGATGCACAGCACCTGCCAGGGACAGAGAGTGAAGGGAGCTCCCCAGCACCACAGGGAAGATCCCAGCCCCTGCCTGGAGACAGCCCAAGAAGGTGGCACAGGCCGTCTGTTCCCATCACACCCCCAACTCTGGAGTGCTCTGTCCTGCTGTCCCAACACAGCCGTCAGCAGCTCGTCCTCCCCCTCGCTCCAATGGAGGCAGGGCACTCACCTTGGCCTGCGTCAGGAGGGCTCTTGCCAGACACACCAGCTGTCTCTGGCCCAGGGATAGACTCTTTCCCCTCTCTCCCAGCTCGCTGTCCAATCCACCTGCAGGGGTTAAGCTCAGCGGTCACCCCACCAGGCTCTGCACAGGGCCCCAGACAGCTCCCCCAGTCTGGGGTTTTCCCAGCAGCACTCAAAATCCCAATCCTGCTCAGGCCCAGGCCTTGGGAACCAGACCCCTTCCGCTTGGACGCAAGCCACATCCAGCACATGCTCCCCTAGAACTAGGGGCTGGCTTATCTCTCAGGATCTGCTCAAACACCCACTGGGGCTGGTCTCATCAGCAAGATCCTGCCACCCAATCCATCACCTGCCAGTCCCTTGCCACTAAATCTGAGGGAATGCCACCGGGTCTCACTGACCTGTTCCCACGCTGGTCCTAGTGTGGCCTCACCGAACCAATTCCCTACTGTATCCACCTGGCCCCTTTTCCTCAGCTCCCTGACTGGGACCTTTTCCCTCCTCCCAGTACCAGGGCTCACCAGCTCCTTCTCACTGGGTTCAGACTCACCCATCTGAGTAACAGCATCCTGCAGGTGGCACTGCTCTAGCACCTCGTGGAGCTCAGCATCTGTCCGTTTTCCCTGGGGGTCCAGGTTCTCTCGAATTGAGCCACTGAACAAAAACGGATCCTGGGGGATGATGGCCAGCCTAGATCTGCAAGCAAACGAGAGCTGAGGGCTCATGGGGTGGGTTCTGCAGAAAAGCAAAGGCTTTTTTTTTTTTTTCTGGGGTGGGGTGTCATGGCTTGCTGCGTATCTTAGAGGCACAGAGACATGGGTCACATATTCAGCCTGGTTTCCTTAGTACAGCTGTTCAGGAACAACAGCACAACTCATAAGAAGCTGCCACAATCAGACTAGAGGGTGCCACGACAGTAAGTCCTTTGCTCTTCACTCTTCCTTTTGGCATCCAACCACTGAGAGCTCTCAGCCTCCAGGCCCTGTCAGCTACCCACCACTCTGCTCAGCCCTTCATACCTCAGCTCCTCCAAGCCCACCAGCTGGCTGTCAACACCATCCAGGAGAATCCGGCCTGATTTCAGCTCCAGCATGCGGAAAAGGGCCAAGAAAAGGGTGGATTTTCCAGATCCTGTGCGACCCACAATCCCCACCTTCTCCCCGGGGTAAACGGTGAAGCTCACACCATCAAGTGCATTAGGCAAGCCCGCTCTGTAGGCCAGGACTGCTTGCTGGAACTCCACAAGCCCCTGGCTTGGCCAGTCAGCAGCAACCTAAAAGGGACACCCAGGTGAGACAAGGTATGACCACGACCCACTGTCATCTTCAGTTTCACCGCCCCACAGGCCAAGCCCCATCCATCCCTTCGGATGATTGCTTGGCTCCTGAGCAGATCCAACGCACAGCCCAGCTCCAACTCTGCAGGACCCCTCCTAGGCTTGGTTTTGTCTCACAGCTTGGACCTAGCACCCGTTCTGCTCTCCTACCCCTTCCCATCATTCCAACCTTCACCAACTCCTGCCAGAGATTCATTCCCCCCAGGGGCTGTACTGGTAAAGGATGAACAATCAAGGTGGATTCTGTGGGTGAGGGCCTTCTGCCCACTCACCGGAACCCTGTGATCTCCCCAGGAGGCAAGTGCAGGGCACAGAGCCAGAAGATGAGCCAGTCCCTGAGAACATATTTGAGCTTCTACCTGGACCAGTTTATCCTGGGGCTCCGTGGGGATGTCTGTGGTGTATTCCTCTGTCCGCTCCACACTCACCATCATGGTCTCTGTCAGAGTGAAGCTGGAAATGAGGCCTGAGAGCAGGTTTGTGACAGACAGGGCATATGAGAGCGCCAGGCCCACAAGTCCTGCGAGGACAAAAGCATAAGAAAGAATGTTACTGGCAGGGAAGGAGACAGGATCTTGGTAGCAGGACAAAGAAACAAGGGAGAAGACAGCACTCTGGAGTCTGGGATCCCACTTGAGGATGGGGACACACAGGAAGAGGGACAGGAGCTGAAGCACTACACTGTGGGTGACTTGTAGAGGGACAAGAGGCAGAAGCTCTGGATCTTGCCCCAGTGTAGGAAGATGTGCAGCTCTGGGCCAGGAGAGGAGGAACCCCTGGGCCACAGCCTAGCGGTGGGCATAGAACAAGCCCTGGCAGCCTACCTGGATTTCCCAGTTGCTTCTGGTGCTGGATGATGGCAATTCCTGCAATAGCAGTAACCACAGCAACCCCAATCATCTGCAAGCGGATGTCCAGCCACTGCATCGCTGTATTGCTGGCAAAGAGGCAGCGCTGGTTCTGCTCCAGGCGCAGCTGATTCTCCAACTCAAACCTGGCAGGTGCACAACAGAGATTTGCTCCACTCAACCTCTGTTCCTGCTGCCCCAGACCAGGGGCATTCCTGCCACCCTATAACCAGCCCCACATCAGGAAGGCCCTGGTCTATAAAGTCAAAGCTCTGTCTCTCTGGGTGCTCTTTCCTTCCACTCACCTTTGTGTTGCCCGCATGGCTCTGATGCTGCTCAGTCCCGAGAGGGTCTCTGAGAAGTGAGTGTAAATAGGAGACAGGGTGACACTATAAAGGCGCTTGAGCTCCCGGGATGTGCGCCGGTAATAGCGCTGGATGGAGAAGTAGAGGGCAGCCAGAGGGAGTAAGACCAGACCAATCCAAGGGAGGCCATAGGTGATTATCACCAGCATGCCCAGTAGCCCGTACATGTTGGCCAGGAAGATGTTGAGGATAAATGGCAGGCTGTCATCCACGCAGTACAGGTCTGAGGAGAAGCGGTTCAGGATCCGGCCTGTTGGTGTGGTGTCAAAGAAGGTGACTGTGGCCTGGCGACAAGGGAACCAGAAAATAAGAGCCCGTCAGCTGCAGTGATATCTAGCCACAGAACAATGCCCAGGAGAGCAGCACCAAGGGGAGCAGATAACCCACAGCCCGCTTCCTTTCCTCAGCTGAAGAAGTCTCAAATTCCAAAGCCAGCATCCACTCTCAGCCAAAAAACTCATGCAGTTCACATGGTAAAAGGAAGGAGCCCTTCTGTGGCAAATGGCAGACAGCTACCAAGACAGCAGTCACTCAGATCCCATACTGGTCAACCAGTAGCCAGTGAGACAATCCTAGCCTCTAATCCTATCTTCCAATCCTCTAATCCTAACTCTAGCCTGAGGACCCAAGGAAGTCCAAATCCTAAAGAAAGTTAACTGGCACGTGCCAGCATCAGCCCTGAATCTTGCTTAATGACCGCTTCCAATCTCATCTGAATTTGAGCTCATGATTCTGCAAAAGCTACTTTGATTCAATTGGCCCTCACCTTGGCTATATATCTAAACCTAATGAGTGAACAGATGCAGGTGGCAGCCATGGAATGCCCCTCCATGGAACGGAACAAGCCTCACAGGACACATTCTGAATGCCAGCTCATTGGCTCCTTGTGCTGGCTGTGGTGCAGCCCTTTTTGAATACAACCCTATGGGGAGCTCATCAGCTAATACCAGCAGAAACCCTAATCCACCTCCCAAACCCGTGCTCCCAACTATGAGAGGAACATCAAGGCAGAGTGACTTGCAGGAGACCCAGCCTGCCCTGGACTTTCTGACCATTACCTTCAGAGCCCTCTGAAGCAGTCGGTTGTGAATGACAGTGGCGGCACGGATAGTACCGTAAGCAAACAGGAAGGCCCGAAGAATGGTGAAGAGGGAGTTGGCCCCTGCAATGCTCCCATAAACTATCAGGTAGAAATTCACATCCAGTGTGCCATTGGAAGGGACTGGGGTGGTGTCCAGAGCTTGAATGGGGGAGCTGGAACACAGAAGGAGGAAGATTATGAATCTGCCAAGGTCTCCATGACAGTAACTCACAGGCAGGTCATGAGAACCTGGGATACTTTGACCTGATACTTCTGTGAGAAACCACCCGCATGCTGGGACAAGCACTCCAATTACTGTGCAGCTAGAGGTCTTTCGTCAGCCCCAGGCAGAAGCCCTTCAGGCACCTCATCAGGTCAGAGTTTTCGAGTCTCTTTCATTCTCAAAGCAGCCACACAGATCCCCTGCAGCGGGGTGGTCACTTTATCTTCACAGGAAATGTCCTTAAGGGCAAAATGGGAGTGTGTTTCCATCTATCTTTGGCATCTCTTGACCAGACTCACTTACACAAGCCCAACAACGGAGAAGAGAAGCAGCTCCGGGGAAGGCGGGGAAGTTGAGCAGACCATCACTGAGGTATTTGCTGTCTGGGATATGCTGGAGATCCAGTGTGACAACCACCAATCTGAGATATTTCTGGATGCTACAGAGAAAGACAGACTGCATAAAGAGGGATTCAGCCTTCCAATCATCAAATAAGCAGAAAAGCTGGAGGGGAAGCTGCTGCACAACTTCTGTTACTGTCTCACTGCCCAGTCTAGTCCTCCCCTGCCTTCATTCTCCACCGTTAGTAGTAGAGCAGGAGCAAGGGAACAGCCTTGAGCTGCAGCAGCGACAGGGCACTGTTAGAGCAGCAGACGCAACTGCAGCAGTGAGACACCAGATCCTGTTCCCACATGTGCCACCTCCCTAACTGTGCTACTTTAGTTTGAGGAAGAGAAAAGGGGTCTTCCTGCTGCAGGGAGAGTGATTAAACCCCTGGCCTCTTTTTTTCCCTGGACTCCACACAACCCGGGAATGAGAGAAGAAAGTCTAAGAGATGTGCTGCTGGGCCACTGCCTTACCTTGCATCAGGAGCAGTGAGAAGAGGATGGATAACGCCAAGCAGCTGCCCACTGCCATCCAATATGCCTTGTACACCTGAAAAGCCACTGCCCCTTCTTTCTTCTCTTCCTCCTTGTGGATGAGATAATTGTTTTGTGTTGATTCATCTGCCTCTGTCTCTATGGCCTCTTCTTGACCCTGTTCATCAGGGGCTGTGGGAATGGAAGCAAAATCAAAGGTCAGTATGACGTAAGCTCCTCCTGCAGCCGCTCCTTGCTGTGAACAAAGCAAGACTAGGCTATGAGGGAGACTTTTCTTCCCTCCTCTCTCCTCTTTCAAGACAGGTGCACCAATCCTGGCAGACCTTCATCCAAAGCTGGACCACAGTGGAACAACAAATCCAAATACTGCTCCAGATCAACACCCAACAATACATGGGCCTCCTCTCCCTCTGTGCACACACTATCCACAAATCAGCACTGCCACAGCAGAGCAAGGTGGTGGGAGATCTGCTCTAAAGCCAGTAGCCATCAAGTACAGGTTCTGTCTGGGTGGGCAGCTGGGCTGTCCCCAGCCACCCTTGAGCTTGCCAGGTATGGACCTTTATCCTTCTGCCTCTTGTCCATATGCTTGAACTTGGGGAAGGCTTCCACAAGTGGCAAGATATCAGCTGGTGTGCCTGCGAAAAGAGACGTGCAAATGCTTCAGAGTCTGTGAGGAACAGATGCAAGCTACTCACTGCCTCCTGCATGAAATGGCCCAGTTTTGTTCTCTCATAACATTCCCTATTTTCTCTCACAGCACATGCACCCTTGAAGGCCCTGCTCCATACAACCTGCTATGGACTTCTGCCTTATCAGCTCCCCACCTCTGGGGGTGTCCTGTTTCATCTGTGCATCTGCACATTCCCTTCCACCCCATCTTTGCCCTCATGCAGTGTCCTCAAGCTCTTTATCACTGGGTTCCCTACTAGTTAATCCTACTCCCTTATATCCATCTTTGCTCAAGCCATTCCAAGACTGGCACACAGGCACAAAGGAATGCCTGAGAAGACAGCCAGCATACCTGTCTTAACTATTGTGCCATTGTCTATCAACAATAAGGCATCAGCCTTCTCCAAAAACTCTGTTCTGTGGGTGCAAAGGATCCTGGTCTTGTGTTTGAGAACTCCAAGAATGCATTTCTGCATAAGATGGTTGGCTACATCTGCATCAACAGCAGCCAGGGGATCATCAAGGAGGTAAAGCTCTTTCTCCTGAGAGGGAGACAAAAGACAGGGGTACAGCTGGTGGCCCTGCTGGAGCAGGCAGTACTGTAGAGAAAAGTGCAAGTGCTGCTGTGTGGCACACTGCCAGCACCTTTAGGCCAGCATGATGCGGTTTAAGACAAGCACATTGTACAGCTTCTTTACATCTGACTTGGCACTGGGCACAATCTCCCACAGCATGACTTCTTTGCTATTTACCTGGTAAACGGCTCTGGCAAGTGCTATTCGAGCCTTCTGTCCCCCACTGAGTGTCACACCATTTTCACCCACCTCTGTCTGGTCACCTGCTGGTAAAATCTGAAACATCCAAGAAAATCCATTTAGAAGGGACAAGAAACTACTGGGGACCCAAAACCAGAACACTGGGGTCCCTCTCCTGCCTCTGGCGTCCTTAGGGTGACACCTTACCAAAAATTAAACAATGCAACAGTCTATACACTGGTTCTGCAGACAACTGGCAAGCTTGGCTAGCTTCCTACCATATATAACAGCCAGGTTTACTGGCTAATACAGCCATAAGCCTCAAACCTAGAATATGTGTATTACTAATACGAGGACCACAGACTCAGACCTTCCAGAACCCAGGGAAGTTCCTTCTGATCCAAAAAAGCATCAGCTGCTGATAGGTTCTGCCTGAAAAAACCAGTAGTCATCAGCTTTGCAAGAACATCTCCTTTCCTCAGGATCAAGAGCTTTTGGCTCAGCAGCAGCAGAAACCATCCAAAGTGCTACCAGAGTGACTTCACGCCTTAAAGAACTGTGGGGCCAGGCATGGTCTGGGATTGTAATCAGAGCAACGCTGTGTGATTGGGACATTGGAAAAGCAGTCTATAGCCTGAAAGAATGAGGACTGCTCCCACTGAGGCTCAGGCTGGATGCAAAAACTGGTCAAGAAGGCCCAGTCACATTTAAAGTTTAGGCACTCACGTTCAGGTCCTCGGAGAGGGCACAGGCCTCCACCACCTCCTCGTACAGCCTGGCGTCATATTCCCGCCCAAAAACGATGTTCTCACGGACAGTGGTAAACTGTATCCAAGGCTCCTGTGTGGCCAGACCAAATCCTTGCTCCAGGTCACAAACATACACTCGTCCTCCTTGTCTGCAAGCACACCAGAAGTGGGTGGAAAGGGCAACAAAGGAGGACTCTTGGCAAATCAAAATGGTCTACAAACAGAGATACCACTGGATAGTCCCTGCCTGCTGTGGCATGGAGGGACCAGGCATGGAAAGTCTTTAGACTACTTACTTAATAAGCTCTCCAGTGATGGCTGCAAGCAGAGAGCTTTTGCCAGAGCCGACCTTCCCAACAACCCCCAGGAGCATCCCCTGCAAAGGGAAATGAAAAAGAGCAATGTGATGCGCTAATACAGGGTGGCTCATACACATTTTTTGAGCCATGTGTAGCCTGTAAGAAAGCTGACTGCTGTCTTAAACTAGGACTATCTCACAGGTTCAGCAGCAGAGCTGGGTGCAGATGTTGGGTAAACTAGACTCCTGATAGGGCAGGACATAAGCCTGCAAGGAGTGTTAACTCTGGAGCCGAGCTGTATTCCCTGCCCAGTCCTCTCCCGCAGCAGTGGTAGAAAGCAGAGGGAGCTGGTTCATCTCTTTTCTGTAAGCCATGCCTGGATCTCCTCCAGCACCCTTCAGCTCTGAGAGATGTAATGTGTCCTGTGCCTCTTGACAAACAAATGAATTTGATGCACGGCTCCTAAGACCAGGAAAACATGCCACTTCTGCTCCATTATTTGGCTTCTCTAGTGCCATTCTTCTCTGCATCCTTGCTCACCTTCCTCACTGACAGGTTCTCAACGTGCAGTTGCAGAGTGCCTGTGGACAAGGGCTGCCTGGTGCTTTCCTCCTCAACTGGTGCCCATGAGAAGGCTGCACATTGCATCTCCACGGCAGCAGCAGTACCTGAAGGGCTATCTGCAAGAGAAAAGCAGCACAGCATTGCAATGCTATGAGAAGGCCAGAAAATGAAAGGCACCTGGCATCACAAATACTATCAGCTTTGCTCCAAAATAGATGAGACCACAGACAGGGCACCGCCATGATGCCCTTGACCCAACCACAGAATGAGACATTTGCCTGCTGACTTACCCTTAAACTTATACCTCCCTTCCTAAAACCCTCCTGTCTCCAATTCCCACCAGACACACATGGTGACCTGCCAGCTGTCAGGGAGACACTGTAAGGATAACCTGGTTTTATTACTGTTGAAGGTAAAAAGAATGTCAGGGAGCTGGCAAAAGGCAAAAAGCTTCTTCTAAAGTGTCACAAATGGCAGGGTTCTGTAAGGACAAGCAATGGCCTACAGCTGGTAAAGAGAAATGTTATAGCCTTGTCTCCCCTTTTCCACAGAAATGAAGTGCCTTTACTCTGCCTCTGACAACCGAATGTCTTGAATCATGAAGTGACAGCCAGCTGCCCTCCAGTACTGCCCCTGGGCCTCAGGCCTCCACTCTGAATGCCCCCTGCCCAGGGCCCAAGCCCAGCAGCACCCTTCACCATTACCTAGGGCATAATAAGCTTCCAGGTCCTGGTCCACGAGTTCAAGGAAACGCTGGATTCGATCCAGGGAAACTTTGGCTTCCAAGGTCCCATTCAACACCCATGGGAAGCTGTTGAGGGGGAGAATAAGCATCCCAACAAGGGCCAATGCTGTGAACACCTGCATGGGTAAGGAAACGACCATGAGCTGGAGGCAGCACCTCCCTTGCATATCCTCCAAACAACTTCACTAGTGAGAGCCTGAAGAGCTGTGAGGAGACACAGGTTGGGTTTATTTCCCAGAGGAGATGCCTCATGACTGCAGACCCATCATAGATTGTCCTCTGCACGAGACAAGGTTGGAGCTCTCCCTTCTACCTACTCACCTTCGTGGCAGTGAGCTGGTGACCCAACAGGACATAGGTGATGAAGATGGCAATGGAGACAACAACAGGCAGTGCTGCCCACAGATACACGCACACAGCATCCAAGTACTTGATGGCTCGTAACTTCTGCAGCTCTTTAGCCCGGCAGGCATTTATCCTGGTGCTGAGGTGCTTCTCCCAGGCATAAAACTTGATCACACGAATGCCACACAGGAACTCTGTCATTAGCTGCAAGCAAAGAGGAAAAGCACATAGAGCAACCAGTGCCTGCCTAATGCATGAAATGCCAGCTAGGCATCTGGGCTGGGGCCAGGTTTGCAGTTGCCTCCTGCTAAGGGCCAGGCTACAGATAGCAGGAACCATTTATTGCTAACAAAGACATAAACTCAAGTGGCAGCTACTGGGAACTTTGCTCTCACTCATTCCACCAGCTTCCTCAGCCACCCCTGCTCTGTTCAGCTCAGGAAAAGGCAAAAATATTACACTACTTCCCTAGTGAAGGATGTGCAACACAGGTGAAGGGATGTGTGGAATTACTAGCTCCAGCCTGGATGCCATTTACCTACTATAGCCTGACCTTGAGATAATAACACCCGACTCTCCGGCCCGGTGCTGCCATGACACAGCCAGTCTGTACCCAGAGCCTGGCTGGCTCACATCCAGCAGCTCAGGTGTCCCTGCAGCACACTGTCCTCTCATTTCTGCTCTCAGGTCAGCATGTGCAGAACAAGCTGAGATGTGTCTGTGTCCGACATGAAAGAAAACTAACAAGAGAGGTTTCACTCAGCAAACCAGTCTTACAATAGTTGGAGAAAATTCAACACACCCCATACAACTAGATGCACCTTCTCTTGGGAGAAGTATTTTTAAAGCTCCCAACAGTTTTGACATGGAGTTGACTTATGTTTCATGCTTCCAAAGCATGATGGAAATGGCGAGTGAAAGTGCTGTCCCCTCACATCAGAGATACAAGGCTAAAAGGTGGGAATCAAATGTCTGACATGTGGCGAGGAAAGAGATGGCACTGCAAATATGCAAGAAGCTGTGGAAAAGATGACTGAGGGTGCCAAGCCTGAAGCAATAGAAAACCACTCCACCTCAACATTGACAGCACTAGTGGAGCAATAGGATGGAAGCACCTCTGAATGAAATATCTCTAGAGGAAGCAAAACCTTAACTACTACACACAGAAACCTGCAAGGAAACCTGAATTAGCCCAAAGGGCAAGACAAGCATTAGAGGTTCACTATCTTGTGGGTGGTGAAACTGCATCACCCTGAAACACTTTTGAGTCAAATGTGTGTGTGTGTGTGTGTGCGCGCCCCCTCCAGCATTTTTCTCAACAGCTGTGATTAAATTAATCTGCTTTGGATCATGACAAGTGGCCAAAAAGCCAATGTTCTAGGGGGAAACGGGGAGAAAATACAGCAACAAACTCAAGAGAGCCACCAGCTGCCCCTCACCTTGACCCGTGTGTCCTTGTGTTTCAGCATCTCCTTGTTGTTCATCATGATGCGGTTTGCTATGACCTTGTTGATGGGCACAAGCAGCAGTGCCAGGGCCAAGCCTCCCAGAAAGGCTACCCCCACTTGCTCGTAGAGGAGGTAGAGGGTAATGGCAAACTGGAAAGGCAGGCTCCATACCTCGTGGAAGCTGAGGCAGAAGTTGACCAACCTGCTAGTGTCTGTGCTCATGAAGTTGACAATTTCCCCCACGGTGAAGTGGGTAAGGCTGGTGCTGCTGACACGCAGAGCCTTGCGGTAGATGGCAGAGATGACGGCGGCCCGCACCATCAGCATCACCTTGTTCACCTCATAGCTGAACTGGTTCCGCAAGAGAGCGCCCAGAAAGGAGCCAGCAAAGAGCCCGAGGGCATAGAGCACCCCATGGCTCAGGGGCTCTTGTCGTGACTCCATGAAGTTCACCAGCAGGTTCAGAAGCAGAGGACCCGAGAAACCCAGCAGGTTGCCGGCCAGCTTGAGAAGTCCAAGAGAGTAGAAACGAAGCCCAAAGGCTGCATGAAGGACTGAGAAGAGTCGCACAGCCTCCTGGGCACGGTGCAAGCTGTCCGGGGCATCACTACTCCCATCACCTCCAGCAATGATTGGGCTAGTAAGAGACACTGTCTCCTCCTCTACTTGGTGCAGAGCTGCCTTCTTCTGCCAGCAAGAGTAGAACCGATCACAGACCCTGGCAGCCTGGAGCTTTCGAGGAAGCACATAGACATCCTGTGGCTTGTTCAGCTTCCATTGATAGCCACATTTCATAAGAGGGTTCATCCAAACATAAAAGAAGCGTGAGAGCCAGCTCTCACCATCTTCCGCTACTCTCTGCTGATCAGGCACTGGGATCCCTGGCTCTGAGACAAGCTGGTCGTCTTGCCAGGAGTGATTGATGGAGAGGAAGTCTTGCCTGCCAGCGGTGGGGAAGAGGCAGGCGATCACATACACAAGCAGAGAGGCCAGCTGCAGACAGAGAATGGCGAACCTGGAGGACGCAGCAGGGTGGGCAGGGGACCAAGCCGTCCCACTTTGGTAGTACCACACCAGCGTGATGATGAGGGAAGGCAGGGGTAAGAGAGCGAGGAGAGCCAGGGCCACCGGGCCCCTGGTAGAGCTGTGAATGGACCTGAAGAGCATGAGAAGAGCGAGGCCGTGCGTGAGCCATGTCAGGGCACCAGTGCCATTGGCCAGCAATTCCAGGTACACAGGGCCCAGCTCCTGCTGAAAAATGGTGGCTGGGATGGTATCGGCAAGGAATAGGCCAGCAAGTATGAAGGAGGAGGTGATTCTGCACCCCCAGCCTGGCCTGCAAGGCACCCTGGAGCCAGATCTGGAGTGGAAGAAAGAGCAGAGAAAAAATTTACAGTTGAAATTTCACCACATCTCCTTTCTTCCTCTCCTCTTCCCCCCTTTATCTATTCACTCTTACTTAACATCATGGATTCACCTCCTTAGATTTGTAACTTTCTCAGACTGTAGGCATTGCTGTACCACATCAGGTCAATATAGCCCAGTACCTGATCAATACCAGAGATTCAGATGCTACCAAACAGCATTTCTCTACAGAAATTTGTTTGCAAACTGCCATATTCTGTGGTCAAATCAGACTCCAATCCTTGAGGATTAACAAAACAAAAGTATATTTAACCTCTTTAACAGAAGTTCTGGATGATAAAATTCTCTGGGTCACATCTCTGATCCTTGATTTCTTTTGACTTCGTGGTATTTTGTCTAGAAACATTATCACTGTTGATTTCAGTGATGCTGTGTATGTAAACTCCATAATGTATTGCCCAACAAAATATTTCATTACTACTTGATTCATTATCATTTGTGGCCTTTCAGTATCAGTGAACATCGCCATGTTTATGAATTTCAGAAGGGGGTAAACAGAAAAACAATTTTTGGTTTCTCTGAACCCCTTATTACCTTATATACATCTTCCATGACACCTTGGATTTACATCCTCTCCCAGAAGACTCCCAGTTTCCCCAATCCCCATTCACTGAAATTCTTTTGAATTATTTTCTGTGATTTTATGCTACCTTCTCTATTCCTTCTGGATTCTTTTCTGCAGTGGAGGGACCAGAGCTGTACACTGTACTCTGATTTAGGACGGATGATGACAAATATATTAGCATTGTAATATTGTGTCCTTCTCTAATTACATATTTAGCACATTATAGGGTGATCTAATTTCCAGCCTTTCTACCCCACCTCCAGTCCTGCATAATAAACAAGAGCTAGACAAGTTAGTTGTCATACCTTGGAGTGCCAAGGAAGCAGGCACTGACCACTGCAAGGATCACATGAGGAATCACATTTAATGTCAGCTGATTAAAGCAATGGCCAATGCTGCCATGAACCCACACAGGGAGTGGATCTTCTGGGCTGGTCCCACACAAACCAGCCAGGATGTTCTCCATCCTTTGCTGGGAATTCAATGTGAGAGACAGAAGCTCCTAGGGTAGAAAAGAAAAAACAGCATGAGGTACAAAATGAAAAAAGTACAGCCCCAGTCCAAGGTGGACTGTGATAAGAAATGAACATAGGGCTAAAAGTAACTTCCTGGGTCACGCAGTCCAGGCTCTGTTATTGTGCACTTGCTATCATATCACCTACTTTACAAAATGATTAAGCTCCAGTTTAAAATTATGTTGATTGCCCCCTCAAGACACTCTGGGACCTCAATGCTCTGGGAATTTGAAGCTTTTTGCTTATTTCCAGGCTGATTTTTTCACATGGCCAGTTTACCCTTTGAAACTAACAGCAGGAAGCATTTGCCTTCCCACTGATCACTCTGAAAAATACTCTGAGCTGCTTAATAATCTATTTCCATCTTCAAAACAATTCCCACAATGGTACTCCTTAAGACAGCGTGTAACATTACACACCCTTCAGATCACAGGGGAGGCCGCTGGTGTCCATCCAGAAAAGCAGCCGGTACCTCCAAGCTACACCGGACAAGGGCACGAGCAGGAGTCGGGGGTCGTGTGCCGCCCCCCGGCCTGAAGCACGCCTGGGAACGCCTCGACTTTACAGCCATTTCTGTCTGCACCAGCTAGCCCCATCTCCAGCCAGAGGCTGCGCGCAGGACCGAGCTCGCCGGGCAGTAACGGACCACCGCAGCGCCAGAGCCAGGGGACCGGGACCGGGCCCTGTGATGGCAGTGCCCCCGGCCTGCGCCGGTACAGCCCTGGGGACGGCCTCTCTGGACCAAGGGGCAGGCGGAGCACCCGGCACGTGGCCTGCAGCGGGCGGGACCCCCCGGCCCCCCCGGCCACTCCCACCGGGGCGACGTGCAGCGGCACCGCCACCTCCCCCCCACCCCGTTCCCGCCGCACGGCGACCTTTGACCCCCGCCCCCCGCCGTACCTCAGTTCGCCCCGCCCCGGCCGTAGGGGCGGTGAGGGCGCAGGGGCGCCCTCTGCGGGGCGGGAGGACGCGCTGCAGCCCCGGGCCAGGCCGGGCCGCGGGGGTGCCGAGCGGCCCAGGGAGGAGACCGGGGGAAGGCGTTGTAGGACCGGGGCCGAGTGCCAGCCGGCGGGCAGCGCAGTGAGAGCGCGAGTCAAACCGGGCGATCTGGACCAGGGAGGCCGCTCGGAGGCGGGAGCGCCAGGCCCCCCGCCGGCGGCCCAGGCCCGAGGCCCGGCCGCAGGCAGCGGGGGAGGCGCACACGGGCCCTGCGCTTGGGAGCGGTTGTCGCCTCTTCCCACGCAGCTCCAGCTCAGCTGCCTTTTGAAGTGCCGTCTGCCGGCAGGGAGGTGGCGAACCCAAGGGCGTTCAGGGATTTGGTCAAAAACGTGAGGCTGAGATAAGGAGAAGAAGCAAATGAATGAAACACGAGCAGCTAGTTCAGACGTTTATCTTCTAGTTAAAAAGAAACTAAAAATCAGTCCCCGGTCACAAACAAACGTGATTTTCCTCAAAATTCTTCTAGTTCCTTCCTGGTGATCATCTTTATCCCTCCCCTCCTTCTCCTATCATATTTGGCCCACAGCGCCTGGCACTCCGTGAATGTTTCCGTACCAACACACACCAGACACATGTGACAGACTTGCAGTGTAGCTGTGTCAACCAGCACAGGAATATTTATGCACCACTGGGCATCCAGAAGTCAGCACTGGCAGGTATAGCCCAGGCAGTACTTTTACGGGTATAAAAGCGCTTTTGTAGCAGATGACATTACTGCAAGAGCGCTCTGCCAACAATAGATTAGCATAGCTGAAGAGGCCGAGCTCTCCTAGCACAGTAACAGCCATACAAAGCAAGATCATTATGTTAACCTAATAAATCATCTGAATAACACAAGGTAAACAAAACCATTCAGTTTTACCTGTATTGTGCACAGTGACTATGTTTGCCCAGAGCATAAACACACACATGCAAGCAGCATCCCCAAACAGGACATTCGGTCTTTACTACAAGAGCACATTGCACTGGGGGGTGAGCGCTCAACTTCCCAGCTGAGAGAAAATGAACCCAGGAGGACATCCAGCTGCATCCCCTCCAGACTGTTCTACAGGAACAGGAGCGTGCGGTAAATTTTTATAGCAGATGCTCTGGATACTTCACTTTCCCAAACCCTCCCTTCAGTACTCTTTCTTGCTAAGGAAAATTAGTGTGTCCCTATAAATAATTCATCACAGGTAGCAAGATTTACTTTCAACATGCAGCTCATCAGAGGTATATAAAGTGTGTTCTGAGCTTAGAAGTGTTATCGGTGGGGTGCTGAGGAAGGAAAATATCAGTAACATTCCTGAGAAAACAGAGGGATCTGGCTGATGGAGTGTGTAACAGCAGAGATAACAGCAAGAGCTTGCAGGCCACAGTACCCTCTAATCATAGTTTCCTTGAAAAGGACAGGACAAGAGTGCAGTTTTCTTAAAGTCCTCTCTCTATATATATTCTTGTTTAATTGTTGTGTCTGAGGATGCTGATTTCTCACAGCTGTGAAAGTAATCTTTGCCTGTCCATCAGAGTTGCAAGGCTGCCCTTTCATGACCAAGCTATCTGATGCGGTATGCTGTGTGTATGTGGCCAGTCTGCTCTCTCCCCCACAGGTTGTCCAAATGTTTCTAGAATAAGCTTTGCTGTAGAGGCCTTGATAATAAGTTTTATGTCTTCTCTGCTCAAGGAAGCTTCCCTTCAAAAAAATGCTGTGAAAGCTGCAAACTCTCAAGACAGCATCAGGGGATATGTGAGGCTGCAGCATGAGCTGCACACAAGTGAAACTTTCAGATTTTGTGGTTCTGATGTCTCGTTTATTTCCAAATGAAAAAACAAAAAAAACCCCAAAAAACAGAAAACCAGACCAAACCCAACCAAACAACCACTTCTCCTAACTTAAGATACCAGAGAAGTTCTCAGATATCAGGGCAAAGACCATCCTCTTTCTTGAGCTAATCACTCTCAGAGCTTTTCTATTTCAGCCACATTGCATTCTAGCCTCCTGCTTTTGCATGTGCTGCATTCTGCTTGCTCATCTCTCCTAACCTCTCTTCATGTTCAAAACCATGAACTTTTCCACTTCAGCTGAAAGATGGAGAGCTTTCAGATGCCACAGATCCCTTTTTGCTCCAGACAGCATTATCTACTCACATGCAAAGACAAACATAAAGGGTATTTAAAAAAAAACACCCTAGGAGAACAGCAATCCACCCTAACTGATCTGAAATCACTGGCACCTGTTCTGCATAAGTACATTTAAACAGGAGCACAGCAGGAATCTGAACAGACATTCCTCCTTTTGGCTATTTCCCCTCTTCCTGAATATTGCTACCTGTGACATTGACTGATTTAAGATATGCGCCATGTGGAGTACAGGCTTGTGAGTATATTGCTTAAAAAGTACCTTGCACACTAAAAATAATCATACACCTGACAGTTATCAAAAAATCAGAGCATTCAAAATTGAAAAAAAACCACCCAACATCAGGTTTAATTTAATCCACCCCCACAGGCCGATGCAGGCCAGATTTTATTATTATCCAGAGTTTTTTAATGCTCTAGATTGATATACCCACAGTGAGGAAGAGTTGTCTGGCAAAGGGAGACTGCCCACCTTATTTTGTAACAGATTACTTAATACCCCTCCCAGGATTTGGAGTCAGGGAACTAGTGCAGGCTGCATGCCCATAACACTTCCCAGCTACAAGTAAATACTGGGCTGAAAGAGAAGCCAGCCTAGACAAGCCTTAAATTCAGAAATATCAACCTTGTAATTATAGATGTAAAATCTCTGAAAGCAATTGTCTGTTTGGATGCGTTTTCTGTGCTCCAGCCAGGGCTCTGCTATCAGCTGAACCATCCTCAAATTCCACAACGTCATAATTGAGGAAGGCTTGATTACTTGGCTCAGTCTGAAATTTTTCATGAACAGGCTGCTTTGGCTGGAACTGAAGACACAACATACATATTTTGCCCTTTTTTCCAGGAAAAAAATTAATGCAAAGTTCAGAAGACAGAAGAGTACCTTCCATGCACCTTCTCACAAGAACACTTATTCTGTCATAAAAACACAGAAATTGTCTTTGTTCTTACTAGTAGCTTAGCTATTTAACACTGGAAGGAGTGCTGCACGGTTGTCTCAGGCCCCTGGATCTAGTCTTGGCTCAGACATAAGAAGGTAAAAAATGACAATTAAGGGCTTATGTTTTTTTCTGTTACAGTACTGCTTTTTAACCTAACGGTCCAACCTGAATTCAATTCTGGTTTCTGTTTACTTGTTCATACCAAGCTACTGCTAGCTCTTCTCAGTCTGTTTTCTTTCTCAGTGTTGTTTGCTTCTGCTCCGAGAATTCAGAGACACCTTATTACCCCAACATTGCCCTCACCATCCAATTAGCTAAAATCTCTACAAGCAGCAGCTAATTGCAAGTTCAATAATGAGCTCTGGAATTCCAAAGAGGCATTTGGGAGCTGAACTTGTAGCAGAGGAGACTGACTGGCACCTTTGTCCAGTGAGAGTCAGGAGCATCATTCACAGGAGTATTACAAAAGCCTCTGCAAAGCAGGTAAGGACCTTGCCTGGCTTCTTCAATCCCCGAGACAAGTTGTAGTGCTTCCTCTTGCAAAGATGTGAAAACTCTCAATTTGCTCTGCACCATTGGGCTGAAATTTCAGTACTGATTTTAGGAATAATTTATCTGAATCCCACTACGGGTGCTCAGTCCCTTTAAAAACTTAACTTAGTAAGGCATGTGATTAAAAGATGACACTACAGCTAGTACTGAATGAGTTTATAAATTGTAATTGTAAAGTGATGCTCAGTAAGATGACAGGGTGCTGCAAAATGCTAGTGAGCACTAGTCAGTCAAGTATTTTTCTCTAACAAACATAATCTTTCTCTTCTGAACTCTTTTAACACCGCAACATATAAACTGTTTGTCTTTTTTTTTTTTTACCCTTCCTCCCTTGAGCAGGTTACTTACTGGTGCACAGGTTAGACATTTTAACGAGCTTTCTGATTAGTTATTGGTATCTGGATTCCTTCACCTTCCAAATGCCACTGAAATCTATCACCAGAAACCACCAGGACATCCGTTGACCTCATTTGGATACAAGGCAAAAAGGAGTTAAAAAATATTTTAATGTTCTGGCATTTTGTAAAGCTTTTAGGTATTATATACATAACTATATGAAACTGCCAGAAAAAAAAAATATTTGCTGGGTTTCTTGGGTTTGTGGCTTTTTACTCTTGACTTTTAAAACCAAACTGTGGTTTAAAACCATTTTTTTAAAAAGCTGATGTAAATAAAGCAACAGCATAGAAGAGATGTCCAAAACCAAATAAATCCATTTTCTCCCTCTTGCTAGGATGTTTTTACTTAATTCAGTTGGTGAAACTGAGCACTTGACACAGACACCTGACACTAATGCATGAAAACATGGTTTTCCTTTTAATTGAGAAACAACACATTTGGGATAATGGTATATGCCTTATAGTGATAAACTTGGACGTGATCTACAATACAAAGCCAGAGGGGAAATTTCTATGTACACATCAGTTTTGTAGTGATCATAAAGCACAGCTCTGTGCCTCTCCGAGTGTCACCAAGTCTGCTGCTTAGGGTAGTTATTTGGAACAGGTTGAATATCCATTGCCTCCACTGTCATTGTGTTTTGCTCCCACCAGAAGCAGATCCACAGTCTGATGAGCATCTTCAAAGATGAAATTCTTATCTCAGGATACTTATAACTGAATTAAGGTCACAGATAAACATTATTAACCTTAGGAGAGGAGGGGGAGGAGTGGACAATGGTAACGGAAAATAAGATAGTCTTTATATAGTTTGTGCTTATTTTGATGATTGGCATAACTGAGCATATTTCCTGAGCCTGTGTAGTGGTGCACTCACTCAGAAAATGTCAAGGTGGGGTTGTTAGTTTTAATACACAACTGTACTCAACCACTCCCAGCAGAAATACCTTATTATAGCATCAGGCAGACCCCCACCCATCAGCCTGCTGCTCTTTGTTGCCACTGCTGTAAGTAGTACACTTCAAGTGGTGTGTTATGTTCTAGCAAACACATTCCCAAAAGCCACAGGCAGAATTTCATCCAAGTCTGCAAAAATTGTTGGGGTCTTCAAATACAAGCCTTCACATGTCATCTAGCTAATAATAAAACACATGCATGAAACTTCTCCCAGTTTCTAAACAAGATATAAAGCCTGAGGAATTTGGGAAATGGAGAATTTTATCATAACCTTAATTTATTTGCATTCATTTCTTCCTACTGCTAGCCCATTTCAGTTAATTGAAAAAAAGAGTCTTTCTCCTCCTCACCACACAGCCCCCAGCATGAAATAAGAGAAACGTTTCATGCTTCACTTATGAGAATCGAAACTGTCATACTCACTTGCCTGCACTAAGCATGGTCGGTAGCTGGTGCTCAGGTGAGAGGGAGGCGGGAAGAGATTCCTCCCTATCATGTCATCCCAGCTCCTGGCAGTCACTGCAGAATTTGTTCAGAAATTTTCTGAGCTGAAGGCTCAGCCTCACCTCACCAAGCAGCCAAGGATTGCTCTTGAACACACTTCTACTGAAGGACAACACCCATACCGACGAGCAAAACGGCACAGTGCAGGGGTAAAAAACCAAAGCCCTTTTGCTTTTGGCTTCAACCTAAAAGCTACGGCCACCACAGGCACACCAAGCTGTGGCAAGGTCCGACTGAGGCCTACTGCCTCACAGCCCGCCCCTCAGCGTCCGTGAGAGGGAAGCCCACCTCCCCATAGCGCCCGTGAGAGGGAAGCCCTCCCCGCCCCGGCCTCCCAGGCGAAGCTCCCTCTCTCCCTCCCCACCGCCTTCGTCCCCCGCCCGCCCTCCCGACCGGGAGGGCTGAGAAGGGCGGCGCGGCGGGAAGCCCCTGAGGAGAGGCAAACAGGAGAGCGCGGCGGAGCGTGTCCCCCTCACGGCCGCCGGGAACCAGCAGCGGAAGAAAGGAAGGAAGTGGCGTCCCGCACCGCCGAGCATGGCCACAGCACCCGCCTCCGCACGAGCTGCAGCCCGCCCCACCACACGTGACGAGGGCCCGGCGGCCGCCATTTTGTGCGGGCGTCCCCCAAGCAACGCCTCCCGCTCCCCGCCCCCTCCCCGGCCTGGGCTCACCCCGCCCCCCCCCCTCCCCCGCCGGGCCCGGGGGTGCCTGGCTCGGGAGCGCGCGCAAGGGCGGCTGGCGGCGCGCACGCGCGGGGGGCAGAGGGGGGCAGCCGTGGAGGGGGGGGGCCGGGTCATTGGAGCTGGGGCGCCCGCGCAGGCCGTCGGGACCCCCGGGCCGCCGGCGCCATCATGTACCGCTCCAGCAGCGGCCGCTCCGGCCCCTCGTCCTCGTCTTCCTCCCACCGGCTGAAAGAGGGCAGCTCGTCGGGGTCTCGCACCTCCCGCTCCAGCACGTCAGGGCCGGGGCCAGGCCGCGGCCGGCCTCCCATGCCGCCGCCCGCCGCCGCTGCCGCCGCCGCCGCCGCCGCCTCGCCGCCGCGTACCGCTTCGCCCCGTCCCCCGCCGCGCCGCCACCGCTCCCCGTCGGGCCACCGCGGCGTCTCCCGCCGATCCCCGTCGCCGCACCGCAGCAGGAGACTGCCATCGCCGCCGGGAGGACCGGGGCCCGGGGGGACCCGGGGCCGCCGGGGGAGCGAGCACGGAGACGGCAGCAGCAGCCGGGTAACTACTTTCGTGCGCTGAGGGGTCTCTGTGCGGGGCTCGCCCCTTCCCTCGGGGCTGTCAGGCCGCGGGGGGTCCCCACCGCCTCCGCGGCCCCCGGCGATGGCGGGCGTTTCCCTCGCGGCACCGGCCTCCCCTCAGCGGTACCCCGACCCGCCGGCTGGGCCCTGGGGGCAGCCCATGTCGCCGCCGGCGGAGCGGGGAGCAGCGGGGCGAGGGCCCCAAACTTGGCGCCGCGGGGTCCTTGCGGAATTGCACCGGCCCCGGGCTCTCGCTGTGCGGAGGGAGAAGGGCGATTTTCCCCCTGTTCCTTAGAGAGCCAAATGGCAGAAGAAATTAAAATCACCAATTTCCATTTTAAATACTGTTTTTCCTTTAATTTCCGTTACGTTTTTATTTCTCTCTTATCGGTTAGAGCCATTTTAGATAAGGCTCAAAAACGATGCTATCTTTTGCTAAGGCAAAGGATGTAACTCGTCGCTTTCCTCCGTTTAATGTGGTTTGTGTTATTGTACAAATACAGTTTAATTTATAGGAAGATAACTTTTTTAATAGGATGTTGAATGAGTACTTTGTCTGAGTTCTTACTGCTCTCATGGGTGTACAAAGCAGACTCTGTTACAGATTTGTATCTTGGAGAGGTATTCGTTGATAGGTAGTACTTTGTAGTTGGAGCTGTGTACAAGGTGTTCCAGTCTTCTCACTCTGTCTTGGCAAGATCTGATTTGGGCACGTGAAACTCTGGTTTGGCATCCAAAGTGATACCATCGTGGATGTGGACGCCTTCACGCTAAACCAAAGTGTATAGCTGTACTATTTTTCTTTGAGCGAGTGGCATTCACTTACTTGGGTTTTCTCTTGTTACTCCTTGGTGCAGTGATTGTCTTGTCTGGTTACTGTTACCTACGGTATGTAGTAGATGCACCGAGTGTTTGCTGAAAGAAGAGATTTTCATACTGGGATATTTTAGACTATGGTTCTGTGATCACTCAATCCAGCACATGTACAATTAAAAAGAAAGGTACACTTGCTTTTTCCTCCCGTTGTGCAGTCTGTTCTGCCCCCCTCCCTTGTGCTCACACTTGTAGTTGTGAAGTTGCAGGATGAGCCGATTTGAGGAAATGATATGGCTGATCCAACAAAAATATATTGTCTGCAATTATTCATTGCATAATGGAACCCCAAGAGAGAATGGGGATTGCTCTTTCTGATGGCAGTACTGGTTCTTACTGGATTTCTTTGGAGCTGTAGCCGTAGAAGAGATCACAGGTGATTGTAGTGGAGTTAAAATTCAGCTATTGGTGCTATTTGTTATTTAAAGGTGAGCTGTCCTGGAGGTAGGGGAAGATAATGTTGTATTTGACAGTTAAACCAAGCTAGGCCGAGAACCATTTGGTTTTAGGCTGTATTTCACCATTATCTCAGTCCTATAAGTTGTCTGCCCTGCAAATTACATTGCTATTAAGGCCCAGATTCAAAATAAGTAACTTTTTTAAAGGAGATAATTTTTAATCTGATTCGTGTCTGTTCGTGTCGTGGCTCAATTGACAGTTACATGGTCACAACTTGAGGGAATGACAAACTGGGATACAGGAGCAGAACTTTCTTACACGGACTTCACCATCATTCGGTCTGCCATTTCATTGTATCCATGGTAGGCTCTGAACCTATGCTGGCTGTAACAAAACCTTCAATGGCAAATGTGTTGGTGGTTCAGACTTGGAGGAATTTGAACTAGGACTTTTTGACTGGAAGTGTCCCACTTTCCCTTTAGGGGAAAAAAAAAAAGCCACCAAAACCCCCCACTTCACACAAACATTATTCTTGACAAATGCTATTCTTCCAGTCTTATTCTTCCACTCTTGAGCCAGCCTTCTGGTTCAAGTTACAGTAGTCATTTTGGCAAATTGTTGCAGATTCTTGATGTTTTTCTTGCCTATTCTAATTTCAGAGAAGGATTGAAAAATTATTAATCCTAGAAATTAGGTTTTAGCGAGTTAACTAGTGCTGAACTGCTAAGCCAAATAGATTTTTTCTTTATTTACGAGAATATTACTGCATTTAACCTTTCTCTAGGAGGAAGCTCTCACAATAAGAGGGATCTTGAGGCAATTAAATATAGCCCTTTAACGTGTATTGTGCTGTCTCTTGCATATGCTAAAGCCCAGTGTAAGTAATATTTAGAGTATATATTATGTACATTTTTTCCATGGAAGTTTTTGTCCACCAAAAGGTGTTTGACCAACACAGCATAAAATACGTATACAGTTGATTTTACTTTTTAGAAGTACTCTTTACAGAATTAGAATTAGAGAAAGATAAAAGCTGGGATTATGCTGATGTTTTCCAAACAGTGGATCTAAGTGTGGTCAAAACAAAGCAGACAGCAGATATGTTGGGTCAGCATGATCGGGTAAAGTTTTAATAAAGTTTTCAGATTTATATGTGTTAAGACCCCCTCTCCAGAAGTTTGAAGATACAAAGTCTGGAAATGTAGAAAGTTACACAAATGTGTGAATAAATGGCATTTTGGAGCTGTCACTGAAAGGAGATGAATTGAGACAGAAAGAAGGAGGGCTTGAAATAGGAGAGTATAAAGTGTGTGTAAAGTGGAAGATACAGGATGTGGAATGAGGACACTGATGGGGTAAGGGCATGGGGTTGAAATGCAGAAAAAGCTCTAAGTTATTGTCCCTGCTCGTCATATGAATTGGAGTATGGAAGGAGCAGTCTTAGAGATTTCTTAGTCCCTTTTCTTGATTCTGGGAGTTGTTTTTTGATTTTTTTTTTTTGAGATGGAGTGTATGCATTCCCAGGTTATGAGCATCATTAGCCATTTTCTCATGCATAACTGGGATGCTGACTGCTGGTGGAGCTGTGTATTGGACATTGTAGGCACGGATGGTGTTAGTGTCTTAGCAGCTGGGGAAAACTTTGTGGAAATTGGAGGAGAATGGAGTGACAGCAAAGGTTTGGGGTGAGTATTGAAAAATGTAATGGAGAAGAGGAAGGTCAGGGTTGTACAGTGAGAGATTTTGGCGGACTTTATTTGCTCTTGCAAGACTGACACGTGCGGCTTTCATTTGTCCCTGCCGACCTGTGTGCTTTCTTTTTATAGTTTCTCTCAGCTTCTTTGCTTTCTTGTAAGAAAATTGGCTGAAATTAGAGGACTGGAGCACGTTGGGTCAACAGAGAAAGAAGAAATGAAGAGCTGGTATGCTACCTGTGCAACAATCTGGCAATGATAACTGCAATTTAGGTGCCAGAACAGGAAGGGAGGAAAATGCAGTGCAGTGTGTAGATAGGAATGACTAGTGGTGGTGTTCAGTGCTCCAAATGAAAAAGCTGTTAAAATTGGAATTTCTCAAACTGAAAAAAAATAATTGTAAAGTTCAAATATGTACCACCATAACTGCTGTCTTTGCACAGTCTGTATGGTGGTCACAGGCAATCCTAAAATCCCAAACTTTGTAAGTGTAAACTCTTTCTTTCCTTTGCCCAGAAGTTTGTTCTGAGATGTAATCATCACTTTTCTGTCTCCAGTTCCTGGAGATGGTTGTCACGTATGTGCCCAACTTGCCAACAGTCTCGATGGCAAGAAGATGCCCTTCAAGATAATCTCTTCTTGAGGCAGCCCTCAAAATTCAGTGTTATACTGGGCACCAGTGAGCCTTCAGCATGCACGTTCTATATGTTCTATCTCAGCCAGCCTGTTGCAGGATCATATTGTGCTATGCAACACAGTTGGCCTTAGAAAGTAATTAAAATGTGTTCTGAGAAATGCTGGGGTTCAGATTAGTGGAGCAAACCAGAAATCATTAATATGTTGACAAGGTTATGTGCCCAGTGGATTCCAGGGCACATTTGTACTGCAAGTACAGGCAAATTTGTGAGGGAATTCTTTTGCTTTCTTGTTGGAGGTTATGTACTGTTCTTCTTTTGGTCTCTTGGAGGATTGAGCTGAATCTGCTGCATCTTCTCAGGGTGGATGCAGACAACATAGTGCACCTGCTGCTTGCTACTGCAGTTTTCAGCGGTGAAAGCAATATGCAGTGCATGACTGGTTTGGCAGAACTGAAGCTGTTTCATTGCTTCCTGTTAGGCAGAATCTAAACCATGTTGGTTTAAAAAAGTAAATCAGGTATCTCCATCTCCAAGCAGTCTCATGTTTCTTATGGAACTCCCCTTACTTTGATCATTCCTGTTGTCATGGTTTGGCCAGCAGCCAAACACACATAGCCACTTGCCTCACCCTCCCCCCACTCAGGGGATGGGAAGCGGAATTGGAGGGGTAAAGGGAGACTCATTAGGTTGAGATAAAAACAGTTTAATAATTGTAATAAAGTAAACCAATAACAATTGTAATAAAGTAAACCAATAACAATAATAGAAAGTATAAACAGGTAATGCACAATGTGATTGCTTACCGCCTGCCGACTGATACCCAGCCTGTGCCCGGCTAGTGATCCCAAAATACCAAGATCCCCCAATCGCAATCGCGGAAGCGAGAGAGAACCCCCTCCTTCCCGGCCACCCCTTTATATACTGAGCATGACATTGCATGATATGGAATATTTCATTGGCTAATTTGGGTCCGGTGCTCTGGCCAGGCTCCCTCCCAGCTTCTTGTACACCTGCACACAGGCAGGACATGGGGAGTTGGAGAGTCCTTGATCTCTTAGCAACAACTGAAAACAGCAGTGTATTATCAGCATTCTTCTCATACCAAATCCCATAATGAATCTAAAACACAGCACTATTCTAGCTACTAAGAAGAAAAATTAACTCTATCCTAGCTGAAACCAGGACACCTGTATTCTAGTGCCATATTCTAGAATGATGTGAGGCATAATTAGTTGAGCATAACCTGCCAGTAATGACATGTTCTGTACTGAGTATGTGTCCAAGGGAAGGTCTGTGCAGAGGCAGTTAGCTCAGGCCTTCTCTGCTGTAGTTTTTACAAAGGCAACTTTACTTAGCTCTGGTCTAGCTCTATCAATAATAAATAATGATAGTGGGAATTCTACTATAGAAAGTGTTTCTATAGTCACTGGTGTTTTTAGCATTATGTTGTGCTTATCTGCTGAAAGCAGCATGAGGTGAGGAAAACTTTCGAAAACATCACTGCTAGGAAAATCTTTGTTTACACTGTTTTATACTTTGGTTCGTGTTGTTACTAAAGCTGGAAAGCGCCAGAAATCCAGACACTTTTATTAAGAAATTCCTGGCACTGTTTTTTATGCAATGTTTGTTTAGCTGCTTCTCCTCTACAAAGAAAGGAGGACAGCAGCAAATCTGGGACTTCTTGAACTTCTCTCTGTTTTTCCACATTCCAAAATGGTGCTTTATGAAATGTATTTTTGTGTTGAAAATTTCCCTTCTGGATAATGTAAATACAGAGCATGTTATTGGCAGCTAGGATGAAAAATGAAATGCAGTTAATAACCTCCCCTTTCTTTAGTAACTAAAACCAGTTGAAATATTTGGAACATTTGTTCTTCTAGTTTGATTTTTTTAATTGATCCATCCACCCCAAGTCTCATATATTAAGCAGAGCAGAGTCACTTGCCTTTCTGTAGCTGAGATTAAAGTTCCCTGATTGATGGGCTTGCACTCTTTCTTCAATTTACAGAGACGTTCACCGAGTCTCCGCTCTGAGTCTTCACTGGAACAGAGTTTGCGGATTACTGTTGGTAATGACCGGTATTGCATTGGCACACCAGAGCGAAGGAGGCTGCCTGATAGACTGGGCTCACCAATTGATAACCTGAGTGACAGGTATGGTCCTCCACAGATGGGGATTCAAGTGTGTGAAACAGTAAGAATGTGGGAATGGCTGTAGTGGGTGAGACCAAACATCTAATTAGGGAACGAGGGTAAGAGGGCAAGCATGTAGTGATGCTTCCCTGGAATACTCCCCCAGCCTCCAGCAAGTTGTGGTGCTGGGGATTCCTGAACAGAAGTCCCTGCCTGTGTTCATAGTAGCTTTAAACATCTATTGCTTCTCTGATTTTTGTCAGCTGCTTCTAAATCCCATATAAACTAAAAGTGCACACAGTACACTGCACGAGGGAGGAGCTTCATTTGACATTTCACAGCTTCAGCCACCTTTCTCTGTCATTTATGAACCTACCTAGTCCTGACTGAAAGGAAGGTTGTTTATGGATAGTGTAAAGCTTCAACTTCCTCATTTATTGGGAAGAGTAATCTACTTTTCTGATTTTTGAGAATAGTCTTGAAGAAGGCTCTAGTGTCGTTTAAAGAAAATTTATTATTATTATTTTGACTTTAAAAATGCTGCAGAATGGAAGTTAATGTAGTCAGACAGTCTCATACAAGTAAGTGTTAGAATTCTAACAGGGTCCCTTGATTGGAATTGGAGGCAAACAGTTAATGAAGAGACATCTTTTATGTTAAAAATACCACTGTGAACAGTTAAGTATAACTATTAGTAGATAGTGTTTGGAAATACTTGCCTTCAGTAGGAGAACAGGTATAATCTGGTAAAATCAGAAGATTTTGTGCAAATAAAATAATTTTCTGTCTTGAATTGTGTAGTTAAAGATGGCATAGTTTGTGCCCCAGAGCATACAATTGCAGTTTCAGGTCAGCGATAAGCATCCAGCACAAAAAAAGCACTGTAACTTCCATTTTTGATGCAAATATCCCCAACTGTTAAAAAAAAAAAAAAAAAAAAGGCAAGAGAAAAAGAGGGAAGTGAGCAGAATAAGTGAATTTCCCGTCTTTCTCAAGTGTAAGGTTAAGTTTCAGCAGGTGCGAAAAACCAAATGATAGTTTAGTTTTCAGTACTGTCACTTTTATGGCTTTACCTCAATTCTCCTGGGATCAGTGTTCAATTGTAAATCCCCTGTGCAGCCTGCCGTCTTCTGAATGAGATGAGTGCATATACCCAGGGAGACTACAGTGGTTGGAAGGAGCAGGAAATGGTATGTAGGAGAACTGGCACTGCTCTGGCAAATTAAGAACATGCAGGATGGGGGGGTGGTGTTTGTCCCATTGGTTCCTTCTCTCCAGTGAGGTTTTATATTTGACCTGTTTTGTGGTTATGATGCGTGGTTAGAAGTAACATCGAGTACAGCGGCGTTGATTTTAATGTAAGAGTGAAAATGACAAAGAACTTCTGCTATCTCTGTTATAGGACCCATGGATGTAAAAAAATGGTCAGAATAGACTCCTGAGAAGGTATAAAAGTGACAGATGAATCAGAATAAGAGAAAGTGAGACCATGTAGACCTCATTTTTTACGTGACTTCCCATATTTTGTAGTGTAGGTATGCAAGAACTCCACGGGGTAACATTTACTTTTTTTTTTTGTCCAGTCTCTTTGTGCTGGCTGCACTTGTCTGAGTGGTGCCCACTGTCCAGAACCTTAAAGTGTGTGACAACTTAGTCATCCCTTGGCTTTTCCTAAATCTTCTAGGTACTGCTTCTGACTTCCAAATTTCTTCCCTGTTTAGCCATTTTGGTTGTTTTTAAAAGACACTTTGTATTTGGTTAAGGACGTTGTTTATCATGTATTTTTTCACCATGTATTTTTTTTTTCCCCTCTGAGAGGCTGCCCTGGTACTGGAACACTGACTTTATATCTATCATGGGGCTTTAAAGTAGCCCTCGTTGTGAATCATCATTGGGTTTAATACTGGGCATACCGCATTCTTATTTGGCATGTGGTATGTTCTCAATCTCATTTAAAAAAGAAAAAAAATAGTGTTTTCTGAAGATGTCTTTCAAATTGTGAAGTAGTTGGAGCAAATAGTTCTGAATTTAGTTATTCTCAGCTATTTTTGCTAACTACTCAGAGATTTCAGGCAATCACTTTTCCAAGTTATTCTCTGTAATTTGCATGGGCTTGGAATGGTAGAGAGGTTCATTAGCGTATGAAGGAAATAAAATACCAAAGGATGGAAATCATAGACAGTTTTGGATTCTCCTGCAGCAGTGGATTTTTCAGGATGCCTCAGGAGAATTTCTCAGGGTGTGTGTTCACGTGCAGGTCCATCCTAAAACATCTGTAGGAACTTGCCCCGAGTTTCTAGGGCAGCTGGCCTCCTGCACATGTCTAAGCAAGAATACTGAATGCTGCTGACTTCAAGGTCACCCAAGCATCTTCAGTCTTCTACTTCAGCAGATTAGTATTTCTTTGTCTTCCAGAATCTCAGTTATTTTATCGCTCTCCCTGTCTTCCATCTATCCCTCTGTCAGTATTTTAAAGACATTTTACTACTATCTGAGCTGGCATAAACTATACAGAGCATCCCACCAATTCTTTCATCTGAGGTTAATCCAAAAGATTAGACCATATCACTTCAGAGACTTGGTCTGTGTTAAGCTGTGCTCTGAAATAGCATTTTTTTGGCATAATATCAAGAGTGACAGTTGGCTTGAGTATGAACAGCTCATCTGACTTCCTATTCAAATACTGTGTGTTAAGGTGGAGTCCTGTTGGTTGCTGACAGCAGAATACCATTATTTATTTCTGTTTCTGTGTATGTGAATAAATATGCAAAAAGTAAACTTACCTTACACTGGTTCTCTGAGGCATCATGTCTATGTAGTCTGTGGTCTGTTCTTGGAAACTGCAAATTCCAGTAATGCATGGATTCTGTGTTGGTGAAGGAATTGGGATGGTCACAGTGATACCACCTTGTGTCCTCTCTCAGGGATGCAATGGCCTGTAGTAGACATTGCTGGCTAAAAGCACCCAAACCAGGTAAGAGGGACATATCTCTGATGGACTTTATTTACAGAAAACATATTAAGAGTTACAATTTCTGTAAGGCAAGTAATCCTTTCCCTCATACCTGTATTTAATCTTTGAATTTTATATTTGCATCTTAGCCATTCAGAGTGTATTTGGAACATCTTTCTAGTTGTAAATGTGGTAGGTTTGCTGTTCCTTTCTTTCCAAAGTAGGATTAAATACTCCTTCTGCTTTATCACTGCAGTCAGAGCATTTGAATCGTAGGTGACACCTGGCAAGCATGCATGCAAATTATTTGCACAGAAATCAGCTGAAGGTGTATGGTGAAATACATCTGTTACTCCACCAGGTGTGTTCATGAAGCCTGTGTAGGTTTAGCAGTCTCTCAGAAAAGGGGACACTGGGGTTAGACATACCTTTATGTAGGCTGTGAGCAGCAAAATTTATATATGAAATTTAATTCTAGCTACTTTTTAGATATTTTCATGCTTTTGGAGGGGGTGGATGTGTGTAGTTTGCTAGAAACTGGAAAAATACCATTTAATACTGTGGGTACTGGTGTATGCAATATTTGCCTTGTAAGATGTGTTTGACTGATAAAGCATCTAAAAACATATGAAATGCTTTGCAATGATGCAGGTTAGAGATAAATTGAAGTTTTGTGTTGGTTTGTTCTTAAATATCCATGTGTAAACTATGAAAATACTGAAGAAAAAGACGTTGTCTGTTTATGCCTGTTATTCTTTAGTCTGGTGACTTTAAAAACTGGGGCTGTAATTTATCTGCAGGGTTTTTTTAAGATTTCACGTGGCATGACTTGATTTGTTCCTTCTCAGATCTATGAAGAGACTTTTCTTAGTAGGAGGAGAGATGATTTTTGAGGATTCAGGCAATGATACATACTAAGGAGCACATTTGCTTTTCATTCTTGAAGGATCTTGCTGGGTTTTTGAAATACCTATGAGTAAAAACAGCAGCTGGTGTTTGTTTTGTTTCTGCCTGATCTAAAGAACAGTCCCAGGAAAGTTTTTAGGACTGGGGAAAAAGGCCTTAGTTAAAGCAGTATGCCTAATTGGAGGTATGTGTAGGAATTGGTCCAAAAGAAGATACTCCAAGAGATGTTAGCTAGCTATTCTGGTGGTGTGCCAGTTGCACGTCCTCTGTGTGTGCAGGGGCTGGCACAAAGGAATGATACTATTACATTTACTATCCCTGGTTCATAGATACCTTATCAAAAACTGTGCTGCTTTTTGGGTATAGCAGTTCATGTGATTAGTGACAGTCCAGTCTACAGATCTGTTGCAACAGAAAATGCTGCTAGAATTTGTGGTCCTTGTCCACAGCTGAATAAAGAGAGGATCTGGTTACATTTGCGAGTGTGAAACTGAATTGTACCTTGAATAATTCATATGAAATGTGAGCTTGGCGTCTTGCTGGGAGAGGTGAGGAAAGGGATTGTGGTCTGAAATATGATAGTAAGTTTTTTTTTAAAACGTGTAGTCTTTCTCCTTCACGGAAATAAATCCATCCTATCAGTTTTTCAAGGTTCTCCTTCTGCACTGTGAGTTGAATTGTTCATGTCACTGCATTTGCAAGGGACTTCCTAGGAGGGATGTATAGTACCATTAAGTCTCCCTCTCTCCCCTGCCCTTTAAGTTTATAAAACGTTGCTTCTGTTTAATGATGGAAATGTTTTCTGAAACAGATTTGGAAATGTCTTACTCTTGAGTAGGAGTAAGACTTAGTTTACCCTGACTCAAGTACTTACGTTTATTCTATGCTTTTCTTATACAGGGATGATATGGCTGATGGTCCAATATTCACTAGAGGCCTCTCATGTCCTCGAGGTCTTGAGAGATACCCATCGCATGAAGATCAGCCTTCAAGTCCCTTCATCATGAGACATGATGAAGACTACCGCAACCGAGATGTTTTCCTCCATCGTTCAGATTATAGTCCACATTATGGTCGTCGAGAAGAGCTGCCTCGTGGGTCTGACAGAGATGGTGACAAACTCAGGAAATCATCCTACCCATTGAGGCCAGAAGAGAGGGGACGAGAAATAAAGCGTCCACGGTATGAAAAAGATGAGAAGATGCATGGTGTGAGTGGAGAGCATCAGAGTTTCTCATCAGGAACACGAAACTATCGCAGACGAAGCCGCAGCCGCAGTAGAAGCCCAAGCCCATCATACTTGAATGAAGAATTCCGAGAGCTTGACCGTGCAAGGAGGAAAAGAGAAGAAGAAGAGCGTAGTAGAAACTTGAATCATGATGTTTCAGGCAGTGGTTATGTGATCCCTGGCTTGACTAACACACTACAGACTTCGGAACCTCGGTATACATACAGGCCTGAGGAAATCCCATCCATGCCCAAAAAATCTATTTTGAAGAAACGAGTGGAGATGGAAGTAGAGTCTCCTATTCAGGTTTGATTTCTGTCTCTCTGTCTGTCTCTATGTTTCTACTTTCCAAAACAGTCACTTCATGATACAGAATGTTAGTTTGAGTTCTAAAATAGAAAAGCCAGATCTTCATGTTTTTCTGTCTTTGAGAGGACAGGTATCTTTTTGCAGGCCTATACGAGTTAGGATTGCATTAGAAACTTCCAATGGTGAAGGCATTTATTCAAGAATCATATATATGTAAAATCTGAGGCAGAATAAAATGTCCTTGTTGAAATTCAGCCCTGGATGCTGAGGTCTGGGCCAGCTTTTATAGAGGAGCTGAGTCTTTTTGTACTACAGGCAGTTGGTCCATTGATCAAAGCTCTCTGCCTGTCACAAGGCCTCTTTCTTGTTTCTTTATAGACTTAAGAGTGCATCCTCAGTACCTCTGACTGAAAACAACTTTGAATTTCCTTATTTTTTTTTCCCTTTGGACTGTAGGCCCACAACCCTACTTAATTTGTACCCAAGCTATACCAACTGAGTCTCAAAATTAGAGCAATGGGAAGATAAGGGCTTGCAACCACTGTGATAAATCGACTTTTCTCATATTTTAGTGCATCACTTTTGATCTGCCTGTTGTACTGATCAGTGTTGGTTTGACAGTGACGTGTTTATCTCACCTGCAATACTGAGGATCCCATTCTATACCTTTTATTGGAAATCCTCTTTAACATGACATTAATTATGCATATCTGAAGAAATGACTGGAAGTAACCCCAGTGCAGTTGTTTCTACCTGTCTTAAGGTGTTGAAATCCTATTTGTCTGTGATTAAACTCAAAGCATAGCCGAAATTACGTTAGGGGGTTTAATTTTAAAAGTTTCAGTTCTTATGCTTGAAAAAAGTTACAAGAAATATAATTGTGATTTTGTGTATTCTCTGAGATAAGTGTTCATTGCTGGACATGACATTCCAGAACCATTATGCAACTTGTTTTGTAGTCTTCTGTGTTCTCTTTCAACTGTATATTGTCTTTTCTAACTCCTTCCTTCAGCTATGAACTCAAGGAGAAATTAACCTATTCCTTTGTTTGTTCTGTGAGGTGCATAGTTGCCTCAGAAGGTACTGTAGTAAATAGTAACTTCTCTCTCTTTCAGCCTGAAGGCTTTTCAAGCAGTCCAGCTCCCAGCAAGGATCTTCCACTTCTTTCTAGTCATTCATCTTTGCCCCAGAGCAATGATATGGCTCCTTTTGCTTCTGAAGTGGAGAACTTTCTCAAACGGTTTAACAAAGATTCTGTTGTGGAGTCCGCAAACAAGGAGTTGCGTGATGGTTTATACGAGTGGAGCCCGCTTTCTGGAGCTCCCAAAGACGCCTTCACATTTGAAGAGAAGTTTGGAAACTTCTTAAGTCACAAGGAAAAGGTAGAACCCAAGTCAGAGCCTGCTGACCGCCATACTGACTTCCTGCTGCCTCATGAGAGGGCCAGTCAGGATGGCAGTGGTTTCTCCCGAATTCTGGGCATGATGGCTGATTCTGTCAGTGCTCAGGAAAAGAGGAGACGTAGTTTTCCTGACATTGAGGATGAAGAGAAATTTCTTTATGGTGATGAGGATGAAGACACCAAAACTGAATCTCTCCCCATTCAGAAGCCCCCAGTAAGTTGTGGCAATGAGATAATAAGCCAGAAAGTGAGTCCACCTCCTTCTCCTGCTCCAGCTGTCAAGCTGGATCCTTTAGAAGAGCCTAATGCTGAGTATGCTAAGATCCATGACTTACTCAAAACCATTGGACTTGATATCGGTGTTGCTGAAATTGGAAAACTGGCTGTTCGTACCCAGGAACGCCTTCATGGCAAAAAGCTGGCGTCTCGTTCTCCGGATCGTCGCTCTTCAGATCCTCGCAGACTGGATCCTTGGGACTTGCGTCGCAGCCGGAGTGACACTCGTTCTCCCGAGTCGGGCCAGCAGCGCTCAGCATCACCTCCAGTCTCTTTCCAGCAGTCTAAAGATGCATCCTCTGTCCAGAAACCAGAATATACTAAGAATAAGCCAGTGGGACAGGATATACCTCCATGTGCACCAGAACAGCCTCTTCCTTCTGTCTCTCTCATTCCTTCAGTTCCACCAACTCCTGCTAGTTTGCCGCCTACACCTACTTCTGTTTCCCAGTACCAAATTCCTAACTATTCCCAGTTCACTGCCACTCAAATGCCCCAAAACTATCCACCTCCCACAATGGCTCCTCCAGGATATGATGCATATGGGCACTATATGGCATATGCAGCCCCTGGCTGGACCATGTACCCCCCTGCCCAGCAGCCTAATCCTACACTGCCAGAAGCTCATGGTCTTCTTACTATGGCCATGTCAGCAAACCCCACGCGTCCCAACCTCCGGGTGATTGAGACAGTCTCCATGGGAAAGGATGTCCCTGATTTAAAAAGAGATGGTTCTGTGCTCGTTCATGTCCCTACCACTCCTACCCATTCCAAAGTGCCCCTTCGTTTGTCTTCACACCCTCTCAAAAATACCACAGAAAAGATGTCGGATGAAAAAAATCGGGCAGCTCAAAAGCAGAAGGTATGTTATGTATTCTGATAGATCAAAATATGTTGTACTGCTTGATTGCTGTCTTCAGGTGCACATTTTTTTTTCCTGAGTAGCTCCAGTTTAAAAGCAGTTGGACTAAATTTGCTTTTGTTAAATGTTTCCAGGCATTTGTCTGTATTACTCTGTGACAATTTTAAAAAATGTGTTTAAAATCCCCCCAAATTGTACACCCTTAGGTTATGGCTGAACAGATGAAATCAAGCACAAAGTTGAAGATCTTGGGGCCAGTCAAAATGTTACAGAAAAAACATGGTGGCCACGGCTTGGCTTTACTCTGCTGAGCTTTAAGTATTGAAATACCTGAAGGTATCCAGGTATATAAACACCTGAAGGGACAGTATAAAGAAGATGGAACTGAGCTTTTTTCAGTGGTGCCCAGTGGCAGGATGAGAGGCACAAACACAGGAGGCTCCATCTGAACATGGTTCAGGGTACAATAATACTATCTATATTAGACAGTCTTAAATACATCCTAAAGGATGTTGTCATACACAGTTGCATACAATTTTTCCTCTACATTAGTGTTAATTATCTCTTACAAGAATCACAAAATCTGAAGAACTTCAGGGAAACTCTTCTTTACTTGGTGCATCTGACAGCAGTTTAGGTTATGGGTGTTAATATTTTCCTCTTCTAGTTACCTTGGTTTGTATGATAATGGGGAAGAATGTATTTTAAAAAGGAAACTGTAGTTACATAACTGTCAAAGGACTGGAAGATTCCTGAAAGTTGTTTGAGTTTTCAAACTGGTGTCCACTCAGTCTTTGTTGTTAAAATAAGGCCATAGAACCATAGAATGGTTTGGTTTGGAAGGGACCTTTAAAAGACCACCTAGTTCCAGCTTCCCTGCCATGGGCAGGGACACCTTCCACTAGACCAGGTTGCTCAAAGCCCCATCCAACCTGGCCTTGAACACTTCCAGGGAGGGGGCAGCCACAATGTATCTGGGCAAACTGTTCCAGTGTCTCACCACCCTCATTGTAAAGAATTTCTTCCTTATGTCCAATTTAAATCTACCATCGTTTAGTTTAAAACCATTGCCCCTTGTCTGGTCACTACAGGCCTTGGTAAAAAGTCTCTCTCCATCTTTCTTATAAGCCCCCTTTACTGAAAGGCCACAATAAGGTCTCACCGGAGCCTTCTCTTCTCCTGGCTGAGCATCCCCAACTCTCTCAGCCTTTTTTCATAGGAGAGGTGTCCCAGCCCTCTAATCATTTTCACGACCCCAGCAGGTCCATGTCTTTCTTGTGCTGGGGGCCCCAGAGCTGGATGCAGTACTCTAAGTGGGGGTCTCACAAGAACAGAATAGAGGCAGAGAATCACCTCCCTTGACCTGCTGGCCATGGTTTTTGTGCAGCCCAGGATACAGTTTACTTTCTGAGCTGCAAGCGCACATTGCCAGCTCATATCTAATTTTTCATCTATGTATGCGTATCTGCATTAGCGACATTTTTTCAGTGTAGCTGTGCTAATGGTACGTTGTGTTGATAGGCTAGTAGAGGAGCAGCACATGGCAGAGGCTGGAAGCTTTTTTCCTTCTCAGTTATATCATGTTCCTCAGAACAAATCAGACCATGGAAGAATGGACCACTGAATCAAAGAGAGCCTCAAAAGAAGTCACTTTAAATTTTTGGTCTGAGATAACCTCTCTGCTTTTTGTTTGAGGTGTCTTAAAGAGGAGTACTTCCTCAATGTGCTACATCAGCAGATAAGTGAGCTTTCACTGCTTGCAGGAATAATAATTTCTTCAGCTGACATGTTTGAAATTTTTTGTTAATGAAACTTGGCACTTCTGGAAGAGCTCTGTTGGCTGAAGGTGTGTGGTTTTCTCATGCCGTGACATACCCTGGTAGCTCACCTGTGCATCTTGGCAGAACTTCTAGGGCTTTGTCTGTACTACAGACGTCTTTGGCTTGGGCTTGGTCTGCACTACAAATGTCTTTTGCTTGGGCTTAGTCCACCATTTTTTTGCAGGTATGGCTTGGAGTATAAAAACACATGTTCCAGTTGATGCCCCTAATGGCAGAATGGGTGTTATGGTGATTAAAAAAAACCCCAAAACACAAAAACCTAAAAAAACTTGTGGCATTTAAGACATGGCTTAACTGTGTTGGTAGAACTCCTTCCAGGGCTTACTCCAGGCAGGATCTAGGGATCCTGCCAACATTTACATTGCCATACTAGTAGTGATTCTTTAGGGACGACGAGGCCTTGGGTCAGTTGTTGTTTGTTCAAGGGAGGAGTCAGTAGTAAACTTCAGGAACATTGTGAAGGTAAAAAAATTGGAATTTGTGTCTTGAAAAATAAAGCTGTGAAGGAAATTGAAAGAACTTTTCAGGTTTCATATTGCCTGGTTTCCTTCTGTGAGAATCAATGGAAACCAGTGAAAAGCGGATTTGTGAGCTCCTCATGCCAGAGTTTATCTTATTGACCAAGAAACAAACTTCATTCAGGTGTTTCATTTCAGACAGTTATGCCTGCAAAATATTTGGTGATATGGTTATGATCAGATTGAAGCAGAAGCCTAAATAGTAGTGAAAATTGACCAGAGTCAAAGTAGGAGGCAAGGTGAAGGGCTGTGAAGTCTTTTGTCACAGATGAAACATGCTAGCTGTAGAGATACTGCATCAGTTTTGAAGAGTCATTTAGCATTGGTCTTGCTCACGCCTGTAGAAGATAGTCAGCTGAGCCTAAGTGCCTTGGGAAATGGTGCAACAAACAAAGCAGTTTTGGGGAATACACTGCCCAAAAGAAAAAAATCACCTTTATATAGGGTTATAGCGTGAGCACATGATATAGTTACCTGTAGAGGAAGAGGTATATTTGTTGTGTTAAAATACTCAAGAACATTTTGAGAATAGTGAGCAGTGTTCTGTGACTGGCAAGCTGAGGTCTTGCAGTCATTCTTGCAAGACTGATTAACGTATGTTGGGAAGAGAAGAAAATCCAGTCCACTTCCAATCTGTTTAGGTGATAGAAGAGAGAGAAAAACTGAAGAACGAACGAGAAGCACGGCAGAAGAAGCTTTATTATCTCAAGACTGAATTGGACAGGCTTCGTAAACAGCAAGGTACAGTGCATCCCCCCTGCTTTGTTTTCTCTACTGGTATGGGTCCTAGTACCTGCTAGGAGAGTGAAGACCAAAATAATAGTAGTCTATAGTTTAATATTTTCATACTCTGGGCAATGCAGAACTCTTGAGAAGGCAGAGACCTAATTACTATATTAAAATTAATTATGTCAAAATTTGGCTGTTACACTGAAGCAAACAGTTGCTCTTGCATCTTCTTTTGCAGCTTGATAAATAAAATGAATTGCACTTTGTGCATTTTAGTGCTTCTTTAGAAGAAGTGACTGAAATAGTAACTAAAGACACGTCACTGTGCCTTTCAATTTTTCACGAATCTTATTTGGAGAAGGAAAAGTGCTCTAGACAGAGCTAACTATTTTTAAAATGTTTGTTTGGTCCAAGTAAGTACTGATTTCCCTCACCATTGGAAAATTATACTTTCAGGTTAGAATGTATGATTAACTTTTGCTTGTTTGGTCACACAAGGAAGTGGCAATTATTAAACTGATTCTCTCTCTTGATGATTATGGTGCCTCTGTTAGGGGTGTACATTAAGGCAATCCTTATAGAGGTGGATCGTGTAGATGCTGTACCTGAGAGTCGGTTCCATCTTTACAACTTCCTAGTCAAGATTTAGATGTAGTATTTTATATTAGTATTTTACTTGTTGCTGGAATAGTTGTACAGATCTTAAGACAATTTTCCTATTGCATTTCCAACTCTTCTACTTCCTTGATTGGCTCAGGAGAGATGTTGAGGAAAAAACGTCGTGAGAAGGATGGACACAAAGACCCGTTATTGGTAGAGGTGAACAGGCTACAAGAGAATATTATGAAGGAGATTTCAGAGCTGCATAAAGAATCTGATGCAGCTGACAAGAAGCAGTCTGAGCTAGACAAAGTAGCACAAATCCTGGGGATTAACATATTTGAAAAACCCCGAAAACCACCTGTGGAAACCAAAGATTCCTTGGAAAAGACCAGCAAGTCAGAAAATGCAAAAGGTCTGGAGAAACCATCTTCCTCCAACAAGGTAAAGTCTTCTGGCTTGTGTGCTAATGATTTTCCCACTAAGAGAAGAGGGCACCGGGGAGACAGCTGCTCCCAAACATTTACTAGAGGATCATTTGATGTCATTTGTTATCACATCTCATACCCTGGTTTTGATGGTGCATGCAGGTGAGAGTCAATGTATCAGTGTTTATAATTTCCCTCACTTCAGTACCACTTACTGTTTTTGATCTTGGTTTTGCTGAGGTGTTGGTCGGATTGAACAATATCATGACTGTTTGTAGCTGTTCGGTCTCAGTGCCATACCAGGAAGACAGACTTTTTTTCTCTACAACATTTCTGGCATGGCCTGTCAAGGAGGAATGTTTGTAGCAGCGAAGCTCTCTGCAAGTTTAGACCATGTTGGTCTTCTCACTGGGTGGTGATATTAACAAATCGCAAGACTTACATACGATTGTCAGTTTAACAAGATTATTATGTACACACTACGGGTCTCTCTTAAGAAATGTTAGTATGCATCAGTATGGTCTCTCTGACATGGTCTATACAATTGAGTGCTGGATATACCAAAACAGGCTTATTGCATTCCAGAAGATCGTTTTTACTTTGGAAGTAGTGTATGATAGTAACATCTGAAAGGTTATGCATGTATTCAGGAGATTAATTATCCTGCTTTTCAGATGTTAATTCAAATACGTAACAGAAATATCTGATGGGAGATGGTAGATGCTTTTTTGTGTAGACCTTAGTGTGTACTTTTTGCAGAGAGGAAGATGTTAGTAGGGTAAGAAGTATTTCCTACAAGGTCACTCAAATCTGTGTATCCTGTAAACTTTTCCTTACTTCATCCTGGTCTGGTTCAGAGAACTCATTAGATGTCTTTAATCTGAAGGCTTGCTTTTGTGTTTTGTTTTTGTTGTTTCTTGAAATATCACTGAAGTTTAGTATCCACTTACTTTTACAAATCTTTTGCTTCAGTCACCGCATCATAAAACTAAAGTAGGCAACAATGTCTGTTAAATCCTACATTGCATTAAGTTATATTGCTTTCTTTTCTTGAGATATGGCATGTGTGAATACATTTTTCATTATTTTAATTTTCATTGTTTGTATTTTGTTGCAAACCCATAATGACTTGATCCGCTTTTCATAGTTCCTTATTTTAACATGGAAAATTCTGATTTCTGGCCAGGAATATTTAATATTTCCAGATACCTTTTAGTCTCCGAGATTCACCTTGTAATTCTGATTGTTAAATGAACAGAAAGATGGTGCAGGCTTCTTGACACTGAGATCGGTTGACTCTGCCAACCTAAGGGCAAAAACATATGCCTTTCTGCTTATTTGCAAGCTACCTTGTGGTCCCTTGCTGCTGAACCTGTGTCTGTGTGTTGTAGTTATGTAGCGAGTGCAGAGGCGAAGCTGGCTTTGTTGTACTAAACAGATTGTTCCTTCTGGGCTCTTAAGCACAAACTGGGGTTAAGAGTTGGCTGTCACCTATCTATGTGAGAAGCATTGTCTTTTTAAAGTTCTGATTGAGATAGTATTTTTATAGGGCATATTGGGTGGGTGTATGTCTGTAAATAACATAAACAATGACATCATGAACATCCTTTCATGCACTTCCTTCAGATCATAAGTTGATCTCATTGTTTAAGAGAATGTCAGCTTTGCTGTGTTCTTGCAGAGAGGATATATGCAAATATTCACAGGGTGACTTCCTACTCTGCTACCAAGACTAGATGGTATTGGGATATGGATATCTGTGGGGTGCATAGTGGCCTGAGTGTCTTCTTTGTTTGATTTACAATGTATGTTGTGTGGGGTGGTGTTAATAGGAGAGAATCTCTCCTTGTTTATCAAAAGGAATTTCAAGTAAGGCAGATGTTATTTAACGATTTTGAATCTGCTTAAGTAAATTTGTTCAACGCCAACAGTGAATAACTTGAAAATCATGCAGTCAACTCAGGTCTGCTAAGTTAACATGCTATTCTTTACAGACTGCCATGCAGATTAGAAATGATAACACATAATGGGCTTTCAGCCATTGAAAATGTAACTCAAAGCTCAAAATACATCTAGTACTATCATAATCTAAATTAGCAGGGCTCATTCATGATCTATGTCAGGGATTATTTGTTTTGCTATTCTGCAGTGTTAGTTTAGTATAAATTTTGGCCAGAGTCCTGAAATGTTTGTGTATCACTGTATGGCGTCTTCCTGTACAAATCAATGTAAGTGCAGATACCACATGCTTAAATCACAGGATGCTCCACCTTACATACTTAGGTAATTAACAAAACATCATCTTTCTGTTATTGCTAAGCAACGAGTCTTCTGGAGAATTCAGGAACTCTCAAATAATCTGATAAAGCTGATTGAGTTCAATACCTTCAGTCAAATAATTCTTACTTCCTTTTTCATTCTTCTTTCATCCAAGCTACTTTTACAGTAACTTCTGAATGCTTCTAGGGGAACCATTTTAGGTCTTCTGGGCACTGTCTGACTAGTATGATAAATTGGAACTATTCAGATCTTTATGTGAAACCCATAAAGTGGGAAGGGTGCATGCCGTAGGGAATTTGTTCATTTGGTTCCTTGATTACCTACAACCATCCAGCCATTACATCTGGGAGCCTTATTGGAAGCTCTTCACTGTGGCCACGCAGCGTCCTAGTCGGCAATACCAGCTCTCTGAAACAGTGGAATTAGCCTGGGCGCTGAAAAGCAGGTGATACATTTTTTTTTTTTTTGGTGTGTGTGGCTTCTGCTGGAGGCAGGTTCTGAGTTCTAGAGCATTATGTCTGTCCTGCCTTGTCTTAGAGAAGTGTTTCCTTTTGTTCAATTTAGGAATCAAAAACTCCTAATGAAAAATCCAGAGGTAGAAGCCCGAAGCCATCAGAATCTTCTTCACAGTCCTCCAAACACCCTTTCCAGTTGGCCAATATTTATGAGTATTATGATGCAGGGAATCACTGGTGCAAAGACTGCAATACCATCTGCGGGACCATGTTTGACTTTTTCACACACATGCATAATAAGAAACACAGACAGGTATGTTGCAGGCTTCCTTCACTAAGTGCATTTCATATTGCTATAAGTATTAACACTAGAACATACATCGCAGAACTACATTTTACAAGAAAACCTGAAGTAATAATGAACCAAAGAAGTTGCTTATCAAATTCTTTTTCCCTAATGTTGGACTTGAGCAGTTTGTACAGCTACCGGTGTGTTCCAGCTAGTGTAAATGGGGCCTGTATTCAGTTTCTTTTGGAACTAGCATTTGGTATTTGTGTTTCATATGTTTACCTGTTCTTTGCCATCATTTACATTTTACCCTTTTCACAGGTTATTTTCTCATTGTAAATTGCAAAATGGGAGGGGAAAGAGAGGAAAACATAGTTGCTGTAAATATTTGCACATTGATTTTAATGTTCAGTGTTCTGAAAGGATGTTAAAAAGGAAAAAGACAAGTGTACTTGCCTTGCTAGTGTAATATATGAGCCTGTATACCTCTGTCACTGTGCAAATAGACCCTGGATCCTTACAACAGACCTTGGGCTTCGAAGACCCAGAGTGAGACCAAACAAGACTCCATAAAACGCATCGATAAGATAACTGTTCCTGCCAAAGGTACGTTCATTTTTTTTTAACTTGGGTATCGTCTCCCTTTGCCCTCCAGCAGGTTCCAGTTGCTCACAGAAAGGAATTTCAAACTTTTATGTTATTATAGGAGTACATATACTGTATTATTAGGTAATAGGCAAATGATTTACTTTCCTGGTTGTTCATGTGGTCATGAAACAAGAGTGTAGGAAAACATAGCATGGTTCCTTCTCTTTTCTTTAGAGTTTAGTTTTTTATTTCGAATACCAGGTGACTTTTTCTTTCTCCAGTGTAGTTCTGAAGTGATTTTTGCTAACATATTAGAATTCAGAACATGACCAGAAGAGTTTGCAGTGTTTGGGCAGATCTTGTGCAGTACTCCAAAGTTTTGCAACAGACTCTTCTGTTCAATACATTTTTAGTAGAGGTGTCCCTGAAAAATCACTGATGAGTACTTGGTAGAGTGTAGATAGAGAATCTGAGAAAGCCATATGGAAGGGACTGTAAATGATTTGAAAATTCATATAAGATTTAAAATTTGAGTGTCTAAATAGATCTGCCAGTGATCAATCTCAGTTTCTTAATCCGTTGTGTACTTCTAGTAGTGCCCACTAAAGGAGAATCTTCAGTGTGTTAGATAAGTGCAGCTGGTTCTGTAGGCACAAGGATGCAGTCTTGCCAAACTTCAGTGAAAATACTTGTGCTCTTTTTATAAACCAGGTGTTTAGTATTTGAACAGACTATGCCAGAAAGATAGAAAATAGATTAAGACTGTAGGAAATGTTAACCTACTTGAATAAGGGATAGCCTTAATATGATGGAGAGCACTAAAATAATTTATTTAATCAGTGTAATCAAGCTTCTTTACTTTACATGTTTGCTCCTGGTAGTGATGTTTCACATACTGTAAGCATAAGGAGAGCAGCATTAATTATTCTAAAAGAAACTGCTGGAGGTTTTGCTGTTGTTCTTTGATATGTTTATCTGGCTTTGTCAAGAGCTTGGCACTTACTAAGTTTCGTTTCTCTGATCATTTTCTTCGGCCTTTTCAGGCTCTGAGTTTCTGATTCCCATCACTGGATATTATTGCCAGCTCTGTCATGAATTTTTTGGAGATCAAATCTCAGCAGAGCAGCATGTGAAAAGTCATCCCCACAATGAGAAATATAAGGTTGGTAACCGGTGTACCAGGATTGAGTCATTCTTTGTGTTAGCTTCTACTTGTTCTGTCTTCTTTCCTGAAGAGTGACGTTTGACTCCTTGGAGTATATGTATTTGGTTATCTTCACTACGTTCTACTGAACTAAATAAGCAGAACTTCCCACTACATAGAGACTAATCTTTCATCTGCATGAGGTTGAAATGGCGTTTAAGTCCCAGTGTTGATTTTCAAACTCTTCTGTAAAGTGACAGCATTGCTGCAAGCCACCACTCAATTCACATTAAATTACAGAATGTGGAGTTTGTAGCATCTCAGTTTCATGGTAGGAAGAAGTAATTTGCTCCCTTAGTGTTGACATGGCACTAACTAAACAAGTCAAAACTGTTACGGAGCTTAATTTATGTATTTATTTTTCATGGAAACAGTGGCTAAAATTGTGACATTTATTTCCACAGAAATACATAGATGAAAACCCGCTTTACGAAGAGAGGAGAAATCTAGACCGTCAGGCTGGTTTGGCTGTAGTTCTGGAAACAGAGCGCAGGCGGCAGAGTGAGCTGAAACGGAAACTAGTCGAGAAACAGAAAGAAGAGAAGGATGAGAAGAAACAAAAAATAATAAAGAAAGAGGAAGCAAAGAGCATCCCGGAGCTTGGAGAAGGAACTAGTGAAACTCAAGGCAAAATAGATTCTTCTGCGCGAAAAATGGGTATCAAGCTTAAGCTGAAGAAGGAGGATAAGGAGGAGAAAAAAGAAGAAAAGAAAGAGGAATCTAAAAAAGAATCACCAAGCCAGACTTCCTTTGGGAAATTCAGCTGGAAAAAGGCTGAGAGAGAGGATAAAACCCCTGGAGGAGCTATTATAAAGGAGGAGAGTACAGAAGGAAACAAAGAGGAGAACAAGTGTCAGTCTGGGAAACCCCACGTCAAGCCCATTGAAATCAAGCTTTCTGGGAAAACTGTTATTCCACACACAAGCCCATGGATACCAGTTGTTTCCACCTCAACACCAGCAAAAATGCTACCCAATCTACCAGTCCCCACCATGATTTTCAGAAAGTCTACTACTGCAACAGTTAGCAAACCAGCACCTTTGAACACCTTTTTATCCATAAAATCCTCTGGAGCTACCACCAAACCACTGCCTGTGGTGAAAGAAACCAATGCAGATCTGCTGCTGCCACCAGATATCATCTCAAAAGCTTTTGGAGGGGAAGAAGTAATTTTAAAAGGGGCAGAGGAGGATTTGAAAACAGCAGAGAAAAGTGAGTCTTCTCAGACTTCTGATATACCACCTCCACCCACTCTTTCAGCAGCAGTCCAGCAGACAGCTGTCATCCCTGCAGATGAAGTAGCTCCAGGTGTGTCTGAAAGTGAACAGACAATGCTGGCAATGCCAGTGAGACCCCCTCCACCACCACCTTCAACTGCTTTCAGTGAACAGGCAAAAAAAGTAGAGAAACGAAACTCTTGCTTGGCCACAGCCAATGCTAAAGATCTCTATGATATTTTCTATAGTAGTGGTGGAAAGGGTTCAGCTGACAGCAAGCTTGCAAGTTCTGCACTTCCAAATGGAGAAAACTGTAATCTAACAAAACCTGCAGACTTATCTGCAAACCCTAGAACAAATAATAGCTCATCCTCCTTGAAAGAGGATTCTCAGAATGTGGCTACTGAAGTTAGCCAAGTCCACTCAGCTGAGAGGAGCTCAGAACTGAAGAAAACTGATATTCAGGAGACTTTAATACTTCATACTGAGATAAGCCCTGATATTGAAAATGGTGTTCAGAAAGATGTAGGACAAAAATTTCAGACTCCTCTTTCAACAGATGTTCAGACTAAATTGAAAGAAGATTCCTCACAGTGTAATCAAGTAACAGGGAGTTGGATTCTTGGCAAGAATCAGGCTGAAATGAACAGAAAACCACTTCAGCCCCAGCTGTCAGAAATGTCAGTCACAGAATTGCCAGAAACCAAAACTGCTTCTGGTATCCAGATGCCTGCAGAAATTGGACTTGTGGATATAGGAGGTAGAGAGCAGGTAGGCAGTCAGGAACTCTGTGATCTACGGAAAAAAGAGGCCCAAGAGAAAGTTGGACAGGAAGATGCAAATAAAACTGTGGTTACTAACACAAACATTCCTGGTACCTTGGAGAAAGATGCAGAGATGAAAGACTGGGAACTAAAAGCAGTAAAGCCTGAGCTTAGCTTACATCCAAAGACTTTGTTACCTGAAGCACAGAATGAAATTCAAAATTTGGGAAATTCCCATTTGGTAGAGGAAGAGTTAAGTGATAACTGTAGAACTCACTCAGAAACTGATAGTCCAGATTTGCTCTGTGATTTTCAAAACACTTCAAAAGAAAAAGCTTTAGTAGCAGTAATGACAGAGCAGAATTCTGTTGATGCCTCCTTAAAAGATGCAAAACTGAAAAGCATAGCTCTGGAAGTATCTCAGCCAGGGGACCTTGGCGAAGCTCACCGAATTTCCGGAACCCAAAGTAAGATTTCAGAAATGACAAGAAGTCCTGGTGAATGGGACACTTCCAGAACTAGTAATGGAGAAGAACAGCTCATCACAAACCGTTCTTCTTCTCAAAGTGGTTGGGATCTATCAAGTACTCCAAATGTAGAAATAAAAACTGGTTCTAATGAAGTTAGTGCTTCAGATCTGACAGAGGTACGGCCAGACAGATGTCTCGCCAACACAGAAACTAGAAGTAGCATATTAGAAGCTCAAGAAGTTCGACCTGAACCTTCAGGCCATGCAGTGTTAGATAACCAAACCCAAAGGCAGGAGGTTGCATGGTTAGTCAATGCCTGCTCTGGGAACATTGTTGAACTCAGATCCAGTGTAGAATTAGTAGTTGAAGTTGAAAAAAAATCATTAGGACACACTGGATCTGATGCAACATTAGATAATGGTTTTATCAAGAGAGATGCAAAAGAAGTAGGGACTGGAGGTTTTTCTAGAGCTCGCTCTGATCTTGTCCAAGAGTCAGTAGTTGCTTTATCAGCGGATTTCCATAGGGAGCATCTTTCAGAAGCAGCTGTCCACTCCCCAGAAACAAAGCATAAGGTCGTAAGAACCTCAGCGAGCAACGACCTTCATCTGAATACCACTCACTCAGGATTGAACACTGAGCAATCCGGAAGTCCCTCTGCAAATGTTCACATGGATGACAAGAAAGTTTTTTTGACATCAGAAGGTGTGAAACATAATGAGATTTCCTCCCAGAAAGCAGAGCTCGAGTTCAAAAGCACCGATTTCAGTTTAGGAGATACTAAGGTAAAACATGAATGCTTCAGCATCCTTACAGCAGGACTTTTAAATGAGAATACAGAAGAAGTCTCAAAACTAGAAACTATCGCATCCATTAGGCTGGAGTCTAGTAAACTTAAGAAGCTGGGCGTTGAAAAAACAGTGGATGAAACAGAGATTACTGATTTTGCTACATTGACTTCTGGTAGTCGGGAAGAAAAATTTTGCACACGGATTTCTCAAACAGCTATGCCGCAGCTTGGATTGCAGTCCTCAAATAGTGACACTACAGAAGTGGTCATGCCAGTTCTAGAAATACAGGGCATTTCTCCCATGTCTGAGATCCTTCTGCAAATGGAGGAGAGCAAAGGTGGTGCTGTTGAAATGCCATCACTGAGTTGTGATGGAGGCCGCACAGAAAGTCAGGCTTCTGGGTGTGTGGAAACTTTCCTTCCTGGGCTCAAAGAAACACATGAAAAGGAGGGTGGCTCGGGAGGCAAGGGAGTGCGCACCATCCAGAGCAAGAAGACTGAGCAAACAGAAATTGCTGACAATAGTTTGGAAGCTACAACAAATTCAGGAGTTGCTGAAAGTTTAGCAGAAAGCCCAGTGGGTTGAAGTGAACCCAGCCAGTCCCAATATTTGAGGAGCCAGAGCTGGGATTATGTATATGTTTGTTTTTTTGTTCCAGTTGAGGGTTTTGGGTGTATTTTGCATCCTGTGGTAGGATTTGACTAAAGTGAAACTTACATCATTGGAAACCAGACACATACTTTATTCTGTACATAATTAATTGTGTAAAATGTTTTTTCATGTGAATTTTTTTGCCAATTTCTTTTCTACACTCTGCTATTAAAATGGAATCTCTCGTTTATAATGCGTGCGTCTTTGTTGTTTATTTTGGGGGCTTTTATTCTTTGACCATTCTTGGATGATTTCCAGCTCACCCTGTTTGTGTCAGTAGCACCATGAGTAGCCCAGCCGCTGGGACAAGCTTGAGAACAGCAATTTAGAACTTGAGGAAATGGAGACTTGCAGAAGAGCTAAACCTGAAAATTTCTTTAAACTGTAATGCATGGTTTTGTTTACTTTCATTGTTTGAAATGCAAGAATGTGATTAGAGTTGATTTTGTTTGTTTGTTTATCTGTCTCTGTGATTTGTAATTACTGTTGTATTACGTCTGTGCTTAAGCTGTTTCATTGTATTGTATAAGCACATGTATGGATGCCACATCACTAAGCAAGGGGAGAAAATCTGTCCGACTGGCTTTTGGAGAAGAAGACTAATCGGTAAGGCTCTGTGGCCTGACACCTGGACCAGACATATTGAGGTCACTTACATGATTTGAAATGGGCTTTCTTTCATTGTATTGTGATCCAGTAACTATTTGTGTTAAATCATTTAGCAGCTGACCAGCTCTGAAGAAGCAGAAGATCAGAACCCTGGTGTCAGGAATTGGACTCGCTTCATGTGATACAGACACATGCATGCCTACCCTGAATGGTCCTTGAGCTATCAAAAGCTCTAGTGTGGTGGTTCTCATTTGTATAGCTTGTTAAAGACTAAAGTATTAAATGTGTTTGCTTGGATAAATATAACATTTTTACTTGTAAATTGTTTAAAAAATAAAAATATGGTGGTCAACAAGACTTTCTTCTTGATTTTCTTTTTTTTCTTAAGGAAAGTGTTTTATTTCAATTAGTTTCTAACTCCTGTAGTAGCTGATAAAATTGAGAAACTGTAGATGATGAAGATACTCAACAGTTAGCCTGCTCAGTAAAAAACTGGTTTATTCCCAGCTGAAGTCAATGGAAGAACTACTGTCAGCATCATCAGTGGAAGTTTGTTTGAAGTCCTAAGCCCTATGTAAAGCTCGAGATGGGGCATCGGGGGGGGAACCCAAGCAGAGTTCATATTTCTGTAATCACTACCAGCGTGTGGACCTCCAGAGGAGGAAGAATCACCATTTTTCTTCAGTTTCCATGACTGTGTGTGAAGAAGGTATGAAACATTTTTCAGAGTCATTGTGGTGGTGTTCATATTAGAAATGTAAGAACTATCTAAGCTGAATTTGGAAATCTAGTATAAATGGTCAAGTCACCAAAAAAAAAGGTAATTAAGAAGGGAAGAGCATTTTCAGAAAGGCTCTTTAAGCTGTTTTTATGATGTTAAGCAGTTACTGCACTGAATATAAGAAGTCTTTGTTAGTATCATTGCCCTACTTTCTTCAAATAACCATTTGCTGTCAAAACCAAAGAAAGCAAGGTTTGACATGCTTTGATACTTCCAAAATGGAGTTGGGTAATGAGTAGAGATTGCTTAAATGCTGGTTTATAAATAAGTCCTGTGTTTCTCAGTTTTCTTCTGTATTTTTTTTTAATTATATATCTGAGTTTATTTGTTTACATTTGACAGCTAAATTATTTTCCCCCCATTTTCTCTCCAATTTCTTCAGTGAAGTGCCTGGTCCCTTGTAAATCCACAGAGGAAGAGGGGAACTTATTTTCTTGCCTGCCTTGTATTGAGGGATATCAGTGCAGGGAAGGAAGATATTAAAGGGAAGGCTGAATTTTTCCACAGTTCTGCATTTTAGATGGTGGTGTTTTGGAATACAGACCTGCTTTCTGGTTAGTTTCCTGCTGCGGATTGGTTTTCATGAAGGTCTCAGTGCATGCAACGGCAAACAGAGTAATTTGGACAATTGTCTTCTTCAGACAACCTTATTCAATGATGTGATACCTATGTGGGACGTACTCTTGATTAACTTTATTTTGGGGGAAAGGACATCAATGTAAATCCAATATCCTTGTTATCTGCTCTCTTACAGTTGCTTCTATAAGTAGTGGTGTTCAGTGCTGAACCTGACTGGCCACGAATGGAGAGCAGCTAGCACCAAGGGAAAGCAAGAGCTTTGCAAATGAGAAACTGAGAATTGTTACCCCATATTTGTCTTCAGCTTTCCAGAAGCTGAACCTTCCTATGGTACAAATTAAATTGTACTTCTGTTCATGCTGTTTATTCAAATAATTGTTCCTCTATCCCTGAGTGGAGTAGGGCTCTATCCCACACTGGAAGAAAGATTAATTTGGTCTTTTTTGAGGTAGGAGTAAAAGGTACTCCTGGAACTGCTGGAATGGGCAAGAACAAAACAGATGGTGTAGATGATGACATCTAGGCAGATTGCCAGACAGAGGCTTTAACACTGTCATGCAATTTCATGAAATGGCATATATTTTTATTTATGTATTCTTTTTTTTTCTTTTTTTTTCTTTTTTTTTTTTTTTTTTTTGCTGTGGTTTCCAGAGGCATGCAGTAAATGATTTATCCACTGTACTGGTCCCCTGTGCTGGCAGAGCTGTAGCATAGTGCACTGACTGGGAAGCCTTAAGTTCTAGGCTGGCCTTGGACTCTTGACTCCAGATCCTCAGGAGGAGGGGTGAGTTAATGGAGGGGATTTACTTGTGTGTTTGAACGGTGCAATACAGCATTACCTCTCCTTCCTGACCTAGTTCTCTAAAAGCTGCATAAGGCATAAGAAGTTACCTTTCTCCTGATTTTTAGAAGGCTGCTGATAGGAAAATAAGCCTACTTTGAATGTTTCTTTCTTTACACTACTTCAGACCAGGCACAAATACCTAGTGAATTCAAAGGACAATGGATTAAGCCTTCATTTGATGCTGCAACCTTTAGTTTGCCATGATGGAGGCTGGCAGAAAGGCCTTTCTCCCGGATGAAGTTTGTTGCAAAACCAAGCTTTACTGAGAGGCAGTGGAAGAAGTGCCATGGAAAAGCTGCTGGTGTTCTGTCATTGTATTGTATGTCCTGGTGGTTTTTTTTTTAGTATTTCTCCAGTTTCTTTTAACATTTGTGGCTGCGTTTGGAAAGGAGAAGCAGCCTTCAAATGTTTACGATTTGCAGAGAACTTTAAAAGCAAAAGTAATTTTTAGACAAAATACAGTAAATTTTTTTTCCTGGGTAGTCTCTTGGGCAGATAAATCTTGCTTCTAGCTTGCTGGAATCTTTTTCTTTGACTTAAGTTTTAACTAAGCAGCAGATAAGCTTTTGGGAGGATTGTTTCTTTGTTACAGACTTTTAAATGACTTGTGAGCAGGGAAGAAATGTATCAACCAGCATTCTGTTGTTAATTTTTTCCAAATGCATTTGTGTCTTAGTGGTAAAAAGTACAAGCAGTAGATTAAGATATATGGTCTCTGCCATTACTTAATTGTTGCCAAAGGTGAAAATAAATGCCTAATTCTTAGCTAAGGGAAGCTGCACAGAGATCTTAAATTTTGCCTATGGAAACAGATGGTAAGAAAAGGGGGCAAAACCAGATAATTTTTTTAGCCTGCTAAACCCTAAATAGAAATAGCAAGTGAAAGTAAGTGTTGGTAGCAGAAGTCTCTTTAAAAAAAACAAACCCACAACAATCTACCAAACTAGTGCATCCCAAAGCATGATAAAACTATTTCTTTAGTGCAAAGGGCAAGAGAAATCGCATGGTATAGTTTTTTATGTGGCACTGAAGTGCAAACAGCCTATGTGCCGCCACTGTGGGAGTATAAAGCAGCCATAAAATTGATTTTACTTGACTCCTCTGCCTCTGCCTAGGATGAAGGAGAGAGATGCAGGTTATGGTTGCTAGACCATCCTTTCTGCTAGCTGTTTTCAGCCAATATGGATGTATTTTTGGTTGTAACCAGCTTGAGCAAAATAACACAGCTGCAGACTCTTACATTCTGCCTTAGAGAAGAAACCCGAGGCTCCATATTTAGTATTAGTTTCTGGGGGTTGTTTTGCGATCCCATCTCCACCTCTTCTTGGGCTGTCTTGTTGCTTGCAATGAGAAGGCTGATTACCATATGTTAGCAGTTCTAGGCTCTAGTAAAATGAGTCAAGTTGCTGTGATAATTCCCATGAAGCTGTACAGCAGTGGGGTGCAAAGAACAGAGCCATCAGAATTGCTTAGGCAGGTGGTGGAGAATAGTTCGGTAGCTGCAGCAGATGAAACCTGTATCAGAGCTGCTTCAAGGAAAGCAATGCTCCCTCTTATTAGTAGGCTGACTGAAGAATCTTCAGTTTACAGACAGGAAAGCACACACACAAGGTAATGTTTTCAATTCTTAATCAGATACAATTTTTCTTCAAAAAACTGCTTTTGTAAGGGAGCTTTAGCCAGAACCTAAGCAACACTGAAATAGTACCAGTCACCTGGGATACCACCCTGTTTAATTTGCTTACATACTTCGTATGAATGCAGGAACAAAATAACACTTCAGGAGCGATGGTAGCTGTAAAGAATATGAAAAGCCCTGTAACAGCTATCTGCTAAAAAAATGGTAGGGATGATCCTCACATCAGTACTCGCATTAGACTGTGTTCATCTCCTGTCAGATATGAAAAAACAGAAATTAACGGTAAATGTCAAGTAATTAGATTAGAGAAGGACTCATGTAGCTATGCACCTGAAAGATGGGTATTGTTAGCGGAGAAAAAAAGAATAAAGTCCATTAGCAAAGGAGTATCAGTCACTGCTTTTTCTCCTAAGAACTGGAGGCTTGAGGCAATTCAACCCATTTAATATCATGCTTTCAAGGTACTGTTTAAACTTCATGTCCACTGCCAGTTAGTTTCACAGATTATATTGCTTTACCAAGTGTATGAGAGAGGTTCAAAACCAGTGTACCTTAATTGTGTCTCCAGCCATACCATCCAAGATAGGATTACAGAAGCAATTAGCACTTGTATTTCATGTATTCAGTGCAATGAATTCATACAATGGATTCAGTTTGGCCAGGGGGGGGAAAAAAAAAATCCTGCATCTGCATTTGCTACAGTACTTTATAATTCACATTTGATCTATCTAGCATTTGATATGATACAGGCATGGACAGCCTGCTTCAAGCTGGCTACAATGTCTACAGAAAAGAGATTATCCAAGATCCTAAACGACCTGTAATTACTCCTCTGAGTGTTGAATTTGTGTTTCAGAATGCAAGAAAGGCTTACAGGTTGAAAGTTTATTTCAGGTTTGTAAGATGCAACCCTCTGCTTTATAGGTTACCATCCTAGGTTATCCTAGTTCTTACAAATCTCCTCTCCTAGTGCACTACCTACATTCACAGTCTGTTCAACTTCAGCTGTTTTCATTCTGTATTAAGCTTGCTAGATTTCTTCATAACTACATCAAAAGCTTTTGGTATTGAAAGCTTTCAATGCAGAGAGGAAAATAATTAAAAGGGCCTCAGATTTGGGAATGTAACAGTCAAGCTCACCAGATGCTCAACAAGCAGGATTTTAGGATGAACATTGAGTTTGCTGTAACAAGCCCATTTTCTTTGCTGGCTTTTGGTTAATTTCCACAGGAGCTAAGAAAATGTTATCTGGAACTGCTGGACTTCTGGAATCCTGTTCTAAGAAGGTGGGTGCAGATGCATGACTGGAATGGTATCCTTCTCTGTGGTATGAGGGCACATTCATTTCATTATTATTAATGTGATTAATCAGTGAGGCTTTTTCTATATTCTTAATGGTTAAACATGCTGTTCATGGGTATGTCTGTAATCTAAGTTCTTTTGCCAGCATCCAGGAAGACTGTGTACATGTGGATGCTTCCTTTCTCTTGATTAAACAATTATTTTAAAAACAAACATTAAACTTTTATGAAAGAACACTGGATCCTGAGTGCTGTTTGTTTAAAAATTATTGTCTGAAGAGGATTAAAAAAATGCAGGCTACTCAAGGTATTAATAGTGGCAAGAGAGGGCGCTAGATTCTGAAGCTTCTTGATTCATGGGGACTTTATGGCCCTACAATAACAGTAGTTTCTGTATCTTTTGGAAGAGCTACTTAAAGTAGGGAAAAGGCTTTTTAAAACTCCTGTATCTATACTTAATCTGGAATCTTCCAGCTATTTTTAAACTCAGCTACCATGTTAAATTATTCATGCGAACTTTTTTGTCATGTGTTCACAGAAGTCCCTTGTTAACTCTTCTCATAATTATTTCACCTGAAGGAGATGGCGCTGTGTTTCAACAACATAAATGTGCTGACAGCAGCTACCAAGCATGTAAAAGAATAAAGACAAGCAACAGACAGGCTGCTTTTTTGCATAGGTTTATCATAGCTGTTGATTATTCTATAAAATAATGTGTAAGAGTTTGCTTTACAATATATAGATAGGCTCATCCTGCTTTATATGTGATGAAAAAACACAAACTAGATTGTTGATGCTGCTCAGGGAAGAAGAGCACTTTAGAAATATTTATTTTCCCCACACAAGCTCCACACAATGCTAATGTGTTTCCTAGCAGCAGTGCCTGGTAAGTCTTACCCATCTGTATAACCTTAAGTATTGAATTGTCAGCTCTCAGCTTGCTGTTGTGTTGTAGATCAACTTGCCCTTTCTCCTTCCTTAATTTGCTACTGCAGAGACTGACTGGTAAACTAATTACCGTAGCGCTGACATCCTTTGGCTAATAGAGCTGTAATCCAGGGATGGATTCGAACACTGTGTCTAGAAAAGACTGCCTGTACTTTCTTCCCTTTCTTCAGTAACCAAAGCAGCAGAGTAGCAGAGATCCAGCTACTCTAGAAAATTAAATAAGCATGTATTTCTGCTGATAAGGTATTCAGGAACATGGTACAGTATAGCTAGGGAAAAAATTAACTGCCACACAAAGGCTGCATTTTAAATTTGTTCTTTAGCAAAAATTAGCTCCTGCCTGCAGTAGGAGAAAAGTGTTGGTTGGAGTTGCTAAACCTGGTAGCCTGATAGAGGTGAAGCTGCCTGCACCTCCCATCTCCCCAGGTCCAGCCAGTAGCAAGACTGAGTGTGTACTCCCAGTAGGCACACACATGCCCTAACACATGTATGTGTATGCACATGGCCAACCACACAGATAAACACATATAAAACCAGAAAACAGCACTTCTGCAAATGGAAACAGGACCAACAGCATCATCCTGTTCCCCTCTCTGGAATGAAGGTCCTTAGTGGAACGTACAGACATAGGTACATCATGGGTCCCTCCAGGAACAGGCCTTAAGTGTTCGTTTATCCATTAGCTGGCCCCAGATCCTTGTTCTCTCCAGGTGCAGGCACCTGGTCATATAAGCCCCCGAGGCCCACTGCCCCACTCCGGTTGCTGGTACTCGGACCCCCTTGCACCCACAAACACAGGCGCACACAGACTGTGGACCCCTTCAATAACTGGCCTTAGGCAGCCCACCCTGTACCTGGCCCTGGTGCTCTCTCACCTCTAGCGCTCTCAGGCAGAACCTGACCACACAGTAGTAAGGACTGAAGAAACTCTGGAGAGCTGAAAGTAGTTGGAGGCTGGAAGAGTATTAGGGCAAGTGTCATACGTGCTTGTCCTGATCTTGATCTTCCCATGGTATCTGGTTTTAGTTAATACTACTAACAGGCTATTGGGCTAACCAGAGCATGGTCTGAGCCAGAACTGACTTTCCTAGATACCTGGTAAATACAGCTGTATGTCTGGCAGCCAGTAGTGGGCTTTTATCTGCAACACAGTGGCTGGATACTGCTGCATCCAGGCACTCTGGAAAAGCTGCAGCATCATCAGGGAAATTAGTAAAACATTTGATATTGATGCAAAAGTGATTAGCAGCACCTTAACATGCACACTCTGCACTTTGTAACACTCAAGTGTGTTTCATGCTGTTCCACCAGTGCAGATTTCAGGATGCCTCTGTCATGGGGATTTCTGATGACCATAGAGCAAACAGCCAAGACCTGAGGTGGGGTGGTGTAAACACTGTGAAAATAATTTAGCTATAATGAAATAATGCCCCCTTTAAGGTTGTAATCTTTGGCCAAGTTTCCTATGGAAGTGAGGTTTAAACCATCAGGGTGTGTTATCTTCAAACTCAGTGACCCATTCCAGGCAAGTTCAACAAGTCGTCTCCACACTGGCGGCAGGTTCTTTTGGTGCAAAGCTGAAGGAGGGGCTGCAACATCAACTCACACTTTATTAGACTGAGAGAATCTGCTCAGGACAAAGTCCTTTATCTTCAGTCAGAGCTCACATCATCCTGGACACCAAAGCCAATCAATCACAAAAGGCAAATACACAGCAAACCTTTGTTAAATGACAACTGGCATCAGAGCAGTGGAGCACCTCACACCTCTCCGAATAAATATTTCTGGCTGCTGCACAGCCTCAGGCCATGCAAAGGCTGCCAACTTCCTTAACCTATGTGTCACAGCCTGAGAGCACCTGACCAAGATCCACCATACACATCCACATCCCCCCAGGGCTAAGGGGGCTGGAAGGGGTTTACAGGGGTCCGATGGACAGGAAGCATCAGCCTGGGCTGGTGTGGTTATTCCCATATGGGAAATTGGTATTACACGGCTTTTCCAGTGCTGGCACAGTGTAGGGAGTCATGTATGGCTCCAGCCAGCACACTGCAGTGCAGCTGCCTGAGGACCATGTGGACTCCCAGAGCTACAGCTCCCTGTGAGTGAGGGTGGGGAAGGAAGGAGCCATAACAAACCCTACCAGGAAGAGAACAAACACGAGGAGAGCTGTGCTCAGTTCTGCAGCTTGACAAGTCTGCAGAGCCTTGGGTAGCCCATGGAAATCAGCTACCCCAGTTACAGCCCTGGTGTGAGGTGACAGCCCGAGTGGCTGCTGCTCCCAGAAGTAACCATTTTGCAAAGCCATGGATCTCATTGCACAACAGCTAACTGCTTGGGACAAGATTAGTTTGTTTGAGAAGCACTGGGATGCAAAACAAAAACTAACTGTACAGAGTCCAAGTGAATTTCTTCTAGAGGGGCCAGGATGCTGCACTGTTGCCATTCACACCTCCCATGCCTCCAAAAAACCCTACATAGCTAGGAAAAAAAAATATCACCACTGACAAGACACAGAATGACAAAGCAAAGCTCTCTTCCCTGTCCTCAGGGCAAATTGTAGCTGCCTGCTCCAGGTTAGCATCACAACTCCAACTGGTCTTCTCCCCAGCCATGAGATTCATACAGTTTTCAAGAAATCGCTGGTTCCCACAACACAGAAAGGACAATAAGGCAGTTGTGGAACTGAATGATACAGACTGGAGAGGGTGCCTTCCATCTTGTCTCTATCCTGCAGTATTGCCACAACTGAATCAAAGAGAGAAATAAACAAAAGGCAGGTGTTAACTTGAGCACCAAGATGAATACAACCCTTCTCCTGTGCCTGTGCTTATCTGAATCATCTGAGTAGTGTAAATACAGAGTTCACCTGCAGTAAATATAGGATGACAGCAAGTCTTTCCATGAAATTAACACAAAATCCTTGCTTCTCAACATGTGCAGAGTCGAGTGGACACAAAAACAGTCTTCATATGAGAAAATTAATCGTATCATGTACTGCTTGCTACTATGAAGACTTTTAAGCCCTATGTTTAGTCCTTGTCTGTGGACAAGAAAAAAAGCAGAAGGCTCAGAAATAAGGGCTAAACATTATCATGACCAGAAGCAGCAGGAACTGAGGAGCAGGGGCAGACTGTGGACATACTGCCCTGCTCGGTACACTTCCAGCTGTGCAAGCAAGCTGAACCCAACCGTTGCATCAAAAAAAGTGTTACAAGCCTTCAGCCACTATGTTGAATTTGGGAGGAAAAAACTCAGTCCCCCAAACCCCCGACTTAGACTGCCCACCCAGGCAAGGCTCCCAGGCAGAACACCTGAGATGCTTTGAATAAATCCAAAATGAATAGACTAAAGGAAAAGCAGGAAATTCTTACAGCCAAGTTTAGACCAGCAGTGATAAGGCAGCTTGCCAGGAGCCTTAATCTATTTTAGGTTTTTTTAAAAATGGAAATAGCCTATGGTTGCCCTTTACCAACCACTATACAACTAGAAGCAAATACACAAAGAGACAGGAATACCCATATTATTCCTTTCACATTAAGTTGTCTTTAGAAGGCAATTTTCTCCTAAATGTGTAGATTGACCTGTCTTTAATATAGCAGAACTGGTGACTGAGCTGGTAGTGAAGTTTCTTCTTTCTAGCCCTTCAAGGTAGTTTCTTTGTCCTCCTACCTATCATGAGGCTACAAGATCCCTACTTATTTGACCACAGCTTTTCTTCTTTATGCCTGACAAGTTCATGAAGTACAGGCAGCTAGGACTCCTCTGCTGGAGCATCAACTCATTGCTGGTGACAGACTGTGATTATTTTTGGCATGAGCGCTTTTGGCTTTCCCTGGCATGGCCTAGCTATTACAACATACTTTGCTCTCTTACTCATGCTTCCTTTTTAGTACTGATGTGCTTTCTGTGGGACTGCTGCGTCCCAGGCAATATGGCAATACTGCTGAAGAGAACTAGAAAGAGCAAACAGAATTATTCCCTATGACCCTATAATTGAGTTTTTCATTATTAATGATGCATCTTCATCCACATGCTTGGCTTTCCTTCCTGAAGATGCTGGCAACTAAGCAACTGAAAGCAGTGACTGGTTGCACCCCTCCCCTGCCCCCAAAGTTTAAAACAATTTCAATAAACTGCCAGAGCAATGCCTTAAGGAGTTTCACCGTCAGCACAAAGTGGGGCAGGCTCTGCTATGGCCAGCATCCTCAAAAACCACATCACCAGTAGGATACCGAGGCACCGCTGCCGCCTCCGGGCACGGGCTCCCGCCGCCTCGGCAGGGACAGGCCACCACACACCGGTTGGCGCAAACCCGCCTAGAGAGAAACGCGACCCACGGAAGCAGCAATTTCAATTTATTAATTTTATTTCCCCCCGCAACCGCAACATCTGCTACAAGGCCCCGCCTCCATCCGCCGCCAGAGCTCACCGGGCCCCCAGCAGCGGCGGGAGGCGGCCCGACGGCGGCCACTAGTGTCCCCGCGGGGCCCAGGGCATGCTGGGATTTGTGGTCCCGGTGGTGCCGTGGGCCCTCCCGGGTGGGGAAGCGCTCGCTCACTGATGCAGTTTGACCCTTCTGCCGCCCCGTCCCCCGCCGCCTGTTGCCGCGGCACCGCTCGCCACAGCACATTCCAGCGCGGGTTCCGCGGTGGGGAGGGAGGGGGGTCCTTCCTCCGGGCTTGCCCGCCGTGCCGCCTGAACAGAAACGTGGGATCCTTCGCGCGTCTCGGGCTCCCTCCCCACAGAAGCACCCCGGCGTCCATCCTCGCACCCACGTCTTCGTTTAGCAACGCTTCCTGGCGCGAGGGGTAGGCGGAGACCGCCGCGGAAGGAGGCCGCGCTGATCAGGCGTGGCGGCGGGCGGCCGGCGAAAAGCCGGGTGAGGGGTCAGGCCGGGGCCCTGCTCCTCCCTTCCCCCCTCCCTCCCTCCCCACCCTGACATGCCAACCCGGCAGTCGGCGGCGCAGCAGCGTGTGAGCAGCGTACGTGGGGCCGTCGGGGTGGGGACGGGACGGGAGCTCGCCGGGGGCTCCGCGCTCCCCCCACACCGCAAGGCGGGTGCGGGGTGCGACCGGTGAGCCCCCCCGCGGGGCCGGGCCGGGCTGGGAGGGGTGGCGGGACTGGGGGTACCAGGGTACCGGGGGTGCTGAGTCCCGCTGTCGCGCAGGTTCGCCCCCCGTGCCCCGCCGCAGGATGGAGTTCGAGCTCCTGGAGAGCGACGTGCTGGAGTCGCTGGAGGATCTGGGGTAGGTGCCCGCGGCCGAGCGACGCCCTGTCCCGGGGCTGGGGCGGGGGGAGGCGGCCGTTGGCGGGGCCGTGGCGTCCTCGGGCGGCCGGTGTGGGCCGGGAGCAGGAGGGCGGCCCCGGTGCGGCTCCCTGGCGCGGGGAGCGCCGCTGGGCGCCAAGGGCAGGCGGGGCCGGTGTCGCCCCGGAGGCCCGCGGCCCAGGGCAGCCCCCGGAGAGGTCTCTTTTCGTCAGAGCTGGGGTGCCGCCTCCAGAGCGGGGCTGGTGGTGGTGCCGCTTGGGCTTGAGAAAAGCACCAAGCCGAACAGGCGGTGTTTTAGCGGTACGGCCTTTGCAAACATTTTATCTCCAAGTGCGTGCTGATCTCCTTGATTCTCGTGATGCCATCTCATCGGTAACCCCTCTGTTCGATGGAGTGAGGGTGAAGAAGGAAGAAAGAATCCTTTTAAGAGAAGTCAGGGGAGAGGAAGTCTTTCAGGCTTCATATTTCGTGAAAAATAATAGCAAGAAAAATGACAGTATTTTTCCCTTTTTTAAAAATATAAGATAGCACAAGAAACTTGTTGTTTAAACCTGTTACTCTGTCAGAGTCAGTAAAGGTTATATAAATGTGAAAGGGAAAGCAAGGAGAATGTGCCCTACTGTAAGCTTGCATGTCTGTAAACTGTTGAAGTTCAGACAAGAAGCAGTTACAATTTTACTGCTGCTGCTAGGCAAACAGCTGTATTTACTCACATTGGCCACATTCCCATAAATCACTTTGTGGCTAGAGTCATTATACTGCAACAAAGATTATATTTCCAGGCTAAGTTGGTGATGATAGTTCCAAAGCTTGACAAATAGGCTTCTGTTTTGACAGGTATTTCTCTGACTGAAATGTGAAAAGGTCTCTGCCATGATGCACATACTGTGATTGGCTTCTTTTTTCTGCCATATGCTTAAAAGGATATTAGTGACTCGAAGGAGTTGTGATTTGTGCTTCTTATCTGTGTAATTATAGACAGAAAACATTGCTGTCTATTTTTGACATAAATAACGCAAACAATGAAAGGAGATTAAAAATTAAGTCATATCAACCAAGATTGTCAACAGTGGTTGAAAAGAAAATTTGGAGGGCAAAAGACATGGGGCTTCAACAGTTATTAGTAACAGCTAGGAAAACTGCTGCATGTGACTAAATGATTTCTGTTTCCTTGTCTCTGGAAAGACTGGGGTGTTTGAGGTTCTAAGATGTGGCAGTAGCAACATGGTCCTTCACAGTTCAACTTATTTTTTCTAACCAGATACTGAAGACATTTCTAATATATTACTTGATTTTATTTTTTTTAATAGCATTACACATCAAAGAGTTGTTTCTTTTTGGATTTGTGCTTGAGGTGCTCAAATAGTGGCCTCTTGCTTTGTAAGTCAGTTTGTTGAACTATCAAAAAAGAAAACAAACCGGACAGCAGAATGTTACCAAAAGAGAAGTGTAGCTCTAGAACATGTGCCATTGGCAAAAATGGAAGGAAAAAGCTGCTTGCTGTCAGGAATCTCCAAGTTGGATTACTGGCCAGGTAGATGTGTAGCTGAAGTCATAAATAGCAGAGATAACACAGACAAAATGTCATATCTGTCAAAGAAAAATTCTAGAAAAGGGTCCTCTGATGTGACCAGTGATTAAATACAGATCCTGCCAAAGGCTTGTCATCACTTCCCTTCTATGTTGATCTGTAACTGAATGTTTCTGTTCTGAGTCCCAGATGTTCCTATACGTGTGTAGGTCTGAAATGTCCCTGGGACAGGACTTAAACAACTTCTAATTAGCCTGTTGGAATTGTCTGGCCTACTGTGGTAATGTAGTAGCGTTGTCATACATCATATTACAGCTTCCCACCAGCTGCTAGTAGATTAACTCTGTGTCACTAATCGAGCTTCTCTGTGAGGTAAAAGTTACTTTTGAGTGTGACTTCTTCATTTTGGTTGGATGAAGTAACAGGCTGTTACAGTGAAGTCCAAATCCTTTATATGTGATGTTAGGCACAAGAACAAAGTGTGGAAATTAACATTTTAATTTGCTGTTTGAGAGGGGTTTTTTTACTTCTGAGGTTTGCCAAGAGTTGACTGGACTCACTGGGTTGCTGTGACATAGTGGGTGACTTTGCCTGGAAGTTTGAAAGAGGGATTTTGGTTGATTGTGCTCACTCTTGGATGTCTTTCTGTTTTGGATGCAGTGTATCAAAACAATACTGTGCATTTTTTCTTAAATACTCTGGTAAGCTCAGACTTTGTGCTTCTACCTGGTTAATAAGGCATTCTTCTCCCTATTCTTCTTCCTCCCCCTGACAGAGTATCAGTACACAGATGTCCGAAAACTATGTCTTCTAAGACCCGATCTGTAGACTCATGTTTTCTTACACTAGGCCTCATTTTGGCTTATTTTGTTTATGCAAAGAAATATTTCTATTTATTTTTCTTGTGCCCATTAAAAAAGGTAATTTTTCAAAGGAGGATATTGTTTTGCAGATCACTTTTATAACATTTGTATCGAAGGCATTGTTTTGCATGGCAATCCTTTAATACATGATAGGAAATAACAGAAAAGATGCACTAGTTCAGCAGTAATTATTCAACATACTGTAAAGCAGTGCTTGAGAATGATACTTTGAAACTGCTGTTGCCCTAGATAGTTATATTGTAAGTAACATCTTCAAGAGGTAGAGGCAGAGAAGTTGCCACTGTATATGTGATGACATTCTCTAGGATGAAACCTTTGATAATTTGTGACACAGTCTCTTTGGCAGTAAGCTAATGTGCATGAAAATACCGAGTTTACTCGGTTTTCAATATGCTTTTTCTTACAGTTCAGTACTGATCAGTTTAGATGTTCAGCATTGCAGATATGATGAGGGTGTAGCTCTCAATATGTATACAGCATAAAATAAATATCACAGGACATTGGTCATAGCAAATGTTAATGAACTGTGCTTTTGTTTTACTTGTCAGTTACAAAGGTCCATTGTTAGATGACGGAGCGCTGGCTCAGGCAGTCTCTCGTGGAGCCAGTTCCCCTGAATTCACCAAACTCTGTGCTTGGTTGGTATCTGAGTTACGGCTGTTCTGTAAACTAGAGGAAAATGTGCAGGCAACTAACAGTAAGTAGCCATAACTCTAGCACAAATGTGCACTTAATGTGTGTTCTTGCATGCCGTAAAGATTTGGGCTGAGAATTACTAAATCTGTTGTACCAAGGAGTATTGTCTCTATGCTGTTAGATTTTGGATATTTTCCACCTCAAACTTGCCTAATGAATAGCCAGTAGAGGTGGAAATAATAGTGAGGATCAAACGGTCTTTCTTCTGAAATTAGCTTTTTCTTTTAATTGTTCAACCATAGATATTTTTTTAAAGTTCTTGGATGGATTTAAGGAAACAATGGGGTTTTTTTAATCGGATCATGAGAATACTTTTATTTCAATGCTTCTGTCTGTAATTTTGATGTAAGAAATACCTACTGTTCAGGGAAAAATTCTCATGACTACAGTAACCATATTTTCTTTTTATTGTTGGTTACCTCTACTCTATGCTTACTATGTGTTTTTCCCTCTTGATCAAACACTGTGAGAAGGAGCCTGAAAATCATAGAATGGTTTGGGTTGGAAGGGCCCTTAAAGATCATATAGTTCCACCCCCTGCCACGGGCAGTGACACCTTCCACTAGACCAGGTTGCTCAAAGCCCTGTCCGACCTGGCCTTGAACACTTCCAGGGAGGGGGCAGCCACAACATATCTGGGCAACCTGTTCCAGTGCCTCACCACCCTCACAGTAAAGAATTTCTTCCTAATATCTAATAATATCTAGTCATGAAATGTTTGTTTATTGATTTGGTGGAGGAAGCAAACTGTAGTTTTCAAAAAATGTTATTTTTTGTCAACTAGTCATGACATTCTACAGATCAAATTGTTATGATAACCTGTACTTCTGAATATCTAATGTTATTAACTCATAATGCCTTTATAAGCTTAACTATCAATCTACTCAGTGGCCAAAGATTGCTGCCTTTCACCTCAACATCTGTTCTTTTCTTCTTTCTGTTTTTGACATGTCCATCCTTTCTTCTTTGAGTGTATTTGACTCCCTTTCTCTGTAACAATACATCACCTCACCTCTTCTAGTAGTGTAAGGTTCCTACTATACATTTTGTGTAAAAATACAAGCCAGAAGTATTCTAACACCTATTTCAAATTCTCTAAATACAGTGATAGAAACATCTGTAGTAGCATCAAGTCCTACCTTAATTTTGGGACTTGAGTTTATGAATAACAGACATTTTGGGTTGAAGTCCCTTTTCAACAGAAGAAAAACTTGTTACCTCTCATTAATCACTATTTTTTGCATAACTTGGCTTAGCATATTCAGATTAGTTTCACTAATTTCTGACACAAGTATCAGTCTAAGTTTTGTGACTCAATTATTTTTAAAGGATATTGGTATGAAGTAAGATCAGTTGACAAATGTTGAGCTTACAGGGAGAAGTAGTAAAAACGTAAGAGCTCAAACCATATTATTCAGAAGTATCTAATACATTTGTAGTGGGAAGAGTTAGTTGATACTTAAAATACCCCTGTAAAATTTGTGATGTTCTTAATGTCACTTTTCATTGTAGAAGTTGCCAATGCCTGTTGTAGCTGGGAAAAGCTGTCAATGAAATGTAATTTTACAGTAATGAGGAATATCATGGCTTCAAATAGGTTGTGCTGTGTTTTTGAGAAACCCAAAGAAAGCATTTGGCTTCCGTTAAAAGCGAGGTTTTAATGTTAAATAGCAGCTGGAGCAAAGCTTAATTTATTTTTTTTTTAAATAGCTAATTCATTCTAATCATAGCCATATATATTTGCTGTAAAAAAATTATTATTCTTTTCCTTCTAAGGTCCAAATGAAGCAGAAGAATTTCAACTTGAAATGAGTGGGTTGCTGGCTGAAATGAACTGTCCATATGCATCATTAACATCGGGAGATGTGACAAAACGCCTTCATAATCAGAAGAACTGTCTCTTGCTGCTTAGTAAGTTAAAGGGGTGCTTGCAAGCAAATCTGGTTTTGTGCAAGAATCATAGTATGGTTTCTTACACTTAATGAGATACTGTTTTGTTTACCACAATGTATAAAAACCATTATCTAAAATTATGAATTGTTTTTCACTGTAATTTTCAGTGTCAGAATATTATACTTTTGGATCTCAAATTTACCAGTCACTCTGCAGCCAGTATATGATGGAAAATACTCTTGAGTATTAACCTTTTTCATGTTCACCAGCAAAAAGCCTGTCCTATGACTTCTCAAAAGGTTCTCTGAAGAGGGAATAATTTGAAGACTTCTGTCAGGATTTAATCACTGAACTTTGTTTAGAAGGGTTGTAAAAATGACCACTAACATCAGATGCATCATCATTTTGGAGCCCCCACCATGATGACTTGCAAGGTGCACTAAGACTTGCATTTTCCTACACTTTGACAGCCATTGGAATTGTTGTGAAAAAGAGAAAATGTTTTACCCTGGCTCCCAGTTTGTTTGATCATCTCCCTAAGCAAATAGCTTCAAAAAAGATTTTTGCAAGTGTCAGAAATTGTAATACTAATTTTAATTTGATCTTAAATTTAACATAAAATAATGTTTTATTTGCTTCCTCAGTTGCTGATGATTCTTGTAACTTTTCAAAACAGAAATTTAGTTCTGCCTGCAGCTAAGATGTAAGAAATGAATTACGGACTAGGTTCCTGTATTTCAACAGTAGGAGAAAGATGAGTAGTAAGATTTTATCTGAATTTGTTTTGATAGTATGTTCAAAAATGTCAGATGAAGTGAGGTAATTACTGCATTTAAACTATTTTGTAGCTCAAACAATCTGCCCTTCAGCTTATTCTCTGGAAGCTAAGCCATTCAATAAATTTGGCTTGTCTGTGACACACAGTTTATCCCAGAGGTCCTCTGTGATGTACCTTTTGGTAATATAAGGCTATGTTCAGAAGCTGAGCTCTGGTATCCCATCTGGCAGGAATACTGTGTTTACTCTCAAATGTGGAATTGAAATAGATGCCAAACTCCTTTTTTGTGTACCATGATAGTTGCATAGCTTTCTTTACCTACATTAAGCTAACTTATTGGGTATCCTCTTGTATGTGAGCTGTAAACCGAGATCTTTTCAGGAGAAACAGAATAACTTTCTTTAATGGAATGCCAGGTTATTTTACATTTTAACGAAGTGCAGCACAGTTTATGTCAATTGGAAGATGTGGTAGTATTGCTGGTAGAGGAAAGCACCAAATAAATGTAAGTAGTTAGGATTATCTTGGAGTGCAGCATCACGAAAATACAATATTAAGTACTGGCATCTGCAAAGATAAAAAGTACAGGAGTTTCAGGTTGGTTCAGAAAAGGTCTGCAAAAAAGAATCACTATCTGGAGAATATTTACAGTGGTAGACTTAAAAATTTCAGTCTTTGTCAGAGGAGGTTGAAGGTAGCTTGAAAGTGATCTCTGAATTCCTGAAACAAAATTCTGCTGCTGGTTTCTTTTTCAGGAGGTACTAACAGGGTGTAAATAATTGGAAGTTGAATACAAGAAAAATCTGTATAAAATACCATTGCCAGAACTTACAAAGAATTCTTCACTGCTTTACGTATTTTAAGAACTTTATCATTTATAAGGTGTTCTGCGTCTTTAGCAGAAGACATTCTGGAGATCTAGAAGAAATTCTAGAGATCACTAAAATGTTTTGTTCTTTTCTTAATCTTTTGTATAGCCGTGGGTTTTACATCCCCGCTCACAAGTCTGTCTTTATCAGTGCAGTATCTATTTTTCAATCCTTATTTTTAGAAATATTTATGTTACTGTTATCGCCACCCAGTATGATTCATGATAAAAGTATCGTTAAACCTCTGTATTTTTTTCAATTCAAACTTTAAAGCTGTGACAGTTGCAAGGAGAGGCTGTGTGCTAAATTTGTATCGCAGTGAATGACACTTAATGCTGAAATTTTGGGTGTATATCACATTCAGAAATTGTGAGTTTGATATTTTTTTTGTTAGATAAAACAATTATGTGATGATAGGCTCTTGCAGTTCTGATATTGAAGAACACTGCAGGTTCTATTTCATCAGTTACTGCCTTTCTTTCTGGAGTTACTATATACCTGAATTCTCAACAGTACTTTTAAAAGTGGAGTTATTTTTCCACTCTGCATCTTGTCTTGGGAAGTAGAGGAGATTCATCCAGCATTTCACTTCTCTTTACTCATATCCTTGCTTTGTTTCCTAGAGCCTTAACGAGTTCTTGCTTGTCTAGCTTAAAGTGCATGTCCCAGTCCCTCATCCTGCTTACTTCCATGTTCCTAGTCTCCTGTCTTTGCTGGGCAAAGCCTGAAGGAAAAGAGCTGTGTTCTGTTGAACTATGTGATTAATACCTGTTGGAATCATAGGGATTTTTTTCCAGGCTTTAATTGGTTGTACTAAACCTTTCCCCTGTTTGTTGTGTTTCTAGCATTGGGCTCAGTGATTAGTAGAAATATGAGCGTTCTGTGGATACCAAAATTACAGCCCTAACTATTTCTAAAACAGGTCCATTTGCACATTTGTTGGTTGTAAGCACTTGAGTTCTCACTGGTTCTAAAATAATTTAACTCGGCTATATCTGATGCTGAAATCTAATTTTTCTTACCCAGCATACCTCATCTCAGAACTGGAAGCTGCCAGAATGCTGTGTGTGAACGCCCCTCCTAAAAAAGCACAGGAAGGAGGTGGCAGTGAAGTCTTTCAGGAGCTAAAAGGCATATGTATTGCTTTAGGCATGTCCAAGCCTCCAGCCAACATAACGATGTTCCAGTTCTTCAGTGGAATTGAAAAAAAAGTAAGATCCAAAGGAACAAAAAAAATAGAATATTTATGATGTTACTGTTTTGATGGAAAATAGTTCTGCTACCAGGGACAGATTTGCCTCTTGTGAAACTCCAGTGTTTGAATTGTGAAGGAGAGTTAACATGGTTTACTGAGTATGCCAAGAGTCAGGATTTTGAAACTGAATTTAAAGGCTTTTTCCACGCCAAGGCACGAGGTCAGGGACTACTGCTATCATTGCCTTATGGGGTGAGGTATTTCTTACCACTCTAGGTTTTAATGTCATCACCTGTTGCATAAGACATGGAAAATGCTGAGCTTAGGCCTCAGGAAGAATATTAAGGAGAAACATATTCCAAGGCATACACCTAAATAAATTTTTACAGGAACCTATTGTTTTAAAAATGTTTAGGTTAAAAGGTGTTGTAACTGAAGTAAAGCTTACACCTTTTCCCTAAGGCTTCATCAGTTCTTGTGGTTCCATTATTTATTTTTGTTCCTTTACATGTATGTGTTCTCCAGGTTGTTGTGGGTTTTTTTAAAAATAAATTTACTTTTGTTTGAGTAATTTTTATAAAGCAGAGAAATGGAGTGGACTATCCAGTGCACAGACCCAAGGTGGAGGACAGAAAGTTTTAAAGTTACATTAAATAACTTGCAGGATAGAGGAGAGCAGAACAGCAGAAGAGAACCTTTGTGAACTTTAAAGACAACTCCCCAAAATACTTTGAGAAGTTTTTTGACTAACCTTTTAGTTGCGTTGTACTTAAACCCAAGCAACTGAAAATAGTGCTTCATTTCTTTGCAAGAAAGCAGTTTGGATTTACTTCTTTAAGAAGAGGAGGATGGTTTTCCAGCAGAAGTCCAAGGTGTAGAATGGAAGCAGTCTGTTTTCTGGTTGGGGCATTAAATAGTGCTTCTGTTTTCTGTAAAAGGTAGAAAATATTCATAACAATGAACAATGCTAGCAAGCTTTGCTGGTGAAAGAGGCTCTATAAAAATGCAGAACACAAAGTAGATCAAAATCTTCTTTAAAGTCAAAACTTGCATACACCTTGTGAAATCATTAAGGTTAAATGAATGTTATCTCATTGATTTATTTATATCCATAGGTGGTTATACTAAAAAAACACTGGAACAGTCCTTATAGCTTAATACATCAGGAATTTCTAACCTACAGGATTTTTTAGAAATCATATATAGCTGTGGTGCTTACAGTCTGAAGACTTCAGATGTTGGTAGTATTTGAGAAGAAGAAAGTAAAGCTGACTAATAACTGAAAAAAATTATTTCACTTTGTAAATGAGATTGCATCATAAAGTTGAGAAGGTGTGAAAACTTACATAGAGTGAAAATTTGACTCTTGACTGTAAGATTATAGTTAAGAGATCACCCTAAAGTTTTCTTGATTTTTAAAAAGTGAGTCTTAGAATGGCAATATGCTGATCTAGCATGTGAAAATCAAGCTATCCTTTTCTTCACACATACACAGTACAGTTTGGAGCAGGATCTTTGTATAATTGACTCTCTTTGTTAATGATCCACCACATTAAAAAAGAAACTGCTGATACTTGAATGAACTGCTACCTCTACTGTTCTGAAAGCACTTGGTTTTAAAATCTTCAAGTTAACAAATTGGGCTCAGCACCTTTGGAAAACCAGTCAGTCACTGTGTTAAATCAGTTGCTGGAATGAACAGCTAAGGAAGTTGAAAAATGTGGCTTGCAGCAGTGGAAAAGTGTTTTCATAACTCCAGCCTGCTTTTGTTCCAAGTTTTTTGTTGCTGCTACTCCATTTCTTCCCCGTGAAGTCCTCAGAAATCCTTAGATGTGAAAGATAACCAAAGTTGTGCCCAAACTTCTAAAATGCAAGTTAAATTTAAATTTTCATATTGAAGATTTTCTCCTTTTGATTGTAAAGAGGGGTCCTTCTTTAGGTTGTGTTATATTTCACATAATACAAGCTCTTTGATGCAAGTGTGGGTTTTTTCAGAATTAAAGAGATGATGTGTAGAATAATCCCTCTGTCTTCAAGGGGCACTGTACCTCATGGTATCTTTCTGTTTTAACTGTAGATCTACTCTGTAGTTCCTTCTCTTAATTTTTAAATAATTACAGCCAAGACTACCAGACATATAAAAATAGTTGCTTTCCAAAGGAAGTGTGCTTGATTCTCTGTCCCAGAGAAAACAAACTTGATATTGGAGGTTGCTCTGGCATGCCTATGACTGTCCAAGAGTCCTCTCCTGTAATTTTAATCTTTGAAAAGCTGATATTTTTTTTTTTTTTTTAGCCAATGCTTACAGTCTTATATGTCTCCTAACAGCTGAAGGAAACTCTAGCAAAGGTTCCACCTAATCATGTTGGAAAACCTTTATTGAAGAAACAACTGGGACCAGCTCACTGGGTAAGTAGTTGCAGATGTTAAAGCTTATTTCCCTTTTTCAGGTATATAAAAATACTGATTCTGTGTGTAATGTTGCAAAATGATTTTTCTCATCTCTTTCTGAAAATAAGACAGTTTCTTGCAGTACTTTACATATATGTTGGTACAATAAATGTTCAGCAACTGGTAAGATCTTAGGCTTGTGAATCTGTATGTCCAGATGCAGGCAAAAGTTTTCCAAAATGGGGGATTTACAGTGGTGGTGCTGACCTGCATGCTTGTGCAGTAGCTTAAGCCTTCCTCTCCTGCCCTTTGCCAGCGCTGTCTGTGTGACCTAGCCTTGCTGAGATCTTGTCACATCCCCTCCTGTGGCTTCTTTCCAGCTAACCTGTGGGTCTTCCCATCATTTCTTCCTCTCTTTCTGTCCTGCTGGAGTAGTCTGCTTCCTTCATAGCCTCTTCGCCAAGAAGCAGTGAGTGTGCAGGTGAAAGCTGGGAGAGGCTGTGTGACAGGTGGCAAAGGCACAATCATCTCCAGCTGGGTTTTAGAAGGATGGTGCCTGTGTTAGATACTGCTGCTGCACCAGCACGAAACTATGGCTACTGCTGCAAGACTGCGAGTCTCTCTTGTGTCTCTTGCTCATCTAGTCCCAGCAGTCTGCTTCCTTCAGTGCTTGTATTGTTGAGGCTGAAAGTGGGTCCCACTGCCCCCATCCAGCCAGGCTTCAGCCAATACATAAATTATTTCCCTAATGGTGCATATCTCAACTGTTGCTCTGACTAGACCATTGTCTGCTACCAGGTGTGTTTCTAGTGGTGACTTCTCCCCATGCGACACTTAGTTGTCTTGTCTGTATGCAGATTGTGCTTTAATCAAGATCCTCTTACAGTACGTTACTTACTTTTAGTCCTCTTTCTTTGCTCTATCTTTTGTCCTTAAGCTTACTACTTTTTAAAAAGGCCAGGACACTGGTCCCTAGGACTTACGTATGTCCTTGCATCCCCTTCAGTTTGTAGCATGTAGTATTTTCTCACTTTCACTTCTTTGTCCTGGTGGGTGTTGAGAAATGCCTCAGCAGTGCATGCAGTTTTTATGTCCCTTCTGAAAAACAAGACAACTGTGCTGTTAGAAATGGTAGAAGGCTAAACATGAGGATAGCGGAGCCTTTGAAGCCTTCAGAAAAATAGTGTCAGCAGGCATAGCTTGCTGTGAGCCCATTTGACAAGGTAGATAATTGCAGACCTAAGCCCTTTTTAATATCTCTGTGGGTTATTCTTTTCCATCCACATAGTTTATTATCTTAAGTAGAAACATTTTATCTATAATCTCTAGGTTTTATGTTTGCAAATTTTTTGTTTCAGGAAAAAATTGAAGCAATTAATCAAGCCATAGTCAATGAATATGAAGTCCGAAGAAAACTGTTAGTCAAACGTTTGGATGTTACTGTGCAGTCCTTTGGCTGGTCAGATAGAGCTAAGGTACAAACAACTTGCTGTGAAGTTCTGGTTGATGGTAATGCTTTATAATAAGTATCTCTGGAAAACTGCTTCTTTGTTGTTTCATCCTTCATGAGTAAGAAATAATCACAGGAGTTGTCTGGTTTTGGTTTGAGTTTCTGAAAAAGTTTATGACAATGTAAGATGACTAAAAAAATTTTACTTCAAACTGATTTGTTTGGATTTTAAAACAGTATGTAAATTGAGAAGGTAGATGGTGTGTAACTATACACCAAAGCCAAAACATACAGTTAAATAGGCCACTAGAAAAAAATAGTAAGAGGAGATTACTGATCCAACCCTTTGTGTTCAGAGTACCATCATGTGAATCACTAAGTGCTGTCTCTGTGTGATGGTAGAAAAACATCTTCCTCTAGACCATCCTTTAACTAGTAAGTTGTGCTGTCCACAGTGGTCCGGTTTCCTTAACTCAAAGTGTGTCTGAAAGCACAGCTCCACAGATGCACATGAGAAAAGCTGCTAAGGCACTACTTGTCCTTACCTCATAGACAGAGTAATATTTTATGTGCTGCTTTTGTCTTTGAATCGTGCAAGTGGCTGTGACATGACATCTGTTCTCTCTGAGTATCACAGAATCACAGAATGATCTAGGTTGGAAAAGACCTTGAAGATCGTCTAGTCCAACTGTTAACGTAACACTGACCGTTCTCAAATGTGTGATACATATTCTGCTTTTAAAAATAATGACATGGTTTCCCTATTTCCTGTATTTCATAGTGAAAAAGGAATGACAAGATTTAAAAAATAGTACATATGATTTATTGTCTAGGACTAAACCAGATCTGCTAACATGCTGTTGATTATGCTGCTGGCAGTGCTTAAGACTGAGTTATTAGTGATAAACTGTGACACATGAATCATCAAGTGTTTTTTCTTGATAAATGATTTATTCAAAAAGTAACTATTTTAATAATAAACTGTGACCTCTCCCCTTTTCTACTTCATCATCTGAGTAGGATTTCTATTGGTGTACTATCTCTTAAACCTTGTGTTCCTCAGTTCTTTTAGTAGATGACTGAAGAACTATTTGATTGATTGAATATTTTAATAGTGAATGAAAAATGGGAAAAGTATGGATTAGATTAGAAACCAGGGGCTTCTAATTGTGTTGCAGCTTTGGCATCCAAATCTATGTTTGTTTGTTTTTTCCTTAGGAGACTTTCCAGGTGTCTTTGGACTAGACTAGTTATGTGAAATTGTTTCACAAGAATTATATATATGCATTTCTATCTATTGAAATGCAAATCTAAAGTTTTTAGGACCATAACAATATAAAATTGGAGAATGTGGCTGTGGTATTCCAGACATTCAATACAGTTTGTTTTAACAGTAACTTTTCATGATGCTTTAATACATGATGGTAATTTTTTTATTTTAAAATTTGAAAAGTATCAGAATTCAGTAGTATAACTAAATAGCTACTTCTCCAGATAGTAGAAACACCAGTAAAAACTTTATTAGGGGTTTTTTAAGTTCAAAAATTTCGAGTTTCACCTAAAACAATAATATCATAGCACCGAAATGCTCTGCGCAGAGCTCAGTCAAACTTGCCAGGGAGAAATATACTATTACTCTGGTGAATACTGTTGCTTTTCCTGTCTTTAGCCAGTGTCAGGTAAATGATGTGCATGTCTTCCTTCATTTTGAATAAACTGTGTTCAACTTGTAATATAAAGGTAGAAGCTTTTGGTTTAAAAACTTATCACTGAGTTGACTGGAAATACATACTCTCACTTCTTCCCAATTCCAGTTTTCTGCCTTTAGATGGAAAATAGGATTTTAAAATTTGCTGTGTCAAGCGATTTGTTGGAAAACCTGGTTTGCCTGTCCCCACTGCTGTCATCTGGGGTCCAGACAAAAAGCAGCCCTTTTGTCTGTGTGCAGATTGCAATCTGGTTTATCCTAACTGTATCTACACATTATACTCTGTTGGTAACTGAAGATAGATGTAACTCGTGTGTTAACTCATGGCTGGTGGCAGAGATTTCTGTTGTCTCCGTCATCTGGAAAACTGCTGTCATACTTTTGAGGTGTTCAAAAAAGCCAGTATGGTTAATGCCAAAAGGCAGTAGAGGAAGAGAGATACTCCACATACAAGGAAAAGTTTACGTGTAGGATGTCATTTTTAGCCTGGGCACTACATATGTGAGACAAAGGACTGAATTAGAGCAAGCACTTGAGAATTCTGCAAGTACCTTTTGACGGCTTGCCTTTGTGAAGAAGCTGACTGGAATGAAGAGTGTGAAAGACCTACTGCAGCCTTTTTCTGCTGATGCAGTGTTGAGATAGGTGATGGGATGCTAGCCTAACTGGAATGGGTGTGCTTCAGTGTGCAGGCACAGGAGGAGGTCTGGAGGCTGGACACAGATGTGTTTCAGTATCTTTTAGACATTAGCAGTAAGTTGTATAACCATACAACACACTTCTGTGATTGCCTGAAAGTAATACAGTCTGCATGTATATATTGTTAATCTTAAAACTGTCAGAAGATCAGTGTCTTGGCAATTCAGATTAGTGTTTCCTATATTAAGAAGTTAATTTGACAAATGCTAGCTTTGTTGCAGTGATTCTTAGTTATAAAGTGGTTCTCATTGTTTTTATATTAATTTTTGTTGTTTGTAGTAGTGTCTTGTTCTTCAGTATTGATTTGATTCTTTTGGTGAGGTGTCCCATTGCTTTCCTATTACATTAGCTGACTGGGTTTTGTTTCTCTTCTTTCCAACAGAGTCAAACAGAAAAACTGGCTAAAGTCTATCAGCCAAAACGTGCCCTCTTATCTACTAAGTGCACTATTTCCATTGCAAATCTCTTGGCAGCTCGGCAGGATCTGTCAAAGATTATGAGAACAAGCAGTGGGTCCATCCGAGAGAAGACTGCATGTGCCATTAATAAGGTACCTTTGGTGACAAATGGCTTGTTCTGTTATGAATATTTAACTAATTTGAGTGTAGTAATAAATCCCACTTTTTTACGATTTAAGTGGAATTTGGTAATAAAGGACGAGAAACTTGGTGTTTCTGTACTCCAGATTATGCATCAGTACATTATGGGAACTTCAATTTCACCTTTTAGGTTCAGAGTGCTCCTTAGGACAGTAAAAAATTGCTGAAATATCTTTGATTACTTTCAGTGGGAGTAGGCCTGCTCTGTCTTACCAGAATTACTGATGTCATTACACTGCTGCTACCTAATTCTGTCACTGTGTCTAAAATAACACCTACATAGTAACAGTTTTTCTGGTCTACCTAAATGGAATGTATTAAGATCACGAAGCAAGGCTCTTACAAGTTAGTCCCCTATGTATGCAAATAAAAGAGATTATAGTCAAGTGGGCAGTCTTAGTAAGACATAGTAGGAACATGATTTAGACTAAGCTATTTACTTTGTTTCAAAAATTATCATTTCATAGGACTAATAGGCTCACAAAAGCACACGTGCTGAACTCAAAGCTCAGTAGCTATGTACAGCAGTGTACTTGTTCCTTTAAAATTTATGGGTGCACATGCATGCTTTTCTGCCTTCTGGGTACCAACTGTATTTCAGATGAAGTTCTAATTAATTTGGGATAGAATAGTGGTGTGCTGATTTGACCACTCCACCCCAATAACTTTTTAGTGTAGTTGGAGTCTGGAATGTAAGAAATTAAATGGGAAGGCAGGTGTGACTATCATCAGACCATATGTATGTTTTACTAGGAATGCAATACTGCCCTGGTGCCGATCCATATTCTGTTATCTCCATTATCAATATTAAATATTTTCCAAGACAGTAACATAAAGTAACAAAGTAACCTGCTTCCATTGAAGTTTTTCTGTTACATCGTTTAAAATCTTCAAGTAATGCAAATGTCCTGTCCCATTTTGTCTTGCTAAATTCTTAATGTCACAGCATCCTTAGACAGCTAAACACCCCTAGAGTCTTGCTCAACTCTGATCAGTGCTGTCTGACACCTGTTAGTTGGTGTTTAAGTTTTTGCGTGTCCTTACTGAAAATAAAAATCTGCAGTTTGTTTACCAAGCCAATGGCTTCTACAGCAATTCAGAGCACTAGTTAGAGGGACTGTGTTGCGCTATACTTGTGGTTGTTTGAGACTAGCAGTCTGCACTAGTAAACAGTTTAGTGAAAGACTGTATTGATGCTGCCTCTACTGGTGTGCCTGCTGTTTGAACAAAAACCCCAGGTCTCCTGACTTGTCTCGTTAGTAGTGCTTGGAGTACTAGATAATCTCTATTCAATTTTTATTAATTGGGCACGAAGGTCTGTCACATTCAAACAGACAAAAGTTTGCCTTGATGAAATCCTCTGGATGCAAGAACTCTTGAGTGGCTGCTGTTTGTGGTGTGTATCAGTAAATGTGACTCTTCTGTGAGGTGTTACAACTCCTACAGCAGTTCTCCCTTTTCCTTTGCAGGTGCTAATGGGCAGAGTGCCTGACAGAGGAGGAAGGCCCAATGAAATTGAACCACCACCCCCTGAGATGCCACCGTGGCAGAAAAGGCCAGAGGCTGGTCCGCAACAAGGAGGTGGCAGAGGAGGAAGAGGTGGCTACGAATCCTCATATGGAGGGCGAGGAGGTTATGACCATGGGGGTCATGACCGAGGAGGAAGAGGAGGCTATGACTCATCATATGGAGGGCGAGGAGGTCATGAACAAGGAGGCCATGACCGAGGGGGACGAGGAGGACGTGGTGGTTATGATCATGGTGGCAGAGGAGGTGGAAGAGGAAACAAGCTTCAAGGAGGTTGGACAGATGGTGGAGGTGGTGGCTACCAGGATGGCAGCTACAGGGAGAGCAACTACAGAGATGCAGGTTTTCAAACAGGCGGCTACCATGGTGGTGGTGGTGGCGGTGGCTACCAAGGAGGAAGCTATGGTGGCTACCAGTCATCTTCATATTCAGGAAGTGGCTACCAAGGGGGTGGTGGCTACCAGCAAGACAACAGATACCAAGATGGTGGGTCCCACAGTGACCGAGGTGGGGGTGGGCGTGGAGGAGGGAGGGGTGGCCGTGGCGGTCGTGGTGGCCGTGGAGGTCAAGGAGGAGGCTGGGGGGGCAGAGGTGGACAGAACTTTAATCAAGGGGGGCAGTTTGAGCAGCACTTCCAGCATGGAGGTTATCAGTATAATCAATCTGGCTTTGGACAAGGAAGACACTTCACAAGCTGAGGCTGCTAAAAATTTTTGCTTCAGCAGAGTTCATGTAATGGAAACCTGGTTTCAGAGGCCTGGCTTAATTGCTGCTTGAATTAGTACAGGTTTGTACATGGCAGTAGAATCTGTTTGGGTGGGATGTTTTGCATTGAGCAAAGAACAACTTTCTGTAGACCGGCCCCCAACCTTGCTGAACTAAATGCATCATCCCTACCCACTGCACCCTAAACATCAACTAGTAGCCATGCTTTTTAGGTGTTGGACTGGTTCCCTCTGCTCAAAACACTTTTGTTCTGAAACTACCTGCTGTGTTTGCCTTCTGTTTTGATTTAGAGAAATATCAAGACCTGTCTGGTCTGATTTGTCTATTATAATACACAATAGAACTTCTGCATTTTTCCCCCAATCATTGTTCAATTACATGTTCTAAAACCAGTTCTGAGTATTGCTTTTTGGTTTGCTGACCTCTTGTTTTAGTCACGAAGACGTTACACACACTTGTGCGCACGCACAGAGAATGCCCTCTGACAAACAGGTTATTTGTCTATTATATGAGCTCTGCTATGGATGCCATGTTCGGTAGCCTTATCTCCTGCTAAACAAAGTTTTCCCACCTGCTCAACTCTGAAGACTGACTGCCGCCAAAATCTGCAAAGATCATTTAAAACTAAGCTAAATTGTGAACCGATAGTGTGTGTAGGCCTGTAGTTAGGTGTAGCAATTCAAACTGACCTGCATCCATCCAAAACAAGTTGCTCCTTCTCCAAACCTAATTTTTACTTGAAATCAGCTAGAAGAAATGACAAATTGAAATTTATTTTATTTGCAAGTTAATACCACTGGCTCAGCAAATCTAGGGCAATTTGTTTTGGGGGTTGTCTTTTTAAAGAAATGCACTACGGCCTGGGAAGATTAGTTCCTGCCTGGAGGAAGCCCTTTTATTATTGCTGCAGAAAACAAAGCCTGGCTGAGTTTGATGTTCTAATTTTTTTTTTCTTTACTGAAAGCCACATAATGCTTCTTGCTGGGTTTTTTGTGTACATAAACATTGTCAAGCTGTGAAAGAAAATGGCTGAAGGTGTGCTGTTGTATAAAAGGTGAGCAATAAAAGTATCTGTATGTTCACTTTGCTTTAGTTTCTTTTTCTTTGTGGTAGTAAAAAGCAGTTGCTACAGTAGCTGGAAATTTGTGGGGATTTCTCTCTGCTTCATCTATTTTATGTTTTAATCTATTTTAGATGTTCTAGTCATCCTAGCCGTACTGTGTATTCTGTGCCCTGAGAAGCTGTCAGAGCAAGAGTGGACAGGAGGAATTGATCTTCAGTTGCTCTGAGTTTTGTTCTATTCTTCCCTCTGACCTGGTGTAACAGTATGGGCTCTCTTGGGTGTCACTGTATAAAGTTATTCTGTGTGAGCACCCATCTCCCAGGTGATGCTTCTGCATGCCATGTGAACACGGTATGCTGCTTCTGGGAATTCTCCTGATGCTCTCCAGCCTTGTGGAAAACATAGGTTCCTGCTACTGTGCTTGGATTGCTGTAGCAGAGGCTGTGCTGATGGCAGTCTCTGGCTACCCGAAGTGTCCTTGGGGCTCAGCCCAGATTGATGCAGGCAGGAGGAGTTCCTTGGATTACAGAAACAGTAAGAGCATTTGAGAGAATCTGTGTGACGCTGTAATTCAAGCCAATCATGTAAATAAGCTGATAAACATTGTTTAGAACATTTCTGTGTATTTAATTCCATGATCAACCTGAAAATCTGTTTAATTTATTGCAGCCACTAGGTGCTGCTAATGATTCACAAGTTTGAAGCAAAGGTCTCTGAAAGGCACTTGGGAATCTGACTTAATGTCTCCTCATTTTTTAATGTTTCAAACAACGTTAACAAGCCTGACGAGGGAAAAGTTTTCTATATTGAATCCAGGTCTTTGAGGATCACCGATATAGATCTATCTCAGCATAATACAGTTCAAATTATGAACATCTAAAAATTAATGTTGCTGCTTCACAAATGTATTGATGGTTTCTCACAGGACGGTGCTCCGGAGAAGGTATCTCCTTTGTCATGAGCATTGGCTGGTAACTAGCTGCAAAAATGATTAGTGAATTTTTTAAGAATTAAGATCCCTGTAACAGAGTCAGCCTTGGACTGGTAAAGGTAGAGAGATTGACAGAGTTAAAGAGCCTTTTTCTGGGAATGTGATATCTTCAAGGTGACACCTGCTTTTGTTCACACCACTCCTCACTGTAAAGAGTTTGGTGTTTACTATCAGTGGATTAGAGTGCTGCAAACCTGTTCCTAGCAAGAGGCAACCCAGGAGGCTCTTAAGAGAGCCTCTGGTTGAGTTGAATCAGCACCTTCAGAGACTTCTTTCTGTGCTAGAGCTGACAGTTTCTCTGTGAGGCTATGGCTGTTGCTGCAGTGGATAGTCTCTCTGCACACTGTGACATGGTGAAATGATGCTGAGGTGGAGTAGGAGCACAGAACTTTCCCCTTATTCCAGCTAGCTTTTTCTCCTCAAAATATGTTGCTTCTCCTCCTCTCTCTTCCAGGACTTACGGTAAGCTGAGTCCCACTTTATTGCTGTTTGAGGGGGAAAGCTTAAAAAAAAAAAAAATCAATTCAGAAGGTGGCAAAACAGGAGGCTTTACTTTTCCAACAGGAAAGAAAACACTTTGCTTCTGCCAGCTGTTGTTGTTTTTCCTTACTCTATTGTTTCCTCCTAGTGTGCTGTGAATTCGTTCTTCTCCAGAGAAAACAAGCTTTGTATATGTAGAGAAGAGCAGCTTTGATTAATGAAAGCAAATAGCCACTGCTTTGTTACTGTCTGTATGATGCTCTGATATTTACTGTTTTCCAAACATGATTCCTGCTGCACTGGAAGGTATCTCTTAACTGGAAGCTAGGAGACAAGAGATGGGTTGTGGACATCATTAGGCTTGTGGTGGATTGGATAGATGTGCTTGATTTCATGTGCGTCGTGACTGAAAGCAGAACACCATCAGATGAAGAAGGCAATTAAGTAAGCAAGCATTTATACAGGGGAATAGTGTTCTTCCTTTTGACCACGGTTGTTCTTGCCACTCTTCTTCTACAAGCTTTAGGCATCTTGTTCTGTTTTTCCCATCTGCTTTTCTGTAATAACTTTTGTTTCCTAAAGGCTTTGCTTGCTTTGCCCTTCCATTCCATCTATTAGGATCACCCTCTCAAGTGTTGTTGTGTGGTAAAATAACTATGGGGAGCAGGGGACATGCTTTCTTCCCACATCAGACGTATTAGTATGTGACTGAGAATACTACGATCTATATGCACTGTGGTCACAGTTGGGTTTTCCTTGACGGTCTAAGGAATGGATAAAAATTTATTCCTTATTGTGTGTAAAATGGTAACACAAGGGAAGGCATCAAGCTGAGCTTGCACCATGCATCACGCACCCCAGGAAGCCTTTTTGCTTGTAGCTGTTCCCTGAGTAGTTTGAGTAGTTTGTCATCTTTAGGATTGGTGTTGGCTGGTAATCCCTAGCTCGCTTGATGAGATTCCTCCACTTCTCTAGTCAAACCCCTGAAGTGCCGTTATAGCTGTTGGCCCCCAGAGGGGCTCCTCTAGCTATGGGTTAGACTTCTCAGCCAGAGCATGTGGGTAACCTGCTTTAACGTGGTGGGGCCTTTGATTATGTGTGTCCATTAAACTGCTATTGGCATCTTAGTCAATGAAAGTGGCAAGTGCCTCAACCAACCCCTGGCCTCATTGGAAACTAGACACTTACCAGTCAAGTACCTATGAGAGAACTGGGAAGAAGGGAAGCAAGATTTGTGTCAGTAGACAGTTTGAGAAGTGGCTGGAGCTGGAAAAGTCCTGTGGCATGAGTATTCCCCATTAACAGGTTATGCATCTGGGAAATTAAAATGAAACTGTGTTGAAGTGGGCAGAGTTGAGTGAGGAGTAAGACGATTTTCACAGATCTGATGACTCTTTTTGGGTGTCCAAAAGGCTCCTGTGGGTCCTTAAAGTACTAGAAGCTAGTTCAGCTCCCTGTTTGGTTAATGAAGGCCAGCACACAAAAAGCCTTCATCTGTCTGCTCATCTCACGTGATTTATTCTTAGTTCTGCTATATTTAGGTCTGCAGTAGAGAGTCTTGGAAGTGTAGCTGCTAAAGACTGTAGGCTTGTGATCTCGCTTCCTCTCTGAACTTTGGATTTTCCTTGGATGACAGGGATGTTACAGAAATATGTGTGCATTTTTAAGGTGTTGAGAGTGATTTAACAGTCCCAAATAAGCTGGCTCATGCTAAACTGCAAACTTCCTTTATCAGCCTCCTAGCATACCCTTAGGTTAGAGTCACACCAGTGTTGTGATTGGAGAGCATACACCGAGGTGGATGTGAACTTCTGTTTCCCCTGTGCCGGCTCTCAAAATAGTTGTGTGCTTGTTTATTTCATGTTATGCCTTTTCAAAGGCACAGAAACTGAAAAAGCAAGTGCTTTTTCCAGCTGTAAACATTGCCTTCTCCCCTCTTTGGCTGAAAATAAGTCACACCTCTAATGGCTTAACAAACAAGGTTAGAAGGGAAAAAATATTTTTCCTTTGTGTTTACTTTGTGCTTTTTACAGCTCTGAGTGCTGTCAGTGTCATTGTTTCCCCTTCATTGTCCAGTAATTTCCCCTCTTGTCCACGTGGGTCTTTCCCACAACAGAGGAGAGAAAAACAAGTATAAAAAGTAGGAAAACACTATTGTAAAACCAAAGAAAGAGGGAGTCTGCCTGCGCTGTGGGCAGGTGGAAGGTCATAACTCGTTTTCACACATGAAGCAGAGATGAAGGTGATAAAGGCTCTTTAAACTTTCCGGCATTAGCTTAACTCATGGAAAAAGCAGACTTTTTGGCTAAATTTCATACTACCCCAGCAGTAGCCTTTTGCTGATGGCTTTTCTGTCTCCTAGGACCAGATTGTCAGCAGCTGTAAACAGCACTTCAGAGTTCAGCACACAGATTTTTCCAATGAGTTTAGCCTGTTGGCTGCAGTGCTTATTTTGAAAATTCAGTTCAAATCAGTGCTGATAACTCAAAAACTTGTTCCAAAGTTACATCTATTTCTCCGGTGTCCCTGGGTGGGCCAACTCTGTTGTCAAGACTTGCTTGAGAAGTACTTGGAGCTATTTTTTGTGCTGCACAGAGGCCTATCAGTTAGCAGGCTGATACTGAATAAAGCAAACCTTGGTTAGATTTTTTTTTTTGTCTATGACAATCATGAAAGAACAAGCCCTTGTTTCTCCTGCCTCTTGTGTCTTCACAAAATCTGCATTCAGATTTCCTTCCTCCCTTCCTCCCTTCCTCCCTTCCTCCCTTCCTCCCTTCCTCCCTTCCTCCCTTCCTCCCTTCCTCCCTTCCTCCCTTCCTCCCTTCCTCCCTTCCTCCCTTCCTCCCTTCCTCCCTTCCTCCCTTCCTCCCTTCCTCCCTTCCTCCCTTCCTCCCTTCCTCCCTTCCTCCCTTCCTCCCTTCCTCCCTTCCTCCCTTCCTCCCTTCCTCCCTTCCTCCCTTCCTCCCTTCCTCCCTTCCTCCCTTCCTCCCTTCCTCCCTTCCTCCCTTCCTCCCTTCCTCCCTTCCTCCCTTCCTCCCTTCCTCCCTTCCTCCCTTCCTCCCTTCCTCCCTTCCTCCCTTCCTCCCTTCCTCCCTTCCTCCCTTCCTCCCTTCCTCCCTTCCTCCCTTCCTCCCTTCCTCCCTTCCTCCCTTCCTCCCTTCCTCCCTTCCTCCCTTCCTCCCTTCCTCCCTTCCTCCCTTCCTCCCTTCCTCCCTTCCTCCCTTCCTCCCTTCCTCCCTTCCTCCCTTCCTCCCTTCCTCCCTTCCTCCCTTCCTCCCTTCCTCCCTTCCTCCCTTCCTCCCTTCCTCCCTTCCTCCCTTCCTCCCTTCCTCCCTTCCTCCCTTCCTCCCTTCCTCCCTTCCTCCCTTCCTCCCTTCCTCCCTTCCTCCCTTCCTCCCTTCCTCCCTTCCTCCCTTCCTCCCTTCCTCCCTTCCTCCCTTCCTCCCTTCCTCCCTTCCTCCCTTCCTCCCTTCCTCCCTTCCTCCCTTCCTCCCTTCCTCCCTTCCTCCCTTCCTCCCTTCCTCCCTTCCTCCCTTCCTCCCTTCCTCCCTTCCTCCCTTCCTCCCTTCCTCCCTTCCTCCCTTCCTCCCTTCCTCCCTTCCTCCCTTCCTCCCTTCCTCCCTTCCTCCCTTCCTCCCTTCCTCCCTTCCTCCCTTCCTCCCTTCCTCCCTTCCTCCCTTCCTCCCTTCCTCCCTTCCTCCCTTCCTCCCTTCCTCCCTTCCTCCCTTCCTCCCTTCCTCCCTTCCTCCCTTCCTCCCTTCCTCCCTTCCTCCCTTCCTCCCTTCCTCCCTTCCTCCCTTCCTCCCTTCCTCCCTTCCTCCCTTCCTCCCTTCCTCCCTTCCTCCCTTCCTCCCTTCCTCCCTTCCTCCCTTCCTCCCTTCCTCCCTTCCTCCCTTCCTCCCTTCCTCCCTTCCTCCCTTCCTCCCTTCCTCCCTTCCTCCCTTCCTCCCTTCCTCCCTTCCTCCCTTCCTCCCTTCCTCCCTTCCTCCCTTCCTCCCTTCCTCCCTTCCTCCCTTCCTCCCTTCCTCCCTTCCTCCCTTCCTCCCTTCCTCCCTTCCTCCCTTCCTCCCTTCCTCCCTTCCTCCCTTCCTCCCTTCCTCCCTTCCTCCCTTCCTCCCTTCCTCCCTTCCTCCCTTCCTCCCTTCCTCCCTTCCTCCCTTCCTCCCTTCCTCCCTTCCTCCCTTCCTCCCTTCCTCCCTTCCTCCCTTCCTCCCTTCCTCCCTTCCTCCCTTCCTCCCTTCCTCCCTTCCTCCCTTCCTCCCTTCCTCCCTTCCTCCCTTCCTCCCTTCCTCCCTTCCTCCCTTCCTCCCTTCCTCCCTTCCTCCCTTCCTCCCTTCCTCCCTTCCTCCCTTCCTCCCTTCCTCCCTTCCTCCCTTCCTCCCTTCCTCCCTTCCTCCCTTCCTCCCTTCCTCCCTTCCTCCCTTCCTCCCTTCCTCCCTTCCTCCCTTCCTCCCTTCCTCCCTTCCTCCCTTCCTCCCTTCCTCCCTTCCTCCCTTCCTCCCTTCCTCCCTTCCTCCCTTCCTCCCTTCCTCCCTTCCTCCCTTCCTCCCTTCCTCCCTTCCTCCCTTCCTCCCTTCCTCCCTTCCTCCCTTCCTCCCTTCCTCCCTTCCTCCCTTCCTCCCTTCCTCCCTTCCTCCCTTCCTCCCTTCCTCCCTTCCTCCCTTCCTCCCTTCCTCCCTTCCTCCCTTCCTCCCTTCCTCCCTTCCTCCCTTCCTCCCTTCCTCCCTTCCTCCCTTCCTCCCTTCCTCCCTTCCTCCCTTCCTCCCTTCCTCCCTTCCTCCCTTCCTCCCTTCCTCCCTTCCTCCCTTCCTCCCTTCCTCCCTTCCTCCCTTCCTCCCTTCCTCCCTTCCTCCCTTCCTCCCTTCCTCCCTTCCTCCCTTCCTCCCTTCCTCCCTTCCTCCCTTCCTCCCTTCCTCCCTTCTCTGATCGGTCTCCATTGGGATTCCCTTCCATTTTTGGTGTCACGTAGAGAGGGAGAGCTCTCTTAATATGCTTCTTCCCACGCCTACTCCCCATCTGTCTGTCATTAGTTCTTTTTTTGTTTGTTTTTTTCCACCTGTGTCCAGTATCTGGACATGCAACTATTTCCCATACAGATGCTTAAAGCTTCTGGAACTAGTGTCCCAGGCTGTGAGGACCCTCCTGTGACTGCTCAGGCTCAGCCAAAGGCTTTCAGGCTGGCTATGAGGAAGACCTTGGGGGCTGCCTTAGGGCATGCTTTCGCTTTGGCTTCCAAAGAGGAGTCCCTGAGCAACACTCCAGAGAAGTGACAGCAGCCAGTCCACTCCATTTTGGAAAATATAAAATTTTAGACAGCAGCTTCCCCTAAACTTGCTCTGCTGCTGAGCTCTTTATCTTCTGTATTGAAAGGAAAACAGCTCACCTCTCCCAGCTGGGGAAAATCCATGCTTCAGACTAGCTCTGCTCAGCAGGTATGTTACTGTGCCCCCCACCTCCCCTTCCTCAGCCTTCACCTGCCTGAGGAAGGCACCTCAGAAGATAGCTTCTGTCTAGGAAAATGGGATTATTCTTTTAAAGCCCAAAAGCTGGGTAAAATGAGGGGGGGTGGGGGTGGGCAGAGGAGGGCAAAACAGGCAGTCTAGAGCAGAGGAGAGCACTGCAGTTCAAACGTGGTTTTGCATTTCACTCTGAGGGAGCCCAGTGTCCTCTTGGACTCCTTGTATAGCACCCAGGGGGCTACTCCATAAAGTTGACAGCAAAGCTGAAGCTCCCTTATTTGTGACACAGGGCTTTGCAGAGGCTTTACACAAGCACAGAAAGTCCTAGCGGGTTTGGCTCAAACAGCCAAATCATCTCTTACAGGGTCTATCCAAGCACTTGCATTTTTCACCTACTCATGTTGCTTGTATTCTTTGGCATTTGCAGATCAGGCTGTAAATAAGGTTTGATTATAATCTTCCTTCCTTCCACTTTATTTTGTTTGTTTGGATTTTTTTTAAATGGCCCTCCTTTTCCCCTCAGTTTCTTAAAAGATCCTGAGACAGGGAAGAACAGATGTGGTGGAAGCATCCAGCATCATAAGGGATTGTATCTCACTTTAGCTACTTCATTAATCCAGTACTCTTGTCATACGACACTTTTTCTCCTGGACACTCTCCTGGAATTGCTCTACCTCTAGCAGGCAGGATTTCACCAGGACCAGCAGAGGCACATAGCTCAGTCAGGAACTGATATGGCTGATAGGTCTTGCCTTTTGTTAAGTAAGGGGAGGGCAACAAGAAACTCTTTGTTGCTTTGCCCAGACTGGGGAACTAAAACTGTTCTTGTGAGGTGAGGAAAAGTCTTGCCCCTCTTTACAAAAAGATGTCAACTTAAAGAAAGGAGAGAAAAAGATTTTTTCATTTCATGTATTCAGGCTTCCTCCAAGGTAAAGAGCTTACACCAACTTCTTAAAATGGTTGTTCATGCCCTGTCAGCTCTCCTCACTCAGGTGCTTGCTAGCACTAGAACTAGAAGATCACCGTTCTGCTGCAAACAGCCTGTTAATGCTTAAATTTTTTTGTAATTATTACATTGTCTATGATGAATCTATTCCTTTTTGGGGGGCGGGGAAAGTGAAAAAAGGGTTTATTTCTACCCAGTGTCTTTTTCTCAAGTTTTCCAGTGGCCAAGAACACTTCCAATGTGCCAGCAACACGCTCTCAATATTCTCCTTCTTGACATGCCTAAAGCAAAGGGTTGCCAGCAGGAGCAGATGCTTGAAATTTTCACCTAGCGTTAGTCCTTCTTGGACACTGCAGTATTTTGCTTAGAGGGATCAGCTGTGTGAGCCTGCAGTCTATGCTTGATCTGCAGCTGCTGCTGAGGTAAGCACCTAACCGACCAAAGCTACCAGGCTTGCAAGAGATGCATTGATGAAGTCTCTACAGTGGGTTGAAGCTTAAGCAGCCTAATTGCTAGCAGAACAGTTCCCCAGAAAGTGGGAGCTGCTTCTGTAGAAAGCATCACTTTTCTTGCTTAATATGAGTTTATGCCTTGGTAACAGTATACATGGAAAAAAAATGTGTCCTTGAAATGGCCTTCCTCTGAAGGACATAGAGCACCTACCCTTTTAAACAGTTTAGGAAAGAAACTTGTTAAGTATCTTGGGGAGTGGGTGAGAAGGTTATGTACAAGAAACATTCTTGTCTAAAACCCAAATGAAGACAGGCATGACTTGTGGGCCTGATAGAAATAGGAAAGCAGGTACTTTTCAGACCAAGAGCTACAACTAACTTTTAAAAGCCTGCAAGAAATGGGATGAGGTCTACAGACTAAATGCTGGTTAATACTCTTAACGTGATGTTAAGAATGAAATTGCACATGAACCTTTCATTTATAAAGCGTTAAAAGGCTTATCTGAACAGATCCATCAACAGCCTGGATCATGACCAAATTTCTCTATTCAAATTCTCTACCACATAATTTTCATTGTGTGCAAGCTGTACGCTGTAACGGTAGCTATGCGGTCAGCCTGTTGTGACCTGTCACCTGACCCAGCACAGGAACTAAAGACCATATTTTTGCTAATTCTTGTTCCTTTGCCCACAGCAGTAAGAGTGAAGTATGCTGCTGGCCCTCATCCTAGCTTGGAAATTGGTGCTCTCTGCAGTCCTTCTTTCTTTTGAGTTTGACACAGTAAGAGCATGTTGGTTTTTTTTCTCTCCCCAGATTTAACATCATTACTTGGAAAACAAAGGAAACCTGCAGGTTTCAAGATGTAAACCTGAGCAGGCATCATGTAGTTGCGCTGCAGATTACAGTTAAACTACCACAGAGCTGCCAGTTTTGGTTAGGGAAGTTATGAAATTACTCTCTGGTCTTGAGGGCTTATAACTTGATGAAAGGATGTAATAACTTGAATTTTGTAGGAAATCTTATAATTGGGTTGCTTTAATTCAGAGTGTGTGCTCCCCAGATGCACCTGTTTTTGTGGAGAGATGGGGTAAGAAGAATAATACATGTATATCAATTTGGAACACACTTTTCAGGTTTGAGCTTTGTGCTGTGCTGTTTTGCTTTTCTCTCTTATTTCCAGATGAGGGCTGTGCTCCTTAAGTAACCTAATGCTTCTGAGAAATGCCACTTCAAACCTGCTTCTCAGGCCATTAGAGATTCAGGTGCTGGATTTAGCAAAACGCTAATTTGGGCGTTGCTGTTCAGGACATTTAGTCTTAACGTATACAGGTTGCTAATCAGAGAAAAACATATCACATACACATATATACACATACACACTTAAAACTAAGGTGTTTATTATATGCTAATTTTACCATTATCAGTGCTGGCAAAGGTGACCCCTCTCCACTGCAGTGTAACCAGACAAATGCATAGTGTCTTGGAATTCCTTCAGTCTCAGCCATATGCTGCCTATTTGAAGGATCCTCAGTCAGGGAACTGGTATCACTGTGCTGAACACCAATACGCTCACTGTAGCAATGTAAACACAGCCAAAATTCAAAACCACAGGTGTGCAAAGAATTTCAGCATAGAGGACTTTGTGAAAGGTTTTTGTCTGAGATTTAATCAGCATACACACCTACTTCTTTCCTTAAAAGATCATTACAAGCCTCTGAAAAAGGAGTGTTATCGAACAAACTTAGATGCTTGGCTTCTGTCCTCACCATTGTTGTTGCTGGCAGACATACCGAAATGATGCAGTATATTTAAAGGAGGCCAAATATATCCTCACTGGCATGTAGAGGAAGTTTCCATAAAAGTCATACAAGAGAAAACACTGAGTGCAGAGATCTGTTCTGCTGTGTCCGTGCAATGTTCATCCAAATGGCTTACTTGTGAGAAAATAAATAGTGCTTTATAACACCTTTCAGCTAAGAAAACAGGGAAATGGTTGACTTTAAATGTATGAGGTACAGGAAAACTTCTCATGGCCAAATGTGGTCTGTGACAGTCCATCAGCACTTTCTGTATTACAGTTGTCATCTTCATTTTTCAGTGCTTCAGGGTGAGCAATCAGCTATCCTGTCATCAAAAGAAAATAGTCACTTAAATGGTGAATAAAAGCATGAGGCTTTGGAAGTATGAACTCTATGGGTGACTGCAACAGAAATCAGACCAATACCCTGGACTCGTATGTTTATCAGAATGCTAGTTCCTGTGAATCTAACTTGGAGCCCTGAACTGTGAATTGCAAGGGTACAACAGCACAGAATTTAGTCAGATATCCACCAGGCTATTTTAATGATTTTCAAAAAGAAAAGTGCCCAACTCCTAAAAGCACATACTGACACCAAGAGTCAAACTCCCAGTTACAGTGTTACAGTAAATGCACACTTCAGTGTAGAAAATAGGCATCTACAGATGATTTGGCATTCTTCTGAAAGTAACTCTTGTGCAAGAAGCAATGGCAATTTTGAATAAAAAAGTGTCCTGACATAAAAAAACCTTATGAGACCTCAGACTCTAGCAGATTTAAAACTGTCTTGGCTGCTTCTGCAACTCACCTCAGATTCTTGTCTTTCAGGGAGGGTTTCTATTCCATTGTGATCCTGTACGTGTTGTGGGGACTCAGCTTCTAGCTCTATATCAGCCTGCACGTTGGGCTTTTCGTTTTCCCATTTTGCAAAGCCTTTGTTCTTCCCAGCTTTTCCATGGAATTTGGACTTCATTTTGGGGAAAGTATGGGAACCTGAATCATTCCAGCCTGGCTCATGCCACAGTGGTTCTGTCTGTGTTGCTTGGCTGGTGGTTGCCCTCTGCAGCCGCACTGAAATTTTCCGTGAAGAGCCAGTGACGAGGGTTATAGCTCTGCCATCGAGGTCCTGGTGTTCTGCAGCAACACTGGGAAATTCAAATACTTCATCTTGGACTGAAAGAGAGGGTAGAATTGTTTATTTTAAATATTCTACTTCAAGATCTTTACAAAAAGATAACTTAAGCCTGGGGCAGGGGGGAGGTAACCTCTTATATGAAGCAGTGGTATAAATAGCAATATCCATATGCTGCTTGAAACTGATTCTGGCCTTGTGTGTGCACACTTCCTCCTCCCTCCATTTGCATGCTCAGGGGATAAGGCAGAGCTAGAATTGTGCCCTATGTCTCCCAGCCCCTGTCCCTCAGTGGCTTATAAGAAGTACAGTTTCCCTAATTATAACTTTATTTCTTTTCAGCTGGGATAGAGGTGCTAGTATAGAGGATAGGGAGCCTCAGGCAGGAGACTAAGGCCATCACTGCAGAAAGGGATGTTGTGATCTGAGCACTGAACACAACCTACAGTGCAGTGGAAAGTACATGTGCTGCTCTGTGTGCTGATACAAAGGAAAAATTAAAAATGGCAGCAAGAACACTGGCTGTTAGAGAGGATTACAGAGATGGTTTAAAATAGGAACAAAAGTGCTCTCACCTGGAGGCAGAGATGGACTGCTAGGCAGAGAGCCATGGTTGCTGCCTACCGAGGTTCCTCTGGAAAATTTCCTGCATGCCAGTACAAGCAGGTCTCTGCATTGCTTATGACAGTTGGCACCGCAATCTATAAAGAAAGGAATTACCAAGTCACCAAATGGAAAGCCACAACTATCTGGTAATCCCTCAGGGCTATTAGCAGACACATACCAGGAGGGATTTTGAAGGAACAAATACTTTGACAGAAGGTGTGAAGGGAGTTACAGAAATGGATCCTTTGGTGTGAAGGGCATTACAAAAAATGGGTCATTTCCATGGCAGCCATTGATAGAAATCTGGTAGCAGAAAGGAAGAGGGGCATGATATTTTCATTAGAAATTAGTTTCAAGGTAGAGGCCTGGAATTACTGATATGATCCTGTGTATGTCATGCATAAAGCTTCTGCTCCACTGCATGAGTCTCCAAAAAAAGTTGTTGGTTTTGGTTTTTTTTTATTTGACCCAGCAGAGCCCATTCCAGTAAATGCCCTTCATCAGAAGACACTGGAGCATCCATACTCTGAGCTTCTGGAAGGATAGTTGAAGGTCAGTGTAGACCACTGTAGGTTAAAACTAGTCTAAGTAGCTCAGCAAGCAACATCAGCACAGAGTAAGCTCTGTGGATGTGTATCATCCACCTGGATGAAACTGGCTGAGTGCCTGCACACCTAGCCTCTGCTGGGCTTTCCATCACTGCAGATAAACTCATCACTAGGTACATTTATCTGAAGTATGATTACAGTTGGACTGTAGTATGGATCTTATCTTCAAGAAAGGGCCAGAGAGTGGAGGATGTGTGCCCCAAACACAGGCTCTTTCTCTCCTCTGTGTCCCTTGCCCTTGTTTGAAAATTTCTATCTCCCTTGTTTCTCTGTTGCTGCTCCATGACCTAACATTTTGTTTTAGGCGAGCCTTTACCAAAGCGTTGTGTTTATAACTCTCTACTAAAAGAACCATTTTGCTCAGGGCAGAAGCTCTAGCATGATGGGTGAGAATTCTGGTTTCTCCCATCACTTTGTTCATATGACCAATACAGAAGTACTTGCCCAGCTGTGGTTTTGTCTGCCCCTCTTCCCAAATACAATAAAGATATCTCTTGGCAGTGGAGAATGTCTTTCATCACTTGTAGACCACACAGTCTAGCTTTATCTCATTATCCACAGCGCTGGGGTAAGCGGCAGACCTGAACAGATTAACTCCCTCCGTCCCCGGCTAGCAGCTCTGTACTCAAAAGCAGAAATAATCTATAATGGGTGCAGCACGCTGGTGATGCTGGCATATGGAGCAGCTGGTAGCTGCTGCAACAAAGGGCAGGCACTAATTACACTTGTTGACCACTTTAAGATCTGAGCAAGCAGCTCTGATCTCATATGCTCATGCTCCGTTGCCTATAATTTTGACTCTACAGAACCAGTTTTGCTCTCTCTCCACTGGGTCACTGTTACAAGCAGTGATGCAGGACAGCGCTCAGCTTTCAGATCTCCAGTTTACAGGCCTGCTGTGACAAAACCTTATCTTCCTTCCCTCATCCTACCAGTAAAAGTATAGACCACAACTAGCCCTTTCCTAGCTGCTCAGATTACAATAATCAGGAATAGCTGAATTACAAATGTTGCTTTAGCCATCAACATCTTCCCCACCCCTCTCTGAGGAAGAGATGTTCATGGGTGGAGAGGGAGACAGGAATACACTGTATCCTAAAAAACAATACTGCCAATTCTTCACTTTTCTCCTGGGAGCCAGTATAAGACTAAGGGAAAATAGTGCATATAAATACAGCTATGAAGCCCCAGCGTGAATGTCCCCATGTGAATAATTGAGATGCAACTACAACTGTGAAAATCAACATTGCCCTTCAACCAGAGCTGGGCTGCTTGAGAAATAAATGGGTCCAGGCCTTTAAAGCCAATGGGGACCACTACAATGTCATGTCTGACCTGCTCAATATGGTGCAAGTACTGCATAAGAAATTAAGCATTTTATGAAAGCAACACAAAGGACTGTAAGAGCTCTAGGATATTTTTCTAAAGTTGAATGTCTGGAGAAGATCTTGCAATGAGATCTGCTGGTCAGCCTAGAAATTAAGTATTTCTCTATTTCTAGCTCAGCCACTATTGCATTGCAAGGCCAGTTAGGCTTTGCTCCAGGCATGCGGATGTACATGACAGACAGCATTGCCAGCAGACCTTTTCCTGACCCCAAGTCTCAGGAGATATATTTCAGGATGTCTTGGTGTTAGGATGAGGACACTGGGTTTTCCAAGTTGCAACGTCTTTGCTGGTAGGAAGTGACACCTCATGGAGTCAGTGGCTGCTTTGGACCTTTAGCTCACAGAACCTACTAGGTGCTATGTCCCCTAATGCAGTGAGACTTCATAGTGTACCAGCAGTCACTGTTCATGGACAGTACCAAGTGTAGAAGCAAAATTTGGATGAACAGATGTCAATTTAGTAAAAAATACAGTTGACCAACTTACGCTAAAACTCACCACCTATAGCTTGAAAAATCCACTTAATATTTATTTACCTTTGCATTTGTAGCCTTGTTTGATTATACCCCAGAGCTGCAAAGAAAGACAAAAGAACGTCAAGGAATCAGAAAAGAGAGCTGGAAGGAAAACAAGGTCACAATGAGGAAGTACCAATGGCTACAAAAGCACAAACAGGATACAACTGCTCTTAACACCCTTCCTGTTAGGCAGACCTCCCCCTCTGATTGTGATAAGGCTTGTGTGGCTTCCCCCTTATTTCTACTACTTACAGTGGGACTACCAGAGAAGGAGAGACACAGATGACATTTGCTTCCAGGAACGGGTGAAAAATTGCCATCATATCAAGTTTACTGAAACCAGCAGAGCACATTCTGCTTCTAGGCTCACTTCGTGTTATCTGCTGGGGAATTTCCAGTGTACATTCATTCTCCAGATACATGAATGACCCATGCCACTCAAACACAGCAGAAGAAAGCACCACTGGGGATAAAAATTGAGTTTTTGGTTTCCATACTTGTCCCCAGCACACCTAGCCATAGCAATCTGATTTGTGCACCTGGCATTTTCCATTTAAAAAAAGGCTACAGACTGAAACAGGCAGAAAAGCCACTAAATTCCATCTGTGCTTCCTCCCAGAAGCTGTCCTTTTTGATGCACATAACAACCAAATGGTAAACTTCTAGGAGGCAGTGTGTGCAGTCGCACTTCTGAGAAGCTTTCACTGCAACATGAGCAGGTTTGCTTGGAAGTAGGAAAATTCCCTAGCAAATTGTTATCTATGCACTCAGAAGCTCTGTATCTACAGCCATGGCATTGTAAAAACAAGCATTTTCACTCTGAGAGGCAGAGAGAGGAAGGGGCAGTTTTTCTAGCTCTAGCATTAAAGCAAGAAAATCAGAGACTGCAGCGTTTGTTTGTCCTGAACTCATTTGAAACATTGCCAGGAAGGGAGAACACATCCAGGCAGTTCAAACTGCACGTGGGTCCTCACCATATTTATAAGAATCTATGCACAGTGTGCAGGGGGCGAATATGGTCATTAAAGAAATGTTCAAAAGGAAGAGCTGGAGAACATTAAGAATACAAAGGAAAGAGTAAAATAAACAGAAGGAAGATTCGGAGGAGGGGGGAAATTCCATACACTGCACAAAAGAATTGCAAGGAAAAATGGGGGCTTGGAGAAAGCAGACTAGATTAGACAAGGTGGAAGAATGGTGAATAAAAGAACAGAAGGGATAACAGTGGAAGAAGGCTCCACAGAAAACCTGCTGCTTGCTCTTTTCCTGCTAATCCTGTATATATGCACAGTGAATGCAGTTGCTGTGGTCAGGCAGTGACAGTGGAGCCCCCCCCCAAGCCCCTCTTGGAAGTGCAGCAATGACGTTTTTTCGCCAGTCTCTTTGCCAGGATCACTGTAAGAGACAGGGACTGTTATTTCTTCCATTTAAGCTCTAATCTGTTCCCACTGCAGTGCTTTCTCCTCATCTTCTCAGCTCTGTACCTTCCTCCTACTCAGATTTGTCACCACTGTTGTGGTTACACACAGCAGTGAAAGCTCAGCTGAAGTGCCATGTCATGAATTCTGACCTAAAGCTTTGACTCTGTCTGACACAGCTTTGCTGTAAAGCTGGCTTGAGCCAGCTCCAATGTAAGAGGATCTGTGCAAATTCAGATTACAAAGCTCAGCGGGATGGCTGGTCACCTACCCTGCCATGCGGTGCAACTCAAGCTGTGGGATGGAACTGTGGCCGGCCATGGGCATATCAATTTCATGCTGCTTAATGGCATTAGGTTTTAGCTTGACCTTCAAAGTTCAAAAAATTTTAATAACAGATATTTTATTGAATACTGTGTGCATTGCACTGTCATGTCAATTCATCCTGCTGCACTGTCAGTGCACATTATTTTGACTGTGAATCAGTGCCTCATTTTGCAATTAGGTTGGATGAGCAGCACTGAAATGCAGAACAAATACGCAGCAGATTTTCTAGTTGGTTCCTGTCCTATCAGCCCAGCTCATCCACTGGACAATGCCAATGACTTTACTGAGTTGACGGGAAGAATGACCTTATTGCCATTTCCTGTACAACCCCTTACTCATTTGTATTCCTGCTCTGGATGTAATCAGGGAGACGTGAAAAATCCAACAATGACCAATTAGCAAATTGATGCAGACGAAAAATATCTGGTGGAGAGGATATTGCAGGCCAGTCCTTGGGCCTTGCTTTGCTATGGAAGCCTTCCAAACATGAACTGAGTGTCACGAACGCAATGATGTCTTCCCAAGGCTGCAGGCAGCCTGAAACAATAGGCTCAGGACAGTGACTGCCCCTGCCCCATCAGTCTGCTGGAGCTGTCAGCTGAACAGCCCACCAGCACACTCCTGAATCAGCATTGATCATGTCGCCTTCAACGTTTTTGCAGTTCTAGTGGAAATAGGTGGAATTCCTTCTTCCCCGTGGCCTTGATCAGCGGTTACGATAGGTATCACGAGCATCTGAACAAGGCTGATACATTGCAAAAGAGGCGAGCAGAAGATGGGAGCATGGACAAGAGCAGGAACACCAGAGCTGGTCTGAAAGGAGGCACGTTTGAGCTCTTAGCAGTGCTGTTATTGTTACTTTCAACCATGAAGAAATACTACTTAGTGGAAAAGTTCATGTAGTACAAGCTGGAGATTTTGCTGCTGATAGCAGAGGCAGATCTGTGCTGGAGAGCAGGCATGATGGTCTGAGTTTACACCCTGTACATGGGCCATACATAAGCAGAGGCCATGGCCCTCTGCCCTTACTGCTTTAGCTGTCTAAACGTGGACATTTGAGTTCAGCGGAGTGTGTGCATTAAAGTAATTTTTAAATCATAGTAATTCCTTTCTCTTTACTATACTTGATTTGAAGAGGAAAAGTTGGAGGAGGTTTACAAACAACACAAATGTTCACAAAACCAATAATTTCACAGCTATGTACAGAGTACTCTAATAAGTGTCATCTGGTAAGTTATGGCTGAGAGAAAAAGCAAATAAAAAACCCCCCAACAAATAAATTAAAAAAATTCTTATTGTACAGAACTGATGGAAGCACTTTTGATTTCTTGACCAAATTAGAAGAACTGTTAATTCAATAGAGAAAGGATTAAGGCTGTTATGGCCATTCAGAGAATTATGAACATAGCTATGTTGCCATGTGCAATTTCCTGAGAAAGAACGGCTTTTGCTTCATCTACATCCTCTGTTCCAGACACCCATTTTCCCTTGAGCTTGTTTACATGGGCAATCAAGCCAAATTAAAGAACTTAAGATAAACCAAGTAAAGCCATTCATATAGTCTCTAATAACCTTTAGCTAACATAATTTAATTTTTTTTCCTCCTGCAACAGTAATTCTTACAAATGCCAGTATTCAGGAACCACTAAAACAAAACTGGACAGCACAGTTTTGTTTTAGTGGTTCTGGAATACTGGATAAATACTGGACTAAATGCTGGATAAATACTGGATAATACCGGACTAAAACAAAACTGGGTAGTACAGCTACAACAAGAGTAAATGTTTTGTGCTTCTGAGTGCGATGAGATATTTGGCCAAGAAAGTTTAGCTATGAGTGGCGCCAGTTTCACCCTGTCTACGTTAAAGGGCAAAAAATTGTGATTAAGATATACTATTATTTAAAAACATACTTACAAATCCTGCACAGTGCTCACAGAAAGTTGGTTTAAGATAGGTCATCTCCTGAAAGTTATGAATAAACCCTGGTCCCATTTTACACTGGAACTGTGATTTAGCTCTCAGAAAGTAAGCCATCATTTCTTCTTTGCTTATAAGACCATCTCTGTTAGGGAAAAAAAAGTAGAGTAAATCTGTCACTGCTCACAGCATGGAACAATTCAAGATTTTCTCAATGTAAAAAGCACACAGCATACAAAGCACATTCTTCGAAAGGGCTGCAACAGTCCTGGCAGAAAAAAACCCTTAGAGCCTTTGTGGTTCTTATCCTGCCTTAAACAGCAAACATTGAACTTACAGCATGGACCTTGGTTTCTCACCTGTTCATGGTATCAGAGCACAGAACAGGCCATGAAGTGAAGAATCTTGACTTAGTGCTCACACAGACCAAGTGGTTATGCCCCTGGCTGACCACCAGCCCTGACAGTCAAAAGAGATTCTGTACAACAAGAATTATCAAGCCCAGCTGACTAGGAAATACATATATATACCTCATAGAGTATTTGTTACCCTGTCTCTGCTACATACACTCATTTCCCTTGTCCTGTACACAGCTTACTTGTTTCATCAGTCTGATGACTGGTCTGGATACAGCATCTCCACTGTAATTTGATGGTACTCTAGGGGTTTTGACTCAGTCCCAGCAGGAATTCCTCATTAAGCTATTACATAAAGGATTTTTAAAGTACCAGGTAAAGCAGGACTCCAACCTGGGTGGGCTTATAGAACCGACTACAGCTTTACCACTCTGCAGACTGAAAAGACTTGTCACATCACGAGAGATGCTGGAGCTGAGTAAGGCAGCCAGATCTGCTCCCCATATAACAACCAGCGCAACTAAGAAAAGGTGATGGGTGATAGTAGTAGGCGACTCTCTTCTGAGAGGTACGGAGGCACCCATCTGCCAACCTGATGCACTCTAGAGAAGTGTGCTGTTTATCAGCAGGGATGTCACCAAGAGACTACCAAGCCTTGTACAGTCCACTGACTATTATCCGTTGCTGTTTCACGTGGGCATCCGTGATTCAGCCAGGAGTAGTCTGAGGAGTATCAAGGGAGATTACAGAGCCCTGGGAGTGGTGGTAAGGGACTCTGGAGCACAGGTAGTTTTTCCATCAATCCTCCTGGTCAAGAGGAAAGGGTTTGAAAGGGCCAGCTGAATCTGACAAATCAACAAATGGTTACAGGACTGGTGTCACAGCCAGGGGTTTGGCTACTTAGACTTAGAGACTCACTTTGAGAAATCTGGTCTGCTGGGGGCTGATGGGGTTCATCTGTCAGAGAAGGGGAAGAGCATCTTCGGTTATAGGCTTGCCAAGCTGGTGAAGAGGGCTTGAAACTAAAGTTGCTGGGGGCAGGAACCTCAATCTATCCCACTCCTACCAGCTTGATGCCAGTGCCAGCAATAGGAGTCCCGAGCCTGGAGAGGGGTCACAGATCATCAGGAGAGCACCTGAAGAGCAGTACAAAGGAATTCCAGCCACTCCACCCAGTAAGTCAGCTTCATCAAGGGCCCAACTTAAATGCCTCTATGCAAACACATGTAGCAGGGGGAATAAACAAGAGGAGTTAGAGACGTGCGCATGCCTGCAGGGCTATGATCTTTTTGGCATCATGGAGATGTGGTGGGATGAATCCTACGACTGGAGTGTTGGAATGGAAGGATACAGGATCTTTAGGAAGGACAGGCAGGGGAGAGTAGGAGGGGGTGTTGCCCTCTATGTCAATGACCAGCTGGAGTGCATGGACCTCCACCTGGGGCTGGATGAGGAGCAAATCAAGAACTTATGGGTCAGTATTAAAGGGAGGGCAGGCACAGGTGACATTATAGTGGGGGTCTGCTACTGGTCACCCAACCAGGAAGACTGAGCAGATGAGGCCCTCTATAGACAGATAGGAGCAGCCTCTTGTTCACAAGCCCTGGTTCTCATGGGGGACTTCAACCAATATCTGTTGGGAGGGACAACACAGCAGGGCATAAGCAATCCAGGAGGTTCCTGGAATGCATTGATGATAACTTCCTTCTCCAAGTGACAGAGGAGCCAACTAGGAGAGGTGCTATGATGGGCCTTGTTCTCACCAACAAAGAGGGTCTGGTGGGGAGTGTGAAGCTCAAGGGCAGCCTTGGCTGCAGTGACCATGAACTGGTGGAGTTCAAGATCCTTAGGGCAGCGAGGAGGGCACACAGCAAGCTCGTTACCCTGGACTTCAGGAGAGCAGACTTGGGCCTCTTCAGTGATCTGCTTGGCAGAGTAGCATGGGATACAGCCTTGGAGGGAAGAGGAGCCCAAGAAAGATGCTTAATATTCAAGGATCACCTCCTCCAACCTCAGGAGCAATGCATCCCAACAAAGAGGACGTCAGGCAAAAACTCCAGCAGGCCTGCATGGATGAACAAGGAGCTCCTGGACAAACTCAAACACAAAAAGGAAGCCTGCAGAGGATGGAAGCAAGGACAGGTAGCCTGGGAGGAACACAGAGAAATTGTCCGAGCAGCCAGGGATCAGGTTAGGAAAGCCAAAGCCCTGGCAGAATTAAATCTGGCCAGGGATGTCAAGGGCAACAAGAAAAGCTTCTATAGGTATGTCAGTGATCAAAGGAAGACAAGGGAAAATGTGGATCTCTCTGGAAGGACAAAGGAGACCTGGTTACCCAGGATATGGAGAAGGCTGAGGGACTCATGACTTTTTTGCCTCAGTCTTCACCAGCAAGTTCCCTAGCCACACTGCCCAAGCTGCAGAAGGCAAAGACAGGGACTGGAGGAATGAATAACTGCCCACTGTAGGAGAAGATCAGGTTCGAGACCATCTAAGGAACATGAAGGTGCACAAGTCCATGGGACCTGATGAGATGCACCTGTGGGTCCTGAGGGAACTGGCAGATGAAGTGGCTAAGCCACTGTCCATCGTATTTGAGAAGTCGTGGCAGTCTGGTGAAGTTCCCACTGACTGGAAAAGGGGAAACATAACCCCCATTTTTAAAAAGGGAAAAAAAGAAGACCTGGGGAACTCCAGGCCAGTCAGTCTCAGCTCTGTGCCTGGCAAGATCATGGAGCAGATCCTCCCAGGGACTATGCTAGAGTGCATGGAAATTAAGGAGGTGATTGGTGACAGCCAACATGGCTTCACTAGGGGCAAATCATGCCTGACAAATTTGGTGGCCTTCTACAATGGGGTTACAGTGTTGGTGGAGAAGGGAAGAGCAACTGACGTCATCTACCTGGACTTGTCAAACGCTTTGCACACTGTCCTGCATGACATCCTTGTCTCTAAATGGGAGAGACGTGTATTTGACAGATGGACCACTTGGTGGGTAAGGAATTGGCTGGATGGTCACACTCAAAGAGTTGTGGTCAATGGCTCCATGTCCAAGTGGAGAGCAGGGACGAGTGGTGTTCCTCAGGGCTCGGTGTGGGGACTGATTAACATCTTTGTTGGTGACATGGACAGTGGTATTGAGTGCACCCGCAGCGAGTTTGCCAATGACACCAAGCTGTGTGGTGTGGGTGACACACTGGAGGGAAGGGATGCCATCCAGAGGGACCTGGACAGGCTTGAGAGGTGGGCCTGTGCCAACCTCATGAAGTTCAACAAGCCCAAGTGCAAAGTCCTGCATATGAGTCAGAGTAATCCCAAGCACAAATACAGGCTGGGTAGAGAATGGATTGAGGGCAGAACTTGGGGGTATTGGTTGATGAGAAGCTCAACATGACCTGGCAATGTGCGTTTGCAGCCCACAGAGCCAACTGTATCCTGGGCTGCATCACGAGAAGTGTGGGCAGCAGGTCAAGGGAGGTGATTCTCCCCCTTTGTTCTGCTCTTGGGAGACCCCACCTGGAGTCCTGTGTCCAGCTCTGGGGCTCCCAGCCTAAGAAGGACATGAACCTGCTCAAGCGGGTTCAGAGGGTAAGTCTGATTAGCAAACATAATTTTAGAGGAACAGAATTCAGAGGAGGCCAAAAAGATGATCAGGGGACTGGAGCACCTCTCCTGTGAAGACAGGCTGAGAAAGTTGAGGTTGTTCAGTCTGGAGAAGAGAAGGCTCTGGGGAGACCTTCTAGTGACTTTCCAGTACCTGAAGGGGGGGTCTACAAGAAAGCTGGAGAGGGACTTTTTACAACGGCATGTAGTGATAGAATGAGGGGTAATGGTTTTAAACTGACAGAGGGTAGATTTATATTAGATATAAGGAAGAAATTCTTTACTGTGAGGGTGATGAGACACTAGAACAGGTTGCCCAGAGAGGTTGTGGCTGTCCCTTCCCTGGAAGTGTTCAAGGCCAGGTTGGATGGGGTTTTGAGCAACCTGGTCTAGTGGAAGGTGTCCCTGCCCATGGCAGGGAGGTTGGAACTATATGATCTTTAAGGTCCCTTCCAACCCAAACCATTCTATGATTCTATGATGCTATGATAAGAAGTTGAATGAGAACAGAATTCAACCTTCAGTGCTCTTCAGTTCCTTAAGCGAGATGTCAGACACAAGAAGCTTGCGAGACACTGTTTCTTCAGTATTTGGTTTTCATGAGTTTTTAAATTGAGGAAAATAAAAAAAAAAAAACCCACTAAAGAAATCTCCAAACTTACTGGTCTTTGTCCAGCACACAGAAAGAGTCCAAAAAGGGGAAGTTGGCAGCTATACTTTCAAAGTCTTCCTGAGAAATATAGCCATCATGGTCATGATCATAGTTCCTAAAGACAGACTGGGGAAAAAAAAAAAGAAATTATTGTCCTAATATCTAGCCCATCCTGAATCTATACCAGTTCTTCAACCTTATAATTACACGTAACTTAATGTTCAATGTTACTAATCAGATCCTCTGCTGCCTCATTTTATATCTTTTGCTACTTGGTACTTCAATATGCCTATTTATTGGCCTGTAGGGCTAATTTTTAAAGAAAACTTGACCTCAGTATTTATCTGGTGGTGGTCCTCCACACCTCTTCAGACAATTATTCTTGCTTTATTTTTCTTCTTTATTGGAAATTTTGCTAAAATTCTGCCCCATGTGACATATTCCCTTTGCTTCATTAAGTATGCTTTTTAATCACAGAAAAAGAAATGAAACAAAACCAACACAACAGCAGCTTTCCCATGAGTGTTTCAGATGTTCTTGGCTTCACTTCTCTTAGCTAGTTTCTAAGCACCTATCAAATGACCTGTAACTGATGACTGGCAGACCTCAAAAATACATCATCAAGAGGGAACCAGTATGCAAACCCAAGTAGTATTCAACACTTTTAGTAATAAAAACAATGCCTTAAAGCACAACTCAAAGCAGCTAGTAAATGACAAAGACTGGCAAAACAAAGACAGCTGTACAGAGTGGTGTAGGCCTCTTGGTAAGCTGTATCCATAACAGCCCCAAACCATGTTTTAATCCTGTCAAGATCATACATCCTGAACCAGGCCAAAATTGTGGAATGGGGTCTGCATCTCTCCCACCCACAGGAACAAGAACAACCCCCCACCCAGCACATTCTGGAAAGATTAAGGAGTTGCGACAGACTTCCTATTTAAACAAGCTATCAACGAGACGTTTGGATGTGGAGTGATTTTTATCAACACATATGGCACTGACAAAAGCAATATAGGAACAGCATGTGCAGTTCTGGCGTCCCACATTAAGAGAAAAATGAGACTTTTTAAAAATAAGAGCATGTGTGAAAAGTAAACCACAAGATATATTTGAGGTCTGAGTGAGAGAACCAAAGACTTTGTTTAAGTTATCTTAACAACATAACCCCAATTAATGATCTGTAACACAGATGAGGTCAGAATTTAATAGTTCCTCCCAGACTTAGTTATTAATTTGTAAAAAGCAGAAGGAAATCTTGCTTCATTATCTACAACACATTCCTGGTTCCTCTGCATGCTGCTCGCATCACTAAAAGTCCCTTACACACCAACACAACAGGGCTCAGTCTCTCCAAAGGAATCTGGTGGTGTTTGGTTTTGTTTGCATTACCTAACACATCACCCTCCAAACTGAAGCTGGAAGATCCCAGCTATAATTCTCCATGACCTCATGCCCCCATCTTTACCATACATAATGTTTTGGAGAGTCAAATAACAGCAAGTTGAAAATCAGAAACAGGGTTTCCAGAAAAATTCTCTGGACCTAGTAATGTGTGAGTCCTTGTTTCTGAGTATTTTTGTTTCCAGTTGTCTGTTAACAGACATAAACTTGATGTCTAGAGCTGCGAACACTCAACTTTGCCCTCTGAATTTATGTTTGCTAATCAAACCTACTGAACAGCAGCCAGGCTTTGGATGCTTCTGAAAGTTTGCTCCTTTGCATCCAGAAACCTGCTTACTAATCCCATTGCTTATTGCAGGAATAAGTATTTCTGAATATATCAATGGCTCAAATTTATCATCAGATGTCTGAAATCCATCCCAACAATTACAATCTCTTGAAAAGCTGTAAAGTAGTTATAATGACAATATCAAAGCTATCATTCTCTTTGACCAGTATATTCTTCCAAATACTTACATCCACCAGCTTTCGTATGTGCTTGTTAATGACTGTAGGGTCAGGTTTTGGTACCACTCCAGATGCCCACTCCAGTGGCACTACTGGCTTGTTAGGAGTTGTTGGGGAGGTAGGCTGCTGAGAGATGGATCAGAACACAAAGATTTTCAAATCTGAATTATGAAGTTGAATTTCCCATTAAAAGCAGCTCTATGTGTCAGAACTACAACCACAAACCACTGGAGTCCCCGTGCTGTAACAATGTGCTTAGCAAAATATCAGGCAAGGTTTTGAAGGGTTGCTTGCCTCTGCTAACAGATTCAGCTGGGCTCTCTGTGGCACCTCGCAGCTATGCCAGCAGTGGTAGCACCACTAGGTGAGCTCAGAAGCAAAACCAGGCAGACTTCCCTCACTGCCATCTCCAGAGGGACCAACAGCAACAAGGCTCAGAGGAAGAGGGAAGAAGGAGGGTCTCTGGACACAGTGGGCATCAGAAATAAGTAAACCCACAAACCTGCTTTTCTCCTTCTCAGTGAGGCCCCCAAGAAACTCTCCACCACAATGCAGCCTGGCCCCAACTCCCTGCTGGAGGGACCGTGCCCAGGAGCCACATGAGGGACTGCAGCAACCCAAATAAGTTAATGCTCCTGCTCTGTGCAGTACCAAGAAGAGAGCAGGATGCAGAAGTGAGGGCAGAATCGGGTTCAGAAATCCCACCAGTTTCCTGCCAAGATGTGCCAGGATGCACAGCTTAATTCATCTAGGCAGCCTGAGCAGAAAGGGGCTAACCTTTGACTTGCACTGCAGATAACACCAGCCAGACTATTTTATTTTGAAACAAGCTTGTTCTTGAAAAATGGTAGCTGACAGCTCACTTGATGCACAGAGCACGCAACCCGACTCTCTCCACACCACTATGGTGCTTTGGGAGAAGCTCTGGCATGCAGCTCAGCTTGTTCAAGTAGAAAATATAGGACAAACCTGAACACAGTGTCAGGTAAGGCTTCAAAAATCACCAGTTAGCATGAAAAATGCTGCAAGGTGTACTGGCCTTCTCCTGCATCTGCCACAGGTGAAGCAGTGTCAAGCAGAAAATTTAAGCATGGTTTGGATCAGAAGGGAGATGACCCACAGCCTCAGAAAGCCCCTGTATTAGCTGATGAGCAAAAGATCTGGGTCTCGTCTGTCTCCCTTTAAATTGGTGTGAATTGCAAGGGAGATAAGGAAGCCATGTAAAAATGTTACAGTTATTGTGCATAATAAAGGTATTGTAGACTTTAACATTGAGATGAAAAATGGTCACAATGTCATAATCTACTGTGTCTGGTAGGAAAAAAAAAAAGAAGGATGTGTTAGTGGGTTGCTTTATTAATTTGGCTTTTCCTTATTCAATTGTCAGAAGAGCTTTTATCAGTTCCTCTTGACTCATCGTACAAATCTGCACAAGTAAGTTTGGGAATTAAAAATCCCTATATCCACAGAATTAAGTTTCAACGAGAAATACAGTGAACCTGGACATCCAGCTCTTTATGCCAAAAGCACTTACAGAATGTTTTAATCCTAAAATTAATGTCACCACACAGTGATGGACCAACATGTGGCAAGTGTTTTTGTTCTAAAAATATGCAGAAATGCAGCAATCTATTAAATATGACATGTTACATGATAACATGTAACATGCCAGTATTGTGATATTCTTACAGCTATGGTCAGAGAAGAAATTTGGAATGGGCTTTCTCTTTAAAAAATCTTAGACTAAGGGAACTCAAAGCATTAGTATCAAAGTGTCAGAGTGGTGCTAGTCTACCAAGTCCTCACAGAGAGCTTTTAACTCCTGCTGGTCCGAGTGCACAATGGCAGAAAGAGACAGAATCCACTGTAGTCTTCCTCTTTCTTCTGGGCTATTTAATTTGAAGTCTCCTTTAATTTTTACGTTTTTTGACAAGTTGCAATGAAAGCTTCATGTTACTGCCCACTAACTGAAAGGAAATGTTGGTTCCTCCTATTTCACTCATAGACTCATATGAAAAAACATAATTTAATTTATGTATTTGAAATGCATGCTATGAAAAAAGGTACTAACCAGTGTCCAGAGACTACACAGCTGAATTTAATGAACATTCAGAAACACTGTATCTGGCAATGCTGTTTGTGATTTAGCCTGTATCTCCTGCCTGTTTCACCGGCACAGGGGTAATGGTATTGTAGACTGAAAAAGCATTTTCAGATGGATGCAAACATCTGTGTATTTTGGTGTTGCAATAAATTCTACTCAAAACTAAAAAATGTATATAAGTGTGTCTTCACTGGCATAACTGCACCAGGCAGAGCTGTCTTCTAGTCAATAGCTGTACTAGTAAGAGCTCCCAACAAGAAGATAACTAATGCGCGGGGAAAAAGCTGGACAGTGTGACAGGGAGATGCTATACTACAACTGTTAGTCTTCAGTATTTTTTTAGGCTGCTACACTGACTGAAGAGTCTCCTCCCAGTTTTAGCAGCATGAAAGTCTTGCTCAAGTCTCCTTGACAGCAGGCTCATATGCTAACAGATCAGCTCCACTTTTGCCTTGAAGATGACTGCAGCGGCCTGAGGCACTTCCTCTGCAGTGCACCTGCATGGGAGTTGTACCCGTACAACAATAAATCAAGGAACAGTTGGAATGATACAACTATGCTGCCACGTTGCCTTTGACAAATTTTTCCACATACAAAAGCTCTACAGAGTCTTTCCCCTCTAAAATATCTTGTGTGCTTTGGCACTCCATCAAAGAGAAGTGTTCCTCAAACGATCCAGCTTCTGTCGATTCAGCTGGAGCTTTCTACCCATCAGGGTGCTGCAACAGCTCAATGTCACTGGTTATTCATTGATCGTTATGCACAAGTCTCCCAGAATTGCTGGGTAGTGTTAAAGTTCACAGCACTGTTTATATCGCTTTTGTCCTTCTTAAAGCTCACGCTGGAGATCAAAGCAGCAACATGATAATTTTCTTCATTTACAGTAGTGGCCCATTAGTCCTTCCACAACAAAGAGCTGTAACAAATCAGCTTTGCTGGCAATAATGGGAGCAAGAGGGAGGCAGAATGACTGTGATAAATGGGAACTGTTGTGGTCAAATCATATCCAACAAGGATGAGAGACTCTAATGAAATTCTGGGTGTTCAAACCGAATTAGTGTTGACTATGGAAATATTCAATAGCTTCGTTACTATTGCTCATCACCCACCATTGAAAGCACACACACATAGTCCTCAAACTGGTCTCCAAGAGTGATAAACTATCTTATAGAAGCACTATACTTGGAAATTAAGGGGTTCTGCTTCCTTGCTTGCTTTTAAAAATACTTCAGAAACAAAAAAAGCACTGCAGTGAATCACCTCAGACTACTGGACTCTGCTCTTACACCCTGCTAAGCATTTCCAGCCACCCGTAGTTTCTGCTGGTGTCAGACTTGAGAGGGCTCAGCCTGAGAGAATCACATGTTGGATATGATAGGTAATAAGGATGTTAATGCACTGATGAAATACTCAGAGGAAAGAGGAGTCCCCAAACAGAAGAGAGAGTAATGCTTTAAATTAAATTCAACTCTTAATTAGGAGATTTATCCTCAGACTTGCAAAGCATAATGAAAAATGCATTAATGCAGCAGTATCTTTAGTTGCACATACTAAAAAAAAGCAGTATCTAGTCTGAAGTGTTTAAACATTGGTTGAGAGTCCAAGATACAGCCAATTGTACATAACCAAATAGTTTTTAAAACACTACCACTAATGCTGTGGCTTACCTAAAATAAATCTTTGGACTCAATGTTGTTTTATATAACTGCACCGACATCCAGAAAATGAAGTAATGGTCATATAGAAATAATTGATGTAAACTTAGAAAGGTTGTCTTCACATAAAGCAGAACTACGTTTTCCATGACTTGCAGAGGTTTTGTTATAAATAATAAAGTCTGGCATGTTTCACTACTTACTTCTCCCAATATGCCCTAAAACCCATACATAGTGACTGTGTTTACTATACAAGCATACACACTAAAATGCTTTAAGTGAATAGGAATAATGGAATTCATTAACTGATTAAAAATTTAATCAATTGCATGCAGACAAAACAAACAATATGTAAAAATGCAGTAAAAGATAACCTACAGATTTGGAGTTCCTTGGTTCCAGCACCAGCGAGAGCTTGTAGATATCATCCTCGGTGTGATAGAGGTCCAGGGACAGCTATGTGTAAGAAGGAGAGAAACCCAGTAATATTTATTAGACTGATAATACCTCTCGCTGAAGCTAAACAACAAGTTTTGCTACTCGGATCTCAGGATACATACTGAAGCTGCTTGCAGCTAGTAGGAAAGCAGCTTTTCACAGAGCTAACATAACCCATGCTGGTGAGAACACGTTGCTGTTCATGCCTGTACTGAGCTGAGCAGGTGCTGTACTTGAGGGCTGTCACAATCTGCATCCCAACATGTCAGGTGAGAGAGGATGCGTGTTGACCCTCTCCAAAGAGGAACACTGATACCAAAGACCACCCTTACACAAAGTGATTTCTCTTAGCAGCTCAATGATCATGAGAGATCTCAGAGAAATAATTTGGTGAATACAAAAACTTCAGGAAAGAAGTTGTAAAGGAGCTAGGCTAGAAGGACTTCAGATTGTGTTCTGGTCAAATTTTGTTCATAAAGAAGGGTCAGAGTACTGTAGTTCTTCTATGGAGATCAGCCCATACAGCAAAAGCCTCTCTGGAAAGCCCTGGGCACTGACACAGTCCCAGGAAAGGCAAGCCAGGTTTGGCACCATTGTTGACACAGCAAAGTGCTCCATGAAGAGCAATCCCAGTTACTTGAGTCCACCTTGGCCTCTTCCCGATCCTCTCTCACCAAGTAAGGCATATTCCTTTTCAGCTTCTGTTTTTAAAGAAATGAAAGATTTTTTTCTTCCATGTACTCATTCTTTTCCATATAGGATATACTGAGGGAAAAGAAGGGGCATAAATATGCTTAAAGTATAATGAATTTGTTTGTTTTTACTTTGGCAGCTGTCATCTTGTGCTGATGCAGGTCTGCAGTAAATCTCTCCTTGCTTGGAGTGATGAAGGAGAAACGTAATCAACACTGTGGCTAATGTTTTGCAATGAGATGAAACAAACACTGCATGTTTCCTGTGATCAAGACCCTACACTAATTGGCTTTGGAGTAATTGACATGATTTGAAGTTATCATCTACCTTGCAAATCCCCAATTAAGTTACAGTTGAGTTAAAAAGATGTTTCCCAGCAGGCAGACGGAATTGCTACTGACTAAATGACTGTGACAGAAGGTTATTTTTAGAGAATCTGAAGTGCTGAATTAGCAACAAGCAGGACCAGTGACACTGTACTGCAGAACCGCCTCTAGGAACCACCTTCTTGTAGGCAGATTTTTGTGCAGTAAGACAGGTGTTGTGCCCTTTCCCAAGATAGGTACACATCCCAGAGCGAACACATGGCTTTAGAGATGTCTGGATTTTGCACTATTAATTTTGTCTAGCTGTAACACTATGCTGATTTTTGCGCTTCATAATTTGGTTATGGGCACCAGTGAAAGCCTGAACATCCTACAGGTTCCTTCACCCAGCTGGTGTACTGCTGTCACAGAGGAATGTAAGGACCTGTCCTAAAGACAACATAGTCACTGCTGTAATAAATATTACTCATGCACTTAGTTATTCAGTGACTGTATTCTTAGGTTTCTTGTTGGTATACAATAAGAACAACTCAGTTGGAGCAAATGATATTATCAGGACAGGCTGGGACTGACAGCAGAATTGTTAGTTCAAAAAGCCTTGCCCTGTTCCTACTAAAGAGCCCAGTTTTCTCAGCAGGCCAGACGAGCAGGGTGTAGATTTGGAGATGAAATGCATTAGTATTCATTTAGCAAGTTTGTATCTCCCCTCTCTGAATAACTGACTTTATCAAAAGTAGCAGTTACAACTTCATTACGCACAATGGGTAAGCACACAATGGACAAGGTATTGTCTAGCAAAAAAATTACAAACATGACAACTATGCAGTTATCCAAGCTTTCATTTTATATTTTATTCACAGTTTTGCTCTGACAGATAAAGTATAATCAGTTTTCCTAGGACAACCTTTACAGTGGTGGCAGTTTCCATTCTAATTTGACTTTCATTGCTGTCCTGTTTTTCCAAGTAATTTTGGGGGGGATTAAGGAGGGTGGAGGAGCAATCAGAAAGGCGTGGCTTTTTTTTTATGTAAGTGGAACTTACTGAACTCAAGTTAGGGAGGGTGACTTTCAGTTTGATTGTTTAGATATTTCTCATTCTCTTCACTAGACTGTACAAATGACTGGGACTTTCCAGTAATTTGCATATAGTCTCAGAACAGGTTAGATAAATAGCTGTTGAGACCTAAAAATAGTTGGGGAAAAATGGTGGCACCAAATAAGTTCTAATGCAGTTAGTATAAATACAGTGTAGACTAGTTGAGAGACTGAGATCCTCTTCCAATCCACAGAAAGTGATGAAACATTTACCCACAGGCTTTTATTCATGTTGTGAATTAAAAACGATGTGGAAATACTGCACAGCAGGTAAAGAAATCCCTTAAGCATCTTTACCAAATGTTAAGTTTTCTAATGATGAAAATGTCATTAGAGCACTGCCAAGCTAGGTCCTCTTTTACTACTTCTACTTCTTAGTTCCAGGTTTTGGATGCCAGGGACCAGGTCAGAACTGGGTACAGAGTCAGTGGAGATGGAGTGAGTGTGGCCCTGAAAGGAGGAAAAGAGGCAGAACCACACAAAGTGCAAGCATGCACTAAGATGTGAGTCTATCTTTGTGTAACATGCTCTGGCTCACTGGCAGCTGAGTTGTGGCATATTTACTTCTCTTGGCCATGTAATTCAGACTCATTTACACATGACCAAGCAAGGGCTTGCATCACTAAAGCTCCCCCTCAGCTTTTGCAGTCTCCTGTGCCAGTAAGCCTGGCATTTGTCTCACTGTCCTCCATACAACAAACCTTTGCCTTATGTGTGGCATTTTAACTTCCATGCAAAATATTGGCTTCTTTCAGCTACTTGTTCAAAGCTAAAATTCTGTGAGCTAGAAGCTCATTTTTCATGCTGACATAAGATGGTGGGGGGTGGGGGGGGTGGAACAGACTTCTAAATTTGTATGCAGACATCTAAATCAAGAGAGAGCCCCAAACTTCCAAAATGCTGATCAGCAGCAGCTACCACTGAAACCAGAGATTTAAGTTCTCTTGCTCCCCATTCACCCTTTATACACAATAGCATCTAAAAAATGCTCCTAAAGACCCTTGCCAGGTGGCCTGAAGTTTACTACCAAGCTCTTGCCCCAGATTTTAAGCCAATCTCTCACTTCATAGCTCTTAACACAGTCTCCCCAAACCTCCCCATTTCCAAACCACTTGAAAGGTATCAGCTTCTCCAGAGCAGATGGGACTCCACCACTGAGGAAAGGAAAGACCAGGGCAAATTCCCACATGCCCATGAAATACCCATTTTATCTTTTTGTGCAAGTTGTTGGACTAACAAACCAGCACCCAGTGATTTACTTGTCAAGCAAGCACAGGCCAGGCTGTTAGCACTTGCTAAGTGTGGTGTAAAAGGCAATACTGCAAGGGATGGAGACCAGGCAAGAGATTTACACTTGTCCTGCTTATCAGGACAAAATGCCTACTAAAAGCCTGTCTGGAGAGAAGTGGCTTAATGGGAAAACAGCAGAAGTGAACAAATAGTTGGGTGAGCTGGTTCACACACAAATGAAAAGCACTCCACATACTTATACACATTTACTAGTTTTGAAAGGGAGTTTCTCTAAGTAAGTTAAAGATAAGAAAATTTTTTACAGTTTACATTAGAGTGGGAAGACCTAACAATAAATTGTTATTTCTTCAGGCTCTGAAAACTGAGGATAACTTTGGCAGCAAGGGAGGCTAAACCTGCTAAAAGACCATTTGGACATAACAAGGTCCACTATTTTTAGTCAGTTCTTGTCAGCTTTGGGCTGCAATCCTAGCTTTCTCCTCCTCTTTCTCTGGCCCCAGCCTATAATTTAAAACTTTCTTATTAACAAAAAGGTTGACAAAAACATTTCACCTACTATGGAAGTTCATTATTACTGTTTAAGAGACCAATGTAAAAAAAAAAGTACTGTAATGTATTCATATGTACAAATGAGGTCAGGTCCAGAAACCTTTTGCAGAAATTTGTTTTTATCCTTTCCAAGAGTCACTGTCTTAAATCAAAATTCACACACTTGACACAACTACACTTCCAGTGACTACTATGAAGACAGAATTACCCTCAAAAGGTTTTAGGGTATGTACAGATGTTCACCTAGGATACCTATGTTTATCTCCATCATTATTGAAAGGTACCACCGTAGAATCATTCTAACAGGTAAAAAGCAGCACAAGTTAATTTTAAGTCATGATCAGGACTGGAATAGACATTGCAGCATGCAGCTTCATTTATTTACAATCAGATAGGCTTAACTGTAACCAAAATCAGCACAGTTATATTAGGAATTAATACATCAGAACATAGTAAGCAAAAAAGTACTTGTCATGTACTCAATTACTTCTCCTGGTAGATGAAATATACTTAATTAAATATTATGTAGATATAAATAAAACCCATATAATTTTGCTAAAATCAAACAAAACAAGAAAAATATTTTAAAAATTTAAAAACAGGTAAAATACATAAAATCAGGTTGATACAATGATGGGAATGAACCTGCAAGGTCTTAGAAAAAATTGGAGGTTTCTGCTCCTTTTGGAAAACAGGCTGTCACCCAAAAGAGAGAAGAACAGCTAATGAAAATGTCAGCAGTGGTTCAGCTTCCATCTCTCACTTCACACTGTGTAATTTCTGCCCTTTTGGGTTCAGTTTCTTATTGCTCAGTTCTCTAAAACCTGAAGTTTTACTTCCCTCTACTCACAGCCAAGCTTGTAAGAAAGGATGAACTTTCAGAAATGAGCAGGGAGGGAAAGAGTGGCGTGAGATAAGAAAGCAACTCTCAATCCCTACTAAAACAAAACAAGGTAATAAATACCTGACTTTATACTCTAATATTTTAACTAGGTGGGTGTTGCACTCAGCAATACACAGTCCCTTCTCCTCCCTGTCCCACTAACTGTGATTAGGACTTGTTCCCAGATTGCTCCTAAGTGCAATAGGAGAAGGTTTTCCTATTCCCCCTGACTTTCCCATTCCTCATTACGATGAACCCACAGGTGTATCCCCACTGTCTTGGCTGCTTCAAACTCAGGCTCATATTTGTCAGCCTCTGTAGCATAAACCCTGGTACCTGATCAGTTCCAGCATAAATCCACCACAAGTTACAACCTCTGCTTAATTTCTAGATATGCGTATTTTTTAGCATTTTAAAGTAAAGCATGAAAGGAAAAAATCCAAAACTCCTGCTCAACAGCCCTCCAATTAAGGCATTTACCTAGAATGAGCTAGGTCATGAGTCACCTCAAGTCTGTGACCTGACTGAGGAAAAGCTGGAATTTCATTCCTACCTCCCCAGGGAGTAAATTCTGAGAAGTTCATGCTATCCAACAAAATAAACACTGGAAAAATTCTGAAATCTGCCCTAGTTACACACAGACCTTTCTTACTTCTAGTTTATTTTGTAAAAAAATCCCACTGATTTAAGGAGAGCAAAGAGATTCTCTTTCAGTCCAGACTAGAGATCTGAAAGACAAAGTTAAATAACAAGAACAGAAACAGTATAAAATGATTACATATTAAGAGAGTCCTTTATCTAACTTGACATATTTCAGACTGCTCTCGGATGAGTAGGTGGCCGTTATTTGTCTACAACATCAAGTGGTTTATAAGAAATAACATGGCTTTTTTTCAAGTTTCACAGGTTCTATCTTTAATTCCAAGACACTGTTTTTTGCCTGTGACCTGAACAAACTGTGGTGTTGGGTCAAACACTGCTGCAGTTAAGATCAGTGCTAAAATAGCTAAATTTCAATAGAAACAGGATTTAGTCTGATGGTTCAGGCTCCACACTTCAGTATGTTTTGAAATAAAGTGTAGTATTTATTAAAATGACAGTCATTGTCTACATATCAAAAAGGGGACTGGAAATTAATTCCTTTTAGCATTGTCAGTTGAAGCTTTTTAAAAAAATGTTTTTTAAAAAAATGTATTCAGTCTTTTTGAAATCTCACTTTCCTTTGGTTTGAAATGGGACATTCAAATCCTTATCTGTAATTTGTGTGTGCAAGTTTCAAACCTCCCCAAATGTAGCTACTGCCAAGAGGTAAGAGCAGGGGTTGCAGGGGCTCTTTAATACCCTTCAAGAGCATTTTTATTTACTGGATAGGAAGAGTGCTGTGTCGCACACTAAGCATGAAGGGGAGTAAGAACAGCGTGACGGCCAAGTTGGAATTTCACTTGTGTGTCCATGTCAACATGTCACCCAGTCTTTGCACAGGAGACATAAGCCTCAATTTTAAGTAGTCAGAACTTAGGTTTTACTTCTCCTAACACAAATACAGCTCTCTTTCTGTCATTCTTAAAATAATTAACTGATAACAATCCTGTTGCTGCTTCCAGCCATCACATACTACAGTAATGAAACTCTCTTTCGCTTTATTCACACCTCATGTGAACTTGTTTCTGTTTTGTATTCTCTCCCTTTTCTTTTACAAAACTGGGGTAACAATGTGCACTTATCTCTATAGACATTAATATTCCTACTGACATTCAACATCTGAATAACTGAAGTGAATTGTAACATGCTCAATACTTACGGTTAACAGGTTAATTAAATCCATATTAGGCTCTAAATGATGAGAGGCAGTTTGCAGGGAAACCAGTTCACTCAAGGTGATGGAAAGCTGCTGCATTTTCACTATGTTAACTTTGTTCTCATCTATCCAGTCAGGAAAAATGACATGGACGGCAATCAAGTCTTTCAAATGAACTCCTAAAATAGGAATTTTGAAGCCAACACAGTCAGCAAAGGCCTTGCGGTAGTTGCAGTAGTTTCCATTGGAGGAGACCAGCTCTGTCATTTCGTTCCAGTCCTACAAATAGCCAGAGAAGCAAGTCTCTGTGAAAGCATTCATAGCATTTCCTTAATCTTTTAAATGAGTGTAACTCATGTCATAGTGTCAACAGTGTTAATTTCCTCTCTGACACTCAAGGCAATAAAGCAGAGGACCTCAGTGAGCTGATCCTTCCCTGCCAAGAACAATGCAACCAAAGTGCCTTTTAGGATGCCCTGCCATGATCCAAGTACGGTGCTGGTGAGACACCTGCACTGCAGAACCCATCAGACCTCAAAGAGGTGATGTTCGGCTCAATATGTCTATATTCTGGAGTCCACCATACCTTTGTGACTTCTGAAGACAGATGAGAATGAGTTTCTTTCAGGCGAGAAATAGAGCTGTGGCTTAGACCTCCCACAACTGCCATCAGTGTGTTGAAGTTCTGGAGGTGAAGGAGCTTCTGCAGGAGAGATTGATCATGATAATTAAAAATTAATTAAATACACGTAACAGCTATCCAGTGTCACACATGACAAGCAACAGGAGACAACCTATAACTGCTGAAGTAGAAATCACTAAATCAGGGGACGTAGAATGGTTCAGCATTTCTTTTTTTAATTAGCTCAGCTCCACAAGAAACACACAATAGCCACAGTTGTCAATCAGACTACAACAAAAAAAAATATTTTATAGTTATGTCTGCTAGTTAAAAAATGCAGATATACCACACCTGAACAAATAACCTGCAGTGATGTTGAACATGCTATTCACTGAGGAAGCAGCACAGAGAACATCCAGTTCATTTATTTAGTGCAGTCCTATTTGTATTATTGCTTTATACTGGAGGAAAAAGACTCAAATGCAAGACTTACCTGTGCAACATTGATAAACTTTGTGATTACTTCTGCCCTTTGCTGGGGTGTTGGTTTGCTGAGAACCATGAGCTGGACCCATTTGGAAATACCATTAAATAAAGCAATAGATCTCTCCAAAGTAGGATTGTTCTCCAAGCAGCCACGGATTACATAGCTTTGGTAGTCTGTGAACTAACAGAGGAAAGGCATTTTCAGTGAAACAGTGGACAACTTAAGAATCAAACTGAAGCTTTGATAATTTTTTCCTTTTAAAGCTCCTCTTGTTTAAAAACTGATCAAGACTCAAGGTCAGCAGACCCTGCTGCACATAAGTTCTTTCTTAAAATTTTGTTGTTGGTGGTGGTTTTTTTATTACTTAAATGTCAATTTAAAAATTCAGTGTTTGTGTGTCAGGTAATATAGCAGCATGCATGATGAGCATGATTACTACTTCCATGGAATCATCTTTCCCATAATTTACTCAACACTTACAATATTTTATTTTGTGTAGTTTTACTCGATATCTTCATGGCATGATACTCTATAGGAATTACCTAGTGCTACAAGCAAGAAGCATATAAGTAAGAGCTTTCATTCCACTCCAATATCCTGACCAACTCCATTGTTGATGTAAAGAGGGAAATCTTGGCTCTACTGAAATTAATAAGAGCTCTGTCACTCTTCACAGGAGCTTGAACTGCATCCCAAGAAGCTAACTATGCAGTCATTTTCTTCCTCCTCTGTCAAAAAATATCTGTAGCACAAGGAGCTACTTCCGCTAAATCTTGCTTCTTTTCATGTTATTGTTCTGTCCCTATATGTTTGTGGACATAGTTCTACATGGGAGAGCTACTGCTCCCAAGAATTAGATTTCCCTAAATGTTTGGAAACTTATGACATAAATTTAGCTTGTGCAGGGATTTGATAGCAATGCCAGCCAACATGGGTTTCTTGGTCTTAGCTGATCAAAAATTGCCTGCTAGAAGACCATATGATGGCATATGCTCTTACACAGCAGATGCTCCTCTCAGAGCTGCAGATAAACAGTATCTCAGTGTTCAGATACTTTTAAATGTTTTCTGTTATAGTTAACACTGGTTTTCCTTCTCTCCCACATTTTTTTAAATAGGTAAAACCAAAGACATGATTCAGACTAATAATCTTTTACAATTCTATAGCTTTGAGATCACACTTTTGAGGACCTTGCAAAAATAAATGGCAATCTTACATTTGTGAACAGTTTATAGCATAAACGTATCTGGTCTCATTGACATCTCCATATAAATGCTAGTCGTTTCTCTGTAGCAGTTCTCAATTTTCTTTAAATTAGATTAGTGATAGTGGGCTCATTTTTCAACCTCTACATCTTGAGGTGTGCTCTTCACATTATTTCCTGGAAATGTACCATTCTTACAACTTTTTGATTACCAGTCTCATATAAACAAGCAACACATTTTTCAAACCTCTTCATTGCATTACAGGATAGCATAGATTAATTAACTCTAACTGGTTGCAGAGAAAGATCTGAGAGAGGAAAATTCAAGCCAAAGAATGAACAGACAAATTAGAAATGGGAAGGAAAACCCCAAAATTAGTTGCAGGTCTGAGTTTTCTTTCTGGAATTCCCAAAGGAATTAAAATATATCTTAAGTCCAGTTAGAAATCCATCCCTTTTTTCTTGTCCCTCTCTCTTTCTTTGAGGTTAGCATTGCACAGATCACGGTAGGGTGTTTTCCCATGATTTGAAGTCTAGAGTAATAAACCTTTGAACATTATTAAATGACGTCAAAAGCGATTCTATTTAGACTGGTCTCAGCTCCTCATTGATCTCTTTTTCCTTCCTCTCTTGAAACAAACAAAAAAACTCATATATTTTTCTTAGCTTGGAGTTTGATTTCTTTCATGCTCCTAAACACTGAAGAGAACTTGTCATCTTGAGAACTTACTGCTTCCATTTGCCACCAGATACAGTGGCATCATGTGACCTTTTCATATGTATATTTGCCAGCAGAAAACAGCATTTCTTTTGGCATTTGGGTTACTAATTTGTTTTGCTTTAGCTTCTACTTACATTTTCATCCATTTTTGCCCCTTGTTCATGTACAATCCTGTGCGAAAAGAAGCAACTGTAACTGAATTTTCCTCAGTGCCAAAATGGGAGAAGGAGGAAAGAGAAGTTGTGCTGCCTCTGTTCTTGCAGGTTTTCAAGACCAAACTGGCTAAGTCCCTGAGGAACATGATCTATCTCAGAGCTGACCCTGCTTTGAGAAAGGGCTTGGCCTAGAGGCCTCCTGAGATCCCTCCCAACCTGAATTATCTTCCTATCCTAAGTCAGCAAATGAAGGGACAGTTTCTGAGGAAGTGGTTGGGAGTGAATGGAGACTACAAGAGGACTATATATATTTCAGTCTCTTCAGAAATTATTTATTGCAAAGACTCTGATGTTTCCTGAAAATTTAATTAACTATTTTCTTCAGAGGAAAAAGAAACACCTGAAGATTTTGAACAATAACATTAGTTTAATCAATTGCTACAACACATGGCTGCAGTAGCTTTTAGCAGTAATTTTTGCCCAGAATTTCTCCACGATATTAACTCTGTCCTGAAAGCATCAATCATGAAAAAGATCAAGGAAGTGCTGGTGCAGCCATAGCTATGTACATCATATGAAGGATTATAAAGATTTACTACACTGAAATGTAGAGGGGAAAACGTCATAAATGTTAAACCATGTGAACACTCTTTAAGGACAGGCTCCTAATAACAAGTGTCAAAGTTGTAGGCTTCTTACAGAAATTCTCCTGAAAGATTTGTGCTCCAGAAAAGTGAGGTGTTCAGCTAGCTCAATGGGCTCCAGATGGTCAAACAGCAGGCAGGCTTTTCCTTTCTTGGAAATCTTCTTCCTCTGTGTAACTCTTCTCATCCAGTCATAGGAAGGACTGCAACAGAAAATAGGTACAATTCTCATTTCTGCTTGGGTACAATGTGAGTTTGCACACATAGTATAAAAACACCAAGAGAGAGATCGGACGTTTTCTGATCTGTGATATCCAGTAAAAAACGCTCAGAGTAAAACCCATTCAGGTGCATAACAGAAGATAAGAGTTTCAGAGACGCTACTGCAAATGATAAATAATGGCAGGTTTTTGTCAGAACAAAAGGACAACGTACTCTTTTCTATGATACAGGAAGCCATAATTAAAAAATGCCTTGGGAATACAAGAACAAGTCTCACCAAATTCTGATACAGAATAAAAAAGACTTGAATAACATCAAGGCTTAATTTTCACTCTGTAAGACCACAGGTCCATGAAATAATGGAACAGCAGAAACAGTCAAACAGCTAACAAAAGAGTAAGAAGTGGGTGGACAAAAAGGCAAATAATTTGCTTGCAACCAGTGGAATAATTCCTACTTACATACAGTAAAAGCACTTCAGAGAGCAGAAGGAGGTTGCTAACAGTATTTTAAAATTAAGGTTTAAGAGACAATATTCATGTGATTTCACTGATACTGTTCTTTCAGGAAGTCTTGCAACCTTCATTGAGATTAGTAGTGCTGTCCTTCCAGGTTACTATGACATTTTTAAATAAGGAAAAATCGCTATGCATGTGCCATATTTTAAAAGAAAATCTACAATATCAGGTGAGATACAAGAGTCTTTCTGGTGATGTTTAAAACGTAATTTTTGTTTCAGTGTGTCAAGGAAATAGTAATGTAATCGTTCTGATGCCGTAATACTAGAGATGTGAATGCTAAAGATCATCCAGTTAAATCATAGAAGTACACAGAAAGCCATTAGAAAAAATTAGCAGGTTACTGATGAGAGAACAAAAAAGCTTCCCTAAGAAAATGCAAGATTTACACAACATGCCAGTCACTGCATTTCTTGTTGTTCTATATGAAAAAATATAGGAAAAAAGTAATATTAATCACTTAGTTTGCACTAGCTTTGTCAGGAAAATTATTTATTTCCTGTTTATATTAAAAACTTACAGATAAGAATCTTCTCTTTACTGTGACACTACAACTAGAATTTCAAATTTTCAGTAAATTCAAATTTAGAAGACCATCTTTTTGTAACTGCTTTTTTGCTCTCTCAAGATCAAGATGGCCCTTAATATTTTTATATTTTGCACAGAACTAAAATTCTGCAGTTACAGAGACAGAGAGAAGCTCATAACATCCTTACATGCTGGAGATATCAATGAGATGGATGTGATCCTCATATCCGAGCTGGCTGGCTACTTCTCGAAACTCTTCAGTCAAACGAATCAGCCCAAGATCCAAGTTAAACTCCGCAGGAAATTCCAAAATCCAGTATCTGAAATCCACAGACAGCAGTTCAGAGATGCCCATGGATTCAGTGGCTGCATATCTATACTCATATTTTATTTAATAGGACATAAATATTTCAGACCCAATGGCTTTTGGGCAGAGATGGTGGACTACCCCAACTTGTTGCTGCTGTGATAATCTGTGATACTGAAGTGGCAAAAGCCACTTTATCATATAATTTCCTTTGGTTAACTCAACACAGCACAGCACAGCAGCATTCTACTGAAATGTGAAACTAAAGTGATGCCTCAGGTGACACACAAAAGGCACACACATGTCATGACTCACACTGCCAGGACACCCAAATGACACTTGCACTTATCCCTTGTCTAAGTGTGACACTGTATCTACACAGAAAAGATTTTTCAATGAAAATAAAAATGTGAATTTCGGTGGCAGTTCTACCACAATAACCATGTAAACAAGATGTCTCTGCTATTTAAGGGGGTATGGAAAAAGCCTTATCAGTCCTGCTTTCAATACCTCCCTCCCTTTCTTCACAGTGATATAACTTGGTCTAGAGGCAGAAAGAAAAAGCATTTATTTGAGGGAAGTAGGTTATATCATGTTAGCTTAAAAATTCATGCTTTCTCTTTTACAGAGTGTTTTTCCTACACAAGCACAGCCTAACACATGAAAGCTTTCCCATAGAAACAAGGCCAGAGACGGTGCAAGGATCAGGACATAATCAACCTGTAATAGCTTTGGCATCACTAACACACTCCTGTTGTCATAGATTATGTAGGTTGTGTGAACTGAAGCCAACAGCCCAGAGACAATCTTCCTCTACCACACTAGACTACATCTTGAAGCAAAATGTGTCTCTCCTCTGTGTGGCACTGAACTAGTCTCCCTCTAAGAGATGTCACACTCAACACCAGGTAAATCATAGTGCAAGTTTTCAGTCAGCTATTTTAGGTCAATACAGTTAAATGCCTTAAAGACTGGATGGCTCAATGTAAACAACTGTTTTCAAAGCACAGAAATTCACTCTTCAATATGGACTGGAGATCAAGTTTTTTTTAAAAAAAGAAAAACTTTATATTTCCATGGTTTAGTTTTAATTAATTAATTGATAGTATTCACAGAAGCATAAAACCAAAATGCTAGAGGACCAGAAGCATGCTCACCTCATGAAGTAGCAGATTTTTAATCTGAATTCATTGCAGTTCTCTCCATTGGCATCTCTATATGTAGGCTAGTTAAAGAAAGCTTTGTGTGCCTTGAGTCAGTAATGCTGTTTTTAATCCACAGAAGGCTCTGACACTAGACTAGATGCATAAAAAACAGTATCAAACTTTTCTTCTAGAGATAACCAGAGTATGCTCTGATATTTCATTCACTTTCACAGCACCTTAGGGGACAAAGACCATTTCCTGGCTGCCACTTTTTTTTTTTGCCCTACCAAAAATGCATCTATTATACTATTCTGAATATTCTGCTGAATGGTTTCTTGCCAGCTCTGGCTAACCAAATACAACAATATTTCTGATTACTGAAGTCTATAAGAGGTATAAATGACATGTAGGTGCTTAGCTAACACTGAAAGTTCATATCAGTCCAAGGCTAGCCAGCCATTACACATTTGAAAAGTTATCTTGGAAATATATTTCCACTTATTCAAAGTTAATTCAAAGTATGCCTCAGAAAACTTGTACATATGGAAAAAGTCCACAACCAATAGCAGAAAGAAGCTCATAGACTTCCACCTTTTAGGCTGAAAAAATCTTACCCTTAAACCTTGTTTGTCACTAATTAATTGACACAATTTGACATGCAGTCACAGAAATAATCTGCCTTTGACGTTGTGATGTCAAATTGCAAGTATGTCAAATTGCAAATCTTCCTGAAAGGATATGTGGACAGAAGCTTGCCAGCCAGCTCTGTGGAAGGCAGATACCACCGGTGCATTAAAAGAAAGGTTCTTGGCAAATGGCTGGAGCACTGATTTCCTTTGTCATCTGCAAAACAGAAACAAGTGAGTTAACCACATTATTCAGGATCAGAGAGGAGCTTTTATTCTCCAAGTGGAGTCAGAGAGAAAGGATCAGAAGTGGAAACGTTGGGCCATTATCTACCAAATAGTTAGGAAACAAAACCAAAGAACACAATTGCTCCTTTAATGATAACTACAGCTAGATTGTAGTGGTAGGATAAAAAAAATAACCAGTGTAGATAATAGGTAATAGCTAGAATAACGGGTATGGACAGCACTATGCTAAACATTATACAAAGAGACTGCCAGTAACCCAAAGAACAAATCCCAGATTAGTCCACCAAAAGGGTGGGGAGGTGATTTATGTATAACCCCTTCCAATATTTGTTTTATTGCAGCTTTATAGCTTTATGTTAACAATTAGATTGTTAAAAAAAGGGATCTGCCTCAAGGAATTCAATGTCAAAGCAGCACCTCACATCTGTGCCCAGGGTTCCATCTCCAGCTGTCATACAGCCCCTTGTGTCTTTGCAAGGTAGCCACTGAAACTACAGGAAGACTTATTCCCTGGCAGCCTGGCTGACCATCAGTGTTCCTCAACATCTGCAATCTTAGGTTATTGTCTGTCTGTCACTCTTTTAAAAGACAGTAGATGATATGCATGTATGAAATGGGAACTACTGATGGATGACAGTTGTCAGGAGTGTGTATACAAGGAAGAGAGGCACAACTTGCAACAGACAACAAGTATGGCCCTGATACCTCTCATTAGGTATCTACAAACAGGGTCACATGGGGATGCACTACACTCAGTAGCAAGATCTGCCCCTAAATTATTTAAACTCTCTCACCTTTAGATACTTGTTTCTCTCCGCAAGGGAAAAACCCCTAATACCTCATTCCAGCCAAAAGCTGTCTTGCTTTTCAAGAGAATCTAAATGTAGCTTTGTGAATTAAGGCCCCATTTCAATGCATTTAAGCCCATCCATGAACTCATCTGACTGCAATGTGACACATATCATGGTTAATGGTGTTATGGATCAAGGTCTATTTCATCACTTCTTTCCCTCAGACCTGGTACATCACATTTAATAAGAGTAAAAAGATTACATGAGCCTTAAGTCATACTATTGCCAATTATTCCATGATGATTCAGAAAACCTTTCAAAAAAATGACTGGTCAGAAAGGCAGCTGTGTAACCACTCAAGACAAAGATCAATGCCAGAAATAACTCCTTGAATAATTCAACTAAACATTTCTCTTGGTGAAGGCCAGCATTTTAAAAACCACTATGCCCATCACTGTGCATTATCTGTATTAAGAAAATTTAATACAGTCTGCATATGATTAAAATTCTGGCCCATGTGATTCTGGGCCAAAATGAAACATGGAAAATTTTACAGAACAGAAATGTTGTTTGCCAAGGGAAAGACTGGCTAAATCAGAGAACAGCAGGGGTTATATTATAAGATGAATTTCAAGAACAGCAAAGTAAAATATTGAAAAAGCATACCAAACATTTCAATACAAGCATTCAAAAGCTCATCTAATGTTGCAGCCTTTCCAAGTGTGTTTGACCCCATTGTCCTTTAATGTTGTCAAAAAATAAGAGACATTTTCACCAACTAGAAGGATGCTTCTTCAGCTGCACAGCTTTTTCACTTTATTGTTGGTTGCATTCTTAGCTGGGCTTCAAGGAAAATCTGAAGAAAGTAAAAGAAATCATAATTATATGACTATGTGGAAGGTTTATCAGGATGCAATGTTTACAGTTCAACTCATCCTTCCTATAAACTGTTTTTTCTCCACATGATACAGAGCACGTGAAAGACTGCTGTAAGCTTTCCCTACATTCCAGCCTGTGTTTTTAAGTGTTGTCCAATTGTTTGTCCACTAGCACAAAATAAATCCATAGCTAGCATCATAAAACAGAAACCAGATGGTAAACGAGGGCATGCATGTACAGTGACGCACATTTTGTTCAGGTCATTTTATTTACACTTGATAAGTCACATTTTGTTAATAACCCTGCTTTTATGTTTTTAAGCATAACTGTTTTTTTTTCCTAAGGTTACTGGTTCATGGTAATGCTAATGGTCTTAATTGGCACAGGCCATATAAAATATTTAATGAAGTTCATAGCAAACATTAAACTAGGAGGCGATTTTTCAAAGAAACTTAAGATCAGTCCCTACAGCTTTTTTAAATAAATCTTCCCACGGTAGCTCACAGAAAGCTGAACACACACAGAAACTTCTAAACTGTAGCATACATCTACTATGCATTTAATTATCAAATATCCATTCAACTGAAAGACACGCAAAATACCCTGTTACAAGTTTTCAGAAATAATTTTTTGGGTTATATTTAAAGAAGAAATCAGTATTTTATTGCCTATCTGTGACTAAGCCTCACTACTGCCTGACCCCTGGCAAGCGTTTGAAATGCGACAAATAATAACAAAGTACACCCAGCAACTTTTCTAGGAAAAAAAGTCAAGAGTAGAATTAAAACAGTCCTTAAAGCAAAACAATGAAGGAATTTGGGAAGGTGCTTTTTAGAAGTTGTTGCATGTACATAACTTTTTGATGTTGGTCATGCAAAGCACTAAGGAAGCATATACCTGCCTTAATTCGTCCAGAAATGCAAAGTTTTTCAAACCTACCGTATCACAGACCTCATCTGCAAATTCAGTTCTGATAGGACTGGCATCCTTCACCCTTTTTACTAACCCACCCTGACCCTCTCTCAAATGCCACTGTTACAATAAACACAAAGTGCTTTGAGCTAGGTCCCTGTGAGCTTGCAGCCCTGCAGACGTCACCATGGGCCAGCCACCCAAGGGACACCAGACAGTGGCAGCCTTGCTGGCCCTGCTGGTGCCACCTCAGCCAGCCAGCTCACACCCAGGGCACGGGCAGGCATGTTCCTTCCTCAGCAAAAGGTAGGGTCAACTTATCCTGACACAGCTCCAACTTCCCAGGAAGAGAAGAAAATGTTTCTCATTCAGGCTAGGTCCACACTACTGAACTGACCATGCCCAGGCTGGCTCCCAGGTGCCAAGGCCAACTAGCAGAGGTTGGCCTGTACCTACACCAGTGAAGTCTCTCAACCTCCCAAACAGAGTTGGCACCTGCAAAGTGCCTATTGCTGGCTTATGCTAATTCCTACCTGCACCTGAGATCCACTTAGGAGACCACTGGCTGGTAAGAGAACCTCCAGCAGCACAGTGTATTGCATCCCAGCACCTGGAAAATTGTCCCACACTGGATAATTCTTTATAGACCTGGCTTCAGAGTCCTGCAGGGCCCAGGCTGCTCTAAGCATGCAGCACTGTTTTGCTTGGAAGACCTTCAAAATGTACCATTCAGCCAAAAATACTATTATTTTTTGATGGGTGCCTACAGCCAGGTTATTTCTCATGCCATCCAACAAAGGATTTAGATATGACACACTTTTCCCTGAAACTGAGAGAAGGAGCCTGCAGGAAATAAGCACAGCTCACCAAGCAGGGAGTTTCTACAAGTCAGTGTGCACATGATGCTGCAGCAGCCTAGGTCAGCCAACAGGAAACATGAGCAGAGAGGTGCAAACATCAGTTGTGCCCTGCTAGTGCCTTCCTTCTAGCTGGAAGAAAGCACTTTCCTCTGAGTTTGGTGGTATAGAACTCCCTCTTGAAGGAACACACATCTGTTTTTCCAGCAATTAGGAATTGAGCAGAGCTCCTATTTGCAACTAATTGGGGGAAAACTACTCCTTTCACACAACAGTAAGCAGCCAGAGCACTCACTTAAGAAAAAGGGGAAGGTGGGTACACCGTGGTCCTTGGCTTCGAACCCACACTTGGTATTGTAGCAGAAGGTGTCCGTCCTAACAGTTAGGTCTGGGGCTAGGCTGGGCAGCCTCAACCCTTTCTGCAAAAGCTGAGCCATTGCACAAAACCCAAAGTTATCTGAAGTGAACCAGAGAGATCATACAGGGAGATACGTGGCTCTCTAACCTGCTGGTCAGGCCACACATGAGCCAGGGTCACCCTAGGTTCAGTCTTTCTTCCCAAAACTGTTTATGTATTTAAAGGGAAAATAACAAAGTAGAGCATTTGCTTGGTTTACTTGCTTTGAGAGTTAGCCAGTAGCTGAGCAGTGTTTTTCAAGATCACAACTTTGTATTTGGCACCTAACTTTTGCTAGAATCCCACTTTGGGCATGTTTGTCCTTTTCGACTATCCCAAAATCCTTCTCTAAGTGCTCAAATTACTGGCTTGATTTTTCACAGAGCCGGATATCTAGCTCTTTCAACTTCTTTTTTCAAGAGGAGAAAAACAAAATAAATTTTACATGGGCTATTTCAACATATTTTTTACCCAGCTCTTTAAAAAACAGAATCAAGAGAAGCCATTACATTTTCTGCCTATCCCTTGAAAACTGCTAGCATGAAATGTAATAGGGGAAGAGATTTGATCTGCTTTTTCAGTTTTGCTAGTATTACCATCCTCTATAATATATAGCATAGGAGAGTGTCATTCCTATCTTCTGTTGGCAACAGCATTACGGCAGCTATGTAGTAATCGACAAATAATGCTCCATGTAAAACTGCAGGATTTTTTTTAATTACATGACAGCTACTTTACCAGTAGATACCTAGATCCTGATGTTACAGTGCCATTCCCCCAAACATTCTATCTGACCATTAAATGGTTTTATTCTCATAATGCTTCTAAAAGAAGAATAAAACATTTCCACTGGAGGAAGAACTGGCTGACTGGGCTAAACTACATATTCACAGCTGAGCCAAAACCTGATATCACATCTCTTGACTGCAGACTCCAACAACTACAACCATTACATCACTACTTGTGTGATTAAGCACTGCTGTTCTACTAGAACAATAAACGTGTTGTCTATATCATGCCACAATGGTATACAACCACACCAACAGCTCTAGAGATGGATGAGTAAAGTACAACTATAAATTTCATCTACATAAATTAAATAAATTATATTTTGATAGTCAACAGCTCAACATGAGAAGCACAAAACAATCATACAGGTAATAATATGTGTATATAATGTATATACATATACATGTATAATAATGTGTATATATAAAATGTATAATATATGTATAAATACATATATGTAATACATGTAAAGAATTAAAAACTTTGAAATAAGTGGTTACTATTAAAAAATTGTTTGCCAAAGGTGCAATTTGATTTCCAAATAAGGATAACCTAGAGAATCTCTGCCCTCAGGTGCTTCCTAATGTAACTCTGAGACATCTCATTGCCATTCATCTGTTTCAGGGGGATTCAGGAAAGCTGGATAAGAAAAACAGAGCTCACTCAATGACATCACACAGTTAGTGAATGATTGCATACTACAATGAAATGAAAAAAAATTTTCCCTTATAATGGAATTATAAATCCTACTGGGTTTACTGTGGTTTACAGAGGCTATTAAGAACACAGGAGGCACACAATCCTCCACAGCTATCCATTCTCATTTCTTAATTGGGTCACTTGAGATGACAGACTCCACTATAAGTCTTGCTGGGACTTCAGGGCAATAGTCAGGACTGGGTGAAGGATGGTAGGAAAATGATCAATGTAAGTCTTAGTGTACCTTCAAAGCCTGCAGCTTTGTCTAAAGGACCCCCTTCATTTACATAACAGGTACAACCATAAAATTCCTATGAACCAAGTCATGGTATCAGGCATGTCATGCTTTATTTCATGATATATCACCATTATGGGATGCGTACTTCCTACTTAGGGCGAAAGGAGAAATATCTGCAGTGATGTGCCCAGAGGTTAGAAGTCCCCGGTGGACTGAACTACAAGACAGAGTCCCTTTCAAGTCTTGCCATCACCCTGACTGCCACATGCACACAGACAGCTACTTTGAGCAGATGGCCTTACTCAGCATTCTTGTACAGTGTAATTGCATTTTTTGTTCAACATTTTGGAGGTCTTGACATAGCACTATTGTGGACTGTCTTGATAGATGTATTTAAAACCAGTGTGTAGGCTGTAAGCTCCTGAGACAGATGTGGCCAGGTGTAATACATTCATTTTTAAAAGAAACAGGGTACCCTGCCAGTAAACTTGTGGTCTTATGCAAAAGCATCAGACGGTGTGAACAGAGTGGGGAAGCATGCAGTCAAGTTTTAAATGTTGGCTACTGTCGTTAGTAAAACCAAAAGACATCACTTTTACTGCTGGAGGCTACTAAGGGGAAGTCCACACCTACAAGTTATGGCAGTTTAATATTAAAATGTCAAGCCAGTACAAATCCCTGTGTGGGCACTTTCACATGGATTTCAAGCAAGTTATATTGGTTACAGGTGCAAGCTAAACCAGTAAGTTGGGTTTAAATAGGCTTAAATTTGACATACAGAGTAATATTTATTTAGCTAAATGAAATTTAAACAGCTTTTTAGCCAAGCCAAAGTAAATATGCATGTAGCATTTTCCCCATTAATGAAAAGTGGGCTATTTTCCTTCTACTTGGGGACAATAAATAGAGCCACACACAAACAGTTCAACTCTGACACAGAGGCACCTCTATGGGTCTCAGTTTATCCATAAACTTTCCAGAGGCCTGCACACAAGAGACTCATATTCTTTACAAGATGATGACATTCTTGGGGGTTTAAGTAAGCCAGACGTCCCCTCATCTCCCCCTCCTCCAAGCCTACACCACATAACACTGAATGCTTGCATTAAACGGCTTCCACCTGGCTGCTGCAGAAAGAGTGCTAAATGTGAGCAGCTGAACTGGGAAATAGAATTGGTAACAGTATGCAGAAAAAGAAGCCAAGAAGAAATCAGGACTCTCATGAGAAGGTTTAAGGGTAACTTCCCTTGTTACAGCTTTTTCCTTTATCCTGTCTTGCTTGTGCCCAGGGCAAGCTCTTCAGGACAGAGTTCATCTGCTACCATGTAGATGTAGTGGCAGCTTCCACAAATGAGGCCTTTTCTTGTGATTAGTCTCCACGCATATTAGTGTAATTACCATAATAAGAATCCCAGCTGGGACATATAACAGCCTGCACCTTTGCCTACACAGGTGCAATTGAGACATCTGTTTGGGCTCAAGTCAACAGGTCTTAGGTAGCCTAATGCATAGTTCCTGAAGTTTTTCCTCTCCAAGCAGTTAAATATTTCTTGTAGGTGGTCAGTACCAGTTTATTTACTACAGTACACACAAGTCCGTTTCTAGAAAACTCTGAGCAAGTGACATGGTCAGGTTTCTCCAGCATCTGACACATGCCAAAGCTGTGCTAAGCAGGAAAGGGCAGTGATGCTGGGCTGTCAGGCAGCCTAATGCCACTGCTTCTGTCCCAGTCCATGACCTCAACCATCACATGCAGCTGGCTGCAGGATAGCACATCTGGCTTACTGATGACGTTTGTCATGTGAAGCGAGGACACAGAACAAGGGAGAGATTGTGGCACTGCTCCATGAATGCAAGATACAAGCCTTGCTGCGGGCAGGAGAGGAATGAAAATGAAATATGAGAGTCTTGGGCTCATCCAATGTGACTCACCAGTACTCATTCACCTTTGCTACACACCTTCAGACAGTAGTTACACAATAAACCTATTACTTTGATTCATTCTTTTTCTGAATCAAAGGGGAACTTCAAAAGACACTAAACAGAGTGGGACGTCTGTGTCTGAAAAGGGGAGAGGACAGGGGGATGGTTAATTGTACACTGCTGGTGGACGGCTAAAGCCAAGCCTCATATCAACAACAGACACTGCACAGGGGATGTTCATGGCTCCCCAGCTCTCAGACTCCATGGGATAAAGTTTCACCTATTCTATTTCATTTGCCTGCCAATTAACATAAATATTTAATTACTAATTTGGGTATTGGGAAACAAGACAAATTTTAAAACACCTTTCCTCCCACTTTCCCGGCTCAGCTTCACTCCAGACACCTCTCCTTCTGCCCTTGTTATTGCTGCAGGTTGCACCCAGTCCCTTCAGTGAGGCAACAAGCAGTGCAGGTCAAGGTCAGTACACAGCAGTTTCTCTCTGCTGCTCCCTCCTTGTCAGTCTTGTCTATGCTCCAGCATGGGTCCTCTATGGGCCACAGTCCCTTCAGGGAAGTACCTGCTCTGCCACACAGCACCTCCTTGTCCTCTGACCTCTGTTATTCCATCTGTTCTTCCCTCCTCCTCTCTATTCCCTTGTCCCTGTGTTCCCTCCCCTTTGGCATTTTTTGCCTTTTCTTAAATATGTTTTCACAGAGGTGCCACCAACTCGGCTCAGCTGTGGCTTGCGATGGGTCCCTTGCAAAGACAGCTGGAAGTGGCTGTGTTTGACACAGGGCAACCCCTGATCTCCCTGTAGAGAGGTCATGCCTGCAGCCCCCCTGCTGCCAAAACCTTACTATTTGCATCCAATATAGCCTCTAAGGGGTGAGCATTTGTCACCTTAGCATAAAAGTATGCAGGTTACAAACTGTCAAAATGTATTTCATCATGCTTAATTTGGAGAGAAGAGTTCACTGAGCTAAATACTTACTTTCAGGTCATTAGAGGTCACCCAATTAACACAGAAGGGTATTATAAATGGTTTCAGGGCCTAGACACCTACTATTCTATAGGAACAGGTTAAATGAATAGGACCATACGTAGGAAATCAAGTGGATATACAGATCCACTCATATGCACTACCAGACTATTAGCTCAGAGCCATATAACTGCTTGTAGAAGTTCTTAAATTAGCATATGGGGTACAATACATGCTGACCTAACATAAAAGAGAAGCTTACAGAAATCACAAGGAATGCTAATGGACAGTCACACGACCAAATAGTTTCAGTAATCAGAAAGTCACTTGATTAAGGCTTGAGCTGCTTAGACAGCATTTTGTTTAGCATTCTTATCTCTTTCTGTGAAATATAACCAAGATGATTTCTGAGACAACAGAAAAAAATCCCAGGTTTCCCCACTTATAAGCCCCCTAAAATAATGGATAACTTGATAGCTGGATTTGTAAAAACAACAAAGGTTTCATTCTCAATTGCAATTCTAGCATTTCATGGAACTGGTTATCTATCACAGCTCAGTTTTGTTCCATCCACTTCTACACTTGTTTCCTCAATTTACTGTGTTGACATCTCCCTCTATAACTGTAACTCCAGCTAATAATGGCTGTAAAATCTGAACATATATCCTCGAGTTATTTCATGTACTATGATGACATCTTACTTCCACTTTCCATAGGTCAAGGTAGTACAATTGCCCAGAATGCATCAGGTTAAAAGGAAGAGCTAAAGGAAGGCTTTAGTTCATTTTCAAAAAGAGGAAAACTTTCAGCCACACTTCTCAGTATATGTGTCACAAAAGCTTGCTGTTGTCTTGCTACTTCCAGTAAAGCAAAAATAAAACTACAAGTATCAGACATTTGATTAATGGGTATGATGTCAAGGGACACAGCTCTTCTGAGAATCTTTGCCCTTCAGATACATTAGAGATCTCCAACACCGAAGTACAACCCTTCGGGAGAGGACAGGTAACAGCAGTAAGTGTTCACATACTCTAACTCAGTCTGTTTTCAGAAACCAAATCAATACACTGTCAATACATCTTACAATTTATACTACTGCCTGTAAGCCTTCAGAGAAACTCTTGGCAATTACCTCTACTATTCACAGACTTGCATACTCTTTACAGTCCTTCATGAGCAAGTCTGCTTTGTTAACCTAGTCACATAGCTCAAGTCAGGGGAAAAAAACACCTATCAGTATATATTCTTGACTGGTTACACTGTTACATGCCTTTAATGAGACTGGACCAGCCCAAGAAAAAACATTTTAAAAAGTATTTTAAAAAACATATGGGGAAATAATTAACGCTTCAGTTCTGAAAGACAAAGACACAGTATATTTATTATCATATATCTGTTACAAAACATTTTAATATTTTATTATTATTTACCTTTGCCAGCTATATTCTCTTAAAGCCAAGCTAGAAAAATAACTTATTTATTAATTAGATTACTTATTATCATTACTTATTTCTTAATTAGATTAATTAGATTAATCATAGGCCATATTTACCTAGACCTTCTGATATGTTCAGCTGGGAGATCTGTATTTTCCCCCACAAAGCTTATTTTGTCTTATTTTTAACTAAGCCAAAATTCTTCTATAGTAGCATAGTCCCTGGGTAGTGTCTTTTTTGAAGCTCTTAAATCTTCCAAGAATTACGACAATTTTAATTGTCAGCACTGCTTTCAGTTTCACACCACTTTCCAATCAATTTTAAGACAAAGAGGAATGATAAGAGACTCTAACTTGTATTAAAATTCCATAAGTTTGGTATCAAAGCTCTTGTCTGATAAACCCATGACTTCCAAATCAATTTTCCCTTGGAAGAAGCTTTTTCACTCCATATAATTCTGTAATTTCCAGTTACTTCCCTCTGCAGACTAACTGCTCGTGGCACAATACTTTCTAGGCCCATGCTGGCAGACAGCCACACTGCAAACATCTGTGCCACACATTATAATGATGCCACAGGAATTACAGACACGCGTGGAGCTTCTCAAGCATGTCAGGCTCTACAGTCTTGTGCTGGTCACCCAAACAGTAGAGATTATAGTTAAGCCTCTCAAAAAGCAAGATGTTACAACACATTCCCTCTTCCCTTTTCCAGTTCTGCAGCTACACCGTATCAAGAGAAGATTAAAAATACAGCCCCTGATACCAGTGAAGGGAGACTTCAAGACCTCCTACCTACGTGCTATCATTTCCAGCATCAGCGACTGTGTCTGATTTCTCACTCTTTTTGGTTTCCGGCATTCCCCAAGCTGAAGAACAAGTGCAGTCACTTTACATCCAATAAAAGCAAGGGTATCACCTTGTGAAGAGGGGAGGTTAAGTGCCTGTTCTTCTTCTTTGCCCCTGTTATCCTATACATTACCTCACACCTCTCTCCATGAATTCACAACCTATACCTATCCTGGTGTAAGCAGTGGCCTTCTCATGTGGTGAGAGCAGTTTTGCTGCTGACCTTTCCTCCTGTGACTGAAATCAAAACAGGGGTTGGCTTCAGAAATATCTCTACCACACATTTACAGCCTGGGAAATACTTATCAGTGCAGTAAATTGAAGGTAGCAACTGGCAAAACAATAAAAGCAGGAAGAGGCTTTCAGAGACTTAAGTAATGGGAAGCTGGATGTCTGAGATGGAGTAAGAGTTAAAAGGACATAGGGGCAGGACAGAACTTTGGCTCCTTTTGTTCATTTGGCTGTTACGGTGCATTTCTAATGGAATCATCCTCCCTTTTAACTTTGATGAATGTAGAAAATGGTTCACATGTAACTGCTATTTCCCCACAGATGTGCTAATAGGTCCCAGACAAGGAGAGAGCCTGGACCAGTTGCTAATGGCCATTAACCCTTTTCACTCCGGGCGGCAGCTTCCCATTCATTTTAGAGCAGTCACTGTTTAAAGAGAGAATACAAATCAAAACGGTATGCTAGAAAACATGGACAGACACACATGACAGTAGACAGACCTGCTGTGTGATCCTAGGAACTCATGCAAATTGCTTTCTACTGCACACTCACATGAATCAGGGATGCCTGCCTTGTGCAGTGCTACGGTTTTGCCTCTGCAGAAGTCACCGATGACTCACAACTCACAGGCAAGCAGGCATGCAAAAAAGCTGGTAGAGTGAAAACACAGCCTGAAGGTCAGGAAAGATCCAGCATCCTTCTTTGCAAAATTCAGTCAGCAGATGCTGGACATCAAAATACATAAGCAGCATCTTACATCTAGTTATTTTCTATGAGATTCCCTTGGGAAGATGGGTGAAACAATGGCAGCTTTGGTTTTCTTAATGATGCGAAGTGAGTATTTTAAACACAGGCATACTATGTTTCTTAAGCCAGTTCAGAGGTTTTTAAAACAGCAAGCCTGCAACAGAAAAGAGCAGGGAAAAGATCAGTTGCTCTTTCTAGCGTGTCTGACTAGATTTTGTACTTTTTTCAGAGTCAACAAAGCAACCATCAGTCAGCTGACTAAACCTTGTTTCCTTACTAAGTGGTCTACTAAGGAACACACACTGGTTAGTACAACCATATGAAGACACACAGCAAACCTCTAAAAGTCTTTATGATACAAGAAGTCTACAGAGTACAGGATACGAGAACAGCATCACCACAGTTGATTCCTATATCCAAGCTTTTGCAACAGAGTGACTTTTATTAATAGCCAAGACAGTTTGCAGCCAACAAGTTAAATACCTTCTTTAAAAAGAGAGTAATGGCAACACAGAAATTTCTCATCAAAGACTTGAAACACAAACACAAGCTCATCTGAAGAAGGTGCTATATATAAAGGTATACAGAGCAGCAAGACAATTAGAAAAAGGGGAAGGAGCAGCATAAAAAAATCTATCTCGAAAAAAAGAGGAAAAGCATCTTACAGCTTCTACCTTAACAAGTAATATATTAAACAAGTAACTTTGATCTTTAGTTTGCTAATATTATTTTGGTAGTTAAATATTTATTGTATGAAAAATATTTAACAGAGGATTGCAGCTACACAAATATCCTACTTCCGCGACCACAGAACACATAGCTACAACGGGACTTCAGAGAAACAAGCCTTACTAAATGGTTAAGTTTCCAGTGCTCATGTCCTAAGATGCAACACTGTAATTCTCTAAAACTCATGTACTTGTAGTGCAACCTGTATTTTCTGCCTAGAAGAGTAAGATCTGTAGAAAATCCCAAAATGCATAGTTTGTAGAGATGCAGGGCCAAAGATTCACCATTACTAAAATCAACAAGAGCAGTTGCTGTAGCTGTAACAGTTGAGAATCACGTACTCCACCAAGTATCTTTTTGGCTGTGTGGATGAAACCCCTTCAGTTAATTGGCAGTATAAGGCCTTTCCAGTGGCTGGTTCAGGCTATCCCAAATACCTGTCACCCTCATGAGTAACTTGGAAGACATTAAATTCATCCAAGCCTGTTTGCTTTGTATTTACAGAAGAAACTCATAACTATTTACTCCTTAGCATGTATTTACCAAATTTAAGGAGCTAATCAGAATTTCTTGAAGGTTCTGCTTAACTCCAATAATAATTAAAAAAATTAAAAATCCTCTGGCTATGTGGTAAAGCTAATATGAAGTGAAAAAATTGGTCAAGTAAGGGGAGGAAATTAAAGAGCAGGTGTTAGGAAGATCTTGATTTAGAAGCTGAGATAGAAGCTTAGGGACTTGTTTTCCTTTCCCCAGTATTCAGCATTGAAAGACTGACTGCTATTGCAGTCAGATTTTCAAAACAGGTCACTCCTTTCCAAGCTTACTTACAGAAACAAATTATATTTCTATAAGCACTAGTATACCAGATAATCATGCCCAAGTCAGAGTTTACACCAATCTCCAAATCAATATAGTTAAATCAAAGCAAGAATTCCAAAAGGATCAGACTTTGAAACATGAAGCAAATTGCAAGAGAGTCTTTACTTAAGATATATTAATCTGAAAACCACCTCTCTTATTTTGGTTCTGCGATGTGAGCTGAGAACTAGATCCAAAAGAAGGATTAAGCGCCCAAATCCTGACTCCCTTTCACTTCCAGGGTCTGACTCCAGGGGTGTGATTCTCAGCCTGGTCTCTCCTTCTCACCTCCTCACCCTGGAAGGTGACTGCCTAGAGCTTTTCAGCTCTCTCTGCATTTTCAATATTAAAGTCCCCAGATGCCCAACAGTGGGCTTTGAGAAGCCTATCAGAGTCAGCAACACCAAGAAGCTCCCCACTTACGTCAGTCCTAAGTCCTTTTGGGATCTGTACACCAGAAACTCCTCTGCCTTGCCTGTGTTAAGCATCCTCTGGTCACACCTAGCATGTCACTCCCATACTAGATAGGTGCAACTGTGATGCCCAAGCTCTTTATCTAAGACCCCTGAACACTCTTTAAAGTTGTGAGAGATACAGGATCAATTCTTCCCATTAGTGGAAGGATTGTAAATCTCCCACTGTCTTGGCTGAGACTACAGACCAGATTTACCAGCTCCAGAACATCAATGAAATTCCACATTAAATGAAATAATGGAAGTTTGTTTGGGCTGCAGGGAGAAAGCAAGAAAAAGCATGACTGTATAATTTAAGGGGAAGAGTACTCACTCAAGAAGAGAGGGGAAAAAAAGTGAATTCTAGTTCCTGCCCCAATGCCTACTTAAGATAAAAATATATGGACAGTCATTAGGGCAGGGCCTGGAAACCAAGAGTTTTAGGAAGGGTGGCAGCTGTTGCAGGAAGTATGTGTTCATGAATTCGGTAAAGCAGAGCATGAGTAAGCAAGCTAAAGTAGGCAAGACATCTTTAGCAGAGGAGATTATTATTAGTCTTTTAAGGAAGCTATTTCATGAACAGTGTGATAAGGCTGGAATGTCATGGCTATTCTGATTCGGATGACAAAAGTCACTGTATATCCAGATAGTAAGTTGACTCAAGCCCTAGTCCAGCAAAGAGTTTCTGATGTAATTTGCCCCACTGGCAATCAATTACATATTTGCATAAACTGTTCTTTTTACTTCCCACTAGCAACACCAGAAATTTCCAAACAAGATCTGGGTTCAAACACTGGGGCACTGCAAAACAAACAAACAGAACTTACCAGTCCATGCCATATAAACCAGCACCAAGACTGGGCAGACCTAAGGGAATTATGAGTTATGAATGGAAGCCTATCTGTAATAGTACTATTTCAGATTAAGAAAATTCAATATGGTGAAACCAGAGTTTAAGCTGGAGAAATGTTATGCCATTTTAAAGAATATGAAAAAGGTTATAGCATCATGACAACAAAATATGCAACCTGGGGTCATGTGTCAAAGGCAGCCTTATCAACATGTTTAGCAAGCATGAAAATATACCAAATATAAGTCACATCCAATCTATTTGACCATATCATGTATGACTTACTTAAATACTAGCCTCTTAAGACTAATTTCTGTATTGAAAACCATCAACCCGTTTCAGGCATGGAGCGCAAAATATACTTCAGAAGGAATGGAAAATCCTTGTTCATCTTGGAGATCCTGTTCCTGCTCACACTTCCTGCACTCCAGAGTCTCTTGCATGAGCCCACCACTACTCTGAGTAGAACATCTGTTTCCCTAGTAGGGGTTGAAAAGAGAGGCAGTTTTAATGGTAGTGGAAGAAGTTGTATATGGAAATGTATTGATATACGTAACATGTACTATCAATGTATATTAGCTACTGGCATATTGAGCTTGGTATATCTTTTGTGGTAGTCCAAAGCAGACATCCTGCTGAATCACTAATATTAAATTTGTGTTAATTTAAGATGATATGGTTATTTTCTGTTTGCAGGAACTAAATATATAAAGTATCTGAACAAGAATAGCTCAGGTTTCACTAATTTTGGACAGATTATTATGTCTGGCAGGTTCTTGAGATGTTGAAGCCTTCCCTTGCCTGAGAAATTCCAGATCATTAGTAAAGAGAATATGCATAAATCACAGGTGGGAGAGTACAGTGTAGAGTCAAACCATTTCACCTATTTGAATGTGGTCAGAGGACAACGCAGCAAGGGGAGCAGTTATTCAGAGAAGTGAGAGAGCAGATGGCCACCAAAACAACCAGAGTAATTCTCAGGAGTAATTGTATTTTCTGCTGAGCTCTAAACATGAGTCGTGTGGGTATTTCCACACGCCCACACTTTTATCCTGACCCCATACACACATAGAGGTAAGCTGAACTTTCTGATGGGACCACTCATGAGTCCAGCTCAGCAAATACCTATGCATTTACAGGATTAGTCTTTGTATCTGAACCGGACTCACCAAGTCTGTTTTGTTGATACTGCCAGTGCTTGTAGTTGTTATTCTTTTACCTTCATTCCAAGAGAAAAGTTCTCCCCTGTCCCAACACCTCTAATCTGATGGTCAGGTGGTTTTTGGATATGTTATACCAATAAGCAAACCCATTAATGAAAAAGTACAACTGCACTGACTATTCACATTGAATAGAAAAAACACAGAGAAAAGCAATGAACAGCAACAATCAGAACACCTGAGAATTTGTTTCACCTTTTTTATTCAGACACTTGGGTATAAGACATTGTCATTCCTGACTTAAAAGAAAGGGCCAACGTGAAAACACATCTATCAAATTAAGCAGTGAAAAGTGATTATACCACAAATATGTTAACGGAAAACATTCTGTGTAAGTTGTTTAGAGTATCTGTACAAATGTTCTGTAGACAGGCCCGGACAGTTTAGGGAAAAAAGAAAACCACAAAGTACCCCTTCAGTGCTTTTAAAAGTAGTTTCCTCTCTTTATTCAGGAACATCCTGGGAGTGGCTCCTCTGTATAATGGCATTCTCAACCAGGGAAAGGGGCTGGCAAAACTACAGTTACTCTTCAGCAAGATGTTTTTGTCTAGAGCAGAAATATGCCCATTCAGAGAACTATAAGGCTGCGCTGATCAGTTCCTCAGAGTGAAGGAAAAGGATTTAACAGGAACCTTACAAGGCTCTCAGTGATATGAGTATGCACTGAGCTTCTGCAGAGGGGCAGCAATGGTCACATTGTTACCAAATCCCCTCTACTACGTAATAAAAAAAATTCCAGGATGAACAATTTCTGTTAGGTATCGGACTTTCTGGAGATGTATCAATGGGAAATGCAAGGGCTGAGCACTTCCCCAAACAAAGCATGCTGAAATTTAATTCATATACTTCATGCCTATGCAGACCTGCCTTGACTTATATAGGCATAATGAGGGGGTATATTCGAAAAACTGAGCATATATTTTTGTGAGATCAGTATATTATAAAATAATATAAAAGAGTGGTGGTACAGAGGTTGTGTCTTCTGCTCAAATGCAAAATCAGTGTGTGCTCCAGTGACGTTCCATGACTGGTGCTGCAGTAACAGATGTTGCAGTTGGGATTCATCAGAAAAGCCATAAAGTGAGGAGGGCCTGAAGACTGCAATACTCTTGTTTCTCAAGGCACTGTCTGCATTTAACAGTAAATATTCCTACCAAAATGGGTTGGTGATAAGGATTAGAACAACTGCACCTTTGAGAATCTTGTAATGTTGATGAAGTTTTTTTTATTTTGTGGTCAGAGGATTTAAGTGTCTACCCATAAGTCTTGAATTTCCTTCAAAATAAGATACAGTAATGACAGCTGGAAGCTATAAATAAAGCAGGGTTGATTACCTTAGATTTTGCAGATCCAAGTCATGAGTTATTCTCCTTTATTGTAAACAACCTTAATAATCAATAATATAGAGGCACAAAACTGAGCTCTCCCACCACATTTAAGACAATTCAGTGACCACTGTGACAATGTGTTTTCAGACATTATTACCTGAAGGTGAGCTCAGCAGTGCAGTTATCTAATGTTTACTACGCAATCCTCACTAGTTCCCTTTTATACAACACTTAATTCCCATGGATGCCTGAGAATAAAATCAGTTGCACAAGAGGCACATAGAGCTGGCTCCTAATCCAGCTGATGCAGTCCATATGGCTTTACACCAGTCTTCTGCACCAACCCTGGCACAGAGATAGGGAAGAAGGTACAGCAGGCGCTCCTATCTATTTTCTGGTATATCTGGGGTTGAACTTGGGTTCAAAGCATGGCTCTTCAACAGTCCTTTTCATCTGACTGAACAGTTTGCTTAACAGAGAATATTCATCACTAAGATAAAATACAACCTCTGGAAACAAGCACACTGTGGCACAGTCTTACCGAAAATGAAGAATTCCTACAGTTCTGAAGGAAGTTATTCTGGGATCAGAATTAAAAAGCGAGAGCAGACCAGTTATTCTCCCTGCACCACATGGTGTAGAGACCTGGACAGGCCTGAGGGGCTCCACTGCAGCCAAGGTTCCCGGGGGGACTAGGGGCTCCTGAGCGCAAAGCCAGGCACCTCAGGGCCCCGTAGGCCTGCTGCATTCCCAGCGTCGCATGCCATCTGTGTGGGAGGGCTGCAGCATAACCACAGCCTGATAGCACTTCAGCTCTCAGTTCAAAGGCAGTCTACCCTCGGAGATGCAAACAGGCAGGAAGCCAGGCAGACTTCTGGTTTTGTGAACAATTGAAACTGATTGACATTTTCCTACAAAATTTCCAGTTAACCAGCAAAGCCATAAACCCTCATTTAAAAGAAAAATAAGTCTTCAGGGAGAAATAAAGTTTCTCCTTCTTACACGAGAAGTCTTTGAATAAGAATTATTCTCCCCATCTTTAAAGGAGGAACCACATGCTTCACTAAACCTGCCAGTGTTTACCCTTGGTCCTGTTCTGAAATTCAGGCTTTTTAACTTGATATACATCTTCCTCAACAGGATCCCGCTGCTCTCTACCTCTGCACCTGTTTAACCTTCCCCAAAGCACATGGCATCCCTCAGGTTCATCACATACTAAGTTCCATCACCCATTCATTTGTTCTCATTCCTCCTAAGTCTTCTCTAAAAAACCTGATTCATCTCTACATAAATAATTGATCAAAAGTTCCCTTATATATATTCTATAGTGCAATTCTTGTTTTAAAGCAACACTTCAGACCATAACAGTCAAAATTATCAGATGGGGAAATCAACCATTCATGAAGCAAAAACATCAAAAATAAATTTAATTAAAAACTTGGATATTTAGGAGACTCACTCCCAGTTTTTAGGAAGGATTTTTTCAGTCTTCACAGTCTAATTATGCATTATCAAGAATGACTCAATTATATCTTAATCAGTGCACCTTCACTGTCTTCCTGTAATTCTCTGCTTCTTTTTCTTTCAAAAAAATCTCTGCATTCTCCTCCAAAAAGGAACCATTTACAAGTACTTTCTTCAGATTGATCACACTATTTTGAGGGGGTACCTCTGTCAATTCCTTAAGCGAGTACTTCTAAGCCAAATACTGAAATTGCTCTATACTCAAGTTGCATCATTACCTACTGACTAGTTCTACAGAGAAAGGAAAATACGTTCATCATAAACAACATCTTCACTGCATCATCTGAGTAAACAAACACCATTTTCCCTCCTCGGCTAGCATGAGGACAAAACACCATACCTGTCTTGTTCCCGCAAGAGCAAAACCAACATTATTGTTAATCCCAGGTCAGAAAAATATAGGCATTCTGAGCATGAATGACTGCTTATCAATGAAGTGACAAAAATACGCCTCACCCTTAAGTGTTTTTACGAAAGGTCTAGGATGAAAATAGGAAAGCAGTGGCAGTTTAGGAAATAAAAAAAAAAAAAACAAAAACAGGGAAAATCACTTACTGTACTTGGTTCTGCAGAGGTATTCAACACAAACATCACCCTTCCTTGTCCAGCTGCCAAGTGCTAAAGCATGAAATGAGCAGCTGTTTCCTTCAAGCTGGGGCTGTGTGTCTTAACTAGTCACATGCCCCTCCTGATAAATCTCACTGCCGTGCCAGGAGGTCAGAATCTGAAGATCATTATTCTCCTTATTAGAAAATCCTTTTCATAACAGCAGCCTTTGCTAAAGCATTTGACTGGAACGTGGCGCTATGTGCTCCATAACTTCTTTTTTTTTTTTTTCTTAATGACTAACACCAAACAGTAGATAAGCCTTAATCAACAGTAGGGGCAGCACAAATGGAAAGTTAAACACATCCCTGTCGATTGTTTCAGGTTTGTTTCTGTCTTCACAATGTGCTGTGTTTAAATTTAGGAATTTAAACTATCGGGAACAGGACAATTTAAAACACTGTGGCATTTACAGCATCTTTAAGACCACGGCACGCCACAAATGATGCGAAATATGTGAACAATCCCACTTTTGGGGATTAGTTGTACTTAAGGGGCAACTTCATTACTTTTGCGTTGGATAGTAGAGCGATGAGTGCCTTATTAATACTGGAGATCATTTTAATTTTGGTATCTAGCATTTTTACAGCACAGATTATGGGGCTGCATTGTGCCAGACATTATCTAGTCAGACTGTTATAGCCCTTTTGAGTTGGGAACTATCAGTCTAAACAGAGAGAGCAAAATGGGAAACAAAAGCATCCTTATCCCCATGTTCCCAAATGTAGGACAAATGAAGGAGAAACACTGAAGAAAGGAACAGCTTCTGATGGAATTTTCCAGGGTGATATGTAGCCATATGCTACTGAAATTCAGTTGAGACTCTGCACCTAATTCCCTTTACCTTGGTCACATATTTAAAGATATTTAGGTATTTAAGGCAAAGGCATACTGTGAATGGGATTTTGAGGGTGCGATGCAAAACATCATTTTCTGAAATGCTTAATTCCCATCCCACTTAAAGAATATACCATGCAGAAACTCTGGTGGTACTTTAGATTGAAAAGACTGACAAGACAGAGGCAATTGCCATAACTCAGTATAGGATGTGGTATTCTACTGTTTGGTAAGCAGTCCAGATCTTGCAAGATTGCACAGTCTCACTGGATTATAAAGGGCATTATAGGGCATTTTTCTGAAATACAACCTGCACCAGTAGTTAGCACTGCAGCTGAGATTTGAACAAATTCAAGGAATTGCTCCAAGTCAGATAGGTGCCTGTTGTTAAAATTCTTAAATTATAGTAGCATATCTAGCTGGCACATTCATCAGAGACCGATGACAGCCTGCAAATCACTGAAGATGAGGGTTGCAGCAAAAAAGGGTAACTCAGGTGGCTTCCTTTGACCTCACCCAGCTCTTCATATTATATAAACTCACACATGGTTACAAAACCCTGCAGCCATCAGCACTGCCAGCTGAGCCTGGAGCGGGGAAGAAGCCCTCTGTGCTAAGTCCCGTGCCTTTGGGGGTCTCTCCTCGGTATCACAGGGAAACCTCTGGGTTTCCTTGGCAAGTTTCCACAGAAAAAACCTTTTGTGCCACATGGGCTCTCATAACCCAGCCAGACACAGGTGTAGCCAGCCCAGAGGAGGACCTTGCTGGCAGTCTGGGAGGTGAAGGTACCCCCAGTACCTGCAGCCAGAGGGGCCCACTGCCAGCACCCCCAACCACTGGCCTTTCCCCGGTGACACGCCAGCGTTTGGTGCCTTGCTTGTCCACACCTGCCTCTGCGCCCACGCCCTGGTAACGCATGTAAACAACAAACCAGCGAGGAGGAAGCATCAGCTGAAAGTCTCTTCGGTTGTTGATGGCTGGGGGGAGGCTCACCCTGGTTTTCCCCGGGAGGACGAGCACGGCACCACGCCCTCCCCTCCCCGACCTTAGGCCCCTCGCAGAGGGCACCCGACGCCCTCAGCAGCAGCACTTCAGAAGGAATTCGCCCTTTGGCCCGGCATTTCCAAAGGGCAAAAGTGCACCAGGCCCGAAGGGCTGCGGTCGGGAGGCCGTGGATGTTCCCAGACGGGGTTGAGGGGCGCCGTGGGGAGGCCCCACAGCAGCCCCCAGCATCCTGAGGTCCCCGGCGCAGCCGCCCCCAGCCCCCCCACCTTGGAGGCCTGAGCTGTGGGTTTGTGCTTGAAATGCTTGAATGTAGTATGATGCCAGGCCTCTGTCCTGCATTGGTATGATGCCAGGCCTCTGTCCTGCATTGGTAAATGGGGTAAGCATGTGCAGCGCAAGGAGGAACGCTTCTGGAATAGCAGGTTAACGGCTAGGCAAACAGCAAATGTTTGCTGCAGATGTGCAGCACCATTTTGTTCCAGTGCGCAGTCTGGCCTGGCAACGTACCAACAAGTCACTCCTCTTGGCCATCCTGGGAGGCTGCACTGAGGAGGCTTCCCCAAGCTTCCTCAGGAACTTCCATCAGGACTCTAAAGAGCATCCCCATGCATGGGGCTCTGACCCTGGGGCCTTCTGAGCTGCTAAGGAGGCTTTAAAAGAGAGGTAGAGGAGTAGTAAAAACTATTAAAAAGGAGAAATAAACCCATGAGGAATGAGTTCATTTAAGTTTAGGACACTGGTGGGATGACAATTTCAAACAGGGACTGAGAGCTGCCCCTGCAGAACTGAGTTGGAAGTTCCTGCAGACCCTGGCCACAGATGGCTGCTCACAGAGCTGGCGTAAAATATCAGGTCTTGCTCACAGAAAGGAGAAAGCACTCAATGTGCTTGAGGGCACAGCCCATTGACCAAATGAGCTATCTTTGATAAATGCCATTTCCCCTATAACGCATTTTCATTGGAGATCAAGGGTAACAGAACTTTATATGCAGGTTTAAGACTAATCTTAAATTTCTTTAGAAACTTTGTTACAAAATTACTCCCTGCTGATGCTGAAGAAAACATGATTGAAATGTGTTCCATAATAGTCCACCAGTCCACAATTAATAATATTTTGCCTATTTCTCTGATTATGCAGTATCAATTGCACTCTTACATTTACCCTTTGATATCATTGATTAGATATTGGTAGTACCTGGGCCACCTGAAATAGCACACAGAACAGAGTCATCGTTTTGCACTGAATAGCTGCCTATTTTTATTTGGTAGTCATGCTCCACATGGGAACGTAATTTGATGATAATGACTGAATAGCAATACAGTTCCACAAACAACTTGGGATACACTCCCTAAAAAGAAAAGGAGCCTTTGTACTTTCTGAACTGAGTAGACAAATGTTTTTTTATGGCTCAGTAAAAAATGCCATAAACTCTGATTGCGGTTTATGCGGGAAAAAGTTTATCAGTTCCTCATGCTAAATGGACAGATTTAAGTCATCATGAAACAGAACAGAGAAATAATTTGGGTATAATTCCTGCAAATAAGTCACAAAAATTTTGTGGAGGTTTCTTTTTTCCTGTTCTTTTCTTTTCTTTTTTTTTTTTTTTTTTTTTTAAGAAACAGCAACATACAAAAAACCCAAGGTAGCTAATGCAGACACAATGAATATAATGTTGTGTTCTTCTATCTATCAGATGGCATCTTCTGTATGACAAGCTTTGCTGTTTGTTACACAACAGTATATTAGATTCTGTTGAGAAAACAACTGGATTGAAAAGGGTACATTTTTCTCTGTGGACATTGATGCCTCAAGTAAAAACTAAGAAATGAACATAGATTTCTCAGACATGCTATGAGAAATACTTAACAGGAACAACAAAAATGAGTACAGTTAGCACTGAGTTGTGACAGGGATGGGTGCATGTAAGGTTAAAATTTTAATATCAAATAGAATGGATAGCTTTTGGAAAAGTCGTAGAGAACTGAAGAATGGAACAGTTGCCCATTTTGGTTCAGTTTGAGATCAGGAAGTTGTTTGCTTTTATTGATGCTGGATAAATGGATCCAAAGCCTCCTCTTACTGTAGGAGAGGCTTTATTTCATGGCTTGTTTTTAGCTATTGTTTCTCTTATTATTTTAGACATACTTGGCTATGTCTTGCTTATGTGTCATTTAATTAACTTTAGGTGCGTTCATTTATAAATTGATCATTGTTAAAGAGCTTATCTCAGCATCATTGATACTGTGCAAAATTTTGGAATATAGGCTTGTTATCTGAATATGGCAGTTATGGACAGCTATTTTGTGGGTTGCCTGAAAGTGTCTTTTTCTGTTAACGTGTTCTGGAGTTTACGTAACAGGGGCTAAGACTCTCAGTGGCTATAAATGTAAGGTTATACTAACTACAAGTCTCTGTTACTACATTCGTTGCACTATGATTTGACTGCAGCCTTTTAGAATATGTGGAATCCATAACTAATAAACAGTGCCTGGTTTGCTGGTCTACCTCACTGCTTCTGATATTATATAGCCTTCACTATCAGCAGAATTGAATGAAAGCAGACCATGGAAGGCTTCGCTAGACAGGATGTTTTATAAATACCTAAGTGCGATTAAAAAGTCTGCTATATATAGTCCAACAGCTCTTACACTAAGCTATCAGCTAAAGGGCATTTGAAGGATATAATGGAAAGGAAATTTTGCTGAAAATATTATATACACCTCTAAACTTTACATTACATTTCTGTTTTAAACTTCTATAGGCTGTGTATGTCCCTAGCAATCTAAGTTAATTCCCAGTTCTTCAATATAATGCTCTAGGGGGCACAGGAGTACCACAAATGTACTGTGTCCTTCCCTTTTCATACCCAAGGGTATGCCCAGTAGTCATGTTATGGCTAAGAAGGCAAGAGCTGAGGAGATAAGGTATCATCAGATTAGGTCATCCTTAGGTATGATCCTTGAAATCAGTCCTTTCTCTCTATAAGCAATTACGTCATAGGTGGAGCCTATAGCAATGCCTAGAGTTAAGGTTGCTGGTTGCTTTCCACTGGAAAAAAAATGGTTTTTAGTAATTTAAACTGAAATTTGATATGCTGTGTGTCTGCCTGAAATGTGGAGTTTGTGAATTAAGCTAAAATATCTGATAATTTCATTCTCAGAAATAATGGAGGGAAAAAATTGTTGTGCTCTGTTAAACATTTCTTCCAAGTGTGGTATTGATAAACAATAACACTTCTAGGCTCTGAAGTACATACCTGCCTTTGGACAGATCAGTTGCATCATGGCAGGGAGTAGGGGATTTTTTTTGTTGACCTAGTAAACATTCAGTCCAGTTGTAAGCTTCTGACTAATGTTTTCACTTGCTTAGTAGAGATTTGGATGTTTGTTACTGTGGCTGCTGAATTCTCCGGGGATTAAGCCACTCTGCCAACAGTCCATGCCCCCAGTGCTTCTCATGCCATGTTCCAGGGGGGCTCCTACCTGTCCTTCCTGCCATCTTCCCAGAACTTTTGGATGACTTAGTGTTCTCCTAAGCACTTGATCTGCATAGTGGAAAACTCAGAAGCAGTATGCCTGGAATGGAGGGGAATATGGAGAAGGGGTTACTGGAGTTAGGAGGAAGGAAGTGCAGTGAAGGTGCTAAGGTGCAGAAGAGGTGCATAGGAGAGGAATAGAATAGAATATTTCAGTTACAAGGGATCTACAATGATCGTCTAGTACAACTGTGAAGCGCAGATATCTAAGAGTAAAGGAGAGAGAATCCAGGAGGTACAGATGGGAGGTGGAAGGATGAAGTTTGATGATAAGGGTGGATTGTATAAGAGTGGTGGGAATGGCATGATCAAATCACTTAAGGCAGCCTTTTCACTCATGTATGTTACTGGTGGCTCCACTCTCCTTTTCCTTCTTTCCTCTTGATGTCCAGCTTAGAATCTGAGCTCTGGTTTGTGGAAATGCTGTGCAGTCAGAGCTGTAAGTTAATGGTAATTGTGCCTTAATTTATGTAATGTTTTCTCTGAAGAAGTACAGGGAGATACCAGATTTTAGGGATTACAAATTTGGCATGAAAAATAGGGGATAGTCTTAATTTATGTGTACCTTTGGTCCTCAGATTTAGAAAGGAGATGACAGTGACTAATGGGGTGAATGAAAACCTCAGACCTACTCAAACAAAAATCAAATCCACAAAATCAACTCTCTTTCTCCCTTATTCCCTCCCTCACAAAGCCCACAATATTCATGGAGAAGATGGCAATTTAGAGTTCCTTCCTTATATCAACATATGTAAGAAATTTTAATTAGAGATGGACTAACATTGTTTTGCGCTGTGAATACTAAAGGGTAGTGGCATTGCCTCTGCTGAGGAACAGGGTGAAATTGTGCCATGCAGTCAGAGCAGGTGATAAGGACCTCTTCTGTAGCAATAAATATATTAGTGATTGTTTAACCAACAAAGCGAACGCAGCAAAGCAACAAAAGCTCTTTGTTGTCTATTACCAACTAAATTGAATAGTTATATTCCACGGGGTGGATGTGCTCATTTCAGAAGCAGAGCTTGAAGAGTGTGTTCCTGTAGTTCTAGACCTAGATGCAGTAGCACCACCAAGCACAAAACCAAATCTGTCATAAATGGTGGTTTTTTAATACTACCTTGATTGTTCTGAAGTTGAAGATTTCTAAACAAAGCTGATCATTTAGAAGAGATCTGTTTTCTAGGTTTCTCCAGCCATCCTCTTTGTGAATAATGTGCTGAACAAGGGTGGAGCATTGATGCAATGTTGAATGTACAGTGGCTCTCAGTTTTTGTTGTCTTTTCTGCATCTGGTAAGTTTCAGCTAATCAGCAGTTCCTTTAGCATTTAAAAATCTTCAACAAGTATTTTTTTTCCACAATTGATGCAAATGAGTACAAGTGAACAAAAGTATGACATCGGTGCTTTTTTCATAGCTCTTCATTACATCCTCTCTCAGACATGAAGTGGAATAATTGTTGCACAAAAAGTTTCAAGTCAGTGAATGTATGTTTTGTAATGCATTTATTTTTGTTTTATAGAAAGTACCTGGCTTTCTGCGACTTTTGTATTTTACTTGTCTCTCCTATTGTAAATTCAACTACTTTCAGCTTTATCTTGTATAAATCACCTCTGAGTATGTCTTTCACTCAAAATGTACATCGGAGAGAATGTTATTCTGCCAATTTTGCATTATACATAAGTAGTGAAAAATGTTTTTTCTGTTTTGTTAATTTTGATGTACATGTTGTCACCACTGATGTCACAGTGGTTCTTGGTTCGGTAAGTCAGTCTCTTTTCGGTGAGGCAGCATGAGCTGGTACTGAGTATCAACCTGAAGCAATACATCCCACCTTGCAGCTTGACATAGTCTATTTGCATTGACTTTACAAGAGTGGAAGCAATGGAGTCTGGTAACAGACCCAGAAAAGAGCAAAAAACCAAGCCTGTTTCCTTCCTCTCCCTGTTTCCTTCCTCTCCCCAGAAGAAAACAGAACATTTTTTTTTCCTGTTTCTGTCAAAATATTAAAAAATAATGCACTGCTCCTTTGTAAACAATAACACTTTAAGCTTGTGCTTGCACTGTAAAATGAGGCATGGCCTGCAAATGCCTACCCTGCTAGAACTGGCAGGCAGGGTCTCCACTAAGTCCAACACGCAGCATGTTTATCAGTCAGACTACGTTATCCAGCAACCTGTCTGAGATCTTCTGCATGACATGCAAACATCCTGGGGCTCATGCTTCCAAACTTACTGTGAGATGAGTGAATTTGGATCCATCTGTGCCTTCTGTGTACTCTCTGAAGTACTCGGTGCAAAGACGAGAGAGGGACTATTGCTTCCATGCTCATTAGTTGTGAGGAGATTTGCTTATTATAGTCACAACACTTAATATTTTTGTATGCCAGAGGCCCTTGGGGCCAAGGTCTCTGTATATGTAACTACTACATTTACTACACTTGGTTGAATCTAGGCCTTTCTCTGTTGCTAATGTTCCAGTTTCATGTCTCTTAATGGTATGAGGACACTATCCTGCTTTTTTATCTTATTTCTGCTTTTGATTATTGCTCACCCTCCTACTTTAATAGAGTAGATGTGAATGAATAGAATAGAACTATAGTAGAATGATGTGCTGTGTCCAGAATTCCATATAGGTTTTGTTGCAGTATACAAACTACAGCATTATATGAAGGCAATATGGAGGCTCCTTCTTTTAAGAGAGAAAGAAGAGACTAGCCATGACTGAGAGGAAGGTCAAGCAGCTTGGAAGAATTCAGCATTAGTCCACTCCCCTCCCTTGCCTCTTTCCATTTCTGAAATTATAAAGAATACTTTGTAGTTCAGTTGAGATTGAATGCTATTTGAGTTTTGCCTTTAGTAATGAGCCAGCTGGTCTTTGAAGATTTATCTTTGTCTCCATCCTCCCAGGATAATTGTGGTCAAGTAATAATCCTCAATAACAATGATACACTATCTTGGAAAAATAAGGTATGTTAGGATATAAAGGACTCTAAGAATGCTAAGCTATCTGAACAGAGATGTTGGTACACATTAATTTTTGTTCTAACTAAAGTGACATACAGCTTTGTAATGTAAACTATTATGAATTAATTAGTGGGACAATGCCAGACCTGTTAGCTTGACAGAACATTAACCTCTCCCTACAAACTGAGTTATTGTGCATATGGTTGAATCACGTTTGTAGAGCAGACTACCCACAGTGCTTTGTATCACACCATAACTGCTGTGGCTCTTTGCTACATTTGTGCTCTATTGACCAAGTCAATTCTTTGCAGTACTGGCAAAAAACTGGCCAATTTGCATTTTCATATTCCTGGAGGTGTATGGTCCTGCATTATAGAATTGTTACAGCAGGGCTATATTTTGCATTGTGCGGTTGCTTGAGTCCACACAGTGTTTGGGGACCACTGCTACAAACTGGTCTGCATTACTAAACAGGTGGCTGAGAAGGGTCATTTCAGAGATGATATCTAGTGCACAAATGAGAGCAAATTGCTGAAATGAGTTTACCGAAGAGCTAAGGACTGAAACATGGTAGTGTGCTTGCCATTTTCCCCTGCTGCCAAGAGTTGGGACAGGTTTCTCCTTCCCTTATGGTACCTCTGCTTCCCAGGAAGTACTGTGCTAAGTAATAAGGAGATTGCCAACCCTGAAACTCAATGGAAATAGGAAGAAGATAAAGACAAGAATACTTCTCAAAGTCAACATGTCTTTTTTGTGCTATCCCAAGACATGAAGATGGTTACTGAACATGCAGGCTCCTTGGAGGAATCTTTAAGCCAGTGTGTCCTATTGTATTTTTATTAAATTTTTCTATGAACAAACATTGGTAATACTATGTCATATAGTGGAGTTTTACTTTGTTCTAGGTGTTCTGTGAATACAGTCACTTAGGATGCATATCAACTTCAGTGTTTTTAGGCTCTTAGTTGTGTAAAGCACAGGCCAGCCCATTTCCTCTAGCTGTGTTTTCAAAGAAGCCCTGGAGGCTGTACGTTCCAGCTCCTCTGTTCTGCTGCAGTGTGGGAAATCCTTTGTAGTCAAAGGATCTTTGAATCCTGGGAACAGAATATGAATTGTGGGCAAGGTGGACTTGTACTCCAAGACAACCTTTCTTGTTCCACCTCCCTTGTTTTTTTTCTTATGACCGTATATTGAATCCTTCCACAGCACTGTTCTGCTGTTGTGTGTTCATGTAATATAAACCCACTGTTACTGGTCCTTATAAAGGAGGCCCCAGGTCAAGTCTCCCACATTTTCTCTTGTCTTCTGTTCAAATAATAAGTCTTTTTAAAGTGTCTATGTGTGTTCAAGTGATGATAAGAGATTTGACAATGTCATTTCTGCTGTATGTATTGATTTGGTTAACACTTCCATGTCTTATTTGCTTCTGAGCAGTGGCTCCTTATTTTGTACCACAATTTGCACGTGGTCTGTGGGAAATGAGAGAACCAAAGGCAAAAAATACAGCTGCACTTTGGCATGAAGATTGACTTGTAAAGCAGCTTTTTCATTCATCCCTGCTTATGCAATAGTACTTCTCTAGTCCACTAGAAGAGTAGGAAAGCAACCAAAGTGAAGTTAATGGCTTATTCTGATAGCACACAGACTTCTGGGATAAACAGTCCATCTTCCATACACACATTGACCTTCACCCTTGGGCAGTAAGCTGGTACAAAGTGTGTGCAACATTTAATTCCTGTTTGAGCTAAGGGATTTGTGTCAACTTGAGCAATTCTCACTGTAGTGAGTTGCTACTCAGGTGTGTAGAACACCATGATCTTCCCCTTTTGTCTTGAACATACTATATCCATATGTTCTGTTGTAAGCAGGCAAGCTTTTGGGTTTCAGACAAGAGGAATGGTAAAATTAGCATGCTGTGTTTGAAGTCAGACTAGATGATCTAGTGACTCTGCCTGGCTTTAAATTTTATCAGCCTGGTGAAATAATTTTGCTTGAAATCAATGGGACTACTCATGCTTAAATTTAAGCACCTGTATAAACATTTGCACGAGTCAGGATGTTATTCAGCACATAGTTTTTTAGACTTTATCAAAGAAATTATTTTTTAGCACTGACATTTCTGTTTTAAGTGTTGAACAGCTGCTTCTCTTTGTAGAACTATTTTGATGCTGTCTAATATTGAGCCTTGATTTCTCAATGGGTCTTAGCTGGGTTTCTTTTTATGTTCTCTCTCCCCCAGTTCTGCTTTTTGAGTGAGACTACTGTAGACATATGTTCTCAAAAAAATCTTGCTTTGACTGCCCCAAACAGACACTCTGGTACTTCTAAGTTTCTGCTTTTTTTTTTTTTCCTGGTAATGTTAGCGGGCTTGACTGTGACTTGGAGCACAAAGCTCCCTTGTAAGAGTGTCTGGTGTAGTGAAATAGGGGCTTAGGGAGAAATTAAGATACTTACTCTGGAGCAATTGCATGAGGAATAATAAATCCTACTAAACCTGAGCTAGCTTTACATAAAAGTGTGACATGGTTTGTCTGTCACCCGAAGTGCATTATTTTTCAAGTCATGTGATTTTTCTTTAAGTCAGTCAGCTTTTCTGGAACCAGAAACCCACACTGCCCACAGAGTAGTGACAGTTGACTGAAGTATTGATTTGACAACCCTAGACTTCTTTATATCTCCTGGCAAAATAATGGCAGGGTTGAAAGCATGTGAACCTCCACTTCCTCTGCTATATCAAATTCTCCTATTTAATTTTTAGCTTGGAGTCTTAATAATTGCAACCCTGTTAGTACTTGTGAACACTCAAAAGTGTTTATATGCAAAGACTCTCCCGCAGAGTAGTTAGACCCTAGCAGGTAGTAAGATTTTATAAGGTGCAGGGGTGTAAATTTCATTCTAAGGATTTCTGGAATGATTGTATCTTCAGGACAAAAGTCTCAGTTTGCAAACTCTGAACTCATGAACTTCTGAACTCTTGCAGTTTTGAAACAAATCTTTTTATGTGTGTGTTTTTTTCCCCTAAAACTGCTACTTCTGTGACTATGTAAGGCACCTTCCATTTTTTAAACTAAGGTTACTAACTCTTGCAATTACAGAGACAAGCTTGAAAACACTGGCCTCACTGATAGAAAACCTAACAGTAATTTCTAAGCCAGGTTTTTCCCTAAGACAATCTTATTTGGAAACTACATAGTATATTTTGAGTGCTGTTAGCCATACTGCTGACACATTTTCCCTGATTCTGAGCAGCTTTGAGCCTGTCCTAGATGATGAAATGGGAGATGGGATTGAAGAAAAGAGTAGAGTAGCTACAAGCTACTGCCATATTCCCCATACAGCATACGATAAGAAACAAATTAGTTGAGTAGCCCTTGGAGTTAGGTTGTCCTTATCTTCAGAATAAAAAACTGTTCTCAGTGGTGTGAGCAACTCTCTTGGTTTCAGGGGGTTTCTGTCTGTGCCTCTCATCAGAATTTGTTCTGTTAATTCTTCATTAAGGATATGAATTTATTAAGAGTATTAATTAGGAAATTTCTAAGTACCACCTATAATATCTTTTACCCAGATAAATGTGAAAGTGCATCAGTACATTATTTTATCACCTCTTCCTGTGTAATTATATTGTGACTGGCTGATTTGCAAATGATCTTCTCCTTATAGTTAAGCAACAGTCTCTGTTTTGCTACATTCATGCAGTGATACTGAGCTTTAAAATAATGTTGCAGATCTGAATAAATTTGAATGACCCTGTGTTTGCTGTTCAGTTGCATTGCAATAGCTGTGCAACTGATACCTTGTGGAAATGACTGCAGAAATCGCAATGCTTCTTTGCTTGGGTATTTATCTGCAGGTTTGTCTCCATTCCCTCCATCCATCCTGTGAGTTTTACAAAAGCTTATCTAGTGTAACAGTGGTTAAACAGTTTAATCTTACATTTTTAAGGTAAGACCTTTTTTTTTTTTTTTGTTTCTGCTCAGTCTTTGTGCAGGGGAATCAGTTACTGAAATTGAAAGCAAGGAATGCTACCTGAATGAGAGCATGCTATGCTAGCTATTCAAACTGCAGCCTAAAGAACTTTCTCTTGCAAATATCTATATAGGCTTTTATTTTTACACCCATTACAGGTGTTTTATTCTTCACAAGACCAGGCTTATAACCTGTTGGAATTGAGAATTACTGTAAATAATTGAGTCCTTTGAAATCAAAGAAAGAAAAGCCTGATCCTTTCTATGACTAACATCTGCTTCATTGGAATTGCTGCTTGGCACCTCCCTGGGTCAGATTTTCAGCTGACTGCTGCTGTTTACAATTGTCCTATCGCAGCTTTTCACCTACATAGATGACATCCTGCCTTGCTATCTTCACAATAACAGACTCTAAACATAATAGCATCCTACGGGGATACAGTAGAATAACAACACATCACACTTCCTTTTTACTCACCAGTAACTTTTTACAATAAACCACTAATCCTAAGCAACATCTGAAAAACAAATGAAAAATCTGAATGGCATATGTGTAGAGGTAATGTGTTAACACCAGTGAGACTTAACACAAAGGTTATTCTCATACATCGTTCAAAGATGATGAAAATTGCATGATGAAATCCTGAATCTAGTATTCTACAGCTTCTATCCTCCTTATCCTCCTGCCTTCAAATCACAACAGCATTTCCTTTGTTAGAAGAACAAAATACATGTTGGAAATTGAAGAAATCAAACACAATCTTAAAATAACTTTGTATCTTTCCCTCTTAAAAGTCTGTCTTGTTGATGCTAATTCAATTAATTAATATGGCCTGTACACTGGTATGTCTTAAAATGGAGCTTTTTACACATGCAGTCATGATAATATAACTGTGTATAGTATCTGAAAATAAGCAGATAAAAAATTTCTACTCACATTCTACCATCAGTTTAAATTAGACCTCAGAATGGCAACTACATGATATTGTAATGCAAAACCACAATGAATAATATATATCTATCTATATTTTTATGTAAGCACACACACAAATTACCTGCCATAATAAATACTAAAAATATAGAAACTTTCAGGTACTTTATGTACCTCATGAGTATTAAAACTAAATTCTCACAAAACTTCAGTTAAAAATTACATACGTTTTGAAATGTTTATGTATTCTAAATTAACACATCTTATATAAATATATATTACATATGCTTCTCCCTCCCTCTCTCTGTCTAATTCTATATATTTAACCTAATGCAGAGTTGACTTAATTATTTTTCTTTGGGGCATATAGTTACCATCAACATTGCTCTAGTACTTGATCACAGATTATAAAATGAACACAACATGGGTGTGGAAAACAGCAAAGTTATCTTATGGATACATGGCAAAGGCTTCTTTTGCTCAAGGAAAGTTCTGAAGAATCCATACCTGAATTCAGATTTCTTTATCTAAAAATCAGATATCCTGACAAACTTTTATCTAAAAATCAGATACAGTTCCTTCTTCAAAATCCATTCTGTTTTCATTTATCAGTCTGGGCACATCTGAAAAGACCTAGAGAATGCAGCAAGCAGAAATGCCAGAAGGAGACACTTACCTTAATTAGATAGGTATCCAACTTTCAGCACACTCCTTTCTGTAGAGTTCTTCTGACAGTGTTGAGACGCTGAGATTATTTGCTGCCCAGCAGTGTCCTGTACGTGACTCTTGCACTCAGGAGCCCTGGCAGGGCCCTGGAGAGAGAAGCAGGATTGTGCTCTGTTCACTCCCAGCAGCTTCACTGAGGCTGGGACTCTTTTGAGCTCAATTAGTTCTAGATTGTTTGGCTAAATGGCAGTCCCACTTCCTTCTATTCTTTCCCAACTTAGTTTTCCTGCCTCCAGTGGTGCTTTTTCCTTTCTTTGGACTATAAATAGGCCTGCCACAACACAGTCTGTAGCAGTAAGGAAGGCAGGAAATGCATTTAAACAAAGGAAAGATCTTAGGTTTTTTTGCTCTCACCCACTAATATAAATAAAAGAATTTGATAAAGATTGCTCTTCAGACACAGTTCTCTTGCATGAGGAAAGCACTTGTTCAACAACATGCTAGAATGTCATCTTTTGTACTCTACAAAAAAATGAGGAGACATAGTAGCGCTAGGCCTTTTGACCTTAGTCTCTTGAGTAATTATTACTTCCCGTATGTATTTGATTTTGATTAAATCTTGTTTGACACTGAAGAGTTGGAACAAAGATTTTCTTTGGTTTAGAAAAGAGGATAAAGATGGCTAACATGTTTTAGGATGGCAAAATAGGTGTTACAGGAGCTGCAGATCTTGCATGCTTAAGAATGATGTCTAAAGCCTGTGAATCATCACTTCATCTGAGTATTTTCTCCCTTAGTGACATTTATCCTGCAGCCTCAAACCAGAGACTAGGAGATTGGAAGTGTTTAAGCAAACTAAGTGCATTTACATGCAGGAAAACAGAATTGTCATGCATGTATTCAAGGAGGATGGATGTGCAGCTATAGCTCTTGAATAGCAACTATGTTAAAATCCTCAGGTATGATTTATGAATTAATTTGAGCTAAAGAATTATTTTGATGGGCTTTGGGTCAGTTTTTTGATCAGAAGCTTTCTAATTTTAATTATTTTCAGCTTAGTGGTTTTAAAAATACATACCACGCTTTCAAGGCCCTGTCAAGCTTTAAAAAAAAAAAAAAGTAACCATTTCACATTATACTCTATTAAGATGATAATATAGTACTGTACTTACCTGGCTGTTTATCTCTTCTTCCTATTCCCACTTTTTCTCCTGTCTGAGGTACATGCCTTTCCTTCAGTTTATACAAATGATGTAAATGGCTCTAAAAAAGCTTTCTGCTGGTCTTTACAGTGGTAGCTTCATGTTAGAATAGCAGTGCGCTTATTGAAGATAGTTAAGATTGTAGGGCATGGTTTGGGGTTGCTGATTAGTGGGAAGGTAGAGACTTAAAAGATAGATGTTGCTATGTGGACAAGTAATTTTTCTTCTGTTTAAGATTTGTATGTGAAATATACACATAGGAGTCCTGCTGAAAGTGGTGAGAATTAAAGACCTGTGGCATTTCAGGAATTTGGAAAAGGTTTAACCTTTTGTTTCAGTCACATTGTGTAGGCAGTGATCATGACTGTTAGCTAGTGTGGAGTTTTATGGATGAATTTACCATTCTGTGTTAGCTTTAGGTAGACTAGATGATGCCAGGCTTACACCAGAGCAGTTTATATAAAAATCAAGAGCATCTTCAGGAAAGTGCCTGCCTTGCTGAGAACTTTGCAGAGATCCTGTTTCTCATTACAAGAATGTGATTGTTTATGAAAAGAGACATACAAGTGGTGGGTAAATAAACATTTTTTCTGATTTCTTGAAAATTAATAATAACTCAAAGCCGAGGTATTCCTTGAAAGTACTTTTTTATAAAGTTAAACCAAAATGGAATGCTCCAAACGAAACTCCTGTCAAAATCAGTAATTTATAAAGGACCTGAAAATTAAAATATTTGATCTTTTTTAATATCATAAATTAATATTGGTAATTAGCAGACAGATCTAGAGTCTTAGGAAGATGTCAATCTTTGCAGATCACATACTACAAATCTGACAAAGAGAAATACAATTCTTTGTAGTGAACAGTGGGTCAAATACTGACTTCAGCTGAAGCACAGAACCAGTTTTAGCTAAGATTCTGTTGTGGAGATGGCTGAAGGCAAGCTGCAGTCTTTCTGGCTCTTTCAGACCTTGGACCAAGGCTGAAGGATTGGCAATGTGTAAAAGTTGATTGAATTCATTATTATGGAGCAGCTGCGGAATAGGCCTAACTAACCTTGTTTCTGCAAAGTTGATCTCCACAATATAACAGCACTAAAATGTGAAGCTGGTTAGCAGTATTTCACTTGTGCATACCTTTATTCAAATGTAGTTTAGTTTAAATCTTAAATCTGCTCAGTGAGTTGCTAGTGGTTACAGACTTGAATTTGCATCACACGTTCTGTGTGCTGGGTGCGGTTAGCACCAAGCACTGCCAGAGCCCGGGAGAGGCTTAGTCTTGAATAGCTGCTTGCCTTGTGCCAACGCGGTGCCAGTAGAGCCCAATTGCAGGAGCCTGCTTGTACTGGTTTTGCTGGTAGCCTTTCTTTCAAACACACACATCTTTTCGTAATGTCATTCAAAACATCTCCAAACATTAGAAATAGAATGCAAGGTTAAAGCAGGATTTCTCTCCTCCGTCATTCTGACTTTGCACACTGGAAGAAATTGTCACCCCCATTTTTCACTCCCACTTTGTCCTTGCAGGCTCGAGTTGAGAGTCTGTCTTGAGAGAGGTCTTCAGAGTTTCCACTTGAGAGTTTCCTTTGGGGATTGATCAGGTAGCTGGTGGAGCCACAGGAGAGCTAGGAGCAGAGTGAGAAACAGTTGCTGATGGCAGATGCTTGCAAAGTGCAGTTAAATTTTTCTGTGTCAAAGCAGAAGAGATGTATTTTATCTGACAACCTCATTTTTACTCATCTTTCTTAAGCATTAGCCTCTTGGACAAGCAATGGCTGCACAAGCAGATGCAGAGTAACACTGTGATGCCCAGAACGTGTAGGGATGTTTTTGGTGCCCTGGTATTCAAAGCATCTTGTCTTCACAGTTCATTTACACTCTGCGCCCTGAAAATACATGCATGTGTGCATGTGTTAAGGATGTAAGCAAACTATTCAGTGAGTTCTTGTGTGCAGTCAGCTTGTTCATGTAAAGAGAATCATGAATTCTTTACCACAGAAAACTTAGACTGAGCTATTCCATGGCAGCAGGACAAAACCACTGCTTTTTGTAGGACCCCTGAAAGGGGCTTTGCACAAATAATTTTGATTTCTACCAGTGAGCCACAAAACATGACTCTAGATGCTCTGATATGGTTTCCCCTCAGTGCTGATTACTGAGTTAGCTCTAGCTCTGCATCTGGCTTTTCACAATTAGAATTATAAAAATGGTATCCAAATTCCCATGAAATTGGAATATGGAAGCTTTTCAGAACAGCTTCCAAAACAAAAAGCTGAACTACCTGAGCCTTCTCCACTGCTTTTATGCTGCCCTTGTGCTGCTGAGCAGTGTTGTGTTACACCACTCTTTCCACTGACATCAGTGGGAATGGGTTTGACATAAAGTCTGCACGAGCAGGGCAGCGCACTCTAGTTGGTCATGCCTATAATTCATTAAATAGCTTGAATTCTTTATAGTGTTATTTCTGTCTCTCTTCTCAGTTGTCTCCTGCTTGCCTTCATGTTTCATTGCCTCACGGAATAAGTTGCAAAAAATTACATAACTTTTCCTGGTAAAACTATACTGAGGAAGAAACAATAAACTGGTTATCTCATATAGCTCTTGTTTAGTCTACCTGACTTAACACCATGGAAATCACTTGTCTGAGTAGTATTGAGTAAATTATAAGGACACAGACTTTCCTTTTGATTTCTGATCCTGTTAAACACAGATGGTCTTTCTGGACTGCAGTGCAGGCCAGGGGCCAGGTCCCTAGCTTCTATAAATTGGTGTTGCTCCATCAGCTTCAGTGAAGCGACACTGATTTGAGCTGTCTGGGGAATCTGGCCAATTGGTTTTAATGGGTCTGTGCCAGTTGAGAGCAGCTGAGGAGCTGTGAGTTTAAGGGCCTTTCTAATTCTAGCTTATGTTCACTGCATAGAAAATGTATTGTTTTCCTTGTCTCCGCCACTCAAGCAACTCATCAAACATAGTAATATCCCAACAGATCTGCTGCTTACAGCTATGGGGCAAGCTGAAGAACAGTTCATTGTGATCTGAAAAAAAAGGAAGTCAGGGAAAACCACAGGTCAGACTCGAGTTGTGAGTCAACCTACACGTAGAAGATAATGTGCTGGTTGTCTGCCCTGTGTGTTTGTAGCCTCATGAGGTTAGCACAGTTGTGATCTGTAGTCCCTCATGCCATAAACTATCTGTGTTTGTTTTAGATTGGTTGTGTGGAAATGAAGGGAGAACATGAATAGAAGTCTAATTTGTTTTTTACCTTCTTGCTTACCAAAACACAATGTATATTTTTTTCTCTGTACCTTAAACAAAGAACATGCATTAACCCTGATGGCAGCATAACAGTGAAGATTAAAGTTAAAGCTGCATTTACAAAATGTTGAAGTTCTTAAGGCCCAAACCTTCTGTACATCCCCATATCTTCCCTGTGATTGATTTCTGTACAAACAACCAGGAATTTAAAGCTTTTAGGGAGGTGGTGACAGCAGGAAACATTATCTCCATGGTATTGATGAGGAAATAGAATAACTTGCCACAGGTCTCACAGGAAGTAATACTTTTATCTGGAAAGCTTATTCTGTTGGTTGTTTCTGCTTTTCATCTTCCCCCCCCCCCCCCCCCCCCCCCCCTGTATTTTACATGTCTCCTATTCCCTTTTCAGTCATGTCTTTGTATTCAAGATTCTTTGCATTCTACTTCTTAGGGTCTGTGTAATTTAGTCTAGCAGGGTTGATCTTTGCTTCCAGCCACCTCACGATTTCATCTTACGTTCCCACTTGTAAAATTTTCATGCAAGCACCTTGTGTTTTCTCCCCCACTCATGAGAAGCTGCTATGAACATCTGCAACATTACCTCATTGTTCTTCTGAAAAACTCTCCTTTGTCCCACTGTCCTCTGAAATAGTCAACACTGTTGCTGCAGGGCAGCAGGTGGTGTTTTGTGCCAGGAAGGTAAAAGGGGCTACTTAAAATTTCAGCAGGTTCTTGAACTGTCAGAAATTATCTCCAACAAGTTCTTTTGGTGCTGCCTGTCTTTGTGGGTGGCTTCTCTGCATTCCTGGCTGCTCAGGTTGCTGCATCACAAGTTCCCATTCCTGACTGCATCCCTTGTTTGTACAGGGTGGGCAGCTGCTCTCACTATTACTAGCATTATCTCATTATCTCCTTGTATACTTTTTCCACCTGTATCCATCTTATTTTCTCATTTTATACCTTTGTTGACGAAAGGTCTTTTTTACAGCACTTGGCATAACAAGGCGCCCACTTTTGACTCTCATGCACTATGACTCAAAGGTATTAGTAATGGATAGAAGACCTCAGGCATTATAGTCCTGCACTTCAGCCTTTAGATGTTTGATCTCAAAAGCCCTCTTTTCTACTCTTGTATTTATTTTAATGTGTGTCTTTTAGAATTTAAGTTTCCAAGAAAAAAAAGGTGAGAAAACATATAGCAGTGACAAATTGTTTCCTCCTTTGTGTATAATATACTAATAAAAGAGCAATAATGTGTTTTACAGGTAATGCATCTCTAGCAAAAAGATTTCCCTACAGGAATCTGTTAACTTTTTCATGGTTGCTAGAAGCTGGGTGCACACCATTTTACTTATCCCTCGTAGCCAGGTGTAGATTAGGAAAGAAAATACTTAAAAATGTCTAAAATCCATCTGCTTCTTGTTAGACTGATGGAGTTACGGTCTCATTTATGCTCGTTTCCCCTTGCTGTAATTCATTGACCAAGATGAGTTACTTTCCCCATATGTCAGTGTGAATTTACTCTCCTGTGGTTTCCTTTGCCTCTTTTCCAAGGGGCTTCCATTCGCTGACCAAACATTTCTGGATTTCAAGGTGTTGCTTTCCTGTATCTGCCAGAACAGGGAGGCAGGTTAAATTGTGCTGAATGCTGTTGTGTCAGCTTATAGAAGACACTGTAGTCCAAGCCCCTTTGCTCCCATTTGAGGTAGGGCAGTCTGTACTAAATGGCTTTTTGGGGTATAGCTACACAGTTCTCTCTTGGAGTCTGGGTCATACTGACAAACGGGCTCTTCTGCTGGAGCGGTGAATTGAGCACCATAAATCATACTGGATCATGGACCCCTTTTCTGGCACATGCGCTGGGAGGGGAGGGGACTGATTTGCCCTGCCGCAAGGTGACATCTCTTCAGTGCCAAATCTCTGTTGCTTGCACCTGTCTTGAGAGCAGCTGACAGCCGCAATCTCCTGTTCTGAAAGGAAGAGGAAGAGTTGCTCCTTCACAGTTCCTGTCAGGTGCTGTGATAGCATGTCACCTCCTGGCTGACAGTAATAGGGCCTTTGAGAGGCCCCAGGGGACAGAAATAGCAGTGTGTGCACTGACACTCCCTAACCATGAGGTTTCTCCAGTGACTGCAAAGGGACGAGGATCACGCAGTGGATGTCCGTTTTGTTGTGTTGGGAAGATGAGTGTCTGTTTGTGGTGTTTTTTTCCCTGCGTTCCTAGGAATTGTTCCAGTGCAGTTAATGCTTTCCCTATCTCCTTGACCTGCATGTATGAGCTAGCTTTACATGAGCTAGACCAGCTGCTCACAGCCTGGGGTAGGAATTTTGTGGTGCCAGGAGATTAAACAGTTTATTTCTCATACATCGGGAAGAGTCCTCAGTGTCAGTCAGTTGGGCTTTTTAGGTGACAACTTTTACCTTAGGCTAATGGGTGTTTTAAAAATACCCGTTGTTAGACTCTAATTGCTCTGCAGGAATCTTTTAAATTTCTAGCATGCTTTTACTCGAATTTTGGGGTTAGGCTTTTTAGTTGCTGCTGTGTTCTTTTTCTGAGGCTTCACATTTCACATTTCTCCCATTGCAGAAACACAGATTCTGTCTTCTTGGAGCTGTTTCTTAAGACCACTGTTTCCCTCTAAGAGTTGTGGATTTTCTTATCGTTCCTTAAACGAGAACAATGTGGCACTTCAAATGCTGTGCTGACCTCTGGTGACAGAGGCAGGAGAAAAAGTAGCTTTGCTGTTAAAACCTGTGAATGGCAGGATTCTCCGGAGCGCTCCTCTTTTCTGCAGTTTTCAGCTCAAAGCAATGATAAGGGCATAATCTCTCGTACTGTAGCTCCAGGTCTTTATGATATTTGCTTATATTTCTGTCCAGTTGTTGAACAGCTGGTGCTAGATTCAAATTTTCTGCTGGTTGTGCAATGGGAGAATTCTATTAACTTATTATTAATATTTATTAATTGTAAATAAATTCTGCAAGCTGATGATACTTCATCTCATTCATGATTCTACAATAAAATGCTTTATATTAAGATAACTTAAACCCTCAAACCCAAAGTTTAAAAAGTTTGGTTTGACTTACTATTTGCCCTTTAATTACAAGTACGTTTTAGTTCATGTTTCACGTTGCCAACAGGGGAGTAGTTGGAAGGGTTCAGTGAGATACTACTTGTTTTGAAACATAGAAATGTGCTAATTAGATATTTTTTCTCCAGTGTTGCTAGACCTCTTTCAAAAGGTTTTAAACACTTTATTCCTCACAGTTTTGTTCATTTTTTGAAATTTTGAAGTGTTAGAAAATTGCTGTGGTTCTTTATATATGGGGAACACAGTTACTTCCTGTGTGAATCACTGAAGTCAGTAGAGTTGCATCAAAATTAGGTGGGAAAATGTTACTGTAGTGATATTAACAGATACTGTCAATTCCACTTGTGCAAAAGAATGAAGAGGTGACAGTGGAAATCACAGGCAACTAAGAGACTTGAGAAGTATAAGGGAATCATAGTGAGAGTGAGCTGCTGCAGGGATGTTTTGTTTGTTCTGCCTTGGAGGCTGGTTGACCATGTGCAGGGAGCTCTTGCTCATGGTCCTTGCCCTTGAGCCCTGTGTGCTGCTGAATCTCTTGGAGCCGCTTTGGGTTAGGTGATTAGACAGGGAAAATACCTATAGTCTTAGATTTTCCTAGACTATCTTCCTTGTGGTACACATTTGCAAGTGTTTTGTTAGGTCTAGTATGTGGTAGATGTAATGTTTTTAGAAACACTCAAACATAAACCAAGTTTTACTGGATGAAGTAAGGGCCAGCTTGGCTAAAAATAGTTATTGCTGCCTACTGGTGGAATAACCCAATACCAGAACTACTAGCAGATGTGAAATTAATATATGTGTCTGGATGCACTATGTATTGTTTCATTCAATAGTGAAACCCTCAAAAGCTCCCTGTCATGCTTTGTTTTATATTCAGTGTACTGAAATGAACTAACATTACAATGAGTAATATAGTAGTTCTTTTTTTTTTTTTTTTTTTTTCTTTTCAGTTTAAGGTAATTTTGAAATATTAATTCTCTATTTTTCTTTAGTTTTGGGAAAAAAATGACATCTAAGCATGGACAAATATGAATGAAAATTCCATGTTCATTCAGCTCACTGTTGTGCAAATCAAAGGATTTCCCTTTCCTGTTTTATTTTTGAAACTTCCTTATTCCATGTTTGCTATTCAGCTCAGTTTGGTGATGCTGCAGGCCAAAGAAGAATACATTCATTGCTAAAAGCATACTTGAAATTTCTTGCTTATGGTAAAAGAAGGAAAATGAAGGTCATATTTCTCTGGCTAGTTTTGGGAAGAATACAAAGTTGACTTGGGGGTGGTGCCTTCTATTTCTGTGAGGAGAGAGATAGATTTGACGGATGTGATCAGTTTACCTTGGTGGAAGATTTTTTGAAGTACCGGATAGTAGCTATCAGTTTCACCACATGCCCAATCTGTATTTAGAGACTGAAAACTACTTCGTGGAGTCCAATGCCAGTGAACAGGAAGGAATGGGTGCATGAGATGCTGAGGCTTTGGGTCACGAGCAAATGACAGGATATGCTCGTGGCGAAAAGAAGCCGGACTGCAGTGGGCACTGGCCCTGGAAAGGGGTATCGAATGGGACAGAAAGTGGGGCATGCCCTTGTGGCCAGAGCTGGGCTGGATGGCTGCCTGCAGCACGAAGGGGAGGTGTGGATCCCGAGAGAGGTGCCCACTCACAAAATGAGAGGGATCATTTAGATGATAGGAAAGTTTAATTCGGTTTTAGGTGGAAACAGACTATATCCTGCTGGGGATTTTGGAACAGGTCCTACCCACCCTTATGGGCAGTTACCTCCTGGATGAGAAGTGGCAGAAATTAAACTTTTAATGTGAAAGAAATAAAAAATCTGCTTAGCTCTACTCAAAACTTTTCTGCCAGAGACATTCCTCATTAAACACACATGGTGGGATTTTTAAAAGAGCTTGGCACAGCCTTTGCTCTGCTCCCACTGGAATCCATGGAGGTGCCACAGGTTTCAGTGGGAGGAGAGCTAAATCAATATGGAGTGCTTTGGAAAAATCCAGCCCAGAATGGGTCCTGGCAGTGTGAGTAGATAGGGATTGGAGGTGATGCTGAAATTGTCACGTAGAAATTTTCCATGCTGGCTAGCAGTATCCTCTCCATCCCCCTTGGTTCAGAGCTAATGGAAAGCAGTGTGTGGCAAAGCATGACTTGAGGGGAAGGGAAAGTCAGTGTAGAAAGAAATAAAAAATATTCTAATTTTCTCCCTCCTCTGTGTCTTTTGTCAAGACAAAAACTTTACTGCAGAACTTCCCTTCTACCTGAGATTGCCACTTAACTCTTCAAGAACATACTCATCGATATCAAGCAAGAGAGCACATTGTGCATAATGCCCCTTCTGAACGGGATTCTCCTGAGATGGACTGAGCAGATTTGGTGTTCTCCAAAGTGAAAGGCACACCTCTGGCATGCGCTCAGGTGTGGGAGAAGGGGAAGGGGTCATGTCCCCTCTGTCAGGTTCCCTGTCTTGCGTAAGGATAGGGAGCAGAAATGGAAAATGTAGCTTGGAAGGGACCTCTGGAGGTCCCCAGTGCGATCTCTTGCTTCAGGCAGGGCAAATTTCAGTTTAGTGAGGTTGCTCAGCTGCTGAGGCACAGAGGTATCTTCCCAGCCCTACAGCTTGAGAGGGATAAGAGCAGAGCAATCACAGGCCCCAGACACAGCTGGGACAGAACATGCAGCCTGAAGACTTCCGTGAGGAGTGTCTGAGTCAAAATACCCATCTGGTGATTCAGTGGTCTTGAAGGAAATCTGACATGGCTGACATCCTGAATTTCTTTGGTTTACGTCATTCTTTCCCCACCAGATATTAAAATCACTTATTAATGCAGGTCATCACAGGATAATCCTGTTTCAACACATGTTCTCTTTTTGGTACATGGGTGCTCAAATGGTAAAGGTTGGTAGGGGTGGTGTGGTGTTGAGGTTTGAGATCTTTCACAGCTTGGTGTGCAAACGCAGCCTGTGACAGCTGTGGAGGTGGTGCCCTGGGAGGGTCCAAGTTTTCTAGTTCTCCTGCCGTGTCAGGTTATTCCTGCAGGTGAGTGCAGTGACTGTAGACCAGTCCTTGGCACTCTCCCAAAGAACACTGTTACTCTCTCACAAGCTGACATTGTCACTCATTGGGAAGCCTTCAGCAAATGGCTGATTCTCCTCATTCACTCACTCTTAGTTATTCTGCTTCTCTTTTTGACACATCACTTAGCTTCCCTAGGTATATTTCAGATCTTCTGATAGAACAAGCTATATAAATACCAAAGAATGATCTCAGAGGTGAGCAATAGCTTCTGTGACATGTAGCAATTCACCTCTTCTTTGCTTGAATGGCTCCTTAATAGCTCCCTTGGCCTGCTTGGTGTTAGTGGAGTACCCAGCAAGTACAAACTACTCTTCAAAGTGGGTGGCATTATTAAAAGAACAATACCGTAGTCTCTTCTAGAGGCAGCAGTGGGGTTTTTGAGTTTGCTGTTCACTTTGAAGGAATGCACTGTGCTTGAATTGCTGGCCAGATCAGGCCTGTGCCACACTCTAATGGGGTCTGTCACCTTTCTGTTTGAGAAGTTAGGAAAGAGTGCCAGAGCCAGAAGCCCCTCTGCTGCCAACCTCAGATTCAAACCCCCATGAGGGTAGGGATCACTGTGAGCTAATAGGTCATGACAACCACTTTGGCACTTTTAGCATTTTAGGACTTCTCTTAGTCAGGAATTGGAGTGTGTCAGATACCGCTGACTAGCTGAATATTTGTCATGACTGCCAGTTTTGTCGCTTGGATTGTAATGATCTGTCCAGCTGTGACTGTTTTTTTCCCAAGGAATGTTAGTGCTCCCTTTGAATAGTTTTAACACTGGCTAATTTTTCACTGAATAGCATCCCAACATGAAAGTATCTATTCATATCAAATGTCTTTCTAGCTGAAATGTGTGTAACTATTTCTGTAGTAACTTCATTAACACAGCAGCATTATAAGGAAACTAGCAGAATTCAGTTCTACCATGTCAGCAATTTGATTTTTTGTAGCAAGGAAATGGCTGGCTGAAAAAGGACTAATATTTTTTTTTAAAGGGTCCATATGGATGTAAAAAGTCTTGGTGCCATTTGGTATAAATTGTAATCAGTTCCAGACTCTGCTGCACTCAGAAACTTGAATCATGGAATTGTACGTGGTGGTTTCTGTATTTTGAGGGCTCTTACCTAAACCGCAGCTCTTGTAACAAGTAAATGGCTACATCCATGGTGTCCAATCCCTCGTCTTAATGATGTTAAGAAAATGTTTGTTTAACTATGAATCAAAATGGTATTCCTAAGCCCTGCAGCTTTTCAGGTGAAATGACAGAACCAGCCTTGCTACACTGGGGCAAAGTAGGTGGGCTCCAGAGGCTGAGGTCAGATGGGTTGAATTTCACTTAATTCCTTCATTGTGGTTCCTTTGTTAAAGCATTTCTGAAGGCCTGGAGCCAGGCAACATGGACTACTGAGCACTGGGATCTAAGTGGAGTTTAGGCTGTTTGGTCTGCTGTTGGCTCCCCCTGCGTGTTTTAAGGCATATTAGAGGTAAGAAGAGGCAAAAGGGAAAGGCAGAAGCATGCATAAAGTATGTTGTTTGCTTATGTAGTGTCTGTAATAGAAGAATGGGGCTGTGATGAGGACACGACTATTGAACCAGAAGAATGTTTTCAAGTTTCATTCAGGGCTTAGGTCAACTGCTGCCCTCTTGAATCAGGCAGGGGAGATGGAAGGTGGCTGGACACACCAAAATCTCTTCTGTGAATTGCTGGTAACAGAAATTGATAGGCCAAGAGGGCACTTAGGCTTAGGTTTGCTGGTTGGTTTTTCTGTGGAACCAGAGCCAGCATGTGTCGTCTCTCTGAACCTAGTGGTAGCTCGTAACCCCATGACCAGTTTCAACCATGTGTGTAAGGCAAATGAGATGAAAAGGCCAAGTACAATCTGAGGCCTATGAAGTTTGCTGAACAGCTAGAGACAAGTGACCCAACTAACCCTCCTTGCTGAGAGCATGGACAACATTTGGTTTGGCAGCAGTTGTGTCAGTGCATCTGCATCCATCACCCTGTCCTGGCACCGGCAGCTGCTGACGGGTGCTGCCTGTGCTTGCTGAGAGTGGCAGAGATGCAAGGAGCTGGAGCTGGAGTTAGTCTGCTGAGGAGAGAGTTGCAAGGAAAAGTTACAGAAATTCAGGATTCATTTTAGTTTTGTTGTTCATGGAACAGCTTGGGTTTGGGTTGTTTTTTTTGTCTGAAATAACACAAAGTAAGGGGGTCAGAGTGTATATTGTCTGAAAATGGCAAAGTCCCAGGCTATTCTAAACTTGTTGTTTTAAAAAGATGTAATAAATCAGCAAGGAGCCAATCTTGTGGCTCAGAATTACAAGTTCAGTATAGTGTTTGTCCCCAAGCAGAGACTTCTAAGGGTACTGAAGTCTGAGTGTTATTTCCTCAGCTGTCATACTGGTGTACTCCCAGGAAAAGCAGAGACTCGTACTGCCACTGTAACTCCCTAGCAGGGGAAGGCTTGAAGGAGTACTGGGATGTCGAAAATCTGAGGCTGTGGTGCTGATTGCAATGGCAGCTTTGGGCCTAGGCTGTCTTTCAGAGGTGAACACAGCCAGCTTCTGAAGCAGGAAGCCGCCGTCTGGAGGTGGCAGTGAGGGAGCACTCTCTTGTCTATGAATTTTCATGATAGCTGAAAGCAGACTGGAGCGCATCTTGCATCCAGTGAAAGGTTTTAACTGTGATTTTGGTTTTTATTGAGATCGTAGGATTAACCTTAAGCAGGACAACTAAGAGCTCTTTAGTTACGGAATTCCCTAGTAAGACCAGACCTTCCTTCCTTCTTCCTTAACCACAGCAGGCAAGCAAGAATTAATCTTTTTTTTTTTTTTTTTTGTGATTACAGACCAGCTCAAGTGTTTGTAGTTACCTCTTTTGACTGAGAAGAGCAACTGGCCCTCCATCCCTCTCTTGCTTAATTGTAGAAAAGTCGAGTGAGTTGGGCACTTTACAAAGAGTCTCCTCCTTAAAGATCCCTTCCCCTACAATTTTATTCAGAAATTTTTCTTGCATTTTAACACACAATCAGATTTTAAATGTGCAGTATCTTCCCTAGTCCTGATGTCAAATTCCAGCAGATAGAGAGGAGGGGCCCTGGGAAGGACTGATGCTTCTGCACATTAACAGGCACATGGGCTTTAATGAGATCTACTGAGTGTGCAGTACTGAAAAGAACACAATTTATGGTATTTTTGGTTCAGTAGATGATCCAAATATTGGAAAAGAAATTTGATTCAGAACCAAAACAAGTATTTCTTTTTTTTTTGTGAAATGAGAAATAAAAATCTAATTTTCGGACAATTGGACCCAATTTGACTCACTTTTAAAAATCTCTTGCTTTCCTTTTAATGCAGGGCAGGTCTAAAAGACACAGCAAAAATGTTTCATTTGGAAAATATAAAAAGGACCTGTTTTGGGATTTCCAAAGCAAACTCTTTCACTCTGGAGAAAGTCAAAGTGAAACATCTGTCAGTCTCCTAATCTCTTTCTCTCCTTCCACTAAAAACCAGAGCTGATGGGAAGGTACAGTTCATCAAGAAAAGGAAATTCTCCCCCTTCTCTTCAGTATTTTCTGAAAACCAGGCCATCATACTGAAGAGCCTTATTTGCAGATTTAGTGGGAAACATGCCTAAACCAGGAAAGAAGAAAAATTCCGTGGGAGTCAGCTTCCAAGTCAAACAGTTTCTGTAGGTCTGTGTTTGAAATCTTCCCTCTGGAAGCCTAACTTCAGGCATTAACTAATTCAGATTCTGGTCTTATTAAAACAGCATGAGAAGGAGAAACCAGCCAGACAACTCCATGTGACTATTGTAATGCAAATTAATTCTAGTACTGTAAACACCTGAGGGGTTGATTCTTGTAACATAAACACCAATAAAAGAAAAAAAAAAAGCCTACAATTAGTAAATAGCTTTTTTCTAAAAAAAAAGGTGATTTTATTGAGTTTTAATATACAGCTTTAATATGTTAGGGTAATCATACAAGATCTCTCTTGTGTTCAATTTACACATTACAATACAGACGTGAGCTAAAATCTTTTGTTTTAATGTACAAAAGGAATCCAATGTTGTCCACTAGCAGCTTTGAACTTGGCAAGAAAGGTTCTAAAGACTTTAAGTGCAGTAACAACCATACAGAATACAAAATGAATATAAGGACTTTTCGCCAAGGTATATAAACATTTGAAAACAAATGGTGCCTGCTCCACAGGGCAGACAACGAGCAAATTAAAAAAGAGTCACTGACCAATGTTCCAGAGAAGGAGGAGCATTACCCTGTGTAACAGTTCTTATAAAATGGCCTAAGAATATCTGTATCATAGAATTTGTACTGATCAGAAAAAAGGTCTGAAAAGAAACAGTAGGCAAGGAACTGAACAATCAAAACATGACATAGTAATATAAAATATTTCCATCACTATTTAAATGCCAAATTAATCAAGCAATAGTAAAAAACAAAAAACAAACCAAAAAACCAAAGCTCTTCTGTTTAAAATAACAGCACTGTTTTTGCTCATTTTCAAAGATTTTTTTTCTTATGAACACACTATATACTTGATTGTTTCTTTCATACAGAGTAATGTGTCCGTTTGGTCTGTCACTTCAGTGAAGCTGATATACGATCAGCCCATCATGTCTCACCTTTGACACATTTTAATGCTTTTCTCCCCTTACGTTTGCTACTCCGGTGCCTTCTCTTCTCAAGTTAAATACTTTTCTTCCTTTTCTTTATACAGTGCAGAGTATATGGGCTTAGGATATGGAAATTTTCCTCTACTCCAGTTCACTGTCTAGTTCTGAGTTCAGTGGTGTGCAGTAGTTTGGCTTGTCTGAAGGTACGTACCCTGGGAGACACAAACACTTGTACGAACCTTCCGTGTTAATGCATTTGGCATTCTTGCAGAGAGACATCCTGTTGTTCAGCTCGTTGCACTCATTCACATCTGCAAAAAGGAAACACCAAAAGTCATGTACTGAAGTCTGGTGTGTAGGTAAAACTCACTTATGTCCAGCATTGTCAGGAGTAGAACATGCTGTATGAATACACCGAGAACTTTATTTTCAGTTCAGATCAGGTGGAATTAGGCTGGGTCAAAAGCTGTAACAGACGAGTTGGGAAGAGGTGGAAGTTGTTATAGGAAATCAGTAGCGTATTAAATAGCTATAAACTGTTAGATTACCAAGTCCAAATTCAGCCTAAGCTGCAAACCAAAAATTTAATAACCACTTACAAGTTTTTATCTGATGACTGAAAAGTGGCCTAACTTGAAGCTCCAAGTTCTTAGTAGAATATCAGTATTTGCACTCAATATTGTGCAGCGTTGGCCTGAAAGACACAGGAGCTACATCTTTTCTTGCTAAGGAGGTCAGCTTGCCATAAACTCCTAAAGATTACAAGGCGTGCAGACAGCTTTTCATGATACAGCTGGGAGACCTCAGCTGCGGGTTACAAAGCGTAACCTTGCTAAGCAAGGTCTGAAATACCCACACATGGTCTCTACTAGGCTTCTACACTGAGGGGTGGTGTTTTGCTTCATCTTCTCACCGACACCTGCCATTCCCATGTTGTGTTGCTTTAATTGAAGACATAGTCATTAGATGTCCTGGTTGTGCAGATTTACTAGTTCGAGAGTGAGAGGAATAGTTGAGTCTGTTGACTGTTGAAATCAGAGAGAATGAGGGGCCAAACCCCACCAAGTGGTTATCTCCATATTTAGGCGATTCAACCACTCTAAAAATCTGCTCCTAAAATTACTCTTCTACTCAGAATCCAGTTCATCTGCTTAGCTCACTAAAGCCTTTGAAAAACATTTGTTCTGTATATTAGTGTTAAATTATTGATATAAGTTTAAGCTTCATTACACAAATGTGTGTCTGCTCATTTCTAGGCTCTTAACTGAACATAGCTGTTAACGACCAAGATGAACTGAGGAATACCAACAGTTATTTCTGTAACAGTATTTACTGGCTTTTGCAGTAAATCCAACAGAGCTGGCATCTTTGGTGCAATTCAGGCGATCATCTCTAACCCCTTTGCTCCACCCCTCCTTAGGTCAAGTGACCAAGGAAACTGACAGAGTGACAGAAGAAGATGAAGAAATAGGCTGTCCTCACCAACACAAGTCATTTTGGCCATGTCCAGGTGATAACCGTCAAAGCAGTCACAGGTGTAGCCTTCCTGGACTCTTACACATCGGCCATTTTCACAGCCATTCAGAATACCACATTCCTCTGCTTGTAACTCCTCAAAGCTGTTCAGAAAACCTGGGTGGAGAAAGAATTGCAAAGTCAGTTAGAGAGCCGTTGAATCAGTATACCCAAATGTATAGTGAGAGTCTGAAATTCTCTCAGAAGTTTGCTGGAATGTGACTTGACTTTGCAGAAAATAGGTCAGCTTTAGCAGATCTGCACCATCTGGAGTTTTAAATGCACTGGAAAAGTGCTGTGATATGCTTCAAGATGAAAACTGAATAACTTTGTGAACTTTTAAGTTTTTAATTTGTGTTTAAAATCTGTGGGGCTTTTTTGTAAAGGAAACTGCATAATTTGACAGTATATTTTTAAAAGGATGAATCAGTGTTTTCTGAATAGCACTTTTTATTTGAATTGTTATGTGTATCAACCTTTATGGGAACAAAGGTAAGATGTAGTAGTGCAGTTTGGGGTAAAAGTTCCTTAAAACAGTATTCTAGAAAAATAAGGGGGGTGTGTGGGGAAGAGATGAATTCTAATTTATCTAGAAGAAAACATACTAAAACAAAAAAAAAAAAAATCAATCAATCTCAACTGCCTTAAGGAAAGTAAGAAGAAATGAGAGACTTCTTTCCTGTTGTCGTTTTGGTTAATAACCTTTTGGCTGGTACTTCAGCGACTGGTGCCAGTACAAATACCCATAATCTACCAATTGCTCCTTGTCATAATTCTAGATGGTGAGTAGTCATAGCTAAAGAGTTGTCTTGTATTCAGTGGTTTGTACAATGCCTTTTGTGCTCCCTGTCTTAGGGCTTTTTTGAGAGTTATGCTTTTATGTATAAGGAAGGATTTATACTTAAAAAATTATTTGACGTATTTACATGTTCAGAGATTCTCTCTAGGACTGAATTGCTCCTGTTAGTCCTGCACAAGTCTTTTCACTAGCTTTTTATTTGTGGAGCAGTGATGTAACAGGACTGCAGATGGCAGCCCATCACATCAAAAAGACTTTTGAGGAAAAAGTTGAGAACATTTGAGAATTGTAGGTTTACCAGCATAATGACTCTATAGTATAGAAATGGAGGGGAAAGTGGAGCTGGAGCGGACTAGAGAAGGATACATCTACCCCTCTGCTCCGTAACATAGAACTGATTTATATTGTTGCAACAGTTGTGATACGTAGATCTGAAAAGCTACCTAGGAATATAAATTTCTCCCTTTTCTTGTTCTTGTTCTTCTGTCTTTTTAAATTTACTGCATCCTGTCTTGGTTCTTGAGGCCCTCTTTTCTCTTGTCCTGCTTTGCCTTTCCTACTCTGCACTTTCTGTGTCATCCTTCACTTAACTTCTGTACTGTCATTTCCACTCCCCCTTTCTTTGACTACATACATTGTTTCTATCCCAGATTTTCTCTAGCATGGTGGGATTCTTAGCAAGGATTATGCTGGTCAGTCATACACTGAATAAATTCTGGAGACACTGAACACATAATGTGACATATGTACTTGCTGACATATGCCACATCTCAAGAACATATATAATACATAGGATGCATACAAGTGTACATTAAGTGGGAGATGTTACAATCTTTTCCACAAAGTAAATCACATCTCAGTGCAATAGTACTGAGGATATTAGGAAGACTGTCATGATGTATAGTAACAATGTAGTAAAAAACTTGACCAAGTTTCATTACCTTCTCAAGTCCTCTAACAGAGCTTGCAGAGGGCTCAAGAGGGTGTGTTAAAGTGAAGACCTTTGCTAATTTAGAAAACAAACACTGCCAAGAAAAAGGTGCCCCCCCTCGAGATGTTTTTTAAAGAAAAGGCATAATTTATTTGACATATAGTATATATGTGTATATATACATATTCCACCCCCCCCTAAATACAGTATGTTGTAATTTTAACTAGCTAAAACCAAAATATTTATCCCTCACAGCAAGTTCTGCTTCACAAAATATTCTACTTCAAAACAGCTGGATAGGACCTGGGTTGTAATTCTGATGGGTGCATTTGGTCTGCAGAAGCTGATTGCACACAGATGACAAATATTATACTGAAGTACATGGCCCTGCCATGGGATGGGAGGTATTGTCATATTCTTCATACAGACCACAGCAGGATTGTGACCTTGAAGTCTCTGATGCCCTAAACATGTGGCAATTCTGTCATACAGCTGTGTGTTTTGGCATTTCTTATGCATTTGCTTGCCGCTGTATCTAATTCAGTGATAGGATGGGAGCAACAGACAGGAGCTCTTATGCCTCTGTCCCTAAGACAGTGGACTCAGCTGTGGATTCAAAACTTTCCACAATTTTATTGTATTTATTCACCACTGCTTATAACTTGCAAAGTGATTCTTTCTCACTCAGTATTTTATCTGTCACATTGGTTACCTAGTCATCTTTCTGGCCTTGTCATTGTTTGGTAGTTTTCATTTGTGTGACATTTCAATCAAACATTAACACTCAGTACTGTTTAATTAGAATCAATCATCTGGATATAAAGAAATAAGACATTTTACAATTCTGTCTACGGCTAGAAGGTCATTTAGATGCTAAATAGAAATGAACTCATTGATCCGATTTGTGTAGTTCTGTATAAATGTATGAAGTGCAATGTGTGCAAGAAATGCCTATCGCCCTTCTAACAGTGTGCTGTAACTCTCCTGCCCTGTTTTGACCTATTACTGTTACTTAAAAAATCACAGAATCACAGAATCATCTAGGATGGAAAGGACCTTGAAGATCATCTAGTCCAACCGTTAACCTAGCATTGGCAGTTTCCAACTACACCATATCCCTCAGCGCTATGTCAACCTGACTCTTAAACACCTCCAGGGATGGGGACTCCACTGCCACCCTGGGCAGCCCATTCCAACACCTAACAACCCGTTCTGTAAAGAAATGCTTCCTAATATCCAGTCTAAACCTTCCCTGGTGCAACTTGAGGTCATTACCTCTTGTCTTATCACTCATTACTTGGTTAAAGAGGCTCATCCCCAGCTCTCTGCAACCTCCTTTCAGGTAGTTGTAGAGGGTGATGAGGTCTCCCCTCAGCCTCCTCTTCTCCAGACTAAACAACCCCAGATCCCTCAGCCGCTCCTCGTACGACATGTGCTCCAGACCCTTCACCAGCTTCGTTGCCCTTCTCTGGACTCGCTCGAGTAATTCAATGTCCTTTTTGTAGTGAGGGGCCCAAAACTGAACACTGTCATCGAGGTGCGGCCTCACCAGTGCCGAGTACAGGGGTAAGATCACTTCCCTGTCCCTGCTGGCCACCTTGTACAGGAGAACAACATTGGGGAAGAACATAGTGGCAACTTGTAGGCCATATGTATAAAGCACGAGAAGTTACCAGTTCCTTCTGATACCTCCACTTTTCTTCTCTGAAACTGTGAAAAAATATACTGGGTCTGTACAAGGTGGCTGATTTTGAGGAAGATGCAGAGATCTTTAAGCATTCCTCTTCCACAATTCTTAACAGTGAGCTGGGCCAGACCTGTAAAGAACCCTGATCTTCCTCAAGTACAACTGAGATGCTGTATACAGTCCCTCACACTCTGCTTGGCAGGCCATTCCATCTAGCCTGAAGGTTATATGCATATTCTCTGATCATACTGTGCTGTACATTTTCTCTGCTGAGTGAGAACAACTTGCATGCTCTCCATTTCCCCCATATAAATTCTGCTGGAAAATCATGGAAAGCTGGCGTGAAGGGTTTTTTTTTTTCTTTCAAACTAAATGCACTCCGAAGAAATCTGTCGCATGCTCCAAAGGAAAATTAATTTGTGAGAAGGAAAACTGGCAATCCTTTTGACCTTTAGCTATAAATCTGTTGGTAAATACAAATTTAGTACACTTGGCACAAACTATTTCACTATATTAAAAATTAATATTGTGCTCTGAGCCCAACTGGACTCTTATACAACACTGGCTCTTGAACCAGAACACCTGACTGAAAGCTAGTGTCATAGGAATAACTAAAACATAAATAGGCCACATTACTCAGAAGCAAACAGAAGAATGAAGCCAGCTACAGGGAAATAATCCAAGTTACAACCCTCATTTCAAGTATTTTACATAACAGAGAAACTTGCTTACGGTCTTCAACAAAGTATGGATTAGTTTCTGGAGTGTAGTGCTCCTCAAAGTCAACCAAAGCATCTTGTCCATATGGCCGTCGAGATCCTGGAACAGGAATGTTGCACAGCTGGGCATAATCCTCTGAGGGGGGAAAGAAAATAGGATATAAAACTAATCACACTTGTAACACAAGCTGCATTACATTAGTCCCAGTGAGCTGTGGTTCATATTAGCTGGAAATAAACTTATCTTCCTAGAAACACCATAAATCTGCAATTTCCACAAAGCATCCCCTCTTCAAGAAAAATGTCATTAAAACGTTAATGAGCCAAATACAGACTATTAAGTCATAACAAGGATAACACCAGGGATAGATTTGAGTCAATAACTGTACAGAAAGTTATGGGTCAGGTTCTTCTGGCCTGCACGGGAAGCAAGAGCAGAGGGATGCTGTGTATCCCACTGCCAATGCACCCCTCTTCGGGGCGATATATCCATGGTTACACTCCTCATCCTGGTGGAACAAGGCTATCCCAGACCATTGCAGCTGCTAGCAAAAGCCACCCCAAAGGAAGCAAAAGGAGCAGGTGGGGCCATATTTCTGGCATGTTCAGACAAACTGCAGAAATCACAGAATGAAAAATCCTTCTAAAATAGCCCACACTCATCTGCAAACTGGATCTTCAAACCACAAGCTTAAGTATGAGTGCTGTTCAAAGTCTCCTTGGCTGTGAACCTCGAAGGGCAAGGGGAAATGCACAGGAGTTACAGTGATTTTCTCCCTCTCTCCAATAGCTAGACTATACAAGTTGAAGCAGACCAAAGCAACTCTTCAGTTTAGGTGTCAGAGTCCATGTCTGAAATGCTGATACAGAGTTTGATTTTTTATTTATTGTGGCACCTCTGTTTTCCTTACCATTTACTAAAATATATACAAGACAATTTATTTGAAAATAGAAATGTTGTTAAAATACAGCAATCCAGGTGCTCCTTTACTGTTGCTACAGGCTATTTAGCATCTGTTTCTGTGAAGACTGCCCGATGTTCTGAGAATCAGGCAGAGTAAGGACAGGAAAGAAAACCACCAAAAGAGAGAGAGGAAAAAAAGCCCTAAGCAGATACAAAATCCAAGAATTGCAGATGGTTACAGAGCCAGAAACCTCATGCTGTGTAGAACTGTCTCAGACAGCAAATAGTTGGATAAATCCAGACTGCCTCTAGACAGTGCAGAGCACAGCCCAACTTGCTGCCCAGCATTGTAATTTTATTTTCACAGGTACTATCCACCTGGAACAGTTTTATTTTGTACTGAAAAAAAAAAAGAAAAAAGTGTTCAAAAAGTCAGTTTGAATTCTGTGGTCAACAACTTGGCTCTTTGAGAGCATAAGACTGTCCAGTACAGGCAAAGCTTGTCTGTGCACATCCAGAACTGTCATGGGTGCCCGTCTGAGTCTGCAGAATGCACTCCCCAGAGAACTTAGAGATCACTGGAAATCTCACCACCTTCTGCTTCAAGTGCAAGGTGATTTCCTCTGATGTGCATATTCAAACAACCCTCTCCTCTCCCAGATGAAAAAGTACACTGCCTGAGAGAGGCGTCCCATAGCACATGAAACAAAGCCAGCATGAGAAAATAAATGGCATATAGCAAGTGTTAATTACATCCTTTAATGCACAGCTTCCCACTGAGATACTGTGATGATGAGCATAGATTTAAGAGCTGTTGTAGGAACAGAAACACCCCATTCTTCCTTCCCCACATCTAACCCCAGATAACATCCAGGTATGGCAATGGTCAGGTTATCATCTCAGGCCGACTCCATTGTTTTGTGTTGAGCTACTCATTATGCCCAAGGGCTTCGATCTGTACACAGAGAAAAGCTGTGCAGGAGTGTAAAAGCACTTTCTCACAGATGCACTCGAATGTTCTTGGCAAAGGAAATCTGTGAGGAAGAATCCACCACACAAAAACAGTCAATGAACAGCAAGGGGACAAGGCAAGCGGGTCTGAGGGATCACTACTACTTCCACGCAGATGGGATATGGAAAGGATCGGACAGAATCTGGACGTTGGCTTCTCAGATTACGCAGTGTTAATTTTGCACTTGGTGATACCGGTAGTAGAAACATTTGAAAATCCATAGAGCTGGAGCTCTCATGTACATGAGAGTTGGGTAGTTTGAAGATTATGCAAGACTATTTTATATTGCACGTTTGCCAATGCAAAGTTGTTTATTATCTAAAGAAAAATAAAGAAATGACACTAGAAACTTGTTTCCTGCCACACTGGTCCCTCACCAGTCAAGTTCTGAATGTCTGCATTTTTAGGTCTCATTATAAGTAAATTAGTGGCTACAAAATGATGAAGAGCTGTTTCAGGGCATACTGTAAACTTGGTATTTGTTACAAGGAGTTGTAACTATATCAAGGTCTTCTATAAGGCTACACAGACAACCGTAATAATCTATTAACCTCTTGAAGTCTCTTATGCTTAATTAACCATTTACACTCTAATATTTTAACGATTTATACATTATTTGTATATAGAGCTTTAATACAAAAGCTGACAGAATGTAAATAGTCTTAAGTCACTTTAGAATGTATACACATATCCTCCTTATATATATCATTTTGATACACACTGTGATAACTTGGAATTACCTAGAATACTCTCTTAATACTGTATGTTCTATTTAGTTGTCCAAGTACAGTAGACTTTATTTCTTGTCTCTAGTCTTTTGTAATGTGTTGATTCAGTTACTAGGTGCTCAGGAGATAAACCCAAGGAGAGCAACAGCAACCCACCTAAGAAACCAACAGTAGAAATTAAGGATCAATAACAATGGCAAGTTATCTATGCTGCCTTGCTGAGCTTGTCTGTCTGGCTTGTTTTTTTTTGGTTTTTTTTTTTTTTTTTTTTTTTTTTCCTAGGGAAGAAAAGGCTGGGCAGAGAGGAGAGTACAAAGACTGAAAGGTATTTGCGGGGCCACATTCTGGAAAGATCACAAGAACTGGCATTTTGAAATAAGGTAAACCAGAGACTCGGATGCCTGAGAGGAATGAACCCATCAGAATCCCCCCTCTGGAAGATAGAACAAGTTACAGCAAGACAGATGTGTATGTACGGTTTCTGTTGTTTTAAACTTTTCCCCTTGCTATGCTATGGTCCTACAATTCAAATTTAAAAATAGTGTATTTTGGGTCACTGTGCTGTATGCTGGTCACTGTTTTCCAGGGAGGGGAACTAAATGAATAGAGTGCAGTAAGATTTGTGGGTAAAAGCATGACTGGCACACAGGAAGTTGCAGCAGGTATACAAATGAGAAAACAGCATGATACTGCCCCAGGGAGATGACAGGAGGAGACTGAGATCAGAAAGGCATCAGAGAGCAAGGGAAAATGTGTAACTACCCCTGAATGACAAAAATATTTTAGTTGTCACAGAAATAAAGTTGTCCCTTTCAAAATAAACTTTCATGTAAAGTAAAAAAACCCTAATTAATTTACTGTAATTCACAATCAATGATAAAACCTTTTTCTATATGGATTTATTTTCTCTCCTCGCTCATCTTCTGGCTGTGATCAGGGAAAATACAACTGCAGTTCAAGAGGAAAAAAAGACTTGTGTTTTTAATATAATTTAGTCTATGTTGCTCCATGTGTTTCTAAGTTTTCCTCATAACTTGCAAATGAAGCATTGAGACAGCTTGTTGTATAACTCAGGATAGCTATTATAAAAGGAAGCTGATGTATGCTTCCAAAAATGTAAAGGACATTTTTTAAGTCAGATGTGTGCATATAAAATGAGCGTGTTAGGGGATTACAGCTAGATGCACATGCGTACTGGCACAGATGTTAGCTGTAATTGGTGATGAAAGCTAGGCTGACAGAGACAACGCAACAGGAATTGGATGCACTGACTGGCTTTTAGGTGCTTGTTAGCGTAAGTGCAGCTGTGCAAATGTGCATCTAATTTGCATATACAGTTGTTGTAACTGCACAAGCCTGTGTGGGCCTTATTTGTACCTGAAGGCCTAAAAATCCTGAATTCTTTAGTCAGAAAAATTATTCCTGACATAACCATGAAGCAACTGCACTACAGCAAATCCTAGCTCCTGCCCATAAAACAGGCTTTATTCCTCTTCCAGCTCTTCAGAATTGTCACCATCACACACACAAAAGGAGCCAAAGCTATCAACATCAGTGCAGTTCCTTTCAAATTATGTAAGAATGCAATACTTTCACCATGGAAGGAATCACTGGAGAGAAGGACAAAGCAATGAAAGCATTTATTACATGTAATATATGTCCCTTCCCAACCAGAGGTTCTGGACATCAGTCTGAATTGGTTAAGTTTATGCTCTCTTAGGAGACTGCATCATCTGTGAACCAAAGCTGAAGATATTTCTGCTCTACACTTAGACTGTGCTGTTTGACAATTTAGATAATTTCACTTTCTTCCATGAACAGATGCTGAGGTTTGTGGTGGACAGCATTCACATACATTTTACAACTCCTGATGCTAAAGGAAAAGGGAAAGATACTAGTCTTAAAGGATTTTTTTCATGAGTTAAGGATATTTGTAACCTCACATGGAGATACTCTAAATGAAATTGCTGAGGAAAAGCTCACAGTGGATGTAAAGCTCTTGTTAAAATTAATTAGCAACCTGATTATTTCAAAACCTCTTGGTAATCACAACGAATTCCACAACCAATGCTGCTCAAATTTCCTAAAACAATCTTCTCTCTCCTACTGCTCAAGGTGGATTGTTAAAAGTTATAGTACGAGTCAGGTTGTTTCTGCTACAAATTTGCAAATGGCTAACTCCTTGCTGACTCCCATGTGTGCTTGGACTGTGAAGTTCCCTAAGGAAAACCCTTCTAAGTCTACTCTGCATCTCTCTCCTACACCTCAGAAAAAGCACCAAAAATCTTCCATCTACAGAAATGAAAGCAGCCAAAAATCTGCAAAATTAAGCATAACACTTTGAATATTAAAGGCCCAATCACTGTAATATTTTGAGCCCCAATGATAATCCATTTGTCCAGAGTCCTTACCAGAAAGGAGGGAGGCACAATGCCATCCTAAATGGAAAGACAACCAGTGGTTTCCAGAAATGAATATAGTGCCTCCCTGCTGATCTTTACCATCTCAAAAGTAGACAGATGGAAACTCATCCTTTACACACATCGGTTTTCCCTGTACTTCCAGATTGTCATGAGTGACATTAGCCAGAACTTGAAGGGAACACCATGTTCTCATAATATGGAAGCTCAACCCAGAACTAACTCATAATGTTTACAAAGGAAACACAGAGTTCCTTGCAACAAAAATGCAATCCAGACAATCTGTTCTGCCAGAAGGGGTAGAATTCAACAACTACATGTAGGCATCTCCAAGGGTCTGCACCTGAATTAGTCACCCAGTGTCCCTTTCTAGTCCATGGAAAGGCATAACCACTTCTAGGACACCATCTCATCCTAAAGGACATGTCTAGAACAGGTCAGAGGAATCTAACACTCAGCGTGCCTATTTCTCCTTCCTGCTGGAAGGGGAAACTGGTAGGATCGGCACAGATGTGGGTTTCTGTATAAAAAAAAAATATGTGAAATTGGCCAAGAGAAATCCTACATTATACAACACCCCAGATGATTCATGTTACACATCACCCTCAGGTGTTCTAGTCTGGGCTTTGCAAATGCTAAGGTGGAGATAAAGAGAAACTTCAAGTACAGCATAAGACTTCAGCAGTTCTTTATGTGACTCGTAGTTCCACAAAACATCTGTAGCATCTACTGACTGGAGTTCTACCATTGTCCTTTTTGCAGATCTTCTAAACATAAAGTGGTTCTATAAAAACCCACAAAGTACTAGAATTTAAAATTTACAGTAAAAGAATAAAAGGTATGTATAAGGTTACACAAATAAGCAGGCTGAGAAACTGAATGCTGGTGTCCTTTACACTCCCCTAAGAATGTGTTCGTGACATTATCTTAGTAGTCAGACCACAAAGTTCTTAGTTACAGATGTAGAAATGTACCCCCACCCTCAATAAATAGTTATTAAAACATCTGTTAAAACTGTAGAGTCCCAGTCCCACCTTACCCCCTTTTTCTGTATTAAAACTTCTCCAGGCAGCCAGCTACAGAAGGAGAAAGCACCCTCCTTAACAGACCAGCATATTTGTAGTTCAGGGGCACATAATTCCACCTCCCTAGCATCCTGAGGTGTTACTGAAGCAAAGGTGGTACTGCACTGCAATAACAAACTCCAAGAAGATCATTTTACAAATACAAAAATAGGCAGTCTCCCTAAACGAAACACTGATCCTGGCACACCACCTTACTCAGTATTTTCTACCTCCTCCCTTCAAATTTCCTGTACCCTGTAACAATACACCTTGTCTAAAACCCACTCCAGTCCCATGAGGGTCTCACAGGAGCTTCTGGAGGCTCAGCAGGTTTGTAATTTAGGTGCTACATGTTCAGGTTAACATGTACCTTATTTTAGATTCCAGATTTTTCCAGTCTTGGCCAGTTGCTCTATTTTCTGGCATGGATGCTTTGACCCAGCTGCTAAACCCATCAGTGCCTGTCCTGCTGCCAGTTACTACAGCATGGTAACTCTGGATGGTGACAGCTGGGTCTTAGGGCACTACCAATAAATTGACCAAGGAAGCAGAACTTCTGAAGGCAGGTCATCCAAGAGGTTTTTTGGGGGTGAGTGCAATGAAGAAAGGATATTTTGCTTTTATTATTTAAAACAAAAGTATCCAATTTTCTAATTTTCCTCAATTGGTCAATTATCACAGATTGTAAATGACAAACCTCAAATAATACAGAGGTTTCTCAAGGATAATTACTAAAAGTTCCTTGGGCACGTACAGCCTAACCCCACAATAAGCCCAGAAGGAATACATTTCTGTAGTTAACATTTTGGTATTGGATGCAATCTGTGAAAGCCCTTATCTGTAATATGACAATATCATAAGATCATAATGTTAGGACCAATGTAATTGAAAACAATCTGTCTTTGCTTCCTTTGTTTAATGACAAGGCCCGCCCCACAAAATTGTTTGTACAAGTAAGACGTACTCAATCACATCACTACAGTTCATGTTTGCACTATTTTGATCAGGACTTTGAACTAGTATTTTGAGTTTGTTCCTTGATGTCATCAAAATACTTATCAGTGTTACTGTTAAGATGTCTCTGTTCAGTTGCAATACCTCAACAGGTGCTACTTATTTTTGTCTCAGGATCTCAATGTTTAGTGTCATTTTCAGTGGGGTTTGTTTGATCAAGCACCCATTTGTAATGTTTAGAAATCTTAGCAACTACATAAATTCATGCTGATGAAAGGCTGGATTTCTTTTTCATTTATCTGGATCAATTCTTACAGAAGTTCTCTATCTTCCTGCTGGTTTTATGCTGGATGCTACTTAAACAGGACATTTAAATCTTGTCATGAAAAATGGAAGTACTTTCAAGACAAGTTGGGACACAAAAGTTAGGGGTTATTTCCATTAAAGCATGAATTTGTTTTAGAAGGGACTTGCCGATGGGTCACTTATGGTGGTAGGCCTGTATTTCCTTCTTTCTAAGCACAGCATCTAGATCCTCAAATATAAGGGGAGTATAAACAAGGTAAAAGGAAACCACAGATAAGTGAATGATCTGTTCTATGATCCAATCCATTTCATGGTGAAAGTCTTCCGGTGATAACGCTTTTCACATCCCCAGGTCTTTTTTAACATGTGTTACAAATCTTCAGAATGCCCCTACCTTGGGAAATAAGCAGACACCTTCAGTAGTAAATCTGGCCAACACAATAAACAAATATTTAAAAATGGAGAAATTCCAGTTTCCCCAGCCAGGACTTGAACCTGTGACCTGCTGGCCCAGAGGTGTGAAAGCACTCTCTCGAGCCAATGATATCACTTTAAGTGCTACAAACTGAAGACATGTCAAATGAATCATTTATTCAGTTCAGTCAGCTTTCAATTTTTCTTGGTAAACATTCCTGAAAACAGAGGAAGGCTTCCAGGTTTCTGTGTGTGTGTGCGTGCACATGTGTGCGAGGACACATGAGCATATACCACCTCCAGTAAGAAATGTAAGCTTGTATGTTTGTTCTGACATAATAAAGATTCAATATGCTTTTATTTTTTTTAACTATCTATGTTCCAATCTATAAGGATGATTTAAAGTACTTGGGATGAAAGAATGCCTCGTAGTTTCACTTAAAGCAGATACTTTTCAGTGCATATTAAATGTCACATAAAAATTATCTTACATCTGGAGGGAGAAAGATTTGATGATCCAACATAATGCTCTTCAGCTTTGACTGAGGGTCATCCAAGTGTGGTTGAGCATGTCATCCATCAGGAACCTTCATGTCATTTTTTTAATTAATTTCTCAAGTTTCTTCATAGAGCTAGTTGGGATCTGCACCCCACTGCTGTCACAGGATTGCTGCTTTGGAATCCTGTGGTCCTAATGATCAAAATTCATCTAATTTCAAGCCTAAATATGTTCAGACTGAACTTGTTCCAATTTTTCCTCACATCAGTGCTGCTGTTTAATTTAAAAGCTTGTGGGAATCCTCTGTGATTGTGCTGCAGTAGAATCTTACAATTTGCAGCCTTTGTTCTGCATCTAAGTTTGGCTTTTTTCATCTTCTCTTGTAAGACAGGTTCTCCATTCCCTGACCATCTTGGTAGTCCTTCTCTGTTCCTTTTAAGATTTACTCTGCTTTAAATGTAACTATCTAGAAATCTTCAGAAGCAAGTCTTGTACCCACCTGAACTCTCTCTACCAGAACAGCTTTCCTTCCTTCTCTCAGGATTGCATGCTTTCATGACACAGATGGGTCACTGTCACCATGTAATGAACTTAGGACAAAGAAAAACTCCTTTCATTTGCTCTATCTTTCCACCTGAGGAGCTCCAGGTCATAGCAACAATTCTCACTATTAGTTATTGCCTTGTATTTTTTTTACTATTACATTTCATTCCATTGCAATTGTTATTCTAGCAGGTGTAGTAACTGAGTGCCTGGAAGCGCCCTCCTATAAGATTAGTTCTGACAAAGACATTTCAGAGATTCCCATCTCTTATAAATCAAGCTGCTGTCATGCCCTGTTTTTCTTCTTCAGTCTCTTTCTGGGGTAAGCATCAGCCAGCAGTTACTCCAGCCAACATCATCAAAATCAGGCGCTTTTTCCAGTTGCTGCACTTCCAAAACAAACTCAAACACGTAAAGATATATAAGAACAGGTTCAGGGACCTTGCAAGTAAATTATAAAAACATCAAACCCAAGCAGACACAAACAACCACATTAATGGTTCACTGAGCTTCTCTATGTAGTTTTAACTCCAGAGTTCTTGCTACAAGTAAAACATGTACTGCTTCACCCACAACATTATGGTTAGAGTAACACAGGCCCAAGTGAAAATCCAGGTACGATCAGAATAATATGCTTTACTAGTGGAGCATGGTACTCCTGTGTGGAAAACAGCATTACTGAAAGACACATTTGTAGTAAGAAAGCTACATCCAAACTAGGCCTTGGAATAGTTTATATGGGGGGAGAAGCTAGTATGGTACCAGCCTGTATATACCAGGGCTGACGAATTTCTAGCACAGCATGACATATACCTATGCTGCTTCCACCAGTCTCTTCTGCAGTCCCCAGTCCCCAGAAATAAGTCTGCGTGTCAGTGACAACACGTGTCTCTATAGCCATTTAGCTTTTGCAGTCACCACAAGAAGCTTCTACCTGAAATATCTTGGAACAATGCCTTATTTCTAAACACGTAAACAAAATACAGGCTTTTAAAAATAGACTGTCAGTTTTAACATTGTTATACTCCCTGGAAATTCTTCAGTCCTCATTAGTACTCCATTTCTCTTATCTATCTTAAATTGCTCATCTGTACATTTCATAACATCTGAGCATATAGCCATACAATAACAACTCATTTTTTGATAGGTTTTGTGATTCTAAACCACAACTTACCAGATCCTTTTCAAGCAAACACATCATATTGCAGCCAGCCTGGCAGAATATCACACTGAATAATGCATCTGAATGTATAATACCAGCCACAAAACCCCAAAACAGTTATGTAACCTGTTGAGTATTGTGTGTGTGCGAGCACATGAACTGCATCTCTATTTTCATATATGATCTTTAATTTGTCAGTCGTGTTAAGGAACTCTGCTATCCTTAAAATGCTCTCCTGTTTCCACCAAGGTTCTAAATGGCCAGTCACTGATAGCTGCCCCTGAAGGAAATGGGTCCTCTAAGTGCCAAAAAATAAAAGCAGCTACATTTTCAAAATCTGGACTGTAAACATTCCCCGTTAATTAATGAGAAAAATTTCCATTAGTTCTTGAAGGTTTTTTTTTTTTTTGTTCTTTCTTATGTTATTACCCCAAGTATAAATGCAAGAGATTAAACTGATTAGTATTTCAGATTTCATTCTAAGAATTGACACGTAGGTTTCCTTACCTGACTCTTTCATAGGACACAGTGCGCACTGCATGCCCCAGGCTTCACCGTATAGGCAACAGCACTCAGTGTATGTAGTCTGCTTTCCAACCAGAGGTCGACTACAAACAAAATCATCACTTAGATGCTGCCAGCAAAGATCCTGGTAGACCTCAGTTTCTTCAGTTTGTTCTGATGGAGAAGACAGTATTAGATCATCATCGCAGCACTGTTATTTAAAAAAGATACTGACACAATGCAGAATTTTCTAAACTTAGATTAGAAAGAGAACCTAGCTTTACAGATTTTGCTGAATACGAATTTAAGCTTAGAAGTCATGACCATTTTTAAGTGCCTGAGGTGGCTCATCCCTTGAGTGTTCAGCTCTGCAAAAATCTTAGTAAGGTTCTGATTTGGCACTCTTAGGCCAATTTAAAAGCACATTGGGTTGGACACCCAAGAAATAAAACTTCCTAAATCAGTAGTCATTGCTGAACGTTTAACACTGACTCAGCTCTGCTCTCATGGAAGTTAACAGAGCTTGACAAAAACCAGTGTTAGGGCTGAGGGGAATATTTGGGGAACTCCATCCATGGAATGAATCTTTGAAAATTGCTATTTTGCTTTTCTTACATTGCCATCAGTGGCATCTGAAAGAACTTTTACAGCTAGGGCAGAGCTGAACAAAAATTTTACATGGGCTCAATGGGAGACTGGACAAATACTTGGAAGAGAGTCCCATTAACTAAAGAGACAAACTACATCAGGCTCAGGAAATCCCCTGAGCTGAAAATAGCTGGAGGCTGGGAGAGTGCTGGGGAGGGTGAGGAGAAGTATTGTTTATCTGCTCTTCTGGTCCCTAATCATCCACTTAGAGCTATTGTTAGAGAGAGAATACCGCTGTGAACTACTGTCACATTCTTATGAATATTAACAAAAACATGTATTTTTGTCAAAGCTGGAATATTTCAGAGGCATACTAGTTCTGACAAAGATCTCAGTAGGAACAACTCCTAGTCGTAGCAATCTCTGATCACTGCTGATCAGAGGGAGAGGAACTGTAAACTTAATCTTCCACTTGGAATGTAAAAAGCTCAGCACAATTGTTTTGTAAAGACATCTGCAAGGTTTTGATTTTGTTCCAACATGGAGTGAAAAATAAGTGTTGTCACAAACCAAGGTTCTGTTTTGTCTCTGCATATCTATTTACTCCATTTTTACATGATGCACTGGTGCATGGCTGAGTACAGAATTGAAACCTAGCTCAAGAGTAAAATGGTGAGTTCTGGAAGTGCAAAGGTGATCAGCATTTAGATACCTATTCTACTAAGGACTTGCCAGAACACGCAGTGAAGAGCAGCAGTGGGTCTCTGCAACCAACTCCAAATTCTACTGGCAGTAAAGGAACCAGCCTGCCCCCGCCTCCTCTGCCTTAGGGAGGACATTGCCAGTAGTGATACAAGGCTTGAGCGCTTTGTGCTGGGTGAGAAGATCATTGCTGTGTCAGCCCCAGTGTCGCATGACGGAAGACCCTTTGGGCCCTTGCATTCTCTTCACATCCTAGATGAACCCAGAAGACAATCCTGCTCTTGGTTTGTTTAACTGAAGATTGAACAATAGAAATGCTGTGGTTCTTTCACAGTTTCAGGCAAGAGGATGACCACATTACTCCTCAAAAGTGTCAGTCTTATAATTTGGAGTAACTAAAGCAGGCATTCAGTCTGTATTCCCATTTCCTTTCACAGAAGCATCTTAGGAAAATTCATTGCAAGTTGCAGGGACCAGAGGTCTGGATTTATGGCTGTACAGTGCCAATATTAATCAAACCCATTGTAACATTTCTGTCAAAGATGTGTGTGGCATAGACAAAGCTGTGCAGACTGCATAATGCTCTGGATTTCTGAGACGTTCCTAAGAATCTCGTAATATCTAACATTTTTTCTGAAATCGGTGTCTACTGAAATTAAAAGAACATGCAAAAACCTTACTTTAAGAGTGATGCTGCAGCCCACAGCTTGAAAACGTGGGCTTGATGTACCCTCAATATTAATCAATTGAAAGCACAGCTACAGTTACAGCTATTTCCTCCTATATCCTGTTATTCCTGGTTTTATTCCTTGCTTTGTTAGAAGCAGTCACTCACTCTGAGCTGCATCTCCAGAGTTAGCCCACAGCCAAACCCCAGCCTTAGTGAGACAGCAAGCAGGCTGTGCCTCATTACCTACAAGGTTGGACGAGGCAGATGAAGAGCTGGTGAATCGGGGGGCTGAGGACTCCCCAGCCCAAGCCTAATCTCATGAATACTTTCAGCCATCTCCTGTCTGCATTGGCAAAGTGGAGCCCTGTGGAGTCCTACATCACGATGCCTTCTGGATCAACAGATGATGGTCCAAGCATTGCCTTCCAAAATCCTCCAAAAGAGCAGGCTCATCCAAGTGTGACCCAGTCTAAGCTTACTGGGCTCTAGCCATGTCAGCACCACCTCACAGAGGTGTACTCACTTCAGTAATATGTATAATGGATCATACCACTCGAATCTGCTGGTCTGATGCATCGCTTTTCTGTTGCGTCCAGAACCATTGGGTGTGTACAGAAACAGTTGTACGATCCTTCTGTGTTAATGCACTGGCCATCAATACAGCTGTTTGGGTCCTGACATTCATCCGTGTCTTTAAAATGGAAGGAAATGTATCAAGGAGAGCCAGCACAAAGTAGTCGCATTGTGTTAATCCATGTTTATATTTTCCTACATTAGGAGCAGATTTCCCTGCATGCCTTCTGTTAATTACCACAAATACCAATTGCTGGCAGCAAAATCCTGCCTGTGCCCATGGAGAAGGACAGACAGATCAGCAGGATGCTGACCTCTAATCCTCAAGTACTAGGGAGCATCTGGATGAGGAGGCTGGCTGGGGGGGTTGGGGTGCCAGGCACACCCTGCATCCAGCACAGTTGCAACTGCTTCCCACATTCCTATCCCTTTAGGACAGAACCAGCAGGCATTAGAGGTGGGCATACTCTCTGAAATTCTTCATGAGCTTGTCAGGAGAAGGGATCGCCTTACAGTAGTTCTATCCTTAGTTTGTCTTGGAGAGGAGAAGCAGAAATTTAGCTCAAAGGGAAGAGCAGGACATTTTACTTCAAATAAATTACATTAAATCAGAAAAAACCCCACCCTTTGTAAAGAACAATCATAGAATCCCGAGGTGAAAGACTCTCTTATTACTGTTGCAAAAATTACTTCCTTTCATTATGCTATTCTGCACATCATATATGGTTTTCTGCTTACAAAGCAAAAGCCAGGGTTATGGTTATGAGTAATTTTCAGTTGGATACCAGAACCAAAGGAGTACAAGGTGGTACAGAATAAAATGGGCTTATCAATGACCTGAACTGTAATTTCACATTCCATATTAACTCCTTGTCGAAAATATCTGTTCTTGGAAAAATAAAATATGCGTAATTTGATTTACTATAGTAAAACCAGCACGCTTACCAAATGAAAGGTGAACTTCAACATACAGGCTTTCACTGCTCACCCCATACACAAAGAACAGAAGGCTAAATTGTACCTTGGCGGAGTGAAGCAGCAGTGTGCATGTAAGGAGGGAGCCACCTCTGATCACTTTGTGCTGCCTGCAAAAAGGCTGGTACCAGCTCTAGGCTATGCACTCAAAGGAGCACAAGGGGCTGTTTTGGAGATGCAAACTCCTGGGAGCAATTTGCTGAAAAAGGAAGCAAATAAAGCAAACCCGGCTCTACGTGCCATCGCCATGTCAGCCAGAATTGCTGCCCAGCCAAGCAGAAGGGAAGGGAAATGACCCAATGCCTCTTAAAAAGCTGCTACAGGAGTTCGGAGGCCCAGTGTTCCTCCCTTTGCTGGGAATGCCGTAGTTCTGATGGGAATCCTGCCGTACGAGTCTGCTTGTTTTTGCCCATCTGCATACCATTATAGTGACAAGACCACTTTAAATAAACTTACCAAAGCACTGGAGCTTAACAGGGTCATAGTATGTGCCTTGTTTGCAGTAGCATTCATAACCTGGCTGCGTATTCAAACAGAAGCCATTTTTACAGATTTCTTGTCCAAAGAGTTGGCATTCATCAGCATCTGGGGAGAAAACATTAAAGGCTGTGTTACCATAATTATTATGAGGCCACGCAGAGGAGCAAGATGGAATAAAGCCTATACACTTCTCTGTGCAAGCAAACATCACTTTAGACAGAGGGCCCCAGGAACACAGATATCCGCAGGAAAAAAAAAAATGATGTGGAAGAGGCCATGGTGTGCTCGTAGCCAGAATGGGAAAGGGAAAACTGGTGGACTATGACTTTCCCTTTCCCTTGTCAGAATAAGTCCTGTGGCACAGAGACTGGAAGAATCTGCAGCTCCCCTTTCTTCCCTTTGATATCACATTGCTCTTAGCTCCAAGCAAAACAGATCAAGAATAAGGCCTGTATTTTCCAGTATAATTTGCTCAACCCAAGGGACTCCCACCATGGATCTAATTTAATTACACCATCTAATTACAAAACTAAGCAGTTATGCTTATGGATGGACTTTGTGACTGCTCTCCTCTCTCCATACACTTCAATGACTCTGCTGTGCATGGTAGGGAATCTTCATATCCGCATTGCTTGTGACTTCGTTTTTCAAAGCTGTGTGCACAACTTCTGTGGAGACTTCCCACCACACAGGAACAATTGTGTTTGTTGCTAAATATAAGGCTGCAACTACTATAGACCTAGTGACAGCTGACAAAGAGAATCTACCACACTTTCAAATGAGGCTAAATGTTTTCAGGGAGGTTTCATGGAAAATATATGCCAGCTCATATATAGCTTTTCACAGTTGTACACATTTTTTCCCAGTCTTTTATTTATGTATTTGTTACAGTTGGAATTCCATTCACTTCTTTTTTTCCAACCTACTTTTAATTTTCTACACCTACCTAGAATAGTCTGTTAAAGCTAGGCTGGTATTAAAAATGTCAATAAAAAGCACAATGTAAAGTAGGTGATTCTCCTCTCAATACCAATTGTCTTAATCCACTGTTTTCTATAGATCTACTCCCCCCATTTACTCTAGGGCAACACAGATTTTAGCCCAAAGCTGTCATTTCCAGCTGTACAGCAGTTTTAAAGGTGAATTATTCATATGCTGTTTCCAGAAGAGCTGAAAGCGCTGTAAAGCTATTTATTTTTACAGACACTTTTCCAGCCACTAAGTTGCTTCAAACATTAAATATTTTAAAGTTTGACTGTTTAGCAGCAAGAACAATGCAAAGATTAATATAGAATGTCATGTACATGTCTGTCTTTTTCCTGTGGAACATGGATTTGTGTCTGAGGCAAAATGTGAAAGCCTGGGAGTAGAGTCAAGGAGGACTGAGTATATTTGTTTCTGACAGATAATTCCAATTAAGAAAACAGGAGTTGCTTCTACAAGCAGAAGCTTGTGCACAAAAGCAACAGGAACATAAAAGTTCATGTAACAGAGAAAGATCACATTACTAAAAGTACTTAGCCATTTATTGTTTGTCCTTTGTGCCATTCCTAAGGTTATTACAAAATAAACTTGCTGAAGACAGAAAAAGTCTTATTAATGCAAGGATTTGTGGAAGATGTTTCCAGATGAACTACTTCCACACTTCAGTATTTATGGCAGCTAGAGATACTATCAACCTGGAGGTAGCACAACAAAAACAATGCAGATTTTCTCGGAGACGCATTTGGACACACTGTACACACAGCATGTCCCAAATCTACATCGCCAAGATATACAGAAATCTTAGATCTGCAAAGATAACATGCTTAAACAATCCCAGAGCAAAAATACTCTTAGAAAGTATTAGGTCCCATAAGATGAACTCTGTGACAGTCTAGATGTACTAGATGAACTCTGTCTCGTCTAGATGTAAATTGCCAGTCTGTCCAACACTGGTCCCTGCTACCATCAGTCTCAGGTCTGGATTCATCCCCTGGCACTTTGTTCTTTACTCCAAGTTGGTGGACAAAGCAACACCTTATCCTGGTTTAGCTAAGATAGGGTTAAGTTTCCTCAGCAGTGGGGGGGAAGCTCTAGCCGGGTTATTCAATACCATGCTGACGTCACCTCCGTGTGCCGGAGCGCGGGAGAATCGGTGAATGCGTGTGTTATGCGATCTCTCTGTTCTCACTGCTGTATTGGTAGATATCTTGCTCTGTTCATTGTTATTACTGTTATTGTTATTGTTGTTGTTGTTTGTTTTGTTGCTGTTGCACTGTTGTATTAAACCTCTCCTTATCTCAGCCTCAGGGCTTTGTATTTCACTACCTTTGTGGGGGAGGGCAGCGGCCGTGTGGTCTCGAACCCCGGCAGGGCCTAAACCACCACACGCCTCCAGAGAATGGAGGCCTTACATGAGTTACCCTGTTTCAATTAGTTTAAATGAAATCAGTTTAAATGAATCTGGGTATTAGTGCCTTTTAACCTTTAGTATCTTTTCCATGTCCCATGCACTTTACTGGTGCAAAGAAACACCTGCTAAGGATAACACCAAAAAATATTAGTAGGACAGAGAACTGAACTCAACCATGATCTACTCACTAACTTGATAGGAAAACTGACCTCACAGTGTCCTACTCAATGCAGAAAGATAATTTGAAAAAGTACACATAACAATAGTTTGGAAAAAACCCAAAAATCTTTAAAGTCCCACCTATTTTTATCATCTCTCAGAATTAGGTCTGACAGATTAGTGATTTACCTAGAAGCAACTCTAAGAAATTCTTACCTATCAACCATGTGATACTATGCCTCTATTAAAGTCTTTAAAAAATAGTAAGTTTTACTGCATTTTTATGTGATACAAACACACAGTACTTTCTACAGTTAGTTTTTGATTTGTAAAACATCAATTCCGATAGGAACTAATATATGAAATTTGTGCTTTGCTAAAGATCCTGTAGCTGCTATGCGACCCTAAGATAATACGTTGACTTCATTTCAGCTAAGACAAATACAGTGTGTTTATGCCAAGGAAAATTAATTTCACAAATTATTAATATTATTGGCTACTTCTGAAACTTGAAAAGGAATTTCACTGATCTCACTCTTCCTTCTAAGTGATCAACTCCCTCCCGCCCACACCCACCAACTCCTGTCACTCATATTTCTCTACCATCTTTTGTTCAATAATTATTTCATTAAGTTCTGTAATGAAAATATCATTGCTGAATTTCTCTTCAGTTTTTATATTAATTCTCACTTGTAGATCTAATGTTTAACAGAACTTTTCTTGTCTCTCCCAACACCCCATACACTTATTTACAAATTGAAGGTGGCTTTGTATTTCATATGTGAGTGAGTATTTGAGGTTTGTGGTCTCTGCACCTACTCTCACAGTATATAGCACTTAGTATAAATTAAACCAGAATATTACAGAGACTGTATAATTGACATTCTTAACAATCTGTCAAACGATGATTTTCAGTAATGTTTCATAGAACAAACTGGTTTTTTCACCTAATAAAATTTGAATTAGTATGTTTACATTGCTGGCTCACATTTCTAGTCAATCAACTACCAGAACTTCTGAAATAATTAAACTGAATACAAGTAAGTACTGACCTTTGTAATTCTGAGCAAGAAGCCCGTAAGACGATTCTCCAGAGGGAATGAAACCTTTTCCTTCAGGACACAAATCAGTAAATTCAGCTAGGAGAGAGAGAAAACAAAAGATTATGTCATTAAGAAAAAGTTACTCACATATGTATGTGTTACACATGTGTTTCAGGGTATTTTGAGAAATCTGAGGCGATGTTTTTCCTTATTCATACCTATCAGGCAATCTTGCACACCTTTAGCTAAGTGGGGGATGCTGACACTACAGCCCGACTTTTCCCTGCTCTCAGGTTGCAGAGCTAGCTTTGAAAAACCCAGCTAGGGTACCCATGGCACCACAGAGCTCCATGCAAACTAATTTCTCTTGCTCTTTGGCAGGAGAATGTAGTCCTTACTGGGTTTCATGCGCTGCAGTTATAACAATACCAGTAGCCAAATTATCTTAATTAAAGCTAGCATGGGCCTCTTTGAGCTATACTGCAAGCTGCAATCTAGACGTACCCCAACTGAGATACAAACCCCTGTCCACATTCTTTAGTCCTTATACAGGAAAAAAAGCTAATTGACTGCAACAGGAGAACATGGTGTGGATTACAGAGGGAAATTATTTAAAGTGTCTTGGAGACTATACAGAATCAAATAAACCTATCCAAGCAGAGAGGCTCTGTTTGTAACGCATTTAATTTCAGTTTCACTGATTCTAAAGTATAGTTAAAACAGAAATTAACCATGATGATACATTTGTGTGAAAAGTAATCTTTAATGTTTAATATCAAAAAGTTTACACATGTTCTCTCTTACGTGATTTTTTCCAGCTGGATTCTGAATTTCAGCCATCACTGTTTATGTTTCAAGTACTGTTTTCAATATTTGTGACAAATATCATATGGCTATGTTTTTCTAATTTCATATTTAGAGGTTAAACAACGGTCTGCAGACAACATGATTAACTGAATTGTTCAGTAAGTAGCAAAATGTAGAACTAATGTCATAATATATATCAGTAATTCATAGTGCTGTAGAAAAACATTACAAAGAATAGCTGCAGACTCAAAACCACTGCAATGCTTACTTTTGTTTTCCAGCTTGTGGGAAAAATCTAACATGTCACCATAGCATCTGGAAGAAGCTTCTGTGAGAATCCATCTTTGTTTAAAATCAGTTGGAGATAATACTGTTCAGTAACAGGCTGTTTTTATCCCTAGTGTAACTGCAGTGAAGCCAATGGATTTACATCAGGTGTGACTTACTGCTATTAACTTTTCCTCTGTGGAAATCTCCCATGGATAAGTCATGAGTAAATACCACAGAATATGGGATTTAACGGGCAAGCCTTCTCTGAAGGCAAAGCACGCTACCGTTAACATAAACCCAATACTTCAAAAGATTGCAGAGGGACAGAAGGCCTCCCCTTACCAGTTCCAAAGACAGGGCATGGGAAGATTTCACAGTTATCACCCCAGCCAGCACCCAAGGTACAGCAGCATTCTTGTTTGGTTACATTGGACGTAAGCACGTTATCACAGAAATTAGCGTCGTTCAGATTGTAGTAGCACTCCTTCTTTCCATCTTCATGTTGATCAGCTTCTACTGGTAATTCTAAAGGCAAAAAGAAAACATAAACCACGTAAGATAACACGGGAAGTGAATCAGTTTTACAGGAGAATCAAAAGAGCCACAGTACCTCAATTTCACCACAGCGAAGAGCAGCATTGTCAAGCAGGGAAGAAAATGGTTAAGTATAAATTTTGGTTTAACTTTTTTGTTCTTAGGAAGAATGATGGAAGTTGATAACATTCCTTTGACTTTTTCAGACCTTTTTCAGACAAGTTGTTCTCCAACTTGGCCACAAAGGGATTCTTCACATTTGCACTTCCTTCATTTTAAGCAATGCATGAACTACCTGCTGTCATGCTCAGCTATCTAATGTTGCTCAGCTATCTAACCACATTGCCCAGCTACTGACACAGTGCATTTCACATATGTTCACAGAGGTGAGCAAACATTACAACCACATTTTACAGATAAAGGAACTAAGGCACAAAATGAAAAGGCCTGATTTTCAAAACAGTGAACATTTCAAGCCCCTTTTAATTTCACTGTGAAAAAAGCATGTTCCACACTTGAATACAAGGCCCTTTGTGATTTTTGCAAAAGTGACTGTCTCCATGGTAAGCAGAGGAATATAATGCAGATGTCAAGTTAACTGACTCTGTGCTTTAGTATGAAATAGGCATCCAGCCAAGAAGTCAGATTTTCTGCCTTTAGCAGTTGAGTGGGTCCTCTCACATATTTATAAGGACTGGAGGCAAAATAGTCTCTCCCACAGACCCAATAAAAAACCCTATTAATAGTCAAAGACCTTTCTAAAGCAAAGCACTCCTAAAGTACACCAAGAAGCAAGTTTGAAAAGAAATACCTAGCTAAAGCTTCTATGTTTGCAGAACTCTGTCTATCTAACCTTGCACTTCCACAAAACTTCTCATCAAGAGCTCAGAAGTGGGAACTATCACATAAAATTGTTATTCACACTTCATCAACATGAGAAACTTTTCATAGGCCATCCATAAAATAACTGAGTGCTAAAATTACAAATGCTCACATTTATTAATCAAACCCAAAACTTTGTTTGGCAACTTAAGATAGATATATCTTGAGGTGATTAGTTTACTTCCTTGGGAAATTCTTTATGCTTAGCACTTAACAAATGTTTAATTCACAAAAACCTACTAAAAATTATTGCATGTTGGCTGATTTTCCATTGACATTTCATTCATTTCTACTCAGGCTCTTGTACAATATGCGAAGCATGAGACATTTCTCAAGTAACGCATGTATCCAGGCAGGAGTCAAAACCTTATACCTGAGTGACAGTGCATTTCAAAATGCTAGAAGATTAGTAAGACCCAAAGAGTTGTGGTGTATAAACTACCTTTGTTTGCCTTGCAGTTCTTTTCAAGGAATAGCTTAAGGCCCACCCACTTACAAACACTGGTATACCTGGGAGAGCCAAGTTCACTTGACCACCTCATCTGTCCACCTCTGTCTCTTAGAGATCAACCTCAGCCTCTTTATGACAGTTACAGGAAGGACTTTCTTCTAATCTCATCTACTTAAAAAATAATGGCTGTGACGTGGGAGCTTGAAGATAGTGATTGTCCAACAAATGCTGAAGGAATTAAATGAACTGCAGCTCTTGCTACCTCAAGCCTGTTATCCCTGCCCACCCACATTCCCCCAAGCAGGTGGGGTAAGGCAACTTTTAGAGCATGCAAATACTAAATCCATTTTGAGAAAAGCAGGTTTTAAAATGCCAGTATGGATTGCCTATTATTGCACTTCAATAGTATGAATGTAATAGTTCTTTTGGCTTCTAATTCCAAACGGACAATTGGATTTATTTCTGTTTTCCTCAGAAAAGTGACAGTTTCTGTTTTGGGAGGTTGAGGGTCTGGCAGACACCTCTACTAAAATTTAGCACAAAGTTGCCACCTACAAGGCAAACTTTCCTTTGCTGTCTCACCAATATAACCGAGTTGTACATTAAAGGAAACACCCAGCTGAGTGCTTATTTAATATTTGTTAGTTTAGCCTGTAGTCTCCCCCCATCAGGTAATTACAATTTTCCATAATGTACTGAATTTAATAAAGTGCGGTGGTTTTGCGGTATCAGCTGCTATCCAATAGGAACTATATTAAGACTATCATGTCACAGAAACACAACTGAACTAAATCTGTTATTCCAAGGTGAGAGAGCAGTATTTTAGCCACCAAATTATACATTTTCGTTGGCCATCTGCCATCTGTCTAACTGAATCAAAGCCAAATCTTCAACAGGGGAAAAAGCATGGCAGTTTTCATGCTGTTTACCAGAGAAAGACCAGAAGCTGCCCCAGGAGGAAGGGGAGACAGTCTCATCATGTCATTGTTTATTCCCATTTTACATATGATGTGTTGGTTTCTCCTCCCATTATCTGTTCAGCAGCTTGAAAGTCTGTTGTTTACACAGCTGTGACTGAGGGTTAGTCAAGCAGGCCTCATGAATGTTTGGAAAGCAAATGAGACACAAATCTTCCTTTTTTTTTTTTTTAAAAAAAAAACTAAGACCAGTCTGTGTCTACTTATAATTTCTCTCTCATATATTATTAACCATTTAGTAACCATGTTGTTTTTGAAAGTGGTTTCACTAGATATGCTGACAAAATATGATGGGAAATGGATACTTACTTTTTTGTATCGTTGTTTCACATTTTTTGTTGTCAGAAAATGTAAAACATATCTCTACCTAAGGCACACTGGTAAAGGAATATAATTTTATCAGGTTGTTGATACGACTGTTCTATTTAACAGCCTACAAGAGGGATTCTCTATAGTTGCTACTAGACTGAACTCTGAAGTATTTATTAGAGATAGATTTCTATACCTTAGTGTAACCTTAATCCAACAATATGCTTCAGCATGCGTTTGATGCAAAAATATGCATTAGTAATATACGATTCAGTGCATAACCAGGATATTAGCATACACTTAGACTTGAGCATACACTTAAATATTTGCCTAAATAGTGGCCTGTTAAAAACTGTGATCTGAAAAACCCAAAACATACAGAATCAATGAGATCTTAAATACTGTAACTGTGTACTGATGCCTATTATTTACAGGTGGCATCAGTAAGGTGGTTGCTAAACTGAAAAATCATCATTACAAGTTCATGTCTTCTAAAACCTCAGCAAAGACTCCAGTGACTCTGAGCAAACAGCTTGAGTAACATACTTTCAGAACCTGATTTTCAAAAAGACAGTAAAAATAGATTGGTATGTGCCTATCATCAGGTGTACTTGTTTAGATTTCCCAATTTGCTCAACATGTGGCAAGCTACAACACCTAACGTGTGTGTGCAGTGTGTATGCATATACGTGCATATGTACAATTTGGGGATCAGTGCAAGTGATGCATATTTAAAAATGATATCTAAGACTATGTCCATAGATGACTAAAATTCAGATCATTATTTACGTTAGAAAACCATGCACATATTGCCATTAAAAAATTAATACAAATATAAAGAGTTTCCTTTAAAGTCTTAACATTTAGAAAGACCTTAAAGTTTAGGAAATTTAGAATTTGGACTTGTGCACCATATTTCTAGCCTTGAGGAAGCTTTTGGACCAGATTTATAAACTGTTACTTGGCAGCCTCAAATTTTTTGTGCTGGTAGTTGGTTAGGTGCAGGGGAGATTGATTTTCTTTTAATAAAAATCAGTCTAGGAGGGACTCATGTTTGGACACCAGAACTGTGATTTTTACCTATAAATCCTAGTAAATACTGTTAATTCTTGCCATAAATAACTAGTCACATTTCATGTAACCAGGAGAAAGCAACGTCTAAATTAGCTGTAGGTACCTAAGTGGGCCCTGGTACCTTAGTGGAGTTCTCTCACTGGAATTCTTTTTATTGGCTGAGCTGTAACCCAAACTTGTGATCCTACTGACCTTTGTATATGTAAGCCAGACTCCTGCTGATGGGTTTACACATACACTTCTGCTGGCAATTCTCATTTTAAATCCCACCTATTATAATCCTCAAATATATACTATCCTTTATAGCTTCTGGGTTCAATGCAATGCGATACATTACTATTATATTAGCATATATTAGTAATTTAGATGCATACTAGAACATGCATTTTTTCTTATGTAGGAACAATTAAAAACACGTTAATACGGAGTATTACTCAAACTGCATTCAGCTTGGTACTTGCTAGAAATTCATCATAAATGGCTTTATATACCTTATTAAAAGAATAAATGAGAAGACTTTAACCCAAACCAGGCATTTTTTTCTCTCTCTTAGGTACAAAGATGTATAACAATGAAGTTTCATCTAAGAGAGTTCTTTCCTCCTTTATCTTTTCTTCCTTCTGAAGCATTTGCTACATTTTGTGAACAGCAGGGCAGAGAGGAGGGGAATAAGACAAACAAGCCTTGCAGAATTATTTTTTTTCAGTTTGTTACCAAATATGGGCTAGAATTCCTGATACATACACTGAGGGGATTGTTTCAGGACACAGCTAACAATAGATGAATTTCCACCAAGTGAAATCCAAATAGAAGGAAGTCTCGAGTGCCCTAATGGCAAGTAAAGAGAAGTGTGAACACACAGCATTCCACAAAGCTAACAGCCTTTAACCACATGCAGAAAAGTTCCCAAATTAAAGTAACATTTGAACAATCTTTACCTATTTGCACTTGATATAAGGTGGACTAACATTTTTTTATGCACAAAAATACAAAATGAGAAATAAGCAAAAGCTGAGTAAACTACACTGAACTATAAGTAACTGCAAGAGGACAATGCAGATTAAATTCTTCCCTTCTGAAAGTAGGCACGATGCAAGCTAATGCTGACAGTTGATGTCCACATGCACTGTAGGAGCTCTCCAAGCACCACACCTGACTTGAGTATGTGGCTTCTCAAAGCCAGAGGATGTGTGGCTATTCCATCGCTCTTTGCAGGGAGACAGCATTCTACTCCTGTATGATCGTGCTGCAGCTGGTCTCAGGGGAGGCTGAAGTACTCATTGTTGGGCAAACCAACATAGTTGTTATTTCCTGCAGTGAGCACATGGGGTTTATGCCACTTACAAGTGGGGAGAAAAAGACTGGTTTTGTTCCCTCTTCAGTTAACAGCTGCACAAGGGCCACCCATTGGTTCCCGGAACAAAATAGGAACAAGCAAAGTGAGCAGATGTAGAAGAATGAATGTGCATTGTCAGCTCCTGAAATGTCAAATCCAGAGGTACATCATAGACTCATAGAATGGTTTGGGTTGGAAGGGACCTTAAAGATCATCTAGTTCCAACCGCCCTGCCATGGGCAGGGACACCTTCCACTAGACCAGGTTGCTCAAAGCCCCATCCAACCTGGCCTTGAACACTTCCATGGAGGGGGCAGCCACAACCTCTCTGGGCAACCTGTTCCAGTGTCTCACCACTCTCACAGTAAAGGATTTCTTCCTTATATCTAATCTAAATCTACCCTCTGTCAGTTTAAAACCATTACCCCTCGTCCTATCACTACACCCCCTGATAAAGAGTCCCTCCTCACCTTTCCTGCAGCCCCCGCCTTTAGGTACTGGAGGCCACTAGAAGAAGGTCTCCCCAGAGCCTTCTCTTCTCTGGGCTGAACAACCCCAACTCTCTCAGCCTGTCCCCATAGGGAAGGTGCACCAGCCCCCTGATCATCTTCGTGGCCTCCTCTGAACCTGCTCGAGCAGGTCCATGTCCTTCTTATGTTGGGGGTCCCAGACATGCACACAGGACTCCAGGTGGGGTCTCACAAGAGCGGAGTAGAGGGGGAGAATCAACTCCCTCGACCTACTGCCCACACTTCTCTTGATGCAGCCCAGGATATGGTTGGCTTTCTGGGCTGCGAGTGCACATTGTTGGGTCATAGTCAGTTTTCCATCCACTAATAGCCCCAAGTCCTTCTCCGCAGGGCTGCTTTCAATCCACTCATCGCCCAGCCTGTATTTGTGTTTGGGATTGCCTTGACCCATGTGCAGGACCTTGCACTTGGCCTTGAACTTCATGAGGTTTGCATGGGTCCACCTCTCAAGCCTGTCAAGGTCCCTCTGGATGACATCCCTTCCATGTCTCCCATTTAGAGACAAGGATGTCATGCAGGACAGTGTGCAAAGCGTTTGACAAGTCCAGGTAGATGACGTCAGTTGCTCTTCCCTTCTCCACCAACACTGTAACCCGATCATAGAAGGCCACCAAATCTGTCAGGCACGATTTGCCCCTAGTGAAGCCATGTTGACTGTCACCAATCACCTCCTTATTTTCCATGCACTCTAGCATAATTTCCAGGAGGATCTGCTCCATGATCTTGCCAGGCACAGAGCTGAGACTGACTGGCCTGGAGTTCCCCAGGTCTTCTTTTTTTCCCTTTTTAAAAATGGGGGTTACGTTTCCCCTTTTCCAGTCAGTGGGAACTTCACCAGACTGCCACGACCTCTCAAATATGATGGACAGTGGCTTAGCCACTTCATCTGCCAGTTCCCTCAGGACCCACAGGTGCATCTCATCAGGTCCCATGGACTTGTGCACCTTCATGTTCCTTAGATGGTCTCGAACCTGATCTTCTCCTACAGTGGGCTGTTATTCATTCCTCCAGTCCCTCTCTTTGCCTTCTGTGACTTGGGCGGTGTGGCTGAAGCCCTTGCTGGTGAGGACTGAGGCAAAAAAGTCATGAGTCCCTCAGCCTTCTCCATATCCTGAGTAACCAGGTCTCCTTTGTCCTTCCAGAGAGAGGGCCCACATTTTTCCTATTCCTTTGATCACTGACATACCTATAGAAGCTTTTCTTGTTGCCCTTGACATCCCTGGCCAGATTTAATTCTGCCAGGGCTTTGGCTTTCCTAACCTGATCCCTGGCTGCTCGGACAATTTCTCTGTGTTCCTCCCAGGCTACCTGTCCTTGCTTCCATCCTCTGCAGGCTTCCTTTTTGTGTTTGAGTTTGCCCAGGAGCTCCTTGTTCATCCCATGCAGGCCTGCTGGAGTTTTTGCCTGACGTCCTCTTTGTTGGGATGCATTGCTCCTGAGGTTGGAGGAGGTGATCCTTGAATATTAAGCATCTTTCTTGGGGTCCTTTTCCCGACAGGGCTTTACCCCATGCTACTCTGCCAAGCAGATCCCTGAAGAGGCCCAAGTCTGCTCTCCTGAAGTCAGAATCACAGAATCATCTAGGTTGGAAAAGTCCTTGAAGATCATCCAGTCCAACCATTAACCTAACATTGACAGTTCCCAACTACACCATATCCCTCAGCGCTATGTCAACCCGACTCTTAAACCCCTCTAGGGATGGGGACTCCACCACCTCCCTGGGCAGCCCATTTCAACACCTAACAACCCGTTCTGTAAAGAAATGCTTCCTAATATCCAGTCTAAACCTTCCCTGGCGCAATTTGAGGCCAGTACCTCTTGTCCTATCGCTTGTTACTTGGTTAAAGAGACTCATCCCCAGCTCTCTACAACCTCCTTTCAGGTAGTTGTAGAGGGCGATGAGGTCTCCCCTCAGCCTCCCTTCCTCCAGACTAAACAACCCCAGTTCCCTCAGCCGCTCCTCGTATGACATGTGCTCCAGACCCTTCACCAGCTTTGTTGCCCTTCTCTGGACATGCTCGAGTAATTCAATGTCCTTTTTGTAGTGAGGGGCCCAAAACTGAACACAGTAATCAAGGTGCGGCCTCACCAGTGCCGAGTACAGGGGCAAGATCACTTCCCTGTCCCTGCTGGCCACGCTATTTGTGATACAAGCCAGGATGCCACTGGCCTTTTTGGCCACCTGGGCACACTGCTGGCTCATGTTCAGCCAGCTGTCAATCAACACCCCCAGGTCCCTCTCTGACTGGCAGCTCTCCAGCCACTCCTCCCCAAGCCTGTAGCGCTGCTGGGGGTTGTTGTGGCTGAAGTGCAGCATCCGGCATTTGGCCTTATTGAAACTCCTACAGTTGGCCTTAGCCCATTGCTCCAGCCTGTCCAGGTCTCTCTGCAGAGCCTCCCTACCCTCGAGCAGATCAACACTTCCACCCAACTTGGTGTCATCTGCAAACTTACTGAGGGTGCACTCGATCCCCTCGTCTAGATCATCAATAAAGATGTTAAACAGGAGTGGCCCCAAAACCGAGCCCTGGGGGCCACCACTCGTGACTGGCTGTCAGCTGGATTTAACTCCATTCACCACAACTCTTTGGGCCCGGCCATCCAGCCAGTTTTTTACCCAGCAAAGCGTGTGCTCATCCAAGCTGCAAGCAGTCAGTTTCGCCAGGAGAATGTTGTGGGAAACAGTGTCAAAGGCCTTACTAAAGCCAAGGTGAACAACATCCACAGCCTTTCCCTCATCCAATAAGCAGGTCGCCCTGTCATAGAAGGAGATCAGGTTTGTCAGGCAGGACCTGCCTTTCATAAACCCATGCTGACTGGGCCTGATCCCCTGGTTGTCCATTATATGACTTGTAATGGCACTCGAGATTACCTGCTCCATGACCTTCCCTGGCACTGAGGTCAGACTGACAGGTCTATAGTTTCCTGGATCCTCCTTTCTGCCTCTCTTGTAGATGGGTGTTACATTTGCTACCCTCCAGTCCAATGGGACCTCCCCAGTTAGCCATGACTTCAGGTAAATCACGGAAAGCGGCTTGGCGAGCACATCTGCCAACTCTTTCAGCACCCTTGGGTGTAACCCACCCGGTCCCACAGATTTGTGTGCATCCGAGTGGTGTAGCAGGTCTCTGACCACCTCCTCTTCAACTGTGCTGACCTCATTCTGCTTCCCCTCCCCATCTCCCAGCTCATGAGGCTGGGTGTCCAGGGAACAGCCAGTTCTACTGCTAAAGACTGAGGCAAAGTAGGCGTTGAGCACCTCAGCCTTTTCCTCATCCTTAGTTACTGTGTTTCCCTCTGCATCCAATAAAGGAGGGAGATTTTCCCTAATCCTCCTTTTGCTGTTAACGAATTTATAGAAACATTTTTTATTATCTTTAACAGCTGTAGCCAAGTTGAGCTCTAGCTGTGCTTTGGCTCTCCTAATGCTCTCCCTGCATAACTTCACTACATCTTTATAGTCTTCATGAGAGACCTGCCCCCTCTTCCAAAGGTCATAGATTCTCCTTTTGTCCTTGAGATCCAGCCAAAGGTCCCTGTTTAGCCAGGCCGGTCTCCTTCCCCGCCTGCTTATTTTTCGGCACATGGGAACAGCCTGCTCCTGTGTCTTTAAGACTTCGCTCTTGAAGTATGTCCAGCCTTCCTGGACTCCCATATCCTTCAAGGCAGCCTCCCAAGGGATTTTGTTAATCAGTCTTTTGAACAGGTCAAAGTTAGCCCTCTGGAAGTCTAAGGTGGCAGTTTTACTAACCCCTCTCTTTGTTACTCCAAGGATCAAAAACTCAATCATCTCATGATCACTGCACCCTAGACGGCCTCCAACCTTTACTTCCCCCACAAACTCTTCCCTGTTCACAAGAAGCAGGTCCAGGAGGGCACCTTCCCTGGTCAGCTCATTCACCAGCTGTGTGAGGAAGTTATCCTCCACACATTCCAGGAACCTCCTTGATTGTTCCCTCTCTGCTGTGTTGTATTCCCAGCAGATATCTGGGAGGTTAAAGTCCCCCACAAGAACAATGGCAAGTGACCGCGAGATTTCTCCCAGCTGTTTATAGAAAGCTTCATCCACCTCATTGCTTTGGTCAGGAGGTCTATAGCAGACTCCCACAGCAAGATCTGCTTTACTGGCCCTTAACCTAATCCAAACACTCTCAACCCCGTTATCACTATACTTGATTTCTGAGCTGTCATAGCATTCTCTTACATATAGGGCCACTCCACCACCTCTCCTTCCCTGTCTATCCCTCCTGAAGAGCTTGTAGCCATTGATTGCAGCACTCCAGTCGTGTGAGGTATCCCACCACGTTTCTGTTATAGCTACTATGTCATAGTTCTTGTGCTGCATATGGCCTCAAGCTCCCCCTGTTTGTTGCTCATACTGCGTGCACTGGTATAGATGCACTTGAGATGAGCTAGTGAATCCAACACCTTTTTGTGAGTGTGGGCTCCATTCCCTACCAGACCCTTCTCAGGTGCTTCCACAGTTCCTGAACATCTTTCCCTTCTCTCAAATGAAGTGGCAGAAGGAGAGCCCTCACCAGTCCACCATCCTTCAAGCTTTGGCACGCTTCCCTTGAGCTTGTTCCTAACAGGCCCAGTTATCTCCCCGTCCCCCCTCATATCTACTTTAAAGCCCTGGCAATAAGTCCTGCCAACTCCTGCCCCATAATCCTTTTCCCCCTCTGGGACAGCTGCATCCCACCTGTCTCATTTGTCACCAGCAGACCAGGTGCCTTATAAACCTCGCTATGGTCAAAGAACCCAAAATTCCGATGGTGGCACCAGTCTCTGAGCCACGTGTTAATCAGATATGTTTTCCACCCTCTATCAGTGGTTTTCCCTTCCACTTGAGGGATTGATGAAAACATGACCTGAGCTCCTGAGCCTTCAATTAGCCACCCCAGTGCCTTGAAGTCCTTTTTGAGTGACTTAAGACTTCTCTCTACCACCTCATCATTACCTGCCTGGATAACCAACAAGGGGTAGTAATCAGAGGGCCGCAACAGAGCAGTGACCTTCCTTTTAATATCTCTGACCTGAGCCCCAGGGAGGCAGCAGACCTCTCTATGGTGTGGGTCTGGTCGACATATGGGCCCCTCCGTACCCCTCAGAACAGAGTCACCCACTACAATTACCCTCCTTTTCTTCTTACTTGAAGAAGTCGCAAGTCTTGGGGCTGAGGGACAAGCTGTGGAGGGTAGTGAGCTTGCTGTGTGCCCTAAGGATCTTCAACTCCACCATTTCATGGTCACTGCAGCCAAGGCTGCCCTCGAGCTTCACACTCCCCACCAGCCCCTCCTTTGTGGTTGCCCTGCATGGGGCAGTGTCACCACTTGACTGGTCAGTCCCTGAGGTCTTGAGAAACAGCTAAGAGAAAAAAAACCAGCAAGGCTGCAGGAAAGCAAGAATCCTTTTTAAGATGAACTAAGAACAGTACTTTCCTCCTTTTACTTTGGAAGAAAAGTAAGAGAATGAATAGCAAGATTTCTGTTCCTAGCACTGCCACTTTTCCCTATTCTAGTTCAAGAGCATATGGTGCAAAGTACATTCTCACTGGGACCTAATTTGTATGTCTTCTGGTCTCCTATGTGAGATATTTGTCCTTGATGACATTATCAGAGAAGAGACAAAGGTGAGGCACATGTTTTCTTCGGGCCCAATGAAGGCTGGAGGGAAAGGAAGAATGGCTTCTTTCCAAACTGATCACAGTAAAGCTATGTTCACTGGTGACAACAAAATGGAGTTACTATTGACAGTAGAGTATTCATCTGTTGACAGTAGAGTCAGTCACACTGTGTTTTTCATATCCTCCCTCCCCACAGTGACGTTTTGGTATGCCCTTGAATGCTCCTTGGACTTGACTTCTTCTTACATGGGCTCAGGTCCTCTGCTAATTTCTTTAGTTTTGGTTTCATTGTAACAGCTGAATTCTTCCAAGTACTACCTCCTCACAGTACCAAAACGAAGATGGCATTTGCATCTCCTGCAGATCTTGATAATGTGATTTAAACACAGTTCCATAAATTAACGGAAGAATTTTAAATGCTGCTACTTCAAGTTATCATCATCAGGTATTAAAGCTAATCTGCTTCATGGTGGAAAGGTACTGCAGGATTTGTCCTTGCAAACAGGAATGGAGGCAGTACCACTGTGCATTGCTCTGCTGCCTCAGCTATCTTAATTTTTTAAATTTCTCCTTCCTAAAACAAGCTCTTGTAAGCCTGAATCTTTCTCACAAGACTTTTCAAAGGTTTCAGTTTGTCAGTCAGCTGTTAATGATATTTCACAGGCAACTTCTTGAGTGCTGCTGACTGCTACATTCAGTGATCTAAATACTTGTTGCAATTAGGTCACAGATATTTGAACCTTGTTTACAAGTCTGAAAGACCATGAGTGACAGGAGAAAAGAGCCACAGCCTTGTGAGCTTAGAGTCTGCATCCTGGCACTAGAGACAGTTATTCTAAAGCTTTCTGGAAGCTAGATCAGCCTGCAGCGTACAACAAAGAAAAACGAAGATTTGCATTCTGGAGGGGAAAAAAAAAAAGCTGTGCAAGTAAATCCCTTCATTTCTTGTACTCTGTTGCTCCTTATTGTGGGCTTGTTCCTTTCCCCAAACTGGATCAACATAGAAATGTGGAGGCAACTTTAAGAGTTCTAAACTAATTTTTAATTTTCCAGTAGTATTTGTAACACCCAAAACACTTAACAAAAACTCACAAATCCAGTACAGTGGACTACTAGGAAAAACAGGATGAAAGATGGAGTAAAACAGGCAAGGGGACTCAAAAAGGCACTCAGAGAGACTGACAATTCAGTGGTTTGTTTTTTTTGCTTTCCCAACTACCTTTTCTGAGGACTTATGTTAGTGCTAGATAATGCTAAGAGGATACTGTTATATACAAATTTTGTTTTTAATCATATGCTCCCTTAAACATTGTCCAAGCATACTAGTGGATCTTTGTAAAAATTTGAAAAAAAAAAAAATCATTCAGGCCATAGTCTTGATTCCATATCACATTTCATTGTTCCAGTATGGCAAACAATAGATTGTTTACTCTTAACTGCTGTAACTGTTCATTATTACTGCCAAGTCTGTTGACATATAAAATTTAGAAGGTGTTTCTGCTCTATTTTCATTGCTAATGATTCACTGATAACATATTCCATCCTAAAAAAGCCTCTTTGCATGCACACACTTTTAAGAAGACAAAGTTTTAAATTTTTCTGTTGTAGTTAAAGCAACGTCAGGTATTTAAACCAACTTTACCTTTCCATTGGTTATGCAGTCGAAATCATGCCAAGCATGCAAAAATCTGCTGGTGTCTTACCTGGTGAGGTACGGAAGCGACACTGTCCAGTCATTGGATCATACTCCTGGTTTTCATCAGAGCACAGGCACAGGAAAGAACCATCGACATTTTCACAGAGGGCTTCACCACATACTCCGCTCAGCATTTCACATTCATTCACATCTGGGGAAAAAAATCCAAAACATAAATCAATTCAGATCCATTACAAACAGTTTGTTCTTTTATCTGCTGTATCTGTGCCAATATTATCTGTCAGATTACAGATGTGATCTCTGGGGAAGGATTTAAAACTCACTAATACCTAACTGGATTCATAAACAAGTAGTCAGTCCTTTGAAGTAAAGGCTCCTGAAAGCCACAGTACAGTTTACAGACTATTGATGCTGCCTGTAAACCAGAACATTGGCTTTCATTCTTTCGGGGGTTTCCTTCTCATTTTTAAATACCTGCTTTTCTTTGTACCCCCTTCTTGGGATTTAAGGTTCAAGCTCATTTAATTTCTTAACTTTATTATCAAAGTTCATTGAACTTAAGGAGCAAAATGAGTAGGTTTCGGTGTGAATCAGATGGCACTATGAAAAGAGAATTCCCTTTTCTCCTCAAAATCTCATTTTCCTCATGTACATCCACTGAACAGTGAATTCCCCCACCGCCGCCACGTGCCTCTCATACGCATGGCCTCACTGGCCGCTCTGGAACCCACAAGGAGTATGCCCAGGTCACCCAGGGAGACCCTGCCGAACACTGCACATTTCCACTCCCCAAAAAAACCCACATATTTTTAACTTGTAATCCATATACCTGCTAACTAGTCTACCCTGAAATGCTTTTTTGATGGGAGAGTTGCCTGCTGTTTGAACAAGGGTTACCAAATACTGTCAGGATCACTTAACTTTCTTTTCAGTTCCTAAAGTTTATGTTTGAAAATCTACTTTGTCTATGAATGACAGAATCTGAAAAGTAAAATCTGTGTACCACAACTCAGAAATTTCTATAATTGTGGTCTAAAGTATAACTTGTGAGGCAACATCTTATCCTTTTTACCTTTTATCCAGCAAGAATGAAGATCTAGTCATATGACTGAATGTTGATTTTTGTGTATTTTTATATAAATATGCATTTTAACTTATGGTTTACTCAGCACTTTTAAAATGTACTTAGATTTTTCTTTTTTGCTGGATTCCTGTCATAAGTAATAAGTCTTCTTTGGGGCACATTGCCTGGCCAGGAACTGAAGAGACTTAACCTTTACCTAAAATTGTTTTGGTAGGTAACTGGCATCAAAATTTTTAAGAGTATTTTATATTATACAGTGTGTACAAGAAAAAAACCCAAGACATTATTTTATGGTGCAGAATCACTTCACTGGCAACTCAAAATTAAATTTAGTTTCACACCAGCTTTTGCTTTCCTTCACCCCCGCCCCCGCTCTTTGCTTATTTGTTTTCATCCGTGAAAAGTCACTGTATGCAAAAATATACATTGGTATGTTGCAAACTAAATGCCAAATGGCATAAACAATTTTGTAATAAAACTATTTAATATATTACAAAACACATACAAACACTTCTGTAAAACTTCTAACGCCTCCTCTCTGTTCAGTATTCCGTTTAGGTTTCTGTTCCTGGTAAATGTGTTTCATCCTGAGTCTGGCTTGAAGAAACTGCTTAATGAATACCTTTCCTTGATCTGGTATTAATTTTGTATTAGAAACTTGTGCTGCCTCAGATAGTTCTCAGGTCCAACCATCACTATTAACAACAGATCTGGAAACCTACTACTTACAAGAGAAATGTGCAGTATTTACATATCTACAAACATCTCACATCTTTTCATGGTGATAGGTGTCTTTCCTGAAGCTTGAAGACAATGTTAAAATCTGTTCAAATATGAGGTGCCTAGGGAGGTGTGTCATCTAACTCAGCCTGGCTGTACCACATGCCAGACGTTATTTTCTGTAGGGGGTAGTACAGAGTTCCGGTTATTCAGCTAAGAGACTAAACAGATGTCGCATTTAAATAGGCTAAAGTATTAAATTCAATCTATTATGATTTATATTTGTGAATGGTCCTGATGTGCAGAAATAGTGGGTTTTCCTGAGATTTTTTAAGAGATAAAATGAGTGGTTCGTCTTATTTGCTGTTGGTTTCCTAATAACATGTTCTCATTAAATGGATACACAGTTAAGTTTCCATCTGGCACAAAGTTCCATGAGTAAAGCACAGCTCAACCTTATTTTACTAGTAAGTGGTATAACTTTTAAAAATAAATGATGGAAAACAAAAATGTTGCTGTGAAAAAACGCATTTTGCTCATATGCTGCTTTTTGCTCACCAGAACCTTGCAGGAATGACTACCTGCACCTAAGAACTCACCTGTACACCCTTGCCCATCCTGTGGATCCTGATACCCTTGGTAACAGAGGCAGCGGTAGGAGCCATCCATATTTTCACAGAACCCGTGACTGCCACATATTGTGCCATTTGCACATTCATCAACATCTGCAAGGAAGAATTTTAACATCAGACAGGCCATGTAACAGCCAAAGGTGGACATTCACGAAGAGTGCAGAAAAACAACAGACAGAGCATTTTTGCAGACAGATGCAGTGATGTCCCTCTATACATTGGGAAGGAAAACACAAAGGACAAGACAGAAAAAATTAATGTAAACACATGTACAATTTAAGGAAGTATTTCAGTATTAATTTTGCAGGAAATATGTCAGACAACGGTTTTGGTCAACTGTTTCCCATTTGTTTCACCAAACCTGTCAATCATGGCATGATGCCACATACCACAGCGTAAGACATAAGTTAAATACAACCATCTTTCTGACTGACTTGCAGATTCTGCCAGTGTAGCATTATACAGTCAACACTGTGCCTACAAGAGTTCAAGGGGATGGTTGCGTCCATTGTGCAGAAGTGCTGCACAGATCTCGTACTGGCTCTCAGCACAAAAGAGGATTTCATGGTGTAAGTGGTAAATACCTGGACTGAGCCTTCTGGTTTTAATCCTGCGAGTTTACATATACGAATAATCTTACTCAGGTAGGCAAAGTAATAACAATGCCTGCATGCCTTCTGTACCGGCCCTATCATTTGTAGTTCCCATTTGTGGTTTGCTGGCCTTAAAAGTAAGAGTCACTTGTGTGAATAAGTCTGTTCTTTGACTCAGCTGCCCATCAAACTATAATGAAGCAGAGCTGCTTGTGGCAGAATGTGGTTTATTTTTGTAAGTGTATTACAAGTGCTAGGAATGTATTATTTTTATCTTCACTCACAGTAAGAGCTAAACCCAAGGTCCTGACCATCTGTGGTCATTAAAGATGTCATGGTGTGTTTTTCGGGAGGAAGAACAGTAACTGAAACTGGGAACTTGCCAGGATACTAGGATTAGTAACTTCTGCCTTCTAAATTCCTCTGCAGTTTGAAGCAGAGAAATTATTGTTACATTTCTTTCCTAGAAACCATTGACTGTTAAGTAAGGTTGCTGTCCAGTTGGAATTATCTTCTGCACTGTGCCTCAGCAGTAATTACATTTTAAATGGTGAACAAAGTGATTTGCTTTTGATTTATCTGGGTACTAGCTACTGTTGTTAATTCTGCACGTTACAGTAGACCTTCATGTGATGGAGCCTACCATTGTTGTACCTCCAGAGAAGCCTTAGGCACTCACTGAACTAAAGAGCTGGTGGGACTGAATCCTGCGTTGTCACAGAGAGAGGGCTTCTCTGAGAAGGTGAGCAGCACTGCTGCCTGGTCTTTCTGAAAGGAGAGGGTAGGGTTCAAATGTAGTCCTGTCTACTCTTCCAGCTCTTCACAGCTGTGTCAAAGGCCTAGTAAAGTCAGCAAAGATGCACCTTGTTCTCTTCCTGACAGCACTTGCTGAGCAAGGACATTTTTACTTTTAAATCATGTCTTATGCTCAGCTAAAAGGGAATTCTTGGTCTCTGAACTATGTGGTCACAGCTCCCCAGGCTACCCAGATTTGAGCAGCATGTCATTACCATCCCCACAGGTTACCTGTTGTGCTGCCCTCTTGCTCCCCAAGTGCTCAAATTCATCCACACATGCATGTGTCTGCCTCAGGGAGAGGCTTTTTTGGGGTCTTGAAAACCAGCTTTTCCTATGTGCTGTAGTTGGGGTTTGAACAGGTTTACAATCGCATATAGATTTTTAAGGCCAGAAGAGACTATCCACAATCTCTTAAATAGGTTAAAAAACTGTCTCTGGCAATTTCTGTAGCAATGGAGTAAATTGTGAAATTTTACAACTTTTTTCAGAAAGGTATCTAATTTCACTTTAGGATGTTTAAGTGATGGAAAACTCACCTCCTCTCCTACGGAACTGATCCATGGGTTAACACCCTTCAGCTAAAATATGAAATTAATGCAAAACCTGCTACATACTCTGAAATCTAGGAGACATATATGAGTATAATTGACAATTATAAAAAAAGCACTTGCAGATAGAACTGGCAGCATAATTTGTCTGGTTTGTTGGTTTTGTCAATAAAGATTTTAATGGTCTTTACATCTTGATTTATTTAACAAAGGAAAAATATTGAAGGAGTTTATCTGAGAAAGGGTTATTTGTATTTGGCAAAGAATACAATAGCTAATATGCTTATTCTCAAGGAACTGAATATGAAAACTTGGGTGGTTTATGAATACTGAACTTACTGGAATCTACCACAAACCCTCCCTAGTAGAATTAATTCAGCAACAAGAGTAAGCCACACAGCTGTATTAAAGACACTGTCAAAGGTGGAAGGTCAAGTATTACCTTTGATACCCTTTCCTTTTCCAGTCACCATAATGACAGAATTATAAAAAAATGCATATGGAATTACTGGGAAGAAGAAGATACAAATTCTTTACAGTTGTGTTTTCCTGATCCCTCCCTCCTGCTGCTGTGCACTATGCCTCTATAACATATCTTATTTTAATGTTTAGTCTCAGGTGATCATCAGAGTTTCACGTATCTGGTCCAAAAATCTGAATACGCTATCTCCTATTCAGAAAACCCTGTACAGAAAAGTTAAGAAAAGGAATTCAAAATGAGTGAACAATGGTGGGTTGACAGCCAGGAATTTAAGACAACAGACAATAACACAGTGTTTGTATTTTCAGTGGCCAACTATAGTTTAATAACAAAAGTTCCTGAGCCACAGGACAGTTACTCTGTTAAAAGAAGAAACTACAACTGGGGATTTTAGAATTACTTAAATTACAGTATTTCTCTTACGTAACAGCTAAATGTTAAAGGGAACAGATAGGGGAATAGATCATGCAGCTGGTTCTCCAAAGGTAAACTAAGGTCCTTGACTAAAAAGCAGCAGAAACAAAACTTGTGATTGTAGCAAGTGTCCTAATTTAGTGTCCAATATAGCCACAGAAGACAGTTTTGTTTTTAAAATGTACACAGTCTGAACATGACTGGATCTTTCAGTGTATGGGAAATTAGAGAAGGTCCAAGCACCAACTATTTTTCCTTGTCTAGACAGCTCACTCAAAGGACTCCTGTTTTACAGCCGGAAAAGGCATTTGTTTCTTTAATCACCCCGTAAAGCACGAGGCTTGTAATTGGCCATTCTCTTGCTATATGGAGACAAAGCAAGGGGAAAAACTAAATATGAAACCAATATATCCTATGTCTATACAGTGACTACAGCAGTAATTACAACCTGTTTTAGAATCCATGACTCGGTGCTGCCTGCTTTAATCAAAACTCCTTTGATCTAGCATCATCAGGATCTAAAGGCAAAACATGTGCGCTCCAGCACACTCCTTTTCAGCTCAACGCCGTGTTCCTGTTTTCCTCCAACCTGAACATATACTTAACCTCAGGTGGGATATTTAAATCTCACTGAAATGTACTTACATGGCAAAGTGTCTGGAAGAGGAACTGTTTCCTAGGACAGTTCTGTACAGTGCTCAGGGGAATTGAGCTCTGATTCTGAGTGCTCCAGGACTGCCCATAACAGCCATACATAAAAATCACTGTCATGAGAAAATCAGAAAAAATGAATAGAAAGACCTTGGCCATCTAGAGGCAATAATGCTGGATGGTCTTCCAACATTATGATGATGCGGGTAAGAAAGAAATTCTTATTTCTCCCTTTGTGCTCTTACTTCTCTAGCCAGCATCCAGGTAAGAAGTAGTTGGTGCCCTAGAACATCTCTGTCAGCAAACGCAAGAAGGCTGGTGAAGTCTGTGATTACTCATTGTGGAACAAGAAGTTTGCTCACAGGGGCATGCTCTGGGGATGCATATCTGAATCCATGTTTGGCAGAAGCCTGAGCTTTCTTACTTCAGTATTTAATCAGAGATTTGGTGAAGCTGTGAAGTTGTCTACTGCATAAAATTTACTCCATGTAACAGATAACACTCAGCCCCAAAAGGAGTCCTAGATTTACCATACCCTTTTCTTAAAGCTGCCTCATTTTCCCTATATATGGGCAGAATTATGGTTGTGATGTACAGTTAGTTACAGCAGACATCTACTCTTAAAATGTCTTTGGTGGCAGAGGTAACTGACACACTGCTCGCAGCTCTACTCTTTGTTTCCCTGATTTTCAGACTTCTTAGATATGCAGTCACCTTAAATGATGGACAATGTAGCATCTTTGTGTACAGGTTTGTAAATTACTCTTTTGATCTGTGGATGCTCTGTACAAGCATCCAAAAGGCTCAGATGGGAGACTTATCCAGTGGACAAGTAAAGCAGAACAGGTTAAAAGACAGTGAGGGGGAAGGAAGAAGCAGAGGTCAGAGAGCTCTGGGGGGATGCATAATTCTTTTTTGGAGTGTCTCTTGAGGCAGGCAGTGAAGCTCGTGGCTTGAAGCAGAGAGAGGGAAAAGTGAGGGAGTCACTGAGAGATAAACGGGAAGAGGTGCTTGGGGCAGGGTATTGACTGAAGCACCAGAGAACCTCTAACGTGAGTTTTTGCCAACATAGTTGACTAGCAGCCAGCTGGGTAAAACAGGAACCCCAGCGAGCTCGACTGGGAGCTAGGGAGCGCTCCGAGAGCCTCCTGTTCAGAGAGCCTGGCGCAGCCAAATTGCTGAGCCTGGGGCCAGGCGGCAGTGGAATGCCACTGCTACAACAGTTTGTCTACACCTTGGAAGAAGACACAGTCTCCACAGCTGTTCAGTTTACTTTGGCCAGTGGCCATAAAAACTCCATACCAGAACAGAACCACATGGGGTTCTTAAATGTTTTATGTTGTTGTTGTTTCTGACTTTTCAAAAAACCAAGTCAAACTCGTACAAAAACAGTCTGGAGATACGGAAAATCTGCTCCCCAGGTACAGAGAGGCGTCTGAATCCAGCAAAATTTCCTCAGGTTCTTTCTCTGATGGTATAAACAGTTATTCTCACTCACTTAACTAGAAGTAAATTCACAGAGGCACCTAGTGTAAAGAACAGTAGCTCCTGCGGCTGGAAGTCACATCCTTTCCCAGTACCTGGAATGTCACACGTTCCTTTTGTTTCTGATCTTTTGTTTCAGCTTGCCGAAGCTGACACCACCATACATATTAACACTGACACCATCAGTGCTCTCTTCAAATGAATTTTTTCAACTCTACAATTGTTTTTGTTAAAATGACAGAATGGAGAAACTAATCATGGTAGAAAAGGAGTGCTGCTGCTTCAGAAGACTAGAAGTACCCGTGCTTCGCCAAGTTATTAAAATACTTTTCCAAGTGTTGAATATAAAGTCTGATCTGTATTCCATACACACCACCAATTACTTGTGAAGCATGCTCAACTGGTTTTGTACTTGTTGTTTTATTCTTCATTAAAAAGTTCCAAAACTACTCACAATCCTGGAAATAAGATCTTGTGATTCCATCTTTTTCTATTCAGTACAAGTTTGGCTTTTTTGTTCTAATGGAGATTAACTTTGTACTGCTTCATCATATGTGATGGTAACCCTTCCCTGGGAACTGTGTTACTTTATTAACTGTCAGAGATCCAGACAGAGGGGCTCATTGTTTCTGGTACGTCCCCTAAAATTAGATGCCACTGACTTTTTTTTTTTTTTAAGTTGTGTTTCTATTCAGTTCTGCCTTTTTTATTCACAAGGTTAATAAGTGTTCTTCTAACTCTGGTTTGGAATAAAGTGTTTGGTTTCTACTAAGAGCAGGCTGCATTCTTCTCTGACCACTTTTTTTTTTTTTTTTTTCAGCTATGCTCAACAGTGAGACAAAACACCTGCTACTACTTTTCTTGCAGAGAAATTGAAGATATTTAACCATATCCTTCCTAAACAACTGGGTGAAATGTATATATGCTGCCAAAAGAGTCCATGAACATGCTTTGGAATTATCCCCATTACTTGAAATCACAAAATACTGCCTTGTTCATCAATCACTGGAGTTATTCAGATTCACTCTCTCTAGCCTACTTGACCAGGCTTTTGTCTTGGCAGTAAGAGAATGTTTCTTTCAACTTATGCCATGATTACAAAGTAAGTAACGTTGAGAGAGGAAAAAGCACCAAAAATACTGCAGGATTTTTTTTAGTTATCAGTAATAATTAAAACACCATAGTGTGTTTGATGTCATGCTGTACCTAAATATACATCACTTATTCCCTTACCTCAGTGTAACAGTATTCTTGCCAATAGTGTATTTCATTTCATTAGATATTACATTACTAACTATATGGCAGGTTATATGCCAGCTCAAATAATAATGCTGTAATGCTGTTCTTCCTCTGGTAAAAGTAGATGGACTAAATGTGACAGCCAGACAGGAGTTTCAATACACCTCCTCCAATGAAGGAAGAACCTTTTCACTATCCCTAAGTGAACTATGAGAAGAACTGGCCCAGGAAAACCAATCATGTACGGATTTACTGGCCCACAATGTGGGATGGGGAACAGCTCACTTGCTTCTTGGCTGCTTGACATCCACTGCCCATAGGTTTTAACACTGAGCTATCATCTGCTCAGTGCTTCTCCCCTGCATGCATCCTGCCAAACCATGACTATATAATCTTTTCCCCTTCTGAAGTTTTCTCCCAAGACTTCTTGTCTTGATAAAACTGCCCTTCTTCATTCAGTTAGGGGAATTTTTGTTTTCTGTCAGCATCACTGACTACACAGAGCCGCACTTCTTCTCGGTATCATTGAACACAAGTGCCCTATGGAGAGTAGCATCACTAGTAAGTGTATGTGTTCCATTAGCAACAGGATACATTCTCATGCTATAACCAAATAAAAACCCTGGTTACACCTAAATTTCAGGCTCCTGGTTGATGTTTCTCACCAGTGTTATTACTGGAGCAGATTTTACAACCTTATATGAAAAATACCTGTATAAGCATACCTGCATACACTTACGAAGAATAAGCTGGCTTTAGTACTGTACAGATCTAATTACTGCTATTATTCAATTTCTGCCATTTCAGAATGCCTAAGGTTCTGTCATAGATAGCATTTTTCCACAATTTCTCACTGGAGTTCTGTTGTGTGAATGCTCCATCTGCATCTTTTTTTTAAAAAAAAAAAGTCTTGACAAGCAAGGTTTTGTTGTCTCACACACAGCAATGAGAACATTCAGGCAGCTCAGGCTTGCTGCTAATGCACTTAATCTTTAAATTAAGTAATCCTAAATGTTTATGGCAGGAAAGTCTTTCCCACTGAAACTTCTCAGAAGCCTGAGTTCCAAACTCGCTTTACATACATTTTATATATATTTATTCTTTCCATCCTTACTATAAGACAGAAATAATTTCCCATCTATGAATAGATTTTCATATTATTACAGATGTCCACGGGTTTCATATATCTTAACAAAAGAAGATCATTCCCTCCTTTGCCATCATTTGCCACAGTTAGGTTAGCATTCCTTCTTTTTCATTAATTTATTTTGCTCAAAAAAATAATCTAAAGATAGCAAAATTATTAAAAATCAAGAAAAGCAAAACACAGATTTGTAACAAACATTAACTCCGTTATGTTGCCCATTTTGTACATTTCCTGTCATACTTCTTATAATTCAAACAGCCACATAGCACACTGTCCATTTATGAGAAGAACAACAAAGGGCCCTGAGGTGTTTGCAGAGTTAACAGTGGGTTTGGGGTATTAGACCCAAACGGACTACTCTTCTTACCCAACTAATAACAGCAAATGAATGGGAAAGTGTTAGTGTAATTTGTCTCACCTTCACATCTTCGGCCATCTGCAGACACAGAAAAGCCCCGCTCGCATATGCACTGGTAAGAACCATCCGTGTTTAGACACTCCCCGTGAGGTGAACAGAGGTCAGATCTCTCACATTCATTGATATCTGAAAACAGAGACATTAATAGCTTTGCAAATCATCATACCCTTAATATTAAGTCTAAGCTCAATTAGTCTTAAAAGCAGCTTTTATTTTCACCAGCTATGTAAATAGCTATGTAAACAAGGCTCATTTTCTAGAGTAACCAAATCTTCTGGGATCATTCTTCAACTCTGTATAGGCATCACTATGTTCAGCTGCATCATACTCTCACTATACCACTCTGCAAGAAAGATAAGCAGATGAGAGTGATTCGTGATATACCAGTATAAGCTGCACACTAGCCAACATTTCTTCTGCATTAGGGGAATTCTCAGATGGCTCCATCTCACTGCTTTTTGATTGCTGCATGCTGGTCAACTTGCGCATCTGGCTCCAGTGTTACCAGCAGGTCTGGAATTGCATCTTTCCCAGTAGGCTGATTTTATATAATTTAAAGCCAAATACTCTTTTTTGCTGATGGGGAATGGGAATGGTCCCAAAAGGCTGCTATTTAAGAGTCTGTCATCATTGTGGGTTTTTTTTTTGGTTTTTTTTTTTTTTTAAAAAAACCCAACACCGTAGACAGCATTGTTCAAACACTGCCTTTCAAAGTCGTGAATCTGAAAAACAAGCATTTCTTTGATTGATGTCTCTCTTAACAACAAAACCTGCCACCAGAACTTAAGGACTGCATTCATTCATTAAGGAGGTACCACTTTCACATGAATTACCATTCACATTGTAAATGTAAACTTTTGTATTTTGCTTTCCAAAAGCCTATTAAGAAGTTTTCAGTACCATGCTGAGATCAAACACAAACTTACAAACAAAATTTACACATGTGGCTCATTCATCCATCATCACAGATAGCAGAATTTCTTATTCTTAACTGTGTCTTCTGTTGCTTAGATTCTGGCTGTTGTTACAGCCATACAAAATGCATCAAAGTAGACAGTAATTTTGATAGACTAGAGACACTGTGATTTCAATACCATCATTTCAAGACCCAAGACATCCATTAGAGAATTTTCTTTAGATACAGACTGATTCTGTCCTGTGTGTAAACCTTCTGGGCTGGTGTCCTGATGTCATAGCACATATGTGGAAAGAACAGAGGCAGCTCAGGGAAGGGTAGTATCTGTATGAGGTGCACCGGGAAAAGTCAGTGTGCTGTGCTTCACACAACACCCACGTGTATAAAGTTTTCTCTGAATTTGTAGTAAATGCAGACCCATGACATACTTCCTGAAGCTCTCTGAAAGTCAGGTAAGGTGGGAGATCAGCAATGACAAGGACAGTATGGTACCTTCTCCGGACCCACACTGTTGTCATGACTAAGCTGTCAGTTTCTTGAAACTGCCAGAAAAATACTGGAAACCAAACCAGCTGATTACACAAGGTAGAATGATGTATTGAAAGATAGGAAAACAAAATTAACAATGTTAGGGAAATAGAGTATAATTTGTCTGAAAGAGGAAACTGTGCACTTTCTAATGTTTTGGACTCTTTTCAACTTCGCTCCTTACCAAAACGTGTGTTTCTAATTTCTTGTCTAGTCCAGATTCAACCTGCAGACATTGCATTCTGTGATAAATTTGCCAGTTTAATTCAATAGCGCTCTACTTTCAATTATGGTTTCCTTTGAATGTAGTAAGACTCTGACTGAGTCACCTCTCATTTTTTTTCTGATTGAGTCACCTCTCATTTTTTTTCTTCAACAAAACAGTTTAAAAGCATCCAATGTTTTTTCCCCCTAGGCCATCAGCTTTTTTTTGATGCATCTCTGCCTCTCCTCAGCTCATCAGCATCTGGTTTTGAATTGTGGGCACCAGAATGTCAGTGTACAACAATGTGCCAAGAGCAGTTGTATTGGTGCAAAATAGAGGTAAACAATATCCTGCTGGATATTCTGATTTTTCAGTCTGTCAGGGAGTGCATTAGTCCTACTGGCCACAGGGTTGCACTGGAAGCTCATACTCAGCTGACTGACCCCTAAATCCTTCTCAGTGACTGTGTCCCAGAAGGAAGTCCACCACCTGATAAGCATGACTGAGGTACCTTCTTCAATGTAGAACTGGATATATTAAATCACGTATTGTTTGCTCATACCCAGTATACCATGTGATCAAGATCACTCTGCACTAGTGGCCTATTACGATCTTCTACCAGGCCCCTAATCTCTCCAGGAAAATTCTCTCCAAAATTTTATGTTTTTTTCTTGCTATTACAGAACTCTGATAAAACTAACTTTCAGTCATTTAAAAATGTCCCAGTTTAGCTACTGTTTAAAGTATTTTGAAGTTACTGTTGAAATGTAAAGACATCATCATTTATGATACAAACGTGGTTAGTTTTGTCCAGTACAAAATACAGGACAAGGAAATATACTGAAGATTTCCATCTTTGACAAATAAAAATTCTACTATTGCGTCCTGTAACAGCTTAAAACAAATAGTCAACACAGTAAAAAAAAGTCTAACCATACTTAATTTTGCTATGCAAAGATCTCCCTTTATGTTCTTTCGCTGTGTCCAGTTCTTTGCTACTCTAACTTGTCAGTCACATTCATTGTATCAACTCCTCCTTTCTTCCATTTGTTTTGATATTGATCTGGCTATTTCTCAAGCAGTTTCACTCCCCTCTACAGCAGGTTGTTATTTTTCAGTGTTGGTGGTCTTCCTTCTCAAGTGTGGTGCTCTCACCTGAAATAATTTTCAATTTTCATTCACATTTTTCTGTTAAAAATACTGTCTATACTGTCTGTCCCTTAGCTGGCTCATAAGTGCTTTCAGTTTTGTCATGTTCATTTAAAACATGAAGCCTATATGCTACTACTTTATATAGCGGAGTGAAGAGAACAGAGTGGTATCAAAGCTGCACTGATTTATAGCTTCTGATCAATTCTCTTTTATCTGCTAAAGTAAGGTCTAATAGTGTACTTCTGTATGTTGAACGCAACATTTTCTGAATCAGAAAGCAGTCAGATAGAACACTCAGAACTTTTACAGGGAATTTACTGTTGATTGCACAAGATCTTCAACACAGATCAACTGGAATACAGTCTCTCAGCTCAAGTCTAAACTGTGCATAAGAGAGCAGTCAAAGCAAAGCCCAGTCTCCTGGTCCTCCAGTCATTTAGAGCACGAACATGCTGTCACTTTCCAGCTCTAATACCATGGTTCTCGTCTCATCAAAATGGGTGGCAAGAGGGAGTTGTGAGGCATGCCTGGGTGTTGTGCCAACATGGAGTTGGGATCATTCAGAACTAAAACCTGGGAAGTATTTTTCTGGGTTTGGCAATGCTGACTCAGCCTCAGGTAACACATTCTCTTCCTCCCCACCCATCCTCCACAAAGCACTGCAAGCGTTTTAGAGGTGAGGGGGGGGGGGGGGTTATCTAATGTGACTTGACACTAACTATACTGCTCTTTCTGTTACATCACTGATTCATAAACATAGAAGGTTCTGTCAAAATAAATATTTCCAGGATTTGGGAAAATGCAGCACCGTATCTCTGTTAGCTCTAATGTAGATAATCTTTCAAATTATGAAGGCTGAGATTTCAGCCTCTTGAAATAATTTCTCAGTGTATATTTACAGAGAGCAATATGAAGAGAAGAGTAAGAAGGTACTACAAATGGTAACTAACATGAGTTTTTCTCCTCCTTAGCATGATTTGTGACTATAACAAGATATGCTTACGAACTTGCACATTTATAATAATCATCCAGGTATTTTTATAGCTGTTTCATACCTTGACATCCCCTATTTGCTATCTGCTGGAAACCATCTGGACAAGTGCACTTGTAAGACCCGTCAGTATTGATGCAGTTTCCTCCAAGGCAAATATCACTGTCTTGAAGGCATTCATCAACATCTGAAATAAAAATGTAACTGAATTATTAGATAACATAAAAACGGATGAAACTTTTAATAGTGATACTTTGATACTAATGTAGCAACTTGAAGCTACAATGCCCTTTAATATCTCTGTGCGTGCGTGGAAATCAAGTTTACTACACTTTAGGATGTCCTTTTAATTTCCCTTTTATCATATCATCAAACTTCTTCTATTTCTCTAGAGAGTTTTAAAATTTGAGTTTGTATGTGACTTATTCCTAGCAAATATGCCTAACATGTGCCATCTGCATCTCTCATGAAAGCTATCATAACATCTTTATACCACTCTCTACCCTACTATAAAGGTGACTGTGGTGTTACAGTAAAGTAGTTAAAAAGAAATCCAAGCAGCTCTTCTTTTAGAAGACAGACACAAAAAACCTACTAATGCAAATTTGTAGTTTGGACATGTTTAGACCACTACACAGAGATCCCTGAGCTGGAAGTGACACGATTCAGACGTCCCTCAGCGTACGGGCAAGCCCAGCCATAGCTGGTGTGTCACACCAGGCAAGACGTGCTGGCAGAGACCGCTCACAAAACAACCACGTGGACAGGAGGCTTGTAGGACAGGGACTGCACTCCGTGCACTGCTGTGCTAACGGTTACTTTTTCATGCAGTTCATGTGATGCAATACAGCCATTCCACAGGCTTAACAGCTTGGTCACAAAGCTGAATAGCTGCTTTTGCACAGTGCTATGCCCAAGCCATAAATCCAGCCGCAGAGTCAGGGCACGCAGGTTCTGGCTCCCAGCTGCCTATATACCACGTTCCCAGTGATAAGCCTCAGGCCCATACGCTCTGCTCTAGTGTCGACATCCATGGGATAAATGTGCTGACTGACACATCGCAGGGCAAGTTTCAGGATACAAACTAGATACAGAGTAATCAAATATTTCAAGAGACACTGACATTGTCTTAACCTAAAGTCTTTCCTTCCCATTGTCTTCCAAAAGGGTTAAAGGCAGCCCAATGGAGGAAACTGAGCACAGCTACTGTGGGTACAGGATTAACTCAGCAAGTGCCTACATTCCAGTGATATGATACAGTTTTGTTTCACTACAGCTAAAGATCACAAGGTATTTGATGACTGTGCCTCTAAGTTTTAAAAGCAAACAGAAAATGAGTCAAAAAAAGGAAGCATCTCATAAGCAACTTTTCCTCGCCTCCACAGTGCCCCACCTTGTAATTCACTGAGTCTATTGCTCTGATAATGCAGACAGCTTCCTTTGAAAAACAGTTATCAAACACTTTTTCCACTGCCTTTGATTAGTCTGATTTCTTAAGCATGGATTTTAGTTGATTAGAATTGTAGCTTTTTCCTGTGTTGCAGGAATAAATAACAATTGTAATTAAAGAATAGGACATGACCTCATTTCTACATTTATCTCTGGGAAGCCCACACTATATTAGAGTGCAACTATCCTTGGGATTTAATCTATTTGATAAAAATAAGAAATAGGGATAGCTTTCTTACATAAATTAATGTTGTTGCAGATAAAACTGCACTTAATGCTGACAAAGGTGTGACCTTTCGATAACCATGTTTTACAATAATTTTCAACTGAGAAATTGTGGTTTATTTAAAACAGTAATTAATTGTGACTAGGAGCAGGAGAAAAAATTAATGACTCCCTTGCGCTGAGTTAATGCCAAGTCTCACAACAAGAAGGCGTCTTCTGCCAAATTCAGTCAAAATGCATTATTTTCCTTACAGGATGCTAACCTCCCTTTCTCTGATGGAACTCTTCACAGGTCTTGTGGTTGCTGTACAAGAATCTCCAGAAAAATCAGAGACAGTAATTCATGTTTGAGATGTTCAGTGCTTTTTACCACCCTTTAGACATGTATGTCTTGAACATTTTGGCTAGCAAAATCTCTGAAGACTCCCAGAACACTGGAGACTCCTATGCTTCAGACAGACTCTTTTCCAGTAACCCGAGTCCTTTGAGATGTACAGTCTATATGGAAGCCCAGCTGGTGCACATTCATACTTCCTGTCAGTTGAGACAAGGACAGAGGTGTCCACACCTTTGTGTTCCCTGAGAACAACACAGAGCAAAAAGTCTCAGTGTCACTTTATCTCGAGAACAAGATGCTGAATGAGAGAGTAAGACAGAAAGAAAATAATACATGCACATGGGCATGCATCTTTAAGACCTCTGACTACTAGGCAGTAACCTCTTTTTCTGTTGTCAAGTGGAAGGTTGTGCATACAGTCTACCTGTGGATGGTCATGTACTTTCAGGCTACTATTTTCCAAGCAGATAACAGCAAGTCTCTACAGATACTGCAGAGGGGAAGTTTTTCAGCCTTGGATAACAGGATAGACAGGCATTTATAATAGGAATGGACATACGGATTATGGCTCTCAGACAGAACTGAAGGTATGAAGGCCTCAGTCCAGCTTTCTCATTTTCTGGACAGTTCAGTGCAAGGATGCATACAGAGCATGTATACTGCATGTATACACCAACGTATAGAACAATTACTTGCAAATTACCTTTATTCTTAAACAAGTGAAATACTGTGCAAAGGTTTCCAGACAAAAACTTTAGCCAGAGAGTTGCAAAAAGCACAGCTGAAAATGAGCACAGCATAATTCTGCCAAATTCTGCAATATCCCTAGAAGTTTGCACAAGTGTATAATGATCAAACCAGCAAACTGCTTCTTGAGCTGCTACACTTTTAAGAAAAATTCACAAGTAGAAGAAATCCTTGTTAAATAAACAAGCACATTTCTTGCAAGTGATTTGCCAGTCACATTGGCTCTACAGCCCGATACATTTTTGGGTATCCTTTGACATGACAAATGTCCATCCCCTGAATCTTTGAGAAACTGGACAGAATTTGAACCACTCTGTTCTCTTCAACAACTGTGCTGTGCTACACCCACAGTTTTTATCACCTCTTTCCTGCTTTCTCTGTGAAGTGTTAGAAAACATTCAGGTAAATAGGCTAATCCAAAAATCAGAGGCCATCACATGGAGAAACGCTGGATGTCTTCTCAAGGGGATCTTCTCTTTATGGAAGCTCTGCTCTGTAGTCCATGTGCACATCTGGCTGAACTAAGTCAGGAGGAAAGCCATTTTCATGAAGATGGGAACATGCCTGTGAGGCTGAGCACCTCCACTGATATGAAAAAAATGCGAGATTCAAACCTGTAGTCAACTGAGTTCCCTAAATGTGTGCTGAATACTTCAAGGAGTCTTCAAAAATAATTACATCACAAGGTAAGAGAGGTGAATATATAGCAGATAGAGGAGTTGCACAAAGCATTCTTACTGAGAGCAGAACAAGCATAGTCTGTTCAAACTTAGTTTCCAAGGTGCAAAAAGCAGTCCATAATACCCTGTACTTCAGAAAACATTGAAGCGATATAATGAAAGCACAGAAGAATTTCTTCCACTTCAAGAGATGAATAGATTTTGCATAGGACTTGTAATATTTATGAAAATCTTCAGTGATCGAACTGTCTCTACAGAAATTAACCACTCTGTCAGTGGCTGGAGAAGCTGTAGATCTGGTTACAGACTGTCGCAAATGAGACAAAGACCTTGGGGTGTGAGGGAGCAGTTTTACTCTTTCTCCTTGTACGATCCAATACCTTTTCTTTTGCCTTGAGAAATTCTGAAATTATGTTTCTTGAAAATTGCCCTTGGACAGGATCCAGGAAGAGATGAAGATAAAGCATGGACCCGTCCTGACAGGCCATTGCATAGTGATGGAGAGCAGTAACAGTTACCATGGCTTCTTGGGCTGTACGAAATGCACCAAAGCGGTCTTAAAAGTAGTTCTGGAAAACATTTGATCCTCAACTACAATGGATTTAAATTAATTTCTATATTTCATTTGCTCTTCTTCACAACAAGATGGTTTAACTCACCATTTCATATGCTCATAGATGCTGACAGCATTTACTAATTCAGAATCTCTCTCTGCAGACTTGCTGGTTTGTAAGGCTTCTTGATGAAGGAACCAAAATGCTTGAAACGGTTGTGCAGCCCACTCTCTCACTATCTCCCTCTCTGACATGAAGAGGAAAGAAAGAACCTTTTCTTGTTTAAAGTGGACAAGGTAAGAACTCATAAATTAAACTGCAGCAATAGAAGATTCCCATCACACATTTGGAAAACGCAAGGAGAGCAAAGCACTGGCACAGACTGCTTGAAGAGATGTTTGGAATCTCATCTGCTGAAGCCCATTCAGAGCAGATTAGATGAGTACCTGTCAGGAATGACACCGTGTGGCCTGTTCTGCCTTTGGGAGGCAGGATAGACCAGTCATCCCTTCCACCACATTTTTCTTTGATTCTTGACACAGTATCTCTGCATCTATTGCAACTCATCAAGATCCTGAAGCCAGGTGAGAGCAAAATTCTTTGACGCAAGTTTCTAGTGCCTTGCACCATCAGCCCACATTTCTTGAAGCTGATGCAAGTGATGCTGGTATTCACTAGGAACTCAGAGAGGACTGTGTTAAGTTCTTCTATGAGCAGATTCTCCAAACAGGTCAGTACCAAAGAGTATCAGTGTGCTGAGGAGATTTTGTAAGATATCCTTATTCCATGTTGGTGATGGTGAGAGATGTTGTCACTCATTAAATGTGGACAATCCAGTATCACCAATGATGATAAATTCTGGTCTGATATTACAGGTTTTGGTTGGCTCAGGGGGAACTGCTCTTCTGCCTGGATCACTGGAAGAGGAAGACTCCTGATCTGTTGCTGTGGGGGAGAAGGTGGGAACTGCCTCCTAGAGTGCTCTGTGGAGGATAACCTAGCAGCAGAAGACTGTTAGGTAGAACAGCAGTAAGAAGCTGTGTCTTCCATAGTAAAAGCAGCTACAGAAAGCACATCAGAGACTGGAAAGCTTTTATGTGCTAATACTACATGTATGGTGAGACCTTAACTGAGAGTTCTTTCCCCACTAGGGTGAGATAAGGAAGCAACTGAGGTACAGTCTTTTCTGGACCTCACTAGTAAGTAATCTCACATGCTCAAGGTGACCATGAGTAGTGCAGCAGATGTACCATATCATGTGGTACAGCCAACGATGGAGAAGAGGGAGTAGCTTTGAAATAATTCATTAGAAAAAAATCTGTTTGCCAATTACTGGACAATTGAATTGTTCTACTTGAGAGATAATAGAAAGTTTCTGTTTTCTGTTAACACAGCATTTCTCCTTACATTGAGTGTACATCTTTCACCTCTTATTTTTGTTTTTACAAACTCAGTATGTAAACTGCCTTCCGAGACAGTGAAAGCTGTGAGCTCCAGCAGATCCCCCTGGAGCTCATCTTGTACTACGTATTTTCTCCTGCCAGTGCACATGTGGGATTGTGGTGGCTGGCTACAGGTTCCCAAAACCAGCTGGAGAAGAAGTTTTTAACTTAGCAGGCCCCCATGTGAATAGTGTATGCTGGCAGAAGCTTTTCTAATACAGAACCTCTGTGTCAGAATTTGAGCAACAAGGTTTGGAAAGGCTTAATTGTTTTTGGTAATAATATCAACTGCTCTTCCAATCTTACTGTTGGAAACACATGTGCTGATTTCTTCTGTGTGGAAAGATGACAGGGACTATTTCTAAGAATCCATTACATATGTGGCTGCGTAGGTGGGGACTGTTGAATTGTTGACAGTAAAGTACAGAGAAAGAAAGAGGAGCAATGTTTCTGCCCCATTCTCAAAAGAGTTCATGCCTATAGCTGAAATACTCAAGATCTTATCGAAAAAACTGAATCAGTAGAAGTCCACAAGCTCACCTTCACACTGCTCTCCAGTAGATGATAATGTGTAGCCTTGGCTACAAATACATCTGAAAGATCCTTCTGTGTTCCTGCAGCGTCCATTCGTACAGAGTGATCGGTGCTGGCATTCGTCTATGTCTGTAGCAGAAGAGACAGTGAAAACATAACACATCTGAAAATACCAATTACTAATCAAATGGTGCAATAACCAATTCTGAACAAAACAGCACAGCAGAGTGTCACTATCCAGTACTGCTTCTCTTGGTCTTACTTATTAACAAATGCAGACAGTCAATATAGTGCATAAAAATATATTAAATTGCAGATTGGATGTTTTCCTTGAGATGACTGCATTCAGCATTCTCTCCTGTAGTGTCAATATATCCTTCAATGCACAAATGGGTACACACAGACACACAAATACACACACATGCTGCTTGAGAGCTGCTTTTGTTTCTTTTATATCTGGCAAAGGTAACAAGCCAGCCGCTTCAGTGAGTCAGCAAAACCCACAAAATACTTTCCAGCAGGATCACTACCTTTCAACAGGGTGTGGTTTTCAGATGCACACTGACAGGCTGTTCCCCTATTAAGCTGTACCTTAAGGCTCCTTTAAATACTTGCCTTGTAACAGTCTTAATCCCCTAAGTATGGGAAAATGTCTCTTTGTTTCCGCAACCACTGCTAATCCCTCAGCTTCAGTTCTCATAAACTGGGGTCAGCCTGGGTTAACAGATGGACCTGAACATCAAGCTTAAATTTTCTTTTGAAAAACTTAAAATATTGGAGGGGAGTGGCACTTTGAATTCAGAACACAGCACACGTCTTGTTTGAGCTAGGAAGCCTGTTTTCCCTCCCTTATTTATATAAAATACTCATTAAGGGACAGTAATTAAACTGATATGGTAGCTTCTTAGTCACTTCTAGGATTTAGGCATGGTTGATGTCTTACTGAAAATATACTCCAAGCAGGAGAAAGTTACTCAATGAGGTTTTTCAGATCTGTGTTACAACTACGTAGTCTCACCCCTTGAGTAATGGTCCCTTGTGACCACAGAAGTTTTGAATTTAAGGATCACTGAAATCTGTGGGGCTGCATGAAGCATCTGGGCATGTGTAGGGGTCTGTACTTTAGGAGGGTGCACTTTAAGAAGAACAGTCTGCACATGCCAGCTCAACTTGGCAAGGGCCCTTTTCCATGAAAGGCTCAGAGGAAGCAGTCAAACTTTGTCTACATACTTTCCCCAAGACCAGTCTGCTGTGTGTCCTGGACAGCACATTTAACTCACTCAAGACACTTACACTGATGTTTTGTTTCAAACTTCCTGACAAATTTGCATGAACAATCATCTAGTTTTACTCCATTTTTTGTAGCAGCATTCAGTAGTCTGAAAGTGCTTGTTGCTATACATAGATACTTAGGGAAGGGTGGGGGGAAGGGAAAAGAAAAAACATCTGACAAGAAATGTTCAGGTTTCTGTGCGCTTCCCCAGCTTAGAGACAATCTCCCAGATTTTCACCTTTGGAGAGAGGTTCCAAGAAGCCCCCTCTCTCAAAGGAGAGGGATATTCATACCTCCTGTACGCACTTTAGGTTCTCTCTCAGACTACTCCACTCTGACTTCAGACCTAATTTTGTTCCACTGGAAGAGTCCTGATAGGAATTTTAGATGTGGAAGAAATGTAGAACCTGACACTTTGGAGGTACAGGTACTGTTCCTTAGAAACACAACACCAAACTCTATCTCTACTGAATGTACTACTTGAAATGCAGTGACACCAATGCAGGCATCAGCTCTGTTAACTGACACTGCTGGGTTCCAAGAGGGTGCAGCCTGGGTTTTTTGATCCCACTCACCCACATGAAAGAAAAAAAAAAAAAAAAAAAGACAGAAATAAAAGCAATTAAGGCAGCAAAAGCCACTGTACCCAAACCTCCAAAATGACAGAAATGCCAAGGATTTTGCAGAAATTCCAATTTAGCAATATAAATATTACTACACATTCTTGATTGGCTTTATAACAAATGTCAAAATCTACAATGTGACCATGGAAGCCATAAAATGGAAACACATATTCTTACATTTTTGGTTATTTAGATTCAGTGTTGTATACTTGTTTCTCCATTAAAAGGAAGATTATTAGATTAAAAATATTATCTAAGAGGTAAGTGCAACCTTATGAACTTTAATCATATTCTTTCCTACCTTCACACTGATCCTCTGATGCAGAGAGTTTGAAACCTTGGCCACAAATACATCTGAAAGACCCCTCCATATTTTCACAACGTCCATTTGTACAGAGATTGCCATACTGACATTCATCTATATCTGTGAATACAAAGAAAGCTTAAGTGTATAATTAACTTGGCTACAACCATTTTTCAGTTGAGCTTGGGAATTTGTTCTAATTCTGCCATAAGCATGGTTATAATCAGTTTCCCTGTATATTTTGACCTTGACAATTCTGCAGCAATTCTGATTTTAAAAAAGGATTTGAACTTGAGCTGCCTTGTGCTCAAACACTCAACTATACTCAGAGCCCACACGACTAGAACAATGCTTTTGACCCAGTACTGCAAGGACTGCAGTTTAGGCTAACAAACCTTTTTCTTCCTTTTATTTTTTTAAATACGGGTTACACTATGAACTGTGTCCACATGATCCTTAGCTGAATAATATTATTTTGCCCATAATTTTCCCGCATTAGCTTAAACCAGCACAGCTTTGGTTTAGAGAAGAGGTCAGCAAGTGCTGGCACATTCATTCTTGCATTGCACATTTAGTCTTAGGATATGTACCTGATAAAAGCACTAGGAGCTGCCAATACCTTGAGCCCATTAGCACTAATTCTTATGCTATTGCAAGGAACAGTCCAGAAAAGCAGACACAGCTCATGCTGGCAAGGCTGTGTTAGAAGCTCTTCTCACTGAAACCATTTTTAAAACATATTCTCTGGTCAGAATCTTCCAACCTGCTGCCTCTGCTTGTTTACCTGGAGCTTACATACAGGTGCGAGGGAACAGGTAGGTCCTCTCAGAAGCTAGAACAGACCTCAGCTACATTTTCTGCTGTTGAGTTTTTCCTGTTTTTTTAAAGCTAGGTTGATTAATGTACAGGATTTAGAGGAGTTCTCCAGTGCATAACTAAAGACTATATGAAACACATGTACATGCGAGACTTTCATAGACAACATTTTTCACATTGACTTAAAGGAGGGAGGTTCTAAAAGACTTAGCTGACACCCAAGTAATTTCAAGGGGATTTCTGCACTTCACAGAGGTCCCTTTGTAAGGCTACTCTATACAGGCAACAAGGAATTCCCTTGGATTATATCTTTATAACAAAAGCTCTCTTCCTGGTCACAAACCATCCATTATTTACAGGAGGACTTGAAAGAAACTTCTTTTTCTATAAGATATCCCATAGACACCTACGGTCATCATCCTCTGAAAGAAGGATATTAACTAGATGGGCCATTCTCTTTAGCCAACATGAAAATTGCTACGTTACTATTTAAGAATAATTTTGAAGAATTCCTTCTGAATGTGATTTGTATAAATCAACAAAGAAAAAAGCAAACATATAAATAAATCTTTTGTTATAAACCCAGCCAGAATTAATTCAGTATTCTAAAATAATCAATATTGGCTTTTCCTAGGAGTGGTTTTCACTTAAAAAAGGCTAATTTTCAAGTTTTATTTATTTATTTTGGGGATATAGTTAACAACAAGCAGGTGTCCCTGTTTGTATGGAAAAAGCAGTATTTTTTAGCTTCACTGATGCAGAAAAAGAATTACACCTTATTTGCTTTTATGTGCCAGAAATCATATTACTCCCAATTATCCTGTCTTTTGCCACCACAAAGCACACAAAATCCGTCAACATAAAAGAGTAAAACTGCTGATTATTTGAGGCACTTGAGCTATTTAGGGAGCTGTAGCACAGGGAGAGCTGGAAAAAGATTAGAGGTCTTTAAATCATCATCATAGCTCTTATTAGCTATTATGAATATCTGCAATAACTATTTTCCTCATATATACTTATCATTCATGGCTCTTCACAAGCTCGTGTACAATATGACTTTGACAAAGGCCCTCTCTCCCCACACACAAATGAAATCACCATTATTGTCCATATTTCAAATGACCTACAATTTTTGTTTCCTCACTTGAGTCTCTAACTCTGTAAATAAGATGCCCTGTTGCAGCCCGGCCAAGAACACGAAGCGGCATCCTCCCAAGAGATGACAGCACAGATCCACAGGTGCTCTGCTATGGCAGCTCAGTAGGTGATACTACTTACACCCTCTGCAAGACTAATTTCTCAGATCCCTGCTGTGGCAAAATGTGCTTGCTCAGCAAAACACAACCTTTGCTCTCAATGTATGTGATCAATGCTCTAATTCAAGAATTTTTTAAAACATAGAGAGCCTAATTCAGCAGTCAGGCATGTGAATTTCCAACTGAGTAACAAATTTTCTTCTTACAGATTCATTTTCATTTACCTATCTCCAAGCTACCTGAAAATGAAGCCTGCAATATTATTTCTGATTTTTGGATGGGACTCGAAGGTCAAGAGACCTTTCCCATAAAGCCAGCAGAAAAGCCAGGAACAGAACCTAAATCTTCTGAGATGAAGTCCAGAGTTGTAACTGATTCTGTTGAAGATCCCTAAAGTAGGACTAGAGGTACATGGATCAGCTCTGCTGACCTCTGTATTAGTCTTGAAATCTGGTGGGGTCCCTAATGCTGTACAAGCCGAATATTGTTAGTTAACCACACAGCTGCAAAATCCACCACAGTGATAACCATGACGATGAAGTGGTCTAGAAAGTTTTGTCAACCTAATTTTTTTCATTTATTCATCAATGCACAGAAGTGTGCTTTAGATTCACATACTACTTTATTGCCATTTTACATCATGATATATCACTTTATTTGAATGTGCAAATGTGGAGAGAAAGATGAAAAAAAATAAATCAGTGATTGCAAGTAAACTTTAAAAACAAAATTTGAAATAGTCACAAAATGACACAAAAGCATTTAGGGACCTGGAACAGTAGCAATTTCAAGGCAATGAGGTGCAGGGTGTGCAGGTGCCATTTTTCATTTCTTCCAATATTCATCTCACATTGGATATTTCCACCTAAACTGCAATTGAATGTATTCTACTTAAGTTTGAGGTGAACTGATTGACTTGCATTTATGAAACAAAATCAGCTATGTTCCTGGCTTTAAATCCTGGAAGATTACAATAGCAATAGCATCAAGGAACTGTAGAATTGTTACACTAGACTTTCCAGGGCTTAAAGTGCAGGCAGATGAATGAGATGACCTTAAAAAAAAAAAAAATACTGAAAACAGCACTGGGGGGAAAACCAGTAGAGCTGCAACTGACCTAACTAACAGCAGAAACAAATGAATTTGTGGAACAACGGACTTAAATACCCTTCATAGATAACTTGGGAAATATTTTCCTTTCCAGTGTATTTAAATTGTAACATACTGCAAAGCTACAGATTTAAGACAAACTGTCTGCATTACATTTTCTAAAATGTGTATGGCTCATTTTCAACATGATGTAAGTCTAGGATAAACAGAAAATGAAGACTGATCACATCACTAATGATGTGAGATGTCTAGGCTTAGAACATTTCATAAAACAAAGGAAAAAGGGAAACTATGTGCAGTAATACAAGGAAAAAAGTCTCAGCAACTTGGAACTAAGACTTATCCTTTACATGACTTAGTTCTGTTTGTAAATTTGAGCAGAGCGGTGACTTTTTTTCTCTCATTCTGCTCCTACTAACCTGGTTAGCAAGAATGAAACAAGTGAAAGTTATGCCATGGCATTTTCGATCAGGCTATTTTCATATATAGGTATAGAAATTAAGCTTAACATCGGGAAAGAATGCAAAATAAGTCAGCTTTATATTTTTTAAAAAAGGAATTAAGTAACAGGAAACCTTTCTAACAGAGTGCGTGTGCCACATTTTTTGCAAAGGCAGCAGGAATCCAGGCAGGTGGGAAGGAGCAAAACAAAGATGAACCTGGACTAATGCATGCTAAGTGAACCATGTCAGTTTGTTGTGAACCTTTCATAGTTTGGTATAGCTCCATTAAAATCCATGAAATTACCCGAGAAATACATTCCTCCACAATAAGTCAGATGACAAGACCAAATAATGCAGCTATGACATGCTGATAAATTGCAACAGGCAGATATGTTCAGACAGAAATAATTTGCTACCCAGTATGCCCTCTTTAGAAAATAGGGTGGTTGAAAAAGGTGTAATCTGTACAAGCAAAAGTGGTAGTGAGGTTCTGACAGCCACACCATCCATTTTTCAAGTGCTTCACTGCAAGCTGGCTCTAGTCTTGCTCCACAGATCAAAAGCCCATTTGCAGCTGGAATACAGTAGATGTCCATCTTCCAGAGCTATTTCAATCAAAACAATGCCCTTAGACTGCTTCATTAACTGAACCAAACCACAGCCATTGGGAGCAATCAGGAAATAAGCTATGGAAGTATGCTGCCAATCTGACCTACAACAATAATGTAAACACCTTCTATGTAGGTTATTAGACACCTGCTTAGGTAACGTGGTTACTCCAACCATCACAAATTATAGGGCATGCGTTACACACAGAGTGGACAGCAGGATTCACAACAGACAGCAACTGAGGTTTAAGTTTCTGAAAAAACACCCTGAAGTTTAAGTTTCTGGTAGTGCCCCACGAAGTGGCACTCAAAACTGCAAAATATTATTTCTTTTTGCATAATGGATTCATTTGCACTTTCTTACCTATATCTCAAAAAGCCAAAACTGATTTGGGAAAAAAAAATAAATCTAACATTAAAAAAAACCCTGACAAAGCTATAATGTGAGAAATCTCTCCTAAAAACCTAACCCAAAGTGAGACAAACTACTTTAAGATGTGCTAATGTTTTGCTGGAAGTACAAATAATTAAGAAGTTTTACTAATATGCTTTGTGAGCAAACTCCCATACCCTACTGAAAAGCCTGCCAGTCACACTGATGTGTTCGCACTCTCAAGGTTTTTCCATTTGTTAATACCTCCAAACAATGGCCTACTAGCATTTCACTGATAATACATCCCCTTCAGTTCCATATTTTCTATTTCAAGAATTTTGTTTTGTAATTATAAATGTATTGTTTGCATTCTAGATTCGGTGTTCATTTGTCTACAGTAAAACACAATTTCCTCATATATACTGTGTCTGAGAACATAAAGTAATTTGAAAAATCTCATATTTTCAATTATTATTGAATGAAACGAGGACCCAGGGCGCACTGCTGTCATCAGGTTGTATCACTGATGGAATAGGAAATAGAGCATCTCAGAACAAGAACTATAACTGGAGATTTACAAAGAGTACTGAACATACCATGGCACTGTCCATTCCAGCCTCTGAATCCCACTCTGCAAGGAATGCACTGGTAAGAGCCAGGAGCATTAATGCACTGTGCATCTGGACAAGTAGTTGGAGTCAGGCATTCGTCAATGTCTTCAAAACAGAAGATAGAAGGAAATAGTGGTTAAAGCCATAACAGAACAATGAACAATAAACTAATTCAGTTATTCTGACTGTGCTCATGTTATACTAATACATTTAAAGAGTTGAGTACTTTATCTATTAGAGACCCAGGAAGGTACAAGCTCGCACAGACTTGTACCAGCAAAGGGGCATCTCTGAGAAATAAATTAATCATAGTAAATGCAACTGAATCTGAATTTTCTGTTACCCTGTGAATCTCTGGTAGGCCTTCCATAATATACAGCAGATCAGATTTCTGGCTTAGATAGGTAAGAATAACTTTGCTTACGTCACCCCTTTACCACACTGAAGCATCCTGAGGTTCTTCCTATAGTCAGTCTCAAGAGACTTTGGAAGTGCATTGCAACAACAATAAAATTTTAACTCTAGCTTCTCAAAGCAAAGAGGAATTCGGTATTCTCCAGTGTCCTAGTGTTATGCGGCATGTATGTGTTATGTGGACTATAAATTTAATTGTGTGAATGGTAATCAAACATGTTTACAGGGAGTAGGGAAGGCACAAGGCAACACACACATCACTGAGGCTGGCAGTGTTTAGGGTGATAGAAGGACTTCTTGCATCAGGAGAGCTCCTAGTTTACTCATGATGAGATAGGTCCTGAAAAACTCATGTCCAAGCTCTAAGCATCTACCAAGAACTTCTTATCCTGCACCAAAGAAACCCACAATACATGCAATATATGCAATCTAAAAGAGACTGCATACAAAAATTATATTCAAAGACAAGTTGCTGTCAAGCAACCAGGGATTAGAAGATGCTGTAATTAAAACTGTGTGGGCAGCCTCATTCCAGTCTGCTCTCATACTTGAGTATCATTTTATAATATGGTCTTTAGTTACACAATAATTATAATATTTTCTACCAAATACTTGCTTTATGCAGTGCACAGAACTAATGAAATTTCCAGCCACCTTTAAACCCTAAGCTCCTGTCTCTTCCCTGCTCCAAGCCTACAGGTTGTGTCTTTTGCAATTAAGGACTGCTACTCCAGCATAGTAGGGAGGCAATTTACTCCTGGTTTTGCGAACAAGCTCACAGAAGATAAGTAGCCTCCAACACTTGTAATTTAACTGGACAATGCTCCAGCCGTCAGAGAATTGAACATTCCAGCTCCAAACAACTCACTGGATGTGGGCAAATCACAATTTTTCATAGAATCATGATTGTCCAGCTGAGAATACTTTCTTGTAAAAACAGCAACAGGCCTCTTCAGCCACCACGATGCAGACCTGTAAACGTTTCTCCGTGAAATTGCTGTGATATTTTTTTAATTTAACTAACAAAAAAATCCACTTTTGCTGAAACCTGTTCTCAGAACTGCCTGGACTGTATCTGCCCTCAAAACACACAACATGAATGATTTATTTAGTACAGAAATTTTCGGGCAAAATAAAGCTTAAAGTCTGCAAAGCTTAAAGAAATTACAAGAAGGTTTTACAGGAATACTTAATCGTGTGCAGTGATGTTCAGCTATGCCTATAACACTGTTCTACATAAATGACAGACTCTACAACACCACCATATATGCACTCTTTATGTTTCCCAGGCTAGGCCCACACAGAGCTTGCATTGAGTATAGCTTGAAGGCAGAATGAAGATGGGGTGAGGAAGCGTAAGTGAATTGTGTGTATTGTGCGCACCTTGAAGGATTCTTGCTTTGTGTTTGAAGTGTGGAGGAGGCGGAAAGGAGTTATTTGTGGAATCTGGGATCTGTCAGTAGGGCGACTATAACATGTAGGTGTAATGACATGGTGAAATGATTCTCTGAATGTGTCATTTCCTTGCTTTGATGGATTTAGTGTAGGATGATTTTTCCCTTAAGCAACCTTAAATAACTTTCAACAGAGAATGTGGTTTCAGAAATTACGTATTGTTAAGTTAAATGACGGAGGACTACCACCACACTATTTAAAATACAGGCTAATAAGAAATTTGACGCACTGTGATATTCTGATTTCTACCCTATTTTAATCACAGATTCCCTACTGACAGAGAAGATTTGGAAAAAGCAGTTGTAAGAGTGGAGTATGTGAAACATTTATTTAAACAAACAACCAAAATATCTCTGAATAGAAAGAGGAATCTTTTAGCAATGCTCAGAGCAGTAAATATATCCACAGCAGCCATAAGTTATTCGCTAGGCAACGTAACATGTTAATAATTTTATTCTGTCCTAAGTAACTTAAGTCTACAGCATGAACAAAACTATGTTTAAAATGAAATGGCTGCTTGTGGTTTTTAGTTCACAATTCAAGTTGAAAATGAAAAAAGAAAAAAGAACAGCAAACAAGGCAAAAACATCACACTGAAAAATAATGTCAAGTTTTGAAATATTTCCAAATTAAAAAAAAGTCAAGTTATCATTTGCTGCTTGTCAAAATGTAGGAATAATTATAGATTTTTTTTTTTTCCTTTTTTAAACAGAAACTTGGTAGAGCATGCAGGGAAGGACTAACAATAAAGATAAGAGATTCCATGGCAAGAGCTGTTAAAATAGCTGTCCCAAGATGGTTCTGTCCATAGTGGGGGAACTCTGTTGAAGCATCTTATATCTAAATAATAGGAATTGAACTTCAGTTCCAGACATCAAATAACTGAGAAGGCTGGAAAATACTCAAAAAGGTTTCTTGTTTAAGATTGTACTCTCTGAGGATTCTCCCTTTGCAGCTCAAGCCATAATGCTAAGCCTCCCTCGAACAGCAGGCAATGTTACCAATTCCAAACAGCGGTAACATTTGACATTGTTTTTCTGATATGAATAAATGGTAACTTCACTTCATCATCCAGGACATACTGTAGATAAAACAAGCAATGTCTTTTGAACATTCTGCCATTTTCAGCTGGTGTACAAGGGGAAGTTAAATGATCTGAAGGCAAATTAAATGAAGAAAGTAGCTCTGAGAGGAATCCAGCAGTAAGATTAAGCTAATTAAGGTAATTACCCATGGAAATAACACAGAGTGGGATGGAGAAAGGGAACTCTGAACACAAATAGGTATAAAACCACTGTGCCAAGACATTCCATTTGAAAACAAATAGCAAATGGAGACTGAAAGAAATGAAAAGAAATATACCACGTAGAAAAATATTAAAGTTAAACAAGAAAAAAAATGTGTGTTATTCTAATATTTCCATCTAATGGACAGATTTCTTCAAAAATAAAGAAATAGATGTAAAGTTTTCCGTTGAGATCAGAAACAGCAGTCAATGTAAACAAATGGCTCGTCCTATTGCAGTCTGTCTTGGCAACTGTTACTGTATTACTCCTGGTGAAGAGTCCAAACCTACCTTCACATTCACCTCTCCTGTTCATTTGGTATCCACTATCACAATATTCACATCTGTATGAGCCAAGAGTATTTATACAAAAGCCTTCCCCGCAAGTATGAGGTCTTGAACATTCATCAAAATCTGCAGATGAAGAAGACAAGAGCAACTTTGCTTCACCGTGAAATTACTGAATGCTTGCATATCATCTAAACTCTGCTTTAATTAAACAGAAGTAAGTTTGCATTTTTGAAGCTGTTTGCAAGCCACAGCCCCACAGCTGCTCTTACTGAGCAGTTCCATCGTTACCTCAGTGCATGTAACTGCAGAGAGAATGAGATCTAGAAACAACCAGGCTGTAGGGAGAAGGCCAGTGAGCAGCCCTGTGGCTGCAAATGCAATGTGTGCCACTGCGTGTATACTGTGCCCAAGGCAGCGCTAACCTGAGGAAGATCACAGCCAATTCAGGCTGTTTGTATTGCTCTGAAAAGTCCACGGCTGTTTGCAGCTATATTTAAAAAATATGGTTTGTTACAGCTGCTAGTGATTGAAAGAGTTTTGAATATTTGTATTTTCCACCAGAGAAAGTGTTTTTACTAAATGGTATTTTTTCTAAACAAGCCTGATGCTGAATAAATGCTTGTTTTTCAACAAATAATAATTTTGAAAAGTAGTAGGAGCTATTCAAATATTTTCCTCACAATACCTGGTGAGAGACAGTTAAAAACACTTCCAGACACCAGTCCAGTACCAATGACATTAAGGAAAAAAGCTGAAAAGGGGACTTCAGGGGGTTTTAGATAAGCTTGATTCATTTTTATATTTTTATTTTCTATAAAGGAGACCAGTAGTTACCAACGCAGTCAGTTCCATCTTCACTGGCCATGAATCCAGCTTGGCAAATACATAGGAAACTTCCTTCTGTATTTTCACAGCGTCCAAGGGAACAGAGATGAGGTGCCTGATTACACTCATTAATATCTATAAAGGGAATAAAAACATAAGACTATAGATTAACATGTTCAGTTGTGATTCTTTTTGTGCATTCTATGCCATGCTTTTGAAAAGACTGATCTTGCAGTTATTTTAACTATTTGAAAAAGCATGTTTTCCTCTCCCTCAGAGCTGCAAAAAAGATGCATTAAATAGTTTTGGTTGGAAAAAAACGCTCTTATTGGCTTAGACTATAAGAATATTGCATTGGCTTGAAGAATGTGACATGATTACTATTCAAATCACTACACTGACTGCAAGCTGAGCACAAGTAGCAAGCATGGAACATTAACACAATCTGAATGAAAAAGAAGGATTTTAAGTTGCCATTTGGCTGTGTATGTGTGTAAATTATTTTTTAATACTGTAGTTGCACCTCATAGCATGTGTATCAGTGTGAAGTTACTGAACTTTTGGTAGAATGAAAAGTTGATAGTGTATAATCTGGCAACATGATATAGTAAACTCTTCCTGATTCAAGATACAGAGGAACCAGCATACTCTGAATGAAGGAAAGATACCAATACAACCGCTTCCAAATCTGAAATGGCTCATGTAGAGCCAGTCTGGACTCTGCCTCATGTTCATCAGAGCCCTCTATTCCAGAATTTACTAGCTTAGAAGGGGATGAAGACCTCACTTTGTAGATCTCCTAATGTGCCTCTGGGATGTTTACAATATACTTTCTCTTTTCGGCAGAAGGTTGAAAGGAAGGACCTAACAAAATGCCTGGATTTAGTCCAGCTGCAGAGCTGGTAGCTGGGTAAATCATTCTGAGAAACAGGCACTAATTCAGTCATTCGTTCTCCAAACAGAAGTGCATTTCTTCCTAGAAGTCTGGCACTTTCAGATACCTGATATAAAGCTGAGAAGGGATGGTCTGTCTAATCACTTATTCTCTCACCTCACAATGGGCAAGGCTTTCATTCAATTCCATTAAATTCACGTTCAGTTCTGAGCAGCCGAAAAGCTATATCAGAGACTAGCTGGCAAATTTTATTTGACGTACAAAAACTAGTTTCTGTGCAGCTTGGAAGCACTTGGTAGAGGAAGCAGCTCCTGACTGCTCTGTAGCATATTTCCCCTGACCAGACTGTACATTTCAAGCATTTCATAGCATGGTTATTTCAGATTTTTGAAAGCGTCCATTCATACCAGAGCACTTTGTCTGCTGATCGTTAAGTTTATACCCCTCGTAGCAGATGCACGTGTATCCCACAGGCAAATTAACACAGTGTCCTGCTCCACAGATATCAGGATTAACTGTACATTCGTTGATTTCTAAGCAAAAAGAAAAAAGCTTAATGTTAAACTCTCTCACATAGTTCAGTAAGTGCACAATATTCTGTAATCCAATTAAAAAGATCAGGCCTGAAAACAACTGTAAATCAAATTTGTAAGTCCTGAGTTTCTGTAACGGTTATCTCATCTGGAAGAATCTGAAAACCATCTAGGCTTTTCCTAGTGACACAGTCTCATGTCCCATGCAAGATCTATAAATGGGTACATTAAAAAATAAAGTAAAATGAAGATAATATAAAATAAAAATTTGTATGATTTAACCTTCGCATTGAAGGTTAAGGAAATAACTGTAGCGGGTTCCTGATTATTTTTACAGAACACTCATCTGTTAATTTTGTAAGATAAGGAGATTCAGATATGGGCAGCATTGGATGCTAAACCCTTACAGTAGTTTTAAAAGTTCTCAAAGTATATGTGCTACTGCAAAAATTACTAATGACTGTTTAGTTGCAATTTAAACTAAGGTTATAGAGCAGCGTGAAATCGTAATGCCTGAAAAAAAGTTATCTGTAAAGAAGAATCATTTATCCAGGCTATTTAGAAATAGGTGACATTTAAATTTAACAAAATCTTAACGTACAGAACTAAGGCACTCAAAAACTTCTCAACTGCATTCAGTTTTTTAAATCCAATTTAGGAATTTGTCTGACAAATATTACTTCACTTGTACTTTACTATCTCTTAAATATCTGAACAACACTTGGAACTGTATCGGAACAACAGATTGATTTGTTTATAGCACACAGCAATTTCTAGTTTCACTCCTTTTCCTAAGGAAAGAAAAACCAACAGAACATGGAAAACTACCTTTTTTTTTTTTCTAACTGATATAAGTCCCCAGCAGGGTAGCCTCCTTTCCCTGTAAGGAAGCAGGGAGCTGGCTGGCAGAAGAGGCAGAGAGAGTCACAGCAGAGATGACTTCCAAATTCTGGTATGACAATCACCATTAGTAGAACTTTCCTATGGGATTGACGAACTGAAATTATAGGTAACTGAAGGAGGAAGCTGAATGCTTTCAGGACAGGATACTTTCTGTACTCTTACAGTAGATTCCAGAGGATTTAACTACAGACAGAATTGTAATTCAAACAACTGGGTGATTTAGACCCTGTGCATGTTGTGTACAACTCAAAAATCTGTTCCTGCATGAAGTAAAGCCATCTTTGAAGAGTTAAACTTTCATTAAAGCAAGTGCAATTTCTCCCTGTGAATGCAAATTGGGAAACCTCTTAGTAGCCTAGATGTCTCTACCATATACAATAGCGTATCTTAAAGCATTTACCTGGATATTGCAATTACTTCAAAGCCTGTGTTAATTCTGAGCAACTAGCCAATGTGATATTGTAATGCTCTCATGTATACACACAGTGTACATTCACCTTTTTGTTTTCAAATTGACAGCAAGTGAAATTTTCATGCCTTTTGGACACAGACATCACTTAGACAAGTTTCAGCTATGACAGGAGAATTACTTGCATTTCTGTTATTTTCACTTCTTGACACTTGGATGTAGAAAAGACAACTTTAATACAACAAAAAAGGAAGAAGCACAAACATCAAAATAACATTTTAAGACAGATGTTACAGTAACTCCTCATTTGCTTTTTGTATAACATGCTGATTTACATCACATGAAGTCTACATCCTTCAAAGAACATGATCGTGTATACTTCATGAACACCTGGTGCAGACTGTCTAAAGACCTGACTTGTACCCAAGAAGTCTTCAGTTCTGGGCTTCAGTTGCAGATCATGTAATTTGAGGGGGAATTATTAATTTTTCCTTCTATCATTTATTTGGGGGCACAAAGATGGCAGGTACATCATGGGAGGGCCCAGTCCTGGCTCTGTTGACAGTACCCTCATTGCTGTGCTGTTCTGTACTTTCTCTCTCCCCAGAGTACTCCTTTCTGTTCTACAGCTACGTTCTCTTCATTACAATAACTCAGAAGTAGCACAGAACAAGTTATAGTGTCAGGAACTCACAGTCATTTCTTAATTTATTTTAGTTCTAAAAAGGAAGTACAATACCTGTAACTTGAGTAGGTGCAATTACTTGACTTGCACTTGAAGTAGAGACTTCAGGAGCAACTTCAACAGGCAGAGGAGGAGATGTTTTCTCAATCACTACTGTGTGACATGGAACGGAAATCAATCACATCCAAAAAAACCCCCTTAAAGCATTCACACATGGTACTGAATGAGGCAGATGCTATGGAGCTTTTCATTAGTTTATTCTGCTCAGGTCTGGAGCAGAAGAAATAGTATAATTGGGGCTTCCATCATTTTATTGTGCTTGTGAAAAAAACTGAGGTGCTAAAGATACCAAGCACAATAGTAAAACTTTTGCAGCAAAAGTTATGCACAAATCTACAAGGAGACACCTAAGTAAAATTTCCTCTTGAAAGGGGTAAAAGGCCTCAATTCTGCTGACATTAAAATTTTCATGTACGTAATCCAGGATATCACTTTTGCCTAAAATATGTCTTTGCCTCCTAACAAGTCACCCAGCCAATACCAACCTCTCAGTTTCTCCCACTTCAGCTTCCATGATTTTGGTTTTTTGCATATTCTGCTCATGGAAAAATTGCTTGTGAAGCTGTAATAAATTTCTCATTAACCTCTGTTACAATTGCTACTTCCCCATTCTTTGAAGAACTGTAAGCACTCTCTCATACTAAAAGACATGCCAAAACAAGTTACCTGGAAACTGTGGATGCAGGTTAATTGTTGAAATCCCAGGAGAAAGCTGAGGCTGCCCAGGCTCTAGATCAGGCTGCTTTTCTTGATCAAGGGAAGCTAATTCCTAAAACAATGATTAAAAATTTACATTCTGGAAACATTCTCTTAATTGAGCCATCATAAGAACCCACAAACTCCTGGCTCGAAAAACTTCTGACATTCTCACGAGTGGCTTTTGATAGCAGATCATTAATTACCACCAATTTAAGCCTGAAGGAACATTGAATACTATATTTACACAATGGCATACAATTTAAAATTTATATTATTTGAAACAGCCATTTCATGGAGCTTCTAACTGTATCTTTGGCTTTGTGCCTCCATCATTCTCCCATTCTCTTGCCTTTAATTGCTTACAAATAGTATTTAATTGCAGTTCAGCATCACACATGTCTCTAAGTCTTTGACCACTGTGAAAGGTTCTCTTAGCTATCACACTGATCATCTCATTTCCATAAAAGTGTCAGATGCTTTTAAGTCTTTAGGAAAATGAAATTAAGTACAGCTACAGTTATTCCTAACAAATCCAATTCTCTTCAGCATAGAGAATCTGGAACCTCCAGAGTGGGGGACTTAACACAGATACGCACCTGCTCTTCTCCACTGAATACACAGCAACCCTAAAAAAAACTAGGAAACTCACTTAGCCATTAATACAAGTCTCATAAGCAGGTGTCACAAATGCTCAAAGCTTCATACTGTTTCTTTCCAGTTCATTTTCTCTAGCTGACAGTATCTGTGACTCTGCTCCATACTATCTACAGTTTTCAATATCTTCTTTAAAAGACCATCTCTAGAATGGAATAGAACAATATAACACTAGACCCTCCACCAATGCCCTTAAGAGAAGTTAAAGTAATCTCTTTCCTGTACCTAACTACCTGCCTGTTGTACATAATAATAACATGAGCTCTTTTTGCCTCAGGGTTTGCACTGTAAGTCCACAGTGAGTTGTTTGTTCCTCATAAATCCTAAATTCTTTTCAGAGTTAACGTATCACATCTCATACATATGGTCTGCATTCCAATTCCTAGATAAATCACATCATGTTTTACCTGATCAGGGGCTGCAGTTGCCACTAAAACCAAAAAGAAAAAAGAAAATTAATAGGTGTTCACATAACATTTACTTACACATTCTATTTAAAACTACTAGCACATTTGAAAGTGGTTGTTGCCATCGCAGAAAAATTTCAGGCTCTAATATCATTCCAAAATGGTGAAAACTTGAAGTAATGTACCTGAAGCAAGCATAAAAACTAACCTGAAACCAGAATAAGATTCTACACATTGACCAATGCTTATAATTTTTTATGTGGTATTCAGCTTCCTTGTAGGTTTTTCAATTGTTTGTTTCCTTAGAAACAATCTGAGAAACTCACAGGTTATTAGATGATTAAACTTTTAAAATTCCTTCCAAGGAATATCAACATCTGTAATTATTTGAAAGGTAAATTAATATGATAATGATATACTAACCATTAACAATTTTACAAGAATTTATTGTAAAAAAAATAAAACAAGTTTTGAAATTTGCATTTTCTTTAAGCAAGCAAAAGTGGTATGTTTTTTTTTTCCTTCACAGAAGTGACTTTTTTCTGGGAAGGAGACATAGAAATTTCATATAAGTTTTTATTTGCCATTGCAGTTTGCCTTCTCTGAATTTGTCTTTTACTGATGAAAATCTGTATGATTCTGTAAAAAACTGTACAGATATTCTTCTTTTCACAATCAACACTTTCCACAGGATAGATTTCTTCTTAAAAAAAAAAAAAAAAAATAAAAAATCACTCTTCTTGTTCTAGTTTCTTCAGTATTAGCAGGGAGGCTGATTATCAGAACTGGGAGAACTTCTAATACAATCTCAAAAACTCCAAATGCAAACGTATTAAAAAATGGAATATAAGATTCGAACATGTGTATGTGTCATTACTGACTTAGATTAAGCATATTTTAAAAAAAAATTTTTTTTAAAATTCCTTTTTTCTCCAGATTCTTTGTGTTTCAAGATTTACTAGAATGTGACAATCTTTCTAATTACTGAAGTAATATTTTAGCAAATGATACACCACTTTTTTCCACTTTGTAACACAGAAAAGCTAAGAGGTTTATGTAAGATTTTATAATCCAGCACAGTCTATAAGTATATTTGAATGGCTTATTCTTCTCTCCAGATTCAGTTTAGCTCCGTTTTCTTTTTGAAAGCAAAACTAGAGCAGTGATTTTAACTGGAAAGTAAACCATGTTGCACAGAATTTTGCGAAGTTAGCTGACTGAAACCTCTTTGTAATAATGGCCTGACATACAGATACATAACTGCTACTTGGAAATAACTATTAAGTACTCCGTATCATGAGAGGCTTCTTCAGCAATGTGTTTTTTCTTGTCTACAGTTAGTTCATGCCAGGTTTGCTGGCAATGTATTTATAATAGCGCCGCTTTCTGCATTTCTTTGCTTCTGCATTTGTTTTAGATTCAGGACAACCCCAGCTGCTACAAATTCTTAGAGGAGCTTGCAGAAAACAAAGTCTGAGGAAAGTATCTTAGAAGAGTCAACTAATTGTTAAACAGCCCAGCAGAGAGGAGCTGATCCAAGGTGGTCACGCCAAGGGAGTGCACAGCTGCAGGGGTGAGAGCAGACCGCACGAAGGGGATTCATGCCCACATCAGGTGGTGCTAATCTACAGGAGCATATAGAAGGAAGATGATGAAAACCCCTCAGCTTCTGTCACCCCAAATACTAGTAAATCAAAGCCTGAGTTGAATCCTTTGTTACATGTTAGAGATTATCTTTATAAAAGTCTTACAACAAATATTTACTATTTCTTATCATTAAACTTAGTGAGATTAAAGCAGTCAGTATCTCCATAGTGTTCTCAGCATCTGGTAGGAGCTATACACAAAATTTCAGAACTAAATCATGTAGCACAATACACTCCACGACCTGGAACACTGCTGTGGGAAGTGATGCCTTTTCGTCCTGCACTGTACGCAGCTACTCTGCAAAGAAACACACCATTGAAGACACATGCACAGAAATATAGAAAGACTAAATTTTCCCACTCTCACCTTCTTGCACAGCCATCTCAGTCTCACTTTTCTGTGAGAAGGTCAGTGCCTCCACGGGCTCTTCCTTTGCTGGGAGAGGTGGAGGAGAAGTACCTTTAGCAACAGGCTGAGTAATCGGGGTCTTGCCAATGACAGGTGGCTGTACTCTAACTGCAGGGTGATGATATAGCTTGTTTCTGTGAGGGCCAGAAACCGTATAACCCATTCCACCAGGGCAGATTTCCTTAAAAGCAGCTAGATTTGGGATGGGAAAATATTCCTTTTAGGAGTCTAAAAGTGCAATATGTTGACATAGTGGAAAATATAATGACTACCACTAATAAATTTAATCTCATATTGTATATACATTTTTACAAAAAAATACTTAAAGACAAGCTACGCATTTCATGCTAATATGACTGAGCATTCTCCCAAAATCATGTTCTGGCTGTTATTCCCAGGAGGTTTCCACTCCAGTTTACCATCTTTCTTCAGTTATGTTTAATCTATCATTATATCAAGGTAATTTTTTGTATTAATCCTCTTCAAACAGTATATCCTTTCTGGGTATGAATTTAAATATACAAATTGTCATCACTACCTACATTGCATAAGGAATGAAGATCACTATTTCTATCATTCTCTTTTTGCAGAAACCAAAGCAAAAAGCTCACCACCCCTGTATTAGAGGAGCAGAAGAATCAATCAGTAACAACATTCATTCACAGGATCCCATTTGACTACATCAGAGGTCTCATACCAGCCCTGATCCAAATTCCACTAAATTGAATAAGTCTTTCCACTGACCTCAGTGGGCTGGATAAAAACAAGATCGGTATCATAAAAAGCCAAATCACCACTGGAAGAGAGGGGAAATAATCTCATTTATACAGCTGCTACAGAAAAAGGTAATGAAAGTCAGGCAGCAGCACCTGCTCTGATCTCTGCAGCTGCTCTACATGAACATCAGGTTATGCAGTCCTAGTGGAAGACTAGAATGAAAAAGAAATACAGATCAGCTTTCCTCCCCATCAAAGGTAATAGCTGTACTCCTGTCAGGGACAGGGAGACCTTTGGGAGCTTTGAGGGAGCAGTGCTTCATTGTCCTCATTGCTCTAGGTAAAGCTATGTTGGGATGAAACACCAAAAATTTAGTCTCCCATGTGCCCGATGTGATTTCTTACAGCTTCTTAAGAGATGTGCAGAGTGGGGCATTCGTAAGTTCACAAATTCTGCTTTGAACACATCAGGGGTTTAAAATGATTAGCATCTAAAATAAAACCACAAAATACTAGCTATAGGTACTCCAGAAATTAATTCATTAAATTATACATTAAATTGCAGTATGCATTAATTCCACACTGTGTTCTGATGGTGTCTTAGTAATAGAAAAAAAGAAGGGTCAAACTGATTAAACTGAGTGGATTCAGAACGATGAAATACTTTCTGCTGGGAAATGCTAATATCAAAACTTGCCAAAAACCACCCAACTGAGGGTGGGAATTCTGGTCAAAGGAGGAAGACAGAGAAAATCAGACACCTGTCCCTTCAGATGCATACTCAGGATGTAGGAAAACTTGTTTCAGGTCATATTCTCTCAAATATAGACTAGAAATGTGAGCCTTATTCTACCACAGCTCTGATAAGTGCTCCCAACATCTGGTATATAAAGCTGGCCTCTCAGTCTCGCTTTTGGAGCCAGTCTGTTTTGTACAAATATTTTAAAAGCTATCAGAGAGCGAGATCATGACTTTTTAATTCAGTGACTCTTAAATGAACAGGGGATGCTGCAGTAAATACATTACCCCATTCTGGAGTATCCCACTTTCACACATTTTTCATACAAAACTCTGAAAGATTATGAATTTAACCTGTTACAGAAAGGAATATGTTTTTAAATCATGAAAGTTGTCATGAAATGGGAAAAGTGTTTCCCACAGAGCTCATCAGAATTTTCTACTCACAGATTTTCTCTCTGAAGTCTTTTCATTAAGAAAAATCACCAAAATAACCAATTCCACATAATATTCAATGATGTATTTTTTATGTCTAGAGAGCAGTCAACAAAAAGATATATTTTCTGCTCCAGAATACACACAATTGGGCATAAAGCCGCATGCAATATTCTCATAGATGTAAAACATCTGCATTTAAATTGCGAGTCATCTGATGAGAATATATTTTTTTCCCTATTAAAAAGCCATAGAAATATTATTTATCTGAAAGTGAACTGGACTTTTAAAATCCTAATCAGGGATCTAGCAATGGTCATGCAGGAAACAATGGCTTTCAAAATCAACTGAAATGCTCAAAAATGTTGGTCACTTCCATTTCTGTAAGCCCAACTTAAAAAAGTACGGAATCTGCTGCTCTCATCATGTCTCCGATGTGTATTTCCCAAAGCAGCTAGCCAGTTTTGAAAATCTGAATCTTTATAAAATACTCAAGAAATACATGACCTGTATCATAACAGTGACATTTGCAGCAGCAACTCCGGTAAGAACAAGGGATTACCATTACAAATACCCATGCTAAAATACTGAACAGGCCAGACATCACATATATTACAGTAAGTAATGATGCTTTATGTTTTTATAAAAGATGAATTTGGCCATATATTTGGACAAAAAATAATACTCAATTGAATTTGACTAAAGACTCCAACTTTGGTCATTTAAGCTTTAAGCAAAATTGAGGAATAGAAGGTACTCAAAAGCAGCAATCAGTATGTATAATATGTGTTATCTTAACCTATAAGCAGCCTAAATGAGGGTGGTGACCAACCAAGTTGCTATTTTCCAAGCCCTTACATATTTAAAAACCAGCAGGACTCCAAGCTAACACTGATAATACAAGTGAGCTTTATGTATCAAGTAAGGAATTGTTTAAGTGAAAGATGGCATGAAATGTTTAAATACCAATTTATTGTTAAGAAGGCATCATCATACTTAGCACATTCCTCAAAATGGATGATAAAGGTATAAAGGAAGATTAGAAAGCAGAGATACTCCCACACATATCCCACTAACTGTAATGTAAACTACAACACATGTCATTCTGTAACCTAATTCTCAAAGGCTGCCATCCTTTCACTGGTGCCTTTAACAACTGAAGAGTATTAATAAGATTTTGGGTTAATTTGCCTGTATCTAGTCAGAATATAATGTACAATAAGTTATCTTCATGTGATGGAGAATCAAAGTTCAAGGGCATATTCTGAGATGCAAATATTGTTAATCTGGAATTCTATCACAACACATCAAAGATAATTCCTCTGCTTTAATCACAAATCCCTATGAACAAAACTACTATATATGTGATTATTCTACTATCATGTAAAGAACTGTCATAATGTACTGATGGACACCTCTTGTTTAAAATCAGTTACTGGATTTTGTTTTTTAAAGCATGCATAACAAACATAGGGGGCAAGAGCTTGTACTTTTAACGGGCAGTTCTTACCTGTTCCTGGAAGCGGACACTTCTCACAGTGTGGGCCCCAGGCTTTGCCAACACTGCAACAGCAAAGCTGCTTGCTGAGCTGAACAGAAAGAGGATGCATGCATTGCTTTCCTGCGCTAACAAACCGGTAGCAGGGTCCTTTCTCTTCAGCAACTATAGGATTATCAGCTGCAATGAAAGTGGAAGAGAGGATGGTACTGTTCACATGAAAAGCAAAACAGAGAAACATCACTAGACTTCCAACACCAGTTAAATGGATTAATTTTACCACCTGCAGAAGTTTTATTTCAAACACCTATCTCAAGTCATAATCACAACATAAAAGATTCTTATTTCGCATCAAACACTCCCAAATTCCAACTCATCCTAGACCAAGGATAAAAAGCATTTTAAAGAAAAAAAAAAAAATTTCCAAACCAGCAGTTGCCATACTGCCACAATAAAGAGTCAGAATCAGCTCTCTCACTTGTACGTAAGTCCAACTGCTGAAGGTCAGTCATGGGCAATATACACTTGTGTCAAGCTACATAGCTACTGGAACATTCAGCTATAAGTAGGCCATATAAATAAGACTGCAAAATGTTTAAGTATCATACATGAAACTTTTTTATAAAAGAGACAATTATATATTTACATTTTGTTATGCTTAGTTTTAACGTGGAAGAGCCGAAGGCCATAAGCTATGACTAGTATAAGGTAACAGGAAGCTAAGATCCATCCAGATTTCTAATTTATGCATCTGCCTTAACATACAGCTAACAGTTCTGGGTAATACATTCACTTAACTCAAAAAACCAAAGACTATCTGATTTTCAATATGACATGTAAAAGCAACAATAAAAACCAACTCCTTTTTTCTGGTGTTAAACTGAAAAATGGTAAGAAATTCTTCAAAATGCTGAAAAACTTTCTCAGTAACTGAGTGTCATTAACTAGTAGCAAAAGATAATTATGCTGAAAAAATGAAAGAATTCACCTATGGCTCTAGACTATACTTTATTTCATAAATCTAAAGATAGCTCAGATAAAGAGGTTAGGAAATGAGGTATTTTTCTTCCCAAAAAACTTAAAGTGAGAAACTTAGTTGTTCTCTATGCCTTATTTTCTTCTCGCTGAGGTAGTTGATCTCAAACCAAGTAAAAGCTGATTAAGAGAGGAAAATATTTGCATTCGTGCTGTTCAAAACTTTCTCTTAATTCCTTCTTCATTTTTAATCCTTCTTAATCAGAAGGAAAATGTGCCAAAGATCATCCTGGGCTGAATGTTTAGTAATAGAAACTATCCTGGCCAAAGCTGCAGAGGTGGAAGAGAGGAGGGCAGGACACAAGATGATTTTGGCTGGGGAACCAGCAGAGAGGGGAAAAAATTGTGGGAAGGAGAACTCCAGGCTGATGAAAAAGACTGAGTGTAGGAGGAGGGTGGATGTAGCCTTGCAGGTTTTATGGCAAGAAAACCAGAAAAAAAAAGATGGCAAGGATCCTGGACAGCCACTGGTGGAGACCAAGGCTTCCAGGACAAAGAGACAAAAAAGCAGCGTGAGCACTGAGACTTATATAAAAAATAAAAATTATATAAATAATAAAGTCAATATAAACTTATATAAAAAAATAACATGAATAAGCTGGAAGAGGAGGCAGGGACAGCAAAAAAGATGGGGACAGCTTAGAAGAGTTGGGGCCCATCAAATACTCATATAAAGTGCAACTAAGTATCTATTCTGGTACTTTGATTAGCACTATTACTTACGTATGCATCTTGAGAGGGTAGGATCTGGCACAAATCCCATTTTGCAGGTACATCTGTAGCTGCCCATGGTATTCAAGCACTCACCATTAGGGCATACTCCCTGTAACTGACACTCATTGATATCTGTGGGAAAATGGAAAATAATCAGATAGTGAAATATGTACTAATATTCTTCCTTGTTCAGAATTTACCTTTTTTCCAATATGTGCAGGAGAACTATTACAAGTCAACAAGTTTTCCCATACTGACAACATTTAAGTTATAACCTTTTAAAACTGCTGAGATTGTAACAGAAAGCCAATTACATTTATACATCATTCTCAAGTACTCTGAATTAAAAAACAAATACACTTTGACTGTCTTATCAACCCCTCTTTTCCTGACCAGACAATTGCTTGCACAGTCAAACATAACTCATGAGAACACTCACAGAGACAAGTTTTAAGCAATGCAGTATATTTTATACAGGAACACTGCTTGACACATTTAATACAGTTTTTATTAGTATTTGTATTCAGTAGTGCCTGAAGGTTCAGTGTGCTGGAAGAAGCACAACACAAAAATACCATCTCTAGCCTAAAGAGCTTACCATCTTAATAGCAAGAATATGCTTTAGGAAGCACAGAACACATGTGATGTGGGGCAAAAAGGATTGCATCCATGGGAACACAACTTTGTGATAAATAACAACTACTTTGATAAAATCTGCTGTTACTAGGCTACCTACATCAGTGTCCCTTTCAGGGTCTCACTGAATTATTCTCCTATGCCCCAAGCATTGGGCCTCAGGCCTTTATCATACTTACAGTTGTATCTATAATTCACTTACTTTTAGAATAGGACATGTCTGACAATCATCTGGATACCATCTGTAACTAAGTCAACCAAACTAGGATTTTATTTCAGGAGAATAGCAATGTAACTTGCACTGATAATCAAAACCTTAAAATAATAATAATAATAAAAAAAAAAACCACCTAACCTATAACAGTCTGTGTCAAACTGTCATGTCTCCTCTTTCAGAAAAATACAGACAGCACATCAAAATAAACCTACTTTAAAATGTTTATGTGCATTATTTCTATGTAAGACTTCCCCTCCCTATCCCTAAGCTAGGAAAAAATGCCTACCCTGCTGGGTAAACAAGCTTCAAGTGGAAGTCAGATATTCCAGCTAGCTCCTTGGAAATCAGTTATTAGTGATCATTTTATCTAAAATATATAATATTTCTTACCTTTTCTCTTAGTGTTTATAAAACCTTCACCATTTTATTTGACCTCATTGTATGTTGCTCTCATACAATCAGTGAGGGTACAAAGTTGAATAAGTACAATATAACAGATGTGCTAGTTTGCTTTTGGAAACTGTCAGATCTTTCCCCTTCCTACCTTCTTCATTTTTCTCCACAAGTTCATCTACCTGTCTCACTATACAGGAGCACATGAATTAAGCTCACAGTACAGCAGACTAGCAGTTGCCATGTCAGCTGTGATTATTTCCAAATATTCAGTGTTGAGCTTAATAATCAGCTCTCCCAGTGCTATACCTAATCTAGTACCTTGATACTGCCTGGACCAACTTTACCTCTATGCACTTAGCCACATGTGACAAAGAGTGATAATTTATATCCTAGAATTTTGGATGAAATGTGATGGAAACCACATGAATTACAAAGGATCAGCTCTGCCTCAAAGGAATTTTTCAGTGAAATTCCCAGACTACAGGACTTTCTAACCTCAGAGAGCGCTGACTATTTAAAAAGGAGAATGGTGTAAGAGAAGAGCACAAAACCCTGCTGAAATACTCTCCTACAGCAGTCTGTCTTTTGACCCATCCAATCTTTGAGCAAGATGTCCCATATAAGCACAGGAGTATCTTTAAAGATTGCACTAATACAGAATATTTAGTAAGCTACACTTGTTCTGATGCACTCAAAAATTTTTTAGACAGTTTATTCAGTTGCTTAGTCTGACTAGGTTTTTTCTTTTGCCCTGAAATCTCAAAATATGGCTGAAGGCATCTATAGAGTGCCAACTTATCCCAAAAGGAAGATCATCATTGTTCCAATACCTTTATCTTTTCTGACTATTGCAAGGAATGAACCTAAATCTTAACAGCTAGCAAACTAAAGACATTATTGAAATATCCCTAAATAGGAACATATTGATGCTGTTGTAAAGTTGTCAGGAGGAAAGGACATATTTCTAACTCTCCACATTCAAACATCAGGCTTGACAAGGAACGTAACAAAAGACAATGAAATACCTAGAAGCTAATATGAAGAAATACTGGAATGCTCAAGAGCCCACAATAGAATTTTCTACCTACTGGCAATTTAGGTTGTCAGATCAGTTCTCAAATGCTAAACCATGGAACAATTCTATTTGCTTTGATGAAGCACTGACTCTGTTGTCGGAAATAAGATAGAGGAAGAGACAGTATGCTTTACTCTGAATACAGGAAAAACCTCAATATCCATGTACATTTCAAAATTAAAATCTTCAAGACAAATACACAAATCACAGACACATATATGTGCAAAAAGCATACAGATTTTTGAGGAAGAGGAAAAACACAGGAGTAATTAAGACATGGAAGAAAGAGAATATCAAAAATTAAAAACAAAGATACGTATTTTTAACAAGGACCGCGCACTTTTATTCTAATCTGACTTTTGCTTTTTATCATTTAAGATTAGTTACACATTGGTGTTGACATTGGTACATGTAAATGAAAATAACTGCTCACTTTCCACAATGTAATAGCCAGACATTTTTAAACAACTTTCTCTCTTTAGAAATTCTAAGGATTTTTATTTATAGGAAAATTAACTTATTTTCAAGGGAAGATCAAGTCTCTTGTTTGTTAACCATTAAAATACATTGCTATTTGCTATTATGTCATCATTACGAAAAATTTGGCACTTTTCCTTCCTTTCTAGGAGGATAACTCCACCATTCTAAATGTATTTAAGCAAGGTAAGTAATTAGATAGTTTAACATAAGTGCATTCATACTTTCAATGTTTAAAATTATTAGTGATGCATTTTTCATTTATTAGATGATTGTTTTACTCATTATTTGATCAAGCTTAATTTTAAGGAATGTTGAAAATCTACATATGGATAAATTTTATTGTTTGAATACTGAAAGTATATAGGCACATGCAAAATAAAAAGTAAAATCCTGCAAAGACACAAACAGATAAGAAGAGGAAAAAAAACATTTATGAAACCTGCGTTCTAACTTGAATTTGAATAATTTTATTCACAAAACTAGTATTATCTGTACCACTCAAATGAACCATATCTTTCAAGTTTGTAAAACTATATCTGTCGAATGGGGTAAAAAATTTGGATTTGCACTTAAAAAAATTCTAGTTTCAGGTTACCGACTTCAACTAGCTGAGTGATCTTGAGTATCTAGTAGCAAAACTATGCTATTTGGATTTTATAATAATATTTTTTTAAACATAACTTATATTTAAGTCTTTAGACAGAAATTGTAATTGTGAATTTTAAAGCAAATTGATTTGAAATATTATCTAAAATTGAATTATTATCTAAATAGAAATTATACACATTTTTACAGATAACTTATTTCATGTAACTGCTGAGAAAAAACTGTCATAGGAACATATCAGATGCATTTGGTGATACTGGAAGAATCCTGTTGTAGAGTTTTGCTTACTAACAGTGAAGGTTTGATGGCATTATTTACTAAAATGGTTAATTTGCAGGTAGATGGGATCTTCCTGTAATTCATCAATACAGTCATCTTTCTTTCCAAGCGATTCAACTATTCTGCAGGAAACATTCACAGACACTGTCATTACTGCCTCTGTATTAAATCTCTTCCCAGATGAACTGTTCTTGTATGTCTAGTATTTAAAAATAAATACCCCATTCACATGCACTCTGTTACTACTATTTAACATGGGCACTGCTATATTTAAGTCCTGTCTTTTATATATATATATATAAAAATAGCAATGAATGTTCCTTCTAGAGTTCCTGAAATGGATTGTATTGAGCTTGCATGGCAAGGTTTTGGTAGCAGGGGGGCTACAGGGGTGGCTCCTGTGAGAAGCTGCTAGAAGCTTCCCCTATGTCACAACAGAGCCAACACTGGCTCTATCAGAGCTCCAAGATGGACCTGCCGCTGGTCAAGGCCAAGCCTGTCAGTGATGGTAGCGCCTTTGTGATAACATATTTAAGAAGGTGGGGGAGGGGAAACTGTGCAAGAGCAACTGCAGCCAGAGAAGGGAGTGAGAATAAGTGAGAGACACAACTCTGCAGGCACCAGGGTCAGTGAAGAAGGAGGGGGAGGAGGTGCTCCACGTGCCAAAGCAGAGATTCCCCTGCAGCCCGTGGTGCAGACCCTCATGAGGCAGGCTGTGCCCTGCAGCCCATGGAGGTTAACGGGGAGCAGATCTCCCCTTGCAGCCCATGGAGCCACACTGGAGCAGGTGGATGCCCAAAGCAGGCTGTGACCCTGTGGGGCTCCTGGTAGGACCTGTGGACCCATGGAGAGAGGAGCCCATGCTGGAGCAGGTTCCTAGCAGGACCTGTGGAGAAAGAGGAGCCCACACTGGAACAGGTTTGTTGGCAGGACTTGTGACCCCGTGGGGGACCCATGCTGGAGCAGTCTGTTCCTGAAGGACTGCACCCCATGGGAAGGGCCCATGCTGGAGCAGTTTGTGAAGAACTGCAGCCCGTGGGAAGGACTCGTGTTGGAGAAGTTTGTAGAGGACCATCTCCTGTGGGAGGGACCCCACGCTGGAGAAGGGGAAGAGTGTGAGCAGTCTTTCCCCTGAGGAGGCAGGAGGGGCAGAAACAACAGGTGATGAACTGACCACAACCCTCATTCCTCGTTCCCCTGCACTGCTGGGGTGGAGGAGGTAGAGAAATCAGGAGTGAAGTTAAGCCTGGGAAGAAGGAAGAGGTGGGGGGAAGGTGTTTTAAGGTTTCGTTTTTATTTCTCATTATCCTACTCTGATTTAATTGGTAATAAATGAATTTTCCCCAAGTCAAGTCTGGTTTGCCTGTGACAGTAATTAGTGAGTGATCTTTCCCTGTCTTTATCTCAACCCACGAGCCTTTTGTTATATTTTCTCTTCCCTGTTCAGCCGAAGAGAGGGAGTGATAGAGTGGCTTTGCTGGGCACCTGGGATCCAGCCAGAGTCAACCCACTGCACAGATATTTCTCTTGCTAAACGTGTCCCATTTTTAAAGTTAACTTTATTCTGTATGTTCTGATGCCTGAGCATAACTTAATTATGGTGTATTTTTAATGCCTCTTTTCCAAGTCATGTCTTCTCAATGAGCTCATAAAATTACTGAGCTGATGCTCTATGCTGAATTACACAAACCTATCTAGGGATTCAACAGAAACAAGCCATAAATTGATTTTTAAAAAAAACCTTCAAATTTTCAAAAGAAACATACATATATGTAAGAACAGTGTTTATTTAAAAAACAAAAACCCCACAAACCCCTTCCAGATTTACTATCTACTTCACTTTATTTCAGACTGTGGTAAAAGGCCACCTACCCAAAATGTTTCCTACCACCTGCCAGCCTGCCCAGCTGTGCAAACTGCACTGGAATCAACTTGTTCAGACAGATGAAAAAGAAATCTGATTCAAGATTAACAGACTTTTTTTTTTTCCTCTTTAGCCCACTATTTCTTGTATATGGACATAAAAATTATTTCAGTTTTAAATTAGTATAGCAATGAGAATTCATTTGCTCTGTTGTAAAAACTAGAGAAAAAGAGACTTTAAAGTTGTCTGAATAATCTTTTGTTGTGCAGAAGTACAAACAGATGACATGATTGTAGGGTTATTTGATCAAACACCTTCATCTACACAGAGGAAATTTTTTAAGGGGCTATATAGCAGTACTATAAAAATGATACATATGTAAATAAAGCTTTCTAAAGTCCAACTAAATATTAATTTTCAGTTTTCAAGGAAAACAGAGTAATGAAGTTCCACTGGTAAAAATCCTCTATGTTAGTGATACATAAAAAAAAAGGTTAATCAAGGAGCTTCTCCACATAGCACCTTGCACGGCTCCACAGCAAACTCTCACAGCAGGTGCTGTTATTTATGATTTATAAAGAACTGGTAAATAAAGCATTGATTATGTAATAGTTGGTGCTTGATAATGTGAATGGCTTGTCCCTTCTCAATGGTAATAATCTGGTGTCACCCCACTGGCATGAAAGAAGTGTTGTCATTCTGCACTGACAGCCTGAACCTTTGTTGTTACTCTAGTATTATACATGCCAAATACATGGAACTGGTCCTTGACACACTGTGGTCCTAGATTTGGTAGTCTGTCTCCATTAAAGTTTGACAAGAAATGAAAGCTTTTATCTAACTTCAGATCTGTTGAGGTGGCAGTGGAAGCCACATGCCATCCCAGAGGCCCTGTTTGTGACTCTGCTCTCACAAGTTCATCCAAATGCACAGAAACTTTACCATAATCAGGGTCTTGACAGTGGTGCTGCAGTACTGTACAGATGAGACTGCTGTGTCGCGGCTCCTCCTATATCCTCTTCTAAGCACACAGCTTGATATATGGTGAGGTCAGCCACCAGAGCCACTACAGTGCTCCCAGCTTCAAACAACCCAGACTCTGTAACCAAAACGCTGCTAATCTATCCCACAATCTTCCCCACTAAGGAGATCTTAAAACAAGCTCTCTTAACAATGACAACAGTTAGTGTTTGATACCTTCCCACAGATTTTTATAGGTCTACTGGATGTCAGGTCAACCTGCTCTCAGAAAATGTAATGTGTTAATGACTCACTGCCACTGAACTTCCTGGGGAAAAAAACCAAGCTAAAACAACCCTTTCCTAAGTGAATGCTTGTCTGCTCATGTGAAGTGTGTGACTACGAACAAAGTAATCTTCATGACTTAAAAAAACCAACCAACCCTCCAAAACCAAACAGAAGTGAAGGAAGAAGATAGGAACAATGTAAGATGGTATTCATTTAAACAAGAAAGCACATGCTAATGTTGAACTTGTTATAAAACATGATAATTATATATAGTTTTACTAAATCCAAACCCAACTTTATCTTCAAAGAACTTTACATACATTAATTAGTAGATAGAAGATGGAAATGAATGGGTAACTGAGATACCAAACTGAAAATTTACTTTACTCATGGCTTTTTTTCCTTGCTTTTTAAGAATGTTAATGAGTAAGTTTTATCTGGATTTTCATCCAGGGTAAGGCAATCTTCAGGGTTTTGCATTAGAAATACCCCAAAACACAACCTTTTTGAAAGCACTTTACCAGAATCTTGTTCCACAAATAGTTAACAGAATCAGATGAAGAACTGACCTCAGTTTTTACTCATGACCACACACACACATTTGCAATTGCATGGGCTGAATCTCACAATTCTAAATTAAATTTCATTAAGTCTAAGTGCAAGCAACAGTTAATACAACAACCTATTTTCTTCTAATAACTGTGACTTAGGGAAAGACTGAGTAGTCCAGAAGTAATAAAAAACCAGAAAACTTCTGAAAAACAACCCTTATTTGTTACTTTTCTCTGAACAGTTATTCCTTGCTTAAAGATCCAAAACCCCAGTGGCTTTTCAACATCTCAATCTATATTATGAGGGTCAGGCTCTTTCATTCAAGTATTGATTTACTTGTTCGGCTCTCATGCATGCATTGCACACTGGGGAACTGTGCTGACTGAGAAAAGAAATACATGAATCAAAACTTTAAAAGGAGAAGTTAGATATGGAACCAAATGCTGTTCTAAGGTACTTAAATTTAAGTGACAAAGCATTTATTACCTAATGGAAGGTTTCCCTCTGGCTAATGTATAGGTATTTGTGTACAGAAGGGTACAGTGTAGTAGAATCTCTCTCTCCACTATATGATGATGCATGGAAGAACTCTGTGTTGGAGGGAAGGACATGCTTCCAATATTCTGCTTGCATTCTTCAATTCTAAAATGGCTTTTTGGGGCTGCATTAGTGTCTGTTCAATACTACTTTGGTTCTCTACTGGAAACCTACATGCAATGTTCTCCTACCTTTCCCTGAGCAATGGCATGCCTAATTCAATCACATTCAGGAAGTGAATCATTTCAGCTTTATTCCAGGATTAATGACATCATAACATAGCCTGAGTATCCCTTCTCCAAGGATAACAAACCATGCCAAGTGTAAACATCCAATCCTAGGAAAAATTCCTGTGCCTGCTTATAACGAGGTCTGTACCTGTCACTTACTGCTGAAAGAATACGCTTTGCTTAGTTATTGTAAAACATGCCAAGCAATTTACTGGGTGCATCACAAAGTTACTGTAACCTCCTTTAATTTGCCCATTTACTGAAATACTTTACTAGATTCCTCAGCAAGTAAATATGAAAATGCTTCACAGCCTTCTGATCTACATGTTAACAGGTCAACACAACCTGAAGAGCTTGGTGCCTGCTATAGCCAAGGGAAGTGGTGCAGAAGGACTAGCAGATCAGCAGAGAGCTGTTCTGCTATAGACCAACCTACAAAAGCTGACAGTTGGAATATCAGCTCTGTAGTGTTTCCCTTTAGCAGCTTCCAGCTGGAAGACTATTTAGGAAGAGAAGTTCACTGTGTTTTGGCTGTGTTAACCATTATAACAGCTCTTCAGACCACCCAGGCCCAGCTGGTCTAATGCAGAATCACAGGAAACACTAAGGTGGTGTAAAGCTGTCTCGTCTGCCTTCAGCCTTATAATTCATTTGGACACATGGAGCAAGTCCACTCTCTACTCTTTTCAGATAGTGAGGCCCATATTTGGTCAGAGACATACTGGAATTCCTATGAAATGAAATTCATTCTTTCATCTCCATGCTTAATACATTGAATTTATGCTCATCAAAATCATCACAGCTTGAAGCATTTAACCACATTTAACTTAAAACCAAAATTCTAGAACTGAACATACATGTACGTTCTGGTCAAAGTCACAATCTTCTGACAGCATGTTATTTCAATCTATCTTAATTTTAAAGAAAGTATTTTTACTCAAGAAAAACAGTCTATGAGTTCAAAAAAGTTGGGGTCACTACAAGAATTCTGAACAATGCAAATGTAAACAAAAAAAGTCTAATTTGTTTTTTGAAAAAATCATTGCTACCATTCATGTAAAGAACGGAGTCAATTTTCTTTTCAGGAGCCCTGATAACTTTGAAATGATAGTGTCAACTATCAAAATTGGATCAGGATTTTGGGGTTTTTTTACTATATTTTGTTGAAGTAACTAAGAGACATTTAAAATTTTCATCACCAAGAAGTGATTTAGTATTGATTAAAATAATAATCCCTCTTTTGGAACAATAGATCTCGTTTGTATATAATGTGTTCTCTATTTTACACATTTGGTAGGTGATTTTTGATTATAGGAATAAATCTGTCTCAGACAATGAAAAATTCAAAGTCACATTACATGACATGAAGAAAACAACTTATAATTTCACAATTTTTAAGGCAACACATGACATAGATGAGAAGGCATAAAAACGAAATATGCAACAGCCTGCAGCTAGGACAGTCATGATATCCAGAAAGTTCTTATGAGAACTGGACCAAGAAAGGGAACATGTAGAAGCACAAAGCCTAGTCAGACCACCACAGCCCTGGTAGCTGCACTGAAATACTCAGAATAAACGCGGGCTAGAAGGTACTGCAGCCCTTCTCACCCACTCTGTCCCAAGTGCCTGGTGCTGGAGGACACAAGCAATCTCAACATCAGCAGCCCACAGCTGATTCGAGGCCTAAGCACCATGGAAATGTAAATTTCTGAAGCAGGACTTCTGCACTTAGCTCTAAAACCAGATTTTTCAAAAACAACTGACTCTGTTTAAATGACTAAGTAAAAGTGAATGGAAAATATTTATCTCCCTTTGATGCAAAGCAAGCAACTTGTCTTTCACTAAGAACCGCACACACACTTAAGACAATTTGCTGCATTTAAGCAAAGCAAGCCTTCTAGATCAATTATATATTAATCAGAATTTGCCAAAGTACTGGGCAACTTCTTAATTAAAAACGTCCTAGTGGTCAGTCATTAAATGTTATTTAGTAATATCTGCCTTGACAGATGTTTTCATGCAGTAAGTGCTTTAATATGTACAATATCTCATGTTGCAAGTTAAGACTGGAATATATAATTTATATCTCATTTGTGAAAAATCAACTCATTCTGGTAGGTATACGCTAGGCTTCACTGAGAGTGCCATCTGACTGAATGATCTCCAAATTGGCTCAATATGCAGGCATCGTTTTTTATTCTCTTGATGAAAATCAATTACAACTGTACCTGCTAACACCACTGAAAATACTGTTCCATCTGTTTCTCCCATAGCTATATTGTTAACATTATTAATATCCTCAATTCTAAGAAAAATATAATATCCAGATTTCACAGCCTCCATTACAGTTGATTGTTTCAATTAATAACCTGATTAGTATGAACAAGGCGTAAAAGAAACAAACAACAGGGTTTGGTTGCTAATGAAACTATTGCAATATATATTTTTTAAAAATTACAGGAAAAGCAGATATAAATATTCTAAGAAATGACCCACCGATTTCTGTGAGCTATAAGAGAAGCAGCGGGAGAAATCAATCCAACTCATTTTGTGCTTCTGTGTGGAATTTACTGGAAAACAAGTTTGCAGAGCCACACTTTTCAAACACATAATCAATGTCCAAACAGCAACCCAGCCCAGTTTCTGGAGATATATTTATTTCTCAGTATGATCATCATAAAAGAACTCTTTGAAAGAAGGTTGTTAACTTAGTAGCTAAGTAACATTAAATAGCATTTCTTATGAAGCAAAGCTCTTTTGTTACTTAAAAGTAATAAAATATATATACACCATGCAGAGAAAAACAATTTATTACTGTATTTTAGGGACAAATGTAGGAGGGCAGAATATACTTTCAAAATTTATTTCAAATCATGATGAAGCCAAGGGAAAAAAGCTTGAAGTCCCTAGAGCACATGATTACAGAATCTGATCCACCAACATACGAGTGCTAGTATCTGCAAGCTCATATACATTTAATTTTAAGCATATGGGGACTTTTCAAGAACTTCCATACACAACTTTCTACTTCATTGAAAAACAACAAGTGTTCAGGTATTCTTCCTGTTCTTCAAGATAAGATTTTTGAAGTGCTCTATTGGCAATATGTTAAGTTTCCTGAGAAATGAATCCAACCTTTTCACCAGATGTTTTTTTCATTCTATTTCAGTTTTCCAAGAAAACCATTAGCAGAAGAAGGAAACAGTAAGTATAACTCTAAACAGGGAAAGAGAAATTAGCATTGCATGTGGATTCTGACAAAGAAGTGGCAACTCTGATAAGCTGTATTTTGGCTTTAATGACAGCCTTAGGGCATCCATGTGTGTACATGTAATAAATCACTCCATTGAAAAGATAATTACTGAGGGGGAAAAAAGCTTTCTTGATAGCAATTACACTAAACTGTTCGAATTAGCATACCAACAGATGGTTCTTTGTTGTCCTACATACACATTAGAGAGAAGAATGTTTCATTACATTAGTTCACTCACTTGAAAGGAAAAAATCAGGATCGGTTATTAATCACACTAATACTACATAGGCTTTGTAAACTAAGGAGACTTTTGATTGCAAAAACAATGTAGAACAAAAGGTTAATTAGGCTTTTAGGCCTGAGTTTTCAAAGGCAGTGAAAGTTGGATGATATCTAGGTGAAAACAGCAATCTCTTTTAGCTGCAGGCAGGGATTCAGAAATATATCCCCATTACTATTTGCTCTGGCAATGCTGGCCCTTTCTGAGCATGGACACAGCATGCACACCCTTTCAGCAAAGAATAATCTAATTAAAATGTATACTTGCATATGGACATGCTGTGCCACTCTTTTCCAATTTAATTATAAGGATTATTACAAGAATACGAATACTCCCCCGCCAGCAGCTTAAACAGTTTTCACAGCTATTGCTGTTGCATTGCTCTGTGTTTGTGATACAGACAGCTATTTCTTCATTAGCTCTGTCCTCTTCTAGAAAAGCACATCTGCTTCAGATAAACACAAACAGGACACTTTTGCCTGACCCATTGAGAAGCACGTGCTAATGACCATTTCAGGACTGAAATGCACCCTGCCAGCAGCTTTCACACATGAAGCTAGCTTTCCTGATGACCATTCAGACAGAGGTCAAAATCCTGACCCTCTAAAAGAAAATGGTAATCTTACTTCAATAGGACTAAATTTCATCCTGGCTTTCTTTAATGGGTATTCCTTCTCCCAGTTCCTTCCTTACTTGTACCTCCTTTCTGGAGTGTGTTGGTGAGTAAATTACAGAGAAGCCTCCCAAGCCTCAATAAGACAATAAGGAGAACGGGCAGCAGTCACCACTTCTGTCCTCTCAGGAAAGTTAAGAGATTGTCCCCATCCTCAATTCATCAACAGTCTACTTCCTGGTGGGATAATCTGATTCCCATTATCTGATCAAACTCTAGGCTGTAAGTTTCCATGTATCAACTACGAGTTATATTTAGAGGCTGCAGCTCACTCTCTTTTGGGATAATGAAAGCAGTAATAAAACAAACTATTTAAAGCCCCATATTTCTTGCAGTATTAGTTATGTAGTACAAAAATGTGTCAGCGGAAAAAACTATCAAATCCCAGTACAACAAACAATGACTAGCCTACCAGGTACGAATCTGCTTCTGCACACTACTGTGGCAAGACTCCCTCTCTATCAGCCTGTCACTGCTCAGTGGAACAACTTCCTGGCCTACTTCTGGCAACTTTCACAAGCTCCAGGCCATTTTTTAACTGTCTGTAGCCCCTGATTAAGGATCTTGGTTTCCATGAAATAAAGTTCGCCAGCACCTTGGTACAACCCCTTGAAATAAACTGAATGCCCTACTCACCTTTAAATGCCTGCAGGGTTCCTGCGGTCCAGGAAACCATTATGCATACAGTGGGTTTGCCCACAACTACTGGAGGTTTTAAATGCTCTTGTCTCTCCTGGACCAAGTTCAGAGGGATGCATGGTGGTACTAATGCATCGTGGCATCTTCCAGACACTTTCTGTGCTCAAAGCTAGAAATACTCTCTTTTGTAGACTCTAAAAACCTTGTAACTAATATGTAGAATGAGACAATCCTTTCCAAAATGTCTGGAAACATCTTGCTGAAATATATGCACCACCTGTGTGTTTAATTTGAGGCATGAAAAGGTGGCCTATCTATGCCTTACACTTACTTCCTTCACCTTTTCATTTTGCAGTCCTCATCAGTAAGTTGCCACCAAGATCTCCACATCCCTCTTAACAAATAAGAGGACTCTACAGTCTTTCACTGCAGATCAGGGAACAAGTTCTTGAGATGCAATTTGCAGCTCTCCTCCATTAGTTTTTTTCTGTTTTGACCCAACCCAATTTTCTCTTACAATCCTCCAAATGCCCCTACCTTGCAAGCTGGTAAACCACTAGGCAGAAAACTGAGCAGAAGATAGGCTCAAGTGGCTATACTTCCAGATAGCAGCCCACATCTCCCTCAGCAGTGGAAGCAGCATGAGGTTTGTGTTTAGTGCTCTGCAAACTGAATTTTTTTGGTTGGTAAAATAATTTCATGTGGCTGGCTGCTGCATGTTCCTTCATTGATGTGCTAGCTGAAAAGTTTCTGTTAAACAAAATTAACTTTATCTCCAAAGTGCCTACATATATCCTTTAACACCAACTACTCCTTCATTTTCTCCTTCACGACCACTACTACTTGTTGGGAGCTCTTTTACTCTTGCAGTGTCAACAATGACTAACAAACCTGCTCACAGGTCAGTGTCAGCCTCACTTGAACTCATTCTTCCCTTCCTTCCCAAATCCCCTTCCAGAGCACCACTGCAGGATTGCTCACATCTTCTCAGAGCTCCTTTCTTCTGTTTACTTGAGCTGTACCAAACAAGTCAGACAAGCAATTAAGCTTTTTCCTACATCCTCATCTGGCACCTCTGTTCAATACTCCAAGATACACAGAAAGAATGATATGACTGTATGTCTATGGTCATCTCTTCAGCTTTGTCAGATAGAAAGGCCATAGGCCAGGAGAATAAGTGCCCCAAGCCTTTCTGTGTAGCTGCATGATCATGCAGAGCCCACAACCCTGTATCTTTTGTTAACTTCTATGCTTACAGCCAGGAGATACAGGGCATAATCTTCGAGTAACACAACTTACGCAGTGTCTAATTCCATCCATCCTCACCTGCAATATGCACATTCTTGAAGTATGTGGGTCAACGCTTTACGTGACAGCCAGGTAGGTACACATGATTTTTCATTTCCACTTGCCAGTGACAATATCTGGCTGTTCTCACTACTGTTGTGTCTAACCTCTTAAGTCCAAAAGAATTGTTCTCTGATTATACTTTCATGATTATAGAAATTATTCTCTACTGTTAGTTTCATCTGACTTAACTGAGTAAGTCTGCAGGTTCACTGTTTAGCAAAAGAACTGATAGAACAATGCATTTCTACTGAAAAACAAAGTAAATGAAGTCATCTTTATACATCATCAAAGAAAATGAGAGTATACATAAAAGTTTTGAGTTTTTTGTCCTGGAGCAAAAAACCCACTAAACACTCTATGGAGTTGCCAATATTTGGCAAGAGTTAAAAGTAGCCTCAACATTTTTTTCCCAAATACAAATCAACAGACAGGATTAATTCATCTAAGTCATAAATATCAAAGAATCTGTCACAGAAAACTGGTATAAAATAAACACAATCAACTGTGGACACTATCATACCTTGACAAAATGTAGCATTGATCCTCTTGTAGCCTTGTGGGCATTCCATCATAGGACTGTATCCATGGTAAGCTGAAGAAAAAAATGTCAAGTTAAATACTGCTGATTTATATGCTTATTTAGAGAGTCTGACAGTCAAATTATTATGTAACTATTAAAAAAATCATTATAAGTTTTTATGTTGTATGGCTAAGCATGAAAGATCAAGAAATTAAGATTAAAGGCTGTACAGGTAACCTTAATTCCATCTCTCTCCACATGTATACTCCCTTAAGTCTTCAGTTATCCGGTCAAATTTGTATTTTTTCCAGAAAGGAAATCTTTGAAATCAGAACATTATCTTTCAGCCTAGTTGTTCTCAAATATTCAAATAATTACTTTCCCAAACCAGCTACAAATATCATGTTGGGAAAAGATAAAGATTCATGATGGAATCTCGCAGAATCACAGAATCATTCAGGTTGGAAAAGACTCTTGGGATCATCGAGTCCAACCATCAGCCCTACTCTACAAAGTTCGCCCCTACACCATATCCCCCAGCATCTCATCTAAATGACCCTTAAACACATCCAGGGATGGTGACTCCACCACCTCCCTGGGCAGCCTATTCCACTGTCTGACCACTCTTTCTGTGAAAAATTTTTTCCTAATGTCCAGCCTGAACCTCCCCTGTTGGAGTTTAAAGCCGTTCCCCCTTGTTCTGTCACTAATTACCTGTGAGAAGAGACCAGCACCAACTTCTCTACAATGTCCTTTCAGGTAGCTGTAGAGAGTGATGAGGTCTCCCCTTAGCCTTCTCCTCCTCGAACTAAACAGTCCCAGCTCCTTCAATCGCTCCTCATAGGATCTGTTCTCCAGGCCCTTCACCAGCTTCGTTGCCCTCCTCTGCACTCGCTCCAGCACCTCGGTATCTCTCTTGTTTTGAGGTGCCCCAAACTGGACACAATACTCCAGGTGTGGCCTCACCAGTGCAGCGTACAGGGGGACTATCACCTCCCTACTTCTGCTGGTCACACTATTTCTAATACAAGCCAGGATGCCGTTGGCTTTCTTGGCCACCTGGGCACACTGCCGGCTCATGTTCAGTTGCTTGTCAATTAGAACTCCCAGATCCTTTTCTTCCACACAGCTCTCCAGCCACACCTCCCCAAGCCTGTAGCGATGCATGGGGTTGTTGTGGCCCAAGTGCAGGAGCTGGTACTTGGCCTCGTTGAAGCTCATCCTGTTGACGTTGGCCCACCGATCCAACCTATCCAAGTCTCTCTGTAGAGCCTCCCTATCTTCATACAGATTGACACTCCTGCTTAACTCGGTGTCATCTGCGAACTTCCTGATGATACAATGGTTTTAAAACTGAAAGTCGGTTTAGAAAGCAGAAGTATCTTCAATGTTCAGCAAAATTGTTGGGTGCCATTTCTCCTGCCACATTGAATTAAAAAATACTTGAAATACAGAGGAAATAGATGCAAATAAACTTTTAAAACAAGGCAAAAAGAAGAAAAAGACCCATTTGTGATTTAGCTAACAACGTCGCTGAATTTTAGAACATTGTGTCACTTATTGGCTGATCAGTGTATACTGTCAAGGGCATAACAACACTGCAAAACACAGACTGAATTCAATTTTGCCAAAATAGAAAGTGTTCAGTTAACTAGTTTTTTATTTCTATTTATTGTTTCTTGCCTCCACTTAAGGTTGCCTTTGAGACTACAGAAAACTGTTTATTGATTCTTAAACTGTTATAACATCATAAATGAGAGCAGTAACTTCTTTGTATGGCTATGCACTAAAAGCTAACCTCTTGGCAAAGCCCAGTACTTTATTAAACATAGAGGACTAAACTTTTGGCACTATGATCACACAAGTGCCTTTAATAAGAGTCAAGAGAGTTTTTCATAATTTGAATGCTACAACAGAGATACCTTATATTTGGTCAGATCTTTTGTTTCCCTTTAAAAGTGCTCTAAATGTTCAGCAGGCAAAAAAAAAAAAATCGAACACCTTACTTTCCATCTTTACTATATATAAACTCTCAAATAAGACAGAACAACTGAGTGGGATAATGTTTTCAAGTGGCTTCACTTCATGTATAATGCCTGAATTGCACATTTATCCCTGCAGCTTATTTTAAAACTGATAACTGGTTGACTACAAGGGCAGAAAAAACAGGAAAAAAAAAAAAGAATTATTTTCATTAGTTCTAAAGCTTTTCATATTCTTTGGAAAAATTTATGTGATGATCTTGAGTAGTAGTTTTTGGAGATAGTTTTATTTCAAATTGCTGTGAATTATTTAAAATAATTGCTGAATTAGAACTTTAAGATTCTCTTTAGAGATTGCTTAAAGTGACAAAATGGTTAAACACAAAAATAGTATGGGTCAAAATACAGCAACAATGTTCTTGCTGCTTTGAACACATACTTTTCCATCTTTACATTGACTACAATCATTTTAACACAAATTAAAATTTGAAAATTTTGTGTCTCACATAAATTGGCAGTTACACATTTATTTTCAAGGTAGCTCCAATCTTTTCACAATGTTATTATTAAAACCAGTTGAAATTTAAGGTGAGATTGTCAAAAGTACACTGCATTAGCCTATTCCTGGTCTCCAAAAATGTCAGTGAAACTCCTAATGCTCATATTGGCAGAGTCAGATTGATAATTGCACTGATTATGTCCTAACTTATCTGTATTTGCCATTACAGACCTGATTCAATTCACACTAAAAGCAAGAGGGTGTCTCTAACTTTTTGTGGGCAGGAATGGTACCCTGCAGTACAGGAGGAAAAAGAAGAGCAGAGCTCTTCCAGTTGTAGATGGAGACCAGTCCATAAGCTATGCCAGGCTTTGTCCCGTGCTGCAACGCATTTTCCCTTCCAGGGTGACTCAGCTGCTCTAGAAACTGCAGTGGTGGAGTGAGGTCAGAGATTTTAACCTCTCCCTCCCTCCTCATCCTCCTACTCCCACACTGAACAGGAAACAGTGGCTCACTAGCAGCTGTTTTCTTCCTTCTACAAAGAGCAGCAACATAAGCAGGTCAGAGTAGAGTAAGGAGCTTGTTCAGTGATGGCTAGTGATCCAAGTGGGAGCTGGATGGAGTCCTACATTACTTACCCTTTAGTCACTTAGACAACCTGTTTGTAATTATTAACTGTTAGCAAGAAACTTGAACAATCATAACATTCCCCATGTAACACAGAAATGCACTTTGTCTTGAAAGTCATCTTGTAGAAGCCCTCAGAAATGGAGCTCTGTTCCCAATTTTCTTCGTTTTTCAGTAATACTGAATAACCCGTAAACTTACAGACATGGGAGCTGTCTCAGGCCAAGGCACTTGACTTTGTAATAGCACAGAAGCCCTGACTGAGCAGTGGCTATTACCCAAAATATGCAAGTACATCTTTACAAAGTGACAAAGCCCTATTTAAGTCCATGGTAACAAGACACACGAAAACTTCTGTACATCCTTAAGTAACTGACTGAAGAGGGAAGAAAAGTGCCTGCTAATGAAGTATATGTTTAAATATTTTGCTGAAGTGGGTTTTGCAGAAGATCATGTTAAATGCAACCTGATTACATATTATTATAAAACCAGGTCAATCTTAAACAAAGTTTATGAAGCATAAAACCATAAAAGCAAAAGGAAGTCTGTCTGCTTCCAAAAAGTCTACAATAAAAAGGGTAATACCAATTTAGTGAAGTATCAAAACAGGTCAAAATTATATGGGACTAATGTGGGACTAATTTTGCCTGCTGAGACACTACCATGGACATCACTTAACTGATAACTTACTAACAATTTACTGGACTCCCAAATTTTTCCATCCAATATCATACATATAAATATATAAAAAATATATATATGCATAATCTTTTTACCACTGAAACATTCTCATTATTGTAAAAAAAAAAAAAAATCAGACCTGATGAAATCAAAATCCTTAAGCAGCCACTCCACACTTTCATTAAATCTTACCATAAATTTACATTTATGTTTGGAAACTGTTTGCTCTACAGAAGCATAACAATTTGATACTGACATGAGGCTTAATTTGTCACCTATGCCCAAAGGACTCTTAGGTCCAGATCCAAAACAGATTTGAACATTCAAGTTGTGTGCCTAAGTTCAAACTGAACAGCTATAAAACTCTAGGGTGCTGTAAGATCACTTAAACTCCTGCAACACTCCAAATTTATCACCTTAAATTCTTAAGAAACTGAAAAGTCACCATTTGCATCCATGCAGAATTGCTGTAAGTCATGGCATGATTAAATAGCATCATGCTTAACTCATTCCTAAACAAAATCCAGACTAAGAAAATATACCTCTACCAAAGCTTCCCAACAGATTTGGTGAATATTCTTGAAGCATAACCCTACCAAATCATACTTCTGATATAACGTAGTGGTAGGTGACACTGTATTTTAATCTGGAGAAAACAGACAGTGCACCCGTCTCCTCCTCCCTTCTTAAAACACTAACACAGAGTAAAAGCTGTCACCTCAAAAGATGAGAAATATATCCCATTATGTCTAGGAGACACAAAACCTTACTTTCCAGGAATGCTTTAATCACAAGGACAGGATTATTCCAAGTGGCAACATTCTCTGTCTCCTCTTGAATTCATACAGTTACATTCAAAAAACCAATTCTGTATTGAGCCAGAAAGCAGGAGGGAGCATGACTCATACCATAAGTAATTAAGGACACTGGGGAAGAGACTGGGTTCCCAGTACTGTTCCAAGAACTGTTTCTACATTTTACGGGTTAGAGCATCTCCTCATAGATATAAAATGTAGATTAGGAATTCTTCTGGCAGATAAAGGAACTCTGAATTATTCCCTCTTGTGCAAGTGTGCTAGCCATTAAGCTTTTATGATTAAAGGACAGTGCTCATCTCATTAGCAGTTCAAAAAAAATTATTCTTACTCAGTGCTTTGAAAAGAGGGTGGCGGGCTTCCCTTCAGGAGAGGTTTTAGTGTGAGTTCAGACACCTCTCTGTACCCATCTAGGAAGCATCTGGGGACCAGGACTTCCGACACAGTTTGCCCCAGTGTTTCCCTGTTTGTTCTTAACATCATGCCAAGCATGTTGGCATTAAGCAGTTGCCTGATGAACATGTTGTCCATTGTGGATTCCAGGCTGAGACGACCAGTGTTTTACCTGAACTATGAAGAACTAGTAAATGGGCTTCCCTTTGAACCAGGCACTAAAAATTTGTGTTAGTAGTTCCAACCAGTTTTTGGTTGAAGCACATTTCAGGCTTTCATTATTTTTCTCATGGTACATCTACATCCACTAAGCAACATTCTGCATATCCACATGCTTCTGATGAACAAGACTTTCAGTTCTAGTTAAATTGCTACTTCTCTGGAGAAAGCTATAAAAATCAGGACACGTTTCACAATTCATACATCAATACAGAATGCATGTCTCTGTTAGAAACTGTATTAATATGCTACCAGAATAAAACTTTAGATACCCATGTCTTTTATTAACTATGGCCTTCAAAGACCCCAAGGAGTCTCTCTTTCAGAAGCACATCAGAAGATAAACATACTCCCAAACACAAAATTTAAATACTTCATAAACTAGCAGATCAGACTGAATCAGCATAAATTTGTATCAGACTTTCCTGTGGAAGAAGGAGTAACAGCAGGTTTTCTGCTGGAATTGTATTTACGTCCACATTAAGACTTGTGGACAAAAACATGCTTCCAAAAAAAAAAAACCAAACCCCCAAACAAACAAACAAAAAAAATCAAACACTGAACACATTTCCAGTGTTGCTATCTGGATGAGTAACAGGGGCCTAGAAGACCTAAATAAGAATGAATGCAACTCCCTACACTATTTTTGGCCCACTAAATGCAGGTCAACTGCATCTGCAAAATAGAGATTACATTATCTTTTCTCATCTTTCATTTAGTGATGAAAATATGACATGACAGAGAAGTAATACTATTCCTGTGTAATAATGTAATCCACAAAACGTTTAAGAGACTAGCTTCACCTATCATGTAATTTGAAATTTCTTTCTCATTATAGTATGATGTCAAATCATAACAAAACAGTGAAGAAAGTCTTTGTCATTGCCTAATTTTTGAGGAAGATATTTTAAAAACAGAGCAAAAAAAAACCCTGACAATTGAGAGCCTGAAAAACTTTGGCTCCAAACCTGAAAGTTCATCTGCAGTCCCAAGAGGTCACTGCATTCTCTCCAAGCAATAACTGGTGCCTCTATAATTCAACATTTCTGTGCAAACTTTAAAAAAATAACTCCAGCTGGAAGAGGCAAGATGATTCAATGTCATTATCCTTCCTGTACTGAGAAAATGCAACAGTGCATCACTGACTTAAAGGAGGAGGAAAGGGAAAAAAACCCAACGATGTTAACTTTGCTGGCTGCATTGAGTGCCTGCATATTGTAACACTGCTAGCATGCAGGAGAATTCCAGTTTCTGCAACCTGTCCCTAATCAAACCATAACATATTCTTTCTACTGGGTTCTTTTTTTTTTTTTTTTCCAAAAAATGAAAAAATACTACTTGAGGGGAAAAAAAGCCATAAACTGATCCAGATAATAACAACAAAATAGCACTTACACGGCTTCTTGGGACATTTCTGGCATTTGTTAAAACCCCAGGAAGTACCCACGGTTCCACAGCAGTCTTCTTGCTTGGAAAGGCCAGGAAGTGCTTTGCCACACTGGAATAGTCAGGTAAAGAATACTCCGGTTAGTGATACTGTATGATGCTCACTTCTAGTACAATGCTCTTGTTCAGTCATCTTGGGTCAACCTCTTGCTGAGACATGAAGATCCACTGGAGCTCTCAGCTGAACTTAAACAGTGCCCCATGCATTGCAATGGCTCTCTACACAGACATGAGTAAATTAGGTGACATTATTATATTCCCCTGTGTCAACTTGAAAAGGAGAAAGAAACAGAAGAGAAGAGTATGTCATAGGAACGAATGAGTATATTTCCAAGGTAGCAACTTGCCATTGGCACCTATTTCCTACAGTTTTCCTCATAAAAATGTGCTTGTCTACTTTTTGAAAAGCTGTACAAATTATCTCAAATACCTTTCCAATTACTCTCTTAAAGACAAAAAATATGACTCTGCTTTCTGTAATGTTATTTCCTACTAAAAAGCCTCAACTTCCTGTCACCTTCTGTTTAATGTTTATGACCACTTATTGCCCAGATACTGAAGAAGGTAACAGATTACAAGATGACTGAAGTCAAAGTTAGCAATGTCTGTGTTACTGCAAACAAGTGTCTCTTTCCCCATGTAAATATTTAAATTAATCTTGCAATATTTTATGAGGACAATATTCCTTTTTTTCTCCCCAATCGAGAATATATTTATGTTTTTTAGTAATAAGATTACTAACTGGTTTTTATTAATTGCTAAATTTTGGAAGCTTAGAAGGTACCAGTTATGTTCTCGGCATGTATTTCTGAGACGCAGACATTAAAAAAATACATCTAAACTCATCAATTAGGTATAAAATGGAAGTGCACAAAGCACAAGAGAAGCGCACAACAGCTGCACTTAGTAACACTTTCAAAGCAAACGCTGATATAAACAGGCACTGCAACAAACAATTCAAAAGCGTGAATTCTCAGTACAGAGTGAATAGATCTTCCCTAATCTAACTTTCCTTCCTGACAGCATATAAACCTCTGACGCAGATGCTCACTTCTGCTTAGCTTTCAGCTCAAGATAGCTGGCTCATCCTACAGCACAGGCTGTGGCCTTGTGGTTGCTTTCACTGTGGCTGGTAAGCCAGTCACTCTGCAGTGGGGATGGCATGCTGAATGCACAGGCACTGATGGCCTCCTCTAATCTTGCCCAAATTTTTCTAGTGTGCTATTCATCGTACTGACATCCATGAGACAATGATGTTTCTGAAGTACAGAGTTACTCTGTGTAGCGTCAGTGTGACTATTAACAGGATAGCAGGCTAACCCCACAACGTCAGAGCTCTGACTCAATAGAGGTTCCCCTCTTTGCATGGGGAGGGCTGCAAGGCATCATCCCAGCCATCTTCTCTGCCCCTTTTTCACAGATACTCCCTAGGTGCCTCCTGAAATATCACAGCAACAAATTAAAGCAGCATCAGTTCACTGTTTAAACATCACACTGGAATGTGCAACCTGCAGCAGCTCAGCACTTGCTGCATGTGAAGCTTAGACACCCGTCAAGAGATGTGTGAGCAGTCAGGAGCATCCTCTGTCCCAGTGAAAGGCAGCCTCTCTAGCAAAGCGGAGCTTTTAGAACAAGGGCAACTTCGTGAAGTTATGGTGCGTCTCTGCACATCACCCCTATACAGGGTATCAGCACTTGTGCTTTGAGCCTCAGAGCATAAAGAACTGTGGCCAAACAGGTTAAAAGGGACTGCTCAGTTATTGTGCAACTTTAGGAGTCTATTTTCACACTACTGTCTGCAGGGGGTCTGGAGACAAATTTTCCCATGTTCCAAGTGGTGAGAAACAGTCCTCGCCTGGATGGTATTTGGCTGTGTTAAAACAGTAAAGTATCTCAGCAAGCTCCACCTTTCAGACGCAGGCCCAGGCTTACACTATGTGAACACGTGCCTTTTAGGCTGTCTTGCACTTCCCTGGCTTGGGTACTGGCAAGATTAGTACAAGATTGACCATTCCTGATCAGAGTCTGCTGAGTTCTGTTTCCAGAAGCAACTCGCGGCCTGGCACTTCACAAAGACCATCAAAATGCACAAACAGGGAATTCTGCACAACTCTGCTGCAATAGCTCAGCTGTTTTAAAAACTGGAACTAGCTCCTTCAACTGTCTCTAGCTAGATGATATACAGATCTTGCTGCAGTTCCCAGAAGCTCAAAAATCTTTCAACTGGAGAGCACTCAATAATGTCTTCTCCAAGTGGCTGCCCTAAAAGCTTTAAGAATTCATGTTATGTCTTTACACTATGCTGGTTTCTCAACCTGCATCCCAGGTAAGCATGCTCTAGAAAGGACCTTTTACAGCTACTCAGTTTTACTTTATAATTGCAGCTGCTCAATTCCTTTTGTAGAGCTGAGACTGCTTCTTCAAAGACTGAGAAGCCACTTACTAAAGTTGTACACTGTGGCTGTTATTGAGAGTCAGCTAAATCAATTTGCAATAGAGTCTTCTCCCCGCCTTGTGCCTCAGTTTTACAACTCTCCTCTCATCGAAAAGAAGTGGGAGGAATTAAGGCTGGTGCTGCACCTCCCCTTATGATCTCAGAAATGGAGCATTTGGGCAGCAAGGCACATTACCTAACACCCAGTGTTCCTCTGCAAGGTCACAAGCCTCAAGGACACATCCCAGCAGCTCGTGTGTGTTAAGGCAAGACTCCACTAACATGAGAGCCAACATGCCATCATGAACTGACCCTTCTTTTTCTCTTCCCCAGAATAAAAAAGGTGTCATTTAACAGTAGTAAATTGAAAGCATATAAAACAAAGAAGAAGAAGAAAAAAAAAGAAGGAAGATGGACTAAAGCCCACTTTTAGTTTAGGTGTGGTGCTACAGCGTTTGCACTCTACTGAAAATCATGATCTCTGTGGTCATAACTTTTTCAAATTTCCATATAAAAACCATGAGCAAAAATAAGGATGCCAAAGTCTGAGTCATCTGGCAACTGTGGTTTGTAGTCCTGTCAGTAAAAACTGGCAATGATTAAAGCTGCTGCTCCCACTGCCTCTATGGTGAATTAAAGCTTGAAGAATCAATGATAATTTGGTTAACGTCCAGATCATTGTAGAAACTGGCCAGCGAGGAAAAGCAACTGCCACATGGGGCTCCTAGTGGTGTAAGATCTGTGTAATTTTGGAGTTATGCATCAGAAAAAATGACTGCTCTGCAAAGTCCTAAGCCAAGCAGAAACAGAGAGTTGTTCTTTGGCTAATAAACCCTGATTTCTCTGGTACATCTAATAGTGCTTCAGATACTTTCAGCACTCATGGCACTGCACAAACTGTTTCCTAGCCAGCTACAGTTTCTTAAGATGCTCCTCCCTTTCACAAACCCTAAGCATCAATGAACTGAAGGCTCTCTTTCTACAGGTCTCGAAAACTTTTAGGTAATTTCTATCCACTTCAAAAGTCCTACCCACTTCCTACTACTGAGAACAACTCATTAGTTCTTCAGACAGTCTGTTCCAGTCTCTGAGTCACAAGTGACTGGAAAAGTCACTTGGGGGAATCCGTAACTATTTTTAGTTTGTCTCACCATTCAACACAACTCCAACACATAAATATGAGCCTAAAATAATCAGGGAAGCTAAACACAAGCATACAGCTTGCACTATGCATGAAGATGATGCTATTCCCTAATCTTAGGTTTACACTTTTCTATCCATCATCCACACACATTTTAAACTAATCTAGCCTGTATTCCTGAGAGCTTCTGGAAAAGAGGACAGATTTTCATGAATGATACCTCTGTCACAAGCTTATGATTTGAAGATAATTCTTACTGGTTCAGAAGGCAAAGAAGTCATGAAGGATTGGTATAAAAGAGCTCAACTGTGTTGAAAGAGGCTCAGCAGTAGCAACAGTATGAGGCACACATGGTACTGCTATAAAACAAAGTTCTTCCTGGGTAAAGCACTCACAGACACTGAAAGTATTGTTTCGAATCCACATATTTTTCCCCATGCGTGCCTGGGCTTCTATGCCAATATTTTATATAACTGAAGGAAGTACTGAATATTCCCACTGGTAGACTGAAATTCTGGCTGACCCTGTGCTGGTGCACAAAGGCCACCCCAAGCCACATCACCTCTTTGTTCCTCTGTCCAGACTCCAGCCTCTGCCTCATCTCCACTGCCTTGGAGCGCTAACACTACTTGAGCTGTGCGCTGCCACCAGGGTTTCATGTGTTTTCCAATGCCAGGGAAAAGGAAGGATTATGTCCTCGAAATCTCTCTGCTAAGGCAGTAGAAGGAATTTATTCAGCTCCCTGTAAAGTGTGGTAGAAAGCCCAGTCTGGCAATTAATCTCAGGGCAACTGCAGAGGATTCTGGCTGAGGGACCACAACGTTTCCTGGGACTCCCACTCCTGCGTGACCCATCTACAAATCCCTGTCACAAGCTGTTAGTTAAAACCACAATACAGGCATAAATAAAGGAGTGTCACATGATTAACTATGATTGAAATTGATAGGTGCTTTGCCTGAGTTAATAGCTAATGACTCTGGGATTCAGCTCAAAAGACTGCATTTCACATACCACAATAGCAGAAGTGAATGGATACACTGTTTAACTTTCTGTAAACTATTCAACAGGCACAGACCTTGGATTGTTGCTTCCCTTTTTTTCCTATAGGCGCGACACAGTAAGAAACCTCAAACTCAATAAACTGTATTACCGAAACAATTAACAAACACACTTAATTAGCTTACTGACCAGCTGAATGACAGGTTGTTACAAATGAAGAGTATTATCCCATGTAGCACTGGCTCACTAACAGGCATTGTCTCATAAGCAGAGGAGAGAAACTTAAATACTTCCAGACTTTCTAAAAGAACTGGTAAAGAATTTGTTTTGGCTTAAGCAGAACATTCTTCATAGGCAAGTAAAAATTATCCAGCTTTCTTCTATTTGAGTAATTAAAACAATGTTTGGTGTTTTTGGTATTCGATACATCTTTAATCTTCTGATATTTCAGAGTATTGATCTTGCAAAGAATCTATTGCGAATGAAGCATTAATCCTGGAAATGAATCCACACTGATTTCTGACAGTCTATTTGTTTAAAAACTTCAGAAGCCAAACCATGAGCTTCAAGGAATTCCAGACAGTTATTTTATTTTATGAGATGGTATTTTTAAGACTCTTCTAAAGAAAAAACATTTTAAAAGTGCTCTAAGAGAAAAAGTACCAGTATGAAACACAGAATTTTACTTGTATCATTTTTCCTGCCTAAAGAATATAAATAGGGAAGTTCATTTCATACAGCTGTCAAAAAATGAAGATACCTGAAATTTACCTCCATAGGAAATGTTTTGTTAAATCTGAAGTTCAACAGGGATATTGAATGAATAACACCAACTGGCATATTACTACTGTCATCGCCTCCAGACTATATACACTATGATCATATTGCATACAGTAGTATCGATATATTAGGTTATACATTAAGAGCTATCAACACATTTTGCTGCTCTGATTTCTAACTCAAAAACATTGATGCCTTTGTTTAATATTTCACATCGTGAAACACTCATCTAAGCCCAGTTCCTAAAAACTATGTATATTCTCAAAGTTAAGTACCTGATCAGTGTGTGCCCTTGTCTGAATCAAGTAAATGCTTTATGATTTGCAGTCAGAATCTTTATTATGATATGATGTTGGCAATTTCTGATCTTTTCCAGCTGCCACCTATCTCATTTTGTATTCTACCAAGTCTGACAGCAGAGACAAGGGTGTTGCTCAAACCAAAACAAAAGTTTCCTGTAAAAGATGTTACTGAAACACAGTCTTAAATAAACTATTTCCATAGAAATTTATCCCACTAAAGATGCTGATCAACTACCAACTGTTTATCAGACATACTTGTTATTTATCAGAACTAAGCAGCATTTGAAACACATTTGAACCATGTGTGTTTTGATCACTGAAAAATGGACAGCCCTTATAATTTTCAATAGTCTTTACTAATTCTCACCATTAATGTTATTTAGCTTAATTTATTTAAAAATATGCAACTATGCCTCTATTGTCTGCTATAGGTGGTGTATTTTGTGTTCTTTTAATGTGATTTTCCAAAGTATTATAATACACCAAATTTCACTTCCTAATACCAGAACAACTCTAATTCAGACATCCTTCTCAACAGAGCTGCAAGAAGTACGGATCTTTTCTGTAACACCTTTCAAAGTACTTCACAAGGGAAGCACAAAGCATCATTCTGCAAACAACTGACAAGTGAGGAGTGGAACATATACCCTGAACACTGCAACCTGGAACTGACCTGAATTCAAAACACCCCAACAAATAGGGGGGAAATCAGCAGAGAGTATTTTTAAAAGTCTTTCAGTGATCATTTTAGAGAGCAGTCCAGCTCCTCTCAGCAGTTACACCAGCACAACTGAGGGACAGTGAGGAGGAATGAACAAGCACAGGCACACGTGACTTCTTAGTCAGCTTCTCTTCTCAACATTTTGGCGTATGCTGCCTTCAGCCAAGTATAGAATCATAGGATCATTCAGATTGGAAAAGACCCTTGGGATCATTGAGTTGAAGTAAGCAACTTCAATATCTGTCTCTCTTTAGAATAACAACTCTTCTGTATTTTGTTTTCAAGTTATGGATACTGAGATCACCAGAAGTCTCCTTCAGTAAAATGGATACTCTGCTGAAAAGAACAACATTACTTGTGAATCTAGTCAGAAAGAGCCTGCTTCAGAGAAATTTGGAAATACCAGCTTCTCCAGTTTCTTGCTGCTTTGCAAAAAGTGCCTCCCTCTTTACAGTTACGCAAAAATGAGACCAAATCAATTTTGAGAAAAGAAGACTATTTTAGCCAAAATACTGAAATGCAGTAACCATAGGAAAACACATGAATATACTTAGCAGACACTTCAAAGTGATATTAAGGGGGAAAAAAAAGCAGTGCTTAATTATCTTTAGATGAATTTTGACAGACAGTAGGGATCTACATTCTTTTCTCAATTTAAATGCAAAGTAATCATATGCAAAATTAACAGGACTCGAGATGACCAACACAATCTTTACTAGGTGCACCACTGATACTGTAGAAGTGTGTTGGGAAATAAGATATTCTGTGTCATAATAAAGGCATTTTTATTAGAATTAAAATGAAAAGCAGCTGAAGAGGAGGAATTAAAGAAGAGAAACAATCTTCCTTTTTTGCTGGCTTTTTAAATAGGACTTAGGGAATTGGTGATCTAACATGACAAACTCCTTGGATTTCAGAAACACAGGACTACATGCTGTGAAGGACCTTGCAGGACACCACATTCAGCCTCCCGCTTTTGAAGGCATAGTAACACACCGTGCTCTCCAGAAATTTACTCCATATTAAGCAGGATTTTTGTCCTACTGCTTCCATTGTATCTGTTTCCCAATTTCAAGTCTCTATTTTCTCAACATCATTTTCTATATAACAAGGTGCAAGTTTCGGTAAAGGTTTGTTTCCTATATGTTTATGACAACAGTAAGTTTCTGGCCTGTTAGTTTATGATATACCCTGCAAAAATCTTTTTGGTACTAAGCAAGCACTTGATGAACCACAACTTTTGTATGCAACATATCATAGTAAGCTATCATGTAACATGGTAAGCCATCCTGGAGCAATCATCGTTAACATCTCCCAGAGGAGAAATAATTGCTAAGTGTTCCACTCAGAGAAAAGAGAGGCAGCCAGGAAAAGTGAACTGACCTGAGGTAGAAAAGAGAACCATCCAGAACGCTATTTGCTTCCTATATTACTTTTTAAAAATGGAAATATTAATACTACTTTTATGGTCACTCTTTCCACTTTATTGTCCTCACCTATGCTGAGGACACTTCAGAAAACAGTCACAACTAAGCAACTCTTACATACATGTGTATATGTATCTATGAAAACATGTATCTTTATTTATCTACTCTAATTAAACTAGGACATTTCATTCCTCTAGCCCCCCTCTCTCTCTCCTCCTGTCCTTCTAAGCTTGTAGACTGACATCTTTTCACACATCTTTTACTACCCTTTTCTCACAGTTGCTGCCTTTGGTCAGTCACTTATGTTACTGCAGACAACTAAGCAAATAGGAGGTCTACAAGGATTTCTATGTTGTTAATTAAGAGTGATTGGAGGCCTGAGAATACAGCCAGATTCTTCAACCACCTGTACCATAATGTCCTCCAAGCTTCAGATCAGGGTGGCTCCAGTTTCTGACTTTAACAGCATGAGCTCTGTTGGAAATACACTGCAGAAAATACACCCTGGTTTTCTTGGGATTTGAGTATAGCAACTATCCTACTGTTTTTGCAGGAGTATTGTTTTTGAATGAGATACATAAGGGAATTTAACTAAGGGTGAGGTGAGGAAGAATGTGTTGAGAGATGAAAAGTATTGCACAGAAGGTTGTGAAAAAACCAAAGCATTAAAATCAGAGGGAAGACCAGCTGAAGTTCAAGGAAAAAGAAGGAGAGAACAAGAGATGGAGACAAACATAGAATGGTAGATGTTACACACACACAAAACCACAGCAGAGATTCTGATGTGGGTTTTTTCCTGTGCTTTTAGCCCGGACCAAAAGTAAGTTCAGCAAAGTCTTTATTAACTTGGTTGATTTCCCCTCAAGAGGCCCACATATCCTTCCATCAATCTGCTCTATAGACAGTAAAGTCACCTCTGATCCCAGGATATTTAATAAAGCATTTCTGAAGCCAAATATACAATCCACCCTGCAAAAAAATGCATAAACAATGATGACTGTTGAAAAAAAGTACAGATATTAAAATTATCCAGCATAAACTCCAGAAAGGATTTGTAACACATTGCTACTAATAGGGAAAGATCGGTTTAGCATCTCATCTGAACAAGTAAAGAGAACCCTTGTATTTAGCAAAGCAAATATCAAAGAAACAGAAAACCAAATTCTTTTAGAATAGATCTGTTTAAGAGTAAAAAAAAAAAAAAGGTATTTCCCAGTTCAAAGTATATTTAACATACAAATAAATAATATGCATTGCCTGACTGCAGGAAAAACATATTAACATGTCAGGTTCAAATTTGAGGGGTGAATGAGTCACTTAAATCTATATTTATGGCAAGGTCTTAAATGAATGCTCTATGAAATGTCACACTACAACTCCAGTTCTAAATTGAACCATTAAATTAAATAACAAAAGGCCTCTGAAATCCTTGCTATGCTCTTCTCCAAGACTGACACTGAAAGGATCAATGAAATTTGTAAAGAATGAGAACATGCATTATTGTAAACTAGGAGGCACTACTCTTTCTTGAGAGCACTGCAAAGACACATTTTTTCCAGGGAAATACTGAAAAAAACGTTTTAAAAACTGGAGACTGCGCATTTAGTAGGATTCCAAGCCAGGCATTAGGGCAATAGAAGCATATTTTCCCTTTTCTCCCACTTTAGAAGGAGCACGTTCTTGTCTTCCAGTGTGTGATGAGTGAGCTTTAGTTTTAAAACCATTGCAATGTGAAGGCATGCACAGGTCACAAAGTTTTGGATATGTCATTCAAAATACCTCACTCATGCGTGTGGCAGAGAGAACAGACAGGAAATAGATCAAGCATAAGACATAAAAGATGCAGCACCCACTGCCAAGGCTAAGATTGAGGAAGGAATTTTGTCTTCCCCTATATATGAGTGCAAATAGAAATAAAAATAAATAATAAATCTCTACTAATTATCATAATTATTTTCGGAATTTTATGATTGAACATTATAATGTCATGTTTGTTAGACCTCTCATTCTTTGGAAATACAGAGAAATAGTTGTTTGACATGGGCCTTGTTTAATTTTGTCATGTAAAATCCATGAACTTTCACTTGATCATGTGCTTCAACACTCGTCAAAGAACAAATTCAAGGTTTTGCTATTCCTCAAACAGACAAGCACAAATAGCTCATCGGTATAAATTAACACTGTAGATCCAAATCAAGCATTCCAAGCATTCCACGATTAGTAAATACTAGCCCTTAATGTTCCATACACAAACTTTGGTCTTCTAGAAACATTTTTGGGCCATGATGACATTTAAATTTACTTCCTCCGTTACATTTTTCAGAATGAATTATTTTTAAACACCTTCACATGATGGCCCAGCATGAGCAGGTTTTGGGACCTTTACTTCCACAGCAATGACTTCTGAAACTAGAGTTAATTATGTCTCTAGTAGGAATGTTACAATACTCTGCAGAAGCCAGTCACTGAAAGGAAAAGAGAAAAATATTTTACAGGAAAAAAGTCAGTTCTTTGGAGCTGACAGAGGATGACTGAAACTAAGGAACTCTGATTTCAGTCTGAGGTTCCAGAAGGTAACCTTGGGATCTGTCACCTACGTTACCCTCACCCTGCTTCTGACTGCATCCCACTTCTCCTCCTGCCTGTTTCCCATCAGTGATCCTCTCCAAAGCTCCTTGCCTGTTTGTAGGTGAGGTCTCTTCCCTCCTTTTTTTATTTTTTTCTTCTTCTTCTTTTCCTGGGGTGTGTGTGCTGCTTGGAAGCCATGACAAAATTTTCTTGCTGTCAGCTCTAACGCCTGGCATCACAGCATTCACCGACAGATAGAAGAAATGCTTGTAAAGGACATTTTGCTCCAGTCCTGCATTTCAGGGATGACGGGTGGTGTCCCTTAGAGGAGAAGGCAGACCGTGCTCTGTGCAGGCAAAATCTTTGGAGAATTTTGCTGCCAACATCTAACAAATGTTTGTGGAATATACTGGAAATAGGTAAATTTTTAGATGCTTGAAAACTGGCTAACTTTGGGTGCATGTTACTGGAAGGATCAAAAATAGAGTGACCTTTGTGATAAGTTTAAGTTTCTACTTCAAAGCATACAGATGATCCAAATCTTCAATGAAACAGTCATAAATTATTTTTTTTTTTAGCCTGAGTAAAACAACATATTCATCTCTAACATCATCACTCAAAATTTTTTTCTGAAACCTCCCACAAAATTTCAGCTTAAAAACTTCATGCATTCAGCTTAAAAATTTGATCTGAAAAGTTAAATTTCAGCAAGGTGATAAGCAATAACAGGGTCTTACTAACTTTTTAACAATCTCTTCACGTATGCTTTTTTTTCCTCTCTGTTTATTTACATATATATGCAAATACGCAAAAATGATAACACTGTATGGCTTATTAAAGTGTTTTCAAGAGCTGAAAGAAGATATGCAGTTTTGAATAGTCATATGTAAAAACTGATGTGAACATATTTTAAACTGAACTAAGGTTTTAGTGCTACAGCAAACACTCAATTTGCTTTCATGATTTTTCTACCCCATTCAATGGTCACATTTCAACCGATCCAAAACATTAGCCTACAATACTGTAAAACATATGAAGTTTTTGAATAGGAATTTTAATGAAAACTGCAACTCCTTGAAAGACACTGGCTGTTGAGATACACATGCAAAAAGATTCATTAAATCAAAGGACAGTACAAGCTGTGGAAGATGGTGTAACCTTAGTTATTCAATCAGGACAGACAGAGCTAGGATTTAAGACATGTCTTTTTATTTGGAGAAATAGCTTATAAAAGGAGAAGTTATGGCTAGAATAACTGAAATCAGAATGTCAGGGATCCAAATCCGCAATAAATACATACATTAGCTTGAAGGAGAAGTAGGTTCAGAAAAATGTTATTTTGTAAGAACCTGACATTCTCAAAATAATTTTCTTTTGGAAAAGAATGTCAAATGTGTCCTTTTGTAGATATTGGTGAAAATTTTTTTCATTCTCTTATAATATTGTTTTAAAGCTACCTGTCTCAAAAGCCTTAGCAAGCATTTCTTACCTGTGTTCCAATAGTCTCCTGGAAGCAGCGCCCAAGCTGAGTTTTAACTGAAACAGGAAACATATGAGGAATGGGTTGTTGATTTGTGTAAGTAGTATGTCCTTTCTGGGTCTTCTGATACGGAAGACCTTGGTAAGAGACCTGTGGATGTACTGGCTGAGGTACTTTCGCTTTTTGTCCTGTTGATGTGCTGTCAATTCTTGAAACTTGATGGATCTGAACTGAGGCTTCAGGGGGATGTTTCACATGGATATTCACTATGTTAGGAGGGAATTTCACTAAAATAATTGAAGGAAAAACACATAAGAAAATTTGGTAATAAAATATGTCAAAAAAGATAACTTAGGCACCTCTAAAACATTTCGTTTTTTACATGAGAGTTTTTACAGAGTGCCTCTTTAAGGCACTGAAATATAAATGAAGCCCAAATTTGGGAGTTAGAGGGAAGGCTGAAAGAATGCATAGAGTCTCCTTAACAGAACAAGAAAACGAAAACTCTTCACACAGGAAAGAACGACATTATAGGATGTAAAGACTGCTACATAAACATGGATGTCCAAATTGGCTGGTGTGACGATAATATTTGTGGTCATACTCTGTAATAAGAATCTCATTCAAAGTTCCAGAATTCAAACTCTGTTAGGTTATTTTTGGATATATAGTAAGTTTTATTTTCTTTTTCAGATCCATCATCTTTCTCTGGAACACAGAAAAAGCTTCAGATTTCATCCCTTCACCTTTATATACCTGCCAAGTTTCAAGTTTGCCCCTGCAAGAGTTGCCAGCATCTCAACCATCTAAAATCACCACTCCCTTCACTGAAATTTGAATTTGGAATTTGGCAGATAAAGAAGGACAAGATGTTTTTCAGATACTTCAATTTTTAAATACAGTTGTAGTTTTAAGTCTGGGTATATAGATTGAGATCCTCCAGTCAATATAATGTGCACAGAACTGTTTATGACCCTCAAACCTCTTCTCACTGAAACACAAAATGCCCTTTAAACATGAAACTCAAATTATTGGGAGTGTGGGGGGGTGGGGTGGGGGTGGAGATAAGGGAGAGGAGGTGTGTAAAGAAGTTTCAGAGTTTGCAAATTGCATAACAAAGTTAGCATTTACTGTGCCTGGCTGGGTCTCTCTTATCAGCAAGTACGGCACAGACTACTTGAGGCCAGCCAACCCATTAGATGTAACACCACTTCCAAACATCAAGAACCAACAAATATAATTTGACATACTTTCTCTATAACACATACTGCCTTGTTGAGTCTTCTGAACCATCTCCTTGCCTCCAGGAGGCCAGACTGTTCTTTGGAACTTGATCAGGCATTTTCAGTTCTTATTTAAAAATTTCAACCTCGCAGCTCCATTTCCCAGGAAGCATATTTCATTTATTTTAGCTGCTTTAAAATTATATTATTTTGTAAAAATTGCTTTTAGTTTTTCACATTATTTTAATTTCTCTAGACACATTTTCAGTATTAAGAGGTCTTACACAGGAATTCCTTAAAAGAAACAAACTTATTTTTACTCTGCCCTGCATTATTTCATTTATGAAAATCTTCAACATATTGCAAACAGAAACATCAGGAATAAGGTAGTAGAAAGTCAGCAAAATATGGCTGCAGGGCCTTAGTGGCTCTTCAGATCTTGCCTGTAGCAGAAAACTACCTTCAAGCAAAATTTATGCTACATGAGTTCTATTACAGGTAAACTCACAAGGAAAAGATTCAGGAGAAGCAGTAAGGCCCTTCTTAGGCTATTAGACTGGTTTTGCAGGGCAAGACAAGACAATATAGTCTGACTGTAAAAAGACCAAAACTTACCCCCCAACTTACTATCATACATTTTTATGTATGAAGAGGGATCCCTTCAACTAGTTAAAAATACATTAACCCTCAAAGGAAATCACTGAATTGCTCTGCTTTAATCTATCAATCTATCTAGAGAGGTTCAGATACTGAAAACATCAAATTTAGGCTGGTTCTTCCCATGTAGTATTATTACCACAATCCTATCCAGGTCTTGGATCACTGCCTAGATGTGCTGGTTAATTTTAATTTCTGCCAGCCATTTCAGGACAAATTGTTTTATTCTTTCCTTGAAAGAAATGAAACATTCCTCTCTCAACAATCCAACATCCTCATTTGGGCATGGAAAGAAAGTAAAAGGCATTGTGACTGCTGATGGTTCTCATGAGGACTTGAGGGTCAGGAAAAAAAATATTCAAGAGGTAAAACTCTTTAGCAATGAGAAACCTGTGTGTTTTATGTTTTAAGACAGCAACTCTAAATCTGAAAAACAACTGCCTTAAAAAAATTTTTTTTATGGTCCACCATACTGTCTAAAGTAATTTGATCTGGAATTAAATAGTCACAGAAATAAACTGCCGCTCTACTAAATGTTTAGATAACTATACACTCCTCTCACTCCTTCCCCCCCCCCTTTTTTTTTTTTTAGTCAAAAAAGTTCTGGGGAGCTTTAGGGACAAATACTCCAATGTGTCAGGGGAAACTATTTCCCAGTGGACTGTGCAGCAGTCCCTAGAGAACAAATCCATTGAAAAGACGGAGCGGATACTTAAAAGCATTTATAAAATATTGTGTTTCCAGGATGATACTGTCAACACTTCCTTCACAGCTATGTCCCTTTCTGAAAACAGAATCACTACCTTAGATTATATTTATCGCAAACATATAAATAGTTTTGCCTCTTTTAGCAAAGTTATTCAGGAACTAGCTGCCAAGAACTAAGCTTCCCCACATCTTTCCCCCACATATTTTGTTTTTACTCAGAGGTAGCAATCTTGGAGAGGTAATCTGGCAATTCAAACAAACAAAATTCATGTTAATTCGTATGTTGTGAAATTGAATTGCAGAGGTCTCTCCATATGGACAGGATGTCACCCAGATAAAATGCTGCCTAGAGTCATAGGACACACAGGAAACAAATTCAACACTTCTCTTCAAGGTTATCAAAACTTGTCACCTCACAAAAAAGTATTAGGGGATGGGGAAACCTGAAGCTGACTGAACTTTCTTTGAGCAAAATTTGATTAACATCACAGCTTTTCTTGTTTCTGATCCTCTGTCTTTTTCACAGCACTAGCAGTAGGAAACCCTTACCATTTTTTTCTATGATATTGTTATATGACCTCGACAGAATGTTCTATTTAACTGAATCATATCATGGCATACCTACATTAAGAAGTTCAACACAAAATTAACTTATAGGACTCTACCAAACGATATAACGAAGATAAACATGGACTGTATTTTTAGTTTTACATTAGATTTAAATTTTGTTATGTTGAAAAGCATTGTCTCTTCCCTCCACTAGTAACCATGGAATCACCTGCAACTTTCCATCTACGTATACTGCAATTTATGGACTCTGTTCAGCCACAACCATTCTCTTTCTGAATGGGTCTACACTCTTAGAAGACACCCTCTGCATTATCCTTTGACTCTACAATCTGCATTAAATTCCACCATAACATGAAGTAAATTTACTTATAAACTCTTTTCAAAGGTAGTTATTTCTTATTATTTCAGTCATTGAGAAAATACTTTCCAGTCATTCTGGTGAGCTCATGATTCAAGTTGTGGTGTTAAGATTCAAACTATGTAGACAGATCACTATCATTACTGTTTGGATACTCAAAATTAGTTAGTAAAATCAACTCCAAAGGAAAAAATATCTATCAAGAAAAAAGTTACCTTTTACACCTTGCTGTCCAGACATAGTCAGTGGTAAAGTATGAGTAGAGTGGATAATTTGTGATCCTACAGCCTTGTTCACCTGTTGTGGGTGATGGTACAGTTTTGGAGTATTGGCAGTCTGCACAGGGATTTGACAAAGTTTACCAGTGTAATTAGGAGGGCACTGGCATTTATCTCTAGAACTGCACTGGCCTCCATTCATGCACGGAAGGTGGCAAATAACTGAAATGAAAACAGAAAGAAAAATGTTGTTAATAACTTTAGCTTTAGTGTTACCTGACCACATATCACACAGAAGTTGAGGAGGAAAGAAATAGGGCTTAGGCCCTTTGTTCTTCCAACATCCGAGGAACGACTATCCATCTGACATGCACTTTTAATTGCCTTGTGGTAGAACCATTTCCCTTCCCCTCTGTGAACTCTGCCTGGTTCGCACCTTCTTTCCATGACAAACCCTCCTTTTGACCTCTGCCTTGTTTGCATCTTCTCTCCACGACAAACATGGCAAACACATTCTTTCCTTAGAAATCCCAGCTATTTTATTTCATTATGCTATTAAGCAAGATGCTAAATTAATATGGTATCTGGCTGCACCTCTTATTCTTACCTTTGTACAGGTATTCTTATTTAGTCAGCCTCTCATTTCTGAAAGTCCTGAACCACATACACTTCCCTGGAAGACTGGGGAAAAACTCACCAGAAAGTAGAAAGTACTGGGAATAAATTTTCCATTTTCACCGTAAATCTCTGGACAACCATGTCTTACTGAGTATCTAGATTTTTGCTTAACATCCATCTCTCAGATGAAAGAAGCTAATTTGTATACCCACCCATGAAGATCATAAAATATTGATTCTACTCAATGATTTCCGAGACAAATTCCAAAGCATTAAAATATTTTATGTCCAATATAAAGACTAGGGTAATTACTTCTGTGCACATTTACAGCAATATAAATTATCAGATGAAACATGAAAAATGTCAACATCAAATTAAAAATATTTCTTAACTCAGAGATACAAACAGTAATAGGCATGGTTCACCACTTTCTAAAAATACGATGTGGGACTTTATAATTAACCATAATCTAGCTGAGCTGTCAACATTTTCAAGAACTGAATGATGTAAAAAAAACAGGAAAAATACTGTAAGTTTTTGTTCAAGACAAACTAAGGTAGTTTTTTCAGAAATCAAAGGTTTTTGGAGAAATAGCATACAGTATCCATTTATCAGCTTCTGACTGTAAAAATAATTAAATAAAAACCTAAACCTTACAGTATTTATGGCATTTTGCTGGACTGGTATTGCTTGAGCTTTATCGAATTATAATAAAAATGAGAAACTGTAGATAATGGAACTGTTGATAACGAAAGCAGTGTGATCTCTGGACAACTGTAGCCTGTTGCTATTATTAATACCATAAAACATCAGTAGTGGAAAAGGAACCTGCGTTTTGTGTGTTGCAAGAAGACGAAGTAGGACATTCAGCAGTCCAAGGAGTTCCAAGCCAGCTGAGTAATTCACTTGGCCCAGGAAGAGCACTCAAGAAACAGCGCAATCAGCCCGGCTCATCGCAGAGCACCCTCATGTTGTATTGACAGGGCCTGGAATGGCAATGCCTGATCACCAGATAGGTCCATGCACAAATGTAAACAGTCAGAATTGTTTTTCCAATTTTCCTGCAAATGTATATTTAATATTTTTCTTGTCTTATCTCATATTTTCATTTCATATAAACTGACTGAAAGTACTTCAAGCTGTAGCACTGTGCTAAAAGGCCTAGTTGAGTTTGGAAGGCTATCCGTGCCAGTGCAGGCCTCACTTCTTTGGGTCCCAACTCTCTTGGGACTTTACCTGAGTATATAAAAGATACCCTTAAAGAATGGCTGTTAATTCAGGGCAAAATGAAGGATTTTTGACCACAGCAGTAATTAAAGTATGACAGCTTGCTCTCTCTCTGGTACCATTTCTCCCTGATCAACCACAGGTTTACTGTAATGGCAACAACATACAAAGAATTTTAGGTACTTATAAAGATCTGCCTGAGCAAGGTTGAAAGCTAAGGTGGTTTTCCTGCAAAAGTAACGTTGCACAATGAAATAGTGTAAAGTAGCATTAAAGGGACAGCAATTTGGTGTTTGAAAGAAGTACAGTGAAACAAAGGCAAACAGAAATAGTCTCACTGAGGAATTCTTTGAGTGCAAGAAGCCTATCCCACAGATTTTCTTCCCGCCCCTCTGGCCTCAAGGCAACAAGGTAATGTGCAAAATTCAGCTTTTAAACAATATAAATATACCCAGTATTTCCACCAAAATGAATTTTTTTTTTCCAAGCTCCTGTTCCTATAAAGCAGTTGGTGTCTGGAAGGCCATATTGTGCAGGTATCTCTGCCTTACAGGGTGCTCTTCAGGCTTTCTACTCCTGCAGGAGCCCGCTGGGTGGTGGATGGGCATGTGAAAAGCTTTGCTTTCAAGCAAACAAAAGTTTGTGCGAACAATACTGGGAAGGAAAATACCAGTAGAAAAGAGTTCATTCATGTCCATTTTTGTAATTGTCTGCTGTGGATATTCACACAAATAACTTGTGCAAATAAGTGCAAACAAATTAGTATGAGGTAAATAATGAAGAATGTTTAATGTATCAGTATTTACATATAACAGAAAATAAAAATTCCAAGCTGCCCACATTAGCATGTGGTGCAAATCACTTGGTCAACTGATTTATGTAGAGATATTTTGATTTACCCATCTTGAAGGTCTGGCCTAATCTACGAGGAATGAATTTTAAATAAGAATACATTAAATCTATTCTGACAATATAAAATTCTGTAACAAAAATTTAAAAATTCTGAAATACACAATTGTAAGTTATACTCAGCCATGTAAAAACAAAGGGGATGTGATTGCCAGGCAAAACTGAAACTTGATAATCTCAAATGACAAATATTATGAGAACTTTAAAAAAAACAATCCAACAAACAACAAAACCAAACCCAAACACCAAAAAATGAAAAATTAATTACACTGAAATAAAATACCTGATAATTTTAAATAGGTATAATAAGCACACAGACACATTAATCATGATGTTTCCTCAGTTAGTTTATGGCCCAAAGAAAGGGCTACATTTGATTATGGCACTGGTGCTGGAGATCACAGGCACAGAACTTCACCAGAGATGGCATTACACACAGACCATTTGAGAAAAGTGAGCTGAAGGGGGGGGGGTTAAGCCTCCAAAAAGGCAGAGGAAGGAAATGCTATTTTTTCTTAACAAGGCTCTGGGTATTTCAGGTTAACAAAGACCAAAGAGCCCTGGGGAAAGGACCACTTAAGACAGGAACAGGATATAAAGCCAGGGTATGTTTGAACAGCTCAACTTCTGATGAAAGTTTTTTGCTTTGTTTTGTTTTGTCATTGAGGTTAAAGAACTTAAACAGAATGGCTGAACACTGCCTCAGGCATAGAGGACATTCCCGACAAAAACCAGACCCATGTGCTGGGAGAGACCATTAGAAGATGCTGGGTTTGCATGTATGTTCACAACTGGCACTCAGACAAAGGACACACTGGAGCCTGATTCTCAATGGACTGTTGCCATTTCCTCTGAAAAGAAAAAAAAAGGAAATAAAAATATCCTTTATGGTATGAAACCCTCTAGCTGCTCAGAGCCTGATAAAAATGTGAAGATAGGTCTGCACAAGATGACAAGAAATTTCAGTTCACACATCGGTATCTTACAAACAAAACAAAGAAAGTATCAATGGACCTAAGAAAGGCAACAAATTCTTCACTTAGATCTGCTGTAAGTCAAGTCTCTCAACTGTCTCTTAAGGATCAGCCAACATACAATTGAACAAACTTAACGATTTCTTAATATAAATGAACATCCACCCTTTAGAAATGTAGAGACAGGTTTAAAGAATTACAAACATTGTAAGTATTCTTCTCCTCCTTGGGAAATTAATTGGTAATAGCAAGCTTGGATTTCTCTAGCATCCAAAGGCCTTAATTCCCCTGAGCCTGGCACAGCTTGGTGGGTATCACTGTTCAAAATGAGCCAAGCAGAGAAGGTGCATCGAGATGCCCCCACAGGGAGTCTCTGAAAGGCTGAATACATAGAAGAAGGAGAACATTTGCAACATGAACCCTGATAAAGCTGCCATGGCTATGGGGTGGAAACACAAGAATAGGGCATGAAATCATCCACAAAGAAGCTAGGAAACCATTGATATACAGTTTGTCCATGTAATTACATCATCTAATTTGTTTTCAAGATATCTAAACAACCTTGAACAGCTCCAGACAAACTAATTTAATCAAGTACGAATGTTTTCATTTAATTAAAATACTATGTAACAAAACAAATTCCAAGCACCTAAATCCTCCTAATCCTCAAAAAATAGCCCACGCTTACCCAAACAAGCCCTTAGGACAGATGGAAACTCCCTTCCTATAACCAGTGTTGAAGAAAATGAAGATGGCTTTTGAAATGTTCCTTATCTGACTCCAAACTTCTCTTCTTTTACACCTCAGGGATCATGCAAGTTTCTATCTCGCTTTTGCCTTTCCTACTTACACACTATCAACTATTCAAGTGTAAGCACTATTCAATTACATCAACAGGCTCTCCAAGGAAAACCTTAAACTGCTCATTAGATTACAGTATTTACACTGGATGCATCACAAATCAGCAGATTAATTTTGTCTCCGAGTACTACACAGTTATGCAGCATTACTACATGCCCCCTATCTCTTTGGGCATCCTTCATCCATGATGTTACTAAGCACACAGAAAGTGCAGGGACTGGCACGTAGTTCTACCAAACACAATTTTTCACAGGAAAGAAGATATGGCATTCACTGAGGGGAAGTACGTTCTTGTAATGTAGAGCCTCCAAACACTGTATGTTTTAGGTAAAAGTTGAAACCCGTAAGTGCTACATATAGATCTGCGCAATGGCTCCAAACTTATTTCTACTTTCTAATTGCAGAAACTCTCAACAGTAACTCACAAAAAGCACACAGACATAAGCTACAATAATGATGCTATCCTCCAGTTTAGGCTCTTCCCCATTCCCCTACTTTTTTTTTTGTCCACATGTCTTGTTGTCCCTCAATTTTCTAACTACTTCATCCTAAATGTTTTTCTCTTCAGATTCCTCGTGGTAATTCAGAGGTGTTAAGTACAGGAGTTGCAAGTTAAGTAACCAACTAATTAATTTTATTTTTTTTTAATTAAGATTATCTTGATATTACAAGCTTGTGCTTTAGGAAGCAAAGGAAAAAAGAAATGAAGCTTTAATTGACCTTGATTTAATAGTATAACAGCTCTACATTCACTTCTGAATTTATCCTAATGTTTGAATTTTGACAACTTTTAAGAGAAACATTCTATTGCAACAACTGAACAATTTTTAAAAGTAAAGCTGATGGTGAGAGCTTCAGCAGCAGATGAAAAATGCTCTTTTTTGCTCACCACTGAAAACAGAAAAGCGATGCCCGGCTTATGTGAATAGCCTAGTTAGCACCCCCAAATCTCCTTGTTACCTACCACTGCTATTCACTGATCCAAACAGTGAGGACAGCACCAGATCTGGTTCCAGACATAAACAATCCTGTAGAAATGGCTACTCTCTGCTACTGCTAAGAGAGCAGTCAGGGTATGTGACAAATGGCAGTATTGCATGGGGGACGAACCTCCCCATCACAGCACTCTCTAATGAAATCTTTAGTATTCAACAAGAAGGGAAAAATGTTTTGAGGCTCTCCTCCAGTTTCCTTTGCTGAACGCAATCTTGGGCATAAACAATGGCTTAAGTATAAAGCAAGAACTCAGGTAGATTCATAACCTGTAATATGCACAGTAACATGCAATTATATTTTGAAAGATGTTTATAAGGGTGTGGAAAATCAGTACAGGAAAGGTGGGTAGAACAACAGTGCACACTTTCTTAGTTGGGTACACCAAAAAGATAAAAAGTAAAAAATTCAGTGAAAGAGTTTTCATATAGAAATCTCTCTAGTAAATAGTTTCATTTGGTTTATTACTAGTTTAAGTAGTTTTAAATTAGCTTACACAAATATAGACTCCCCTGAAATGGCATGAATTTAAATGTGTAATATTTTTACAATGAATAATTGCAAATTAGTAGGAATGACAGACATTAGAACAGTATAGGTAAGGGGCATACTTCAAAGAACATCTTCACTTCAAAGTACATTTCTTTATTATTGGGGGCTGTTTTTATCAGACTTGATGAATCCCATTTGTGAATAAGAACGTCAAAATCTAGTTTATATATTTCCAGAATTTTGTTTCGCCTTATTCTATGCTTCTGTAGTTATATCCATCATCAGTAGAATATATTCAAAGCTGTTATGCACGTTCCTTTGCATATGAACTCCCAAGTCTTAATCTTGTGAAAAAATGCAGTAGTCACTTCAGTGGGTGCATTAACATTCACATTTGTTCAGTCAGAAATAAATAAAACAACTAAAAACATTCAGAAGTGGAAAAAACCTACTTTATGCCATTCAAGGTGGTATGTTCCATTATTCCAGGTTTCTGACCAGAAACTGATACAGGGGAGCTATACCAAATGTGGTCCCTTAGACTATCACCTTCACACTGTTTATCAGTAGATATTTAAATACTATAACAAGGATCTTATCAAACAAATTTTTACTCTGAATGCTGCAATACATTAACAGAAATCATCCTAAAAGGCTGAACATGATACTGAAGGCACTTCAGATGTTTCCTATGGAAAGAAGATCTGCAACACTGCAGGGAAAAATTTAAAACAGAAACCTACCTCAAACCTAATGGTATGATAAGAAGAAATAAGCAGCTACTAAACTGGGTTCTCAGCTATTGTGAATTAACATGGTCATTGACTTAACTAGAATTTGTCTTATATTTTTAAACTATTATTACCAAGGAACCTTTAACAAAATAATGCAGCCCCACTTGGGAAATCGGATCATAAGTACTGCTGTTTATCCAGACAAGGAAACCAAATTATTGCCAAAATAAACAAGCTTTGTGGTGTTATTCCTGTCTGGATCATGCATGTTTTTGGGGTGGGGGGAAGTCTCAAAGAAAACCAAGAGAGTTAGCCACAAAGAACAGCCCTGAAACAAGTTTAATACTTCCAAAATACAATCAATCTTTTTTGCATATAAATGTTATTTTCTGTAGGTAAAATTATTTTGTTACATTTGCCCTGTTAAATTTATTAAAAAACCCTCCCACAGCACTAAGGATAAATGCAGAATGATGACATCTCTCAGGAATTATACATAATCACTTATTATTAACATCTCCCTCTCCCACAAAACAATATTAATGCTAAGCTGCATTGCAGGGGTCATTTTGTTAGTTTACAGTTGAGTGCACATGACATTTTAAGACTGTTAACATTAAAGATGTAAGCAAACATCAGAGTCCAAGGATGAACTCAACTTAGAAGGAATTCTTGAGCAAGAGAATGAATTGCATGCAAGTAATGACAACTGTCTTTACTCCACTCTAACCCAACTGCAACCACATTCAACTCTGTCAAGACAACCAAAGCAGCAGGTTGCCTCTAAGAATCGCAGAGCGAGGAGTTCTGTGTTCATGCCACATACAGATGTACGCACCTTCCTTTTATATAAAACTTTTTTATCCAGAAACTACTAACAAGTATACATAAGACTTCAAATCATTTTTTTGCTGCAAAGACCACCCTAAACTTCTAAACATTATGAGAACATAGGGCTTTTAAAAATGGATTGCTTTAGGGACAAGATAAACTGTCCTAGAAATGCATCCCTCATTGTATCATATTAAGACAGAACAGATGAAATACCCATATTTCAGTGTGAGGAATCTAGGCAGAACAATTAAGGGGAAAAGAGTTTTAGCCTCCATCTCCTGCCAATGGTGTAACACAGCATTTGTTTGCAAGTTTCCAAGGACATGCTGTAAAAATGGTATGCCTATGCCCTTTCTGAGATGGACTAAACGGTGTTGAGGATGAGATTCTTGTTTCCTCTACTTAAAAGGCTCGTTAACGTAACCAGAAAGCTACTTAGAGATATCTCTCAGACTGTGAAACTGAGAAATATTCTTGTAATCTATTTTTTGTTCCAACGTGGACCTCTATTTTTAAAGAAGAGGAAAAGAACATTGTATCCTTCTCACAAAGCATGAGATTTCATCCTTTCAGTCCCTTAATACAGATCGTTATCTTGAATTTATCAGCTCTCATGTACTAGATGAGACCATCATTTAGATGAGACTAGATTTAACAGCTCTCATGTACTCTGAAACCACCTCTAATCAGTATTTCTAGGTACTAACATTCCAGAAAGTAATTGGGCATTTCTGTATAATGCATGTATGTTGGACAGATTGTTTCCACACACAAAGCAAATAGTTATCAAATCCTTCTGCTTTTATTCTATGAATAGTAATAATTTTATAAATATGTCTGTCATATGTTATCTCCTTGTACTGGGTCTGGCTGAGCCAGAATTGGTTTTCCCCTATAGCAGCCCTCATGGTGCTGTGTTTTATGTTGGGAGCTGGCAGGGTGTTGATAGCACACTGGCGTTGTGGCTACTGCTGAGTAGTGCTTACACAGCACCAAGGCTCTTTCTGACATTTTCCCCCCCTCAGTGGGACAGGGTGGGCAAGATCTTGGGAGAGGATACAACCAGGACCGCTGACCCGAACTGACCAAAGGGATATTCCATACCATATGATGTCTGCTCAGTATAAAGCTGGGAGAAAGGAGGAAGGGGGCGGCATCAGCCTTGGTCCTCCGAGGCAACCAATACACGTATTGGAGCCCTGCTTCCTGAGAAGGCCCGACATCGCCTGTTAATGGGAAGTAGAGAATAAATCTGTTTTCTTTTTTTTGCTTCCGTGCGCCGACCTTTGCCTCGCTTTGCTTATATTAAAACTGCTTTTGTTTTACCCACAAGGGTTGGGGTTTTTTCCTATCTTATTTTCTTTCCCCTCTTTGCCCTGTTGAGAAAAAAGGGGGAAGGCGGGGGGGGGAGTGATAGAGTGACTTGGTGAGTACCTGGCATTTAGCCAGGGTCAAACCACCACACTCCTATACCACTAATGGGCGACTTCTCATGTAATATTTAATGTCTACCCTGAAATATTTTTCTGTGAATTCTTCAGCTATCCTTACCAACTTTCTATATTTAGTAATTTTTAATTTATACTTTATCACTACTTTCCCCCTTTCCACTTGTCATCAGTGATCCCCCTGCATCCCACTCATTATTACAAAATCAGGTTGATGACTTCCTTCTTCCTTGCTGAATCATGACTGAACACTTCCAGAAGTAATTCCAATTTTTTCATACTTTTCCATATTTTTTTCTACCATCAATTCTACTTTTAATTTTCACTTATCGAAGAATCCTTACTGAAGAAAAATCATGTAAGTAGACTTAGAGAAAAATAGAGGTAGCTTTGAAGACTGGATGCAGAGCACTGTTCTTAGCTTGAATCTAGTCTCATGACTGAACTCAGTAGAATTGAGAAGCACTGAGTAGAACAAGTAGCAGTCACTAAAGCCATCTGGACAGGCATGATTTTACACTTTAAAATATGCTGCCAAGAATCCTGGAGAATTGCTCTTGCTCTAGAAGGATTCTTCCTCTCAAAAAAAAAAAAAAATATTCCCAAACTCCAGGAAATGCCATACTGCACATATTAAACATTTGGGGGAAAAAAAGACATTGCACTAAGGAAGCTCAATACCTGTCATCATGCCTATAGCTATTTGATGATTTATCAATTATTTTAAAGTTGTCGCATGGTTATATTTGTGAAGAAAAACTTCACATAGGTACTATGTGCTTGTTGTAGCCATGACCATTTTCAGGCTGCAGTCATATCATTTTATAAAAGAAACTTTCTATACTTTTCCGTAGACAAACATGCCTTTTCTTCGCACTATACATGTTGACAATGTAGTTCTAAAACCAGGAACTACAGCAGGTTTGTTTTCTTTTTTTTTTTAAATTTTATTACAGATCTAGACTAATACATTTAAAATAAACAGAAAGGAAACACTACAAAAAGAAAGCCCAGTGCTAGAATGCAGTCCAGCTAGTCTCTTAATGTTTTCACTGTTCTTGCAATCTCTTTAAATGAACTTGTACTTCACTAGTTTTTCTCAAACTCCTCCATACACCACTATCAGCACCAGGCTTTAACAAATCATGTAGTACCTGAAAGCCTACTTGGAAGAACTTCTGTGATGCTACTTAATGCAGTACTACATGGCAATTACCAAGGAAGGCAAGTAGGAGAAAGCATCCCAAAATCAGATCACCTACTATCTTCAGGCATTTTACATTTTCATATCTCCCAACAGCAAACTTTCCATTTAAAATTCATTCTCTAACTCAACTGGTAAGTACAGGCGCAGCTTCCGGGATGACCGTTACTCTCCACGAGTAATTGAGCTTTATGTGAGCTGCTGAAAGGCTGTCTAGTGATTAGCATCACTTAGTGGTAGTGTCAACTCACTGTAAGTAAGGTGCAGTAAGTATAACAAATTAGGTATACGCTACTGTCCTGGTTTAGCCAGGATAGGGTTAAGTTTCCCCAGCAGTGGGGGGGAGCTCTAGCCGGGTTATTCAGATACCATGCTGACATCACATCCACGCGCTGAAGCGGGACAGTCGGTTACCGCGTGTACTGTGGGATTTGCTCTGTTCTCACTGCTGTATTGGTAGATATTTTGCTCTGTTCATTGTCATTACTGTTACTGTTATTGTTATTATTGTTGTTTGTTGCATTGCTGTTGCACTGTTGTATTAAACCTCTCCTTATCTCAGCCCCGGGGCTTTGTATTTCACTCCCTTTGTGGTCTCAGACCCCGGCAGGGACTAAACCACCACAGCTACAAAAGAAGAACTGTCCATTTATGAAAAAGGGAGAGATGCTGTCTTCACTGGGGATGGAAAGCTGTGAGAACTCATCCAAGAAAAACCAGTCAAGTAGGTATTGCCTTAGTTCTCTGTGTATTAGAGCAAGATGAACAAATTTCTCAAATCTCCATTGCCTGTAATGTAGATTTCAACATGCACCTCATACATAGATGTTGACATTTAAGATTACCTCAGTCTACATGCTTATCCCACTATGTTTGTTTTTCATTATAAAAGCACTTCAGTAGTGGGGTATCATTCATTCTTTAATGGAGACTACATTGTCAGCTATGGGAGATTCTGTTACTGAAAACTGGGGAGCAGGTTGGGATCATAAAGGACAAGGTTGCAATACATTATAGAGAACTAGACATTTGTTGAGTGAGCATCATGATCAGCAAGAAATCCAGAACAAACATGCACAAGATAATTTCACTGTACTACTCATATCTTCCTCAGTTTTAAACTCAGTACTTCAAAACATCTCAGGAAGAAAAGTTGGATGCTGGTGACTTGAGGATGTGTATGCGAAGTCAACCAAGAGACATTTGACAAGCCCCCATGTGTTTCACCCATCCCTCAATGTGGGTCTAAAGGGCATGGGAGTCTCACAGGACCTGTATGGCATCCTTCAATGCTCATATAAGCCAGATATCCTCAGACATGTCAAATGCAACCGGAGACCTGTGTGTAGGTGACTGAAATGAGCACCATCTGACCAACAGCTGCCAAAAAACTATAGAAGTGTTATAGTGTAGAAAGAATGGGATGGCTGAAAAACGGTATTAGAATATTGAAATGCTATCAGAAAAATAAAAGGCATGCTCTGTCATGGAAAATGGCCCAAAGCTGTGGTTACCCCACATAAAAAGGGTATAGCAAAAATTAAGGTAGTTGAGAAATGATTGACAGGAGGACTCTGGCTCACTAACAGGCATGATGCTCACAGTCACTCTTTGCTAAATCTGCTTCTAATATTCTCAATATCTGAGATGATTCAGACAGTATTGTTAGAGGCAAGGGGCTAGACAGAGTGTTAAGCAATGACTCACCCTGATCATATTTGGTGAATCTATTGATTTTATTAGAGCTGATCCTGATATATTGAGTATAACACAAGAGTTAAACCTAGAATCAGTATACTAAGGGGAAAAAACCACTAATTGCTGTTTATCAGGAATTGATGCATTACAAATGGCCGGTGTCAGACCTTTGATAATGCTGCTAACACATACAGAAAAGCTACTCCAGGCATTTCTTCAGATTTCTACAGTGTGTTGATATTAATTTCGTTATTTGTGCAAGACATATGCAACTGAAATAAAATCTTTAGGGAAGGCTCGGTTTGAAAGCGTAGCAAGTTCGCAATACTTTTTAAAAACCATAACTCTTAAAACAATTTCCTGCAGAATACAAAATGTAAACAGATCACAAAATAGTATGTTGCAGTATAATTTTAAGCAGTCCTGAATAACTTATTAATCGCCATTGTCAAAATGGGAACAGCGAAATCAAGGTGCCCCATGTCTGATGAAAACTAACCCGTTTTCAGTGCTTTTAAGAGCATTACTCCTCTGTACAGCGTACATGTGCCTGAGCATGCGTAACACTAATGTGTACTGGTTAATGCTTTAACGTATCTGTTTTCAACAGACAGAATGAAAATTCAACAGAAGGACAGACAACAGGGAACAACAAGCATCTTCATTGCTACAGGATCCTTCCAGGCTGTACTATTCCCTTCTGGTGTCAGCTGAGCAAGCTTTTGTGAGAGACGAGAAACCAGGCCTGCGAGAAACTAAGAAAAACAGCCTGAGAAAGCAAAAGTTGAGGCTGATCAAAGAAATGCCTCAAACACTCACAAGACAAAACTATGAGTCACAAGGTGCATTCTGTGGAGGTTGAAGTTGATAAGGCTGCCTGAATAACACAAGATGGAGCTGGAGGAGGGAGCCCTGTGAAGACAGGACGGCTCTGCTCTGGTGCACCTGGCCAAAACTTCAAGGGCCATCTGTCCGGTGAATGACCTTTGCTTCATTATCCACAAAATGCATATTAAAGTTAACACCCCTCAATATGCTAATGAGGGCTAACATGATCGTGCTAATTACATCATCCCATGAAACACCTTACCCCTCCCTGTACATGGGATACGTAGGTATGTGGGTCAACCTAAGGGACAGACCCAATGAAAGTGGGTATAAATCAAGGGGGGGGCCGAGAGAGAGTGCAGTGAGGCAAAGAAGACGGATGCCAGCGAAAAAGACGGATGTCTCCTGTGCCTCCTGGAACCCTCGTCGGCAGGATCAGCGCAGAAATCCAGACCGGTGATCTGTATTTCCCCATTCCCTCTATCTCCCTCTTTTCCCTTTCCTATTAAGAAATGCAAGGCATATTATATTGCTTGCCACAACTTGCTATATACTTAGCCAAGTATCGTGTGTTCAATTAGTACATTGTGAGTAGTTAATAAATGTTTAGACTTGGAGACTTGTTGTCCGCTCCATTGGGGATTTGCGAATCTGAGCCACTTGTCCCCCTCGTCTGAGCGGGACGTGACAGCTTTACCCACCTTTAGGGACTACAGGACTAATGAGTAACTTGACCATAACGACACTAAGATGTTATTGCTCATACACTGTTACAATCTGATGAAGTCACTGAACTGATCCTCTGCTCTGACACCATTCTCCTATAAGGCTGTTCCCAAAAAACGCACTGGACTCATGCATGGAGTAAAAAAGTAGTAACACTCGGTAGCATAAGGTAGAGAAAAGAGCTGCTCGTAGGCATCACACTACTTGGTTACCATCAGACAAAATGGCAAAATATCCTGAAAAATATTTAAGCTATTGGTCACACCTGTTATGCAAAGGCTCTGAAGATCACAGAAACAGCAAAGCTGACACTGGCCAAGGACAACAGCATCCTTACAATTTCTGGTGACTGAAAAATAGATATTTAAGCTAAGATTCATCCCATTTAACCTTTTGTGCCTTCTTGAGCTACCCAAGTTAGGAGAGTGTTATTATCTGAGGTTTCCCACTCTGTCAGTGAAGAAAGGCTCATCCAGGAGGCCATTCAGGCCATCTATAGGCCAACCTGTCACAAAGGTGTGTCTCATCACTGACTACTAGGCTCTTGACTTGAGCAACTCAGATTTGGTGAGTGGGATGAACCCCCAACCTTAGATCCAAAGGATCTATGAACACTGATCCACCACATCCCATACCACAAGATATCCTTCAATAACAAAATTACGTTTAGAATAGAAAAAGCCATAGAAACTGTAGTCATAAAAAAAATTCCACAATTTCCAAACATCAGGAGACTGCTCTCTGATTACTGTAACATTACCACAGTGTTCATTTTCGTGTGAAAGAGTTTACAAGAAGAATAAAGTAGGAATAGATTCTTTCAAGTGGATACCCATTAACATACAAATAATAGCTTGTAATCCAGACCTTCCTGGACTAGTTAAAAAACATGAAAAACAAGCTATCGAAGATTTTCTGGCACTGACTGCATCACAAGAAATTGGAAAGTTTTCTAGGGAGTTGACCTTGAGGAGGTGACACAATATGAGAATACTGGGAATTTATTCAGAGGTTGAGTAATAAATTAGGTCATAGGAGACCAGTGAAAAGAAAGAGACTCAGATCCTGGAGTGCTGAAGGAGGAAAGAAGCAGAGTCAGTGCTAATGAGTAAGAAGGATCAAGGTTACTCTGCAGAGAATGTATAGTCGGAAATCCATTAAAACACATACAACTTCTCGTTGTGGTTCTTTTAACAACACATAATAGCTGTATAAATTGTTGCACAGGCTGCATAAACCTAAAATACAGTCAGCCTCTGACTGGTCATGTCCAGTTCCAAGCAATTAAACAGTGAACCCAACTCCCCTAAGCTGTGTACAATCCCACTGACAGGCTTCAAACTGCACTGTTGTACCTGACCTTGTGCGCTGAAACGTGTGCAAATACAAAAAAAATCCCTTTGCTTCCATTGCCACAGTAGACATTCTTGGACCTGTGTAACTTCTGATTAGATTGAAAAAAGGTGTTCTAGCACCTACATATGTAGCATCTAACATAACTGGCTGAACTTAATATAATCAAACATAAGTAAGAGAGACACAACGGACACATACTAACTGCAGCTGGATAATATTGCAGCTTATGTTATGAAGCTAGTCTCCTTTGGTTCCCTATACCAGCAGTCTCCAAAACAGGATGAGCTCGCTGCAGGCGGTGTGAAAGACAATCTACTGGGTATGCTGGAAAGAAATATGTTTTGTACAATTAATAAATAAAATAAATTTTCAAAATAGAGTTTACTTCATCTTTATCTCACCTATATTTAGTTTCTATTTTGTATATGTTTTATAATGTACATAGATATGATATATACAGCAGTACATGTATATAATTTATAAATAATCAAAAATTTTTTACTGGTAAGGATGCGTAATCAAAAAAGTTTGGAAACCACTGCCCTATACAATCTATGGACAGAGGCAGTCCCTCTCAGGGAGAATACAGAGAACTCATGTTTCTAAATTATGACATGAAAAGTTGCCAAAAGTTCCCCTAAACTTGAAGTACCTGAATAATATCAAATATAAAAATTTGACTCTCACAATAGCTCAGCTTTAAATTAAATTAAAAATACAACCAACAAGACAAATTAACAAAGTATTTGGCTGAATAAAATACAGATGAGAAATACTCTCTGTGACTGGGTTTTTTAAACTCAACCCCCTTCCTGTGCAAGCAGCAAATACCCAATTTTTCTTCTACTGATTGACTGGCATCCCTCAAGACTTTGTAAGAGGTTTATAAAAAAAAGTTTACAATTCTCATGGACTTCAACTCGATTCACATTTGTAAATCACTGGTTGAAAGCTCACAGCTCCCTTTTAACAGTTCACAATTTTTATAGATAGAAAACTCAAAGAATTTAAATGTGTGCATAATGAAGATATAGTTCATGTTCCAAAAGAAAAATCCAGAAATCTCTGTGCCTCCATGCTACAAAACAGGCCTCTCAGTTACAGTGATACTCAAATCTAAGAAATAATTATAGGTGGAACGGATAGGTGGAAGTTATACAGGCTACACTGTGCAAAGACAGAGGAATTATCTGGAGTAGAATAAACAAAAACGGAATAGACTGTAGAGATGCTGAACGGGGAAAGACTGCGATCAGTAGAACAGTGACAGCTGCTTGTTTCCTTCCGAATGTGTTATTTCCAGAATGACACATTAAATACAAACTCATTTGCTAAGACATCTATCCATGATAAATGCCATATTTTAACCAGTGAAGAAATTTGTCAGACTCTCCTGTGCTTGCATAATTCAAAGGCAACTTTTCTCTTTAAGCCAAAGTTGGCATATACTTCATCTTCAGTGAGGTATGTGCAAAGACATTTGGTTTAGCAATAACAAAATTATAGCTGTACAAGGTAGTGTGTTTATTTGAATATGCAACAATGTAATCATTCAAATAAATGCACTCTTAGTTCTCTTTTTACAGTACTTCAAGTCAGATGTACATAAACTAATCCCTATAAATTAAAACCATATACAGTAAAATAAAGCATTATGCATTTTAACTTTGTGTTCTGTTTTGCTTTAACTTTGAGGGAAACATACTCCATGTGTTTTTGAATGGCTGCAGGTGTGGATTTTGTACCGTTTCCATTTGTGGTTTTTCCTATGACTGCACATCCAAAAACTGTGTTCTCTATAATATACAGTTTGGTGAGTGCTTTGAGAGCAGATGGACTTTTGCTTTGCAGTGATGATCTGAAGTCCTTAAGGTGAGCAAAGGAGTGGAAATGAGTTGCTGACAGGCTTCTCTAAGTTCAACCTCATTAAAATCATCTGGCTGAACAATGTATTTTCTTTAAATTATCATCTGGCCTCCGTTAGAATCAGAGGGAAGATGTCAAATTTGAATAATTATTTTAAGATTACGAAGAAAGATCTCACAGATGCTGTAAGCTCTATGGTAGAAACCAGAACTATTTGTTGATGACAAGTACTGACAAATACATGGGGAAAAGAAAGCATTCCTTCTGAACAGATCTGGATATCAACAACAACAACAAAACCCTTAAGATATAATTTTTCTTTGTAATCTGAGTATAGGTGGCCAATAATTGAAACCACATCAAAACCCTGAGCGCTGCTCAAACTAGAGAGTGGTACCTTTACATTACAGGCTAGAGTTTTAGTCCACTAGCGGTTCAGATTAGGAACACCTACACTACCTGGATTGTAAGTAAATTAATTCATTCTCCTGGCTGCTCAAACTTCCTTTACAGAACAAAGGGAGATTGGAAAAAAGGAATATCTGTTAACTTGATGCACATAAGTGGTTCCTCCCAAATTGTTTTGCATTGGCTCTTCAGGCTGTGAAATACTTTTTCTTAGTATCTTCTATAAGGTAGAGGATGCAAACAATTCATAAAATAGTTCCACTGTTATTTGTCCTTCTTTCTATTTTAGCCACTCAGTCTGGTGTCTGAGGAAAAATACTTGGCCTTCATTTTGCTACAGCTGTTACAATGCTGCTGCATGAATAAATATTTCAAGCATGGTCATCAGTTATACTGATCAAATTTCAAATTACCAGCTAAAGGGGTGAATAAACTCTAATGTCCTGATCCTTTCCTTTTCTTTTTTCCTGAGAGACACACACACACACACACTGACAGACTGACCAACTTCCTTGACTGCTGTTGCAGAAAGTTTAAAAAGTTAATCTTTTAACCAAGTTGTCCGAGAATTCTGAAATTTTCAAGTGTCTGCCAGTGTCTGGTAAAAGAAAAAAAATATTTCATCTGGCACAAAAAAGAGCATAAAACAATAAAGCCTGACAAGGCAGAAATGATAATTACTGCAGGAACAGTAGAAACAAAACTTTTACCAAATAAGGTTACAGGGTAGCCACTATAGAGACAGTAAAAGGACTAAATTGATAATACAAGGGGGAATAGCAAGGTTCTTACATCATAACTACTTCAGAAAAGGATACTATGTCAACTTCAAGTGCAAAACCCAAGGTATTTCAGAGTAACACTTCACTCTTACCCACAGAGAATAACTACTAAAAACAGACTATGAATTATTATACACAGTTCTGGAGCTAAGCAGTTATTCCAGAAATAAGCTCCTCATCAATTAGGATGTCTGACAGAACATAATCAAGTTGAAAACCAAAGCATTGGGGGGGGGAAATCAATTCTCCTCAGTTATGTTACCAAAAGGAATCCAAAAATCTCTGCATTTGTTATCAATTATTTTAAATCCTCCATTTGAGAAGTTACATGTACATCTGCTAAGTCTCAGCTGAAACCATAGGAATAGTGTTTTGCTGGGGCACAAGTTACATAGATCAGACATGATGAGTCATCTACCCAGGCTGACACCATTCACCAAGTAGTAAATAATAGAGAAGAAAGCATCTCTAACATGTTGCCATTCTAGCAACCTTTACTAAACCCACTACAACAGGGAATAAAATATAAGGGGTAGAAAACTGAACATATGCACCTCACAAACTGCCAGAACAGTCTGTAAATTCTCACCAATCTACACAAACACTTCCACAAGCTGTTGGTCTTTTATATACCTTCATAGATCAAACTTGCCCTCCAGTATTATTTACAATAAATGCCTTTTCTTACCAAATGATATTGAAAAATCTTCCTCAAATGGCACAGTCTTACAGTAGCACTTCAGTGTAGTAGGATGTGTGTAGTATGTATCATATGGAGCAAAGAAACACAACTTTATTACATAGCAAATGACAGCAAGAAAATGCCATTCATTGCTCTTGGATTTCCTGTCATACACAAACTACAGATAAAAAAGTGCTGACTTGCTTACTATCATTTTTAACCAACACAATTATTTAACAAGACCAGAAGTGTTTGAATAAAAAGCAATGTTACCTTCTACAGCACTGATAGAAATTCATTATCATGTATGTCTGAATAAAATTCAGAAGTTCTGCCGACTTTTTAAGAAAAAGTTACTGCTTTACATTTTCACAGTTCTAAATAACTATGCTCTCTAGACTCTTTCCTAGATAGGAAATTCCGTTAGAATAATAATTATATAATGAGTCTTTTTAGTAAATTCCATTCTAATAACCTATTGTTTTAAAATATATTGGTCAAATTTTCTTTCATTACTTTCAACAGAAGACCAAGTAAAATTTGAGCAAAATGTTTATGCTGCTTCTTGGAAGTTTCTGCGTATACATAATTGAAAACTTCTGGACAACCTCAATTATCCAAAAACATTTGTACAGAGTCAACACAGTCAAACAGGAAAAATTTTTGATACAAAATTCCAGTAGGGAAAGTGCCAAAATTCAATAAGCAATATAATTTGAGCATTATTGCGACAGTGTACGGGATATGCATATCACTGATCCATGCTGAAAGTTTTAAAATTTATGATTAAATAAATGTATCTGGTCCTTCAAAATATGAAGGACCAGATACGTTTTCACTTCAGACACCATGAGACCACGTCACCAAATGATGTCCAACAGATTCTTATTCACATGTTAATGTAGGACCAGAGACAAATGGACCTTTTATAGATGAGAAGAAAGGAGGATGGACAAACATCTTCTCATGCTCTTCTAGTCTCACAAGGAAGATTGACTCACATGGACTGCAGGCCACAGCACACATACTTGACATCATTCTCAACTTCACAACTCCCTGTGAAGACCAGTGAAGGTGTAGGAGAAACACTTTAACTTTCACTCAAATTCAATAAAACAAGAAATATAGGGTTCCTCAAAATTCATCCTTCTTCCAAGGAAAAGCACACATCAAAATATTCCTTCATCCTCAATAACAGCCTAAGTAAACTATGATTGCACACAGCAAAGCCAGGAAGAAGGACAACTGTGCAGGCTATATGAAAAGGGATCAGAAGAAAAAGGGATGGGAATGTTAAAAGAAGAGATACTGATGAGTGTTAAAGATTGACATAAAGGGGAGCGGTAGAGCAATAATCCTATCACCACCTTTGCCACAATCATCTCCTATGGCCTTGGGAAAAAATTCCTAAACTCTCCAGCTGCAGAATGCTGCTATCTCCTTGTTTGACACAGATACCCCCAAGTGCTCAGTCACAGAATTTCTACAGAAAGATATGCACTTCCACTGAATAGCATGCAACTCTTCTCATTTATAACAGTTTGAATGAACTGCTTTAAATGAGACGCAGGGCTGCAAATGAACAGTGAACATAAACCTAAGTATTAAAAGACTGCTTCCTTTACAAGTTCTGTCATTCCTGTGCAATGCATGAGGCAGGGATCCTGTGGAAAAAAATAAGAATGTAAATCTATAATTAAATACATAGCACCATAGAGAAAAAATTAAAGCGCATGTAGAACCTAATTTGGGCATTCCCTAATTCCTTGCTGCTTCATTTTACAGTTACAAATTAGTTGCTGTCCTTCCGCTCCTTAGAGAGAGAATATTCATTTCAAAAATAGGTATTTTGGAATGTGGAATAATTTTGAGGAGAAACAGGACACATCACTCTAACTTCAACAGTGAATGAGACAGAAACCTCATGTTATTCTATATGCATCCTTTCCTATGCACATATATTGACCCTGTTTTACAAGTCTCTGTAGATATATCAGGATTGAAATACCATACAAACTGCACATGCATCAATCCAATAGAATAATGAGAATCATCTATTCAGCAGAAGCTTCCACTCAGATTAAATGCTTTCATTCTCCAAGCCAATGAAATATTGGAGGTTGGTTAGTTTGACTGTGCAACATATCCCATTCACAAAATGAAACTGCAAAAAACCCCAAAGTTTCACTGAAGCAGACTGGCAATCAAGGAGATCCTTCCTCTCAAATACCAAGCTTTCATCACCTTCAATTGAAATGCTAGAGTTCTTCGTGAGAAGAGCCAAAATCTCAGCTACCTGAAAAGCTACATTTCCCCCAATCTGTTTCTTGTTGTGGGTTTTTGTTTTTAATGGCTTATCCCTATCTAATAAAAGTTCCAGGAAACAGGATTTGTTCCTTGCTTGGACTCACTGGTACCAATTTTCAGCTGAAACTGAGCAAATTTTAAGAATCTGAAATAACCCATGGAAAAAATTTAGTGGTTTTAGTACAGGCACTGGAACCTGAAAATAAAAAGTGTTTACAAAGTTCAGCACAAAGTTTAAAACCTATACAAAAAAAACTTTGGTTCATTATTAGAAAAAATGGATTATTAAGAACAAAGCAAAGTGATGGCTAACTACAATCTGTCATCAGAGAATCTAAATTCAATCTTGTGTACTAGAATGCTGCTCCTGCTACAGAAACACATTTAGGTCTAACAACCTAAAGCAGTTTCCTAATTTCCCCACTCAGAGCAGGTATCTATTACTAGTAATAGAAGTTTCTTTTCCAAATACAGCATGTGAATTTATCTTTTCTAGCTTTAGGAAGAACAAATACTTAAAAAAAAAATACTGAAAAAGTGCTGTTTGCTGCTTTAAGTATGTATTTTCTGACACAACATTCTCCTTCATGGTTGCACTTTCAGAATGTCAAATGATCAGAGTAAGAATTTCCATGCATTTTGGATAAAGAGTAAGTAAACAAGCACAAGCAAAACATAATACAGATGTTAAAAATATAGCAAAAATAAATGATCTCAGAAGACCCAAATTGCTTCTGCTTTATGTATCAGGATACATCTCTATCAGGACAAGCCTAAGCTTATGAGAGGCACTAGTTAGAGAACAGATATAAAAATTATTTCAATAGTACAGATTTTAAACCCTGATTCAAAAGCTCCTGAAAATCTGTGATCAGTGAAAGAACTCAATCTACAGGTGTAGCACCTCTCCTCTCTGGTTATTAAGAAGTTCACTCAGCATTTTTATTTTTAACTGGAAAGCCTTGAAGTCACAGTTTAGACTTCTTTCTTATTCCTCATCTGTAAAAATGATGATACTTAAGAGATATGGTGAACGCTTGTGGTCTTTTAAAAGTAACAGGGAAGATAGCTACAGGCAGGTTAAAAATCCCTATACATGGGTAGCAACTTGGTTTTGTACATTTTTAAACATAACACTCCTCTATCTTTCTATCAAATTATTATAAGCTGCTTTTGTTGAATATTTCTAGCAGCTTATTGTACACGCTGCATCATGAGCTGCATGGCCTGAGGCCAGGAAGGAAGGTGTGGAACACGTCTTCACAGGTCGATTTCCACTCTCCAAGTTTTCAAGTATTTGAGAGAAGGTCATGTTACAGCACAGATTTACATAGCAGACAAATTACATGACTGCCCATTCTCAGCATTTCATAATTTCAATAAAAAATTAGGTCAAATGGGGGGGGGGGGGGGGGGGGGGAGAATAACCCTATCCTTTCACAGTAGCCAGAAAATTAAACAAAAAAAAACACTTAGCTGTGGTTCTTGCCAAAAAATTAGTAAAAATCTGTACTGGCAGTAAATATAAGTTTAAAGTATTTGATTTACCATTCCTTTACAAAATCCTTCTCTTTTTTAATGCCTCAAAACAATCATAAACAAAGTGTGCTGTATTGCTCTTTTAAAACACTGTTTTTATTATAATTAGTCCAAACCATGTATTTTTACAAACATGCATATTATCAAGGAATGTGTTATTAAATTCAAGAGCTTTCACCCCGTCTCATATTCTAGTAGGAGTGTTAAGAGAGGGAACTGCTCTTTGTATCATCTGTCCGGATGAAAATAAGAATAGTTTGGAATAGCTTTTCCCCCCTCTCAGAGCCTGAAATATAGTGCACTTTAAAAAGGGCAGTATTGGCCAGCCTCAGCACTGCCTGACATTATGTTTATACTAGACGGAGACTAAAATTACAGTGTTCATATCTGGCATTCTTTGAGTACAAATTGGCAAAATAATTAATTTTACAAGTTTAAAATGATACTATGATATTTTCAGGATAACAACAAAATACTTTCAAAGAGCAGTTAAGGATATCATAACGTGAAACAAATTTAAAAGTGTTTAGATATGTATCCATATATCTGCATTTCTCCTAGCTTACAAGACTAATACTTGCACACAAATTCCTACCAACATCATATAATGTACAGTTAAAATATGCTAATTGTTATCCTAGATAGCCTTCATGATTTGTTTCAACACAGTCAAGCAGTTGTAGGGTTTAGACTGGCATACTGCTGACACTCTTACTGAGCAAGCAGAAAGAATAAACATTAACAGAGAAATGACTGGCTTCAATAACTTCAATTGGACTTAACATTATTTCAGTTTCTAAAAAATGACAAATATGAAATCTGATTTACTCTCAGCCATAAGAAGAAGCTTTAAGCTGATAAATTTTTTAAAAGGATTGTAGTTTTAAGGAACTCCTGAATAATTTTTTGAAGATAGATTCACTGTGTTAGCTAGATTTCAACAAGCAAAAAGGGGAACCAAAACTTTTTGTGGAATCTGACATTTTCTCTATTTACCAACACAAATTCTGAGGGATGAATTTTACCAAAAGCTTCAGCTTAGCATGTTGTAGCCCTGCAGCTGGAAATTCAGATGAAAAATATGGGAATTTTTTTTCTATGACACAAAAGGAACTTTTGGGAACATTTCCGAAGGATACCAGAAAGCTTGTCTAACATACAATGGTTCCTACTCAGCACAGCCCTCCAAACAAAGAGTAACAGATGCACAACTGGTATTAATAACAAAACATCTCCTCCCTCTGTTAGTCAAGAGAGGACAGCTAAGGACAAATACAGTTTCAGGGTACTTACCTACTCGGAAGTTAGTGGCTGTCAGAGTGTCAGCAGCATGGCCATTTTCACTAATGAGGGTGGTGGTATTTCCCTTCTCACAGTTGTTCTGACAGTTGCCTTTGGTACAAGTCACTTTACAGATGCTGGGTGTAAAGACCACCTTGATGCGACCGGTGTGATTTCCCACTGTCAGCGGAGGCAAAGAAAAAAAGAAAAACAAACAGATCACTTTGGTATCCATTGATTTCCTTCAAAAACTTTTGGAAAAAAAAAAAAAGGCGGGGGGGGGGCAGAAAAAGGCGACAGGTCTACAGGAGGAGGGCAGTCTGCAGTGCTCTCTCTCATAGATCTCCAGTGGTGTCTCTGAAACAGGAGTAGGAAGCTTAGCAAACAGAACTCCGGGATCCGCTCCAAAACCACATTTAAAGTCAAGTCACTGGAGTGGGATTAGTAATCACAATGCTGCACTTTATTCACAGGCAGACAAAGAGCAATACCAAGGGCATGACAGCTTAAATAGCCAACCCTGACAGGCAGATGTAATGTAAAGAGGCTGGCTGTGCACCTAGGGGTGAATAAACTCTTGTGTCCTCCTGCATACTTTTCCTGTTTCTGCACTTATTAAGTCACTATTTGTAGCTCGACCCCTGGAAATGTTTTAGGCATGCGGCATGTCTGAAAACATCTGTCTCAAATCTCCTGGCACCCCAGCCCAAAGTGGTCAAGCCTTGTGACGCAGCTGCCTGGACCCATTTTTTCACAGTTTTTTGGCACTATTTTTCTACAAGGATTTACATATTATAGACTGAGCTTTGCCGTCAGCCTTTGTTTAAGTAATAAATAGCTCAGAGGAAAGGGTAAGTATCAATGCTTAAACATACTGGTTCTAAGCTCAAAGATAAAAAAAGGCTAGTTTGGTTTTTTTTTTTTTTAATATATACTTCCTTACAGTAATTTTAAAAACTTGAACATAATGAAGACTGAGCAAACACTAATTTCGAATTAAGCTAATTAGAAGAATTTGTTACAGAATTTGATTTAAGAACGGATGTATTTGATTCCACATCTAACAGCTGAAGATAAAAAAAGAGATTAAAACTACTCATTAGGAAAATTAGGGAAAAAGAACAGATTCCACTTGCAATTATTTAAAAAGAAAACAGTTTGTCCTCTGCACACTTACTAATAAATTCAGCAAGTTTTTGTAAATACATCACAGCATCTTTGTGGAAACTATTAATAAATACTTTCATATCAAACCTAAGTGTCCCAAGAAATGATGCACATAAGGAAAAGAATCTTCTTCTTCATGTCATAGAAATAAATAAGTTGCTGGATAGTTGTCTAACCTAGTTTATGAAATACCCTCTGGACAAACATTTTTTTGAAAATCTGAAGAAAATGAAGAAAATCTTCCCACTTCAAAAGAATATGAAACCTTCTTATTTCTGGCTCTTCATAAACAAATAAGTTAAAACAATCGTGCCAACTATTTTGTCTACAGTAAAGACATTGCTCTATTTGAACAGCAGCTGTAGTACAGATGCTCCCACCTTTTTCTCCCTAAACAGTTAGAAAAAGCATAGCTCAGACAGACACGGGAATAAAATACTTCAATTAAAGGCTGGTATTCTGATTTGTCGTAGATTTAGAAGACCCTGGATTCCTGGATATCAAGCATTTCTTACGAAAATTATTAATACACCTTTCCCAATGAACAGGCATAAGTGGCTTGTGAACTACTGCGGCTAGAACCTTGTAAGCTTTCCTTTTGTTAAGCACAGCTTCACAAGCAATACTGCCATCTTTGTATTTTATTTGTATAGTTTTATATCTATCTTTTCCTAGAAAAGTCCAATACATTTTATATTTTCAGATGTTTTAGTAACATAGTTCCTTTAGGATGTGATCTAATTAAAAAAACATGGTTAGTTGAGTCACAGAAGTCAGTCCTGCCTGCACTGTAAAAACCAGTATTGGGGGACCCACACAAGTTTTCCAGTTTAGCTAAAAAAAAATAAATAAATTTGAAAAATTTGGCTTTGCCAGTATAGATGGAACTAAACCATGATTTAACTCTCCTTCAGAGTATTCTGTACTATGGTGTTGAGTGCTGAGCTGTAGCAAAACTTGGTCATAATGTTTGTAACAAAACCCCCCATATTTTAAAAATAATTTTTATCGCACAGTTTAGATTTTACCAGAAAAATTCTGCAGCACAATTTTTTTGGTAGAAGAGACGCCTTCGTATGAGGCTGAATGTGTGAGAAAATGTTAGCATGTAAGTTTGGGAGTAACATAGGAACAGCAGTTGAACAGTACTTTCAAAAACACAGGCCAGTATCAACATAGGTAAAGAGCATCCATGAAAGAATACTTAAGTGCAGCTTTTCAGAAAAGTAAGAAGTATGAAAAACAACGTGATGTAAGCCCTTACCCCTACCAATATTCAAATCATTATTCAGCAATGCTTTTGCTATAAAACAAATTCAACTCTCACAACATTCCCATTTCACTAGTTGCAAAAAGCCAGAAATAAAACAGCTTCATATTCTTTTGAAATCGGAAGATTTCCTCCATCTTTCTCAGATTTATGAAAACTATAATGAAACTATTTTCTTCTCCTTGCCTAGCAGGCCACAGCTTTTAACTTCCTCAAGTCTTCTGGAGACATTTAGGAAGGATACAAACCTAATGATGGCATCTGAGCTGAAAATTGAGCAGTGTATGAGGAGGTGATTCAAGGCAGAGACATTATCTTCACCCTTTTCTGTAACTGTACCTAAGAAGACAATACTATCCTCACATATCCTAAGGTTTAGGGACCTGAACAGTGAGCATAATACATCCAGTTTTAAAATGAAAACAGACCACAAACCCTTCTCCTGTAAGGAAGCTTTTGGCAGAAACCCTGCAAGGTTAGACTCTTGGACTTACTTGAATCCTCTCCCTTTCTTCTCTTCTGTAGTTTTGGGGGTTTTTTCTCTTCTCCAAAAAGGGGGTGATTTAATTCTAAATGAGAAACTATATCCTTCAATATCTCTTTGCTGGTTTGGCAGTATTAATGCTAAAACCCACGATTTCAAGCTAGAAAAAGCCCATTGCTGCTACAGCCTTGACCTCTTTTGGTTTTGGGCTAGTTCATATTAAAGAAGGACAGTGCATTTTTAGAGATTAATTTTCTCTTTAAACTCCAGAAGCTTTACTGATGACATCACTGTGACATAGACACAACAAGATCTGTAACTTCAATTATCTCAAATTCATTTCTGGAAAAAAATGATGGTGCTACGGCACGGCAACATACCTGGAATCATTATTTTTTTATATATATAGACAGAAATGTATCATAAACTCTTCAAAACCAATTTTAAACATATGGAAATGAAACACCTCACTCTGCTGTTAAGTATAACACCAGACTGAAGAAATACAAATGTGAGACCAGATAAATAAAGGAGCCTAATGAAAGACAACAAAAGCAGAAGATACAAGCACCAAATAAATATCAAAGCTACTGAAAAAATGGCCGAACTAGAGATAAATTCAGATTGTTGTTTTAATAAAGATAGAACAATCAGGATTACCAATAGTGGCTAAAGCTTCATTCCCTGAGCTATGCAGCGAATTCATGGGGAGGCTCAGCCAACTGCACCATCATCCTGCCTTGTAGTCCAGGCTCACTTACACCTAAGAACTCCTAGATACAGTTGTCAAAAGAGATCAGAGGAAGACTGTACCCGTAATTTCCAAAATCTGTGAAACTCTCTCGAGCCAGATTCAAAAAAGGAAGATGCCTAGGTAAAGTGATGAGATTTTAGTTGGAAATTGGCACCACATGTATTTGACTTTCTTTCCATCTCTGTAAGTCACTATGATAAAATATTATGAACGCGGCAAGCTCCTGCTGTGATAAATTTATGATTTAGCAACAACTGCAGGAGAAATGGAAAATATAAGCAAAAGGATTTCTTCACAGAATCCCTTCTGCCCCCACTGTCCATCATGACAAACTGATTTTTTTTTTTCTGCATTAGCAGAAAAGGTGAATGAGTTAAGACAAGGCAGGTGGCAGGTTTTAGGTCCAGGTGGTCACAACAGCTCACACAGCCATGCTTGGGCAGAGTTGTGTAAGGGGAAGGATTTATCCTCAACTTCCTGGGTCCCTTTGTCTGTAATGCTACTCAGCCTTCATTTCTTTCTAGAAGAACTTCTACAAACACATTTTTTTCTTGGTTTTATGGCTGCCCTCACAGCTCCAGCTTTCTGCAAAGATTTAGCTAGACAGTATTCAATAGCTGTAGTGGATCTCAGAAGATTTGTGGCATATCCCTGTTTTGTGGGAAGACAATGGGCTAGCAACACAAGCGAAAGCAGAACTGGTATTCAGTTAAAAAGATGACTACACTGTACTGTCTCATAGCTCAAGCGGGGCAAAAAGAAGAAAATATTTTAGTGTGTTGAAAAAATTATGTTATTGTGTATATGATGGTTTTGTGCTTCACAGTGATCTAATCAAAAGTATTCACAATAAAAATCACAAGCAGTGGTTTAAACTGTGGACTCGGCTGGTAGAGTTTACACATACCTCTCCCATAATCCTTGCACAAAACTTCTTTCTGACTCTACTTTTAGAGGGGTTTGTGTTTTTCTTAATACCTTCTCTTGTGACAAATATCCTGAGGCAAATCGCCTGAGGAAACAAAACTAAGCAAATTGTAGGCTTTCCATTAGTACCTCCAAGAACTACAAGATACACACTACTCTTTTCTCATGACACCCTACTTCCGCACTGAACCCAGTATGTTTTCGTAAAAGTGTATCTACACAGAATCTCATCAGACCTGAAGATTCTATCTTAAAATTACATTCTCCTCCCCAAACCAACAGATTATTTCAGGTAATTTCATGTTTTCAAATGATAACCATGATGCATGAGGAGAACTTTGGAATGAAAATTTATCTTCTCAACTTAAAGCTGATAAGCTTTTAAACAGCAGCAAATACATTCGTTTTAAATTTCCAGATGACCAACTCCCCCTCTTTTTTCTTAATTAAATGCTGACAGAAAAAAAGGAAAGAAGCAGAAGGAAACGACTTATTTCGTAAAACAGGTGTCTCCCAGTTATTTCACCAGTCCACCTGACTTTGTCCTTACTAGATATGCTTGTTCCGCCAGAGGGAAAGCTGACGCTGTATAAAAATCAACCACGTAAGTAAAATAAAATAGTTAAGCTTTTAGAACTATTGTTGAATGACCTTTTTACACTTTTGATAATATATGAGGAAGTTCTCTATTATCACTACTTAGTCATCAATTTAAAACACAAAAAAAAAAAAAAAAAGGCAAAAACCTAGTTCCCAAAGATCAGAACAAGTTGAAACTTGTACATCAGTGTCTGGAAGATTTACTAATGCTAAGGGGCGGGGTGGGGGAGGGGTTAAAAAAAAAAAAAAAGAGCCATAGACACCCTAGATTCACATTCAGACCAGAGACAGATCTTCCCTAAATTTCAGATTACACATTGAGAGGAATACAACCCTTGCTAGGCATAGAAAGGACTGAAAGACATTCCAAGAGATCACCTAATCTCCCCTCTCTTCTTTTTCCCAACACAGGATGAAACAGCAGCGTTACACAAAAAGTTTGTCCAGCCTATTCTCAAAACCCTTCTGTTATGCAGATTCCACAGCCTCCCTAAGGAATGTATTCCAGTGCTGCAGCCTCTCTTATCATAAAGGTATTCCTAATATATTACCAGCATTTCTCCTGTTGCAATTCAAGTGTATTACTGTCCTGATTTATCTACAGCAAACTCTGACAAAACCTTATGTCTCTGTGGATTAATTTCTAACATACGTGAAGACTGCTACGACTGTCCCTCAGTCTCATTTTCTCCAGACCAAAACCATCTGAACTTTTTCAGTCTAACAGGCCGTATTTTGCAGACCTCCATTCCTTCTTGTTTTGATTTTGATACCACTCACTCAATCCTCATCTTTCTTCATATACGCTGTCCAAAACTAAACAATACTGCAGCAGAGGTCTGATCAGCATTGGGGAGAGCAGCAGAATTAGTTAAAAAGCTTCTGTTGGTATAACTTATTTTTCTCCTCCAACAGTGCATTATTGATACTTCATACTCAGAACCACTCTGCAGGCTAGGCCAAAGGGGCACAGATCTCCCAAATCCCTTTCTGATCTGTTGATATGGATGTCATCCCAGTGAAGCAAACATCGAATATTCCTTACATGACCCTAGCAGGACTGAACTCTGCCCTTAGTCTGCTCCGAGTACGGGAGTAAAGCCTTCTGCATTCAGACCTTCTGCAGTCAAATCTTGCCCATCTGAAAACCAGGCAGAATATGAGCCTTACTCTTTCTGTAACAGTCACAAGCACAAACAAGTCCGAAAACTACATGGATTCAAGAATGCAAGGCACAGCTGCTGGGTAATTTCATTTTGGGCTTCAATATACAATGCTTATCATCAGGTGGGGCAGCGCATCTTTGCTCTTTCCAGAAATGTTGTTACAATACACTTCCATACCTCAAACCAGTTCTCTTTTCACAAGCACCGGGAGAAATCAGAAATGGCAATGAAACTAAAAATAAGGTGACTCAGATTTATTTCATGCAAGATCCAATGGCTTTTCTCATACTTAAATGTACTCCCCACAGTTCTGCATGAGGTGAAGTGTATGTATGCATACCCACCCAGTCAAACATTTGGAAAAGAAAGCAGTATGTCCAGCTGTACTTTACTTGCTGTCTAGACAGCTATAGCTACACATTATTGACATGTAATTCATTCCAGCACTCCTTCTGCTTTTTGTTATTTCTGTAACTCCTTCTTTTTGTTGCATTTGCATGATCTTCCAGGTATTTGTCTCATACAGCTTAACCTCTGATATTTTGTCACTTTTCAAGCACTCAGTTCTATTGCCTTTACGCAAACCAACGGGGCTTCAAAGAGCAAAACACAAGCCAACTACCTATTACAACAGTAACTGAACCGTGATCTCCACAACTTCTTTTTGTTGCCATTCTTATTCCCACCATTGCTATTATACACACTTTACTATATACCTATTCCTGATTAGCCGTGTCACTACATCTTCACATCATTTCCTCCTTCTGTCTTGTTTAGATGCTCCTAACACAATCTTTTCCCTCCAGTCAGAAATGAGCTCTCTAACTTCTTGTTTCTGTTGCACTCTTGTTTCTTTACCCTCGTTTTAAGCCCTGCTTGCTTCTTCAGCATCCTTGATAGACAGAGAAATAATCCCAAAGACTTGATACTTACAAGGTAAGGGAGAAAATAACTGAAAAGAAGGTTATCTGTAAAAGGCTTTTTCCCTTCCTGATTATCACAAGTACACAATCTCTTCCTTGCTCCCTGTCACAGCAGAGTGAAGAGGGACTTATGCTGTTTTCCTCATCACCACCCTCACCACCCCCCAAAAAAACCACTAAAATACAGCAAAATTTTTGATGTATTCTAGGAGAGACAATCAATCTACTCTTTAGTTCTCTTAGTCTCACTTTAGGATAGAGATGAAGGTAAACACTGTATTGTTTAAAGTAATTTACTACAGCAAACTTGCTCCATTCAAGTAGGTATTCTTCATTAATTTTGGAAGATTCTGACAAACTCTCTGCTTGTTGTATTTTCTTTTATATGGTTGGATGTCAAAGTATCAAAGGAACACATGCAGGCACAAGTGCTGAGATCCTTTTGAAAGACATTAATAATTTTATTTACATGCCCCCCAGGAGCCCTTTGCTGATAAATTCTCTTACTAACACAGCCTTTTTAGAGCAAGTCAGAGAAATTCACAGTAATTAAAAACCATTTTTGTCCTGTGCAAGTGCATAACTTACAAATCACACCTAGATTTGAAATCTGAGATCTCTGTCAGCAGGTTTTATGAATCACCTTTTGCCTTCCTTGTCTTTTTTACCACTACAAAGATTCTCTATATGCAGCCCTCAGGCAATAAACATCCTATCTTGAACTATAGCCATTTTCCATGTTTAAGCAATTTTAAAAACTCTAATCAGCAGTTGGTAATGAGAAATAACTATTGTTTACCTTAGCATAGTTTAAGATGTTCCAGAAAAAGGTACCAATCCAAATTAATGGAGATTGGTTTGAGATGTCTGATGGAATAGCCTTAATTCTATTCAATTAAATTTATTGGGGGTAATTCTTTTAATCAGATTTTTGTTTATTTGTTTTAAAGGTGTTACATGTAGACTAGATCCACAAATGATACGATGCTAAAAAGCTTAAATTTTAGCCTCAAGTTATACCACTAATCAGTCCTCGGTCTCTTCTACAAGGGATGAGAGGAGTTAATTGCATGGAGCAAGCAGCCTAACCAGCACACTAAACAGGAATGTGCCCAACCCATTAAACAGGAAATGCTGAGGACATAAGACTGCTTAGTTCAAATCCTTTTAGGGCTCCGACACATTTCTTTGAGGAACTGGGTGACTCTTCACTACAGCTGGGTTCCAAACCCCACCATGCTACGCTGCAGCGCTCCTTAGGGAGCTTGATCCTGCAGCAGAGTTTAACAAGGCTTACTTGACTGCACTTCTAAGGATAGGCAGGCAGACAAGTGCTTCAGCTGCAGGTCTGGGTGGGAAAGTAAGCAAAATATTAGCACCCAGATGGCCTGTTTTCTTCAGAATGAAGCACCTCTCCTGAAAGAGAACTTCAAGCTCTTCATGAGTCTCATGCTTGAAAGTTCACTTCAGGTTTGGGGCTGGAGATAACTCCAGCTGTAAGCAACCTAGCACAGGATTCAGGTCCACAAGCCTTTATTAATTTCCATTCAAGTTATCCAGATTCTTAGGTACTAAAAGCATATCTAGACCCAAAAGGCTTTCACGTGAGGGATAAGGGAGCAAAAGCCAAAAAGCCACATTTAGGACACAGACATACGTCTAGGACAGAAAGTCATTCTACAATGCTCATCTCACCTATAATGAAGCAGCAATGACTTCACAGCCTACCACAAGCAATTTTCTGCGGATGGAAGCTACTGCAGGTACTACTGCAGGAATTGCATGCTCCCATAGTGAAGTCAGCATCTTTACACACAAACTTACAGCCATGCAGGAGCTCAGGTGGCCACAGATGAACACGTGTTATTACTGTCATTGACGCTTTAGTATTACCAGCTAAATACAACCACTACTGTCCACTTTATCAATAGGACTCTTTCAAGGAGGTCTGAATTAGGCCTTTATACACTGGTAATGAGACTCATTCCTACATGATCTCACTCATCTGAAATTATGTGTTTTGCCTAAGGTAATTACCTAGGCTCCTTTCATGATCAAGACAATAGACTTTACCCTGCCCTAAGATAGTATTACAAGTCTTAAGTTGGAAGAGTTACTTCTTTAGAAAATAAATTCTTGAGATAGACACTTTTCTCCCAGCTATATGTGACTCCCTTAAATGAGAAACTAAGTCTTAGGTGCAATGCTCTAAAAGTGTTTACCGTTTCCAGGAAGAATAGGGAATAAAAAATAAATTAATATTACCTTACTAAGTATATCCACTTAACATTCCTTTTCCTGAAAGGAAGCAACTGAAAAGTGCTAAGGAAGTCAACAAACTGTAAACAGTGACAAAGGACAGAACGTCATGGAATTAAGTTCTAAATTAACATAGCACTCTCTGCATGCTGAATCACCATTAAAAATCTTCTCAGCACTGCATGAAGCCAAGATCTTTTTTTCCCTTAATCTTCTGAAGGGGGAAAAAATTACGACAGAAATAAGGATGTCACCGATTCTGTAAACCTCAGTTTCACTGGGTATGAAAGGACCTTCTTACGGTACTTTGTCATTTAGTCGTTCCTTCTGACATGGGCAATGGCACTGACAGAGAAGAGCACTTTCACATCTCCTGTGCGTACAACCAGACTTGGCTACTTGCAACAATCAGAACCAATTCCTGGTATCCAAGACTTGTATCACAGCAACTCTGGAGTCAGCCAGGCTAAGGGACTTTTAACGTTTAAATGCGTGGGTTCAATCAGTCTCTATATCCAGCTAAATTACTATTTTTCAAACACGTCAGAGGTTTTCCCCTACAGAATTTTCTGGAAAGCGTCTTCTCTTTTTCTTCTTGAGAAATCTTTGGTTTTGGAGCCAATTCTCTTTCATCACAGCGGTTGAGATGCATTTGTCTCAGTCTCTGTTTTCCCCTAGCTATAACACATTTTGAACTGATCTTAATTCCGTTTGCCAGATCACCAATCTGTTTTTCCAACATTTTTCCCCACACTGCTGTTTATCAGTCTTGGCCTCCATATTTTAAAGCATAGAGAGATGATCATTCATTTTTGGGTAAATGTAACATTTAAATTAGTTCCTATAAAAGCACCAGCAGCCTTTGCTTGTCACGCAGACATTCAATTACTGGTGAGCTCAGGGCCATAAAATCTTTTCAGAGTCCAAAGAGAAAAACACAGTACTTTTTTGGGGGTGCTTGATTTACTGGCCTCCTCAAATGTGAAACCTTTATGGATACACAAACAATCACGAAGACAGCTTACAAAGGGTATTGTTAAAATGCCTGCAGCTATAGTATATCGAGAGAAGCGGTTTGTATTTATATAGAGTTGTTCTGTCTCCAAGGATTTCAAAGAACTTTATAGTCCTTTATAACTGCTAAATAAACTATGTTCATTTGTTTGTTTGTTTTTCAGAATTTGTCAGTCTACTTTTTAAAAGCAAAAGCAAAGTAGATGTGCTGCTTGATTTGATAGAGTTAACTGCATTAGCATGAATCTAGTTAAGTCTCTTAATTTATATTTGGAGTTTAGCCTCTTGTTTTCAAGTCCCACTGGAATCAAATGCAAACTTTAAATGGCTGTAATGAGTTGTTATGCCTTTCAATAGCAGTATGGGTAACGCGCCTAAATGGGAGAGAAGAAAAGGATGCTTTACTAAAATTGTTCGGGTTTCGTCATCAAACAAACCACAGCGTTGTTTGACCCTGATGCTGACTGCACCAAAATTTCTTCTTAAACATTTTCGAATGTCCCTGAAAAATCCCCCCTGCCTCTTGAAGGGGAGCAAAGGCTTTGAACACACGTGCAAATGTTTTGCATTTGAGGAAACAAAACTAAAAAAGTCCCTAACATTTATACACTTACCCCTTTCCCTTATTTGTATTTGATTACGTACAACCTCAGGAGCAAGACATGAATGTCAGTTCCCATGAGTGACTGAAGTGAATTTGACTCTACATTCCCTCCAAATAGACAGTGTTGTGATTTTTCAGTTATTTCTGCTTGTTAGTCTTCTAACTGTTCACTCTCTTTTTACTCACCTCACTGTGCTGGCTATACATTGCTGAATCAGAGTATAGCCTTAACACCCGTCCCTTACCTCCAGATTTCCCAAACCTTCTATTTAGAAAAGTTATCATTGTTCAACTCTAATATCACATGTACATAGGCAGAAATTACAAGGAACACAACGCAATGCTCTAGTTAAGACGAGTCAGTGAGAGAACTATTTTGCTGTTTATGCAGAGTGATTCCACAAATACCAAGAAGGGTGGAAAGAATAGCTGACCCACTGAAGACGTGAGGGAGCTTTTCCCCTAGACACTGAATTGTGGTAGAATATCAAATCATACAGATGCATTTACATGGAACACGTGTCATATCTCTGTGTGCACTTTTTTAAACAGTAAAACATTTACATATTTTACAGCTGTTTACCCATACATACTGATGGGGAAATGCTATTATCATGATGTAAGTGTCACACAGTGAAGTCAGAACGGTGCAATTTCACAAAAATAGTTTAAATTGGAATTTCAAAGTGACACCTGTTTTTGTTTAAATCAACCTATGAAGTCATCAGTAAAACCAGCATGTGTAAATTATGTATGAGCTTAAAAAAGAGCTTCTTCAAGTTATCAGTGTACTAAGCTTCCAATAGTAGGAAAGCCACTGTTATGCCAAAAGTGTAACAGAGTATTATGCACATCACAATTCTAAGTGGTGAGACATTTTCTTACAGATTAATCTTATTTCATTTTACAGCATAATTTTACATACCTTTGTATATATATGAGGCAATATAATGTATCAACAGTTACACAACTTTCATATGATTGTTTCAGCTTCATCTTTACACAAGACTTTAAGTGCTGCCCACAGAACCATGTGCAGATTCTAAAAGTCTGATAGCCATACACACATATTTGTCCAACTTCAAGCCACAACACACACAACTAAGCCACAGTAGGGTGCTACAAGCCTGTATTCACTAACCATTATGTAACCTGTACTACTAAAATTCGAGACACATGTTCATTTTCTACCTAAAACAGAGACAAGTCTCCTTAATGCATTTTATACAGAATTTTGGTAAGATCAAAAAACCCCTTATCTACCTAAAAGTCTTCCATATTATTTAATTGTATAAACTTAACACACTACTTCAATTGCAAAATCCACATACATGTTGTACTGTCTTCCTGAATAAAGAGATTAGGCTCATTTTCCTTCTTAAACATGTATTTATCCTTGGGATAACTTTGTTATATAAACACATGCTTTATTTACTTCACACAATGCCATTCCAGCTGTGGGTAAAGTACTCCATACCTACTCTTGAGTTTTCCTTTTGCATTTTAGTGCAATTTCTGGTCCCCTCAGGTGCTAATTAATGTATTTTCACAACATGCCTCCAAGGGAAGTGGTGGCATCATCATTGTACACATGGGGAATTGTAGCCTGGTGAGGGGTGTGCGAAGGTGTCCTACACATGCAGGCAACACCAGACAACTGATTTCAGAAGCAGAGCTTCACTTTTTTTCAGCTTGATGGGCAAAATCAGGTGGGGAGTAAGTAACAAGTAACAAGTGATAGGACATGAGGTAATCGCCTCAAGTTGCGCCAGGGAAGGTTTAGACTGGATATTAGGAAGCATTTCTTTACAGAACGGGTTGTTAGGCGTTGGAATGGGCTGCCCAGGGAGGTGGTGGAGTCCCCATCCCTGGAGGTGTTTAAGAGTCGGGTCAACATAGCGCTTAGGGACATGGTGTAGTTGGGAACTGTCAATGTTAGGTTAATGGTTGGACTAGATGATCTTCAAGGTCTTTCCCAACCTTAGTGATTCTGGGAAAATGCACAATGGTACTAAAAACTAGCCCTCAACCATCTCAGGCTAGAAAATGAAGCATATATTTACATGTATTTTCTGAAGAATCATTTAACACCAGAAGCGGACAGAGTGAAACTGAGAACTTCCTGGCGTCTTACTGCTGTAATAAGCAGTTCTCACAATAACTGTGTTGAAAGGAATTCCAGAAAGCGCACCTTTGGTTTAGAATTTGTTTACTTATCATATACTTTTACATTTTAGGCCAATAGAAACAGCACAGGATTCCTTTAACTAATTTTCTTCTGCATTACATTTATAAAGCCAGGGAGATCAGCATTGATATTTAGAGGATCCATGCTCAGCTCACACTGACTAGTGGTTACTATTAACAGTGCCATTAGAGTAGTGGAAAGTGTCTGAGATAGATAAACCCAAATTACTGAAAGTACCATCTTCCTATTGTTTTGTGGACTAGGTTGCAAATGGAATTTTACAGTTGAAATTTCTGTGCTGATGCCATTGCTACTGTTAGACTCTTCAATGATTTTTTTAACCCTGAGGTTTCAAATATTCAGGCAGATTATAGGTCAAGTGTGCCGATACATACTTTTAAGAAAGCAATATTTCCCTTGAGAATTACTCAGAACTCATAGTGAGCTTATATAAGACAGGCTATTTGGCTGGCCTCACCTAAGTGTTCGAGTATTTTTGATATTTATATTACAAATGTTGAGATCCACATGATCTCAGCCTTTTCAGTTTTTCTTTGCTGATCATATCAATTCCACTCCAAGGTTATTTTCATCACTATATATTCAATCTTCCTACTGGTGCTAAACCATATTTGTACTTTCTCTGCAGCTGTCAGCCTAACTAACGAGCTATTTTCATTTGCTTCAGAAGGCTCTCAATTTCCAATGCCTTATCCTTAACTATTAGCTAATTCTGCACAAAGATATCTGAAGATTAATTTGCAGAAGGTTAAATATACCAGTGTACTGATTAAATAAATATTAGATAGATGCTTTACAGTGTAATAACTTTAACAACAGATGATTTAGAAGCATATGAATAGAATAGCATTTCAGCTCTAAAGACAAGCACTTTAAAATATACAATGCTATATTTATGGGTCCTGTTTCTTCTCTCTTTCTGTACTGAATGGTATGACCCCTTTGAAAAAAGCAGTATATGGCCATACAAATAAAACTGTATTACAATACTAGGCATAAGGAGGCAGAATTGTGACCATTCTGAAAATCTGAATGAGTCAGTGATCTCAGAAAATGTTTAACTCAAGATCTTTAACATTATTTCCAGGTGGGTTTTTGGTTTGTTTTGCTTTTAAAAAACCAAGATTTTTAAAAAATCGCTATGAACAATTGTAACAGTCTCCCCCATTAGTGCTAAATTTGTTATTCTCATTCATCGTGCCTAAAGAACTTAAATTTTTTTATGCAAGCTTTATGAATAGTTACACTAACTAGTCTTAGGGAGAAGGCGGCTTATATCCCACAGCATAAAAGATCAAAATGCTTGATAGTAGAAATGGCTACTGTCAGGTAACTTCATTTCATGTCCCAGGGTAACTTTAAATGTTATTATTGTAGCCCCAATAGATTACTGAATTTTCAAGCTCTGTTGATGTGATATATAACTTCACAGTAAAATTCCGTTTAAAAGGAAAAAAAGAATGGATTATTTTGCTGTCTTTAATAAGACTACTATACTGCATGTTCTGAAAGCTATGAGAGAAGTGAAACTGCTCATGAGCACACCAGAGTAAATGTTCCAGTAGGAACCTTAAATGAATTTTAATCAAAAAATGTTTAATGTGACTAATCTTGAACATTTTTTCCCCTAGTGTCTCTAAAAGCTGATCTGGCAACACTATAATGGAGAACATTCAACACAGCTGACTGCATGAATCAGAAGATGCCCAGAAGCACCTACTCAGGGTTGGCAGTTTTCTTCCCAAAGCACCACTGGCCCACATCTCATTTGTGTCTGCCAGAACAGACCTGTCTCTAAAGGTATCTCAGGACTGACACTTGTTGCAGTTTTAAGTCTATCCATTTCATGTCACAGGATTGAAATAATCTGTAGAAGTCCACAAAAATTAATACCAATTGCAGCTACAGCTGGAAAAATAGATTTATTCTATGGAGTACATCTTTCACAGATGCCAATCTCTGTCACAGTGTTAATACTTGAAAATAAAATGCATAGAAATGCTCAGAAAAAACAACAGAATTACTTGCTTTACACCACATGTTAACTGATAACTATGAATTCTTGGGCGATGCCATCAAGTACTATCTGGCCACTATTTCTTCTCTTCTCCAAAAAAAAATATTTAATAATAAGGAAAAAAAAAAAGATCTTGAAGTATTCAGTACTAACTTTCTGGCTTTGGCTTTTTAATAAATTTATTACATTTTTCCCCTCTTCAAGTATCTCCACATTGCGATTACTGATTCCTTTGCTCCATGAAATAAGGTGGTCTGCCATGAAACAAGATTATACATTTAACAGCAGTGACAAAATACCATGAGATCAGTAGCCGCTTTCATAAATTTTCTCATATTAACTAGACAATGATTGTCAGCCCTACCATATGCGTGACATAACTTGCTGGAGCTCATCCCTCAGTTCAAGACAGGGCTAGAAACTGCCTATTGGTGGTTATCCCAGAACACCTGACATGAAATTTCACATCCTAATCTTACCTTACTGTAATTAATTCAAACATCCTTAATATTAAAATACTGACAGTTGAAGTTTAACACTCAATTTTTATGGAAACAAATAGTCTTTTATCCTTGGAGTCTATTCCAGCACCTCTAGAAACCAGAAGTCACCCTAAATAGATATAGCTGGCCATGTTCTAGGTCTCCTGTTCAGGCTAGGGATATACAATCTTACACTCTAATAACACACTGCTCAAGCTGCACTTTGTACTAGCAGATATCTAAACTGCTTCATCAGAAGTTGCAATCAGCAACTCCAACCTCGCAAATGTAAAAGTGGAGGCAGAAGGTGAAGTGGCCTTTCTTAGGCTGGTCGAAAGCCCAGTATCAGAAATTTCAGAACTACACAAATAGCCTCAGACTTAGTCTTGCATTTTATCTCACCACTCAAGTCATGGCTGATTTTATCAGGCCACAAAAACACATTTAACTATCTGTCCTTCCAGTGCTTTAGGAATCACAGGCTTTCCAGTAAGGGCAGAATGTTTAACTAACACACTGCTCACTGAGGGGCTTCTTAGAATTTTATAACAAATACTCTGTCTTCAGCTCCTGGTTTTCCTGCTCCTAGTCATGCCCTTCAGAGTACTGTAATTATCAGAGGATAATCAGTGCTTCTGGCTCTTTTGTCATAGAGCTGCATGGAGTTGTCTCCTTATGCTACGATAGAAGAAAAAAAAAATAATCTCATAAAACCGATTTGTTTAGTGGCAACTTGGTACTTGTAACCAACATTGAGTGTATCTAAGGTAGACTGACTCAAACAGCCTGAAAGAAGGGGGCAAAGGTAAAGATTTTTTGGCCAGAATCCAACCAGCAACAGCCGCTCCAAGTACTGGGAGAACTATACAACCTGGGATTTGTATACTCTTTGGCTAGCAAGAGTCAGAAGAGAGAGACACAGTCCAATCCTGGTGGCCACTATTATCTTCTTTGGAGGAAAATTACAGCTGACGGGAAGAAAAGCAATGGTATCTTATCTGCAAAAGGGACTGTTGGTTGATACTGACAATGTGATTAAATAGCTTTTTGAAGCTTCTAAGAAAGGGATGTAGTGCTTTGCAAGCAGGATACTTCACCACTCTAAAAATGTTGATCGAAAGACCTCCGGCTGCCCACTGTTCTTTCAATTATGGCCAAGATTCTAATTAACCATCGATGAGCTTACACTTGAGGAAAAGAAAGCAGGGGGTTGCCTTTAAGTATAAATGGACAAACCATAAAGATATGCAATGTAGAAATGCAAAGATACTTAGACAAAGAAACCAAAGAAACCATATTTACAGATTTACAAGGAAAGGCTCTTCCCTAAATCCTCAGCAGAACGTATTTGTCTGTGCTACAGCAGAGGAAGTCTGTCAGGAGACTGCAAGTACCTTAGGTCTCCATGTTAATCAGTCCATTATTTAACTGCAGGAACTTTTCTCCAAATCAAGCCAGCAGACGCTCTGTAATACCTAACCCATAATTCATCAAGCTCTTCATCTTTTAAGCCAAAACTTGTCCTCAAGCTCCACACACAATGGGGCATGAGCCAAGGCCACAAGCTGGGCACCTACACAATCCTTTTTTTATAAATATGAAGCAGAAATTCTCATGCAGCCTCCATACTCTGCAGAAGTTCATAAACACATAATAAATTAAATATAGAGAAAATTAGTCACCAATGAGACCACAATCCTGGACTCCCGCTTTCCAAGAAGGGTATCCATCATACTGAAGTAAAGGGAACTGTGATCTTATGCTGACTACACTCACGGTTATGCCTGCTCTAGCAAGTGTTCACAAAGCACCTTTTATCTGAAGGAAAAACTATCATCTAGAAATAGCATTATGAGATTCCAGCAGTGAATCAGGTTCAATTTTTTTCTTCATCCAGGAAATCTGTTTTGCCTCTCAACAGGATGCAGAATGTTGGAGCGTTTGCAAATCTAAGAATTATCTCATGTTTAATTATTTTAACCTTTTTCTGTCTTGAAGTGTTACTGCAATTCAGGTGAACAAAATAAATTTTCAAGATCTTAAAAAAAAGGGAGGAGGCACCTTTGGTGGGGGAAAGAAGGAAATATGCTTTTTGCAGTTGTACTCACATTGAAAAGGTGATGCAAGCTGATCCTGGCCCAGTCTTAGTGGTAATGAGCCCTCGGTGGACTGTTCTCCTGAAATCACTTTTTTTACTGGATAGTATTTGGGTTTGATCACATATTCCTGTGTTTGGCCATGATGAAGATTCATCATCAGTGTCTGAGATGAAAGGGGTATCATCCTGGTTTAGGAAAAAAAATAATTAGAAAAGACAGAATGATGCAAGACTGAACAAATTAGACTTAGAAACTACTGGTAAAAAATTAAATTCACCTGTACTCCAAGTTCTCAAAATATAGTTTGGGAAACTTACTAGCTTCCAATTAAGCACCTGATTTTACATGCATTTAGCATTTTCATTGTCTTGTCAGCTTAACAAACACCTAACAAATAAAGACTACAGGTATTAAATAACTTCCTTTTTGACATAGCAAGAGGACTATCATGGACAGCTCAGAAAACAGGGAGGAAGAGGAAAAAGTCCTCCTCAAAATCATGAGTTAGAACTCAACTTTGTTAGCACACAGAGCTTTCCAGACTAGTCAGAGAAGCAGCAGTGCATTCAAAACTCTCTCCATTTCTTATAACTGTCATTTCACACCAAGTATGTTAAGTAGAACCTAAACCCAGCTGACTTTCCCTCCTCTGTTCCCAGAAAACCTATTCCCTTCCTCACCATACCCCTCTCTACCCATAGAGCAGAGCACTGCTCCTCTTCCCCTTTTTCAGCCTGCCTCTCATCTCATCAGAAGGTCTGTCTGTGTTTCCCAACATCATGTTACTTTCCTCATCCACTTTCTCTTTGCCTGCACTATCAAACATCTCTGACAAATATCCCATAACCACACGGCTTCCTTTAACAGCAAAACTATTTCCCCTTCCTGTTAAATAAGATGATTCTTTCAAGCTCCCCGATTCTCTCGCCACCAATCCCAGTTCCTTAGTTGTACTGTTAGATTCCTCCCTAAGACCTCAGCTTCTCACTGCCCAAGACCTTGGCATCTTTCAACAGAAATTCCCTCCTCCCCCTCGCAAAAAAGATTGTATTTAGCCACCATCAGCAGTAGGAAACATTTCTTTACTAACAAATTGGCCTTCACTATTCCACAGTGCTACCCAGCAATAGCAAATCATGCAGCTCTCAGCCATGCGCAGTGAAACTGCACTGCTTTGGGGCCCTGGGCTGCAGAGTTCCACTGCCTAGCAAGTAATGGCACACCTTCAAGCAACAAACCTACTAATAGGAAGTCTTCAAGAAGTTGTAGCTAGTGTAGATCACACTACAAAAAAATGCATTCCTCAGGGAGTAGTATCAATCACTAACCTAATAACAGCGGCTACTAGGACTACACTGTCCTTTGCTCAAATGAAGGCATAAAGAGTGGGATGCTGTAATCCTCCCTCACTTTCTTCTCAACTAAGGGTCTGTAATAATTTCGGTCTGCGAAAGTGGAAAAATGAGAAAGTTACGGGATTTGTAACAACCATCCCTCAGAGAGCCACAGTTCTGCAGGGTAAATAACTGTCCTCTGAGAATAAAGCATGGGCCCTGTATCACAGAGGACTGCTGAGCAGCACTTCCCCACAGTGGTGAGACTGAAGAGTTTCAGCTGAGTGAGAAGTCAGATGATTATTGTATTGTTTTCCAACATGTGGAGCCTGAGCCAGCCCCTATCTCCAGAGCAATGCCTGATTCTTTAGTCATGTTATTCAAGGATGCTTAGTAACTGCTGTAGCCAATGGATTTGTGGTTAGAACAGACAATGGGGTTTTGTCCTACACAGATGCTCTTGTTAACTTGGATCAGCTTTAGAAAAAGTGCATTCATTAACAGAGACATTCTATGACTCCTACATACAACAGAAACTCCTCAGACTATCTCCAAGTCAAATTTTTCTAATACAGTGCTTACACAGTCTCATTATATTCAGTAAAAGTCCTTTCCCCAGATTAAGAGAGAACACTGTACTTTCTGTGTTGTCTTTAGGTTTCCTACCAGCAGATCAAAGAGAGGCTTCAGCGACATTGGAGGTCAGGCTCAGAATCCAACACAGTCTGATAAGAAGTATAGCCAGGAAGACCTCAGCCTGAGATAAAGCTGAAGTCACTGCCTTCCATACAGCTTACATATCAATTTCATTTCTTTGAAGAGTCACTGCAATCCTTCCTCCACAACCTGCATTTTCTGCAGATCTCATTTGATGCCTATGTATAAGGACATCCATTCCTGTACCTGGACATAAGAGAGTCTCTACTGAATTCTTCCCATATCATGTAGATGCAAGCCACTACAACAGCGGTCAAAATACTACAGAAATGGATACTACAGAAACCTATTAGAAGTTACACATATTTAAATTTAACGGTGTTATCTTCTTTGACTGGACACAGATGCTGCCATTTAAGTGCCTGTCTGTTTTCTGTTAAGACTATAACATTGCAAAGTGTTACCTTTAATATTGCCACATATCCAGCTACGCTGTAGCGCAATGCTGTCAACCTACAACATAGTCCATCATAACACTTGAAATTAAAACGAAATTTAAAAAAAAAAATCATTTAAAACCCCAAGAACACACCACGATATACCAAAGATAGGAATACTATACATTGAAGGCTGAAAGTTTTACCATCAAAATTTATAAAAAGTTGCCTCTTCCTTCCTTTTGAGGTATTGTAATTTTCTTCCATAATTTAGCTTGCATTAAGTATTAATGTTAATTAATTCTTGTTAAAGCAGTATAAAAGTAAGCTTTGTTTTGCAAGAGTGGTTTACTTGGTAGTACAAAGGAAATCTGCAGTCTTTACTCTAGGAACTCCAGTTCTTTAAAAGGAAAGACCTTCACCTGATGTGTGAGTTGTTAATCTTAGTTTCAATACAGAGTAAATCACCTATTCTTGTATCAAGGTGTATGTTTACAATAGTTGCATGAAACCAAAGTTAAGACTTGTCTAGACCCTTTTTCTTGCACATTTGCACCCAGTTTTGATGATCTTGGTGTATAACTACCAAAGATCTCGAGTACAGGCATGCACAGAAGTACTCCAAATGTTTAAAAGTTGCCCAATATCGGACACCCACTGCTAGTGTGGATGTGAGCTACTGGCAACAGGTTTTTGCTAGTCTGACTGGTCTTGCTCACCAGAAGCGCAGTTGCAGTAGGAGCTGATATGGTCAAACATCAAAGCATTTATGAGATCCTTCTGTTCTGACTGGGTTTTTGATATTCAAATTCTTCTCAACACAACCTAGTTCTTAAAGATGTTAGTTCATAATCAAAAGGATATTGCATTGCTAACTGAGATGCTGCATCTTCCACTAGAATCAAGGATACTCCTCTCACTATGTCATGGGAGCTGTATGAGACCAGGCACACAGCTCTATCAGCGGCTTGGGTATAGACGCTAGTGAAGGACCTGGGTTGTTTCTTCCTAGACCAGCACATAGGGGGTCCTTCAGTGCTGCAAGACTTCCAAGTAAGAAGATATGATTTCAAGTGGGCTCAGCAACACAGTGAGGCATGGATTTTTTTTTTCCTTGTATTGATCCCTGTGAAAAATCTTCAGAACTATCCCTTCTAATTGACCTCAGAAGAGAGAGGAGAGCCTGAGCCTCAGAGAGAAAGCAAGTAATATGTCAGCACTGAAAACAATACATACAAATTTAAGATGTCACAAGGAAACATTTCAGGCCTAGTTTGGTAACAAGCATCACCCCAGACCCTGCTGAGCCTTTGGAAATTATCTTAACAGCTCTACTAAAATGTATTCCCAGTCCTCTTAAAATCAGTGATTGTTATGACTGTTGGTGCCAGCTTGCCAGACATCCTTCCTACCAGCCCAGGAGCACTACTCCTTCTTTCTTTCCTGTAGTGTGGCCTCTGCCAAGTTCTGAAGGTCTGCCTTGAGCCCCTCATTCTGGTTCTGACTTTGCATGGGGACCCAGGTACTGTATCCACAGTCACATCACCTGCACATGGGGCCCTGGCACAAAACAAAAGCCAAGCCTGCTATTATGCTCAGATTCATTTAGCTGTCCCAAGGCAAACAGTTCAGGCAGTTTAGTCTTTGTTCAGAGTACACTAGAGTAGCAATGCTAGGCAGTGAATGGAGCATTTTCATCTATTCCTGGTGTTGGAATACCAAATTAATAAGTAAGCAGCAGGATAGAATGATTTCTTCACAACACTACTCAGGGTTCAAGGCCACTAGGAATACCTGGTGCTATCTTACTACCACAGCCCACAAGAAGATACTCAAAGTAGGTCACAGACACTCTAAACCAGGTTTTTATAATTTAAAACAAAAAACAAAAGGCATATTCATCAACTCATGGCCACTATACTTAAGAGATCAATAGTTATTATCTATTAATAGATCCATCCCTGGAAGCGTTCAAGGCCAGGTTGGACGGGGCTTTGAGCAACCTGATCTAGTGGAAGGTGTCCCTGCTCATGGCAGGGGGGTTGGAACTAGATGAGCTTTAGGGTCCCTTCCAACCCAAACCATTCTATGATTCTATGAATAACAACCATCACCACAACCAAAAGTATTTTATTGCTTCCCAACTTTAGCATGTTGCTTACTGCACATCTGAGCACCACACAACTCAGTGAAACCCTGGGCATTTTTGCAATACAAAACATTCAAGTACTACTAAAGCTCCCTGTAACACTAGTTAAGCAGATGCAATCATTAGTTCCAGTCTTGAAATTTTGCATGAAACAGCCAAGACTACACAAGATTTTTGCATTACACAGGCTACTAATTTATCTGGTACTTTGTAATTAGAAGGTCAAAACTGATATTAACTTAACAAACTTGACAAAAACTTCCCATTGCTGAAGTGTACACTAGGTAGACAAACAAATACCTAATTGCATTTTCAACAAACAATATGATAAATACTAATAAGGTTACAACAGCACTACAGAGGCAGAACAAACATTTGCAGCTAACTATCATGCAGAAGAAAGGTCTCTTGCTTGATAAAAGCAAACCAGGAATGCAATGTATCAGAGTAACTCTGGCAAGCAGAAAGGAGACCAGCAACATTTGGCATGAAAAGTACTGTCTAGACTAAATAAGAAAAGCCTGACTCAGGCTGCTTTCTTCATTTTATTTACTGTAAGTCTGATGCTCCCATGCTTGGCTCCTAGCTAGCAATACTTTGAAAAAAATAAATCTAAATTGCTAACACAATTGTTTTACACAAACCTACAAATTAATTCCTTCTTCACTATCTCCTCTCAAACCCACAGTGAACAGTCAAAAGGAGAAGAAAACCCAGCACTTTCTAAAACTGTGAGATAATGAAGAAAACGTGCAGGACGGTTCAAAAGGCATGAAAATAGAACTAAATCCCCCCCCCCCCCAAATTATTAAAATTCAGTTGATAGTTCAGCCTGACCTTTGCCAGCTGTTTCCCTCCTTACACTGCTTCTCTGATTTCTTTTTTAAACATATATGAAAAAGTTTAACTTCCCATCTGATGATGAACAGATGAGATTTCTTCAAAGCCCTTTATGTTATCATATCCAACATTAATCAGGCATGGCCTATTTCACAATCTCCTACCAATCACAAGAGATGAAAGAGAGGAAGTGTTCAAGCTTTTCTTCCTTTTCACCATTGCAAATACTCTGCACAAAACTGATTTTATGTACAAAGATGTATTTTTAACGCATATTTAAAAATGCCATCCCTGAAATATAGTACAAACACTGCAAAACAAGCACTGAGACCTGCCTGCCCTAGAATAACCAGGATTGCATTAGTATTTTCATTATAAACCTGCCTTGACTTTGTATCTTTGTGGTAGATATTTCCCCAGGCAAAAATTTGCAAAGATCATGGTTTGGATAGAACTAATTTGTTTTCAAACAATAGCTTCAAGTTATTAATTTTTAACTTTTTTACCCCTTTAAAAGGTTGTTATTTACATCACAGTCAAAATCTTATTTGATAATAATCAAGTTGATTTGATTTGTAAAGGAAGTAGTATTACAAATCTTAATAAAGATATTTAATCTATACCAAGATAAAAAAGGGTAAACAGGGAATCAAAATTGCTTATAAAGTTTCCCACAGAAATGTAAACAATTAACTTTTACCCACAACTACCAGTTTTTCCCAATTTAAATATAATTTCTGTGGTAAAATCCTTGTTGAAGACATTTTCAGGGATTATCTGCTCTTAAGTGTTTGCTAATAAAGCTAGGCCTGTATTTGCAGACTCAACTGAATGCTCATTGGTTAGAATCCTTTTGGCAGCATAAACTGGTGTAATGGCTGAACTAAAGCTCTGTAAAAAGTGTTTTCAAACTAAGCGCAACTATGACTCTATTGATTCATTCCGTCTTCCACATACAACACAAACTAAAATGTGCGGATCATGAACATTCTTCCAGGTTTCTAAAGAGAAGAAACACCCTGAGTTTTCCAGAATCACAAGCAATAATTCATTTCCTAGATGTCAAAAAAAACAGAAAAAGGTCTTAAGGCAGAAGAAATGTATCTGTTGGCTAAATATTCAGATACAGAGCAAAAATACAGATGGTCAGTCACACAACCTGATGGAAGCTATAGTTCCTGCAAGTTATGCAACAGCAGATAAGAACTTCTCATAAAATAGAGCATTTAAATAATAAATTTAAAGAATACTCCTTCTGAAAATGAATGGAATTATATAAATGGTAATTCTATTAGTGAGAAAAAGGAAAGGTTGTTTCTAGATCTTTTCATTAGAATGAGAACAAAGTTTGTTCCATCCCGCTCCCAAAGTTCCATCAAAATACAACTGATGCAAATTTAAAAAAAAAAGTCTTCTTAGAGTATTAAGTCTTAACTATCCTCAAAGTAAACCAACACTTAAGGAAACAGTATGCATGAAGGCTAGGAAAATCCAATACGAGACAGTGATGAATAAGGAACAGACATAAGTCTGTAGTATCACAGTAACAGCAACTCACAAACTTCCCTTTTCACCACGCACCAAATGAACAACTAGAAGCTACAAATTATTCATTATCTTATGCATACCTTCACTAACGCTTAACCAGTGAAGCTCTTCACAAATCCAGATTAATTAATTTGACATCCAGATTATTTTATACAGGTTTTCAGCCATACATACACTGTCAACTTGTCAGGCACCTCTTACCAGCAAAGTTGAAGGAAGAAAAAAGAAAAAGAAAAAAAGAAAAAAGCCCCAAATAAAAACCCTAGGTGTGTTGCTGACTTGTTCTTGTTGACCTGCTTTTGTTGATTTTGGTTTGTTGGTTCCCCCCCCCCAAGGACTTTTGGAAATCAGGGACAGTATCAAACTCATGAATAATACAGCTTTTCAAAGAGTAGCTGTCAATGTCATAAATATTTGCATTAAAAGTTTGACCTTCAGGCATTCATTATGTTGCAACAGTAAGTCAAGGTGAAATTCACTACTTAGCAGCAAACTTACTTAACCAGAGCACTGAGCAAGTTCAATACATAATCTTTAGTGAATTAACATATGATATCCCTTCCCTGTTTCACATTACATGTTCTACAGAAAAATAATTTTTGTTTTCATAGGGCTAGTGGCATGTTATTGAATATTACACTGACACTGTGTAATAAAAAAATTACTTTGATAAAGACACATTAACTAGTAATAATTTCTAACCTGTTCACCCATGAGACAGACTTTGGTATTAGAAAAGTATGCTGAGATGACAATTAAAAATAGAAACATAAACTCCCACGATAGATATTATATGATAAAGGCAAATGAGCACAGCTGCTGCAAAGCAAAACCATGCATTACTAATCTACTCAAATTCTTGAGCATGTTAAACAAAACAGCAAAGAGCCCAGTTGGTTGATACAATTTATCTGAAATTCGAAAAAGACTTTGAAGACTTTCCTTACAAGAGGCTACTAAAAACCCCTAAATTATAAAACAGTGTTGCAAGCTTAAAATGGGCAAAGATACAGAACAGATAGACTTTCTTTTCCTGGACATATATTAATTATAGTATGTCCTTTTGAAGTCTACCAACACATACATGGTTTGGAAATACTTCAGTTAAATAAGTAACTTAAAAGTATATGAAATTGTTACAGTAATTCAGAAAACCCTCAAATCTAATTTGGTCTTCCAGACTAGCAAGCATATATTTACACAAGGTAAATTCATTCTGAGAATACATTTATGGCCTCGTCTGAATTAAGCAAAAGTCTGCCATTTAGGAATCTAATAACTAAATAATAGTAAATATGCCAGTAAATAACATAAAACCTTGGTCTACCCTTGAGATTCTGATAGGTTAAGTCATGATGATGGAAAAAATAAATGCAATGAGCAAGTAACTACACCATCAAGGTTTTTTGTAGATGCAGATGGATTAGCAAAAATATTTTGTCACTACAGCTTGTTATGTCTAGGAAATGTTTTACAAGTATGACCTTGCTGGTATAAGCAGAGCTTCTCAGAAAGGGTCAGAAATAGGGAATACATCACAGGTTTATAACCTGTTTATAAATTAGACATGTACAAGTAGGAAAAAGCACAAAACCCTCAAGGCAATTAATAGTGACTAGACAGGAAGAGAGGACTCTGAGTAACTGGACTGTAGATAAAAATCGAGCATTGTTGAACATGACAGTGTGCATCAGAAGCAACCAGAACTTGTCACACACGTTACTGATGTCTACGCTGACTGCAGCCAACCAAACGAGAGACTCTAGTGTCAGTCTGGTGAAAGTTTCCAGAGTACAAAATTGGATTACAAGATAAAACTCAAAGCAGTACTGAGTGTAAAGAGCTGAGGGAAAATAACAAGGAAGACTTTTAAAGGCACTCACACCCACAAAGCTAAAAAAGAGTCTGTGAAGTGCCCAGGCAGGGAAAAGCCAGACTCTGTTCAGTTCAAGAGAAAATTCTTTAGGGAACGTATGACAAAGATACAAAATAACCCTTAATTCAGAATGAAATGCAATAAATTCTAGACCGAAAACAAAATACTTTTCCCACATACTGCATAATCTCTTTATGGAAAAAACTATCACAAGATATGATGGATCATAATTGCTTCCAAGGATGCCAATGTAAATAGATGATGAGCACACCTCAAATTCAATTATGAGATCACAGAAGAAAACTCAGAAATCCCTATGCTTAAGGATATCAGTTTCCTACATAATAAACAATGTAAACAAACCTTAATTTTCTCCTTGTAAGGAAATGCCAACAAGTGTGCGAGTCAGAGCACTTTATCCCTCTGTAATACACACTGATTTTGTACATAAGCAACTACTAGCAGATGTAGTATGATATTGACTTTGCCCCAGTATTATACACAGAAAGTGCCATGTGCTCATTATATGAGAACAAACTATGTCTTCATGTGTTTGAATGGGGAGATGATTATTGCGCCATAACCATCTTAACCATATTTCCTGAAGGCTTTCTAAATTTACTTGACAAGAAGCATAGTACTTTACGACAGGCAAGCCCAGAAAATTTCAAGATTAAATCCAGACTCCACCTTCAGTATGTGTATTTCTCAGCAGAAGCTCTTTTTGCTATACTAATTCAGCAGCAAGAAGCTCTGACAGACTGTACTGGCTAGAAGATACACTCCCTAAAGCACCCCAGGGACTGATCTTACTAAATTACGCCACAGAATTTAGCAATCCTAAAGATGGAGAGTCAGGAAAAAAAAGCAAAACCCCAAAAGTTTATCCAAGCTCTCCTCCACAGCAGCCACCTAAATTCAAGTGATGCAACAACAGCATGCTCCCTGCCACATTTGGGAAGTCTGGAAGTGATGCAAGACAAAAACAGAAGTACATGTTGTGCTGTACCCCTGATGGTGAAAAGGTAAGTGGTGAAAAGTTTTGGAGGTAGAAATAATATTTGTATTAGGCCAAATCTAAACTTTCAAATGTACAACTACTTTCTTAGCTGAACTAGATAAACAACTCATATGACCTATTTTTTTCATACCACAAAATTGAGTAATGAAGATTATCCTTTGGTTTAAATCATCACAAAAATTGAACATTTCCATTTGCAGGCAGAACCAGGAAAAGGGGGGGACAAGAGCAAGCAGTTACACTTATCAGGAGTCTAACTTCGGGGGTCAGGAGCTTCCAAAGCCTCATGACATAAATCTACCAATAGTCTGAACATAACATCACACAACATTTTCTAAGTAATTAAGGTAGTAAATTCATGCAGTATCAGAGGACAGCAATTTTCAGAAATTATTAGTGAGTTTTAGTTGTTTCTTGGAATTCAGTCATATAACTTTTTGTTCATTAAAAATGCATATATATGATGCAGTATGTTTTCATCATCATGGATTTTCAGAAAAATAACATCCAGGGAAATTGTGTGTTTGTGCCTACATGGTATAATGTCTTAAAAAGATAAATAGAAGGTAGTTCTAATCCTGTTTGTGTCAGTACAAGATCCCTGATGTAGAAAGATCACTACAGCAGAGCTAAAGAACCAACTAAAGCTAACGGAACTAATAAAGCATTTGTTCACTGTCATGACCCTGGGAAATTCCTCTGCAGAAAGAACCTTGACAAAGAACCTTGACAACAGATTAACAAAAGCCAACATGCTTTATTTATACTTCTATTGGAGATACCAAAAAAAATAATTAAACCCCCACCAAAACACTATTTATCAGCTTATCAGCTTTTTTAATAATGGAGACCAGATGTAGCTGATTTTACTACATGACTAGTTGCTTTAAGGCTTAACAGGAGCAGCAGTATGAGTAGTATTTAGGAGTATCCCTACCGGCTTAGTGCCCCAGATTCTGGAGAGGTACAATATATACATTTTAACTTCAGACAAGAGAAGAAGAAAAAATAAATTTACTACATCAATACTAACACTTGGCATATATATAGATCACTAAAACGTTTCATACAGCAAGCAAATCTAAAAACATCACGCAAAGAATCTTGATTTAAAAAAGGCTGTCTTTTTCTCATTTACTCACTTAATCCTACTAGAAAAAGATGGGTTGCTTGAAAACTGAGTGTTAAAATAATCTTTTAGAAAGCAAACCCAGATAATATAAAGACAGTAACATTTTTGTCCAAGGAAGGTTCATGATTTTCAGCAAAAATTACAGTGCTAAAAATGAGCACAGATTGCAACTGAACAGTGACTCAGCATTCCACTGCTAATGAGCCTAACAAATGTTATAATTAATATTATAATGATGCACTGTTGCTATTTCTGAAATAGGTAGAAGGTAAGCTTACCTAGTGGACTGAGGTCAATGACGAACACTAAACTGTTTGAGGTCTCAATTTTACTACTGATCTTGCTATACAAGAGCAATACAGTTTACTCCAGAGAGAGAGGTTATCATAAAAAGGTTAGAATAGGCACACATGTTTTTCTCCTCTCCACTTCTATATCTGTAAAACAATGATCTACATCACAGCATCACAAAGATGCTGCAAATTATTTAACAATGAAAGGTTTTAAGACTGTACAGTCCTCGGTACACATACAAAAGAATACCAAAACAGTTAAATCAGTTTTAATATGATCTGGTTTCCCAGAAGCTAGCATAAAATCCTGATTTCACTGAATTAAACACCAGAACTGTGATTTATTTCATTGCTGGCCATGGTTTCATCCCAGGACTTTGCTACTTGTCAAACATAGCTTTGCACCTTTGGACTTAAAACCCGTAGATGCTACATTCAGCAGCCTTTACCCTGCCTTCAAATGCCGAAGTAGAGATTCCTCTTGGTTCCTAGCTCTACTTCCTGAAACCCACATTTGTCACCCTGGAAGGCAGTGAAATGCAAACAAACTTAAAGAACACCATATCCCTGACTTCAGCCCACGATCATCACAGGGATAAAGTATGTGAAAGATCTAATTACTTAAAAAAATAAGTCCAACTACAGTTCAATTCAGCTTGCAAGAAAGCATCTATGAAGAATTTCTGACATACGGCTGAACCAACAATGTCTGGAAGAACTTGGATCTCCTATTCCAAACCACTTTGCCTACTTTAAAAAAAATAAAAATACTGTGACCAAAAGCCCAGACTGCATTCCAGAGGTCTAGGAATAGCTTGTTTTCCTATTTGCAGTTGGTAAATTTGAAGTCTGTAAGGCATTCCTCTGGTTTTTAAGGATGTCTCCAATTTCTCCTCAAAAATTCACTTTGCTTCTTTCTCTACATGTAAAATTTTGCTTTCCCTAGAACTATAAGCTTTATTATAAGAAATATTTTTCAGAATATATTTTGAGAAAATGCAGTTGCTATGCATCCCTTCTTTCTGATACTGTCCCAGTCTTGGTTTTGGTACAATATAATACGCATGTATTCTAAGTTGCTGAAGTTTGTGACTTACAGGTTCGTGTTATACACAGGCATAACAGTAAACCACATTTCACAGTACTTAAATTTTTTTTTCCCCTGTTGCATAAGGGATTTCTTTTAAACATAAGCTCAATACTGTCATTCCAACAAGTCTAAACTATAAAAAGGACAGGTTATAAGGTGTTTGAAATTACATCCTTAGGGCTCAATTTGGAAGCTTCTCTTCACATTCTTTTGATTTGTGTGTTTCGTTATTGAAATGTCCGCTAGAGTTCTTTTTCTTTCCTCATTAATGACTTCAAAGAAATACATGCTTGAACTCCTAAATATATTAAAATCATTTAAATTATCTTAAAACACCCAGTGACTGCTCAGCACACCAGAAAAAGCAGACTGTGCTTCTGGAAATAACATACTATTTAGTGAACTGCACACACAATCTATTAAAAAATAAACACATCTAATTAAGAGAATACCATCAATACATATACATATAGTTTGAGTTTGTTAAAGCTGCTAAAGCACCACAGTAACCTAGAAACGTAACAATAAATTTTAAGAACTCCTGTAAGTACCTAATTTTTTTTTTTAATTTTTACTTTTAAAAATGTTTTCATGGCATACCATTCATGCTCTTTATTTCCAGGGGGAAAGAAATAAAAGAAAAAAAGCAAGCATTTATGCACCTTCCACAATGAAACAATTCAGATGTGCAATAGAAATCTACAAACTCATCAGTTTATGGTATCATTTTAACTAGCATCTGATATATCAACATTTGTTAACTTAATGGAAAACAAGAATTTAAGTACAGCATTTCCCTCTACAGGAATGAGTTCTATTACAGAGTTTTTGAAAATTAAAACAGGATTTCAATTTTCACAGAACTGAAAAAACATCCTCAATGTAACTGTACTTTGGGCTGTAAAGAAAAAAAAAGACAAAACTATTCTGTTACTAAAACAGATACCTTGTTATAAACCAAATCAAAATTTGTATTTTCAGTCAAACGACTGACAGTGACAACTTACTGCCAAAACCAGCACAAAACTGATTGGTCACAATATTTGCATAGGTTAATACATGTTGAACCACAAGACAGATCAAACAACCTTATGCACATACTAAAACATATACATCTTGCAACCAAAATTTACTGAGATTATTTTTCATGGTAGAAATATAAGCAAAATAACTCAGTACCATCTCAGCACCACTGATAAAAGACTTGTATTTTGAAAACAAACTATTCTGTGGTGCCAGCTGGTTTGTGAATTACACATCTTCAGCAGCCCAGCAGAACTTGTTCCTCTGAACTTTTGGAAACTGGCATTCCTGCCAAACAGACCTTTTTGAGGCTTGTGTTTAGCCCCACATCCAAACAGCCTGTAGAAACTCTGCAGTCCTTGGTTCTACATGAAGCAAATCCACCTCTAACTTAGTAAAGCAAAAAGGATTTCAGAAAGCTGTGGATACTACTGTGCAACTGATGTTACACATTTCCAGGTCACTTTGCTACCTTGAATCTTGATGATACTGAGCACATTCTTCCCGTTTCCAGCACCTAAACATTCCTGTAATTGCCTGGTATTTCTTGACACTTTTTCAGTCCTTTGGCAGGCCTTGCTGCTCAGTATTACTTTTAGAAACTCCAGCAATAAATACCGTAGGTACTTAACCTTACACACCATTTAATGATGAGAAGGCATAGCTCTTTGGAACCCCTGGGCTTAACACACTACTGTTGAACAAAGAGTGAAAGATGGAGCTGTCACTGCTCATCTCCAGTTCTTTAAACACTGCTTTGGGCTTAGCTTGTTCAAATGCCTTCGTCCTCTCTTGTCAGATCCAGGTTTATAGGTACACTTGATCAGATACAACACGAGCAATGAGCAAACACTGTAAGCTCCACTATGCACACCCACAGGCAACAGGTTTGAGTGATGAAGGCCCTGGTTCTGCCTTTTCAGCTGACTAGAGGATACAGAAATCCTGCAGTCTCTCCTCGGTACTTGCTGTCCAGGCACCCTGCCATCTTGAGATTGGTTCCCATTCTTCTGCACGAAATGGCTGAACCATGCATAGGTGCTTTCTAAATCTGCAGCCAGCCTTCCAGGGGCGATATATAAATTTGGATTGCTGTAATACTCCACTTCCTTCCTGTAACAATCAGCAATGTGCAGATACCGTGCGCATCCTACCCACAGAGATGGTTTGCCCAAGTACCTCTGCTGAGAATAATGATGGGTACTGATACAGTTACTAGGCAGATGATGATCCTGTGATGCCAATATTAACTTCACAACTGAACAAACTGAGGGGAGGGAATGAGACACAAGGTCGGGAGAAAAAAAAAAAAAAGAACAAATCCCCCACATGGGAGCCACAGTATACCTATGTTACTGGGTCTAGGATGGTCATGAGCAGAACTGACTGGCAGGCCTTTTATAACCCTTTTATAACACTTTCAGGCTGCTGCTTTGTTTATGAGAAAAAGCTCTATATAAGCTAACTTCTTTATATATGGAGATAGAAACTGTTGTAGTGGAGAGGCTTGTTTTCACAATTAAAACAATCTAGTTATACAAAAATATCATCTCCTGTACATACTTGTTCTTAAAGAACAGCTTCTTTCCAGTTCAGCTTAACTCTTGATGCAGCACAAATGCACTTAACACTTAGCCAAGAAATATCCCAAGTATCTTCCTTGACAGAACTGAAGACAAAAATCCACAGGCACCTGAAAAAATACCCAATTTCAGCAGTACAGGACATGCAGCAATTACCTACTAAAATTAAAATTGATCAGCTGGATGTTAAGAATATTTTGACTTTAAAAGTAATTTTAAAGTTTTCTGCATTCTGTTCTGTAGCTTACTCTGCATGAGCTGCTGCAGTTCTTAGCACTGTTCTCTGCTGTATGAGGCTCTGCAGTTTCACGGTCCCAAGTACTTTATTATTAATTGTGAAATAATGCATAAATGCATGATAAAAAAAGAACAATAATTTAAAACAACATACTAAAGGGTAAAAATTGGGCTGCACTTCCAGCCATAACTATTTTTCCTGCCCACTGATCACTTGAGCTCTTAACTACAGTTCCTATGAACTCCAGAAGTTTATGTATGAAACTGGCACACACTGAACTGCATGCAAACTGCAATAATTTCATTTTACTAAATTCTAAATAAATTTAGAAAACAATTAATTACAATAAATATAGAGCACAACAATGACAATTTATTTAAACCACACAGGATAGGGTTTTTTTGGTTTGGTTCCTTCCTCCCAATAACATAAGAGGGATGAAAGAGAAGCAAGAAAGAACAGAAGAGCCAAGAGCTGACACTTGAATTTTGTATTAGAGTCACATATTACTTCTTCAATTCTCTTTAACAAGTTTGACAATTGAAATTATATATTTTCAGAAGACAATCACTGTAATTCATAGTTTAACTGAATCTAAAACTATTTACCTAGTTAGACAACCACAGTCAAAGCCAGCTATGGCTTCTCATAGCATGTGTTTAAGGGTACAGCTGAAAGAGCAGTTCTGAAAGCTTGTGCCAAGCATGTTAAAAGTCTCCAAAAATAAGTCTTTTCTAGCAAGCACTATCATGTTAAGAAGCTAAAGATTTTAAGAACACATACATACTGTTTTCTATAGAGTTAGAAATGTCTTCAAACTATTTGCAATTACTGTAACTGCATTATACTCTGTGTACCAGGAGGATGTTGAATTAGAATAGCAACTACTTCTGATATGAGTCACTAGCATTTTAGAATTTCATTAATATTATCAAGAGACACAAACTTAGTAAAGCCACATCAAGTTCAACATGTCAAGCAACTTGACGACTATTATGCACAGAGCTTATAATCTACCCCTCTCAGCATCAAAAGGAACTTTGACTTTGAACTGTACTTGTAGGAAGAGAAACATTTAACAAGCTTTCCCACAGAATTCTCTATCTACAGCAGTAGAGCCACCACACACTGAACAGAAAGAAACGTGTGGCAATCACTAGCTTTTATTGCCTCTTTGGTTTCATTCTTTTAGGCTGGAGGAATCTCCCCCCCACCACCTTTCTCTTAAAAGAGAAAATAACAGACTATTCAAGTATTTTTTTAAATGCCACGATCAAAGTAAAATGGTAATGTGCACCTTTTTTGTGTTAGAGATGCATTGTCTACAGTATAATCTAACAAACTGAAAGTTATGTCTACTAAAGGCTACACCTCTAAGCCCAGGTACACGATTCTTGCAGCATTCAGAACATGTTTTGTAAGATACATGGAGAAGAATCTTTTGACTTAAAAGACTAAAGCCAAAACTTGGCACACTTGGTCTTGTTTCAAGAAGGAAACTTTCTTTTGCCAGACTTGAAAAGGAGTTGATTTTAACATTTCCAGTTTGGAAGAGAAAAAAAGATTCTATTTATGATCACATAACTTAAAAAAAAGTCAAACACAGAAAGCCAAGCAAACAGCAGCTTTATGTTTTAAAACTCTAACATATCTTAATGAGGATGAATACTTTGCCCATTTAAAGAAAATTAAATTAATTGAAAATGTTGTAGAGTGCCCATGAAGCATGACATTGTCAAGAAGGGAGCACAGCCAATGAAAGCAAATGTTCATTTTAAGTTAAGAATCATCTGCTAGTTTCCATAGCTACTTTTTAAACAATTGTAAGCTCTATCACTTCTTAGAAAAATCTTGCTTACTACGAATAACTTTAAAATGGCTGTTCTCAGAAAAAGTTACTTGAAAACATTTACAAAAAAAGTACAATAATTAACAGTGGCTGCTCTTTTAAACTTTTTAAAAAGACAAACAGGCAGTGTTAAAATGCAAACAAGCAGCAGACAATATTTACCTTTTTCATAATATTATTACTAGCAATACAGTGTAAGCCTTTAGATACCTCAACCAGGATTCCAATCTTGCGATGTGAAACACTTCAAAAATACACAGCAAGACAGAAATTACAGTGCAAAGACCATACAGGCCAAATACACACTGCAAGAAGTAAGAATGAAGGAAGAGGAGCTCCAAGAGAGGAACAGACTTCTCAAAGTGAAAAATTGTCACCAGACCTCCCCAGGTCATTTTTATAAATAATTTGTTTCATTTTCAACAATGACAATGCAAAACAAGTAAATATCAATTAAGCAGATCAGATAACAGCTATAACATCTCATCCTTGGTATGAATAAACTATGCATCATGTAGAAAAAGCAGCTGCAGTTCATGTTACATGACAACATCCTGCTACCCTGTACAGAGCAACCTAGATGGTGTGTAAATTAAAGGAACTCTAGGTCTCCATCTTTACTTGTCAGGCCTTGCTAGATCTTATCCTTGGATAAAGTTAAACCACTCATTACAGAAGCTATATAGTGTTTACATAGTTATGCTGTTTCACTTCATATTCCGCCAGAGAAACCAGTAGGCTGAAGTTTAACCCCTATGACATCTCCGAGGAGCTTTGCCATAAAGCATGCAAGCATTTCAGGGAAAAAATACAGTCCTAACAGTGAGCCCAGTACTTTCCTCTCACTTGGTTGAGGGACTCCATATGCAGGTGGAGTTAAGAGCGCTAATAGCACAGCACTCAAGAAGAAATGGCCAAGTCCACACAAAACAGTTCTCCAAAGTTGTGTTAAGTGCCTGGACACAAAATGGCAGGAAGACTATGAAAAAAAGTGCCTGTGTCCTCTTCCTTTAAGACCCTGATCAGCCACAGCAGCCAGAAATAAAACTTGTCTGCCCTCCAGTAAAATGGCATCCCAGCTACAGAAATAGGAAGCCATGAAGAGTTTGTGTCTCCCTTCTCCAATGGGAACCTGGAAAAGGGGTGAAATGCCATCCCTCCAAACAGACTAGCTATTACAGAAAGGACTGACAGACTGACTACTCTGCAATCACCCTCAAATGATGTCCTTACCAGGCACATTGCATACAGAATTAGCAGTTCCTCTCTACTCTTTCAATAACAGAAGAATTTGGCAATGAGGAGGAAAGGAGGGGGAAAGTGGAAAAAAAAAAAAAAGAAAATCACTGAATTTATACACCTATTTTTCCTTTTACAACCTCATTCTCTTCAGTCTTCATCACCTGAATTCCCATTAGAAATGTTCCGAGTGTACAGCTGTGGGTTACATCTCTTTCTAATCTCACTTCCAGAAGCACATCAAAAGACAATCCAATTTAGGAATTCACTGGATTTCTAAACAGTCCATAAAAAAAAATAATTATAGATACAGCCCTCCAGGGTGCAACAGAAGGAAAATACTTCAGGATGCAAAACATACTCTGCAGTGAAAAGCTGCTGCAACAGTGAAAGCGGGGATGAGGGGGAGTTGGCTTCTTGTTAAGGATCTGCATGTGTGCAACAGCTGGAATTCTCAAACAGGCATTATATAACAACAACAAAAGCTGTTCAAAGTAGTAAGGAGGCACAGCTGGGACTGCGGTGACCAGCAGTTGTCCTCCACTGTAGAGCTTCAAGGTTCTAGTGCAGGAAGCAAGAGAGACACCAGAGCTTTTGCTCCAGTAAATAAATACATAAATATAATAATATGTATTTCTGCTTCACCATAATTATTAACTTGACAGTGACATCAATTCCACAACCATCCTTGCTCACCACACAGAAACCATACCAAAGCAGTAATCAGAGTATTCATCAATTGTACAGGGTTTACATCTGATTGCTACCTTTTCCTCTGTATGTATAGCATATACAGGCTATAAAATGTAAAATGGTCTGAAGAGCTCTCCCAATGTAAAACCTATACAAAGATAAGTAAGTTTAACTTTATGCTCCCAAAACCAGTCACATTCTAAAAGTACTTAAAGCTAAAGGGATTCTAGACTCAGCTATCACTGTCCAGAGGCAATCACTGATGATGATTACCAAAGTATTAACTTTGCTTCCAGGTGATCTGGGAGTGTAGTTCAGAAAGAAGTTGAGCAGCATCCTGGGGGTGTATGGAATCACAGTGAGACTTTTTCAAAATAATGTAAATATATTAAGATTGTAAATTTTCTACCTATGAAGCTGATGTAAAGACAGGAGTACTGCCTACAGCCTCTAAGTTTAGATCTTGACAACTGTTTCCTGTACCACAACTTTGATTAGACTAATTCTTAAGAACTTAACATTCTCTGTGTTATAAAAATATTTTGGAATCATGTATATTATACCGAGACATTTCCTTTTTCTGTCTTATCATGACCTTAGCTATTGAAAGGACAAGGGGTAAAGGTTTTAAACTGAAAGAGGGACATAAGGAAGAAATCCTTTACTGTGAGGGTGGTGAGACACTGGAACAGTTTGCCCAGATACGTTGTGGCTGCCCCCTCCCTGGAAGTGTTCAAGGCCAGGTTGCACGGGGCTTTGAGCAACCTGGTCTAGAGGAAGGTGTCCCTGCCCATGGCAGGGGGGTTGGACTAGATGATCTTTAAGGTCCCTTCTGACCCAAACCATTCTGTGATTCTATGAAAGTGCCAAATGACAGCACATTTGCCTCTTGCTCTAAAAACTTGACACTTTTTGCTAACAGTTTGCACAAACAAGGTGCCAGAGAAGTCAACAGTTTCAGTGCATGGCTCAGAAAATGGTGTAAACATAGGGGACTTCAGAGTTATCAGAAACTGGAACAGAGAAAGCTCTATGGAAGACACAACTCCATTTAAAGCTCAATGGAACTAGGTTGATGGCACTTACAAATATCATAGGAGAATTTTTAAATTGGACACTGTGAAAGAAAGTATACAGTTCTGAATGATGCAGTCACACTCTTAGTGAAGTCAGCGCACTCAAGTAAAGAACAAAGCAAAAGTTGGTAACATTTAAACAGGTAACAGTGAGAAACAGAAGAACCTGTATGCTTTTGAAACAGTATGCTTTTTAGCAGAGAAGGCAAGCAAATCAGAAGTACCTGTGATTCTACATGAAACATCACAAGTTCAAGAAATAGAAGGGAGAAAGAATGACCAGCTTTATACCGACTTAGTAGGAAGGAATCATTCCTACCTTGGGAAAGGAAAACTAATGGGAGGATTGGGAAAAATCCATGGAATATTCTGGATATGAAACAGACCACCTGGTGGAAGAGTGATGCTACTTCTCGAGGAATAGCCTGTCAAGTTAGATCAGCAAATTGACCATGTCAATCACTAACAGGACATCTCTGTGTACTAATTTCAATGCAAAGTAGAGGAAACATAGCATTAGGACTATATTACTAGCTGCCTAAGATGGTTACAGCTACCATATCACTGAAGCTACAAAGAAAACAATAGTAATACGAAATTTCAGTTACCCCCAAACAACAGCACAACAGTAAACCAAATTTTTAGATGTGATTAACAACATCTTCATAGATCAGCTCATCAGGAATGGAGAAGAAGAGAATAAAATCTTGTTTTGGCCTAATCTGCGTACAGGATCCAACTGTACACTGAAGAGATGCTGCATCAGTGAGCAAAACTTAAGATTTAACATCCTTGAACGGGGAACAAAAGATGCACTACAGCATTTCATAGTTTCAAAACAGGAGAATGAACATAAAATGGAAGCTAGTTGAAAAAAGTTAGAGCTGAAAGCCTGTCCAAAAGTCTCTAGACCCAATTAAGCAATGTATTAAAGGAACACACAGAGAAGAAAAGACCAAAGAAAGTCTCAATTAATTCTTCCCATCTGTGTTCATCATGAAGGAGCTTAGAAAGGTTCCTATGCCTTTCTCTATGAAGGATTCTCAGAATCTGTTTCAAACTGAAGGACAGAGAAGATGACAGAACAGACAGTCAACACCAAGAGGTCATTAGACCAGACAATTCTCATCCAAAACTTCTAAAAGTTAACCAAGATTCTACCTGTCTACTACACAGTACTCTGGGCACAACAGAGCCCAATAAAGAACACAGTAACTTTCATCCAAAACCAAAAAATAATTAGATGGGGCTTAACTTGCCTTACCACTGATATGGAACATGGTTTTGGTGCAGTTTGTTACAATCCATGCACAGTGTCTGGAGAGGTGAATCAAACACAGTCTGCTCCTGGAGACTGACTGCAATTTTGACTGAGCTGTTTTATGTCTTACTGTAATGAAGGTTGTCTGTGTTGGCTTCCTAACATAGCTGAGTCATGGCTGAATGATAGGGCAGAGATGGAGGACTCTCCTACACACATTTCGTTGATCTTCCATCACACTAAATATGCAATTAGTAGAGGAAATTGTACAACAGGAGAGCCAGGCAACAATTGCCCTGATATTACTCCAACAAAGACCACCGTTTTCTTGCACCAAACCTTTACTCAGAAAGTGGTGTTACATAGCCACATAAAACCAGAAGCCAACTGGATGTTGCCATCACACAGATTATCTTCCTTCTCCTGTCTGGAGTAAGCTCTGTCTTCTGATCCGAGTTGGCTCCCTATAATTTAAGTCTCTATCAAAAAAAGATTCTATTTCTGAGAATCCTTTTCCTGTCAAAGATACTAATGAAAACACTGAACATCCTGTAACACCTGTGAGACCTTCACTTCACTAGATGATAGCTCAAGTGTGGATAAAACAAGATGTTCATGCAAAGGTAGGCTTCATCATCTCAGGAATGTCAATAATCTGAAGCGTGGGACACTGCAGTTAAATCTCATGAATGTCTTGCATGGTGGTGCAATGGTGATACTTCATATTTTCAAAATTCTTTCCCAGATATCTCTGCTCTTCTGGTGGACAGAAGTCAATAAATATACTGCTGAGAGTTCACTGCATATGCACAGTACTTAGCATGACCAGATGCTATCTAGCTCCAGTCCATTGAAAGGAGTCTCTGTTGAACTCTCAACATAACTAAACAGCCCCGAAGATTTCAACCAAAACAGGAGTGGTAAAAATCACAAATGTTCACATCCAAAAGGACTTAAAAACAAGTCAGTAACAACAGACTGGACTTTGTCCATCAAAACACCAAAGGCTTCCCCCAAGGCAGTTTGCCATTCCCATCTATCTACTTCTCATACCACTGTGAACTAACAGGATCTATTAAATGACTAGCCTACTTTGTAACAAATTCATATTTTTCTACCTTTCACACCATACTTAAGTAAGGCCATGGTCTTTAGACCCAGGTCTGTTACAACCCAATTAACAGCGAGAATACTCAATCCAGAGGTAACTACAAATTATCTGTTACCTTACTGACTAGCACTGAAGCGTGCACCTGCACTGTTCAGAAAGGACACCAGGACTAAGAGTGATATCATTGTCATCAAAAAGTCATCTCCACGTTCTCCGCCAACACAGATGATCCCAGTCCTGAGGGATGCCAGCCATTTCAACTAAAGAGTGATTTCAGCTCCTGCAGCCCAATGACTATGTTCCCCTAGAATGACGAATGGAGGTCTTCTTGAGGACTGACTCAGTGCCTGGCAGCACAAAGAGATGAGTAACTATCTTTGGCAGTGCTATTGATGTATGTGTGCTAGAACAAAAACTGGTTCAAAGACTACAGAAGTGAGAATAACTGCATTATCAGAATCTCAAAACACTGGTCTCAACTTACTCATAGTTGATGCCAAAGATCCTTTATGTATGCCTAGTACTGCTGCAGCAATTAAGTTAACCATGTCCTCAACTGACAGCTCATAACCACATTACTAGTTCCAAACTGCTTCTGACCTCATTAGGAATAGTGTGAGGACACAAAGACTCAGCAGCAAAAATGTAAACTCATATGCAGCCTCTATTTACATAAGGAGACCCCTGTGCAGAACGCCCTGCTATAGTAAGAAAAAAAAGTTAATTATTGTTTTAGAATTTCTAGGATGACATAATTAAATAGCTATCTATATTAATATCATAGAATCATTTAGGTTGAAAAAGACCTTTAAGATCATCAAGTCCAACTGTTAACCTAGCACTGCCAAATCCACCACTAAACCATGTCCCTAGGCACCACATCTGCATGTCCAGGGATGGTGACTCAACCACTTCCCTGGGCAGCCTGTTCCAGTGCTTGACAACCCTTTCTGTGAAGAAATTTTTCCTAATATTCAATCTGAACCTTCCCTGGGGCAACTTGAGACCATTCCCCCTTGTCCTATTGCTTGTTACTTGGGAGAAGAGACCGACATCCACCATGTTACAGCTTCCTTCCAGGTAGCTGTAGAGAGTGATAAGGTCTCTCCTGAGCCTCCTTTTCTCCAGGCTGAACAACCCCAGTTCCCTCAGCCGCTCCTCATAAGACTTGTTCACCAGCTTCACTGTCCTTCTTTGGACACACTCCAGCACCTCAATGTCTTTCTTGTGAGAGGCCCAAAACTGAACACAGTAATCAAGGTGTGGCCTCACCGGTGCCGGGTACAGGGGAACAATCACTTCCATAGTCCTGCTGGCCACACTGTTTCTGACACAAGCCAGGATACCATTGGCTTTCTTGGCCACCTGGGCACACTGCTGGTTCATGTTCAGCCAGCTCTCAACCAACACCCCCAAGTCCTTTTCTGCCAGGCAGCTTTCCAGCCACTCCTCCCCAAGCCTGTAGCATTACATGGGATAAGTTTAAGTCTGGGATCAAGAAGATCCAAGACAGCTGATGTTCCTCAGAACAATTATTATAAAATGTGTGCAGGATAGAGAGAATGAGGGGTGTAATTTTTTAATCTAAAACAAATTTTTAAAAAACTTTAATAGCAAAGCAAGAAGAACTCACTCACCAGGAGGAAACTCAATGAAGAATTAACTTGGCTAACAGGTAAAAATGTGTTCCGGAGACGAGCTGAGGATGTCTAAGCTGGCCAACATCTGGGAGGAACTGCACAGGAGAGGTGCTGTGATTCCTGTACCCTTGGTACAGATACAGAGCTGGCTGCTAATTCATCAGATGTCAGGTGATTGGCTCTAGACAAGAAGTCTGAGCAGAGAAGGGGTATTAACAGTCACCCACAACAGAAAATACCTAAGGACAATCACTCAAACATTGCCCTCTCTACACACCTTTAGTTTTGGCTAGGCAATTTGCTACTGCTTTACTGTCCCCATGCCTGACCCTACACACAGGCTGGGTTTGTGAGGAGAGCTATACCATTCACGGGGGGAATAGGGGGGAGGGCACAAGCAGACAGACCAGCACACAGGATGGGACACTACACATCAGGAGAAAGGCAAAATAAACATTTTGTTATTTTTCCTTGTCAGTTATTAGTTACAGAGCTAGAAGTCTAAGTCCCATTTTGGGAAAATGTTGTGTTTAAAAGAGGGTGTTGTGCCCCCTGCCCCTCAGCTGAACTGTACTCCATAAAAGAAGTTGAACAGGAGGATCCCAAATAATTTGGGATTGACTGTGACTGCAACTCATTTGTTTTTAATTTGTGTGTTAGTAATCTGCCTACTGAAGCCACAAGAGAATACAACAGAGAGCTCACATGTATTGATTTGTGTCCACCTGTCATTTGAAGAAGAGGGGCTTCACTTCAGCATTCAATAGAAAGATAATTACACACAATGAACAAAATAAGTGGTTCAAAAAAATGTGCTGCCAACAAATGACATATTCCAGTGAATTCAAACCACCCTTTTCAAATTCTGGCATTCTGCAATATGAAAATAAACCCTAAGTAGAAGGAAAAGCAAAGCTTGCCACCTACTGCCCAGTGACATAATAGTATGTACTAGTATTGTCTGCCTCCTCTTAACAGTCTATCTTGCCTTTGAAACTCATTTTCCTGACACAGAACATCTAGAATTGTATCTTCAATTGTCTTTTTATTAAAAGAAAAAAAAACAAGGCCAACACATAGAATATCCAAAAGCACTATTCTCCTTTACACCAATTTTAAACTGCTTATAAAATCCCTGACAAGCCTGAAACATCATTTATCACAGCAACCAAACTGACAAAGAATCCCTTTTAATACCCTCCAGTCATGCTATGGCTTTAACAAAGCTGCATGGTAAGTTTTCTGTATAGAGAGTACTTTAAATTAAAACAATTATTACAATACATTAAGCCTATCCAAAAAGATCTTTTTTTTGTACACACATCTGGAGAAGACATATTTAAAGCTATAGATTGCATTAGTAACAAAACAGGGTTGTAATCAAGGCTGGTGTATTGCAAATACTTTGTCCTGGAAATTCCATGTCTCAACAGCAGAAACGATGCTTCTTTTTGTTTTCAAGCACAGAGAAATTCTCTTCAATAATTACAATGCTTCAGTGAGCCCTTAGTCTGGAGGTTTCCTAACATATGACATAAAAAGACTCCTCTCTGAATAACAGTAGGTCCTTTGCATAGGAAGTTGCTTAACTCAAAGTTAAGCAGACATGATTCAGTTGCTTACATAACTTCTGAGTACTCTAGCAGACTTACCTTCACATACACCATTATCAATGCTAGACACTTCAAATTAGTCAACAGTCCACCCTCTGGTCCTCCAACACCTCTCTAAGGCCCTATGAGATAATTTGGGGAAAATTTGCTAAAGAGGGAAATCAACAAGGATTTACTGCAGAGTCCCTCTAATAGGCTACTGGCTGGTTACAAAGTCTCAGTCAATATCTGACTAACATCAGGAGAAGATCCTGCTTTCACCAACTGCCTCATGTTCTTCACCATTTCCTCAGGGGTTGGTGTTGGGACCAGCACTGTTTAACATCTTTGTTGGACACATGGGCAGTAGGATTGAGTGCACCCTCAGCAAGTTTGCTGACGACACCAAGCTGTGTGGTACAGTCAGCACGCTGGAGGGAAGGGATGTGCCATCCAGAGGGACCCGGACAGGCTTGAGAGGTGGGCCTGTGAGAACCTCATGAAGTTCAACAAGGCAAAGTGCAGGGTCCTGTGCATGGGTCAGGGCAATCCCAAGCACAAACACAGGCTGAGCAAAGAGTGGATTGAGAGCAGCCCTGCAGAGAAGGACTTGGGGGTATTAGTGGATGGAAAACTGACTATGAGCCAGCAGTGTGTGCTCACAGCTCACAAAGCCAGCCGTATCCTGGGCTGCATCAAGAGAAGTGTGAGCAGCAGGTCGAGGGAGGTGATTCTCCCCCTCTACTCCGCTCTCATGAGACCTCACCTGGAGTACTGTGTGCATGTCTGGGGTCCCCAGTATAAGAAGGACATGGACCTGCTTGAGCGGGTCCAGAGGAGGCCACAAAGATGATCAGGGGGCTGGAGCACCTCCCTTATGAGGACAGGCTGAGAGAGTTGGGGTTGTTCAGCCCAGAGAAGGCTCTGGGAAGACCTTCTAGTGGCTTTCCAGTACCTAAAGGGGGCTACAGGAAAGGTGGGGAGGGACTCTTTGTCAGGGAGTATAGATATAAAAAAAGGGGTATGGCTTTAAACTGACAGAGGGTAGATTCAAATTAGATATAAGGAAGAAATTCTTTACTGTGAGGGTGGTGAGACACTGGAACAGGTTGCCCAGATATGTTGTGGCTGCCCCCTCCCTGGAAGTGTTCAAGGTCAGGCTGGATGGGGCTTTGAGCAACCTGATGTAGTGGAAGGTGTCTCTGCCCATGGCAGGGGGGTTGGAACTAGATGATCTTTAAGGTTCCTTCCAACCCAAACCATTCTATGATTCAACTCATATCTTAAATCCAGTCATACACAAAAAAAAAAAAAAAAAAATATCTGTCTCTCACCAGATACTGATGAACAGTAACACCCAAATTTCGACACAGGATGACATGACTAATAAACCTCCTTGGTAGTGGTTGGATTAGCAACTGATTACACATTGTATAAAACAATAGTTTTGGACTTCTGGAGGAATTTATCAAAGTACAAGGATACATGTCATATGTAACCTTTATGGAGCTTCAGTAAAGTGGAAACTGCTTCTCAATAAGAAAAAGTTTGCTTCTCAGTGAAGTATTCAGACTCTAGCACTGAAGAAGAAAATAAGTTTACTCAAGTTGAAGTATATGTCTCTTGGGGTTCCTAAATAATGAGCAGAAGAGGGTATTCATAGATGAGAAATTAATGAGGCATTTGTAATTAATCAGACAGGCTCAGCCCTGAAAATACATCTGCCTTTGTCTAAGGCCAGCCCACATAATTCCCTGAATGAAGGTTCTTGAACCATCTAGTTATCTGCTACACTAACAAAATGCTAAGATTAAGTAAATCCCCCAAAGAGGGGTTCTTTGTGTCTTTGTTATCTCTTTAATAAGGTTGTTAAGAATGAATTCTCAGTGTAGAGTGGAAGTGTTAAGACAATACCAAAAGTTATACTAATACCCAAGACATACAAATCAGCTAATAGTTGCAGCTAATTTTATTTCAAAGGGCTAAAGATCAAATATTAAGCAAGATTTCTGATACAAAGACCAAAGGCTGACACATCTACAAACATAGGAAGCCTTTTCTCCAAGTTCAATATACTTAAAGCAGAGAAAACCATCCCCGGTTCAGTGATTGTTTGATCATTACAAGACTAAAAAAAACCACCTAGGTTTTTCTAAAGACAGAACATTGTTAAATCATATTTCTATACTTGAAATCAGTAATAAACCCTATTCTCATTTTGCTTTTCTTTGGAAGTTAAAGGTACAGATGTATTTTGACACTAGACATTAGTTTTCAAAATCAACCTACTGAGATCTATTCCCACAGCTCTAAAGAGAGGGGAGTGAAAATGACATTAAAACAGTTCCCATTAGCTTGTTGACCATACATATTCTAAGGGAAATGGCTACTTGCAATGTCGTTTTTATTTCAGCCACATCCTATAATCCCTGTTGCACAGTAGTTTGCTTAGAGGAACAAACTTTAACCTGCGTGGGTTACTTATACATGTTTGGGTAAAAAGTCTCAGTCAATTATAAAATTGTTGCACAGTTGTTGTGGTATCACAAACATTTGTTACTAGAGCAACCTTTTTAAAAGTAAGTGTTCTGAATGCCTAGAAAACCTTTCCGCCACATGACAACAACATCATGTCAAACCAAATTTTAACAATACAAATACTCCTTCCTAAAGCTGAAAACACACTGTCATGTTATCCATGAAAAGCTGTGCTCCTTTGGTCCCCAGCAAGCCACTGGAAAGAAGTTCTTGTGTTTCCCAATATCTCCTGAAATAATACCTTGACAATAAACAGTAAAAGTTTCAATAGTAGTACAATTTTAAAAAAATAAAACTGGAAGCGTCACGTTGGAAGAGAACATACCAGTTCGCAACACAGTAACAAATAACATGGAAAACACATCAAAGCTCTCACTACACATCCCCATGCAAACACTAAATGTCCTGGCACACTTTTTTTTAAGCTAGAAAAAAAAAATTAAAAATACTATAGTTTGGAAGGGCGGCCCACAGTCCTCTTTTCAACTAAGCTGAAAGCACCAGTACAGTTTTAGAAGTAATTTGCTTTCCTGAAAAGCAATGCCTCAAAAGCAAAGGCAATTATTTCTACATACATGGAATATGCCTAAATCATTATGTTTCTATTTTACTGTTATTCCAGTACCACTCAAAAAAAAAAAAGCCCTGATGACAAGTTAGTTGAGTTTATCTTGTGGAGCGTGTTCAGCTTGCTGGGACTGTGGGAAGGAAGGCTACACTGACATTCTCAAAAGGAATGTGCCTTACAGGACAATATGGATGACCTCCATAAAAACTTTTCAAGTCTATTAGGAAGAAATCAAAAACCTGAGGGATAATAGGGTACACTAAAGTTCCTTGCAGCAGGTTTCTTGTTGAAAGCATTGTGCAAAGGCACCTCAGAATCCACCCCAAATAGCTCACAATGGGAAATTAACTTTCCTGATTCTCCCTGGACCCACCTTGCACTAGTGAACCTAGAAGCAAAAAAGCACACCAGGAGTTCATTACATGTTAGAAGCCTATACTGAAGGGATACAGTCATCAGCTTAACACTGCAGACAGACTGCCAGTTTTCCATCTCTCTGACACAAACCAGTGGGCTCAAGAACTGCTGAAAAAACCTCACCTCTGACCACTGGAGTTAAGTTTTGAAGCCTGAGAAGCAGTAACACCCTGATGTTGCAAAGCACATGGTGTTGACACAAGCTCACAGGATTTAGACATTCTTTTCTTAGAATATTAATATGGAACATTTTGCCTAGAATCAAAAATATTAGCTTTCCAAGATATCATCACTTGAATTATAGTTCAGTTGCTTCCAGCTCCATCTCCCCTGTGTAGCCTAAGAGAAGGGATGGTCTCTCCTCCTGAAGAAAGAAGGCAGTGTATCACACAAGTTCCTGGCTTTGAAGGGAAAGAGTATCACCAACAGAGAATGAAACCAACTGAACTACAGCTTTCAAAAGTTAAGAAGTCATCACACACTTTCTAGTTTTAGCTTGGATTAAAGTTTTTTTGGCTTGTTTTGTTTGATTTCTATGAGGAGATGACTAGCTTTAGGGCATGAGTGTGATGAAACTTTTTAACCTGGACTTTAGCAAGGTGTTTGACACAGTTGTCTCCTTATGTAAAAGCTAATGAAATACAGATAACTGGATTATAAAGTGGGTACAAAAACTGCCTGCCTGAATAGGTGGTATTCAGTGACACAAAATCCAACTCACAGGAGGTTAAGTGGGTAACTATTTGTTTTCCTTAGAGATTGATACAGGGACCAATATTGTTCAACAACTTTATTAATGACCCAGAGCAGGGGAAAATGTAGTCTCAGCAATTATACAGACAATTCCAATTTGGAGGAGTGGTTGAAGGCCTGAGGGATTTTGACAGGCTGGAGAAATGGGCTTATGATGTTCTAAGGCAAACATAAAGTCCTGTATCTGAGACAGAGCAACTCTGTGCAACAGTGCAGGTTTTGGCTCTGAAATAGCTAGAAAGCAGCTCTGCAAAAAGTGATCTGGGGGTCCTGGTGGACAGTGTGCCGCTGCATGAAGAATGCCAATCATACATTGGGCTGCATTAGCAACAGCATGGCCAAGCAGGTCAAGGGAATGATTATTCCCTCTATCTGGCGCTTGGGAGACTACTGTATCAAGTACTGTATCCAGTTATGGTGTCCCCATATCAAGAAAGATACTGACACAGTGGAGTGAGTCCAGCAGAGGGCCACCAAGACTGTCAGGGACTGGAGCACATACCATATGGGGAGAGACTGAGGGAGGTGACTTTGTTCAGCTCTAAGAAAAGACAGCTCAAGGGGATGATGCTGCAATCCGCAACTGCTTCTTAAGAATATATTGAGAAGACTGAGCCAGAAGACTGAGCCAGACTTCTTAGGGACAAACAGCAAAAAGACAAAGGGTAACAATCAATGCGCAACAATGGAAATTTCAACTACTTCAGGAGAAATATTTTTTTTTCCTGAGGGTGATCAAACACTGCAACAGGAGCCCAGAGATACTGTGAGATCTCTGTCCTGGTTTCAGCCTGGACTGAGAGGGAGCACAGCTAGAGAGCCAGGTCTGGACCAGTCATTGGAGTATTCCATATCATGTGACATCATGCTCAGTATATAAGGGGACATGTGCTCTCTCATTTCTGTTTCTGGTTGGGATTTTTGGTGTGGTCGGGATTGCTGCTGGGGACGGGCTGTGTACCAGTCACTGGTCAGTGAGCAACTGCATTGTATATTACCCATCTGGACTTACTATTGTTACTATTACTATTTTTTTTTTTATTCAACCTACAAATTTCTTTTTTTTTGGTCCCTCCCCTATTTCACCAGGGGCAGGGGCGGGGGGGGGGAGGGCGGGAAGGTAAATGACTGGCCATGTGGTGATTTGCTATCAGCAGAGTTCAAATCACGACAATCTCCAATCCTGAAGCCTTGAAAATGTCCAAAGCTCAAGCACACAAAGCCCCAAGCAACCTCTTATAGGTGATCCTGCTTTAAGTAGAGGATTGGACCAGATTGCCTTTACTTCCAACCTAAGTTTTTCTGTGCTTCTAATACCAACACGACCCCTAAGTCCTTGCTTTCCTTAAAAAAATGGTGGTGTTGGGTCATTTTGTTCGGCTTTTTTTAAAAAAAGTCACGGTCTTTTTTGGACGGAATTCTAATATTCTGTCAAGAGCTTCCATAAAGTATGTTTTAAACAGACATCACAGCTAAATTCAAGTGCAGAGCCCTTCTAACTGAAGATTAGTGAAGTTTCACTTGCTCTGTACAACTTTAGTACAAAAATCTATCATAATGGTGATGAAAGTGGATGTCCTCCAGAAATATTTACTCTCACGCTAGCTATTAACCTTCAAAAACATTCCTCTAATCTTTTTTTAGACCATCACCTGGTCAGTCATCACATAAACCAATCTTACAGCCACATGTTCTACATACAGTCAAAGATACAAAAAAGAACTAGTACATAAGACAGGAAATAGCTAAAACAGCAGCCTCTTGTATTTTGCAGTAAACCTCAGTCAAAAGTTTGTACAACACAAAGTCAATAATCTTTACCAATATTTTACATATATAATGTAAACATATAACTTACAATTGCAGACTATATAAATATATTCCATTTTCAGTTACAGCTGTCCTACATTGCTGATTTCAGTGGGGTCACAACAGCATGTCCAATTCTTCTCTCTTTTTTTTTTCCCCCCAAATTCACACTAATCTCACATGAGTTAGTAAAGATTGGGAAAGCATTGGAAAAAGTACTACATCCTTGAACAGAAGGAAAAAACAATTTTAGGACACAGGTTGATAGGTTCACAAAAATTAGCAGGTGGTATGCCTGCCTGTAATAGCATGGGACTAGACCCAGTGATCCAGGCATACAGGTTTGGAAGGCACCTCTTAGGAAACATTTCTAGGTGCAGACACACCAGTAAGTCCAAATCTGTTATCTAAAGTCTGTGCATCTACCTCTCCTTTGATGAGCTTTGCTTTGCCCAACACAAAAACAAACTCAAATTTCATCAACTGCCTCCAAAAGAGACTGAAGGAGCAATGCTGTTGACACTTCAGTGTATTACTGACAACCAGCTGGTTGATGCTGTACTCCTTCTGGTGACCATTTCCAAAACTGTACTAGAAAGTTGCCTTTAAAAAAAATTTTTTTTTTTCAGCTCCCACAGCTGGTAAATGCAGAAAATCAAGCTGTTGGAGCTATACTGTTGCCAACAAGTGAGAGAACAAGATGTGAAAGGGACACCCAGAGTTACTGGAGAGCTATCACAGGAATTAAGGACCACAAAGCATGTCTGCTATTGAGATCAGAATTCCCAACAGGTTCCAATAAGAAGCAGATTTTTGTTTCTGAGACACCACTTGTTTTCAATTACAGCCACCTACATCTTCTGTTAACATTCTTCCAAGATGAGACCTTGTACCTGATAGTATCCATCTTCAGCCCAGGGCTATGACAGACTTTGCTAGTGCTAAGTGCCTGTGTTCTAAATCCAGGATATTCCAGGAAATTAATCTCTCTCCAGGTTTCCTTTTGTTCTTCAATCAGTAGAACATATTCTTCAAAAAAAGATCTCTGGGAAGAAATAAATTAAGTCCCTGCTTCCCTACATATCATTGCCACCATGATCCTAAGAAAACATGTAAGAACAAATCTCAGTGACTGAAGTTGGAAAAGTTGCATTTATATACAAAACAAAAAAATTGACAGAGAATGGCAAAACAGAAGCTCTGTAGAGACAAGCCTCCTCTAGGAGCTTATTTTGGTGTTCCAGGTTGGGTTCTGCCCTGACTCTCACCAGTCCTTGACAGCTCTGCATAGCAGCAGTGTCTAGATCAGCACACGAACTGCACTGACAGACTTCTCTATGTTTCTAGGAGTGGGAACAGAAAAAAGCCATTCCAAAAATATCTGGGCAGCCTCACACAACACACAAGATCACAAGACATTCGAAGAGGAACTGAATCACAGAATCATCTAGGTTAGAAAGGACCTCGAAGATCATCCAGTCCAACCATTAACCTAGCACTGACAGATCCCAACTACACCATATCTCTCAGTGCTATGTCGACCCGACTCTTAAACACCTCCAGGAATGGGGACTCCACCGCCTCCCTGGGCAGCCCATTCCAACGCCTAACAACCCGTTCTGTAAAGAAATACTTCCTAATATCCAGTCTAAACCTTCCCTGGTGCAACTTGAGGTCATTCCCTCTTGTCCTATCGCTTGTTACTTGGTTAAAGAGACTCATCCCCAGCTCTCTGCAACCTCCTTTCAGGTAGTTGTAGAGGGCGATGAGGTCTCCCCTCAGCCTCCTCTTCTCCAGACTAAACAACCCCAGTTCCCTCAGCCGCTCCTCGTACGACATGTGCTCCAGACCCTTCACCAGCTTCGTTGCCCTTCTCTGGACATGCTTGAGTAATTCAATGTCCTTTTTGTAGTGAGGGGCCCAAAACTGAACACAGTAATCGAGGTGCGGCCTCACCAGTGCCGAGTACAGGGGTAAGATCACTTCCCTGTCCCTGCTGGCCACATTATTTCTGATACAGGCCAGGATGCCATTGGCCTTCTTGGCCACCTGGGCACACTGCTGGCTCATGTTCAGCCAGCTGTCAATCAACACCCCCAGGTCCCTCTCTGACTGGCAGCTCTCCAGCCACTCCTCCCCAAGCCTGTAGCGCTGCTGGGGGTTGTTGTGGCTGAAGTGCAGCACCCGGCATTTGGCCTTATTGAAACTCATACAGTTGGCCTTAGCCCATTGCTCCAGCCTGTCCAGGTCTCTCTGCAGAGCCTCCCTACCCTCGAGCAGATCAACACTCCCACCCAACTTGGTGTCATCTGCAAACTTACTGAGGGTGCACTCGATCCCCTCGTCTAGATCATCAATAAAGATGTTAAACAGAAGTGGCCCCAAAACTGAGCCCTGGGGGACACCACTCGTGACCGGCTGCCAACTGGATTTAACTCCATTCACCACACCTCTTCGGGCCCGGCCATCCAGCCAGTTTTTTACCCAACAAAGCGTGTGCTCATCCAAGCCTCAGGCAGCCGGTTTCACCAGGAGAATGCTGTGGGAAACGGTGTCAAAGGCCTTACTAAAGTCAAGGTAAACTACATCCACAGCCTTTCCCTCATCCAATAAGCAGGTCACCCTGTCGTAGAAGGAGATCAGGTTTGTCAGGCAGGACCTGCCTTTCACAAACCCATGCTGACTGGGCCCGATCGTCTGGTTGTCCTGCATGTGTTGTGTGATGGTACTCAGGATGAGCTGCTCCATCAGCTTCCCAGGCACCGACATCAAGCTGACAGGCCTGTAATTTCCCGAAGCAGGAACTAGCCCACTTGCTCTGTGCTAGTGGTAGAGACCTGACCCCAGGGGATCTTTCAGCCCTGTAAATTGTTCTAATAGTCTACATGAGAACTACTGCTAGCACTCATGTCAACAGTTGTATCTAAACATCCATCTTCTGCGGCACTTTATATGACTGCTTTGGTTTGTGAAAACAGCTCATTTCTCCATTTCCTCTTCATCTCCTGCTTCTATGTCTGGCTCCTGCCAAGGTTGTAGGCTGGCTTTCTCATGACTCTAAAGACTGTTTTCCATTTTCCCACTCTATTATTAAGCTGACTGAAACGGATTTATCTTGATGGGATCTCAAAGACTAACAGTCCTATCTTCCTGAAAAGGTCTCTTTAGATCTAGGAGAAAATCCTTAGGTTGAGAAGGGTCCCATGAACAACAAAGCCCACCTGGGTTAACACTGCTTATGTAAGCATGCAAAGGCACTTTGGATAGCAGATGATGTTTTTTTGTCAGTCTGAAGTTGCTTCCTCTACATCTGGGATACTGTCTCATGGAAGCAGGAACAGAGATTTTGGTGAAGCATGACATGCTGTAGGTGCCCTCTAGAAACACTTTGAGCATCATAGCCTGGCAACTGTAATAACAGCACAGAATATCAGTTTTTCACCTTCTTTCTTCATACAAGAAAAAACCCCTTATCCCTGGACTCTGCTTTTCCAGGAATAATGGAAAATAAGTCTTCTCTAGAGGCAGCCACAAGCCTTCTAAGCACAGTTTCAGAGTGCTTGGAGGAAGACAGATTTTTTCCAGGCAAGAACAAACTTAATTCTTTTCTATTTTTTTTTTAAGTATATTTTACTACCCAATTTGGACAAACGGCCTTTATCACAACAGGAAGAAGAATTCCTTGGAACGCTTGTGTGTGGAGGGAGGGAGAAAGAAAAAGACACACAGTACACTCTACAGAAATCAGTACTGAGAAGACAGGAATTGTCTGGCCTCTTTGTAGTGATTTGCTGTACTGCACTTTGTGGGGCTAAGCAGAGAAGCCAGGTGCTGAGGATGGGAAGGAGCAGAAAAAAAGCCTGCTGATTTTACCGGTAATTCCCCCTTCATATTAGTCACTCGAATAACCCTTGCTTCACCAATAGGAATGAAACTGGACTCAGGGTACTATAAAAATATTGAAACTGGGTAGCAATTTCTTTGTCCTTCAAGACTGTGGATATATTTGTTCCTAAAGCCTACCCTGCCCCACCTTCTACCTTTCTCAAAGAGCATACTGGCTTAGGGTTTACAACTCCAAGGAAACTCAGGTAAGTTCCTCTTCCTATTACACAAGACATGTATGAACCCAGCTGTGCCTGCGGCTCCACAGATGAACTAGGACAACAATAAAAGGATTGGAAGGGTTAAGAACCCAGTAAAGAGGTTACCAGACAACAAAGATCATTGTCAGTGCCCAGTGGCCTCGAGGGGTGGCAGGATGTACTTTGTTGTCAGGAGTGTAAAACTTCTCAGGTGCAGACTTCTATAATCAAACCCTTCTGGGTTCATTTTTATAGTCTGGGTATGGGAAAATACAGTTTATTTCTGAGTCCTGATTATCTTGCTCTGGAGGCTAGAAGCAAGATGGACTGCACCCTGAGCAACACCTGTTATAGGATGGAAACACTTTTTGTCACTGAATTCACCCGAAACTGGAAGGGCAGTAGTTGCTGCGGACACCTAAAACTGTCCACATTCAACTCCCATATCAAATGCAGTCCTGATACAAGTCAAGGTCAGACACATTAATAAAAACAAATTATAGTTAGAGAAATTTCAAACTCACCTGAAGTATTTAAACTAATGAAAGTATTATCAGAGTCTGGCTAAGTCACAGCTACTGAAGAGACAGAGAAAAAATTCTCCAACAGGAGTGTTTCCTGGCTACCTATGACAGGCAGATACAATCCTAAGCCTCAAACACAAGCAAGCAGAAGTATCAATTGTAGTAGAGCCATACATTTTCTTTTTTTAAAATTGTGTAACACAAATGAAAGAAAGAAACCGGAACACAACACAAGCACTGAATCTTACTTTCCTCAGTTACGTGAGGTGTTGAAATTCCATGCCAGACTGTTCTAGACTAAACTCAAAAAGTCACTAGTGTAAATTAAGAATAACTCCTTTGAAATTTGTACAGCATTGCCATTCTAAGGAAAATAAACTTGACTGATATTATGGGATATTCTGTTCTGGAAGGAGATTTGGCTCCTAAGTAGTAGAAGTTTAAAAATCCACTGAAGTCTGACAGTTAAAATACAACACATTTAAAAAAAAAAAAAAATCTGTGAAAGTTTCCAAGTATGACTATTTGAAAACACTTGCAAGGAACAATGTTTTATAAATCTAACACACTGGACTTCTTTGAAAGCAAAGAAAACACTTACTGTGGTTGCATTTGCTGAGGTAACCCAACAGGAGGCTTCTGCTTGATGGTGAATGCCATCTGAGTCATAGGGCCAACCTTTGGTGGGACCTGCACCTTCTGAGAGAAGGTCTGCTGGGCGGCCTGCTGGGGTATGGGCCACAGGGGAACAGCGCTCCGGCCTCCAGTGGAAGATGTGTCTTGCATGACCATATCCTCACAGGAATTGCCTTTTGTTCCTGGTTTACACACACAAAGCTGAGGTCGAAGGCACATCCCTCCATTTTGGCACGGTGGTGCACAGTTAGCTAAGAAAAGACATTTTGAAAAGTACCTGTGAAACAAAGCATGAAGGAAAATCCAAACCCTCCCCGCAATAAAAAGGGCATTAATTGCTAATGTTAATTGGAGTAGGAGAGCGCAACATTGCTAAGCACCAGAATTGCCCTGCAACTTTAACATGAGCTTTATATGGGGTTCTTCTCACATGTACTTCCGCCTTCCATATGCTGTTCAGCAAGATATTTCCTTTTCAATACTACTTAGCTGAACTAGGTTATTTGCATATTATGCATCTCCCTGGCAACAAAAAGGTAATCATTTGTTTACTTACATTTCTGTTTATTTCTGAGACTATATTTTCTCTTTGACTGCTGGAAGACTGAAGACCACTTTCACTGTAAACTTGAGAAGGGATTTACAACAAGGATATGTTGTAATATACAAGCCAACTCTTTCTTGCACCTTGCTTTGAAGACCTAGATTGTGCTATGAACAGTAAAAATCCACTTATTTGCATATGACTGAAATTAATTCTATCTTTGGAAAATAGATTCAGGACCCTTAAATCCTAATTAAGTTTTATTGGCTTTGGAGAGACTCCAAGACCAGAACAGTGATGCCATTATCCGGGTCATCTGTAGAAAATGTGCAAAGATCACAATGAAACAGTTAGGGCACAGTTGGGACAGTTTAGAAAAAGATCACATAATTTCTGTTAAAAAAAAAAAACACAGGATTTTCAGAAGTCCCATCTTTACAACATTAAAAAAATGTTCATACTTTCTCAGCAAGTTATTTAAAAAAACAAAAATCAGACACAGACACTAACAAGACCACCCCAAGAATCAATATAACAAAATATCCATTCTACTAGGACACCGATCACCGTGTATCTCCTAACTCTCAGAAGTGAAATAACAATTTACACACGCACAAAAGACAACCCTGAGAAAACTGCAACTCTTTTTCCTGTAGATAAGAACCAAAGCTGTGCTTCATAAGGCTAAGAAAACTTAAGTTTTCACTTATCAAACTGAATGTAATAAGGTTTCAGTGAATTTAAAACTATGCAGCTGAAAATAGAGCCTGATTTGAAATTACTTTATCTTTTTTACCCAAGCCAACTTGAAGATTCTTAGTTCACTGACAGCAATGTAAACCCTGAAAGTTTCCCAGCTTTACATACACATAAAGCATACGAAGCTCTGAAGGACAAACTGCATTACCCTAGCTGGCCTTATAACAAAACAAGCACCAGTAGATCCAGCAACTATGTTACAAAAGACCCAGTTTGTCTCAAATCATGTTTACAGTGACAACAGATTAAAAAACTGATCCGTTAGATCTTCACCGGAATGCATGCTTTGACTGAAGTTCTTCATTAATGTTGTGTAACAGAAGATCACAAAACAGGCTAAAAGATCACATTTTTAGGAAAGGATTAAAATGAACGTTTTAATTGACACAATACAGCAGTTTAGTTTTAAAAACGTTCAAGACAGCTGCAGTGTGCCAAATGTATGACCTAATTATTTCATTTGAAGACAACAATAATGGCACATCTAACTCAAAACACCATTATTTTCCACAAAGCTAAGCTTCCAAAAACTGGAACATGGAAGTATTAAGTTTAAAACTGAAAAGTGGGCCAATATACTCCTGTTAAAGGCAACAGACTTGATCCTATTCAATTCAAGTGTGTCATGACTGGAAATTCAAAACGAAGCTTGGTAAAGATGCAAATACCGAGACTAGGCTTAGTGGGTCAGATCAAAGATCCACTCAGTCCAGTCTCCTCTCTCCATTACTAAGGTGGATGCTTAAGGACAGGGTGAGAAGCAGTATAAGTTTGTACTGCTGCCGCCTTCAAGAATTAGAGGCTCAGCGACTTCCTGAGCAAGAGTGCTGTTTTTGTGTTAGATAACCCTCAGATTTCTCTGTCAGTTCACTGATCTGCTTTTTGAACCTGGTCGTTTCAGCATCAAAAACTTGCTGTGCCAAGGAAGTTGGCCATGCTGGAAGGGCAGACATAGACAACATAACCAACCTCCCCTCACTTTCCAGAAGTGTGGTGAAGGAACATGGGGTTGTTTTGGGTTGGTTTTTGTGTTTTAAGACCATGCAATCTGTATCTACTAAAAATAAAGCCACGGTGTCACATTTGCTTTGGAAGTACCTAAATCACAAAAAGCTGAAAGCATATCTGTGGCTGTATCCCAACATGTTCATCCTTTTTAAGCATCTTTCCCTAACTAACTACTGCTGACCACCGTCACAGACAGAATACTGAGTTAGAGGGACGCATATCAGGCCTGATATGGCTGTATTTATGACATTCTTTCAGAACAGCAGGTATAAAATACTAACATTACCATTAGGCTCAAACACACCCCTTCCAACACATCTGTATATCAGTTTGTGACTGAGCTACACATACGCGCTTTTCAGTCCATGTGTGCATGTTATTCTGGTTAAAGAGCATATAAATATTTGCAGGAACAAGACCTAAAAATAAAAGATTTATAACAGTTTTTAAATATGTAAATATTTTAAAACTTCTACATATATAGAATGTACTTCTGTTTTAAATTATGCTTAATTTAGTATGTATTATATTAAATCAGTAAGCATAAATTATCATATATTGAAGTTTAGATAAAAACTTTTTTCAGACCTTTCAAAAGGCTCAAGATATAGGTACAACTAACTTCACTTGTCGTGAAAAAACTTCTACATTAAATTCCTGATAATTCTTGAATTAATATCATTAAGATCTGATTCCTATGCTAACCACTTTGATTTTACCTCGATTCACAACTACCTTCTTCAAACAGTAACATCTCATTTACAAGTTTATTTCCCTGTGTCTCTAGATCACATGGAGAATTGAAATTCACAAAAATGTATTTTTCAGCAACAAGCTCACAATAAACAGATTTCCCAAAAGTTTCCTGCACCCGAGTTTCTAACCTTTTAGCCTCAGCTCCACCTTTAAGCATCTCCTTTTATCAAACAACAGCTGTCGGTTAGTACTTAAATATCCACAACAATTTTTCAATGTCATTCCTGAATTTCTAATCCTTTGATACAATGATTACACTACAAACAGCATTGTGAGTTGTGTTATTTCTAGTGAGTCCGTCCACTAGATTTTTCCTTTCTGTTGCCACATAAAATTTAACATACCTTCCCCCCCTCCCCACCCCCCCTTAACCACACACAGTCAAGCATCAGTTTAAGCAGAATGCACTGACTTCCAACAAATTTCATCACTGCGCACATTGGCACAGCATATATCAACTTCTCTCATAGAAGTGCGTAAATCCTATCAGACAAAACACATGCTAGGCAGCAAATAATAAAAAAATGTAGTAATTGGAAAGAGAATTAAGTGTGGGGCTGTTTCAGATTCCAGCATAAAATGGTTGAGAAGTGATGCATGCATCAAGTTTAAAGAAAGGGGAAAAAACAACACTGTGACATGAATGTATCTGTTCTTAGAGCAAAAATTTCAAGATCTTTTACATGCAACAGGAATATCGTTAAAAGCATAGTAAATACTGTCTTACTTCATTAATTCAAGATTTCTTTTCCTCAAGCACACAAGGAAACCAAACCAAAGCTAGCTCATCTTGGTTGAGTGCGCATCCTAAACAAAAAGTTGTGACACAAAGGCACCTTTAACTCCTGCTGTGTTGAAAGACAGAGTGATGATCTCCCACTGATTGCAAAAGAAAAGCAGTGAAGCACTTTCTCTGGAGAGCAACAAATTGTGGGTTCTGAAAGGAAAGAGGCATATTCCAGTTTCCCTCAGAAAAATCTGAATATGGTGCCGACATCCTGGAGAAAAGCAAAGTTTATAATAGCTTCCTGTTCTCCAAACTGCCCTACTGATTTGCTCACCACTTACTTTTACACTTTTATTCTGGATACCATTTTAAGTCTTTTAAGTCATTGTCAGGACTGAGGATGCAACACTGGTGAGACTAGAAACCCAAAGCCAACTGAAGGAATACTTGGCGTTCACCATCTAATGCTTGTCTCAGGATCTAGTTCTCCATCTGCATATCTCTCTCCAAACAGTTTTCAAAAGTTGAATTTTACCAGAAATATATCCAACAGTTGCACACATTCACTGAGGATGGGGGAGCGGAATTTGTGACCAAGGGTGACACAACCATGTTATAAGACCATTTGATTAAAAAAATTTGAAATTACTTAAATAATCAGAAATAGCATTAATGGCAGAAAACCTATATGACATTGACACTACTAACGGAGGAAGTATTACAACCATCTGTGTCTCCCCTACACAGAAACTTTGTTTTTATCATAACTATACGGTCTTAGGGAATTCTTTCCCTAAATATACTTCAAATAAAAGCATGTGTCACTGCTGGAATTCTTCACTGGTCCACTTCAAAACATCTGACACAGTCCCACACTGGATGGCTACGTAAACATGACCTCCAAGAAAGGAGGGAAACAAAAAACAATGCTTTTGGCATACATATTTCTTTTAAAACAAACAAAAGTCAGAGTTCCTTGCCTAACCTAATGACAACATAACATCTTTCATTGAGATTATTTTCTATATATCTTCATAGTATTATCTCTAAATGTTACAATTTATCAGAATTTAACAACGTAAATACTTCAAAAGCCTAACTTTAGCAATAGGGTGCATTATTTTATCAGTCATAAGAATATAACATGCCGTTTGATACTTGGCATTTTCATTCATGTTGTGTTTACTGGAGTGTATATAGTATAAATACTTAAGAGTGCACAATCTGGGAGGTATTTTAAAGTGTTTAATTATATGAGATCATAATTCTATCAGTAGAAACATTTCACATGCTATAGATCCTTCTATCATTTCAGTATAAAAAAACCCATCATTCACTACAGAATAGACTAAGCCAAGGAAATCAGCAGATTCACATGTTACATGCTGTTCTTGTTTGCTGGAGTGGTTAACACTCCAGCATGCAATCCTTTTAATTCTCTTAACCTTTCTCATTACAGTGCTTATTCATTCTGTTGCAAAATACTTTGTCAGAAACACACAGGAAAATGAACAAACTAAGAGATACTCAGTAAAGAGACAATTGAAAATCTTTAACTGGATGCAGGACTCAGACAACTGAAGTGTTACAGAAAAGAAATTCCAGAGAAAAGACTATTAATAATAATAATTAAAATGCTAAGAACAACAAAGTTTTTTCCTAAATACAACCAATTCTCAACAAGAATTCACTATTTAGTTGAGCTGCTTTGAAAATCCAGACCTAAACTGCCATCTATAGATACTAAAATACCTGATTTGAATTATGAAAAAACAAATCTGGCCAGAGGACACAAAACAATCCCCCTTTATCAAACTCTAGGTTTATGCAGGGATGACTATCTGCATCTCACAAAAAATAACATGGCCAAGCAGAATTATTTTTAGTTGTGCATTTAAATGAAAATCTTGCCTTGCTAATACGTAAAATCCTTGTTCCCCTTCTGTGTGCATCAGAAATGCAGAGAGATGCTAAAGCTCTGCTTTCTTTCTGTAGTCAATGGAGAGGACCTGTTTTCTAGGAATAAATTAGGCTACGCAAGTCAAGTATTGGTGCTTTTAAAAGCAGAACAAAAAAACTAAAGCAAAAACCTCAAACCCAACTTAGTATCAGTCCATGCTAGTTACAGAACACAGACTCACTTGACAACCTGAACCACCATCTGCTAACACCCAGTACTGCAGTATTTGACCAAGGAGCCAGCTGAGGGAGGTATGTGCCCCTCTCCATCCACCCTCCACTAACCCTGTAGCTCCCTGGCAATCCAAGCTTGCTTTATGGCAGGATCAGTTGGTACAAGCAGCCCTTCACGTTGGAGGCTGCAAAGAAGGGTATTGTTAGAGGTGCTGCACCCACCTTCTTGAGGTCCTGCAGAGTGCAGAAGCCCACCCCCCACTACAGCCCTGCTCTCCCAAAGGCCGCGAGGCTCACTGATCCCATATGCACAGCTGCTTTGCCCTGCTCTCTCACTTTGCTGGAGAGGAAGGAGAGGGGAGCACAGCCTGCCTCCAGCTTTTCCCTTCTCAAAGCTCAGGAAGAGCAGCCATACAAAGAGAGGTGCAAGACTACTATTTTAAATATCAAAGTATCACTTCACTGTCAACACGTCATTTTGTTTCTGCACACATGCAGAACCAGGGGAACACTCTGCAATGGCTGGATGAACCACAGCTTCCCCCAGCACCTACACAGCTTTCTACACCACTTCTAGATTACCCATCGAAAACAAATAGCCAACAGATCTGAAAGAGGAAAAAAAGAAGAAAACCCCACGCTTCTGGATTCCTTCTGATACTATATTAACAGAAGTGTTCAAGACATTTTATGCACTGTAGATTTACCACAACTTTACTATATGTCCTGCTTCTTTTGTTAACACCAACTGCTTCAATGTGCTGAATGAGTTCGCTACTGATCTGTTGTCTGCTTCAGTGCAGAAGCACAACATCTTGAGAAGTTTCTTTTAAGGTTTTTTTGTTTTGTTTTAAATCTATACACATATGTAGTATTTGTATTAAATAGAGACTATGTATCATTATAACCTTACTTGTTTCCAGTAGAGTCCCAAAAGGCTCACAAAGAAAAGACTGGGTAGTTTTCACCTCATACTAATTGTGGACTTATGTTTCCTCACTGGAATGTGGCAACTGCATGGTCACATCTGTACGGCAAGCAGCAGCTAACAGCTCCCCATCTTCTCACAGCTCTTACTGCCTCCCCTCACAGGGAGGGAGGCTGTCTGCCATTGATGGCCAGCAGATGGACACTGTGCTCAAAGTCTGCCTTACTGCTTTAGCTCAGGTCAGGATTCTCTCTTGAAGAGTATCTTGTCAATCACACTCACCAAGGTTTGGTTCGTGTTGTGGGGCCATCTTAAGGCACATGCACTGTACTTATTTCAGATGCAGAGGAAAAAAAAAAAAAGTCTGAAATAATAAAAAACTAAACCTAAAACATGAACACTCCAAGAATGCACCTAATGTATTTCAGCCTCGTATTGGCATTCATTCCATAAGACCAGACTACACCTAGTCCAAAATAAAACACTAAGCCCTGAAACATGCGTACCATGAGCCTCAGGTCATCAAAACCAAAGGTTTTAGTCTATATATCTGCTCCTGTTAGTCAACACTAATGCAGACAAAGCCAAAGATTAGAAGAATCTAGATAGTCTCATTCTCCCTGCTTCCTAAGGACAGCAGGTAAAAAAATAAAGCAGAGTAGAACCACTTCTGAGAGCTAACAAAAGCCTTCCCACTACAAAAGCCAATCTATTACTCGAATGTGAAATTTAAAAGTTTTATTTACATATTAGAGTAGCAAGCACAGCAGAGGCAAAACCAAGCTACTCAAGTAATGGCTTTCAGTTTTTCAACTCTGAAATGTTTAAAAACATCAAAGAGTAGATTAAAAAGGACTAATGTATAGGTCAGCTACGTGGGGCCAAAGTAGTTGTCTCTAAAATTGAGACATCTAATTTTGATTTAGACGTAACTTGAAAGAGATTGATACTGCTTTTACTGAGATGATGGTCTTAGAATGAAAAGAAACATTTGGGGAGAGAATGTTATAGTTAGGCTTTGTATACACAATGGAAATAAACAGAACTTGGTAAAACACAAAGCCACAAAACTGATTAAGCACAAGCTTCAGGAATAATTTCTAACTAGAAAACCTCCATGAAGAACAGCTGCAAACATTGAAGTACTCAGTTCCAATGATCAGAAGTACAGCTCTCCTGGATACCACCATTTCCAAGAGCTGAACTGAAGACAGAAAAAGAATAGATTCCGAGCAACCAATATTAAAACATTTAGTGGTACAGGGTTTTACATCTAAACCGGGGGACCCATGTGTGCTTCCAAGCTTCCAGGTCTGGATCCTAACCAGTATCATAACAAGACCTAAGCATGCAACCTTTCCCTCACCTTCCCCAAGAAAATTCAGGAGCACAAGCTAGAAGCAACCTAGGATGTGCTCCATCCAGGTCTTGGAGAAGTGGGGGTCGAGTAGTCACACTGTGAAGTGCCCTTGTCCTGAAGCAGACACAAAGCTGTAGTGTGCTAACTCAGCAATAGCAACTAATATAGCTCGAGGGTCAGAGATCAGATGGCTCAAACTGAACAGCAATACACAAGCAGAGGCCATGCAGATTCGGGAACTGAACAAAGGGGACCCTTCTTGGCAAGTATTAGCACAACTTTCTAGTCTCTTTCTCCAGCAGGAAGACTCTACTGTTGCATATTTTCTTATTCTGAAAGATAAATTAAACCTTGTTCATCTGTAGCGCATTTATTTAACGTTGAGTCGGGAAGTCTTTCAAAAGACAAGAGAATTAACAAGATAATCTTTTAATACAAAAAAGACAACAGACCACTTATTTTCTGATGACCTTTCCAAGGTGCGCGAGCACACGACAGACAGGAAAGAACTTCATGACCAAACTCAAAGAATCCAGTCCTGTTCCAGCTCCAGAATCCTCACCTTGGACCCACATGTGGAATACATGCATGCACACATACGCCTTCAGCTAACAATGACACAAGAGCCTTTTTCTCTTAATTGACAATGATGGTGCATGTGGGTTCTACATCTACACAAACAGTAACTCCTCTCCCTATTTGAAATTTATGCTAAACATAATCCTGCAAAATCCACTTCCTCACCCGTTTGGCCTATGAACCTTTCTTACACCTCTGCAATAAACAGCTCATGCTTCAGTATGTCATTAACAGAGAACTCTTTCCTTCCCACTAGCATTAGTTAATTCTCATGTTAGTGGAAGTTAGAATTCCTCCAGGCAATGCTGTTTTTTAAACTATCCAGTTTACACTTAGAACACTCACAAACAACTGGTATTAATACTCCAGACAAAACATATTATTATGTTTTAGAAGGGATCTACTATTACAATAAGGTCATTTAATTTATTTCTTTTATAAGATATCAGATCCTGTGTACAATAGTAATTTCTTTCTTGACTTCCCAACACGAAAAACAGCTCCTTGTAATCATTAAGAAAAAGAAAACAAAACCAGAAGAAACAGAAGAGCATATTTTGTAGGAAGTAGTATTAACAGAAATTCAGCAGCAAGTAACAAAGTAGGAGACAACAGGCTTCAATAGGATAAACATGCAGCTGAGAGGCAGGAACTCCTAATTTCCATCTTAGGCCTTCCAATCAGATGTTCTAACTTGTCCAAGGCTGCATTTAACCTATGGTTCAATTTCCATAAGTGAAATAAATAACAAAAAACCCACACTCAAGGTTCTACTTGCCTTACAGCCATGTTATAGAGATAATTAATGTTTGTATAAGGATTTGGTAATGCAACAAGTGCTAACAAAACATGATGTCTCCAGCCTTGGTGGTATCTTATTATTGTGCTTACACAGATTATAACCTACGATAACTATGACTAGAAGACAATCTTTGTCATAAACCCTTTCACGTGCTTATAACTTTCAAAGGTGTTTATTGCTGTGGTTGAATTTTTCCCACCTTTGTCTTTACCCAAAGATGGATGTTCTGAACACTTCAAAAAGGTCATTTCTGATTATTAGCCGTCATTCTCTCAGCATAAAGCAATTCTGGATACTTCTAATGCTGAGCTTTATGATTTCATCTTTTAATTAGAATGATGCAGTTCTTCATAAACAAAGTCACACCAAGTTTGAAAAAGAAGTTCCTAAGATAAAGCTTTACAATGCAAAACTTAATATTAGGCACAGAGGGGAAAAGCCTATATGCCTAAAATCAGATACGGTGGACATTCTCATACAGGTACTTAACAGGGAAACAGAAGCTGACCTTCTGAGGACACACAGTAAGGCTTCCAAGGGAACACAAATACTATAAACACAACAGGCAAGTCAGCTTCAAACTAAAATTTAGAAAAAGGACTTGAAAAGTCCACTTGCCTCTTCTGTACAGGTGCTGCCCTCTGACCCGCACAGAAACATTTCAGATACCCCCTGTTGCTGCTACTGAGGGAAACGCGATGCAGCTGCCACTGCTCCCAGCCAGCCTGACACCCGCCTGGGATGGAAGTCACCCAAGGAAACAGCAACCTCAGCCATAGCCCCATGTGTGGAAAAGCAGGGCTAGTGACCACCACAACGTGCAACAAAGCAGGAGGGATGATTAATATAGCCTGGGCTGCAAGATCATACCCTCTCCCTTCAACTCCTCTTTCTGTGGGTTACAGGCAGGCTTATCCACACAGGTGCAGCAAAACAGAAACACATGGTGCTCATTCCAACCTGGGATTACACCTGAGCTAATAAGCCTCACTGATCAGAGCTGGCTCTCAGCACTCTGGTTCTGGAAGCACGATGTAGACAAATGGAACTTGGCTCTGGAAAAAGCCAGTATGGGTCTGGGGTTTATTAGCTCAGGCTTTGCACCATGCAAAAGAATATAAACTGGCCCTAGAGGCCAAATAGCTTATTAAAGTGATACTGAGCCTGAGCTAATAAACCCTGACAGATCCAGACTGACTCTGCATGAAGTCAGCTCAGGTGTGCCTGCATCTGTGGCACAACTAATCCCCAACTGCAATAATCCACTCAAAAACAAATGAGAGTCCACTGTCTGAATTTAAAAATCACTTATTTCTACAGGAAAAAAAGGGGTTAACTTTTGTTCAGTTATAGGGTTTCCGTTCTTCTGAAAGGAACTTTGGGAAGTTCAAGAAAAGGAGCTATCTGGCTTTTATGACTGTGAGACTAATCTTCCACAGCTAAATCAAGTCAGTGCTATCTCATGGCCTGCCTAAGTTACAAACCAGACAATTTCAGTACATTTAGTGCTTCCCTTGGATTGCCAAGAGCGGGGTAAAATCAAGAAGATCCAAGCCACGTGTATTATACCACTGCTAGGAGGTATCAGAGTAGCATCAGAGCAGGCAGCAAAAATATTTAATTCTAAGGAGAGCCCAATACTGGAGACACAAAATGAGAAAGAAAGGTCAAAGGGAAACACCCCCCCCCCTTCCTTTTAATTCTTTCTCTGCTACTCCATTCCTCCAATAACTATATGAATGAACCAAGTAATTCAAGGATTTCAATGAAATTCTACATAGCTATCCCATAAAATTGTAATTCCCTGACTTAATCCTTATTGAAGACGCTAAAACCAGAAAGGAATAAAAAAAAAAAAAAAGAGAGAAAAAGGAGACAACAGTTGAATGATAATGGGAGAAATCAAAAAGATGGAGCTTAAAGGACAGAAAGCAAACCACTTAATTCATAAACAAAAGTTTAAAACGATGGATTAAAGTCATCTGGAATTAAAAGTTACTAGAAGACAGAGGAAGAGCCACGGAAAGGAAAATTATTTGGGTTTTGTTCAAAATAGTGAAAATAAAATTGGTTGACAATAGCAGTTGAAATAATTTCATCAGATTAAATAAAAAACTAACAGGTTTTTTTCACTTTGATTAGTCTTTCAGCTAAGGTAGGAGTTTATTAAAGTCTGCAATAAGCCTCAAAATAGCATCTCAAACACTGTAAACTAAAGGAAGTAATTCTAGTACTTGCAACATGTGTTAAGCAAAAAAGGTGACTAACCTAACACAGCAGCATGTATTTTAAGCTGAAAATGTTAATTTAGAAGACTCTTAAAAGTATTTCTAAATTGGTCAGGAAAATTGTGAAGTTTTGTCTTTAACAGCCTACTGCAATAGCCTTTGCTTCTTAGCAACAGCTCCATGCAGGTCAAAGGTACTTGACCTTACTGAGGATTACAAATGTGATTGCTCCCTATTGTGAAAAATCTCACACAGGGACAAAAGCCACTATAAAAAACCCCAAACAGAGTTTGCACGTTGAAAGCACTGTTTACTCCAACTCTCTCAGGGACAGAAGTCTGTCCTGCTGAACTAAAGCTGATGTTCCAAGATCTACCCAATCTCGCTGACACCTAAAGGGGTTTCCTGAAGGGGTATGTCATTCCAGTCTTCCATGACCTCATGGCAACATCACTCCAGTTTAGTCATCTGTAGTCATCCTGAATCCTGCCTAAATTAGCAGAGTCTTCCTCTTTCAGATTAGAAAGGGCAACGTAAGCATAATAGCATTGACTCAATCAGGTTATTTTATGCATGTATTTTGTGTTTCTAGATCTCCTAGTAAAGGTACATCCCTCTTCTCCAAACCCACTTCTTTTGCCTTGTTCAAGGCTTCAAAAATTCCATGCCCTAAGCACAGCATCATCACGTGGGCAGCTGGTGAAGTGACAGCGAGGGTAGACGGCAATTCTTGCTCCCAACCTGTGCTCCTCTGGCAGGCTCTTACCCTATTAAGCCCCCTGTTCAAAAAAACCTCCCACCACCCAAGCATTAACATGGTTTTCCTCCCCACAAAAAATAACCTCTGCAAAGCTCTCTCCAAAAATGCCACTATCTGTGCTGAGAATAAACGTAAGAGGCACCCGCTGTTCATCTCTTAGCGAAGCTGAAGGTTAGCAAGCAGGGATTTGGGGACGAAAAGCGAAGTGTTGCAACTGCCACCGCACCACGATGCTGCGGGGAGAAGGGCTCGACCAAGCGCGCTGGTTAACCGCGCTGCTGGGGCGCAGGTGGCATCTGTAGCTCAGCCGGCACCTCTTCGCCCGCCGCCGATGTCGGCGTCCACCGCCTCGCCCGATGACAGCGCGGTCCCCACAGCTCCCCCCGGCACCCACCGCAGCGCGGTCCCCCCCCCCACCCCCCCGACCCACATGGTTACTCACGTTTGATGCACCGCTGGGAGCCCGTGGCCTTGCTCCAGCCGTGGCAGCACTGCCCCCCGCAGACATTGACCCTGCGGGAACAGCAAAGAAGGGCGAGGGTCCGGCGGGGCCCCCCCCGGCACCGCGGCGGCGGCCGGCCCCGCTCCCCATCCCCAGCCGGGCCGCGGGGCGGGCGCTGGGCCGGGGCGAGAAAAGGCGGGAAGAATTAAACGTCCCGAAGAGCGTCTGAGGAAACTCCTCGCCCGGCGCCGGTTCCGACTGGCAGAGCGGGCCGGCGCCTCCCGGGAGGGCCGGCACGGCCGGGCACCCCGAGCACTGCTCTCAGGGACGCAAACGACAAAGGCGGGGGCCGCGGCTCGCCCCTGGCATGGCCGCGCCGGGCCGGGCCCCCCCCGCCGCCGCAGCGGCGGCAGGACCGAGGGAGAGGCGGGCGGCGGCTGCGGAGCTCCTCGCGCGCTCGACGCCTCAGCCCGGGCGCGGCCCCACGGGACCCACCGCGACCTCCTGGGCGGGACGGGGTGGGGGGAGCTGACCCCGGGCCCGGCCTCAGGTGAAAGCGGCGAAAAAACCGGGAAGGGGGGGGGCCGTTACGCGCCCATGGCGGGTTTGCAGCCAGCCGGGCACCGGCGGCAGGCAGGTAACGCCGCGGTGGCCCCAGGCGCACGGCGAGCGCCCCCCCCCCCCCCCCCCCAAGGGGAGGCGACAGCGGCCGCGACGAAGATGCTCGGGGTGGTGTGGGGGCCTCAGCCGTGCTGGGGAGTGGGGACGCGCGGGAGGGCGCCTTACCCCGGCAGCGGCGGCAGCTGGTGCTTCTGGCGGAGGGGCAGGCCGGCGCTGCTGTTGCCGTGGGGGCCCGGCGGCGGCTTGGGCCGCGGCCCGAAGCGGGCCGGCTTGGCGAAGGAGGCGGCGTGAGCGGCGGAGTTGGGGTGGACCTGCCCGGCGGGGCCCAAGCGGAGCTGGACGCCCGCACCTCCCGGCTTGCTCATCCGCCGGGTCCGCTCCAGAGTGCCGCCGCCGCTGTAGCGGGCGTTCAGCTGTACGTTAAACGTGCGCTGCTGCTGCTGCTGCTCCCCCCCGAGGGGGGCCGGGCGCTGCTGCCGGCTGCCAGAGGAGCCCCCCCGGCCGGGCTGCAGGACGTAGGTGATCCTCCTCAGCCTGCCCTTTTCGGAGGCAGCGAGCGCTGGTGACAAAAGTGCACAGGCAGCGAGGAGGAGGAAGAAGCCCCATCTGATCCGAGCCATTTCCACAGCGGGAGCCCCCGCAGCCGCCGAGCTTCGCGGAGCCCCGGCGCAAAGGCGGGGGGGTGGGGTGGGGGGTGTGTGCCTGGGTGCGCCCCGCGCCCGGGGTGCGGATCCTTCCTCCGCTCGCTGCTCCCCAACCTGCTCTGTGGGGGGGGAAGGAAAAAAGCCTCAGGGTCCTCCCACCCGCCCCCCAAACTGGTAGAAAAGTTCAGCAACGACGTCGCCCCGCGGAGCAGGAAAACATCGTTGGAAGAAAGGAAGCGGCGAGTGCGAGCCGGAGCCGGAGCGGGAAGGGAGGAGGAGCAGCAGCAGGGGAAGGGTGTCTGCCGGAGGGGGGTGGTCGCAATGGAGAGCAGATGTTTCGGTTCCCGGAGCTGCCAGGGGTCTGCGGGCGTGTGTAAGAAACGGTCCTTAAGCCAGTCCGAGGTGAAAAAAAAAACCCCAACCCACCCTCTTTTTAAGTTTCTCCGCGAGTGAGTGTGTGCGGGAGGGGCGGGGGGCGGCGGGGGGGGTGCCCCGGTGCCGGCCCCGCGCAGCCAATCTGGGGCCGCCGTGACGTCAGGCGGCGCTCCCGGGGCGTGGGGGGCCGGGGCCAGGTGACAGGGACGGGGACGGCGAGCGGGGGGGCCGCGGGGGTCCCGGCGCCGAGCGGGGCGATCGGAGCCTGCGGCAGAGCCTGCGCCGCTAAGCAAGCCCCCAGCAATACGTATTTTAACTTACGGGCGCTAACTTGCCGTCTGCCTGCGGCACCGGCGCCGTAGCTGTCCCGAGCTGCTGGGGTGGCATACCTGCACCTTGGCAATAGCTGAGCAGTTCTGCGCTGTTTTAATGGCGGCAAGGCTCTAAACCCCCAAAAGCTTTATATACATGCTGCACTTTGTAGGCAGGAACTCAGTGAAAGCACTTGCACGCGTTAAAGGTAAGCACATTCCTCAGTCTCCGCCTGGTGAGAGCCAGAGGTTTGAGATTGCTCTTCGCAGAAATCCTAGCAGGATTAGGAGGGACCATGTACCTTCCTGTTTTTCTTTATGTTTGTAAAGGAGTATGTATTCCTAAAGAACAAACTACAAACCACAATTGTACTTGGAATTAATATATAAGCAAAACTGCCTACGTTTTCCTCCAGTGTGTCTTAACTGATGTCACCCCTTAGCGTTGTAAATGAAGGAAAAAAACAAAGTTCACAAAATAACCCAAAGGTTACATCTTTTAAAATACTCAGAAGCTGATGTGTCCGAGTTCTTTCCAAGAAACTTTGCAGAGAATCAGTTTGCAAATCCAATAGCTTGGAATCCAGGTCCTCCTCCCTGGGTTCTCCTCTGCTCTTTTCCAGAGCTTTAAGGACACTGACCCTGGCTCCAAACTGATGAGATTCTGTTCTTAAATGCTCTTGGCGCAGCTACACAGCCAGCACGGGGAGCAGGAGGGTTTTACATTGACAGGATTCCAGGCAAGAGCCTGTGTTAGGAGCACAACAGTCCCTTCCTCCTTAGTTCTCATCTATTTAAAACCGCTCAAAAATAAATAGATGTTTTAAATAGATGAGAGTTTGGAGCTTTCTATAGTCACAGTGTAAGGGAGCCACATCGATGTTAAAGGCTTCTGCTCCTGTGCACTCTGAATTGAAAGCCAGTGCTTGAAAAGAAAATGCCACTGGCACTGGGGGCTTCTAAATCCACAGTGGGCTAAACTAGAATGAAACTCTGTGGTGGTTCAGAAAAAAAACTGAGATAAAGCCTGAAAGGATCCCCAGCTTGAAGATAACTAAGAAGTTAACTGTGAGATCACTGCTTCCTCTCTTAGCAAGCATACATGTCCGTTGTTTTTTTAACTTGCAAGACATTCTCAGCAACCCAACTGTTCAGCCTTCCGAAGGCTAATTATTGTCAATCCTGAGTAGGCTAAATGTTTTTACAGTGTTTAGGGAACAAAAAATACCTTGAAACCAGAGAGGTGGGGTGATGACTGAGTAAGTAGAGAGAAACTGATGTGGTACTCGGGATTGTTGCTCTGCACAAGGCCGCTGTCCTTCAGAAGTTTTCCAGAATGAGATCACAACTACGTGTGTGGCTGGGTTTGTTGAACAGAGGGCAAAAACTGCATCATTCCACAGCAGAAGCCAGTTGCTTTTAAGAAATGTGGGTTTTAAGTCATGTCAAGCAGGGGGCAAATGCGGTGTATTACTGGCTACTATACAGCAAATGGTAAGGGGCCTCAAAGGAAATATATCCACAAACGTAGATGCCTTGCATAAAATGATCAAGGTTTAAAAACATTCTTGAAAACATATTAAGTATTATTTGAGATTAATTGGTTGAGGTCAAGCACTCCTCGCAAATTTACATGGCAGATCTGACTTTCAGTGTTCTTTTTCCTCTAACAAGGAAATCCACACTTTTCTTCTCTGTTTGTCTGGGTTTGGTCACTTTTTTTTTTAAACTTCCCCCCCGCCCCCCCCCCCCCCAAGTCTGGAGGGTCTTGGACGTTAGGGACCTGGTTTGGCTGCAATAACACATTGGGTTGCCCATAGAAGTTCTAACAGCTGAAAGAGACTTCAGTGAACCGCCACTGCAGTCTAAAGCTCAGCTCAAAATTTCTTCACATATAGAAGTCCCTGCTTCCAAAGGGCAAAAAGCGCATCTGTCCAGCACCAAACAGCTAGATGCTGGCCTTTCAAAAACAAGTCCATTGGCTACTAAAGTTCCTGAGGAACTTCTAATAAATGGTATCACTGCTCATGAAAAACCTGCTCTGGCTGCCTCCCCATCTCCTGTGGAAAAGGCACTAACAGAGTTTGCAGTTATAAAACCAAGTTAGTATCTCACACCACCTACCAGGCACACCACTCTCTTAAAGAAGAGTTGGGAAAGCAATTCATGCTGTTGCTGTTCCTTTCCCCTGTGGTTAGTGTCTAAAGGATGAACACAGGGAAACATAAAGAGAGGTTTGCAGGCTGTACACCTCCTGCCAGAGGGGCAGCTCTCTGGGTGCTCTGCTGAGGCTGAGAAGGGCAGAACTCGCTGGAAGATTGGGAGCAGGATGGGTGCAGGAGGCAAAACTGCTGCCCGATGAGATGGCAGGATTGTTTGAAGGGTTAAAGTCTTAATGGACAGGGGAGAAGCCAGTTTAAGAGTTTGAGTATCTGCAACAAGAACCAAAATAACATTATTCAAACCATCATGAAAGCAAGAACTAAACTGCCGTATATGTTTTTGTTCAAGTCTCCTGACTTTGGGGCCAGTCTCATGAGTTGAGTGAGGAAGGACAATTGTTTCTGAGCTGTCAAAGTTGGCAGCACTCTGACCTCCACAGTTCTTTTTGAGCAAATGAGGGAGACAGGACTGTGTGTCTCATGGAGGATGTGTCTGGTGCATGGGCTTGCAGGGCAAAGCAGGGACCTTCGCAGGATGCTCCAGGGAAGATGTACATTACGTTGAGGGTGAAGTCATCTGAGTGCACGGGTGATCACTCAGCCTTCTTATGCAGCATAGTGCCACAGTATCTCCCCGTGACGCGATGTCCAGGTTAGCCAGGCAGTATGTTGAATGATCGGCAGTGTGCGATGTGTCAGGCTACAGGGCCAGCAAGTGGCCCTGGCGGTCTTGTAGATCCACCAGGCAGCAAGCCTTAGCCTGCAAGGAAAGCCAGGTTGGGAGCTCACAGTTAACAGACTAGAGTTTGACACAGTTGAATGCTGCATTCAGTGCCAATTTTGGCTATAGAAAAGCACTTATACAGTAGTGTGGTTCAATTAGCTTCAATAATATTACACCAAACTTCTGAGCTAAAGGAGGAAAAGCAGTCTCTATTATTTCTTGTAAGCTGAGAATCAGCTGGAGACCTGTATCTGCTGTTTTCCTTTTCTGTACTATACAAGTATCTGCAAAAAAACCCTGTATTTTGCAGCCTAAATTATACCTTTAGCCACAGGTAACCTGACTCTAATTTAGAAGGTATTTCTTTTGAACAAAAGAGAACAGCTTAGTCTCATTGTCATCACAGTAGGGAAAAGAAGCAACTGACCTTTATTATGTCACTAAAGTATATACCACACGTGACTCTGAATACATACATGAAGTAGATTTGCAGACTAAGACGTTAATATTATTTTTACATGGTATTTTTTGAACAGAACTGTACCTTCCAACTATGACTGTTGTTTGTTCCTTCAGGCAGAAACTGTAATTACTTTACGGTTTGCAACTAATATCCTGAGGCCTCAACGGCTCCTGAGTGTTTCCACAGTATAAATATCACTAATAACATTTCACAAAAAGACAAGTCCTGCTCACTCTATTCATGTAGACACTTACATTCACTTCCAAGGAACTCAGATAGTCAGACTAGGTCTGGATGGATGTGTGGGGCTTGGAAGGAAGTGGCTTAGCTTTGCTGAAGCCATTCGCCACCACTGGCCTTCCTTTGTGACTTGGAGATCTGTAATGATCAACCCTGGCACGTCCCGGCGTTTCCAGACTCACACTGCATTACCTTGGGTAAATAACCTTCTGCCTCCCCCTCCTTGGATTTGCTACCATGAATGCATCTTTGTAGCGCCTTCCCCAGCACCTCCTCTGAAAGAAGTCATCGTCTCCCAGTGCATCGTTATTGCTACTTGCGATCAGGGCTCTGTTGCATTAGGCACTATACACACATGCCAGCAGATAAATCATACTGGCTTTTCTGACCAGGAGCCACATGGTCCTGAAGCAGACTAGCTTTTCAGGGATGAAGGAACTTGTATGATGAGACTTGGAGCTTGGCCTGTATGTGAATTCGTATCTTGGAGCAATACGGGTCCCATGTGGCACTGGGTATCTGAAGCAGTCAGATTAACATGCAGATAGTCCAGAGCTACAAGTCTGGATGGGAAAGGAAGGCTAAACTAATGATAGCCAGGGTAATGGTCATCACTCCCCCTCGTACTGCTACCAAAAGAGATTGCCATAAGGACTTTTTCTGTTTGTTTGCATTAAGTCACTGAAAGCTGGATCCATTTGGCAAAAGTCTAATGCCAGTCTATCACTAGTGACCACTGCCATATCTAACAAAATACATGCTTAAGGCAAGTAGGAGTTGACTTCTTTTCGAGTTGCTGACATAACTGTTGTAGTAAAAGAAGTTGTATGGATTTGCATAGTCTTGAATTCCATTTTCTTGAACTAGCAGAAATCTCTACTAGAATATTTGGCAGTTTCACAGTTATCCTCACATACATAAAATAACTGATTCAGAAATACAAGATTTTTTTCAAGATATGAAAATCTCCACACTGTGCTGTTGCAATTATTCTTCCCCTCAGGGAAATAAATATATCTTGCCTACAAAGCAATTAAAATATCCCTTGAACTTTTTTGTTACACTATTCCTTGCAATTGCTTGTTTCTTTGTACAATCCCGTGTATACTGAAAATAAATAAACTGTGGAGGAAATTAGGTGGAAAGGACCACAAAAATGAGAAAATACATTTAATTATTTCACTTTACCTTAGGAGAAGACATGTTTAAACTAACACATTCTTCACAAAAGCAAAGTAAATATTATAACTAATATTTGAAAACTCTCGCCGCATGGCTATGTCATATGCCAAGAATACTAACCTCTACAAAAATAAACTTCAGCTGTGGATCCTGATTTTTCACTGTTGCACTGTGTGCTGCTCAGACTTATGAAAGCTGAACAAAAAAGCGTCTAGGTAAAATAAAATCCCTCCTGACTTGAATTAGCATCGAAGAATGTCTTAAAGATTTCATAATTATACATAACCCAGGAAGACCAGCCAATCGGCGTTAAGTGGAAGAAAAGCGGACAGAAGTGGTATGAGACTATGGAAAGAGGAGCCACGGCTTGTAGGCACACCAGCCATGATTACCCCTGCAGCAGCTGCTTAATAACCTGAAAGGTAATGTTTTCACCCCCTTGTCTGTGCTTGGTCTCCCTCTCTGACAGTTTGGGATGATGCTGGGTGGGCAGCCTGGGTATCTACTCTCCACTTTAAACTTGCTCTCCATGTCACAAAGAGAGAAGCCCAGCCCTGCTTAGTCTGCTGTGCTACAAACTGGTACCTGAGCTTGACTGTCAGAGTAAACAATTGTTTAAAGACCAGCTGGGCACACAGAGCAGCAGATCCTGGCCCTCTGGATTAAAAAAAGGGCAGAATACTACTTCTAATGATGCATTTGGAGCAGCTCCCAGCCACACCAATGTTAGAGGTTGGGAGTATGTGTATAGGTCCTCTGTCTGCTGCTCTTTCAAGGTTTGTGGTGGAAGGTGATGAAATGAAAATTACAAGCTTTTTTTTAAAAAAAGTAGGTAGGGAGAAAAATGCTGGGCTTTCATTTCCATCACTTTTTCTCCAATAGCAAAAGGCGTCTGCAGAGGTGTTTAATGTCAGTCTGCAGTGTGTCTGTCTGTGTTTTGCATCAGGATGCTTGAACACTGACCCTGGTCTGAGCGGGACGTCTGAGGGTCCCCTCCACTCTCAGATATCGTGTGAGTCTGTGATGAGGTGTGGCATTGTGCTTAACAAGCAGCCTCAGGTGGAAACAGGCACAGCTCATGCCCATTTTGGGTGGGACAGAAACCAGTTTCAAGAAAGTAAGCCTGCAGGGTAGTAATGTACAAGCCTTCCTGGTGTAGGCTGCAGGTGGGAAAGAGCTTGAGGACTGGAAGAGCTAGGACATGCCAGAAAGGGTGAAGCGACCCCAGAAAAAGGCTAAACACCTGGGCTCAAACACGACGCCAGGCACAACCTGAGCTGAGCTTGCCATAGGCAGGTTGTAACATAAAAGTACTGTAGAGAGACACGCCAGCCCAGCACAGAGCCTCACCAGTATTTAAAGAACAGAAATTCAGTCTGGCCTTATAGCAAAGGGGCTTAGCCAAGAAGGGCCCAGTAGAGGCTGAAAACACCAGATAATTAAAACATGGTTTGTATCCAGCCAAATCAAAGTGATGTGACTGTGTCCAAAGCAGATGAACTGTAGCTGTCCCAAATAGCCTGTGAGACCCTGGGTGAAAAAGGCATGTGGAAGTTAGAGGAAGCCATTGACTTGATTTGTCCTCATCACACTAACCTCATGTCTGATTCCTAATTAAGGGCTTTTTGTCCGAGGCAGGCTAAGTACACCCAGCAGTAGTTCAGATGCTGTTGCATTCCTGTGCAAAGGGATGGCAGCAAGAAGCCCAGCTCCAGAGTGGTCTTCCTGGGACACAAGAAGAATAATGGGGGAAGGACCTGCCTAGCCATTCTCAGCAAGAAGGACTGTGATCCTAAATTGTGTGCAGTGGACCACCACCCTCCACAAAAAGGTAGAGCAAGGGCATAAACAGGTAGATATGCTATTTTTCTCAAAAGGCTTCAATCTCAGTGAGCTACAACCATTGGAAAGACTTCCTACTGATTTTGCTGGTCTCTGGATTGAAGCCCATATGTGGGAGGGTAGAGTACTTTGTGCAATGGCTTTAACCTGCCTCAGAGTCTGTCACATCACCAGATCCTTTCTCCGTTCTTGTTGGTTAGAGTCAGTTTTGCAGTATTTGCCTGTTGGGCTCAGGACACTGAGCCTAAACAAAGGATGATTATGAAAATTTAAATTTGTATCCTCCCTTAACAGCTGTGTTTAAAATAAGTCTCTATAATTGTCAGATTGTTTTAAGCTTGCCATCATAATTTACTGTGCTTCCCTAAAGCAGTAGCAGATGAATCTAAACAGTGCACGGCTTGCGGTCCATCCACAGCATGCCCACAACAGCGTCCTGCTCTCAGACATTCCCGTGACGGCCAGCCGGTGAGTCACGCAACCACAGCTTCTCATTGCCAGCAAAGGGAGCCCACCTGAGGGGCAGCCTTTCACTCCTTCCTGCGTTCAGGCACTCTCTTCTCCCAGTGGGGCTCCAGTCTCCGGCATAGGCGGTGTCTCCGCAGAGGCGTGCTGATGGTCTCTTCAGAAGGCTTTTGCCCACAAAAGCAGACACTCCTGCTGCATATCTGCAGGCTGATTTATTAGAATACACAGATTTGCAGGGCAATATAATATCACATGCAGCCGATAGGAACAGCAGGCACATAGTCTTTTAGCTATACGCATCTGTATTCCTACCTGGAAATAACCTGAAGATGTGCCTCAGTGCTAAATAGTCTGTGAGTTAGATTCTTGTTTGAATCACATGTAGTTGGGGTGTAAAGAGTAAAGCCATTATCTGTCCAGACTAGGGCCATCCAGGAAAGCAAACATTTGTAGCAAGAAGTTTCAGCTCATGGAGCCTTTTTTTCTTTTTCTCATTTTACTTGCGTTGACTCTTATCCAGCAGCACACAGAAAATCCAGAAAATTCTCTAGATTCAGGATCCATGCATAGATTAATTTGCTAGCTTTGTTCATATTAAAGTTTAAAATTTTCAGAAACAAAAATGCAAATTTCCATCCTTTCCTTTCAAAACGAGCATAGCAATTCCAAGGGCCACAGTTTTGACCTATCAGAGTATGTACAATCTTGAACTGAAAAGAAGTAATCTGAAGACCAAAAGAATGATCTTCTGTCCACTCCTATTCAAAGCACATCGATGGCCATCTTGGACCTAAGATCAAGTAATTCCTATACTCCTTGTAAGCTGAATTAATCTGTGTTGCTCCTCATTTTCTGTGGGGCTGTCGCCATGGCTGACAAGGACTGGGATTCTTCTTCAGGGTGGTAAGTTTGATGATTTCCAGCAAGGTCCAGCAGGAGTTTTTCAAGCAGAGTTGATATAAATGCAACTGCATTTATGAAAAATAGAAATTATGACTGCCAACTATTTAAATTGAGAGAAACCATCTCCAGTTGAGGGAACCTGAACAAAGACCATATGTAAGTCCTTAGCACTGACTGGCAAAATCACCAGTGGGTTTTTTGAGTGTTTGCCAGTTTTGCTTAAGATACACTACATAACGCTCTCAGGATCTATGGGAATCTCTTGTGCTTCTTTACAGTTCAGTTCATCGAATACTGACATTTTCAACTTCAGTGTTTCATTATTTAAAGAAGCTTTTGAAAGCCAAACTCATACAATTCTTCAGTCTTCTCTTGTCATCCCTGTTATCATGTATTTTTTGAAGGCTAAAATAGATTTCTACTAAATGATTGAGTTCTGCTCAAAGATAGGGCTGATAAATTGAACTTTCACTCCTACTACTTGTTATTATGTTTTATTAGCTTTAAAATGAGGTCTTTTTTTTCTTTCTGAAAGAATGTAACATTTGTTTTTATTGTAGAGAGGATCTAGGTGATTTGACAACACAGGTAGAACAAAGTCTTTTTACAAAACTATACAAATAGTTACTTACTCCGAACAAAAGATTAACAACAGCAGTTTAAATATTTCCTCATAATTCGATGTAAGGTTTGTAAAAAAAAAATTCCTATTCATAACTCATGTATTAAAAGTGTTTGGAATCTGCATCCAAATCTCATCTCATTCCTCTTGTTTGTGATCTTCAGATTTTCAGGCAGACAGTGCCTGAGGATTAAGTTTTGCCCTGTTCTGGAGAAACTGGGGAGTTTTGCTTAACTTATGCATGTTTTAGACTGCTAGTAAGAGCTCTGATCCAGGTTAGGGAAGTGGGCTTTTTTCTCCTTTCTTTTCGAACATGTTTGTACAGATAAGCTGATGCTGAATTTGCATTTAAACTAAACCTCTTTAGCAAGTAATTTTCTTGAAGGTAACTCTTTCCAAATGTTTCCACAGCAAATTTTTTTAAGTGCCCATAATGTTGTCACCAGGCAGGTGGTTTATTATTCCCATTAGGAATAAAAATCAAAAAAGGGTTTTGACTGAATTCTCTAATGGAGCTTTCTGTGAATGAGAATATGGGTATCATACTGTTGAAAGAGTTACTAGCGATTCTCAGTTCCTCAAAGCAGGGAACATTTTTCTTTATTTTTTGGTAAGTGTGTCTGCTGTAAAGAAACGTACGATAGTTTGTCTGGGGTATTGAAAAAGAGTTAATGTGATCATCTAGTTAAGTATGACATGTGTTGAATACTCCATTAGCTAGTTCTCACAGTTAGAAGAAACATGCTTTAAGGCATCTTTTTCCTCTCTCACTGTGCAATAATCTTCAGTACATGTTAGCCTTTATCCTGTATCATGAAAGCTTATCTTCCCAGCAAAGGAGGCTTCAAATTCTCTCTCACTGGTAAAGTAGTTTAGCTCTATGCCAAACTGGAAAATTTCACCCTTCCCCAGGGGTAAATAAAATCCCTATAAGCAAGAGTTCAAGTCGAGCAAGTTCTTCACTAGTTACTCTTTCCATGAGTCACACACTTCTCTTCTGCAGAATCTGTCCAGCTCCTTGTCTCAGCAATTTAAGATCAGCGTAACCCAAATTATCCTTTATAGCCAAAAAGAATACTAACCTCTAATGCTAACAAGAATAAAAGCCCTCTGCAGTTACAAACCAAACTTTTCACCTCCTTTCCTTCTGCAGTTTTCTTCACTTTCCCGTTTCTCTTGCTGTTTTCCTAGGTCTGGCTCTCCAATCAGAACAACATGCTTACCTTTCAGGTTTCTCATATTAATTATTTCTAAAGCAGCCACCGGTCGTCTTAATGTTTTGTCAGTCAGGGAGTTGCTCTTCTTTTCTTATACTATCTGATCACATCTGCATTAGGAAATTATGTTGTTCGCATGTGACCATTCTTTGCAGCACTCCAGTGCACAAGGCTTAGACTGAAATCATCAGCAGCGTGGGGGTGGACACCGAGCCTGGGTTCAAGGGCTAGCGCTGCCTGTTACAGTCCACTTCTAATGGGTAATAAGATTCTTATCTTGGGAAAAGCTAAAGCTCTTTGAGCATACTGACTGATGCTGTAATCAATTAATCTTGCACAGTGTCTTAACTATTCCATACAACCATTGTTTCCACAGGATAATTCCAGTAAGAATAATAAATGAGAAAATGTTTCTACTTTTGTGACTTTAAAAAAAAAAAAAAGAAAAAGAAATAGCGTCTCAGAAGATAACTTGTTTTGTCCAAACAGGGAAATATAGCATAGTGATTAGCACCTTCCAGGGCTAGGTGTTATGTATGGTACATGGGAAACCTTTCTTCAAAAGTAAGAAAAGAACACATTCAAAAGAACAATGAAGGCTTAAGCCGAGAATGTGGGTGAGAAGGCATGAGTTAGTTTTCACCACTGATAGTGCTGATTCCATATATTACCAGCCCATCTGAAATACTGTGCACAGCAAGTAGAGTGGTCCCGACGGGGAGCCTTGATTTTTATTGAGTATTATGGCGATACGTGCACAAAGGTCTGTATATTGTCCAAGAGGATCTTGTCATAGACAATAATCCCACTGAAGTGCTTTGAATATTTTCACAGTTTCATTTTCCAGGATGTCTCCAGGAGTGTAGCTGGGGATGTCTAGGCATTGTGGAAGATGAATTTTATTCTCCTGACCTTCAGTAGTAGGTTAAGCCACTAGGTAGCCCACTGAATCCAAAAGGAGTTACACTAATATTCTGGCTGCCTAAATCTGTAACTTAAAGATGTTTAGAGCCACAGGTTTATGAGTATACTGGAGTAACACAAACTATAGCCCAAAACTCTTTCAACTGCAGGCACTGAATTATTCTTTGTTTATCTGTATTTGTTTTACTAGGTCTCCTTTTTCTACCTACAGGTTTTATGGTATACAAGAATAAACATTATTAGGATTTATATATAACAAATGCCAATGTACTTAGAGGAAAAATCTAAGCCTGTAACAGGTTTTACTTTGTTTTAAAAGTACAATGGTGTGAAAAATGAGCACATGTTTTAGGTTCCCTTTTAGCGCTTTAGAGCGTTGTCTAGCCTTTCCAAACCATATACATAAATATGACTATATAACCTGGAGATAGGAAAGCACTTGTTTAAACATGCGCATGCCCACAGTACCGTAATTTACAGAAACTCAGAGTTGGCACTGTGTTCTGACACAGAAATTTAGGGTTGCACCACATGTACTGAACAATTGCTCTAATGTTTGAAATACAATGGCCACACTGTTTTGTTTCCAAGTTCTTTAGGAAAAATCAGTACAGATTTTTTGGTACAATATTACCTCTCTAGGTACTGTGGAAAAGTATTCACTGTATTATTTCTGAATATAGCTGTTACTTATAATACTGTAAAAAAAATAAATCTTCAAATTAAAGCCTAGGCACAACTTACCCACTAGCACTTGGGGCCAAAACTCTGAAATTAAGTGTGGTAGCCTGTGGATTCAGAAGCTGCAGGTGGAACACTAAAACGCAACCAAACAAATAAACAAAAAAAATCTCCAAGTTACATATACCAGTTTTATTGTTATAAACCACCAAGTCAACCAAGCAGTTTGTTTTATGAGGTGTTACAGAGTCAGAAGAAAAGGGGTTGGAGGACTGTCTCAAAAGGTAATGGTGCAAGATAGGGGAGAAAAAAACCCACATTTGTCCATGTTAAAAGACAATTCCCTGTGCCAGGTGCAGTTGCAATATGCTGTATAACCACACACACACTGGTGCTCCTCAGCCCAGAGAAGTTCACTCAGAAAATCCCAAAGGTTTTCCCAGCTTAATCTCACAGGCTTTTCCTCCGTAACACTGCAGGGACCACAGTCCAGCCACCTTGCCATACAGCCTCCTCAGTGAGTGGCTGTAAGACAGAAAGATTTTGGTGACATGTTCATTCTAAGCTTATTTCTTGATGGGAAGTCGTCCCTCTGCTTTCTCAGTGTCCAAAACTGACCTTGTCACCTTGACTCAAGGAAAGTACCTGTGTGGGGTGACTGCACTGAGTGCAGAGCTGCCAGCAGTATGAGAGGATGTACTAGCCTGTCAGGAAATCTCTCTGCAAGGCTCTAAGAGGAGGAGAAGGCAGCTCGGCTGTTCAAAATGACATTTTTTGGAAAGAGACAGTGAAAAACATGAGCCAAAAAGTGATCTCTGTAGCCTTGCAGGACCTCCATGGTCTCTGCTGCATTTGACTCAGCTAGACAGAAGCCTTTGACAGAGTTACAGGACCACTACAGAAATTATTTTTTACCTTGCACTTTAGTAGTTCTCAGCAAAAACTTCAGCTATCTGGGTTTAAACTGACACTGCTCACTGTCTGCCTCAGGTTCATTTCTAACGCTGTCTAGTTCTATTAAGCAGCTAATAATACTCACACCTATGCAACACTTTTCATTTATAGACTTCAGCTCACTGGCACAGCTGCACCCCCATTTTACACAGGGGAAAAGTCAAGGAAAGCGAGGCCAACACTGGACTTTCTAATGCATGCTGCAGTTTGGGTGGCAAAAGGCTGACGGATATTACTTGTTTTTTTTCTCTGGTGTGCTGGAGAAGGGTTTAATTAGCCACAGCGGACTTCAAGCGTGCAGCCATTTATGGAGCTGAAGACCCCTCAGGGTTCCCACACGTCCCGCAGGCACAGCTGGTTGTGCTTTGTGTGCTTTGGGCTCGGGGGCTCAGTCTGAGTATGGCAGCACCCTCCCGCCACAGCCCTGGGGCACAGCACATCCGCTACACCCAAACACGCAGCCTTAGAAAGGTTGGTGCGTGGGGGCAGAGGGAAGGCAAAGGGGAGAGGGAGACTGTGTAAGGAAACTTCCAGGATGGTGAGAGAAAATGCATTCAGGGAAGGGGGGGGCACTCTCACTCTCCACCTTGTACACTCAAGTTTTGATCCAGCAAAAAACCTAAGCATCGCTTAAGTGTCCCTTCAGTTTGGGGAGCTGGAATACAAGTAAGGTGTAGTATGCACCTTCACCTGGCAAGATGTGAATTAAAGGTCTGCAGGCAGATTTAAGCCTGGAGTTCTCTATTTTGAGTGCTCGAGTTTTGCAGTCTTAACATTTTTCCACATAGACATCTGTCCATGTTCCTGTCCTGTACTGGAAACATTCACAGGTTTATAGTCCATTTCTCCTGATTACCCTGCCCAGGTAAATGAGAGATTAACAGAACAGGAAGCCAAGCCACTATCATTACACAAGAACACAATGGACTATAAGGCAAGATCCCAGGGTTGGATGGGCCAACAGTGCAGTCCTGTTGTTAGGAGCAACCCCATCATCCATGGTGCAGAAGTATATCAAGCTTCATTTTCATAGCCTGTAGAGTTTTTGCCCTACCACTTCTTTCTAAAGCTGACACCCTCTTTTAATTTCCAGCCTCTGTTCATCCATCACCACTTCGTATTGACTCCCTGCTTTTGGTGGGAGAATTTTCTTTCCATCTTAGCAAAGTTTGGGGCTTTTCCTGAGTGGATAACAGGTATGTCAAGTTAACTGCAAGTCTATTGGCCCATCACTTATGGATTAATAACAATTACTATGTTAATACAGGACTTTGTATTAGAAGATACCAGTTCTGGATGTAAGAGAAAGACTATATATCTAGTGCACTTCCCAACACCTTGAAATTGTTAATATAAAACATTAAATTCCTTTACAGAGGTGTAGACAATGTTCTTGACTTAAACCGCTAACAAACGTGTGATGTTCAAGAATTATTAAGCAGACTAACAGGTTTATCAGTTAACTAAGCTTTAGCCTTAACAAAACATTTAAATAACATAGCCTCAACAAAACATTTAAATAGCATAGAATTAGGGCTTAAATAATTAGAGACAACACACTTAAATAACTTCTTAGAAAACACCAGATAATAGAGTTTAGTCTGACAGTGAAGCTTATCAGCTTAAAAAACCATGAAATATTGAGAAGCATACAGTTACCTGACAATTAATCTCATCATGGCTCATGTGTTGAGCAAGAAATGCACACTGGGCTCCTCTGTTGAGTACAAAATACTTCTTATGTGGTTTAAGTTTTAAGGCATTCGTACATTTACCAGTCAGATTGCTAGGTCAAAAAAAAAAATCAACAATAAACAGAAGTATATTTTAAGAATAGGCCATCCATTTTTTTATAGCATATGCATACAAATACTCAGAAAAAACATATTCTGACTTTCTAAAACAGTTTAAAGCAAGTCACCAGCAGCTGCTAGGTTCTGATTTTCTTTCAAAATTAGATTATTAATTTAGGTGCAACTAGAAGGTCAGTTTGGTCATCCCAGTTTAAATCGCAGTCTTTGTATAATGCTGTTCCCTATTTTACAATGATTTGCTATTTACAAAGAAATTCTGAGTTGCTGGAAAGCTGTGCCGTCAAACAGCTGGCACAGCCAATCAGAAATAGGATTTTTCTTTTAAAGGTAATATTGCCATTCACAGCCGTGGGTTGTTTGTGGCTCTAACCCAGCTGTTCAGGATAACAAGGGAGCAGACAAAGGCACATTTCGCCCTTTCAGACCTTGCTGCACTGCTTGTCCTTAGATTTTGCTTTGGGAAATGAAGGGAGGGCACGGGCTGCCAGCTGGGGAGTACCCCTGGGAGCTGATGGGCAGAGATATCAGTTTCCTTGGAGCTCCTTCGCACTCATCCACATGGGCACAGCTTCGGACAGAAACACAGTGTGGGGTGAGGAAGCCGGGGGCTGCAGTCCAGCTTTGCTGCCCCTCCGCCTGCTGCATGAGGGAACACCCCAGGCTGTCACGGGCCCCTCTCCTTGCCAGGGCTGTTCCCTCCTGGAGACCGAACACTCAGCCTAACCCATTATAAGCAGAGAGCAAACTTTTGCCTAAGAGCTGGGAAGGGGAAAACCAAACCCAGGCACCGCCACCACTTCAAATCTTTGGTCACATTTGAGTGAATGTAAACAAGTGTGCTGTGATACCTCTGTGCATGGAAAAGCAGGAGAAGGGAGAGCTGGAACATGCACATGGGAGGTACACACAAAACCCTAAAAATGAGAGGCTATAAATGTACTGCAGAGTCAAAAGTAAGTGAAATGTTTTCAGAAAATCCTAAAGGGAAGAGTGGAAGAAAAGCAGACCAGCCCTCTGGGAACTCTGCTTTCCTAGTCATAAAAACCTCTGTTTTTCCTGTCTGGAAAAGTTGTCCACAATGCTCAGAACAATATGTTTTTATTTTTAGTCTTTTACACCAAACAACCATGAAAAAAAAAATCAGTGTCAACTGCTGTGAGTGGGCAAAAGTACCATCTTGTATTTGAGAGAGATACGCTTTTAAAAGCTGGAGTTTGAGACATGGAAGTGAAATTGTTGAACAAAGTTAACAAGTAAAATTAGCATTTCAGAAACACGTTTATGTTCTTAACTGAAATATGTTTTCCAAATTGTTTTAGTTTTTATGCCATATGTTAAAATATTGTATGTTCTTCACTTATGAAATTCACAGAAATTTAGAATCTCAAAAAGTTTTGAAAAATGGACATGCCAAATGTGTTGTTAATAAACAAACAAAAAAATTTTATTGAATGAAATGGCTTGAAAACAAGCCGAACTTCCAAAATGGAAAGGAAGATACATTTTTTCTTCTTTTTCTGAAGGCATCCGACTGTGCAGGAATGCTTTGTTGAAAATTTAAAGATGGACAAATAATCAAAAACTTGGTGGAGCATGGAGCAGCAGACTGTATTAATTAAGCCACAATTATCTTTGCGGCACTATTTGGTTTTGCATGGTCACGAAGAATATTCATGCATATTGTATCTAATCCATCTATCGTTAGATAGACAAAACTCCAGACATCAGGAATTTGGTTTGGCTAAGTCAAGCACAGTGACTTATTTCAGATGCTGATATCTGTTTCTTAAAAAGAAGCATTGTTACTTTTTCCTGTATATTCTATAGCTGTACTGACTGAGGCTCAGATCGCGTGGGCGTGCTCAAGGGAAACCTTCAGACAACACCCAGATATTGCAGAAATTTATAAAGCTGTTAATGAGGCTTTGCCTGGGTGTGTTGCTGTATCTGCAGCTGAACTGGGTCAGAGACTGAAGCTCCTGGGCACCCTCCCAGCTGCTCACTGTTGATTTTTCTTTTTTTCTCCTGCCAGAGGCTACCCAACTCTGAGATCTGCTTCTGTCACCGCATGCTTAGGTTGACATTGTGAAATTATGCAGTTGTCATTCTCATGATTGCTTTATCATAGATACCTCTCAATAGGTACTCACTTAATGGATAGGATCCCATGCGTATCTCTCTTAGGTCAGGGATAGTCATTAGCTTTTTAGTTTTTCACGGGTGGTAACCAAAGTGGAGTGAGCTTGCTGACCAGTGCGGCTAAGGCTGCTGGAGGAGTCCAGAGGTTATAGCAGCAGAAAGTCGCAAGAGGCACTTCTTGCCTCGGGGGGCTGGTGACGCCTCTGGGTATGTGAACCCCTCTTGAGCAGCCCTCCTGAGAAATGGAAACCTCTGCTCCAGCTTGCTGGGCTAGTCCTTATTCTCAGACTCTGCTGTGCCATAAATGCAGACTCCCTCAGATGCCAACCAAAGGCAACCTTTTAGTCTAAGTTTGGCACACCACAGGATAGGTGTTAAGGAACAGATACAGATAGGGTTTCACTGCATTAATGCATGTGGCAGGGTTCCCCAGAAATCTAACAAACTGAAAGTGGGGGATGAGGTGATAAGAGGCCAGGGAGTTTTGGCAGCCTGCCGCTGCAAGCCAGTGTCTGCTGTGTGTATGTCATGGGCAGATCCTGTGAAAAGGTCACAGCAAGCTAAACATTACAAATCCTAAAAGGTCTTTGCACAATTAACATTTTAAAAATCATATATATTATATAAACTGCTGTGTTTTAAAGAGGTCAGGAACAGAAGGTAGCCTGCAGCCAGGAATATGCTAATTAAGGTATACAATAGAAATATTAACCAAGTGACCTTAGGGGTGGGAAAGAGGCAGGAGGAAGGGGGAAGGCATGACATAATCCCCTTAGTACCATGTTAAACTCCAGTGCCCTGAAAAGTGGGACAGACAGACAGGGAGAGAGCAGTCCTGCCATCCTGACTGGGAAAAGCTGGATTCACTGAGACAGCGGCTCTGCGTGGGCCTAAAAGCCACATATAACATCTCTGAGCACCCGCCAGCACACACCACTCTGGGGTACACAGTGCACAGTGGCCTGCAGCCTCATGAGCCCATGGAGACCCTAGAGAGGATGCTTACCAAATGTAGTTTTAATAGTGGAGTTTGTTTTACTTTTTGCTACCTTTGTATTACAGATTGATGGTTTGAAGTAAGCCTCTTCTTTTAGCCTCAGTTTAAGGGAAAATCTGACTGTAAGTAACCTCACACAATAAAGCACTCTGTTCCTGTGAGTGTGGCAATGTTTAAAGCTTTTCCTGTAACCATCGTCCCTATCTATATTTTTCATGATACCATAATGATAATATAGTCAGCCTCCTCTTAGTCACACAGGCTGTTTGGGAGATGGTATCTCTGGGTCTGAGGTGGGGGAAGCATCTGCCAGCAGACTGCTTTAGCCAGGAAAATCCTCTGGCACACAGGGTGATCCAGGAGTCTGCCAAGTACAGAGCACTATGAGGGAGTATGTAATGAAGCAACGTAGCCTGCGCATGCTTCTTTACCTCTGTTTTCTTGCTGCTACGAAGGATCATCCTTACATTATGACCCAGCTCCTGGCTTATTTTGTTTAGATCTACCAGCTTATCTTCCTTTTCTGTCCTCAGCTGATCTTGCAGGTAAACTGGGCTCTTCCTATTGAAAACTTGTGTTCGTCTCTAGCCCCTCTTTCTCAGCACCACCCTTGTGTGTGGCTGTGAAATTCCTCATTTGGTTCTTTCTGTCCCTTGATCATAACCTGACTTCTTTATCAGCTTCTGATGTTCAGGCTGCTGGGCGTACAGCAAACATCAGCTTGGGGCTGAATTTCCTTGGCAGAAGCATGGGGAGCTGCCAGCAGTAGTAATGAGGAAGAAGGATGGAGAATCTTAGCCAGATTCTGTCACATGAATACACTATCTTAATTAGGAATCTCATAGTAGCTTAGATATATGTGCCCTTTACACCTGCCCACAAGTCCCTGCATACTGTATTTTTCCTAGCAATTTTTTCCTTACCTTTTGAATAACATTTTGGAGTGGTTCTCAGCATTAGCAGCAGGATGAACAGGACAGTCCCGTTCAACTTTAATTTGTAGTTGCGCCAAGGATAGTATTCAGATATCAGCTCTTACTATTATCATGATATAAACTTTCTTGCATGCAAGCACCCAGTCAAAGGAATGCATGCCCATACCAAAAGTTCTTTCAATACCTTTTCTGGCATCTGTTGTATGTTGCCTGAACAAAGAAAGAGAATGGGTCTTTTCAGCCGTTTAGCAATTCATACCTAAGGTCTTTGTTTCTGGGGCACAGGAATGAAGCTGGTCCCCAGGAAAAAAACAAAATGGTTAAAAAGACCTCAGTGTAATCTTGTTTCCCTTCATGATTAACTGCAGCTAGGGGAAAAAAAAGGGATCTCTTTCATGAGCTTTAGGTCGCTGGAAACACATTGGAGTCATGCTGCTTTGTCAGCTGAACAGGAGCTCCCAATGTGACACACTGCTAAAAGAGACAATGCTGCTCTTGGATACACAAGCATATACCCAAGGGTATATCAAGTAGGATGGCTATCGTATGTCTGCATGCAGTCCTCAGTAACTACTGCTAGAATAATGTCCAGGCTTAGTGCCTGCAGTTCAGAAAAGATGCTGATAAATTACAGAAAGTTCAGAGAAAAGCCACAACAGTGATTAACATGGACATGACCAACCTTCCTCGTCCTGTAAGCCCTGTATCAAAACCTTTTTTTGACCAAAAGCCAGAAAAGAGCAACTCCAGGAATGATCAGAAGAAGACAACACTGGTCCCTCAGGGGTCCCACCACTCACTGCATGAAAGAGGAGACAAGGCCATGACAGAAGATGGGCTGATGACTCACCTTCTTCCATAACCATGCTGCAGTCCTGGCATGAGACTGCACCCTAACTGCTTGCATTTCATGTAGCTCAAGCACTGCTGGTTAGCCACCTGGAAAATAAATGTCTTATATGAGAAAGACCATGAATTCAGACTACTTAGCTCATCAAAAAGAAGGTTAAGGACTGACATGTTCAGAGACCGATACATGAGTAGTAAGACTTTGATAACAAGTAGCAAGACTTTGATAACAACTGTTCAACTCAGCAAAGCAAAAGGACTCTGAAGGTTGCTTATGAATAACATCCTCGTTTCTTAAGGTGAACAAACTCTTTTTTAATGAATTCAGCATTTTGAAAAAGAAAGCTCAAGGCAGCCTTAAACTCTTCTTCCCTCTTAAAGCCATTCTCCTCTGCACAACACTATGCACAAGTATTGCTTATTCACACAGTGAATGGCTGTAGTTTTGTAACTAAAAGAAATACTGAAAATTATTATTTTTTTGCTATATTGAAAAGAACAAATACAAATTCTCACACCATTTCTAAATTTCTACTTTGGAAATCTCTATTTATGACATAGGAATTCATAAACTTGAATACAAAAATATACCCTAATCTTTAAGCAGTTCACCTCTGTTCTGATAGTGGTGTGTAGCTGCCAACAGTGTACACTTACCAGCAAATTGTGCAGAGCCTTCAGACTTGCTACAGCAAAAAAACCATTCAGAAGCCCTTGGCCAGGATGATTCCTGCTAGCAGAGTTTTAAAACTTCACAGTATATTATGGTACAGAGCCTTTTTTTTGCAGTCCACAGGTGCAGAAGAGCTACTAGGAGATGAAGCAAGGGATTCTGGGAAACACACACTCTCAATTACAAACCCTTAAACACCATTAAATGTATTTTTATGAAACATCACAATCCCTCTCTCTCAGCTTCCTTAAGAATAGGCTAATAATCACATGACAACGATGAGTACTTCATCAGCCATTATTGTGGCTAGTGGGGTTTTAAAACACCACCAGAATTATTGTATGTTACTATTAAATTCTCTTTGTCACCATTGATAGAATTGATCGAGTGCTCTTCAGCGAATAAACACATTGGTGAATTAGTCTTTTTCTTGGTCAGCTGTTGTGTTGACAGGACTCTTTTATTCTTTGAGTGTCGGATAGTATGTGTTGCTGCTGGGAGGCAGCAGACATAAAGTCAAGTGGAGGGCTTAGGGGACAGGCTAAGAAATGCCAGTGGAAGCTTGTGCAATGTGTGAGAATCAGCCAGATTCAGAAGGGAAGGAGAAGCCCCAACTAGTGACTGTAAGACTGATTTTGGACAGCCATTTGGATTATCTTCCTGATGACATGGCTGATAGTTGCTTTTAAAGATGCCATAGTGATTTCAGACACTGTTTGGTTTTCCCAGCAGTTTCAGAAACCATCTCAACTCCAGGAAGACAGACGTTGAAATAACTTGCCAGAAAGGACAACACCTAACATCCTCACAACATGGGCAAAGGGAAATGCCACTTTTTCACACACAAACATATTGGAGGAAAAGGAAAAGGAGAAGTGATTATGAGAGTCTTCCTCTAAATTTAAGAGCTGCATATGATAATCCTCTGTGTGAGTCCAAATGTTTTTGTTATCATGAGTCCAACTCTACCAAATTAAAACGGAGCCATAGAAACCAGTAAATCAACCTATACTTGCTTTGTGTACCTCAGTATGCCACATCCAGCATCCCTGTGGTTACCAGTGATCAGAGAAACAGCAGCCTGTGACATTAGGCAGGTATTTTTTCTCACCAGTAAGAGTTTCTTTCCTATTTCTCCCTAATGCTTTGTCCTGTCTCCAGCACCAGGCCCAGTCCTGGCATCCCGAGCGCTGGCCCTACTTCCGCGCGCCAGCCGGGCAGGGGGAATCGGTGCAATGAATTTTGCAGCTACTGTCTGTGTGCACCCGTCAGTGTCACCGACCACATTCCTGGGACCTGACAAATGCTGGAACACCTCTCCTACGCATTCTTCTCCTCCAGTTTTGGCTCATTCTGGTGGTTTTCCTAGAAAAAGGAACTAACTGTGGTCGTATGACTTTAAAACGTAGAGCAGGCATTTTGGCCCCTCAGCAAAACAGTTTGAGCGAAATCCCGGAGAAATGTACAGATGTTGTTTTGACCACCAGAGGGGGCCTGCATTGTCCGAGATTCACAGTAAAAACAGAAAATCATGTTTTAGGAAAGGAAGAAAACAGCAAGTATGTATTTGTACTAGGGTAGCACCTACAGGCACTGAGCGATCACCTGATTGCAACACACCGATGAGATGAAGGAAAACAAGTTTAAGTGGGGTGAGCAGGGAGTGCTGCTGTGTACCCACTCCATCAGCTACGCCCAGAAGGTATCCTACTGAGGAGATTCTTGAGGAATAATATGAGTTTTTCTATGAATCTGTATGTGAAATAGAATAACATTATTTTGGCTGTTGTATTGAACCACTGCCTCCCCCCCATGTTCATTTAACAAAAAGTAATGCTGTAGATGCAAGTCAAGTTCTCAAAACCGTTATCAAATGTCATTGTATTAATATCCGTCTTTTAATTTCATATGGGACATTTTTCAATCATCAATATTTTATTGACATTTTGCACAGATCTAAGACAGGGTTAGGTATCCCAGCTACAGTACAAAGAATACACATTGGAAATACAGTTTCCAATTAATACTTCTAATTATAGTGAGAAATCCTGGCACAAAATTTAACATGTAAGAGTGGAAAAGCTTAAAGAAAAAAAAAATGTTTTTTTCCCTAAGAAAATGAACTGATATACAACTGAGAGATATCACTTGTCATCAACAGCTACTTAGTTATTGTACTATAAATCTCAAAAGCACTTGTTTTTCCTTTGCCTGCACTTGGCTTTTTTTATCTGTGCAAAATGAATGCAAAGCATGTGTAACACCATACCCTATGCTTGTGCTCTAAAGCAACTTTTGACAAGCATCCATATATAATCATATAAATAACAAGGCAGCAGAAATTCTAATCCAGCATTTAATGTACAAAATCCTGTTTATGTTCTGTGACTTTTACATTAGGCCATCTATACAAAACAATGGGATTAACACCACCATATAGAATTAAAAAAGATAGAAAAGTTACTGCTGTTTGAATAGCAATTGACAACTTTGCATGTTCTTCCTTGGAAACACTGTACAAAGAACACATATCTTCCAGCTGAAAGCCTCATTCCTAGAGTCACCCAATAATACATAAATAGGACCACTTAAGGCACACAGCATTTGTCCCCCACCTTGATTTACTCATCTATTTGTAGCAGATATGAGAGCTTGTGGGTGGCCTGACATGGTCCTCATTCAATTTTATTTAATTACTCACTTGATTTCACTTGAAAGAACTATTAAAATGGCATCTTAATTGCTCAGTGTTATCCAGAATCTCTTTCAAAGCCCATAAACTGTCAAGGATTAAAAATGATGTCACTTTTCTGAATTCCCTATTCAGAGGAGAGAAAAAAAAATCTCCACCCAAGCCAAAATAAATACATAAACACATAAAAATACACAGCCCTTGATACACAGCCCTTGAGGAGGGGGTCAACTCTCCCCCTCCCCCATGCTGCACTTCTGCTGTGAGCAGGATTTGGGGAAAACAGATGATAGATGAAGCACTACAGCCAGAAAGCTTTAGGCAGGAGGGAAGAGTCATGTTTGGGATCCTCAGATCCTGGAAGATGGAGGTTCACAGCCACACCCCACTCCACCCCCCAGACACACAGGAACTGCCATTCTGGGTCAGATGAAAGATCCATCCAGCCCAATATCCTGCCTTTGACAGCAGAGGCAGATGCTTAGGAAAAGAATATAAGAACAGGGTGTACACAACAGAGTGATTCCCTCTCCACCCCCTCCTCCAAATATCCTCCCTGCTTCCGACAATCAGCAGTTTAGGGATTTCCTGAACCAGATGTTGCATCTGGACTACTGCTTTAAATAGCCAAATAGAAATTGAAACCCCTTTCTACCAACAGAGAGATACAGGGTCTGGGTTGTAACTGCACTCTGGCTAATGCAGTAGCAGCCACAGAAAGTGACTTTACTGCTTCTCTGAATCCAGAGAAAGTTTCTTCCTGTTTCTGACCTTCACATAAAAATGCCATAAATTCAGGATTAGCACTAAGGAGAATTAATAGCCATTGGACTTTATAAGATAGACTATGCCACCAGTAGTCTTATTAAGCAATCTATTAGTTGTGTGGAAAGCCCCATTTTTACATGCACAAACATACAACCTACATTTGCACGCAGATGTTAACTGCAAGGCATATGGAATCTACCCCTTAAATACCTTACATATCAGAAAAGTCTGATTGGATATTTGATTCAAATGCACTTCAGTCTAGCTGGGAACTGGAAAAAATAATTAATGAAAGATAAGTGTTGGTGTAGAAGCATGGGGCTTTAGTGCAGTTGGTCATAACTTTCCTTGAAATGCTGCAGATTCCTTGTGCAGATCTCCCATACATGGCTGTAAGGACCAGCTCTCATGGATCCAGAACGGAGATTAATTTTTACCTTTGGAGAAGGGAGGAAGTGAAGAGAGAATGCTTTCTTCAGGAAATCATATTTTCCTGTGTTTGATTTCCATGCATAGCTTTGCCTTTTTTTTGTTTTATTAACTGATTTGAAAGAAAAATTGTCTTTTACTTCTGCCTTAAATAAAATAATCCCTCCTCCTCCTGATCAAATGTCACCCACTTTCTTTTTTTTAAATTTTTATTTTTATGGATTAAACTCAAAAATAACTGAACTCCAAAACCTGGCATGCAAATAGTTCTAATATTAGTGTACACACATGTTCAAGCTTGAAAACAAACTCAGTAAGATAAAAATAAAGGTGTTGGCAATTCTGAATATGGCTGTTTGGCATCTGCTAAGACCTTTAGAATGCCCTGATTAAACTTCCCCATATTTTGTGACTTGACACAGATATACCTGTCTGATCTAGGTGCTGCAGAGGCAGCAGGCAATGAAGGAGAGATGCTTCACAGTTTTCACATCAGAACCTTCTGGATGGTGAGAGAAAAGGAAGAAGAAATTGCCTAAACACAGACACACTGGAGAGTGTTTTCTTCCAGGAACTGCAGCTCCCAAATACTTTTGTTGCATTCTGCTACTTTAAGCTTTGCAGTTATTAAGCACTTGACTCTAAGCGGTTCCAGTCCATCAGTTACCCAGTGTATCACAATATACATTGAACTGGTCATACCACATTCCATTCCAGTGAAACGAGAGCATCACTGACTAGCTTTGTGACAATTTAGCTCCTGATTAATCAGAGTGTTTAGGTACATGTTCACTTTCAAGGAAGAAGGATACCACTTGTGTACCCAAGCGGTCTGCTTAGTTGGAGTTTACTTAGTTTGGAGTTTACCTACTCCAAAACCCAAAAGCCATAAACCCAAATGACTGTGCACTGGGGTTCCCAGCATCTTTAAGCTGCCCGAGGGAGACTCGAAATTGAGACATCTCCCAAGATCAAGGTCAGACCTCCCATTAGGTAGGGATGTGCAGGTCTTCCTATTTCTTCCTTTCTCTCTCAGTGGATAAGTCAAACACCTTTAAGGTCTCACAGGGGGTTGCAGGCAGTGGAAGTAACGCTTACTTTCCTTCAATCCCCCCACCTCTTCTTTTGCCCTTCTGCCCAAACCTCTCTGCAGTCCACCCTGCAGTCACCGGTTCTGCCATCCCTGTGCAGTCATATGAGAGGGACAAAAGATGAGGCCGTCTGCAGGGCTGAAAAGGGAAGACAAGGCAGATGGAAACCAAAATCACCCCTTTCTGTAGGCACCCTTCCAGGACAGATGCAAGAGAATCTTGCCCATAGCCTTTGGCAATTATATTACATATTTGATCTTCATGTTGTCAGTAAATTCTTTTAAAATCATGAGAAAGTATCACTATGTAATGAGAAATTGTTGGAGACTTTACACATTGATATGGCAAGTTAGGACTGCCAGAAATATCCACCTCCATGTCACAGCTAGTGACTCCTGTTAGAAAAAGCAGCACCACTGCAGTGTGTTACCGCACACACGGGTGTGTGTGTGTGTCTCTCAGGAGAGTGTCCAGCCTGAGCCCTGCCATACCTATGTGGGCTTAAAGTTAAACATTAATTCACTGAAAAGAAGGGAATGGATAGTTCTGGGTGCCAGTGAGGCATACACACATAAGTAAAATAGATACCAGCAATCTTCAGGGCCCCCGAGATGCAACAGATCATCCACCTGAAGGGTCATTTCTATCATGTGAGAAAGTGCACTTAAATAATCTCTGAATTTTCTGAGCATGAAGCATGGACGGCTTCTCAGAAAACATTACAAATATTGAAAAATTTCAAAATATGTTTAACTCTAAGTTGGATTTGTCATCAAGGAATGAAGTACCGAGAGCCATTGCTAGCAGACCAAAACAAAATACATATTGTTTCATTTGTATGTCTATTTTATACATTAGAATATGGCATTTTCTCAGGCATGACTTAAAACCAGAAGAAATGGATCCATGTCCTCTGTGCCTATGTATGTGTATACATGGGCACACCTACATACAATAACAGCAGTCATAACACATGATTTATTATTAAAAAAAATAAATCCTCCTATGTGAAAGTAATGCTGAAAGTGGCTTTTCCCATTTCTTTAATTAGAACTCAAATGGTTTCCAGTTATGAACACAGCTCTTGAGAAATGAGTGTTTCTACCTATTGCTTACCCAACTTACCTTCCACGTCAGTTAAAATCCGAGGAGTCATTTAGCTTTACGTCTCCTACTGGCACGGGCTGAGTGCAGACATGTAGTCACACACAGTTCTGCAAGCACCACTCTTGTCAAGCTTAAGAACTCAGTCTTCCAAAATGCAGCAATGATAATTCAGTTCAAACAAGACGGTCCAGTAGTTGTAGTTACACCATAATGAGAACTGTCAGTGGAAGCAGCGTATTTTCTGACTAAGAAATTGATGATCACTTCAGGCCTATGCAAAATAATGGGGGAAAAAAAAACCCTAATTAAAAACTTGTTTTGGAATACTACACTAAAGATTTTTTTAAAACTGATTTTTTCCCATTTGCTGCTTGCCAGATGTTAACAGGATCACTGGTGCATTTGCACAGCTGATGGAGATCTCTGAGCGCAAAGTTTACAAAAGACATATAAAATGCATCTCCTATTCTCAAAGACAATTTATTATTTTTAACTACCCCAAGTGAAAGCAATAAAATTTCCTGCTCAGCACTTGAGGAATGAGTATCTGACAAGGAATGCAGCAGAATGGCCCCCAAATAACTTTGCCCTGACCCACCAAACACAGGGATAAAAGAAACGAGATGGTTCTTCACTCCCCTCCTCCTTTTCTGAGAAGTCAGCATTCTCCACTGAAAATAAACCAGTGTCAGTAAGTGACAATTCTGGAATTCTCCCTGGGAGTTAAATCCCAGCTGAGACACTAAATCACTTCATGAGAATGTGTCCTATTGCGAAACATTTGTATCAGGGTTCCATTTCACTGTCCTTGGGTGCATTCTTTTTTTAATAAAATAGACATTTTATTCCACTTGGGGACATCATAAAATTGCCACCAAATAATACTTCATGTGGTAGTTCTGTAATAATCAAAGAGACATGCCGGGTACATTATTCTAAATGTTAGTCCTAATCCTCCAGGCAAATACTAACGGATAGTAGCAATTTGTGTAGTCATTGGAGCATAAAAATGAACTTTTAAAAATATCTAACGCATAAAAAGCAAACAAACAAACACAATAGTTTGCTTGTCAGAGCACAAACAACTTCCCCACAAAACATCTGAGAAAGAATGAAATGGCAAAAGTTTGGACAAATCCAGTCTAATCATTGTGTGCGGGTCTCTGCCTGCACTAGGAAATTTTGTTGCTTTCCTATTTCATCCTGGCATGGATGTCATTGCACTAAAGGAGCAACAAAGGAAGCAGTAATATGCACAAGAGGCGACAGATTTAGCAAACTGAAAAACATTACCTGTTTTCCTGCTACAGGACAGTGGATACCATAGCTATCAGCAGACACGTTAGACCTAAACTAGCAAAAAGTGATTGCAGAGACAAACACCAGATGTGTGACATTGCAGATACACACACAAAACCAAGGTCCCCAAGTAAACAGGCCCATTTCCACTAGGAAAATAATGACGCTATGCTATGTGTGATAACTTACCCTTCAGGAGGCAAAACCTCCGACTTTAGTCCACATGGCTATGATTCAAACTTGTCACCTGAACTTCTCCAAACTTCCACTGAAAATGGAAGAACACATTGTCTTGGAATCACTGGACAATTTCAATATGTCCTTTTCTTTTCTAATTAAGTGGTTGAAAATAAACAAGCAGATTGACCGCTATATGCAACAAGACAATAATTTCCTCATTTTTCACTATAGTTTCCCTCCTTCCCAATTCCAAATGTTACAACTGCACAATTTGATCTTTCCTTTTTGGAAATTAGGAGCTTTCATGCTTAAGGGCAGCCACCTCCTTGCATTCAGACCCTGGACAGCAAGATACGCCAGGTAACATGTCCTGGGAGCCTGCTGCTGAGGTCCAGGCAGTGATTCAGAGCTGCCCCATGGGACCAGCATGCTGGGAGAGCGACCGAGCCTAGCATAACTTGGTCTGGCCTCTTCAGAGCCACATGTCCCATAGCATCCTCCAGCCATTCTGGCTGCCAGAGAGGCTTTTACACATGAACCTTGAGAAACAGGGACAGTAGGACACCAGATGTCCATGCAGTGCTGCACTGATATACGCCTCTTGCCATGGCCTTTCTGGGAGCACCTGGCCAAGGAAGTCAGACACAAGCTCAGTTTTTGCCTCAGGCTGAAGAAACCCAAGTCATGTACAGTAACCCCAGAACAGACCTCTCCTCTATCTCAGTGGTCAAGGCATCCATTTAGGATGAAAGAGTTTTGGTCTTGGTATCTGCACCAGAGATGTTTTGTAGCTTCTTTTTAATAAACAACAGACACATGCATATGACAACATACATAGGCATATATATATTTAACTAATCGAGCTTTGGTCTAGCATTTGCTGAGGGTGGGTACCCTCAGCTTATTGTGGTTAGTTGTACATGGTACCAATGAGGACTATTTAAATTTTGAGAGAGTCATATCCATGTTTGTGCAGGCCTGATCCAACTGGCTGTGTGTTAAATTTGTTCTCCGCTTCCTGATTGCACTGGGTCCCTTCCAAGGGCTGCAGGACCACCCCAAGCATAGCCAGAAAAGTAAGTGTTCCTGAGGCTCCAACTGGAGGTACAGAATAGAAATCCAGGCACCTCAAGAAGGGAGGGAACTTGATGACTATAGAACTGGGAGGCAATGAAGTGAGGACTTTTTGACTTTGTATTTTGGTATTCCAGCTTGAGCACCTATGTCCTTTGTGGGGCTGAGCCTGAAGCTCCAAGTTCTCAGTAGTATCTTGCAGGTGTTAACAGATAGGAATGCTGCTTCTTCAAATCGGACCATCTATCTTTATTGCTACAAATATGTTATCTGAATTATGCTGTAAGAATATTTTCTCAAATTGTTTTCAAGGAACAAATAATAGGAAGCACTACATCTATGAAAAAATCCAAACAAACATAGCAATTGTTTTGTAAAGGCCAACTGTTTTTCATAAGAATATTTAAGACAAAGGAAAAGGAACACATGGAATCCTTGATGGAAGGATGAGGTGAGGGTAAAGGATGCGTATAATCTGAATATTCTGTCTTTTGAAAACTGCCACTTCTCCTATTTATAATATGATTCAATTCATGAAATGAACTTGCCTGAACACAGAAGACATCAGAATTCAGTGACCACTGTTTATTAGTCAACATTTATATTCAGAGAAGCTTAGCAACATCTCTGAGTGTTTGGTGGAAATGTGTGAAACTATGCTTTTAGGGGACAGAATCTGCTTTTTTAGCTGATCTTGAAAGTACCTTACATTCCTCTTTATAGTATAAACAGTACAATTAAAATGGTAAAGAACTAGAGACCAATCAATTGCAGGCTTCACAAAGAAAATATTATTAAATTCTGTGTGCCCAAACCCTTTAACTGCAGTATTTGAAGACCATTGACTTCCTCTGCTATAGTTATCCTAAGCTTTCAAAATTAAAATGTCACTGTAACAATTTCTTGAATAGATTTCTGTCTTTTCCCTCTCTCTATATGGAGAATTTCCATTAAGGTATGTTGCTCACTTAAGCCTCTGTATTTATCGTAGCATGGTTTGGGTTCGAAAGGACCTTAAAGTTCATCTAGTTCCAACCCCCCTGCCATGGGCAGGGACACCTTCCACTAGACCAGGTTGCTCAAAGCCCTGTCCAACCTGGCCTTGAACACTTCCAGGGAGAGGGCAGCAACCTCTCTGGGCAACCTGTTCCAGTGTCTCACCACCCTCACAGTAAAGATTTTCTTCCTTATATCTAATCTGAATCTACCCTCTCTCACTTTAAAACTGTTACCCCTCATCCTATCTCTACACTCCCTGACCAAGAGTCCTTCCCCATCTTTCCTGTAGCCCCCTTTAGGTACTTGGAAGGCCGCTACAAGGTCTCCCCAGAGCCTTCTCTTCTCTGGGCTGAACAACCCCAACTCTCTCAGCCTGTCCTTATAAGGGAGGTGCTCCAGCCCCCTGATCATCTTTGTGCCCTCCTCTGGATCCACTCAAGCAGGTCCACGTCCTTCTTATACTGGCGGCCCGCAGAGCTGGACACAGGACTCCAGGTGGGGTATCACAAGAGTGGAGTAGAGGGGGGAGAATCACCTCCCTCGACCTGCTGGCCACACTTCTCTTGATGCAGCCCAGGATGCTGTTTGCCTTCTGGGCTGCGAGTGCACATTGCTGGGTCATAGTCAGTTTTTCATCCACTAATATCCCCAGTCCTTCTCCGCAGGGCTGCTCTCTATCCACTTATCACCCAGCCTGTGTTTGTGCTTGAGATTGCCTCGACCCACGTGCAGGACCTTGCATTTGGCCTTGTTGAACTTCATGAGGTTGGCATGGGCCCACCTCTCAAGCCTGTCCCTCTGGATGGCATCCCTTCCCTCCAGCGTGTTGACTGCACCACACAGCTTGGTGTCATCAGCAAACTTGCTGAGCGTGCACTCAATCCCACTGCCCATGTGTCCAACAAAGATGTTAAACAGTGTCAGTCCCAACACCGACTCCTGAGGAACGTCACTCATCCCTGCTCTCCACCTGGACATGGAGCTGTTGATTGCAACTGAGTGTGACCATCCAGCCAATTCCTCACCCATCGAGTGGTCCATCTGTCAAATACACGTCTCTCCCATTTAGAGACAAGGATGTCATGCAGGACAGTGTGCAAAGCATTTGACAAGTCCAGGTAGATGACATCAGTTGCTCTTCCCTTCTCCACCAACACTGTAACCCCGTCGTACAAAGCCACCAAATTTGTCAGGCACGATTTGCCCCTAGTGAAGCCATGTTGGCTGTCACCAATCACCTCCCTATTTTCCATGCACTCTAGTATAATTTCCAGGAGGATCTGCCCCATGATCTTGCCAGGCACAGAGCTGAGACTGACTGGCCTGGCGTTCCCCAGGTCTTCCTCTTTTCCCTTTTTAAAAATGGAGGTTACGTTTCCCCTTTTCCAGTCAGCGAGAACTTCACCAGACTGCCACGACTTCTCAAATATGATGGACAGTGGCTTAGCCACTTCATCTGCCAGTTCCCTCAGGATCCACAGGTGCATCTCATCAGGTCCCATGGACTTGTGCACCTTCAGGTTCCTTAGATGGTTTCGAACCTGATCTTCTACAGCAGGCAGTTCTTCATTCCTCCAGCCCCCACCTTTGCCTTCTACAGCTTGGGCGGTGTGGCTGGAGTACTTGCTGCTGAAAACTGAGGCAAAAAAGCTACTGAGTCCCTCAGCCTTCTCCATATCCCAGGTAACCAGGTCAATTTATACTGATTCTGTACACTAGAAAGGAGACAAAGTATTGGCAGGCATAGAAGAGACAGAATCAAGTTAGCTACCTTTATGACTTTGGTAAAAATGACAGACTGTGCTTCTGGTGATAGAAGTGACCAGACCAATATTTGGTGTCCATCAGGCAACATACTCTCAGCTCTGGAAAGACAACGAGACAAACAGCTGAACCAGTGTTTTCTCCTTCTTAGATGTAGCTCTGCCATCTTATGTGTCAGTGTGGTGGCTATGTTAAATCACAGTCTCTCACAGGATATTACCACTAAGGAGAGGCACATGGGAAACTAGTAATTGGTACTAAAACTGCCTGGTCTTTCACCTCTTGCTGGTAACTCAACAGATTTCCCATTTCTGCACTTGATGGGATACTCTAACTTTGGGAAAAATGTTGACGCACTCAGAGCTGTGACACACATTTCAGCGTTAACCTCATTTTGCTGAGCAGACATCCCTGCCTCATGCAGGCACTGGTGTTCACATTATAAAAACAGATGCTTTAATGCTGTGCATAATGACATAACAAGATCCCATGGTTAGAAGATGAATTTAGATAAGTTCAAATGGTAAAGTACACAGATTTCTACTGTGAGGAAATTAAGCAGTTAAACAGCTTATGAAAGGATGTAGTAAATTCTTCATGACTTCAAGTCTGTGTCAATATTGAATTTTTTCACACCTGGCTCAAATGTTCTGGGCACAAACCAAGAACTGCAGGGTGAAATTCTATGGTTTGTCCTATAAGGAAAGCTGAAAGAGATGAATACTAATAACTCCTCCTGGCTTTAAAACCTACCAGTTCTTTGACCTCTGATCAGAGTGCCACTAAGACACTTGGAAGAAGTCTGAAAACAGTTTTCAGATTTTTTAAATTTTATAATTTTGGAAGCATGCTCCTATTCTTTAGTGTTTGCTCCACTTCTTATTTTCCTAGGAAAAAAAAATAATCAAAAAGCAAACCAAAACCTTCCCCAAAAGATCTGCTTAAACTACTAAATACTTTTGCCTACTTCAGATGCAATCCTGGTTTTATGCCTTCATTGTGAGATAGTAAAAAGAAACTTTTAATTGTTTAACTTTGATTTTTATCCTGAAAGACAAATCAAGTATCTTTTTCCAAAGATAATCAGGGGCCTTATTTCAGCAATCAACACATATTTCAAGTAGAAAATGTGCTAAACATCTCTGCATCACTTACTGTGTTAAGGATTTACCCAGTGTTTGAAGAAGTAGAATCCTAAAGTTAAACTCCAAAATCCACATTTAGTTAATTTTACAAATAGTGAATACCCTCTGACATGGTTGACCGACATTAGACCTATTCTGTTATATAATGTTGAAAGTAGATAAACCATTCAAACTCATTTCCCCTTTGACTTCCTACAATCTAAATAAGTTAATGCATATCTTTTTCATCACCTGTCTTTCATATGGGGGAGAACAGAAGATAAAGATCTGTCCTACTAAGGAATCTGCAGACAATTGACTTTCCAGCGAACCCCTATAATGTATAATTCATTTTCCAAATGAGATCCTGCCAAACCTGGAGAGTTTGTTGCAAACATATCCTGATGTGATTCAGTATTTTATTCAACAAACTGATACCACTATTATTCTTGGCCTAGTTTCCTAAGATATTGAAAATGTATAATCATAATATGTATCTTCCCTTAATAACTTCTGAGCACATGGCCAATTTCAGTCGCATTTTAAGAGGAACAGGGATGTGAAATATATTCAGTTTCTATGAGGTTGTTTTAAAATGAACTGAGGATAAGCTTCTATTACTGCTCCACAGAAAAATGACAACAGTATTAGACATCATCGAATGCAAAACATTATGGGTATCCAGAGCTATCCATAGCTCTGGGAACAGGTTTGATTAGCATTTGCACTGTGGATGAGACAAGATCTACCCAGAAGACAGAAAACTAGATATTAGACCTCAGTAGATTTACTGCTCACAAAACCATTTTCTATACAGTGATTGACAGATATTTTAATATTTTGTTTTTTAAAGACAAAAGTGTTTGTGTAGTCCCAAGTTGCTGCACACCAAGCAGCTGCCTGCAGGTGCCAGGCTGCAGGCTGATTCCACGCAAAAGACTGCCTCTGCCTCCCAAAAACCACTGCTGCAGTTCCCCACTGCTGAAGGGAAACACCTGGAGTCCTACTTAGCCAGGCACTTCAACCCAGGAGCCATCATCTCTATACCATGTCCTGCGAGCAGGTCCACAACTAGTCTCCAGCCCTCCCTCCTAAGAAAGGCTGGACAGCTAATCACACAAGCCATAAAATCTCATGCAGTAATTTAATCCAATAATATTTGCATTATTTAATTACAACATCATGGCTTTCATTTGCTGTTGGAATTCTGTGTTTCTACCTTCTTTTTTGCAAGTGAAGTTCTCATCTGCAAGCTAAACAATATAGAATTATGCTGTATCTATAAGGAGAAGAAAGCCACTAAAAAAAACACTGAATTGAAAAATGACCCAGCCTCTATGTCAAGATTTTTCCTGGAACTGATAAATACTAGATAGACTGTAAGAAAAATTGAAAATAAACTCTAAAATATGGCTCTAATAAGCTAACCAATTTGGACAGTCCTATGGAAACTCAGAAAATCAAGTTCAAGCCACAGAGATTTAAAATACAAAGGCAGAAAGATCAGATTCTTAGATTCCATAAACACATAGGACAAAATATTTATTTTCACTGAAAGATCTCCCAATATATTTTTTTTTAAAAAATGTTTACTTACATAATACACATTTGTATGTGTAAAGTACAATGTACTCTTTATACCCTTACATCATCCATCCCATCTCTCTGATGAAAACCAATTGTACTATATGCCTTAAATATTTTGTCACTGGAAGTTCAGCTAGAAAAACAAACGCTAACAATTTTATTGTTCAGTTCCTGAAAGAATCCTGGTTTTCATTAAAGCAAAGACTAGTTATAAAAGCTGCTTTTCAAGGGCCGTGTATGGTACCACAGACTGACATTAGGTACCTAAATGGAGACCACGGTGACAGTAAATCATGGCATATTTACATCATCAATCACTAGTTATTTGCAACCAATTGCTATGTAATTAAAGCCTCTGATAGCATCTACAGCACGGATATAAGTGTTATAAAATTGATCATTCAATCACTTTCCCTGTGATTTTAGTTAGTTACGATGACATAGGAGTGGCTCTCTCTGGCATTGCGAAGCACCGTGTATAGCCAAGCTACAGCTTTTTGTGGTTCTGAGCAGGACTGGGGCTTATTGCTAAGAAGCTGTAACAATAATCTTCTCTAATAAATAAATATGTGATAGTTTGGCTGTGAAGATTTTTTTTTTTTTAAACATATAAAGAGCCTGGCCCTACGACAAACCATTTTGTTACTTCAGGAGTTTTGCCATTCACTTAACTGGACACAGAGCCACGACGTGACAAATCATTCAAGGTGCAATAGCTGTGTGTGTCCCTATGCTGGGTAAAACTGTGCGCTACTGTTTCTCTAGCCTTCCCTCGCATGTGCTGTCTGAACTAAATTCTTTGCTCTACACAGCATCACTTTCTTTTACTTTCTCTTTGTAGGGAGACAATCCTGACAAGATAACACAGATCTCTTGCAACGCAGAGTATTAATCGTATTGAATCACTTCCTCAAGTGTCTTTACCTTATTTTTGGAAAGCACAACCTATCAAGAGTAGCATTAGTCAGGGTTGAGAACCCCAACATTTCCTCTGTCTGCTGTCAGAAAATTCTCTTTAAAATTTTCATGCTTATTCTCATCTGAAAGGTAGACTTTATTGAAAGGTTTGAAAGTAAATATATCCAGCTGTTCCTTAAATTATGCAAGGTTGGAAAAAAATGCACTTTTCCTACTGTATGGAGAAGAAAAGAACACCTTGTCTTTCTCTGCACAGCTAGGAATGCCTGCTCCATTAGATTTGGCATGTATGTTATTCTTATTCTGCAACATATACATGATCGTGCTGGGTGATAAAAAAAACCCACCATCAGTAAGAGAAAAAAAATCACTTCTGATTGTATTCACTCTCCCCAAACCCACATCCAAGTGTAATGAAACTCCCCCCCTTTTCAAATTAAATTCTTAGTTTCTTCCACTCTCTGGGTCAGTTTCATACAGCTGGTTTTAACACAAGAAGGCAACCAGGCCAGACTTTACTGATTTCAGTTGGTTCTTGTCCTACTGGGTGGTAAGAGCGACTAGGAAATGCTTAGTGACTTTAACTTCTGTTGACCTCCAGACAGCTGAGAGCTCTCAGCATCTCAAAAAACTGAGCCCCTGCATTCACAGCTTCAGACGTGATCACAGTATAACTATGAGGTGCTTTTAAAGTAGTTTTCAGGACTGCTTGTTCCCTTCTTCTGCCAGGGACATCCGTGAAGTAAAGCATTGACTTTCCATTAAATAAAAAAAGGCAAAAAAGCAGGGCTTAAGCTTTGTATCAGAACGGGGTTGTGCCACTCCATCCTTCTGAACTCATGGGGCACCTGTGCTATTACCTGAAAGTGAATTAAAACCGGCCAACCTAGAAGATTTTATGTCCCTAAAATACTAGAAAAAAGCCCAGTATACCAATGGAGGTGGGCCCCAGCCATGCAGCACAAAACGTGCTGTAGGTCTGACCCTGTAGGATCTGTGTCTGCCTCAAAAAAAAAAAAGTGGGCATGCGAAAAGACAGGGATTGTACCCTGCAACCCTGTGTGCCTCCCTGCACGTGCAGACAGCAGAGCAGGGTACTTCAGCTAGGAAGGGCAAAGCAGAGCCAGGGAAAGGGTGTGGTGGGGACCAGGCATGCTCAATACTTCTTTATTTCTACAGCTGTATAGGAAATTTTAGCTGTTGGCAGTCTGCCTTGGCAAGCCACACCTTGTCACCCTTTCTGAGCAGAGAGGAAAGAAAGAAGTAGGGGAGCTAAATAAGAGCCCTCTGTGGATTCAGCCACCGGTCCACCTGGAGCCAGGGGTGTACCGAAACGTGGTGTTTGAGTACCTGCTTTGCTTTGGCTACAGGCTAGAGATTTCTGTTTTACCTTTAAATTGAGGAATAGTTGTTGGCCTAAGTGCTGGAATAGCAACCACTGGTAGGACTGTGAAACATATAGAAAGGCTAGATGCTTTCCCCTTCTCAGCATGGGAAAGAGCTCAGCCGAAGTACTCTGCCCCATTTGGACTCTGCACTTCACGGACAGAGCCAAATGAAGATAGCCCTGAGGAGAGCAATGGAAACTAATGTGAGGTCCAGAAAACCTGACGTAGAAGGAAAGACTGAATATATTGGAGTTGTTTAGAGAAAAAGATTGAGGAGACTTGATAACAATCTTCAGTGTGTAAGGCTGCAAAAAGAAAGGGAAAGGAACAAACTTTTTTCCAGGTCCAGTGTGGACAGGATAAGAAGACTTGATCTGCAGTATGAGAAATTTGGGGAAAAGAGTCCTCTAACAAAGAAGAAAATAAAACACTGGCTAGTTTGTCTGGAGAGATCATTCTGGGTGGTATTTAAGAACAGATCAGACAAATCTCTATGACAAGTGATGTTGGTTTAACTGATCCTTCCTTGGGACAGGGGGTGGACTTCCTAACCTTTCTGAGATCATAGTTTGAGAAAACTCTAAATGAGATCAACTGTGTGTCACGGTCACACTACAGACCCCAAGACATCACATGTGAACGAAAGTCAGCGTATTGGGTTTGTGTGGCAACATTTTGGTAGTCGAGAGGGCTACAGGGGTGGCTTCTGTGAGAAGCTGCTAGACCCCGCGCTGGAGCAGGGGAAGAGTGTGAGGAGTCCTCCCCCTGAGGAGGAAGGAGCAGCAGAAACAATGGGTGATGAACTGACCACAACACCCATTCCCTGTATCCCTGCACCAGTGGAGGGGGAAGGAGGTAGAGAAACTGGGAGTAAAATTAAGCCTGGGAAGAAGGGAGGAGCGGGGGGAAGGTATTTTAAGATTTGGTTTTATTTCTCATTACCCTACTCTGATCTGATTGGTAATAAATTAAACTGATTTCCTCAAGTTAAGTCTGTTTTGCCAATGATGGTAATTAGTGAGTGATCCCTCCCTGTCTTTATCTCGACCCACAAGTCTTTCATTATATTTTCTCTCCCCTGTACAGCTGAGGAGGAGGAGTGATAGAGCGGCTTTGGTGGGCACCTGGCATCCAGCCTGGGTCAACCCACCACAGTCAGCAAGGACTGTGCCATACTGACAGGCCAAATGGATTCCTTGGCACTTCAGAGGAGGATCTTGGGTACTTATTTCAGGCCATATTGTGTGTGAAACACTATCTACTGACACTCACTCCCCCAGTCATTTCTGCTTACTGGGGAGCTGATTCAGAGAATACAGTCTTCCAGTCACTGATAGGGCCTCACTTGGCCTCCTTTCACAAGAGGGAGGAAGGGGTCTGGGAAAAGAAGTCATATCCTCACACCAGTTGTTAGAAATCACAGCTTTTTTTTTTAGGTCAACAAAATTCTCTTATATCTGCTTCCAAATTTGGATTAACAAGGAACTGGAGTATCTCTACAGTAAGCAGAACCCTGGGGTGGGAAAGAGCCTGCTTCTTAGACAAGTTAAAAAAGAAGACTAAAGAGAGTGCCACATCCCACATACCTCCTGTATGGTGCAAAGGGGCCAAGAACTTTCTGGCCACACCCAACTCAGGTGAATCCTCTCCTGCAACCAGCCCAAAGACAGCAGGAATCCCTCCAGGAAGGGTCACCATCCTTTTCTTCCTGCTGGCCAGGCAATGTCCTCGCCCTCATTCAGCTCTGCAGGAAGCACATTCTGGTGAGTGCTGCAGTTTAAGGAATGCAGGCATGTTAATTATTAGAGCTTCAAAAGATACAAGTTCCAGTGGGCTGGATTCCAGAGCTCTGAATGAAATGAAAACCTCATCTTGATCTCCCTTGGCCCACAGTGCGGGTTGTTAGTGAAAAAATAAAAAAAAATAAAAATTGAGTACACACAGAAGATGGTTTACCCATACAAAATAATAGTGCACAGCTTTAGGAATATGGGATAATTTTAAAGCAAAAGCTGTTGTTGAGCAGTGTTCCTTACACAGGCTTACTCTTCACTGCTGTTAAGAAAATTCAACAGGAAGATTTCAGTGTAATGTTTACACTGCTCTCCTTTAAAACAGATGTAAGCACATCTCCCCCTTCTTTACTGTTTGTTTGGAGTTTACATCTCAGCTCCTGCACTGTGACCATGCTATGTAATGGGTGCCACTGAGATTCTGAAAGCTGTAAGCAAAAAAGAATTGTTTCAAAATATTTCAGAACTGAGTTCCTCTATCTGTAGTCCCTCCTTTCCCCACCATAGTTTCTTGTTGTTTCTCCCCTTCTGCAGGAAAGTATATAAAGCTATTACTCTGCTGCTTGCCTCCCTCTCTGTCTGAGAAAGCCTGTGAGAGAAGCAAGAAAAACATCAGATATGTTCATCCTCTGTCTGTTGAAAACCTGTGTTTCTAGGCACTGGAGGTAAGAAGAGTAGCACAAGTATTTCTTCACCTCTAGCTACTCAGGCAAGACAGCACAATCCAGGACAGAAGTTCAAAATTTGGTTCCTACTGTGACACACATGGACAAAATAACCTTGTTTAGGTTATGACTAAGCATCAGATGGCTCATCGAGTAAAATGTTAGATCAGATGGTATCTAAAGAAATATGAGGTGTCTGCACAGAAGGAAAGGAAGGATAATTCTCTCATGACAGCTTGAGAGTCCAGCCACCATAACAGTTGAATACTGTAGAAAATAGCAGAATCTCATTCTGTACCCAAACAAGTGTTTTTCTATTGAGTGAGAGAGGAAATCATGTGAAGATTGACTCAGTCATGGAGGCATGTCTCCTCACTAGTCCAGGCAGAGACACAAGCTTCTCCTTGCTAGCCCACTGGTGCCAAGCTGTCTGAATGTCAGAAGGTGCAAATCTCCAGCTCTTTCTACTCTTTAAGACACTCTGTTTTGTGAACCACAGAGGTTAAATAACTGCTATTTCTAAAGGTTAAATCTCTACTACTCACTGCTAGCATGTGACATGTCTCCTCCTCTCGTGATGGCTGCAGCATGTGTCTGAATGGATTTGGCACAACTTAAAAGCCAGAGCTCCTAACTGTAGTTCCATTTCTCACTTGCTGGATGGTCTGGGGCAAGTCACTTCAATCCTCTGTGCCTCAGGTTCCCCACATGTGAAATGGAGCTAATGATACCTCTCTAAAGCCTCTGAAATGGATGACTGAAATGTTCTAGATACTATTATTAGTTTATTTCCCCAGCAGTTCTTCAAATTGCATGCGACCCTCTCAAAAAAATACAGGCCATTTAGAAAAAGTCAGGAAATTTCCAGCAGTTCAGACTCTAAGCAGAAGGTCCAAACCTAAGAATTTGTCTAGTGAGAATCCAAAGCTTCTCATTTAATTAAAATATAGACAGCTAACTCAGCCTCCACTTCTTGCCTCACTGATGATGACTAATTCACAAGAGTTCCCCAGCACCCAAACAAAGCAGGGTTTGCTGTGAGCGGCCAAAAGAAAAGTTAGAGGGAGGTCTCTCTGGGATCTATGAAAAACATGGATATTATGCTCTCAACACGTTCCAAAAACATCAAGGATGAAAAAGTGCATTTCAATATAGCCAAGAGTTCAAGTACTATAAAAGCACCATTAAAATGTACATTTGTATTGCATCACTGAGGCAGAGCATCAAAGGATACACACTAGAGTTTTACTTCACTGACTTTAATATAGGCATTGCTATATCCTGGCTGCACTAGGACTATCTCTTTATGACTTTGCCTTTACTATCCAAATATATACATGAAGTGCTAGAAGTTATTTCAGTGGACTGCACTGAAGAACAGCATTCTTATAAAAATAGTAGAGGATAATGCGTATTTGACTGGATAATTACCTACACAATTATGAATAAGGGTGCAATTGTGAAAACTAAAAAATTAGACTTAACATTTACCAGTGCTGGCTTTCATAGTAGGGCCAAAATGGAAATCTTCTGTTCCAAAGTGCAAATCTATGCAGTCTGGATTAAACAACATAGTTAATCAATAGCTGATGGCGGTAGTTGTGTGGACTCACTGAAAGAAAAGGACAAAAGCACCATTTTGGAAACATATTACACATCTGCTGTTGTGCACATAACATTGAAAATCAGGAAATATACCATCAAATCTGCCTTCTCTTATGGGAAAAAATTTGAACCAGGCTTTTCAAGCACACAATATCTCTGATATGCACTGCAGTGCTGCATCCTGAAATGCCCAAGTTCTTTTCAGTAGAATTTCCTACAAAATTGGAGCCTGTGTGATCATTCATTTTGTATTCACCTGTGTATTCATTCCAACAATTTCTTAATGATATTTCCAACCAGCTTCTAACACTGGTAGAACTGTGAAAGATAGCTGAATTCCTCCTCTTTTCCTGAAAATAGACAGATGGGTAGAGATGCTATCAGAGTCCTGGCTCTGAGAAAACTTGCCGTTGTGAGTTCAAGACATGAGAGAAGCCTCATGGGAGAAAGCCCTTATATAAACACCCGAATGATGGGAAAAGCTTTGCCTGGGGCTCACATCCTCTCAGATAGTGAAAGTCAATCACCCATGAGACAAAAAACCATAGGAAACCAGGCTTCATTAGTTCTGCTGCCACAAAATTACTTGTTTAACAAAATGGCTATTCCAGGATTTTTGACGGAAAGCACTGTACTGTAGGCATGTGCAAGTCTGGATTTCTTTTTTTTTTTTCCTTTTTCACTAAGTGCTTCTGTTTATTAAACTCTAAATTGTGTACCTAACTCACCAAAAAACAGAGCCTCACTGCTGTAATAGGAAGACAATTAAAATACTGACCTATGAAGCATACAACATGAGAGTTGAACGAATGTTTGAGCAACAAAATCATGACAAAAGTCTACTGAGAACAACAAAGAATGAACAGTTTAAACTACTTGCCTACTTTGCCAACAAAGTGATGCCTGATTTTTAACAAGTAAATCTTTAGCAGAACATGGAGGGAAAAAAAAAAAGCCCAAAATCAAGCTATTCAGAATTTTCTTTTCTGCAGTATATTGTGTCCTAAACTTTCAACAGGGGTTTTGCATGCCAAAACATCTGAAACAAGATTTATTATCAGAGAAAATTTTGAAAAGACAGTTAAAAAACGCAAGTCTAGCTTGACATCTCATAGCTGGTCAACTCAGAAATGAGGCATACAAAATCCTTGGTGATTTTATTTTTAATCATGGGTTGTGTGTACACTTTTTTGCTTCTTGGAGTTCTCACTCTGGGAGAGAAGGAAGTTTAGTCACAAAAGTCCCTCCGTATTCTTGACGGTAGGCACTCTTCAAACATCAAAGCAAGTTAAAAAAACTGTAATAATCTGCCCATCAAATTCTGGATTTCACAAATACCCTCCACACCCTGGAAATCTTTTGTTATTGTGATTGTACCAGCATTCACAAAAACAACCTAGAGACTTTGACCAGGGTCAAGGAATTGAATCTTCTGGGTTCCGAAAAAGTAAGGCTCAGCAGCTATCTTCCCTGGTGGTCTGTTAGTGTGGATTTAAACTGGTTTACATTTTTCAGGTCTGCTTCAGGAAGCAGGCAGGCTACAGACTTCAAAAAAAAACCCAACAACTGAAGTGCACCTCAAACCAAGTGGCCAACAACCATAAGCCTCACCAGGCTCTGGCTCAAAAGCCTCAGAAAACAGGGAGGTGAAGGTGGCCACAGTCCCGTATACGAAATATGTACATTGGTATGGACAGACATCCATCCACTGCTCTGAAAAGCTTGAAGGATTTATTCATTCTCTCACACCCTTCCTACTTTTTCATCCTGTCTTTTCAAAAAAAAGTATAGTTTGTAAAGGGTTGCAGTCACACAGATATGGATCAGACAGTTTAGTCCCTTGTCTGTATTGTTCCCAGTTAACAGGATGACAGCAAAACACTTCTTAGCTGTAGCCAGATCAAAACTTCTGTAGAATAATATTTTCTCTATCCTTCTTAAGCCCCACTTAAATCGACTTTTCCCCTTTACTGTTTTGTTTAAGTCCTCCTTTTTTTCCCCCCTGTCTCTTTCTTAAGTAAAGTCCTCATGATCTTTCTCTTTGCACCTTAAAAGTTGATTCAGTTTGCTACCTCCTTCCTTCACTTTCTGTGACATTAGAACCATTTTCAGCTTATTTCCCTACCATGGGACCCGCTTTATATGTCTTTGTACAACTTCTTCATATCTGATCTTCAGTTCTGTCCATCCAGGTTTTATGTGACTGGAGCAACAACAGAATGCAGGAGGTAACCAAGCATCAGACAAGCTAGGAGAAACACTGGTGTTGGGAAGAAAATGAACATACTCTAAAGAAAGAAATACCTGCTTATTTTTTTTAGCTTGGCATGTCATAACTATTCTCTGCCTCACATAATGGTCTGCCCTGGGGAGCAAGTTCCCATGTCCTGGGCAGAGCTGACTGCTATCACTCCAATTAAATGCAATTTTGCATTTAATGGAGATGTTTAGATAGGGGATTTTAACCTGGGTCTCTTGAATCCCAGACAATTACTGATTCTCAGATGATATATACATACCTCTCTTCAGTGTTTTCGGATGATTCATCAAGCCATTTTGTAATTATTTGACATTCTTTTCTTATTTTAGTATCTTTGGTGAATTTCACTGATATGTTCCCTAATCAGTCTTTGCCTGTAACTCAGTGGTTGAGTCACCATTCCTGGAGATATTTAAAAGATGTGCAGACATGGCACTTAGTGACATGGATTAGGTGGACATGATAGTATTAGGCTGACCGTTGGACTCGATCTTAAGGGTCTTTTCCAACCTAAATGATTCTATGATTCTAAATGGTTACTTAACACCAGAACCCTCACCAGCTAAACTCTGTGGCACCTAAGCATCATTACCCTAAGGCCCTCCACTATTTTTTAAACCATGTTGATGCACACATTTAAGCTGATTTCAAAATTTGTATACTTCATATTCCATGGTCCTCCACTGATTTAGTCATTATGTAAAAATAACAGTCAGACGTGATGAGGTCTGTTGGTGACATAAACAAGGGCTACGACTGGAATGGAAATATCTATATGTAGGCACATGTTCATTGGGAAGAGAAATGATCTGTAAGAGTCAGGCATCCTGGGAAACACAAATTAAGGGGGTAAATGCTCCAATGCAGATATCTGATCCTGCACATTCCAGGCTATCTGGGACCTTGATCCTCTGACTCCTGCCCCCACCCCCGCTTATATCTCTGTAAATAACATTTCTGAATATGAACCACCCTGCATCTGGCACAGGACTGCTTATGCCAAGCTGACTACACCCTTCCCCCGGGGGCATAAGGTCATGAATCACGATAAACACAGCAGTATAGGAATTTCACACCTTATAAAATGATTGTTTACAAGTAATAGCAATGATTACTCCAAAACATGCCAGTAAAAAAAGGGGAAAAAAGTTAATTAGATATGCAGACACAGTAATTAGGCTGTAGCCACTACCAGTTATCTCATTACCCAGCAGTCTAAGTCTTCCTTTACTCTTCTGCTGCTTTTTCTCCAAGGAAGCTTAACCCCCTGCAATCCTACCAAGAGGAGAAACATCATTTAAATACCCTGACCCTGCAGCACAAAACCCTAATTCAGTTCCTTTCCTTGCTCCCCAGGAAGAAACAAGCCAAGGGGGTGCCTTGCAGGGTATATTCATTTTGCTTACTAGCTTAAGACCAGTCAGACTTGGAGACTATCCAAACTGTTCAGTCTCGTAGCCCTCCCATATGCAATTGCTCCAAGCATAATCCACCCCACTGGGAGCAGGCTGTCAGAAGACATCCAGCACTCGTGAGCCTGTGTGTCCTTTCGATGTGTGTCATGGATGGCCAGCCACACAGAAACACCAGAGGCACCATCTGGGAAGAGGTGAAGAGCCACTTCCCCAGCCCCCCTGTCCCAGCCAAGCAGAAATCAAGGGCAGATGACCTGTGGCACATACCGCCAGTGCACAGAAGTAGCTGCTCAGTCACATTTCCAGCCTGGGCTGCCACTTCTCAGCTGAGATGCAAGGACCCTGGTCTAACCAAAAACCTGCTGTGGCATTCCCAGGCTACAGTTTGCGTTTCCTTCCACTCCAGTCTAGCTGCAAGTACCACCATAGTTAAAGTGCAAAGCCAACTGTTTTCTATCTCCCCATACAGCTGTTCACCCCCAATGTGGGGTCACAAATAATACACAAACTCCTTGTAGCCCTGCAAGTGTGCCTGCACCACACACTGAAGTACAGCAGTTCTCACTGTTGTGCAATCAGCTGTGTGACGTTGGACAGGGTATGTTCTACATGCCACAGACAAATTTCTCTCACTCTTAGTCTTTTGGCAACAAAGATTACTTACAGGCTCAGGCTTTCTACATTTAGAAAAATTCTCTTTAAAGCTGAAAACTCCACACAGGGACTTTCCAGACCCTTCAGAGCTATTGGAAACAGCAAGAGCATGTGTCCTCCTCCACTCTCACCAGTGAGATATCCAGGAGTTCCTTTGGACTCATCTTAAAAATACCCAGAGCATAAAAATAAGTTGTGCCTGAAGGTCAGTTAAAATGCAGTCTTGCAAACGGTGTTGAAAGTGCCCTGCTAGACACAGCTGAGAGTAGGGGCTGGGATTTATTTCCCAACACCTTCCATATAGCTCAGTCAGTACTTATGCCGATGGCAAGGGGAAGCCAGGGAAGGATTCCAGAGGGTCAAATACTGCAGATCTCTTCCTTTCTGTGTAGGGACTGACATGGTGGCAGCGTGCCTACAACAACAAGGTCCTGCTCCATGACCAGGGATCCATAAAACTGGGTCACAGAAAACAACAGCTACCCCTTCCCTTGCCATTCAGCCACAGGATGGGTCCAGCTGCTGTTGAATTTACAGGTTCTCTGCAAGGAAGACTGCTATGGCCTGGCTGCCCCACCAGTGCTGTCATCTGTAGCTGGAATATAGCACAAGGGGGACTGCAAGCATGCATGAATTTCAGATTTCTATTTCTTCCTGCAAATTAAACCCTTTTACAGTTATATTTCTCTAAAGATATTCTGGGCATTAGTATTTGTTCGGCACAGCTGTGAGAGGCTTCTTTGACTTCATATAGAAGTTACATCTGCTATATTCACCATCTGTTATATTCACAGGAAAGTGAAATATATAAAAATAACATTAAGGTGGAGATAGCAACTGATTAAATGAAAGCAGAAGATTAAAATCCTTGTTCTGGGGCAGAAGAAAATAATTACTTTTAGTGGTTGCTGCTCACTAGCAAATTTGATTATTTTATGGTTCCCATCTCTTCACCCTTTCCTGTTTAATTATTCTCCCTTATCAGTCATTTAGAGCCTAAGGACCTTCAAGACTGGCTTAAATCAGTCTTGTCCTCTTTTATGTTTTCTTGTCAAGACCACTGTTATCTACTACTTCTTCCATCTGTGGCTTATTTGTTCTGCCAAGGCAACAAGCTTCTCTTTGTCAGCTCCCCAAGGTCGCCTCTGGGACATCTTCCATATGTGTAACTATATCCAAAACCAATGACTCTAAGGTCACCTGCAAAGCCCTTTGCCTTTTACACGGCCTTACCTCACATCTCCTCTACCCGCTCACAGAAAATCACAGTAACTTGTACATAAAATGAATGTGCTAAAACCTCTGCCTATTTGGCAGTCCTTGGACTGTGGTTTTCCTGGAGGAGGAACTGTATTCTTCAGCTATGTCTAGACTGGTCAAACTAATAGTGTCTGAGCACAGGCCCACCACAGTCACCCATCTTGCTGAATTGGTATCATGGGCTTTGCATGGTTTTGGCTTAGGCCAGCTCACTCTCTGCCAAGCATTACGTGGACACTGTTCAAGTCTGGACATTAGGATGGGCCAGGGCCCGTTCCCAATAGGCCGACGGGTTCAATGTTGTCTGGGGGAGAAAAGTGTTTAGCTGTATGGACGTGAGCTCTGTCATGTCAGCATGGAGCAGGCTGATGTCCTACTAAATGTTACTGTAAAATCGCAGTCCTTGCAACAGGGACTGCCTGAGGTGTGGGGTGTGTGCAGTGCCCATGCCCCTGGGGATCTCAGCCATGGCTGAGATCTCAGCTTCTGCCTGAACCTCAGTAACTAAACAATGGCTGTGTTTTTCCCTTTCTAAGATTTTATGAGTGCATATGAAAGCGCATACAAAAATTTTTGCCTTCTTTTTTTCCTCACATTACTTGAGCACCCCTTTCTTAAGGTACAGCGACACCTCACTTAACACTGTAAGAAGAACCAATTCAATCTCCCTTTCATTTGAGAGAAGCCAAGAGGAAGGATCAGAAGTCTCTGGACTCGTATTCCCCTTGAGCCATCTGAATTACTTTTGCTGACTCAAGGGTTAACAGGGAGTGGCCAAGTCTGCCAGGGGCTTTCTTTTGAAAGGTGCCTGTGAACCCTTCAGGTTTCTCTTAAGAGACCATGCTGGAGCAGTGAGAGCTGGAGAGAGCCTGACTCTAGAAGAGCTATGCTGCAGGAGAAAGGAGGGTCCTCACAGACTCTCAAAGAACATCTTGAAGACAGGGCAGCTGTAAACAAGTTGCAACAGGGAAGGTTAATGTGTGAGGTGGTGACTTAAGGTAAGGAAGAGGCAACAGAACCAGCGGCTGCAGAACTTGCAATACTCAGAGGGCATCACCATGGCTCCGGAGGGAGCAGGGTGTCAAAGAGCCCCTTGGTGTGATTGCAGGTAAAGCTGTTATTCCCTCAGGTAAGGCCTCTCTCTAAGGCCAGGGAAGAGAAGGAAAGATCAATAGGAACCTGGGAGGTTGTCATCTGTCTCTTATGAGGCCTCAGAAAGGAGGCAAAAGCCACAAGTAAGAAAGGAGCAAACAAAAGCAAGAACATTTGTGCATGTCCTCTGCTGTCAACAAAACACGCTTTGATGCCATTCTCAGGCCAAGCATCAGGTGCTGGAAGGCAAAGGAAAAGACTGATGCTTGGTGGAGTGGTCATCTTGTTCCTTGCACGCCTCTGAAAATAGCACATGGAGCTTTTGCTGCTATTTTGTTTTACAGACAATAAAACCAAATAGGGACAAGGAGAGTGTGTGTATATTCTTATCTAGATTCTGTTTTTAAATGAGGAAAAATTAGAAGAGTAATTAAAATATCTCTTAACTGGGATTCCTAGTCACAGCCTTGCTACATCATCCTTTCCAACTCCTGGCACGGAACTGAGCTCCGGCATCTTCCAAATACCATTTCCCTCCCACCCCATGACTACAATACAGTCAATATTTAGGAGATAGATTTACAAAACAATTTTATATCCATGCCCTCATTCTGCCACAATTAAACACCATTTCCCGAGTTGTGCTGAGATCACTGATGGTATCAAGTGCAAACAGGACAATAAATTATAAAGACATATTAGCATCATTTGCCTTTAAAAGGAACAAAAGCACACACATAAATGCACTCACACATACGCAATTTTGCCGAGCATTAAAGACAAAGTTATTTTTAAGCTTCTGTCAAATAGATGCATGACTGCCATGAAGATGTTTATATGTTTAAAATGTCTAATATTATTTCAGATCTCTTCCTCTTAAATCTCTACTTTTTATTTTTAATTATTTTTCCAATCAAATTTTGAAATATTCACAAAGGCTAAACACATTTAAGCTTGCAGAGAAGCACATTTAAGGTCTGATAACATTTTGCTTACGTCAGTTTGAAGAGTCACTACTTTTTCAGGGACGCTGCTCTTACTACTGTGCTGGCATCCACCCTGATAAATCTACACACACGAGTAGCTTTCCTCCATCGCATCCAACAAGAATATGCAAACAAGTTAGGCTCGCATGCAGAACAAGTTGTGAAGGCTACTGTAGGGGCTCCAGTTTAGGAAGCATTCTTTACATTACCAGTCCTGAAGTGAGCAGAAAGGCTGTTTCTCAGGGGTTTCTCAGGGGAAGTTCATGGCCTCTGCATTTGAGAGATCAGAATAACACTGCTGCTCCATTCCTGAAGTGCTGATGCAATATTTTCACTAGAACTCTCGCAGAGAAAGTCCGAAGGAAAAAAACCCCTAGATTAAATTTCAGTGACAATAAATCAAAGTATGAATGCTTATAACAACTCAAATGCAATTGCTTTTCTGCATAGATATTACTTTGCCATCCCATAATACAAAACCCATTTGTTTTCGCTGATGCAGAACCTTGTTGTAGAAATGTCATTGCAGCAAGAAGCAGCATCAGGGAGGATATCAGGTTTTCCTTTGGATTTAAGTCTTGGAAGGTGGACATGACATATCCGCACTGATCCAAAACACTCACAGGCAGTGTGTGACAACATATGCCAGTTGTGTTCACTGTTGTCACAGCAAGCTACCTTCACTGCCTTACCAGTACTTTCACAAGGAAGTAGACCTGTACGAAAAAAAAGTTTGCAATGCAAAATATTTTCTAGGATGAACATATCCAGAAAATGTCCAGAAAAGATCTAAACACATAAAAGGAATCTACACATAAAAGGAATTTTATGTGTATATATATTTTTTTTTATGGTTTTAAGAAACTAATTTGTCGTGTCCTTCCATGGTTCCTTGGCTCAGCTCCCCAAGCCTCCACATGCAGCAAACCAACCACTCAGCTGAAGGCATTGCCAGCAAAACAACATAGGGTTCAACTGCTTTTAGACAAAAATTGCAAACCTTTCCTCTTAAAAACCAACCCCGCCATGGTAAGAGTGACATTCACAAAACTGACATCTCTTTCACTCAGTTAAACCTCATGAAAATAATAAAACCTTAATCAAAAACTCTGAAATTTTGCCTCAAGCAGAATGCTCGAAAGAGCTGAAATCCAAAGATTCCCCGATATCCACAGGAGATTTGATTACAGTCAGCAACGTTATGCAACAGGCGCTCAAATGCTGCAGTAATGGGTGGGAGCATTCACGTGCAGGATGGATAAACACTGAGAAGCAGAGTCCCAGACATGTCACCTCCTGCAGCAGAACATCCCAGAATGCTTTGGTTTCCCTCGAGGTGGAGAGAGGGCCGCTGCAAACAAGAGAAGTGTGTGTGTGTATTTGTGTGTCCTTGCACACATATACGTATGAGTGGTCCACAGCATCTGAGGTAAGTTAGGTAGTTGGTGTCACTCAATCGAAGGCACAAAACTCTTGGTATTATCCGGGAGAGTGAGGCACTCACGAGAGTACAATAGACACAGGATGTGTCAAGCAAACAGGCTAAGCAAAGGCTTAACCTCAGAAGATAGAATCTTTCTCCAAGATGTTCAGGAAACCTGGAAAAATCCTACTGACCTCAGTGTCAATCCTCCTGATTAATAGCTTGTGAAAAGTCTGCTATAGTCCTGATTAGGAACATCTCAGAATCTGAATCATATTTGACAGCTGTTTCTGCAGTAAAACAGTATGTGCAGCCAGAAGCGAGTATCTCGCTGCCTGTGCCATTCTGAATGGTGTCACAACACTGCGCATTCTCAGTATTATCACTGTTTCATTTCATTTTATGGACCTCCCTTCTCAAACTGTTTCCATAGGCCATTTCCTCTTTTTTTTCCTCCCCCCATTGATTTATAATCCAGAACTCAATTTGGAGTTCTATTTGAAACTGCATAAATTATTCTACATCGATACTCTTGAACTTGCTTTGTTCACTTATCAGCTTTCTTAGAGATTACTACAGCAGTAAAAGCCCTTGTGAAGTAGAGACCAAATTCAAGACATACTTCAGCTACAAATAAACCTCTGCCTAGCATGGTAGTAAGTTAGTTACACAGTTACAGATTACAAAAATTATCTGGTTCCAGTAGCTTGCCAAGTTTATGAACTACTTGCCTGTTTTTCACTTGCAAACAGAAAATGTAGACTGGTTGAGGCTGTGTTCACTACGCCTAGGTTTTAGGACTGCACAGAATTTACAGTCAAATTACAAGTCTCTAAGAAAAGGAGGTGATAGCACTGACAACAGCAAAACCTGAGCTGTGCAAGATCGACTACTACGAATAAAACAAATCGAAAAATTGTAGGTATGGCTGGAGCGTTCCCTCAGATCATATGGCCTGTTAAAAGCCTTACAGTAGACTGCCGTTTGTGCCTAAAGTTTGGTTCTTTTAATTTTGGGCTATTGCCAAGCTGTGACTTACCTTTGCTCTCCAGCTGCTTCTGTTACTTCTGGTTGGTCTGCCATCTCTCTCTGGCAACGTAGTAGTTTGGTCTGGTTATTTATTGCTCAGTCCTCTGCTCAAGGAGACTTGTGCCTTCCTGCCAGATGAATAGAGCTAATCTTTTTTTCCTTGTTTCAGCAGTTCCACAGGGACCATCATCACCGTCTCTGGGCTGCTGTTCTCCCTCCACAGTCTCAGTTCTGTGCAAAGGCTTATGGTGCTCTTAAACCCCCTTAAACATAAAGTTACTTGCCCTCTGTCTCATCCCCAAGGGGCTCAGCCAAGGCAGAGGGAAAAACATCCTTCCACTCCAGGTAACTCTCATCTCACAACAAATTACATTTTTCATGTTGCTGCTAGCTACTTTCTATGCTAATTGCAACCTTAAGGTCCTTCTTAGCATCTTTCCTACCAAGAATGCATAGAGAAACCTTAAAGAAGTGGGGAAGAGAGATTACAGGGAGAGGAGGAAGGGGCACTACTACTGGAAAGGGACAAAATGAAATTGCTGTGGGACAGAAGCACACAAAGCCCTATAAAAATTGCGGCTGTTTTTACAGGGACCAAAGGTCACAAAATTGGCAGAGAGTTGAGAGATCACATAAAGATGGGCAAGTCAACTCCATGCCAGAGGAGCTGGAGAGAGAAACACAAAGGTGGTTTCCATGATTGCAGGATCACCATTCTAGCAAACATAAACTGAAAATGAAGCAGGACAAGAGGCTTGGGGGTGGATGAAATGATTGCACTTAACACAGAAAGAATATGATGCTCATTTAGAGATGACAGTTGAAAAGAGCTGAAGTGTAGGGGTTAATTTCTGAATGTGACTTGCAAAATGCTTCACTTCAGCAGTGATGTCATTAATAGGCTAACTTGTAGTTTTGAAGATTTTCATCCCACTGTTAATCCCGGCTTTCTATTGCGTGGCTCTTGGCTGGTATTCTTTGCCTGGTTCATTACACTGATTTTTGGCCAAGAACTCTTGTAGTTGACTCACAGTTCACTGAGGTTTAAAATAAATAGGAAAAAAAAAAATGGGGGAGGAGGGATATGTGACATCACTGGTGATTAAAAGGTTCTTGGTGTGTCCTGAGAAAACACTCAGATCAGAGTAAACTGGAAACAGAAAAATGGACTTTCATACTTAGGTCAACTTGGAAAACAGTTCTATACAGAAAGCTGAGTTAATTATCCCAGATTTTTGATCCCACCCTGTTTGTGTAGAGACTCAATTTAGGTTTACATCAGTATTAGTGGGTTAAATTTGTAATAGGTCTTTTATCTACCCCAGCACAGAAGGGCAGTGACTCAATTACTTGACTTGTCCCTATCCGACATCCTTGTCTTGCTCAGTGAAGCCAGCCTGAATCCACAAACTTACTTTTCCTGCCTTAACAATCAAATCAAAAGTGTGAAAGAAGTGAAAGGGCAAATACTATAGAAATAGTAAAACAAACAAACAAAAAGCCTAACAAGACTGCTGTTGTTCTCTGGGGTTTTTGTTTGTTTAAAGATCAGAAACAAATCTACTTAAGATACAGTATATATTATAAACTGCTCTTAAGAGTAAGGGCGTCTCCATTTTCAGTAAGGAATTCTAACCTAACATGCTGCCAAGGGTTATCAATTTTAAACTCATTTGCTAAAAACCAAATACAGTCACTAATAATGATTAGACCTTGGTCTTTGAAGGATGTTAATAGTTAAAAAAAGAACCTTCTGCTACTACGTTCAGCCTATAAAGGATTACTCTTTTATTAGTGTAGCTGAGGGATTAGTAGAAATGTTTGTCTAATGAATGCAGCTACTATATTTGAGCACATGCCTGAATAAACTATTTGTGGACTGAAACCTATCTATTTATAAGTACTTCTGAATGGTGCAAAAGCTACACTGCATAACAGTAAATATTTTATTGCCATTCATATTGACAAATTCACCTCATTAGCTTTCAGAAATAAACTGGCAATCACCTAAAATGTACAGGATGGACTTTCCTACATCAGGCCTGATTTGCTTATAACTTTTTAGTGCAAAAAAAGGAAGTGTTACTGGTTTGGCAGTTCTCAGCGTGGGATAGGCACATTCTTTATGTGCACTTGTGTACATAAAACATCTTCAGAAATGCAAATTAAAGCACTTCTTGAAGTAAGTGCTATCCAGGTCTGTCTTAATTCAAGGTAACCATCAATATTCCACTCTGTTCATTCTTCAGCCCTAATACAATGTCAATTCTATTACTATCTGAATTTAAAATGCTTCATAAATGGATGAAATCAGTTTTGTAGTGGCAGACATCAATGGAAATCACTTATGTGAATAAAGAAAAAGAAAACTACATAGGTTAAAATATATCTGTTTACATATTTTTAAACCTAACCAGTAGACCAGCAATAAAAAGCTCTCTGGAAAACTGAGTTGAAACAAAGAGAGCAGGAAGTTCAGAGTTAAGGCAGACAGCATTTAAAGGTATTTAATTACAAAAGCAAAGGTTTTTTTTCCCTGAACGACAGTGAACATTCACAAAGTCTCTAGTTATTGCCTGTTAACAACAAATTTAGAAGATCCATGTTTAGGCTGATATTTAGGCCTAACTTTGTCAAATCTGAATGGGACATTGAAAATAGGGACTTTGAGTAATGTAGGAGAGATGGAAAGGCTCTGTCTGGTTTTCTGAGAGTGCTTAACACATACACTTTTCAAGTCCGGTACCTTTAAAGGTTTCTTCAAAAATACACCCAGAATAACTAGTCATTTTTGAAAAGGAAGACTATCAATCCTGTAGTCGGCCCTTAGATTAGTGGCAAGCACGCTTGAAATGCACAGATAGGAGGGTGACATGTGTTCCGTCTCTGTAATGCATACTGCTTTCATGAGATGTAAGCGGTATAATTTACAGGAAAGCACACCTTCAGAATTAACAACTCTTTCTATGACACACACATGACTGTGTATATGTGCATGTTTATACATGCATACATACATGTACACATATGTACTTACTATATATGCACACACAATATAAACAAAAATAATCAAATTAATTTCTTGAAGTAATTTCTGAAACACAAAGCACTTTGTTTGAGTAGTAATCACACTGAAAACAACTCCATACAGTTGATGGTAATTTTTTCCTCTTTAGAATAAGATTTTCTTATCAAATTCCAGTTTATTTTTAAGTTCAGAGAACCCAAGTTGTACACTATCAGCTGTTACCTTTTCCCTATTTCATATGCACTTCTGCTACAGAGCTCTGCATGAATGCAGATGAAGAAAAGTTAAATACTTGTGTACTATTTTAATTTGCATTACTCTGGAAATAGTGCGAGTTTTTTTAGCTTCCTTTTATCCCCTGAAATACATTATGTCCATCTGTACTGTTATTCATACAGTCATTGATACTGAGACAGAAATACTGAACAGAAAAGCTAAGGCAAAATAATTTCAGTTACTTTATACCTTCTTGGGCAGTACTGCTCCAAAGCAGAATAAAGTTAATACCTGTTTTTCTGCCTTATTTATTTTGAAAATAATTAGAGGTGTCATTTTAACCAATGTACGTACATATAAGCCATAAACCATATTTAGAACTGAAAAATTATTCCAAGCTCTATTTCTTTCCAAGGCACTTTTGGTACAGATCTCTGCATGAATGATGGGCTGAGAGCTGTCTGCCTTTCTGAATGTACCAGTCAGTGGGGTGGAAGGCACATCAAGGACAATGTGATGTGGAACACAACATTTACTGGCATTTATTTGGGATGACCTGCCTGAGTCAGCATGGCCTCACCGGCCCTAAGAACATTCACTTCTGCTCATGAGTAATGGCCCAATCCAGGAAGACCTTTTAGCACCACACCCGCCTGCATAGCTTCCTCTGTGTATACAGAGACCTCTGGGTGAATCAGGAGATCTTCCCGGGGTTCTAACCACCAGTGGCTCAAAATACACCATCGGTTTAACCATATTAGGTCAAAGATATATAAACAAACCCTCTTAGGCCATGGAAATAAATTCTTTTTCATACATCATACTTCCTTCAAGCTTTACTGGTTTTATAATCGTCTTCAGAAACCTGAGACAGCTGCTTTCTCTGTCTGGGTAGGCAGAAATTTTACCTCTGTTTCACACCAAATTAGCTCTAATGGCAGACAGACGACAAAATGGGTAATCCCTAATACTTCTAAAAAAAAGATCGGAAGTACCTGAAGTTCTACTGTGAACATTCCTGTGAAATATTGCTTAATCAAGTCCATGCTACACTAAGTAATCATTGTTATACGGCTGTACACAGAGCACTTGAAAATAACATAGATGTTTTAGAGGCATTTGTAGATGTGACAATTACATCGGGAAAGGACTGTCCAGTTTTGCTAAACTGTTGAGGATTCTGCAGTTGTCATGGGAGTGATCTAAGTGAAAAACATTTCCATGTTAGAAGACAGATGCTCCGCGTAAAATGGAGATCTGGAAAATCTGCAGTCTGTTCAGGAAATGTTCCTTCCTCTTTCCATACTAGCTGACAACCAGAGCTTTTATAGTAACATTGTCTTCATGACAATGGTCTCCTAGAGCTATTCTGAACTCATGCTGCTTGCATGAGCACAGAAAATGAGTACCATACAAAACTAAGGTGGCTTTTGTGTCTGTACAGTTTTAAAAGGCCCCTGTAATGAACTTCCAAAGAAGCGGTATAGGCTCACCTGGTATCTGAGGAAGATAAAAATGCCACTAATACGAAGAAAGAGGTAATAAGAACATACCTGGTTAAGAGACTTAGAGCAGGCATTCAGTCTCATGAATGAAGTGGCCGAGATCTTCTGGATGATTATCTGTTCTGAAAAGCCTGTGTCTCCTGAACAGTGAGCCAGCTCCTGCCTCTCCATCTTCCACACTGTGTATATCGTCTGTACGTATTTAAATTGCGTACTTTCAACTCTCTGCAGATATCTTTCCTCTATTACATTAATTATGACAGGAGAATAGGTGCTGTCATAAGACTAGCCATCCCACTCTTCAGGAACACACTGTCTGCGGATAGTAGGCTTTCCCTGTATTAGGTGGAAGACAAAGTTGCTTATATTTCACACATCTGCTAAGAGAGGGAGGCTAAAATGAGGAAAAAAAGATCTATGCTGAGAAAACATGTGAAGTATTGCAGGGGCGAGACACTGGAAAAGCAGAATGACTTTTTCATATGCCCACCCTAGGCAAAGAAACAAAAATAATTTTCAAAAGCAAAAAATCAAAAGGCAGAGGAAATAAAGGACTTCTCACAGAGCTCTCTAATATTCTGTATGAAATGTTAACTTCCCATCTATTGTTGTTAAATGCTAGGCAGAAGCCATTACACAAAACCAGCTGTGGCTTCATGTTCTGCACCTCCAAACTTCAGTTATAGAAGTGTCTCAGGTAGACTCAATGGAAATGATTTTCTTTTAAATCAAGAAAACTGAATTCAAGTCTCATATTTTCAAGTTGATAGCGGGATATAATTCTGGTTTAAAATTTGCCATAAGATCAGAAGGAAAATGGAATATTTTTTCTGTCACCTTACGACTCCATACCTAAACCATTTCTTCCCAATAAAATTTAGTGCTGGGAACAAAATAGTTTTAAAGATTTTTTTTCTTTTCCTTTCTGAATAAGGTAAACCATATCAACATAAAATTATAAAAAGACAGTAGTGGTGGAAGTCTGTCACAAAACTCACAGCCTGTGTTTTACAGTCAGGTGGGCCCCTCACTATACATATAAGCAAAATGGGAGGATCTCCAGCAAATACACTCTGCACAAACTTTAATTCCTTTTCCCTTTCTGGGCCATTTCAATGAAGAGGTGTTTTGAAGCCAGCTCTCCTTCACTAGCAGGTAAATCCATTTCTAAGACTATTTTTTGTGGGAACCTCATGTTAAAATACTGGCAGCAAATAATTTATTTCCCATTCTAAGAAGCTTTACAAGGATACAAGGCTTCACAAAGGCATCAAGACGGTTTCCCCCTTCACACAGCAAACTAACTTTTACTGCTGCTTCAAATCCAATTAATTGTTTTCCTTTTACCTTCCAACTTTCTCTTCAGGGAGAGTATTCTTCCCATTTAGTAATGGTGTAGTTTTACTGACCCCACCACAGACAGTGCATACCCAGAATATAGATAACCACATTTTTGGAGACTGCATCATTCTCATACACAAAGGCCAAAATCATGATGACTGAGGAAACTATTTTGCATAGGTTTCTGGAAAACCCTGAAAAAAATCCTACTTTTTAAGAAGAGCTGTAGCAAAGATGCTTCAAAACGGAACAATGCAAAGTAGTTTAGATGAAAATAACTTATTCAGGTCTACTGAGATGTCAGTACTGTAGATTAGTCTGCAGTTTTATTGCTGCCTCAGTGGGGGGAAATCTGCATGTCTGTAAAAGGCCGAAATGAAAAGCTTGTCTACTGCCCATGGGACACAAGTTATCTATTTTTGAATAATGTAATACTGCTTCAGGTAATAACTGTTTGTAAATCCCAATGCAGCAAACATCCTAGTATTACAAGAAAAAGACTAAATTCTTACTCTCAGGACCCCACCCCTACTCCCCTGTAAGCAATTAACACCGAATTAAAATCGGGAAGTGCCTGACGACCCAGCAACCCACCTCAGGCCTGGCCCCGCCTGCAGCCCCCAGCGCCCACCGCACTCCCCGCCGTGACAGCCTGCCGCCACTGACGGGCCAGCCTTACAGCTCCTCTGATTGGCCAGCGGCAGACAGACGCACCCTCCGATTGGTTGTGCGCCTCGCTGCGGAGGGTGACAGGCTGGGCCCAGGTCCCGCCTCTGCTGCGTGCTTGTCCATCTCCTCCCGCCCTTGGCACCTCTCCTGGTCCCCCAATTGCAACATAGGTGGGGCGTCCCAGGGAGGCCTGGCGCCTGGGTGTGATGCAGCCAGGCAGAACTAATCCCCAATAATCGCCTTATAAATACAAGTAGCTCTGTTGCAGAAAATCTGGGCCTGAGGAACGAAAACACACAACTTTAAGACAGAGAGAGCTGATAAGAATCTTAAAAAGCAGGCTGAACTCTGAAGAAAGCTGGCCACAAGAACAGCACTGTATAGAAAAATGTTTATTGAGAGTGTTGTTGCATTAGAATTGTTACCATTTCATCAGCAAAAGCTGTGGCAAAAGAAACATGTCATTATTGTCTTCCTGTCACAAAATCTGGTCTGTATGTCAGCACTGGTCTCTCAGCTGGTTGCTCAGTTCTTGAAGTTCAGCAATCATATTGTCCATAGTCGTCACCTCATCAGCTATCTCACCATGAACCTCATTACTTGTTACATCAACAAAAAGTTGCTGCATGACAAAAAAAAATACATTATTTTAAAATATACATACAGTTTCTCTGTTTAAGCATAGAGACAGAATACAGGAAGCTCATCACCACTATCCTGCCTTTTGTATTTTTGGTACCTATGCTGGTATCTCTCTCTTTAAAAAGGCCATTCTGTGGCTAATAAACAGAAGGTGCGCGCGCACACACACACACACACTCTGACCTGACTGCCTACACTGACTCCGATCCCATCAAAAGTAAAGAACTTTACTGTGAAACTCAAATAGAAGAGCATTACACATACTGTCACTGTCATTCACAAACCCACCTGCTGATAAATTAGTAGTTGTGAATTTTAATGGCCATTTTCCACAATGTCATATTCTGTTGCGTTATTTTTTCCAAAACCTCAAATAAGTATGTTTTAACATTTGATGTCAAGACATGCATGGGTGGAGACATTCATCTGTGTGTAACTAAGTTATACAAGAGAAAACAAAACACTACAGAATAATAAAAATAGTTTCTTCTTAAAGACCTTAAGACATTAACAGAAACACAAAGCAGCTAACTCATGAGCAATCATAATCTTCATGTACTTACAGGGAAAATGAGGGAGAAGAAGGCTGAACGACTGTCTAAAGCCCTGAGATAGTATGTTGCTACTGCAAGGCCAGGACCTGTCATTTGACTCGAGTAATATCGAGGCTGTGTGAGGTACCACTCCATAGAAATATGGTGGTGGTGGTGGACCCAAACATATGTTTCCCCTTTATTATGTAAAGGGAGAGTGATTCACACTTCATTTGACACAAATGAAAAGCCTACATTTAGATACAAAAACAAACCAAGAAAACAAAAGTTGCTCTGGAGTACATCTGTACATCATTATATCATCAAAACATAATGGGACAATACAGATATGTATATAAACAAAAATGTACTTAAAAGGCCTTAACCAAGATCTTCAATGTGTCTCAGAACAGTGTTGTCACTGAACAAAGGAACATCTTACACAAAAATAGGAACATGTTCCTGCTACAAGTACAGAAACTTCACTGAATTTCTGCCCAAAAACCTCACACTGGGAATGTGACAGAAAAGTGGTTCTTTCTGGCTAAGACAGCTAAATAAATCAGGATGATTTTTTTTTTTTTTTCCCTTTCATAGTTAAAGAGATCTATTCAACTTGATGCAGCCTGGGGAAGTTTCACGCACCATCATTCTTTGGGCTTTGTGCCCCATGTTTCCCCACAACAGTACCCACATTTCTTGCATTTCTGATACAGCTCCGTGACCTTTCTCGTTTTCGGAGACCCCACCTGTCAGATCCGAATGATGCATGGGGGCAAGAGGCAGAAGAGAGCCCACTATGCTACTTGCCAGAGCACGTGCCTGCCCAGAAAGCTCTGTACAGAAAGGATCCCATTAACAACACATTTTCAAGTTGCAGCTTTCAGCAGACTGTGGGTGCATCATGAGTCTGGCACAACACAGGAGCTTGAATGTCAGAGATGCATATCCCAGGAGAGGTGAGACGTCTGAAAAGCAACATTGTTTCACCTGTACAAAAACTACTGATTTGTTCCAATTGCCTGTCCTGACTGCAACATTTTGGAATTTCAGCTTTTAAAAGTTACTTTCAAAGTTCCTTTATTCCTTCTGAAATCTTAACTACTGAGTCTGCTCTTAGCTCATTTTTTAAGTGCTCTTCTCTGTTAAAAGAAAAAACAACCCCACACTAATACTGACTCACAAGGCAGCAAAAGGAGATGCTGCAGTTAAGCTTGTACAGGCATAAACAGTGCTAAACTGTGCATAGGATCTTACAGAAGATGACTGAGTTTTTAAACTACAACACGCTTTGGAAATTCAATGTCACTTCAAATTAAAAATAAGATGGCATCTTGGAAAGTATGCAAAAACAGTGAGGTCATACTAACAGCTTTATCTTTAACATTTCAGTTTTCTCAGAAGTGCCATAAAACTTAGAGGCACCATTATCTGCCAGTAATACAGATGTTAATTTAATTAGTGCCTTCAGGAATTAAGAATACAATTTACTAGACTCACCTATTCTTAATCTTTCAGATACTGCATGATCTTTCATAATATAAACCACCTGTACTTGTATTTGTATCATTTATGTCAAGTAGTCTTGCTTTCACTACAATCATACTCAGTCTATACACTTTGTTTTTAAAAGCATTTTGTGAATCACAACAAAACATACACGTTGTGGCTTTTTTCACCACATTCCGAAGACTTATGTATGCCAGTATTTAACAGCACAGTTACAGAGCCAGCTTGTGTCTGCTTATACAACTTTCCTAGGCTTTTATCTATAAAATTATAGGACTTAAAAGAGCGTGAGCCAAGTTTAGCACACTGATGATGGATCAACACTTTGTAACACAAGCACACATGTTATAAAACTTATGCTCTGTAATTCACATTTACTAAACCCCACACACAGCCAGGAAGAATAATTTTTTCAGACACTAAATGTATTTTGAATGAAAACGTATTCCAGATCAGTCCTCAGTTAAACAATGGCTGTGTCTCATATTGTAAGATGAAGGGTAAAACTAGGATAATGATGGTGCAGAAACAGACATGGCTCTTCAGGTGTCTGGCTATGGTGGCACAACTCCAAAAACCAAATGTATGATTCAAACATGGTGACATTTTCAGATGAATTAATATCTGAATTGGTAGGGTATCCATGAAAACCTTAGTAAAAATTAGTTCCCTCTTTTAATAAATAAACCCAGTTTTAAAACACTTCAAGTGATGCGAAGTAGTCCTGACAGGTTTTGGTCCTTTCTGCAGGTTTACATCCATTCTTTCTGAGACTGCCCTGCTTCCCCCATGACTTCTCACATAAGAACCCGTACTTGAAATGACTGATTTCTTCCAAACATTCGAGTCTGCTTGCCCAACATTTTAAGTAAAATTCTAACTTACTCTAAAATGTCAATGATATCTCTAAGACTAGTAGGTTTATTTCGGTCAAAGCCCAGCAGGAAGAAGGGAAATAAAAGTCTACTTAAAACTGGAATCCTTAACAGCATAGAGGGTGTATATCCATCTGATGATGCACTGGATCAGGCAGGTATTGTGTGATCTATGTGACTCAAACCAGAGAAATGGTTTCTGGCAACAGAACAAAGATTCCTAGCTTTCAAACAAGAATTCCTACCTCTCAAACATTCCTACCTTTGCTTTGGATGACAATCCACGTAAGTTAAGCCGAGCTGAAGAAAGTATCTGCAAAGCTTCCTGATGATTAGATTTGTTCTTGCTGCACTTTATAGCCACTAGAATCCAAACACAGAAGAAAAGGATGCCAAAACAAAAAAATCATTACCTCTATAGCAATAATCTTTAAGCAACATTTAATTTAAAATCTTGACACTTTCCACAGATAATCTTTTTAATGTCATATCCCCCCAAAAAAACACAGAGAAAAAGAATGCCAAGTAATTTTGAGAAGATAACTCTAAACCCAATAGGTATATGTGTCCTTCTTAAACACAAATATCACAGCACAATGAATGGTCTTACCGAGTCTAAGTTTTGTCCATCTCCTGAGTGGCAGAGTCAATCAAACTTATGTGATGGTTTGAGGACTGAGATGAACTATAGATGCGTTTTCAAGTGCATGATGAAATTGCTAGACCATGAAATTAACTGATTCCATGTTTACCAGTCATATGTTTACTGACTCACCCAACACAATTTCTGCCTCATTCCAAGTATAGTTTTGTATGCACTATTAGGGTGATGCTCTCTGTTAAAGGACTCCCAATAGTAGGAATAAATATAATGGATTAAGTATAATATTATTTTGTTACTAAGCTTAATAAAAATTTGCTACATTCTTCATGAATAATAGGAGTTCTTTTCGGGTGGAACATACCATGTGCAATCTCTATGGCTCCTTTCACCACTTCCTTAAAAGAAGAAACATCTTTCTCCCAATCACTTGATTGAATTTCACATTTATGTGCCTTAGTGAGACACTGCAGTGACTGCAAGGAGGAAAAAAAATGATCAGTATGTGAGAAAATAAACTAGGAGACTAATTTAGTTTTAAGTATCTATGAAATCAATGCTCAATCCAGAAAATGAATATATCTTTACTATGTTTGATTTCCTGTGTGCTGGAGTTGTGTCCTTCTCTGCAACGTTAAGCACCAGCTGTAACACAGATGTTCTTCGCCAATATTGCATCTCAAGTACAAGAGGCATATGAAGTAACGTGTCTAATTTTTATCTTTTTAAAATCTGTCTAGACTGATGGATGTGACCCATGTTTGCCAAGTCATCATAATTAAATGCACATGAATAACAGAAAAATACTTGTACTCACACTTTGAACAGCAATTTTTTACCTAAAAAAATTATAACTGAATACATCAAAGCTTTCTTTCTGTATATGTATTCTTGGCGAATAATGTATTTTACAGACACAGCTATTAGCTGCTATACTGCTCTGGTTCTCAGTGTGAACAGGAGAAATAAATGTAAACAATATGGAAGGAGGGTCCCATTAAGAAAAAAAAAATGAAAAATTTAAGCAAAATAAATTAAATTTTGCTTTTTGAGTTTTGTTTCGTTTCTACAGCATCAAAAATATGAAACAAACACATGCCGGAAATTACATGCCTTGGTTCAATGACAACTTTTCAATTACCTTTTTAAAGAGTTTAAATATCATTTTAAAAACTTTCCATGTGGTACATATACATGAGCACAATAAAGATTTCTGGTTGCTGAACAAAGGCAGATTAAACTGGGGGGTCGTCACCCCAGAAGCTTTCACCTTCTCTCTCCCACTGAAGTTCCAATCAGTATGGCATGGATGACTGAATGGCTCATGCTGCTATAAATTGCAGTAAAGGTGTATTAAGTCAAACCAGAGCAAATTAATTTTTTTCACAATAACCTAGGTTATAACTGGTAGTAGTTCTAGCCAGCAGAGGCAACAACTTCCAAGAGAAGGAACAACAGTTTTTACCGCAGTCTGATTTCAGACTGCACGTGTCTTGAGTCAGAGCAGCAAATTAGGGGGGTTTTGCTGACAGATGTCAGAGAGAGGAAAGAATTCAAAGTCTTGTGGGCTGTTTGTTTGCACTTCTTGAATCTGGATTTATCCTGGAAGGAAACAGTTACGATCTGGGGAAAGTTCAAGGAACAGAAGGGTTTCATAGCTTGGGTATGGATCAGCAGGAAACTTGAAGGTGGGAAAGATTCCTTGGTGGGAGAGGGGGACTGAACTGCATTCAGCATAGGAAAGAATGAAGTACTGAATGAGGTGACAGGTCGGATACATAAAAGTGTAAGAGTAAATATATACTGAGCTAAAGAAAAAAACCCACATACCCAACACTTCAATAGTTTTACACACCTAACTTGTAAACTCCGTCTGACTTAGATTCAATTTACAAAGCACTGTTGTGAATTGTAACTGTAGACTCCAGTGATTCACGACATCAGATACAGCAGCAGAGCAGAAAGGTAAAAAACCCCAACAACCAGCCCACCCTTTACAATAGTCAGACATACGAGGTTGTCCTTTCAAATGCAATGTCAGGGACAAAATTGGTTAAATATAATTAAATCTGCACTAAATAAGGTATTACATTATGGACTAAAGGCCAAACCCTACGTTTGTAAGGAGGCACATGACACTATGATAGATGTGTTCCCATCTCTTTGTCCTGTGATGCCACAATATAGTAAATAATGCCCTTTCAGAATTCATTAACCTTTTGCATAAGAAATGTGGGTGGAAAACTGTAACAATACATCTGGAATTTTTCTACAGATATATTCACTTAATATCCAACTGACACATGGTGATGCTTGTGGCAGTGAAGCCAATAAATACTGTTTTTAACATTTTTACTTTATAATATAATATCACTAAAGCTACCAGTGATTACCTACTGTATGGTAAATTAATTTTTAAACTGTAAATTAATATATGCTGCGGCTGTAGGCAGTTTTGCTCTTTCATGTTCTATATCTATGGTACCATCATACCAGGATACTTGGATACACACGTAAGCATACCTTAAGTATTTATAAACATCATTGCATTTTGCAGTGCAAGCTAGACCTAAGCATGTTCCATAACCAGTCTGATTAGGAAACACAGTTAAAGTCCTGTCTACTCTACAAATTGAAACCATGTTTTTAACTGGGTTAGTGAAAAATACTGTGATGTAACCAGATTCTGAAACAATTACATTTATAGTATAGACAGGGCCTCTGCTACTTTGCATGTCTGAGTAAGAATTTGAGGATATATTACAGGATATTGCAGTGTCTGTACTTCTGAATTCTAAATAGGCCAAATCCCTTTTATTGTTCAGCTGTAAAGAAAAATAGGGAAGGATAAAAGGCAGGAATTGGAGGTGGACAATGGCAAGGACTGAACAAGGCATTTCACAGGGCAGAGCATAAAGAGGAAGACAATGAGCAAGGCCCCAATAATTATAAGTTTAACCCCACAGGCATACAATTTGTAGGCCCGACCATATGCCTAATATGCCTGACATCAAGCAACAAGCAATCCTCCAGACTGACATTTTTGCCCAGGCCAAAGGCATACCCCCATTAGGAAACACATACTGAATGTTGACCTTGTGTATTTTCAGCTTCAGTAATATCTGTTAACCTGTAAGTGGTTTTGGGGTGTGAAAGGCTACTTGAATTTTGGAAATTTAATACCAAATGCAAAGCACACTCCAGCATACAACGAAGTAAACACTTTTAGCAGTGCAGAGTGGTTATTTTGGAAATGCAACCAACTCGATTACCTGGGAAGTGATAGAAACGAGAGATGGAACATAGCAAAACCAGAGATGGGTAAAGAGAAACCAATGGTTCAACATATTTCCATTTCATAAAAGACAAGTGTCCTTAAATAAGGACAAAGCACTTTTACTCTGGGAACTATCCTAAGTGCATTTTCCCTTAGTGATTGCAAAGAAGAATATAGATGGCTTATGATGCCACTGGATCATGCCATTAAGATCCTCTTTTCCAGAAGCTGCAATATCTTATCTTCAGAATCAAAGATTCAAATTTAAAATACCCACAAAACACCACTATTAGATTACAGACATTCAATTGCTGCCAAGAAAAGTTTCAGAATGCAAATCCAAGACATTGCACATATGATGTGATCGGATGATCTAAAATGAAATACTGATAAAAGAGAGATATTCTTTAAAAATCCACAAAAACTGATGTAAAATGTCTTGCTCCTGTTAGATAGTAAGAATGTGTGCTGTAGGAACATGAAAAGCAGAAAATAAGCTTATAGAAACACTAAAGCAAAACATGTCTGGAACAAGAACATGTCTTACCATAGCACTATAGTTTGTTAGAGAACAGAAGGTTTGTACCAGAAGTGTGTATCCATAAAACCATATACCTCACAAAACATTTACCTTTTCAATATCTTCACCACTGTCATTCTGTCCATTTCCATAAAGTTGGGCATAAAGTCTCCAGATCTCCCCGTCATTTGTCACTCGTGAAGTCACTCTGCCCAAGAGCTCTTGCAATTTTCCTTTTAATCCACTAGCTACCTCTCCAGTGCGATCTGCCATACCATTCACTACTGCTCTGACCAGAATAGCCAGCACCTTAAAAAAGCAGCAGGAAAGAGTTTTTATTTCAACTCAAATCAACATCAGTATATATAATGATATATGTAATATTTGGTCTCTATTAGTGATTCAGTAAAATACAAATACCATATGACAAAAGTACAGAATTTACTAAGAAATACATTATTAGGGGAGTAATTCAACTAATTTAAAGCTCATCTGTAAGACTCTACGGTTGGTGAAGATAAAGCCAAAGAGCTAAGAAAGAAATTTGGATTAACAGGACAGGCTAGTGTGAAAAAGAATGGCATAGGAAATTGTGGCAGTACCCTAAAGATATATTCACCTTGTAATACAGTTATGAAAAGATCAGTAAACAGGCTGAACCAGATTAATTCTCTATTTAACTACCTGCAGAAACTGAAAACTGAAAGATGTATAGTGGATGAGATGGAAACTGGGAGGCAACTGAATACCACCTTGGGAAACTGTTTACTGCACTTCTGGTGAATTTCTAGTCAAGTCAGTTCAATCAAACTTTTTACAAGTACTCATTTAATGGCCATACTTTCTGAGTCACTGGCTGGAGTATGTGGCATCTGACCTGCAGAAATGCTGAGCACGTGCAGCTGCTGGTGAAATGTATGAAATGCTACATAATACCAAGTGTCCCTAAAAAAACCATGAGTCTTCGTGTCCCAAACTGGACACTGATGAATTAGAGAACAGTTTTTCTGTGCCTCAGTTCCTTCTCCATAAAATGAAAAACAGCAAGTGTAAATTAAGACATTGGATCATATGGTGAATCAGAAGGAAATAAAACCAAGAAAAGCTGTGTCTTATTAAGTGAGAACTACCCGTTCTGTGTAGTGCATGAGACACAGAGACTGGGGAAGAAATAATGAAAAAAAAAATTGAAGTCTCATAAGGTCGGTATTTAAGACAGGTCAGTAAAGGGTATACAAACACCTTCATGCTGGTACTTCCTAACTTGTGAGGCTACCATTTGGCAACTTTAATGCTTCAACATTTTTGTCCTCATGATATCAATACTTACAATGAAATTACATTAACAGCAATATTAATATCAAGACAGTAATAAAACCAATTTCAAAGATGATCTGTGAATAGCCCCAAACCACACAAATATACCACTAATGTACTAAAAGCAGGACAGGGGTGCGTCCTCACAAACCAAGATGTAGTTCTGGCAGAAAGTAATGCAAAAATTATGACAGTATCAAAGTATATTACACTTAAAATAAAAACAAATGTAGTTTAGTATTTGTGATATGTCATTTTCCTAAAACAACTTTTCTTCTATAGAATGACTCCCATGAATTAATTAAGAGTTTTATCAGACACAGGAAATCTTTGGCAAAACAGCCCAGATAAATCAAAATGGCTGATGATGTTATGAAATAAATCCATGTAACAGAAAAAGTGAAAAAAAAAATATACATCTCCCTGGTATCTTTTCAGAATCAATATGAAATCATAGTAGCATCTGAACATCAGCTAAACAGCTCCCCCAAACCATAACAGTACAGCCCTTATAAAATGGTATGGCACACTGGCTTCCCTTTTCCTTTTCCTGTTCCTTTTCCTTTTCCTTTTCCTTTTCCTTTTCCTTTTCCTTTTCCTTTCCTTTTTTCTTTTCTTTGGATTTTCACTTAACATAATAGAAAATATGATCAACTATTAACAGTCCAAGAGTTCTGAAATTCATACTACATTTGTGATTTGGAATCTAAGGGACTAAAACCCATCATTAAATGAATCAGGTCTTCTATAATGATTTGCTAGAAAAACACCAGCAAGTATTGATATTTCCATTACTACAGCATTGTAATAAAAACCATAAAAGAGGTGTAAGAAGGAACATTAAACTACGTTCTCTTTTGAAAAGGAACTAGAACTGGTCCTGAGGATTCATACGTACATGTATGACTTCTCAATCAATTTTTCAGTTTAACAAAGTTGTTACTCAAGTCCAGAAAGTTGGTTCACATGTATAGTTATGAAGAGTTTTAAAGCCAATGATACTTTGTTTGCACATGAAAAAAAAGTTTCCTCAGTCAGTAGGATTTAGCAACTGAAAAGTTATCCATATTCCTACAGAGTTCAGGCTTTGCTTACACTTTCATCACCATAATCTATCTCTTTTTTTTTGTAATTCATCATATAAACATTAGCACTACAGGAGTTAAAATAAAACTAGTGTGAAGGCCCAGATTAAAGGGTCCATTAAACAGTAATGAATCATTAACACTACTTGGCTTTGCCCAACTGTTAAATAAAGCTGTTTCAAATTGCAAGTGAATTGTGCTAATCATCAAAAAGTTAGCAGTGTAACAGAGCTTTCCGTTTTAGACAGTTGTCTTAAGTGTTAAGTTTTAATTTATATCTTTGAGAGATTTTAAACTGCCATACATACTAAACTACTAAAGCAATGCTCTGTTGCCCAGGATCCCATGCAAGCAGTAGAGCTTTTTTTGGTTCTTTTTAATGACTCTTTTCATGAACCATATGACCACTGTGCAGAGAGTTTGTGTTTAGTATGACATCACACAATCTGCATTCCTCCTTTTCGTTTGCTTTTGTGAATAATATGTGTTTACTAAAAACTGAACAAAAACCACCATGGGACAAAACCTTAGAAACAAACCCAGACATTTTTAAATGCTGTGATTGCTATCAGTTAATCTCGTTCCACGATTGTTCTCCAAACAGCTCCTTTCATGTAAAAATTCATTTGGCTGAACCATTTTTAGAAGCTTCACTAATACTAATCAAACTTGACAGTGCTCAAGTAAGAAGAGAACCCTCAATATCAGATCCAAAATGACAAATCTGCAGTCTATGAGGTCTCCTTATGCCCCTCCCAAATTAAAGCTTTATTATAAAGACAGTTGTCATTAGTGAGCTACTTAAAAGAAACAGAAATTTTTAATTCCTCCTCAAAGTCTCCTTGGAACATGCTCTTGCAGCTTTTTATTAGAAACAGTCTGGCAATATGAACTGCTGAAATAAGAATGATATTTGATGGAAAGGGTAACAGAAAAACTTTGCTACATTCTCAAGAACACAGAATTGCAGAGAGGAACCATTTGTCCATACTTCTGAATTCATATTCTTTGACAGCACAGGATGAAGATCTGATCTGAAAGCAATGTAGCAAAACAGCTTTTCCACCCACAAAATAACTTTGCTATTCACAGAACTGCAACTTTCCAAGTAAAAAAAGATTGCTTGTCTCCACAAGCATGCATGTGCAAAGTAGTATGATTAGCAGTTGCAGAAATCTTTCAGGTATATTCACAACCTCAGACTAATAATTCAGAGGCTAATTTGATGATGACAACAGGTAAGGTTTTATTCTCAGGTCATTTTTAGTGACTGATATACTAGCTGAAACTACAGATAATTCAGTGAGCCCTTATCTTTTATTACATAACATCTATATTAAATGCTTTCAAGATGTATTTCTCCATAGGTTCATAAACATTAAAAGGAATATGGGAACTTGAAGAATTTTAAGAACTAGTAAGGAAGGTAAGAAAGCACGCTTATAACATTTAAGGGGAATATGAGGAAACTGAGACTTTCAAAAGGATGTCCTTGCTGTAATCTTTTATTGCCTTGCTGCTTGTTTATAAAAACAGCCCTTCAGGTTTTCCTTGTTCAATTCTGTTTGCAGAATCTGTACATACATATCTTCAAGCCTCGTGATATCTTCATCTCAGAACCTTTGCCACAAGGATGACATCGTTAAATAACTAGAATAGCTTAGAAGCAAAATTTCCCAAAGCTGCATTCTATACTCAAGAAGTCTGGCACAAAAACACAGCAATGGCCTAACAGAAATCACAAATGAAGATATTAATGCCTTACTGTTACTAGAAGAAATTAAGTGATTTACAAATATGACTTCATACTATACTGAAATAAAATAATAAAAATCTTATGTAACTACTCAAATCAAGGACATTTCGAATTATGTATTCAGTTGCACCCTCTGATGCATTCAGTCTCAGAAGGAGTATTCTGCAACAATGATTATGCTAAAAGTGATTGGTGATTGGCTTTCTGTTTTCACAAAGAACTGCAATCAATGACTCAACTTGTTTCTTCCAGTCCTGTGCATATTTATTTTTCCAGATTTTTAAATTCCTACCTTCTTTCTCACCACTATGTCATCTAGTTTAGTAGTCTATCAATTGAAATCTATGATGGCTACAAATACAAAATAGAACCTGAGAGAAGATCATCTGCTTTGGATGGAAACAGAGGTGTATGCTTTCACTTACTCATGTACCATGATTATACTTTGTTAAAATACAATTGCACAAGAGGGTTATAGAGCATCTCTATTTAAAACAGGCCAGCTGGCAAATGGGAGAAGCTCAGAAATTAATGGTGAGCTTTATAAACAATCTCAGCAGAAGCTTTTAGTTTTATGTGCTTTTTTTGTTTTGCTATGGGTATACTCTTTTCTTCCTTGTAAGATAATCGATTAAAGCCTTTCTGAAATTCTTTAATCAGGCTCTGAGGTTTTTCTTGGCCAAGTAGCAAAAATTCTTCTAATTGAAGAGACTGTATTAGAAGTTATGATGAAATCCATAAAGCACTTCACATATCAGAGGCCAAAGTTAAAATTAGGATGCAAAAAAAAATTTAGCATACACAGCATATATATACTTCTGTAAAAATTATAGAAGTTGCATGAGAACAAGATGAAAAAAGAGTTATACAACAAAAATAGAAATTTGGTGCAAGCAATATCCTCCATATTTGAATAAAATTTGACAAAACATATAGGAGTCTGTATCATCTCAAAATATCTAAAATGGACATTTAGAATGATAAGCACGATGGACTATCATAGAATGGTTTGGGTGGGAAGGGACCTTAGTTCCAAACCCCCTGCCTTGGGCAGGGACACCTTCCACTAGACCTGGTTGCTCAAAGCCCCGTCCAACCTGGCCTTGAACACTTCCAGGGAGGGGGCAGCCACAACCTCTCTGGGCAACCTGTTCCAGTGCCTCACTATCCTCATAGTGAAGAATTTCTTCCTTATATCTAATCTAAATCTACCCTCTGTCAGTTTAAAACCATTACCTCCCATCCTATCACTACCTGCCCTTGTAAAAAGTAAGTCCCTCCTCACCTTTCCTGCAGCCCCCCCCTTTAGGTACTGGAAGGCCACTATAAGGTCTCCCTGGAGCCTTCTCTTATCTGGGCTGAACAACGCCAACTCTCTCAGCCTGCCCTCACAGGGGAGGTGCTCCTCCTTAGTGAGTATTGTACTCATGTACAATTTGTTATTAAAAAGTAATATGAAAAAAGTTTTTAATATCCCTGCCCCCATGAACAAATGAGATGCTTCTGCGTGCATAATTAATTCTATCTGTTCTCTCTCCTCATTGCTGGACTCAAACTCCCAAGACCCAGGAAAGCTATTTTTCATCATTTTATGGGATAAGAGAAGAAACATCCGCAATCAGTGACCAGTAGCAGCTGGGTCCTCTTACCCTGGTACTACACATAAACTCCCTAAGATCTCATACGCTCTTCAACCAGATCCATTAATTTTGAAACAGCTTTTGGAGCTATTTCACTACTCTGCCTAAGGGATTTTTTAGCTTGCCTTTCAGGTTCACCTTGCTGTTTTCACTGAGTGTACAGAACCCTGTTTGGATCAGGACCTGGTTTTAGGCAAGGTAACATCCCAGATGAAGTTGTTAAAGTAGGCTCTCTGGGTTTTGTCCAGAGGGTACATTTACAAACACAGAAGTTAACTGAACTACAGTGAAAGATGAGCAAAGTATCTCCTTCATTTTTCTTCATTTCGATTATTAAGAATCAATATTCTGGCTGTAATGCACTCAATCTATGAAACATAATTCACTTTCAAAGGCTCATCTGTGGAATTTGCAAACACATGGGAAAAAACTTTATTTAAACTAAATAATTTATATTATTTCTGATACTAAGATATGCAGGAACAATATGGAAAGATGGGGTTATGCACTGTGTTTTATTTAAGCATAGATCTTAAAACTACAAGGCTCATATATGTCCTTTCACAAATCCTGAGGCAATCTGGATGCAAAGGTTTTCCTTTTTGTCCATATTAATTTAAAATACTTAGTCTTACAGTCCAGATCTCAAAAAATTAAATGGCTTACCTACATAACTTCACTGGTATGTGTACTATCATTACTAATACCATGATCAGAACAAATCTCTTTCTCACAAGAAAAATTAATTAACTTGTAGGACAATTTAACATGAAAACTTCCCCACCTGTGTATCCTTGTACTTTTCTCTTAAATCCATGAGCCGATGATAAGCTTTAATTGCTTCTGAAAACTCTCCAACATCTGTACTGGTGAGAAGATAGTTCTCCCATATTTGCCAGTGCTCGTAGTTGCACTTGAGAGCTTCTTGGAGGGTTCGAAATGCTTTGATTCTAATCAATAATAAAAAAGAATTGAAAAGAAGATTCTATATTAAAGATTTAATAGAGAAGATTTCTATATTAAAATCAGTTGGCACTGTATCATCTAAAAAGCTGGTTATTTAAAAAATCAAGTTTAGCAAACAGAGCAATGTAAAAGTTATTGTTCATGATTTACAATACTGATTATTCCTTAATCTCTCTTGCCAGTTACTTTATATCAGTTCACTCCACAGTACACTCTGTAGAGTCTGAACTAGGTAATTTCTATGTTAGCTCTCATAATTACATTTTGACAAAAATTCATTATAAATGTGCCATCTATGTCAATATTTTCTTTCCTCAATTTTTAACTGGAACAATAAGAAAACAATCTTACTCATGCTTCATCTGTAACACACACTAAAAAATTAAAAATCATGAGTTCATGGCAGATGCACAATGATATTGACTCATTTCATCACACAAAGGAAGGTTGCTTAACAGTAACAGCTTTTTGTGATTTATTTTAAACATTTGCACATGGTAAACATGCATACACATTGCACAGAAGCCCAGTATTTTCAACCATTTTTTTCCTATGTCACTGGAAGCTTTACTTGCACTCTCTGTTCCCTGATGCTACGCTGCTCAGTACAAATGTGTCAGAGTGGCCCCAAACGCTATTAGGGTCCTTCACCAAAGGTGCTGCCCAGTCAACCATCTCATAGTGGCAGGAGAAAGTGTTGTAGAATAAAGGTGGACAGAGTAATTCCTATAAAGTCACTGTCAAGTCAGGAAGTATCTTTATTTTTTTTCACATGCATCCACTGCAGGCAACTCTCTACCATTCCCTTACTAAAGGAAAGAATAACAGCATTCTCTGGTAAGGAACGTAAGAGAGTTCAGCCAAATCAAGAATATGGGCTGAAAGCAGTTGACCTACAGTTTACAGAGGTATGACCTCCTGTACAACATGCAACCAGTGCTGCCAGAGGAAAGACAGGAGTAAGAAGTCTTAATGAAGCATATGTTGGTAAGGCTTAAATGTACTGCCAAAAGTTGCAATAAATTTGAATCTTTAAAAAAAGCTTTGTGAGTGAATCAGAATGATAGTGTTCTTAGAACTTTGAGAGATTGAAGCTTACTGTCAGTTGGACAGTCATGATATGTAGAAAAAACACAAAGGAATAAATTCCTTTAAATGAAAACTTGAAACAGTGTTTTCCCAGGCCAGTAAAAATCTTCTTTAAGGAGGTATGACAATAAATCTCTTCTTAATAAAGATCATATAAAGATGGCTTGTTATGAAAATTTGCAGTTCACTTGCTCCATTGCTTGAGTGAGTTGTTAAAAGTGCTGTCTCTAAAGAAAGCTGAAAGAAATTGTTGGTTGAGTTTCAAAAAGAGGGTCCGGGAGAGCGTAAATATCCCAGCCAGGAAAAAGAATATATAACTAGTGGATCAGGCCATTACAAGTCTGGAATGGCTGGGTCAGGGAAAAATGTAAATAACTGCCAATCTAAGCCCACAGCATTGAAAGAGTTTCCAAATACATGGGAAGAGAGCTGACTGATAGAGCAAAATTATTGAAGGAAAACAGGTCATTTGGCATAGCTACAACAGCATAGTCCACAGGCAGGATCTTCCCATGTTCATTCCCCTTTTCTCTCTGATACACTGATATACGTGATGCTGCTGAGTAAATGTACTAACAGTTGGGTGTCCTCCACTGTTAAGTCTTAGTAAGAGATTTCAGACCCCAATTTTGATAGATTATATTAGAAAAGAACAGAGACCTGCTCCTTCCTCTGTGGATTTTGTTACAATGGAAGCTGGGATCTGCCACAGCTCTCTGACAGGCTAGAAGATGCTCTGGCTGACTGATGTACCCCAGTCACCTTAAGAAACTGTTTCTGAAACTGCTCTTCAACATCTGCAGGATTAGCCTGTATGATCTCTCCCATCTTCTCAAAAAAGTGCATAAGTTATCAGCAGGGCAGATGCCAATCAGATGAAACTGTGAAATGTAGACAAGATACCAGAGGGTTGGGATAGACATTGTATTCCTCAAATCATCACTTTTACTACACTGATAAATTTCTCTAGGTTCTCAAAATAAATCCCCTATGTATTTAATAAATCATATAAAGGTGGAGTATCTTTAACCAGGGCAACAATTAAACCAATTCATATCCAAACAGGAAACAGTAGGCAGTACCAGTGCGTCATCCTGTCTCTGAAATCAGGAATCTTTCACCCAAAGGACAGAGGGCCAGTCCCAGTTTGTTCTGAGAAATATGAGATCTAGATTTCAAAGGCCTCCTGGCACCCAGAGGAGTTTTTCTGGTAAATCAAAGAGTAGAGTCTGTTTTCATCACAATTAATTTTTCTGGAGGAAATTCAGAATACACAAAATGTGTGGACTCTTAAAAAGCAAACAAACCCAAGCCCCAACAAAACACCTTTCATTTGGGTGTCAGCAAGTTGTTTGCATACACTTTTCAAGAAGACTTACACAGTTTATATTTGTCTGTTGTATGAGACTCTGCTAAACCTTACCCAAATGCACAATCCTTGAGTGGGAATGATTTAAGAGTCTGGTTGGAGTAAAGCTTGATTGTGATGAGGAAGCAAAAGAAAACCATTAACTTAAGTATTTTTATTTTTGGTTTCCTTTTTTTAATCCTCCCCTCACTTTCTTTTTTTTTGCTATCAGGCTTGAAAAGATAAGAGTTTACACTTTCACCGCTGCTAGAGTTCCCCAGAATAAATTATACTGAAGTGCACTACTATGGATATCCTCTGCTTTGAAAGTGGATTAAACTAACTCACACACAGTCTTGATCTGTAAGCGACTACACAAATAATCAAAGAAGATTCCAATACAGGCCACACTCAGGTATCAGCATGTAATACTGACTTAAGGTTTCCTGTATACATATTCCTCTCCTGTGTGATTCCTGTGGAAAAGCAAGCTCAGAAACATGCCCCCCTTTACTGTCTTTGATACAGTATCAAATAGGTTACAAGTTTTATACCTATTTAGCATGTTAAATCACAAGAGTAGATTAACAATAATAAAATTAAATCAATAAAGTGAAACTATTCACTCAGTAGTTTCTCAGCATTAGATGTAATGTATTAGATGAACAGACAAAAGTTATTTTGATTAAAGATACTTTTATGAAACAAGCATAAGCTAGTACACTGAGCATGACATACCCTTTTGAACTTCATGCAAAAGGAGCAATCTATCACATGCATTCTCAAGGCACTGCTGAAGATGAAAGTAACTACTGAAAAGTTAAAGCAATCTCTATTACTTTTTAGTCCTGAGTAGTTATTCTAACCTTCATTTTCTCCTCCCTCCTGTTCCCATTAGCATATCAAACCATCTCTTCAATTCATTTGTATTACTTCCCACATTTCCTTCATATGTTTACTGATTTACCCTTTAATGTAAATTTTCTATTCTTTTTCTCTTTTGTAATTTGCCTCCTGACTGCACAACCACTTAAACTGATGTTAGATTTTAAGTAAGCTTTTTAAAAATTTATTTTATTCTTTTGTAGCCATGAGGACAAGTTATAATGTGAAGATTCTTAAGTATTAAGTTCTTTCAGGTATTCTGTGTCTACAAGTAATTTTTATTACATAGAATTGAAATACAAAATAAGAAAGGCAGTCCATTTATGTCAAAGCTTATTGCAATAACTGTTAATTTGGAGGGAAAAGAACAAGCGAGCTAGTATGTGTGCAGAACTCCATCTGCTTTCATAATATAAAAATAATCTGCCTGTTTTTCCCTTAAATCCACTGAGATTAATGCAGTATGAATTGACATAGGGCTGAATATATAGTGTGCTTGAAATGGACTTATCTTTTTAACTTCATAGTCAAATTAGTTTCCAACTTTGATATGAACGCTTTGCACTGGTTGTACTTGCTATATCATAAATTCTTTTAACAAGGAAGAAGTGTAAGTGTAGGGTGAGAGGTTGCTACTTGTATAAAGCTTATGAAACTATTTCCTGTAAAATGAAATCCGTTATCAACGATCCAACCTGGGAAAGAGAACTGAAGGGATCAGAATTACAAAATACATGGATTTATTCTTATCATGTGGTTAACATGATAATAGAAAATTCAATGTCAAAAAAAGGAAATCCCAATTATTTATTATATTATAAATTTCAGTATCTTCTAATTCTTTTGAAGTACTTACTTCTGTTTTAATCTGATATAAGCAGTTGATAAATTGTTCCAGGCCTCAGCATTCTGTAATGATAAAAGGACAAGTACCAAAAAAACTATTCACTTTATTATGTTTACTTGATAAAAATACGTAAATGAAACTACTGTGAAATATCATCAATTTTGCTAATCACACATATTAACACATATTTTCTACAAAGCAGTAAAAACACTACACTGAAATAGAAATGATTATATTAAAATAGAAATACATAATTAAGTATTACTGACTACTGGAACAATCAGGTATATAAATATCAATTAACTGCCTTCTGGCTGGAATACACTAAGTCAGCTCTTGCCTTCAGTTTAATTGGTAAACAGGCATCCTTTTCTGGATCTAGCTGGGGTGGCTGGAGAGGTCAGTGCTCCCAGCAGCTCATCACTTCTCACTAGATGGAAGCTACTTACTTGCACCACTCCGTTAGTGGAAAAAACAATCTGAATTTCCCCTAATGCATCTCAGGCAAAACTAACAGGGTTAGTTCCAACAGTGTTTATCAACTGTTGTGGCTGAAAAGGATTATGGACTGCTGAATCTTTCCTCTGGTAAAACCAGCAAAGCCATGTACAGGGATGATTCCTGCCCATTGCCTTACACTGCTGTAGATTTGAAGCCACACCACTGAATTCAATAAAGTGACAACTAGTATAAGTTTGAAGAACAGTACCTGGGTACTGCAATGAAATGTATTCTGGTACTGAAGGCTATCCCCAGGCTTAAGGAGCATTTAAATCATGTTGGGAAATATTTTTGAGGCTTAATTAATGAAAAAGGTCATTACATTGCTACAGATCGTTGTATAGGTTTCACCTCCATAATTAAGAGCTCGACAAGCATCCTTTACTCACAAAAGAAATACCACTTAACCCACTGGAGAAGTCAACTGGCTTGTTCATATGAATATAATCAAGTACAGGCCCCAGGAAGATAAGTGAACACAATTTTAGTATCTACTTGGCAGTAAACCTACTGTACTGAAACAAAAAAATATAAATAAAGTAAAAATTTCAGTTAAATACAGGGTTGTATGTATGTACATCTTTTTTACCCGAACTAAGTTACTGCAGTTTATTGATAAAGAAAAAAGAATACTCTGCCACCATTCACTGCTCTCTCATTCCTTTCCCCAAGAGAAGAGAATGAATAATAGTTTCTATCAAGTAGGTGGCATTAACTCTAAGCGAGCAACATGCTGGCAGTCAGGCTGTTTGACAAAAGTATTGCCAGTGCATTCCTGAGAGGTAATCCAGCTGACACCTCTGCTATCTCAATACACAGTCACACTCAAATGGTAACATTGTACACTTGCCCTGTGCATCCTGAAAAATCGGCTAACAAACTCATTCTTCCTGTGTTCATGAACTATACAGTTACAAATTTACCTGTCATACAACCACTTACTTGGCTTTTTTTTCAGGAGAATCCAATTACTTAGGGGACTAAGTATTTTAATTTTTTTGTTTTATCTCTCTTTTTAGCACGCCTCAGTCTATTCATTCCCTTTTCTGTTTTAGCAATGTATGCAAGCATAAAGGAATTTCTGCTCAAACATATTTTAACATTCACACATGCATACTTGGACAAAGTTACATATTGGGCAAGTATTTTTATGATGCCTCATGACAAAAATATATCCTTCATGCACAAGTTTAATTTATTCAAAGGGCTAGGGTTTAAACAAGTTTTTCATTATTGCTTCGTTTGTTTATAATGAAAACATCCTTGTTGCTTTTAGATAAGCCATCTGAATCGCTTGTTGAAAAGTACATACATCTGGTTCCAATGTCACACAGCGCTGAAATGCTTTGGCAGCACCTTCATAGCCTTCTAAAGCAATGTATGCGCAGCCCAAGGAAAACCATACACCTAGCTGGAGAGAAAAAAATGGATCATTACATATATAGAGAGAAATATATATATACACACACACATACATTTCTGCACAAAAAAAATAATTTTGCCTGGATGCTCAAACACACACTACTCTTGCTAATTTTACCTGATTTTCAGCTATCATAATAGTATTGCATTGGAATAAATAATACCGTGTATGCAGAATATAGGAAAACTTTAGGTTCAATGTTTTAATAAATATGGATAAACAAAGGTATTGACTATATAAAGACCACTTAACCATATGTGAGGTGCTCTTTAACAGCACATCTTCATTTAGAGAAGTCATAGCTATTCAGAGATTTGCATATTTTGTTTTAACTTGTGAAAAATCCAAATTCACTTTATAGTATTACAATTATGTCAAATGCCAAAAACTAGGACATTTATTTCAAGGAAATCACATTTTACAAGAAACTTTTCTAATGACTGAACATGAACACTACACAATTATAGCTCTTTCTACCTGTCAGAACATCAGTCTTTTCTAGTTTATAATGCAATGTTTAGAGACAGAAATGTATTTAAATAATGCCTTGTGTAGAGAACAGAACTCTACCAGTGGTTTGCCCTCTTGGCTGCCAGGGCGCACTGATGACTCATACTGAGTGATAGGACATGTGAGAATGGTTCAAAGCTGCACCAGGGGAGGTTTAATCTGGACATTAGGAAGTTTTTCTTTACTGAGAGGGCGGTCAAACACTGGCACAGGCTTCCTAGAGAGGTGAAGCCTATCAGTGTTTAATGTCCTTAATAACAAGCTTTAACTTGGTCAGCCCTGAATTGGTCAGGCAGTTGGACTAGATGATCGTTTTAAGTCCCTTCCAACTGAAATAGTGTATTCTGTTCTAAATAATAACAGATATAGGCATAAATTACAGCAGATTAAATATGTATTTTCATAGCTTTTCAACAGCAAGTTCCTGATTTGCCACACAGTTAATTCTCAGAGCTGCAAGTTAAGCAGTACTATCTTTTAGAAAACCTCTGTAATTCAGAAAAGTATTAAATCCCAGCTACGTTGACAGAACATTTTCTGACAGCATTATGCTGTTTAAATGTGTGCAGTCAAAATCAATCAGAACATTGTATAATGTGCTGCAAAATCATTCCAGGTAGTACTACCTACTGCAATAAGCTCAGCTGTTTCACCATTCTAAATGCCAAGATAAGAAACATAAATAGGTCTTCTTGGAAAATTTTTTGAGAGAGGGAAAAAGGTTGGGAAGAGGAAGATGGAAGAAAAGGTTACATTAATTTATATTGCACAACAACATATTACTTTTCAAGATGTCTGATTAATGTTTATATCCTCTTGTGTTTTGGGTACTAGTTCTGAAGCAAGTGATAACTCAGGTTCTTCAGAGGAAACTATAATGGCTATTTAAATACAAAAACGTTACCTTAAGAAACATTTGCAAATCAGAGATCTTACAAGTTTGAAGATAAAGTTGTTGGTTCATAAGCAAGGAGCTTCTACCTCTACAGAATAATTGCAAACTCTGTAGCAGATGTTTTTGCAGTTCTCTCCAGATCTGACTCATTTTTCTGACTCTGAAACCCAACTTAAAATCAGCAACAACATATCTGCTCCTGACTTACCTGTTATAGAATTCATAGTTAATCTGCTTCAAAACCTTAGATCCCAGAACATAAATGTATGACATTCATCCCTGTCAGATCTGGCACCCTGGTGGGCAGTCTTGATGATATCAAGAAAACAACTGAACAAGCTTGGCAATAAAGATATCACTTTGCATTTGAGGGTGTATGTGGATGGGCCATCCTCAGAGAATACGGATGAATAGATGAAGATAAAACTGCCAATTACACCTGGCCTGGACAAACATGAAAATCTACTTTTCAGCACTGTCAGCCTGTCGCCTTTCATGATCTTTAAACTCATCATTCAAGGAAGAAACTGCACACGAGGAAAAAACAATGTTTCCAAAAATCTCAGAGGGCAAAATTAATAGAAAAAAAACATTTAGTCAATCTCATTTTTTAAGCCTCTTTTACCGACCAAGTTTCCAGAAGTCCGGCACTCCCACATGGCTGCTACCTTATTAACTCCCCTTTCTCTTCTTTCTAGATCAATAACTTTCTGGACATGAAAAGCCAGGGTAAAGATGGGACCAATCAAGTATGAAATTGAAGGCTAGCTCCAACTCTATAGCTCAGGATACAAACTAAACAGTGCTTCTGTAAAGGGTGAGAGAAAAACAATCACTGCATTTTTAATAATTCTAACGAGTAACAGCAACACAATCTCACTTCCGAGCTTGTTCTTCCAGAACCTGATTTGACTGAAACTTCCACCATTTTAATTTTTTGAGGCTGATGGTGCGCAGCTACATCCAGTGCTTAAGTTTGTGAACTCCTTTCTCAAGGAAAAGTTACAGCATGAGGAGAAAGTAAAATGATTCTTTATTTATGTGGAAAAAAGCTATATAAGCAGGTACCTAGTAAAAATAATAACAGTGACTGCTAAGAATGATAAATAACTTTCTTTTCTTAATAATTGGAAACAAGGTATTTTGCCTAGTAGTAGCTATGTATGAAAGTTTTGACTGAATGGAAAAAATGTAAGAACTGGACATGATGGAGAAGGTTGAGAAAGGTGTCCAAAAGGCATCCTTTAGCAGACAAGAAGAATGAGATGAAAAGTCTCTGGCATGGGAATTAAGTCAAGGAGCTTCATGAGATGGTACGATATGGAAGCAAAAAGTAGACAGAAAATGGAATAGGTTGTGCAGATGGAAGAATGTCATCTATATGTTAAAGAAAACTTCCACATCAATCATATAGAAAATTAACTGTGTAAATGAACAACATAACTGGTATGGATTAAAATTTCAGGCCTCAGTTAAAAAGCAGTATAAAGACTGTATCTCAGAGTACTTGACTAAAATGGAGAAGGTAACATGCTGGGGTATATCAGAAGGCTGTGAAAGAGGAAATCCCAGAAAATACAGGGAGATTTCAATTATTCTGCATAGTTTAGTAAATACCATAATGGATGAATTTCCAAGACTAAATTTTTTAGGTATGAAGAAGCTAGTCAGAAGACAGTACTTACTTTGATCCTGACCAGAATGAATGAGCTGGTTCAAAATGTTACCATACAAAAGATACTTTGTAATATATCTAGATGCAGTAATCCTTCAAGAACAAAGGCAACTCATTATGTTGGCTGAGGAAATTAAATTTAAAGAGATACTTAAAATGGAAAAGCTATGTTAAAAACTAAAAGGGGCAGCTAAAAGACTAAAGGTCTACAGAAAGACTCGAAACATTTAAATAGAAGACACTTCAAGGCTTGGAGCAACTGCATATTGTCATTCAAAAAGGCTCTACAAAGACTAGACAATTATAACGGTTAAAAACAAAATAAAGGAGATTATTAAGAGGACATACTTTAAAAGCTGGTGTGCTAGACAAATGAGAAAGCTTGAAAAGAACAAGTCTGACAGGTTAAATGAAAAAACATGGTAGTTGTGTAAAAAAACCAAACAATCAAAACCAACCAAATGAAAAAAAACAAGGTTCATTGCCTTTGATCTACTATAGCAATGAAATGGTATTTTATTATCCCTTAGATATCTGGAAAGGGAGCATGAATTTCTTCCACAATGTAAGAAGTACAGTGACTCTAATAATATATTTAGGATACACTTTAAGAATAGACTTAAGCAATTTTTTTGTGGAAAGAATGGTAAGAATTCCCTTTTTATTGGAGAGGGCACAAAATCTGCAGATCCCATTGGCTGATGTAACAACTGCTCTGAGGAAAGTGACTGACTGAAACGCAGCATAAGGAAAACCTCACCCAAAGTTCAAAAAATGACTTTTGTCAAGGCTTGTGGAACTAGGTTAAAGTTCTTTTTTGGGAAAAAAGTGCATTGGCTAGAGGTTCAAATGTTGCTGCTGATTGGAAAAACACATGAAAATGAGCTGTAAATTTTTATCCTTTTCAAAAGTGAAGACAGTGACCAGCAAAGGAAGATAATTTAGGCTTGAACTCTTTGTTAAAACTTGCCATCAGGAATTTCCAGGCAGTCTTTAATAAGTCTAAATGATTATGAAAATGCTTTTAAGAAAGTCTAAACAATTCTCTCATATTAGTGGGAATATCGTTCCAAAATAACCTAATTACAGTATAGCTGAATACTTAAAAAGAAAAAACCCAAATCATATATCTGAAGAAAATCTCTTGCATTTTTAAAGCAATTTCTACTATTTGCATACAGCAAATACATGCAGATTTTTTTTTTCAGAATCCAGTACTCTTTAGTACAATAGTCTTAGGAGTGCAGCAGTGTTTAGAAACAATCTATACTCTGTAGAGCAAAATTAGTCTTTGAAGTTAGTAGTTACCATAACATTTTAAGAGCTGTAGTTGAGTGAAATCCTAGCTGATTACCTTTTTAATTACTCATTTTTTGGCATTATTTATCTTCCTTATAATTCAGTTTCTTTTGAACCCAACATACTGACAGAACGTAACATAGTTTTAAGTAAGTATAGAGACTTATATCATCATTTCCAATGAGAGATTCTAGCTTAACTCGTTTAAATTACTTTTACTATTACAAGATGAATGAGAAGAATTCTTGAGAATAAGGCTCTCATTGCATTGTCCAAAACTTTAAATTCCGGATGTAGTTGATGGCAAACTGACCTCTAAAGTGTGACTGTTTTCCCAAACTGGAGAGATCACTTGTCTTGCTTCACACACAAGAAAATTCGCCTGAGAAGTTATGAGCCAAATAGTCTAGCACAAAAGAGGATTATTCTTTTCTTGCAGACTGTGACATGGTGGAGAATGGTGTGGGGAAAAAAAAAAGGTGCTATGAACACTCTTATTTCTGGAAAATTGAAGTGACTAGATATAGAGAACCATACAGTTTTCAGCACAAGAACGAACAAATCTGTAATTTAACAAGCCGTAAGTTTTGTTACACAGACTTTCACCTCTGGAGAACTGACTGCATGAGCTCTTTGATCTCTGGAATTGCCTCAGCCCAGCCTTGCAAGATGCCCACAGTGAAAGCGCAAGAGAAATGCATCTGTCATCCACTGGGCATGTACTAGAACAAGTAATTCTGTGAGCAACAGTGCTAATGAAGATGAGTTTCTGATATATTTGAACTAATATATATTGATCCTTAGTGGATCCTCCAAAGTTTAATATGGTGGTTGGCTCATAGTGCAAAGACCTACCTCAGAGACCGCAACCAAATTTGACCAGTTGGCCAAAGAGTACACAAGATTAAAGAAGAGTTGACAGAGAATGGTTTTATCCATTAGATATTTGGGGGAATCACTTGCTACAGTCTAAAAATGTGTTCCTCCAAAAAGGTTTTTGATAGTCACAAAAAAAATATTCTTTGTAATAGGGAGTCCTTGTTTACCTGATAAATTAATCACAATTCTGGAAAAAATGAATGAATTAATTAGTATTTTCCTTGTATTAAAGTCCTTGCATCTAGAATCACCTTCCTTTCTGCTCTTCGTCCACAAGACATCCTGGAATAGGAAACAATTAATTTCTGTAGTGACAGAATATGGATAGACTTTAGAAGACCGCTGTATGTATGACTGACATACTGCTGTATGTCAATCCACACTATCATTTGCTCAATCTATTTGTTTGAAACAATTCATCTGAATCTTAAATAGAGCTTCCTGAGCAACCAGAGGAGGAAATGTTCTCTTTCTTATATGGACTGGCCTATTTTTCTTGGAATGCCTTTCATTTTAAGCTTCCTTTGGATAGGACACAAAGTAAAAAAGCATCTCAGGAGGATACCTCTCCGTTTTGAGCACTGTAGGCCATCTTCTGCAGCCCTTTATTATCTGGGAGTCCTCTTGATTTCAGTAAGGTTCCTATCTAAGTAACATATATTTTGTTGGCATTTCCTGAGTCAGTAAGAGAACTGAAAGACAAGGCAAGCATTTTAGTTCATTTTGCTTTCCATTCTGAAGGTGTTTATAAGTTATCTGGAGTTCACTTGAGTAAGAACAGGACTCTGATTCACTGGAATAAAATATGCCACTGAAATACAAAAAAGCTTCCAAATAAATGACTTTGAAGGCTGGAGACCTTTAAATTTTTTCTAAAGCAGAAGTCCAGCTAGTTATGTGGAACTCAGAACAGCAGCTTCAGCAGTACTTTTTTGGAGGGCAAGAAGGATGAATATCGTACTTTCACATGTACCTGGAAATGGCTACAAAGAACACAACTTATATACACGAACAACCACAAAGCTGTTTTAAATTCTCAAGACCTTTTACGGGGTGGACCTTATTAGGATAGAATATAGTGGTTGAGAAACTGAAACAAGATTACAAAAACTGTCAGTTTCAGTTTTGGTTTCAGTTTTGATGCATTACTGTAATAAAAGCTACTGTCATCACAAGTGTAACACAATGCTTCTCAGTGACTCCAAAGCAGGACAGACCAAAATATTTGAAAACAATTTCTGTGAAATACAGAGATCAGTTTGTAACTCAAAGCCAACAGACAAGGCAAAAAGATAATTTCATTAAAATCTGTACAGCATTCTTCTTGTAACTATTTTACTTGACACTTGTTCATGATTTATTTGATGACAATTATTAATTTTCAATGGCTTGACCTCTTTGAAATAGAAGACCTGTACAGGCAAAGAGTTTGCTGCATGCAAAGACCTGAACACAAATGGATGTCTTCATTATGCTACCATTTTTAGCTTGGCTTTCAAGCTGTGGTGAAAAATTTGCTAAGAACAGTAATAAGCTGTTACTTTGACAACTGTGCACAGAATTGCCTTTTAAAAAAGTGTGTCATCATTCATAACTGAACATACCAACTAAAACAAAGCCACACGTGTATCATTTCCCAACCTGCATAGGGTTGATCTGCACTGAACGTTCAAAGCACTCCACACATTCCCTGAATTCCCGGTTGCGGAGATGGAGGAGGCCTTTGCAGCGCTGGGCACGGGCACTGCGATGCCTGGAGAGCTCCCAGGCCTTGTCATAATACTGGTGGTCTTTAAGAACATCACCAAGCAAACAATATAATCCTGGTGTTTCCTTTTTCTCTAATTCCCGTCTGAGTATTTCTTCTGCCTGTTAAAGAACAAAGAGAAATCAATACATAATGGGACAATTTATTTTCAGCTAATCACCTACCTGAACAAATACCACTTTAGCACCTTGCAATCATCAGTTGAAGACTAAGAAGTAGGGCTAGTAAGGAAATAGTATATTGATCCAACACAGCAGCAAAGATAAAGTCTAGAGAGAATCTGGTTCCAAACTGGTTTAAAAAAAAAAAAAACCAACTTCAACATCAACATAATACAGTGGCTTTTGGTTTAATGCACCAAGGAAAATGTATCCATTAAAACAAGCAGGAGCTTGTTCCTTATCTGATATATTAGGTGTGTATTCTGTCCAAAGAGCAAATATCAGTCCTGGACATCAAATCTACACCTAATTCATAGCAATGCAGTATCAGCACCATCAAGGTATGTGCAATCCTAAGAGTTTATCATCTGTGTTTTTTACATATCCTAATAAGTACTCTTGCAACGACCATCATTCCTTTTTCTCTAACTGCTCTTTTCTGAAAATAGTTATTTCCATTCTACTATGTCTGAAGACACATCCATTTTCATACTGTTAGTTTTGGAAATGCTACTCTTGTACGTAAGATGCAGAAGTTATAAATTTATTTAAATGTTTGAGATAAAATATATTCAGATTATGGAAAAGAAGACACAAGCTGGGTCTCCCAGACATCTATTATGTGCTGTAACCAACTTTCAAAAGCTCTTTATCTCAGGGTCACTATCTTGCTCTAACAATAAAATTATTGTTTCTCTTTTAAACAAGAGATAGTCTGCTTTCTGTGGCCTTTGAAAAGATAAATACACTGGACAGATGATCTGTTGTTCAGACCGAACTCTTACCTCAGTCCCCTGCTGCAAAAATGTAACACACATAATTCAGCTTAGTATAATTTTTCTATTAGAAAAGACCATCTGACCAAGAAAGATCCAACACAGTCTGCCTCAGAATTAAAGTTTGACATTGTAATTCTAGTTATTCTTCTATCATAGCTAGTTTATGTAAAAGGAAAGCTGAGTTCATCTATGCATTTAAATTATTACTGCTTTTCTTGTTTCTCTAAGAACTGTTTTCTTTGCCCTTCAGATCACCTCTAGAGAATCAAAGTCTCTTCCTCCTCTTCCTCCAATCAGTAAAATTCATTGATCCTTTCTGAAAATCATTTTTAGAAAAATTATTTTGGTTTACTTTGTTTTGAACTATTTAATACATAGTAATTTTAACACTTCATTATTACTGCCATTTTTGTTAAATAAAGTAACAGTAAAGCCTACAGATATTTGAAGTGCACAAATGTGAAGAAGGGATGTATAGTTTAGACTTCTAAAGAGATTTCAAACTAGCAAAAATGGAATCCCATTAAGAAAATTAGTGGCTGAATATTAGGAAAATAATTTAATGGCAAGTGTTTTTAAGTGCCTATGGAACAGTTCTCCAAAGAAATCCAAAGAAACTATTACTTAAAATTTAGAGTTAGCCTAGTCAAAGCACTAGAAAACCTCACCTAACAAGAGGACTGCACTTGCAGAGCGTTTGGTTAAAGGGCAGTTTAATTCCCCTTCCCTGCCTCCATTAGTTGCTATGACAAGATTAAAGGAACACATATTAATAATAGATCTTTAAGGTGATCTAGAGCAGAGAGAACTGGGTGTTTTATTATTGCAGTAATCACATTAGGCACCAAAAGGTAAGGGTTTTTTCCTCTTCAGATGAAGAAAAAAGACTGAAATGTTGCTGTGCAAACAGCAGCTACGAGGCAAAAAGTGCATTGCATGCTGATGCTCTACCTCTTCCCTCTGCAGGGCACTCTCAAACTCAGATTGCTATTCTGTGGCAGTGTCTAGTACTAATCATAAACTGGATAGAAAGCCAACCATTCACTAATTGTAGTTCACATTTAAGAGCATAAAAACATCATGTTCTGGTCTAAGCTTACAAGAATTCATTGCCAACACAAATATTTCAGCACACAGATAAAACAGAGAACTAAATAAGCAGAAGCCTGACTTCTTCATCTGATCAGCTATCTGATCACCTCTCTGGCATGTTACAAACCCTTTTATTACTTAAATCTTTAAAAGCTAATACAAAGGATCATAACTACAAACTAAAAAAAACCTGTATTCTCAAAACATCTGTCATTTGCCTTTTACAAAACCAGATAATACTCTACAACTTGATTTCTCATTTTTCTTAGGTTTTTGTGAAGAAAAAAGCCACTCCTTTCTAACTCTATAGTAAACTACTTTAAAAAAAGTACATTTAATCTTTGATACGAATCCTGCTTCTGCAAAAAACAAGTCTTAACAAAAATATCAAGAAACATTTTCCACAAAGCTCACACAATGTACATAAAAGAAATACAACCACTAGAGATTTATTCTTACCTATTAAAGAGATATTAGTGATTAATTCACATGCTTTGTAACTATAAATTATATGTAAATGAACTAAGCTTTGACAAGAAAATTATCAATTAAAAGTTACCTAAAAAGAAAAAAATGAAGCTGTATAACCCTTGCTGACTGAACAGATGTAATTATAACAACTCTGCTTTTCACACAATGGTCTGCATCAGAATGGATGAAATTCAATACTCAGTTCAAAAGTCAGTTGATTTAAACATGAGAAAGATTTAGGCTGTTATCTTGGTTTCTGGACTCCTATGGTTGGTATGGGAATTAAATAGGCAATGCTTCAGAAAAATCCCCAATCAGTAAAGAGGGTTCTGTTTTAAATAAAATGTGCCTTTTTATTACTTACTAGAGAGACTCCTGGAATCCAAGTTCAAGATTCATCCTGCATTTGGCTTCCCAACCCTAAACTCCACTTGCTGTCCCATCCATGTTTTCCTATGCTTTTACTTCATTTGTTTCCTAAAAGATTCATTAGCCTCATCCTTCACAGATCTACCAGTTCTGTTATTTGACAATTCATTCCTCTGCTAGTTCAAAGTATTCTCTGAAATGCTTTAATCTTTTCTGCTTGCATGTTATTTGCTAGGCTACCATATAAGTAGCATGAAAAAGCAAAACAGATGAGTATGGAAAGAGGTAGTGAGAGAAAAGGAAAGCTCTTCATTTTTCATTTTCCCTATAACTTCATACCTGACCTTGGGCAAGCCATTTACTCCTCTTTTGCAATTTTGTAGCTACATACAGGAGTGCTTAGCTGCTTTCTACATCTGTTATGATATCAGTGGAAATCAAACAAGTTCTTGAACAAGCTCATGCACCGATCGGTATAGTACTACTTGACTTTGCATCTGGGAAGCATTTCCTGAATTTAGAGGTGAGTTTCTGACATCTTACCATAATTGTGTTTCCTTGCTCAAATGTTTTGAGATATCTGTGTCATGTCATGACAAGAAAAATAACTCTGTAGAATGTGGACTGCTGGGTATGTTGGTCTAAAACCAGCCTGTGTACCATGCTGTTTAATCTGAGGAGATGATGGAACAGTGAAAGGGCTGAAAACAGTGTTGTAAAACAGAATACCAGGCTGATGTTAAAAGGTAGATCTCATGAACTTATCAAAGGTCACAGCTACCATGCTCTAGAGCTCCTGCAAGGGAGAAAGACCTCACTTCAATTGGAAGAACTGAAAATTCACATCTCCGGTTCATCCTTTCTTTTTTCTTTAGCAGAGAAATAGTTTTAATTTTAGTGTATTATCCGTTTCCGGTGAAAGTTGAAGAGACTTCTTCCACCTTAACCAAATAAAGCTGTCCAATGTAAATAATACTCTCAAGATCTCCAAGTCCCCCTCACAGTTAAAAGAAGGGAGAGGGACACTTTTCAACACCAGTTCTCACTACACACACGGAGATTAGCGTCTCCTTTTGCAACAAGTCTGTTAAAGGAATACAAATAAAAGACTGGAATGAGAAAGCCACAGCAACTATCAACATACTGTGCATTCGAATTTTATAATACTTCTTTTTTTTGGTCTGTGCCCTGTTTTGCTCATCACTTGGCACTCTGTTACTCTTCTGTTGACTCATGTTATGACATCAGTTTCTACTGATTTTGTTCAGATTATGAACAGAGTGAGTATAGAGCCATATCTAGTAAACGATATGTATATAGTAAAAGAATTTTGCTAAACGTTAGTGGCATCTTACTCTCCCAAATTTTTCCTGCTACATGGCCTTATTATAACTGAGTGAATTATGTATTTCCCAAGTGCATAATGTGGAGCTTCACATGCTCTGTTTCTTTGTCAGTGCATAATTCAAAGGTAGGAGGAAGGAACATACTACTTCGATGTGTAAGTACTCAAATGCATTGATATTGTTGATATCTGGCTGTTTTATTGATTTTTCAGTATTTAAATTCAGGTTTTCTATATAAAAGCATTTGTGAGTGAAAAGCATGCAGAAGTTTATTTAATAGACTTTGTTCTTTTGGGCATATATATGCTAAGTTCTTTGGTGACATGAACATCCACTGAACAACATACTGCTCTAGTAGATTCCCATGCATTTCTAAAAGAATAACTACCATGTTTAAAAACATAAAAACATTTTTGATAAATACAAACAGTTCACCCTCTGAAAGCTTTCTGATAAGTAGCTCAAATAGTCAGTCCCCTCAGTGTAGAGCTAAATGTTTCTAGTTTTCTGGCTTTTTTTGGCCTGAAGCTAGCTTTTTTTTTTTCCAGCACTACCGTTACTTAGTACCTACATAGCATTTTCTGTTTTTCAAAGCACAGCACAAACCCTATTCTCAAAGCATTTCTAAGCAGTTTCCTGTGTCAGATATCCTGTCCTATTCTCTGAGTGCCATTTTCATAGCTCCCTAAGGGCAGTTTGTGATTATAACTAGGATAGAATGCATTTCCAGGAAATGGAAAATATTGACCTCTATTTCTCCACTGTACTGAAAAGATTGGGATATTAGCATACCATCCCCAAGGCGTGCATAATGTGACACAGGATTTGCCAGCAAAACATCTGTCAGTTTATAATGACCAAAATCTAGGCATTGGTGCATGACAATCAGAAAAAAATATGTAAGTATGAGAAATTCTGCATTTTTTCTATTAATTGAAGTTATAGCTCTCTATTCTGTAAGCTTAAATTAGTTTAAGCATAGTCTTTGTACTTATGGTGTCATAAAGGCACACATACGTTCACATATTTAATGCTACCATATACCAAACAGAAGAACAGGGAAGAAAAGAAAAAAACATGGTTTTGTCTGAAAGTGCATACTTCTGAAAGCTATATAAATTCTGGAAACAATGCTTGATAGCGTAAGTTCCTGTTACAGTCTTCCTGTGTGAGAGACTGCACCAGAAAGAGGACACAGCTGAGGTTACACACAAGTAGGCATTGCTTCCAGGTATCATTTTTAAAAATCTTCCTACCATTGCTCTAATTGTAACAACAAAATAAATCAACAACAGGAAGGTTGCTACAGCCTGCTACCAGCATTTTTAAACAATTCTGTCACCAATACATAGAGTTAGGTGATGGCTTTATATTGTCTTTGTCTGAAGCTGACCACATATAGCTGCAGCAGTGTTAAAGAAATGATGGAGAAGTTCAAGAAAACATCAACATAGGCTTCACAAAATAAAGCCATTTAATCTTAATGCCACTTCTTGTCTCAAATGTTTATGTAATTTGAATATGTTAACATTAGTTAATTAAATACATCAAGCACTGATGTTGTTCTATTTAAAGTGTTTTTAAAAACTACAGTTAATACTTCGAAATCAAGTGGGAAAGAAAATTAATATCCCTTCAGACAAAGCTCCAAGACCCCATCATGAATGATTGGTACAGCCTTCTTGAAATGTCCACATTACACCTTGTTGTGCATTCATAGTTTTTAACTTAATTTTCCTTGAATATTTTCAAGAATCACTATTGCAATCTGCTTGCTTCGTAAAGTTATTTCTTATTTACAAACTTCTACTTCATGTGGTCATTACTCCGAATCTTATTTTCTGTTTTTAGCAATAACAGGTTATGACAGACTCATACATCATGTGTCCATTTTTCCTAAACAGACTTTTCTCATGATAGCCCTGTAGAAGTGAGTGTCATTAGTGAATTTACAGCTCAAGCCAGACAGTCCTTCATACTTCAGAACCTATTTGAAGACAGGATCTCAGCTGTAAAAACCGTTTTTCTTACCTTTCCATGCTGTCCTGCTCTTTCATAGCAGATTACTGCATCTTCCCACATTTCCAACTCCTCAAATATCTGTAAGGCAGAGCTGGTGCATCCCAGCTCAAAGAGCAAGCTTGCAAGCTGACGCTGGAAAGATAAGAAATTCCAGGTAACTGAAAATAGATAAGTAAATAGTATTTACATTTTTAAAAGATGTTAGAGGCATTTCTGACATCAACAAGAAGCAGACAGAATATGGAATTATTCTCCCAAAACCTCAAGCTGGAGCCTCAAACAACATATATACATCCAAAAAAACCCAACCCATCAACAGAACAGTAATTGTTTTGATTTGACTTTTGTTCATGTCAGTAACTTAATTACTTTGAACTAGTTTGTAATATAATGCAAAATGGAAACAGACATGGCAAGGATGAATTGACAGAGCCGAACTTCCACCCCTTAAATGAGGGGTGGTCTGTGTGGCTGCATAGCAGCTGCAGTAGGATTTTGGGAATGCTGGGAGTGGGAAACTGAAGCTGAAGGAGGGCATTTGCATTGTTCTTCTAGCAATGCTTTGCCATAGTAATCTCTACCTGTGAAAAAACACAGATGGGAGAGAAAGGCTCTGATACAATTTTGTTAGGTACTTGTGAGAAATCACTGTCCCAAACAGCCACTGTCAAAGAATGTTAGTTTTCAGTCAAATCAATACTGGATTTGAGTTCAGATTCAACTCCCTAGTTGAGTTTTCCTCACAGATAAGTCAGCTTCTTTGTTATTTCAAATTCAGCTATTAATTCGGTGCACTTATGAAAATAAATGAGTCATCTTTTCAATTAAAAAAACCCAAAACACAAGGTATGTTCTCATGACTTTGAAAAGTTGTCTTTGGTCTCGTGTTTATTTTTTAAGAGGAGATTAGAATCACGTATAGGTTTTCATCTTTAAAAAAAGGATAACTTATTTATGATGTGTGACAGATATACAATCTGGTTTGCAAAAACAAATGGGAGCATTCTGTTTAAGGACACTTAATTATGCTACGAGATCCCATACAGTGAACCTCTGCAGTGTTTTTGTTGATCCTGAATTGATTCTCTGAAGTTCTCTGCAGACGTCATGGACCTCACTTTATAGGCTTGGGTTCCATATCTGTTACAAATCCAAGGAGTTACCATAGGGGAATAGACTGGTAGTCAAAAAATTAAGAACTGGCTACAGTTCTCTGGCATAAATATGCAACAAACTCTGAAAATCTGTAACAAAGTAATTATTTGTTAGCTTGATAATAATCATTTAGGAAAAAAACTACATTTGCCAGTGTCTAGAACTAAATCTCATTTATGTTTTATTAAATTTACTCAGAGTCAAATTTGGCAAAATTTATATAGGCAATGCCTCTTCATTACTATGACTAGAAGACTGCAGCCATCTTCCATTATAAATCCCTATTTTAGTATTTCTATCTTTGGCTTGGAAAATTGGCTTGGATTGAACAGTGCCACTCTGACAACTGGTAATGAAAACCACATTTGCTAGTTTTATTGCAAGTGCCTGTTGAAAGGTTGTGTGGAATAATTTCAGAATGTTAAGAGAAGATACAATTGATTAAAGCAACATGCATTGAGGTTAGAAATCAAGAAGGAATAAAACACCATTAAAAGTAAGCAACATGAACACCTTTAGAGGTAATGCAATGCAAACAGTTTTCTTAAGCTTGTTAAATACAGCATCATCAGGTAAGACTCTAATGTGTAGATTTCTGTCTAGAAAGAGTTTATTGTCAAGATAAACAGTGCAGTTTTGAAAAAAAATAAATCCTGTCAGCACTAGTAAAAGGGGGCATGTCTGGAAAATAAAAACTTTCTCAGCCCAAGGAGTTCTTCACTGTACTTTTGACTCTTAATTTGGCTGCTTTGACCATGATCCATCTCCTGCAAACAACCCAAAGTGAGTGATCATCAGAAGATGAGAAAGACACAAGTAATAGCATAAGTAAACCAGTAATAAATAGTAAGACAGTGGCAAGATTATTTTTCCAGGAGATATTTTGGAAGCTTTTAAGTTTTGGTCCATTTTTTATTGGAGGAAAAAGGAAAGTAAAGAAAAATTGCACAACAAGCAATTCTGTGCATAACAGAACAAAACAACTGAAAGCAAAACACTGAAGAACTTGATTTCTTTCCGGAAACACCTGGTGTGTTGTTAGGCTATGTCTTTATTTCTACAGTGTTTCAACTGAAGATCATATCACGCTCTCTTGACTTTGGAGTCATGCAGTATCAAAACCAATAAGAACATCAGGCTTTTAGTGTAAAGCTTGAAATAGGATTGGCTTCATACCTGTATGGCCCAATGTGGAGGCACCTGACAACAGTAGAAAATCTTCATACGTTCAGATACTGGTGTATTTGCATCTTCAAACTGGTCTGCAAGTGCCTGTAAATGCAAAATATATTCTGATTTAGTATTTACTTAGACTTAATCAACCTAAAAAAAGTAATTTAAAGCTTTCCAGATTTTAGGCATTCTTGACATAATGAGAAATTAAAGATAACACTAAATGCCAGTGAGCTTACACCATAATATGCTACAAGTCTTTTTATTATCCCATGTAAGAAAATGTAATAAACTTTTATGTAAAAACACTTTATTACATCTAATAATAAATAAAAAAGCTTTGAAGAGATTCAAATTTCAAAGTCCACAGGAATAAGAATCAAATTTACAATCCCAAACAAATACTTGCAGAGTAAAACTGTGTCAAATATTAGTGACCTTGTCTAATGCATTTCAATCCTTTACCAAGTTTTTCCCTGTCTAAGATAGTATTGTTGTGCTTTAGGCATGAAATTTCTTATTAAAAAGAGAGAAAGATAAATATAGTATACTGGACCATGCTTTTGGAAAAACAGTTCTAATATAGAATAAATTACTGTGTCTTGGAATACAATTCAATTCAGGCTTTTCTTTTTTTCTTTTGGTGGACCTTTGGATTATTGAAATGTTTTCTTCTGAAACACTCTGAAACAGAACGGTAACTTTTGCATAGTGAAAATGCAGCAACTTCAGCACTAACTTTTTTCTCTGAAAATCCATTATGAAGTTATTTTAAAAAAAAATCTAACAAGAAAAATAACATATTAAAAGATAGGTATAGTCAAAAAATTGTTTAGAAATTTTAAGATAAGGAAGAAACTCTCTTCAAATGCCAGTCATCACTAAACTTGCAAATTTAAGGCCAGAGGTATACATAAGGGAATATCAAATTACTTGCCTTCACATGATTCATCTATCCGAGTCTCACATATAACTCAGTCAAAGATTTATAGAAGGAGCTAGACAGGTTCTCAGAATTTTCTCAGCATGGAAAATTAATGCAAAGGTTCCCAAACAAAAGGAAAGATTGGATAGAATCACTTCTTTGTCTCTTTCTAAATCCAACTGTTGGCTACCCAACCTATATCAATCATGCAAATAATAGTTATGTAAAATTAAAATAATCAGTTATGTGATTTAAACTGCTAAGCATATTGTAACTGCTATTGATGTTAATGGAATTTATTATGTGGCTTCAATCTTTTAATAAGAAAAAAATCACAACAGGCAGCAATAACTTAGGCTTTAAATCCATGCTTAACCGCCTAATTTTGAATACTAGTATTTAAAACATTCAGTCTCATTCACATTCTCTCTCATAAAATTATCTCCAGAGACCTATTCCTAGAGATTATCCAGAAACCTACCCCAAGAAAATGGCTGAGGTGTATTTGTAGTAAGAAAAGGGACAGACTAATAAAATCGCATTCCTTTACATAGTTCCAAGCAATCCAAAAGGAGTCAGACACAAATAAAACCTTTAAAGCAAGTTTTATTTAATTACAGAGTTTACTTGACTATGAACTATATAACAAAACATATTTCGCAGTTTTAGTTCTGCTGAAATGTTCTAATGCTATGCAGAAGCACATTTTTCTATATTCTGTTGCAACAAAAATTAAACTGAAAAATTGTCCGATTCCTTGGGTAATCATTTTACAAGACCAGACAAAGTAGTAAACTACAGTTGGAAAATTTAAAAATAATAATCTTTCTAAGCCTGAGCAAAGCCAGAAAATCCTACATATGTCCTGTAAAATAATTTTTTGGGGAGAACAGGAGAAGGAAGACAGAAAATGATTTAAGTCAACCAAAATATTTTCTTCTTGTTTCAGCTTTTTTTTTTTTTTTAATTTCTATTGTTCCAAAAGAAAAACCATTTTTCAAAAGCAACATATTTTATTGGAAAATTTGTGGCCACATCGTTTCTACACTTCCTAAGCAGAAAAGCCTAATGTAAATGACATGTTGTAGGAGAATATTACTATTAGCAAGTAGAATTCTCCTCCTTCCCAAAACAAATACTGTACTTGTTCAGAGTTCCAAAAAAACCTGAAAATGTAGGTAGAACATATGAATATTACACATCCCTTAAAAAAGAGTAAATGCTAATGAATTTAAAAGTCATTAAAATCCGTGGTTTATCACTTTCTTATATGTTGAAAAAATAAGCTCTGATAGTTCTGTCTACTAGTGAAATACAGAAAATGTTACTCAAAAATTTCTGAATTCTATGTTTCTGAAGAAATAATATATGTGTTGCATAGTGGTGAGAAAATGAGAATCCTAACCTTATTGCACAGCTAATACCTAATCACGGAACCATAAATCAATAAAATGAGCAAGAGAGCACTGCCAAGTGAGCATTCTTTTTCATTAATAATCTTCAACATAAACACTGTGTGAAAAAAAAATCTATATAAATACAAAATATTTGCAACACAGTCAAAAGAGATAAGATTTGGTGTCTTAATTTAACTTGAGCCTCAAATTCCTGCCTTGGAAGTTGTTAAATAAAACTACAGCAGAAACCAACTAAAATTCACAACTCTAAATGATATACAAGTTCTTCCACATGCAACATTTAAAAACATTAAGCTTAACAGATCACCCACCACCACGTAACACACCCTTTCCCCAAGGCTTGAGCTGACATAAATAACGAGTTCTTAAGTCAAAAAACACAGTACAGAGAGATACATTAATCCAGTCTGGAAACAACAACAACAACATAGATAGTTTGGATGGAATTTTACATAATGAGCAAAGACTACACTATTGCCATGTGAAAGCAAGAAAAGAGCTCTAGAAACCACAACTCATTCTCCCCATCTCATACTCAAATCTCTGGTATGAGATTAAAGAAGTACAATAGGTAGCCTGTGTTTGGGATAAGTATACCGTGTTAATTTGAAATGATCACATTTGAGATTTTATCAACCTCAGTCTAAGCACTTCACTAATCAAACTCAGCTAGTAATTATCCATGACTTGACTACATGAAGTTTGTAAAGGATTTTTTCCATCTTGGATGTTGTTTCCATGCACTTATTCCCATTGCACATCCTTGCTTTGCTTCCATGTTCAACATATGTGTAGCATCACTATGGTCCTGATGATAAAGTATTGGCTTTGATCTTGAGCCTGACTAAATTTCAATCTCTTCATCCTCTCCAGAATTTTTACTGTCCTTTTCTTCTATGGCTGACAGAGCTAGAGCTTTTTCTTTTTAGCCAGACCCTATCTCTGTACTTAATCTCTGGAAATACTATTACACTCATAGTTTCTTGTCAGAGCTGTCATTTTCTTTATGATGTAATGCTATTTGACTTCTCAACCTACTTATAGTACTGCTTTTAAACTTGTTATTGAACCAGCTGGTCTGAAGTCCTTCCCTCAAAGTTTTGTCCCTTTTGTTAAAATATAACCCTCAGGTAGCTTTTTACATTTGAGAAAAACAAATGGCAGATGTTCACATCCTTCTTTCTATTCCTATGTCTTAATTCCGGATGAAATAGTTGACTTTCTCAAAAAAAATGTCCCTTACTATGTAAAACTGTAACTATATGTAAACATTTTTCCTTCCCTTAAATCTGAAGGATCTCCTGATCCAAGCTTCTTTAGGTAAAAATCCCCCCAAAACCAAACAAAAAAAGTCCCAAGCCCCAGTCTTTTCAAAAGAGCAAGATACTCATTACTTACCAAAAACTTCTTGAAAAATGCATCACACTTTTGTTTGTGCAGCAACTATTTAATTCCATAGGGATCTCTTCCTTTAATAACACTGAAGATAGGCCTGTCCATATTCAAACCCAGCATTGCTGGCCCCAATAGAAGATCTCCCTCAAAATAGTCTTGACCCATAGACAGCATTTTATCCATGCTATTTCATGTCACATCTTCCCAGGTTTTCGTATGTGACTGCATCACTTTTCCCTTTATCTATCATATTTTCCAACAAGAGCATTTCCAGTTTTAGTGTTCCAGCCATGTGGAGCAGTTTGCTAACAACTGGCTACGTGAGAAAGGGCACAGCACCGAGGAACTGCTGACAACGGCGACGTGATGGGAAAATACCGAAAAGTATCAAAGAAGAACAAAGAACAGAAGCAAGACTATGTAGAAGGCCTTGCAGAAATCATAAGGGGTGGGATTGGTATTTAACCTTAGCAACCTATAAGGAGCTCGCTTTTTGCAATATGTATGAACTAATTATTGTAGATATAAAAGAAGTGTGAGTACTAATAAAGTTGAGCCTTTGTGCATTAAATGATGGCTGGGCTCCCTCTGCGTTCTTTCAACAAATGGTGACCCCGACGTGATACGTGCCAAAGGACGTATAAGGCGCCACGAAGGATAAAGACCAGAGAAGGTGGTTCAGGTCCTTAAGCAGCGAGGATGGCGAAAGGCAACTGAAATAAGAGAAAAGGCCCGCGCCCTGGGTGTCATAAGAGGTGAACCCTGCTGATACGTGCTGCCGAGACCTGGAAAGGCTGCAACGGAAAAATTCAGGTATGGACAGGCAAGCAGCATATGATTTATTTGCATCCTGGCTGACACAACGCCGGGTTGAGGGAATAGATGTAAAAAAGGATCTTCAGGGGCTTTTAGCTTATGGGGTAGAGCAAGGTTGTTTTATTAATCCACATGTAGTTCATGAGTTATCGGAATGGCGAAAATTTGGAGATAAATTATGGGAATTAACATTGAACGATGATAAGACAGCAAAAAAGTTGGGAAAGTTATGGAGGGTGGTTCATAATGAATTGCTAAGGTATCAGGCTGAAAAAAGAGCTGCACAGGGCGCAGTTGCGGCAAAAGAGAAAAACACCAGATATGGGGAGGAGGAAACTAGGTGGCCATTACCGCCTACGTTTCGTGAGCTTGTTTTACCACCTTTACGTTCCGAAGAGACGGGACAGGAAAGCTCAGAACGAGTTCTCCCTACCGCTCCTACCGCCCCTGCCCTGAGTAGCCCTGACGCGTCCAGCCCCACTGTGACGCCGGAAAGAGAGAATTCTACTCCTGGCTCAGAAGATGGGCTGGGGATAGAGATCGCTAAAGAAAGGTGTCAGGCTTGGAATGCATTGGCACGAGAGGGGTTAGAGAAAGGGGATGAGGCGATGACTCAGATGGCGACAGCAATGGCTTTTCCAGTTCAGTTTCAGCCGAACCCAGCTGGTGGACTAAATGCTACTGTTACGGCATTAGATTGGAAGCTTTTGTCACAATTGCGCTCTACAGTGAGTTCTTATGGTGTTACTGGTGAACCAGTTCGTCAAATGTTAGATTATCTCTGGAGCACTCAACTTCTTTTGCCTGTAGATTGTCGGGGTATAGCAAAGTTAATTTTCTCTCCTAGTCAGTGGTTGTTGTTTAATGCGCATTGGCAAGTGAGAGTATTAGAATCGGTAGCGGTACAGCGGCAAGCAGGAGATCCATTACAAGGGATTACAATGGATGAATTAATGGGGTTAGGACCTTATGCTAGAGTAGAAGCTCAAGCATTGCTCGGTCCGGATAAGGTGAGAGAGGCAATGAGGTTAGTGAGAGAAGCCATAGAGCAAGTGAAAGAGCCAGGCGGAGTTCCAATGTATATGGGGATTAAGCAAGGGAAAGAAGAGACTTTGGGCAGTTTTGTAGATAAGTTGGTAAATGCAATTGAAAGAGCAAGAGTACCTATCTACATGCAGGGTGCTCTCTTAAAACAATGTATTTTACAAAATGGCAATCCTGCTACAAAGAGTTTACTGAATACATTAAGGGCAAATTGGACTGTAGAGGAGGTACTTGAAAAGGCGTCCTCGATACCCACTGGACCTCAGGCTTTTCTTGTAGAGGCAATAAAGAAATTAGGGGAAGGAATGAAAGAACAGGCTCAGGCTACTCAAAGTCAGGTTATGGCAGCCCTTGCGCCTCTCCAGACCTCGCCAGCAGTTAGAGTGCAAACACCTCAAAAGGGGCAGCTGCGGTGTTACCGATGCGGAGCTCCAGGGCATGTACGAAAGAGTTGTACAGCCAGAAATGTATGGTGTCAAACTTGCCGATCCAACTCCCATAATGAGGGGGTTTGCCACAGACGGTCGGGAAACTCCACACGGAGCGCGTTCGCCGGCCGCCGCGCGACGACGAAAGTTGCAGCCGCAGCGCAGTCCTTCAACCCGCCACCCGGGGAAGTCTCGGGTTGGACCTGGCAGCAGCAGTAGATGTTACCCTGTTAACAACTAATCCTCAAACAATATCTACGAACGTACGAGGACCTATCATCATTAATGGGAGAGCCATGGGAGCTTTATTATTAGGAAGATCATCGGCATCACAATGTGGACTATTTGTTTTACCGGGAGTTATCGATGCAGATTATGAAGGTGAAATCTATATTATGGCATATACATTGAATCCACCAGTAAAGATTGCACAGGGACAACGGATTGCACAGTTGGTGCCCCTGCCACAAGTGACTCAAACAATACGACCAATAACTGAGGAGAGTCGCGGAAACAAAGGCTTCGGATCCACAGGAAGCCTGACCCTGCTAACACTGAATCTGAGTACAAGACCCAGAAAGACTGTTCACCTGTCATTTCAAGGTAATGCAATAACTGTGGAAGGGTTGTTAGACACAGGCGCAGATTCCAGCGTACTGTCGCCTTCTTCTTGGCCACAAGGCTGGCCGTTACAAGAGCATACCACTACCATCACTGGCGTGGGTGGTTTAACCTTAGCTAATCGAACGCCGCCCCTGCAATTAACAATTGAAGGACAAACAGTCACAGCAGTGCTTGCTGTAGTGCAATTACCTCCAGGGGTAAACTGTTTAATTGGAAGAGATGTGTTAGCACAAATGGGAATAGTTTTGACAAACGATCACCATTTATCCTAATGGCCATTGCTTGGACTTTCCCGATCCCTATAACTTGGACATCTGACGATCCAATATGGGTAAAGCAATGGCCACTAAAAAGGGAAAGTCTTGAGCAAGCACACTTGCTAGTACAAGAACAATATCAGCAAGGACATTTAAGATTATCTACTAGTCCTTGGAATACTCCGATATTTGTCATAAAGAAGAAATCAGGCAAATATCGACTTTTGCATGACCTTAGGGAAGTAAACAAACAAATGGAACCAATGGGGGCTTTACAACCAGGTATGCCGAATCCAGCTATGTTACCTTATGAATGGCCTATATTGATTGTGGACTTAAAAGATTGTTTCTTTACGATTCCGCTTCATGAAAAGGACATGCGCCGATTTGCTTTCACTTTACCAACAATAAATAGAGAAGGGCCAGATCAACGGTTTGAATGGACAGTTTTACCACAAGGAATGAGAAATAGTCCAACTTTATGTCAGATTTTTGTAGATGCAGCCTTACAGCCATTACGTCAAAAATGGACTAATGTTATAATTTATCACTATATGGATGATATATTATTTGCACAGAAAGAACCATTTACAGAAGCACAGATAAAAGAAATTGTAAACACCCTTGCAAAGCAAAGATTGGTAATTGCACCAGAAAAGATACAAAAAACAGCTCCATGGAAGTATTTGGGATTGTCTTTGATGAAACAAATAGTAGCACCACAAAAATTGACAATTAATCCTGAAATCTCAACACTGCATGATGCTCAGAAGCTATTAGGAGATTTACAATGGCTAAAACCTATAGTGGGCATCCCAAACGAACTTTTACAACAATTACGACCACTGTTAAAAGGAAATGACCCTGCACAGGTGGTGTCTTTATCAGCAGACCAGAAGCGAGTGCTACAACAGATTATGGACCGTATTACTTCTGGACAAGTGCGTCGGAGAGACGCTGAGCTCCCCCTGGACATACTTGTGTGGATGGGTTCACAGCATTTGCTCGGAGCTATTACGCAGTCTAAAAAGAAAACGGGGGAGACATGGGTGCTAGAATGGATCACGCCAGCATATGTCGGAAGTCGAATGCAGAGATTTTTAAGCAAGTGGGGAGTGAAGCATGTAACAGGGATACCGCATTCTCCCACAGGACAGGCCATAGTTGAGAGAGCAAATGGTACCTTGAAACGTTATGTAGCAAAATATCAGGAAATACAGGATGTACAAGAAAGATTAGCAAAAACATTATTTGTAATGAATCACTTGTGTATATTTGGAGACACAGAACAACCACCAGCTATGTTACATTATGAAAAGGCAAAAGTAAGTGAGGGAAGGAAAGAGATATGGGTAAATTATAAGGATCCAAAAGATGGATTGTGGAAAGGACCAGCTAAAGTAGTAATATGGGGAAGGGAATATCTTTGTGTTTCTACACCAACAGGCACCGCATGGGTTCCAGCGAGATGGGCGAAACCTGCCGCACCTCCCAATGACGCCGGAAGAGAGACAAGTTCATCGACAGCGACTGAAGATTCAGCCGGTTCTAGCGCGGATTGAGAGTCTACTTGGACAATCACTTTACTGGGCAACGCTGTCAGATGTTTGGGGAATTATTGAATGGTTAAATGTTAGTGTGACAAGGGTTAGTCACGCTTGCTTAGGCTGCCAGAGTCAAGACCATAAGGCCTGGGTAAAACTATTCTGTGGGGGGTGTGAGAAAAGATATTGGATACATCAATCACAGCTATATTTTGGGTTAAGGTGCATTAATTGTCGTAATGCATGGATTCATGAGAATCCACTGAGTGCACTTGCAAGGTTAACAGGACAGCCAGCTCAAGAGTTTGTATATGTGTGGGAAAATCAGGAGTCATTATATTTGTCAGCGGCTGTTTGGTGGTTACAGCATCACGAACAGCGGCTAGTGCAAGAATCAAAATCTGTGTACTTACAGACTGAGTGTTTCATACATAGTGCTATCCCTACATGGATGCAGGTTACTCCCCGTAGGTGGGGACAGATGCAGAGACGATATCTAACAATAGGGAAAAAGGTAAAACAATGAAACAAAGAGGTATAATTTGTCTTTACATCCTCACACTAAGTGGAGCAATAGATGCATTGATGAGGTTTAGTCAGCCAAGGAACCTGCATCAGGGTGAAGGATGGGTAGTTCCACAACCCAAGCAGAATGTCTGGGTAACTTTGGCAAACATGACACATCAAGAAACCTTGTGCCTTTCTACTGCGAATCCGGAAAATCCATTCTCCACCTGTTTGGTGGGAGTGCCAGTAGACACATGGCCAATCCCACAAACCCTTCAGGTTTTCTCTCTTTGCAACTCTCCAAAAAATTGTACAGATAATTGGGATGGTGTATATAGTCACCTTCCACAGGTTACGCAAGAACCCCAAGAGCTAGAGTTGCTAGGCTCTGTTATAATGGATGCTTGTGTGTTTTTTAATTACTCCTATAACACCACACGGAGAGGGCAAAATGTGAATGCAACTAATGCTGCTTATCATAATTCAACTGCTTGGTGCAATTATACTTCGACTAACATCTCACGATCTTTTGCTGTTCCTCTTGCATTACCTCCTGGTGTGTTTCTAATCTGTGGAGATCGTGCCTGGGGAGGCGTCCCATCTAAACTGAATGGAGGTCCGTGTAGCCTCGGACGCCTCACGTTATTAACACCAAATGTGTCAATGATTCTAAATATGACTCGAAAACATAAGCGAGTCCCAAGGACCGTTCATCAGTTTGAAAGTTCTTGTCGAGATAACGTTGAATTCTGGAATCCAGGCCAGATCATAACGGCCTCCATATTGGCACCAGGAGTTGGTGTTGCAAATGCCTTAACGACTTTGAATAAGTTGGGATGTTGGCTTGGCAAACAGACTAACGCTACTTCTTTAGCTTTAAGTGGCCTTTTAACTGATGTTGATAGTGTTAGACATGCTACTTTACAGAACAGGGCTGCGATTGATTTTTTGCTTTTAGCGCAAGGACATGGATGTGAGGAATTTGAAGGAATGTGTTGCATGAACCTGACAGACAATTATTCTTCAGTCCATGCAAAGATTAGGAAATTGCAAGAAGGCCTGCACAGCTTGAAACAAGTAGATGGATTAGGGATTGAAAGCTGGTTAAAAGAATGGGGACTTTCAGGATGGTTAATATCTCTGATCAAGTCTATAGGGGTAGTGATCTTGGTAATTGTGGTTGTACTTTTGATGTTGCCATGTATTGTCAGTCTTCTGCAAAGGGCCCTGCAGAAGACTGCCTCTGCAATATTTTTAGCACAAGTGCAAAAAGAAAACGGGGGAGATGTGGAGCAGTTTGCTAACAACTGGCTACGTGAGAAAGGGCACAGCACCGAGGAACTGCTGACAACGGCGACGTGATGGGAAAATACCGAAAAGTATCAAAGAAGAACAAAGAACAGAAGCAAGACTATGTAGAAGGCCTTGCAGAAATCATAAGGGGTGGGATTGGTATTTAACCTTAGCAACCTATAAGGAGCTCGCTTTTTGCAATATGTATGAACTAATTATTGTAGATATAAAAGAAGTGTGAGTACTAATAAAGTTGAGCCTTTGTGCATTAAATGATGGCTGGGCTCCCTCTGCGTTCTTTCAACACAGCCACAATTTTTCCACCATATTTTTCATCTGCTCAAAAGCTTATTTTCACAGACTGTGTCAATAATCATAGTTTATTTTGTTTTTCTGACTTCTCCCACTGCTAACCAGGCATCCAGCTGTTTCCCACTGACCACACCCTATTTAAAACATTAGTTTTTACTACTTTTGTACCTGATTATTTGCTATGCACTTATCAGTACCACCATCTCTACCCTTGTTAGCATCTTACATTTCCTTGTACCCTCTGAATCAAACCCTAGTTAATACCTCTGGAACTCCAGTGGTGATGGTCCACCCAAGAGTTCTTTCTACATGAATGCTCCCAACAGCCATAAACCACAATGTTTCTCTATCACCTAACCTCAACCAACACGTTGACTGTGGCATTATCTTGCCCTGCTTTTGCCCTTCTCTAACAACTCTAAGACGTCCCAGTTCTTACAGGTTTTTAACATATTTAACATGGGTTTAGCCTGAGTTATGCCAAAGGAAACTGATACTGTCATACGTTCCACTTTCGCTCTATCGCTATGGTCCAGCATCTATTACCTAACTGGTACCTTAATTCTGAGAAGGCAGAATAGGATGAATGAAAAAGTACCCTTCAGTCTTTCCTAACCATTAACCCCAGATGCACAACATTTCCATGATGTTCTTGTGAGTCTCTGGTCTTTTTTCTTCAATTTCTCCCAAGTCTGACAATTCCTTCTGAAAATCTCACACATCAGCCTGACCTCTCCACACTCTGCCTAACTACCTATTTCCATTTTCCTTGCCCTTCTATTTCTGTCCATAACCTCTGTATGTTTTATAGTCAGCAAGTTGATGTCACAACTCTATTGTTCTTGTATTCTAGCTGCTCCCTTAGCTCTGTGCTTCTTCCAGTAATTCTCCTGTCAGCTGTGTGCTCTGTGGGTAGGTTTATTTAGCAGAAGTCAACAAATCTTTAGCAAACTATGCAGCCTCCGTAATGTTTTCCTCCTTCATATCATAAAAACACCAAGCTTCAGCATCTGCATCTATGACTGCTGGTTACAGCTTGTTCATAAGCTTTGCCAAACAATATTTGATGCAAATTAATTTTAATGTCCTCAAAGATGATGAAAATACCACCATTTTTGTATCCATCTCTATATTGTGAACACGAGCCAGCAGTGTGCCCAGGTGGCCAAGAAGGCCAATGGCATCCTGGCTTGTATCAGCAATAGCGTGGCCAGCAGGGACAGGGAAGTGATCTTGCCCCTGTACTGGGCACTGGTGAGGCCGCACCTCGATTACTGTGTTCAGTTTTGGGCCCCTCACTACAAAAAGAACATTGAATCACTTGAGCGTGTCCAGAGAAGGGCAACAAAGCTGGTGAACGGTCTGGAGCACGTGTCGTACGAGGAGCGGCTGAGGGAACTGGGGTTGTTTAGTCTGGAGAAGAGGAGGCTGAGGAGAGATCTCATCGCCCTCTACAACTACCTGAAAGGAGGTTGCAGAGAGCTGGGGATGAGTGTCTTTAATCAAGTAACAAGCGATAGGACAAGAGGGAATGGCCTCAAATTGTGCCAGGGAAGGTTTAGACTGGATATTAGGAAGCATTTCTTTACAGAACGGGTGGTTAGGTGTTGGAATGGGCTGACCAGGGAGGCGGTGGAGTCCCCGTCCCTGGAGGCGTTTAAGAGTAAAGTTGACTTAGCGCTGAGGGATATGCTGTAGTAGGGAACTGTCAGTGTTAGGTCAATGGTTGGACTGGATGATCTTCAAGGTCTTTTCCAACCTAGATGGTTCTGTGATTCTGTGATTTTCCCCTGCTTTGTCCCACTTCCAGTGCTACTCCACAGCACCAACATCATCAGGAAAAAGAAAATTAACCCTCCACTCATTTAATCCCATCTTCTGCTTCTTTTGGTCACCACCTGCTTAGCTTTCCAGCCTCTGCCTTAGTCCACTCTTGACCCAAGTTTAGGTTTAGAAGCTAAATACATACCAATAAATACCATAAACAGAAACTTTCCCTTCAGACGTCAAAACTAATACAAATTTCCCCCTTTTAGCTCTGCTTGCTGATCTTATGAAAATTACAAACTACATAGGAGTGAAACCTACTATATTTGCTGAACACCTAACATCCTAGCCCCCTGTTTGAAGAAAGTAGACTAGCAGTATGTCAAAACTTAAGTACATCCTCAAGAAAGGGAGAAGGAAGGCTTTGCAAAAAATTGAGCAATACTGAAACAACAAATTAGTATATTAATCTTAGATTAAAAATTAAATAGATAATGTAAGTTTTACAAATGGCCAACTCTGGGCATCTGCCTATACTTATCAACCTACATACCTTTTTAAGTGCCAAAGTATGAACACCAGTAGAGACTGCCTGGGTGGGTCTTAGCTTATGGATCAGGCACTGAAATGTCTGATGGCACAAAGACACAGCTGGAATTGTTCAGCTGCCTGAAAAAAGGTGTTTGAAGACAATGGGCATAAGTAACAAAAATGCATCTGTACGGAAAACAATCCTGCTCTCTCATCTCATTATTACTATGGTTTCTAAGAGTTTAGCAGGTGTATGGCCCAAACTGAACTGGGCTCACCTATGTTATTTACTCAAGAACAAAGTAGAGGAAAGCTTTGTAAAAGTAACAGCAACTACATGTGTAACTCTGTGGTTGTACAATTACAAAGTTTTTATTTTATTCATAAGCTAATTTTACAAATTAAGAATAAACAGGAAAATTTGTCATCGAAAAGCTCCTTTGATTCCTTACCACAGAACCTGGTCACACAAATAAAGAGTTTCTTCTGCTTTGCATTCATGAAACAAAACCAGGGCATTTTCTTAAACTTATGCAACTAGAAGCTCTTGTGGACCCTGTAATATTTACAGACTTCTGTAAAACTTCCAGAGATTCATTGTTAAATTAATTCAAACTTTCACGCACCTTAAGACCTAATTCTAAATGCTTTAAAATCTTCACTTTTGGGGGCAGTGATATTAAAATACTTGTCTAACAGAAAGCCTACATAATTCTTGAAGCTTCAAAACTTTAAGTGGCTTTAGTATTTTTTAAACTGTCCTCTGCCAAATTACATTTTCTAACAATAAAGCCTGAAAAATGCTGCACAAGAAAGAACTATAGTCCAAGTTAATTTGGGATTTATTATGACAGTAACTGTCACACCTTCTTCTGCAATAGTGTACTCAGTAACACATAAATACAGAATTACTAATAAAAGCTGCATTCCCGCTGAAGAAAGCATATATAATCAGTGTCCGAAATTCAGAAACTGTATGTACATTAGGAAGCAGGTGACAAATAGAGAGAATTAAATACACAGAATAATCAGGGCTTCCAAATTTTCTTTCCTGTGAATTAGATCAGATATTCCAAGCTTTTCTAATGTGCTATAAGTATTTTAGTACCTTGTGGATATGTAATTAGCTTGAGTTACACTCTTTTGGCAAGCTTACTTTAAAAAAAAAGCAAAAAATTGTATTTACAATCCAAACAACAAAGTTGTTTCAACAGCTCTTTGTCAACCTAAGAGCTCCTGTAACCAAGACCACTGGGACAAATGAAACATACACAGACTTCTAAAATCCAATGGTCAAAATACTTAATCTTCCAGTGAAGCAATGCCAGAAACTATGAAGCAATAAAACAGTTTTCATAAAACAATGCAGTAAAGTTTTGCTTAATGGGAGAGAATAATTTCTCGTTGATAAATATGGATATAATGTGGAAACAATGAAAACAGTTGAGATTAGTCTAAACTTCATGGGGGAGATTTTGACCAAATAGTGCTTTCTTTATTGATTGCCAATTTTATCACTAGATAAGAAGACAGAAAACCAGTACATTTGGACTTATTACATTCAACCATTATTCAGAATGGCATTTTGACATTTAAGACAACTGTTGCTTGGAAATGAAAATGACTTAAAGAAATAATGAGCTATCCTTCTAAAAAGCTCACAGATGATATATTTCTTTTAAATGATGAAAATCTCCAAATAGTCAAGAGCTAAAGCATCCAAACACAAAACAAAAGCTATTAAGCAAGGATGCATTTCAACATCAAGAAAGAAACCCTCCCCCTCATTTATCTAATTTTCAAAGGCAAATTATGACATTAAGTACTTGTGGAAAATTTATTTCAGTGATCACTATTATAAATTATGACTTGTGATTCATGGAAAGTCAAAAAGACCATTTCTTACATTGTGCAAAGATGCCAAGATGAAGAGCACTACTTAGTGAAGATCTTACATTACTCACATTCTCGGAAGGCTGAAAATGTTCTGTGAGAACTCCGCAGAAGTTCAATTCTTAAAAGGGCAAAAATCTTACCCTCTTTTTACCCCTGTCTTGGTTTCATTAAAATCTTGTAGCCTTGAAGACTTACATTTTTGCTCACTCTACAAGCTCACCCTTTCAGTCATTCTTCCAGTGAAAGTATTGATTGATAGGGTTGACCACAAATGGTGTGTATATTTAAACCAACTAGAGGACTATGTATCAGACTGCTCTCTAGGAACTAACAGCTGGTTTAAAATTTGTTAAAGCCAACTTTAAAATGTTGTATAGCACTGACTGGCTACTTTGTATTGTAAATGAATGGTTACAGGGCACCTAGAACACAGGAGCTGCAAAGATGTCAGGATGCTTCACAGAGAGAAACTACAAACAAGGCAACGCCAACTCTAGAACTATAAAAACAAGCAGTGCTTGAAATGAAATTAACTGAAACATTCAAGGAGAAGGCTTCAGGCTGCAACTTTTCAAAGCTAAGTCGGTTTGCATTGAAATTGGTGTTTTAACTACTTTGACCAATGTTTGGGTAAGAACTTGATTGTAAGCAATCACTACTTTGAAAGAAATCACAATGTTCAGTGTCTGAGGTTATTTGCTTTTTTAAAAAAAGTCATAAGAAAATGGCTCCAGTTTCTAGCAGCTTTACACACAGAATAAAAAAAGGTTGATTTCTTTTAACTGAAATGAAAACAACTTTCTACGTGTATTCTTTCAAACTAGCATAATCAGTTTTTAAACAGCAGAATAACTCCCCAACTAATACTTTTATTTTTTCCTCCCACTCTAGACTGGACACAGAAGTCTCCTTGATCTGGAAAGAAAAGAGGCCTTCTTGTACTGGATTCAGCACTACTCACCCCACAGTATTTTTTTAGTAGCTTATTTTGATGGCTTCTTCAGTTAAGATGCTCCATCTCTCTAGAGCATAAGTACTCACAGTATTCCACACGCTGGTTTATGGCTTCTCCTCTGCTATCTCCTATTTCCTTTTCCCCCTAAACAGCTAAAGAAACTCGGCATCAGCTATCCCTCAGCAAATACTTAAAAGTTTAAAGCTTCTGGGCTGAGAAGAATGCCAGTAGATGCTTTTTCAGGACAGACATCTCTGTGGCATTTGCACACAGGTTTAGTTTCACTGTCAGTGCCTGATATTAACCTGAGAATAATGCAGTACACTCTCCAAGACAGATTATGCCTAGAAAATTTTCTAAAATGTTTTGAGTTTGATGCATTTAAGGCTGTTACCTCCTTTAAAAGCATAAGCAAATAAAATTATTTTTAAACCAAGGTTGTGTCCATTTTTTGGCAAAGGAGGAACCTGCTTCCAACCTTTAGAAAGATCTAATTGATTTGGTGCCAGAAACCATCTATTCTGGTGTACTGTGATCTTTCCTCCCCACCCCTGTCAGGTGTTACAATAAAGTGTTATATAAAATAAATTATCTCAAGCATTTGTGTTTTGTAATATATAACAGGTATAGTCTTTGAGGTGTAGTTCTTCCTCAGAAAAGACACAAACAGAAGGGGATAGTCAAGCTGAACCCTTTTGTTTAATAACTTTTATACACAGTATTGCATTGTTAGTTTAGGTATGATACTCAAATATACATGCCTCTTTATGACCCATTTAATCTATTCTGTATTCCACCTCGAACACCATGCTCAAGAAGAATAATCTATTGGAAACACCCTGTACTTTTTCTATTGCTGGAAGATTTGAGTTTACCTACCATATACCTCACATTTGCATTTTCCTTATGGTAAATTGTACAATAGTGTGTGTGTATATATATATATACACACACACAAGAAATAAAAAAAATTACAAGTTGTCTGTAAGTAGCAGAAAACGCCTAATTCAAGATTTATCACAAAACATATTATAAGTAAATATACTATAAACAAATATTCAAAATAAACATTTATATATAGCAAAAACATTAATTAGAACTTAAGAATTAGACAGTAATTTCTGAAGAACATAAATGACAAATACTTAAAATAAAATTAAGAATTTCAGAGGAAGAGTTCTTAAGACCGCGTTATTAATTGCAAGCATGTGAACATTTTCAGCTTCCTCCTACCTAAGGTAGCGACTGGATGGTATTTTGTTAAAGAAATAGATATCTCAAGGGAAAAACACAACACAACACATGATATAATCAGGTAACTCAGTGCAGTTTTTTACTGGCAATCACACCAAGCATGATTCTTTCATGTTACTTACATGTCCTTAGAAGTCTGTAAAAGCAGGAAAAAAATATTGTCTAGTAACCTGAAACCACAGATATTCGGCTGCTCTAATTGCTAACAGCTCTTTTTGCAGTACTAGAAATAGCCAACTTTTTCCTTTTTACACCAGGAAAGTGCTCTTTTGCTGAAATCTGTTTTTCAACTATTCTTACTCAGTTGCAAATCTCAAGAACACCTTTAGTTATTTGGTGAAGGGGACAGGAGTATGAAGAGAAAAGACAGACAAGTTGAGTCTCTTTTGTCCTGAATTTGATCAGAATGTCTCAGATAACATCTTGGGACACCCATTTTTTTCCCTTCTTACAAAAAAAATTATCTTTTTCCTAAGAATAGCTTCCCTATACAGTGAAACCTTGACTGATACCCAGTAGTTTCTGTTGAAAAATTACTTGGCAGGAAATACACATTCTTCCAGTAGCTGAGCCTGACCCAACAACCATAGAGTATATGATGGTAAGTACATTAGAAATATGACACACAGGCAAAGTGTTTAAACTTTAGCAATCCCAAAGAAAGTCAATCACATATAAAGTCATCTGTTTTCAGTATATGTATTTTCTTGAAAGACATCCAATCCAGTTCTTCACATGTTCCTGGAAAGCTCTCTATACATCAGGGAAAAACAAACAAACCCCCTATCATTCTCTGTTAATGATTGATCTACTCACCAAAGAGGAAAATAAGCATCTTCAGCAACAACTGGCTTGAAATAAGTTTGATTTCCAGTAAAAAATGAAAGCACTCTAAATGCATTAAATATTCCATGCCTGATTGTATGACATATTAAAATAGAAGCACATCAAGCTCCCCTGAAGACTCAGTTCTTTATCAGAAAAGGAGGAATCCACAAAAATACAGTTCTTTCCACAATCATATAGCAGTGTTGGGCACAGCCTGTCTGGTACACAATCAATTAAGAAACCAAACCAAAATAAAATTTTCATTCAGCTGGATGGAGTTTTATGGTCTGTGCTGGTCACTTGCACCAAACAGGTTAAGAGACAGAGACTGGACAACAGATCTTGTGCTATTTCACCAAAGAGCAACTACAACTAAACATGGACTCAGGATACTAACAACCTTGCCCAAGAAAACCATAGGCTGTAGAAACAAAATGACAGTCAGTGCAACACATACACCCTTTAATCAGTTAATAGCCTCAATTACTTAACCGAGGACAATCAGCTGCAAGTTCTAGTGGTACCAGTCTTGCACTGGAGGCAATTTTCTTGCATATCTTCAGGAGGAGGTAGCACACCACTTTCAGAGCAACAGATGCACTTTGGTTTCAGCTGTCCCCTTTTACTTGAGATACTCTAAGTATCTGGGTGAGAGAAAGAGGACTGAAAGACAAATAAGTCCTCCTCCAGCAGCTGCCACCACCTACTTCCTGCTACCATATTTTCCAGGGGAGAGAAGAATGTGAGCTCAGGAGTTTGCTGGGCCTCTGGCCATTCATCCAACCCTCAGCCTGCACCTTTAACGAAGAACCAGAGGGAAGAAGGCAGATTTCAGACCAGATGAATTGTCCTGGCAAGGTGCAGCCTCAGAGCTCCTGAAACAGTTTAAGATTGCACTATAATTTGGCGTTTTATAACTTAAGTGTCTAAACTTGCACCATTATTAATGAGCTTTGTTTGCACACATTTTACACAGGGGGAAACGGAATAAAGCAGGAGATGAAGCGTTCTGTGGTAGAATCATTTACTGCATGTTTCTATTTCTAGGCAACTTCAATGTTTGCACAGATCTGCATCTGGAAAAATGGGCAGGTATAGCCTAGCAATGTGTGTAATAGCTACAAACAATAATATTTATGCCATTTAAAATCTAGTTCAGACATGGTAGGTCATATCACTTACAAAAACATCTCCACATCTGTCAAAACGCCCAAGTGTTATCACAAAACCACAGTGCTATAGTTGTCAACATTCAGACAGACAGCAATACTATGAAGAAACTGGGTAACTGCTAAAGCAAATGGAAATACTGAAAAGAGCCAATATCATATCATATCATCATAGAACTCTCCATACACTGATCCAAATGATTATTTCAATCAATGGTCCTTAAATCAGTTTGGAAAGTTCAGAAGCCAAATATATTCCTCAATTCATAACTATAACTGGAACAGGAACTAAATGAGTTGAGTTAGGCCAGCAAACAGTTCTCTGGTTAGAAGCTACATCCAGCCAACACTGTTGCAAAGTTTGTCTCCAGTACAATAATTTCTAATCAACCGATTCTTTACATATTAGATTCCAAAAATTTCCTACCTCTGAACATTTAGAAACCACGTAGTTACCATATTAAATATTTTTTTAATAACCCAACCCTCCCTGTAACTCACTGGAGAACTAGGCCCTTGGCATGATGGAAATTCCTTCAGCAGAAACATCTACCAGAAAAAGCAATTCTAACTCCCTACTACAGCATCACAGTTATAAACTAATTTCAAACCATGAACATTTTCATTTTGGAATTAGTTCTTGTTTTTGTGATACAATCTTTTAATCTAAAAAAATAAAAATAACATTTTCCCTCATTAATTACACAATAGTCCATTCTTTTCTATTTTATCTTTTCCACAAGCGTTATTTTTCTTCACTATTTCTAAATTTATCTCACAAAGATTTGTCATCAGTTTAATGATCTTTTTTACAAATCCCTTCACCCCACTTTCTGTGAATCCATACTCTCTAGGTCAATGATTACATATCTCTGTGGCTTATACTTCATCAGTTTTGTTGCAGAAACTGATACGCTGAAATTTTACTCTTAACTGGTGTTCGAGAAGTAAACTGCCTAAAGCATTCTCCTTGATTATCCCTGGTATTGACCTACATAATAGAAGTAAAATGCTTCCAATGTAATGTTTTCAGACTCTACCCAAATTTGGCTGTACAACCACTTTCTTGCCCCTACTGTAAAACTTGAGAGTAATTCTTTTCAGCTTTTATCAGATTTTCCTTTGAAAATCTCCTTTGACAATAAATGCATTGGCTTCTCTTAAAATCACAGTTTGTACGCTGACCTGAGGAAGTAAAATTTTTTTTTTGTATCAGGAAAAAAGAAAAGCCTTACTGACAGACTGTTTACTCTTTCTTTATTGAGTGAGTATACAAGGACAAAAGCAAGGACCACTAACTATTGGCATTTGCTAAGTCAGCTTTGACTTACTACCTATTCCAACTTTTACAAGTACTAGAGCACCACTATTGTCCATATTCTTTTACTTCAAATACTTTTAAAACTAAAACCAGTCTCTAGTCTCTCATTTCCTGCAATGGTTAAAGAAGCACTAAAATACCTTCTAATGGAAAAATTTTTCAAGAACAATGCTGGATCACTTTCAAAATATTAAAAAACACATAGACACAAACACTTCTATCAATAACATTTGTCTCATTGTTATTGTACTACTTCCCAGCAACTGTTTTTGTAGGTCTTAGCTTCATTTCAGCAAATAAGAAGGCCCTATCTACTACACACATGACTATAAATGAGTCTTTCAAGACCTAATTCATCCTCTGTTTTGAGGAACAGTTCACTGTGGCCCTGGAACTTCTTGATCTGCAGTAACCTATGCACTTAGTGCCTTCTCATCATGCCAAAAAGTTTCATTCATTTAGCAGTCTTTGCAGGGGAAGATTGGGGGTATATTCCTTGGAGAAAACTGTGAGAGGACAAAGAGAATTGCCTTGTTTTATTGAAATAATTTAATTTCTTACCTGTAATAAACTGATCACCACTACTGAATTATAACTGCAAAACTATCATCATCAGGGCATTTTATACTTGCTCTGCATATATGTGTATTCTTCTTGAGAACTATTAAAATCTGAAAAGAATGCAAAATTCATTGTTTGTCTTAATTTGGCTCTTAAAAAGCCATTTTATGGAGTAAATGGTTTCCATACTTTTAATAGACTACTGCCCTAATCAACCAAAATATGCATACAGATATGTGTCGTTGAAGATAAATCGTATTTGAGCCAGAGAGAACCGATAAAAATTTATACAATTTGAATTAATAAACTTCATATTATTTCAGTCAGCAAATAATTTTGGGGTTTTTGTTATCACTGCTTTATGTGTTCAGGTTTTTTTTGTTTTTTTTCATCTGCAACTTAATGTTAGTTTCTTTTAAAAGACTAATTTCCATCAGTGATGAGAATCAAGACTGTCTTTCAATTATACATAGCCTTATTTCCATCTTATTTTTAAAATCAGGAGGATCCAATGCAAACATCTTTAAGACAACTGTATCTTCAGCATAAAGCTCCTGTTTTTTTAAAATTTAAGTATTAGAGCATGACAAATAGCATTTCTCACATCCTAAATAAAGTTAACACGGCATTGTTTTAAGACTTTTCTAGATAGAAATGAAAGTGTGATTCACAAATAAAGCAAATGTACACTATTATATCAATTAAATAAAATTATAGGTGTTGTAACCAGAAAGACAACTATTGATGCATTTTGCATTTACAATTTGCTCCTTTTTTATAGATATCTTAGAAATGCATAGGTTCTGATTACACTGTTTTACAAATCATTAAAATTAGCAGATCTCAGTGTTTCAGGCCTAATTTTATAGAGTAAACAAGAAAAATATGCCTTCTTGCCTTATCAGCTCCCAAGGAGTTTCTCAACTCTGAATAAAGGTTTTGAGCTATGAAAGAAAATATGTCTTTGCACCTGCGTGGCAGCTGTTGAAGGCTGGTTTACTACTTCAGTGTACTCTCATTCCAGATACTTCACCAATAATTTTCACCAGATCATACGTCCAATTGTCTTTAAAATGTTGGCATCAAAACATATCCTGCTGGCGTATTAATTTAGATTACTGATTTTGTAATAAAATGTTGTAATACAATATCTAAATATTAATTGGATGTACCAGTTTTTCTCTATCCTACCTTACGTCATAACTGCGCTATCACTTCAACTTTGTTGTTCTACAGGTAGTGACTGCATCATCAACAGAGATGATGAATGTATAAAGATATTAACAGTTTTAAGTAAACAGTTCAGCTAAATTATCAATTTTAAACAATTCTACACTTCTTACTCTATTAAAAAAATAGATTTATTACTTCTGGTTAACCTTATTTCAGAGAGTGAGCTTTTAGAAAAAATATGCTTGTTTTACTTACTACCTTTAGTAGGCCTTCTATCTATAATGTTTTTCAGCCTAATTCTCTGGTGTACCAGTTAAAACTATTTCTTTTTTCTACTTTACGTGGTGGAAAACTACTGTTTATACAACATTTCCCAGACCTTTTCCTTTGTGATATTCTGGTAATTCATTCTTCCCCACTCCATTACTACTTTGTCCTCAAGCAAACAAATTAATTCTTCACCTTAAGCTTACTCCCTAAGTATCCCCAACATGTTTAAGCAAGTTTATCATACAAAGTTATCCACATCATAACAACTTCAAACTCCAGAATTATTCAGGAAGAGACTACCTCTTGAATCTACAGTACTGGTTTCACTTATACAATCACTTTGATGTCAGTAAAGGGGAAAGCCAAAAATTTGTAAAGCATCTATGCAAGAGAACTTGAAGTACTGGACTACCAAGAAGAGTTTTTGCATATCTCCAGGTAAACTTTTCAGAGGTGAGATGATGTCAATAGATGTTGATAGCTGGGGCAGAAGTTATTGATTAGGGTGCTGGAACTGTACATGTCTGTATTTTTTCTAAAATGAGTCATGTAGTAGATTCTTAATGTGAAAGGTTTTGTTTGTTGTATCAGGCCCTGCAACTGTGTATTTCACTTTGAAAACAGTACTAGATGGCTAAGAAACAAATATTCACTTAGGTTGTCAATGTCATTTTACTAAAAAAAGCTTCAACTTCTTTAGCCAGGGCTTTTGCAGCTGGGTGGGGAAGGAAAGCACACAAGAGGAAATGAGTGCAACAATCCCAAATTAAATATAAAGCATTTTGATATCAAAACAAGCAAAAAGAGGTCAAGGTTATGAGTAGAAGATAACTGGGTTCATGAATGTCTGACGTAATATTTCCTTTTCATTTGATACTGAGAGCCAAGCAGTATACCAGGCAATTTAGAGCATCTCCTGTGCAACTGCCATTTGGAAAGTTTTGTTGTAGTCAAACACCACCACCTAAAGAAGCATGGTAAAACACATGAGGCCTCTAACAGCACAACAGCATTACTGACTTTCAGAATGCTGAGCTTACTGTTCTGGACAAATACTGAGCCCAAAGTTACTGAGTGCCAGTGCCAACGATAGGGGTTTTGATGTTAAAGCCTGTTAATGACTTCAGCCTCAGGACAAATCCACTTACAGGGGGCATAAAATCTTCAGAAAAGTACTATGTATATTTTTTTACCTTTATCCCATTTACATTTATGTTTTTACTTATTTTAATGTTACTTATCTGAAATAATTTATAGTTATTACATTATCAAGCAAATGTACCTTCTTGAATGTTTTTGTTTTCAAAGAAAAAACCTTTTCACCTATCAATGATGTTATTAATTTTTCTGATGCATCAAAAGCTGTAAGCAGAACTTCCCCTAAAGTCTCTAGAAGCTTGATTTACAAGCTTAGTTGTGAAGGATGGATTTAAAACCAGACCACTCATTTTTTGCTGCAAAAGCAAGAATACTGATATCATCCATCAGTTTACCATGACAGCACTGCATTTAAAATTAGTCCAAATACAGGCTAGGTCATTTGGCGCTTGGGGAAAGAACATCCCCATTTCCATACATGCATCATGCCCCCTTTTTGGTATGCCTGCAGCTTGTTTGTTTGCAGTATAGCACTGTAGTCTCTCTCTTACTCTGCAGTCTCAAATGCCAGATATATCTGCCTAACTTAACTTTAATCTGCATCTTTATGTGAGTCAGGAACAGAAGAGGTAGTTGTAGTCCCCCTCCCAAAGAGATCTGCATTGAAGGTTCCCCCTTTTCTATCAGGGGTCTTGACGTTTTTGTCACAGCTCAGTATAGCTGCATACATCTGCCCTAAACCAGCAGACATATGTCTCATGCAATCATATGTGTGGAGACTCAGCCACGGAGGACAACTGCATCTTGTGTAGATTGATGCAAGTCCCCTGTTTGTAGCTAGTGATACTGCCATTGGTGACAGTAGTTAAAAACAGTCTGCACAGGGTGCAAAACCTGCAGAGGAACTGCATATGCTTCAAAATAGCAAGCCTGCATTAAGTTCCAAACTGTTGTGGTTACACTGCTTTTATAGGTCCCAAATCAGCTTGCTCTGGGGGAAGGCACACTGCAGTCAGTGCTGAAAAACAGATCCAAAGACTTCTTGCATCAGCTTTGATTTCTGTTTTTCACTGAAGGAGGAAGTAAGGACAAGGATGGAGGAAGAAATAAAAAGAAAAGCTATTGCTGTTAATTTAGAATTTAATTAGAATATAGGAGGAACAGACAAGTGCCTTAACAGATAAGGGAGAGTCTGGTTCATACTACCTGGCATACGCATTGGACAATGAGACTCAAGAAAATCTGTCTACCAGTACTGGGCTATTTCAGAAAATGGTTTGTTAGCTCACTGCAGGATACCTATCCCTAGATTTGCAATGATATTTATGACATACAGCTGTAAAGATTCATCTATTCAAATTAGCAATAGGTGGGAATAGAGTGTCCTCCATGCCTTACATCTGGTCTGATTACATGTGGAACTTAATTATTTTAATTGTTTATTTCATTGAAGTTGAGCTTATAATGCTTATGCCTTCCAGTGCAAAGCTTAGGCAGAAAGATGTGAATGTTGTGTCCTGGATCTGTTGATACTCATATTCCTCTTTGGAACTTGCTGTCATCACTTTGTCTATTAAAAAAAAGTGTAGTATTACTATTCCATATGGTTTAAGGATTCTCCTGTCTGACATTATGACTCCTAATATCATCATTCAAGTTGTCAGGACATTGAGTGAAGAGACTCTAAAGGGAGAAAGGCAAATCCTTTCAGAGCTAATATTCAATGGGAAACGTGGAAAAAATGGGAGGCTTAGTATTTTTGGCTACTTTTAGAAAGACCATTGACACTAGAAGTGGAACAGCTCAGGTACTTAATTCTCAAATGAGCAAAAAGGTTTGTACTTTAAAAGTACTACCTGAGAAAATATGAAGAAACTTTAGCACAGGAAGAATGGCTTCATTCTTTTCCCCACACCAGCTAATAGTGCTGATCCAAACTGGCAAATACAACAGTGCAGTAGAAAACTTCTAGGCAGAAATCATTACATGGAAAATTATACTATTCAATATTCTCTTTTTCACCAGTGGCACAAAACCACTTCAGTTATTCCTGAATAGCTCTTGGCAGACTGGATCTCTGAATCCCCTTGCCTGCCCCCGTATGGTAATTGCACAGTGGAAGAAAAATGGGGGCAGCCAAGCACCACCACATTAATTACTTTGAAGTGTGTAATGAGTTCAGTGTATCTCCAGAATCACTTAAGTCATGTAACATCTTCTGTCAAATCTGTCACCTGCTTAAGCAAAATGAAATACATTCTGGAAAAGTGTGTCTTGAGACTATCACCAAGAGGTCACCCTCTTCTGATTGCTTTCTGAAGAAAGAAGGTTTATTTCTAGCCTTCTGGAGACCTTGTGATCTTGCACAGAATTCATTAAGGAAAGGTTTTATAAGACACCTGGGTTTTCTCCTCTTCTTAAACACTTTTTAGAACATGTTCTAATAATATATACAATTCATAATAGTTGAGAACTATTGGGATATCAGTGCAGGATCTCTATAGGATAGGAGAGGTCTGTCTTCCACTTACTACTCTTCTGAAGGAAGTGAGTTAAATCTCTCAGTTCACCAGTGCATCTCACAGTAACTTTCCATTAAAACTTTCAACGTCATGTGAAACAAATTTATTAGCGATTTTCTCCTCCTTCCTCACCTTTCCCATTCCATACACAACTAAAAGCAACTATTAAAATATTATTTAATGTAATCCTAGAGTACAAGAGGGGGTTAAAGAATATGAATAGGAACTCCTAGTACAGTGACCTAATAGTTTAGCTGAACAGACAAAGTGATATCATTCCCTTGGTCATACTAAAAGTCTCTCTACATTGCTCCAACCATGGTCTTGAGAGGCCTGGCCAGAAAGATATGAGACTTGAGAAGCAAAAGAATTGGGAAAAATCTGTTACCCTCAAACCTCTGTAGATCAGCCTAGTGGGAGAAAGACTGCTTCCCTCTCCCTTTTGAACTCTTCCCTTAAGTATTTATTTTGTCCAACTTAGAACAACCACCAAATAAAGCAAAGTACAGGAAGCAAGTTGACAAGGAGGTGACAGTTTAGTTTTGAAAATAAAAAGGATATGTTTCTATGATAAATGACGTAACTTTCTTGCAGAACCATTAAAAGACCAGTGTGAAAAAAACAAAACAGCAAAGTTGCATTCAGGGTCATAGAGCTCAAGATGCCAGTTCTGTTAGATCTATACCAGCCTTTTCTTTCTATAGGTGTACATAAACTCTTTTTAGATTTGAAAGACTTGAACACCAACTAGCATGTATTTATAGCAAGAACAATTTAAAGAAAAAAATCATTATTTCCCTTTTTCATACACACAGAAAAACATTAGTTGCTGGAGAAAATGACACTCTGAAGTATTATTTAAGTGAAAATTACAGGGCAGTTGACACAGAATTCCCAACCACATACATTTGTGTATGACTAAGGATATAAAACAAGATCTCATGTGACCTTTCAATCTTAGACATAATGATTAGCCTATAATATTGCTAGTCGTCTCCCAGCTCTCCTGAAGTCTTATTAAAAACACCCTTTCAAGACACATTTCTCTCCCCCCTAACAGGCAAATTCCTTTGCTGCCAAGAAAAGCAAGCAAGAGAGAACCGTATGAAATACTGCATATGTCGTGCTGCGTGGTAGGAAAACCAAGGGATTAGCTTACAGGCATGCTATCACCAGGTGCAGTGAGCAGCAGAAAATACAATCAGAAAAGGGGCACGTTAGCTGATAAAAGCTGCAAGTATAGAGGTATCGAGTGTAACCACCCAGGTCAAGCTGCAGGAAGGAGCTGTAACAAGTCACTGTAGGATAAACCTGAGCAGGCTACTGCTGTAATCAAGCACATGGCAGCTTCACCTCTTTCACTGCCAGTGTAATCCAGCAGTAACAGTGCTCTCACTTCACCATCCTTTGTACAAAGCACGGCATTTTAATTCATTTTGCTTCATCCTTAAAAAATATTTTAAAATCCACCGAAATGGAAGAGTACACTTGTTTCATACATCAAGAAACTACAGTGGGATGCTATCCTCTATGTGCTTTAAAAACTGGTTTGTTTGGTTTTGTCTTTTTTTTTTTTTTTTTAAATTGCTCCTCTCTTTTTGCTTTTTTTCATAGCTCCTAGACCACTCAAAATTCCTTTTTTCTCCCCATCCTATTACTTGAGCTCTGGCTGCACTTTCAGCATCAATTTGTGGTTTAACAGCTTATTCCAACCCATTTTCCACTATTAATAGTTTCTGAATTACCTTCTTACAATAGAAGGTAGGTGGAGATCCCAAAACTGATGTAGAAATGGCAGGTTTCTGATTATGTGGAGAGCTATTTATCAAAATCTTTTTTCTTCCTCTCTTCTTCTCTCCCTCTTTCCTTACTTTCCACTCTAGCACTTCTCACCCTCCCTCACCCACAGCCGTATGGAAAAAAATCCAAACATTAAAAAAATCGTACTGTATCCAGAGACACATTTTGGTTGGCAGTACCTTGATCCAGACTTCAATATATGTTATAGTGGTCATGATTAAACATTCTAGTGGAATGTAAAATAACTGTTTCAGCTCTGAAATAGTGTTTCCTTTTCTTAGGAAAACGGTTGGAAAAAAGCACTGGCTTTAGAAATCTTTAAACTTATATTTGTGGATCCAAACCTTAATTAGGCAAAAACTGGACAGAGACAACCAGTATCAGCCAGAAAAAGGTAAGAAAAAAGTCTCTCCTCACTTCCAGTTAGCTACTAGCTGAAGTACATTCCAGAGTACCCAGAATGATCATTTTAAAACCTGTTCCAAAGACTACATTATCCGTAGTTCAGCTTTTTAAAGTAATCAGAAAAAGGTTTTGAAAATGATCATTCCAATTCCTTTTGAAGCTTTCCCATTAGAAAAAAAAAAACCAACTTACAAAATAATTTCATAAAAACTGTTTAAAGTAAAGTAAGGATATATTTAATACTTGAAGTATGGCAGCTAAATTCAACCAATATACACTCATTTCAAAAATACCTGCAATTATTTTCAAATAATTAAAATAAGTTAAACAAAGTCAGGCCCACAAAAAAATGTAGCCGAAAAATGCTTTCTTTGACAAACCAACAACGTAACCTGGCTTGCTTTAGGGCTGAAAAGCAGCATATACCTGCCCAGTGATATTCGTCTAAAAAGATGCTTATCAGCTGAAGACTCACCATAGAAGCAGGTAAGGGTGGAAATAAGGAGAGTTACAGTAGACGAGGACAGGAAAGTCCCAGCATCAATAAGTCAGAGCCTGAGATAGCTCATGCACTCTTTAAACAACCCTAAAGTAACTTAGAGGATTTAGTTTACCACTTCTTATTCAAGCTGTGTTACAAGAATTTTTATAATTCCTTTAAATATTTGATATTGCAAACAATGGGGGGAATCTAATCATATTTAGATTATCCACATTATTACCCACATCCTCCCTTAATCTTCAATATCTAATCTTTCTACAGCAACCTGAACTAGTAAACATGAAATTGTAAAACAAACAAAAAGCTCCCACAAAAACAATTTGTATGAAAATTCTGTGGTTGTGAAATACACTTTCTACTGATAAATAGCTGCAGAACTTGCTAGCTCTTTGACATCTTCACGAAGATGATATATCAAAAATGTATGAAAATAACACTGTCCACCCTATGTTTTCTGATTCCATCTTAGAACTGCTAGAAACCATGATATTAAAAAATTCTGATCTGGTGGAACTCAGGAATGAAAACCTTAAATGGAAAGTTATTCAAGTTATTTGATTAATTTAGCACATATCAATCCTTAAACAACTTTTAACTATTATTGGAAACTGTGCTTGATACCGTAACAAATCAAGACAAATACGTCATTGTATTCAAACGTCTAGAAAACTTAATGAAAGCAAACATAAACATACTAAGATCAAAGATAATATTTAAAAATCACAGATTCTGTGTCTACTGTGAAGTCACCTCCCAAAATGTCACAGTGCATGCTAATCAGATTCTTCACATTACTGCAGTTGCAGCATATGAAGTCAGATGAATGTACTTGCAATGATAACCCCTTCAAGAAGATTTCTGTCATGAGACTGTCAAACTGTATAGTATAACAATTTTCCGTACTCAGGTTTAATCAAACTAGACAAAAATGTTGGAGACACTCCAACTGTTTTACGACTTAGGGCATCAAGGATCCTGAGATCGCTTTCCAAATGCTGTCAGATGCTACATCTCCCAGACTTGGAATCCTGGCTTCCTTGACACTCTCCTACTGACCTCAGGAAATTCCACTATAGCAACTCTATGTCCTCCTCAGCAAAAGAAAAATGCAGCAGCACATCCAACCTGCACTCCTTCAGAGATTCATGCATCAATAATGATTTTAAATGAAACATCAGCTTTTCAGGATTTAATTACATAGCACCATAATCTAAATTTTATACATTCCTGACTGTTTTAGTCAGCAGGACTGTTGCCCGATGGACATATAGGAACGCCTGCTGTTCACGTGTGACAACAAGACTTAACAGCATAAAGACGACAAATGACTGACAAAACCCTGTAATAGGAAGGGAAAAAAAAATCTTTATATAGCCTACAGACCTTTTCCTTGAAATATTTATTTTTTAAATAAATCCTATTAGCTGACATTTCAGATCTTAAAATTTCTTTTTTGTATTTGAAAACTGATCTTCTCTTTGTTTGGAGCAAGATTATTTAATCACTGCCTTAAACTTGCAATAAAAATATTAATCACTAAGTATCACACCAAAACTGTAAATTGAAAGTGCTGCTTTATTCACAAATGGGGTTTTTTTTGTTCTCACAATACCAACTACTATTTACAGGTTTCAGTCTTTTCTACAGATGATTTATTTGAGTAAAAACTATTAAAAAATATGATGTTAGTAGCAGCTTTACATTCATGAACTTCTACACAAAAGACTCCTCAGATCAGAAGTCAGAAACCAGAGGTAAGAAAACAGATTTTAATTTCAATCTTCCAAAACTTGCCATGTTTTTGAAAGAAAGTGACCATTTATTACTTCTGCATGTAAGAGTTTATCTCAAGACTGGCAGACATGAAAGAATTTGTGGTTTATGCATCTAATTTGGAGACACAATTAGAAAATTATTTGACTGCACAGTTCAGCGAGGAACTGCAGAAGCTCCTAACTCCTGCCTGTTTCCATTTGATATATAAAGAACCCCTGTTTATATCAAGACAGCTCAGAAGTCTTACCTGAATCTGCTTCATCGCCCGTTCCATTCTGCGAGTACTTCCTTTCTCAAGCTTGGTCCGAAGGAGTAAGGCTGATGTCTGAATGGCCCAGAACTTCGGCTGAGAGAGCAAGCACTGCAGAGAAAAATAACATTTTTTCATTATTTCATTTTAAAAGATACTGAAGACAGTAAAGTTTTTATCCGTGTTCTCAAGCATGAATGCTGTTTCCTATTCTGAAAGTCAGATATGTGGTTGTAGTATTTATTTGATGAATTGAAGGCTGTACAGACTACCTTAATCTATTTTCAATATAAGAGTGGCCATCAAAATGATTTTCTCCTTCTTAACTACTGCAGCACTGTGTGTACATGTACCCATATCGCATACACCAACTGCACAAATCAAAATGGCTACTCAGAATGAAAGGAAAAATAAAGAATTTGATAGTGAGCAGTCTGGCTCAGCCTTCTCCACACCTGTGTACCGGACAGCTGTAGACAGCAGCAGCGATCCTACTTTTTAAGGCTGAACAAAACCAGCTCTCTCTTGGCCTTTCCTCATATGCGAGGTGCTCCAACGCCTGCATTAGCACCACCTCCATTAAATAGGCTGAAATTGCTAAGACTCTGAAGAATATTAATTAATTTAGAATTTGCCATGACTTGAGAATAACAGGAAAAATTTTTGACGTGTAGATGTATAGGGAATATGGAATAATCTAGGTAAAAAGCTTTCCTAAAGACATGGTAAATTATCACTTGGAATGCACTGCCCTTGATGCCAGAATTTGGTGCCAGTCTCCAACCACTGATTTCTAGGAAAGCCCAATAGGAGATATGTAGCCAATATAATTTTGACATCCCTTAATAATGTACAGACCACCTGGATTCTTTCCAGTATGGTTTCAGACACAGTATACCATTTTTCTGTAAGATACTGACTTTGAAAAGGGAGACAGGAGGAAAACTTCCTTGCTAATTTTATTGACACTACAAATACGATCCAGCTTCTCTGAGAAAATAAATTTGTCCATAGATATTTGTAGACTGGAGAAAAAGTCCCAGAGGTTTTATTCTTTCCTCTCAAAGATCTCCCAAAGCATTAAAAAAGTATACTTTGCTGGTAGTTTGTGTGAAATGCCTGACAAATTTCTGTCATATTGTAATCAATTTGTTTTTCTTTTCCCTAGTGTTTTTCACAGGAAAGGAAGCAGAAACAAATAAGGTAAAACAAATTCTCTCTAAGCAAAACTACAATGGGAAGCGAGGCAACAGCAAATGAAAGCATAAATTAAAGCAGTATGAGTGCATGTATAGCCATCAGATACTTCAGCATCAGCTGATCCTCCCTCTCGTGACCAACAAATCTCTGCACTGATTCTTTCATGACTTCTACTCAGTATTACATTAAAAAGTACCCAGAGGCTTCTATACCATCCTCTATGTGCTGAGGACCTGTAAGTATTAGAGGAACACAATCACGATGTTCTATATTCCGTATACTCTCAAGTGCCCTTTCACAAATTATGACCAGTAAATCTGTTAACTGGTCCAAATCCTAGTTCTGAGAGCTCATCTCTCTCCTGTCTCATCATGGGAAGTTCAGTCTACTACCTATTTTTGTTTGGTCTTAAGACAAATCATCCACTGCGGGACACAAGCAAGGCATTCTTAACAGAGGACCCTGGTTTCTGAATTTATTCTTCGGTGGCCATTCCAGGTGGCTGCTAAAAAAACAAACACTTGAATAATGTTTACTTCAGCTTAATAACTTCTTTTGTGAGAAAGGTTACCCTTTCCCCCATTTTCATCACTACTGATATTCTGTCATTAATTTTTATTTTTTACTTAAAGGGAAATTTTTTCTCTGCTACATGGTGGTAGATACTAGTATTTATTTTGCATAGGAATACAACATCTCTCAAAAGAATAATGAAAACTAAAGGGTGTGACTAATACTGCTCCAAAAGATATTTTCAGTTCCAATTACAGCCCTTGTCCAGCAGCAGAGTAGTTGTCCCCTCACCTTAGCAACTGGCACAAGCAGGGCCCAGCACAAAGCCTCTGTCCACGCACTCCAGCTCTGCAAGAGAACCAGCAGCTCAGGAAAGCCTCTCCTCTGCCTCTACGTATACCTCCTATGCCACTGTCTAGGCAGTGATTTAAGCAATCATGTTGTATGAGGTGTGTATAAAGTCATATGAGGAGGGAGGAGAAGCGAAGAGAAACAGGGTGGAAGAAAGGCAGAGGTAATTATGTTTCACGCCTCTGCAAAAGCAATGACAGTCTTATCTTGAATAACAATCCTGCCTTTCAAAGGTATTCATAAAACAAAATGTAAGGTATACCTGCTGTACAATTACAGAAGAAAAATTTAAATTCTCTAACAGTTTTATTGATACAAAAAAGCACTGCAGCTGTATAGGACAATGAGAAGCAGGCCTACTTCTCAGTTAAACACTTGTAATTTTATACTTGTGCCGAGCTCAGTCCTGTGCCAGAACTCAAACGCTCACCTTTTCATTGCCTAACTGTAACTTCTAAATACGCTACAGATACAAAATTATATATGTATAAAGGGCACAAATGTTTATACTCAAGGGCTGTAAAGAATAATTTCAGAACACGTATCCATAACTATTAAGCAAGCTTTAATCTCCTATCCTAAATCTCCACATAAATGTTTTCTTGTAAGTCCCAAAGGTTTACATTTTCACCTGAAGCTAAATCTAGACTCTAATTAATGAGACTGTAGGTTAAAATAAAACATCTGGAAAAAAAGAAAAACTAAGTCAAGATTATGCAAGTTTTGTCAACATATCCGAAAGTTCATTGTACTTTACCAAAGGCAGCTAAGAAAATCAACAAAATAATTCTAAAACAAAAACCACTATTGAGAATCTTCACAAGCAATTTTTCTTCTTACTTTAGGAAAGCACAATAAAATAAAGAAAAAGAAAAACAGGAAAATTAGATGGAGTGAGAAGAAAGGAAAGAAAATAAGGTTATGCAACATTTTCTACACTGAATGGAATGTTTTCACATGGGAAAACTCATTTCTCCAATTCTTCCCCACATTTTTTCCTACAAACAGGGACCCTTTGTATCATCCTCTCCCATCATATATTACAGTGTGAAAAGGAGATTACCAAAATATTACACAAACCAGAATATTCTATTCAATATATCATCCTTGCATGACATTGTAATGAAAAAACATGATCCTCAAAGTTTTAGTAACAAAGTAGTCCGTTATTGTACAATACCTTTAAAATATCCCCATTACTATGTAAGAACAAAATGGCAAGTAATACCTGAATCGTGAGCTAGGTGCACATTACTAATGACACATAGATCAAAACCAGCCACATGAGTTCTGCCAAACCCAGGCTAAGTCTCATTAATGACTGATTCAACCTCATCATTATTCAGAATTTAACCTACGTATGATGCACTCCCTGATCACTTTAATACCTTTCTGTTAGAGAAACAGAGAAAGAACGGTTGCACAATTTGCAACGTCTATACACAATTCAGAACAAGCTAGCAAGAATCTTCAGGAAAGCTTGTGCCATTGGTATTTGTATGTATACATACATGCAAATGCATGTGTATATTATTTATGAAGTTACAATGTTTGGTTTTAAGGAAGCTACACACAGAGCCTGCAGCTTAAAAATCAAGAATGTAATATATTCAGGATAAAACAGAAAAGTTCACCAAAGAACCCTGGGAAAGCGAGGACACACAGAGGAGAGTTACACAATACTACAAGATGTCCAACCAACAATACAAACCAAACCGAAGTCTTATGACGGGCAGATAAATAAGACTGTATCAGTCAGCCATGACTTATAAAGGTATAGGTTGTTCAGAGCAACTCTTGTGCATTACTCCATGTACTATTCAAAAAAGTACAAGTTCCTATAGGAATTCTTTCTGACATCAAAGTCAGGAAAAGCTTACATGAGCTTATTAGACATGCTAGGCAAGCTGGAACAGGTAAGTATGATCCTCGTTAACTGGAGTTCTAAATAATTTGAATATTTTCTGATTTTCCCTTATTATAGGTTTATAATTTAAGTAAAACCATTCTTTTATTATTGTACCTTGATCCCTGATAAACTATCTGTAGCCCAGCAAACTACTATGATTGCTATGATGGAGCTATCATTTCAAAGTGGACTTTCAAACTCAACACTTTTAATTGCGACCACTTTTATTTGAGTTTGCACATCAGTCCATCACTGAACCAAAAATATTCTGCTTATTGGCCAAATTGCCAGAATGTGGTAAAATGACTTACTTGAAGGCACAGGCGTGAACCCCCTGAGGATAGCTCTGTTCCTCTGTCATCCCCTCCAAAGAAATGACCTTTAGTTTAGATTCACTCAGGTATTTGCTAACATATTTTAAGTTATAAACAAACAGAAAACACTGGGAGGGATTTAGAAAAAATGAAAAAACAAATCCCTTTCTAGTTTCTTTTCATTACCAATTTCAGTTAACATACTTCAGCAGCTTTGTTGTTTGCTTTTCCAAAAAGCCACACATAATTAAGATTTCCAAATTACTTATGTGGATTAATTCATGTCTATTTATCATTAGTCTTGCTTCATATAACCAAGTATATAATTATATGGTGATTTTTATTAATTCATTCAGATAATTAACATGAAAACATTATTTCTTCAATATAACCAAAGGCAAAATGACAACCTTATAACTCATTCTATGCTTGTCTGTAAGGTAAGAAAATACTGTGGCTTCTTTTCAACCTCCTATATTGTGCAGAGTAGTCAGGCGAGTGCATTAAAAATCTAGTTGGAGGCACAGGCAAAATTCTTGCTTCTTGCAGTTTCATTGCAGAGATATCCGTTAATGTCTGGTGAAGGACTCTCACTGAAAGCTACCTTGCAATTGCTTCATTTGTTTTTAAGCATACAGCAAAGGACTCTTTGATATAAAAAGTTCTGTGGAATTCAATCTTAAGAAACAAGAGAAGAAAATTAGTATGAGATTAGGGAGAATTTGATTTTGTTTTCCACAGCCTCATCCAAAGAATGTGATGCTTAAATTTCTGTGTAACTAAAACAAGTTTTTAATAAAAGTCATGTTCAAATGACATTTGTTTAATTTGAATTTTTTTTGGAAGTGTCTCCTGACAAAAAAAGGTAAAATGAATAGAATTAAAAATAATGACTTCTGGAAAAACCTGAAAGATGACACATTATTGTGGAAAAGTTTCATTAAATCTAATCTACATATTTACAACACAATAGCATTTTATAAAAGATACTCCTTGGAATTCTGAAAGAAGTATGCAGAGGAAACTTTGCCTTGGGAAGCAGTTAGATGAACTTTATAAAACTATTTCTAATTGTCTAAGAAAGATTAAATCAAGCCAAGGTCCAGAGAGAAGCAAAAAGCATAGAAGTTTTGAGAAATATCCTTAGAATATCAACTCGTCTATTAATTAAGCTCAAATGCAGATGATTTCCAGTAGTACTGGCAGCTTCTGGTTGAAATGGGATTTGTACTTTAAACAGTAATTCTATTAGAACTCTATAAGGTAAAGTACATTTGTGACTAAATGGTTTCCAATATCAGGCCATTTTTTTGTGTACTGAAAAGCAAAAGTATCAAGAGGATAAGAAAAATACCAGATTTCCAGTTACAATTAAGCAGCAGAATCATGGCTTGGCAGCAAAACAAGCCAAGTCAATAGGACCACTTTTTGCTTTGCTGCTTGGAGCATGAACATGTAAAAATTTGCTGTTTGCTGAAACAGAGCAAGTAGCTTCTCTGTTCAAATCCAGCATACACACCAATTCTGCTGTACATGTTCATCCCAAAGATTTAAAAACAAATAAGAATCAAAAGAAGATCTGATTATGTATCATCACCAGCGAACACATAATGCTGAGGCTTCACAAAACTTAAATTCACCTGGCAGTGTTTTCATTCTTATCACAACACTCAACAGTTTACTAATCCTTCAGTGACCAGAAACTAAGAGGAAACCACAATAACTACGCACATACACAAAACTTTAAATAAATACACAACTAAAATACATTACTGTTTTCTAAATAGGCAAAAGGTAAACTATATATTTAACTGGACAAGAAGAAGCATTTGATGTTTAAGCTGATCTATCTATCTATCTATCTATCAAAGGATTGTTTTTAAGCACAGAACATTGTTCTCCTGGTGAATATAAGTATTTTAATGTGAAAAAGTTGCTGAGCAACCATGTAAAGGAACTGCTATCTCCTTTTATCTATATATAAATTAAAAGTTTGCATTTCATAATTATCACAGTACACATGCTCTGTATTCTCAGAGGTGAAATTGCTAATAAACTAAAAATGCACTTAGAATTACAGAATGTTGAATAACAATTGGAATAATGAGTTTTTTGTCTTTGATCCACCATTGTCCTCAGTTCAATGCTACCCCAAGATTTTTCCTCTTTTTATTTCCCATCATGTTGTTATACATAAAAACTCTCTATCATTACAGATCATTCGTATTGTTATATATAACGATATATAATTATTGTACATATCTCTCTATACGTATTATTATACAATGGTATTAAAATTAAACCCTTAAACTAAAATGTGTATCTGTAAATCCCCATCTAATTCATCCCAGACAAAGACTAAACACTATCATTTTGGAGAGGTTGGTTTTTTCATACTAACAGGGGAGCTCCACCAGTCTCTTCATAAACCATCAGTTTACTGAAAATGAATAATCTGAAGTTCTGATGAAAACAACTCCCATTCCTATATACTTATATAATACAGAATACTTTCTGCTTCTCTGAGAGTATCACCTTAACTCATGACAACTTGACTTTAGGTTCAAAATTCAAACATCACCTGACATAGATAAAAATACCTCTTGGACAGTGAATTGGAAAAGGTGGCAACAAAACACCATACGCCAAATTCAAGCCTACTGATTTCACTGCTTGTTCATGAGAAGTAATACTAATGGATTCTTCAGTACAATCTTCAATTTATATAAAACACCATGGCTACATGATATTTCTGAACAAACAACAGTGCTTAACTTGGGAACAAACAAATAAGATGCTGAAGCAAATGATTTCAAACCATCTTCTCATTGCAGCTTCTGTCATCTATAACCACTGGCACTGCAAACAACATTCCCAAATTATAATTTCGGAATTTACACCACTAATCAGGGTGGTAAAATTCCTCACCTCCTAAGTATTATTGACAAGAAATATTTGATATTTGATTGCATGTGTCAATAGTTGGATAAGACCTACTAATCTGAAAAAACAAATTTTGAGCATCTGTTCAAGACCTCAAACCTTCAGATAAACAAACTGTTAACCTGTAGAAACATTAGGATTGCTTTATGCACAAGCAATTAAAGATGTAAGGCTGTATACTCTCCAGTCACATTTTATTAGCTATGAACACCTTTGTATTTTCTAAGGTCCAATAGGAAAAAAAATACATCAGGATTTCACTCCAGATGATTCTTGTTACAATGTGACAAATTCTAATCCTATTTGGTACAATTACATTCTCAGAGAACAACATGAACAAGGTAAGAGACACAAACAAGGAAAATAGTATTTTCATAGCTTGAGAACGCAAGGCTTCTATAAATCTTATGACAGTGGATATATGGATATATTTAGTAGTTAGCAGGTAGAAAGGCAGAGAAGAAAAGACAGTCTGTAATTTATCCAGCAGATCTAGTTCCTAGCATATAGATGTAATAGATCGCCTTTTTTTTTTTTTTTCTTTTTTAAAGATCTAAACAAAGGGAATACTCAGATTAATATGTTAGTGTGTATTCTACTCCACACACATCCCCTCCTCTAGGTCAAATGAATTGCTCAGACATCAAACAAACAAAGGCCCTGTTGATATGTTTTAACAATTACCAAAGCCTGTGCTGTATAAGGCTTGACACATCTGTTAAATTTCACACTTTCACTTAACACTGAAATCTATCCTACACTTAAAGTCACTCTAAGGGCGATTTGGACTGGAAAATCAAAATATTACCAACTTATCCTGCAAATTAAAAGTGTATATACATCAACACAAAGGCAACTGTTTTCAAAATTTCTGGTTTTTTCCTGTCCTCCAGACAGTAATTTTAGCTAGCAACTGACCAAATCTTTTTCTATATGGCTTTGACAACTATTTTTTTTTTTTTTTGAAAAACCCAACAATATGTAAAGTCTTTGGAGGTGCAGACTACTAATTGATCAAACAGTCTTAGGGCAAAACTATTGAGACAAGAATAATTTACATTTTCTTTGCTAACACCACAACTTGTATTACACACTTAAAATGAATTATATGTCAGGCATTATTCCAAGTCCTGTGTTAGTGTTTCTTTTTCAGTGTTGCATGAGGAGAATGTGTTATTACTTGGTTAGGTCTTAAACATTTTCTTGCCTAACAGTATCTAATATAAATTCTACATGGCACCTTTGAGTATTAAGCCAAGACCTTTGCACTGTAACAAGAAAACAAAAAATTATGCAATGCTTGAGCCTGTACGACATGCATTAGCAGAAGTTCCATATCTTCTTTTATTAGGTCTTTCGTTGATTTTAATGAGTTGTTACATCAAGACAGCATGTTACAGAGTCAATCATATGACCACTTGTGATTTTTTTTAAGGTCTCTTCAAATTATCATGATTTAAGTATCATCACCTTTTTAAAATAGTTGTGTCTGACTGTCAGTTAGGTAAACCAGAGAGACAGGCAGAAATTCTGAAAGTATCAAAGTGACAGAAGAAAAGACTTACTTTCCTGCACTGGCTGAAACATCAGCATGTGCACAGTGCCATTTTCCAGTACTGCTTTAATATTCCATATATATTTCAGTAGGTTTAGACCACACATTCAGCATATTTTTTCAAAAGTCTAAAGCTATTCACTCAACTGTATGACAAGGGTTTATTTTGGTCTATAAAACTAATCCTGGGACTGTACAGCTAAAATAGCTTTTCACCGCAACAGGTGTTAGCTGATCATGAGCAGAGCTGGGCTTAAAGGTCTTAGCCACAGCCATTAGAAATACCTCTCAGTGTTAAAAAGTCAAGAGCAAGGCCAAAACACGATCAGTGATCCGCATCAAGGGACTAGTTTAATTAGAATGGTATTTTTAAAATTCGCTTTGTCTAGTCTTGTCTGGTAGCCTCAGCGCTCAAGTTGTAACATTACATCATTGTAAATACAGAGTACGTTTTGTTGAATTTGACTGCTAAAACAAGATGACACTATCTGATTTTTTTGCATTTTTACATACTTCAGTGTGTTTGAATGAGATTCTTTCACATATATAATTTCACAGTCTTGGATAATTGAATGCATTTGAAATAAAGAATTATGAAAGCTTTAAAATGAAATATACGTCTATACACACACAATGGACAGTTCCTTCCTTCTCCATCTGCAGCTATGAACAGTTGTTACAAGTTTCCTTTTTGTCTGTCCACACTTTTCATAAATAAAAATGTATGCAAAGATGTTAAAAACCTCTTAGTTAAACAGTTAATTATTTAGACTATAGTAGACTGCTTTAGAAATGAATGCTAGACTCAATATAGAAGCAATTACACTGCACTTACCTAAATGCAATTTAAAGTTCTTAAGTATCTCATTTAATCTCAGCTTGCAAGTGACAAACTCTCTCTGGAATTTATCATATCTGAAATTTATCACATCTGAAGGTACATTAAATACAATATAAGAGTTACTCAGAAGCTGGCTTAATTCAAAAGGGAAGACTGGAATAAATTTTCTTCTCACAAGACTTATAAGATATTCCAGTTGTGTATAAAGGCGGCTAATGGCATTTCACTTTAACCGTATTTTCCACAGCTTTTTTTTTTTACCCCACTAAAATAGAGTTCTGCAGCAAATGGATAGCTCTTGATAAAATCCACCCAAAGGAATCCCAATAGATTAGATATTAGGAAGAAATTCTTTACTATGAGGGTGGTGAGATAGATATCAGGAAGAAATTCTTTACTGTGAGGGTGGTGAGACACTGGAACAGGTTGCCCAGATACGTTGTGGCTGCCCCCTCCCTGGAAGTGTTCAAGGCCAGGTGGGACGGGGCTTTGAGCAACCTGGTCTAGTGGAAGGTGTCCCTGCCCATGGCAAGAGGGTGGAACTAGATGATCTTTAAGGTCCCTTCCAACCCAAACCATTCTATGATAGTCCATCCTGCTTATCACTCTAAATATATTTCACCTCCATGGCACTGGTTTTAAACAGTATCTCTTGCTCCTTCTGATATATACCTTACAAAGAACAGCTTCTGGGCAATTATTCATGCTAGATCAGCTGGGAAATTGTGCTGGTTTTTGTGTCATTTCTGTACTTAAAGGACTTGAAGGAATAAAAAACAGGCAGGAAAGCTTGGAAGTTGGTTCCCCTGGGTCTTTTTTACACAGGCAGTGGTGACAGGAAGGTTCTATAAAAAGGTCATTTTGAACAAGCATCAACCTTAGGGGCTCCCTGAAAATGCCTCTTACTCTCCATTGAATTTATGAAGGAAACCAGATTCCCATCTTACGCATATCAGTTAGGTGCCCAACTGGGGTGCTTATTGCCAATGAATCCTCTAGACAGGTTCTCAATAATTTTATGGTATCTTCCAGTCTCAAATGTCAAATCTCAAAACTCTCCCTTGACTTTGTCGTGGGGTTGCAGACACCTCTGGAATGACTGTTAAATCTGGGTGGTGGAAAAGATATGCTCTAAACCAGGCTTTCTCTATAGACCACAGATGTAAGTGTTTGCACAGACTTAATCAGTTTCAGTATTATACTAGCTGGTATGCTAGCAATAGATGTTAAGGAATACGAAGCATTAGACCCATTACTAAAGTGAACTGTCTCTAAAAAGAACAAAACACCCCATTGTGTACGACTCTTCTTAATTTCCTCTAAAGCAAGACAATTAATCATATTTCTGTAGGTGGCACTATAAAAGCCAGACAAAGAAAGTCAAGAATAATTTGCATTAAAGGACCACACATTGTCTCTTTTCACTGAAGATATTGGAAAGGAGTACTGAAAACAGAATCATCAGTAAATTTTTTGCAAAATAAATGCATCTGCTACTTTCAAAAGTTCAACTCTGCCAAAATCTTGCAAAGACTATAATCTGTTATCTGCTCAAAAGATACTGTGTTACTATCCTCATTAGAAATATCAAGACACTTCAGTATCTTTCTTCAGCAATCTCTTCTACCTATCCTTAAAAGAAAACACTTTGTTGAAAAAAACCGAACACAGCTGCTTCTCAACAAGAGAGTAACATTACTCCATATTCACCAGCATTCTTTTCCTTTATTCAGTCAAAACTCAGACTCAGGATACTCAGCTGACAGTATGGATAGAAGTCCTGATGGGGAGAAAGGATGACTTCCTGGAAGAAAATATCCTCAGACTTCATAGCTTGTTTGTTCATCTTGTTTTCTCTAGCAAAGGCAACATAAATAACATTCAGGTAAAAGAAGGCTGCCTTACCTCTGGTCTTGGTTATTGTAGGTATTATCATTAGTTAGGATAATATCTAACTTTCCTCTCCATTCTCCATAACCATCTCATTGAAAGCTGAAGTCATCCCTAGGCCAGCTCTCCTCTGCAGTGACTTATATTTTATTTTTGAAGGACAAGGAGGGAAAAGAAACATACGGAAGGTCTATATCTGCGCCTTTTACTAACAGATATAAATATGTTGTTCTGTAAAAGGCTGCATCTTTCTTTTCCCCTCCTTCTGTTTCCATGTACACTTCCTCACACACAGAAAGAATACCAATCAAAACAACCCTCTCTTCTTTGCAAGTACACTTTAGTGTACAGGGAAATGGTTAAGCACTTGTTAGAAAAATGTTCATGTCCAAAGCTCAATCCATATCAGTTTCTTCTTCTTCCTGCTATAGTCTTTACGTCTTCTGAACACACACCAAGAATTTCCAGAGCTTTCTCTTAAGTTGGATGTTTCTATGGTTTTTCTTGGAAAATCTCCTAACTCCATAAGCCTGCGACTCAGAAACACACAAATATTGTCTGCATTAAGAAAATTAAATTAAAGGGGGTCTTTTGATGTGGACATTGGTATACTGGAATCTGATCTCTAGTCAGAAGTAGAAGAAACACAAGCACGTGATGATTGTCTTTCCAGCTAGCTGTGAATGTAGTTCTGCAGACAAAACTGAAATGGCGGCCCAGTGTCCCCTATATTATACACTTCAGAGAAAAAGGTCAAAGAAAACGAGCACTAGAGAAACATTTGCTTGCAACGAAAGCCTCATATGTTCCACAGAAAAAGCTATGTGAAAGGAGTACAGAGATTTATGCTTACTGAAGAATTTTCAGTGAAACAAAAGACTCAAAGAAAGTTTTGTACAGATTTAAATATAACAAAAACACAGAAAAGCAAGCTCACATTAACTCTCATGGAACAAAAAGCAAAAAGTAGGAAGACACTTATAGTGAGTTATAAACATGATTCTTTGATTCTGCATAATGCAATCTGTTATTTAACCTGCATATATGCAGGTATGTAACTTTCAGAGACACCTATGGAAGGAACACAAATCACAATTCTAAGTCATTTTAGACACATTGGTAAAATCAACTCAAATCAGGTTCTGCTAGGAAAATGTTTTAATGTTTTTTTCCCCTTAGGAGTTCCTACTTTCTAATAATAGAACAAAGGTATTATCTGAGTGTCAAATTACTTGTTCAGTTCTGCTTATCCATCCAAACTGCAGATCTATCCTGGATGTCCAAAATTATTTAAATTTCTTCCTCCTTAACAGGCATCAGTGGGTTGATAATTAACAAGTTTCTAAGAGCTTAACACTCTGTAATAATACTAAGTGGTATACATACTGTAGCCTCTTGTAAGAGTTAAAAAATAATTTTTCATGCTGTTGCTTAAAAGCTGGTTTTTGGGTTGTATTTTGGTTTGTTTTTTTTCTTTTCATTTTGAGAGACTATTTAAGTTCAGAAGTAAGTTTTCCTTGGAGGTTCTCAATTAATTTTTTTAGATGGAAGAAACTAAAGAAGAAAAGGAAATGTCATGAAGAAAGAAGATACTGTTTTATTTAAAGAAATCTGCTTTCAAAGACTAGTAAAGGGTAAACCACCTAAGATATGGCTCCTATTTTCACTTAGAATGGAGTCCAGCCATATTACTGACACTCGCTCTGTTGCGCCAAACGTATCACTTATTCTGTGTTATGCTGAAAACAACTTCAGCCAGATTTGACTGTAGTAGCATTGTCTTTCTCAGGTCTGTGGTTTGGACTTCCTCCTGAAACAGCATAAGTACAGACTTCCACACCACATCACAGTACTGCATTTATTTCCTAAGGCTCAATCTCAACAGCAATAAATCAGGTTTTTGGATTCAAAAGACTAGACTTTAACTCTTTGGTACCAATGATAAGGATTTCCCTTGGTATTAAGTAACAGTGAATTTCTCGTTTTAACTGCTCAGCCTCAGGAATTTCACTGTCTATGCCAAGGTTCTGAACACATCATGTGCTCTTTTAATAATATCCTGAAAAATAGAAAAGCACATTAAAGAAATTGCTCTCTTCACAGGTAGTAATACAGTGAATTTGGTTTGAGAATGGCTTGATATCATATTTTAAAGATAGATATTTTCAGGACTATATGCAATAGTACATGCTGTCTGAGGACTTGCAATCCGTTTAGTCTCAGGACAAACAAAGCAAATGACTGAAAAAAGGATGAAAGATAGAAAATTGGTGCCAATGGAGAGTATTTTCTAAGTTGTTCTGTTTAGATCAGCCATGTGGGAGAAGAAACATGTCCTACCCATTGCTAGGTATTCGCTTGGAAACTACCACAGTAGGCTCTCAAATCCTCTGCCCTGCTTGCTACACCCCACCCTCAGCCTTGCCTCTCCGAGAAGGAGCATTTTTGGAACAGACAGCACTATAGGTTAACTTATCCTCTGCTGATAGAAATTTATTCCTCAGGGAGACAGGACTTTTCACCTTTCCATTTCTGGTACTAGCCACTTCTGGTGGCTACAGACAAGAACCATGATTTGTCAATGCTTTCTTTAGGTTGGTCAACTCCTCTGAACATGTTTTTTTAAAAAAACCACACCACCACAAGCTACTTCTTACTCAGCAAAATCCATGTAAGATTACACACTGAGGTTCCCATTTCTTTTTTTCTGCTTCTTTGCTTGTTTGAACTATTCAGGGCAAACTCAATGTTTGCAGCACTCCAGAGTACTGGAAAAATCCCTTAGGCCTGACAGATCCCTGCGTCCTTATGCAACTGCCCCAGGGTGGTGGGATTTGTCTGTTCTGCCTGCCTACTTGCATTTATGAGTTCACCACTATGATTTTTCCATTGACTGACACTGATGCTTCCTGTTTATTTGGTCTATCAACAGCCTCTGGAAGAATATTGCTTCATATACTGCTTCTATCAGATGCAGCATAGATTCTTACTCTAACAGAAAATTTTATCTTTACTTTTGCAATACCTGTGTACAATAATTATCCTTAAAATACCTTAACTGAGTCTCTTTTGCAGGAAGAGAACGTAGGGGAGAAAAATACTGGTTCTCAGACAGATTTGGAGCACAACTATAAAAATTATACAACACAATGGAGCTTTAAAAGCTCCCTTCACATCCTCAGTAAAAGGCATAAAATTATCTTCTTGAAAAGAACCAATTTAAATGTTTTCATAATTTCAAAACTTTAAGATTAGTCAATGGCACAAGAATACTTTAATAGTTGGATACAGTTTCTACATTATAATAATACCATTTATGAATCCATCCTATAATGATGTTAACTAGTCAAAATCAGCTATTACATTTTTTTCTGTAACAGGAACAGCCAAAAAATTCAGGAAGAATTACATGCCTAAACCAGTGATTTATAGTAAGGCTGCCACTGACTTTACTATTAAGCCATGTCAGAATAAAGTATAGAATTTCTATAAAACATCTTTACAACCTTCAGTGTGTAAGAACAGCTGTCTGTAGAACAGTGAGGCACAGCAGAGGAAAATCCACACAATGCCAGACAGGATTCTACAGTGAGCGTGACATACCTGGTTTTCCCTTGTTTTGAATGGCAGCACCCACTCCAGGAAATCTGCCTACAGCAGTCTCTTAATATTCAGCAGTCTACATATTGCAATACTTGGTGTTCACAAAGAAGTGTAACATGTTGAATGTAAGAGGCATGCCTCAATCACCATTTGTGGGCTAAATGGCTAGGGTCAAAGTCTGGAGATGACAATTTCAGTGAGAGTTCTAGGATGGTCTCAGCAGTTTCCCAGTAAAAAACATATTAACAAGTCTTGATGTCCATTAAAAAAATCTTTAGCTTCTGATTTCTTCCAGTTCCTGATTTCACCAGTAGAAGTATTCTGTCTTTTTAAAGACCTGCTGTTCCCATTACATGCAGTAGTATCAAGCTGCTGATGGTTACCAACAGTCTAGCTTTAAACCTTATGTACAAAAGTTTAGTTTCCAGGAGTAAAACAAAGCTGCAGCCACCTTTCCTTTCAGAGACTGGAGACAACAATGGTCCTGAAAGAAGACTAACTCCTTAAGCAACAATCAAAGGTGAGGAAGGCAAGGAATAGCATCAGAAATATGTGAGAAAGAAAGGAATTAGGGAAGATGACAGCAAGAGTGAAAGTCAGATAAACAAGAGGCGAGGGCTGATAAAGAAGGGCTGAGGAGAATATGGCATGGACAAATAAACAAAAAGGAAAACTGACATAGACACAAGTGACTAATACTGAAAAAATGAGTGAGAGACTGCTGGGGTGTATGAAAGAAGATCCTGTCTTGGTGGGCAAAAGTGAGAAACATTCCTATATCTGACAGAGTTGTGTAGAGAGAAGCTAGACTCTGAATATATTTATTAGAGACCAAAGGCAATGTCTGGGATGTGCTTAGATTTGAAAGAAGTTAAAAGCATGAGCTGTAATGGATTAAGATTCAAACACCTGTAAAAAACCCACCTGTCTAGCACCTGTCCAGTTGTATTATTGCACATAAACAACAGCAGTTATTAAACTAACTGTGGAAATTGGATGAAGAATCATAGAAAAGTTTGGGTTGAAAGGGACCTTTAAAGGTCATCTAGTCCAACCCCCCTGCAATGAGCAGGGACATCTTCAGCTAGATCAGGTTGCTCAAAGCCCCATCCAGCTTGACCCTGAATGTTTTCAGGGATGGGGCATCTACCACCTCTCTGGGCAACCTGTTCCAGTGATTCACCACCCTCTTCATAAAAAATTTCTTCTTTATATCTAGTCTGAAGAAGCTACAAGACATTTTCCTTAGACAAACAAAAGCAGCAATCTTTTTAGCCATGCACCTCCAAACTTCTCATTTTCCTAGCTCTGTTAGAGATTCAACACACACATAAATAAATGTTTGTTTACTACAGGTAAGGGAAAGACACAGAATATACAGAGAAATACATACACACACTGCAGTTCTTACACAATAAGATCTAGGATGAGGAATATGGCCATATTCCAGCAGCTAAATGACCTGCTTGCTTTCTGAATCTTACTACTAAGCTATTAAACACCTTCAAACCATGCAAGATGTTCAAAATAAAATAATAACCATTTTCTAAACATATTTCCTTCCTTTATTCTAAAACTGAAAGGGTTTCACTGACATATATTAAACTAAAAAGCAAGGAAAATATACTCAGTTTTAACCAATGATAAAAACCAAACCAGGCATGATACTAATTTGGAGAAATGCAAATGCATATGCTATTCCCCTCTAAGTGTGGCAATTTTATATCAAACATCTCATTTTACAGCACAGAAAAGTCTTTCACAGTCTATAGAAATCTAACTTATTTTGTCTGGATTAGATAGAAGTCATTGTAGAATGTGTTGGCCAACACATTCTGACAAATGTACTGAAGAAAAATCTAGCTGACACAAGACATGAAGTCTTTCAAGAAAAAAAGCCCAAGCTCCAATTTAGTTAATGCAAGACATGCTTAAGGATAATATAGACAAGGCAGTAGAATCTTCTTGAATACATCAAAATACATCAACTAATATCTAGTATCATTATTTTTATTTCAGTTCAGAAAAGGCCTCAAATCTCAGCTTCAGACAGAAAAACATTAAATAGTTTAAATATTTTTAGAACATTTTTGCAAATTGAAATAAATAGAACATGATGCTTTTAAACATTTTATTGGCATTTATTTGAATAGTCTTCATAACTAACAGCTCTACTTGCCATGTTTAATGCAGCCAATCCAAACATGTCAAAAGTATTTATGTCATACCTTATTATCATATATGCTAAGCATATAAATTATACACAGAAAAAAAAGTCTTAAATTTTCTCACAGTAATTATGAGACTCATTTACAATACACATTGCATGAACAGTCCACTGAATGCACTGGCATTATTTCTATTTCCTGATGCAACGAGCTAACCTTCATAAACACAGTATGAATCTTTCCTATTCATGTATTTGCACAACTGGAAATTAGTTTTCATAAGGGTCACAAACACTTCATGTAAATTACCTTATGACATCTTTTGCATATTTGATATTACAAATAATTATTAAAAATAACATTTTGTTTATCAGTAAGTTATTCCAGTAAAAATGTATTTGTGGAAGAAAAAAAAAAAAGCTGAGTGATGGGGTCTGCTGGCAAGAGTACATGCTTTTTTCCCCCCCTTTACTCATAATGTACTGTTTAGTACATGATCAGTACTAGAATTCAAGCATTCTGTAAATACAAGTAAAATAAACACACATACAACCTCCATGCAGATGTATTTAAATGTTCCACAGATTAATTTAATCTTAATATCTTAATTTCTGGTTAAAAGCACTTGAAAATTCCACTTTACTATTTAAACTTACTGCTTTTAATAAAAGACAGGAAAGGAAACATTGTAAAAATACCAGAAACAGAGCTGCTTAACCTTCGTCCTTCTATAATATAGACAGCACCATGCTTTTCCACAACATACTGAAGCCAACTAACCACTTAAGCAAGGGCAGCATACTGTGCTAAAACATACCCAAGATCACTACTGAACAGAACGGGGTTTACTCAAATGAAGACAGCTAAAGATGTAAATGGATATTTTGCTGATTCTAAGCTATAAGTGTTTGTTTACGAAATTTTTTCAAAAATAGGAAAAAATCCCCAACTCTTTCCCTTTTACATCTCCTTTCAGAAGCCCATACCATATAGACCTAGAATGTCATTAAACATCATTTTTCCCACAAAAATCTTAAATTGACCATCAATAAATCCCTAGAAGAAAATGCCAGTTAGAAATCCCTTCTATTGGCTTGGCTACCTAAAACTTCAGGATCAAAAGGTCCAAAGGAAGGAAGAAAAAAAGAAAAAAGGAAAAATCATTGGAGAGATTTCATTTTTTCATCCCTAGTTTCAGGGGAATAGAAAAAGAAATTAATGTAGAAGCAGAATAAGACAGATTTATTACAGAGTTTGTCTTATGTTTTTTCCCAAAACAGCTAGAATAGAATTCTAGCTATTCTAAATATCCAAAATAGCTAGAATTGACTGCACCTGTTTTTCTTTAAAAAAAACCAAAACAAAACACAACAGTGTCATTTTAGTGATGATTAATGAATCAAGGAGCATCACATTTGCACACTTCAGACAACTTGGGGGGGAAGAAAAAATACATACTTCATGACTGCAATCAAGGACTATAGCATTCTAATCAAACTTATCCTAAACTCGGTAGTAAGTCCAAAAAACTCTGTTACTTTTTCAATATTTCATCTTTAATATAGACCAGAAAGGATGTTTGGGGTGCTGATATGAGAAATGTTCTCCTTCCAGTCCAAACTACAGACATTATATGATCAGAGAAAATTAAACTCAGTTGCTTAGAGACAGTAGCAAGTTGACCAGGAAACAAGAATTCAACCACCGTAATTTTTTTCAGATGGTATGGAACACGCAAGATTAGAAACGTTGGGTTAGGAAAAAAACCAAATGGACAATACTAAAACTAGGCAGAGGAGATGAGGGCAAGGCATTATGACAGCTAAATGAACTTTAAGAATAATTCTTCCTCACGTACAGTAAAAGAACAAAAATGTAAGTTTACTTTGAAAAAAAAGGGAGACTTGGATTTACCCCTTGTTTAGTTCATCTGTCCCCTCCCCAGCCAAACTGTCAGCTCAGTATAATACAAATCGCAAAAACAGTAACTGCTAGTACTGATAACATATGAATTGAACTGATCATCAGAATACTGTCAAAAAGGAAATACTAAGTACTACACAGCAGTGAGAATGTCTTATTTCCTTCAGATGATACCTCAGACAGCATTTTGTTGAACAGGGGGTTTAATTTCATCTTCTTGTTGCAATGAAATCTTTCTTGCTCAAGTAAATTATAACTGGTGAAGGACACAAGAGGGGGAAGGGAAGCCTGTGACATGTCAACTGACTGTCAGAGAGGTTGCTAGGAAAAAAAAAAGTGAGCTGGTGATAGATAAAGAGGAAGGAGGAGGGGGAGAAGAAAGGCTGCTGTGGGAAAAAATGTTACTAACTGTCATCAAATTTGCCTGCTTAACTTCTCAAACCCTTAGACAAGCAAATAATCTATTAATATTTAAACAAGATTTTCATGTTCTCTTACTACTGAGATTTCAGTGACGCCGCTAAAATCTATCACTTGAGTAATTCTGTACGGATTATACGAACGAGCAAACTATTCTAGAAAGGAAAAGCTATCCCAAATTTCTTTCTGCTCAGAAAGGCACACAATAAATCAGGAATCATCTCCTGTAAAATATGATGCAAGCAGAGCTGTGGATCCCATGTACTCAGGGAAGAATGCAGACCACAGAGGAGAACAAAGTTGAAAGGGATAAAAGTGTCAATTATGTTGAAATCTGATACTTTGTAAAATAAAACAACTTCAAACAGACTGTTACTTAATCCCAGTTTCGGAATGGAATGCAAGCTTCCCCCCTGCCCTGCAACACATGTACTACAGAACCAAGTTACTTTACACTAAAACATCTAAACGCATACAACAGCAGCAAAAATAACTGACAACATTAGGTTAATTTCCTATCCACAATGCATTGTAAACATAAGCACCAGAATAAGCTTCCAAGAAATCTAGTTGAGTCTTTACACATGATGGTCCAGCAGAAAGAGGCAGTTTCTCTGTTGCTATGCTCAATCTGATTTCCCAGTAATGTGTGATGGGCCAGAAAGCATACATGCATCAAATTAGCAGCAAGTGTTTAGATCCTGACATTCCTGGAAAATGATTCAGACTTCTGAATAAAAGTGCTTAGAAGAAAAAACAAGAAAGGAAAAAAAAAAAAAGCATCTTTGAATTCATTTACTTAAAAAAAAAAAAAAGTCTTATAGTACTAGCAGGGCTTTGCTGAGAGAAAGTCTTTGCAGTGTTATAATCTTGTAACCAACAGAGGCTATTCAAAATGGGCAACACAGCTTAGAAAAGAAGTGAAAGAGACTTTTTATAAAGCCATGAAAGTTACAGCAGTAGAGACACATGGCACTCTTAATGAGCTTTTCAATACTCTTGCTGGTTATAAAACAAAGAAAACTGCAGCCATTTTCTCAGCAGAGAAAAATGCACTGCTTTTAAGTTATATAAACAACTTCTCTTTAGAAACCAAATTGGCATGTTAGTTTTATAGAGATTATGATAGGAAGGCTTAACATTCAATAGATATATATGCCGTGAATTGATTGCTCCCTAGTTCCATGTTAATATCACAAATGCCATACAAAAGATGAGAGAAAAACAAAGCATTCCCATTGCCACCTTCCAATCTCTCTTCCCAAAGCGCCCATCCTACAGTAAAAAGCAGAAAAAGTATTCATATATGCATATATACACACACACACACTCAATAAAATGCGCACTATAATTCTTTGCTGTGACTTTCAAAGGCATCATACAACATCCGTTTCTATTACACTCAATAAATGCCCACCTCCAAAAAATAATCTGTTCAACCATTCTCAAATTCCTTAGTAAAAACAGTCTCTTATGGAATCAGTAGCTCAACACAGTGGAAAAAACGGAAGATATAAAGCACTCCTATCTGGTCCAGCTTTGGAAAACAGTATTCCTTGGATTTTGACAGACTCCCTCCACATTCTCCAAGTCCTTGATCAGACCTTGGTATCCTTCATGGCATTATTTGAACAATTTCAGAATGATCAGGTATTTTTATTAGAAGATGGCAAATAATTTTGAAGTTTTGTACTCAGCAAAATAAAAGCTATTACACCTTTTTTCTCTTTTTAAGGAAGATATCCTCACCTGCTCAAAGTGTCGATAGACAGAATAGCTGCCAGAGCTTCCTTTCCCAGTTTTCACCACTTCATAAAGAAATCAACTGCTCTACTCTCCAAAAATGATAGAAGTTTTAGGAGTATAACAAATCAACGCAACTAAATTTTCCACTGTCCCTTTTCTTTCCTTTCTCATCTTCTATGGATTCCAAAGGATACAAATATGGGCGAAGCACAAAGCAGGAGGCTTCTCTTCCACAGTTTCTGGTTAGTTTTTCTCCTCAGTCCCCTTAATACTGTTGCTACCACTCAAAGTCCCTTGAACATAAAACACTAATAAGCCCGTTTCTCCTGGACAAAGTGAGGTCTAGGACAGATGGAAGGGGTAATGTTAAGGACCAGCTGCAGCTCCTTAACCCTGGGTATTCTGTTTAAGTGTCCTATCAGACTATGAAACACTGAATTGCCTCCCCAGCATGTAAACTACAAGCTATAGTATAAGCTTTCTATGAAGTTGTAAGAATTTGTGTTGCGGAGTCTAATCTTATCAGGGTTTTTTTTTAAAAAAAAAAAGTTTTTTTTCTTTTGTAAGAGAAAAATGCAACACCATCCAGTATTTAATCCTTGCCCTATTTTCCTGCAAGAACTGCGTAACTTTAAAATTAAAACATAAAGGAAGATTTACCAGTTCTTACGTAAGAGCTTTCATATGTTCCTGGAACTCCTTTACATTTCAGAAAGACTTAGTTTCCTGTTCTAAAGTTTATGTTCACGACTGACATCTTCTATAAAGCTTTAAATGTAATTTTACAAAAGTTCTTTTAAAAAATATACTGAACTATCCTGCACATTTATATAACAGTGTTGTTAATTTAATCTCCTCTTTGGAGATTGTCTTAACTGCATTACCTATTCAAAATAACACAAACACCAAATATTTAATAGAAACAATTTTGAAGACCTCACTTTTGTTCATTTACGAGAAAGATTTTTTTTTTCCTGAAAAAGTATTTGGGCTACTGATATACAGAGGTCAGTGATGTACTTATGAACTTCTAGGGAAAAACTGCTGCCCAATATAAAACCCAGCAGATTTCACATTTGTATTTTTACATTAAAAACAATACATTAAAGATAGGATAATGAAGTATATTTACGCATTGTAGAACTAACTTGGGGAACTGGGAGTAAACTAAGCTACAAAACCTCAATGTGAAAGCAATACTGAGTTAGTTCTTTGGTTTCTTGCATCATATACTTCCTACTTCCAATACAGAAAGCTCTGGGGAAAAATTTTATTATAAGGAAGAAACCAGTAATTCTAACAGAGAAGCACTGGGTTTCATTATGGGTTTACTGTCCCTCTCAAAAATGGCTTTTAAATGCAATACTCAGATAGCTAAGTCAGAAAGTTTGCCAAATACAATATGCATAACTGTGTCTCTGAAGCAGCTTGTGTGATATTTGATTTCTAAATATGATCTTAGCTTTCTTAGCAGTCCAAGTGCTTACCATAATAGAATAAAACATAGTGCTTACCATAATAGAATAAAACCATAAACCATTATGTGTGAGAAAAAGAATATTTAATTCCCCTTAAAATCAAATGTTTAATTGTGTTTATTCTTGTGCATGTAAACTACTTCTCACAAAAAGATATCAAACCAACAATTTAAGTATAAGCAGAAAAAAAATGAAAATCAAATGTGTGTAATTTCACCTACAGATTAACAGCTTTAAAATTGAAATGCTGATGATAGGAGAACAGATCTGACTAGAACACCTCAAGCATTGAAGTCCAAATTATTGTACCAAAAAGAGCTATCCCAGCCCATGAGACTACATACACAAGAACACAGGATTTGATACACCCCTACACCTTGCTTCAAAAATTAGCAATACTAAAAGTAAGTCTTAGTTACAAAAGCTAGTACTTTCAGGACAACAGCAACTATTCCCCAAGTGACTTCAGTAAATGAAAAGCAGCAATCCTTCTGTATTTGACTGCAGTCACCAAGAAGTGACTAATAGTGACTCAACAAGTGTTATTTTTAGGACTGTAAGCTATGTTGTTTAAAACATACCCCTCTCTCTTACAGAGCTATTAATTTTCAACTTCTACAGATATAAAGGGAAGTTTAGAATGCCTGTTTGCCAAACTACACCTAGTAAGAGGCAGGACCACATCATCTACTTGAGTTCACTTTGAACATCCTTTCCCTCTCATACTATCTGGACCATAATTCTCTCTGCTAGAGAGAAATTGCAGGTCACATACACTTGTTTTGCAATGTCCAAAGCAAGAGGATCTCTTGACAATTCACTGATCTATTAAAAAGGGCTTACAAATTCTCAAGTTTCCTAAGATATCTTGAAACACTCTCCTTTCTTCAGGAAACATAAATTTCAGCAGATATCAGATGAATGCATGACAACCATCTAACCAGCCTGCAGATTTAGGAATCCACATGTAGGCTGAGAAGATGCCTGCTCACACACACACACACACACATATAGCAGTTTAAATGATGCTAAAGAAATCACTAGAGCAGCATTAATATAGTGCTCATTTGCCTGTTTCACTAGTAGTACCAAAGCTTGGTAAATAGCTTAAATACAAGTGATAACATTTGCAGTGCCACTCAGCTAGCAGACACCATAAGAACCAAGGCTGTGTTAACATTCACACAGAACATCCCTACTGCCAGGGAGCACAGAGATGGATTTGCTTGCCTTGGTGACTCAGAGCTAAGATGCAAAAGAGCTCAGAGATTTTATCATTAAATTCTGCAGTAACTACCCATAATTCTAGGTTCAGGTACAAACTCCACAAAAGATGCTTTTATTGAAAAGAATTTACATAAGCTGACTTACATAATAGCTGACTCCTGCTTTCAGTTTCCATGAAAGATTTAGAATGGTACTTGTTTGTGTCTTGGCAGCATAGGTCAAGATCAAAAGAGAAAAAAATGGCAAGATTGAATTACATCCCTACATCCAGTTAACTTGGGAACATTAGGCAAAAGTTTAAAAGGAACACTATTCTGATATTGAAATTTCTTATTTCCTCTAATTTTTAGGCTACCAGCTACTTCTTTAAGTCACTGCTGTCCACTGAATTCTGCACTACTAGCAATATCTATATTCCTGTTCGTTGGCATTCCTGCTATAGATGATTCTTTTCTGCTAGTCAGAGTGCAAAGTGATAGGAAAGCCTACACATATCTTTCAGCTGTATTTCTCTGGAGATCTATCCTGAGAGTGGCTGCTGATCTTACAAGGGTGAAGCAAGCTGTAGCTGACTTTGAAGTTCTATAAAAAGATAAATGAATAAATGAATGAAAACATAAGCTCCCCACAGTCACTGCAATGAATATTTAAGTTCATCAGCTGTCCTGTGATTTTTGAGGAATCAGCCACTAGATGGCAGAAAAATGCAGTTCAATTTTCTCATCGTTATGAAGAATTCACACACCACCTCAGCTAACAGGTAGTATGATCTGTCAAGCAATGTCAGATAAAAGATGACAGTAAAGCTGATTATCTTTCTTGCCTAGTATATGTGCTATCTTGGCTTTTTCTCCTCTGCTATAAAACCCAAAGAGTGTTTAAATGTTTGAAAACTCCAGTGTTAAAACAGCTAAACCCAACTCTTACATTCATTATTCTGGAAAGTACACCATTACAGGAGTAGGGCCAATCTTGTTAAGGATGTTCTGTTATCACAATATCACTCCCTTTAATATTAAAAAGATAGGACACATGGAGAAGTTATTTCAAGATTCAGGTATGTAATGGCTGCTTTTCCACCCAAGAATTATGCAAACAATAATGGGTAGTGGGAAGACTGAAGCAGGGAGTATACAAAAAAATAGTCCAGGGAGTTTGCTGGGAAATAAAATATGAGAAGCAAAATTCTGAGTTTTCACAGAAAACTATCTCAATTTAAAATATATTATTTTAACAACAAAAATAGCAGGGTTTGTTTTAATGAAATTATATGCATGTCTTGAAATTTTACACATTTGCATTAACATTTTTGCAAAAAAGTTATACTTTAATAGTTTCACCATTTATTTAAAAAGCTTGTAGTACTCAGTTCACCAGTTTTTTTCATTCCTATGACTTTTTCTGTGTGCATTTCCTTGCTTTGTACATATTTACTCTTTCTGTGAGTTTTTTCACCTCCTCTAATTGTCATTGTTCTTTAATATCCTTATTGGGTACTTCAATTACTGCAATATGAAGCGAGAATGGACAGTCTCATTTTTTCTGCATTTCAGTTTTTTCCTGCCCTCTATTCCCACCTTTAGAAAAACAAAAAACCCCTGCAGTTCAAAACAAAATGCATCAGAAACTGTACTGTGAAAAAGCACTAAGGTCATTGTAGCAACAAATTGAAAACCTACATAAACCAAACTAGTTTACAGTGATTCACTCAGCTCCCTCATGCAGATCTTACACATACTGTATTAGTACAGGGACCTAAACAAACATTAAAACCAACCTATTTTACATTTATCTATCTAACAAAAAGATCAGGATTTTCTTTTTTTACAGATTGAACTTCCTTTTACCACCACAAAAAAACCCAACTAAACATCACCATAGGCAACCTTAGATTACTGTCCACAGTCCTTTCACATAACTACAAGTGTCAGTGACAAAATTCTAGCTTAATTGAAATCCAAGGGATTTTTGCTGAGATCCTATCTGCAAACTCTAAACAAGAATTTACTTTTTCAGATGGCACTATTAGAGCAAAAGGGTCTCAGACTACAAGGCTTGGGTAGGAAAGCAAGCCCTCTTTACTGCACCAAAGCTGAAGTCTAACACTGTGGAAAGTAAGCAAAAATGGCAGTATAATCACTGGCCTTTCCTCCTTCACCTCCCCATATAAACTACTGTTGAAAAACGCACAAAAGCAGAAAAGATCGAGGAAGGAAGCAAATTGTGTTTTGTATTGAGTAAAAAAAATTACATTGAAAAAATAATGAGTTAGAATTTTGGAAGTTACAGAATTTCCTACAGCAAAGCAGCCACTGAACTGGGAAGAAACATGTCTAAGCAGAACATCTGATACATAGACTGAAAAAATCTGACAGAATAAAGCTGAAATTCCTTTTGAACTACACTTAAACACTGTTCAAAGAAGAGCACTTTCAACACTAGTGCCATAGGAAGAGTTTGTTGTAAAAATGCATAGTTTAATATTACATTATAATTCATATAGTTAATAAAAACTAAAACAAACACATAAAATGTTTTGTGCATGTTTTCTGGTGAAATTGAATTTTTTAGATGTCAAGCTTATCCTGCATGATGATGGCTGAAAACTGGATTGAACTCCAGCATCTTGAAATAAGGAAAAGTCAATGAAACAACCAACTACTAAAACAAATTTGGTTTACAAACAGTTTCATGATTAATGCAATTGACAGGTTACTGCTTGATACTTAACTTAATATTTAAGTGAAAACATGTTTACTAAGAAGTCCAGGTAAGTTACTTACTGAAGTAAAAGCCAGAAGTTCCTCTTCAGTTAATTTGTGTATTGGATTGTTCTTTTGGAAGTCTATACTGTAAAGAAAAAAACAAACAACAATGCTGATTTAATCTTTAGAATACCGCTATGCAGAACACATTTTTCAAACTTGCAGAAATCTAAAGGACATTCTGGAAAACTGTTACAATGACAAATGGGAGTATGGTATGTGCAGAAGGCAGCCTAGACCTAGGAGCAGTCACAGAAAAAGAGAACCATTTAGAGGACCAAGGTATTTTAGCAGCACCTTTCCAACACCATTCTAAATTGAAATGTCTTACTCAGTTTAAGCTTATGTGAATAACAACTTTACAAATCCTAAACAGTTTTAAATCCATTCTCTATTTTTACAGAGGTCTGTTTTCAGTTAAAATTCTATGACTAATTGAACACAGATTCTGCAAAGCAAAAAACCACTCACGCTCAAGAAGTGCTGAAGGGTAATCTCAAACACACACCCTCTTTTTAGTCACTCAAGAACATGACCACAGGCTCCATCTCTCACTAACCTGCATTACCCCTAGCTTGTGATATATAAAGGGAGAATACCAGAAGAATACACAGAGATGAGAATTAAAATTATTTTGTTCACGGTTGGACATATTTACGGAGATGATAAAGAAACTGGGCTTACAACTCTACATGGATGGATGCTCTCCTTAGACAATACCCAACCAACATTTACAAATATACTACAAGAGATACCTCCAAGAGGCACAAAGAGCAACAAGGCTACAGTTCAAGCTTCCTGTGAAAACAAAAGATACCAAGTGAAAATATATGCTATATCATACCACAGAGTAGGGATCATCACCAAACCTATATACTGGCTATATACATAAGCTTAAATTCATCACACTATTCCTTAAACGTTGCAGCAAGCTTCATATTGTAGGTTAAAATTGCAAAGATAGTATATGAATTATGATGATAGGTCACAGATTGAAATTATGCTCCCTACATTACATGCCTTACTTCAGAGACAAGACTTTGCCCCAGTCTTTCTTCTTCCTGTTTTGTTAATTCTTCTTTGTACATATGATAAAATTACCATTGCAGAAATAACAGTCAATACTTTGATTAAGACCTTGTTACTAGCCACAAGAACAAGGTACAGAACAGAGGCTGTCTGTTGAAAACTCAATTATCTTTGAAAGGTCATCCTGATCAAGAGAGGCTTCTGAGGACTGACAGAAAGAAAATTTCACTCCTATCTTCATTGGGAGCGAAAAGGAAGACGCAGGTTCGCCTCATCTCATTCCTTGGAAACAATATGAAGCCAAGTCCTCCTTGAAGCCATTTCTTAACACATGAAGGGAACGGTCAGTACAGATTCATCAAAGGGAAGTCATGCTTGACCAACTTGATAACCTCTATGATGAAATGACTGGTGTGGTAGATTTGCGGAGAGCAGTGGACATTGTCTAGTTTCAGCACTCTCTCCCATAACATCATCATGAAGTAGCTGATGAGCAGACAGCAGGTAGACTGAAAACTGGCTGAACTGGTAGGCCCAGGGGGTTGTGATCAGCAGTACAGTCTAGTTGGAAGCCAGTAACTAGTGATGTACCCCAGGGGTCAATACAAAGTCCAATACTGTTCAACATCTTTATTAAGAATCTGGGTGATGGAGCAGTATACCCTCAGCATGTTTGCTGATGGCACAAAATTGGGAGGAGCACCTTTGCAGGCTTTGCTACCACCCAAAGAGATCTTGACAAGCTGGAGAAACAGGCTGACAGGAACCTATGCAGTTCTGCGAAGGGAAATGCCAAGTCCTGACCTTGCTTAAGCAGGGACTTGGACAAGATGATCTCTAGCAGTCCCTTCCGACATCAACCAATCTGTGACAAAGGTGACAAAGTAGTCTGCATGCACTTAGGTAGAAGAAATGATGCTTGATTAACAAGATAGCCTTCCATGATGAGATGACTAGATTGGTGGACTTCATCTTGACTTTGGAAAGGCACTTAACATAGTCTTCCATAACATTCTCATAGTCAAAATGATGAACTATGGGCCAGGTAAATGCACAGCATGGTGGACTGAAAAACAGATGAACTGCCAGTCTCAAAGGATTATGATGAGCAGCATGAAGTCCAGCTGGAGGCCAGTGACTAGGGATCAAATAATGTTTAACATCTTCATTAATGACCTTGATGACAGGACATGATGCAAAGTCTTGCAGTTGGCAAGGAATAGCCCCAGGCACCAGTACAGGTTGCAGGCAGACCATCAGGTAATGAGCCTGGCAGAAAATGAGCTTGGCAGAAAAGGACCTGGGGTCCTGGTAAAAACCAAGTTGAACATAAGCCAGCAATGTGCCCTTGTGGCAAAGTCATCCAAACCCTCCTGGGTCACATTAGGAAGAGCGCTGCCAGCAGGTCGAGGGAGGTGATCCTTCCCCTCTACTCAGCACTGGTGAGACCACACCTAGAGTGCTGTCACCAGCTCTGGGCTCCTGAGGTCAAGAGAGATGTGAACATACTGGACCAAGCCCAGCAAAGGGCCACAAAGATTGTTAAGAGTGGAGCATCTGACATACAAAGAGAGGGGTGAGAAAGCTGGGATAGTTTAACCTGGAGAAGAGAAGGCTCAGGGGGATCTTATCAATGTGTATAAATACCTGATGGCAGGGAGTAAACAAGACAGAACCAGACTTCTCAGTGGTGCCCAATGAAAGGGCAAGAAACAATGGACACAAACTGAAATCCAGAAATTTCCATTTAAAAAAGTAAGCAAAACCTTTATTAATGTGAGGGTGGTAAAGCACAGGAAGGAGTTACCCAGAGATATTTAAGGCCAAATGGACATGGTTGTAAACAACCTGCTCTAGTTGACTGTTTCAAGCAGGGAAGTGGGACTAGATCTTTAGAAGTCCCCTTCCAAACTCAACAATTTCATTAAATTTTCATTTCATGATACTTACCGTTTCTGTTTTTCGGCCTTTTGTTTTGCTAATAAAAGGAAGAACAGAGTCTATTTCTTACCGAAAGCTAGAAATAAGGTGACTTTTTACATTGTACTTAAAAATTTCTCTCTATATTGTGCATGTTACCGGCTATCACAACACTGATCTCTTGCCATTGTATTCCACCTACGTCATGTAGAACACAGAAGGATTTGTTGTTTTTCTTTTTTGTAAATTTTTTTCCCCTTAATCTCAGTCAAAAAATTTAATTTAGTTTCTTTTTTTTTTCCTGAATAACAACAAATGTAACATTTATGCTGTATCCAGGACATACTGTAGGCTCCAAGGAACAACTAAAAGATGTGGCTAATGAGTTTAGACTTTCTTCATACCTGAGTGTTCTGGTTTAGCCAGGACAGGGTTAAGTTTCCCCAGCAGTGGGGGGGGAAGTTCTAGCCGGGTTATTCATATACCATGCTGACGTCACGCCTGGCGCCATTAGCCCGAGAGAGTTGGTTAACATGTGTGTTATGCCATCGCTCTGTTGCCACTGCTGTATTGGTAGATATCTTGCTCTGTTCATTGTTATTACTGTTACTGTTATTGTTGTTGTTTGTTGTGTTGCTGTTGCACTGTTGTATTAAACCTCTCCTTATCTCAGCCCGGGGCTTTGTATTTCACTCCCTTTGTGGGGGAGGGGCAGCGGCCACTTGGTCTCAGACCCCAGCAGGGGCTAAACCACCACACTGAGTATACTTAATGAGACTATACAATAGCTGTGAGAGTTGAAAGGAGACAGCACAGAGAAAAAAGTCTGAGAAATGCATTAGTTTGCAGTTTATTTACAGTGACTGAATATCCCAAATGAAGAAAGAATCTGCTTTTCAGTAGAGAACCTTCGTCTGCCTTCAAGTGCTTACAGTCTAAAATGGTCAAGACAGAAAAGGTAAAACACATTGATTTTCTTTTTGTTAATTCTACCAAGTCATAGCAAGATGCATTTTGAAGCTTTCTTATACTATATTGCTTTTTACCTTTAAGTTATCTCCCCCTCACTTGCTTATCTGCCAGATGTGAAAAAAGGCCAGAGTGCCTGATGTGTTTTGTTTTTTCCCTCTAAAGAAGAGACATGATAAAGTATTAAGACATAATAAAATAACTCTAAGCAGCAAAGCACTCAAGATAGGAAAAAGAAAAATGGATGCTATTCAAGCACTCTTAACTCTTTATCTTTGGATGCCCACAAAAAGAATTAGAATTATTATCTGTGTAGCAGAGTGCCAAGCCTCCTTCCTGATGGCATGGGTCTCTTCCAAATTCCACCCCCGTTACATGGGGTAACAGAGAAAAAAAACCCCAACAAACATAGGAAGAAAAAGTTCTCTCTGGAGAGCACTGCTTCAGCATTTCTAAAATGGCTATTCTTTAGGAACCACGAATATTCACCAAACTAGAGCAGCCTAGGAATGAGTATAGATGAAACATTCAGGAAATTAAGGGATGAGTTTGAAACAAATTCTACTCTGCCAGTGCAAATGGCATTTGTTCAAAGGACTGCAGCCAAATACAGGTAGTCTGAGAGACAGAGCAAAAGCATAGTTACACCCCCATCTGAGATTCAATTTCCTACTTCTATTAGGAGATAAGATCCCCTTTCCCCTCTTCTTTTGTAACTTAGAAGATCTACTCTGTAATAGTGCTTTTCTTGATGCTTTCTTACCAAACTTACCCCAAAACTTCTGAGGGCTGGGTACAATGACAACACATGACTACAAAACCCCACCAAAGTAAACAAAATTGTCAGTGTGTGCAGTGAATTTTCCAAATGTATTTTTTAAAAAAAAGAGCTACCACAAAAAGTAAGTGGCATGTGGGAGCTACTCTCTCAATTTATTAAAATGGTGACATCTAAAACTGTTATATAAGTTACATAATGAATCTAAAAGCTTACCAGGTTTAGAGCTTATGATTATTCACAGCAACATAAGCCAAAAGAATAAAATGTACATATTTTTTAAAACTGCAGAGATTTATGTGCAAGTGCAAACATCTGTGTGAACTGACATAAACATAAGTAGGTTGCTTAAACCTGAACTGAAATTACATAACTGCAGTTCTTTAAGGTTCAAGGTTTCATGAAAAGGGTTTTTTTTACCTCTCTGATTAATCAACCAACTAGTTTTATTCTTTAATAACACAGGTACCTGATAAGGCAAATCGGGCAGGTGGGTGAAAGGGGAAGGGCATTACTGACCAGAATTTTTTTAAAAAAAGATTTGCACATATTATTGTAGGGAGGAACATGACCTGAGTAGCTGAAGGACAACAATTTCTACAGTGGAAGAAAGCTTGAGAGATCTTCCAACTCTTCTTCCTGCTCTACAAACCTCTGTAACTTCAGACAAATGTTTATCCAGTCTATTCCTAAAGAATTCCCATGATGGAGGTTCCACACACACTTTATACCACTTATGCTGATGTTTCATAACACCTGGCAGCTTAAGCAAGCTGTAAGAGCATGACCACAAGGAAATACCATCTATGCTTTCGGTAGAGTACTGATGTGAAAGGGCTTCAAAAGGCAAATGAAGACCTTGATATCACTTTTTATTCTCTTTATGTTCAATAAAGTTGGACTCTGTCAATAAGGAAAGCTAACTATTATTCCTCCTTCCTGATTTAACTTGTGTGGTTCTAAATTTTGGTTAAGAGACCAGCTGAACAAAAGAAAAGTATATTAACTATTACAGTAATGCATTTCCTCCCCATCTTCCCACAGAAAAAAACCCCACAATGTTAATGATGGGCTTTTTTTTTGAGGTTTTAGGCAATACTGCTTGGAAACAATTCTGTCGTATATATTACTGGGTTTTTTTCTTCCTTGAGAAAAATTTTCATGATAACAGGAAAGTAATAAAGAATTTCTCTGCTTCAGTTACTTTTTTCCTTGTCAAATGTCAGCTGCTAGCAGAAATACTTAGCCTGAGATAGTCAACTGAAGTCATTAAACAGTAGTCACTAATACAAATGTGACTTCAGGTGAAAAATAACAAGTTTCCCCTCTATCTATGAGGAAAAAAAAAGTAAAAAAGGCAGCAAGAAAACTTCAAATATTACAGCAAGAACACCACAGCAGCTAGGCAACAGAATGTTAAGTGACATGACCACAACTTTTGAAAAGCATGAGTAAATCAAAGGACAATTAAATTTTGACAAAATTGGAACTTATTTTACAGCATTCTAAAGATATATTGATTCAAACAGAAAGGATTAATCCTCTCCTTACTCGAGATAGATGTGCCACAGCTTTTTGAAGCATACAGATTTAGTTCTTCTAGATCAAAGCAGTGCTAAAATAGGTCTTTAATTTCAATTTCTGCCAGATTCATGTACAATGCTTTCAGACACATAAGTACAGTCATACAAAGCTTGAAAGAGAAGAGAAAAATGAAATTGCTTTACAGATTTTCTATACTAAATCAAATAAAATTTAAAGCTATATTTTAAAATAAACTGAATCCAAACCTGGAGTAGAATTGTAGCTTGGTTTTAAGCATTTTGAATGACTGTGTCAACTCTCGTCCCAGTACTTTACAAACATTTCCCTTCTATGCCTGTATTTGTTCTGATTTCAAGGACAGGTTAAGCAGTTCACCCCAAAGAATTTCAGGAGCTGAAATCAGATTGGAATTTAGGATCTATGATCAGGCATCTTTTCCTAACAATATGAAGAGAAGTCACTAATCACTGCATCATTCAGCTTTGCAAGGTATTTTCTGTCCATTCTTGAACCCTATCTTAGGGAGTTGAATGAAATAGAAGGGGGAAAGAAAACAATAGAAACAAGACATTCTTTACACAGATAAAACAGAGCCTTAGAGTAAGATCTACTCTGCAGCAGAGAAAAAGTATTTTCTAGTAAATCAACAAAAGCTAATTGCCAATAGCTTACAATTTACAACCAGTTATTTAATCTGATTTATCAGCTCTACATTGGCAGCCTAATGGATAAGGCATCCAGTTTAACTAACTAGTTATATAGTTTGAGACTTAATAAGCTATAATCTTTGTAACAGTGGAATTAATAGCAATCATTCCAAAGTATTCCTTTTTGGATTATGACTAAACATTTCTGTTTCAAGAACTGATTTAGAAAGTTGACAAATGTTAACAAACGTTGTTAAAACCTATTAAAAATAAATCAGTGTTCTTCAAATAGCTGAAGTTGTATTAAAATGCAGTATACAGAAAGGATCAAAAAACTCTGAAGTATTAAATAATAATGAAATATCTCTAAAAATATAATTAAGGAGTCAAAAAAAATGTTTAAGGAGCAACTAGCCAAAAGAGTCAAGACCAGTACTAAATCCTTCTTCCAATACAGTGTGAACAATTGTGGGAGTGTATAAGATCAAATGACAGCCCTGGTATAAAAGCCATTGCAGAGAAGCTATACAAATTCATTGCATTAGCATTTACTGTAGAAGAACATAGTAAAATTCCCACAAAAGAGGCTGTTTGGGTAAGGGAGAGAATGACAGGAGAGAAAAATCTTTCTGAAATTAAGAAACTGCAAATGAGGTTACACACTAAAAAGTTAACAGGACCAAACAGTATTCAGAAAAAAATGTTTAAAGTGAGTTTTGAGATGAAATAGCTGAGACTCTAAAAGCAGCATATAAGTCCTCATTTAAAACTTCCTCAGTACCTGAAGACAAGAGAGCAGCAAAAATGATGCCAGCCTTTAAAAGTGGTGTCACGGGACCAGTGTAACTACTGGCTTGTAAGCATAATATCTGTTGCAGGTAAGGAGAGACTATATAATGAACAGAAGAACTAGAAATACCTGGACAAATACAATGCGTATGGGGAGAGTCAGTCAGGCAACCAGAAAAAAATAAAAATCCTGCATTACAAATCTGTTGGGGGCTTTTGGAAAGTTTAACTAGCATGATGATATACATAAGCTGGTTGATGAAATCACCTCGGATCTCTCTATGGTTTTTTCAGAAGTCCCTCACCAAGAAAGACTTTCAAAGAAACTGAGCATTCATGAGATAAAAGGGAATGTCTTGGCAAATGTCAGTAACTGATTAAAAGATAGGAAATGGTATGAGAGAAATAGTCAGCCATTCCAATGGAGAAGGTCACCATTGTAATCCTGCATAGGTTTTGTGCTGTGATCTGTATGCTGTAATATTAATAAACTGGAACAGGAAAATGTATAGTGAGGTGAGAAAACTTGCAAATGATATGACATTCTTTGAGGTAAGGATGTGAATAGACAATAAGGAGCTGCAGAAAGACCTTACAGGATAGAGCAAAAGGATAATAAAATAAAAATGCCAAGCAATGCACAATAGGAAACACAGTCCTAGTTTCACAAAATATTTTAGGCTCCGATCTGACCATTTCTATTCAGGAGCAACTCTTTAGCACTGCAGCTGCGCAAAAACATTAGCTCAGTACTAGGCAAATGAAGCTACTGGCAACCAAAACTACCTGGAGGAGGTTTTTTTTGAACAGCAGACACAAAATATGTAAACAGACACCTTTGCCAAAGGATACTACCAATGCAAGAAATTTATATGTGCTCAATGGAAGACAACAAATATTTGAGAGATCCATTGACAGCTGCCATGCAAACAGATTAGGCTCAGGAAATCACTGTTTAGAGGCTGGGAAAGTATTAGGGAGAAGGGAGAAACACATGCTTGCTCTGTTATTATTCATCTTTAAGTATCTTCTCACAGCCACTCTTGAGGACAGAGTGTAAAGTTAGATGGATGAAGACAACTGCTGAGTTTTTGTTTGCTTATGCTTCCTGGCACATTACCTCCCTGCAAATGCAGACAATGCAAATTCAAGTTTCTCAGGTAACTACTTAGAACTACAGTTAACTGGCATAAGATAGATGATGAAGAATAGATAGGTCAGACTTTCTACATATGCATTTTTATGAGTATCTGCTGTATTTCTACGCACTTTTACCAGCTGTGTAATTTTCTGAATGAAAAAGAGCCAAACCCAACAAATTGTTCACTTTACAAGCATTTTCAAAGTTTCACAAAGGTATTTCAAGTGACTAATGTTTTTTATGTGAACATTCTGAATAGCAAGACAGGAAGTTCATTTCCCCGGTGGAATCTCTTCACACAGCTGTATGTACTGGTGCACAGCAATATATTTTGTAGCAATGATTTTAAACACCCATGAACCGACCATGGTGAGATCACTATACTGTCTGGCACCTGTAATTGGTTTGTTTCACAAAAATAATAATAATTTATACTTACATGGTATGTTTGTAAAGATGGGCCAGAGTGCCAGAAAGTATTTAAAAGAAAAACCTTCATCAACTTTAATGCTGTCCAAGATTTTATATCGTAGCTTTTACTTTCATACAGCAACATGTGTAAGCTCTGCCCTTCCACAGTCAGTTTAACATAACCTTTCCTTTTCAATGGCTTGGAAGAGAGAATGCTCTCTCTTATAAAAACTGATGAAAATAGTTGTTTATCTGCCATTACCTTGTACTTCTGATACAAGCCATAGAGCATGACCTTGCACAAGGAAGGGTGCAATCATATATGTAATCTTAATAAGCACATGATCCACCTTATCTAACTTTAACCATGCAAAATTAAGGCCTTTAATCTAGCTAACTGGCTATGCTTCCTTCAGAGTCCATGGAAAAATATAGATAAATGTAGGGAGTGATTCAATTCATTGCAAAATAAGTGCCTGAAGTGAAATGAATCACACTCTACAGATGCTGATTTCTCCATTGACTGGAGAACAGACAGACAGCTAATATTAGATTCTCAAATTTCAAGTAGCTAAATGTTTTCCTGTTTCACCTACCCAAGTTTCCCATGATGTTTCCATTGCCAACATGTATATTGGGATTTCTTTTTCTAATTACTCAATTGATTTAAAAGCTCATATTTGGTAATTCTGTTAAAAATCCTTTAGTCCTAATGCTATTTAGTGCTTATGCAGTTGTTTCAAGTACATTTCTACAGCTCTCTGTGTAAACTGTATATTATATTATCATCCAATGTAGTACTGTATAATAAAAGTTAGGTTTCCTGATGCTTTCCTTACCAGCTGAAGACTGGTGCATAGTCTTTGGCTGAGCTGAGGTACCTCCAGTATAACACACTATTTTGACCTGATTTGATTCTTGGACATTTCTCTTACTTTCCAAGATTTTTCTATAGCTGTATCTAATTTCTAAAAGCCTTCCCTTGTTAAAAAATGGTGAATCAAGTGATGAGAAAGGATTTTTTTCCCAAGCTGCTGACACACAGCTGCTGTTGTCTGTTCTAACAGCAATCTAATTTGGGCTATTTCTAAGTGACAAGGGAAACATACTCCTCTCTCAGATTCTCAGCATTTTGGCATCTATACTATATTAACATCATTATTTAAATCATACATTGGCCCATTCTTGGGTTTTTAAAAATATTTTTATTTTATTTTATTTTTGAATTGGAACTTTAGTATCTTTTTCCATCAGCCTCTGAAATTTGGTTCAAGGTTCTATACAAAGTTTGGCCACAGTCTTAAGGTTTGACTAGAAAATAAATTTTTTACTATCATGACTAGTTATTTTCATATGAAATATCAAAAAAGTCCTAGCCAAGTGATGTTTCTGCACTCCTAGGAGTTTCTTTTAATATTTCCTTGAGGTTGCATTACCCCTGCAGTGAGATGATCTGAAGACACCTCTAGACATTCTCTTCCTATACAGATACTACAAAATCTGGATACAATGGAACAGGAAACCTTTGCATAAGTGAGGCAGACTGGAGTGGTTTTTTCCCCCCTCTACGCTTTGTTTTAGCTACAGTTTCATTATCATAAGAGGCAAATGTTTTCTTCTAGATTTACTTCCATAGACTGCTCAGTATTTGGAGGAAAAGGAATTTGCAGGGAAGAAATAAAACAGTCAAACACTTTAAAGGAAACTGCCTCAAATTACAGATGCCACAGAGAACTGGCTGGGTACAGTGTACGTTGCTATTTTTTTATATAAATGGATTACTCATAAATAAGGTGTTCTTTCCTTACATCAGTATAACAAAGAGGTTTAAAAAAAAATCTAATTGATTCAGGCTCATGCATGCTATTTACAAGCTCGCTTAAGCATGCTGCATGAGAGGTTGCTTGGGTTTTTGTAAAGACAGCTGGTGTGAGATATTTCAACACTTCAAAAAATATTTTATATCCTCTTAAAATGTTATCGGGGAGGAAGAGATGAAAGCGTTAGTACTAATACTGTAATAGTACTTTGTTTAGCCATGTAATCATTTTAACCTACTTGAAATGAAACCTATGTAATTGTAATTAAATGGTTTCTGAAAGTTGTAACAATTTTCAGTTTGTTCTGCTATACACAAACATTTCTGCATGCTGCTGATTTTTAGTTAACATTATTTAGCTACAAAAATCTGTTGAATTAAGGGGCATTTCTGTGACATTTGCTGTAAAACAAATACTAGCAAGCACACTGAAACGTATAGAAAAAGATTTGCTCACATTTACTCTTTCTTTACCTGCAGGCTGCCTTTCTTCCAGGTCAGTGTCTGAAAGTTTATTTGCATTAGAAAAAACATCCAATGCTGACAACAGCAGTCAACAACAGATATTGTTAAGGTGGTGCTAGACTTCGAACAAAGTCTAGTTAGAACTGCTCTGGAAAGTTAAAGGAATTCTGAAGCCAACTTATTAATTATCAAATTAGGATTTTACTCCACAGAACTGAAGTCCTCAAGCATGAAAGAAAAGCAAGGAATTTCCTATAGCTAAGGTTTGAGAAGTATGTTTTGCTTCAAAGCCAATACTAAATGCTTTAACATATATATGCTTCCTTGCAAATTGATATGCCAATAGCTGATACAGAAACCAAGGGTATGGCCAGCAATCCAAGTCTAAACTCCACTCAGTCACAAGGGTTGTATCGTAAATCCCCTCAGAAGAACAGTTCTCAAAGCTGGCATTCTAACACTTCGGCAACATAGCCGGATATCAAATCTTGTCTCCTTCTGTGACTGAAATAGTTTCAGTTGCTTAACATTATCCCACCCACTGAATGGCATTTACCACTCCTACGGGGAAGCAACACTGATTTTTTTTTTTGGTGGTTGTTTTTAGTTTCTTAAATGAGCTTCTTGCCTTGAGTCCTGCCAAACTCACATACCACTTGGATTAGAATGCACACATACAGATGGTAGTCAAAGACGACTTCTAGCCACTACTCAGAGCATGACAGTGTGGTTTCAAAGTGACGTACCATGGTCAAGAAATCTACTGCGCAGCCAACCAATGTAAAATTCAAATTCTACCCTTTCATTAAAAAACAGGGAAAAAGAAGACCAAGAGGCAAATTAAAATTTCCTTCAGAAGGGTGAAGGCAGGAAGGATGATATAATCTGTATATAAGACAATACTGTGTTAAAAAAATGAAGTGTGCATGAAAATCTTTTCAAGAAGGGGAAGGCTTTGCCTTGACTTGAGTCAGTGTGAAAGACTAAAAGTGACTGAGCCAAGAATATGTGTCAACTCAGTGTTCACTCCTTTGTCCTCAAACTGGATCAGTGTGGCCTTGAAAAGAAAACAAGTTTAAGACTTGGGGAATAAAGAAAAAATGAAGCCACAGTACATACTCCACTCGTGAATTCCTGATTACAGTGGATGGGCTGATTGGTTAAAGGGCATAGCTGAAACTACAGACGTGCAACTTCACATTTGACTTCAACTATATAGCTAAACAAGTGTCTGGCCCTTCAAAAAGCTGCAGTCTGTGAAACAGGCATATGAAAGGAAACAATCTTCTCTCCACTAATGATTTCCATTGCACTTTATGTGCATTTCTGCACAAGAAGGGGAAAAATAACTGAAAATTTTGGCAAGTGGGGAGAGAAATATTATAAACTGTGCTACAAAAGAAGCAAAAAGCCCCACACCACAGAGGAACTACTGCCAAATGCTGGGTTGTTAGCTCATGCCATTAATTTGTCTCACCAACCTTTAGTCAGCTTGTTACTGTTGTCACACTATCAAAAAGATAGATCTTACAACATTCACGTGCCCCTGCAGAGAAAACACCGGTCTGAGACTTGGGAACTAGGATTCACTCACTGTTCAGCTCCTGGCCTCCTTCTGGCTTGGGCAAGATATTTCAGCAGTACTGCAGATTCCATCATTTTACAGCTCACAGATCAGAAAAGTGCCTTCAGTGGTATGAATGATGAATACTACATCAAAGTCACCATTTTTACTTTAACATACTAATATTTCTGAAACAAATCACACAAAAAATTGTGTGATAACTGTCACTGCCTAAATGACTACTACATCATAGAAAAAAGTATTTCTTCATTAGAAAATGAGGATATTGATTAGCAGCTGGCTTATGAGCCTCAAATCTCAAGCTGCTTTTTATTCTTTTGTGTCATTTCCAGAACCCATGTAGCATATAATGTCTGAAAGCCAGGAAAAGAAAAAAAAAGAAACTTAGGTGCAAAACCATGAGGACTTTGTACTATAGCTTTTAACTAGCAATGGATGCTCTGCATTTATACAAGTATTCCCGTTGCACTGAATAGCAGAGCAGCGTTTTTCTTGAAAGACATGTCTGATCCTTATAGGAAGCTGACCATTGCAGACTCTGAAACGTGTTTTCAAAATTTACCAGAGTGTCATCACTATATGGTAGCTAATGACACTTGACATTTGAAACATGATTAATCTGAGGCACAAAGAACAAGGAGGTTTTCTAGGATAAGAGAACAATATAGCAATTAATGAAACATTGCTGAAATTCTGAACTGGACACTAAAGTTCACTCAGATAACTGAAAATGCTATCCACGTATAATGCAAATCTTTTAGCATTTTAGCCAGACTATATGATGAGGAAGGGAAAAACGTCCCACCAACTCACCACTTCATTACCACAATGATTCATACAGCATTTTTTTTTAAGTAACTATGAACTAACTTACCATATTCCAAGGATTACAGCAAGCTCTTCTGCACACAAATCAGGTACCTGGTACTGATCAGCATCTGCTAATTTGATCTCATTAAGCACTGTATCATCATTCAAATCACAATTCTGTTGGAGGAGAAAAAAAATATTTTAAAATAGATAAGAAACTGTTGCAGGGAAATTTAAGCCTTCAAAATATGAAAAAAGATAGACTTGTTTGAAAAAGGATAATACTAACATTAGAAAACATAATGGACAGTAATTTACCATGATTATGATAGAATAACGGACAAAGCCAGTAGAAGGAAATATCTTCCAAACCACTTTTGCTACAATTATATTGGTTGTCATGCAACAGGAACAGCATTCAGAGCAACTTCAAGATGTGCTGGGTTTGTATGGCGGGGTTTTTGGTAGCAGGGAAGGGGGCTACAGTGGTGGCCTCCTGTGAGAAGCTTCTCAAAAGCTTCCCCGTCTCCAAGTCAGACCCACCTCTGGCCAAGGCCGAGCCAATTAGCGACAGCAGCCGCGCCTCTGTGATAATGTGTTTAAGAAGGGAAAGCTGAGAGGGGCTGGGGGCTTTGAGGATGAGTTACAAGAAGGACACCTATGCGAACACCAAGGTCAGTGGAAGGAAGGTGGAGGAAGGGGTGAGCTGTGCTGGAGAAGAGAGCCCCCCTGCGTCCCTTGGAGATGGCAGGGCCACTCCACTGCCACCACGGAGGTTACCAGAGGAGCTGAGTAGCCTGTGGAGGACCCCCAGGACTCTGTGGGAAGAAGCAGCCCCCGCTGTTGTAGTTTGGCACTGTGAGGACTGTAACACGTGAAGGTGACCCACGCCAGAGCACCTTGAGAAGAATGCATCCCATGGGGATGACTCATGATGGGGAAGTGTGTGGAGGACTGTGTCCTGTGAGAGGGATGCCACACGGAGCAGCGGGAAGAATGCAGAAGAGTGCTTTCCCCCATTTGCAGGAAGCAGCGGTGGACTGACTGCACCCCACATTCCCTGCCCCTGTGCTGGTGGGAGAGGAGGTGGAGATGTCAGGAACAAAACTAAGCCCGGGAAGAAGGGAGGGGTGGGGAGAGGTGTTTTTAAGATAGGGTAATGCTTCTCACTGTCCCATTCTGTCTGTTAAGTGTTGTTATCCTTAGTGTTCTGAATTAGAGTGATGTCCTTTTTTCTTTCCCTAATGAGCCTGTCATTTGCCTGTGACCATAAAGGGTGAGCCATCCCTCCCTGCCCTCATCTCGATTCCTGAGCCTTCTGATTTATTTTCTCCTTTCCAGCACCGGGAGGGAAGTGGTGAGTGAATGGCTGCGTGGTGCTCAGTTGACCTCTGGGCTCAAACCATGCCACAAGGTTACCAGAATATTGATTTTCTACTTAAATAAGGGCTGAAGGGGATTTTTGCTTTTCAAATTTTTGCTTATAGTATTATCAACAATTTCCTCCTATTTTTTATATACACATATATATATGTATGCAGACAACCTGAAAGAGATTAATGTTAAATGCTTTCCTAACATGCAGGTTCTCAGGTTAGTGACCATGGACCTCTAGGAATGTATGGATTTCTTTTTGAGTATAAGCAAAGTGCAGCTAAGTAAAGCACACCTTCTGCCAGTACAGTTAAATTCCTTACACAGGGAAATGGTCCTCCTCATCTTTGTTTTTGATTTTTTTAAAGGATTTTGCAACTTGAAGAAACATGCATTGAAAAAAACCCACTGAGCCAGCACCTCCAGATACTTTGTCCTGGTAAAGACAAGAAGGGGTATTCTGAAAAGGTTTGCTCCTGGACAAGTACTTTTGACTTCCCATCAGATTTCCTCTGGAACAAGTTGTTTAAGGAGTATTCAGTTTAACTTTTACAAACCAAGTACACTACCTGAAGTTCATTGTCTGTCATTTAACTTAAAGAAGAGAGTAATATAATCTGTGGCCGAAAAGTGTAAATTACTATGTTCATAGAATTTATGTGTGTTTGGAAACAACAAAAGATTCCTTTGGCTGAAAGCAAGAAGGAGGTAACTTGAAAAATACCCCCCAAAAAAACCAAAAAAGCCAGTCTTTAAACCAATTATTGTACTACTGGTTTTTAGCTACCAGTAGTAGTTTTTATAACCTATTAAAAACAGAAAATGGATTTATATTAACAGTTTTTCGAACCTCCTATTAATTTCCCTTCAATGTCCTAGTAGTAACTGTTTCCAATGAATATCTTCCATTAGCAAGGTCAAAATGAGGGTCCACAGAAGAACAAAAAGCAAACAAGAATGCATTCATCACCAGTATTTTACTACCATATAAATGAAACTAAACAGTGATTTGATAGAGAATGTGAAGAAAATAAGTTTATTTTAAGGGGATAATGAAGATATTCCCACTCTTAAAGGCATATTTAATACCGTGATTTTCTTCTCTTACTACATCAGCATATATAAGGATTATCTACCACTTCCAGCTGAAAATTATTTTAGAAAGAGCACTATGCTAGTATAATGATACCAATTCATTAGATGTATCATAAATTACAATTCAATTTATGAGGTGATTAATTAAATTTTTTCAGCTCTGGCCTATATAATCTTTAAAATTTAGCCTGTATAAACAGCACTAATTGCTTTAACTTCACTATGAATATTGATGAGCTGAACTGTACCGCAATGGTATGCCAGAGTTTTAAAGCATGATTTCCATTCCTAGATTTAAAAAAAAAAATCCTCTTTTTCCCAAAACATAAAACAGCTCTGAATTTTTAAAAACTAATCAAACTATTTTAACATACCATTTCCTATCAAGACTCCTTATGCATCACCTTAAACCTGGATTTTCCTTTCACAGAAACTGACCTGTGAGCAGAGCTTTGAATTTACAACCTCAAATATTTATTTTGAAATACAAATAAGTTTTCCTTCTAGTGACACCTGAGATAACATAATTGCTCAGCACCAGAGGGAAGCAGGAAGTGCTTGACCAGAAATCAGACCACCTACCAGTCCAACAACTGGTCACATTGCTATCTTGGTTGTATTTTTAATTGAATTAAATCACTTATCACTTAATTGCAAAATAACTTGTTCACTCATGTTATTGAACAATAATAGGGGGAGAACTTTAAGAGCATAGAATTAAGCACTCCAAAACAGGAGCTGAAAATTAGGTGTGACCAGTCTCAACTTGGCCTTTACACATACTGGCAGAGTTTATAGTTCTCTTAGGAAATTTTCCACCCATCCAGGACAATTCCTGTCTTTAGAGAAATAGAGTGTTTTCTTTTATCTGCAAATGTAAAATGAGAACACTGGAGAGGGGAAGAAAATTTCCCTATAGTAATTTTGCAGCATGGTAAAAGGCCTTTCAGCTTTCTATATGCACGTGTTAATTCTGTGGAGATTCTCAGCACCTCTCAAGACTTAACTTCTATGCATTTGCCATGAACAATCTTTTAAAAGTATACAAGTTACATCAATCATCTGCCCTAAACTTAGACAGAGATGCAATGACGATGTCTGTATTTTTTGGCAGATGGAAAATAGCATTAACTTCAATTTTAGCTAAACGAACTTTGAGATACACTCAAGGCTGACAAATTTGAGACCAGACTGGCAAAAGAAACACTAGGACTCACTGTTACAGTTAAAATTGAAAAATTACATTAATAAGTTATATTTTGATACTACATTATTAATAAAAACATGCTAGAGAAAGGGGAAAAAAACCCAAAACCTTTAATTGGTAATTCAATGCATGCATGAATTGGAGAGTCTACTTAGTCAAAACCGACAGAACATTCGCAAACAGTGTTAATAAAACATCTGAACTTCAAATACCTCATGTTTTCCTCAAAGCAGTTCATGGTTCTACTAATATTATTTTCAAGAATTTCTGATACACACAAAATGCAGAAGGTTCCAATTTTTTAATTTTTTTTTTTTTTTTTCCCTGAAGTAGACTGTGGGAACAGAAGGCCTAACTTTCCTTAATAGACAGCCCAAGTAACTTATGACAGAATTATATGACTCAGTTGCACAAAATTCAACTCCCGCCCTGTAGCCAAAACCTCTCAAGTCCTTTCTAGCACCACATTTTTACTTTTCAGAAAGAGTAGATACCCGAAATTTTCTTTCTCTTACTCTCTGTTAAACTTGCTTCAGCGGCTTTGGGTCTGTTCACTGAAAGGACATGTGAATATAGTATTTTATTAGCAAGAATAATATATTTTATTCCAGGTTATACCTACAGACTAAAACAGTGTCACCATTTTTATTGAAACAATGTCATTTTATTCCAAACTAAAGTCCTTATCAGATACAGACTACAAGGACAAATTCTTCAGAAAGCTGTGAATAACTGGAAAAAATAGTCATACAATACCCCAGTTAGGGACTCTCTGAGAACAATGCATCCTATAAGTTAGTTCTAGGTAAAGTTGTACTTAAAGCCTACAACTAAGTCTGACACTCACCCAAGTGGCCTCCCCCGAGCTCTTACTATCCTTAAATGGGTTATTACACACAGTTCTATCATAAGCACAAGTTGTGACATATATGCAGTCCATCTCTTTTCATCAAATCGAATAAAACACTAAGGACACGGTAATGGACAAACAAAAAAAGCTAGGATAGTCCCCCAAGATATTTGTGCGTTCAATTTAGAAATAGAGAATTACTGTCAAATTCTTTTGCTTAAGATCCCTGCTTGACCTGAAGTCTATCAAGGCATAACCTTTTTTTTATAAAGGCTCTTCAACCTAAAGAATAAATCTTGGACCATAATGCCTCAATTTATCTCTGGCTTCTTTAGCAAGCTCAAGTAACTTTAAATCCTGACCGGAACTTCTCCTCATGAAGGAAAAATGCCATCCCAAAACAATTCAGTGGTTGTTGAGCAATTTATAATTGAAGTCATCATGCATACCCTTAAGACTAGCAAGGCCAAGTCACATAATTCATGCCAGTAGGAATACCTAGACCAATTTCCTACCTTCACACTGTTACTAAACATGTCTGTCAGTCCTTACAAATCTGTGCATTTCTGTGATGCCTTGCAGGCTATTTTGAAAATCTGTCTCACCCGTCTTCTTAACTCCATCATTCTTAGGCACTATAAATTAATACATAAACTGTAGAAGATCACATTCGCAAACATGCTTTTAGTGGAGTAGCCACATCTGTCTTGAAGACAGTTGCATATTGTTTTACCCCATGTCCTTTAATATTAGGCAAACGACTGCCCCACATTTTTTCTAAAAACTTTCAGAAATTGTAAGTTTCTCCTAGGCATCACACACTTTTCCCTTGCAGACAACCAAGAAAAGCTTCAGAACATTTTCATATTAAGAAATTAAAACCATTCTTCTCATATACATACCATTGTTAAGTTTTCTAGAGGTGTTGGAGCTGGACTTAGTTCACTGTGAGGAATGAGAAATTCATCTGTTCTTTGGACATCCAAAATAAGCTGTGCAACATATTTTTCCTGAAATCGTGTTCTCTTCCCCAAAGCACCTACAGAAAATTAATATAAGATTATATTAAAGAACACTAAAAACCAGTAATCCATCATGTACTAGAAAGTTGCTCACAAAACAGAAAAATAAAGAGAAACACATTGAGAATTAACCTACAAAATTTAGCACTGGTTTAACTCTGCTCAATCTGTTTGCAGTGAACTACATGTGTCCTCACTGCTAGCTGTGACATACAAAGTAACACATACTACAAACATACAAGCACAGCTAGATAGGTCTTGCAAAGCCACTTTTAGGTAAATTCCTCATAACTCACCATATTATCACTTGAAAACTCAGTCATCAAATTTTATTAGTTCCCTACTTATTTCTTAGCAATAAATCACAAACAGTTGTTCAAGTTGTCTGCTAAAAGTTAATCACATAATGGAGACATTTAGGCAAATAAAAACCCCATACTATCTTACAGGCCATCATTTAAAATATTTCACGTCTTCGTTTGAAGACTTAGGTCTATGAAGAGTGATTACAGACATGACATTACCATAACACAGCACATAAAATACTGTAAAAATAACACGGCAGAGAGTGAAACAGCAAACCAATGAAGGCTGTCTACTGAACTAATCAATATTCAGAATGTACAATATGAAATTCCTCTCACTGTGGTTTCTTCAGTTCTTTATTTGACTCTCATACAACTTTTACTAGTTTTTAGGGTGGCAATTAACATTTATACCAAATTGAAAAGAAAAACATGTCTGTTCTTCCTCTGTTAGCAACCTGTATTAGCATGATACAATGCTCAGATACTGTGAACTGTGAAAATCAAGTAACAGAAACAGAGGACTGAATGCTGATACACTTGCTTTTGCAGAACTAATTAAGATCAAGTTCTTAATTTCATTATCATTTTGAAAATTTTGCAGGACATAAAAAAAATCTTTGAGGTAAAGATGATTGACTGCTTGTGTAACAAAGGCCTGAGGATGAGGCCACTGTCAGTAAGAATCACCCAGCACACGCAGTGAAATAGCTGTCACCCTCTTTTCTTCCTGGAGGTGGAAAGAGAGCAGTAGGGAAACCAGATATTAAACTGATTTCTCCTTCTCCGCCAATTATCCCTTTTAATGGAAAAGCCCTGTGTTAAAAGTTTATGAAGAAATGCAAAAGGTTCTAAAAATATCACCTTAAAATCACAAGGCAAACTGCAGAGAAAAGAGACACACACACAGAGAAACACTGGATAACAATTCATACTACTTTTACACAGTAGCACTCAATTCTCAATTTTAACAATACCTGAAAATCATATGCTGTAATTCACTTCCTATTATGTCTTACCACTTAAACAGCTGGATAAAACACTTGCAAAGCTATTCTGGTTACTGATAAATTTACTTGCTACCACCCAGAAACTGTGATTTGTTTATGTTGAGATGCACACCCTTCCCACCCCATTGTTTTAAGCAAAGAATTCCTTGCTATTACAGGGACAAAACCTAGTCATTTTTATCTGGAAATATATATCACATGTGTTTACGCTGGGGAAAAATTTGCTTGCTTTATACCACCATAAATTCTCACAGAAAAGAGGAATCTACACAGACACTTTACTTTCTGTTCCGTATTAAAAGTTCCCAGGGATGCATTACTGGGCATGAAAACAATAAGCAGACAATAAGCAGATCTCAGTTCAGCATTATTAATCCTTCAGATCTGCTGATCTTAAATTTATTTTGGATTATGAACCTTCATCTTAGTATATTTACATGCAAGAACCACAGTCTTCTCTTTTACTGGAAATTGTTTTGTGGAGTTACTGATGGTTGTGACTCATTGTGAGGGACATAAGAATGCTTTTTAATAACTGATGAATACAGCACAGACCTGGATTAAAGTGACTTAAAAAAGTATACAAGCCAAAACAAGTATGATTTATTCAAACATTTCTAAAATAACTTTGGAAAATATTGGTTCTAAATTCTCTCTTTAAGAACAGCATAAATTTCCATGCCATAATAAAATGTTCAACTAGTAAGGATACAGCCATTAAAGAATAAAAACCTCTTAAAATACCTTCCTAAAAAGGAAATTCCTTCCAAAAGCCTTAAAAATGTCTTTGCTAGAGGTTGAATTTTTACATTAAAGCAAAGTCTTTTTTGATGATGTAACATTCCTTCTGTTTAGCCAAAACATGCATGTCAAATGAATTTGTCTAGAATGCCAACAATTCCCACATGTTCACTTCAGTTCATTTGCCTTCAGGTTAGACATCCTTCATAACTATTTTAATAGATTTATGGAGATAAACCACAGAACTTTAGGAGTTTCACAACATTTCTCCAAGAGACTATATCACCACAATCTCTCTCTGGGACTAGCATAACCTCTTGGTAAAGTAATCAAAAATACACATCATTCCACTGCATCCAAACTTTTTTTTTCCCCCCTCCAAACAAGAGGGTTTTTTCTACATTAGATTTAAGGAAATTATTAATCTAAAATCTAAATATTTCCTTTAAAGGGAAAAAAGCCTAACATACAGCTGTAAGTTGAGGAATATCAGTGAATAGCCACCTGCCACTTTGATTTTACTTGTTCTTAGTTAATTAAATTTTTATAGCTTGAGTATCATCACAGGCACTGATATTTTTAATAAAAACACAAGAAAAATTTAGGTTAATTGTAAACAAAACCACCTTAAAATATCAAGTTTGCAGTACATGCCACACATGGAACACATCACAAACACAGTACATGTTGCACATAGGAAAAAAGGGTAAGATCAGTTGAAATGCATGGAATTCTTTAAAGCAAGTAATGTAGGAAATTCCTCCTATGTTTTAAGCAGATACCATTGAATATAATCAATTCACAGTTTTGCAAAAACATTACGCCACAAGATTTTCATTACAGATATTTTTAACGTAAACCTTTAAAACCTTTGAAAAAATGAGCATGGAGTTCCACTGAAGTTGTCTGTGTTCAGTTTTGGGTTTTTTTAAACACAAATTATTAAACTGACTTGGGATAAGCAGGGGTAGCTGCAGCTCCAATCTAAATATAAAGAGACAGCCTTGAGACATACAGAGGTGTAATAGGTAAGGAGGCTGCAAGTTTCAGTTCTTTAGTCCTTTCCACTAATAACTCTATAGAAAAAAACTATATAAGGGTTTTTGCATTTCTACTCAGGACCAAGCAAAAGTTCTCACACAGAAGAATGTGCATTTTATGTCATGTTGATTACCTCGCAAGACCAGCTAGACCAAACAGTCCCATATTTATATATGTAATTTTAAATTAAGTTACAAGTGCAGCAATCTGATCTGCCTGACTCCAAAGTATAGGTTTTGAAAGGATAATTATCAAGTCTCCACAGTGATTGAATCCTTGATATTTCTGTTCTTCAGAAATTTGACTTTTCTACTTATTTCCTGTGATAACAGTCCTGGAAGTGACTTCTAAACGCTATTTACATAGAGTAGGTCGATGGTGGAAAAACTGCATCAAAGCATCACGTAGACTTCTGTATAAGTGTCTCCAAATAAAAAAAAAAAAACAATCATCATGAAACCAGCTAGTTTTAGGAGTCCCATAACAAAGACAACTGGACCTAAAATTTGATATGAAACACAAGAAGGATGGATCGCAATACTACAGCTGCTCAGAAACCCATATTAGGGATGATATTGTAACCAGATGGTGTATTTCTCTTCCCTTTTCCAGCAATGCTGATTCTTAGAAGACAAATAAGTCCTACCAGTTAACAGTCGAGATTTTTCAAAATATAGTTCTTTTTTACTTGGATACATAAAAAACCCCAGCAAATCATAGGTTAGTTTGGTCCAACCAACCATCGTCATAGACTGTACAAGCAAAACTTACCTGTCAGATTAACCTGCAGTTTCGTTATGTCTTTAGCTGTATTGAAACACTGTTTAGCTTTTCTATACTCATAGTAATGCAAAAATGTATAGGCACACTCAAGATGGAACTGAACTGCTAAATGCCAGCTTTCACCACCTGCGAACAAAGTTTCTGCTTCTGTCACTGCAAATTAAGAAAAAGAAAAGCTATCAGGATGCAGTCCAGGAGAATGATATTTTAAAAATACATTTAAAACACCAGGAGAGAAAGTTTGTTATACTTAAAGCAGAACTGTTGTTCTTTACACCTCCACACATTTAAAAATCCACTGTCAGTGTATGAAAGATATGCACTATTTAAAGTATTTTTCAAGTTTTATACCTAAAGATTACTACCAAAAACCCAAAAGTTTAATCTTCTCTTATACAGCAAAACTGAACTGGGATATATTCCTCTTGCAGGAAATAAACAACTCTGTCTTGAACCTACTAAAGAACGTAGGAACTCGGAATACAGAATATTGAGGTAATATCCTCCTTAAGTAGCAGGCTTCAAATGAGAAAGTTTCATCTTGAACACTGAATGGGGACTTGGGGCTCTTCAGGGTTTGGTTGTTCGTTTTTTTTGTGAATGGGTTTTTTCTTTGTTTTGGGTTTGTTTGGGTTGTTTTTTTATAATTACTGATTTACTGAGTGATTAATGATCATGTTCTCCATCTGAACAAGTACCTTCATAAATAAACCCAAAATCTTTAGGGACGAAGACTTGATAATTTTTCATCCGGCATAGAAGCATTTGTATTTCTTATATTTAAATTCTACCTATCAAAATATGGTAAATGACAAAAGAATATTCTTGCATACTAAAATACAGACAAATAAATTGAAAACAATTCATGTGAATTATTCTTAAATGGAAGTGTTTTTTTGCTTTGGGCTTTATTTATTAATTTTGCCAGAAAATAGTTATATAATAGAATTCTTTCAAAGCTCACAGCATCACAGTACCTAAAAAGACTGGTACCCAAGAGTAACATAGATGCCGTGTTACTTAATAAATGCTTAATTTTTCAAACATGCTTTATTAAGATTAGTAAAAAGTCTTACTATATGAAAAACTAATATTATCAAGGATTTTTTAAACATTTTTCTATGAGTCTTGAATTTAGAGATTGGCAGTCAACTCCAGCCCAAACAGATTTTGTTTAAACCTCCTAGGCTTTTTTCTTTTCAGTAACTGTCAATCCTCAAAATATTTCAGTTAATATAGAAAGCTGCTAAGCCTGAACATATTTTCACACAACTAGAGAAGAAACAAGTATCAACATTCTTTTTTAATTCAGAAAATAGGAATTTGCATGGATAAAGCCTCCTAGTAACTTAAGTTTTTCAAAGTCTGAATTTAGAGATTTTGTTTAATGAAAGCAAATTGGTAATTTAAAAATATTACTCCAATGGTTTTCAACTAAAGTGGGATAGAGAATGTAGCAGGTTACAACTTAATCCTTAAAAAAACCCTTAAATAAACTACAACTATTTAAAAACAAAGTCTGTGCAAATTAATCATTGCTTTTAACACAAAGACTATTCAAAAACATTAATTGAAGATTGAGAAAGCTGAATGTTAACCTCATATTTAAGTAATGTATACTCTTCATTGAGAAACCATCTGAAGTTTTAATGCTTTTGTCCATATTTATCATTAAACACACTCTGTTTTTAAAAAGAATAATGCCCACAGGACCATAAAACATCTGCCTAACAAAACTTTTTTTTTTTTTTTTTTACTCTTTTTACAAAAAACAATTTCAGTAAATGATTTGGGACATCTGCCATCTTTAGCTGTTTTTCACACTCTATACATATACAATGCCACTCTGATGGTTTCCCAAAGGAGAAAAATCATATTTACATAAGGAAAAAATAAAATGGGGTTTTCTGTGAGGTATTACTAAAAGTGCTGAAAATTTTACTGAGGGTTTTATACAAATGCAAACAGATTTGCATTGCCTCTTTAGCATAGTTTGAGCCACTAAATCCTGAGGGGCCACTGTCAGTGCAACAAAGCTTACAAGATCCCAAGTGTGCAGGTACACATAGGAAAACTGCACAAAAATGCAACTTTTCAACAGAATGATTTTGATTTAATTACAAAGAAAAAAAACAAGTTATAGTCTGTAATCATACATTACTTCTTGATTTTTTCATAGCTAACAAGTTTCAATGATTTGAATATAAAATTACTTGTGCTAAAACCACATATACTGCTATAAAGAACTGAAGTGATACATCAAGGAACAGTCTTACTGCTCCCTAAGTATCATTTACTTACAGTGCTAATCCAGAAAACTTGGTAAGTTTAGGCATTTGAGACTTCAAGGACCTTTGTGGAAAGCTGAAGCTTTCATTACTAGTATTGATGTAGCACCGATGTCTCAAACGTAAGACATCCCTCTGGCATCCCATACTGTGTTTGGCACAAGGCCAAACTAATGGTAAAGTGCGCTAAGCCCTGTTGGCTTTGCACAACAGCTGCTTCAGAACAGCAGGGAATCACTGCAGATGTCTTCTATTCAGGTGATGATGTTGATCCTACACTTGAGAACAATGTATTTTAAATAGAAAAGATAATTTATTCTGAATTTGAAGGTCTTTTTCTCTAGTAATTAAGACAAAGTTTTCTAGTCAAGTTTACACAGAACAAGCAAGTGGGTTTTTCAAAGACTATTTAAAAGGTTAAGTATTTGTTTTATGGCATATGAAGGTACTTGTTTGAAATACCAGATGGCTTTAATTAGAAAGTAAATAAACCATTAGAGGCAGCAGGCAACAAAACCTGCCTGGAAAAACTCACTACAGATTCAAGCGTACTTTACATCATCTTCTCTGAAAACCATATCCAGGAGTCTCAAAACAGGTCACCGAAAACAGACAGCTTATTGTACTCTGTGTGTATGCAGCAGCATCCTCTACACAGATAAGGGCTGCACAAACTATTGTACCTCTACCCAGTATGATCTAGTCAGTGAATTTTAATTAATTTTATGACCACTTCTCTTTCAGTTTTGTTCCCAGTTTTTAGATATTTCCAAGAAGAAACAGTAACAGTCACATAAACCTGCTACAGATTTCTCCTACAGATTTTATCTACTTAACAGAACCCCAAAGTGTTTTCATGTGCTTTGCAGTATTCAAAGTTAACATAAGAAAACTATTCTGTCAAACAAGAATTGCAGTACTCAAAACTGCAAAACCACTAGCATCTAAATATCTTTGATGCTGGCCATCTATGGGACACATACTTAGAACAACAAAAAAAATTACCTAGAAATGAGCAGAAGACCATTTACAGTTTCTAAGATTTAAAAAAAATAAATTACAAACGTATCTCCTTAGCCTTCCTTATCTGAATGAAGCACACCAGTACCACTTATTTCATAATATAAAATGTATAGAAATTTTTAGGTAAATATTTAGAAAGTATACAATCTAGAAGTACTGTACAACCTAACACACAAATATTCAAGCCTTACTACATTAAAACTAAGCAACAACAATTTTAACTCAAAAAGCTTACCCTTGACAATCAAACTAAGCAAAATAACCCTCTCTGAAACAGTTACCCAGCACAAAAACTCTGCTTTTAAAGTGGCTATGAGAAGTAGGTGGGAAATTAGCTTTTACAATATACCTTGGAAGTCACATTTTAAGGAATTTTTATTTTCAATGCAAGCATTTAAACAGGCTAAAATTGTAAGATTAACCCTGCTACACTGACAACACCAATTTTTGAAGTAAAACTCAATTTGCTATGATTTAATTTGGAAATTAAAAATTCAATTTAGATTTAATTCTTTGCACCTGTTAAAGTCCAAACCCCATACCCAGTCCTTAGCCTATAAATTAACATGCCAAAAAATTTATCATGTGCTTAAATTACACCTGTCAATTCCTTTCTAATATGTGTATCAAATCAGCAACATTTCCAATTTTCCAAGAACTAGAAATTTTAAAGTTACAGCCTAAAGAATAAGTAGAATTTAATCTTAAGATTCCCATATCTGTGCAAGATAACTCTAGTTAGTTCAAAATTCTCTAATAAAGTATACAAAAATCTTAGTTTTCATCAACTGCTACTAAACCCTTGCACTCCAGTCCTTTTAGCACCCAGTACAAGCATTAAGTCAGCTGCTTCTTCACTGCAGAGGACCCAATAAAATCCTCTGCTCAATTTTATTACCATAGTAACATCTTTGTTACCTATTTGGAAGTTCTTCAAAGACCAAAATCCACTTCATATTTTATATGTAATTTGCATGGCCTGAATCTACATATGGTTCAGATCAAAAAAGGTCCATTAAGGTGTGGAAGGAGAGGGGAGACCTGAAACTTTGTCATTAAAGATTGCCTTCTTTGTCAAAATAAAACACACATGACAACTCATCTCTGAATGTAACAGAAAATTTCTTAAATGTAATTGGTTGGAAATTTTGGGTTTGTGAAATTAAATGAAGAACCTTTAGCTCACTGGTAAGGGGAAAATGTACATAAAAGCTTACTTTCTTTTTTACAGCTTTACCAGTTGCTGTAGCGAATTTTATTAACAGTCCATATAAGAGTTTGTTCCTCTTAGAAAAAAAACTCAAGTGATATTAATTACATTTGACATTTTAACTTTCTACATTATGCTTTTGTAAACATCAATATAGATAATACATAATTTAGTTTTAATGCTGTCTATTTTCTCTACACATAATGCAGAGAAGTAACAAATCTCAAAAGTTAGGTGGGGATAAGGACAACAGGAAAAAAGAAGTTTATCGCCCCCATGAAGATACAGAAGAACAAGGACATTGCCTTTTCAAACCCAAATGACCTTAGTTAAATAAGGAATGAAAACTGTACAGAATGGCTTCAAGTGAACTTGTGATAGGTTAACAGTGCTAAGCACAGGGGAAGAAAAACTTTGTCTACAATGATATATTCCCATTTTCATCTTAAAAGCCAGAAAATAGCATATGCCATACAAGTCCATTTCAATTTAAGTGAATTCTGTTCCCTCTCTACTCTCTGTAGTTATAGAACCGTCTGATAAGCATCATGTTGTAAGAGTTGTGCTAACAAATTCCCATCCCTCATGATAACTAACAACTGATGCTTTAGGCCAATAAACCAAGTAATTCGAAACATACCTTGTTTTATACAGGTCTGGGCAAGACTAAATAGCTCAGGTGATCTCTCCTCTAACAACTGCTGGTGAATATTCACACATCTTAGAGTCCACCAAGATAATGTCTGAAAGAAAATATGGACATTTCAAGTTAATAACAAGTATAGATCCTTTAAAAAAAAAAAAAAAAAAGATAAGTGGCTTTAAAATATAGATTTCCTAATCTATTTGATTCTAATCGCTAAAAAATATAAAACCACCCAAAATAGCTGTTTTTGTATAAAAGTGAGCACTAACCTAGCATAAAGATGAACATATTCAAGCAGCTGTACAGTGCTTTAAGAGCTTCATGGCCTTTTCCTCTTAATTTCTCTAGCTGCTCTCTGAACCCTGCAAATCTTTGCAACCACAATCTGGTAAGAAACTCTGTGAACAGAAGATAAAAGAAATACTTGTGTGTGCTTATTTTGGAGCAGTCACTTGCTACTTTGATTTCATACCTCCTAATTCTTGTAACAGAAAAACACACACAAAAAAAAAAAAGGTGTTTCCTACTTAACTTCTTTCATGTCACATTCACGATTTTAATAGACAGCCATGATCTCACACTTCAGTAATCCTTCCAGCCTGAAGAGGATCTTAGACTATTTAGTTACTTTTTGTATGGAAGCCATTCAGTATTTCTGATTACCCAATGTTGTCCTTCTATGCATTTTTCCCTGTTCTGTTTAATCTTTTTTTAATTCTTCAGGTGGGGGTAGAAAGGAGACCAAGAGATGTGGAAGAGGACCAGAACTGCTCATGAGAACACCTTACAATCACAATTTAAAGTATTAATATTTGTATGTGAAGTTTCAGAAGGGCAAATACCTTACTGAACTGAGTAATTGTTCTATAGTAGAGCTGAATCACAGCTCAGGAAATACCTGATTTTAGAAAGCTATGTAGACAAAATATAAGTTCCCCAGCATATCTTATCCCTCTCTAGCTGCACCAGGTGGAGATGTATGGAAAAGCTAACTGATAATACAAAATTCTCAAAATTATACTTAAAGATTTCATCTGTGAACACGGGGTATACCTCTACACAGGCTCTAATGATTACTAGTTATTCTGCTACTGTTGCACACCATTTTCTGTGAAACAGATGTTTGATTGCTTCTGAGAGGAGCTATCTTCTGAACTTTTTACACAGGTATGCTTACATCAGACTGACCTAAGGGCTGTACCATATTCAAGCATAAACATCTAAACCAATCACATGTAGTTGACTGTAATGTCCCTAGAAAGGAACCATCAAAAAGAATAATAGCATCTATTTCAAAAACCAATGAAAAATGACTTTTGATATCAAGCTGTACAGACTAAAAGCACACAGACTTTGCGAATAAGGTCAAATCCCAACATTTCACCACTTATTTAGAAAACCTAAAGGCAATTTAAATAAGAAGGTTCAAATTACTTCAGTTTAGCTTTATATAATGAAGTATTCATTTTCCCATACAAGTGAGTATCCAGCTTAATGATACAATTCCCTGAGGCCTGATGCTTGCCACTCAGAAATGTTAGAAAGAACACGTTTATAAAGTTTCAGGTAAGCTAGCTGAGCTCTGTACAATATTCTATCAGCAATGTTAAGTTTTTTGGGAGCCAAGTTAAAAATTTTTAGATGACTTTTAAGCATTTAATCTTCCATGCACAATAGCATTTTTGAATAAAACAGAGCTTTATTAATGCTTTAGATAATATATTTTGAAGTATTTTACCTTGTTTTAAATTTATTTGCACTAACCTTAAAGAAGCAAAAGTATTAAGAGACTTCCTTTGAATCAAGCTGAAACAAGAAAGAATGGCAAGCTTTAATTGCTACATTGACCTGTTGATGAAAGTAGATTTTATCTGGTGTTGCCTTTGAACTACTATCCAAACTTGATGTAGCCACAAGTAAATGAACCTCCACTGGGTAGAAGGCGGGCCCCCATTATGTCAGTCTGAGGAGAGACAGCAAGGGATTTCTCTATACCAGGTACACTTTCTGCTTCCCTGACTGACTCAATTGCTGAAATTCAACAGCACTCATCTGTGAATAACAGGGAAAGCGATGGAAGAGCTTGGCTTCCAGAAATGCAGTACAGCCAACATCTCCCACATAGTTTAATTCATCACTCATACAAAGACTCAGCTGGGAATGGATGTTGTCAGCCAAGCATAAAGAGGGACCATGTGGCATTTTGATCTCTAGCCAAATTCTGTTCAAATGGAATGCAATAAAGAGAAGTTGCTGCTGTTAAAAGTCCCCAAGTTCCAGACAGTCCTGCTACCAACCAGCCTGCCGCTGAACTACAAAGGAGGTAGAGACGAAAACGCTCTCAAGAAGAGGTTCAACGTATCTTCTTGTTTTTAATGTACAAGCAAACAGCAAATTAAGGTAGCCTCCACATGGATGCCTCTGCAGAAGAGGTAAAGGATAGTGACAATCAAGAGGACTTCTTTGGCATCTAGATCTCATGGCTTAGAATTCATACAGTAATGGTTAACTATCCCAGAGTTTGTTAAAAACGAGATCGTATACGTATGCTGCATTACAAGGCATTCCCCCCATGCCCCATCAAATGTCACAAAGTATGTGTCTTTTTAAAAGTGGCTTCCTATTACATTTTCTAATTTTTCCAGGTAATGAAGGCATCTTTCTTCTCTTTTGTGGAAGACAGTTACAAAATAGCTTATCTTTAAGAAAAAGATACTTCTATTTAATTGTAATCACTTTGTCTGAATTGTTTCTTAGAGGGAAAAACCTCAGAGCTACAGAAAAAGAAATGGAAGTTATACTGATCCAATGAGATATGATGAAAAGAATGAGAGAACCAATTAACGAGTAGCTGGCAGTCATAATCATTAGTCACATATTTCTTACCTGAAGAGCTGCAAGTTTGTGTCTTGAATTCACAAGGATTATCCTGGCTACAAGCAGCAAAATAGGATGAGAAGTCAAGGTATAGACTGATTCACCATCTAGAACCAGCATCTTCAGAATAGCTGCCTGCAGCATTTTTGGCTGAAAGAATAATGAAAAAAAATGACAAGTTTCAGGAAACATAAGTAAGTTTATAAACAAATCACATAATAAAGAATTAGGAAAAATAACTATTCATGTATTTAAGGAAAAAGTCTGCTCAAAACATTAAAAAAAAAAAAATCAAATCACTGTCTCTTGGAGTCTCAACCTTTTACCACGTCATGGTGCCTGGTGAATTCTGCCTTGTTTCTTGCTGTCCTGATACACCATATCAAGGTGATTTGAAAGACTCTGATTTCCTTCTGCCTGAAATGTGTATGTCCAGTCAACACTATCCCCAAACACATTCCAGTAATATAATTCCATGATCTAAGTAGAAAAGCTTCTGGGAAATCCATGCCATTCAATTTTTAATTACAAAAATAAAATAATTTGTTAATTAAACTAATCCTATAACACTCAAATACACTAGCTATTCCTCCAGTGATGTCAGTATATGTTATCTTCCTCTTTCCCCAGAGGGAGCTTCCTGCTGGAGTGGCATCAGGGCAGCAGTATTAAAGCCATTCTTCCTTTTGTCCAATAAATAAAAACCTCTCCCTGCTTTGGATGCTTTCCTGTATGACATTCCCTACAGTAATTCTTTTACTTAATGGGCTTGAAGTAGCTCTCCAGGGAAATCTGTCTCTCAATGGTGACAGTCATCTGACAGTCACCTATTCTTCTCTCCCTTTTAATGCAATGAAAGCATTCATGCAGTTTATACTCAGACTCAGAGAGATATCAGTTCATCAGTTTATTCCTGGTTCTCATATGGCAGGTTTCATTTGCAAACTAAAAAAAAAAAAAAAAAAAAATTACAGCTTTTGTTTTCAGTTGGTATGAAAGAAGCAAAAAAGGGAATGGAAGGGAAAGAGAAGATGAGAAGGTTAAATGACAGCTTGCATTGAAATCACTTGCCTGAGAAAGATTCTTATTCAGTCCACATAATCAGGATAGAAGTTATTTGAATCACATTTCAGCCTTTAAAACTAAATTAATAATGTAATTCCCTAGATATGTGAAACTCTTTTCAATAACTTTATCAACAGGTTTCATTAAAGACAAAAGTTCTTAAGCCACATTATTTCCCTAGTTCGCTTTTTAATGACCAGGTAATCATCAGGCTTTTTTTCCTGATTTGCTTTGCTTAATTATTTATCTTGCATTAACATTGAAAATACTTTTACTTTGTAGACAAGTACCCAGGACTTTAAATTATTTACTCAAAGTGGAATTCTTGCATGACATCACTGCAGTCATTTGAATCCCACCATGGAAAACAAAGTTTACAATAGTCTGACAAACCACTTGAGAATAAAAGGAAAATGCGAAGTGGAAATATACCAGATCCATCCCACCTCTAGTGATTCAGAAAGGAACAGCCTTACCAACATGTCTACTCTGATTTTGAGAGGGAAAGTCATCAATCAGTACTTCTAAAGATTCATTTTTAAAATACACACACAGATATAATAGGACACTTAACATAATTTTCAGTTTAACTTGAACTTTTTTTTCCATCTGCTCCATTTTGATTCTTTCTATAATTAGAGCAGACTGTACTTAAAATACTCAAAAAGCAAAGAAGCTATAAGGTTTGCTATAGAATCATTTTCTAAAACAGCCTTGCTGTGCTATAGTAATCTACACTTGTTTAAGCACTGTAGCAACCAATTAATCTCAAATTCACATTTCAAATTCTTTCACTAGAGAGCTCAGTCCAGCTAACATCACAAGGAATGCAATGAGGGAAGGAGGGAGGGAGAAGGGAGATATGTCACAGCCTTGACAATAAGTCAACAAGCCTCAGAGCCAAAGAACTGCTGTCTTATATTTTAACAAATCCACATTCTTTTCCATGAAGCAAATCCCACACAGGAAAGCAGACATCCTTTTCTTTTAGCTGAGAAACCCTAAACCAACATTCATTCTTCTAACTTTTGCTCTAAAACTGCATTATCAGTGCAGAATTCTAAAAACAGAATTTACTGCCATAAGGTAGTCTTTAAGGTGAGAGAACAGCTACATTATAGAAAACGTAGACATTTAAGCTTTTACAGCTTCAAGGGCTGAAAAGTTAGGAATCAAGTCCACAGAAATCCCTAAAACATTGGCTAAGAGTAAAAAGAAATTATGAGTTTGTCATCTTGTGTTTAAACACTTAAATATTCAAAGTGTTGAACCTATCTCATACAACTCAAAAGTTTCACATATCTTAAAACGGCCACAACCCAAGACTTGCTAACACAATGTTCCTGACCTAGTAAATCTGGGTTAAAGTGTTGAGTCTTTCCATTCTTCACCAGATTTGCCATCAAAATGTGTAATTATTTTATTCAGGAATAATTTTCTTAAAGCACAGAAACACATACTATGTAATTACTTTATCAACATATGCTGAGGAATCTCCGAGGCAATCATCCAGTTTCTGTTGGACCTGCAGGCGGTTCTGTTTGACCACTTCTGGACTAAATACAGACAAATTAAGATCAATTCACTCCAAATACACATTTTTTTTAATCTCTGAAACACAGCTGGTTATGTATTCAACTTCCACACTTAATGGCTACTGTTAAGTAACTACTACTAAAGCTCTAAATCAACTGCAAGCTGGACAGTACTCTTGGCTATTTCAGTTTTAATAGTATTTCAGAAGTATTTCCCAGTACTACTGTTGCCACCTGAATATTGATGACAATCAGAAAAACACTTCTGCCATTCACATTCAATAGCTCTGCGAATAGAGAACATGAGAATTTTAGTTTAGCGGCTTCATGTTCTTTTCTTGCTAATGATACTGATTAGAGGCAAAGTGAGCATTTGGTATGTTTTTACTTTTGTATAAGGTCTGCTCTGATCTGGTCTTCCTAACGTTTCATCAACTCTTTCTCAGTCTCAGGGATCCTTCCCCTAAATCTTAAAAAGGTAAGTGCAGACATAAACAGATGTAGAAAAAAGTCAGACTAAAGGCTTGGGAAGAATTAATTAAAAAATGGGGGTGAGGAGTGGGGGGGGGTGGGGTGGGCACAAGGGAGAAGCAGAAACAAACAAACTGTCAAATAAGGAATCCGTATGTGACTACTAACCCTTATATACTGGGCTTCTCAGATTTTAAACAGTACAAAGACTACTGTACAACAATTTGTCATCTGGCAAAGCTAAGGCGATACATCTTCCAGAATAACAGAGGATGTACTGAGGTTACCAGCCAAAGATTTGGTCCTTTGGAACAGAATTCACTCTTTACTCTAGACTTTAGGGGATGGAAAAACTGGTTTTGTTTGTAAATGCTTCTCCAGCTTTCTGCAAAGGAAATAAGATTACATTGGAGGCTGTCTCCATCTCCATGATCCAAACCACCAACAGATAACCCATGTAGAGCTGAGTTTTAGACTGAAGATAATAAAGGTAAGCTAGTGTAAGCAAGTCTTCCCTGAGAGTGCTACATGTAGAAGCAGTTAAGTTACAAATGTTCTTGTTCATATTCCCTAGAAGGGTGACTTTGCTCCATTTTTAAGAGAGTATTTTCCAAGTGGCTGCATTAAGAACCTCTCTTCCATATTCATAGCAAGGGAATGTAGGGCAAGACTGTAGGCTACTTGAGCAGATTATCTCTGCTTATAAGGCTGCCTCCACATTTAGCCTTTATCATCCATCCTTATATTCCCCACAAGAGGGAGAAATTTGCAAAATCTTCAAAGCATGTAGGTTGCTGGTCACTGGTATTCAAACAGCACATCAGTCAGCCTAAAATTCAACTCTTTCTTCTTTATGGCTAGTTTATGCTAATGGAAGCTGAGCATCTGGGTCTGGAAGAAGGAATTCTCAACAAGGAATTCCTTGAATTAACAAAACTAAGGAATCATAATGGATTTGAGATAGTAGTACTACATAGTACATTGGTGTTTTTCATATGAATCATGAACATGGCTATCGATATCAACAAAAGTGTGGTAATATTTCAGTCTCTTCCAGCAAAAGGATCAAATAATGCATAAAAGAAGCAATAATACAAGTATAAGGAAAAAGAATTATCCAAATGCATTCCAAAACTCATTATTTGGAATCAACCTGGAAGTTACAAAAAGGCCAGCAGGAGCTGTTGATATATGTATCTGGAGGATTCCTACCAGTTATTAACATGTATTATCAATTAACACATTGAGATCCTCTTCCAGATGGAGCTTCTGACTGTTACCAAATATATCCTACTTGTGAGTATGAAATCAGACAACAAACAATTAAAGCAGCTTGTCCTCACAACATTCTTATAGTCATCGGTGGTCGTAATTAGTCCTACTACACAGTTTTCAGTTCATCTACTGAAAATACTAAACTCAATTGTATGAGCTAACACACAGAAACTCCAAAACTTAAGGCAGAGTAAGTATGCTCAAACTTCAACAGTTCTGTACCTTTTATTCCCTTACATGCAAAGAGACAGTGACAGTTCTGTAAGACACAAGGAGACTATTACTATATCCCACTTATTATAAGCATTTAGCTCATTAAAAATGTTATGGTCTAATCCCAGCAAGTTCAAAGCCAGAACTGTTAATCCATTTTAACTGAAATCCATTACTTCTTAAATCTTCCTTTAACACAATCCACGTATTAAAAAACTCAAGGTAGTATCAGTCAGACTATTAACTGGTATGGTAAAGCCTCAAAGTTATTTTTGAAAACTGAAAGACACCTAATAACTAAAAGGTTAGCTGGTTTTCTGTTTAGAAATTACTGAACTTCTTTTATGTGTGGACTCAAAAGAGAAAAGCACAAGCCAGTTCTGCAGGACATAAAAAGAAATCCTAACAGAGTACATGAACATAACCGTAATTTACAAAGAAGGCTGGAATCAATTTGGGGTATGGGAAATAATGTACACATACTCATGGATATTGTTCATGGAAGACATCCAAGAGGCCCCTACCAGCAACTTATCTAAGAGAGGCTATTTTATTTGTTCTCCACTGAAATTAATTACAGTCTCATGCAGTCTTAATGCACTCATAAGAAATTGATGATGCATTCAGAAGTTGTCTGGGAGCAGAAATGAAACTATGCCACTGATCTTGAGGTGAAACTTTCAAAGGATACAACTGGCAGCAGTTATATAGCCTGAAAATGTAACATCAAGACTAATCCAATAAAGTGTTCTGAAAATAAGAATAACAGTTTTGAAAATATTCCTGAAATAAATGAGACATTGTAAGGCTGAAAGTTAATGATATTACTCGAGTGCCATTAAAAATCATATAATGGACAACCACAGAATCACAGAATCATCTAGGTTGGAAAGGACCTTGAAGATCATTTAGTCCAACCGTTAACCTAACACTGACAGATCCCAACTACACCATATCCCTCAGTGCTATATCAACCCAACTCTTAAACACCTCCAGGGATGGGGACTCCACCACCTCCCTGGGCAGCCCATTCCAACGCCTAACAACCCGTTCTGTAAAGAAATGCTTTCTAATATCTAGTCTAAACCTTCCCTGGCGCAACTTGAGGCCATTACCTCTTGTCTTATAGCTCATTACTTGGTTAAAGAGACTCATCCCCAGCTCTCTGCAACCTCCTTTCAGGTAGCTGTAGAGGGTGATGAGGTCTCCCCTCAGCCTCCTCTTCTCCAGACTAAACAACCCCAGTTCCCTCAGCCGCTCCTCATACGACATGTGCTCCAGACCCTTCACCAGCTTCGTTGCCCTTCTCTGGACTCGCTCGAGTAATTCAATGTCCTTTTTGTAGTGAGGGGCCCAAAACTGAACACTGTCATCGAGGTGCGGCCTCACCAGTGCCGAGTACAGGGGTAACATCACTTCCCTGTCCCTACAGGCCATGCTATTTCTGATGCAAGCCAGGATGCCATTGGCCTTCTTGGCCACCTGGGCACACTGCTGGCTCATATTCAGCCAGCTGTCAATCAACACTCCCAGGTCCCTCTCTGACTGGCAGCTCTCCAGCCACTCCTCCCCAGGCCTGTAGCACTGCTGGGGGTTGTTGTGGCCAAAGTGCAGCAGCCGGCATTTGGCCTTATTGAAGCTCATACAGTTGGCCTTAGGCCATCGCTCCAGCCTGTCCAAATCCCTCTGCAGAGCCTCCCTACCCTCGAGCAGATCAACAAGGGGATCAGGCCTACTCAGCATGGGTTTATGAAAGGCAGGTCCTGCCTGACAAACCTGATCTCCTTCTTTGACAAAATGATCCGACTATTGGACAAGGGAAAAACTGTGGATATTGTCTACCTGGATTTTTGAAAAGCATTCGACACAGTTCCCCATAGGATTCCCATAGAAAAACTGGCTGCCCATGGCCTGGATACCGAGGTGCTGGAGCGAGTGCAGAGGAGGGCAACGAAGTTGGTGAAGGGCCTGGAGAACAGATCCTATGAGGAGCGATTGAAGGAGCTGGGACTGTTCAGTTTGAGGAAAAGAAGGCTAAGGGGAGACCTCATCACTCTCTACAACTACCTGAAAGGACATTGTAGAGAGGTTGGTGCTGGTCTCTTCTCACAGGTAATTAGTGACAGAACAAGGGGGAACGGCTTTAAACTCCAACAGGGGAGGTTCAGACTGGACATTAGGAAAAAATTTTTCACAGAAAGAGTGGTCAGACAGTGGAATAGGCTGCCCAGGGAGGTGATGGAGTCACCATCCCTGGATGTATTTAAGGGTCATTTAGATGAGCTGTTGGGGGATATGGTGTAGGGGCGAACTTTGTAGAGTAGGGCTGATGGTTGGACTTGATGATCCCAAGGGTCTTTTCCAACCTGAATGATTCTATGATACTTAGAGCAGGCTAAAAGAATCATGAAGACATTATTTTTTAACCTTGGCATGGGAAAAGATCTTTTTTGTCTGAAAACCTGAAAAATGGAAGGTCTATTTAAAAAGGGATTGTATCAGTCTTGATGACAGAATATGGAAGATTACAACAGATGGAGAAAGTTAGTTATATTTTTAACCCACTTTTTCTAAATATCTGTGTGTGCAAGGCAGAAAGATGGATTAACAGAAGCACAAAAATGTCAGTTTATCAAGATGTTCATTTTTACAGAGTGTTTATAAGCTAAGAATCCTTGGAAAGAAAAGTAAGTACATAAAGATAATTCAAAACATACAAAAGCTTTTGAGTTAAGATGTTTAATAACGAAGAGAACCGGATATTACATTTTAGCACGTTTAGTGCTCCTGGAAAAAAAAAACCACTAACATTTCAGAAGAAGATATAGATAGCAGTAATATAAATAAAGGTACCTACTTCTGCCTGAATGCAAAAATAGCTAAACCTTGCAGCAATATCAAAGTCTGATGCAGTATTCATTAGAGATCAAGTATTCTCGAGTCTGTTTTCCTTTATAATCTCTTGCCAATTTAGTTTCTGAAATACCACCTCTGCATAAGCAAACAGCTTTCAATGCATTACATTCACAGCCACAGCAGAGACATAACAGAAACTAAACAGGATACATGTATTCCCTTATTCAACAGGCAGTTAGTATCTCATTCTTCCATTAAGACAGACAATAAATGGGATGGTTAATAGAAATTATGAACATTGCATTTTACAGGTCTGAACTCTGCCAATGACAGCAATTCTGTGACTATTATCTTGGGCTGCAGCCTCTGTGTCAGACTGCAGCCTGCACATATATACTAACATAGAATATTGGAGTTCTTCTGTAAACGAAACTCACAGATTATAAGAATATTTTAATACTATAATCTTAAAGATTATAAACAAATTATAAGGAGAATGGAAGAAATGAGTTTGCATTTCTTATTTTTTTATTATAAAGGCAAATTGAACGCCTCTTCCCTGAGAAATAGCATACTTTAAAATTTCTGCTAATTCATTCTGCACCCTAGAAGGTTTAGCACACATGGTTTCCGCTGTTTCCACTGTTACTTATTTAGTCATCACAAAATGAGATTTGAATTTCTAGTATCAAAAACTGAGCAAAAAATGTCTATATACACACCATGTTAGCTCTATAAGATAAACCAAACTGATGAACACCTATTTTAAAAAAAGGGGGAGAGATACTGTACGTGATTTAGTTATTTAGAAATACAACCTTGCAAACAAGCCTAGGGCAGGACTTTATGAATTATGGAATTCTTGCAAAAACATGCCACAATAATGCCATAGATCCGATGGTTCTATGTCAAACTTTTCATATACTCAAACTCCCCTTCATTCCACAGTTCACAGCATTTGCATTGCTCATGGTCCTACCTTATTCACAGTGATACTCTAAATTCAGACTCATGCATTAGTAGAGACTAGTCATATGTTCTTCCCTGACATGCTGCAGTAATCAGTATTTTACCACAGCTTTAATTCCAAGAGAAAAATTAATGCTCAGGAAACTGTGCTGAACCACAGGTGCAGGAGAGTCACAAGATGGAGTATGGTACTGCCATGAGAAACAATATATGCATCTCACGAAAAATAAGTTATGGTGTTAATTAGTTATTTACATTAAAAGATGCCAAAGTAAATAAAATTGACAGCTCTCACTTTCATCTCCTACATTCCCACCCTCTTCCAAAAGCTCTATTTGAGTTAGCATTTTCGTACTAATACTACTACAATTCACTTGGCATCATCCATGAGCCTAACAGGATACTGAGCATCCAAATCTACTGTTCTCTTAGTATCTGCCAGATATTCTGCTATTTGCAAGATATGCAGCTTCTACCTTACCCTAAGGAGAAAAAATTTCTAAGCCATTTATAAATATCTATCTTTAATCCAGCTAAGAACACATGCCAAAATAAATAAGAAGTTTATTGACTGCAAATGCCCTTCGAGTAAATGCTCCCATGTAATAAACATATCTTTTCCATACAAAAACATCATCTCCAGCAGGAAATCTCTTAAGCAGAGAAACAGAGTAACTACTTTTTGGATGCTCAGAAATCTGATATAACTGAAGATGCTTGCAATAGAAGCCACTAGGATCAACAATCAAGGCAATTCATTCTAGCACTGCGCCTCACAGAAGCCTTCTCTGACACATCTATGTGTTATGGCTATTTGCAAAAAGCAGTGACGATAAAAGGACAGCTGATTAAAATCCAAGTATACCTCACTGAATTTTTGTAACAATGCAGGTGGCAAAAAGTCCTGAAGCTTTAATTGAACAGGAGGCCCAGTCCAATTGCTTTGAACGAAGAGCTGCAAACTGCCCACACCAAGTAGAAACATCAGCCTCTGCCTGTAATATAGATAAGAAATGCAATTAGCAACGTATTACATTTTTAATTAAGGTTACAAGATCTGATTAACTCTCATACTAATTCAAAATCCTCAGCCTTAAAAAAAAAATATCACTCGTTAGGAAAATACAGTGAATGTAGTATTCAATAATGCACATGGGGAACTAAAAGGTTTAGAAATATGTTTGTTTATAATGGTTGTAATTAATGACAAACATTTTGGAAGCAGTTAGTTCAAATGTTTGGAAATTTAAGGCTGTATGTAACTATCAGATCGGGAGATCAGCATAGGATTCAAATTATCCCATACTTGCCTACTGCACGTTGATATATTTTCTTAATAAAAAAATGAAATGAACATAAAAAAAGTTCAAAACTATCACCTCCAAGTTGGTTCAGATACTTTGGCATCAGATGTTCTCTCATTCAATCATGATTTTTAATTTAAATCATAATATTTTATTTAAAGATGGAATTATGAGACTGTTTCATTCCTGAAACCAAGTACGGTAAAATTTTCCTTATTTACAAGACTGATCCCATCTAACATCACGATGATATTATTTCTTTATGGACCTACAGTAACAAATAATCTTATGCGGTCTGCAGAAGGCACAGCACAATCCCTCAGAATCTAATGGTCCATTTAACAGGTATAGACTTTTAGGAGATTTACACAAACTTTTGGTTTGTTTATGTTTTCTTAATGACTTAGAACCTTATTGTGTTATAACCAGTCATGTGCCAACAAGGGTGCTGTCACATATATAACATGCCTCCTGCCTACAAAAAGTTAACATTTTAATTGAGCTGGTTTGATATAAAAGTGGTATGTTAAGGAGCATGACTGAATTGGAAAAACCTAGTCTTTTACTTTTTTTCTCAGGGACTTAAAGACACAAGAGTCCTCCAAATGGAAACAAAAGGATAAAGTGTTATACAACCCCTAAAAATACAAAGTCAAATAGAAAAGCCACACACAAACAAGTGGCTGGTGGGCAAGAATGTGACAAAAGATGTAAAACAATGAGAAAGCAGGGGTGGGGAATGCTTGATTGAAAAAAAAAAACAACAGAGCCTTCAGGAGAGTTAAGAGAACAAGGACTGGTACAAAGAGTTCTTGTCGAACAAGACAAGGTAACATTTACTAGCTGTCATTGCTCAGCCAGTAACCTACCAGCAAGTATTATTTGAATACATATCTAAAATTACCATTAAATTTCCAAATAACTCAAGAACACAAAGCACTAACAATTACTGTACACTAAATTATTACCATTACACACAAAACAACCACACAGACATCTTTACTAATTATTGTCCCATGACAAATTATGCTTCAAAGCTTCTGAAAGATAACATACAGAATAATCAACCATCTCTGCACTGTGATTTGACAGATGCACTTCATTATTTTATCATTTACATTATTATTTCTACTAATTTTTATTTATTTATTTATTTTAACATTACTGACACCTATCTATCTGACAGGCAAACTTGCTTGAAGTCTTGGCACAGTTATATCCATGCAGAAGGCCTCTGAAACAACTGATAACCAATTCTATCACTTTGGCTGGGATACTGTCCTTCCACTGGCTAATTTGTCATCACCAATTGATTTTTTTTCCCCACATTTTCAGATCCATGACCAACTTCCAGTCTTTCTATCACTCATTCTGTATCAGAAAATCAATTCCAGGCTCTGATCCCTCCAAATGTTAGCCTACTCTGTCTATTCCCCTTTTTTTCCCCAAGAAAAAAATTCACTGTCTCCCTGACTGTCCTTCACACTTAGAATGAAGACCTGCCCCGTCCCAAAGGCTGCTTGAAAACTGCTCTTCTGTACTGCCCGAAAAGCAACAGAGGGACTGCTGCAAGTGTCCCACTTACTACAGTGATCTACATAGTTTAATTTATTTCTTATATTTCCCTAGACATATGTGTTTATCCATCCATCTTTTTCTTTCTTTCTCTATGTGAATGGAGAATGTTTGCTGCCTTTTTTTTTAAGCACTGCTTACACCAAGTCCAGTAGGATGGTGATCCTTGATGTAAATCAGATGCTTATACACACTTCACTGTGATATTCTTAGTGCTATACCTAATCTTGCTCAAATTCAAAATAAAAACCATAGACCATTTGTATTTGAAAAAATGATGGATTTGCATATAATGCTAGAATTTACAAGCAAAATATAAGAATGAGAAAATACTCAATAGCCAGGCTATGCTTAAGACACGATTAGGTTAGAGGTTTTGGGAGTGTTTTTTTTCTTTTTAGTGAAGCCAAAAATTACAGAAAAGAAGTCAAAGCAAGATTAGACACTGAGTAGTTTTAAAAATTCATATACATCAAAGCAAGCTGGAGAAACAGCAAGAACATCTTCATTTTTCTTTTTCAATATATATAGCACACTAGTTAACCAATCATCAGATGCCCCAGGAGAAATACCAGAAATACCATGCAGTGCTCCAGTTGGGAAATCATAACAAGCTTTATGTATAGATTTGTTCTGGAAAGTTTGGTATTCATTTATATGTTGAATAAGGTAAAAGTAGTAAATACACGGTCAATAAAAACAAGTGTTAGTGCTCATTTCCTTGCTCCTTTAGGTTTTGGAATTGAACATAATAAGAGACCTTCAAGTTGGTTTTTTTTTTTGAAACAAGCTCTCCAAAATTATTCTATCTTTTTGTTGTGTTCTCCACACTATTTCCTTCCAGTCTTTAGAATCAAACTCTATGTCAGACAATGAATGCACCTCCTTCACATGGAGCTCAGGAAAAAATGAAAAGGCATTCCCCCTCTTCATGGTTAGCACATATACTATTGCTTCATCCTCTACAATTTATTGATTTAAAATATAGCCATGAAGCTATATTATCTGTAGAAAATAACTGTTAACTATTGAAGTAAGTAGCAATAGTAGGAAGAAAAAAAATTTTAAAAATCTCCTGTTTAATAAGTTTATTGTAAGGAATGTTTTGAGACTTCATTTTTAAGCCATAAAGGTTAAAAGTGCCATAGTGAAAAAATGTCTTGGGCAGGGGAAGGAGGGAAGCAGTTAAAATGATAGAAAAAGTTGCAGCAAATCTTAAAATACTGTTAAATATTTTTCTTACAGAACCATGGATTTGAAAGTGGAAAATGTTACAGTCTATGTCCAAAGAAATTACAATCTAGATCCAAATTTTGAGCTGTTTTGCCCTCAAGCTGCTCAATTTTAGCTTCAGAAAAAGAACTCCTTAAAGAATTCTTTTAACACTATTATAAAACCGTATTTCGTACTGCGTTTATATTGTGCTAAAAGAATAAGTTTAACATTATCCAACTTTCTGTTTCCGATTGAATTCAACTCCCATTGAGTTTTTTTAATCTCCAGAATTACAACTTTCAGTTCAGGGGAAAAAAAAAAAAAGCATATGCTCGAACTTATCCCATCTACTAAAAGTCACAAGAAAACCAGTGTCTTCCTGAATTTTCTGAGCTAGAACCTACAAGTTTGCTGCACTTCCTCTGTATCACTCAGCAGAAAAAGAAAATGTCATTTTACCCATTAAAAAAAAAAAAACTAGACAAAAACATTTTCATCATAGGCAATGGAAGGTCTGAGTGCAAAAGTTGCATGAATTCCTTCCATAAGGCCGTCGCAGAGCACAGGGCCTGCAGGTAGGGAAAATAACTATGTGAAACATTTTAACCTAGAAAGTCATTGGAGACAAACAAACATGGTACAGATTTAAGGGGTGTAAGCAGTGCCTACCTAAAATAGGAAACAATCTGTCTTTCAGTAGAAGTTTTTCTATCAAAAGAAAGTCACAACTTACTTCATTCAGCACTAATATAATTCAAAGCTTCTTATATTATCACTAATGGAGCTTGAAAAATATCACTTGTCTGCTACAAAAAAAAAAAAAAGGTTTCTGGCAGACACTGATATATTCTGAGGACTATATGCCTTCATTTTGAATAAAACTCCAGGCTGTAATTTCGGGCAGAAAACCTCTGTCTGCTTCTGAAAGGCTAAATATTGTACATCTGTCTCCATATCCTCTGCCTAGAGTTGCAGAGGGAACAAGAAAAGCCTCAAAGACCAAAGAGCTGGAGTATGAGCACCTGAAGAACAAATTGCTGTCTGCAGTAGGACAGCTGTCATTGAGTCCTGTAAATGGCATATAGGCTAAAAAAACTCACAGGGGAAGCAGGAGAAGACAACATCACCATGACAGGATATGTATAAAGTATTACTGGGTGCATGATACAGATTAGGAGTATCTTTAAGAAGATGAATGTTTGACAAAGGCAGCAACACATATTTCAAGCAATGATTAAGATCAGGATTGGGTCTGTTTCAAGCCCTGACTGATATTTCTTTCGTTGCTGCATTATTCAGAATAAACTATTGTAAGATGACAGAATCTAGCAATATTTAAAAATTTCTCTAGACTATGGTACCATCTAAACCATCTAAATATTTAACAGCAACAGCACAACGAAGAAAGAAAAAAAGAAAAAAAAACACCTAGAGACAAAATGCACGGGAACAACCTCTGAACATTCTAACTCAGAAAACAGGAGCATATTATATTGTGTACCACATCAGAAGATAAGCTTTTGATACACTATGGTCTCTGACAAATCTCAGCTCAGTATTTTAGAGGTGCCAACTACTTGTTTCTCTCTGGTATTTTAGCAAAACCTTGTTTTTATGTCTGTCATACCAAAACATAGGCATTTATACTCAACCACACTTACTGGCAATACATGACCTTCCTCTTACTTTGTTTTTACCCAACCTTTTGTTATTCTTTTGGCAAAACTTTTTCCCACTCTCACCTTTTAAAATAAACAAATATATACACATACACACACACACATATATGTACTTTTCTGCTTCTACTATCCCTCACACAACAGATTTCAGTCTGTTCGTTATTTATGTAGTAAACTGTAAACACTAGTCAGACTCTAACAGCAAGAATTAACATACACAGCAAAATTTGACTGAATCTATCAGAAAGTCTTGTAAAGAAAATAATTAATTGATTAATAGCATCCATGAGTAATACCTTACTCATTTTACATTAAGAAGAGCAGAACAACCTTACTATGAATCAGAAATACAGGCATTTCTCAGACAGTATCATTATATGGTACTTCAAGTAGTCACATAAATGTAATGCAACATTTCAGAGAGAAAACTGTTAATAAATTGTTTGATGATACACAGGAACATCAATTTACATTTGTTGGCTTCTTTACACCAGTAGCTTCAGAGGTAATCACTGTAAATAAAGCTGGTGTTTTCAACAAACCCTCACATCACAACACTATCCAGTGAAAGAAACAATGATAATGAATACATGTCCCAAGGGAATGAGGGGAGCAACCCGAGAAATATGTTTTCTGTTGGAACAAGAATTTTGGAGGTCCCATGTCACATACTATAAAATTTTTAAAAGTGTCTTTTGTAAAAATCAAACATGGCCTCTATTAATCTTCCATATAATAAATAATAATTTCCACCTTTCCACATTATCAGCCTCTGCAGAACAGTCCAGGTATGACAGAATCTGTTTCTCCAAGTAACTGTCAATGTTCTCCTCCATCGTAGAAGATGCACTGAAAACATTCTGGATGGCTGAATTTGAAAATATTGCCTCGTATTGCCCATCAAAAATCGACTGCAATAAGGATCCACTTTCTGGGAAAAAAAAAAAAAGAAAACAGAAATCAGTGTCGACTTTGAAATAACTCTGTATTACAAGACCTATTCAAAGCAAAACATATACCATTCACCTTTCAAGGAATCAGTCTTCATTTACATTGCAGAAAAAGTGTGATTGCATTGAAACTAAAGAACAGCAGTAGCAGGCATCACTATTCAAAATAAATTTTACAGAACTTGTATTAATGTTACAGTGAAATACAAACTGGCAGATGAATGTAAAACAAAAATCTGCACTGAAATTTCAGGGGAAATAATGGATGGCCTTTCAAACATGTACACTACAGTTACTGAAGACAAATCATCACAAGAGGGTTTTCTTCTTCCAAAACATATATGGGTGTGTTACAGTAAAATCCTATAGATAAGACAATTTCATAGACTGGAGAACTTTTTTAGGGGAAATGCAACAAATAAAAAAGGTTCAACATTTGCAGAATTCAGTGAACAAATTCTCATGTAAAACTGCAGAAAGTACTCAGTCCTTCCTTTAAATGCTTAGAACATTCACAAAGAATGGACAATATGATTTTATCTTTATAAAAGAATTATTTTCCCATGCTAAGTTTACCATCTCAATGAGAAGTCTGCATATGGAGTCAGATTCTTAGGAGTAACTACTAAGGTGGATTTAGATCCATGAATGTTTCGCCGCTGAAGCCTTTCAAGACAAACAGAAGGCATGAAATGCTATAGGTTCAATTCCTAAGAAGCTTCAAACACATCAAGTTCTTGACCCAAGGTACAACTTTGTTCACAGAAGGTATCTTCCCTTTTTTTTCAGCTATGCTAAAGTGCAATCAATACGGCAGCTGTTAGAACAACTTCAACATGTTAAAACCTTCTATTATTGAGCAAAATCAGCATCTGCCTACGCTGCAGCTGTGGCTACAACTCATGTAAATGTATTAACTAGTTTTAAACTAGCTGATGCAGATGCTTGTAATGGTGCAGCTGAGGAAATGCAGAGGTCTGCATAGGATAGGTACCTTAATATTAATCTGTGATTCCAGTTGGGGACTGCAGCTCCTGTGCACTCAGTGCTACCATAACTACACTAATATTAGTACCCGAGCTAGCCAATTTAACACTACCACAGGTATAGATCCACACAAGCAGCAGCTGTGCAAGGAAGCGAACCAAATACCAAGCCCAAGCTCATCCAGCTAAAACAAATCTTCTAAGTTTCAGACATACAGGAAAACCAAGCGCAGAACCAACTTCAGTAGTAGTGACAGATGACTTGGCAGGAATGGGTGATAGACATTCATTCTAATCTCTCCAGACCAGGCGGTTGACCACAATTTACTTTTGTTCTTTACAACAATGATCAACTGAATGATGTAAGAGAACATTTGTACTATATGATTTAAAAACCACTTCAAGCTGTACCTGGAAGGGCAAGTGCAAAAGAGTAATAATGGTTCTGCAGCCCTGCTGCAGAGAACAGAAATAACGAGAAATCTTCTCCAATCTATGCTTTGGGGACACTTTCTTTCACCAAATGACAACTTGTTTATGTTGGATTATAGTTGCCCAGGCAGGCGATGCTGTAGTTAGTAGAATAACTACTGGCTGCGAGGACACCAATGAAGAATATTGAGGTTTTCTTTCTCCAGTAACACTGTAACGTAACTGCAAGCACATAAAATCTGCTTTTGATTCTGTGTGTAGCTTTTTATAAGACACCATACAAATTCAAGGTCACAGCCTTTAAGTTTTGTTTCAGGATTATCAACAGGAAGGCCCCATGTAAGTGATGACTAAAAATCATCACAAACCCCATGATTTTCTCTCTCTACTGGAAGACACCTTTCTTCAACAACAGTCTTCCCCACATCTTATAGCAGCACACTACTTAAAAAAAAACAAACTAAAACTAAAAAGCCCCACCAAAAAACACACACACCACAAACAGCATACACAACGTTCAGTGAGAAGACAGATCTGACAGATGTCAATCATACCACCTCACATTCCTGGACAGTACAATAATTAAGTTTTAGTAAGAAGTAAGGAAATAGAGCTGAGTAGGTATGCACAGTTCTTTTCCAAAATTCAGTAAATGCTTGGGTAAGGATAAATGAGTGTTTCAATATGCTACAACCTCTAAATGTTTTAAACAGCATGGCCCATGACTTAAGCACAACTGTATTTCTAGCCTGTCTGAAATATGGAAGTGCCTTTTAATGACAAATGTCACATTTTAGAAGCTGCTGCATTCCTCTGCAGGAAAGCTGGGTCAGTAACAACCTAATGAAGTCCCCTCAAGAGACTGCTTTCCATTGTTCCCTATGAGTAAATAACTAATAAAATATAGAACAGGTAGTTCATGCCAGACTTTTCCTCCTCCTGTTTTGCTACAAGAGCGAGTTTCATATCACTGCCAAATTCAACCAGACAGGTAGCCTTTCACTCGTGGGTCATAAGGCAGCCGAAGGAAGCACCATGGTGAAAAGCCTCCAGAGCGCCGACACGAAGTGGGCGGGGGGGGGTGTCTGCCGGCCGCCGGGCAGGGACTGCCGCAGCCTTTTCACCCGCAGCCCCGTCGAAACAGCAGGTAGCGGCCGAGAAACTCCGAGGAGAGTCCCGGCGCGGCGGCCGCACCTCTCACCTCAGCCCTGCCCTACCGGCGGCGCCGCTCCGCTCCTTCAGGCGGACGAGCCCGATGGGTCTCCCCCACCCTAAGGCGCCGGCAGGAGCCCCCCGAAGCCCGGCTAGGGGCAGAAAGGGCGGGAGAGAGAACGGGCGCAGGTGGAGGGAGCCGCCAGCCGAGGCCTCGGCTCGGCCTGGGGCCAGCGGAGATGTTAACGGTTCCGGATACGCACAGGAACAGCCCCACACAGAGGCCGAGCACCTTCCCCCCGCCGGGTCGGGACCTCCCCTCACCTGCTGCCGCGACTTCGCCCTGCTTCCACTCCAGGGACTCCGCCGCGCTGAGGAAACCCCTCAGCAGGGAGCGCTCCAGGGCCAGCATGGTCCCGCCGCCGCCGCCCCTGCTCTGCTCCCCACCACTGCCGCCTCGCTCGCGGCTCCTGCGCTGATGGGCGCCGCCGGCGTCCCCCTCAGCCCATGTGCAGGAACCGGCCGCAGGGAGCCGCCATGACACGCGCGCCGGGCACGCCGGGAGGATGCGGCGCCGCGCAGGCGCGGCAGCAGCCCGACGGCGCGCGCACTCCCGCCAGCGCGGGGGAGGCGGCGCGTGCGCGGTGGCTGGGGGCGGGGCGGGGGCGGGGTGTGTGATGAGGGAGCGCGCGCCGCGCGCGGCCGTTAGCCGCGTGCCTCAGCACGAGCTCCACGTGCGCGAGGCGGGAGGGGAAATGGGCACGGGGCGGGGATGGGGGAACGCCCCGCGCCGGCCCGCGCCTTGCCGGGGCGGACAGAGCTATGGTGGGCAGAGCCGTGGTGCTCGCCTTCGTCCGCGGGAGCGGGCGCTGACCCCGAAGCAATAGCTCGTAGGGCGCGCGTATGTCCGTGGCGTCTGCCTGGGCGTTCCCGTGAGGAGACTCCTCCGTGAGGAGACCCCTCCGTGAGATCCACGTGGGGGAGCGGCAGGGGCTGGCTGGGGCACCCAGCCCTCGGGGAGAGCCCGGCCGTGCCGTGCAGTGCCGGGCCGGGCCACCGTTGGGGCAGGGCCTCGTAGCAGGGTCGGCCTCGTGTTCCTGCTGTCACCAAAACAGGATAAAAGAATTTATCGACACCAATTTGATGTAGATAAGCAGACACTCCTTTATTAACGGCCAGGTGCGTAGGGGAGTCGTGTCACCAACAACACACACCTAACTTGTGTAACACGCTGATTATATAGGATACAGTAATACATATTAATCAAGTTCTCATACATAAGCATGTTAACTCCCATAATTCATTTTCTTATTCCCACCTCTTTCCAGTCATGCACACCTGAGTCCTGAAATGAGTCGGGGGGCTGCTTTTGCGACTGCCACGGACTACTGATCTAAAAGAAAGACTCTCCAATGCCCTTGACCCAAGGATTTTTGGCTCACACTGCAACTTTAACGTGCTTCGAGGCCCTTTCACAATGTAACTTTTACAGTACCTGGTCTACAGGGCAATAAATCGTCCTTACCGGACAGTCTAACAATGGTACCTCATCACAAGTCTTATTTTTTGTATAGAAATCTAGTGAATGATTATCACTAGTCTACATGGCCTCAGCCTGCGACTTTAAAAGAAGAACTTTGTAGCAGTATATAACTGGTTATATAGTTACTCTATATCATTCCTTACTTAAATCCAAATCATCAAAAAGCATTAAACTCAGCTCAAATTAATAACAAATCAGTAACACCGTGGTGCCAGGAGCAGCTCGGCCAGCTCATTGGTAGCGAGGATCCGTGTGTTTGTCCCTACAAGCTCTCAGTTCTACCTGACGGGCAATGTGTTCATCGTGTTTTCTCTCAGGCAACGTTTGCACAGGATCGGGAAGTTAGAACATGTAAAATCAGTTTTTCAGCTCCATAGGTGAGAAGAATGATAGTGTTTCAGATTTAAAGTAGATTAAGAGAGAAAACATTAAGCGGGATTAGTAACTAGGGATGTCTTTTGCATAAGTCTAGGTACCTGCATACCTGAAGGTGGTTTGGACACAGAGAGGCCGTTGAATTGGCTTAATAAGATGTGAAAAGAGGCGAGGACTGTGCTTTGGTCTGTTCCTGTGTCTATTTCAGCACCTGTCCACATACCGAGAGGAACACAGTTCTGCCCCATTGTTTCTGAGCTCTACACTTTCATCATGTGCATGAACATCAGAAGAGGAGAAAAAAATCCCATGCCCTCATTCAAAATCGAATGAAATAGTTGAAACAATAAAAATATTCTCTTGGAGTTGCTACTGAAACTTGAAGGTAATCAAGTCAGAAACCAGAAAACCATCACAGCGGTGGGCAAATTCTTAATAAGGAAGGATGAATGTTCTGAAGATGACTGTACTGTAAAGGTTGGAATTAGTTTTGCTATTAGGTCTAGTGCGTAGTATCATGAATTAGCATATTTGTCAATCTTAGTTTGTTAGCCTTCAAAAATTAAAAATATCTAATATAATCATTAAAATTTGAGGAAGACAATGCAGCTTTTTGTTTAGATGACTGCAGTAGGTTATTGCCTGTTTGAGCTTCAATATGCAGGCTGTTAAATTTAATTTTAAACAGATTTATAGGACCAAAATGCAGTTAAATAAAAATGTTGCTTTTCAACTTATTTTCTGACCTGAAACAATTCATTCTATTTATATCAGTTTTTACAAGAAAACTGATAGAAATTTATATAGTTAATAGATAGCCATCAACTCACTGTCAGTTCCAGGAACTGTCAACAAAAGTGAATGTTCATCCTGGAAGTAGTGTGTTACAGAAATTCTTAAACATAGTAAATAATTCAGTTTCCATGTACTGTGTTAGAAAAATAGTGAAATCCATGAAGCTTATTTTATTAAATTCACTGTTAAAATGTAGAATGTCTGAAATCAAAATTATTTTACTTGCTTACTCTTTGTGTGCGTAGCAATAGAATTGTGATTCTGGATGAAAAATATACTAGTCAGGAGTTAGGCTAATTCTTTGTTTAAATGTAACTTACCCAGTAAAAAATTTCTTTACCTTCCAAGTAATAGATCTGCATCAAATGTACATAGATTTTCCAAAATTAAATGGATAAATTCTTAAATGAGGTCTAACTAAATACTCCTTTTCACTACCACCACTTTTTTTTTTTCCCCAGAGAATTCAGAATGTCTGTCAAAATACAACTACGAATTTAGTAAATAGATGAGAAATACATTTGCATGGTCTTGTTGAGAGTATGAAAAAATTCCTCTTGTGACATTTTCTGATTTTTTTATTTTCAGGCAGAACTGGTAAAGTAAAATTTTCTGGGAATAAATAGTTGGGACAGGAATTGGACACCAGCAGGAATTACTACAGTCCTGACTGCCAGTGGACTGATTGTTACTGCTGATGTGAAAGATGTTTCTGATTGTTTATCAGTTGCCGTTTGCCACAGACTTTCTGAAGTCTGCTGCTTAAGCTAGCTTCCCTAAATGATTTAAAGAATATGCATCTATTTCTCAAAGAGTAGTCAACAGGTTTTGTTTGAATTTAAGGATTGCTTCTGCCAATTAGCTCAAAGGGAAGTAAGCCTTTTACAATACACTGCTTAGTCAGTGGCGTGGAGGTAGAGAAGCTACATTTCTGATGTGCTAAAATAATAGCAGTTAGGAAGTTCTTCTCTTACTAACAACTTTATAAAGCAGTAACAGGGAGAGGTGGTGTAGGCCACTGCACGGCAAGAAAAGAAAGAGTGATTCAAACCAGTCTTTGAGAATGTACAACAAAGAAAATTATCCGTTGCAAATAGCCCTGGACAGCAATTCTCTGATATTGTGGTGATGCTCCTAAAAGTGCTGACATTAATCTTCATTGATGAAAATATTACATACTAATGTTACTGTATCTCTTTTTGTATGGTACCCAAGATCAGTAAAAACTTAGACAATGATGAAGTAGGTCTCGAGTAAATATATACTCTGTAAAACAAGATTGTAAGATCTGAGGCACAGTCTTCCCACTCTTAATAGGTTAGTTTTTCTTAAATTTAGTCATCCATTTTACTATTGTGTTTCCTGATATCCACAAATAGCAAATGTTTCTCCATTCCTTCTTTCTTCTTTCTGTCACATCAGAACATACCTCATCTTAACTTTTATAAACTAATTCTTGCCTGGTTAATCAGCAGAAATTTGCTCTGCCTCAACTACATCTAAGAGTTTTTAGACAAAGAATCCAAAGTTTACATGAAAATAATTCACTGTTCAACAAACGAAGAATTCAGAAATTACTCTTTCATTAGATAAGCATGTCGTATCGTGCCTGAGTTTGCAAAGGGTTTAATGCCTCCTTAGATGAGCTCACACAGAATCATTATCTCATGACGTCTTAGTTTTTTATACAGCAGCATTGCCTGTCTTTCTTTGCTAGCTTCAAAAAGAGAGAGAAGGATTTAAAATCAGGGTTTTTTTTTTTAATATTAAAGAGCTTTCATTCGTTGGATTCTCTTTGTTGGTCTGGAGAAAAAAAGCCAAACAAAATTGCTTCCAAACACACTACTTCAAACAGAAATTTTAGCTGGAATGGATAGAATATTGAATTAAAGCTATATGATAACTTTAATCTCTTTTGTGCACTCAGTAACATGATTATATTTTTGAACACAGAGTGTGAAAAGTGCATGGTCACCTGTAAGCAGAAGTATGTTTTTGAGATTACTTCACATTTATGGATAGTTCTGGTTCTTGGTATGCATGTGTGTCACAACCAGGTCAGGGTGGCTGCCATGCTTCTACTGTGTCACAACTGTGAGACTGTGCTGGCATGGGACTGGTAGGTTAATCAGAAATAATCAGAAACTCTGATTACAACAGGCAGTAAATGATGAAGGGGTGATGAGTTTCATATTCTGAGAACCTAGTTGAACTCCTAGCATATCGTCTTTCACCAGGGAACAGTGAAGCTCTTGGGTAGTCAATTCCAATTGTGCTTGAAAAATCACTTACAGTGCTGATTTCTATGTTGGTCCTCAAAAGTTTGAGGTATCTCTGTGACTTTCAACCTCAGTAAGGTTTGGTGTGTGAGTTAAGAGAATAAGGACCATTGGTCATCCCTGTTTTATAACGTAAGATTTGGTGAGTACTGTGAATGAAAGGGGGTATGTGTGTGGATGTGTGTGTTAATTGCAGAATATTCCATGTGAATAAGCAGAAAAATACCAGATATGTTTTTGTGACTATTTTTAAAACAATATAATAAGCAGTTCTCTTCAGCTTTCTGTCTTAGATTCTGTAAAACAAGTTAAATTGTTATGTGATTAAGCATTAATGCATTTTACATAAATTGCATTCCAGAATTGGTTTAGAGCTACAGAACAGTCACGCAACTTAGATGTTACAATGTACCTTCCAATATGCTTCTTCCAACTAATTAGTGTGAAGAATTTAACTTTAATAGTGGTATTAGCTTAAATGCTCCATGGTAAGTTATAATGAGGGCCAGGAACATCCTGTCTGATAAGTGTACTATCCCAAAAAACTTCCAGTTGCTTACAGCTTTGTCAAATAGCACAAATATGTAGTTTGATGTTTTCTATTTGGAGAGTGTTCCTTAGCTTGGACTTCTAAGCAAAGGAGGTGCAATTTATCTTTTTTTTTTAAACAAGGGCACAGAAAAGTTTCTTCCTGTGTTTTCTATTTTTTTCTCTGAAATGTGTGTTTTGGATGAGCAGGTATTTAGTGATTAGGGGCATGGTGCCCTATATGTCCAAGAAGTACTTTTTTGCCATCTCAGTTTGAATTTGTGTTAAGTGAAAGTTCAGCATGGTTTTGCTGTGTGATAGAATTATAATAACAGACAAATAATGTTTAGGTGTGAGGACCAAGTATTAAGGCAGGAGGCCTCAAATTCTCGAAGCATCTGGAAATGACAGAAATTTAGTTTTCTACTAAATTTAATCTAGATAATCACTTGTGCAATATTTATGAGAAGTTAATGTTTTACAGTGATTTTGGATAACATGGAGCATCACTGAGGATACTGTTGGTCCTCCAAAGTTTGAGGTAGGCAAAACTGACTGCAAATGTTAGAAGTTTCAAAGAAGAAGGTTCTAGCAAAATAAATAACCAATTCTGGCTCAGCCAGACCCGGTACACTAGATTATAGAGGAGGGAAGTGGGCGGAGAGAAAATATTCACAGTTAAAACACCAATAGGTCTCACTGGCCTTTAGCAACCTCAAATCTGCACTAAAATGAATTTTTGTATTCTCCGTAATGAGTTTCTCCCTAAATCTTTGAAACTACTCTCTTATTTGAGGATTATCTGTCCTGGGAAAAACAAAAGCAAGATAAATGTTCTCTTTCAAAACCTGCATTGAAATTCCTGTCAATATCTGCTATATATTTATAATCTGACACAGTGAAGGATTGATGAGATCATTAACAGTGGACTAAGATGACTCATTTCCCTGTCTTTCATAACTGCTTCTGCTGAGCTCTTTACTTCTCCTGGCTGCCCAAAGGAGAAGCTCTGGCATGTTCTGAGCAGGCTTCCAGAGAGTTGGGGGAAACTGGCCCATTCTTTTACAGTCCTTCTTTTACAGGTGACCAAGGGATTCTTCAAATCTTACAAATTTTCTGTGCCAGCAGCCGTGATATACTCAAGAGATTTTTTCATTCATTTTGCACAGTCATTAATCATTAGACTCCACAAACATCAGGAAATCTGCTAGTGTCATTCACAATCTCTTACTTTCCACAGGCAAAACTCTTGGTATTGATAAGATCAGGATTTGACTTTCATTGTCATGTGTAACTTATGTACAATCTCTCAGATCCTATGGTAAGGGGAACGGTATCTGTTATATTCCAATCCCCTTCTGGGTTTCCTGTGGCTAGTAGGATGAAAATAAGTTCCCATAGGTTTTTTCAGATGTTCTTCTCAGTAGCAGAATTATGCCTTACTTCTGTTGCTGTGGGAAATTCTCTCTTGTTTCAGCTGTTGTAGGTTAAGGAACATTCTCGTAGGGTTATGACTAGAGAGTGGACTAGAAATGTGTATGATGAGAAATCACTTTTTATATCTTGTTGCATGCCCTAACTCTGCTGATCTATTATACATCCATTCTGTTCAAAGGCTAATTGTAGAAATTATTAATAAAAATTTAGGAAATGGTAAGGGATTAGTCCATGTCTACATATTAATTTATGTTCTGCCACAAAATAAATTACAGGGCTTTGTGACCATACTTTGAACATGAGAGAAGGGAAAACACTCATAGTCAACTTGTTCACTTGAGAGAAAAGCAGTTGCTTTAGACTTATCTTGCATCTCAGAGGAAGACCTATTCTTGTTCAGCTTTATGAATAAAAAAATAATTAAAGGCAATTTATAAAAAATAATTAAAGGCAATTTTTTGTCTTTTATCTAGTCTTGAGTCTTGGTTTTAGGATATTTGCCTGAATTGCTTAAGGTTCTATTTGGCTATGTTAGCACCTCTAGCTTTACTGATAAAGAGTGGCCTGAAACAAATATGGTCACTTTACTAAGGATCAAAAGTAGGCTAAAAACAGATTTGCAGTAACAAATTTGGGGGGAAAAAAAAAAAAAAGAAAAAAGCTTATCAGAAAGTTGTTAAAGATGTGGGAGTCTATTAAGAACTGGAGGATACTTTTTGTCTTCATATGGATTCACACAGAGCAAAAACATGTCAGTGGTCTGACATCCCAGAGTGGCTTTGAATTGTCTGAATCACAGAGCTGCATCATAATGACTCATTCTCATTGCATACTGACATCCCTGCTGGGAAAGAACTGCTGTCTCTCGCTTGTAGTAATTTCAGTTTGCACACTTTTGTTTTCTCTTCTCACTGAAGTTTTTGTTCTTACAGACATCTAGAGTTGAGATTGCCTTCTTCAAGAAGACAGGCACTGTTTTGCAGGTGCAGTAGGTAATTTACTTCTGTATTAAGAGCAAGTATTTACTCCACCAAATGGAAAAGGAATATAAAATCCTATCCAGTGTCTCTAGGGGCTTTGCTAAAACTGAAATCCCTCCCATGTCAGTGCACAAGAGGGTAGTAACACAAGCACCAGTTGCAGATTTTTACTGTTTGTGTACACCTTTCCTTTATACATGTAACATCTAAACCCTTTAGAATAAATAAAACAAGAAAGTGAGTAGCCACTGAAAGAAAAGCCTTTCTAAAATAAGGTGATCAAACAGTGCCATGGATTTTTTGTATTCAGTTCCACTCAGCTCAGAGCTATCCTGCCTGGGGTGAAACAGTATATATCCTGAGTTTTTCCCCATCATAGATCAGTCCTCAAACAAGTGAACCAGGAATGGCACACACAGAGCAGATGCTTCACTAACCACATGTTCTTCTAATCATTCTGGATGTAGATGAGACATTGTTTTCAGGGCAGATTTCCAAATTTATGCTGGGGGGGGGTAGAACCCAAAACATCCTTTTTTTGGAAATTATAAAATTTTTTTTCCCCTTCTTATGCTTACCATCTTCTGTAACCTTGGTGACACAGTGGGTGATCTGTCCTTCCACAAAGTCATTAGAAATGCTACTCACTGCATTGTTCACAGGGACTTTTCAGGTGTATGTTAGTATTACTGCCAAATCCTTGTCAGCACACTCAGGCTAAGAGCATATGACTGTTGATGTCTGGCAGTAGTCCTACAGGATTTGCTTCTAAAGATTGATAAGTCCACACAAGATGAGGAGAGATCACGCTAAAGAGGAAGAGTGATAGTGCCCTCCTGAATACATCTTTTCTTAGAACCTCCAAGGAATAGGTTTTGGGTCTCTGCTGCTACATGTGTCTCGATAATATTCTCAAATCTTCTTGTCCAGATTTTTTTTTTTTTTTTAAACTTTATGAATCCATTCCTTGTCTTTTCTTATCCAGGAAATTGAAGCTTAGGTTATTTGATTCAAGTTTTCCTTTGGAGTTGGCAGTAATTCTAAGGCTGAGGGCCAATTCATCGTTCCCATGCTGGATACTCACATGCCATTTCAACCTTTAATGCAGTTAAACTTTGTAAAACTGTTTAGCTAGCTTTTTCCCTTATTGTCAAATAATCCTTCTTAGAACCCATTTACAAATTCTTCTCAGCCAGAGCTTTTCAGAGTGGTGAAAATGCATTTATACATTTATGCTTATGTTTTAATGAGTATTTTTTTAATTACAAAAATCAAGTATAAGTTAAAATTTCCTCAAATTAAGTAAACATGTCATCACATAGTTTCTGAATGCTCAGAGGCAAATTCATTAACATTTCTTGAATCTTAGGGACAGGTGGTTTGGGGTTTTTTTTGTTTTTTTCCTGGCAATGGCTAAAGAGTTAGGGAACCAGAAGTTTTCACTTAAATTTCTTAGCCTTATTTTTTCTTTTAATCAGTAATTCTCAAATTCTCTCTGGTTTCTTTCTCAATTTTTGTCCTTTTTTTAATGAACTAGACTCTGAGAAAAGAGTTAGAATGATATTTAGTCAAAAAAAGAGAAGCCTTAGAGTTCATGTAGTCTTCCCATTTGTAATAGTTGCTATAAAGACGATGTTCAGCACACACATTCAAACTTTTGTGGTCTTCTGAGGGTAGGAACTTTGCCTAAATGATCTCCTGACCTCCCTAATGAAGCGTTTTCCTTGTGGTTTTGTCTCCTCTTAAGTTTTTCTCTGAACTTTGAATCACCTTGATGGGGGAAGGTTGCATTCACATTTGGTGGCTATGAAATACTCTTTGCAGCTGTACTGGGATAGAAACAACTTTCATCAATATAGAGCTTTACTGGTCTGCTCTGCTGAAGGTGTTAGTCCTAAGGGAGATGAGATCTTTCCATAGATGGTTGTGATCTGATAAATGAGTGTGTGTGTTGTTTAAAACTGTGTATTCCATTTGCAGTGCTGCTCAATCATACTTCAATACTTTTTAGTCTAATGATTTTAGACAAATGATTCAAAGCATTTAGTCAAGTGTGTCTCAAAAAACCCAGCAACAACAAAAAAGAACTCTTCCTCTTCTTCTTCCTCTGCTCTCTTCTTTTAGCTCGTTATCTCAGTCCCCACTCTGCACCCGGGCAGAGCCCCAAAATGAATAATTCTCCTTGTGGGAATGACATTTGCATGACCTTAGAAGACTAGGTAGAATTATAGCTTTGATTGGAAATTGCTGCTGCTCTTTTATTGGTGGTTTTTAAAGTTATGTATTATTCATTCTTAATGGCATTAGATGTTTCATCTTCTAAAATAATGCTTTATTACTTTTCTGTAAACTTAGAAAGGTTATCAACAATTGTGTGTTGCTTTCCTTCTTTTCTATGGATAAGTATATTTTTTAACAGCAGACTATAGATTGCAGAGGCGACATTGAGACATAACTGGCATGGAGCCAGATTCTGATAGCATCACAGTGTGGTATAGGTCAAGACTTAATTTAGTCTGGCTTCTAGCGTGAACAGATTCTCCTCTAATGTCATCATCTCTTTGCTCCTGACATAGAATAATAGCTATTTCTATTTACATCTCATTTTCAAGCCAGAAAATTTCTATGCTAGTACTAAAAAGGGAAGAAAGGTACAGGATATAGTGTCCTTGCTATAGTTGAATTGTTTCTGGAAGAATAGAAGTAGGTGTTAGGGACTTGATTTTCATCTTGCTCTCTTAAAAATGAATAAATAAAGGTAAGATAAGGTTTGTATCTTTAAGCCGTCTAGTTAGTGTAGCAATATATGGTCATTTATGTTGTGAAGCCCTCCAGTTCCTAACTTAAATGAATCTGCTGCAAGAATTTAGTGTGTGAAACCTGAGTTTTGCAGAGACTATAGGTCTTTGATAGAGAAGTTACACCTAGCTTATACTTGTAAGTAATATTGTGCCTTGATCTTTTTTTTTTAAACATGTAGTAGAATTTCAAACACATTTTCATATCTTCTAGTTCCTTACTTCTTGCAACAGTTTTCTCCTTAAAGTCCTTCTTGACAAAGTCACAAAATGTATTCTGTCTGTCTCTTTCTTTTTTTTAATAAACCATACTGTCTTCCACTTCTGGCATTCAAGTTTCTGGTCTTTCCAGGTTTTCAGCTGGTTATTTGGGAACTCTGCTGCTGGTTTTGTTTAGTAGTATTTGTATCATCTTCTCCTTACTGCTTATTGGGATTTGAGTTTTATATGCATGGGATCTTTAATCACCATTTTTTGGCATCTTAACATCTTGAATTAATTTAAGCAGATGAAAGAGATCAATAGGTAAGGTCTTAAATATTCTTGCTAGCCAGATGCTCATATATTTTGCATGCAGAAATCTTCCAACTGCTGTCAGGTTGACAAATGAATTGAGTTTTGAATGTGTCCCCTGTTTGCTTTAATGGCTGAGTGTTCAGGTATTCCAAACCCCATGTTCTGTCTCCACATTGAAGTGTGTAGGCCTAATAGCAGGGAAGCTTCATATTTATTATTTTAGTATATAGTACATTTCTGTTTTAGTGCTGTCAGAAATAGTTAATTTTAAACATTTGTAAATATCTTCGGACTTAAAACTCCAAACACAGAATCTTTTAACTGCTTCAAACTTGCACAGGGGGTACTTGGGGGAGGAGGAGCTTATTTCAGTAGCTGGCTTTTGAACTCTAGAATTAAAAATTTAATTCTTTGTTACCTGTGTTACCTCAAATTATTTTTTGAATTTGCTATAAAGTTGCTATAAATCAAAACTGTCTCACCTTAGTGTATAGATATTTCAGTTAGTCCTAGATATTATTGCATTATTTCAACCTTTGCAAACAAGCTTAACAAATCTATAGCAGTTACTATATTCTTTGATATTATTTATGGTAAGGACTGGTACCAAAATACACACACTGTCCTGCTGTAGGAAGGTCCCACACTCGGAATGTACAGAGTACCTGTTGTCACAATGTAAAGCCTTGAGATTCTTGACACATAAGTTGGAAGGTAGTGCAGCGTGTGGGAGCAAAATTTTAAAGACATTATGAAGTATGCTATCATTATACTACTAGAATAATTGTTGTAGAATTCAAGACATTAGATATCATAAAGATTTTATTGTTGCTTAATGACTTAGAAATACAAACATAGGGAAATCCCATGGGTCTAAGCACAGTCAAAATCTCTGCCAAGGTGCAATTTGGAAAGATGCCATTTAACCTCCAGGAAAAGATCCTGCCAGAAGCTTGGACTAATAACACAGTGTTCAGACTCACTGCCTAAATAAATAGACTTTACAGCCTATTGGATGATGACGATACATAAAAATATATTAACAAATCCCAGTAATGGGATAATACCAACATCTTAGACCTACCTATGATTGAAAATAAACAGAGCACTTAACATAAGGGAGCAGAAAGAAACTATTCAGGCCCTGTATTACTGTTCTTTCTAGCCTGATTTCCCAGGGAAAATAGATCTATGCAGTCTTGTCTTGCTGACTGTCCTCATTTAGTACATTCAGAACCCACTGTTCAGCCAAAGTTGAACAGAAGCATAACTTGCCTCTAAGATTATTAAGTTTTTTCTAGGTTTGTGGAAAAGCTGGATAGATAAGGATAAAAGAAATATGACAGCCCCAGTTTGTGTCTCCTACATGAAAACTTTTGCATTGCTATGTAACAGAGAATTCAACTGTGGGAGCTGAGGGGAGGTGGGAAACCATTAAATTCCCTGAGAGCAGAAAAAGCTTCAATTGCAACTTGCAGTCAGCTGAGACACCAATCAGTTGGAAGCCAGGCCTTACTGACTCTTACGTATGCAAAACTCCTGATTTAGTTATATCACCATGATCCTTAAAATTTCTGGTCACAGCACACAAATTTGGAAACTGTTTACTTTTCCCAGTAATTTTTTCTATCTTAATTTCTCTTTGTGTAAAGTAGTTTTTTGTACTTACACTTATTACTGCTTTTCCAGTGTTGTAGTATCCATGTACATGTAGGCTAAATTCTGCTGCCATTGGCAATGGAAGCAACTATAGTTCACTTTTGTCCTGTATTGCAATTAGTGGTATCATTGTCTTTCATTATATGACAAGCTTACATTCAAGCCTTTTTATCAGTAAAAATGTGTGGCTTAAAATCTCCAGATTTCAGTTATGAAACAGAATTTGTGACTATAACTCATGCTGATGTCTTCTGGGGAAGGAAGAGGAAGATTGGATTCTGATGTACAGTGATTTTCTTTGTAAAGTTTTTCTGTGTCTGTCACTGTAATGCTAGTTGTTGTTCTCAATGTGTTCTAGACTTTCTAACATGGAAGATGCATTACTTTGCTTGAGGTTACTAGCACAGTCTTGAAAAAAATTTCCAAAAAAAATACTAGCTAAAGAGAAAAGCGTGAGAGGGAGACATGAAAGGGAAAAGGCTTTATATTTTTCTTTATTGAGTCAGATCTGCCAAAATCCTTGGATTTGAAAGTGACAATTATTTTCTTCTGGTGTCTTCTTAATTTCTCTTAGGATGCAATATATAATATTATTGAAATATCTTTGATTGGTAGCAGGGCGTTTATGAGTAGGATATGTACTATTGTCCATGGACTTGCAAAGTTTATCACTTAAACTAAAAAAAATTGTGAAAAAATGAAATAGTCCCATAAAATACCCTTCCCGCACCTGCCCTTGCAGTGAACAGCTGAATGTTGCCATTAGGCTGTGTATATTTCAATGAAATTGAAAGTTGCTGCTGCTACAGGGACACCTTCTTGGTGGTTCCCAGCTGCAGCAGCACTGGCCCCTTCCTTTTCACATTTAATGCTTTGTCTGGACCCAGGAAAGCAGCTGTCAGTTTCTGGAACAGAATTTCTTTAAGGAAGGGGTTCTTGTTCCTCACTATGTAAGAGGAGGTCACAATTCTAAGCTACAATTTTTAAAATGCTGACAGGGAGGGTAAGGCTTCAGTCTCTGGATGAGTGTTTGAGGCTGGAATTTTCTTTTTTGAAGCTGTTTTCAAATCACACTTTAATTATTAAAAAACCCCAGCTAATAATTTGAAGCAGTGGTAACAGATTAAAGCCAATCAGAAATAACCAGTTTTAAAGTAGTTTCCTTTGAACAGTTCTTTACAAAACTTTCTCTTGGGCACCAGAGCTATGCTGACAGTGGAAGTCAAGTATAAAGCATTCTGTCTTGTTGCTTTTCTGTAAAGAAACCTAAAGCAACAGTAAACATAAAGAAAATGTTACTACTAGTTTATTCATTTGCATAACTTACAGGACTCCTAAATCAGTTTGTAGCTGGCTTCACATTTTAATGCAAGAGAATGTGAAGTTCAGCTTTCATGGCAAGAATGATTGTAGGTGACATTCAGAACTTCTCTTCTGAACCCACCAAGAGCTTGGGGACAGTCAAACTTTTTTCCTCCTTGTCTTTCAAATGGCAAAAGCAACAGCCATGTCCAAAAATAACTACTGAAAAGGATGTAATGTGGAAATCCCCAAACTCTTGAGGATTCATAAAAAAGTTGTTTGCTGAATATGACTAGAAGCTGTCTGCCTTGTGGGTTCTTTTTAAAGAAAGCAGCTGTCCCTGTTCTGATCTTTTTTCATCCTAATGATGTTTATCTATACACCAGAACTAAAAGTGAGATAGATTCCTTGCTCACATGTGTTTGAATATAATTCAAGATGGAAGAGTAGTCTGAGACACAGAAAAAGGATCAGTTCCCAGAAATAATGATCTTCTAGTACTTCTAGAGGCTTCATAATTTCCCTAGGCATGAGTGAATTCACAGCTTCTGTAATGTGTGACTTTTTGAAGAAGATGAAGTAAAATATAATTGAAATTTAAATAAAGCCAATGCTAAAGCTTACTGCTTTGTGTGTTAATGCAGTAGCAGTCTGCATTTTTTTTTCAGCACACACTTCAGTGCTACTGTGGTCAAATATCTGTGCTTGAAAAATTTTACGGATTTTTCAGGTGGAATACCTACCTTTAAATTTTCTTATAGTTTTTGTAAGTGAACCTCACAGCTAGTATTCAAATGTCTAAATGAAGTGAGAGAGATGTCTTCTTGATAAATATTGCTGTGTGGTGTGAGGCAATTGGTTTTACTTAGAGTTCTGGCAGCTGGTAGATTTCAAATGTGAGAAACTTGGCAAGTTCAGTGCAGGATAATCTTCAAGCTGCAAGTAGCTTGGATGAAGCCATAGGATGAAACAAAACCAAGAATGACTTCTCTTGAAAGTGATTCATCTGCATTCACCGAATGTAAGAAAACCGAGTTTTCTCTCTGATGTTGACAGTGCAGTTCAGCGCCACCAGCTAGAGCTTTGCTTACAAATAGAGTGCTTGCATAATAGAGTGCTTGCAATTTTTCCTATTTGTAGATACAGTTTTTGAATAGAGAACATTTCAGTAATGGTTTTCAAGCTCACCTTTCTTTCTGAATTTCCAAGGTTGCGTTGTTATTTATTCAGATTAGGGTAGGACCTCTCATAGACCCTGCTGTGCCAGTCACTATACAAACTCAGCATAAGAGGTTTATCAGTTTTCAGAGAAATAGTAGTCTAAATTCAGTACTGCAGTGGAACTGCTTTTCTTACTCATTTCCTGGGAAGTAATTTCCTTATTTTTAATGAACCATATTAAAATAGGGCCTAGAAACCTTAATCACAGCAGAAGACTTGGGTAATAGTCCTTGCTACAGGACTGGCAGGCCAGTGAGGTAAGTGGGGGGCAGACAGCTGGCAGGGCAGGGTCCCCCCCAGCCAGGGCCCACTGCCCACAGTGCCTGAGCAAGGCAGGACCACAGGCTGGGCACAGGTTCCACCAAGTCTAGATCATCACAAAAACTCACAGTGACAAGGCAGGTCCAAGGTCAGGCCAGGCGTTAGGGTCAGCAGCTGTGACAGAGCTGGATACTAACACTGTGGTAACCTAGCTCAGGCAGAGACTGATGGCCCTGGGCTGGGCTTAAATAGAGCTCCTGGGCCCATGGGCACAGGGGTGTGTGGAGGCCTCAGGTGGGGCTGGTCAGGGCTGTTAAGGCCTATCAGTGTACTAGAGGCTCTGACAAAAACTCTTTCAGTGTTTAGGATAGGAAGATAGAGTTGATATAAGATGTACTTGGAGATGCTGTGCAAAGCTAATGTAGTAAAAGAGAAAATAATGTTTTCATAAGCCAGCTGTGTGAACAGCTGCATCTTGTCTGATTTTATCTTTTTAATGAAAAGATCTGAATGCTACGTAAATAACGGAAATTGCTGCAAACCCTCCGTGTATATACAATCAGTATGTTGCAGGAGCTGTCATGGTAGATACTGAAAAAGGATGAGAAAAGAGTGTTGAGAAGTGGCATTGCAGACAAGCCTGGAAGGGTTTTGTTTTAGTTTGTCCATAATGCAGTGTGAAAGATAGCATGAATGTGTTTGTGGAGGAAAGGGTAAATAGGTGATGGAAATGGCTGTTGCTAGCTGCGTGAGGGATCAGGCTGTACCAATTTACATACATGTATATTAAGAGTTCTAGTATCTTGTTCAGGAGGTGATGAATAAGGGGAGGGGTTGGACATTTAAGAAAGAGGCCTGATACATTATTGTTACTGACAAGGAAAGTAATTAATGGTAGCATTTTATGCTGAGAGTCATGTTATGGAAGAACCGCTCTGTAAGTTGTGGCAGCATTGATGGTAGATGTCAAGCATCTGGACAAGAGGTCCAGTGGCTGACCAAGACTGGTTTGAAGTCTGCTTTGTTTCATTGGAGTGCAATAGAATTTTCTAAGCAAATGAAACCTAGTTCGTGTTCTCTCCTCTCCCACACAATTTACATCCTTTTCTCCAAAAGACCTCTTGGTTGTTTTGGAATAAAGAGCATTTCAGCCTCATAGCTCAAATACAGGGCAGATGGTGCCCTTGCAGAATTTAAATAAGATATCAGCATGTTGTCACCTGTAAGTGCAGTGGTTAGAGCAGTTCTGCAGTGCAGTCACTGGGATGTCAAAAACAGAGGAAAGAAATTTTACTTCAGCAAATGCTGCATACAACAGTTTTACAAATTGGTTAATGCTATTTGACTTGCTGCAGTGCACCTGGCAGAAAATTATTAGAATGAGACACATATGCACACAAAAGTACTGTGAGTTTAAAAAAAAATATGTAATTGGTTTCTGCATGTAGTAGGTTGAGGGAATTGGAGGGAATTTAATATATCCATAACTAGCAGGTTTAATTTGTCAGCTTTTAGCATGGCTTTAGACATTAATGGGGCCCAGTATGAATTTAAAAAAACATACTACCTTTATCATCATCAAGAATGAATACTCAGTTTTCTTAAAGTACGTACAAGGTTGTCAGCTGCAGTCTGTTCCTAAAGTGAAGGCTATATGGAGAATGTGTACCTACATTTCCACTTTCATTTGTGTTACTATTATCATTATCATTTAAACATAATGTTAACATATTGCTCAAGTGAATCATTGTTTCAATTACTGAATTCCATTTTATATTTTCTTCTTAAAAGGGGCAGAAAGGTAAAGAGCTTGAAAAATAATTTAGATGGACACAGCTATTTAGGGTGCCATTTCAGGAAAAAGTGGTGAGGTTTTTATTGTTAACCTAGAAAATACTATAGGATTGAAGAGAATTGAGCATCCAAGTATGAGACAAGTGCTAAACACTACTTAAATAGTCTAGAGTGGAGAGCCTCACATTACCAGAACAGACCATTTTTTAAAGAAAGAAGTGAAGCTTTGCATGAGCAAGGAGAATATAGAAGGGAAAGAACAATGCAAACATTAGAAAAGTTGGTAATAGTTTTTGCAGTGAGAATGAGATAAGTGAATGGAAAAATCTATGAATTGATAAAGGGAGTCACACAGGGAAACAGCACTTGAGAACACAGTGTTTGAGTGTAAAATGTTTTAGTGAGATAAATTCATACTTGTTTGAGTCAGTGCTTTTTTGGATTTGATTCTGTGTTGTGTCTCTTGAGAGTCAGCAGTAAAGATTCTGTTTTGGGGAGTTACACCACCCAGATGCTGATTGATTGCTACCAGGGATTGTTCTCATTTAAGGTGGCATCTTCCAAGATGCCATTGAACCAATATGCAGCTATAGATAATCCAAAGCACTTGACGTTGCACATTAATCTATTTCCTTTCCTTTCTCCCACCTCAGTATTGACAAATTAATGAAGCTTACCAAAGCTCATCAGAAGAGACCATGTCATCCCTGTCAGAAGAATTATTTTATTTGATTTTGCTTTTCTGTCATCATCAGTGGGCTCACACACAGCCACAACTGCAGAAATACAATCTGTCTCTTTATGAAGGATAAGAACAGAAGACAGGGAAAAAAAAAGAGTTATTGTCCCTGAGGTGGTTGGGTTTTATTTTGGTGTGTCATGTGAGAGGCAGAAGAATTCCCAGACAATATGCAGACATATGGAAAAAGAAAGATTTTTGTTTGTTTTCTGTGTGTATTCAGGAGGATGCTTTACTGGTGATGAATTGTTTGGGGTTTTGTTTGTTTGTTTGTTTGTTTTCCTGATCTATGCACTAAGGTTTTTCTGGTGCAAGGGCATGTTAGTGATATATCTCACCCCAAAAATATATTCCAGAGCACATCTAGAGGAATTTAAAATTGGTGAGTTAATCAAGCTGAACCAAAATGAATAAACATCACTGGTTAAAGGGTTAGATTGAATTCACCAAGAAACTGTCCTGTTCTAATGAATCAAATTACTTTAAGGCTCTATTAAAATCTATAAATAGATTTTTTTTTTTTTTTTTTTTTTTTTATGGAGAAGGAAACTGGCAGTTATAGGGTAAGTTTAAAAATTAGCAAGGTAGAAGAGCTGAGGCTGTACTTGCATGAGCAACTGAGCTGACCAAAGAGCTCACTGCCTCTGAAAATGAGAGGTCTCACCACCCTGCCCTCCTGTCTTGCTTCCATCCACACTGCCCTGTCCCTTCCTTGGAGGTTGCTCTGCTACCCAGGAGACCCTTCCCTTGGCAGGCTGCAGTTCCTGACACATTCCTCTTTGGACAGGCGGGTTTTTGTCAAGGTGAGGATGACACTGTCACAGTGATGGCAGCGGTCAAGATGAGCACTGGAGCTCATCTGGCAGCTCAGCTGTAGGAGTGCAGCTCTGAAGTGAGGAAAAGGTAACCATCCTCATTGCCACAGCAATGATCTGTTAGATCAAGTCACGCCATCTCATATGGCTGTGTACTGTGCCTCAGGATGAAATGGATAATTAAAACATTTGTGTTAAATATCAAACCTGCTTAACTGTTTTACAGAAACAAACTGCCCTGACAAAATTGCTTCTCCTTTGGAGTCAGGTGTTGAAGTATAATTTGAACATGAAAAGAAACAAATCATGAACCAATCCATATTTTTAAGTGTTAGTTCACTTTGGCCCAGAGTAGGTGTTCTGCAAGATGGTATTTGTTTCTTTGGGGTATCTAATTCGTAAGTGAAGATGTAAAAGTCTTTTGTGCAAAAAGCTGCTTTAAAGGAACTGATCGGGAAGCTGATAGAGCTACAGCCCTGCAACCATTAGAGGCTGTGAAACCCATTTTAAGAACTAGATAAATGCTGAGGGGATATCCAGCTTTCCATTTTATCTGTATCGGAAATAGCTGTTTTAAAGGGGACTTGCTTCTTTCATTGCACCTGGTCTGGGTGGGCTGTAGCACACCTCTGATTAGATCAACTGTGTGGAAAGAGAATTGCTACGCCGTATCCAGCGTGGCTGTGGTTACTGAGTATACCCACTGCTGCAGTAAGGAGCAGGAATTAAAGCTACGTGAAACAGATTTCCATTTTTTTTCTCCAGTTTATATTTCATCTATTTTACCCAATGGAAAAAAAGAGCAAATAGAAAAAAAATGGTTTGAATCAAACCAAAGTCAGTAATTTCTTCCAAAGCCTGTCTTGGAGAGATCTTACACAAAGAAACAGGGAGTAACAGCTTTGACTTCTAGGCTTTGTCACAGTCCTTCCATTTTGCATGATGCCATATGTATTTTTGTTCTACCAGGCTGCTGTAGGATTTCGAGTTACATTTTGGTTAAGGTATAGACTGCAATTCAGGCAAGGTTGGATGCTTTTGGGGGGGAGAAATAAAATTCTGTTTCTCTACTGTACTACTGTTTCATTGTTTGAGAAACCTTATGCACATAGTCAAATTAGATGCAAAGCTAATTTCAGTTAAAAGAATTTGTGTGTTCAACTCTATGTACATGTACAAATGGTGAACATGAAGTGCTGAATTATTGCTCACAAATTGTCCTTAAAAAGAGGAATGAAATTATACAACTTGCAAAGTTAATTTTTATTTTAATTGTCTTTTACAAATTTCAGAAAATCTTACTATTAGCTGGAGCTAGATTTTTATTCTAGAAAGGTCTTGGGTTCTTACTGCTCAGTCTGTAAAAGTGTGTCTCTGTCAATATAGTATTTAGGTCTATTTTATGAAAATGAAAACCAAATTTTTCATACCAGCAGCTGACATCAATCATGCCCTGCCCATGCCCCTGCCTCCCCCCCCCCCCCCCCCCTTTAATGCTAAACAGTGTTCCAAAAGGAAAATTTATGAGATCACCTATTTAGACTCTCTGACATCATTCTGTCATGGCAATGAAGTGATTTACGTGGAAAAATGTATTAGCTCTGCTTTTAGACAAAATGAGTTTATGATGATTAATGGTTTTACTGCAAGTATGAGAGAAACTGGAAATGACCAGCCTTTTTAAAGTGAAACATGACCTATGCTCAGTTTTCCTCCTTATTTTCTTCACCTATTGTAAAATGGTTTTGGTTTTGAGTAAATTAAAATGTACAAATTATGTCTTGTAGCTGAAGTAAGCTATAAACAGAGGGTATCCATGGTAACATCACTATATAACTGGAACTAGAGATAAAAGGGAGAAAGCAATTAGCTTGAAGCACAGAGTCTAAACTACCATGATGGTAGGGGACCTAGATCACATATTCCATGAGTAGTAGTTGCTGAGGGAGTTAGATGTTTAGTTTGGGGAAGAGCAGGCTAAAGGGTGATCACCTTCAGCTGTTCCTCCTGTCAGCATTTCCATAATTCTATGATACAATTGACTTTGGGCAGAGGACTTAGTATACAGAATGGTCATACGAATGGCAAAATAATATTTTAATAAGAAAGCAAAGAGCAAATCATCTTTCCTGATATATACCTTAAAATGACACTTGAAACATTTCCTTTAGCTTCATACAGAGCTGTCTTTTTCCTTAGATGTCATATAAATAACAAGTAACACTCAAAGGCCTAAACTAAGATGAGAAGATGATGTTGAATAAGAACTCTGAAATATTTACTTTGCATATGCTAACTGAAACTAAAACCCAAAGGCCATTAAGGCAAAAGCTGTTCAACTATGGAAAAAACTTACATTTAGGAAAAATGTAAATAGTGGCGTTTTTTCCAGAGGGCTTATGGAACAAATTCAGTCTGATAAAAAGAAGGCAAAGGTTGAGGTGAACGCTGCTGGCAATTTAATCTGCATGACTACTTTGCATCAGTCACAGGAAGTAATATTTGGGAATGAATGGAGAATAATTTCTTTACGACAGATCAAGCATGCTTTGCTGTGGGACCCCAGATTCTGACCAGGAGGACGCTTAATCACAACCTGTGATGAATGCTGGAGCACTGAGCATTGTTCTGCTGCCTCAGTGGAGCTTTGATGCATAGAAGCTCAGTGTGTTGAAATGTGGAAAACGAACTGTTAAAACTGGATGAATTTATAGTCATGATTTGTCCTTAGTGACATTGACTGGACAACTGTCTTTGAGAGCACACTTGGCAATGGAAAATCACTTGCTGTTGAATTCTGTGCCTGAAAACGCATTTGCAAGTAAAAGCAAAGTGTATTTAAAGTAGTAATTAAAAATACACTTATGCAAGTCATACTAACATTTTCAGGAAGACAGCAGTATCACAACAGGCATTTTAACTGTGTTATTTTTATTCAGATGATTAATCCATGTCTTGCATTAGGCATACATTGAATTTAGCATTCTACTGCAGTTCTCTATATGCAATCTTGAAATTTCAGCAGTATCCTTCATTGATTTCTGCCAGCAGTACAGACTCTTGAGAGCTCTTCAAGATAGAACCATATTTCCTGAATTACACAGTTGTTTATCAGGAGCCATGTACTGTTGTTCTCCTATTCTTTGTTTAAATGGTTTGGCTTCTCCTCTGATACAGGTTATTGATGTTCAGTTCCCTGCTGTGTGTTATTTGTTCATCTGGCTATTTGTTTTCTAACATGAATGATTTCCTCAGAGGAACAGGTAGAAAAGAGTGGAAGGAGGTTTAACATATCAGTTGGCAGTGCAGATACAAAAGGATATTTCGTTCTCTAGAGTACCTCTGCTTTGCTCTGCATTTGCTGTCATCAACAGCAATTGTTTGTGACTGAGTGTATGTTCATAGTGTTGTGTGCTGGTTTTGGCTGGAATATAGTTAATTTTCTTCACGGTAACTAGTATGGGGCTATGTTTTGGATTTCTGCTGGAAACAGTGCTGATAATGCAGAGATGTTTCTGTTATTGCTGAGCAGTGCTGACACAGCATCAAGGCCTTTTCTGCTTCTCAGAGCACCCCGCCAGTGAGTAGGCTGGGGGTGCACAAGAAGCTGGGATGGCTGACCCCCGTCATATTCTATACCATAGGATGTCATGCTCAGCATATAAATCTGGGGGAAGAAGAAGGAAGGGGGGGGATGTTCAGAGTGATGGCGTTTGTCTTCCCAAGTAACCATTAGGTGTGATGGAGCCCTGCTTTCCTGGAGATGGCTGAGCACCTGCCCGCTGATGGGAAGTGGTGAATGAATTCATTGTTTTGCTTTGCTTGAGCGTGCAACTTTTGCTTTACCTATTAAACTGTCTTTATCTCAACCCATGAGTTTTCTCACTTTTACTCTTCTGACTCTCTCCTCCATCCCACTGGGGAGGAGTGGGCGAGCAGCTGGGTGGGGCTTAGTTGCCAGCTTGGGTTAAACCACATGTTGGTCTTTGTGTTTGTTTTTTTTTTTTTTTAAACAAGAGTACAATCTGTATCAAGCCAAATCATTACTTGGATGTAATTTCCACCTTTTTTTTCCCGTTCTGTCATATGGATCAGGTGGTCTCTATCAGACCCTTCATGTCAGTAGTGTTTAAAGCCTCCCAGTGAGCTGTATGACAGAAGGTGTTTCAGTGTCTGTGTGACCTGCCTGCACACTCTGTTGCTGTTAGTGATTATGAGACAGACAGGATATGTGTTGAATTGAATCTGGATAAAATTTTTTTCCCTAGTCTCAGGCTTCTATAATGCTATGGGACTTATCCAGAATCCCACATGGTATGGCAAAATTCAGCTAGCCAGATGGTCGCATGATTTCTCTTGTGACTGCTGCTGAGCTAGACACCAGCCCCTGAGAATTTCATTATCACACCAAGTTTCACTGGTTGAAACTGCCTCAAAATCCAGTTGAAATTTGCAGTGACAACTAGTAGTTGAGCGGATGGATCCTGTTGGCAGGCGTATCATTTCCTTTCCACCAATCTTGCTGTTGGCTATTAGTTTTTGATCTGCCATGTCACCTCTATTTCCTCTTGAATCATTGCCACAGTACATTGCCAGCAAACATTTGCAAGGTTTTTAGGGCGGCCTGAACTGTAGCTGTAGCCGGGATGGAGGCTGGGACTCGCATCCCACAGGGCTGTTCCCAGCCAATGTGCACAGGGATCTGGCACCCTGGCTTCCCTAATGTGAGAATGCTGGTGCTTGGCTGGGCTGGTTGCACATATGTAATGGTGATGGCCTTGTTACATCCTAAATTAACCACACTGGTACCCCTCGTGCAGTGTTAAAGAGTTGCTGCTGTACTCTGGGCTTAGAATTGTGCTGTGCTGGGCTTTAGCTAAGACTGCTGTACAGCTGTGTGGCATCCAACTCCTTGCCACCTTCCTACAAGGTGCTTAAAATAATTGCAGAAATAAGCTTATTACTATTACCAGAGGTTTCAAACAAAGGAATTTTGACTGACAAAGTCCTGGAAGTTTGCACTGATTTAGGCATGGGCAAAGGTTTTCTGTGGCCGAAAACTTTACAGTTTCAAGGGCAGAGAACACGACTTCTGGAGACATCCAAATCATTGTTTAGGAGTAGGTTGCAAGACATTTTCTGTTGGTATTCTTTTTCTGAATCATATACTTGTTTAAATATCTGAAAGAGAATAGAAAAAAAAGGAATACACCCCCACCCCCACCCCTCCCCTTTAGCTTTTCCCATTTACTCTCCTGGTAAATGAGGAAATGCTTAATGAAGCAACAAAGGCAGTCTTTAATGATGGCAAATTGAATTTTTTTATGATGAGATTTTAGTTTGTTTTAATTTTCTGATTGGGGGGGTTGCATTATTTTTTAAGAGGTGTTCATATATTTGCTATTGGGGAACTGGGATGTGGTTGTTTTCTACCCATAGAGCTTTATGCAAGGAGTTTATGAACTACTGAAGGCTTTGTGCATGTCTGTGGATGTGGGTCAGTAGGCAAGGAAGAGAACAATGAATGGAGGTGCAGGACAAATAAATTAAAAAAAACGCAGTAAGTGATTAAGCTAGAAGTATGGAGCACAACAGTGGGAACAGGAAAGTGCCTGCAGGTGTTTAAATGCAGTGAGACATGATACGTTTGAGAAGCATGTTCCTCATGTAAAACCATGTCTGACTTGTTGCTAGCAATCTTACTAGATCAGTCCACTTGTTACTTTTATATTTGATTTAAGTATAATTTTGGGCATTTCTCTTGAGGTTTAACAACATCTGTTTGGAAGTCTCACCACAGTTAACCTCATTTCTAAATGTCTTTGAGGGGGACAATAACATGACTTACTCCTAGGAGATTTTCTTAGGGCTCTGCTTGCACTGGTTCCCAAGATAACTCAGCTGTCTTCCCATCAGAAGCTTGGCTGCTAAATGCCCTGCATGGTCTCTGATAAAGAACCTGCTTCTTTCCTTTCCGGACTTTTGACTAAACAACCTTAAATACAAAATTTTGCTATCTGAATTACAGAAATGTTACCAACTCTAGCATTAATATTATCTAGACATTTGAGGATGATATTGTATTATTAAATGATATTGATACTATAGGCACTCTTAATGTAAACAGTAAGTAGCATTAATACAGCTGGAAAACTAAGTGGACCAGCTTATCACTTTTCAAGAGCCAAAAAGTTACTTCTGAGGCAAGCAGCGCGGAAGAGATTGCAGCCTGCAGAGATGACAGGACACAATATGCAGAACTCTCTCAATCAAGACGGAGCATTGCGGTTTGGGATTTGTTTTCTCTGAGCCTTTATTAAAAATAGAGGCAGTGGTAGAATTATTTTAGAGCTCTACTATAGTAATTCACCAGGTAGATATTGTATTTTCTGCATTCGTGTTCTAGGAGAATAAAACAACGGCAACAACACAATCTCTGGGGAATGAAATGTTTTTACTTGTGATTCATTTTAGTATTGTGGAACTTACTTTTACCCCCATTCAGCTTATTGTATGACAGAAAGCTCATGCTCTGATATAAACACCTGCACATTCCACCTAATGTTGTCACTATCTATGGAAAAGGAGAGGAAAAATAAATCTCAAAATACTTTTTTGAGGACTTTTGCGGACTGCCAGACCTGATGCATTTATACACGTATATGTACGTGTGTATATACATGGTAAAAAAAATGATTATAGAACGTGTATCTGAAACAGCTTCTATACCTTATACTTGTTTCTTATGGTAAGATAAATGTAAATCTGTGTCTCCTTTCCATTGAAAAATGCTGCTAATTTCTGTTTTCTAACTACAGAAAGTCGACAGTCCAGGAAGGCGAGTCCACATGATGGTGACTGGCTTCTGGAGAGACAAATAAGGAAACAAGAAAGAACACTTCTAAACCAAACTATTACAAAGGCAGCTTGGAGGTAAAAAATGAGGAAGACATGCCTGAGAGACTGCAACTAAAAACCTAAGCCTAAATAATTCTTCTTCAGAGAGATCAGAGTAACATAGCATAGTCCTGGCCTAAAAGTAGGTCAGCTAGATTTGTGTTCAGATATTTATGGGTAAACAAGGTAAATTAATAATATGGTTGTTTGCTTATCAAGTTGTTTGCCTCAGGATGTAAAATAGAACATTTATTTATGTAATACCAGAAACATTTTGGAAAGAAAGGCTCCCCTGAAAAACATCTATGTATAGGATTAGATAGTTGCATGGGAAAAAAGATTGTTTTGTAGTAATGTTTTCTTAACAATGTGATTCCTGCCAGAAACTGAACACCCTATTTGATGTAGCGAGCAGAGGTTAAGGCCATTGTAAGTAGTGTAGTACATTTATTTCCTGTATTGTATGGGACCTTTTTTTTTTTTTAAGTAAAGAATTCAAGCTCTATTGCTGCTTAATAGATCATCATCCAACAACAGTACTGACGACAGACCCACACTGAAGCTCCCTAGAAGCTATCAGTAGTCCCAGTGCCTTACCTGTGTTGGCATGACTTTACCTGCTTGTGAGGGAGCCTCCTCGACAGGCTAGCAGATGTGCACAAGCTCTACCCTGAACTTACATCAAAGATTTAGAGAAGAAAAACAGTAACAAAACTCAACCAACAATGCCAAATAGGCTACTGTAGACCCAGTCAGTCTATAGTCACACATACTTTATTATGCTAGTACCTTAACATCCAACATATAATTACTGGAGTGGAACTTAGAAGTTGTTTACAGGGTTCTTATGTTTCAAATTTTGTTTTTTTTTTTTCTAGACTGTCATCTTTGGGTTTTTCTGGATAGCAGTGGTAGGATTACAGAGGAGCATTAATCCATACATTTATGCACATCTTCTACCCAAAGAAAATTCCAGAGGAAACCACTAAATCTTGCAGAGGTATCATTCCTGTCTGTATACGAAGAGTACTGTGTCTACAACTGCAAAACAGAACAGTTGTTTATGCACAGCAATCAGTGTAATGAGTGGTTTGCTCCATGGAGCACAAGTTCTCAGACTGCTGAGCTGTCCTCTCTTCAGTAGATAGTGTAGACTGAATCAATCAGAAAAGCTTGGCGTTACTGTCTGTGAAGCATCAGGAAAGGCCATGGACTTATTTCGTGGTGCACTCTTCCTTCGGCAGAGCGACTACAGTGATTCCAAGGGCTGGTAACATCACACTCTACACTGCATGGCAATGTGTCAGCGGTGAAACCTGGGCCAAAGTCAGCACTGAAAACTATGGGCTGAAGTTCCATCATGATCTAATCAGCAGTTTGCTGCCCTTCGTGCTTTTGAAAATAATTTGTTGATTTTTAAAACATTTTCTAAAAAAACAGCAAAAAACACAGGACTGTAATGTGATGGTTAGAAACTGAGATCTATCTGTACAGGTTTCTATTCCATTTGATAAAGTGGTAAAAGATGAGGGGAACTGGTTAAAAAAAAAAAACCCTTCATTGTCTACGTACCTCATAGAATTTACTGTGATTTTACTGGAAAGTGACATAGCTACCTTCTGTGTTCTATCTGAAAAACTAAAAATATGTATTTTGTATCTGTTGCCAAGTTCACAATTTACTAGACTGTAAAACAGTCACAAGTTATTAAGGATTGAATTTCTGCATTAATTTGGTACAGTACCCTTCTAGCTCAGGTTAGAGCAAAAACAAAAGGATATTTGGTACATGGATAGAATTTAGTTTAATATCCCATGCAGCTGTTTACATCTGCTTAATTAAGCAGCAGTGACTTCACATTAGCATTGCTATGATACCATAAATACACACTAGAGAAAAAGGTACATTCGTGTTAGCCACCCTCTTAATCTCAAATCACTGCAAGTTAGGTACGTTTTATTTCAGTGTTGATTTTTAATGGTAAAAGAAGTCTTCACGTTTAAGGAGGCTCTTCAGATCTGATACATTCAGGTTTGGTACAAGTGCCAGGATTTTATAAAAAGACTATGCTCCTGTAGGCAAACAGTTTAAGCACTAAATGAAGAGCTTTAATGGAAACCAATATATTTGGAAGTCAGCAGGTAATTTTGCTTTTGGAGCCTTTACAAGAGTATCACAGTCACTTTGTACAGTAATAGAAGGGAAATAAATACCCATCTAGAAAAATGCAGTGCTATTTTAACACTGATGAAGTTCTAACATTTTGACTACGTAGCATAAACTCTTTGTTTCGTGTATTTACCAGCAGCTCTGGCACAGAGCTGCTTGTTTTGTTTTTTGATTAAGGATCCCCAGAAGTAACATAAGACGTGCCTAAGTAGGCATTTTGAGAGGTATGTACAATCAGGACAGGCCTTGGATTAACACAACGTATCAGCAGAACAGAAAAATTGTACTTTGGTCAGAACTATCAAAGTCTGTTAACCATCAGCATAAGAACACAACCTCAGTTGGTGCCATTTTTAATGATTAGAAATAATACATTGTAAAACAAAAAGTGAAAAAATTCCAGCGTGATACTTATAAACAAAGAACAAATAGAAAACAAAAAAGTTTCGGTTTTGCCTGATTTATAGTATTTATAATACAACAGATCATTAGTCTGAGGTAATACCAGTAATAAATTTTTAGTCCTTCGAGGACTGCTCAAAAATTAAGAACAGTGATAGTAATGCATGTTATGTTAAAAGCAAGACTTGATTATTAAATCAAGCAAATCCCTTACTCTTTAGTCAGGGATCTGTGGTTGCAAGTATAAAATTGGAAGTAAGTCTATACAGTAGGAACTACAGAACGTTAGAGTCCTGCGTGGCACGTCGTTAGTCCCTGTCAGTACTTAAGCATACAGCTGATTATGTAAAAATCAGACATTTCAACAGAGAAAAGACTTTGTTCCAGAATAGCCCTTAAGAAATTTAGAATACTGTTAGTTTGCATAAAATAGCCAAACAAAAGATGAATTCAGAAATCCAAATTTTGGCATGAGGTAAAACCATATGCATTTATTTCATCTGCATTTTAGAATTAGTAAGCATAAAATTAAATATGTTGACTGTAATGAATTCAGTCATACAAGTGCAAGTCTTCAGCTAGAACGTATTTTATGGCAGTTTATTTAAAAAATGTACCAGTAAATCATAAAAGAGGGATCATGTCCATTTAACGTTTATTGAAGTATACAGGAGGTTTTCTTTAGAATCAAATATGAGCATGAATATATGGCCAAACGGAAAATCTATCAAATTCAGTGAAAATTTTCTGACTTTAAATAGTAGCTGTAAGAATGACCAATATATATTCTTTGTTACAACCGCCCTCACTCTACAAGTAAAAAAAAATAATAAACATTCAGTAAACATTCTTTCCTAAGGTAGTTTCCCTTATATATCAGTGATTTATCCATTTCTTGTATACATAACTTTTTAAACATACCAATCAGTGGTTCTCACAATTGAAAAATAAAAGCACAAAAAAGTTTACACTCTTGTACAGGTAAATAAAAGATCATCTTGAATTAAACTGTATATCCTTAAGGGCATAGTATAGTTTCAATTTTATTACCTATTACATAATTAGCTTCTTACATACAAATATTGACATATTTGGCTTGTGCTTCAAAGCCTTTGTGTCTAGAAAGTCCATGTCAATGCAACTCATAACTTGAAATCACTGGGGATATCTTTACTGCTGCTGGGTTTAACCTGTTCGTGCAACATAGTCTCTTCTGAACTTGCTGTGGCACTGCATTTTTCTGTGGAGTCGTCAGCGTCTGGATCCAATCCTTCAGGACAGGGAAGTTTTAGAAGTTCTTCCCGCAACTGAGCTGTATGACGCTGAACATACAAAAAGAAGCGTGGAAGACCACGGTTAAAACAATACTTTTCATAATGTTAGACAATATAAAGCAAAAAAAAAAAAAAAAAAAGAGTAAGTAGAAAAGGTTTAAATGTACTGTTTCAATGACTGGATAAACTTTTCCCCTGTGATTAAGGATTGGTACTTTCCTGGTTGTGACAGAATAATTAGAAAGTGCTGTTAGGGACAAATTAAAGTTACTAAACAGAACTGCAGCAAACAAGTGCATTGATGTAAGTGCTACGCTATTTGTCTTGCAGTCAAGTCATATCTGTGTTCTGTGATAACAGCAGAAACTGGCGTGGACTAGGCAGGTCATACAGTCAAAATGTAAATTTCTAAAGAATTCAGGACGAGATCTGTTACAGAGACACAGAGATTTGTATACTGATCATAGTAACTAACAGTAATTTCATTTTTGAAGACCAGTCACATTGAAAGAATACAAGTCTAGCAGTACAAAAAGAAAGCTTTAAAAAAATTTGTTTTGCTCTTCAGGGGAAGAAAAAAAATAATAATTATATAGGTCTGTTGTCTGTGTGGACACAAAATACACAAATGATAGTACTTGGTTAGGAAGGAAGCAAACCTTTATAGTGGTTGTAGCTGTTGATAAAAGTTAGCACAGGGCAAAACTAATTGTAATGGACCACAGTTTAGTAACTGTGCTTGTCTATTCAAACAAGCTTGTTTTCTGGCAAGGAATGGGTTGTAGTACAACTTTATCATAAACTCCCACCCACCCTTAGAGAGAACAAAATAAACTCTGTCTTACATAAGTATTTATAGAAAAATAGACAGGACAGGCACTAAAGGAAAATCGTAACTTGTAGAAAAAAAAATCCTGAGGAAGTGGAGTGAACATACACTTTACCTCCTGACAGTTCAGAGACTTTGGTTTGTTTACATGTTTTAAAGTTGCTGGGGTTTTCTAATATTGTTATTACAAAACTCAGCTGCTGAGCAATTTCATTGCCATTTGTCATGTTTGGATTAAAGAACACAAAATTACAAAAGCAAGTCTTACCTTCAGAGCTGCTGCATGATGGGACATAGTCCTGCCTACCCGTTTGTCACTGCTGTACTGCTGTATGTCTGCTATCCACTCCTCACACTGAGCCATGATCTCCACTCTTTTCAAGTAAAAATGTTTGTGAATGACCTGCAAGAAAACATTCCAAATGAAAGAACAACGTTCATTGTCTTCTAAGAACCATATGCCTTAACAATACAAAATCTGCAAGACCCCTATGAGTCCAACTGGATATAAGCAAAAAAAAAAAAAAAATAAATCAGTACAAGGATAATTCAGCATTGAACTAGACTGCAGATAAATTGTGGAATTTCTGTCCCTGGAGGCTTCCAAGGCCCAACTGTAAAAAGCCCTGAGGAACCTGGTCTGAATTAATCTGATCTGGTTTTGAGGAGGTGGTTGGCCTGGTCATCCCTCCCACTCTGGATGAACCTCCTATTTAATGTGCAGCCTGCCATTTCAGCATTCACTTGTTACCTGGGTGAAGGGTAAATAAGTGCCAGAAACACAGTATCACACCAGGGAAAAGAAAAAGTAATAGAAGGTTAGACACATTCTTCACATGATCTTGCTATGCAGGTACTACGTATGTATGGACGTTCATGTTTGCATAGGAGCAGGGTTACACAGATCAATGTTGAGGCTTTTATTGTTGTTTTCACAGTCTTATTTTATGAAAGAAGCATAGGCAGGAAGTACTAGCACCAAGTCTTTCTTCCCTGGTCACTAACCCACTTGCTGCCTGAACAGAAAACAGAGAAGCAGAAAGTGTCCACAGTATGAGCACAGGAACATAACATGCTTCTGCACAGAGGAGGATCACACCAGCTGCTGTGGAAGAGGTTGCAACCACAGTTACATGCCCTAGGCAGAGACAGCACCTCTGGGGACACTGGAATTCTCAAGCAATAGTAGTTGAGCTGCCCACAGTTTGAGTGGGAATCAGTATTTGCGTAGTAATTTTGGTATTTCTGTACAGATTTGAGTTTAAAACAAACAACCAATCAACCCTCAGACAAAGTTGTGAAACGCCACTTGGTGTTGGCTTTGTCTTAAAGAGTTTTCTAACACTGCCTGGTGAAAGAAACAATAAAATCAAAGAAATTTTACTGAGCCCAGAGAGTTCTTGGCAATAGTGCAACATAATTGACAAAAATCATCTTTCCCCCTAGAGGTTACAGAATATAGCTATCTTGTCTAAAGAAAAACTGCATATTGAAAGCGTAATTGACTTCAGTTCTGGATGCATTCCTTATGTCCATAGTGGAGCTTGGAAAAACTCCCAAAGACTGGCAGTTTAGATCTCCTGAGCCTACCTGTCTAAGACACTGAAGGGAAGACACTTCAGGTTTGTGAAGACACAAGATTTTAGGAGCTGAAGGATGTATGTTCTTTCTGAGACCTCAGTTTTCAGGGGGCCTTTGCATTTATGTTACTGAATGATCATCATTGTTAAAGTTCTTAACACAACCCTACAAAAAACCCTGAGGTCTGAACAACAAGCTAGTCTCTCAGAGAAGTGCTCAGATAATCTATACTAGAGATGTATTTTCATTTAGACGGGGCCCCAGATGTGTTCCAGCGTTCTTCCAAAACTTAGCTGTTGCATCAGAGAAAAATGCAATGCTTTCCAGGGCATAATTTCCATTTTTTGATATGCAAAGATACATGCCACTTTACATAATGGTAGGGAATATGTATTCACAGACATAGAAGGGGAGTTCTCATGCTGCACAAGTTGATAAGCTACTGGGTAGGACCCCAAGCTTAAGCTAGTATGATTGTATTTTTAACAGAAAAGCAAGCTATCTTAGCCTCAAACTTCTCCTTACAGAAGCAGGCTATCTTCCTCATACTGTCCTAAAGACCTCAACACAGAGAAACATAGAAAACTGTATATTGGGAAATGAGGAAAACTGCAGTTACCTAAATTGTAACAAACCACTTTGGATGCAAAGCTTTTAAGGGTTGGTCAGTTCTCCTCCGTGCAGAAAAACTCTTGTCTGTTCACAGGTTAACAGAAGGGAGTTTCAAATGTTCAAGATAGCAGTTTGCAGAGGTATCTATCTCTTAATGCTACTTTTCATTTACATGTGGCTTAGCTTAACTTGGTCCTAGCTACACACCACATTTAACTCCTGTTCATGCAGGTAGAGTGTCTATGGTTTCTCATTCCACAGAACACAGTAATGTTAATGGAAAAAGGCTTTTGCATTCCGAAGGATGTTTTTACAGACAGCAAGGAGAGGTTGGGAGACTACACTCTCACTTGGATGCCACACTTAGCAATGTGCATAATCCTAAAATAATTATGCTTTTTCAGTATTTTAGTCTACAGACAATTGAAAGCACAGGTGATGCTACAAGATGGTTCCACACTTCAATTTAGAAGTGTCAACAGTTTTAGTAGTTCAGAGTAAAATGTGGTTTTCTCCCCAAGTATTTTCTGGTAGTACCATGAGATGACTCATGTTTGACCCACCATTTTGCATTCATGTTCATACAGATTCTCTTACTTGGTGTATCTTTGACTGTCTTTTCCTTGAATCCTTTGCCATACATGTTCAAGTCCCTGAGATCTAATTGACTTTGAGAAAGGAGTTAGACTAGAGATGCTGAGGGAAGTCCCTAACAACTAAATTATTTGATGATGCTATGGGTGAGTTAGTCTATTTTCAGGAACGTAAACAAACTTGATTTCTTTCAAATAAATTTTTTAAGACAGGGTGAATGCATGAAGATGAGTATTACTTTTATCAGCATCAAGACAGTTGTTTTCAAGGGCACAGATTTCTAGTTTAGCACAGATACTTTGTGGATCCTTCCATAAATAACATTCAGGTTGGTATTTGTTTTAAAGTATTTTTCCAGTTTGCATTGTTTTGGTGTATCCAAAGTGCTTCCTAATACTTGCTTCAAATTCATGTTTCTTGGAAAAATACTTCCTGTTAGCTGTGCTGACTAACAAACACCGAGTGCCCTTTGTTGGGCCGATCAACAGTTTTCATATGAAATGTAAAAGGTACCACCTGGCATGAAGAACGAGCCAAGCTGTATGAACCATGTTTTATCAAACTGTGCACCAAGCCTCCTTACAGGTCACTCTCAATTTGTGTGCATTTCTCCTTCCCAGAAAAGAATCTGTGAAGCCAGATGCATCCTTATTCACTTCAGTCTCTAGAGTGAGCTGCCCCAGGGAATACAGAGGCAGCTAAAAGGGACATCTCAGGCATGATGTTTCCAAATATTTGCATTGTTCTTAATACTCGAACAAGATCAATAAACATGATATTTACTGTGTTTCACAAAACCTACCTCCTTAAAACATGGCGATGGATTTCTGATTTGTTCAAGCATTGCCCACTTGACTGTTGCCTGTCGTATATTTCCATCATACTCCCTGGAGCTCTGGGTACCACTCGGAGTACCTCTTGATCGTTCATAACCCGGTTCATTGAAATATGGTTCTGCTACCAGTATTAGGGATTGGACAGACACTAACACCTGTTAAGAGAAGAAACTAAATATTAAAATTGTGTCATCCACCTGTTTTTACAAATATACATAGTTTGCTCACCTTATATACAAAACCACTTTAACGGCAAAGTACTGTCATTTGTAATACAGGCTACGTGCGAGTAGGGAATGTGCATGCTTTCAAAGCAAAACTGTTACTACACACAAAAAACATTAAGTCCCTCGACTGTGTACTTAGCTCAAACACCGAGAAAATGACAAATATAAGTTAAAAAATAACAAAAATACAAATATAAGTAAAAGAAAATGCTTAAATGAAAAGATGTCTTCTTGTACCCTTTTGTGAAAGAAAGCGTATTTTTCAAGTTCTCAGTCAACAATTCTTGTACTTTGCCTGTGGTTGAGCTTACTAATTCTTCTAATTCTGAACTAGATGGAAAAGGAACAAGGCAGGTGAAATGAGAACCACTGAAGTTAAGCTTGGTATACATGCTCTCCCATTTTTTCTTTCAAAGGCATTCAATTGATTTAGGTATGCTTTTAGCCCTTTAGTTTCAGATTTTACATTTAACACTCTGTGTCATATGCCATTAAAACAAAACCTCAGTACTTCTCTTGAGATAGGAAAGAAAGTATTTTCAGTACTCTATTAACCAGGCACCAACTATTCAGTGACAAGGAAATGACAATTTTCCCACTTTCAATTTTATTATCAAATACATGTGGGAATAGATGCTACATACGTACAAGGTATCTAAGTATATACCCAAATACTCCTAATATAAAACAAATAAATAGATAGATATATAGGGCACTTAGGAATCCAAATGTATATCTATTGCATATTCATGATTTGATGACTGGCTAATTTTTCCAGTATTACAATGTTCATCCCTGTCAACTTGTTGTTGTACTTAATCAAAATTATGTTACATGCAAAAATGTTATACAGCTAGAAAGACACAGTTGACTTTTTAAAAAAAAAAAAAAATTAAATGAAGGATAGGTTTTTCTTATGTACTTAGGACCAAGTCCAGCAAGAATTTTAGGGATTACAGAGCTCTGTGACACAAACCTAGTTCCAGAACTGTAAAGAATTCAAAAAAGGTGATTTGAACACCTACATTTCCTTGAGTATTTTAAAACTGATGATATGCTACATGCTGAAGAATGGCATTTCCAGCACCTGACATACTTAGGTGCAAGACATCCACTGCAGTAGATTAAAAATGTTAAGGCAGCTGTTTCTGCAACTGACTCTCCTCCCAGCCTACATACAATTTAAAGCTTGAAGCCATTCCCTAACTTAAGAGCCCAGTTTGTGAGTTTGGATATGGAAGACAACAGTCCTTCTTTTTCGTGGAACATGCAGAACGTACCGCTTACATCAGATAAGATACCGTGTCAGCGACAGTTCAAGACTTTGGTTCTTTCACAGGGCAGTGCCCCAACAACTAGTTAGTTGTGCTCTGTGCTTAAGTGTAGCATTCGCTCAGAGTTTCTCTTGTAGCAAAGCCAGCACAAAAGCATTCCCACCTTCCGTACTCTCTGTGATGTGTACTCACTCCATAGACGCAATGCCAAACCAGCAACTCCTATCAAAGCCACAGCCCAAGAATCAGCTGAATGACCCACATTAATCTCAGTCCCACCATCACCTCAGAGAAACACACCCTTATCTTTTTGGTGTCACGACACTTTCCGTTTGTAGTGGTGTAGTTGCTGTGCTTTAACCATAGCACAGGAGGGCAATCTAGAGCAGCTAAGCCTTTATCCTGATGGACAGGGCTGTGCAGTGGGAAATGTGAACTAGCATCACCCGTTGGGCTGAGAAGGGAAATAAGCTTTTCTGTTTCTCAGGCAGGTGCTCCAGTCAGCTGCTGTTACATGGTATCACAGGCACTATCACATTGTCCCCCTGTGCCTGCCATGCAGTCAACTAGAAGCAGCAATGGCTATTTTGTGTTACACTTGCAAATTAAAATATGGTTAAATATATTAAAATATAAAGAATGTGCCTCACAAATCAGGTTCCAGCAAGCCAATGGTCACTTATGACACTAAAAAAGGCCAAATCTTAATGCAAATATGCTAAGCCAAAGTACAGTGCTTCAGGTACCTAAGGTGTTTTGGTGACCTGTGGCCTTTACATGTGTCTGGAAGTAGTTGAGTTTTGCTTTTTTTAATTTTTTATTTTAGATACTTTTTTTTTTTAATAGCTATGGTAGAGAAATTTTACACTATGCAGCACTGTACTTTCTTGGCTGTAATAACCACTTGTTACTTTGAATTATAATTGGAATGAATGAGAAACTCTACACTGATCTTCCAGTTTCATTTGGGTTACAGAATTTCTGAAGTATTTTGGGTGGTCTGAGAATAGTTTAATCTCTGTGCCAGAAAAAACATGTAGTGCTTAATTCTTTCCAAGCAATTTATTTAGTCCTACAGCTGTTTCCCATTTAATAGCTATAAAAGTGTTTTTCTCCCAGAATGGAGGGGGGGACATGGGACTTTTTCCAACAGCTTTCTTACCATTTTCAAAATGAAAGCCTAAAAAACTTTTAAATTTGAAACTTAAATGCTGCAAGAGAATTCTAACAACCAAACCTAACAATTTAATCTAAGAAAAAGGAGTTTAGTTAAAATAAGACTTCCTAATACTTGCACCTTTCTACACTGATTTTATAGTTACAATCCAGAATTTCAGTTCATCTCTTAAGAAGTATCTCGGGAGAGTTACACTATGTAAGGAACCACAACTTAGATCTCCAAATTGTAATTGATCCGTGAAGGGAGAGGGAACATTAATATCTCCAAGAATGGAAATTCCACAATCTCTCTTGGACACCTGTCCCAGTGTTTGATTACGCTCAAAGTGAAAAAGTTTTTCCTAATATTTAATCAAAATTTCCTGTGTCTCATCCTGTGTCAATTGGTACTTGTCCTAGTGCTCTGCATCTCGAAGAGGTGTCTGGCTCCATCTTTGCTGTACCTTCCCCATTTAGGTACTGAAGACAGCAGTAAGATCTCTTTGCCATTGGTCCAGCCACTTTTCCGCCCACTTATAATGCACATCTCACCAGTTTGGCTACAGAGGTACTAAGGGAGAAGGCAGAGGTCTTGCTGAAGTCCAAGTAAGCTACATCCACTGCTCTCCCTGCAAGCAGGTTCGGCGCTGCTTGCCCCCAGTAAATCCACATTGCCTGTGCTCAATCACTTTCTTGTCTTTCATGTACTTGAAGATAGCTTCCAGGAGGATCTGCTCCATAATCTTCCCAAGGACTCGGCTGTTGCTGACCAGCTTGCAGGTCCCCAGATCCTCCTTCTTGCCTGTCCTGAAGCTGCATGTAAGAGTGGCCAGGAAGCTCCCTTGAGTCTTCTGACCTTTCAAAGACAAGAGCTAGTGGCTTTGCAGTGACATCAGCTGGCTCCCTTGGCACCTCCGATGCATGAGGTTTGGCTCCACAAACATGTGGGTCCAATCTGCTTGAATACCGTTTTCTCTGCTATGGGTAATTCCACATTGTCACAGACCTTCCGAGTGAGGGCTCAGGGACATGGGAAGTCAAACCTTATCCCTAATGAGTGAGGCAGAGATGACCTCTGCCTTTTCTATGTCCTTGTTAGTAGGTTCGCTGCCCCACTGAGCAGCAGGAAGGCCTAAGGAAAATGTGTTCTTTTACTGCCAACATACTCATAAGAAGCCCTTCTTGCTGCTCTTTATATCCCTCGCCATTTTCAACACCAGCTGAGCTTTAGTTTTCCTGATTTCTCTCCTGAATGTTTGGCTGATATCTTTTTATTTCTCACAAGTAGCCCATCCCCTCCTTCTACCTGTTGTGTACTTTCTTTTTGCAGTTGAGCTTAGGCAGGGTTCCTTGTTTACCCATCCTGGCTTTCTGCCACTCTTACTTGACTTTCACACACTGGAACAGACCGTTCTTGACCTTCTAGGAGACTGATCAACCAGCTCTCCAAGGCCAATTCCCGAACAAACTGAAATCTATTCTGCTGAAGGCCAGGGTTGTAATTCTACTATGCTGAAACAGAAACTGTAGTCTTTTAGGATTTGGAATGGAAAATATACCTTGTGCTATGTATTAATTACTCCAAGGAAGGAATAAATTCAGGAAGTGCCATAGGAAATAAGGCACTGCAAGCTTTACTTTTATTTAATGTATGTGCTTATTAGTCAGTGTGTTTCTATGACGTAAAGCTGAAAATTATAATGACTGTATGTCCCAATAAATTCCAGTTTAATTTAACACTAATTGTTACTGAACACAGTAATCCTACACTTAAACTCCCTCCAGCTTTATTCCTCTATTCAGCTTACTTGCAGACTCTGGAGGAGTACCTTTACACTTCGCACTAGCGTACTTTGCTTTCACAACATGGAGCCTCCTTTGTCTTCACCATAAATACCTTGTGATAGAGACATTATGTGAGTTCCAGAAGGTGATGCCATCCTCCAGTCTTTTTTTTTTTTTTTTAAATAAAATATTTGAAATCATCCAAGCAAAGTCCAGGCAGTGCAGGAATAAGCTGCACACATGAACTGCCATTCTTCAAGACAAGGCAAATAGAAATATTGGTTGGAAAGAACACTTTGAAGAACTTGTCTACTCTACAGTGTTTCTTTTCTAGTGTTCCAAGGATGTTTTCAGGACTTTTGTCTTATTTATGCTTGAGGAAGAAAATTCTTGTTTAAAAGCACTAGAAAAAGAATCCTTAGGACTGACCGACCAATTACTACTCCTAAATGACATCTACTGAAGAGAAAGAAGAAATGCTCACCTGCAAAAAACTTGATGTTTGGGGATTCCATTTCTCTTCTGGCCTCCCATGCCATGTGTTAAGTATGCTTAAACACACCTGAAAAGGTGACATTATTAATATCACAGACAAATATGATAAAATTGTTCTGCTTGGGCAGAACAGAATGTTAGCATTTAATTTTTTTCTGACAAACTTTTATATAACTGCATTTAAAAGACATATTTGTTTCCTATGAAACTGATTGGAAATGAAAGCAGATAAAAATAATGTGGATAAGCAAGAACAGCATGTTAATAAATGAACAAGGCAAGGTATATTACTTTTCTTCACGGAAAACCCAGATTCTAGTGGCTCAAAAATAAATGAATGATGAATACTGTTTGATTCTTTACTTTCCTCTTTAAATACCCTTCTAACACTTATTGTTGTGGTTTTTAAAGACAATCATTCTGCTTAAGCATGTGAAAGGTGGTTTCTGTCACATAGACTATCAAGGAATTCAAAATATTCCTTAACTTTTATGACTGATCTGGACTTTAGGGAAGTCTATGGAGTTCTTGAACCTTATCACAAAATGAAACAATCAAAGATAGGGAACACAAAGAAACAAAATAACCAGAAGAAATTCAGAGGCAAGTATTTGCCAAGACTTAATGTTAGACAAAGAAGAAAGGAGTTAAAATCTCCAGTACGAATTACATTCTGTGTCCATGTTAAGAAAAAACCCCATGTCTAGTACTGGAAAGGAGTATTATAGCTTGTGAAAACAGGGAGCATGTGGAACCTGTAAATGACGGTGGAATAAAGGAAAAACGTTAGCCTATGGATTAAATGTTTACACACAGAAAAAAAGCTATTTAATATTAATATATTTAAAAGCTATTTAATATTAATATATTTAATATAAATAGAAGTTGCATCTCCCTGATATGCACTTGACATTTTGTTAGTTCTTTGGAGCTTTTAGAATGAGCCACAACATACCAAGGAGATGGGAGGGAAGGGGGAAATCTTATTTGTTTTAACTTTTACTATTTCCAAAAGCTTTACTGTCTTTTGAGAAAACTAGCACTAAGTCAATATTTTAGAGTTACATTTTCTTTTATAAAGGATACTGAGGTTAAGGAAAATCTTTATCTTCCCTCAAGAAAAAGGACTTTTGCATTGAAAAAAAGACACAAGGCACTTGGCAAACACATCCAGTTGCAGCTGATAGTAGTGTGCTTTGTCCATGGAAAGGGTATGTCAGCTAGCCAAAATAGACTTCTGCCTGGTTAATTTAGCAAAGAAGGTGGAAAAGAACATTTTTCTAGGTCAAAGTTACTTGATTTTTGGTCCAATCCAGCTCATAAAGGCTTTAAAAAAATCTCCAGATTCAGAAAGGAGATCATTCTCATCTGAAACTGTTAAATCACTCTTCATTTCAGTCTGAAGACCACTTTTAACCGAACAGCTTCCTCTGGTACGTCAGGAGTGGCTGACCATTTGATTGCAAAAGGAAAAAAGTTTCATCCGTTTCACTTCCTTATTAATCTATACACAAGAACAAAGCTGACCTACCTTGCCATCATTGTAGAGGTTTGGATTAAATCTCACACTGTGGCCTCCAGTTGTTTCCAGATTCACAAGCGGAGGGGAATTAGGATAGTCTTGTGGAAAGTATACATCAAATTCAAAGCAACCATTTGCGTAAGGGGTGTCTGCAGGACCAGTAATGAGAACCTACCATTGTAAAAGAAAAGATGACAGTTTTCAAAAAGTGCATCACACAGTTGAGATTTTTGTAGGTTATATGAAGCATTTTATTTCCACATGCTACTTACCAGAAAATACTGTTAGCCATCATAATCATATGCAGGCTGTCAGTCTGTTCATTTTGATACTCTGGGTAAGTGAAGCCCCCTGCTAACGTTCATTTCTCCAGATTACAAATGGAAAGCAAAACAGACGGAGCTAAAACTCTACCCCCTATTGGATGCTGTTAATAGAATTTTTCTTCAAACTTCAGGTCCAGAGATATTCAGTGCACTTCTCCATACCTACTGCTTTTAATCGACTTAAATGGTCATATGCAAATAACCACTTTGACCACAAATTAAACTTCTCCCGTCAGAACAGCTAAAGAAGAATGAACCTTGTTCTGTGAAGCCTCCTTGGCTAACAGAGCAGTCCTGGGGTAGGTGAAGTCTCCTTGCCCCCTGCCAAATTATTGAGAAATCAGGAGCAGACTCTAAAATTTACACTACTACTTATGTTAAAGTTTGGACAGCAATTAAAATACACACGGAATACTTCTGGTTTTTCTTAAGATCAAAGGCACCTTCTTAAACATTTATATGCCAAGCTGAGGGAGGGAAATAAAAATAACTTTGCTTCTTTACCTTCATAATGTCAAGCCGCTCCTCATCACAACGTACGAAAACGCTGGATGAAGATGAGAGAGGCAGTGAGGTTGAAAGAGTCACAGCTTCTTGAGCAAGACGTCGGGCTCTGGCAGCACTGTTGGCGTCACTTGCATTTTTTACCTGAGACATGTAGTGGTAATTTACTTTAAAAACCAATTTTCCGTCATCATCTTCAGAAACCATTTCAAATGTATCTAGAAGAGAAGAAAATTTTAATGCATCAGGAAAACAGTGAAGTTAATAGATTAGCCTTGGATAAAGATTCTGAGTATTAAAACCAGGAAAGTTTAATTTGCATTATACTAATGCAAAAAATATGTATTTTGTGAGTTAACAGTGATCACAGAAAACAAAGCATTAACAGTCCTGGGTCGAATTAATTTCTGCAACAAATTTACAAGCTTTCATATGCAACTTGTCAAATGTACACCATTTCTGATTTGGAAAGCTACCAGCTACTCCAGACCAGGAATATAATGATACTTATGAATACATAATAATACTAATAAAGGGATCAGTGTGAAGCAGAGTGCCAGCAGTACTTGTGTGGTGGTTGCAATCTTATTAAAGAATCATAAAAAAATTAAAGCGAAGCCAGTTTTCTTTAGTCACTTACTACACAAAATCTGCAGCACGGCTGCCAGCGTGAAAAGCTACTGCTACAAACTTCCCCACCTCCTATTCCTGGCATATGCTCCACAAACATTTGGGAGGAAAATCCCTTACAAATACAACAGCAAAGAAATGTGATTGCAAATGCTGTCACTGCAACTCAAAAAATACTCATAGAACATGTTTTTGCAATACTTTTCTAACTCTTTTTGGATGAGATAGTATTTGTTCTTCATGATTTTTTTTTTAACATGTTCCCTTTATGGTGAAAATAAGCACCGATTTCCATCACATTTTCCAAATGCAACATACTGCACTCTGTGAAATGACACAATGAAGTTTATTACAGTTTCATTTTAAAAAACACATTTTGATCTGAATTCTATTCCTTTTAAAAAAATAAAAGCTACATTAACAGACATCTATATACAGTCATATGTGAGCCTTAAAAAAAAAATCTACTAACATTTCAATATAATTTGAGGACTGAAAGACTCACAAACCATTACTGAAATGAAAACATGAACACCACTGTTGAATTCATCTGGTCCCTCGAATTCATCTAGTGTATGCTTAAAACATTTCTTATTAGGTCAAAGGGTGCGTAAGGTGGTACCCTGAAAATACAGATTTATATAATTTTCCATATGTGAAAAGTATCAGTGGTCACATATATAAGAAAGTTGGTAACTTTTAAAAATAATTAGGGATTCCATCCAACAGATTACATATTTCCTCAGTATCTCATTTCTAAAACACAAATATTCACACTTCTCAACCTACCAAACTGGAGCTTTTTCATGACAGCCACATACTTTTCTTCAAGAGACCGTAAAACAGATAAAGGCTTGGGCTTCACAGCAGCCTTTTTGGAGTATTCAGCCATCTTCTTTTCTGTTATAGAAAATGTGATGATTATTTGTAGTTAACCATGTAATTTTGAGACAAGTACAGCAAGCATTTGGGGATTATTTAACTTGAATTCTATGGTCTCAAAACTGGGAATCGCAGTATACAAATCTGGTTTACTTAGCACCATATATTTCATTACCTGAATGGCTCACAGTAAATAAAGTTCATAATCTCATTTTAGAAATAATTCATGACTGCTGCTGCTGTGAATATTCTTTTATTATTTCTTCTAATGTGTTGTTTTTTTTTTTTTTTTTTAACTTAAAACAATAAGTAGGACATACACTTGTGTGGATGGACACTCACACATGTATTCTTGATACACACTCCAAAATCAGGCGCTGATTATACACGCCTTTTTAAAATCCACCCCCTTGATTAAGCTGCCTAATCTTTAGTTTTCTTTAGTAGACAGCCAGATGGTCTTTTGAATGTCTGCGGGTCCAATCCCCGATTTAGATTTTTGTTCTGCATTCATCTGGTTAAGGATTCATCTAATTCATAAGATTTAGTTTTACCAGCAAAGGTTTTACTGTTAAAGGTCACATATGTTGTTTTCTGCCAAGGCAAAAGAAAAAAAAGGTGCTGCATAATTGGGCTGAAAGTCATGACATGTACTCTAACTTAGCTGAATGATTCTGTTTCCTGGTCAAAACATCTAAGACTACCACAAGGTTCCAATTGCCTTTGAAAACGTAGTCTGTGGCTGGGGGCAGGAGGGAAGTACTTTTTCTTGCTTTTAAGCTAATTTATCTGTTAATGAATGTATTACAAATAAACACCATACCGTATTTATAGAAGTATTTCTATTTTACCTTGGTTTGCTTGGCGCAAACTAGTGGTAGCAGCATAAACTATCTCCGCAGTCTTTTGGATGTCTGGTACCAAGAGTGTCAGTCCCTCTGGTTCTTGATCAGAAGTATCTGGTTTTACTCCTGCTTTAGCTTTGTCTTTTTTAGACCTGTTTTGGGCAAAGAAATAGGATATAGCACGAGGGAACATTTTTCAACCAGTCATACAGTACTCAATGTATTTGTCAACAGGAAAAAATACCAAGGATTAAAGGATCAAGATTAAAACAAGTCTTCTGAAATAGAGTGTCTCTATGTATCTCCAGGTTAATCACTGAATATAGCAGTCAGCTGTGACAATACTGAACATACAGTCTTGGTTTGACAAAAGAGAAGTAAATCTGATATGAAGAGCAAAAATAAGAATACAAAGCCAATGAAACTAGTATACTAGTTTCTGCTTCAACTATTTAGTACTTTTGACTGTTATGCTGCATGCTGACCTTATGTTTGCACATTTTCAAAAAGTATTAGGAAAGCTTACTGAATCAACGTAACAAAGATCATGTCATGAATGTGCATTTCATCCACCCACGCAGATCCTCATGCAAAATCAAGTCCTAAATAGGTAATGAAGTGCTTTTCCCTACTACACAATACACTAGCAATTATTTAAAATACATGAATGGTAAAACACTAGGAAACCTCTAGTAAAAATTCACAGCATGTCTATGAACTACAGCCCGGGCATCACAAAGAGAGTGGGTCAAAAATGAAGTCTGTCTCTCTCTGCAGTTCTTTTCTGGGCTATAGAAGTTAAAACCTTTTATTTCAACATTATTTAATGTAACATAATTTTAAATGTCTTACAAATACAGAAGGCATCTGTATTATACTGGATGTTTATAATCACTATTGCAAATTAAAATTTCAATTTAAACACCTCTAATTTTTATAATGAAATAATGTGAAAATACAGTATATACTAACACCATTCTTTGATAGAAGCTAGCTGCCTAGCAATTTAAGATATATTTAAATATTTAGATTGTGACAGCCCAGTCTTTACTAGCATATATATTCAACTGTTGAAATGAAGACATGGTATTTGATAATATTGTAACCTAAATGTGCATATTTAAAAGCTTCTAAGAGGTAGTAAAACTTACATTATTATCCTGCAAAACTTACTGAGATTTTAACGCTAACAGCCCCAAATAATTTTACTGCAATTTCCGTAAATTTTTTGTTTTAACAGCACTTGTCCATTTTAATGGACAAAGTCCACTTTTGAAATGGACAAAGTCCTTTTTAATGGACTTGTCCAAACAAGTTCAATAGCCAAGCAGCACTGGTTCTCTTTCCCCCTACCATACCTAGGCACAAACCAGAAAGCTATCTACACAAAAAAGATAAGCAATTTAATGCTTTGATGTCCCAAACATATTTTAGCAGCTACCCCATACTATATCCTTTCTGTATTTTAATCTAGACTGAAATCATGCATAAAGAATGAGTCTCTAAACTATTCAGCAGAGGTGATTACAATAATACTGAAAGTCTTTATACTGTACCTAATCAAATGAGAGTATCCCTAGAGTGCATTAGTAACAAAATTCATTACTGCAGCATGGTACATTTTCCCAGTTCCAGATTTAATCCAAATGATGTTAGCCTGCTGTTGACTTCAAGCAATACCGAGCTTTCAGGTGCTCAGAGTTAAGAGGAAAGCATCAGAGCCAAACAGTGTCATTTGGCATTTGGGGAACAGTCTAAGACAAAGAAGCAGCAGCTGCCTCTCCCATTCATACTTCCCCAAATCCTCATCACTGCCTTTTTCCTTGCTGAAATCCAGGCCAATATTTTTAAAATAATCTATTAAGCAGGTTCAGAAATGCATATTTAAGACAACTAAACCTCAGTGATAACCTCTTTTAACATCACAGACATGCTAGCAGCCACCAGTCCCAAGAAAGGTGTACAGATTTAGAACTGCTTCCTGTTGATGTAGAATCCTTAAGCCACTTACTGCAAAATCCCTGGAGAAATTTTGGCTAAAAATGAAATGTCAGTGGGCTTAACCAAGAGAAAGATGCGTAAAAAGCAATAAAAATGTGATTGGTGAAGGTACTGAAAGTGAAATTAATTCTTACAAAGTTATTTTCAGGACAGTTATCTTGTAGGTCTTTCATCTTCCACATGGTTTTACAATTTAGATCACCAGGTTTTTTCCTTCTACTTGGTCTTAGAATGAAAAACATTAAAGTGTTGGCCTCATTAGACAAAATGGTTAGCCACATGCTTAAAACCTCCTACAGATATACTGAGTTACTGACAGCCAACTAAACAAAGGTCGAAGTCACTTAGGGTGTCCGTACACCTGTTGTGGCCTTGTGGCCTGCTGTACGGATCTGAAGTAATAAACACTTTAACAGGCTCTGACAGATTCAGAGGTGAGAAACAGGATTTTCAGGGGAGTGCAAACATCACTCTCAGGACAGAATTACAGCATTACTGAAGATGATTTTTTTCTTGGTCCATAAACCTATTTCTTAGTGTAATCTGAAACACATGGTGTTGCTTTGTGTGTACATGAAAAAGCAACCTGGTGACCGTTCTACCATTTGTGAGCTTGTATATCATGGGCAAACCAAATTATTAGTTGAGAAAACGTCATCCTCCCTTCTTGGTGTCATCTCCACTTCCGTACTGTCGCTGCACTCCTGACTGGATTCAGAGCTGCAGCGAGCTCTCTCCAAGCTGTGTGTGACAAATGTTTCAGAGCGACAAGTAGAGTCCCAGCTTGAGAGAGGGAATTACAAGACTTGCCCAAAAATGTATGAATGAGGAGATGAAATACCAAAATTAAAGTGATAAAGCCAGTAAGATCCTCCAGCTCCTTCCCTGCACTCTAGCAGCCTGCATATAAGTTTATGTATGCAGATAAACGAACAGCATTATCAAACTCCTGAGCTCTAATTGTCTGGTTTTCAATGGTATTCCAAAGAAACATGAGAACCAATAATATTCATAAATAATACACGATGGTCAAATATATAACCATATGAATATTTTGCTGTGTATTTTCTCTATTTTTAGAAAACATTTAAATGTCTGCATTATACTGTACATTTCTTTCCACCAAGATTCTGCTTGTGAAGCAAAATTTAATGGTTATTTAATACAGGCCAAACGTCACAATTTTCAGAGTGGAGCAGGAGCCAAATATTTAATTTAGACTTAGAAACTTCCCCATACAGTTTTTCAACCATTGAAGAAAAAGCAGACAAGATCCTGTCAACTCATATTTAAAGGGATGACAGTCACTAATATATTTGCTAGAAGAGACAGCAGTGTGCATGCTAATAATTTAAGCCATTAATTTAGCTTGTGTTAGAAGATGACAGCTTTCTCTTCATGCTGTGCTAAATGAATAATGAACGATACACTCCCAAGGCAACTTTAATTTTTAAAGCCAATACTAATACTTACTCACCCATGCCTGATACTTAGAGGTAAACATGATGATACCGAATGATACCTTTATCAAAGTACTCACAAAAGAAAGCCAGTGAACCATTCAGCCCCTGTGTACTACAGGGACAGTGCTTATAGCAGAATTCTGCTCAGTTTTATACTGACGCTCACTGTCTTGGAATAAAACTGCTGTAGGTTTGCAACCATGCTACCACTCAGCCCTCATGGTCCCCCATCTTCTGTAGGTTTCCACAGGTACCAAGCAGAAGCCCATTCCTCCCAGTAATTCGTGGATTCTTAAACCAATCTCCTGAAATCAGGCAAAACAAGCCAGGGACTGTGGCTTTGCAAACAAACACTGGAGAAAGCTCATAACCTCCTCTGAGATGGCTCTGCATACCCTTCCTTGGGGCTTCGAGCACTGTATTTACAGCTGGAGACTTCCAAACCAGCAAAGGCTGCAGGACTGCTCCCTGCAGCCAACCAGCAGCTCCCAACATGAGCTTGAGAGCGCAGCAAAAGAAACTGACAGTTGTTTTGTCTTTTAAAGAAGAATAAATTAAAACAAATTAGGCCTCAATTCTTGGGACCCGATTATAAAGAAAAATCTTTTTTTGCAAAATGCACCCTTTCACATAGAAGTTCTGCAAAATAACAGTGAAGACAATGAAAAGCCATAGCAAGGAAAATGCCTCAGGCCTACCTGGTTGTATCCTAGCATCCCCATGCAACAGAGAAACATCTAGGTCATAACAACAATTTGATAGGCAGGGCCTGATACATTCAGACAACCTCAGAACTATGCAGGACTGACCCTTAGTAGCAGGGTGACAAGCAATAGAAGTGTGAAGATGACAGAATTCAGACCTCCCTCAAGCAGTTATCATGGGCTTGGCCAGGGTGATGTGGAAATGAAAGCATAATTAGGAATTTTAGACATAGGCTTGCTATACTGCACACAACACAAATAAGCCATCAGCTTACTTTGCCAAACTGAACAATTTGCCATGAAGCTCACCTAGCAGATGGTGGTTCAGCCGAGCCTGCTTTGCTATACAGCAGCAGTTCTCTGCAGCAGAGGGCTCTGCCCTCATAGCAAACAAATGTCTCAAACTCGGCCCTAGTGGCAACCCATTACACAGCCCAACCACTCTCACATTAGTGATGGCTTTTGACTCCTTAGCAGTCCAACAAGCAATCATGAGAATCATCTCATACTTAATGTCTTCTTCACTATCCAGAAATTTCCCAATTTTCTAACAGAATATTATGCCCTTGAAAGTAAATGAAATCAAATGCTAATTGGAGTCCCAAACCCAAACTGTTCCCCTTAAATTCTGGATTCAACTGGACACTCATGCTCCAACATGGAGATGACATTTGGTAGACATGCAAGAACTACTGCTGTTCAGATAAAGGAAAGTTTTGTCTTTGAAAGTAGATCCCATAATTATGTTGTTGTTCTGGCATGTGACCTAAAAGGGGCAGCAGATTATCCTATTTAAGAAGTTCATGCCAACACTTACTTATATTGTTGGCACACGTTCAACTAAAATGCTGAGAATTACAACCTTCCACCCCAGTGATTCCGGGCTGTTCAGGCTGTTGGCATTTTCATCCATGTCTATATGCCGCTTTAAAGACAAACAGTATTATGCTTCAACCAACCAGTGAAAGACCAAGATTTCTTTTTGTGCTGATATATCAAAGTAATACAAGAAAATTGTACAGATAATGTAACTGAAACCAACCATGGAAGTTTTTTAAAATTCATCAATTATGAAAATAACACCAATTGCACTTCTAGAACTTTGTTTTCAGATCCTAAGCTGACACTGAAGAACTAGTCATACTGCATTTTATTTTATCAAATTAAAGAGAGCTTATGAGTAGTAATCATGTGCCATTTTCACAAAGAAACTTTTTAGAATTCAACCCTGGGAAGTGACATGAGAAGATACAGGTTTCCATGTCCATTAAATCTGAGGCTAAGAGATGACCACATTAGTAAAAAGAAAGTGATTGTGGTGAACAATTTTATACATACTGGAAATATCTATTCTGGAAATGGATTACACAGAAGTCAAATATATTTTCTTTTCTATTTTAAGACAATTACATATACTATGATCCCCATAATACTGCCAGCAAACAAAACCTGACATTTTTAGATGAGTATTTAACATAAAGAACTGTTATTTGTCCTTCCTAATTCTCTTTCTTTTGCATTAAGTCAGCAAAAAAAAAAAAAAATATCCCACCACAGGTACACTACATGCTTGATATGCAAGACTGGCAACCTCAGTCAAGAAGGATTAAGGGAATTCATGGGTAAAGTCCAGTCCATCAGCAGTTACTAGAAGGAATTCCCAATAATAGGATTCCTACTCAGAAAATCTCCCAGATATTGGTTGGTAAATATTCACAGTTTACAGTGGGAGGAAGAACATTCTACACACCCCTTTTCCTGACACTGTATTTATCTTCTTTTCATGATGTTTCAGCATATGCTTAGTGACAGCGCTAAATTTTGTGGGGAAGGACAGGTATTATTTCCTAACAAGTCATCTTTAAATTGAAAGCAAATAAACAGAATCAAGAAACCAATTAATTGCTGGAAGCAGAAAATTATTAAAAGAAAGAAATTAAAATTTGTATTGTAGCATTTGCTTTTCCAAATTCCTCCGTCAGGGCAGAAAAAGATGATTCAGCCATTAAAACCCCGCAAATCCTTGGTTCTGGAAACTAGAATGGTTGAACACATACAGAAACAGAGATGGAAAGTTGGTTGTGAAATCTGTACCAGCTACAGCACCTCCCAGAGCAGGAGGTACGGGGAGGCATGCTGGGGCTCCTTCTGTGCGTGCTGGTCTGGTGACTGTCCCTTCCAACAGCAACCACATGCAGCACTGACTTAATCAGTCAAATGACTAAACACCAGGTCCTCTGACTTGTACCCTGCCCTGTGGGCCATAACAAAAGAGCAACATTTCACAGAAGATGACAGTCAGATCTCAGTGATAGCAGCATTTCTGAAGAAAAGAAGCCAGAAGTTTTACAGTGTGAGAATTGATGGTAAAAGCAACCATGAAGTAACACTGTGTGAATCACTCAGCAGTGCTCTGAGAAGATGATTTGACCTTTGGAACAGTCAGAAATGGCAAAAGAAACATCAGCAAGGTAGAAGTAAGTAGTTTAGCCTGTTAAAATAATACAAAGCTGCATTGTATTTATCCAGAATGTGCAGTTGTTCTTTGTCAAAGGAGAATATTTAGAGGGAAAACTGATTTAGCAGTATGGGTACTGGTTGTTACTGAGTAGAACAGGAAAAAGAGTGCTAGTCTACATCTTATTCTTCTCCAATATCTATGGCCCAACCAGCTGGAGGGATAAATAGGACAATAATACCAGGTTTGACAGAGCAAAACTGTCTTGTAACTGTGGACCACACCAAAATCATCAAGGAAGAAAACCATCTAACAATTAGTCTGGGCCTGGAAGTGAATCTATCTTTATTATTGCCTTTATAACCATTTTACAAAGGGAGTTACCTAGAGGCTGGTCTATGGTTACTGAAAGAAACTGTCACTCATGGTTTGTCTGTATGTGTTTCCTTAAAAAGTCTGCTGAATTCTGGAAGGTGTGAGAACAAGCTCAGATAGCATCCTATTGCAACGCTCACACAGCCCGATGGCATTACAGCTGAGATGGGATATTCAGACGCTTTTCCATTTGTTTGCTAATTGCTCTGCCAGACTGCAAGTGTTTGACAAGAACTGTCAAACACAGAGTTTTCTCAGAGGAGGCTGGAAGACCCTGAAGTCTGGCATGGATGGCTCCACGGCATTCGTTTGTAATTTCACATCATCTTCAGCATAGCGGCTCCCCTTGGATGCCTGTGCTAATGGACAAACTAGCTGTCATAAAATCACCAACGTATAGAAACATGTTTTTCATATATAGCACCCACAGATACCATTAGTCAAAAATTTTCAACCATCTCTCTATAGTTAGGGTTCTTATCACAAACAGTGACTCCCAAATCTTTTGCCTCCTGAAACTTATTCTTCCTGACAGAAGCCAAAGGGCTCCTTCCTCTCCTAACCAGTTAGCCTCCAACAGAGAATCCACTGAGGAACCCAGTCCTCACTGAATGGGTAAAGCAGCACAGAAGCATATAGAAGATAGTTAGGACTTCTCTTGCAAAAACTACCATTTGGTTTGGTCCTCCCCAGTCCCACTCTTTACAGAATGGGATTCTTCAAGGAGGAGGAATTCTGCTTCTTCCCAAGGAATGCTCCTGCCTTCAGACTGAGAGCAGGAAATGCAGAGTCCTGCAAAATAAAGATTCACCTCACTGAAGAGAGAAAGAAATTTAAGAAAGATGTGAAGCTCCTAGATTCTTGAGCAACAATCCTCTTTCTGATCAGTGAGCAGGTAGTTACCAATGAAGTGACAAGAGTATGCAAACCTACCAGCTTCTTGGTGCCATACAAAAAACCCCTTCTTGTAAACAGTACAGTAAACCAAAATATATACATATAAACATAAACCTAGATCAGATAGATGCTATGTTTTCACTCTGGACTGCAGCACCCATTCAGATAAATATACAGAACTGAATCTTCTTTCACTTCTATATTCATAATATGTAAGTATAAAATACAGTTTAAATGAAAGTGAGGGATGATAAAAATGATTACCTCAGTCGATTGGTATAAGTGTCTACACAGGTCTTCATTTTAGCCAGCAAAGTCCCAACAGAAGCTTGTGACTCCAACTGTTCTTCCTCCTCTTCACTACTTTCTCCCGACAGAGGAAGCAGTAATGGTACCATCGATGTGCAGGATGCAATAGCACGGAGTAATTCTAGCAGAGCTCGGTAAAGGGGAACATGTCGGGCCATATCCAAAACTAAGAGAGAAAAACAGTTTACAAAACTTGCTAAAACTGAAGACCCTTCCACGCTTAATACAGATGTTTTAAATAGAAAAGATAGATTTTAATAATTATTAAAATATCAATATTTCATGATAAAAGACAGTATTTTTAAAAAGCCATTTATAATTTGTGTTTTAATGGACTTGTCCAGAAAAAATTGCATAAGGTACCTGGAAAACAAAGGTTAGCAAAAACCACAAGAGGACAGAGGTGCTAACAAGGTACAGAACAGGATTACCACATGCTAGTAGCTTAATATACAATCCTGGCTCAAGTTGTATGCCAACAGCAATCGCAAACAAGTATCTGTGGAGGAAAAATTGTAACCTATGGTGAAGCAGGGTAGCATTTGCTGATTCTAATAGCTTAAACATTAATAAAGAAAGACTTTCATATCACCCACTTTATTTATAGTTATCTCCTCCATTGGGAAAATTTGTCTGCATTATTGCAGGAATATTTATGGTCATGAAATAAATGAAATTATCTACTAAGAAGTCTAGCTTTGCTCCTTTTCATGGAGAAAGCATCATTTTAAAAACCATTATGTATTCTTCAGAGCATGCAAAGGCTCTGAAGAAGATGCAAATTTTATCTGCATACATATGAACCACAAAATAGTAAAGATGAATAAGAATATATATTAGGTAGGCAAACCTCACTGTCTTAGGGCTGCCCAGTGTGATGTATACGTATTGTAGAAGTAACTGTGGGTAGAATATAGATATCAGGTCCTCTGACTACGAAAGACAGGCAGACACGCAATTCCAATGGATTCTCTAGCACCACTTTGTTTTTCATTTCCACTTGCTTGGACAAATATGTAATGGATGTTATTTCAACTGACTTTGTATCATTAATAGAAATCATGAAAACATAGCAATACGCAGATACTTTAACACAGCTGCTTCCTCTGGCCCTAGGACATGCTATTTATAACCTAACTGCAGAAAAAAAATCGCTCTAGTTCAAAGAATTTACAAATGACTGAGTTTATGAGAAAATAAATTACGCTTTTTCCAGCAAAACCCCCCCAACAAACAAAGAGTCCCTGACAACTTGCATTAGGACAGAACAAAGCACAGAACCCTTTAACATTTCATTTAGCACATCTCACCTTCCAAGCTAAAACAGATCACAAATTCTCATCTCTTGTCACCAAACCCTTAGCTCTAAGTACAGCATGATGGGACAGTATAAATTGCCAAGCAAAATTTAACCAGCTGGTTTATCCAGGTTTAAAGCTGGATTTATCTCTACTAAGAGTTCTTTGATCAACAGCTTGCTATTCATCTTTTGAAGCTATTACAATGGCAAAAACTCTCAACTGGGTGAAGTTCTGTTGTGTTGGAACAGGAAGAAAATTTACTGAAATGAAGCACTGGTCTGTCAGGCCTTGTATGATGGCTCTAAAAATATCCTGTGTCAAAATATTCCACATATTTAAAGCAAACTCCATTGAATTTAAACATTGGCATTAAGAAAACTAGTTTCAATTATTTGTCAATTCTTATATTTTATATATTTTTATATATATCTCCATTCCTTATGCTCAGCCTCTATTGAACGATTGCCCACAGAAAAATCCCCACAGTGTGTAAAATGGCCTTAAAATAACCACCGATCTGATGATGTGTGAATTTAAAAAAAAAAAAAAGAAGAAAAAGTGGTGTGTGTGTGAGAGCAGGGCAAAAGACAGGGAGAAAAGGAGACCATAAAGCCCCATAGTGTAGCCCTCATCAGAAACCACCTCCCACCTGAAGTGTTAAGGATCAAGCAGCTCCTCAATTTAATCAATAGTTGTTTATTATGAAGATAGCGAGTGAAGGAGAGATACAACCGCTTAGATAACCACAGCATTTCACTTCTGGAAAGCTTTTATTTATTTATTTTAACCATTAGATTTTCCTGAGGTCAGAATATATAATTTCAAATCCTTCAATGTTTGCTTGCCCTTTTCTTTGCCAAATGGATAGTTAAATTCAAAATTACTGTCAGGAGAGAAACTGAACTGACATAACTTTAAAATGGGAATGTTTTCCAGAAAGATAGGAGAGAATTTCTGGTTTTAGCAGATTCAGCTCTCTTGCACTGCTTTGCAATTGTTCCCATGTGAAACAAATGAAATACATTCACTTGGTTTCAAATGAAACAATCTTTTAGGGGACAACTACCAATTTCTTTTACCTTAATGTTAAACTCTTTGAAACTCAAATTTCTTGACATCATTATGTGTCTTACACTATTTTTGTCCAAGGCCTTTATTATACTTACTAAGGATTATGATCCATGCAAGTGTCTGTCCAAAATGCCAGACTCCTCGCCCCGCATCCCCAATCTGAATCCTAAATATGTTTATCAGGACTGGATATCTGGATAAGTACCAGAAAAACTTTCTCTAAAGAACTCAAAATTGGCAAATTACTATTTATTACCTTTACTTGGCAGTTCATCTACTCCTTGTGCCTACTTTGCTTTCAGTTGAGATTGCCAAACTGACCACAGTATATGTTTTCTGCAGATACAGCTGTGCTTTCTGAAATAGGTTAAGAAGACTTGAGCATTTTTAAAATATCTATATTTACATGTAATTAGATATTCCAAATTGAATAATGCTCAATTTTTAAGACACTATGTTTAAACCACTAGGACTACAAGATACTCCTTTGTAAAATACCCCCCTGGCCCAGATCTACTGTTTGCTAAACTGTCTGTCTCCTCCTGGTGCGGCCAGTTGCATCTCCAGATGTCCTAACAGCACCCTTCTGGACTGTCAGAGGCTTTGCAAGTCCAGCAGTGTTCAAACTAGAACCTCAGTGTTCAGGCTGTACTACTCAAAATGCATCATCACCTTTACTGCTTTTAGTGTCTGCAGCATATTTAGTTGGTTGGGATTTACGATAGGTGTCTTCCCTTTATGTATTATTATGTATATATTTGGGGAGAGTATTTCAGAAATATAAATGATTCAGCTTTGTAAAAAAAAAAAAAAAATTTAGATCCTGTAACAAAGTCCTTTAAAGTAACTGAATCAAAAGACTAAAAACACAAATAAAAATATAAAATACAAATCTGCAAATTAATGAATCCTATTTCCATCAAATAGAAGCAATGGAATCTTTGGACTATCATCCTCACATACAGGCATTTTACCAAATAAGACAACAGAAATTTGGATTTTAAGCAAATATGAACTTTAATGAAGAACAAGTACTAGAAGTTTTCTTCAAAGTGTGCTATTCCTTGGGAATCTACCCATCTTCTTTCTGCCTGACTGAATTCAGAAATGCAGGTGTAGCATAACATTTTACTCGAATTAAATGAGGTAGCTTCTTGTGTAGGAAAGAAAATTCAACACATCACAAAATAGAAACAAATACTTTTGCTTATAGCAGAGCTATAATTTGAATAGCATTAGCACATCTTAAATATGTCAGAATTTTTTTTACATGGGTACTTCAGTTGTATAAGAAGGCACTAACAGCATTTAATTGATATGGGCATGCACATAAGCACAGCAAACTGCAAATACACAGCATTCCCAAGAAAATGAAAACAGGAGATTAAAATTCTTGGCTTTGTAAGACTGACAGATGTATATATTATCCAGGATTCTCTGATATCCCAAAGTCAAAAACGTTATTAAAAAATGACTCTTCTTTTCCAAACAGCTCGGTTTGGTGCTCTGACTCCTGCGCTGAGTGCACCTGGACCATCCTGGCTGCTAGACACAAACTGGGGGTCTTTCACATGTGTCCATTTCTGTGCTGTCGGTGCTCCCTGATTCTGTGGGGCAGTGAATTGTTGAGGAAGGTCCAACCCCCAGTACCAGACACCAGTTCAGAAGCTCCCCCTTGCTGACTCTCAAACAGAAGTGCTGCCCGAGAGCACCTATCTGAACATTTGCTAGGTTTCCTGAGCATTTCTTCAAATGACTACTGTATGCCACATACTTACATCAAAAGAGAAGTAAATATTATTTTATTACTAGACTCAGAGCAGGGATTTGCACTCAGTTTTTATCCTGCTTCCTTGTCTGCCTTAAACAGGGCTGGCAGGACAGGGCTGCCTGGCGACAACAGTGTTGTCTCAGAGAAGGCTCTAAAATCAGTGTCTGGAACAGGGCTTTTGCACCACCTGACTTCCCCTGCGAGCCTCCTAAAGTGCTTCTCAACTTGCATTCAGCAAATACACCGCATCTCACCTTTTGGCTATACCAGTAGTTAACCAGTTCAAGCAGCAGAGCACGAAGCAGAGCACAAGATAAAACTGCTGCTGAACCTGGAGCATGAGCAGCCAGCTGCGAGAGACCTGTAAAATGTCCCCTTGCCAGCAGCCGGGAGGCAGCTGTGACAGCCCAGGGTGAGGGAGTGGGGCCGGGAGGTGACAGAGAACAGCAGGGCAACACCACCACGGGGTGGGTGGCAAGACCATGACAGCAGTGCTCTTGAAGGTTGATAATCCCAGTGCTACCACAGACAGCTGATTTAAAGGATAGTAACAGCAGCATCCTTATTACCACCTTTGTTTTATTAATTGCAGGAATTATGAGTACCAGAAGGATGAGTGGATATGTCCAAAAACCAGGCCAATGTCTTATTATCCTTGATAATTAGCAAGCAAGTTCGCTGTAACTGTTCTGGACAATAGGCAGCACGCATATATACTCACAGTTCACGTCAAAAAAGTGTCTCGTAATTCTGCATTTGTGAAAAGCAGAAGTCTCAGAAATGTCACTGCCATTTACTAAGATAGGCAGGGATGGCAAACATCTGGAAAACATCTCATGGTTTAGTGGGACAAGGTCTTGTCCCTCCCTCCCATTCCTTTGGGTAAATAAAGGTCAAGTTTTAGTGGAACCACTACAATTCAGTGAGCCTCGTACCACAGTATTTGCAATGTAGAAAGACACTAAAGGCTAAAATAGGTATAAACCAGACATTTCATAAAACCAGATCTCCCTCACATGCTAATAGTAAGAAGTCTGATTTGGGGTGGTGGTGGAGGGAAGAGGAGTCTGACAAGTTATTTTAAGAAGTCTTGACTTTCAGAAACTGCTGAACATCCTGTCTTTTCAAAACTGCAGGCTTTCATAAATGCCTAAAGGTCATGAGATATTAAGGTACTGATCACATTTTTGAAAACTTCTAGACACAGCCTACTTATTCCTGGGAAACAACTGATTAACATTCAAAGATTGCGTGTGTGACTTCAAAACATTTCAATGACTTTCCACACGTCTATTTATTCATCACCAACGTAGATCTATTTCTTACAAAGACCTAAGACTACCCATATGCAATTACAACTTTAATATAATGAAAAAGCATATGAGGGCAGGTAGTTTCATAGGATCAAGGCATCACCTTCAATTGCATACATATCTGTAAGAAGATAATGGCCCAACTGAGTCTAATGCTCCTTTGCTTTCTTTTAATATTATACAATATTCAAACAAAGAATAGCCAGGCCTAATGGCCCATTAAATAGATAGTACTGAAGAGCAATAAATTTTTTTTGCAATTCATTTAACATCCTCAGTACAACTTAACTGGCTATGAATAAGATTATAAAACTTATTTCCATTGCAAAGGATATTTAAAACATACCACAAAGAATATGCAAATTTATTTTAAAATAAAGGAAACTATTAATATAGCAGATTATACCCCCAATCTTCACATTTTACAGCAGATAAAAGAAACAATTAGAGAAGAATAGTTTGTAAGAAGATGATGAAAAGTTCAGCTTTAGTTGCATCTAATGTGAAGGCCTTCTCACTGTGATTCTCACTATGACCAAACTAGGAATTCCTACCCCAAAGGAGCTTACAAACTTGATGTAAAATAAAACAAAACAAACACTTGAGGAAAAAAGCCAAACACCTCCACCAGTTTTAAATATATCATATTGCCAGATGCATGCTCTCCTTGCTTCTGTGCTACAAGAAAGCTGTGTATATAATGCTCTCAATCTACTGTACATTATTTCTCATTTACAGACTTGCATCATTTAAGGAATTCTTTCAGTTATTTTAGAGGCCCACAAATGTATGGATATTTCTTCTTATGTGCAATTTCTTACTTGTGACCAATCTACATGACTGACTTTCTGCCTTTGTTGAAGGAAAGAAGACTGTGCTGGCAAGGCACCACTGGAAACTCACTCCAAATTACAGCCCTTCTATTTGTTTTCTCAAAGAGATCTGCCACTGCAAACATGAGAGGGATGGTCATGAATGGACAATTCAAAGGAAATAACTGAAAAGAAAAAGACATTCTGGAAAGAATGACTATCTAAAACCAGGAAATGTAAATGTAAACAAAAAAATTCTTGCAAGTAACTACAAGTGTGGCTTATATTTAACAGATCATAAGAGGGAAAAATAACAGGTTAAAACTTGAAATTAACAAATTGACCTCTACAATCAAAGATGAAGTTGAATTCTGATTTTATAATTACGCTCTCATCTTCCATTCCAAGAGGCCTCCACCTTGCATGCGGTAGTTTCCAGTGACCCAAGAGATGCCTTCAAGTCTCATTTCATATTTTGTTTTGGATCTATTTTTCTCCTATTTCCATGAGAATTTATATCTTCCTGGAAAGATGAATGGTTGTATTTTGTTAAATATTTGCCTAGAAGTAGCCATCTAGGCCTGCCTCAGTTTTAAGTAATGCAGAAGAAAACCACTGACGGTTACGTAGAGCAGCTATATTATAAAACTGTTCTATTCACATCATGCACAAATGTTCAAAATTTACTACAGTGTATTCAAACCTCCCCTGCAAAAAAACCCAGTACCTTTGTATTCCAAGACACCTATTTTTTCTTTTATAGCAATAAAGTTTAAAGAACATTGTCTTATTTTACTTTCAGATTCTTAAAGTGATGAGACCATTCTCATTACCATGCTACTTACTCAAAAGTTTAAGTCCAATGTTAAGATCATGACTGCAGTACCACACATACCTGTCACTACATTTTTATTTTTTATTTTATTTTACATTTTTTTACCTCTCAATAATTTAAAAATAGATCTTAAAGTTCTGCCAATTTTACACCATTTCTAAAACAAGCTTAGTAATTACTGAGGAGATATTTTTAATGCCTCAGTATGTTATTCACAAACCTAAAACCCATAGCCATGATTAAATTAAAGACTTCAGCATCTCATTATCATATTAAAGACTCTCAGTAGCTACAAACACCGCTGTTCAAAAAAGCCACACAAAGGAAACACTCATTTTGTATTTTTAATTAAAACCTTCAGACACAGTCTTGTGGCCACAGATACTGCCAAGCATGAGTGAAACATGCTGTCTTTCCAATAGGGCCACATGTTTTTTTGCTAAATATTTTAAAACCAGAGCCTTTCCTCAGCCCTCCTTTACTGCATCTTTGCAAACATATGATCTACAAATGCAGTCCACGCTGCAGGCAATAGTGTCAGTTCCAAATACGTCATGCTCTGCTGCTTCTTGATTTTCTGTTTCAGAATCAACCCAGGGCAAGCCTCTTTTATAATAGGCCTAATTAACACCCTGTGTTCTGCTCTGTTTTGATAGAAAAAACAGATTGCCTACAGAGTATTTCAAAATCAGATCTCTTTAAGAAAACATCAGCCTTTGGGTAAAAATAAAACAAAAGCTTTCTAAATACTGTCATAACAATTTAATTACCCTGACTTTTTCTTCATTTTTCTTTATAGGAATAACAGAAGCATTTTCACAGTACCATTTTGAGTATCAGAAAAAATGGCATCAGAAAAAACTAGTCCCCTTGTATAATGAAGCAGGGGAAAGAGGAGTTAAGTCCCCTTACAGGTCATGAGTTACAAATCCTATGTCAGAGCAGTAAAACAAAGCAAGAAGGGTGGGCGTCTGAATTCAACACATAGTGTCAGGCTCCAAGTTGGTTATTATTATTGTTCAAATACAGCCTTAAAATTTTGCTCTTCTGATGTCAGCACTGAGCACATTAGCAGTTAAAAGAAAAAAAAAAATCAAATCGGATGTTAGGAAAGGTGAGAAGAAATTAGAAATTACTTAATGAGACTGCATTCAATCATTAGTACCACTTCAACACCATATGCATTTTCCCTCTTTCTCAAGGAGACAGAACTGGAAAAGGGACAAGAGAAAGGCAACTAAACAACCCAAGGTACAGAGTGAGCTGCTGTACTATCTAAAATGAAATAAACTAAGACTTTGCAGCCTCAATGACTAAGTGTATCATAAAGGTTTTTTAAAATTATGAGTGGTAAAAAAGTGAATAGAATTGGACTGACCAATATATTCAAAGGAATAGGCGCACCATTAGAATAAATAGTGCCACTTGTAAAACAACTGATGCTACACAACACATCACTTAAACTTTGGAAAAGCTCAGCACTAAATGCTGGGCAATAAATAGTTACAGGTTCAAAAGTAACTGGGTAAATTCATGTATGAACAGGCTATCAAGGGCTAATAAATGAGGAGATACCACCCTTGACCACATACTAGCAATACCAGGGCACTACCTGTGTGTCAGCCCCATCCCTATATTCTCCCATAGGCATCTGTTATTGTCCACAATTGGTGATAAAGTAATGGGCTAAGAACCTTGGTCTGTCTTGGCATTGATATAAGTGTCTTCTAGGAAACTGGGAAAAAAAATAATCACTTAACTGCAATATAAAAGGAAAACTGTGTTCAATTACAGAAGCAAAACACATTGCTCAAGTTAGTTGGTCGGTCATCTGGAGTTAGTGCAGTAATGTGGCTCAAGGGAGCAGAGACCATTGCTCTTAACTATTTCAGGTTTGCTTATTTTTAAAGAATATTTGATTTTGGTGAAGTTAAGTATTTTCAGAAAAGCTTTGTTTACAAGTAAAGTCAAAGAACACTTAAAAACTTGCCACAAATTTATTCACAGATCCAAAAAAAAAAAAACTTTGCCAAAAAAAGCACCAGGCATTATTTCATTAGGCTGTTGAGTAACAGTTGAGTAAACAACACAATTTCCTGTATTTCAAAAGGACAGGGAAAAGAAACTCAAATGTTATAACACACATAAAAATCAAACTGAGCTTTTAAAGCAGGAAGTGACTACTAAAACCATGGTCTCCAAATATGGTCCCCAGTTTTGGAGATATCACTATCTTCATGCCACATTCTAGTCCCTGATAATGGAATCACTGTCTGCCATTAAATAGTGCTCCAGTGACCTTAAAAAGGTGGTCAGGTAATGAAGGGATGCTTCTTGGAGGCTACAGAGCCATCTAACATGGGGGCTGGGGAATACATCAAGTAAGAATAATTAATGAAAACTAAAAATACAAAATTCTATATTAATTTTGTTTGTTTGTTTAAAAAAGAATGGCACAGTAGGCATTAGTGTAGAAAGGATGTGAACAGAGTACTGCAGAGGAAGTCCATACTGCCATGGGATCCAACCCCACCATAACTTTTAAGAATCTCTCCTCTCAGAGACTGCTGGTTTTATCCAACATCAGTTCTTTAAAACCAACAAAATATGAAGAAATATAATTAAAGCATAAAGTTATAAGCAAATCATGTTTGTACCCAAATCTAGAAAACAAGTGTAAGGAAGCATCAGTGTAAAGCTACAGGATTGCTCTATATTATCCAATAAATACATAAGGAAAGGCATATGTAAAAGAAAGATGTAAAAAAAAATACATGCAGAAAGATACATATAAAGAAAGGCATTCAGAGACTGCATGAGAATAAAGTTTTTTGACTGGTCCGGGGATAAAATAAACCCTTCTTATTAATACAAGTCTTTACTATGACATTTAGTAAGATAAAAAGGACTAGTAACTTCTATTTGAGGTAGATGTAATGAAATAAATCTAGTATTAAAGGTAAGCTAGAAGTGTAAAATTAATCTTCCACTTAGCCAAGAAAATAAGAAAAATATTTTCTGTAGAGAAAAAAATTACAAGATTTAAACATTCTGCAGACAAAACCATTCTTGAAAAAGTAAAAATAAACCCAAAACTTGCCTACCACCTCATGTTAAGGGTCTCAAGTGCAGGCACTCCACAGAGATGAAAGGACAGGCATCGCTACCGTAAGAACATGAGGCAGGACTTTTAAGGAAGTTAATCTGGCTTTCATCATCCCTGCACTGGAGGAGGGAATAGTGATTTCACTATTTTTGGCAGAAGAGTGGGCAAGCAGCCACCTTGAAATGGTCTTCAGTCTGAGCGTTACCCCTTTCAGCCCATAAATGTCACTAGTATTTTAGAATAAGATGGGACTTGAAAATAAGATGGAAACCTGCCATTTCATTGCACATGCTGTAGAAATCAATGTGGAAATTCAAAATTAGATAATGAAGTTGTGGGGTGTTTTTAAACCATTACTTCAGCAGATGGAAAAAGGCCAAGACTTGGGTCTTCTGTTCTAACTGTCAGCAGGGGTTACCAGCATTGTTACTGAAATGAAAGGACATGCGGTTCTTGTGCTTTATGGCAAACTTTCCATATGTGTGAGCACACCTAGAAGATCATGTCCTCGGGGAACAGAAAGAAGACTACTTACAAACCTCATTCTGCCTTAAGCATCTAATTATTTCACTTGGCCAAGATGGCAGAGCCCCTGTGCATATGCAAAACAGAACCTTTATCACTTCAGTATATTTTCTACAGAATAGTTGGTTGTTTAAATACCAAGATGGGTTTTTGGTAAACATGCAAAGCGCAGGCTGAGGAGAAACATTCAAGCCTAACAGCCTCCCTGAGTCTATGTTAAATGAAAGGTAACCCCTTGCACTCAACTGTATATTGAAAGTGCCTTAGAGTGCAAATAGCTATGTGGTAAATTTATTAACCAGTTTAACTGAGCACCACGTTTGATGGGGACAATCATCTCTGTGCCCAAGACTTCTGGAATAAGAGAATTTGCGCCTTCTGTGCAACCTCCTGCAAGTTCCTGCATCACTTATTAAAATGGATCATCCTCCATTATGTTACAGTATAACAATAAAGACTAATTAAAAAAAAAAAGAAAATATTCCTTTGTTAATGAGTGGTACTATCTTGAAGTTGTCCTCTAGAGAGGACAGGAAGATATAAATACTATTTAAAAAAGCTAGAGTTTGTGTGTTGGAATAATCTACCAGAGATTAACTCTTTCTTTAGACTACTCTTTCAGCCACAGAGATCCATTTCCATTTGACTTGTACTCAGTATTATGAATACTTTCAGAGAAGAGTAGGAAAGGAAATACTATGAATGGGAAATGTTTGCATAAGTGTATGGGAAATGCCAGGTATATTTACAAGATTTTATTTTCAAAAACAGGAGAGAAAAGAACACAGAAGAAATAAAAGAGACTACTACCACCCATAATAATGAAGACCTATCATTTGACCAAACAAATGAGATTTTCAACTGCTGAAAACAAAAGCCGGCCTTCACCTCAATGTTCCGGTAAGTTCATCTTTAAATGCATGCCGAGCTACACAACCTCAGCTGACAAAACTCTTCCCTGAAAATACAGTGAGCTCACTCTTAGGAAAGGCAAAGTAAAAATGTCTAGAACTAACCCCAGCAATCTGCTCTGTACATGAACAGAAGGAAAGGTATTGCTAGTTTGTTTGGTCAAGAAATTTTTAGCAGCTTATCCAATTGTGCTGCCATTAATTGATAAAGCCACTAATATGGAAAAAGACAAAACAATTGAAAATGCATTACTTGCAATCCTTTCAGGAGTCTCTCATGTCTACCAATAAAACAAATGGTTACCGTATCTTTAGCAACAAGGACCAGGAAGGCATGAGAGTTTAAAAAAAAAAAAAAGAAGCAGATTGTACATTTCTGTGATAATATATGGAACCATAGGACATCTAGTATGGTGCCACATTCTCCTCTGATGTCATATTCTCTTCTCAAAAAAGACTGAGTCTGTTGGTGATGAGAGGCATCATTTTAAAAATTAATTCTTAATGCCTCCAGTAAAATGTGTGAATGTCTGCAGCATGTGGTGCTGCACAGCAATCTGTTCCAGACACCCATCACTCATTCCCAACCATGAGTACCAAGTCTAAATGAAACCACTTGAGATTTACTGTCTGACTAAAATAAGAAAAAATGAGAGGCCCAATAATATTTACTCTGGAAATTTTGAAAGATGCAATGTGGTATCTCAAATTTTAAAGCGCCTGCTGAACGTCTTTACCAACTACACTCGGAGAGGAAACCAGTCTAGTTCTTAAAGACTCCCAGTCTTGTCCTATAAGTAGGAATACAGCTGCCAGTGTTGGCTTTCAATTAATGAAGGGAAAAAAGGAACTCCTGGATGAAACACTCATGGGCCTTAGCAATGGGATAAACGGACCAGGAAAGCTTAAGGATAAGCTCCCTACACTTTAAACAAGGCATAAGCTTTACTGCCTTGTGCCTTGAACAGTCATGACAGTGACCTGTACTGTTTTCTGGAAATTAAACAGCTATCACAAGATGGTGACAATCTGCTCTCGGAGAGAATTTCATGGAACACGTATGGCCAAAACTAAACACTTCTGAAGACAACAGCCCCTACCTTTTATTTCTCAAGTGAATAATTCAAAATAAACACACAGAAATTCTTCAGGAATGAAATGAACACCAGCTGCATCTCATATGATTTGTTAGCTTCTACACATCCTTGAATCAAGGATCAGCATCTAATTGCATTTCTTCTGAGAGCTTATTAAAAAAGGTAACTTATCTGTGGGAGGCAGGAAGGCAAACACCACAGTTTAGTTTCTTTTTACATCAAACATATTGCACAGTGGAGTGCAAGGCATCAAGGTCTGTCAAAAAATATATATTTTTTTGACACATTAGTACCAGAAGAGTGATGTCTAAGTGGATCCAAAGAGGAATCGTATAAAAATTACAGGTCCTTGGCAGGCAAATACAGATACATAAGCAGTCTGTTGCTTATGCTTCCAGGACACTCATACTATCCTGTAACCACAGAGGTCCAGAACTTCATAGTAGTCTCCAGATGAGAAAGAAACCTTGTTTACTTATGTTTTCAGGATTGTCCTGTAAAACACCTTCAGTGGCTTAGTCATCACTTGGAAAATTTCTGTGATTTAAGGCTCATAAAGAGAAACAGACAAAAAACCCCACCCCACTCTTAATTCCAGAGTAGTATTTCTGAAAAGCACTCTGCATTATTTAGGCAGCAGGACAAAGAATATGAGTGAGAAGCAGCAGAAGGAAGAACAAGGTGAGATGCAAGAAGTCCAACTGAAATCTAGCCTTTACCCCTCCTATTTCTCACCTGATAATTTCTTGACTAACTTTCCCACAAAACTCCCTTCCTTCTGGAAAATCTAACATGCACTTTAATTTACTGTGATCAAGGGAGTGGGGCCAGAGGTTGCAAGCTAGTCTGAAGTATAGTCTGTACCTGCAGCTGCAAAATCCACCACCAGCTGTAGAAATCAATGAAGAGCTCTCCAGTTAATGGATTTATGTTTAAAAGTAATCTAAAACAATGTGCAGTACAGAAAGAGATAAAGACTGAAGCAGAAGTTAGTCTCTCAGTGATCTTTGCTAAATAATGATTTGCTGAAAAAAATACTTCCATTAGCTCTTTGAAGTAAGTAAACTTCAGTCTTCAAAGGACCAAGTGCTTTATCTGTCATGCAGTCCAGCACCCAATTACAAACAAAAACTAAGCTGCTTCATTCTTCATAACTAGGTTCTTAATTCTCAAAGATCTCAATACCATGATGTTTCAATACATAATTAGTAATTACTTCCTATAAATTGCAACAAACTTCTGCAACACAATAGAGCTACAAGTACAAATTTACAATTCATTCTTTCATAAATATTTTATATTATTAACCACTCAGATAATAGGTTTTGACATTTAAAAAAAATTCTGTTATTAAGTTCTACTAGGGAATAGCCTGCTACTTTAAATGTTTTGAAAATATAATAAGCATATATATTCATGTTCTTTTGCAATAGAAAATAGATTTCATGAGATAATAATTTCATCATCTTATTCCAAAACTATTTCCAACTAAAGATGACAAATCAGAAGAAAAAAATGTGGCAAAAGGTGCTAGGATGGTCGTATCTTCTAGGTTTGTTTTGTTTTTTCAGATCAGTCATCTGGAAAGTCATATGAAAAGATTTGTTCTTTCTCACAAGGTAAGATGCTTTAAGGGCTTTGGAGAAAGAGGAACTTTTTTAGTACTGCTCTTCTCTGAGAGCCACTAGGATCAGACTAGGATCAGTTCTCACTACTCTGCTTCCCTTTGCTTGCCCAGTAAGGACCCAATATTCACTTAATGGACTCCTCTAACACGACAGAATTTATCAACATGACAGCTCAAAAACCTGATACTTGAAAGCCCTAATATCCTTCCAGAAGCATGCAGCCTACACTCAAATCAATGTGAAGAAATAGTCCCAGGTACCTGCTGTTTTTGACCTCTTGAGCTGCAGAGAACAGCACTGAATCATGACTAAAGCATTTTAAAAGTTACAAACCTCTTTCTAAAGGTACAATACCCATACAAGAGATTCTTTTTGACACCAGTGAACAAGAGAAAAATGAAGATTGCCTGATATCCCATGTGAGGCTAGAGACTGAAGAAGAGAAAAAAACTTCTCACCTTTTTTCCATCATTCCCTTCCACCATATCCAGAAGGTAGCCACACTCAGCTGGGGCTGAAACCCTCACCTCTAACTCAGGAACATTCATCAGTCACCAACTTCTGAGTTGCTTCAGTTCATCATGAGAGTGATTAAAACGTTCCCTCAAAACAAATAATGTGACATGTCACTCAACACCCTCCAAAGGCAGATTGGCTCAGTTTTTCCTTAACTATTACTCAACTGTCAAACTTGCCACTTCTCTTGACAAAATACCAGTGTGCATTCTGACTGTATTCACAGACAACAGAGCAGTGGTTGAGCTTGACCAGTCTTAGGAGAAGCTGGTGTCAAAAGGGGTGTGGCAGAAGAACCTGTACTACTCTGTGTCCATTAAACTGATTTCTTAATACAGAAATGTTTTAAAGAAAGTGTGAGAGACTGGAATAGGTAAATTTCTGGTAAGTGAAGACTGACAGGTGGGAACAAACTAGAGGAACTTCTGTAGTTAGCTACGAGAAAATTCTGAATCTTTCCAAGCATATTCCGGGTTAGTAACTAGGTTACAAAAATCAGGAAAAAACCCCAAACAATAGTCAAAAGGCATTGCAGTTCCTCAATCAGGAGGAAAACAAGATGTAGACACAAAGTTGAAGTGACAAAATTCAATGTTGTCAAAAGTCAATGCTGAGACGAAACACATCAAAGAGGTGTGAATGAGAACAGTAAGAAATCTAAAAGTAACTTGTGAGCTACAGATGAAGAATCTGAGTTCTTCCTCTTTTTTCAATGGAAGAGTAAAAAAATACTTTGAAACCTGGTTCAAACTGGCTATGCCCATCAATACTGACTCAAGGGCATCACACATCAATCTGTATCATAAAAAATAGGCTAACAGCTCCCACGAAGAAAACAGCAGCTGTGCTTAGCTCTCAGGAGAGAGAAAAAAAAAAAAGAAAAAAGAAACCTAAGGAAGAAGAAAGGAACGTGGATATCTGCTTCTCAGTTATGCTAAGCAAACCAGTTCATCTTAATTTGTGCATACTATTGCATCTCCCAACAGATACAGCTTTGCTCTGTTGTTCTGCAATTTAACTGAAAAAGTGTCCGATCTCATAAAAAGAAGTTTGTGGAGGCTGTCGAAGAAGAAAATTAGAACGCATCACCTACAGGATGCATGTGCTACTACATTTCACGTAGTTTCCTACATCTTAGGGAAAATGCAGAACAACTACAAGGGAAAACAGTCTTCATGGACAACTGATGTATGAATGATCTTTTGGATTTCATTACAGCATTTTAACTTAAATAGATTTTTAAGTCTAGACAGCTCTTCACATTTTTCTTTCCATTTTCTCCTTCAAATCTTCCTTTACACTCTGCTTTAACTTGCAACCTTCTTCTGAGCATTTGCTCTCTATAAGGGCAAACAGTATCTGACTCAAAACATGCTGTTTTAATGAAAAAATACAGCATATAGAATAATTTCAGCATACATGAATATAACAGTTATTATATATATCCATAAAAATACATGAGAAAAAAGAAAACTTACACTTTGGTTAAACATACTTCTGTGTTCCTTTTGTAAATGTGATGTTCTGGGTGTACTACATTACTCATAGCAGTAGCATATAGTAGGGTAATAATCATCTAAGGATCAAGACTGCAAATTCTTGGATTTATACCACTGAGTTTTTACAAGATATCCTGGCAACTTCCTCTTGAAGTATGAATATCCTCAAAATATGACATACATTTGTATTGCCTAAGGTCTATTCCCATGCAATACAAATGCTCAAACATCAGCAGTAATGAACAGGATGACCTCTAATCTACAGAATTTGTTCTGCTCTTGGGATGCTACATAAATCAGTTATGAAGAAGTTGCCAAAGTCTTACTAAGTGCTTGAAAGCTCTGCCTATATGGAAGTAACAGAATTAAATTTAGGATCTTTTTGGATACCAGTGTCCAAACGCAAATACTATGTAACCATGTAACGTTCACCCCAAACCAGGTGGTTTTATTACTGACTTATATAAAATGTACTCCCAGACTCTAATGCTATTTTACACAAAATGTAAAATCTCCCCATCTTTCCAAATATCATCAAATATTAAGGATAAATCAAGGCCTTTTCAAAACAACCTATATTACTCATTTCACTCACATGAGAAATCTGGCATGAAATTTTACTGGAGATGCATTGTAGCCATAAGGAAGTTATTTGCAAATACCGGCTTCCACCCAACATGGATGAATCCCTTAGGCCTAACATTTTCTCAGTTATAGGAAACTTGACAACCTCACTTTTTTTCTTCCCAAACAGCAACTCTTTGCTAGCACTGACATCTTAAGCAGCTACTGCCCCATTCCTTTTACTGTGCTGCGCTAGAGATTTATTTTTGGCCAGGTCTGTTTTCCAAACCAGTTCACGGCATGTCTGCACAGACACGCATATCAATGCAATGGAAGGATGGGAGGGGAGAAAATACATCAAACCAAGTTCCATGGTAAACATCGGATCTGAATCATGGTGTGCAGGAGGTGTTGCTCCCCCTTGACTGCGTGCAGAGGGAGCCCAGAGAGATTTGTTTCCCTGGGTTCCCCTTAGCCAATGAAGTTCCAGTTGCATCACAGCTACAAAAATGGCAGACTGCTATGAGACCTCAACCATGGCAATAACCAGGCAAAGAAATATTTTGTGAATCTTTTGCTGCTCTCTGTGGATACATCTTAATTAGCTGGTTATCCTGCAGCAGAGCTGCTTAATTTACTTTATTGTCGCTATTTATACTTGATAATATTGCAAGAAATTCTTCTGCTGACCTTGAATCTTTATACCTGGTTGTGTTGACAAGGTGACAGATTCCTATCCTCCAAATACGTCATTCATCTTTAAATAAAAGATGCACATTGCACAATTTCTTCCCTTTTACAAAGGAAAGGGTTTGATTTTTAACACAGGACAATGGCTTGAACACTCCATTATTGCTAGGTGCTCTCAGCAATGTGAATGGTCATAATACACAGGTGAAAATTTCCCCATCTTTGTATCTATGAATCGATCTAAATGAATACAAAAACATGTTCAAGATATATAGACAGAAAATGATTCCAGGAACAAGTGAAGTTACAGCAGCCTTTTCAGAATAAGTGAAGAGCTTAAAAGGAAAGACCATATACATATATTGGAATATATTTTAAGGAAGCTATGCTGGAGAGATTTAACCTAATTACTTAATTCCTCTAGAGTCAAGCAATCTCACTGAGGCAATATTACTTTCAGGATAAAGGGCAAATCATGTATAAGTCCCATACAACTCATGATACTTCAAACATGGTATTTACCATTAAAATAATGCACATGTAAAATATGTAGTTTTGTCCATTACTAAGAAACCAACGGATATACTTAGACACTTTAGAAAAATAATGAGAAAAAAAAATAATATGTAAGTAAATTAATTTGAAAATGCAAGTATTTAAAGCAATGATTTTACCCTCTTTTGCTGAATTGCTTGATATTGTAAGTATTTTTTTAAAAATAAGTTTTCCAGGATATGTAAAATATAGCTGCCTTCATAACAAGATGCTATGCTATACCAATGAAAACACACTGCATTGGTAGCCTTCATGGAAAGTGACTGAATAAAATTATTTGTAACACAGATACTTTCAGAGGTTATTAAAATTGTTGCGCTTTATCTGAAGAGACTGGGAAGAAGGGAAGACTTTGCAGAGCTCCTCCCCTTTCCAACAGGGCAGGCAAAAAATACCCCTCTGATTTACCTAGGAAAAACTGAGTTACTTCTTCCTATGAAATCAGAACAGGAATATCTTTAAGTCTGTGTTTTCATTAATTACACACTAACCTGCATTCTTTAGGTGGCAAACAAAAAGAGGAAAAGCGTTAGAAGTAGTATTTCCCATAGAAACAATTGCCTGTCAAACAAAGCATAAAAAGACAAAAGGCAGAAACACTGTTTCAGCTTGAATGCCTTAATGTCACCATTTGTCACGCAGCACTTCCTCCGAAAACCCCGAAGTACAGTTAACTCTACTCCTCTTTACACCACACACTTCCTCCACTGGTACAGGATTAAAATGTGCAGGGCCTGACAATGAAACAGCAGAGCCATCGCACATTGTTATGCAACTCACTGTCTGCAAGGGTGGCTCGTAGCTCCTTCTTTATTCAGCAAGTGCCAAGTGCATGTTTAATCAATGTCACAGCTCACCACCGTGTGCAGCTAAAGCCACTGTCATTCCTCTCTTCAGATGTGCCTGGCTAAGTTATGCAATGCTCCGAAGAATACCTTGCCATTCTTTCCAGAGGCTCTGAACGCAGGTGTGAGACAGCGTTCACACTACTGCCACTAAGGCAGACTTCTTTTCATCCTTTTCCAGGCTGGACTAAAATTACATAGTGTGACTGCACGTACTTCGCTGCATTTGGAATTACAGCATGTCAACGTGAGAAAGCCTCTTCAGACGGCTGCCACAAAGAGTAAATCAAAGGCTGGGTTTTTCTGAAGTCTTAATAAATAACTAAGTATAACTGAATAAAACCAGAAGCTGTTTGGGTTTGTTTGGGGTTTTTTTTTGTTTTTTTTTTTTTAAAGACAAAACTGAACAGCATGCATTTCATTGCTCTGCATCATCTGAGGAAAAAAATCCTCAATTTTAATGAGAATTAGTCAACAGCGAGGATCAGTACCAGAAAGGGTTTTACTGTTTTTTGACTACACTTGCTTTACTGGATTACTGAGAGAGGAGGCCAGACATTTGGAAGATTCTGTAACATTATCATCCTCACCGATAAACTTCTTCATCAAGGAACTGTTCATGCTCCTATCTGGTCTGTCTCAGTGAGGACAGCAGCCCCTTCATGAAGATAAAAGCCTGGTTTGCCACTGAATTGACGAGTAAGAAGCATGTCTGATGACATTTTATTCCTGATGCAATGTAGGGTAAGAAACAATTTTTTTTTTTAACCTTTCTGTGAGATATGCTCTGAGCTGTTGGTTTTAATTAGACTCACAGCAGAAATATGTCTATCTCCAATGATTAAAGATGTTTGCCAGGAGAGAAAAATGCTATTGCACCATAAAATGTGATTGCAAATCTTCAGTAAATTGGGATTATCTGAACTAGTGGAAATCCCAATCAAATTTTGGTTTAATGTTAGAAATTTCTGATCAATAAGGCTAAAACAGCATAGCAGATTATATGTAATATCGACATCTCAGCCACCAGTGAACATAATTTTACACAAAGTATGTTTCTAGAGGATATCTGACTACAAATTAAGAGTCCAAGAGCAGCTAAGTAATAGAGACGACCTGTCAACTTCACTTTTGTAACAAAAAAGGTAATAAATCATACAGGCATCTGTAAATATCTATCTCAAATCCTTATAGTGCATAGAATTTTGTTACAATAAAGTACTCCTGTCCTTTGGCATACTGCAATAATAAACATATATAATAATAACAACCTTTATATATGAAGAGACAGACATTTTCTGTTAAATGTTTACTGTTGCAGGGATGTCCAAAAGCTGATCTATTAAACAATTAAAAGGAGAAGATCTCACCTGCAATTGCCTGTTTAGGGCTCACTGGCCAAAAAAAGACTGTGATACTATAATTAAGGAGGCATATTTTCCTTGTTGAAAAACAGTAGACATGAATATTTCCAACTGTTTTTGTCCTGTGACAGTTAAATATTTAACAGCTGAAAATTCACATAATGTCCCCAGGCATTTCAGAGTATCTGGCAATGTCCACATACCTGCTTTCATCAATTTAATGTTTCATAAGGAAACAAAATAGCTGTCTGAAGACAAATTTTAAATTTCTTTTATAATAAAGCATATTAATTGGCTTGAAGCATCAAGCTATTTTTCACTCCTATCAAATCTGTATCTACAGAGCAATTACTTTTAACATGGACACGTTCATACAAAAAGAAAACAAAGAGGAATACATCTCAGCATTAAGAAATATTGTGTAAAGAAGTACAGAATTGTTTTTTAAAAGATCAAAGCTTGCATGTTTGTCAGACCAGATTTACCATTTGCTTTCTTTCTTCTAGCTAGCTGCCAGAATACTGGTGAAGGTATTTGCAGGAAAAATGGGGACCTCTGCCATCACAACACTGGAAGATGTAAAAAGGCAAGAGGAGAAAGAGGAAAAAGAAGAATCTGTTTTAGCACTGCTTGGGATTATTGGAACTGTGCTCAATTTATTTGTTATCGTTTTTGTGTACATCTACACTACACTTTGATGACATTTTTGAACATCAATTGCACAGCACACAGTGCAAAGACCAGCGATGGTAAGAATGATTTCTAAATTTAAAGCAAAAAACCCCACTGTCTGAAAAGATTATCAAAAACATTCCAGAGCAAAGTGTCTGGCTAAAGGCACTGCATCAATGACTGCTAAATGTATCTGCGAGCCCAGCTAGGGTTCTAAATTACGTAAATGAAGGCAGATGATATTCAACTTCTCATTGATAACAGATGAAATCCAAATAGCAGAAACAGAGATGGCACTGTTTTACTCCCAGCAAACATGCAAGACACAGGAAATGTAAGCAAACACTGAAAACAATCAGAAGATAGAGATTAAATATATGAATACATATAAGCAAGCCCCATGATGCTTTCTATGGTTTTGTGCAATATGTCTCTTCATAGCTGAGACCCGAAAACAGACAAAAGGGTTTTATTTTTAGATCACCATAATCTAGGCTTATAACTTACACTAATGTATAAGTGTGGAAACAGGAACTGTTATACCAAAAATTGTAATATTATAAATAAAATTTTAACTATTGACTACATTCTGCAGCATTTTTGTTAGTCTTGTGGAAAGCTGAAAAAGGTTACATTTTCTTGCCTTTACTGAATCTGTATTTGAAATCATCATGCTATACTATGTGCTTTTCTAATTAAAAATCCTTTGAAGTGGTGTGAAAAAATAAAGAACAGTTTCAGTACTTCTTTTAAGTAGTATTAATAATTACAATGACACGCTAATACATATTCTCCAAATGAAAAAAATCTTGCTACATTTTCTATATCACCATTTTTAGAATGTGTTTAACATAAGTCAAATACAAATTTCATGTTTTCATCCTGATGCTTATTTTCAAGTAAAATAAAACTTATCACACAAGGATTCATGGTGTTGCATGGAAAACAGGTTTAATGATCTTTGCCCAGAAGAGTGTACTCTCTCCTTCTGGAAAAGGTCCTGAAGATATTTTCCCTTTTTGTACCGTTTATGATTGAGGCCTAGAATTGCAACTCTTACGCACACTTCATGGAACATGCAGTTAGACTTCTGAAATTAAAACTATTTCCATGTTTTAAATTAAACCTATGTATGTCTTTGAATTAGCTCCAAAGCTGCAGACAGTCTGAGATCATGTAAGTTTTTGTATACATGAATATATCTCACATTTATCTTCTAATAGAAAAGCTACTTTTGAGAGCTTATGATTAAAAACACAGTAGAAAAAACACACCAAAAAAAGGGAAACACTGATTTTAATAAATACCGTTCTTAGTATTACATGCGCCACAAAGGAGCAACGGAGGAGCTGCAGTTCTGAAAATCAGCTCAGTTCCTTCTCCTAGGCTGCAAAGCTACATCCAGCCCTTCCATAAAATGCCAAGCAAAGAAATACATCCCTTGTATAGGTGATAGCTTATTACTGTATAGAACTTCATAACTGCTAAACCGACCGAGCCTTTGGAAGTCACTTTAAAACAAGCACATGCATAAAATAAGGTCAGGGATCTAGACCAGAATGAATTTGGCAATGATATTTCAGTCAGCTGCAGAAACTATGCTGTAACACTGATTTATGGATGAAAGAGGTGGAATACGGTATATTCTGGTTTTGCAACTCTGAGTCAATACTGGCTCAACCAGAAGAAACGATAAACTGAGCTGAGGCTGCACTGGAAGGAAGCATGGACAGACAAGAAAACTTATTCACTGTCCATAGTCTACAGCAAGTCTCTAGTATTGTATACTCATTTTCAGTATATGAAGCACCAAAGCATTCTGTACAATTAAGCTACATTCTAGAGGAATTATGCAGGTTATTCACGTTTATTTAAACTGTAGAAGAGAGTCAATACATTATTAAATTTTTCAATGTACTTCTTATATCTACATACTTATGGGTATTATTGCATTAATCTCATAATACAAGGATATTTGAGATGGGTCTTAAAATGAGAGGTTACAAGAACCTGAAAACTGAACAGAAATATGAAAGTCAGGTAGAAACTACTGCTGTTTATTTTGATCCTGAAGTTATTTAAAACTTGTAAATTCTGTGAAATAAACAGTTTTATTTCATGTCATTTCAGTGCATAGCTCTCTTCTCAAAGTTGTGAATCAACTAATACTCCAGCACTGGAGTGAGATACTGCACCTTTTTTTGTAAACACTTCCAACAGCAAAACAGATAAAAAGCAATCCCAAAGTTATAACCAAACGTGTCAAAGGTTCAGCATCTTTCTGTTACCAATGAATGAGTTCATTAACATTAATGAAAACTAGTGGAACTTTTAATTTCGGTAATTATATACTGTCTATATAAACTGCCATTGTACTTCTAATTTCAATTATAGCAAAAGGCTTTGACCCTCTGAAGGAAGGCACAGGGTAATAATATCATTAGAGACTGCCCGGATGTACAAGTCACATTTTATTTTAAAACAGAAGGCTAATATCCTCTCTTAACAGGTAATACTTGTGCTCTATACGCATGTGGACTTAATTCTGGCTTTAGCTAAATGAGCTCCAGTATACAGCTCTGGTGCTTATACCTTTAATCCGATATATGCATAAGAATCTCAACAACAAAAAATATCTGAACAGCAGCTACCTGTTATTGGACACAGTAAAAAGTCAACAGTCTAGGCAAAAGCAGAATTTCATGATTCAACGTTTACACTGCTGTAGTACCTTCACACCTTCAGCAATGCATGACTGAAGATGTAGTACTCTTAGCTGAATGAGCTCAGTGTACCAACTTCAGAGGTCTGTAAGGGAACACAAGCTTCCTAAAGTACTCAGCCTACTCAGTCCAGTGGAACCAGACTGCTTTGCAAAAAGTAAAGCAACACCATATAATGCCTTGAGAATAAGTACGACTAATTGAAAAGAAATACTCCAACAGGCAATCTAGTGTAGTTCAAGTTCTGAGGTAAGGAGGCAACTTTAATGGACTCAGCTAACAAAGGTATATCAAAAGAGCCACAAGAAAGAATTCAATACGTTCACCTTCAACAGATTTGTCCATAGTACTTACTGAATAAGGTTCTCAATGAGGTATTTGGCAGCAGGATAAAGCAGCACAACTGTTAATGAGGTATTTGGCAGCAGGATAAAGCAGCACGACTGTTAATGAATCCACAAGTCCAGGGTGCGACAGTACTTGGTAAACTATGAAAGGTGCATTAAAAGCAAATATTGGACTCTTACGAAGTGGAACATGCTGGTCAGTAAACACAATCCTTTTAGTAAAGCCCTCACACAGAAATGCACCATCTCTTCTCAGCAGTCAAACCAAGGAAGAATGAGCTAATCTAACACCGCAAGCTATGCTAACCACATCACATGAAGTCTTTGTCCACCAAAGAAGGAAGGGTAGCTAGGAGAGCTAAGAGGGGAGCACGCAAGAAAACCCCAGCTAAAATCACAGTATCAACTGCTTCTGTAAGCCCGGGAATTCAAGCAGGATTCTGCAACTTGCTATGAGGTCTGTCTTCCAAGGAAGAGGTAGTACCAAACCTCTCTCCCTCTTTGGCTTTAAACAAGATTAAATCATCTCAAGGTTTGCTAGATACTAGTTTAGGGGCAAACCAGCACAACTATATTGTTAAGCAACAAGAGTCTACCTAATATTGTGGTATCACTGATAAATGCCAACTCCACTGGGCTTTTTACTATCCAAACCCATAACAAAACACAGTCCCTGTCCTAAAAGTCACTTGATTTTCTTTCTGTTTCATGATTCCCTTCCACTGTGTTCTCTCTATAAACCTTGTTAGCTACAAAGACTACTATTACTACTGCTTTCTTTTCTCCCACTTTTAAATACTAGCTTGTATTAGTCTTCATAAACCTAGGGTTCATCAGTCAAATAACTCTTACTTCTATCAGCAAAATCTAGACCTTCAAGATAGCCACATACTCCAGCTAGAATCCGATGGACACCTTTGCTGGGAACCTGTTGTTGCAGAGTGAGAATTTTATTGTGCATTTTGTTCAAGGAGAGAAGTGTTCACATATTTGAAAGAATTCCTGCAGCAGTAATTCTTTCAAATGAAATGTGCCGTATACAAGACAACAGTGAAACGGTTTTACATGACAGCTTTTGGCGTGAAATGTGCATAAATGTGTGGTAATGATGTTCCATGATACAGAAGAACGACAACAATTTTACAAATGTAAACATGAACTAAGTCCTTAGGAATAAACACAAGTGTAATAAAAATATCTCAACATGTTACAGAGATAAGCATTTTTCATTTATAAAATGAAAGATAATAAAAGCTGCAGTAATGCCATAACAAGATATGAAGCAAACACAGGAAAAAATGATCAAGAAATGGGGTGAGGATTACAGCAGCTATTGCTCCTTGTGACTAGGGCTATGATCTATCTTCCATAATAAGGTAAGTCCTTCATAGACAGATAAACCCTCCTTCTCTACAAGAAAAAAGCAATTATGGAAAGTAATGAAAATGGTCAGTTCACAATTTTCAAGGACTTCACAATCACCTTGCTCTGATGCAGATGAAGCTGCAGAATGTGTCAGAGCTATCTGGTTTGCAATGATCTGCTTCAAGGTGAGCTTTCTAAAAGACTAAATGATATGTGAGCACTCCTTATCTGATCAATATTCCTTTTATCTAGAACAATCTATTCCATGTATGTTTTGGGCAAATTAAGCAGGGATAGCAAAACATATTTAAGCAACAAAAAACCTAGATAAATTTCTAACAGTGACATAGGCCAATTTTATATTCTGATACTGGAACTGTTCAAGAATTTTGCCAAAACAACTTTATAAGCAGGACGTATCATGCTTGTAGCTAACTGAACACATGTAAACAAAATATAAAATTCTCCTCAATACCAAAATACTTACTATTTTGTATCACCACTGTGGTATCAGCCTACTGTGCAATAAAGGGAAGCAGCACATTTGCAGCTTCATTGCACATATTTCCTATAAAGAAAATTTTTTCCCCATAATTTTACACATATAGTCGATATATATGTGAAGATCACTGTTACCGCAACCATTAACAACAAAACCTAAAATCTAGTAGAAGAATACCTCCAGCATAAGGGTAACCTTTAACTGGTCCCACCAGCATCCATTCAAGTCTGAGAAAGTTATTGTTGCTGAAAATTGCTATTTTCTGTCAGCATTGTGCTGGGCACAGTTTGTTCCTGCTGGGGTGCCAGAACCTGGTAACACTATTAGCATTCTGTATGCAGTGCCCTAATTTCTCAGTCCAGCATATTACAGGAAGAACACAGTTACCTGCTTCTTCCACATGAAAGTACCTTTTGACAGCAGAAGGTACACTGATCTGAAAATTACAGTACCATGGACATGAGTGTTACTACTAATGCTGTTCCCTTTCCTACTCCCCCTGGGTAGGCACGCAGCCCTACTGGAGAAGAAATAGTATTCAAGATAGAGAAGCCTAAAATTAGATCAGGTCTAACAGGAAAGACTCAAATATGTTCTACTACATTGCATTGGTTTTAGAGGTTTTAAAAAATAAAAATAATTTAAAAAAAAGTCGCTTCCACATTTCAAATGTTTCAACTATAAACACATTGTTTAAGTGAATTTTTCAGCCTTGTAAGCACTGTATCAGAGCTTAACATAGCCCCAGAGCTTCTCAACCTCCGTCTCTCTTGTGACAGCCAGGCTCTCTGTTAGCTATGTCTCCTGACACTCTGGCAGTGACACCGAGAACCCCAGCACTACCTCCAACTCACACTCCCTAATGTGAACATTATCTGTCTGCTTTTGAACTAAACAGTAACTACTGCATTGGAATTATGCCTGGCTATCACTAAGACAAACTGTTTTCAGGGACTACTTTCAAACTAAATGCATCTGACTCAAATATTCACGAAGAGATTCTTTCCAGAAGTCATCCTTTTTGCACATTTCATACTGATATCCTATTACGTTTTCAGAGACAAGCCTGACTGATATAAACCTGAAAAGTTTTTATAATTTTAAATCCAGAAGAACATTGTTAATTACAGTTTTATGTATAGACTTTTGAACAAACACAGCAGGAAACATTGAAGACTATTGCTTGGATCAAAGCATAACAACCTTCAGAGTTTACAGTTCTAAATTCCAATAGAAATAACCTCATCATTTGTGAATTTGTAATCAGAAGAGCAGGTAACAGCTTTTTGCTGAAAAGCAAGGTTTTGCTTTGCTTTAATACAGTTTAGCTGCTACATTAAGAGCTATACATCCATTTATGAAAAAGCAGGAAGCATCTGCTTTGTTCACTCTTTACTAGTTGTTAATTCACAAGCACATTTCAACATCCCCTGCCAACCACAAACAACAGTAGTCCAGCAGTGGAAAACATACCTAAAATGAACATTTCCCACTGAAACTTTGCTTTTTCTTTGTACTTTGGGAAAACAAATGGTCCCTGAAAGCCAAACTAGTTTGAACTTCTCACCATCAGTCACATACCTCATCTCTCCTATCAGTATCTGACTGTTCTTCCCCAGTTAAAGGTGACTTATACAGACAGATATGTTTTTCTATTGAAAACAGCAAAAAAGCAATTTCAACAGCTGCAATTCATTTATAACTCAGAACCAACAGCTTCATCCTTTAGATAACATAGCATTTTTGCCAGGTCTTTCCATGATTTTTCCTTTCTACCTCAACAAAGAAGAATTTATAAGTATCTGTTAGAATAATTATTGTTTCACTTTATCACTTACTTTATTGTTTTACATTATATTTTCACTTGCAATAATGAGCCTGGTGTACAAGCTACACAGTTCATTTTCCTCACTGTAATATGTGCAAAACAGAACCAACAAATTCATTGCAAAATTAGGGAGATGTGTCAAACTGGACTGGCAAGTGAAATATCTTCATATTTTTATTAGGCCTCAGCAGACTTTTTGAACTACTTACAGTCCATCATACAAGATTATGTAATGCTCTAGTTATTACAGATTAAAAAGCCACGTCTTGTTTTAGCCACGTTCTTGTTTTAGTCCTATGTAGCTTTGTAAATACTTAAGACATGGATGATTCTCTTTTACCTCTGAGATAAAATATACTCTGTAATTAAACAGGAAGCTATGACATTGTTTCAAAAAATTCACATCACCACACCCTACAATTGGCATCCAAAAGAACTGCAGTAATGTGACAAGAAGTTTACCAGTTACTCCAAAAATAGGACAAGCAAAATAAGGTCCAAAACCAAATTTTTCAGATTGGGAACAACTTCTGCTACTTAAGGATTAAATTCATCTTTACAAACAAACTCACTCAACAAAAATCCAACCTAAGGCTCAGCCAGTGTTTAAAAACTTCAAAATTGACAGTTATCTAAAGAAAAAATGCTTATCAGTATCTTCATACTAAAGCCTGTCATCTAGTGAGACTGAACATAAACCACAAAACTCAGTCTGTTGGTTTTGCCACTAGTTCCACACTGGCATTTGCTTAACTCATACTGCTTGACACTACATCTTGTACAACTGAAATGGTTTCCACAGCAAGGTACAACATACTGGATGAAAACTACCAAAACATCTTTGTTTTAAAATTATGAGTAGAAATGTGATGACAACATAACTCTTTTGTTTTTCCTTTAAAAATCCCCAACAATTCTGTTGTTCCCATATATTTGAAATATTTTGCAGTTTTGACAAGAGGCTTATTTTTGTATTTCCTAAATAAAGCAGAAAAAGCTCTGGTCAAAATAAAAGACTATTTCCCTAGTATGTGCAACATTTATCAACTTCAGGCATATACTTGCTCAATTTTCTTACAAAATTAACATTTTACTTCACAGTAAGATTCAGGGTCTTGTCTAAAGTAGTCTCCACGTATATTCTGTAGAACTAAAATGTAAACTTTTCAGATGGAAATACTGTTTTCCTGTTAGTTTCAACAGTTTAAGAATTAAATTTCAGATTTTAAAAAGACATTCAAACAACGAAGTTTAAACTCTTACAACAAATGAGTATTTCAATGAACACTAACATTTTGTTTGCTAAGGCTCAAGTGATTGTTCCATTAGTACAATTCTAAATTGGCAAATGTACTGAAACTGCCCCAAACTACCTATTGTTTACATAAAAACTTATTTATCAGAAGTAAGACAACTTTTGATTTAGGAGACAACGGCACATTACCTGAATCGTTGCGGAGGTATGATGACATTGCTGGGATGAGGCAAGACTGACTGAGTAGCTCTAGGAGAACAGATGGAAGAGCACTGCTATTTTGTCCTCTACCCTCATGGCTAGTTTGGGTCTCTCCGTTTGATGTACTCCCTGCAGGATTTATGTAACTGGCAAGAACCTGAGATACACAAAAATATTTAATCAAAACTGATTTATTTTAGGTAAAAGAACTTTGACTTTCCTCCCTTAAAGAAGATGCCATAATACTTCACTAGCTGTTTTTCTGATTTAGTACTGGTATTTATTTCAGCAGTCCCAAAGATGTCTCAGAAGAAATTCTGTACAGTTATTAGATCATGATTCCAACTTTGGCTAACGATAAAATTAAATAACTATTACAATTCTGAATGACTTTAAGAGATCAATTAGTATGAATTTTGACAAACCCACTGGAGTTACTGAAAGCAGGAGTTCATGAGCTCACACCACAGACATGCAGCTGATCGGTCCCATCCACTTTAGAACATCAACTAGCAGCAAAAGATTTTTTTTTTAAAACTACGAATATCTCAAAACCCCTTTCTTTTTGGATGGGACTTCAGTGACTTTACAGATGAAACCACAACTTACAGTGAGCATGACAGTTACTAGGCACACCCACCTGTGAGCACAGCTCTTGCAAACACAGAGCAGCCTTCCCCTCAGCAACGGCAGGGGAGTCACCTCACGACTGCACACCTGCTCCTCCCAAGGGGAGCTCTGGCTGAGTTCACAGGCCCTTCCACGTGCTGTAGATGTAAAACCTAATGTACTTCCATGGGTCTGATTTGTGTGGCTGTACTCTCAAATTTAGTAACTTCGAAGGCTTGAACGGCTGTATTATGTGAAGTCTCAGGGGCTCTATTCCCATTTTAACCTCTTCTCCTTTCATTCTCCCTCTTTGCTCTAACCCCATTTTTGCTGCAGCATCTTATCAGCACTCCGTACAACAGAATTTTTCTAAGCAACTTTTCTAGAGAAGGGACCAGGGAAAGTCTGCTGTACAACTGGACTGACATCTTCAGCAAAATGCTGAGGGGTTTTCTACTTCTTCCTCCAATTGCTAACTGCCCAAATCCAATGCCTCCTTACCTCTTGACTTATCACAGTTATGACTAAGCCTCTGCATGGCACAATACCAAATACTGCCTAGAAGCTTTGCCAAGAGTAATTCAGGTGATTTTTCCTCTTTCTTGCTTAGGAAAATTGTTATGGATTTTATTTGTTTTGCTTTTGCAAGGGACATGATACAAGTGCCTTGTAATTTACAGTAACTGAAATAACTGATTACATCAAAATGATATCTTCATCAGTTGGGGCATGGGCATTTCAGAATTTCATCTCCTTTGTGATCTACCCTAGCAGTGAGGTTAGCGAATGCATTTGAGCTGACAGTTCTGTGAATGAAATTTTTGACAACTAGATAGAATCTCATCTTCCTGACACTGACCTCAGATACAGGGGTTGGCTGCATTTCACAATGGACTGAAAAGCCTAATTATGCAGAATTTTCTTCTCCTTAGCATAAGGCATTCGTAAGGCATCAGAGTTTTACGAAGATCTGGATGTTTACTGGTGATTTACTATTGTAATTTAATGGACATACTCATGATTTTATATTATGTCTGAGTGAAATGTTATTGTATTGGCATAACACATTCATGGACACTTGTAACAACTAAGTGCATTTCCTTAAAGCAGAGCAAAGATATGCGAGAAATGAATAGGTAAGATTATTTGGCACACAAAGCAATTCCTATTCCCACACCCTCCCCCTTTAATGTACAGCCTTTACTTCTGACTGAATGCAGTGATGTCAGAGATATGCAACAGCTCCAGGGAAATACACTGGAATGCTTCTTGGTTCACTGTCTATTCAGAGCTGTCACACAGGCTTACCCACACAGGTCTTTTTTATGCAGCAGCCTAGTGATGTTTGAAAACAGCCTCACTCCAAATATAATCTATACCATTTTTCATGTAGACAGGCGGTTGTAAATTATCTTTTGCCCAAAATACCATAATTACTCTGCTATATGACTGAAAAAATACAAGTTCCATTTTTACCTTCCAGTCCTAATGTTTCAAGTGCTTATCATTAATCAAAATTTTATTGTTACACACCTGTAGAAGGCAGGTCACATGCTCTTCTTCTAGCCTTTGCTTAGTCAAAGCTTGTTCAACATCCCATCCTGAAGCTGTGGAGCCTGTTCCAAAGCCTGTACCCTTAGCCCAGTACAACTGTTGTTCCTCTGTTGATGCACTGTTGTGTGTACTTGACACCTGTGGCTAAGTTAAAAAAAAGAAGGTCACAAAATATTTCATGTTTTTTATCTTATGAACATTGTCTTTAGAAAGCCTTTGTTTTGCAAAAGAATGCAATCCCAATTTATTAAGTTTATAAAGGTATCGTCGGGATCCAGTGAAATTCAAAGCTTTAGACAGGAAAGAGACTGCCACATACATGAAGTCCTAGTATAGGTCGGCACTGAATTGTTCCAAGTGATTCTTCAATTTGACTAGGACTATAAGCCCATTTTTGTTCTCTTTTAAGATACTATCACTGCTTATATGATGAAAGGTATTAAAATGCTACTTAATCGATATCATGCTAAACATCAGAGCTCTGTAATTATTACTATTTAACACCTAGTCAAGTTTAATAACATAATTAGATGAAAGGAACGGGATTAGAAATGTTTTCAAAAGTACACAACTGAAATGTTAAGATGCTCAAGCATGCGCTGATTTTGAATAAATGCACCAAAATAGCAAGAGGTGTAAGTTACATGTACAGCTCTGCATGGGATCTCTGGGTCACTGCAACACACACTATTTCCTCTCCAGATAAGAGGAGGGAAATACCCTGTCCTTAAAATGTTCCGAGAGATAGCATTTTCCCAAAGATGCTTGCACAGTTTTTTCCAATGGTCTGCCTCACTGCATTTTACTAACATAACTCCAATATTACATTGCCTAGCCTTTATGAAACTATTTAAGTACTTACGTTAATTTTGAAAGTTTACCAGATCTTTGGGGGAAAAGATGCAGAAAAAATTCTGATAAGCAATTTTAACTACTGTTTTCTTAATTATTTATTTAGCACCCTAAAAAAGTGACCTCATTTTCTGAAGCAATGAACACTTGCTACTTTCATTAGAATTACTCAGTGACAATTAGCCTTACTAGAAAACAGGTCATGTGAGTAGCTGCCCGACTTTAATTTGTAATGTCTGTTTTACAGCTCTGAAAACTTTCGTCTTCTGTTCAGACCTTCTTCAGATTATACATGAAGGAAAAGAAGTGATGCATGAACAGATGCAACGGTAAAAAAAGTGATCACCTATGAAGTACCATACTGACGGCAGTCTTGAATCAGCATTTAACTTTTACATTGGGAATGTAATGCTTCTCGGTGATGAAATAGCTGTGGTGTTATTCTCGTGTAGATATTACTCATTACATCACTCACGAACACATTGTGTCTTTAACACTCAAGAGGACTGTCATGAGCACTGACTTAAAGCACTTAAGGGAAAGCCTAGCCCCAGAAATACAAGCCTCAGTGCAGGTCTGATAGATCTCTAGTTTCAAGTTACCATCTATCACCTGACAGATATGAATTATGAGAAAGCAAGCTGGTTAAGGGGTCATGGTAGAACTGAAGCAGAGATAAGAATTAATGGTTGCCCTTTCCCGCCAAAAGCACAAAAATGCTAAGGCATTAATATGTCAACAGCCTGATACACAATTAGAAGCAGAATATCTCAGCTGCCCCTTAAATTTGACTAGCCATTAAAGTGAATTATTCTCAGGCACAGCTTCATCTCTTCCTTGCTCGACCCCTCATCAGTATCAGTGCTGCTAAAATACAGACAGCCCTATATTTTGCAGCTACTTAGCCATATTTAGCCACTGGGAACTTTTTTATGAAAGTCTCTGCCACAACAATGCTGAAGAGGGCAAGTCATTGATATTTTTAAATGCTTTTATAGACAATTGCTATGTTAGGCAGAAATGGCAACTCATAATCCTAAAAAAATCAGGGGATACATGTTCTGAATAGAGGGTGGTATAATACAGGAAGTACTGTGAAAAAGTTCGTGGGGATTCACTCAGGATCTTGAACACTATGGAAAATTTTTGTCTTTAGGTCTCACTTCCCCCATCAGTAAAAAAAGTATTAAAAAAAAATCACTGCATTAATTCTTTAATTTTCACAACTCATTTACATTAGTGAAGCATTTAAGAGGAAATAATTTGCAGCCAGTAGAGTTTAGATGATGAATGCTAGATAAGGTAATGAGGTCATGCTATGTAATGAGGATTAAAGAACCACCATCCATTGAACATTATGACTCTCATGCACTGGAAAAGGTCCTGTGAAAGAAACTGACCACACCTTAAAGCCTTCTTTGTTGGATAAACTTCATGATTACTATGTTTATTTGCAACACGCAAATACAATTACTCAATCAAGTACTTTGTAATTATTTTTGTTCTTTATTGAAATGCCAACTCTGCAGAAATGAGACTATAGTGAAAGCAGTGAGATTATTTTCTTTTTTATAGTTAAAATTCTTACTACTTCTCAGTTGCAATTACTCTGCTTAAACATACCTCTGCCTGGTTGGGACTAGAGTTGGGCACTCTTGGTGCATGGTGGCTTAGAGCAGACAGACAAGCAAGGATAAGATGTATAGCCCCAATCTCCAGTGCCATCCGCCTAAGCAGTACTCCATCATCAGTAGTCAATGGTGTAGTGCTGAACAAACTGCGCAGCACATGGAAGGGCAGAGTTGGAAGCACGTTTGCTGAAGGAGACTGCAGGATATGACCTAGATTGAAGAAGAAAAATATCAAAACCACATTTTCTTTCAATAGTTCAATACAACCTGTTAATATCTGCAATAGTTTATAAACAACACACAGAAATCTACTGGGGATCTGCATAAGCAATCTAATATTAGGTTTCTCTTCACAAAAAATTTTCAGCAGAAGAGTGTAGAAGAAAGAACGTTTCTTTATTTCCTTCATGGATTTGGTTAAGAACCAACCTTATAAAATCTGATTCACCATTTCCAGGAAGAAAACTTATATTTGTGAATAACAGTGAGTATACTTCTGTATTAGACTCCACTTCCGGTTGTATTTCTGAATGAAGAAAACAAAGGTAATTCGAACTACTTTTTTTTTTTTTTTTTTTTAGAAAAAAACCCCATTCCAACTACAGCAAGTTAAAAAATGCACGTGGTCAGCTAACTGCAGCTCAGCTGACAAGGTGTAGTTTACCCTGATAAAGGATTTTTTTTTTTCGTATTTATGTGCCCAAAGTACAAATTAAGTCACTGAAACAATCCAAGCTGTGATGCTATTCAAGATGAATACATAACAAAATACTAACATAGTTTTAATTAGATGAGCTACATGTTTGAATTTTGTAGTAGAATTATTTTAAATTTTTAACCCTTTTGCATTCTGAGCAAAAGTTACTTCTTTTAAAAGCCACATTTCAAATAATAGTGTGACCTACTAATGCAACATACTGAGATTTCGGAAACTGTCTTGATTTTTTCTGTACTTAACACTACATTTCACATTCCTTCTGCAGTGCATATATAAATAGAGATATGTGACAACTGAAAATGCTTCAAATACTGAAAATACTTCAAAATAGCCAACTGTTCAGAAGTTTGCTTATTTTAAATATAAGCTTATTTTCTCCCTCATTCTTAAAGTTTATCAGCTGTCTCATCATCCAGAGGTCTAAACTGAAATACATTGCAATTATGCATGTCTATATATGTATGTATATGTATCTACACACACATATGCATACACACACAAGTTGATTCATATCTCTTTTGAAAAGATGGAAGTAAAGAGTCCTCCAACTGGTATCTTCATAAATAAAACTGAACACCTCTGGAAAAAAGCCCATCTGACAGACTTTCAGAACTGCAGGTATAGCCAAATGACAAGGAGACAAAAAAAAAAATCTAAACATTTGCTCATGATTTATCTTGCAGACAACTGAATCCATGTTTGATCTATAAGCCATGGATTTCTAAGTGCAGCTCTTCATATTATGCGAGAAAGTAAAGAGATTCTAGGTGTATGAAAAGATGCATTTCCAACAGAAAAGGAAGATATTAATGCTTTGTACAGAGAATTAAGGTGGACTACTGTGTACAATTGAGCCCAAATTCATAAACTGTTGAATTCAGTCATTTAGCTTAGGGAATGGAGAAACTGACTGCTTAGTCTAGCAAAAACAAAGGCTAAAAGGGAATACAATTCTTGTCAACAAATGCATCGGAGAAAGAATAGCTATTTATGATGAGGAACAATGCTGGCACAATGATAAATGGGCACAAACTGCATATGAATAATTTCAGGCTGAAAATTAAAGAAGGTCCTACCTACGAGGAAAATGATGTTCTGGAACTATATTCCAATAGCAATAGTGGATACACAAACACAAAAAAGAAAGCAATCCAAATTTTAAGGGTTTGAGGTGGTCTTTTCATGTAGGAAAAAAAATAATCTAAAAATTGTTTGCAATAGCAAGGGACTGGAACCACTCAAGGACATAAAAATCTGAGGGACTGCATATAGTCCTTTGGTTAATTACTACTCAAATTAGGTGGGAGCAAGTAGCTAGACCGAATTTTTGTCATTCAGTTTATTCTTGTCTACTGTCCTATACCTAAATACAAGAGAAATAACAAGATAAACAGAAAGGAGGGTGTAAATGAGACTCTTAGTTTCTCAGTTGGTCTTATGAGCTACACATTGTCCACCAGTCTATAGGCTGCTGAATAGAGACTAACTTCAGTTGACTGTTGCATAGAAAAAACAGCATTCTTTTCAAAGTCATAATGAAAGGGAATGTCTTAAAATTACTAAAACATCTTTCACATACACTCTTCTGGTTTTTCAAAACACTAAGAAATACAAATATTAGAACTACATGCAGAATTCCAGGTTGGGTTGCAAAGACACTGACTACAAATTGTCTCTTGGCTCATCTGTTCATCGAAGAATATTCCATTTCTTCCTCTGAACTCACACCACTAAGGTAGACCTCCTGCTCAGCTAATTTGATTGCCGAGATCTTTAGATCTTTCTCTCCTTTTCTAAAACAGTATTATTCAACATCTGCTATAGCTATGCTGCTATCCATAGTATTCTGAATTTGGTTGCAGAATTATGCGATGTTTGCTCAATTAGTCGAGCATACCCAGCTACTCAGATCGTTGTCTGAATGCACTGTTATCTTGACAGTGTCATTTTAAGTTTTATCAGCAGTTATTTTACAATTACTCTAACATCTAGATGAGAACACTTGAATACTTATGTGACAAAACTCTACCAGACAGAATTTAATATTTAGAGACAACAGACTATCAAAGATACTAGTAACAGAGTTCTGCATAAACCAATTCTAACTTCCTGCTAAAAGCATTACAGTGTAAACAAATTTAAGTAAAATGATCTAGCTGTGGACTACAAAGAAACATAGTAATTGCAGCACATACTTCCTTCACCATCATCTGTAACTCCCAACACCAATCTCAACAGACACTGAGCATGTTTCCGTTCTTTTAGCAGCACCTCAGCATAGCCCGGGAGACGAAGAAATAAACCAAAGGCAGCCAAAGAATGTGCGGGTATGGGAGACATAGTCTGAACTGTTGACTTGATCGGTGGAGGTTCTGCAGCAATTGTTTCTGGTGCTTCATACACCAATTCCCCTGACTGTTCAATGGTAACCCATTCAAACTGATCACTGTCCTTCTGCTTTTCCTGTGTGGTCGATGTAACCACTGGAGTGCTCACCTTAACCAACAGAAACAAAAAAAAATTTGGTAGTCATTCAGTTAATCACCTAGGCAAAAATTTTATTAAAGTTAGGATCTAAAGGACATACAATCTTAATTCAGGACACTGTTAAAAAGTCACATGAAATTCACTACCATGGCTAAAAAGGGCATACTTGTTGCATTTTCAATACAGTTCCCAGAAAGTCCCCCCTACAGAAGCAAACAAATATTTTGCCAACCTAAAATCCTCAGTTAAAATGTATTGCTTAAAGTCTAGAGGTGTAGGAGACATAAATTACACTGAAATAAACTATACAAAGATTAGTTTATATATCAGACTGTTAAATAAGAAATGCCCCTTTTATTTTTAACATTAAGCACTGAGTGTGAACTCAGGTGTTTAATTTTTAATTACATATTTCAAAAAGGAGAATAATTAATCCTAATACCTTTAAAAACTAAGAAGCAACTTGGGTATCTTAGCAGTCTTGTAGCAACTCATGTACTCCTTTTGGGCTTTTGATTGATTTGGCAGGCTTTATTACTATTATGCTCTAACACAGTGGTTCACTGTTCTATTTTATGAAGTAACACTGCACAGAGGACTATGCAGCGAAGCATGATAATGGGAACCAGAGTTTAAGGGGTAACAGTTGTACAGTTCCCCAAGAAACAGTTGTACACGCAGTTAAAATGAAGGTATGACAGGTCCCTCTCATAATTAAACATCAGAGACGTTTCAGGCTTTTATGCTATTCAGATGAACTAATGCAATCATATTTAAAATTTTAGTATTTATCACCACACTGATCTAAACTGGAAGAGATTAATCTGAAAAACCCTTGCAGAATTTATTCAGAATACCAAATTCATAATTAAAAGTCAAAGCCATGTTTAACTGCATTTATTCCAATCATCTACACATTAAGAGAATCAAAAGTATCAGTGACTTTGAGAAATATAAAATTAAAGAATGAAGTGTCTGGAGAATTCATCAGTCTTCATTCCGAATCTTCTATTTGATATTATTGTACTTAATTTTTATGGATCACAGAATTCTTATTCAGCATTTGAATTCAAACTTATATCTCAAGCTAAAAAATTGTGAAAAGAAAGTAACTTTCCAGGACTACAGAAGAAGAAGGAACAAAAGGGATGAAATTTCTCATGGTCATAAATTGCCTTTCATCGGTTGCAAAATTCCATGAATCAGTCTTCTTCAATACAGAGTACACATTAACTCTCTTGGATTTCAAAAATACAGTAGTTGTTTATGTGAACACACTTCCTTAACTTTTAATTTTCGAACAGGCTTGATACTGGACCTCTAAAACATCTTCGCGTAACTATTAAACACAGGATTCATATTAATTATCCGATCTCACTACAGGATTCCCATTCCTGTCATAGCTTTGCACTCAGGGTACTGAAAAGCCCCCTTAATTCATGATTAACTTACTTTCACAGGGAATAAATATTCACAATCTTTCCTGTTAGGAGTATCAGCCAAAACTTTCAAAAATATAGCCAAATAGAATTTGAATAATTCACAGGTTATTACTTCCCTTTTTAATAAAAATTGTGTGCCTAGAACAGCAGTCAAAGGAGTAATTCTGCACTAATGCCACTACTGACACTTTTGAAACGCCTATCTGTGCCTCCAGTGAAATTCTATACATAAGTATGCAAAGAAATAACATATATTATTATTTTATTTAAATATATTTATGAAAATAAAGATAATTAAGATTATACAGTTAATTACCTATAATAATAAATCTAAAATAAAATTATGTAATCTGCTTTGAGAACTAAATTTCACTTAACCATAAAAAAAATCCCTGAGGCTACTTTTACATGAGCAATTAAATGATAAGCAAGTATGGCTTCATAGTACATCAGCAACTTCACGTTATTCATAAAATATTTTGGCGGGTGTAGTAATAAAAGCGAGGCAAGCAGCAACTGAATTCATGCTTTTGTTCCACGAGGACAGTGCTACTCAAGCAGCCTATAACATGCATAGGGAAGCAGCATGTATAGCTGGACTGGGCTGTGGAGTTACGCACTTGCCTATTTTAAAGCAGCTTCCCCACATAACTGAGGTGTCAAACTGAACCATAGAGAAATATGTCCTTAAAGAAACAAACCACTCTTCACAAGTTCTTCTACACTGATTTTTTCACTCACTTGTTGAATTACATCGGGATAAAGCATGGGGAGTCTCTCAGCAATAAGGGCCAATCCACCCATTCCTGCAAAAACTTGCAGTGGAGACTGAATGGGACAGGTTTCAAGCAGCGATTCATCTAGAACTGCATCCATACACTCATCCCCAGGACTGATGGCTTCATCTTCAGGGCAAGGTCCCAGTAAGTCTGCATGCTCTACAAAAACACAGAGGTAAGAGAAATTAATACATCATCATCAATACTGTGTTTATTTTTTCATCCTCATTTAAAAGTGGACTTAAAAAGTATCAGTTCCTTCTTAAGCAAAACCTGAGTCGAGAACCTGAAATGAATGAGTACAAGAATATCAAAAGAAAGTAAAAGTATTCGAGGTACCTTTTTTCAGTGATGGCAAGATCCATGTCATAACTTGGGATTATTTATACAGGGTTACATGTTAATTACTAGAAATTTATGTTTTACTAGAATTTGATCTATACCTTCAAGATTTTGTTAACATTGGAATTATGACATTTTTTAACTGTCTTTCATCTAGGAGGTAAGTTTGTTCCTCTCGATGAATAGTTTATAGCTGAAGAAAGGGAAGATAACCTTACTTAAATTAGTCTTTATTTTTCCTCAAAAATGCTGAACAAGAATTTTTTTTTAGTTTCCCCTTTCCCATTATTTAACTCACCATCCATGAAGTCATATCACCTATCACTCACCATACCTATCATTCTCACATCTCACTGAGGTGTCAAAATGCCCCTCTGACAAAGCTGTGAAATTTAATTCTATTGTTCCTCATAAAAAAAAGCTCAACATCTCTATTTTCAACTTTCTATTAGGCTCCATCCTCCCAGTTTATGACTAAGCACCCTAATATCTTGTACAACAGACAAAAAAAAAGATCATTTTATACACTGATGCACAGAGGTTATATATACAGAACCCTACCACAATCAATTTTGCCAAAAATCAACCCTCTTTGCTTGTTACCACAGGTAAACTTCACAGTCAATATTCAATGTATTTCAGCTAAAAAAAATCCGTATTGCAGAGTATGTTGTTAAATACTATAACGCAGTGGTCCTCAAAGCCTTCACAGTATACCCACATCAGAAGGCAGCATAGATCAAGTGGTCTTAGTATTTCTTTGCTGTGAGCAGCCTGACACTCAGCTGAAAATCCATGATTATACTTAAAATGTTTCTATGCACACAGTATCACTTATTATATACTTATAAAAATGCAGAAGCATGTGAAAGCATAATTCTCGCAGCTACCAAAATGAACTTTTTAAAGTTTTAACCATAGATACTTTATCTTTTAAAACATTTTCTTCTCTAATTTGAAAGGGAATAGGAAACAGCAGGTGTTTCTCCATCCCAATTCTCAACTTTTAAATGTGCAAGAAGCACCAGGTGACAAGGACATCACGCATATGCTGGGGGAGGAGCAATATGATAAAAGTATTGAATTTAACAAGCTCAAATCAGGAATATGTAGGAATATGTACGTCAATGCACCCTAATTCAATGTGATGGACTATGAGAAATAGAAAAGGTCACATACACTTTGAAAGCAGGATAATCCTTGTACAAAAGAGCCCAAATATAACACTTCCAGTACATACAGCTTTGATGTCTACTGTTCTTAAGAATACAGGCAGAAACCACCTCTGTGGAAGTTTTCCCTATCACCAGAGATAATCAGTGAGGATATCTGCAAACATGTTGGTCTCAGCAAGGGACCACCTTCTGTCAGACATGTGGAGGATTCTACCACACTAGACTGAACATGATTGACAATTTGATTGCTTGTGATGACACGAATTGATCAGGAAAATTTTAAAATAAAGATTTTGAAGGAAGACTCACCCCTCCATTTTACACTGTTAAAAGCTGTAAGCCTTCCCAAAGAAGGAAAACAAGAAAACAGACACACACAGATACTCACAATGTACAGAAAAATCACTAAGACTAGATGCTTCTCTGCAAAAGACACTTGAAAAATATGTTATCAGTGAGTACGGGTATCAACAGATCTCTTATTATGAGTGCAAATATAATGCTATTCCTTTCACATCTTAAATATTGTTGCAAGGAGTTACATTTAAGTATGCTTCTCCAGTACTTGCTTTAGTTAACCTTCTTATAACCCAAATTTAAACCATTTCACCTCCATGAATGTCTGCAAGTTTTCAGTGAAGTCATGCACTTCAGCTGTGGAAAACTGCTGATCTCAAACAAAGGCAATGAAGCACACAGAACAAAATGTAAATAAATGACACTTTTCTGCAAGTATAGTACTAGTAAATGCAGCACTAGAGACATCATGTGAAGCTATAAAATCTATCCAGCAGAGATGGTGTCAAAAAAAGTCTACTTCAAGTAGCAAGTAAGGAAATATTCACGTGTAAGAACGATTTCTATGGATATTAAAAACTAGTAATGAAAAAGCAGTAGCACTAACCTTCTTAACTGATGAGTAGTGAGTGTGAAACATCTGAATGTAACTAATATTTTGCTGTACAGCACCACAAAGTCAAATTTTCAGCAGTGTTAGTCTCAAGTTTTTAAAAAAAGCTTAGTAACTTAATAAACGTTCAGAGGATCTTCACGTTTTCACATGCAACTCTACTACTAAACTGAAACTCCTCTAATGATTTTAAGTTTTACTCAAATAGAAAAATATTTATTGTAGGTTTAGAATTTAAATAGACAACAAAACAAAACAAAAATATTATTTGAAAGGCCACTCAATATTGTGAGAGATCTGTATATCCAGACATTACATGAAGTCCTGAAATATTCAGCTCAGATCAGATAACAAGAAAATAGATTTTTTTTTCAACTTTTCTTTCTGTTTCTTATCTTTTCAAGAAAGAGACTGATTACCAAGTGAACATTTTTAAAAGAAGCCCTGCCTTAAAACAGCCAAATGATTAACTCTGTAATTCCATGCTGTGTCAGCAGGCTGGTGATCAGCAGATCACCTTAGCTTAATTTCAAGGTCCCATTCCTTTAAGTCCTTCCCTAAAGGAATGATATACAAATATTTCAAACCAGATTCCTGAGATACAGCACCTCCCTTCCCCAGCACTATGTGTAAGTAGATAGCAAGCAATTAGAAAAAACATTATCAAGAAACTGACCGTATTAGAAAATGTTAAAGATAATGTTTTTAAAAGCTACGTTACAAGACCTGCTTAGATGGGCTTGAGAAAAATTCCCATTTTCAAAGAAGCATTTAAAGGACCCAAGTTGCTGCAATAAAAAATGTCATAGGCTTCCATAACTTACATGGTTTCAAACAGCTCCTGCATTACTTAATCTGCCCTGGTTATCAGCACAAACACTTACTACAGAGAACTGGTATACATGTCAAGAAATAAAATACACTGTTATCTATACAATCATATAACCATATCATATACAACATTACAATGAAGAAAGAAAAGTGAAACCAGAACAACAATATTGTGTATCTTGAATTTGTTCTTTATCAGGAAGTTTAGCACTTGTCTTGTAGAGAATGGCTGAGGAACATCATCCAAGAACATACAGAAAACTGCTGTTTCTTACCAAGAAAATCAAAACCAATTTGTCCAAAAAGACCATGCAGATTAAAAAGGAAGATACCAAAGAAGTAAGAACACTCACCTTTTTCTGTGTGAAGACGTTTAAATGAGTCTGTTTTCGATAAGCTTGGATCTGAGATGACTTTGGAACCAAGCTTAACTGTCAAATCTATTGATCGGTATCCCTGAGGGAGTTTACGGTCATACAGCAGAGTCAGAAGCTGGGCAAGTGTCATTTCAGCTGGTAATGGTTGGCCTAAACAACAATGGCAGAGTCAGAGAGGAAAATGATGATTGTTATTTTAACATAAGCATCCAGGTGCTGTTCATCACTTGTACCACAGATGCCAGGTAGACTAAATGTTATTTGGCTCTAAACCAAGGCCTTAATTTTACCATTTGTTCTCCTGGGAAAAGGGGCCCCCTCTGTTTGGAACCAACTATCAAATAACTATGCCAACACTCCCTAAGGCAGCTCTGTGCTGAGAGCCCAAGCACTTGGCATATTTAACAAATGGCTAAGGCTGTAATTTGATGTGCATTTTAAGCAGGTACTGCCTGTCCCCTGGTATTAAACCCCACCTCTGAATCACCCTTGAATTGTGGTGGCATAAAGATGGGTGACCATAAGGTAAAATGGCTGAGAAAAGTGGAAAACAAAGAAACCTACAATTCTTTTCCAGTCCTATTAGTCCCAAGCATAGCTCACTGCTCTTGTGTCGAGACACAACTCAACAAGAAAAAATTAATGGCGCTGCCAGGAATACTTTTCTCAGCAGCAACACAGACTTGAAATGCACATGTAATACAGCCCAAACTGATTACTCAAATCAAGATTTTGGCCACTCTGTTGTTTACGAAGAATATGTTCTTCCCCGAAATTACAAGTTACTCTCAAGGCAGAACAATTTTTCCTGATAACGAGTAGGCTTATATTTGAAGTGAAATGTTTTCAAGTTGGACCATATAATACAATTAGCATGCCCATTTCATCTTGACTGTACTTAAGTAGCACAAGTTCCAGGAGTGTTTTTAGTAGCAACCTGTTTCTTCAGTGGAAGATGGTGTCTTAAGCAATGAAAATTAAAAATGTCTTGACATTGTGCAAGTGAGTAAGCTTTCTGCCCTGTTTTTCATCACTGATTCTGCTTTTCATGGCTTCTTTTTTGTAACAACTGGCTGTTGCGCAAGACGTGATCAACCAGATCACAAATCCAGAATGGTCTATATTACCATTAGTAGACAGTCAACCTGTACCAGCTAGATACTGAAAACAGGTACTGAGTTTTGATCTCCTCTTCAAAATAGCAGCATTAACTGTATCAATTTCAGGTATTTTAATCCAAGTATGATTCCTCTAATAATTGCCAGCAGATAGCCTCAAAGCCAGTAATTCTATAGTAAGTTCCAGATTTAGTTTTTTACTGGGTGAAAATGACTTTGATCAGAAGTTTACCACTTAATTCCACTAGCTGGTTCCTTGTTTTTATACTATGAAACAGATAAGAAACTCTTTTGCATAATGTTAAAGTGTTTCACCCATGTTCCTGTCCTTTATCCCTGATCTAAGACTCAGAATTCCAGTCACACCACTCACTACAGGAGAGAGCTCTCTCTCTATGCCCCATCTACAACATTGCCATGAGCTTTGTCCAGATAGCTGATAAAATATGAGCACATATCTGCTACACAGAAAATATGAACAACAGCTTAAAACGTGCTGCTTTTGAAAACACAAGTATTATGGAATTCATGAATACTCCTGAACTGACAAATCAACCTTCCAGAAAGCAATGCAAATTGGCTGCCCACTCAGAACATGAAATAACAGGGCACAAATACCAGTTCTGTTCTGCCTTGCAGGTGAAAGAAAATGTGAGTCACCTTACAAATCCATCCCCCTCTTATTTCTGAGTGAAAGTAGAAATGTTTTTGAGATTTTGTTTGGGAACAAGGAACTACATTTCAAGGAAGATCAGCATAATTGTTAATTTTGCCAAGCTACTGTGATGTTATAATGCTCCACTTCCAGTTGAAAGACGTTACCAACCCAGAAGGGTTCTATACGTCAAGATACTCAATAGAAAGATGCCCATTAGCATTACATCTACTTTCTGATGACCTATCTGTCACTGAAAAAGATCATAAGTTTGAAGTTTAAAACGAGTTACTAAAGGTACCTGGTAGAAGTTTATGGTATAGATGAAAGACTGGAACACTAATGGTCTTGCTGGAAGATTCTCCTCCTGAGGAAGAGGTACCTACTTTATCCGCCATCACTCTTCCTCGCCTTGACGGTGGACGTGGAGGGGTGGATGAAACAGCTCTTTTTGACTGAGATTTCAAACCTAGTACAGAAGTAAAAAGTTCAGTCATTCTAATATTTAGTAACTTCAGTTAGCCAAGATGCAATGCACTCAATACCTTCAATGACAGCAAAAAAGTTGAATTTTTCAGCACTGACTAATTAAACATCTGAATAGCACTGACGTATAAAATATATTCGGATTATAAACCTGGTATTTTTACAGTTACAAGGCTACACATCCTCCTGAGTCCCAAATGTAAACCAAACCGTATTAGATCATATCATCCATAAAAAATGCAAAAGCTATTCTGATTCTGCTCTTAACCTTAGTTAAAGAGCCTGTCTAGCAATGAGCCCTACAGTAAAAGTTTTTTAGGTTGCTTTCTCAATTGAAAGCAAGAAAGGCAAAAATTTCTAAATTGACAGACATTTCAGCACAGACTACAGATAACAACTACTTGTCTGGCCTATGAAAGTGATGTCAACTGCAGTACTGTCAGTACCACATGTGATGAAAGGTGTCTTTAAACATGCTTGCAAAGTTGCCTATGTCAAAACATTTAAAGTAGGCACTATATGAAAATGAAAAGGCAGAATAAGTACATAAAAGCTCACTAAACTTATATAGCAAGACTTCCATATTTTGGGACAGCTTAAATAGACTTAAGGTATAGTGAAATTATACTACTATCATGTACCCTTCTTTGCACATGACAGAGCATGTAAAAAAGCCAGCAGGTCAAGATACAAAGACACATACAACTACTGCCTTATAATTAGCCAAGAGCAGCTGCAAAACTAACACCCCCCACACCTGAAATGCAATAATACACTCTGGTTTCAGCTGATCAGTAGGAACATCTAAATATGCAACACATTCTCCAATAATCACAGTATACTAAACTAGCTTGTCTCAGGAAGATCAGGCTCCAAATATCATCTCTACTCTCTATTAATTTCACTGATATGAAACAAGTTAAACAGTGGCTGCATGAGGCTCTGAGGACAGTAGAAAAAACCCCAGAATATATGAAAAGATAAAGGCAAAAGAAGAAAAGACTTCACAAACAGGTAGTAAAAACAAATGCAAATTAAATAAGTTTACTTTTAAACTGTTTTATTTAACTGGAAAAAATACAAACAAAAGGAAGGAAGAACTTATGTCTGCTCCTTTCAAGTAGGGAATTGGCTGTATCAGGCAGTGTGATCAGAGATGCAACTGGTATAGGGCATAGCATAGTCAGCCATGTCTCATCTTCAAGCTTGGTATATTATTTTTTTTCTTCCTATATTCTTCATTCATGTTTTAACCCTTCATTTGGACCTATTGATATTTTAGGTGCTACCAAAACATGTTTACCCTCTTTTAAGTGGCACCTACTGCAAATATCTTTCAGATAAAGATGCTGTAATTAAAGCTTTAAATATATACCAAGATCCCTGAAACTGCTGCCACATTCAACACTTGAGTTTAGAGTTATATCTACATCTAAAAACCTGAAATAAAAAGCTTAAGAAATATTAGTGCCAGAAGTCAAAAGAAATTGGCATCTCTTCGTCATGCTTCATGAAGTGTAAATGAAATTCAGGTATCTCAATGAAAGCAGAAAGCTAGATAGGAAAAGAGTAGTTTGAGGTTCATTAATCTCTCTCACATGCACACCAGAACTTCAAACCAAAAGACTAATGTTCTCTACAGCCATCATCAGAACTGTAATCTTCTTTCATCACTGCAAAATTACTATGTTCAATCTATCACTTCCATACTAGTTTTGGAGGAAAAGGGTTTACATGAATGATTTCAGAAGGATCTTCACATTAGTTTTTAGAAGGTGAATGCTTTGGAAGAAAATCCTGTATTTGTGGTTTCCAAGTGGAATAACATGGTTTTATGCTTACATCTCCATCTGACAGTTTTTAGCTGAATACCACCAGTTGTTATGCAAAGTATATGGATCCTTTTATTTTGAAAGCATATTGCAGGAGTAGAGGTCATTAAACTCTGATGCACCAGCCACTGCAAAAAGGTAGAGGTAGTAATACCCACACCGAAGTAATAGTACACAAATACTAATATATTGCCATGTAATTCAAGCTCCAGGTGTGATTCTACAAAATCCTGCTAGATGCACTAGCAACAACATCCACAATGTATCACCGACACACACATTTAGGTACAAATATGTCAAAGTAAGCTCTACCAGAAACCAACCTTTGCTGCCTAACAGCCAGTTAGATTAACTGGGCACTACAGGTTTTCTAACCATCATCAGCAATAAAAAGAACTGTTGGTAGGTATTTCCCACCCTGCCCATACTTTTAACCCAAGAAAGATCCATTTTTCAAAAGGTGGAAGAAAAAGACATACCAGAAGCAACGACGACACTATAATTGTCCTGAAATCCATTTTCTGCTTTAACTTTTTCTTTCTCTTCATAGTTCTTCTTTTCTTTATCTTCCTTCTGTTCATTAATCAGTTTAGCTGTAATACTGGGTGTATCTATAAAGGGGGAAAAATAACAAGGAGGGGAAAGAAAGGCAATTCAAGATATCGAGTTGATTTTATTACAGTTTCTATGCTGTTAACAAGGCTATTCTCAACTATTTTAGTGACTTAGAGTTCCATCCCAGGCAGAAAGAGTCTTTTAAATATCTATGAATTAAGGTATTATGGTAATTCTGGTCTTCTCTTCCTGTAAAAATCTGTTGTGTGACAACTGTACTACTCAGGTGATACCCAGATTTGGTGTTCAGTTTTTCTGATCAGCCAGCAACAGCAACTCAAGACTAAGGTGAATAAAATACCAAACAACTGGTATGCATCCTTAGATGATCCTATCTGCGGTGATATTGCACATTTTCTTCCTATGGTGAAGGGATGTGAGCAGCAGATATAGCAACGATTTTAGTCTCCCCTCCCTCCATTTTTTTTTTTTAAAGGCTGGGAGAAAAATTATGACATGCAGGTGCTGCTTGTGATTTATTTTTGCAAAAAGTAAGATATAATCTATTTGAGACATTAACAGTGTAGTTAAGAAAAAAAGAAGTTAACCCAAGGGACAGACTCTGACATAGGATCTTCACGACTTCCTATTGCTGCAGTGATGGCAGTCTTTTCTTCCTTTCTGCTCCCAATCCATTCTTTCTCTCTCCTCCTCACCGCAAACACACAGTGTACTCCTCATATATTCAAGTCTTCTTTACTATGTCCTAACCATGGACTTCATGGAATGATATACAAGTGCCATAAAGCTTTTAATACCATCAGAGAACTCACATTAGATGAGGTATGGAAACAGGAGAACCTGAACCTTTACAGAATTAAATCTTCCAATTTAAAATGACAGTTAAGTTGAGGAATAACAATTCTGTAACAAAACCCAAAAGTTATGGTGCCCTACAAAGTCGGCATTTGATCAATTTCAATTACGGATGTTACAGTATATCACATCATCACATTCCCCTCCCCAGTCCCTATTAGCACTGGCTATCAAGTTGACTGTAATACACCACTAAGGCAGCTATGCGGTACAGTTTATGTCACTACTCAACAACAGATCTCTACCTCACATGCAGTGACTATCCCACCCATTACACTAATTCTGACCATAAATTGCACAAAGATAAAAAGACCTTAGTCACATTCTATACATGACTGTATCTGGACAGTAAGTGAAGACAGAATTCTATCAGAAATAGTAAACCATTCCCTGGTAAATAAGCTTCAAGCATTTTTCTAGGATTTACTGTTTTTAAATTAATATCCCAAAGCACACCTTGTTCTGTCTCATATTCTGCCAAATACCATTATAGTACTTCTATCACCTTGTTAGGTAACATATTTCATGCCCTAATGAATTTGTTAATAATTTTAATGTAAAGATTTTCAGTAGATATAAAAAAGCAATAGTTCCTCTGAACTCCACGAAGATCTGCTTCAGAAATTAAAAGTTGATCTACACCGAGTTCCAAAAAATTACAGATATATTTACATATAAAAACACACATACTTAGATGAGCATGTAACTAAGCACACACACTTCAGTGCACATCTGCAATATGACAAAATCATAATTGCTGTGATGATCTTTGACTTTTCTTTGCTATAACTGAGAAATACATCTTAAGAGTAAAGAGGAAGTGCTACCCTTTTTTTTTTACTTTTTTTTTTTTTTTTTTAAATTAGACATGCTTAAAACAGATTTTTGATGTAAAATGACCTAATAAATTTTACTCTATTTCCTGCCTGAGGAGAATCACCTTGTATCTTGCCTGGTTTTATCTAGAGAGCTCTGGCACAGACATGATACCTTTAGTATGAATTCTACTCTTTAACTACATTTAAAAAAAGATCACTAAACCTAATATTTAACATATAGTTCTATTTTCTATTCTATTAAATAAACACTAGAGTTCAAGGTGGGATTCATTTTAAGATTAAGACATCTACCATTCAGGTGTCAAAATTCATATATGGTCTGTGGAGGCCTGATCAACAGTACCCTACAGAGGGGTTCATCTCTCCATGTGTATTCAGGTAGTATAACTGAAAGTACTGAACTTAAAAAACAAACAAATTTATGCCTTAATATTATCCTCTCATTGTAGATAATTATAAAATTAATCTCTAAAAGTAAATTATGGTTTTCAATCTCCATTTAGTAAGCAAACTCAAACATTTATATAATAGGCAAATGTAAATCCACAGAAAGTAGATGAAGTCTTCATTAGTATCCTTTTCAAGGCAACGTGATTTCATCTCCATCTTGAGAAAAAATTTTAAGTTCCAGGATATTTAACTGACATAATGTGGTAATATTTAAGTGGCTGGATGAAAGACAGGGTCTTTAAAGACTGATATTTGCAGTATCATTTGTATGGTCTTGCAAATATTCCATGAGACATTTGAGAACACATTAATACTAAAAAGCAACCAAAAAACCCCCAACCAACCAAGAAGGGAACAAAAATCCCACCTTCCCCACCACAGTTTTAAAGAAGAAAAAAATAGTATTTGACCAGTAAAAGTGCATTTCACATGCAACATATAAGGCATATGCAAAATCTTACAACTTAAACCACTGTTTTATATTCAGCAATAACTGATGAACACTGCAAATATGCATGTTAAACAGACTTGGTTTATGCAGGTTTTTTGGTTTTGGGGCTTTTTTTAAACTGTATCTTAAAAAAAATAAAACATGAACTATTGCAAACTTGCCTGACACACGATCAAGAACCTCTGCTAGAGTTGTTGAGACAGGCAAGTGAAGAGTACGAAATTTGTGTCCAGCTCCATACATTGGATGTTGAATTACATGACTAGTAGCATTAATTCTACCTTTGTACAGCTGAAAGGAAAAAAGTCAACATTCAACATCACTTTAATGTTCAGAAATAAGTTAAAACACTAAGTCCTTATAATAAAAAAGAAAACTGACATATCCTTCAACTTTGGAGGTATACAGTAAAAATGCATCAATTAGGACTAGTTTAATTTTTTAACTCAAAAGAATTTCCTTAGAAAGCCTAGAATATTTTTAGGATCAGAAACAGTATGATATCATATTTGTTTTAAAAAACCCAATTATTTTACATAGCTGTATATGAGAGAAAAATTGAGTGTCTGAGACTTGCAATTATTTATGAAATTAAAACTTAATTCTGAAATTAAACTAGGAAAATCACAATATACTTGGAGTAGAGAAAGATGTCATTCATTTCTCTATTGCTCTGACTTTGGGATAAAGTTTATTCTAGACTTAGTGTCTACTTTTTGCTATCATGATGGATAGCTGCGTTACTAGTAGTTAAAGCATTTCAAATATTTTGTCATAACATATTTTAGCCTGAACTCTGTTCGCATTTTGTATCATTCTTTTCTTGCAATACCTTTTTACAGACTTTTCTGCAATGTGAGTGCCACTTATCCCCTTCCTCCTATCATCAGGAGAACTTTTACTAATATTCACATACAGGACCAATTTACTGTTGTGCAATATTCTATAAAAAAAATTAATCCTTCATGACGATCAGAATTCAGCTTCTAAAATACAGGTTTGGTAAGAACTAAAGAGATAAAAATGGAGATCTAATCTTTGAAAGGTTATGTTGTTGGATATACCAGAAGTATATGCTGCATATCTACACTATTTTTAGGGTTTCTTTTTGGATGTTAGAGGAGGAATCGTAAGAACAGAGAGACTGTTTTCTAGTGATTTTAATAGAAGAAACTGAATTATCTCACAACTTCTTTTCAAGATACTTTTTCTGCTTTTACATATCTAATAACAGTCTGTAAAAATCTGTTGCATGTAAACCAAATTACATTACCAATGGCTATAGTAACAATTGATCTCAGCCAGGTTAAAAAGAAATATTTAAATGTTTGTGCTAAAACTGTATTTGTTCCTCCAATCTGATCCAGTTTCCCTGGATATATCTCATGTAGTACTTTAGTTCTGAGATGTAGTAAGAACAATAGAAACCAAAGCAGAAAAATTTTCTTCCTTGTATAGGAGTACCAGATCTTTTAATAATTTGTTTTTCCTGTATTTCTTTATTCACAGCCTTTAATTGAGAGCATAGCACTTGAGTCATTAATTATAATTCTGTGTTCTGGTGAAGCATGTGGAAGTATAAAAGCATATATCTGCTTTATAAATTAATGCAAGTGTTTGTCACTCAAGAATTTATTTGTGGTGTTTTGGCTAATGCTGAAGGATCTCTGCCAGTTTTGAAGCATCAGAACTGTGACTGTTTCTTAACGAAGCTGATAATGAAGAACTGCTGGAAGAACTGGAACTTGTATCTATATTTGCTGCTAGTGTGTAAGGATACTATTAAAAAGTCTTTTATAAGATAGATTTCAGTTGTCAATTCTTTCAGAAGCAGTCTATTTTCAATAAGATGGCTTTGTCTTACAACAGTGCCTTAAATTTTCTTTTAAAATGCGGAGTTACAATTTACCAACACATTCCTTTCCAAAATTCTGTGATGTGTACAGTAGGAAAACCTGTCATCTGACATTTTCAAAGTTGAATATACCCAGATTTTTTTTTTTAAGGCTAAATTTATTCCATGTTCACCATATGAATATCAAAAATTCTTACTGGACACGGGGACTGAAGAAACAAAGTCACTTTCTCATCCTCTAGCATCAGCTGCAAAAAAAGCCTCCTAATAAATCCTGAAATATTTCCAGAGGTTGGGAGGTTCCCACGCTGAGGAGAGGACTGGAACAATTCACAGAGAACCTGGGAATGCAAAATGACATCAGATTTAAAATATTTTTACATTTAGGTCTCTACAATATACTCTATGCAGGCATAATAGGCATTGCCTAAGATCTACCTTCTAGTTATCATTCAAACCAGATCAGAAATGAGCACCACTGAAGAAAATACCAGGAGCAAATAAGGTTTTTTTATAAAAAAGTTCAAAACACTGACTAGAGCATCAAATTTTAAATACATAGGCTACGCAAAATGATAAAAAACTGAAGATAAATTATTGGGAAATAGAGCTTTCAAATTCCTAAAACAAAAATTTCCCACAGCATAATGCAGTATTACGACCCACCATTAACAGAGAACTGTACTGAATTTTTTACCGAAGTCTACTTGCTCCCAGGGCATTGTCAGTCTTACTGTTGAAAAATCTTTTTTAAATAATACTTTTACTCAACTAGGTCTGCAAGGATAACAAATGTAAGGAAAATAGCTGAATGACAAAAGAAAAGCCATATTCAGTGATAGCCTGTATTTCCCTGGTCACAGATGGCGCAGGGTATGTGGTTGCACAAGCAAATTTACCAGGAAATCTCCTTAAGTTACTAATATAACAGATGTGTATGAAGCTTGATTTTCAAATTCCATTTCAGAAGAGTTTAGACCTATCCAATTAAATATAGTATTTTGGATTTTGTCTAAAGTTTACTCCTCTAAACCAAGAGGAATACAAATCTATACATAGGACTAGATGGCCACGTGAAAACATTTTTATGCTTTCAAAGTCTAACTAACAAGCTAACAACTTTTACACAAAACTTTTCCAGTCAATGACAGCTTACAAAAACCCGTTATTTTAAAGAAAGCTAAAAAAGATAAAAAGCTTTGAAAGTTGGCTGTAGTTATTAATAAAGAAATTGAAAGTTTATTTTTTCTTTTCCTCTCTCACCTGTGCCATAAGTCTCTGGTTATTCGGATGGCAAGAGATGCACTGCAAGAAGAAAGCAACTGTTGCATTTTCAATTGCTGTCCGTTGCTGAGTGGTCAACCCTGTTGTTACAGTTGAAGAAAGCAAGCTAGATCTTGCAGTGGTCTGTTGTGCTGTCACACTGTGTCCTCCAGAAGTAGCACCAGAATGGCACAACAGAAATAAAAGTGCTGTCCACAATGGATTGACTTCAGAGCCACCCAACCAATCCTTCATCATGTGGCTGTTGCCAACTTCTGTCAAAAACCTGAGAACAGGAGCAACCAGGTCTGCCGTGATAGGCATTTTATTAAAGTGCTGTGGAACATGATGCCTCCTGAGCCTGTCCTGGGTGATATCCATTGATTGTGCAGTGCAGTCAGAGCTAGAAGTATGGTTTAAGCAAAAACTAGCAAGACTTCTTACAAGCAATGAAGGCAAACCTGAGTCCAGTAATTGCTTGATAGCTTCAGGAGACTGAGATGAGGCAGCAAGAGTAGCCAGGTGAGACTCTGTAAGTGCAAGAGGGGCTTGTGCGTTTTTAGAGTCATCTGTTAAAGATGAACTAAGGTCCTGCTTTTTGCTGTCATCAGTCATGGACAGTCTGTGTTGACACTGCATTGGAGGAGGAGTGATACCCATCCATCCCATGAGTAAGGAAAAATAATTTGGGTGGATGTGGCACATTGAGCAAAGCAAACTATCAACAGCTTTCTTCAAAACCATGTTGCAGGGAAGAGACATGGACCAGTTAAACAGTGACCTGTAGAAGACAGAAAATTGTGTCAACACATAGTTTGCCAGTCATACTCCCTTTTCTTCACTGGTTCATAAGACATCTTTCCATATTTATGATTACCTATTGTAGAAGCTGTTGTAAAACACACTGCTAAGCCTGAAAGCCTCTTTTGGACCACAAAATCAGAAGGACATTTATTACCCAAAAGGCATTCCTCAACTGTAGGTTTAAATTTCTTTCATCATACTGCATTTAAAATAGATATAAGCCAACTTTTCTGGCATGCTGCACATGAAAGACAGCATTTCAGCCTTTTGATAGTTGTCACATAATTTATGCATTTTTGAGCCAACTGCAACTTCTTCACGCTTTCAACTCTCCAAGCTGCAGCTACTAGTATCACATACACTCATTTACATAAAGGTCTCTTAATCCTTTGTAAGAACTGAAAGTATTTTAACATGTTTCCAAAAATTTTTAAAATTTGCTCTGTAAGAGTTCTACTTAAAGATGTTGCAAAAAAATGAAAACAGCAACAATCTTGCTGGTTGAATGTTGTCCTCACTATCCTTACCCAACCTGAACTTAGGATACAAGTTCATAACAGAATTATTCTTCAGAGATACTAAAATCCCACCTATTTTTGAACTTACTTCCATCCAAATACTATCTGCTTGAATGCTAATCCAAGGCAAAAGCTTGAATGCAAAAGCTAATTCACCTTAAATTTCAGAAGTGGTATTCGTACAATAGTGAAATCATCGTTTCTTCATATGGACTTGTTCAGAGTAGGTGAAGTATTATTAAAAAAAACCGCACAGTTGCACTCACAGTACATTCACACCATACCTAAGTTACATTATCTTAACCTTTACAGATAAAGGTGAACACACTCTTTGTGCCACTTCAATGTTAGGTCTTTAAATAAGTTTGGATGTATCATCATATATCACACTTGAAGACAAGGATTGTTTTTCCCTCTTGTGGATGGAAGTGTTATTCTATGTTTAGTCTAAGGGACTCTACGAGTCTAGAACAACATGGGTCTAACCAAAAGTTATCACCAGTCTAGTGAATGGTTGATTAAAAACCCTGTCCAAAATAAAGCATCTCAGCGACCAAATGACCCATAACTTTGGGAAGATAGTCACAATTTCCCAAAGTCCACATATCATAAAGGTACACTTAAACTCTTCTCCAACCATATATTCACACAATCCTTCCACCAAAATTTTCTGGGTAAATTAATGCTCTATGAAAAATAAGATTCTTTTCCAAATAGATATTAAAAAAATAACTAAGAAATAAATTAGTATCCATTGGCCAAAGCAGAAATATTGAAATGGAAAATGGGAATGATGGGAACATATATCCAAGAAAAAAGTGAAATATCACATGAAGGAGAAATCAGGAGTTATAGCTAGAATCATTGAAAATATTTCAAAATTTAAAATATCAAAGAGGATGAAGAATGCACATGAGAAGTTATTTTTATTAGAAGAATTATTTACCCACAGAAGTCTGACAAGAATTCTTCTATATTTATTAAAAATGTATTTTACGATTTTCTCCAGGTGTTGGCTGATACTAATTGGTTTTATTTGGCAGGAGGTAGAGGAAAAGGGCTATATTGCAACATGCATACTCAAACTAGGTATAATAGTTTTATTGTTTTCCTTCATTTTGTCCCGTGATGAAAACAACATACAAAAAAATTCCTCCAAAACACAGGAATTCAGTTGTGAAACCCACTTCTATATTAGTATAAATCTAAATGGGCTATCCATTTCAGGAAGTCTATTTTTATCAGAGTTCTTCCTTTTCAAATGTTAAAACTCTTAAAATGTATCCTGAAAATGTATTTCTGTTAAAATATATGGCTGAAAGGACTAACTGACCTGCAATTTAAAATCCTTAAATTGACTCCCAAAATGAACAAGCTCATTTTGAATTAACAATTCTTTATATGACAGTATCACTGAAGTGTCTTTGGAAAAGGTCTAGCTTGCTGTCATGTATCTAAAGACAATCATGCTGCGCATACACAAGAGCTTGTACCAGTACCCGTAAATTGGGCATTTCCCAGTGTTTGAATGGTTGACTATGCCTAAAGGAGAGAGTAAGGTAGTAGAAAGATAGGAATGTTTCCTAAGGGCAACACGAAAGTTATGTGCTATAAAAGTTTCTTTCATTAACTGGAATTGTATCCAATGGTACAAATGAAAGACACTTTACTAAATATAGGAATTTACTAAATACAGGAATTTAATAGCTGTATTTCTATAATTCACATGAAACAAAGCTATGTGGCTTCTCTTTTTTCTTTTGTTTAAACAGAAGAGATGGTTAGGCAACATAAATTAGGAATGTTAGCTCATATATTTTCAATCTGGAGTCACTAAAAGCATACATTTGGTGGTTAGAGTGAACTCTTCCAGAATCCAGTAACATCCAGCAAATTCATAGTTCAAGATTTTGTGCTTTGTTTCTTTTGAATGAAACTGGCTGGAACAGAAGTGGTGACTCCACCGAACCAATCCCCTCATCCCCTAGCTCTTAGCTATCAGTTAGAGATTGGATAACATGAATAATTAAATAATGCTTATATAACAGGATCCTAATAAAGATCATGATTTATAGGTACTGTGAAAAATTACCACAGACACTCAATTTCAACAAGAACAGCTCAGTTTTCATTAAAAAAAACACAAACAAAAACACGCAACAGTTTACCTTTCACATATGTGCAAGTATATACATGGATTTGCTGTTTTGTTTTGGATTTTTGTTTTTAAACTCAATTATACCTTGAGTATGTGATGTGCCCTTTTGTGTTTAGAGCTACAAAACTACCTGTTTAGATATCTTTAAGTATTCACTCTATCAATTAGCATCACGGATGACAATTTCCACTACTACTTCACAATGTATGCACTTCAAGTCATATCATTTCAGTAAACAAAATAATTCAGTTATAATAAGTACATGATGCAAAATTTTGCTTTACTTACTCAAAGAGCTCTCTGTCCAACAATGCTGGTAAATCATATTCAACAAGCAATTCATAGCTATGCCACAAAATTGCTGCTACGCAATGCAAATGGGAAGGAGATGGCATCAAAAGACCATACTCTCTTGTTGAGCTATTTGGACAAATGTAGCTCACCCAGCCACTTTTTTTCATAGCTGCAACTCTTGCGGAATCGCTGACCCATTTCAGCAATGCTTGAATTCTGGAAGGCAAGATGATGTAGTACATTATAAAGGGTCAAAGAAACACTCAAAACCAAATTACTTTGCTGTCTTTTGTAATCGGATTTATATATTTATCTCTTCCTTTGAAGCAAAGTTCAAGAGTGAGCTCAAACTCTGTTTTCTCAAGGCTTAGATCACTAACAGGGAAAAAATTAATTAAAACCACTTATCTTGGACAGCCAAATGTAAGCTTTCTTTCTACAGAGAAAGAAAACATAGCAGGTGTCTGAGTATTTGAGAGAAAAGTCAGCTGAACAACAGAAGTTTAATCACATTTATAAAAGCAAAAAAAGAGGGACAGCATTCTCTTCAAAGGATGCAAAGAGCTAGGATGGATTTCTGCACTGTCGGGCTATCTCATAACAATCAGATTTCAAAAAGTCTTGTTTTGTGCAGTAATATCAAGCCACTATTTAGCAGATTATTTTTGTATACGATTCCACATAACAAACCAAATAACATTACCTATCTTTTGTTCCAGGGTCTTGAGTTGTTCCAAGCTGATAAAGAATGTCTATTGTGGAGTCAGAAGAGAGACCGTTTAATCTTCCAAACAGCAAAGGGCTATTCAGATCTTGTCGCATTCAAGAAAAAAACAAAAACAAAGGGGAGGGGAAATAATAGAAGTACTTACACGTGTATTTTTTAAAAGTACTAATGAAATTGTTATAGAATTGCAATATTAACACTGAATTAAGTATTGCCATTAACATAAGGATGCAATTCTTATACACACCACTATGTCAGAGCTCTGCATTTTGTATGTTTAGTGTTCAGCCTTACTATGAAAGGAAACATCATTGCAACATTCATCAGATACAGGATTTAAAAGGTTAACTAGTAGGATTTTCTTCAACATATTCCAAAAAGACTTAATTAACTCCAATAGAGCTGTCAAACTGCATGCTTCACAGAAATGAACATTTATTTCAAAATGTAAGCTTATTTAACTCCAATTTCCATCAATGGAACTAAGGCTGAAGATTTCCTCAGATTATTTCCTATTCATCTTCTCCTCACTGTGTTCATTTCCTGCCTTGTAGGTAACTCCTCTCTTATCTAACAGCACTCCAGCAAAAGACAGTAGGCTAGACTGAAACATTAACTCATGGCAAAATAAGTCATGGAAGCCATTTTGAAAAGTCTTTTCTATTAGTATTAGCAACAGGAAAAATATGAATTCAGTTTTGTTTCATTTAAAAGGCACAAACCAGCAAAGCAAACTGGTATGGAATAATAAATACAAAAACCCCAGTGCATTAACAAAAGAGTTACTGCAAAATTTCACTGTGGGACATAGATTAGCTGTTCAAACATCTTGATTATGTACCTACACTTGTAAATGTTTTCAATGCGTAGTGCTGTTCAGAATTTATACTGTCCTACAGACTATTATTGCCCAAATACTGCTGCATTTGTTTTCCTTAAAACTACTCATGGATGCTCTTTACTTTGAAACATCTGGACATAGTATCTATAGTAATACGCACTTACAATATACTGCATGTCCTACTCTTGTGTCTTGAGAATATGCACCTAATTATCTGTTCTACACAAAAATAACAAAAAGCAACCCTGGTTGCACCGCTTTACTGCTGTAGAACTACCCATATACAAAGACTGTGATACTGCGAAGCATAACAAAGCACAATGGCAAGTTCTGGTAACCCAGATTCAGAATCAGAAAGTAACATGCGAATATACTATATTTGTACATTTTATACCAGCAATGTTTTTAAGCAACAACTGTAAAGAAAAACATTGCACTCACCTGCAGGATCGCTCCCTGATGCTGAGCAGTTTCTTAGAAGAATGTCAATCAATTTTAGACCTATTCTGGTGGACTGAAGTCCGATTTTTACAAGCACGGCCTCAATGTTTGGAGAATGCATACCACAGTACGGTGACATTAGTAAAGCAGCACATGTCTGCAACAGATTAGCAGTGGGTGCTGCAGCACTAGCCATCATTCCTTCTAAATCACTTATGTGAGTGAGACAGTGGTGTAATAATCTTAACCATCCAATACTGAAAAGGAAAACATAAAAATGAGCTAATGCATCATTTTCTTATTATTTTGTTTTTCATCTATAACATAACTACCTGTATTAGATTCTAGGACAAGTACTGCAGAAAACTGCTGTGACATGATTGGACATCATCTGAGAAAAGCAAATTAAAATGACTGAATTTAAGACCACAGTGTAATATTCATTAGTAATGCTGTTGTTATCATTGGTTTAAGGTTGCAAGAAAGGCAGGGTTTGTGGGTAAGAAGAGTTAAGAGCCTGCAAGTTTTATTACTAAAGTTTCTCAAGATTTCTGGATTCACATACATATGTCTTCCAACAGGGCCAACCTATTTGGGCGAAGGTGGAGGAGAAGGTGTTTATACAGGGGGAGGGCAGCAGGGAGCATGTGGGGTTCTTTTGGTTTTGGGGTGGGGTTTTTTGTGTTTTGTTGGTGTGTGTTTGTTTGACATTAAAAGGAGCTTGTCAAAACATAAATGTGAAACAGCACACTGCCTCACTTAGGCACCACTGGATTTATTCATATTTAAGGTCAAGATTCTGTCATAGTGATTGGCAATAAAATTATACACCTGCACAGCTTCCCTGTCATTACAAACTTTTACAGTCATACACATCTACAATAAATTAGTGAACTTTGGTTAGATTTAAAAAGCACCCAGATAAAGTGCAGAAATTAAAAATTTTAGCCACCTCATTTCTCCATGTCTCTCTCATTCTTTAACGATAGCGTTCCATATTCCTTTCAATAACAAATGTTGAAAAGTAAACCTATTTTAATTGAATCAATTTGGAAACATATTAACTAGACTATTATTTATAAAAATATACTACAATGCTGTTTAAACTAGTATTATGAATGAGATGGCAATCTAAATTGCATGTGAAATAAATGGCATCATTTCACTGACAGGTTCTAACAGGTTAACTTGTTTTCACAGCTAACCTTATCTCCTATAGTTTGAAAAAAGACAAACTTGCATATTAGACCTTAAATGAAGTTTACGATTTTATTTTAGGAATAATTTACTCTTAAATATTTATCATTTTAGGAAAGACCGAGTTTTGTGTTATGTCTAAAACAAAATTATATCCAAATGTACTGAATATATCTATTATATTACTACCATTATTTATTGAGATACTTACAAAACTAAGCTGCAAGTCACAGTAAAACGTTTCAAGACATGAAGAATGTACACTCACCTTCTTTCTTTAGATACTTATTATTTTTGTGCAACTTTAAGTTAACCTTTTCTGAAGTACAAATACAGCAATAGTATAATTTGGCTATAAAAATTTGTTTCACTGCTATTCAAGATCAAAGACCAATTTCAGTTACACAGCTTTTATCAAATATACACTGGATAGTACTCACGTTCTCTCAAAATTTTTCCCAGCAGAAGAAGAAAGGTTTTTAAAATCTTCCCATGCTCTCTTTTCAAATTTATAAACATTAAGGTTCAAAGATTAAACCTTTCAAATTAATGAATTTTTACAATTTAGTAAGCTAAATTTCAGAACTAGGAAATCTTAAAAGTTCACCCATTAAATAAAATTCAAAGCTGGAAAACTTTAACACTTTTTTTAAAAAATCCTTAAGGGTTTATTTATTTTTGTTTAAAAAACGAGTAAGAAAGTCAAGATGCCACCTAACCAAATAAAAGCTTTAGAAAACTTGCTGATATGCCAGAATCATAACAACATTCAGTTCTTATTTCTCAAATGCCTGCAAACAGCAATATTAGACATGACTTCCACAAAACATCTCACTGCTTTATTTCTATTCCTGCTCCAATACTTATGTAATTCCATTGACTTCAGTAGGGATAAGAAATATGTTGCTATTTCAGGTTTTTTTGACAACTGCCTACCCATTAAAACCACAGAATGCAACTCTAAATGCTTTCCTGTGCTTTGCATTCTTTCACCATTGCAGAGATGAAACATCCCCTTTTACAGATGCACATTAAGCATGTTACCAAAGAAGTGAAAAGCAGTGCTTATATTTCCCTTCTGGAAAAAAAAAAAAAAAAAAGGCGGCAAGTTTTCTAAGATATTTGAAACAGATTCTGTAAACATTAAAATTCAACTACAAAAAACAGGTAGTCGTGAATACAGTTTGCTACTGAAACATCAGACTCACAGGCAAAAAAAAAATCCCACTCCATGGACTGGCACAAACATGCCTCTGTCCATTGATACTAGAAGCTTACCTTGTTTTAGAGACCTGATCCTCAGAGGGAAGGAACGGATTATTGACGGTTGCAGACGAGGTGTTTCCAAAGGCTGTGAGGCCTAACAGTTTGATCTGAGAGAGGCCTAGTGTACTGGCATCCCGAGGACGATGGAGACGAAGGCAGACAGCTGAGGCAACTTCAGCTTTTACAAGCTGGATTTTTATGTAGGTGAGACCGCTTGTGATAACTGGAGTTGACAAAGGTAACATATTGACGCCATCTGCGCTTATTTCAACAGACACTGATGAAGGGCAAGCTACAGAGTAAGATAATAAGGTTTAATACTATTTAAAAATCTGTACTGGTTTGAATTTTAAGTATTAAACACGTATCCCTGTTAAAGATACAGAACAAGATGAGTGAAGTGATCTTAGGCAAACACTACTCCAGCTGCAGTTCTGTAGTATTTGACCTGTGCAATGGTATACGTTAAAATGCATAAACTGTATATACCATCTATCAAAGTGCTTATTTCAAAGACTTGAGATGAAGAAAAATTCTGCCAGTGTAAAGGCCATATTTCACTAGCAGGGCTACCACAGTAAGAGCTGAAAAATCTCATGCTTTATTCCAACTACCATAACAAAACTATTTTGCCTGAAGACCCCTGACCAATATCACATTCTCACTAGGGAGAGTTTTGAGAAGTTTGACAAGGTTTTTTAGCATATTTAACACTAATGCCACAAGACATGTACTAAGCTAGGAGAAATCAAGCAGAGGCAGGGCCTTCCATTCTCAAGGAAAGCAGAATTAGCAAGCTTTTCAACTTATTTTACAGGTACTCTTCAAACCTGTAAGCTTTAGTTCCTCTGATTATACTCTTTGTATCGTTTCTAAATCCTACCCTTCAAATTTTCAAACCGGCATCCATGTCAGTGAATCTACTTACTTGCCAGAGAGGCCAGGTGAGGCTGGATGTGGATCTCCTTGAGCAGCACGGCCGCGGGAAGGTGAATCGTGAGGTCACACCAAGCTTCCTCAGGTAAAAATATATATGACCATGCAGCAGACCGAGCTCGTCTGTGCGGAGGAGTAGCCTGCAACAGCACTTCAGCAGGCTGGGCAGTGGGACTGCTTGAGGTGATTGAACCTTCAAAACCAGCACAATTTACATTGATTATTAATGTTTATTAATAAAACCCAGATTAATTTACAATCTGAACTGTGGAAAATACTTTTTATTCCTATGTCACCTGTTTTGGTTTATTGATAACATCCCACATGTAATAATGACAACTGCTGAGATATTTTTCTTTTACTCAGACTGTTTTACATAGGCTGTTTGCACATCCACATGCATATGCATGTGCTTGAAAATTTGCTAGGGGACACTTGCTACCAAAATCCTAAACTTCCTATCAAGAGTTCATTACAAAAACAAACCAATCAAAAAGGTGCAGGTTGAACATCACGCTTAGAACTTGAACTCAGTTAATTCATAGTTAATATAATGAAGGCTTTAAAGGTTTAAATATTACAATGATAACATAAATGACTTTATAATCAAAGTCTGCAAACCTTCTTTAAAAAGGGTTGTTTCACATTAAAACTTTTTTCTAAAAAAGATACTAGAATCAAAAAAATCTCGACCACAGCAGCTGCTTATTTTTCTTAGCATGAGTTAAGAATGAAGTAGGAAGATACAGGTTATGTCTTTTTTAGCAAGTAGTATGGCACAACAAGACTAGACTTGCGCTGTTCAAACTACAGGTACTTGCAGCATTTTACTTTAAAGTAACTCTAGCCTGGCCCCATGACTGAATACTTAGTAGCAGCTGGAGGTGAATTCCTGGACACATTTTGATAGACTTTCACCCCAAATTAATGGAGTTAGTCTCTCAAAGAACACTACATGATGGGAATCAGTGTAGTTAGTGAGAACACGCAGAAGGTTAATTTCAACAACACACTCCTGACTGAAAGTAAGATATTAAGATAGATGCACTCATAGCAGAACACCAAGAACCGCAGCACTTTGCAAGTTGGGAGATAAGGCATGGAAGAACTCACCACCATATATGCTTAGGATTTTTACTACTTAAAGTAATCAAGTACCAACATTTGCAGGATGCTTAAATTTACCGTTTAGGAATTTGTGAAGAGCAAGGTACAGGATTTCTAACAGACCTGAATTCTGCCAAATAAACCTCTTTTTTTTTTTTCCCATTATTTTTGACACTCTTAAATTTCAATGACAGAACTGAATGGATTTCTCTCTTGTCCGACAACTTTTCCAGAAATTTTAAAAATAATCCTTTCTTTTTTCCCTCTTGACAGTAAGACACACTGTATGAATACATTCATGGGCTATGGTAGGCTACTGGGCATCAACAGAAAACACTGAAACACTAGTAGTGAAAAGAAGCCTTTGTAAGATAGTAGAGTACATCTACATTTTTAAACACATGCATTTTAATTAATTGGCAGCCATTGCATTGATCCCAACACAGCATTGCAATTCTAACAAACATTCATGCAGGCAATGCTGGAGCCATTAGGTGCAGGTGTGAGAGCAGCATCAGCAATATCAGCCCTATGCTCCAGCTTCTGCTTTATTTGACCCAGTTTGGGGTCATTCTTTGTCATCCAACTTTGCTATGCTTCTGTAACAGCTCAATCAAACCTGATGTGCCTTAAGTAAAGTCAGTGAGTCTTAGTGTGTCTGTGGCAGATGGTGGGCTGGAACTGGGTACCCCTTGCCCTATGGGAGGAGGAAGGGGCCCACCTTGATGCATGACTACATCAGATCCACATCACTTCCTTTCCTTCTTTCCCCTATCCACACAAGGTCTGCAGAGGAGGGACTACCCTCCTCCCTCAACACCTTGAAACACCAGCAACCCCTGTGCTTAGATTTAATAGTATTGCAACATTTGACACTATCACAATACTTTTTGTTAAGAACTTGATAAAGATTCAAATGACCAGTGGATACTAATGTAAGAAAAAGAAGTATTACTTACCCAAAGGTGCAAAATTGTGAATTCCTTCTGCATTATCAGGCTCAGAAGCTAGCACTCTAGCTTTCAAACTGCTATCTGTTGCTTTGGTGGGACCAGAATCAAGAAATTTCATAATAGTCGAAACCATACTTCTTGCTGTGTTAACAATAGCTCTTGTGCTCGTTACCATGTTGTTACAAATAAGCTGAACACCACCTGTGTATAATGGGGAGGGGGGGGAAACCAACACTGTTCAGAAGCATGCAATAAATTCTAAGCAAGCAAAGGCCTATTTAGTAAATTTGCTCCTCCAGACACATATCTGTATTCCTTCTTTAAGTGCCAAAAATATCCACAATAAACCTTTTAGTTGATGCAGCTAAAGAAAAGACATTGTTACCCATATCATGGAAAGCCTTCAGTGCCTCACTTGTATCCAACACTCGTAAAATGAACCAGAGCAGTGGCTCAGATAACTGACAAGTGGCAAGAGACCCCTAGAAGAAAAACAGATGAAATTCTGTATTTCCAGTTAAGAAGTACATGGTTTCACACAAAAGTGATACGACAGAAATAAGTATGACTGCTGTTAGCCTCCCCTTTTAGTAGGCAAAAATCCCAGAGAGCAAATGCCACCACAGTTGACCTCTCTGCCACAAAATAGCAATCCCATGTTCCACATGGTTCACTTCTTATGTAGGAGAAGCCTTTGTGGTAAGGAAAAGATCAAACTACTGGGGTAAGCAGCTGAAGGGAAATAAGAATACCGAGCATTTAAAAAACCCACTAATATGAACACAATAAATATGTTTCCCACCTGCACGTAATAAAATATTCAATCTATCTTCAAGCCTTTAGCCAGAAAGATTTATGGGAATGTCAAAGTGTCAGTACAGAAAATCTCTCTCTCCCTCTACCATGGACAACAGAGAGGGGCTTCCTAACTTCAACACCAAAGTGAAGCAGGGGTTGGAAAAGTGTTAACATTTCTTTTATGTAGCACTAGCTCAGTTTCCTGAGCTTATTATAGGTTACAGTATCAACTAACCTATAACTCCCTTGAAGCACAGCAGACCTAAGGGAACTTACCTGTCTTCCCATGTACCCACAGGCCATGTAGGTAAGAATTGGCTGAAGCATCACTTGCACCGTTGTTGCTTTTTTACTAAGCGTTGTCAGGATAGTGAACAACCCATCTCCAACTGATATTGCATCTAAGCCACCATGAAAGTTTTCATGTTTAGTGAGATGTAAGCCACTTGCACCTTAGCAGAAACAGAAACAGTTCAAACGTCAGAAACCAAGACCTAACAAACCACTACAGTACATAAGAGAACTCAAGGATATTTAAATTTCTTTTGAATTAAATGTTCACATGGATTTTACAAACTATAAATGGGCCAGTTTTCAGGATCATATAAATTACTATTGGTGTTCCCAGATACATGCTACCTTCTTTACAGTATAACTAGGAAGGCTTGACCCAGGAAGTCAGGGAATTTAAATCCAATTTTAGATAAGACCATAAAAATGAAAGTAATTAGTGAAGGAAACAGAATAAAAACTACACAGATTGGAATCACTCCTAGCCTGAAGCAACTAACAAGTATTTCAGATTTTTTTCAGATAATAATAGAAGGCCACTTTTGCAGCCAAAAAACCCCAAACACTTAACATATATATCAGAAATACCTCTCACAGAATTCTCCTTCTCAGTGTTACAGCTCAGGATTTATTCATGAGGATTTACTGAATATCAGTATTCAGCAATATTGATTATGCATTGCTGAAATTGAGGATGGAAAGCAAAAGAATAGTTTTCCCAAGGAAGAGATTACCTCCGTAAATACAACTGTCTTACAAAGCATATGATATCAATCTGGAAGAGCTTTTAAAAGTGGTTTTAGATTTCAGTGGAGGGAATTGATAGAATAATCCCGTTTCATTTCGAGAAGCTGGAGTTATACTAATAAATAATAATAAAAAAATTGTGTTCAAGTGATCTTTGGAACACGCCTTAGAGAAACATTTTGTCAAGAGAATTGACAGCTGTAGTACTTTAATCATCTTCAAGCTGTCATGAAAGAAAATACTGATAAGCACTGGATGCATGCAGACAGAGAAAGAAAAGTCTTAAGACTCAGCCTCTGCATGGTCTAGTAAAGTTAAATGGCATGAATAATGGAGCTGAAGCCAACTAAGGTGAGTTTGCTGTGAAGACTTTGAAGTGAGGAGAAGGCAGGATAGGAGGGGAATACTGTTAGTTGCATGATTTTCATAGTCTGTCAATGACAAAGCATAAAAACCTAATGAAATAAATAGACAAAATGGTCATAAAGAAAATGAAACAAACATTTTAACTTCATGTGACAAGTGAATTACTCAAGGCCATCCTGGTTCCTGACCAGCTGGCTTGCCAGGTGCAGTAAATTAACATTAGCATATATTTTGACACCAGAGCCACTACTTATCAGTACACATCTGCAGACATTGTCTTGTTTATCTTTTCTGGGTAGCTAGCTCAATGCATTAGCTATTACATGTTTACTCTGTGCTGATAACTGATTTTTGGATCCTATAGAAACTTGACTGCGGTCCTGGATAAATGTTTTGTTCACAGAAATTGTCTGGAGAGAGCTTGATACAGTTTTTCATGAAGGAACTAAAACCACAAATAGCTGTGTTACATATTCCCAAAATAGACATATAAATTAGTTTCAATAATCTATATTAAAAGACCTTGGGAGGAACAATCCACTGAAGGGATCAGCTGGCCCAGTATCCTGAATTCAGTGAAAAACATTTTGAAACAACACTATATTTCCAAATTGCCTTTTTAAAAATGCGAAACAACTGCTGGACAGAAATCGGTGGTTTAGAAAGACATCAAAGTTGAGGAGAAGAATATCGGAATTTCACTCCAAAGAAACGCATACTCAGAACAAACCATCATTCCTAGAATGAACTAATTTCAGTGATCACAGCGTATATGCAATATGACACCAACTACCCTGAGTAAAGTAGGAGACATTCTGGAATTAATTTCAGGAAGGTTCCAACAGCACAATCCAGGCTTGTCAAATCCTGCCTGCTGTTTAATTTGACTACTGAAGATTACTACTTTTTCCTCAATTGCTTTTATGCCAAAATGAACCACTGGTCTAACATTCACATGCTCTCATCCAAAAAGTATACTGTTTTCTGGTAATAGCATTGGTTAACAGTTTCACATCTGTTTAAAAGAGAATAGCACAGAAAAGGCCAGAGATGCTTTCTTCAAAACAAAGAAAATCACTATAATTTTGCAACTATTATGCCTGAAATTGAGTTCAAGCTCTTTGCCTATGCTCCTGCAAAGTGTTTTTCCAGTTTTGTGCATTCAGAAACATTCACAGTATTTCAGCCAGTGGTTTAATTTGTGCAAACAAACTCTATGCTATCATCACAGCTCACAAGCAAGTCACATAAAAATAGACTCTCTGAGAAAATGCACCTTAGGCACATGTCTGACAAACAGCAACTTTGCTGTTCAAAGTGTCATCAGCTTCCTCACTTGTTTGTAGCAGGAAGATCCCACCCACAAATACAAGACTGGAACTCCCAGAACATGATGTTAATGAGATTTCTGGTGAAACAGAGGAATAGAAAGTTTACGTATTCTGTTCAAGGGCCACAACTGTAATTTGTCTTTTTCATAAATGACTGAAAAAAAAGGCAAATAATGCAATACATACAGAACAACTGAGGTAATGTGTCTGTAGTACAAACTGAAGACTAATCCTAATCTATGCATAGAGGCATGCGAGGGGCACAGACTGAAATATAGGAAATTCCATTTAAACATAAGAAAAAGGATTTTCTACTTTAAGAATGATTGAACATTGTAACAGGTTGTCCAGGGCGGTTGTGGACTTTCCACCCTTGGGGAATTAGAAACCCAACTGGACAAGGTAATGAGCAACCTGTTCTCGGAGGCAGGGTCTCAGCTGACCCTCTCTGTGCAGGGAGGCTGAACTAGACAACCTCCTGAGGCCCTGACCATTCAACACTGACCATTCTGAGATTCAGCAAATTCAAATGCCACATGTTTTCCTGTTTGGTTTTAACCACTGTCTCCCACCCACCTCATATTAGGTTTTTTTTCCACATACCTGTCCCCCCTTTCACTATCAGTATCTTTTTTTCCTGTCATTTCTGTGACACGTTCTTTCATGTCTACACCCAATTTATGGTTTTGTTAAAGTTTTAAGTGTTTCACCACCCCAAAGATTTTCCTTTTTATTTACAAAATACCTACCAATAATCATTGCCATAGCGCTGCTATTACACTGTCCAAGTGCAGACAAAATCTGGCTCATAATTTGTTGGTTGGCTAACACCAAGTCTGCCACATACGCAGTTGATCCTTGAGTATTAGGGTTGCTTCCATTGCCATCTTTGCCTCCCGAAACCTTTTCTTCATCAGACACACTGTCTGTAGTACTGCTTGCTACTGGAACACGGGCACTATATTCTCGGTTACTGGAAAGAGGCAGCTGAACTAAAATGTTGACCAGCTTTAACAAATCAAACATAAGTTGATCCCTTGTCATTTCTCCACAAACTGCTTTAGCATCACCTGGACGGATAATATTGGCAAAAAGCCCTCCAAAACACGCCCGAGCACCCACAGAGCTGTCTGAGCCGCTGCGAGACATCACTTTGTCTGAACATGTAATGTAATGATGCACAAGGAAGGTTATAGACTCAATTACTGCAGAAATAGTGCTAACTGATACAACTTCAAAATTCTGTTCCAGGGTAAATTCCAGGAGTTTCACTTGTGCATCCAAGGGTCCCTGGCCTGTCTGGAAAGCACCCCTGAAAGAAAAAAAAAAAAAGATATTACATTGTTCAATATTAACAAGTTGAACAGATTTAGTTGCTTGTTGTTTGTTGGTGTTTTTGTTTTAAGAATCTAAAAGCACACCAGAGTCTTACTATAACTCTTAAAATTAAATACAGAACAAGACAGTTTATAGAAATAGCCCTGAAGAAAATATTTGACGTTTAATTAGTTCTAACAATAAAATACTGATTTTCTTCACAATCAGTCTTATGCTTTGATCAGACATGGTATACTTCAGTAATTACTTGAGGTTTTAGAAATAACCATCTGAACCCTTTTCTGGTTGTTTGCTTCAGTCCCACCTTTGGTTTGTCTCAAAAAAAAAAAATCTAACACATTTCAAAAACTATCCTTTCAGTGGTCTCACTAGCTTATTTCAAATAAACTATAGCATGCAGACATGTATTCCAAGATTCACTGTGAATTAATGATTTTATTCTATTATGACATTTCTTGTATAAGTGATTGATCAGCAATGTAGCCTGGTAAACACCACTCATTCAATTTCATTCAATTTAACCTACTAAGGTCCAATCTCTTAGAGAAGGCAGAAACTGTTCTCTGTATGATTAAAGAATAGATAACACCAAAGTGCCCTCTACTGGGAAGCCAGAAACTGAGGAAGCTCATCCTCAATTACAGAAAGCCTTTGCCTTGGAATGAGAAGAACATCAATACCAGAAATAAATGATAATTCCTAATGTACTTCAGACCAAACAATTGCCACATTTTCGGTGTATTGCTGTATACACAACAGCCTTGTTCTGCCCATCAACCTAGCCTTGAAGAAGCAGAGCTGTAAGAGACAAACCATAAGGTCTTATCTCTCCTCTGGCCAGCGGCACTTCTTTACAATAGTGAGGAGACAAGACATCAATAGGCCTCAGAAGGAGAGTGAGGCAGAGGAGGGTTTCCACTGTCAAGTGAGGAGAAGAGGAAAAAAAAGACAAAGCAATAAATATGCACATTGCATAAGCAGGATTATGCAATTTCATATTTCATCCTACCATGTTATAAAAGCCATCCATACTATTTTCACGATCTACAAATAATTTCTAGAATCTTTCATTAATTCAGGCCTCTTAGAATACATTTTTCTTTTTTAATACATAAGCTCATCAACAACGCCCTTATTTTAGGGATTACTTTAACAAGGCCTGTATCTTAGCTCTAGATAAAATCAGTGCAAACAACTGTTTAGTGCTTCTATTCACTGTCCCTCACACATGGATGGTTGGGTGTGGATTCCAGTCACACTTCCATGTGCAAGAAACAGCTCAGATCCAGCTGGTAGTGCTGCAGCTTCCATCCATATACAACTTGACAGTATGACAGGGTGGGACATACACATCTTAGTTGTGATTCAACTTGCACAGATTTTAAAGACAAAGAGGGCATGAAAGGAAAAAAATAGTTACAATTTACCTTTCTGTTGAAAGTATGTGTATTAATTTCAATAAAAATTCACTGAACATCTGAGGACAAGTTGAAGAAAGGTGGACTTGTAATCGAGTAAGAAATTCTTGCATAGCTTGCGTCGCTGTTGGCCCAACCTAGAGGGAAAGGCATTTTAACAAGTATTATATAAAACTGAAATGTCTTCAAGAACATTAAGTCATATCTAAGCAGGACATTTTCTAATAACAGAAAGTATCATGTAGCTTAACTTGCTTTCTGAAAAATGTTACAGGGTTTTCACAGAACTATTCCGTATCAATTTATACTATCTGTTTTTCTATTATTAATCTTGAGCAAAAAGCAAATAATTCAGTTCTTTGCCTAAGGCTCATTTTGCAGCTTGAGACTTTGTCTTTTCAGTAATGCATACTGTGCTTCACATGATACATTTCTGTGCTAATCTGAATGTCTTTACACAAACTACACCCTTACATATAAGCGCTTTAAATTAATGGCACTGTGCTTTTCTGGAAAAGACTGTATTTTCTGGAAAATACCGGAAATACCAGGTGTTTTCTCTCTCCTAAACTAAGTGTTTCTGAGACTCCTGTCAAATATTACATACAATTAGGTTAACGTGGGCTTTTTTTAAATCACTATTCACAGATGTTTCAAAGACTGCAAAAAGCAAAAGACAGTAGTTGAAATTAGGAGAAACACCACATGAAATCAGAAACAGGCAGAAAATAAAAACGTAACTTTAAATTCTGTAATTATTAGATATTTAAACTTAGCCTTCATTGGCATTTTTATCCCAACCCAACAAAACTTCAGGAAACTAACTGAAGTTACTTTTTTCGTGCGTGCAACTAAGGAATCCTAACATGGAACACATTCACTGACATATTGCATGGCATTCTCTCCCTGTGGCAAGTCTCCAGATAGTTGTAAAAATGTATGATCACTACACAGAGTGTATCACCAACATGAACTTCCCTGGGGTTGCTCATCAGAAACAACTAAGACTGTAAGCAAAAAAAGAAACAAGCCAAGGATATAATAGATTATGAGTAACACGTATTCATATCAAGTGTACTGAAATCCTATTAGGAAGGGGTTTTCTCTTATTTTAATTACTAGTTACCTGTGGACTGTGTTGATTTGTTCCATGAGGATTAGTGCCGGAAAGAAATTTCACTAACACATGAATGAGGTTTGGATCTGACACCAACAATTGGGCAGTACTTTCCTGAGCTCCAATGGCACTACTTGGACCAGCTTAAAAATAAAGACATAAAAATGCAATCTTTAATCTTGAGCACTAAGTGTAAATCAAATATATTGCATATCCCTTATACTTATTTCATGATGTGCAAATATTCTCAGCAAAATCAGCTACTGAATGCTGCTTACTCGGTTTACAGATGTAAACCTCCGAAACTGTTCCATCAGTGTTCCAAGCTTCCTAAGGCAGTATTCCTGAAAGTAGAGCTTTAGAATTCTGTAGAAGCAATATATACAGACATTTTGATTTGTATCTCTGCTAGTCTAACACTTTAATAAGGCTTAAGTGCATTTGTTAGTTTGTCAGAGACCCCCACGTTCTATTATCCTCTAAACAATCAAGATATTTTTGTCCTTGGCACATTCAGAGACTTGTCAACATTGACTACAACTATAGGGAGCTTAACAGATAAGAACTCTGAGGCCCAGAATTAGAATTAAAATACACCCTTCCATGATCAAACAAATGAGCTTTATTAAATGTGGTCTTATTCATTAGTGGTATATTAAATCAATTCAAAACACAATTTGAAAAAAGCATAGCTACCCATTGAGTAAAAATATGTATTCTTATAATATTACACCTATCTAAATGAAGTTATAGGTTATTACATGCTGAAGATGCCATCTCTTTCAGACTATCTCATCATAAATAAAAGAATAAACCAAGAGGAAATGATACTCTGGTACAAGAGCTTGGCTGGCATCCTTTCTCATCCTAAGATAAGATTCTTAATTAGGAAGGTTCTTAAAAAAAAAACCAAATCCTGAACTACTTGCTAGTCATTCTGTTTATCAGAGTCTTCATCATTCACAATGATGTCCTTTAACTAAGGAAAGTTAAAGCAAAGATCCCAACCAGGAGGGAAACATCTCCATCAAAACCAGAATTAAACCCTGACTGTTTCCATCTCGGTTGAAAAGCTTTCAGTGCAATGAAAAAAAACATAATTGAAAAGACACTTGCTACGAGAAGAAATCATTATGGGAAGACAGAAGGAGAAGATAATTCACACTAAGATTTCCTTTTATCAAATGCCATTTTATTCTCAAACTATAAGCAGATTTCTTGCTTTAGATGAATGCAGAAAACTAATGCTGAAAGTATTTCCTGTACAGCTATACAAACATTTTGCATTGATTTATCAACATTAGTAGTGGAACAAGTCTGTATGGCTATGACTGATGGCATCACAGTAACTGGAGTTAAATAAAAGCAAAAAGCATCCCACAGCATTCCAGTTCCACTGTATTGCAGACAATAAGCCTGTTCTAGTTTACATTTGATAGTGCAAAAGATGGAAAGGCTAGGTCTTGTCTGGGTCAGGGAGAAGTATGTAAAAAGTTAAGCACACAATTTCACAGGCTCTCTGAAAGAAAAACTGAAGCCTGCCATTGCAGGATGTCCCTTGAAACACCAGTCTGGGTGAACTGATCAAGTTTATTTTCCCCTGCTGAATCTGCACCCCTAAACATTTACTTAAGTAAAGCATACAGTACACTGATTTTTCCCTCTAAGAAAACTAGGTATGTAGGTTGTTGGTGAGTTTTGGGGGTTTTTTTGGTTGGTTATTTTGGGGCATATATCATGATACAAGTTAAAAACTAAAATTACACTCAGGTCACTAAGAACACGAACTGGCTAAGGTCATAGCTCTTGCAAGTATACTTAGACCTGTTATATTACTGCCTTTTGGGTTTGCTTTCAAAAAAGTTCCACTTATAAGCTACTAAGACAAATCACTATTATTAAAATTACATTCAACTGCGGCTGATATAACTAATCAAAATTAAAGTTAATCCCAATTTGGTTTTTCCGTTTTTCATAGTTTTCTGTAACTTTTCATTGTTTCAATGTAACTGCATCATTCGAATTTTGTATATGACATCATTTTTGAGCTAGATGTCACCTGAGTTTCTCCAAAAGTACTGAGTCTCCAAATTAATTTCAAAATAAGTGTACAAAGCACCCAAAATGTTTATATTTTTATTTGAAAAAGGGAGATACTGCTGTGCTTTCCTGCATTCCTGAATGGTACCTTCATAGACAAAAGGTATTTAATTTTCTTCAGAGACCTTGAATCACCTATGAAGTCTATGATGATCAGTGTCACAAGCAACACTGCTATTCAGTGTTCTTTGAAAAGGAAAACAAAACAAAACAAACTCTCCATTGAAACTACAGCTTTTAGAATATGTATGCTTGCATTTTTCTGAACAGGGCACATTTGGGGTGTAGCTTCAAGTCATTTAATTTGTTCACTTGGCGTTTTTTTTAAGGTAACATTTAGAAACTCCAGCTTTTTTTTGCTGTGTTCACCTTCGCTTGTTAGGTTTAATTAATTAAATCCGGCTATTTGCGAAGACTTCACATCTTAATACAAGCAGATGTTATGTTAGAACTCCCCCAGAACTAACAGTCCCACCTCATCTCCTCTTGACAAGCAGCAGCCAAGTCCACATGCTAACCCTCAACTCATTTCCTCCAGGATTAGAAGGCTCCATAGTTTTTCTACTGTTTCATGATAGTGCTGATGCTATAACTGAATAAATGCCCCTTCATTACTTCCTACTTCCTATGTTATTTTATTTTTATATTTTCTATTTAACAGCTGAAAATAACACTACAATATAAAAAGCCCCTTTTTTTTTCTACATTATATTTGTAGTCTGACATGTTTTGTTTGACATTCTAACTCAGATTTCAGGATGTATCTACATTATCTGCTCTGTCAGGTAGTAGTCATGCTTAAAACACTGCTCTCGGGCAGTATTTCTGGTGACAACAATAACATAAGCAAGCAAAATGGCATGTGAGGAGAGCACGAATAGCTCTTGCTAAAGAAACAGATGACAAAATGCACTATGAGATTGATTTGAGAGATGACAGCTGTTTACTTTAGAGCCACTGTAGCTCTCAGAAATTCTTCTTAGCCAGGTATTATTGTATTTTTGCTTCTACCCACCTTCCTTTACATGGCATTAAATGGTTCTAGATGTCATCCATCAAATACTGATTTTAAACACCATCCGTGCAAAATTTGTCCCTGGAACTTGTAACCAATTAAGGTCATTGTTCTGAAAAGAAATGGCGGCAGCATTGGGTTTATCCCTGAAAAAATCTTGCACTCCTCAGATAAGAGGTTCTGAAGCACAGAAGTTACACAGCCTGAGCTCTCATTCCGAAGACATTTATAAGCACATAATGGCATAATGAAATAAGATTTTCAGACCATGAACTGACCTGCCCCAGACTGTGGTTGTTCATAAAATCCCAACATAGGACAGTTCCCCAAAAGAATCTACCCTGTTCTCAGGTGGGGAAAAAAAACTAACTAAAAAACCTTGATTATTACTGGAGAGATCTGGGGTTTTGGAAAAAGAACAAATAAACAGCTTTGAAAATAGCATCAGGATGAGATCTCTAGAACCACCTCATTTCTCATTACAAGATCTTCCAATTAATTGATCTCTTGAAGAAATGGTGACCAAAACTGTAACCTTCAGAGTACGATAGTTCAGAAGCAGGCTCAAAGAGACTACTCGTAAAATGCAAATAAGGCAAGACCCTTATCTAGAATGGATCGAACAGTATGAAAAAGCACTGCCCCCTCACCGCCCCTTTTCTCCCCTTCCTTTCCTTTCTTCTTTTTAAATGAAAGACTGGGGAAAACAGAACAGCTGAATGTGAACATATGCAGCAAATCGTCATAATGAATTTCAACTAATAAAGGAAACTCAAGAAGGAGGTTCTCTGAGATCCAATGGTTTAGAAAAACAGTGACAGTGGGATTTTCTCAGTGCTCAAATGCCCATCTGCAAAGAAAGCTTAGTGAATCATCTGAGTGGCTACACCTCTTAAGTTGTTTTTCAGTTTCCGAAACAGGAAATATCTAATGAGGATTATGTCATGAAGAGGTGCTTTCTTGCTTATTTAAAAGGCTTATTGCATCTGAAGAGGTTTCTTATACCTGAAACCATCTGAATAAAATATTTTTGGTGGTGGTGGTAGTTTTTTCATCAATGAAGATATTCTGCAAATGAACACATTTGTGGGCTTGTTGTATTTTGAGTATTAAAAGGGGAAAAAACCTCATTTTTATAACCACACATGTCTAGCAACACGATCCTAAATTATTCCCAATGAACTGTAATTGACATCTTAGCGGTTTAAAATAGAAAAAAAGAATAACCCTAACCATAACCTGTCAATAGAGTGAAGATATGTGAACAATTTGTACTTCATAGCTTGAATTACAGAATTAATTACAGAATTAAAGAGGATACAAGAGAAACTTCACTCCAAAGAAAGCTGACATGTGACTTACATTTCACCAGTCTTTAAACTGTTCACTCTCTACTGGCTGTATATATTAAAAAAACTCAAAAACCTATCTCTCTTGGAAAGCATGATATTGAAAATTTTAGGCTGATGACAACTCCTGAGACACTGTCTGTAATGGTTTAAGATACTATAATTAGTCCCAGTTCTGAACTAAATCACAGGAAAACCAAAATTATTGACTGGAGAAGTGCTCTGATGGATTCCACCTTCGATTGTCAAGAACTGAACAGAGATTATTTCATTTCCTAAATATATATATATAAATATATAAGTATTTCCTAAATAACTCAGTGCCATTGAGACAGAATACTGTTTTGAATTATTAGCTGCTGAGGCATCCTGGCACAGAAGTTACCTGATGGGTGCTTAAACCTACTTAGTTCCTGGTTCTATCAGTGAGTATAGGAAAAAGGGCAGTTAAGGGATATATATCTGTGTTAATACACACACATGTATAAAAGGAGACACACCTTCAACCCTTTTCTTTACCCTTCAGAAAGCTTGCATCTCCAACCCTTTCCAATTCTACTCCAACCTTGAGCTCACAATCTTATATACACAAAAATCTACAACCATATTCATATGCTGAAATGCACCTGCCATGAGCCATAGTGGTTGCTTCTGAGCAGCTCTTCATTCCCATCATCACTTACTGATCTCAGGCAACTGCCTAAGAAACTCCCACAAACATACAGCTGCTTCTCTGTCAGTGTCAAGAGCACAAACAGTAAAGCCTCATACCACTTGGAAGAGATTCACATACGGTCTCAATGGTACACACAGCATAATTTTTGGAAATTGCTAGTCTACAGTTACAAACTGGAGTGTTGAAAATACACTTGGGTGTTAACTGCAGGCATGGTTATCCTACAAATCAGGCCACATTCTATTCTCAAATACCAAGCATAAGATGGGAGGTCTCAGTTTGTGGATATCATTAAGTCTTTTCCATGAGTTTATTCACAGCTCTACTGCTTCACCTAATAGCAAAAATTTCAGCAGATTTTTGTGAGACTGATCTCTAAATAACATCACAGAAAAGAGACAGAAAATGAAAACCTAAAGAAGAAAGCATCCCCAAAACAATGATTTGAATGGCATCTATGAAAAAAAGGTTCATAAGCATCTTTGAGGAAAACTTGAAGAATAGCTGTGTCATCACAGGATGGCAAATTGCTTCACAGAAGTGTGATCTTCAGGTGGTTCTGGGTTTCTTTCTTCTGTAATTACTGTCTTGTAATTATGCTTGGAGTGAAAACAGAATTTAAAAGAGCTCTGACTTGGTCTAACATGTAGGTTTTAAAAGATTCCAGTCTCCAAGTTCTTACTATTTGAGATCTTCTTTAGCCTTGAGGACAGGGCCACCAAAGCATTCCTCACGACAGCTGTGCTATGATAGTGAGCCATTTAGAAGATTAATTTCTTCATTTAAAAATTACATCCTTTAATTTATACCAGTCTTGTGGCAAAATCTCATTCACAAAGTGAGATTATTTCTAGTGTGTTATGGAGCAATATACAGAACGTGAGATAATCTGGTGTGCACAGGAAAATTAAATGAAAGGGATGGATTTCTTTTTTCACAGATTCAGCTTCCAGGGACTTATTTTCAGATAGCTTAACATAAGCAATGACTAGCGCCCGCCTATTTATGAAAATATCTCTCTCACAGCACCTTCATCCTTTCTCTGCTATCTCTTCCCATAGCATAACGATCACTAGCTAGACCTAAAACTCATTTTTAGAAGACATTGCCAACCTACCTATAATGACATTTCCTTTTACCACCAGGGTTGCAGTTTCCCATAGTACAAGCAATGCAAGGTGCCCACTCTTGAAAAGCCTGAAGTTATGAAGAACCAGCAAAAGTACTTATATGACAACAGAAAAGTTCTGGTAGTCTTCCGGATGGGAATCAACACTCATTTGAACGTCACTAAAACAGGCAACATAGAAAAAACCCCAAAACTTACCATTAAGCTGCATATTTGTCATGAGAGTTAGGCTATGAAGCACAAGGCACCATGTCCGGAGTAAGGTATTAGGATACCATGCCAGTACTGACAGGAAGCTAGTTACTGAAGCTGTCAAGAAAAACATGTTTTTCTAAGCTTTAATCTTCAGGGTATTACTATAAATTTCTTATTTTTACTGTAAGGTGCTATATTTATTATTGTTATTAATATTACTGTTTGTTGTATTTACTTTGTTGTGACAACTATTGTTGCAGGAAATTAGGAAAAGCCACACCACCAACACTTCACAGGAACTGGCCCACAGAACTTTATACAAGTGCCCAGACCCTGACACCTCAGAGAAAATGATGCAAAGAAACCAGTTTCTAAACTCTCATGGAAGTCAGCATAACAGGTTCATTACAGCAGGCATAAATGTTTTGGACTATCACCACAAGATACCACAGATTTTCTAAACTATACAATATAACATGTTACAGAAAAAAAAAATTCAACATGTCTTTGTACTAGATTAGTAGTCTGATGCCAGAAAGTAATAGGGGTTCCCACCTCTGCCAAACCCTTCGATGACGCAGAGATCGTAGGAGAAGAAATTTGTCGGAGAAGTGTACACAGTTCACCATAGACTAAGAAGTGTATTTTAAAAAGCCCTCTTGGGAGTAATGCTGAGTTAAGATCAGTAAATTTTACAATTTATTTTCGGAGGACATATCCAAATTCAAGGAATCTTCTCTCAGTTACATACTAGCTACACATTTTTCATGTTAAGAAGATAATGAGCCCAAGAGGTTTTTAATAAGAACACAGAAATTAGACCAACACTAATCTTATCAAGAATACCTATTGTAATACTTCTTGCTTTTATCTTCTCTCACAGTTCCTGAAAATTAATTTCCCACATTTAATGTATTTTACCTTGGTTCAAGGAAATGACAGGTATTCGGTTCGCATTATAAAGGAAAATATCAGCGCCACTATCTTTACTTCCAGAGGAGCTGGAGTTCAGGCTTAATGTGAGCCATAACTGTAAAAGGGATTCAAGCTGAAAAAAAGGGAAAAAAAACCCACTATCAGACAACACTCAAGTGTTTTTCCACAACTCCAGAGCATAAAAGGTTATCCGTTTTGATTTTAAAAGGCTCATCTACATTCTCAGCTGCTACTGTTTCTCACCCCACCCCCCACCCCCCCCCCACCACTGGATTTGAAGATTCTCATACATGTAACATTCAAGGCAAATTCAGCATAACGAGCGAATGCTTCTGCTACATTTTTGTAACTGATTTCTTCTAAATGCAATTATGTTTCTCTTAAGAAGTTTCTTCAAACTTATGTTAAAAAAAATCCAGCTTTACACACTGCTCATAAATATCTGTATCAAACTTACACTTGTAACAGTGGTTTGCATGTAAGCTTTTAGAATGTCTCAATATAGCCAAGTGATGTTTACCAGTCAACCAAAATTATTCAAAAGGCCAATTTAACTATTGGGAAACCTCCTTTACTATCAGAGAGACACTGATGCTCACTCTGCATAAATCCTGTGAGGAAAATAACTATTTAGATATTCTGAGGGAAGCATCAAGCTACTTCACACCACAAACTGTATTTGGGATGAGATATTTAAAGAACAACTGAGGGATGGAGTCAGTCACACAATTAAAATATAAACAGGCAGGCAAGCACCTAATCACTCATATATAGCACACATGGCATTCTTTTGTATGTATCAAGAGTGTTGCTAAACCAATTCAAAAAGTACACTTTTAATGTTAACATTTAGGATCATTGGATAATTCAGGTTGGAAGGGACCTCTGGACATTATCCAATCCAATCTTCTGCTCAAAGAAGGGCCAAAGATGTCAGACTGGGTTGCTCGGGGGCTTGTCCAGCTGGGTTTTGAAAACCTCTACAGATGGAGGCTGCACACCTAGTAACACTCTTCCTAACAAGCTAACAATTATCTTTCAGTGAATCTATGAACTTTTTTTTAAATATGAAAATGTATACCAACTTTTTCACTGTAACAAGAAGTGTCCTATTTGATAAAAGCTTTCAGCAGCTTTTCTATTACATTATTGGTACTGTTGTCCATGACAGCTTCATAAGCAATAAAGCACATAACAGGTTATTTGCATCCCAAGTAATAAGTAGTATAGAAAAACAACTTTCAAATTTAGAGAGAAATACTGTCAAACCATCTCAAAGTTAGTAATTCTATACCTGAACATGGTGCACTTGTAGCATGGAAAAGAGTTTGTTGAAGCAGGTGCTCAGCATAGGTATAGATGACAACTGTACAATCAACTGGGCATTTTGGTTAGCAGCATGTAATCCTCTTAGCAATGAATCATCTGTTCCACTAGGAGACTGAGTTACTAAAAAACAAAACAAAAAGTACAATCCCTTCACGAATTGTTTTGTAAAAGTTGCTAAAAGTAACTTCGTATTTATTTTCTTGCATGTTATACTTAAGGGAAAGACACTGATAAGAACACCTTCAATGTAGTGTTCAGCTGACTTAGACTACTGACTACCATGCTGTGAAAGGCATACTTGAATATCTATCTCCATCTTCACAAAAACTGTTTGGAAAGTGAGCCCACATAAATACTTTTTCACAGTTCTTGCTAAACACATATTATAGGAGTGTCCTGATAACATAATGGTAAGACAAACAATTGGAACATCTCTTTCATGCATTATGGAAAAACTATTGCAGTCAATAATAAGATTCCAGAGAATAAAGGCTGAGAAAGTCACTAAACCTACTCCATTATCAGATATTAAACTAACGACTTGCATGCACGTTAAGATACATGGAGAGCTACAAAGAAGCACATCTTAATAAGATGAGCAGTGCAACTCACTGAAAATTTGTTCAAAAAGTAAATCATCATCATGAGTGCTTTTACAACATAAAGTTTACTGAACAGCTGAGTTCAAAATTATATTCAAATCTTTTCACTTTCATCACTGAATAGGTGAAACTGAAGTGCAAAGCAGCTTTCAAACAGGTGAAATTTCACAATGAATACAAGAATGAAGCTCACAAAACCAGAAAATTTAATGTTTACTTGCACCTAGATGGGAAATGAAAACAATTCCTCCACTGTAGTATAATTCACTGTAAGAGAAATCCTGCGTATTTGACCAGTTTCACAAAATGTCTTAAATATATGCGTATACATAATTCAAAAATCTGAATAAATAAATATCTCTAAATCTTGCCCTAACAAGAATTCAAGTGAAATATAACTTTTTCTAAGCTGCTAAGTGACTGCAGAAAAAATTAGTAAAAATTTCAAAGCATCATGGTCATTATGTGAAGAGAATGATTTGACAACGTGTAATTACATGTAGGAGACGTGTTTGTTAATGCTTGTAAAATGGAATCAGCCTCCAGGGTGGACATCATTTTCAGCATCAGCTCAGCCTGCTGTTCAAGTCCAACTTCTAGACGTGCATCTAAAGCTACATAAGGCAACAGACAGGGTAAAACTGAATTATATCAGAGACATATATAATTAGTTACTCTAACTTCCTGTACAAGCAATACAGGTACACAGTACACATTAAACTGAAAAAAATCTCAATATCACTAACAGGAAGATTCACTTTTATATACAACAGAAGCAGAATGTAGAAACTTATACTCTGAACTGAATGTAAAATTCTTAGAGACGTGAAATATATAATTAATAAAATACTAAATTTCTGTGAAACACACACATATTTCTTTTAATAGTCACTTTAATATCACACATGACTAAACCTGCATATGTTTAAGCCTGCTTTTCCTAAGATAATAGCTCTCAAACAAGAACCATAAGCTGTTTTTCCTGTGTGGCAGGGGAAAGATCTATCAATCCCAGTTCAGTAGTACTCCTCCAACCAAGTGTGCCATGTCATTCCTTAAGGTAGAGCCAACTATCCAAAATCAGACAACTAGAAAAGAGCTTCCAAATTTTCCTGTGAAAACAGGAATTATTTACAACTGCCTATAAGTGCTTGTTCAAAAATGTTAGAAAATAAGATTTTCTGCTGTTAGGCTGTTTTAAATATAAACTTCACATAATACTCGGTTACCACAGAAAAACCGTGGCATACAGAAAATTTAATTCTTTCCACTTAATGCACATAGTGATAGGCAACATAATTTGATATACAAGTTGTCAAATGCAGTTATCACAGAAAGAAGACCCTGAACAGAACTTCAGTTCACTGCTTACCTTGAGAGACTGATACGCTCACAGTTTGTGATCCGTTTTTCTCTGTAGTTACTGGTGGTTTTGCAACTGGAATCCCAACGCCTCCAATGTAAGGATTGTAATTGTAGGTGCCATAATCGGCACCCCAGTAATCATACCAGGTGCTGCTTATAGGCTTAAAAAACAAAGAAAACAAGGAAAAAAAACCAAACAGGAACTCTTTAGACTACCCAAGTACAAAAATAAGATTTGTAATGACTAAAAACAAAATTTAAGTTACAAAAAGTTAAAGCGAGAAGATTGGATCCAATAGCTTTAGAAAATTTTGTTACAATTTTTATTGCAGCATAAGCTACTGAATCCTTAGCGATTGTCAAAATCCAGTGACGTAGTTAGCTGTCTCAAAGATTCAAGAAGCCAATTTGAAATTGTTATAATCAGCTTTTATTCACAAATTTGTACCATATTGTAAATTTGGAAGTGAAGTATCACACAGGTATTTTGAGAAGTTATTTATCAAGACAGAATGCTATATTATTAACTGTACTATTAAAGTACCTTGAAGCCTCAGTGAGGCTCAGGGATTATTTGTGCTGGGGTCTGCAAAAGAAAGAGTTGAATAATCTCTACTCAGGTGTCATAATTTAAGACACTAAAAAAACATATGGATCACAAGAAAAAAAAAAAAGTAATGTAAGACTGTATGAAAGCAATTTGTATATGCCTGTCTTTTTTTATGGCAAGATCCAGTATTAGCTGTCATTTTACAGATACAGAGGCAAATCTTAAGAAGGATAAAGAATGAAGTGTTTTTCTGGTTGTTTTTTAGAGGACATCCAATCAGGTAATAAGATAATGAAGATACCTGTGGATGAAGTGGACTGTGGAATACTGCCACATGAAATAAAGAAAACAGAATACATCAGCCACCACAAATGAAGCAATAAGTGGAATTTTTGGTAAGGTGAGATTTAAAGAAAAAAAATCTTTACATGATAGGTAATCAGTGGAATGAGGGAATATAGAACCAAAAAAAAAAAGAAAATTTAGTGTTGTCTGAGCAATTGGTGAGAAATATAATTCAGGTTAATTCAAATTAATGTCAGCATTTAAGTTAATAGCGAGAGGAATGGGAAAACTCCAAATGAGAGCACCATCCCTATGAACAGAGAAAAGAGACTCAGCATTTTATTATGAATAGTGGTGTTTCTTTACAACCAAAATATTTTTCTTTTTTAATATACCTTGACAATATACTATTACATCTAAATGTAATTTCACTACCTGTGATATGTTTAGCTTCCATTTTAAGTATGAAAGCATTTAATAATTTTCTTGTTCCACAGTGAAGTAAGTTGTGAAGTTAGTTATTTCTCTTCATAGTCTGAAGCTGGTCTGAGCACTAGCTATTGCTGACTTTTTTTAAAACACAATACTAGCAGTATTAACTCTTAAGATCAATCACAGGAGCAAATGGCACTCTATTCCTAATAAAAAAGGACAAGACTAGGTGTTATTTTTTCTTTTATATTATGCTTTTGTTGTCTTCAGTGTGCTAAACTATGAGTAAACTCAGAACCTCTTGTTTACACAGATATCTTTGTGTAAAAGCAAAATATTTTGTGGTCAACTGAGATACGAATACATCTGAGATCTGAATGCAATCTTTACATTCTTTCCTGTCATTCCACATCAAATGTTTATAAAAAACTAAAAGTAGGTCTAAGACATAAAATACCATTAATGAAGAAGCCTAAGAGAAGGATTTTACCATTTCACACATAAAGGTTATCCTGAAATCTCAGGTGTGTCATACCTTGAAGACTTTAGCTGCAAGGGGATCTTTCTCCAAATCAATATCCAAAGGATCAATATCAACTTCCATTAGGTCTTGCAGTAATTCAAGGTCAATGTCCTTATCTTTTTCCAAAGATGACAGAGGTGGAGCACCTTTGAATGATTAAAAGAGTATTAACACTACTAAGTACAAATTATAAAACATGGATATATCGTACACTTAATGGATAATTTTAAGGCTTTTAATATTACAGCTCTTAGTAAAAAAAGTTGATGAATGCAGTCAAGTTGCCTTTTTTAAATAATTGGTAAAATAATAACTTTTTACTGATCAGATGTAAAACTAAGTTGAAGAATTGCTCGTATTCTGCCTGTATTTTCAGAAACGAATTGTCCTATCACCAAAACTCTTTTACTGATATTTTGACAGATGAGTAACAGCAAAGGTTTTTTTACTTTTTTCAGTATACATATATATGTCAAGATTATGGAATAATTTACCTGTGATGTCATGTGTCAAAGGCTCATCTATTGTTTCCACTAACTGCACTGTGGACTGCTGGAGAGAGTCATCAGAATCCCCAGCCGAAGCTCCAGCATCTTCTCCCAAAGCACTTTCTTCCATAGCTTCAGCTGCTATAGGTGCCAACAACTCTCCTACGTATTAGATTAAGCAGACAACTCCATTTCAAGGTTTATTCCAGTTACAAATTCACATGCCAGCGTGTAGGCCAACTGTCTGTTTTTATTCATCTAACTCTAAATTCTCTAAGGGCTACTTCTTCAGGGGAAGGAGTTCTGAATAATTTTCAAATAATCAGGGTCACACAAATATTAACTTTTCAATGCAAAAGTCACTAATTCAGGATTGACTGTAATCGCAATTTTAAATTTCATTTTTAAGACACTAATCTCAATTTTATGATTTTTTTTGAACTATCTTAGTCGCATCAGCAGATTCTAACACAATAATAAAAAACCCAAAAAATATTAAAGGAAGAAAGTTTCAAGCGTAACAAACATTCTGAAAAATATGAACTTAAAACAAACCTGCTAGAATATCCTGCAGCATACAGGTCAGAGAATACTGAGCCCACGCTCCTCCCCAAGAGATGTCTCCTCTGTTAAAGTCAGTTCCAACGAGAAGCAGCAATAATCTCTCCAACTGAGTCTCATTCACAATCTCACATAAATGAATTGTTGGTCTTGTAGCATTTGCAATTCTAGCAAGAACCTATGAAAACCAAAGAAATATATGCCTATTCATATTTAACACTAGGAAAATATTTAATAGTTTTAATTACTGTGATTATTAGATTTTGCTTACAAGAAAATCAGGTATTTTTACTAGCTTAAATTTTAGAATTTTACAAGTGTAATTATATGAGAATTCATTTTTAAAGTTACTTTTTCTACACAATTTTGAAGCCATCATATCATAAGTTACACAAAAGATGACAAATCAGAACAACTATCTCACCAGAAATTACTAGAAATTTTAATGCTGCAACTAATTTTTACCAACTAATCAGCAAAAGAGCAGTAACAGAAAGCTAATTTAATGTGGTTTCCATTGCAACTGCAGTGATTTTGCATATTCTGTTTACCTTACAAACAAACAGAAGTAAATCTGCATGACAAGTAAAGTCCATGGACAAGAGAAAGAGTGCCAGTTTCTGCACTACAGAAATACAACGTTCATGTGCCAGTGTAAATGGAAGTGGTTCAATTTCTGGAGTTTCCTTTGTTGTCGATACTTCTGTATCTAAAGTAGAACGAGGCCATTCTGCGGTCCGACGTAAGCGTATTAAGTCCTTGAAGTGCTGCAGAAATCGTATTTGAAACAACAGTTATATTTTAAAATTAAACTCTAAATCTTTTCCCAGTAAAAAATCTGAGGCAGCAGTAAAACTTAAAAAAAAGAAAGTCTATGAATATATGAGAATCTGGAATGGAATTAAGGCTTTATCAGCAGAAATTTGTTTTGGCAGCATGTTATTTCAGGTGACAGACTCATAACCAAATTATCCAGTTCTGCATAAGTGCTAATTAAGTCTTTATGTTTGCCATAAAATATACTGAGAATATGTATTTTAGAAGTTTCTTTCATATTTCCACATCTGCATATAAAGCTATGGTTACCAAGAAGCAAGCTGCATATAAAAATAGCTAATATGGACATTTACCCTTACAAGAATGCTGACTTCTCAGTTCTTCGCATTAGATAAATCATGAGTAATTTCTAACTTTCTTAATACTTCCAGGGTACAAAATGTCCATTAGCCACCATAAATTGAACTAGTCTGATACTTGACAAGGGCTCTAAACTACAACCTTTCTGACAGAGGGTCTACAAATTCAGTGGAGGAAAGAAGGTGCTTTTATTAATCCTCCCATCCACCAAGGGCACACATTTAGCAGCTCAGTTCATTGTATCAGCTACACAAGCAGTCTAAAATTAAGATAACACAAACACCTCTTACAATCTCACTTTAGTAGCTACTAAAGTAGACCAGATAATGAACTATTTACTATCACAAAGGTTTCAGCTTTCTCCTAAATGCAATAAATGTTTTAAGTTAATCACAGCTTGTCATAACTGAAAGTGATTAGTAGGCGAAGTAGTAAAAACTGCATGAAATGCATCTATCAAGTGTACAGTAATACCATAACTAGATGTTAAGATAATGCAAGGGGGAAACTCTTTAGTTCAACATGCTTTTTTGATGCAACATGGCTGCTATAAAGTGAAACTTAAACAGCTGAACAGCATATTTCAGACAGTGACTTATTTAAAGATGCTTCAAGGGGGCCACCAGTGGAGTAGCCCCCTTGATATAACCTGCTGAAATAAAGCAGAAGATAGTGCAGGAAAGAACAGCTCATGACAAGCAGAGTTAGTGGAAACTTAGGGCTTTATTTTTATGCTGGTGTTTAAATTTTGTCTGTCTCTTTTTTTTTTTCCATAATTACTGGAAGTTGTTGTAAGATTTCCCTTTAAATTGCCTGTAAGGTCCAACATTCTACAACCTCTTTCCCCATGCCTACTTCCAGTCATCCTAACAGACATTAGTATTTCTGGAACTAGAGAGTAAATATTTAAAGAGATACCAAAGTAGCTAGAAAGATTTACACTTTTTTTTTTTCTTTTGTGTTCCCTGCAAAGTCCATGTTGCCATCTCTGGAAATGCCTGAATTTTAGCACCTCATCTCATAATCAAAACAATTCTTTAACCACCACATCCACTCTCAGTATCTGGGGCTTACTGCAAGATGCAACAACTTACATGATAAGTACTTCTAGGAAGCTAAGAAGCTACTGAAGAAGCTCAGAAAACATTCTCAAAAGTCGTATTTCTTAAGTTTGGGGAGACATTCATTGGCACGATTATTTTCTGATTACTCAACCAGGAGAGCATCCAGAAGAGTATCATGCATAGAAGTTTGACATATAAAATATTATTTTACATTTCTACTGGTATATGTTATCCAAAGTTTAAAGATATGACCGGCATTCCCAAAGCTACAAGATTATTAGTGATTTTGGCCATGACTACCTAAAAATACCCTTTAGAAGGATAAACTATTTTTCACAGTGCAAGAGATTTCCAGATGGCTGCTCCTTTCAGCATCAGAATATACTTGATAGCAGCCATGATGAAACTACTTTTTAAAATCAGGTCAATATAGGACAAAAATGACTTTGCAGGAACAGGTCTTTTCACACAAAGGACAAGTCAGTTACAGTTTCAGAGCATCATACCTTTGAAGTAGCCTGCTTTAGTTTTGCCTGTTCTACTAAAAGTTTGTATGATGATCCTTTGTTGCTTTGTATTTTCTCTTTTTCCATCTGTTCCACCAAAGCCTTCTGTTTTGCTTTTAATAAGTTAAGTTGCTAAAAGAAAATGTTAATAGGAAAAAATGAAAATTTAAGCAATAAGATGTTAAAAGGATCAGTATGTTCATATGATAGTAATCTTCAGTTCAAATTGTAACTTGAGCTTTTAAAATACAGTTTATATACAATTTTAACTAAGGCACCGTAAGGGGCTACTAGCAGACCCAGAGCAGATGAAGTTTAAGAAGAAACAGTATTTTTAAAGGAGCTCAAGACACATGTCCAGGGTCATAAAACCTGCATGGCTGCATTTAGAAATGAAAATTTTGTGTCTTAAGAATTACCAACTTTTAAGTCACAGCTTAGGTGCTTGCATTCAGGTGTACCCAGATTTATCTAGAAAGTAAATTATATTTGTTGTCCAATACGGGCCACAGAGTGCAACAGTACATTTCAACATCTGTTCTTCCAGCAGATCCCATGCCCCATGGTTTGAGGTGAATGTCAAAAGAAGTTAGGCAGCCTTTAGCTACAGAACCAGACCTAGGCAAAAGCAAGGCTGAACAAGTCCCAAGGCCTATTCATTCAAGAAATGAGATATACTATAAATGACATACACTTCTGTGAAAATAGCCACTACCGTGCTGGAAGTCACCTGTTTATGATGCACAAGCTGTTTTCTGATCTTTCGGGAATACAGTCTATCTAGGCTACTGTTTCCTTTAGTAGATCTGCTCAGACTCTGAGTGTGAAGACTATTATTTATAAAACTCCACTGGTTTCCTAAAGGAAATAGAAAAAAAAAAAAAGAGTTATTAATCCATCTTATTAAACCTCACTTAACTCCATTTAAAAGCATTTACGTTGCAGCAATGGTTAGCATCTCCATACACTAAATACTAAAGAAACAAACAAAATCTAACTCTCTTAGTGTTATGCAACTATCATCACTGATGGCAATATTTTGGTGTAATTTTAAAATGCAGTGGCACCATCTTGTTTTCATTGTTTTTAAAACATATAAGGAGGTAAGCAAGACCATCCCAACTAAAAGTATCCAAACAGCTTCCATAACACAAAAGCTTTATAGTTGTCACTTTTAAAAAATATGTTCAAAGAAGACCATAGCTAATCCACTTAAATAATAACAAACTGACAAAAAATGCATTTAAAAATACTAGATACAAATACCATGGGAAATACAAAGCAGTTATGAAGTCATACTGTTGCCCTTTCTCTCAATACAAATGCTCTCAACACGGTGTACTCTCAGTTGCCAGGTCCTGGAGTCACAGGATAATATACAGACATTTTGCAAACTAAAATCAATCCTGAACTTTTCACTTTCAACAAAATGAAAGAGGTCATATTTCTAAGGAGAAGTGGATGCAAAGAAGCAGACAACAATGCAAATAAAATGATCACAACATCTGTTTCCAAAATCTCATTTTTCAAGTGAATTGAAAATGTATTTTAAGTATTTGAACAGCTCCCAAACCAATACTCATAGAAGCAAGTTTTGACAATAAGTGTTACCTACCTGTCAAAAATCGTTCCCTCTCTTTTCCATTCAGAGGTTTCTTGGCTGTGGCTGCTTCGTCTTCAACAGTAGCTACATAATCCAGTAGTCTGGACACCAGCATTACAACCCAACTGATCATGGGAATGTCTAAAACTCCTTCAAAATAAATAGATTTGAGTGCCTTAATAATGTTTTGAAGCCATAACAAACTAGTTTTGAAGAAATCATAAAAAGCATTAGATGGCACACATTTCACTAGGTCACAAAGATTCCGTTCCTTTACTTTTTAAAACAAGGGTAAGAGTCTGAGCACTCATAAATGAGGGAAGAAATAAAACATTAGGTATAGAACTCAGGTGCAAGAGAAAATGTCACAGTTCTCTTAGTCTGATGAAGTCAGAAGTCAAAAGCTTCACCTCTACTGTTAAAACTAAAAATTAAGCAGCATTTAAAAAAAAAAGTCAAAAATTGTATGTCTAAATTTCCTAAATACCAAATGCAGAATGATAGCTGCTTGCATTAAAGCACATAAATTAGACATCTGAAATTCCATAGTGTGAAATTCTGCCATCAACCAGGGCTTGAAGAGAGTTATTTTTACTCCTTCGTTAGTGTATTTTCACGTAGTCATTTGAATAAGATGCAGGAAAGTCAAGACTGAGTTCAGACTAGATGAACCAACCATGCTGGCAGTACTAATGACTGGCTATTGCCTATTTCAGTCTCACACATTGAATGAAGTATTTTTATACAGGCAGGAGGGAAAAAACCCCTATCTTACACATGCAAGAAAAATCTTTGTGTGCATGAGCAAATCTAAATGAACAGTTCTAAAGTGAACTCATGAGTGCTCAATAAAGATCAGAAACCTACAATTAATGACCACTTAATCACTGTCATTATGCAAATGGCATACTTTTACATAACACCAATACAGCAAAGTCATTAGTACTAGAGGTTACACACACATTGTCATATCTGCACACTGTGCTGAGCCACATTTAACTACACTACACTTCTCATGCACTGACCTCAAAAAGCTTTAATTAATTCATACTATTATTAATTCCAGATCAAACAAGAAAACTAAGGCACAGAAACAACTTGTCCAAAATCACATATAGCTGCTGGCAGACTTAGCAATAGGATGCAGGCCCTGACTCTTAACTCCAGTTTCCTGTCCACACTGTCAGAAACCAGTTCACCCCAAGCTGGTGGAGGAACAGGAGGCCTCCCCATAACAGGGCCTGAACAGGAACTGCAGACTAAATGGCAATAGAAATGAGTACCACTGGTGGCCACTACACACCTTTTTGGTTGGGAAAATAAAAAGAAAGGAGCTTGCTGCAGAATGAAGTATACACATTTTCATAGTTCTGTTTAAACAAGTGCATTTCTCTTCCTTTTATCTTTTAAAAAAATAAAAATCAAAATTTTCAGCTTCTCTCCCTCCCTCCAAGTGTCTTTTGCTTACTTCTTTTTTCCCCCTTTTGCCTCAAAGTTTACAGCTTCTCTCTACCTACAACACTCACCTCTTGCTGATTGTCCTTTGTTTTCTTTTTCCCCAGTAAGTTTTCACCCCTTTGACCCTTAGCTATGCATGATAGCTCTCAAATAGGAATTTCTTCTGCTGTACCTGATGCTTCCACCACACATAATAATGCCCTAGTACTCACCTGTGCTGTCCAGGAGGAAGGAAGCTGGAAGACCAGCAAATAAAGCTCTGAAGTATCAGTTACTTCTGCTTCCTAAAGTCCTCCGTGAGGACAACTAGTAAGGCAAGAGCTATGAAAGGAATTGGCAGCTGTGGGGAGAGTGCAAACAGAGGTAGAGGAGACGTAAGCTTGGGTTTGCCTCAAACTAGTTAGAGACTACAGCAGGATATGGCCAAGATAGAGAAAGTACATGGTAGACCAATGGGAAGCAATAGGACAGCTTCTGACACCAGCTGTAGGCTTGTTTACATGAGGAGACAAGGTAAAAAGTAAGAACAGAGTCTCAGCTGGCATTTACCAACTCCACAATGCTAAGAATTTTAAACAAGGTACCTTCTACAATGCTCTGCTACATGTACATAACAAATGAAGCAGCCTAGAGTTTGATGTTTTCAAAAGCAAGTGCTCTCTTCAAACTCAGGGTAGCTAAGAAAACACTCAAAGAAAATCAAGGTTCGAGAATGTAATTTCAGTAATTTTTTTAGGGTCAAAAAAAAAAAGAAGATTCCTTGTGATTACAAAAAACCCCACATAGTTTGCAGGAACCATGCAGATACACCTAACAAACTTGTCTTCATAACCACGTTTCACCTCCAGAGCTTGAAACTTAGAAAGGATCTCATGAGCAAAAAGGGGCACTTCTTTCCAAAATGCTACATTTGAAAGTCATTAACTAGAGCGTCTAGAACTGTCTACACATTGGATGTTCCCCCCCCCCTTTGTTAAACTTTAGAGCTTCCTAGCTGTATTAAAAGCAACCAAATAGATTTTGCTGAGGTTTAAACAAGGGGTTTTGGGGGGGTGGGGGAAGGGAATGTCTTTTAGCACCTAAAGAGGTTTCAGCACATTTTAAAAGACAACTGTTTTGGAAATATAGTAAACAAGCAATTTCTTCTTTTAATACACCAAAAATTGTGAGCTAGTCCCTCAGTTTTCTAGCTTATAATGTATATGAAAATATAGTTTCCCAAATTAGAGGGCTACCTTCAGTTCTTCTGTGCACAGGTAAATGAGGTTGCAGTGGTGACAGCAGGTTATCCAGGAGATTAAGTAAACTTTCTAAAACACCACTGTTGCTAAGCGATCTTTGGCCAATGCAAGAAAGCAACATGAAGACCCTAAAAATAAAATTTACATATTTAAGATTTTATTTCTTTTTCAGATCCGGCAATATTCTGAAACACCCCTTACAGAACAATATTCCCCAAGGCCTTCATCTGAGACATAAGCATATTGCTACAGAAAGCGGTACTGTGGCCCAGCAAATGAACTGGATTTCACATTCTATTGTAAGGATAGTGCAGTATTTTAGGGTGAACATTTTCTCTTTCACCCTCAAGAGGTCAGCAGAGCATTCAACTTTGTACATCTGAAACAAGATCTCATCTGGTTTATTTCCTATTACATATGATATACTGAACAGCAGGGATAGAGAATTAAATCCGTGTATTCTTATATCCTTAAATTAATTCATTAAAAAATATGAAAATATAAATGTTGCTGTCCAAAGAAGGCAGAAAGACACAGAACAGCAAATATGTTTGATTAAAATAAAACGCTAATGTTTAGAATATCAAAGACTTTAATCAATAATCTGAAATAATCAACACACCTAACATTCAGTGCTCAGGTCTACATCTGTTTGCTTGTATCTCAGAGAAATCTTTTGTATTAAATGCTAATAGCGCTCTTTCCAGTCTCAATCCTACTTCCAAGTGCATTAGAAGAGCAGCTCTATGATGAGGGTGCATTTAAGCCTGATAAAGGAGAAGGCAGTTTTTGACACTGGGGAGCAATCCTGCTAGGTATGCGAAGATCTTCAAGTAAGGAAAAATAGCAACTTCTTGTGGTGCAAGCACCAAATAGGTACAATAAATAACTGCAATCAGACATTTATCATTTGCAGTGCTTTTTGGGGACTATTTCTTAAATCAATGGAATAGATGGATAAGTATCCTTCAATCACATTTTGTCAATTCCAATGTTAAGTTATGAACAACAGAATGATTTAAGTGATTCACAGGTAATGTATCAATATAGATTTATACCTTACCTGTCTTGTGGGAATATGAGCAGTTGCTCTGAATTGTATAATTCCTGCAGTACATTTGAGAGAAACTGACCCCACCATCTTTCTCCTCCACAGAGCTGAACCAGCAGAAGGCCAGTATGCAATCGTATCTTTGGGGTTCCACTGATACACAGGTGTTTAAATAATTCTTCACAAGCTTGAGCATGAAAAGTACTTTGCAGAACCACAGGAACAGAGTGCCCTTTTAAAAAAAGGGAACAAGCAACTATGTTTAAGGAGACAATGGCTGGAAAACATAGCAGAAAAAGGTTTGCAGGAAGTTTTTAAAACTATTATGATTAGACAAATTGAGACGGGGGGAAGGAGGTGGGAACACATGGGGACACAGTAATTTGCAGGTAACCCCTAACAACCAGGCCATTGGGTCAAAACCAAATCCATTCCATGTCAGTGCAAATACCCCCATGGAATCTACACAAGGCAAAAACCAAACCACCATTATGTTTAGAACAAACTGGCACAGAAAATGACAAAACAGACACACCTATCTATCAATAGAACAATGTTCTGCTTTTTTTTTTTTTTTTTCTTTTGAAAAAACCACCACCGCTACTTAGGTTTTTCAATTCTCCAAGAACTTTCAGCATCAAGTTTAGGAAATAAAAATCCTTACTGGATATTGAAAATCATGAACTGAGTAGAGATATGGGTTTTATGACTTCCCCACCCCACCCCCTGAAGCAATTTCTGCTTCCCCTCTCCACTTCTAACTGCCTAATCCATACCCAGTGTTGTACAGAGTTCCATGCTCACAGATCCTTCCACAAGCTCATTCTACCTATGATAGCAATATAAGTATTCTGCCTGGGCACTCTTTTGTTACTTCAGCAAACAGCTGAATCAGCCCACAGAAGTATCAGATGACTATCTGAACAAAGGAATATGCAGCCAGGACTATGGAAAAGGACCCTGACTCTCTCTCCTATTCTTTTTGGGAGCAGCAAGTGGTTAGGTCAGCTTGGTGCTACTAATGGAACTTTACACTGTATGTTACCAGCTACTGAAATCTTAGTAAAACATATCTGAACATAGTTTAAAAGATTTATAGTGGGAAAGTACAGACCAAGAAATAGAACACTTGCAAATTGTTTCTAACACACAAAAATATCAAACCCTCAAAAAATACTAACCATTGGAAGAATGAAGCAAACTAAGCAAAGTATCCAGTAAGTATCTAATGATGGTGCGTAACTGTTCTGTGGATGACATCTGAATCAACTCTTTTGGATCAGATTGTTCCTTCAGTGTTTTCCTGCTTGCACCTAAAGCTACTTTGAGCCTCTGAACAGCATGGTGAGCCAAGTTGAGTTGAAGCTGTAGCTGAATGCAGTCCTGGTAAGCAGAAAATACTCTGCTATCTTCTTCTACTGCCTTGTCTGGCTTTCGTAAAAAGTACTGGGCATTGTTAGCACTATTGAGTGGTGGCAGGTCAATACTCTGCAGAAGGATTTCTAACCGGTGACAGGCCAAATTGTACCTAAAGGAAAACAGTCCAACACACAATTCAACAGACATTAGCAAATGGCAATGACTTGACAGTCACCCTGCCAGAAGATGACTTCTGGTCCATTTTGAATGCACTGTTAAAACAGATATCGCAAAAAAATTACAGTGCAATCTTTGTTATTGCTATAAAGATATTCACTGTAACAACTCTACAACAAAGGCAGACTTCTCTCTGGTCTGAAGAATATCATGCGAAGAAAAAAAAAAAATCTAGAACATTATGATATCCCAGTGTTTTAAGTTCAAATAACTAGTAAGTACACATATTTTTTTCTTCTAACCTGCATTGTATGTCTTCTTGCAATGCAATCATCATTGCCAAGTGTTGGTCAATTTCTGGCTGATTGGCAGCTTCACCTTCTCCTCTCAGGGGATCGTGCATTAGTTTCAGCTCATTTTCAAAGGGTAAGATGTATGTATGGCCATAATAAAATCCTAACGGGATTTTTGCTCTGGCATTTGTGCTACCGTATCGACCAATAACAGTGATCTGAAAGAGAACACAACTATACTGTAACAAGGCAAAATAAACACCAAATCAAAACATCATAAAAAACTGATAGCCAACTAAAGTTTGGTCTGAAGAGAACTTAAGAGAAAGTTCACATACTAACAAAGATCAAGAGTTTAAAAGACAGAGTATGCAGCCTATCTGCTTTTACCTTCATAAACCTGCAAACTGGGGGTGGCAATAAGTCATGTAAAATAAGTGAATGTGTGCTAATATCAGTGGCCACTACTAGTCGCCTTCCATCTACTTCTTCTCCTAAAGTCCAGATATCAATTGACAACGAAGCCAAATCTCCACAAGTGGGAATCAATACATCCGTCAGCAATATAGGTCTTCCAAAATCTAAGGTCACAAATCTTCTTGCTCCTAGAGGAAAAAAAACACAGGATTGCCTAAAATACCAGTGCATGCTAACCAGCAAAGAGATGTTACTTCTCAAAAAATAAAGATATTGTTTATTGTTCAAAAGATGGATATTTGAGGTTAAAAATAGCTGCACAGTCTCAGAATCTCTCACTACAACTTCACCCTTTGAAAAGAAAACTCTGGTTTCAACTTAAAAATTGTTATGCTTTTTATGCATTATTTCAGAGAATGGGTGCTCTGTCTAAAGACTCAACATATTTCCTCAGCCCCCAGGATTTTTCACATTGACAAGCATCACTGAATGCTGGGCCTTAAACTTCCAGATACAACAGAAATGCAAACTGAAAAATATCTGTTCTTTGGAAAGCCAAGTGAGACTGCAGCTAAGCAATTGTCTTACGACCCTGGAAAATACTTCTTATCAGAAAATGTGTCAAAATTATTATTGGGAACTCTGGTTTTACCTGAATGCATTCGCTCTATAATAATTGACTGATGAGGTGGAGGCTGAAGAAAATGTGAAGCGTGAGATATTGCAAGAGCAAGACCAGATCCAAGTGGATTCTGAAGAGTGGGAAAACATCAGTAAAATTAAGTCATTAAAATCTATGCATTTATAATAAACTGTTCTTTACAAAAGACTGTGAGAAATCCTCTTGTGATTTAAAGATGCACAATTTTGACGACACCTCACTACAACTTAGATTTGAGCATGAGCCATCAAAATATATTAACTACTAAATTCAAAGGTTTAATAACTCCTTATACAGTTAAGATAGCTCCAATTAAAAGAAATCATTTAAGGTACTATAACAACTCTGTCTTGTGTTAATAAGTCTTCCTTTTCATATGGTCTAAATTTAGTGATACAGTTTTCACAGCTCATCCAAATAAACAGGTATTTGCTAGCACTCAAGTACAAATTAGATCCTGATGAGGCTTACAGCATCTTGTTTCTACACGAAAAGCAAACAAAAATAATTACCGTTCTAGACTTGCTTGTATTTTTGTTATGTGCTGCAAGGTTAACTGTTGGGGGATCAATGACTGAACCAGGGAAAAGCTGAGCAAGCTCTGCATTAATAACAGCAGAAACTGCCTCATTAGGTGGAGTCAAAGGTGGAGTCATGAATAGAGGAGTTGTTTTTGGTGTGGGTGGAATGACATCTGAAGGATGGATGAAGAACCCTGGGGCTGCTACTGGATTAGAAGGCACAGAGTTGTGAACAGGACCAACTGCTGATGCTGCTGCTGCTGCCGCTGCTGTTGTCTGATGCAGTTTTGCTTCCAGCTTAGCTTTCTGTGGGGAAAATGAAAGCAGTGTATGTAGCAGATAATACTGCTTGTGAACACAGCAGTAGTATTGAACTAGAAGTTCAACCTTCATTATAAAACTAGATTTAGTAAGTCCAAGCTACCTACAACATAGGCATATTAGATGTCCAACAACATGAAAAACGAAACTATTCAATTTGACCTCACTTGCTGACGAGCATGAGTAATTAAGTAATTAATTGGAGTAATCAAAAAATAATAAAGACCCTACAACTAAACAGCAAAGTAGAGTCAATACAGTCAAGCTTTATACTGACAATGGCTTTATGACTGGTACTTCCCTGTGTCACCAATTGCGCTTTTCATTTCAGCGGGCTTTTTCAATTTCACACTGGTAAGTATTAAGACTTAGTTTTGATTACAAATTCCCAACCCACCCTCAAAATACACAAAAAACAAGTCTGAAAGACCAAAGCAGCATGGGAGACACTCTCAGTATTTTGCTTAATATGAGTGATCCTCAGTGCAGAGCTGTTTCTTCCTCAAATACACTACGGAGAAAAAAGGAAAAAAAAAAAAAGGCAACTAGCTCTGCAACTACTTTCTCAGCTTTTGAAGTTTAGAGACAGCATTAAAAAATAGCCAAATAGCCTCCAACCTGTTGCTGAAGCTTCAAAAGCTGCTGCTGTTTCTCTTGCAGCACCTGGAGCTGTTGCTCGGCTGAGGCCATTGCATGAGAGAGAGACTGCAAAGCTACCTGGGCTGCTGAACTCAGTGCTGTCGAGGCTTCCCCAACCGTTCCAGAAGAGAGGCCACCAACTGCTGGGGTAACCCCAAAGGTACTCACTGGCATGAAACAAACAAACAGAAAACCAAACCAAACATAAACGTTTATGTAGAAAAGAAGTTATAAAACACACTTCTGATTTAATTCCTTACTAATTGTTAAGAGCAATGTAAAAACAAGACAAATTTCCTTTTACCTAGTTCTTCCTACAAAGTAACATCATCTTGATTTACGAAGTATATAGTTTATAGACTATGCACACTCATCATACATGCAACATTTTTATTACAGGAGAGCCACCTAATGTCCTGGAATTCTTTTGCCACTTAAGGCTGCAAGGTAAAGATGCAAGCTTGTATGTTATACTCTCCAACAGAAACAAGGATTCAAATTAGTGAATTTGGAATCCAGTTTGTTTGCTAAGCTCTAAGGAGTTTAACTTCGCATATAGTAACTATTTTAAAAAACCCAACATGTTTCAACACTTACAAAACTACAGGCGATCTGTTTGTCAAACAGTGCTCATTATGTCCAATTAAAAATATCATTTTGTGGAGCTATGCTAAATAGAAAAAAATGAAAAATTGTATATACCAGTAAACGTACTTGCATCGTCCCTTTCTATTCTAGTTCCATCACTTGTTGAAACACAGGTAAAGTGCAGAGGTTCAACTTCCAGAAGTCCAGTCAGGGAAGTAAAACTACCTTCAGCAGCTGCACAGCTACTTATTTTCCCATTTCCTGAAAGAGAAATAAACATCTGCACAATCAGCTAATGTTTTCTTGATGGTGACATTTCAAGTCATGAAGAGTCAAAAGGGACAACTAAATATAACCCACATAGTTTATTACTTCACCTTAACACTATCACATTCACAATATAAAGGGAAGTATATTTTAAAATGGATAACGCTGCCAAATCTGAACAGCGTATCTTAATAAGTCAAACTATCACATGCGACAGCAGAAGCATAGTGTAACCTTCTTAAATCCAGAAATAAATTATATATGGATGATCTAGTCTTTCTACACTGTGAGAGAATTAGCCTGCAAAAATACTTCAGTGTTACTGGAAAGGAACATAAAGTAACAGACCGACTAAGATCATACACCAAGTTAGTATAGAAACTAGTCTATTATTCAATATACTAACAAATTCACAGTGTTGTATGGAGGGAGGGATAGGAAGGAGATGGACAAGAGCATACAAAAAAAGCAAAGGAGTCAGTATGACTGATGAATATGCTTGCTATGAAAAGAATTTCCTGACAGGTAAAAATTGTCTCATTCTTAGGACATTCCATGACCTAAAGATTCACTTATGAACTAACCCGAGATGATAGAGACAAATATGCTTTTAATATATTTTAATGCCTCTGAAACAGAAAAAAAAAAATCTCATTAAATCTGTAATATTTAAGTAGAAGAGTACCATATGGCAGCTTTCCAACTTCAGAAAAATCCATTTAGGTTTCTCTGCATATGAGACGGTTGCTAGTCTAAATGGGTAATAACATATCTCAAGGAAGCTGCTCAACAGAAGTGACAGATGCTTGCTTCCTAGATGATTCTGACCCAGGAACGATAGCAGCCTTTCTGTTTAATCTCTAGCCTTTTCTTAGATCTTCTACAGGATAAGAAAAGATCAGATTCCAGAAAGAAGCTTTTTTCCTGCCCCAAGGGCTACAGGAAATGTAAGAGATCTCACAAAGCAAGAGAATATCTTGATCTTCATTATGTACAGCTATAAAACAGATGGAAAGCATAAAAACAGATCTTCACTAAAGGAAAGTGGTATAATAGAGAAAATTACCAATTCTTCCACAATAGATTACTATTAAACTTACATACCTGATAGAACATCAGACAAATCAATTTCATCTGACTGTACTCCAATGCTGCTGTTGTATACATTTTTACAAGAAGAGCCACTTATTTCCAAATCAAACAGAACTGGATCAAAAGGTGAACTATATAATCCATATCTGCAAATGGAATAAGACAAACAGCACTGTTCAAACAATAAGAACTTGTATAAAATTATTTACAGAAAAAGGCCAAGTATTTAATCATCAGGATTTATTATATTCCAAACTATTCTTTTCAATCAATTGACGTACCTTAGAAGTTACCCTTTACTTTTATTTCATTAAAGTAATTTATTAGGTAACCTTTTCAAACAGCTTATGATGCTAAATAAGTAACTCTCTGCTACTAAACAGTTTTGAAGATGTAATACTGTCCTGAAAACATGACACAATCACACTCAGACATGGAAACTAGAACTACAAGCCTTAGACAATTAGCCGCAGCAATACGCATGCCTGCAAATGGTAAATCAGACGTTTATCTGAAGTCATTAAAACACAGTGCTGTTTTCCAAAACAGCAGAAGAAATTCCACCTCAGCTTCTTCTTCCAGCTGAAGTAAGAACAAAAAAAAGGAAATGCTACTAGGGATAACAACCAACATTTCTGAGTAATTTAAATATCTCAACATAAGAAAAATCTCATTATACCTACTCTGGCACTATGGCGGTGGAAAAAATAATACACAATCACTCAGGTAACAAGGTGGTCCCAAATCAATTAGGGTTTTATAAGCCAAGAAAAAGGAAAATCCAAAGTAATAACAACACCAGTGGGGTTTTTTTGGTGTACCAATACCTATTACCAGCAACTGACAAGCAGTTAAAAATGGAAATCAGGCCAAATTATTAAGCAGGAGTAGAAAGAATATAGGTGTGTAGGTAAAAAAGTAAGAAACACGTGACGCTTCACGCTTTGACTGGCAAGAGCCAAAACAAATATGAAATATTTCCATAATCACACCAGCAGTGACAGGAAGTTGTGCCAAAACTCTGCCTCCAAGCAGCTTCTCTGTTCCTTAGCAGGTGAGGAAAGCCCTCAGTAGGTAATGCTGAGAATGCTGGAGTGTTTAAATGTCTTTTTTGATCAAGCAGTCACAAAAGGATAAACATTTACATGAATACTACAATAACAGCCATAAGGTAGAACAGGTTCTAGAGTTTTCTGAATGTTAAAATGCTTCCATGTTGGCTGGGCTCAATGCTTTTTGTCACACAATACCAAGAGTAACTAGTCAGAAGTCAGACATTATACGAAAGGGAAATAATTGCTATTGATCTTAAGAAAAAAAAAAAAAAAAAGAGAGAGAGGAAGGAGAATCTGAGAATTACAGACCAACCCATTTAACATACATTCCCCAACCAAGTTACTTACAAGCACCTACCCGGTAGCAAATTTAAGATGACAACTTTATACTAAGAACACATATTAGATGAATCAAGGTTGCTCTCTACAAGCATGTACTACGCACAAACAGTGCATACTGCACATCTAGCAAGACCGACATGTTTGCTGTGTGACCTTTTTTTCATAAGCAAAGCAAGACAACATGCTACTGTAAAGTGGTTACTAGAACACACAAAAATGCTCAGACAAAATTCAGTAGGGTACCTTTCACAGTCTGTTTTAGACCTCAGATTTACAAACTCAATAAATTAGGTCAGCTCAACATTAACCCTGATTATTTGCATGATTTAAGTGAAGTCTTTGATTTATTAAGTAAGCACGTGATAAAACCTAAAAAGGGGTTATAAGAGCTTTGTAGAATAGGATCAGAATTTGAATGTATTGCAGAGACTTCAAAATATTCTGGCTATCCCAGGTTTATTTCAATAAGCATAGTGCCTTTTACTGATCCTTCAGCAGGAACAATCAGGTTCACAGCTTAAAGCTGCATTAGCAACACTTTTCAGAAAAGGATATAGAAGTTACATCAACAAAAAACAAAGAATGAATCAACAATATCACATAAAACACCCATCACGCTATTCATCTATCCAATAATGAATATAAACTATGTGAAATAACTCTTCTGCTTCAGTTGGGAATCTCAACTGGAATAATATTTACAATTTTGTGTACCACAATTCAAGAAAGATAAGGACCAAAGAAAACAGCTCAAGGAAATGCTTTAAGAATTACTACAGATCTGGAGAATACAATCAAGATAAATAAAACCTCTAGACATTCAAAATTTGTTAAGAGTGAAATACTCTGCTCTTTATCACCAAGGTGGACAGGACACAAACTTTAAAAGGCTTTAGTTGCAGCAGGAGAGATTTCAGATTAGATGTGGGCAGAAGATGACAGTTCAAGAGCTAATGATAAGAATAATTAAGCTACGCAATAACTTGCAACACTTAGAATAATTAAATTCCACCACTACTTTAATCAGGTGCTTTCAAGAGCAGGCTGGAGAAATTTGTCAGATTTCCTAGAGACAAACCAATCTGCTTTGTTGCAGGACAGCCTAAAATACTGTCTGAAATTCCTTTCTTCTTGTTCTCTGAACTGCAAGTCACGTAACATACCCATCTAGCCTCATCCTTGCAAGTTTTACTTGCTTTATTGCAGCACGTGATAGTAAAATGAACACTACTCTGCATTAAGACAACATGAATGTGCTGATCCTTTAAGCAGACATCTGCTTTTATTTGATTACCAAATGTTAGGCTTTTGCACACAGGAACAATGACAAAGAAGAAAAAAAATAGTACTAGAAACTCTGCAACACAAATGCACACCAATATGATAAATACAACTCAGAGAGAAGGAAGGGAAAAAGTGTAAAACAATGGCTGCCTAATAATTTATCTTTTTAAATGAAAAAAATTAATGTTAATCTTACAGAGAAGGTCAAACAGTTGTCTAATCTGCCTCTACATTAAAAAAAAAAATCAAACAAGAAATGACAGTATTCTTTTGATCTGTAGACATATAAAGGAAAGACCAGTAAATTTTGTCTGAATCAGTAAACTAAGTCAAGAAATAGTCAGCCCTTGCTAGAGAGAGCTACAGTTATCAGATGTGGGATTAGACATGTGTCTGCTGCTATTCTTATCCTAATTATGGGGATACTGAGTTAAAAGAAAGCAAATTTAGTTCCAAGAAGAAAATCAGTAAAACACCATCTAGAAACATTCAGAAAATCTAACTTTGAAAGATGCCAAGAACAGGGCTCACTTCAGAAAGCTTCCCTTGAGATTGAAGTCAGCTGTGTTGACCACTAAGTGATCTGAAATGTCACATGTGCCAAACTCAGAAGTGGGCAACTGGAAAGGAAAGAAACTTTTATTTCAGATACGCTGTTTAAAGGAGGTACTTGGAAACAATTTGTATGAAGGAACAAGTCAATTTCTACAGAAAGGTGCCATTCTCATGTCAAGTGGAATTTTCATGTTTTTCTCCACCATTTGGCTTCTAAATAAAATTCAGCAAGAAAACACAAAACCTTTTATTTTCCAGTTCAGTTTGTGTATTTTTCAAAATTCTCCATTATCCAGTCACCATTTCTATTGCTGGGATAAGTCTTCTAATCAACTGCAAGGATTACAGATGGTGAAATAACAACACAGAAGATGAATGTAGTAGACAGCATGGTAAGGATCTACGTATAACACCTGAGAACAAGTTTTTATCAAGTACTTTGGGATTATAGTCCTTTTAAAAAACAGCCAACCAAACAAAAAAAAAAAACCACCAAACCATCTCCCCCTCCAAACTTAGCTTACTAAATTTTCTATTTGATCCGAAGATTCTGAACTAACCTCTACCAAACCTCTTCTACCTCGATCTTGCTTGATTTGGAGGAAAACTCTTGTCTACAAATCACAGCTGAAAGAGCTGTTTAACAGTAGCATGTTCCCATCATCATAATATGGCTTTGGAAACTGCTATGAAACTGAACCACCAGAGATTTCTTTAGATATCACGTAAATCCAAAGTTAAATGGCCAATCAGTTCAATATTTAGAAGATGCAACATCAGAGTCTGAAATTACATTGATATACAATTTATACGAAGAACCTGCATTCCCAGTAGATTACTCCAGGTCTCTACACTTAGAATCCAGCCTTCAGTAGCAATATGTTAAATGTATGGTCAGCTTACAGAGAGACTACAATTTTGTGTAGCAATACGCAGAACTTGAACTATTCTGTATATCTGATTCCCTCTCATACTCAAAATAGGACTTACACTAAAAATCATAAATACTACTTAAGGATTGCACAGACTTCAAACATTACATACACATTTGCTGATTTAAAGTGCACTGTAAATTGCAAGGTAGCTATTAAATTCACCTTTAACTTTGCACAAGTTAAAAGTATTTTCCAGAACTGTATCAAATTAACGCTTGCTCAAACAAATGGCAAAATGCATCTTTTTTTAAACAGCTAACCTTTTTCAGAACACCAGAGGATGGCATTAGATAGTCTGTATGTTTGTTTTTACTAAGTTTACAACAACCACATTTCTAAGTACCTTGTTTGAAGTAATGCTTCCATAGGTGTTAGGCGATCCTGCAGCTGTCGGGACACAGCAGTTAGCAACGATGCGCAAGCTGTACTACATCCTGCCAAATCTTCATCCTTTACGTAATTCAGCAATACAAAATACCAATACACAGATCCTGCATTAAAAAAATAATTAATTTCAGGTGAAACATGGTGTGAATTTTCCATCAGAAAGCATACTTTGAAGCACAATCAATGGAAGTGATAAATGAAGTATCTAATGGTTACCAAGTATAGACTAGGCAGCGTTCTCCCCCTCCCCTTTTTTTGAGAGACTTCAGTTTTGAATCATTCTGTAATCATCCGTGTCCACAAGTACTTCAAATTCTCTTATCAACTAATTCATAATTGAACAAAAAAAAGGTTCCCAAGAGACAGCTTCGCACATACTTCTTCCATTGCTTCTGCTCACTGCTTCTACCGAGCACAACAATCAAAATGCTCTTGATACGCTAAGGTGCTAGGATATGGTTCCAATCACTTCAGAGCCAAGGCTTACTCTAGATTCAGCTCTTCCTATCCTGTTATTCTCTGGTTTTGGCTGCTGTCTCCTTAATTTGCTAGAAGTACTGTTTACTTACAGTGCTGGGAGCACAGTGCAGTGGTTCTGTACAAAAACACAAACCTCAGCTTCCTCCTCCTCCCCCTGCTATGCATTCCATACCCTCAATAGCAGTGTGTTAAATGTTTCCACCTGGGTGGTAGCATAAGGATTTTGGACTGCAAACTAATTTCCCTGAAAGACCCCTTGATCATGTCAAGGTAGAAGCAATTCAAGAATGTCATACTGTGAAAAACACAAAGGAGGTCTTGCCACCTCAAATATGAGTGCTAAAGTCATCTTCCCATTCTATTTGGTACACAAAAGGCTTCAACAAGGTACTAAGATACCATTACTCTTAGAAGGAATTTAATTTAGTTAAAAACTTCCTTTTGATGCAGAAGTAACAGAAGTGGATTGCTAGTTGGACATCATTTGGATATCCAGGCTCTCTGGAACAAATCTCCTAACTTTCAAAAGTAACAGATAATCCTGACTCTCACTTATGTCAACAGTATCTGTGATTGCTGAACACCTTTGAGAATTATTGGAAAGCTTACTTAAGCTCTCCTAAAAATGTCAGTGCCTTAGCACTCTGTTTTAAACAAGCGAATTTGCTTAAAATTCCATCATCTACAAATACATGCTTCATACTTAGATACCACCTGACCAGAACACTCCAAGAAGCAGTTTGTACTAACTGAACAATTACCTAACTCTTACTAGAGTCCAACAAAATGTGCCAAATAACAAATGTACTGTGTATTTTATGACAACAAATACTGTGTACATACCACCGGTTGCAGCAGCAGGCAAAAGAGGCATATTGTCAAGTAAAGCTTTTAGAAGAACTGATCCAAACCCCTGCTGACTTGGGTCACACCTGCCATTGCTACAAAGACAGACATAGACACTTAAACATTTAATGAAGTTAAGAATGAAACACAAAATCTCCACCAGAAGATGAAGCTCAAAGACTGATGTTCTTTGCAGTCATACCCTAACACATTTTTCCTCAACATACAATCTTCCAGGTCTTGATGCTTTATAAATTAAATGTTAAAAATAACACGTGTACAATTCAGACTGCATGCAGAAACTCCCAATATATATAAATATATAAAAATGTGTATAATTAACACTGACCTGATGCATAGTGCAAGAAATCGTGCACATTTGTGAGCTATGCTCCGCCCAGCTTCAAAGAAGCAAACACGTATAATGTCAGAGACACATTTACGTGTTTTAGAAAGCAAGCTGTCATTTCCTTCCTTTGAGCTGTAAAAACAAGTTGCATACTTTAGAGAATCAAATAAAACTTTACTTTTTTTAACACAACTGATACTAAGAAATAGCCATGCTAATTTAAACACAATTTCTCTCTTACCTGCCAGGTCCATTTGAATACACTCCGGCCAGCCAACAAAGCGTGTCTAGTACAAGACTCTGAGCATGTTCTGTAGTCAGACCATCATCTGTCTTCTTGCAAAGAGTGGTGAGCAGCTTCTCATGGAACTCTGAAAACTGTAACATGGCACACCGTTGAACTCTAGGGAGGAGGGGAAGGAAATAAAAAAACCAGAATTATCCAATATGGCCATTCTCCCATTAAAGTGTCCCTCCAGCTTTGTATCCTGTCTTAGAAGCAGCAAAAAAAGAGACGCCTAGATAAGAGTAAAACTAGTGCACAAGCTTATACGATACTTTCCGTGCACACATTCCTAATCTTCCTGTTTTCTGCTCACAGAACTTCCCAGGTTACTGTATATTTAGTAACCATCAGGGATTTTTTCTTTCCCCCTCGAACTTCTATACCTAAACAAACTTTCATCTTCTACAACACTCTTTGGCAACCGTTTACACATACCTCTTTGCAGCCTCTTTGACATCTCTAAGCCCATTACAGCCAGTGCCACCATTCTGGAGTGGCAGTTAGCAATAAAAATTAAACACTATATTATTTGTATTTAATTGTGTAGTACCAGTCCATAGAGACTTTAACCAGTTTTTTAAGTAACCATTTCTTAGTTAAATTTGACTCTAAACTTTTTCACAAATAATACACTCTGCTGTAAGAAACAAGACAAGTGAAAACAGAAAGGAAAGATGCTTCCTTTAAAAAAAAAATCTGTCCAAATAGTTTATCTAATTTACCAAGAAAACTTATTTATATTTATCCTTTTCAAGTCAGGCAAATAATCAGTCAACATACAATTTCATGCATGGTGTTATTCTACCACAACTTGCACAGCACAGTGCCCTCCAACTCATAATTTACAGGATTTTGCATATAAAATACGTTTATGAAATGACAACTTGAAACAGTGGTTTGACCTGAACTATTTTGAGAACTAAAAATTTTATGAGAAGTGTAACTAAAGCTAATATTTTTTATAATTAAGAAACACCTACTAACCTTTCCTTTGAAATGGAAGTTTTTTTAAATCTTCGAATTGTCACAGAGACTTCTTGAAGTAAGTCACAGCCTCTCAGATTATCTGATTTTCTTGAAGAATTAGTGGGTTCAATTTTGGTAGATGGCTTTTCCTGATTTTTTTTTTGAAAAAAAAATATTTCATAAATCGCATTGTTTTTGACGGCTTCATTGTTCAGTGAAATGCATACAGTTCAGTAAAATCTCTCACTCAGTTTGAGCACTGTATTAAAATAGAGTACTTATATTCACTAATTGCTTTAATACAGAACATCGAATTTAACAGTGTTCTCTAATTTATTATGTTCTAACCATTCTAATAATGTCCACAAGATGTACATCATATCTATCATCCAATCTTACAATGATCATGAGTAAAATACACACACACATATGAGAATCTTCATGGAGGATGAGGTCTATCAACTACTGAAAACGTTCACAGAAACAGAAGTTTCAAAAACAAGTGCTCAGAATGGGAAAGTGCCAGAACAGACCTTTTCAACTAAACTTGCACAGAAGAAACAACTTAGAGACAACACAGTGTCAACTGTTAGAAAAGTAATTTTTAATGGATCTTCAGTCTCCTAACAGCTGTTTCATTTTCAGATTATGTAAATCATACCATTTCTACAGCTTTAACACAGATGTCCTTCTTGGCTATTCATTACCTTGCCTGCTGCAACTTTTGCCAACAGTGAAGCAAGAGAATGGCCCTTGTTAGTCTGAGGTTTTAGAGACGGTATTCTAACAACTGGTCTAATGCCACCATTGCAGATTTCTTCTGTTCCTCTGTCATTCACTGCTTTAACATGAATTAAAAATGAGCGGTACTTGCCACCAGCCATGCCTAAAAGTGGAAAAAAGAAGGGGGCGGGGGGGGCGGGGGGGAATTTGCATAGTTTACTAGGGCAAGTTGTAAACAGATTTCACCTTCACAGATACAATGTACAAGCAGAGCTCAACTACATTAATTACAGTACTTCAGCATCAGTTTGAAAAGGTAACTCACTATTGTGTTCTACAGCAATGTGAAAATAAATACAAACCAAAGTCTGACTACAGAAGTATGAGATGCACTTCAGTCATGCATACTTCATGTTTACCTTTAACAAGCTTTGGACTTGTTAGTGTCAACATTCCAGCATGTCCTGATAGATCAAGTCCGGTAGCCAGCCATACTGGACCACAAAGTATATCTTCCTTGTGTTCCTCCAGAAATGGACACAATCTAAGACCTTAAAAAACATGAGTAACATGGACCTGAATTACTCATAATTAAGTCAGAAAATCTGATCATTTACATGGGTTCAAAATACACCATGTCAAACTCTGATCACTAAATACATATAAACTCTATATCGAAAAAACTAACAATTACTTGAGGTTCGCTTTTAGCCACTTTCCAGTGAAATCAATAAAGGTAAATGACAGTTTTCAAAGAATTTTCAGTTATATGGATAATATGTACATTAATGGGTTCAGAGCCACAAAATACAAACTGATAAAATGATAAGCCAAAATATTTTGATCCACAACTCTCACTGGGTCTTTTCTGAAACAGGCCAGAACCGTTTAAAAAAAACTCAAAACAGCAAAGACTGATTTGTTTCTCCTGTGGTATATTGAAATTATTCAAATTATCATTCACTCATCTGCTGCTTCTTTCTCAGCATGAAACACCTCCTTCCAGCACTTTTTCTTTTATCACCCCTTTGATCCCTCCCCTCATCCTTTGCAACACCTTTCTTGGAGTCATAGAACAGTTTGGGTTGGAAAGGGTCTTTAAAGTCATGCTCTAGACAAGCCTGATCACGTGAAAGAAAATAAGGTATAAAGTAAGACTGTTGAAAGGAACAAGAAAAAGAACCAGAGTTCTAGAACTGATTCGCCCCAACTACTGATTTTTAGTCTGCAGCTCTCCTCACTCAGACCCAATCTGATTGCCTTTCAGACTCTCTAACAGATTTTGTGGAAGAGTACTGGTTAACAAAAAAGGTTATAAAACCAGGCACAGCAAATCTGATGTGGCTGAAAGTCAACATGACTAGTTATGAATTCTTTACTAGCGATTTATTATTTTTCTTGATTTACAGCAGCAATCTCTACAAAAGCCAGGTATGAAAAGAAAAATTCTATTAAAACTAGCTAAGGACACCAAGTAAAATACTGCTGGAACAGGGTAAAAGTTATAAAGGTGCCATATCCATCTACTTTATTTCTAAATTTGAATAAACACTAATTTGCTTTTAAGCACCAAATTTCTGCAGTAGTTTTGGGGAGGTTGGGTGGGTGTCTGTGTGCCTGTGTTTCCAACTCATACAGTGACCACACCACTGAGAGAGGCAACACTGAAGAGGGCTGAGAAATTAGTCTATTTTAAATGGCTGAGAAACTTTTGCAAAAATTCCAGTGTATCATTAAAAAAATAAAAAAGCAAGCTCATATTTTAAACAAAGTATAACAACATAAATAAAACTTACATTGTGGCTCTTCTACATCCATATACTGCATTTCTTCATTGAATTCAACCAGTCCTGGTTTTCCATTTCTCTCCACTTCAATATTATGAGCTGGAGATAAAGGAAACGTGATCTGTCTATCTACTGCTGCTTCTGGAAATAAAAATATTAGCAAGATTTCATAAACATTGCTTAAGGCTCACAGAAAACAGAAGCAGTAGTTTTCACAGCAAATTTATCAGCTTTCTGCCCAAAACACTATTTCTAATTTAAGAACCACAAATATACAAACTCATGTTTTTCATATTAGGATTGCAATTGAAGTTGCAGCAAACAGTTAAACAAATATTTCTTTGAATGACCTGTAAACAGCCTGCTTTGCTTTAACGCTGCCCAAATTATTTTCTCCTAATAATCAACTGCAGATTACTCCTAAGTAATTAGATTCCAGTATTGAAAGTTTGATAATTTAAACTGAAAATAACTGGATTGCTCCTGCTGAACATCAGATGTTGTTTTGATAATACTTAAGTACAGCTCTTTTTTCAATTAAATGGTTCTCATGAATCACAGATGAAGACGACATGCAAGCAAATGAACAAGAAGCGTATACAGTAAAATAACTGCCATCAAAAACATTAGTTCCAAACCAGAATAATTAGGTCTCTGGCCTTCCCGTTATTACACACTACATATTTAACTGATTCCAGGGTTCCTACACATCCTCCTTAAGTCTCATTATCTTGAAATTTCAGTTCATTTCTCCCCCTTGGAAGGAGACAAGGGGAGGCAGTTGTGGAGTTAACTGAACTTCAGTCTGAAGATTTTATACATTTTCAAGAGCCACCAAACAATCCTGAATATTACTTCTCTCTGGGATTGGAACATTTTGGTTAATATCCGGCAGAGATACACATTTTCTACATTTGCTCTCCCTTATAATGAAATCATTAGTAGCCTATTACTTCATTCATAGTGCATAGAAAAAAGGCAAATGTCATTAAAGGTCTTTTTCCAAAACCCTAGAAATTGAAAAAGGGTAGGAAACAACTGCAATGCAATAACACTTAAGAGGATGATGGTTAGTTGAGGCTCCCCAATCCTACTGAATCAAAGAAAAAACCTTGCAAAGGTTGCCTCGCAGGCACTCTCACATCCCCCAGCCTTTTCCAGACTGCCTGTGTAAACCCTGGCCCTCCATTCCATGCTTTCTCCACCCTATCCGTAACAGAAAAAAAGCAAAATCCACTACATCACATGTAGGGAAGTGAAACGTCACTTTCTGGAACAACTCTGTCACCAGTATGTTGTACTGTAAAGCATTCACAGAAAGCTCTGGCAATCTGTTTCACAGCCAAATCAAATGTCTCCAAGTATTATCAATTTATGGAACTGTTTGCTCTGAAATATTTAAAACTGAAACAGTAAGGAAAATGGTTTAGCCTTTTTTCTGTTTTGGTTCACAGGTGAAGATTTTCAGATTAATTCTGACATCCAGACGTGTCAATGGACTGAATTCTAAAATCCATGCTTTAAACAAAGCAGGTTCCATTCAGAAAAGCAATATGGGCCATCTGTCCCATTTTTTGCTTTGATAGAACAAAATTCTGCTATGTGTTAAAATTAAGCTTTTACTTCAAGCATTAAACAAAGGAAGAACCTGTAAGAACACCTGTTGACTGCTGTCCTGTAGTCACAGCTAGCACTTCTGTTAAAACTCATAAACCACCTTGTATCCTAAAAGAATATGCTGTTCTCCAACAATATTACTATGCTAGAATATTTTGTTCTTGGATAACCACCAGTTTATAGGATTTCTTTAAGAAGCATCTCCAGCACACTTTTTTTCTTGTTAAACACTGGGGGATGCTACAGAGTGAGAAGTTGTATGAAAGCATGTCAATGAATGAATGTCAATGTATGCCTGTATGCCTTCTCAAAATTTACAGCTCTGTTACCCTTGTTTAACTGTGCAGCTCTTAGCATTTAAAAAAAATTGAACAAAAAAAAAAAGAGCTTTTATAGTTGTGCTTGCTGTTCTACCCAACACATTTCATATCCAGCAGCCAATTTACTAATATCCGACAGCAACATTTCCCTGAAATACCAAGTTCCTAGAAGCTTTTCAAAAAGAGGTGGTCAGATAAAGATAACTAATTAATGCCTCAATAAAAGGAAGTGCTGCATGTAATATCTTCCATCCCTAGCAGACAGGGCAGCTTAGTTAATGAGCCAGATGATGAGAGAACTCCCAAGGAAGCCAGGTTTTATCTACTGCCATCAAAAAAAGCCTTGCTATTTTCTCTTATGCATCCAAGAAGCACTGGCAAATAATTTCCTTCTGTGACTTGGAATAATTATATATTTTTAAAATATATCAAGAACATTAAGAGCACCATTTGTTTCATCAGTCAATCCCGAGGATGATTTACACTTGACAACATTTTTTTAAATCACTGTAGGATTCAAGCAGTACAGAATAATAATTCAGTTCAACCTTTTTGAGCTATGCACTTTTATTTGTATAGAATTCAGGATTTTGAAACTGTTCACCCAGTTTACTTCCCCAATTTACATTCAAACATCGTAAGTGAAAACAGACTACGATGCCAAGACATTGAATAAAATAGAAATAAGTAAACTGAAGTATTTATACAATTTCAAGCAATTCTTCTAATATACATCACAGAGAATAATGAGTTTGAGAAAATAAATAATCTGAAAGATATCTTAAGTTCTTTCTTACCATTGACTTTCCCTAAGCCTGGAGCTTTATTTTTCAGTAAAGTCACTTGAATCTGGGGAATGTTTGTGATGTTTGAATTCAAAACAAATTTGAAGTCCACATGTCCAACCATACAGGCTTTTGGTAGAACCAGTTCAAAGACATGCTCATCCCAGCTGTTGCTGTCAGGAAAAAAGACGACAATGACCCAGTGTTAAGAGAAAAATCAGATCAAGCAGGCAGCATTACCCAGTGCATTCTCCATCTATGCACACTTCCTTTAACAAGAAGAAAAACTTAATTTGCGTTAGTTGACATCCACATGAATTTCTGAAGTGAAAGTCTTTCAAGCTGCAGTTAAGCACATTCATTTTGTGAAAAACATGTTAAAAGCCAAATGATAAGAGAGGGCAAATCAATGTTCAGATAAAAGTAGCAGTGAAAAGATTCCCTATGACCTTCATTACAGTACTGTTTTCATATTACTATAAATACCAGTTACTCATTTCTAAAAAAAAAAAAAAATGAGGGGGAAAAAAAACCCACACTAAAAAAGGATCTACCAATCAGTGAAGCGTATGATAGTAACTACCTTGCAATCTCTTAAATTGGCCTTCTCCACTGGTTAGTGTTATAATATGTGACTTTCCAGTGTCACAACAGCCACATCCAGGAGACTCAAAATACTACTTTCAATTATTTTTTTAAATACATTTGATAATTTATACAGGATGCGAAGTGAGTCTTACCAGGTGCACACTCAGAAGCCTGTGCTGTGCAAAATGGGTGCTGCTTTCTTTTAATGAGTCATATTTTTCTTTTGAAACCAACTTTGGTTTACACTGGAAGTGTAAACTTGAGATAATAAGTACCCCTCAGTGATCAGCTCCATAGTTTGATACACTAAGGTTTGCAAAAAATAGTTCAAACCAACGAGCAATTCAAATAAAACTATTCATGTGTTGTCACATTTGTATACATTTTTAAAACTGCACCTCCTAATCTTCTCAATTTATCCGTAAATAATTTTTTAAAATGTAGTAACTTTGATAGTCTGTGCTTATTTAATCGTATAACTAAGAACACTAAGAAACTGAGTATGATGCTATAAATATTGGTTAGATTTTTTCCTAACATCCAAATTACAAAAAGGTATTTTAAATCAAATAATATGCTGCACAGTGAGTATTACGCAGAAAACCATTTTAAAATAGATTAAGGATTGATACAAAGCTACTTAATTCTTTGCATTTTTTACAGTAGTATCTCTGAAGGCCATACCTCCCCCAAGCAAGTATATTAATACACTTATGACAGATTCCAGGTATTCATAATGAAAACAACTCCTCAAGTTTCCAAAACAAGCAACATAGAAAAGCAGTGATTTTGGGAGGAAAGATGGACAGAAGCAGAAGATGGACAGAAGAGAGCTTGTGGTTATGATTTAGGAAGCAACAGTGAAGAATTTTTAGCTAACTGTACAAATAACTCAGTTAAATAAAATATAATGAAAATTTATCCTGCAACTCCAGGGGAAAAAAACCTGTTAGCACATGTAACACTAAAAACTTAGAATCACTCATGCCTTTCCTCTGGCTCAGAGAATGTGTAGGTCAGTGCAAAACAGGGAGAAGTTTGGGGATGGTTTTATGTCTGAGTATTTCTATAGGTGTCATGCAAAGCATGGAGTGAATGAGACAATCAAAGGAGTAAGCCTTCTGAAAGACTAAGTAATATTCTGCTCATCCAGTTTAAGTTAAAAGATCTGGTACAAACCCAGAAATTAATAACAAACCAGTTTGTCTGCAGTAGTCTTTTGTAGTCTATATGCTGCATACGACACATACTGCTGTACCAAATTACAACTGTTATTTGTCTACCCCAGAAATCTGTTTTTGACAGAATTCAGCAGCAGATGCCCCAAAGGAAGTTTTAAGTATCTCTCATTAAGCATGGAATAATGATCCTCTATGAAGGTCTCACCTTAATCCAACAGTGAAGAGATCTTCTTACACCTGTGGCAATGAACTTAATCTATTTCTGTGATGAGTTAAAAACTCCCCTTTAAACAGTTTTTTAATTTCTCATAGCTCTGTTTAAGTGCATCCTCTTTATTTGTGTGTAAAGCTTCAAGGAACCAAAGAAATTAATTCACTTCCTTATTATTTTCTCAATATTTTAGCATATCCATCCTAAATATCACTTTTCTCTGATAATCTAACACAAGTTCTTTTAGCAACTTTTCTCACCTTTGAAACTCTTCTAAATCTATAGCGTCTTTTTAAAGAACACACAATCAAGACTGTGTTCTAAATGCAAACATACCATCATTCTCACAACTACAAAATATGTTTCCAACATATTTTTCATTCCCTTTCTAGAACATCTCATCAATATTTGATCTTCCACTACAACTGAACTTTGAGCTGCAAACCCATTTCCAGAGTTTAAACACTGGAAAGCACATCAGTGGGTAGCTTTTCCTTCTTTCACATATTTCCAAATATGTCTGCATAAGATTAATACATAAAATATTTTATATATAAACTTGAGAAAAAGCCAGGAAACTCAGATGTCACTGTTTTATCAAAGCACATTAGGAATTCATGTACTTTTTTTAAAAGGATTAGCCCAATTTAAGATTTCAGTACCACTGAAGGGGAAATACTGATATTCAGATAATTCATAAGGTAAACCAGACTGTTTTTTCTGTTTTCTTCAATACATACGCTTTTTAAAATAACAAAGTAGGATTGAAAGAGCATGAGTGTAATATAATGCCATTCCCTAAAATACATTTACAGGATTATTTCCTTCTATGTATTTGAGAAACAAAAGAATTACCATATCAAATTGCATTACTCATCCATACCGCATCTTGATAAGAATCAGTATGAGACACTCAAAGAAGAGATAAAAGGAACCTCATATTAAGGACCAACAAAATAATCTAGAAATAAAAAGTTTCTTCCCAGATAACTTTTAATTAAGAGCTAACATTGCTCTCAATCTTAAAACTATATTCTACCCTATGAACAAAGGGACTGTAATTTAATAATTTCCTTCATGAGTCATTGAGCAGCTGTCAAAGATTTCCAGTACTAAACCAAAACTTTTAACTTTACCCCTTTACATTCCTGTTCTACTTTGCAGCAGGCATAATTCTTTTCCTCCAATGAAACAATATTCATAAGCTAATGTTCTACCTATCACCTTCCAATTAACAGCTATTACCCTCACCGTTTGCTTCCTTCTATTTTCATATTGGTAGCTTTTTACTTTTCAACTGTTGCTGAGCACACTGGATAATCAGTATTTTTAACTGCAAGTTATTTCACAATGAACCGCCTCCTTTCCACTTGTTACATACAGAATATTTTACTCACACAAAGCAAAACCCCAAGATAAAGGTTTTAAAGCCTATAACGCACTGCAAGTTTTTAACCATAGCTTATGAACACTTAATTAAAGCAAAATTCAGCTCATGTTAGATGTCAGCCCTGGAAACACCTGCAACTACTACCTTCCAGACCTGTTTTCCCAGCTGGAATGCTTCATTATCACATGCTAGCTTTCACTTATTTATATGACAAGGTTTTTTTCCCCACATATGATCTCTAGCTCCCCTAGCATCCTTTGGCTATTTCACTGTTTCCACTGTATGGGCATTTAGTTTCTACATTACTATCCAAATCTTATATATCAGTAGGACAGATGTGTGACAGCCTGACCCAAAAGATACGTAGTGCCTTATTACACACAGTCCCTTAAAACAACTCAACTTATACCTATATTTTGTTTCTCCAAGCATTTTCAGGCAGCAACACTGCTGTTCTAGTCTTTAGGATTCCAGAGGAATTCCAAGTTCTCATGCCACGTGTAAAAAATTAAGTACTATACATACCAAGTCGGTGCAGTTCATTTTAATGAAAATACTGCCTAAATTTTAGCACACCTTAAGTAAATGTCTTGCATATAAAGATTTAACTTGACATGAGCAGACATAAATCCAGATTCTATCTTCACATCTTAAAATAAGTTACAATACAATTTCATTTAGGACAACTAATTAGTCATACTGGCACCTGCAACTTGTATTTTCTGATTAAAATATGTACTAAGAATGTGTGTATGCATAAGAAGGGTGAAACAGACTTTTAAAGAAACAATCAAGAATATCTGAAATTCTGGCGAACATGCTTCTCTAATTACATAATGAAATGGCAATATTTGGAAAACAAAAATATACAAATTCAAAACTTGACTTCTCAATTTGTTTCACGGTCCACTAAAACAAACCTGGCAACCTCACAGAGGCCTATAATGCAAACTACCAAACAGGGATTATTATCCTTGAATTTACAGGCTCTTAAACTTGCACACAACTTAAAAACAATTATATTGCATGAAACTGGTGATTATAGCAGCCATATGAACTAGTTAAGCAACATACACGTAAGTCTTTCTGCACTGTTACCCCACCTACCTGTCTGTCTGCAACTTCCAAGTTCGAGTATGCTGAGCTGCATCCCCATGGTGCTGCTGGTGCAAATGTTGAGGATGCCGCCTTTGCTGCTGCTCTTGCTGGACTTCTACCCAACAGGGAGGGACAGTGGCTGAAAAACGTGGCGTCAAGGTCTCAAAACGGGTCAGTTCCACCAGGGATGTCAGTGTTTCAAGGGTAAACGGCTGGTCCACCAAAAGATCAACTCCTGAATAGTTATGGAACATACATTAATTACTACATAGATATTTTTTCCAGAACATCCTACAGTTTGAAATATATACGAACTGCTACAGGTAAGATTAACTACATGTTTTATGAAGTTTCTAAAAAACAACAACAGAAAAAAACCCACACAGAAAAAACCCACTCAAAAAACCTCCCCCAAACAAAAAAACCCAAACACAACCACCAAACAACTCTACCCTTAAGCCAGTATCCTTTGAAGGCAGCTCATTTGGAGTAAGTTTTCTAAGCACTAAGAGCTCTGAGCAAGATGTCTGGGATTCAACCAGAAGCATCAGGAAAAAATAATTAGCCAGCTATAATTTGATGAAGTAAAGCTGATTTAAACATTTTTTTAATACCTTTATTGACTCAGATAAAAGTACCTTTTTTTTTTTTTTAATATTTCATGAAAACAGACGAAAGAAATTACTACACAATTGCAACGTTTTTATCACTGTTTAAAACATTACTTTGGCACCTGCTTATCAATATAGACTTGTTCTATAGTGAATTAAAGGAATGTTTTGGAAGGCTCCCAATTTAGCTTAAAAGAGGGATAAGTGAAAAATAAACAAGCTTTACGCAATGCACTTAAAAGACACTGGGCCTCAACAAGTATTTTTAATTCTTGTCTTCATACTCAAGTCTTGTCCTGAGGAAAGGAGGATATTAATTGAAGAAGTACTGAAAATTAAAATATCACAGAGAGACAAACTCCTAAAGAAACATTCCAAAGGGACTCTAAAAATAATAAGGTTTCCTCAGACAAAAAAAAAAATATTGAAAACTTGAGGGAATTAAGATGTACAATGTCAATTTTCTTACATTTTGAGCATTTTCCCTTAAAAATACATTTTGGAGAAAATCTTTTACTTGTAAAGAAATCATGATTTTTGAAAAGAGAAAAGTTTGCTACCTGATTACTACTGTCACCACCCTGCAGTGGGAGCAATATTAAATACACCAACACAAATACCATCCCCAAAGTGAAATCTGAACCTAAAGACTATCTTGCAAAGCAAGCCACGTTGAAACCAGAAACCAGCTTGAGAGTAGAAAGGCACATGCAATTCTTCCCAAAAAGTGGAGAACCTCAAGATACCCACATTTATGGCAAAAAATTCACTCTCATTAAAACAACTATGATTTCTGCTTTTCAGTCTAGGAGGCAGGGAAATGCTGAAGAGATTACAAATAACAAATGTTTTAAAAATTTAATTTCAATACTACAAACACCTTTTTTTTTTTTTTTTACTGCCAAATGTGAACCTCATTAGCACATTGAGAAGTGAGATCATAGCTCAAACTATGCAACAATTCTATCTTTGAGTAGACTGGATTTCTTCTGCTTCATTCTCCCTCCTCCTCCAACAGAAACAATTACAAATTCAGACTATTACACGTGGTTGCTCCGAATGTGGTATCAACCCCTAAAATTGAAAAATGGAGACCTTAACTTTCCAGTGCTGTCAAGTATACTTGGCTTCTTTTGCAAAATTACACGATTTTTTGTTATATTGTAATAGTGAGTTACGACAAGCTGAAGTTCTAACAGCAAACTTGAAAAAAGGTTTTGAACTGGTCAAGAAAACTAACATTCTTTTTCAATTAGCTTCTAAAAAAAGCAGTATTTCAAATCACTGCACCACAAAAAACCCTCTGCTCCTTAAAAGAAAATATTAATTTTAACCTAATCTAAGATTTACAACTCAGTAAGGTTAACATATTTCCTTCTAAAACAACACAATTTAAAATGTATCCAAGCTGTAAATGCAGGCTAAAAAATAAAGTTTAAGAAATGCATTACAGAATGTCAACAACAGAGAAAAACAAACACATGAACAAACCCCACAATATATATGAACAATATATGGACAAAAGCTTGTGCTTGTTGCTGTGGCTTCTATCCTGACTACACTATGTTTTAGCTACAGTTTCAAAGAACACCAAAGTGATTTCATAAAACCACCCTGCTGCTGCCTGCTGTTAGCTGTGAGATACACAGATCAAGACTTCATGCTCAGCAAGATCCACCTAGCTCATTTCTCCAAACAGAAAGCTTTCTGTTGAGCTATGTCTCTATCTGCTAAGACAAAAGTGGAAGAAAACATTTTTTCTGCTGTTTTGTACTTTGATTAAAAAAGAAGCAACACTGATGTACAAATGTTGGGGGCAATGTCTGATCATGATCCATACACATGCTGACAACCTCATTACTTAGAAAATGTTTGCACAGTCCTAGCAATCATTCGCACATTATAGGCTAAGAATCCAGTATTATTGACTTTATTATCTTTAACCCGGATAGCTCAGACTAAGAGCTCTGCAACCACCATTTGGTTTCAACCTTCCCTCCAGCCCCCTCATTTCAGCACTGGCTTCCTATGACACTTAAGCTCCTCTCACAGCTTTTAGTGGCTCAGTTCGATGCCACAGCAAAACAGTACTCAATTTATCTGACCATTACTGTGTATCCAACTACTCTTTGGAAACCATTACAGACTCATATCAAGCAAAACTACACTCTGAATTACAGGACTACTTAAAGGAGGACCTGCAGCTTGTGCACAATCTAAAGATACAGCTACTGTGAAGTGTCTACATAAGTAAATCCCTTTCTTGTTTGAATAAGCCATATTTGAGCCTATACTGAAAACTGGATGGGAAGGAAAACAAGAAAAAACCCCAAACAAACAAACAAAAAAAAAACCCAGAAAAAATTGCTCCATTGCAGTACTGGCAGAATTTAAACAGTAACGATCATCAAAATTACCATTTGATTGGAAGTCACTTAAATCTGCTGATAAGCTACTGTACAGGGAAAGCATCTATTGAAGCACATATATGTCCTGGATATTCATATTCTCTTTATTGCTTTCTTTGCCATTAGCAAAAGAAGAAAGGTGCAGAAGAAAGCCACAGACTTCTTTCCCTCACATATGTACAATGGTTTATTACCTAGCGTTTTTCAAACTTCAGGAATGGCTCCTTTGGTGAAAAAGAGGAGCAGGAGAAATTCAGTCCTCAAAGTAAAGACAGCAACTGCTGTACCGCTGCTTACAGACAATCTTATGACAAAAGGCATCTTTTCCTTCCCTCTTTTGATCATGTCTTGTGGAGTAAAATCAGGGGTCATACAAACACAGCACAACACAACTTAAAGTGTTACAAGGCTGGCAGCAAGCAGGGGTTTGGGGAGAAAGATGGCAAGTAGCCTGTTGTCAACAAAGATGCCATGATCCAAAATGGTCCCTGTACTGCCACTCAGTCCTCTCCCAGCTGTTTTCATCCTTTGCAGCTGCAGGCAAAGACACCCTCTACCACACACATGCACAAAATTAACATCACTTCTCTGAACTAGTCAGAGCTACATGAATGGTTTATTTCCATTGTATCATTGTTTTACCTTCATGCTTTATATGATTTATTCTTGTATTTTAGATTCTAGCTCATCTATCCCCAGTATATCCCTATTTCTGTCCAACAGACACGATCAAAACCTCCAAACTCCAATCCAACTAAAATAATTATGCTTTGTGTCTCTATCTTCAACAATTTCAGGTTAAAACAAAATTAAAAACGTAATAGTTTTACAGCCCTCTCATAAACAATTCCCTTTAAAACACAAAGCAAGACTATATATAGAGAGACAGACTTTAAAAACCTCAGCATGACTCAAATCTTTCTCAGGCTTAACCAGCAAAATTAGATTTGTTGTTAAGTTTTAGTTACAAGATATCTACTCTAAAGCATCTTTGATAAGGGCTGAGAAAAGATCAATAGACCCATACAGGATCTCCCATAACCTATATACTTACTGTTCTCTCTTACAAGTAGGAGGAGCCCCTCACATTTTTCCCCTTCTACCTGACTACAAAAGGAACAACCCTCTCACCCAACTCCTTATTTTACCTAAGGGGGCCAGGATACTACAAAAGGCACCAGACTGGTGGCAGGACTGGTATATGAGAACTGTAGTAAAGACAAGACCTAAATATGATGTTTAGGATAAAAACAGAATTTGGACAATTAGAAACAATTATTTCTTACTGTCCAAGGGCAGACCACTTTCCAGAAAGGAAACTAGTAGGTAAATGACAGCAGCATTTGAGCACAGTTCAAACCAGACTAACTGCTAAAAACAAAAATTCAAGAGTTCACATCAAAAGCTTAATTTATCAACAGCAACTGCACTGCTTGAAGTATAGAGAGCATTAATGTCACTGTATGCAACAATACCTGTTGAAGACATGTTTTGTACAGTTTTATTAAGTAGAGCTGTACAGCTTCTGCATGAAACGTTAAGCCAATTTTACATAATGAACATATGATTTTACTTCCAAATAAAGAGCTCAAGCCTATTTAAATAATGAGGGAAGCTCACTGTCTGCACAATTGCCTGTTTTTCCCTGTCTCCCACACTTAAAATAACATCTAAAGATTGGAAAAACAATCAATTATACAAAAGTGTTGCTTCTTTTAAAATCAGGAACTGCTAAATTGTTATGCTTGTACATAACCAGGGATAGACATACAGCAACTACAGAATTCCAACTTCGGGCAGCAAAAAAAGTATAAAGCAGCATGCTATTAAAGAACTCAAAATCATCTTAATACACAACTTCCAAAAATTACAAAAGCATTTTTACTTACAATACATTTAAACGTGCAATTTACCTGTAATGCCTGGACTAGAAGGGTTAGATAAGGGCTTGGTGCCTTCTGATGACTGTTCTACACTTTTGGAAAGGGATCCATCTACAAGTATATCAGCTTCATCTATGTCATCACAGGTCCCTCCAATCTGAAGGAAATGAAGTTCTCCACCTAAAATTGTCACAGACAACAAAAGAAGAAAGTTTAGACAGGTATACAGCTAAACTCAACTCACAAGACAGGCTTGCAGTTGAAGTGCTACACAAGTATGACAGTAATTATGCAGGACCTGAAACCAGTAAGATTATACAGGAATACTCACTTTGCTTTACTACTACAAATTTTTTCAGGGTAAATGCAAAAAAGAACTACAAAAATACTGACTGCAGTTGTGAATGGCATCAAAGGAAAAAAAAAATAGGGGGGGGGGGAATTAAAAGGTAATTAACTAAAGAAACTTCAATAGAAACACAAAATCATAACCATTATGACACTTTCCATAATCCAAATTATGCTTTTAATCAGAAAATATTCCATCATGTCAACTGAAGGCCTACACTACCTCATTTGTACAGGTTGCATATATTTCCTTTTAAGGTTCAATATTTGAGAACCAAAAAAAACACTTCACCACTGAACTCTCCTAACTAAGGGACTCTTCACATTATTTCATCAAACCTGGAATTACAACACTGATCAGGTCAACAGTCAAAAGAGCAAGTCCAACATTTTCTATGGACACAGTGTTTTGATGGAAACTTGAAATCATTCAAAGAAGTTGCCCATTATTTACCATTACAGATATACATAGATTAATTCTGTCATTCACAAAGAAGTCACAGAGAAGGAATGCTCAATTTTACATAAGGTTGGAGGGAGGGGAAGAGTTGTTAACAGTTTCAGAAGATACAAAAATCCTAATCAGGAGGATTTAGAGAGGAAAATCCTACATTAGGCCTTCCATAGTTTTCCTGAAAATTGATTACAGACTGTCCTTCAGCATGTGACTAATGTAATGACAAACCCTGTTATACAAATTATCCAGGTAATCTGAAACAAGCAAACTTGAGATAATACACATAATAAAAACCCAAGGTAAAAGCATAATCAGCAGGTACATGTTCTGCACTGTGAGTGGTAAAGGGAAGCAAAACAGAGAGCAGTAGAGAGGCACAATGAGGCAGACAGCAAGCATGTGAGACACACAGAGAGAAGACACATGAGAGGCACAGAGAGAGCTGGTATAGGTTTCTCTTCCTGACATCAATAAGAAAGGCCCGACAACAAATAGCTTAATAAAAGAGCTTTTTTAACAAGACAGAACAAAAGAAGGAAAATAATAGCTCAAATGACCAAAAAGGAAGAACCTCTCCATGGACAGGATCTGTGCAGTGTGCTGTGGGAAAACCTACCCAGGGTCTGGGTGATGGTGCATGAAAGGTGCTGCGCCCTCCCAGCATCTGAAGGGACGTGAGGTTTTCTAACTATCTATATTTGTCTTATTATTCTATCCCATTAAACATCTATTTCATTAAGCCATTAAGCCATTTCTTGGTGGGGCCTTTCTCATCAAGGTCCAATAAGAAGCCTGTACCACCCCTCTCTCAGCTCCAGACCACCTACCCTCAGTGCAGAACAGTACATCCCAAGTAGATCCCAAGAGTGGAGGGGAAAAAAAATAGTTCTAGCAAATAACGCTTACAAGTTTCCTTGAAATCAAACAGCCCACAAATACGTAATTTTCCTCAAAGAAAGAGAATTTGGGACACATTAAAAACCACAGACCTTGACAGCTTCATTTGGTAATAAGCCAAACCTCAGACTGTTTCCTGTTCTTTTTACTGCTCAAAGATCAATGATCAGAGTGATCTCAACAATCAAAACCAAATAATCTCCTGTCCTGGAAATAAAGTACGCCCTCATGCAATGGGAAGCTCAGCATACTGACTTGCACCATCTGCCAGTTTTATGGCTCACAGCAGGAGAAACGCTGAAGAACTTCCGAAAGTTCTGGGTTTTTCTAAGGGGAATTTATGCCAACGTCTCACTTATTCTGTAGCTGGTTGGGTAGGGTTTGGTTTTAAAGTCAATCTGGTGAAATGTTCAGTATCCTGAACACATCCTGCACTCTGGCAGGAGTCTGGAAGAGTGACACAATTGTTGACAGCAAATCACAACACAAGCACATAGTTAAACAATACCCAAATAGTTAAAGGAATTAAGAAAACAAAACCATACCACAGGAAACTATCCACTGGAGAACTTACAGTCCTCCTTGTCTCACCACTGGGCTGTAGAGAAAGGGTTAGTTCTAAATATTCTAGTTCAGAACACTTGAAAATGTCCTGAAGAAAGCTTCCCCAAAACCTCACTCCAACAGAATTTACACTATTCTTGGAGATTTCAGCTGTAAAATTCCATCCAGCTTATGAAAAAATAGAATGCAATTGAATAGGGACAAGTGAAAGTTACTATGCCTAGCAAGAAATAATTAAATGCACTATTACGGGATGAAGAAAAATCAGCTAGCCAGCAGTTCTGTAAAAGAGGCTCTTCTGAGTCAGAAGATAAACCTGATTCAATTTCCTGCTCAAAAGTGCAAACATCCCACTATGTATACGCACACATGGTATGTACAGACTCCAGAGCTGCTAAGGAATCCTTCTGTTCCATTCAAAGACATCTGCAGGATTACTGTGCCTGCTTTTGGGTATCTCATCAAGAAACATGTGGACTGACTTGAGCAGGTCTTTTGGAGGGGAGAATAAGGGTGTTTTTTTCTTTCAAGGCCCCTGATGAAAGCTTAAAAAGGACTGAAGATATTCAGCTTAAGAAAATAAATGTTTGGAGGAGGCCAGTACCTAAATAAACTCTGTCTAATAAACTCTGTCTCCCCCCTTTTTGAAGCAATATAATATCCATGTTCATAAAGAATAGTAATGACTCCAATCAGCAAAGATAGTACAGGCTAAACACTAGGGGAAAAAAAAAATCATCAAGGACAGCATGCAGTAGAAGAAGTTTCATGAGTAAGTTGTTAAATCTTCATGCTGAAGATCTTCAAAAACAGGCTGATCAGTACTCCTGAATGGGTAAGTATAATTGATCCTGACTTGAAGATGATCTCTTAGCATCACTTCCAACACTAATTCTGATGTGGAAAAAAACTTGACCTCTCCCCAGTCCCATTAGACCCCATTGCCTATGAAGGCACAAAATTGAAAACACTAAATTGATTCCTGAACTTCAAATACACCAGTACGCAAGGCTGACAATGCCTGATGACATGAAAGAGACAAACAAGATAGCCAAACAAAACCAGCAAAAAGCTGAGAGAGTAAGTAATACACTACATACAACTCAAGAGCAAGAAATCTGTTGTAATTGAAAGGTACAAGATTTGAGGGAATCAGTTCTCAAATGTATGAAAGCGCCATCCAGTTCTGCCAGGCTTGCAATAACAATATCAGCATGGACAACTCACTTTCGACATGCTAAACTCCAGTCTGAAAAAACAATTTCTCCAAAAAAAGTGAGTGACTAGAAAGCTTGTTATAATGCAATACTGCAGGCAAGAATTTAGGAGCATTATGTATCTAGAAAAGAACATTAAAAAAAAAATAATCACAAAACAGACACCTAAAGAAAAAAGTGCTTATAAATGAAAGTGTAAAACAATCAGTAAGATACAAATGTACAAGATGGGTTACATCCAGTGTTCATGATCTTCTTTTACCACTTTCAACTTTGACTAATTCAGAACCAGACAATAACCAAAATAAGTGATCCAATATGATCTAGGAATCACTATGTGAGAGAAGCTGATTATCAAACTTCTATTAGAGCTGGGTCTTTTTGTCTGTTGACTCTGAAGCAATATAGGCAGAAGACAGAACTGCTAGAATGAAAGAGCACTAGAGTTCTTTCTGATGAAGAAAACCAGTAGAAAACCCTCTATTTTTCCTCTCCCATTTTTCCTGAACTACTTCCAAATAATAATTAAACTGAAAATATAACTAAATGAATTTAGGGAATTACTGAAGAACCACTTCTTAAAAATCAAATTTACTTTTCGTTGAGAATTTTTTTGCTAGATGCAATGCAAAGACAAATACTAGCATTTTCAACAGGATTCAACAGGGAAATGATTTACTGTAAAACCTTCACTCAATACAGACATTCAAAAGTTAGATTTGTGAAATAATTAGATTGCAAATTTCAGGTAAACACAATCCAAGAATGCTTCATTCACTAGAAGGAACTTAAGCACTTAAACAGATCTTACAGATTTTAACACCTACTTAATCAGACAGTCTGGCAGGGAAATACCTGCTTCACCACAACACCATGAACATTTCCACTTCTGGTAGCATTTGTCTGAAATGCCACCTCACTTTCCTACTTGATAATATTTCTTCAGAGAGCTTCAGACACTTAAGTTCCTAACTTGACAAGGGAGAATATCAGTAGCAGTGCAAGAACGCTATGCAATGATCTTCTTAAAAATACTCCCAAAACCACAAGTATGCATTCAAAACTGTCAAAACAAAATACAAGCAGAGATTTGCACCTTTATGTTAGATAAAAAAGGAACATTTCAGACACATCAATTTTTCCTCCTTGTTCCATATTCTGAAACAAAGTTCAACAAAATTGCCTGAATGGTAAACACAGCTAAGCAGCTAAACTACGGAAACAATCCAAAACAAACCCAACAAAAGAAAAAAATAGAACGTATGCTGTGGACTGTTTTCTTAAATAATTTTTGGTAGGGCTGTAATTTAAAAAAAGAAATATAATTCAACGAAAATTGAGATATAAAGAGGGTGGTGACAACTGTAGCTCTGGAAATTTATGCATCTAAAACAAACTATATCTGATTCTCTTACACACCAGATAACAGGTTTCGAAGAATATCAAAAGACCATGTTACGGCTGTAACTCTATTCAAAAACAATACCTGTCAGCCTACTGCATACATTTATAATAATTTCCTTATTTTGGATGTTATAAAAGCAAGACTTAAGCTGTTTTATATTAATGACACAAGACAAAACATTTTAAAGCCCCATATAGAAAAACAGACTGGTTTGGGTCAGAAGGGACCTTAAAGATCATCTAGTTCCAACCCCCCTGCCATGGGCAGGGACACCTTCCACTAGACCAGGTTGCTCAAAGCCCCGTCCAACCTGGCCTCGAACACTTCCAGGGAGGGGGCAGGCACAACTTCTCTGGGAAAACTGTTCCAGTGTCTCACCACCCTCACAGTAAAGAATTTCTTCCTCATATCTAATCTAAATCTATCCTCTGTCAGTTTAAAACCGTTACCCTCATCCTATCACTACACTCCCTGATAAAGAGTCCCTCCCCACCTTTCCTGCAGCCCCCCTTTAAGTATTGGAAGGCCACTAGAAGGTCTCCCCAGAGCCTTCTCCTCTCTGGGCTGAACAACCCCAACTCTCTCAGCCTGTCCCCATAGGGAAGGTGCACCAGCCCCCTGATCATCTTTGTGGCCTCCTCTGGACTCACTCAAGCAGGTCCATGTCCTTCTTATGCTGGGGTCCCCAGAGCAGGACACAGGACTCCAGGTGCAGTCTCACAAGAGCGGAGTAGAGGGGGAGAATCGCCTCCCTTGACCTGCTGCCCACACTTCTCTTGATGCAGCCCAGGATATGGTTGGCTTTCTGGGCTGCGAGTGCACATTGCTGGCCCATAGTCAGTTTTCCATCCACTAATACTCCCAAGTCCTTCTCTGCAGGGCTGCTTTCAATACACTCATCGCCCAGCCTGTATTTGTGCATGGGATTGCCCCGACCCATGTGCAGGACCTTGCATTTAGCCTTGTTGAACTTCATGAGGTTGGTACAGGCCCACCTCTCAAGCCTGTCCAGGTCCCTCTGGATGACATCCCTTCCCTCCAGTGTGTCACCCACACCACACAGCTTGGTGTGGTCGGCAAACCTGCTGAGGGTGCACTCAATCCCACTGCCCATGTGTCCAACAAAGATGTTAAACTGCGCTGGTCCCAGCACCAACCCCTGAGGAACGTCACTCGTCCCTGCTCTCCACTTGGACATGGAGCCACTGACCGCAACTCTTTGAGTGTGACCATCCAGCCAATTCCTTACCCACCAAGTGGTCCATCTGTCAAATACACGTCTCTCCCATTTAGAGACAAGGATGTCGTGCGGGACAGTGTCAAATGCTTTGCACAACTCCAGGTAGATGACGTCAGTTGCTCTTCCCTTCTCCACCAACACTGTAACCCCATTGTAGAAGGCCACCAAATTTGTCAGGCACGATTTGCCCCTAGTGAAGCCATGTTGGCTGTCACCAATCACCTCCTTATTTTCCATGCACTCTAGCATAATTTCCAGGAGGATCTGCTCCATGATCTTGCCAGGCACAGAGCTGAGACTGACTGGCCTGGAGTTCCCCAGGTCTTCTTTTTTTCCCTTTTTAAAAATGGGGGTTACGTTTCCCCTTTTCCAGTCAGTGGGAACTTCACCAGACTGCCACGACTTCTCAAATATGATGGACAGTGGCTTAGCCACTTCATCTGCCAGTTCCCTCAGGACCCACAGGTGCATCTCATCAGGTCCCATGGACTTGTGCACCTTCAGGTTCCTTAGATGGTCTTGAATCTGATCTTCTCCTACAGTGGGCAGTTATTCATTCCTCCAGTCCCTGTCTTTGCCTTCTGCAGCTTGGGCAGTGTGGCTGAAGCCCTTGCTGGTGAGGACTGAGGCAAAAAAGTCATGAGTCCCTCAGCCTTCTCAATATCCTGGGTAACCAGGTCTCCTGTTTCCTTCCAGAAAGGGCCCACATTTTTCCTATTCTTCCTTTGATCACTGACATACCTATAGAAGCTTTTCTTGTTGCCCTTGACATCCCTGGCCAGATTTAATTCTGCCAGGGCTTTGGCTTTCCTAACCTGACCCCTGGCTGCTCGGACAATTTCTCTGTGTTCCTCCCAGGCTACCTGTCCTTGCTTCCACCCTCTGTAGGCTTGCTTTTTGTGTTTTGAGTTTGTCCAGGAGCTCCTTGTTCATCCACGCAGGTCTCCAGGCATTTCTGCCTGACGTCCTCTTTGTTGGGACGCATTGCTCCTGAGCTTGGAGGAGGTGATCCTTGAATACTAACCAGCTTTTTTGGGTCCCTCTTCCCTCCGGGGCTTTATCCCATGTTACTCTGCCAAGCAGATCCCTGAAGAGGCCAAAATGATAACAAAGCACTACTAAGGGGGATATTAACTACAGTCTCCCTTGACTAAAGGGAAGAGAAGAAAGCAGAATACAAAGAGACTAAAGTCCACCATGTTTGCTTAACAGAACTGGAACCAAGAGTGTAGTTGCACACTTCCCCCCAGAGGTCAGCTCCAGGTAATCCCTGAAGAAACAGAACTACCTGAAGCTGACACTGAGAGATAACATTTTGAAGTGGAATAAGAATAATTATTCCCAACTCACAAAGATGAATGATGTCAAATGCAGGTCTAAAACATCTTTACATAAAACCACTCAAAACCTGAAACACCCATTCACATAAAGGTTTCTTTTCAGTTATATCTTAAAGGCAGCTATGGGAAAAATTATATGATCTACTAACAGAAATAATATGTCAACAAGCAGAAGCAGTAGAAAAAAAAAAGGCTATTCTGCATCCAAAACTTCTGGACATTAAAGTACCTCTTTGACTACTCCCACCATCCAAGTAAGCAGGGAACAACATATTCCTCAGCTTATATTTTTGAATAGTTTTCCAACACCATCCAAGCATTTCCGATGCATGTAGGTTTCAAGTCTTCTACTCAGCAGTTTCACTTATGTCTTTGCACTAGAAGCTACTTGCTAGAAGGATTAATGTTGAATACATCAGTGAATCTAGTTATTCTACTTTCAATACATATATTCCTAATGCTGTCAGGCTGCAGGCACCATTCCATATGTGGCAGTAATTACAGAGGAGCAAACACCTGAAACTGATTTTGGAAGAAGCCTAAGAAAATTGCATTTAAGAAAAAGTAATAATATTTTCAGCCACCTAGCAGATAAGCAAGCAATTTTACCAACTTAGAGAAGAAAGATTAAAAGATGATTACAATTCGACACAAAAATTACGCAAAAGCTATTCCTTACACCAAGTTATTCAAATGTGCAATAAGATGTAAGATAAATATAAGTTAAGCTTTTTGATTTGCTTTTTCTTTTAGTATTCCTGAATTTTATGCAGTACAGTTATTTATAAACATTTAAGATCAAGACACTCTTTACAAAGCTTCATATTTTGGCATAAACATTAGGACTCTCAGGCTTCATATGTATCTAGTATCAGACACTGAAATCCAGACTTCTAATGGACATTGGTCCCTTAATTTCTCAAAAGCGAGAAAAGTTATACCAGGAGAAGTGACTGAAATGTTAAAATAGGAATAGAAATTGAAAGCTTCTAAAGACATATAAACAATGAAAATAATGAATTCTGAAGTTCACTGTAATTTGGATGCAGTGCAGAAAATCAAATTCCAAATAGAGGTGCAGTAGGTGTAAATGAAAGATAAAAATAATCAATCGATAAAAAAAAAAATAAGAGTTATCAAAGTACTATATTCAAAAGAGGAAACTTGAGGGCAGAGAGATACCTGTAGCATACTGGATTACAGAAGAAAAAAACCCAAAATTCCAGTCATCTTAAACACAGCAAGAACAGACGAAGTCACAGCAAAGCTATTTATAAATTACTAGATCGAGATTGTAACACTCTCAGAGGGAAAAAAGTACAGAGATATTTACTGAGAAAGCAGAATAATGTGCTTGTCTATTATGAGGAAGATAAAGGATTCTCCAGTCAGTAACAGAGGTGGTGGTTACCTAGGCAGAAGACACAAATACTCCTACGCACACAGAACAAATGCTCCCAACAGACCTGCATATCTTACACTCAAAGTTCCAAAACAGGTTTAGATAATACCAAATGCTACAAGAATATAATTACCATACACGCTAACGCTGGATGGGAAAGTACCGTGCACGTAACAATAAACCCTTTAACTTTTATAATTAATCTTAAAACACAAGAAAGACAGAACAGAGTTATGAAATAAATGAATAGTAGTAGAATTCTGTAGAAGAAAAACCTTAGTAAGGCTTGGGTTTTTTTAAATGACATTGCAGTTTGATCAGCAAAGTATAGGTAAAAACATTATGACATAGATGATATACCAACAGTTTTCAAAGGCAATTAACCTTTCAGTTAGAATTCCATTTTAACTAGGAAGAAAACATGCATTATTAAATAAAGCTAGATCAGTTTAATAGACATTTCTTCAAAAGCAGTTACCAAAAGAGAACAATTTAGTAAATATGAACGTTTCCATTGGGAATCTGCAAATGTAAATACTGGCTGCTAACATGTGATGTTTTCACCCACACTAAAAAAGCAAATCCAAAATCTCCACTGCTCAAACTCTTGGTAGGTAAGTGATAAACACAGGGCCCTTAACAGACATGAGGTTTTTATAATAAGCTTGAGTTTATCTGTTAGAAATAACTGGTAAATCTGATTTGAGTTTAACAACTGCTCATAGGAGAACTGTAATCAGTATGACACCACCATGAAAGGAAGAAATGTGTCAATTTAAACTCTTCTAGTAGAGATAAAGTTCCACATGATATTGGTGGGAGTTCATCTGAAATGTGTGAACCATTACATCAGCTTAGACCCTCTGAGAGGCTAAACATTTCCACCAGAGCTCTCAAGTGCAGAACTAAATGAGACGTTGATGCATAGAGGAATTCAGCTGGATGACAGCCAGAGCTGCTTCCACTGCCCCAATGGGACACAAGGAAGGAGGGAGGTGTGTGGTGGTTTAGGGATGAAGTAGCAGTTGCCTGGAGTTGAGTTACACTCCCCTCCTACCTGTCCCCTTCCCCCAAAACGTCTTGTATTCATTCTGAAAAAGATTTAACAATCCCACACAGATAGTCCTGCTCTCAAGCCCAAGAAAGCATAATCCCATTGCAAAAGGCTGAAGCAGAACCAGCAGCCCCATGTGAAAGATACAACTGACCCCTGGAATAAGGAATAAAAGCGTTATCTTCTCTACCCTCTTGAATATCACCAGACTGGAAACTTTCTTCTGAAATGTGGCTCTCTAGCACAGAAATAATTACATACAAGAATTACTTTTATTTGGTTTGGATTTAAGAAAATCTGTGCCTCTACAAGAACAAATTTATTAGTATATTGGAGATACCCAGGAGTTATTCCCATTTTAGAGATTAAAAATCTACCTTTAAGATAAGGCATTAACTAGAGTCCATGCTCCCAAGAACAGAATTAAACTGTACATAAATTCAAGGGAATTTGCCTATTACTGTTTTGAAACTTAGACTCTGACATTCTATAACATAATCCAAATACATACAGTCAAATGAAGCATTAAAATAAAATTTTTAAGAAAAGTCTTACCTTTGGTGCATGCACATAATCTGTCTGTGCCCGAACAGTATATCACAGAGACAAACATATCTGGTTCCTCAGTGCCCTCTTTTTTAGGTGGCTCCACTTTGGCCAGAATTTCAAAGTTCGAAAGATCTAGTATTTTTACATATCCTCCCTGAGTAGTTATTACCAGGTGCCCAAGAGTAGAGATCTCAGATCTTCTCTCTCTCCCACTGCCATTTTTAGAAGTTAACTGTATTTCCTCTACAGGCTCCTCACAGTCATCCTCTCGATTATCCAATATATCAGGTGGGAGCAAAATCATTGAGGTAATTGTGTCTTGGGGGTCTTTGATATGTTGGATTTTTACTGGCTCCTCCTCTAGAGTAACTATTCTAGTGGCATAATTCATCTTATAAAGCACTAGGTATCCACCACTAACACTTCTCTGTTCAGGTTGAATTATTAAAGGAGTTGGTACATCTGCTGGTGACTCATGCTGGATTACATCAATACTCGTGCCATTCACTACAGCAAGACTTGATTCTAGTTCCCCCTTCCTTCTATTACATAGTGCCGAGTTTAATTTATTTAAATTATTCAAGGCCTCTACTTGATTTATTGCACTCAGAGATTCAACAGGACAAGTCCGCAGTCCTACTAACAAATGAACTCCATCTGCACAAGGAGTGATTGAATCTACACACAGGTTCTCCTCCTCTGCAAACTTTGGCAGACGCAGGCACTGAACCAAAGTCCCAGGCTTGGGAACCATAGAGCTCCACTTGTCCGAGTCCGGAGAAGTTAGGTTGGCTGCAGCATCTGCAAACTGCTGAATGTAAGTCACAGGGGGATCCTGTAACAGCAACTGTTCCTGACTGTCCAGTTCCATTTCAATGATCTGTGGAACTGTGAAACCATCATCGTGTATACTTTTACTCATAATATTGTTCATCTGTGAAAACAGTTTTCCTGCTTTTTCATCAGACTCCTTAATGCTGTATAGCAGCAATACAGGTAAAGTCCTCCTTACCAGAGGGGAATTCAGTTCTGAATTAGTGCAGGATTCATTGTCAGTTGATCCCTGTTCCGAGACACTCTCACCTCGAGTCCTACTTAAGCCATCCAGTGACCTCTGAGAGTTGCTGCTAACAGGAGAGGTAGCAGGTGATTTGTATGTTAATAGACCTCCGGCTAATAAACAAGGAAAGGGAATGTTGTGCTGTTCTAGATGTTTTTCCTTCATCTTTTCACTCTTACAGTTGGCTAAACAGGGATTTGCCCCAAGTTCTTCTAGATCCTTAACCGTGTCTTCCAGAACATTTGCAACAATTTCCCACTGAAGTTTTTCAGGTTGCTGAAGAATGCTGAGAGCTGTTATATCAAGGCTGACTTCCATAGTTTCCTTCTGTGATGTATGCCCTTTAAAACACAAATGCTTAATATAACATATGTTCAAAAAAACCAAAGGAACCATATTACATATATTATGGATTTATCCTCATAATTAAACAAAAAGCTCTACAGTTTCAATACATTAAAACATTTCATATATTCAAGATTTGATAATCAAGAAACAATAAGAGATACCCAGAAACATTCCTTCCACTAGACTAATGGTTCTCCTAATTTTATCAAAAGAGAACAGGACATTATTCTTTGGAACAAGTCTCCCAGCAAACAGCATTATCATTCTACCAATTATTCTACTTGGGCTAGACCACTATACTGAAAATCCAACTAATCTAACCAACTCAATTCATGTTCTGCCATGTATTTTTCCCCTTCCTTCCCAGACAATCCTGTACCATCAAAAATCTGCAATTCAGCAGATTCATTCTCCAATCTTAGTTGAGAAACATGTCATTTTACTCTAAAACTTGGTAATTCCCCCATGTAACAGACCACCTAATAGAAAGAACTCCAAGCTATGATAAAATAAAACTCAGTAAAAACTTGAGAGATAGCCTGACCAAATTAAGCAGTACTGCAAGAATAACAATGAATCAGAAGAGTTCAACTAACTTGAGATTTAAAAAATAAAAAAGGACATGGTACAAATCCAGATTAAGAGGTGATTTAAGCATAAATGACAGAACACCATCTTTGCTAATACTTTTTATCGAAAAAAATCCTTTTTACATCTCAAATCTTCTATGTATGTACATGCACGTGTTCTTTTCTTCCCCACTTGCTGATCTTTACTCCAGATGTAAACCGGATTATGGAAAGTAAGCATGTAATCTTCCCTCCCATCAAAATTTCTCATTCAACCTCTAAGAAAATAACACAAGAACACCATGCATAGCACTGTTCTGCTTCCATATGAAATCCTTATTCAGGAATAGAAATACTCTACTAAAGTGCATACTCACAGGGAAACAACCAAGACAGAGGAACTCTCTCTGGCAGTCCTCTGACTTTAAAGGGTTGTGTACAGCTGTAATTTGTTCCCATTCAAAGCAAGTTCTTCTAAATTAGTTTGTGTGGTTTTTGACAGCAAGATAAGCAATGCTTGTTGACAAATAAGACATTTATTAACCAACAAAGTAGGGTTTTTCTTTTCTCCTGTGTGTAATCTCTCCACCACACAAACAGTGACTTAAATACTGGCATTGCTTTCAAGGTCAATCATTTTCCTTTTTTCCAATACAGTGAATATAGTATCAATGGTTTTGACACTTTTTTTTAAAAGCCTGAGAAGAACAACTTCCCTCCTGACCTCTAAATTATTACATAGATCAGATATAACCTACCTGTCACAGATTCCGATCTGGAATGCTCTTCACTGTCTGAATCCTCCAGTAGGTCATCACTGAAAAAAAATAATGCGTGTATGACACCATATACACTGTAGCTGCATTCTTATTTTTAATTTTTTTTTTTTTTTTTTAAATTGGTGAAGAATACTATGTGTTTTATAACCTGGCATTTCTTTTAGTCAGCATTGTACACCCATTGATGAATTGGTCACAGACACTAACAATATAAAGATTTTTTTCCTCTGTCATCGAACCAGTAGACCAGCTTTCTGTTTGCCTCATTTTACTGTTGTATTCCCAACAATTCAGACACAAATGAAATTAAAAATTCTCAGGAATCTTTCCAAGAAAAACAAAACCAACCAAACAACCTCTAAAAACTGATGACACCTTCTTCAAAGTTCCTCAAATATTCTCTGACAGGTGGAACTGCCAGACTGGTCTTCAAATCTACCAAGGCGATTTTGTGGCTAGTACAGAAAGGGTGTATGAAAAGTGTGTTGCTTTTAAAAATACTACCAGATGAATCATTTTTTCATAAAAGCAGATTCTGTTCAAGACACCTCTTCAAGAGAAACAGGCCCTTCGGTAGTTCTAAGAATATATGAAGATTTTATGCATGTGGCTTTTCCAATATAAGAAACAATTTCCTGTTACAAGCTCTTTACACACAGGAAGAACAGTAATGCCTTTGCAGCTTCAGAGATAACTACTCACAGTACCAAGCCAGTTACCAGCTCAAACTTGATCAACCTTCACTTCATGACAAGAGAGTGACAATTCAATACTTGGATTCTCATCCAGCTTCCCTTTGAGCAGGAAAGTGATAGTAAATTTCATATACATTAGATGAAGTGAAAGACGCTTAGTTCTGAGCAGTATGATTGTACTATCCTTTAACCAGCTCTTTAAATGGGCTTAATTCTTTAATTCTCAAGGAATTTACAGCCCTAAAGCTACAGTAAAAGTCTAGACCCCAGTGGCTGTTAGGCCACACACACAGATGTTGCCCACATTTCTACATACCCTCTTCAGAAGAACAAGCTTCATATTTGCTCTGCAGTACTGCAGGAATCACACCAAGCTTAAAACCAAAGATTTGCTTTCCTGTGCATGTAGCAGTACTGTTACTTTCCATGATGCTGAAGTTTAAGAAGAAACATTCAGAAAACTAGCAAGACTCCCCAAACACCTTTTGTCCTGAGTTTTCCAACAACTATTCACTCTTTTGTTTGAGTTTTAGTAATATGAGAAAGGAGTTTCCAGTAATAGACTGTAAGAAGCCTAAATGAAAGAACAGTGCTTTTTCTCACATGACACTTTCTAAGCACTGGCACACCCTCTAGCTTATTTAAAAGCCTGCGAGAGGACTGTCTAATTGTTTAGAGTCTGTATGTATGTGTTAAAAGTACAAAATGAAAGCAATATCCATGTAATTTATTTTCAGAATGACATAACCAGAAATTATGATGAAACAATCAGATAAAAGCATGTTCCAGAAGTCCATGAGTAGCCTTTACTTTCAAAACCTGAAATGCATAATCCATAATTAAAATTAAAAGCTGTTTCAAAACTTATATTCCTTTCTCTTTTTTTCTCTACCTCTGGAACATCATCACAGGGCAGCAATGAGATTTGTTACCTCTCTGTTAGTGGAGTATAAAAACTGAAACTGCACGAATAAAATGGAGCTGGCTTTAAAGATAGCAATTTAGATTATTGTTTTTTTTAAGTGTTGAATTGTGTACAGATATACAGTGATTAAAAAAAATTATCTCCATTAAAAAAAATCTTACCAATCTTACATTTCACAAAGCATGACTTAACTAAACGGCATTTACCACTTACACAGCAGCATTTCATATTTCTTATTTTGTAGATCAGCATACCTGTCTCCTTCTAATTTTGGTATATCTGAGCAGCTAGATGAATCTTCTAGCCATGCCAGTGTTGGTCTCCTTGAGTCAACCCCTGAGCTCTGTTCTCCTGATAACATAAGTTGCTGCACAATAGCCGGATCATATGCATTGATCTCAAATTTTAAGTGGACCTGAGAAATAACAACAAAAACCAGAAGAGGTCTTTGATTTAAATCGAGGTATGCTTAATCAGTAATCAGTTAATAAAAACTGGTTGTTTATATTGTATACCTTCATAAGTTTGGAAACATCCCATATGCAGATCTTTCCTCGTTTTGTTGCAGCAGCTAGAAAATGAGGGCAACTTCCAGATCCAAAGCAGGCTATTCTGTCAGTGCCATCTGTGCAGGGAAATTGTGCTGGACTTGTTGCCAGTGTGACTGAAAGAGGTACATTCTGAGTGTGCTCACCCTTGACAAATGGGCAGTTTGGGGAATGTCTCTCATGTTCAGACCTTTTCATATTAAAAACAAACACAGCAAACATTGATTTCTTACTGTGAAAAAGATACACATCATATACAAACTCAGCCCTTGAAGTGAAGCTGAAACTGAGCTGTTTGAACTGTACTGCAGTCAACTATACAAGAGAGTTCTGAAGTTACTAACACAGGTTTCCCTGCTGTTTCTCAATAGGAGACCATATTAAAGTCTTTGATCACTTAATGAATAGTCATATTCAAGTGGAGAAATCTACATACAGTGATCAATATAATTAGTTCGTTTGAAAAAATAATTCTTCTATAGGCAGTAGCCCATTATATCCTCATGAAGAAAAGACTTCACAGACTAAATTCTACAGAACGTACACTAGAATTCCAATGTTAGGAGATACTATAAGTAACCTTAATAAGATGAAGCTATGTCCTGTCTTTAGTTCTACATCCACACTTACAAAAATCAAAACTGAAAGCAGTCCTGAATGATACATTGACCAAGAATTATGAAAAAAACCTCTTAATCTCAATATATACTTAAGACAGAGACATGGCAAAGAGCAATTACACTACTACAAAATGTCTGGAAAATAACAAGGGAAAGGATGAGACACGGACTATGAAGATAATATTACAACGAAAAGTTTCAAGCAAGTCATGAATCTGATGTGTTAAAGTAACAATTACAAATTACCAAATAATCAAGACAAAAAATAGGTTAGGAATCCTTTTAAAATCAGTATAAGGTTCTGCATTTCTGTCACTATGCGCAGTTTTAGTTGATTCGGGAAACTAGTAATGGATCTTGCAACTTCACATAAAAGGCAAATATGCACTGCATCGCCATTACAGTTTAAGAACTTAAAAAAAGATGTGTTCTAGTCACAATCATATAGAAGATTAAGTTTAAAACCCTGCAAAGAAATGTTGGCTGACATCTTTGCTATGGCACAATTTTAAATGAAATAGCAAATCAAAATTAAGACATAAAACCAACTACAATTTCTTGGTCTTACAATTATACACAGATTTGACATAGTAGCAGGAATTATTCTGGATTTGTCCCATAGAATCATTCTGGAAATCCGTTCTTGTTCCCTAAACTCATCAGAAATCCCATTTGTGATAATGTTGATCTTTGTCCTCCAAAGCTTGCTAACCTCTTCACGCACAGAATTAAGTCTACTCCAAACATCATTAAACTTACCAAGGCTCATCTGTAGGCTCCCAGCATACCAAACACACACTGCAGGTAAAGCACATGGCTCTGTCATCTCCTGATGAAGCAGGCTATAAAAATAAGAAGAAACACTTGAAATTTATATAGTTATGTACTACGAAACACTCCAACTAGGTGATCAAGTCCTTTTCTCCTTCTAGTGGCATAGCAAAGCACCACATCAAATGTATAAAAGGCCACAAATTACATAAAGTGGCAGTATTTCACATTAAAAAAAAAGGATACACAATATTACTATAGAAGAGATTCAGAACCAAAACCTGTGCAAGCCACAGGATAAAAAACACAGAGACATAGAACAGAACTCAGCATTACTGCTAAGACCTTTTTTTCTTTGAAAGAAGTTCACAACATTCAAAAAATTTAGAACCTCAGCAGAATAACTGTACATCTGCATGCTTGAAAAAACACACGGTAGACAACTATTTCCTATTATTCCTTCAATCTGCTGGAATATAAAGCATTCTATATCACTCCTCTGCAAAGAACAGTTGTTTCTAGATGAAGCGACATCGAAGAAAGAATGGAAATTTCCATTCTCTTAAAATTTAGCATTTTCATGATGACATTTCAAGTTTCGATATGCTTGGGAATATGCAGATGCAATTCTAATATATGAATTCCCTGCATTTCTCGTAAACAAGCTTAAGAAATCCCCAAAAACTTTATCCACTTGCACCTATCAGGCTTTGCAGTTGACATAATGAGGCAGACAATATTGACATCAAATGATACGCGCTGCCTAGCCATCGGTATCTAGATCCATACTATAAATAATTCTTGTATAATAGAAATAATTTCAAATAATGAAAAATGGAAATAAACAAGAGTAGTGAAATAAAACATTGAGGTTGTATTTATTCTCTAAGCTTAATAATTTAGCAATGTGGTCTAGAACTGTTGCTTGTTACAACACAGTTTAAGTCCCACTAGGAAAGTATTGTTACAAAACTCTGTCAAGCTTATTGCTTTTTTTGGCTTTACTTATAAAAAGTAGGGATATTTACTCAACAATCTAACAAAGAGAAAGAGACTCCATGTAACAAGTGTTTAGAAGTGTTTTATATGCTGAAGTTCAGAACAGTATTTTCTGTGATCTCTACAAAAAAGAAGAAACCTCAAGGCATGGAAAAAAACCTGAAACTTAAAAAAAGAATAGACCTGAATGACAAACTCTTTCATTATGATTTTTGCATCATTGAAGGAATCCACATTAAAAAAAAAAAAAAAAAAAAGACATTTTCCTCTGTGTCCTGGTTTAACCAGGATAGGGTTAAGTTTCCCCAGCAGTGGGGGAGGAAGCTCTAGCCGGGTTATTCATACGCCATGTTGAAGTCAGGTCCTGGGCGGGAGCGCGGGAAGAATCGGTGATCACGTGGGGTTCGCGCCGCTGGGTTTTCTCTCACTGCTATATTGGTAGATATTTTGCCCTGTTCATTGTTATTACTATTATTCTTACTGTTATTGTTGTTGTTTGTTGTGTTGCTATTGCACTGCTGTATTAAACCTCTCCTTATCTCAGATCGGGGCTTTGTATTTCACTCCCTTTGTGGGGGAGGGGCAGCGGCCGCGTGGTCTCAGACCCCGGCAGGGGCTAAACCATTACACTCTGCTCCCCAAACCTTCATCTAGGGAACAAATACTAAGACAACTAAACCTTTTACCTGGTGATAGAATCCAGCTTGAGCCATAGGATCTGGTTGTGCCCACCTATAACCCACATGAGGCCATGAAGTGAATGTCTCCCGTCTGTTAGCTTCGCTATACATCAAAGACCTAGAAAGGTGAAAAATTCTACATTACCCAAAACTGTCACTTAGAATAAAAAAAACTATGAATTATTTTCAATGCTTTAGTAATCATTAGAAATACCACAGATAGTTATCTATAACTTATACTTAAAATCATCATTAACAATTACAGAAAAGTGACAAAGTTCTCTCACTTTGGTGCCTAAAGTACATCCTCAGCGAAAGACCAAAAGCAATACAACAACCTACAGGCCTTAAAAGCAAGATTAATAAAATAAGCTTCCAGGTAGTCTATTTGGTCTTACTGCAGAAAAACATCACATATCCAAAGCTACCCTGCATTTAGGGAAGATGTAGAATCTAGCCCAACAGAACTGCTGGATTTTTTTAACATGACTACTGCAAAAATTTGGGTTTACTAGTTGAGCAGATATGAAAATGTGCATTTGAAATTACTCCAAAGTGATATTTTAGGCTTAACTGAATACATGGTACAAACCCCCAACATTTGTCACTCACTGCATACTATAACACTTAAAAATTATAAACTACTGAGTCACAAAATATGAACTCCTCTGCAACTCGATATCTACAGAGAAGAAAAGCTCCTGTCTTTTCCACCCTCACTCAATGCATGTCCCTCATCTGAAATGGTATATAAGAAACAACTATCAGCTTTTTTTTTTTTTCTCCTTGACAGAGTTTGTTCTCCAGGATCATCCCAAGAACAAGTGCTGCTAGACTGAAAAGTGCCTCACTTCTTGTTTCTGCCCCTCAGTTTCAGGAGATTTTTGCTGTCTTATAAGAGAATGGACATATTAAACATTTCCTACCAAGAAAGTACACTATTCTTGCAACACCCACATAAAGGCTGTCTTAACTCGACATTATTCCACCTTAAGAGACAGATCTCAGAGACCTCTAATCAAAAATACAGTATGGTGAGGTACAGGTGGACCTGGAGGCTTGGGGAAGAGAAGTAAGAGATGAAATCAATTTTACTAAATTGAGCTGTAAGAAATGGTAACACACTTCCAAAATAATACTTTTATAGAAACTTTCAAGAAGGAATTAATTTATAGACTTAGAAGATTTATCAGCATTCTAACTAGTCTTGGCTTTGGCTTAGGAGGGTTAAAATAATGGGTTATTTGCTTGTGCATACATTATCCCTTGGATCAGAAAGGGATGAAGCAACAGCCTGAGGTAAAATTTTCTCTGGGCCCAAAAACATAGCAGGTGACTAGAGTTCAGAAGTAGCATATATATACACTCTGCAGAGGAACAACTTCCTAAACTAAAACACAAAACATAAGCATAACGCTTCCTTGTGTGAAGGAAAAGGAATTGATTTCATGCTGCAACATAGTATGTATGCCTTATCTTTGGTAGACAAATGAGTGCTCTCTTTGCATTCAAAAGAGGTGTACATAATGCTCTTAAAAGCTACGGTTTCTGAACATCTCAATATTGCAGGCTCAGTAAGGTTTCAGTATTAGTCTGAGTAAAGCCAGTAACTTAAGTAACTAGTCATATGCACCTGACTGTTCAGATAAAAGCCATAATCAAACATGATGAAGAGTAAAGCCTAGGTGAACATATCACATTAACATATTACAATACCACCTAGGGACCTATATTTAGGGCTGCTATTGTTACCTTTCTGAAAGAGTATGTTGGGATTAAGAGCCAGGTGAATTCAATTTGACTGGCATTAAAGTCAGAATCTAAACAAAACCATCTTGTGGCACCCATAAAGGTTTCTCTTAAGTTTAGTAATATGTACAGTCCATTATGCATTAAACAGTTAATTAGCAGTACATGTAAGAGCAAGAAAGTACAGAATAGGACTAATTCCTTTGGCAAATAAATTAAAGTCATCTAAGAGCTTATTTTGATATAATTAAGCGGTCAAATTCATCACTTATTTCGTCTTAACATACCTGTCCACAGATCGACCAGGTCCCACACCAAGTTCTGGTCGTGCACTGGGTAAGAGGTAAGATAACCTATCCATCACAGAGGATGCTACAGGTAAGGCAGCAATATTTTGATTTATCTTCTTGAGTTCATTTACAATGGCACTGGCGACAGACTTCAAAACATGATGAGGAAGGTGGAACGTAACCGTTGCCCACTAAATTAAGACAAAAAGTGCCTAGTTTCAGTTTTAAATTTTTAACATCTAAACATCAAATCACAAAAGTGTCAAAAGTAAAACCACATGCACTTCTTGCATCCTCTCTTGATTTCAAGAAATAATACAAGAACAGACACACAAAAGCAACACGGACATAATGCAAGGAAGTAACTTCAGATTTTAAGCTCGGTTGGGTTTATCAGCAAGAAACTAACCTCGTTTGTTCTCTTAACAAGTGAAACTTCACACAGAGGAACTAAGGAACACATAATACATTTCATTCTCTTCAAACAAAATCCACCACACTAAGTCAAGCATTTTGTATGCATCAATAATAGTAGTCAAGCAAATTAGACTTGGGAATCCACGTTAGCACAAATTCTTACCTTTGCAACTTTATGATTTGCTGCTGTTTCATGTGAGGTATTTTTTAAACCATCCTTCAGTTGTGTGATGAATAAGTCATATCCCTCTGTGCTAGAAACATCTACTTTTTCTATGCAAGCAGATAACAGCTGCTGAGCCTAAAATGCAGATGTGCAAGAAAAGTTAGCATCCACGTTGAATAACTACAGGCAATAATTACACCTGTTGCATATCCTACTTTATCATATATTATATCTGTATAATTCCCATAAAAAAAGCCAGAGTTGAGTAAGCAGTTCAAACTTTCCTATGTAGGTCTTATCAATGGATAAACTTCAGCAATAGTAACAGTAATTACTACAAGTTCCCTCAAGGGCAATATTACCAAATATTAAACAAGTTGGTCATATAAAGAATTAGAACATATATTAAAGCCAAGCAAAAACGAGACATCTATTGCCCAATGCTTCCCCTTCGAAAGGATTCATTCAGCTTTAGGGACAAAAAATGAGAGCAAGAAGAAAGTTGGGACATTTTTCTGAGTAGTTTTGTATCTTAAAAAAAATAGATGACTGAGAAAAACAACGTTGCAACAAAATTAGAGAAAAATTACTTACAATACTAGTATAATGAAGTTGAAAAGGACAAGCTAGTTTAGAATCTAGAAATTCTCAAAACTCAGAAATAATGCATCTAGAAAGGAACACTATAAACATCCATTTATAGACTTTTTTTTCTTCCAAGTCCCATCTGTTTCTAGCCTCCCTCTCTCTGCTAACTTCATGCAGACAGGTAAGATTTAAAGGTATGCTTTATGTGCAAAGCACAGAGCATTCTGTATCAGTTGTTAAGCGGGCTAACATCTGAAAAATGTTATATGAAAACTTTCAAGTTACAAATACAGGGAAATATTTCCCAAGGGCAATGGCCAGCCAGTCCTTTAAACAGCCACAAACTGCTCCAAAACCAATTGGTCAAACGGCCACTTGGTTATGTCCTTGTGGAGTTCAGGGGCAGAAAGACAGAAACAAGGCAAATCAGTCTCCTAGCTAAGGCTGTATCTGTTTCTCAGATTCCAATAAAAAGACAATTACAATTCTTGTGGCATCAGAACAACAGAGGTTCATAAATTTACAGTGTTCTACGGGAAGTAAAAACAGCATAGGGGCTGCATCATAACTTGTCAATGCTGCCAATCAATCAGAAATTCATAAATTACATTACCAGCTGATCAATCATATAAAAAGACTACTTAAGTGCAAAAGTTTGCAGAAAAGTTCTAGGGACTAACAAAAAAATAAAGGCTCTTGCTTGGATAAAGGTTCTTGACCTTCCTATGATGAAAGAGGTGGACTGATTAATTTGTATGATATTTGCTTAATATTTACTAAAATTTTCTGAAGTCTGGGTATCTCCTCTTTACAGTTAGAAGAACTGAAGACTGCTAATGTTTTTCCTCCCATCTCACTGATTTTGCCATGAACTTCCCAAATCTGTTCCTAGTGAATTATAATTTCCAATTTTTTCCAGCAGGAAGGACCTTTACAGAGAAGTGCTCTATACCTTGAAATAAGAGTCTGCAAACTCTTTAGAACCAAAGAATCTTTAGCTGAAACTGACACAAACTTATAGGCTGTATTGAACCATGAGAGACTGCAAACCAGTGACACCAAACTTATGAAAGGAAATGCTGACCTCTGTCAGCCTCTTCACACTCAGCCACACATACCAAGATTTTGTAGTTACCCAGAAAGGGTGTAAAAATTATGCCAGTGGCAGCAAGCCTGAGGAACCCAGAAAGCTCTCTTTGGGGCCCTCTATGAAGCATTTTATTGCGTTTCCTCCTACTCAAGATAAGTAGTTAAAAACCTCACATACAACATATTCTTCTAAACCTCACATATAACCATATTCTTAGTTCCTAATAAGCATCTATTATTCAGTAGTCCAACAGAACATAAACATTTTAAATCAATTCTCAGGAAAAGTTTTTGGTGGTGGTGCATCATTCAATATTCAAATTTATTTCCCACGGAGATGAGTGGGAAGTGCTCTTTTCTCAGACTGCTTTAAAGATTCAGAACCTGGCTCTGGTAGCCCAGTTTTGGTTTTTCAACTGTAAGCACTATTCTAATTATTACCATTGGCAGATGCTCTGTGTTTTTCCCAAGCAAAGAATTAATGTCGCTTGTAATTAAAATCGTTGTACAGATTTACTTCCCAGGTCTATTCCTTTATGACCACTACAAAGGTGAAAGCTACTTTCCTCATCACCAAGTGCCTTAGAATAGAAGCAATTCTTAGCGATCTTGTATTAGACAACACTTGAAAATAAGAACATACATGCTACCCCTCCTAATAAACACTATGCTAGCTGAAGGTAAACCAATGCAACAAAATTCTCAGCATTACACTCTAAGCAAAAAGGTACACATTAGATTCCCTTAAAGTGATACTAAATGCTTGGCTATACTGTCTCAAACCAAGAGGAATTATGTTCAGCTGCGATAGTCCAAAGGTAAAAGGGAAACCAGGTTTGCAGGGAAAAAAGTCTTCTAGCTAGGTCAGTTGCCCTAATAAAAAAAAGTTAGATTCCAGGATTCATTCTTCACATGTAGCAACATCATATTAGCTGTTTTTAATTGTCTTTTTTTCCCTGAAAGCCCAAACCAAAAAAATCCAAGGATGCCTAGCAGCCCAGACTGACTTCTAGAAGTATATATAGATTCTACACATAAGCAGTGACAAAGCTCTGGAAACAAGTCCTTATTTCTGGTCACTAAAAAGTTCTTTCATCTGAAATAACGTGCTCTTGACGAGGCAAGCTCTTATTTGTTTGAGATACGGATAACTGCAAAAAGCTATTGCCCTATGACAGCTAATAACTAAGAAACTTTTCCATTACATGCTGTTAATATCACAATAGAAACTCAGGGTCAAACGTCTGGTTTCAGTATTTCTGTCAAGAGTTATTTACATACCTTCCCCCCCCCCCCCCCCATCTTACCTCTGTAACCGGCAATTCAAGCTGAACCACGTCATCTTGTTTTGAAACAGGTGTCTGCAGAGCTGTGTCTAACAGTAAGATGCCATTGAGATCTTTCCTACATCCTACTGCATAGTCGTCCACAAAGATCACTTTATCCACAGCAGAAATATACTGACATTTCACTCGTCCACCTGGTTTGGCTATAAAGTGAAAGATAAAAAGCAAGAGCCAATTAGAAAACAGCTTTTATAAAAAGACCTTGAATATGTGTTCTGGAAAGTAATGTAACACTTCAGCAAAATCTTTACATCTTGAGATGATCAAAAACTAGCATTTTAGCCACTACAACCTTCAAACTTTTGTATTTCCTACATTAAAAAACAACCAACCAAAATCTATACATCCCATCAACAACTACAACCACTGTATTCCTACAATGGAAGCCATCATTCAAGTCCTGCTCCTAGCAGGAGGCCTAAACTAGTGTTTTCAAGCCTTATATAGATGCCTGATGTACTTGATGTTAGCTGACAATCAAGAATAAGAAATAAATTGTACAAATCAGCGTGAAAATTAAGACAAAGTTGCTAAACTACCATTAAGGCTGATTAACACCATTTCATCAAGCAAAACAATACTCAAACTTCTGAAAACTAAGTAGAGCATATAACATGTGCCAATGCTACACGTGTTCGTTGAGACACTAAGGTACCTTATTTCTGCTCAGAGCTGTACACGTGATTGTCAGTAACAGGTTAGAGAAGTTTGGTGGGGGTGGAGGAAGACTGTCAGCAGATAAGTAAGGAAAGGCTGTGGCAATGGATATTATCACCAGAAATGTTTCATGTTACTTGACATTACTACGTATCTAAGGCTGGATGGATTGTAAAACTAAATCCATGTAATATGCTACCTGTGTAGAAGGCAAATTGCTGCTGCTACAGAAGCAGGCTGCATGTATGTTGTAAGTATACAGACACATCATCCAAAGGGCAAAGCTGAAATTCCTGGATTGTCAACATAGATCTCTTGTTGCACAGGAAAAGGAGTTTCATTAAATTTTGCATTAATCAAGTCCCATCCCTCTTCTCCTCTTTCCTCAGACACTGGATACTGTTTTTATTATGAATAATTAAAAATCACCGTTTAGGTAGCTAGCATACAGATAAAAAATCCAGATAAAGGCAGCTACAAAATTCTGTTGTCTTCACACTTTGATATATTTAAATGGAAATTAAAACTTCTCCAAATATAGGGCACATCAATCCAACCACATTGCGTTTGTGGTATCCTCTCTTGAAAACTCAGGTCAAGAATAGTTGTCAGCTGCCCTTCTCACCAAAATTTTGGAAACAATGACTCATATATTCTCAAAATATAGGACATACGCCTTTGCCTGCATGAAGTATACTGCAATTGTAATCATTGCTATAACAGTCAAACACTTCAAGAGCCCTGGAATCACTTGATAGCTGTAAAGTCGTTAGTCCTAGCTCAACAAAAAAGGGTCCCCTGAATGGCAAATCAACTAGTTTCAAACTGTATTTTTGCCAATACATTGGAGTTTCTCACACAAGACTCTCTACAGACAACACAGCTGCAGGCAAGGAAGTAAGTCATTCTACAGGAAAAAAGTTTCAACAAAAATTCAAATACAAGTTTTAATGTCTTTAAAAGTATTAGTTTCAACAATGTACTGGAAACTATTATGGAAATAAACTGAAAGGTATCTGATGCCCTAAACTTGAAACCTCAGTAGATTCACATGGTGTTTGCAGCCTATTCAGTGTGATCCAAGTGATGGATCACTACAGGGCACTTTCTTTAAGCAAGCACTTCTCCTCATTCCAGAGAAAAATGGAAAAAGCAGCTCACCTCTTCCAGCAGTGCCAACGCCATGAACACTTTCTTTTGCGCTTTTCTTATTTCCTGTCAAGCACAGGAGTATGCTCATGCCCTGTGACTAGGAGTTCAGCAGCCTGTAGGAGCCCCAGCCCTTGTGGCTTTCCAGGCTAGAACATTCTTATTTTATCATTTCTGTAGTGAAGTTAGTGAAATCTCATGTCTAAACCACCAAATGGTTAACTAATATCCTCTGTGTAAGTAGTCCCAGTTTTTAGAAGCCATTAGACATGTTACCTACCTGCTAAAGAGGTAGGTAACATGCCTAATCAACATAATATTTCTGCTCCATTAAGAAACAAACCAAAAAGTTATAACTACAGCAACAAAAAATACATTGCCTAACAGCTGTGATTCTCACTGTGCTGATTAATATTTTTGTTGGTTACACTGACAGAAAGACTTGAGCCAAACTATCTCTAGACAGTTATTTACAGTTGCTGGTTGTATTGTATTTGAAGCATATAAAACCAAAACAAGCTCCCTTAGCCTAAGTCGATGGAGCTTCAAGGAAATGGTTCAATCAATATTTAGTGTTGTTCCAACACCCTGGGAAACACATTCTGCAACTGACTGGTTTACACTTTGAATAGTCTGTGAACTGCTGACAAGCTATTTGCAAACTTAGGAATTTGATTCTGAGGTTCAGAAAATATATTTCACAATGGTTCTCTACTAGTCACAAAGTATATCATAGCGCACACTGGCTGGCCATATGATTAAAACAGTAGGTTGAGAACCAGGAAACTAAAGAATTTAGAAGTCACCACTATAGACGAAGTCACCACTGTAGAAGAAATGCCTAGAAAAGTTTAGTCATCCTCAAAAGCATTGGCAGAAGGGTCCTTTCTACCTCAAGATCAATGTTTTACAATGTCCCAAAGGACTCTGACCAATATCCTTTGAAAAAACCTACTGGTGGCACTACAATATTATGTCCTGCCTGTTCAGCCTGGCTAAGTTTACTACCATACCAGTAAGTCATGATCTGCATCTTCACAAATCACAGTTCAAAAGTTTCACATAAACTCACTCAATGACTTAAGCCAGATCATCAAAACCCCACTGACATTCTAGCCCTAATTTCTTCAGCTGTAATTTATTTTGGGTGATGGAAGGAGAAATAGTAATTCAAAGTTTTTAACAATTGTGCTTTTCAGTTTTGGCACAAGTGGATCATAGCTTCTCCCAATATCTCTGGCTTATCTGTCTAGGTTTAGAAACAAACCAACTCACAAAGAAGTCATTAAGCCTTTTGTCAGTTCCTATACGGAAACTTGGCAGGCTGCTAGCATGCTAGAATTTGCAAGTCCAATAGCATACTACATTATGGTATGCCATCTACAACAACTTTAGAACTAGCAACCTGAAATTTTAAAACAAAAGAAGATAAACATCATATTGCAGAAAAGAAGAATTTGAGAAAAAGAACATTCCCCCTCCGCCACCTTTGTTTCTAACAACACAGAACAGCGATCAGCAATTTCCTGTGATCACAATCTGACCTATAAAAAATATTACAGAAAACAAACTTGTTTGGAGAATACATAACAGTCTAAGCAGCATCTACTGTCCGCCCTTGTCTGCAGGTATTAAGATGAATCAAACTAATTAGAGAATTAGCCTTGCGATTCGAGAAGTAGAAAATGAAAAGCTTGTCTCCATTTCTCTGCTACAGATAGGTTTAGTTTCAAAGCTTTAGAGCTTAAGAGAGAGTGGCTGTCACCTGAATATGTATGGCCACCACCAAGAAGAGATGTAGGTTAATGTCGACATTAGCACCTTTGATCTTTTCTAATATTGAAAAAACATTAATTCACCTTGAAAACTGCTAGCCAGTAATGGCACTAAAACATATCACAAAGTAATTCTCTTGACAAGAAGCTCACAATGCACAGCATACAAAAAACCCAAATAGTCTACTGTAATTTAGAAACTAACACTTTTATCTGCAGCTATAGAGTGGTAAACATGCATCACAGCACTAATTCCATACCGCTAAGATCCAAGACAAATCAAATATCTAAAGGAACATCCATAACTTCAATCTACAAATGCAACTAGGTCTTAAGATTAAGAATTAAAGAAACATTTTTGGAGAAACAGAAATCCCATCAGGTCAGCAAAACACATATATTACATGCACTGATACCAGTTTTTGCACTTCCAATTTAAACCAGAATATCCAGACAATATTTCAGTACTCATTTCAAAATACTGCAACCACGGGAAGCTAAATGGATGAAGTTTCAGGAGATCAAAAGCCCTATCTATCCTGTTAACTTTGTATCATTAGATTTGAACAACAAGCTATTTAAAGGGAAGAGAACTCAAAAACTCAAGAGAAGGTAATGGTACAACTGCAGAAGTCCTTAAAATTTCTGTTAGAATTAAAGATAAAATTTTAATTTTCCCTTTTCTGTTGTGAAGTGTGGATGTAAAACTTCACGTTTAGGAGATATTATCACTCATGGTAATATGTTGTGTGAAATTCTCCTTCCAGAAGTCAGGTTAGCAGACAGCAAAACTATCCTTTCCATTAGAGACAAAAATGCTTCTTGCCACAAAGTTGCTTAGCTACTTCTCACACATTTTTCATATGTACCTGGGATTAAAAAACCCATACGTATCAGTTGTCCTCATCTGTTGCGAGGCAGGTGCTTTTCCTATCGCTACCGTTTCACAAAATTGTATAAGCAACTGAAAAATCCAGTTTGCAAGTACAACACCTCACTGTATACTACCCAAGTAACACAAGTTTGCCAAGGCAAGCATATCAGAACACCTACATTTTGTGGAAGTTCTACTGTACAAATGAAAAAAACCAAAAAGCCTTAAAGTTTAACTTGCTGTCTTAACTTGCTATATTTGCAGGAACCTATTTTGAACTAATACTACACAAAAATCACAACTATGGATTAGTTGCAAGGGGTAACATTTTCACACAAAGAGGATAAAAAGCAAATCACTGCAATTCTGGTTTAAAAAGGAGAGATTTGTCTCTAAATTGTTTTACATTGGTGGCTCCCAAAGGAAAAAGACATGGTGATTATGAACATTTGGGAACATAGTAATAAGATGGCTAAGACATGGCCAAACCAGGCCGTGACTGCTCATCATTACTGAATTTATCAGTTATAGATTATCTCTTGTTTCTACTCTTCTCCTCACCTACATCTTCGGTGGAAACTTCAGTGGCACAGTTTTATCTTCCAGGTCCAGGCACCCAGCCCCTTATTTGCTCTAAACATCACCTCAGCAAAGCACTCTCTGAAGACACTTCATGGGTCCCTCCTTTCCCAAAACAGAAGCATTCCCAGACTCGAGGAAAGGATGGAAAGGAAACAATTGGATGAAAACAAGTCCAAGTTGCTATTTTACATGAATGATGAGGATGGGCTTAAACCAGCTATACATAAGCAATATTTTCTCTTTTAGATTTCACTATATACACACACCTCCATCTGCCACATCACCTGGAAGATCAGTTCAAAATGACTGAATAAAGCAAAAACACATTCAGAGGTGAAACAGGAAAGAAACAGAAGAACGCTAAAGGAGGCAGAAATACCCAGCTTAAAAACACAAAGTGCCTTCAAACTCCCTTATTTGCCAAAACTGGTACCAAGAACAATACATGTGATCTACAGTTTATCTTCTCCATTAGCAACAAACAGGACAGAATTGCTTCAGTATCAGCTTTATTATCTGATAGCTGGTTTTAATAATCCTTATTAGAATAGGAAGATGTGTTATCTGGGACAAAGCATTGCAGACTGCCACATGTATATTAACTAGATGTGTCTGATCAAGCAACTACTAACAGAAGCTAACATTAACAGTTAAAAGGTTTCAGAACATAAACAAAAACCCACTGAGGTCAAGGCAGTTCATATCTCACCAGCTTTGCAGGCATAGGGTCCTCTTCCACTCTACAGACTTAAACTGAGACTGAGTCAGCAGGAAGATACTGGTGAGCTCTTAGTGCCCACGCTCTTCACGTCATTTCAGATCTCCATGTATCTAACATTACTGCCAGCTCGTATGCTGCACAGAACGCAACTGCTCAGGGCTTTATACCATTATCCCAAGAACAAATTACAAAAGATTTCACACGGTATTCTACAATCCTTCCTGCAAACTCAAGTAAATTGTGAAAATTTAAGTCCCTGCTATTCTCCTGCAAACACCTCACAGGGGACAGTGTCTTCCTCAAAATTTTTCTCAAAGCAGAAAACTATGATTAAAAATTTTCAGGAAAGTTGTCTTTCACAAATTGCAGACAGACAGATGACACAGCATCCACCCAGACCCAGAGACAGGCAAGGAATAATACTTCACAGCTCAGTAACAGGAAGTTCCCGTTCTTCAAGAGCAATTCCCATCGCAGCATTTCACAACAAAGAACCTTTGCCAGATGAAGTTTTACCACCAGTTCCTCTTTTTGTCACTACAGTGGCTAGAGCATCAAGAGTTCACCCAATATGTATCCTGCAGTCTCTGTAACAGGAGAAAACATCTCCAGTTATGGCACTTTTTAAACTCCCAAGACTGTTTGGCAGGAAATGGTTTAGCTTTCCCCACCCAAACCCCAATATTATAAAGAGTTTCCAAAATACCAAGCTGAAAGAAGCAGCAAGTTCTCAAAAGCAGATGGGTGGGCTACAAGGCAAGTGAAAAACTGCCTAGACTGTCATGCACAATGTTAGTAAATGATTTAATACCTACCTGGCAGCAAGTTACAAGTGGCATTGAGCAAAGCTCGGTATGATTTACCATCTTCATCAATGCCTTGGATGATGGGACACCTTTAGCAAGAGTGGATGACACCAAATGGGAAGCAACTGATACATTAAATGGCGGGCTGCCTTTTAAAAGGATCTCAAAAAGCCAGAGAAATGGCTTGATACAAACCTCCTGAAGTTCAAAGACAACTGCAAGGTCTTACAGCTGGTATGGATAACCCCATACACATCAACTGAAGCTGGGGACCAACTGTCTAGGTGGCGACCCGACAAAAACAACCTGGGGATCCTGATGGACAGGCTGAACAAGCAGCAGCAACGCATCCTTGAAGTGACAAACTATTACCACACTGGGGATCTCACAGGCAGTAGATCAGGGGAAAAGATTAGTCTCCTCTATTCAGCAATTTTCAGCCCACATCCAGAATATCATGCCCAGCTTCCGTCCTCCATCTGAGATATCAGCACAAATGTGAAATTCCCATGAAGGGGTACTAAGACAGTGTTATGGTTTAAACCCGGCCGGCAGCCGAACACCATGCAGCCGCTTGTTCACCTTCCCCCGCCAGGAAGTTGGAGGAAAGAATTGGAGGGATAAAGGGAGACTTGTAAGTTGAGATAAAGAGAGTTTAATAATTGAAATAAAACAATAACAATAAGAGAAAGTACAAATGGATAATGCACAATGCGACTGCTCACCACCTGTCAACTGATACCCAGCCCGTTCCTGGCTAGCAATCCCGAAAACCAAGATCCCAAAACTGCAATCCTGGAAGCAAGAGAGAACCCCCTCCTTCCCAGCCACCCCTCCTTTATATACTGAGCATGACATTGTATGATATAGAATACTTCACTGGCTAATTTGGGTCCAGTGCTCTGGCCGTGCTCCCTCCCAGCTTCTTGTACACCTGCACACAGGCAGGACATGGGGGGTTGGAAAGTCCTTGATCTCTTAGCAACAACTGAAAACAGCAGTGTATTATCAGCATTCTTCTCATACCAAATCCCATAATGAATCCAAAACACAGCACTAGTCTAGCTACTGAGAAGAAAAATTAACTCTATCCCAGCCCAAACCAGGACAGAGACCATACAACACGTGAAGAAAGACCAAGATAACTGCACTCATTCAGTCTGCAAAAAAATGGGTTTAGGAGGAAATCTAACAGCAGTCTTCCTTTACTGCAGCAGTAGTTCAACAGCCATGTTAGACTGCTGAGCGACTACCCATCTTTCTCTGTTTAACATTACTTTTAAGGAAATACAACACTGAACACAGAGGCAACCATACTGGATCAGAGGATAATGCACATAACCTCATATTTTGTCCAAGACAGTGGTCTGAACCAAGTGGTTAGTGAAGAATTTAAGACAGGGTATGGATGTATGGCACCTTCCTATAACACTCTCAGCCCCTGCTAATTTGTGCTCAAGGACCTTCTGAGTCAAAAGTGATTTCTTTTTTGTATAATGACCTTTGATAGGTTGTTCTCCCATCAGTTTGTCCAACACTGTTGTAATTCTACAAAATCTAGCATCCACAATATTCTGTAGCCAGGAGCTCCATATTTTACTATTTCTTACAATTACTTCTTTTGATGCCCTCAGCTCTTATACTAGAAGAGACAATCAACTCTCAATTTACATTTTTCACACATCCAGAATTTTGCAAACCTCTCTCTCTCTTTTACCTCCCCATTCCATATCATCCCCACCATCTTTTTTTCAGATTGAATATTGTCTGACATACATAAGCCATCCCACACCGTAAGTTTCTAGCTCTGTTATACTCTTTTTCAGATGGAAATACTAAAATTGCACATGTACAGGCATTGAAATGGACTTATATTCTCAGCTGGGTTCTTGACAACTTCTCTAGCAATTGCTTATATGATAACTACTGAGCATTTAGCTGGTATTTCATATTTCTAGCACAACTCCAAGATCTCATTCTGGCATTATGAGTCCAGTATACCAGGCTCCACTAAATTCTTATGAGTACTTCAAATTAATTAAATGCATTCTCACATTCTCCTAATAACTGCTTCTATACAGGAAAGCTGAAGTAGAACAGACTAGATCCATTCATGTTTAAGTTATATTTAAAAGTGAAACTATTCTTTAAGATGTCTTTCCAAATTCTTTAGAGAAGCTGGCAAAATTGAAGGACCTTGTATGTTTAAGACACCTGTTTGCAGCATAGGAATATTTGAACATGGTGACTACGCAGGTTTAACTTTAGTTCTATCTCTAAAATGGGACATTCAGAAAAGCTAACTCAAGCCTTGTAAGACTGGTCTTGCCAGGCCTCTTCTATTGGTAATGGGAAGCAGGTTTCTCCAAAAGTTCAGAGTAAGGACTTTTCCTCTCTCTGTAGCGAATGGAGATCATTTGTTGGAAATATGATTATTCATTGAAAAATGTTAATCTTGTTAATTCTGATTTATAAAAGCTACAGAAAACTGAATAGAAAAAACCCACTGTTAAAAAATGTCTACTGAGCAGTGTTGCATGTCATTGTTTACATAACAACATGAATCTAGGATCCCGTAGAAGACAGGTCAACTAAGTTTATCACAGTATTTCTCCACAGTAACCACAGTGCCTTCTTGCTCTCCAGTAAAACAATCCCTATCTTCCCAGCCTTCTCTGCCATCTGCCCACCTTCCTACTTCCCTAACCCCTTCCCCATTGTCATCCAGCCACTCCATCCATTACAGTTCTCAGTCTCACACCCTCCCAGCTCTTCCTTTCCAAAAGGAGTTTTTCATGATAGAGTCTCTGTAGCCTGTTGCCCAGTAAACAGTTTATCAAACTCTTCTGCTACAGCTGCCAAATGCTCAGATGAGATCCTGGTCGCTTCACACTCACTCAGGTGATCAAACAGTTTTCCCTCCATGAACTGTACAGGGAACTGAAGAACTGCCGACAGACTGTATGCTATGCAAACCTTCATTAACCAGCACTTGAGACTGGATATGTGTTTTCACGAATGCTATTAATTTTCAAGACTACTTAACTGATAAGCAAATTCCCTCCTCTTTTAAGTTACACATTAAAAGAATTATCAATAAAATACTCACTGAACAGCCCAAGTAAATACTTCAAGAAAATTTTAAACATAATAGTGTTTACATTTATGTGACAGATAAGTTATGATTTCCATAATTTTACACTTTTAATCTAGACTGTGAAACAAAAGCCGTTCTCTCTCCCTCGCTTCTTCTGCATCATCCTTACCTGTGGAGCACTCTTTCCACTAACATACATGCAAATCTTCAAAAGAAATGTTTTGCATGTACTAAACTTCCTGTCTACTTTTTGACTAGCAGTGTGCACTAGGTCCTTACCAAATCTTGATACTGTTCCCAAAGGCAAGGCAGCAAAGGAATTGGGCCAATACGCAATCCCGTATTTGCCTCCACAGAAACCAAAAGAAACTGCAAGTGTTTGTATCCAGGTGTACTTCACAAATGGAAGAACTGAGGGCAATAGCTGTTCTTTCTTGAAGGGTCCTCTGAGTGGTAAGTACTTATCTGGTGACTGCAAGTAGTCACTGCAACTAAGAGAGCATTAAAAGGACAGCTTTCTAACAGCAGAAAGCAATCCTGTGGCATTGCTTAAGATCCATCAGGAAAGTGAACTAATCCACACGTAAATTTTTTATTTAAAAATAAAAAAATGGTGAGTAGCCACTGATCTCAGTAGAATAGACAACATGCAACAAGCTACCTCATAACGTGACCTAGGACAGACTGATACACATAAAAGTTGTCCAAGAGTCCACATGGTTGTAAGCTTTATCTCCATCTCCAAGACAGCTTAAGAAGAACTTTAGAAAAACGTCACACTGTTCAGGAAGAATTAAAGAATCCTCATACAAGAAACGATGGACAGCTTTGCTTCCTGACTTGAAAGTAAATTGGAAAGAAAACCTGAAACAACAAATCAACACCATACCAAAAAAATCAGACATACTTGTTATTAAAAGCTTGAGAGAAACTATCAATGTGAATCTTCAGTTTAGGACTGATTTTTTTTATACTGTCTTATAAAATCCTAGATGTTGTATTTCACTTAAGCTCAAGTTATGGATACCAATGCAATAGCAACCATAAAAATATTATAATAAACGGTTTAACTAAAGACTCAGAAAGGGGTTCTACTGAGCCAGCTAACATTACGGTGGGCTGCTAGAAAGGACCAATTATGGGACAGGAGAGTATACTAGATCCAAACCACTGATCACCATGACGTTCAGAACAGTAAAACATCAGAGCTTCTAGAAATCACTAGGCTGGGCAATCCAAAGCAAAAACCTTCTCCATGTTTCCATTACTTCAAGTCCAGGAGAGATTTACCTGCTTTCTTTCATAACATTCTGGACTTGAACTAATCAATTATCTCTACCAGAACACAATTCTGCCAAGTTTCTTCTACATTTTATATAATACAGTATACAACATGACTGGGAGCTGAGCTGAAGGGTTTAACACATAAGCATACTAAAAGCTGTCTTGACCAAAGCTGGACTGAGGTTGAAAAAAATCAGTATTTTCCCAAGGATTCTTCATATCAATAATACCTTAGCTACCTGCGAGATGGAATAGGGCAGGAAGTCAAAGTTCAAATTCCCTGATGTAGAGCACAATACTTCCTCTTCGGTTCAGTAAGAAGCATTTCAAGATACATCTTCTGCAGAAGGCCTTTTTCTAAGTCCATTTGCAGAGGGCTAGGAAATTCCTGATTATCTGACATTAAAGCATTCTGCAACATTTAATAATATGGTGATACTGTTGCAGTGATAGCCATGAATCCATTAGTCCAGATATGAATGATCTGTCAATAAAATGAAAAATCTTGTGCCTGGCAACATAACATATGCCTGCATTGCTGTCTGTTGTTACTTCTGGATCCCTACAACAAACATAGTAATGCAAACACCCCTTTAAAGGCACGTGAAAAGATCTCTATTTTTACTCTATTTTAGCTTTTGCATAAGATAATACAGATGTGCTTGCACAGAGCCTGGAAATACCAATTAACAGTATCTTGACAGTCTGGCAAGATGCATACCAAGTAAGAAGGGATATCTGACACACTCTGACTAAGCTAGAAGACAAATGGAGCACTAGGCAGTCTGGAATCTTTACTGGTATAGAACACTGAACTCAAATCTTACAATTTTCCTATTCTCTTTTTTCAATTGCTTAAGGCTCTCCATGAATGACCTTAAGATCACATAAATCAATGGAATGATCTCTTTGAGAAGCGTTTACCCAGATCAGCATTGTCATCCAAGTATACTCAAATGCAAGGTGGGCTATAGCGGATCACTAGATATTTGACAATACTCCCCAGGCAATGAGAAAATAAACAAGGAGAAAATTCTGTATTAATAGCAAAAGCCTTCATTATTAATATTTTTTTAGTCTCATAATTGAACAAAGGAAAATAAGAGCCAAGAAGATGAATGAACTCACTCCAATTTTGAGGAATGAAGGAGACAACTTGAGCAGTATTACCACAGTGAGCTTGAACCAGTTGAAACTGCTGATGACGTCTTCAAATAATTCAAGCCTAGAACTGCATGGCAGAGTATCCCAACAGTTTCTTCCTGGAGACTGTGAGAAGCGTACACTCCTCTTAAGACTTGCAAGATGCAAAAGAGAATATTTTCTTCTTGTTTTACCTCCTGTATCACATGGAAAGGAATCAAAAAGAAACAGAACTGGATATCCCTTGATAGATTTCCAAGGCTTCATAATTCAAAGTAATCAGGCTGAAGACAAACAGAACTTCCCAAAAGGGAATGCTGGCAGATAGAAAATGGTGTTGAACTTGCTGCCACAGGTGAGCCTCCTGGGCTGGGATCTTCTAAATCCTTCTGTAGAAGGAAGAGTGGTTGAGGGCCTCTGGTGACAATGCAGAGTCTCCATTTCCCCTATAGGAACTCGTACATATGTACAATGAACAGATCCTTCCCTGTATGGATTCAGAAGTCTGTATTTTGATTACTGTTAGGGCCTCTATAGTAATTTAGAAGGTTTTAGCTATGAAACACTGTGCATTTTAGTGAACAAGGCTCTGAAGCTACTGCTATGTCTAATTAATCTAGAAAAACCGACAGAAACATTCAAGATGGTCACTGTCCATCTGACAGTACATTTTAGTTTCTTACTGCTTCCTGGCCAAGCTTCTCTGGCAACTACAGCACTCTCCCAGTTCAAGCAGTTTTCTTGTTTTATTCGTAAATACAAGGAACTGATAAATCAAACATCTCTAACACTAAGAGAGTCACTCAATATTATTCTGAAAGTTGTTTTGATTCTTCAGGGGGTTTGTCTGGCTTTTTTGTTTTGGTTTTGGGTTTTTTTTTTTTTTTTGAGGCAGAGAAAAAGGCTCATCCTCAGTGCTGTATTTGGAGGTTGATCATTCATGCTCTTTCAGTACCAGTGTTCAACTTGAAACTGAAAGCACACGAATATTTAAATGCCTAAGAGGGAAAATAAAGTACTTGATAGACTTGCATGACAAATTCAAAACTAGTCCTGACTAACCACAACTAGGAAACACACTGAAATGCATAATATCCAGTAATCACAAGAATTGTCTTTGCACTCCCAGTCTGGCTCTCTGAAATGCACAGTGTGTGTGCAACAGCCTTGGTAGAATAAAGAGGACAATGTTGTGACCAGGTAAAACAAAGATTAATGTTAAAGGATCTCCTTATTTTCCCCTTACCAATGGTACTCTTATGTACCACCATTCTCTGAGTAAATGATCCCTGTTGAAGGAGTGCCCATATCGGAAACAGATTAAAGATGACCACACACTTTCAAGGGCTAGATATGATGAAGATTCAGTGTGGTATAATAATAACCATTATCCTTACTGGATTGCTACAGTTTGGGCTCAGGAGAACAATCCCTGAATCATCACATACATCAGACCAATGATGTTCACATGAGAAACTGAAGCATGCAGACCAGAGACCACATTCTAATGTTTGGACCTAATGATCTATAACTGAACTGTCTCCTGGCTGTGAATCTTTTTTCTTGCTCTTTCACACACCAAAGAGAGCAATCTGCATTTACATTCTAATGAAGGCAGCCTCCACTGCTCTACCAGGTTCAGTACTCCACAGGTTCAATCTTTTCACTGAGAATGAGCTCAAAAGTTAATGTATTGCTGCAGTGAACTGCGACTGCAAATAAAAGCAACACTGAGGCCTGGTGGTGTTTCCTTCCCCCCCCCCCAGTCCCTTGACGGAGGATCCTTTTTCTTGCTCTGCTTTCTAGAGAGGCCTACTATGTTTTGTTTTTCCTTGGGTAATGAGCTACAGCATTTCTGTCCAACATAAATCTTTTGGCAGGGCAAAAGACCCCAATCACCAAGGAGGACAACCAGTCTCCCAAGAGAAACAGTTTCAGTTCCTAGGGACTCTATTTTTAGTTATAGCACCAGGAGTCCCTGAATCAACAATATCCTTTGACCTGTCATTCATGGCAGGGGAGGGAGCAGGGACAGAGTTGGTCTACAGGTCTGAGTGTCCAACTACTACTATCCTACATGAAAAGAGCTCACGCTGTACAGAGCTGACAGAATCAGAGAAGAGTTGAATTTGCTTTTCCTCCTCTTCCCAAAGAAGGGCTGAAGAAGGAGAGAACAAGAGTGAACACGGTTGCTAAGAGTCCCAACAGACACCAACTGCTGAGATGAACCAGATTTCTGACAGGCATGACGGTCTGAATCTATAAGGACATTCATTTAAAGTTTCTGCAAACTGAACCAGGGTTATAAATTTTTTCCAGTAATACCGCATCAGCTATACTGCATAGATAAAATCTGGGTAGATTGCAAGTAATTCTGTTGTTTCATGTGAGGAGGAGTAGACTCCATCTTTTACAGTCATGCTGTCACAGAGAAGACTGACACTAGAGGAAGTATACATGACTGAATGTACATAACAGAAGCAAAGCAGTAAATTACTTTTAAATAGTTACTATTTAGGGGAGAATTTCCATTAGCATTTTGAATACTAAATCAAATCTCTTGCAAGAATTCTATCAGAGAAAAGTGTAAAACAACAGCTTAGGCTTTGGTTTACAGTTCACTTATTTTTCTGTTCATGAGAGTTAAGCATCTCCTATATAGACAACCAATTACAGATTAAGTCCTCAATTTATGCCCTCTTCATCCACAACTTAAAAGCAATTCTCAAATTCTGGCAACAGCTTGAAGAAAAGTAAGAAATTAAGTTATTAATAAAAAAAACCACCTTCGGAGAGAGGAAAGGGAATTATAAAAGCAGAGTGATCGGTATTCTGAACAAAGCAGGAAACACCACACAAGAGCCTCATTTTCGACATAAGCAACCGACAACAAAAGCAGCTGACAGCTTCTTAATAATTCCACAAAACTTTTTTTTTTTTTATTGCCCCGAACACTTAACTTTTGCATCTTACGATGCACCACCTTTAACTTATGAAAGCAAATCACAGGTTTTTGGCCCATTCTCTTCAGTTTGACATTGTAATACAGTTGCAGGTTTTCAAGGTGAAAGTATACACAGTACTTAGACTATGGCATCTCCGTACAATTCTTGACATTACTATGTGGGCAAACATCAACCTGTCACTACCACCACGCAGCAAAGCTAGATCTTACTAGGAACACCCAACTATACAACTGTAAGGAGAACCTGAATGTGGAAACACACAACTAGTAAGAATCATCTCTTTCTATTCCAAGGGCTGGTCTCACTAAAGAAGCCCCCTGTCCCTGCCAATATTCAGACAAGCACCACAGTTTAAGAACCATTAATGAACCAGGAACAAAAGCTGTTATTGGCATATAGATTTTTCTATTGAGCTAGCTTGTAAATAGTAGAAAAACATCAATGGGCAACGAAGAAAGTTGCTTCGTAGTTACGGAGATGCTACAGTCTCAGCCTCTACAAAGTCAGTACATAATCATGCCTCCTTAACATAATAGCAGGGATACTGTTACTAGCACCAGAGAAAGTCAAGATACTCAGCAGACTGAAGAACTACACAAACATATATAAAAACATACCATCAAATAACTTGATGAAGGATTCTTATCTTAAATAATTCTGAACCGTAAGAGAAATGACACCTTTAAGAAAGAAGCCTTCTTAACAAACCCAGATTAAGGCTCAATAAATAAATTACTACAGTATCACATATCAATAAGAACTAGAACTACATGTATCCTCCATAACATGCTGCTTCGACTCTCTGGAAGGTTCAGCGTTATGCTATCCACAAGCACACCTGAAAAACTAAAATAAAAAAACAGAGCCCTACACATCACAGCATTCCATCCCCATTTAGTCTTTTAGCAAGCACGCCAATACATTTCACAGAAGAAAAACGCCTCAGTGCTGCCTACACGAGTACCTCTGCCCCGAAGAGTAGGAACCGTTCAGGCTTGAAAAACAAGAAGAGGTGAAAAGGAGCCAGGGGAACCCCCGGCACCGAGGGCCTGAATCAAGCCCGGCCGCCCCCCCCAGGAGCCTCCTCAGGCGGAAGCCCCTGGCCCGCCACGCCACCTGTTTCCAGGCGAGCCTCCCGCCCGCCTCCCCCGCGCCGCGATCGTGCCCGGCAGCCGCCCCGAGGCTGCCCTGGCCCGCTCCCCCCGCCTCCAGGCCGCGGCCGAGGGGCCCGGCGGGCCGCGGGGGCCCTGCGCTCACCGTTCAGCGCCGACGCCTGCAGCGTGGCCCCCGAGGTGCCGTCGATGACTTTGATGGCGCCGCGAGCGGTCACGGCCAGGATGGCGTTGAGCGCCGGGTGGTAGCACAGGCTGCAGAGACCGTCGGCATCGCAGCGCAGGCAGCCGTCCCGCAGCAGCAGCCACTCACAGGAGCCCGGCCCCGCCGACACCGGCCCGGGCCCGGGCCCAGCCGGCGCCGCCGCCGCCGAAGAGCAGGAGGCCGCCGCAGCCATCTTCCCGGCCGCTGCCGCCGCCGCCCTCAGGACAAGAGGCCCGGGGGGAGCCGCTCACTGACAGTCCCTAGAGCCGCCGCCGCCAGTCACCATCCGGGTCCGGGGAGAGGGGGAAAGGGAGAGCGCCAGCGTGCGCAGGAAGTGACACAACCGCGCCGGATGCGGAACCGACCGCGGCCTGACACTGGGGGTGGGGAGGGGGCGTGGAGGCGGAGCCAGCAGCCGTCCGTCACGGAGAGAGGAGGGGGCAGAGAGCGGGCGGGGCGGGGCGGGGCTCCGCTAGGCGCGTGCATCCTCCTCCCCCCCTGCACGCGGCCGCGGGTGGGGGCCGTGCCAAGGGTAAAACCCCACCCCGGGGCCGTCGTGCGCATGTGCGGGGGCGTGTGGGAGGGGCGTTGCGCGCGCCTCAGCGCGGGCGGGCAGCGAGACCTGAGGCAACCCCTGCCGCGGCCAGCAGCGGGCCCGGCGCGGCCGCCTTGGCCCTGCCGGGAGAGCGGCGGTGGCGGTGCCGCGCCCCGACCCGAGGCCGGCGGGGGGAGGCTTCTGCCCCCGGGTGGGGCGATTGCTTTCTTGTGGGGAGCGGGCGTAACTTCCCTCTCCGGCTGCCTTTCCTCCAGGGCCTGAGCGCCGTCAGCGGGCCGACGTCTTTCCCCGGCCCTCGTCGCTGCGGTGTCGTTACCGCTTCGGACAAAAACTGAGTCGTGAGCGGGCGAGGGTGTTCGCCGCCTTCCGCCCCGGGGAAAGGGGAGCGGGGGTTTGATTTTCCATGCCCTGGCTCTGAGACTGATTTTGTACAGGAAGAATGATGTGAGAGAGGCCCCATTTAAGTTGCCTCCAGCATTGGTACCAAGTCGAAGTGCCAGTCTGCTACAGCCTCCTCTGGGAATAAACTCGGTCCTTGAGAAGGGTGCCCTGGCCGCCGGCGGGGTGGGGAGGGGGCTTCTGCCTCTTCGTGTGAGCGCGATTGTTACGGGGAGGAGGGGCGTGAGTATCCGTGTCTAAATAGATACAATGGTTCCAGGCTGATTTTTTCCCCAAAAAACCCCTATGGATGGAGTCATTGTCCCGAAAAGCATTTTGTTCTGAAGCAATGTTCACCATGCTTCCAAAACGATACAAGCAAAGTAAAACCTTCTGTATTTTGTTGAGATTTTCCCTTTTCACCACTGGAATACCAATGCAGCTTGTAGCTAAGCCTACCTGGACGCATTATTTTACCTAAGTGACCTGTTCCACTAAAATACTTGAGAAAGCTTTTAGGCTACTGATGGTCTAAAATATAACAAGAAGTTTCCTACAGAAGAGTATTTTTATGAGGAGGACCAAAATTAGCACAGGCTGCCGTAGGAGGGAAATTAAAGAAATACAGTGTCTGTGTAAAGAATACAAAGAACAAAACAAACCCAAAAGGTTATGCATGGCACCCAGGCTTATCAAAATTGTCCTGAGAGCAAAATAAGCAGCCTTTAAGCTTGCTTCACTGCTTCAAGCAAAACATTAAAGACCAGTAAGAGTAGCAACAAAACTTAAAGCAGATCTCCAGCTGTATGTTGTCTCTACCTCAAAGCAACTGATTTCACATACTTTTCAAGTAGGTATAATTTTTATGATAAACAACAGAGTATGTCTGATGGGTAGAGAAAGCCATGTACACATCTAGTTGCTCTATACAGATCATCCCAAAAGCCTGTCTCACTAAGGTATGATACCCATATCTCTATCTTGAGATGAGGTGTTGCATCTTGGAAAGGGTATTTTTGGTAGGTGGACATGCTCTAAGTTTCCAGTTTGACAGAAGTGTATGTATTATCACAAAAGCTTCTTTATATCCTCAAAGCTTGAGACTGATTACATGTATAGGAATATAGATGTGTCTTAATTCAGTAAATATAAATGAGCTTCATACATTCTGTAAACAAGTTTAATTCAAAATTTTTTTATAAAATACATCTTGTATTTACACACATACCTCATCTAAAAATATGAGTTTGTTGAATGCAAAGTTATTACAAACTATCAGAACCATTTGAGAGCTGTTTGTACATATTTCTTGCACAGCATATGCAAAAGGTGACCCTAGAGTTACTAAGATTAAAAGGTGCAAATCTGCAATTGTGTACAAAATCTGTACTATGTTAAGTGCATATCTACATTGCATATTACACATGTGCCAAGTCTGTGGAAAGGAACAGTTAAAATTGCAACTATAAATTTCACAGAACATTAGTAAAGAGGAAATTAAGGTATTTGGAGATTAAACAGAACATTCTTGCATCCTTTGAATATTCATAGTCATTTCAGATGCACAGGATCCATTATGGACATCTAATGAACAGCTATGCAAAAAGAAACTAAGCCTAAAACTCTCTGACAGCCTAGTAACCTACATGTGTCCTCGCCCTTCATGTTTGTGGTGATGTCAGTTAAACATGTATTCACAGGGTCTGGGTTGAGTCTTCTAATACTAGTTGGATATTCCTGTTAAAAAACAAATGTAAGTCATGAAAGAAGAGAGAAGACCAGATTATCATGCAAGATTCCAAAGCTAACATGCTTTTTTTAATACACTAACTTGCGTATTTTTTTTTTTTTTTAGAATGTGGTACGAATGCTCACAAAACACTTGCAGACAAGAACTATAAGCTGCTGGTATAATTGGTTTAGTACGACTGCAGTAATTCCACCAGAACTTCTGCAGAAGTCAAAAATTATGGGAAAAGTTGATCACTCTACTAGTTTTTCTCCTTTAATGTATTACAAGCTAGAGTATTACATTACAATTTATATCCAGCATCAACTCTAAGTAGTTCTGTTTAAAACCAACACAAGAATCAGCCAGAAAAGCAGACTGAATAAGCTAAAGGTTTGTGGTTGAGTTTGAATTTAAATATGTATTTTGCATCAGTAATGATTCATAAAAATAAGTTACCAAAATGGCAAATAACACAGTCTAAAAAGCTGAAAAACTACAGTTCTGGTAAGGAAATATGTCCATTGGGGATCAAAGACAGCTCTTGCTATAACCTTGTCATGGTTTTTTATATACAGCATCAAAAAAAACCCCAAACAACCGAACATGGGGAATACATTTTTTCCTGTCACCAAAAGAAAAAATGTCAAGAAACTTAAGGTCTATTTGGCAATACTAAATACTGAAGATTGCAAATGCCTAAGTTAGTACCATGCAACGTGAACTTCAGTGGACTTCCCTTGTGAAGAAACATTACCATAAGGAGCATTACATAAGCAATCAACACAGTACACAGGAAATATTTAACATGTCATCACGTTATTACATAATCCTTGGATAGTCAAAATTAGCAAGACTGTAATTGTTACTAAGGCTGTGATTCTGCCTTATTTAGTGGAGGGAGAACCTGGCCTTACAAACCTTTTTTATTTCTCTTTACGAGGGATTAATAGTACTGGGGGGAAAAAATGGATGCGTGTTAAATACCATGCTATTAAAAGCAAGACAGAGCAAGATGTTGTAAAACATAGTTAGGGAAGCATTATTTTTATTTTGTCATCATAAAATAACATTGTTTAAAGATCACACAAATTTGATAGATCTTTTTTCTCCAACATTAAGCCAGCACTACAGTTGAGAAAGGTGTTCACCCGTTTCTCTGTAAATTTATACTTTTAAGTAAAATAATTTGATTCTCTATGCATTTTAATTAATTATGTCGCGCAGTAAATATCTTGCTCCTTTGGTCAGAGATAGTAAATGAAGACTTCAAATACTTGTATCTTCAATTTTTAAAAACTCAATATACATCCTTAACCAAGGAGTATTTACGCTACACACAAGCCATAGATACAAAATACACAGTATATACATGTTTTGAAAACAAATTGGAATTTATAAAAACTCAATAGCCAAATCAAAGTAATTGAGGCACTAAATTAAAAGTAGTATCTTCACATCTTGATTATACACACTATTCTGTGAACAATCAGGACTGTTTCATAAATATATTTTATCTACAGAATTTGCTGTGCCAAAAAAGCCAGCTGTGTTTAAGCTCAAAAGAAAAATTGCACTTTGAGACTGTTACAGTTAACTTCTCATTTTTCTCCTCGAATATAGTAATCTGGTCCTAGTGCTTTTGGCACAGGTATTGAGTTGTGGTTTTGCTACACTTTCTTATAAAACACAAGGTTCTTTTATTTTGTTCATTAAAATCTGAAGAGTCTTAAACAAACCTAGAACTTTGATACAAATCTATATAGCTACAATTGCTTCATTAAATAATATACACAAATATGCTCTTCGATCTTAAAACATCTTGACAACTGGATACAAAACAGTCACTTGTATTATCTCCAGCCTCCTTAATCTTATGCATTATCAGTCTGCAAGTGAATAAAATACAGTTTCTGGCCACATCTTGCACTAGATCACACCCCAGTGTACAAGGACAGAAAATAAATGTATAATAAAAAGATTGGATAAATTAGAAGGGGTTTCTTGGTCTTGAATTCTTCTCCAACTAGTAATGATGCAGCACTGTATGCAGCCCAAAAGACTCCAAACAACTGAAAAAGAAGAACAACAGTCTTAGCTGACACCACAAGAAAATCTCTCCAAATACCAAGATAAAAATCGGTTCTTCTCTCAATATAATTAAAAAGAAACCCCCCAAAAAATAATTTTGCAGGAAGAACTACACACACACACACAAAATACTATGCCTTTTCATTTAAGTTTAGAGAAATATTTAACAAATAGGCATGTTATTTTCATTTGAGACATTTTTACTCAAGTGAGCAGCTAAGGATCTACAGTAAGTTTTCTCTTATGTAAGACATATAGATACCACAAAGCAAGCCGCTTACATGCACTGATAATTTGAAGCTTCACTGGATTAATAAATTTTCTTTCTACCTTGGCTGTCCCCAACTATTAACCCCTCCCTTTCTTTAAGCAAAAGAGTTGATATACTTGACTCTTCCTCCTACAATATATACCAGAGAGTTAAATTACCATTTTTTATTTCAGGATTCATCTGGCTCTCAAACTTTAATTATGGTGCCCCCACCTCAAGGTAACTGAACCTCATATTCCTATTCCTTTCAGGTACAGTGAGAAGCCTGCCAAAATACAATCTGTATTAAAAACTATATTGCTTACTAAGTTAAGAAAGAACCAGTTTAAGAGACTGGTAGAAAATAACATTACCTATGAATATCCACTATGTTGTATGAAGTTAGCATGCCTACTTTAAAAAAAAAATAAGAGGTCAGTGAACTCGACTCAAACCTCAAACTAACAAGGTTATAGCAAAAAGTAATCAGATATTATTATCCTCTAGCAGCACCTTGAATATTAATAAAAAAAGAAAAATACTCAAAACTGAGTGGCATGTAAAAACACTGTAATCTTCTGCAAAACATGAAACAAAAGAGGGCAGACATAATAGGACCCTACCAAAGAACTTCTTCCACAGTTCTGTCAGAGAAGCCCCTTGAGGGATTATGGGGCTCATTCAACTGTTGTTGAAAAAAAAAAACAAACCAAACCAACCACCAAACAAAAAACTCATCAAAAAAAACCAACCACCAAAAAAACCTGCACATGATTGCATACTTCTGTTTTTGCTGCCTAACCCAGGACTGTAGAGGTGGACAAGGACCATCAAGATCAGGACTAAATTCCCTAAAATACATTAGGAAAATAGCAGCAATTAAAACAATTGAGGTGCATTACTAGAATAGTTTACTTTTCTGATTGCAACTGGAAAAAAACTGACTGGAATGACATTATTTCACTGTAAGTTTCCCAACTTCAGGACTGTGAAAGATTTCCCCAAGCACAGAGCTCTCACTCAAGCTGTAAGTAGTAGTACTTGTCACAGCATAAGTAGTTTTGGCCACATGGGGCTCATCCTGCATTTTTACACTAATGATACAAAGGTAAGAACCTTGCACAGATTCACCCTGAAGTTAATGTAAGACTGTCAGTAGTAATCAAGTAACTGAGGTTTCATTAACATATATTTATTTTCAAGTTATATATTAGTTAACTGGGAAGTTAATGATTTGCTTTCTGACTCTATCACTTAATAGTAATGGCAAGTTATCAAATCACAAACACAGCAATTTTGTTATCATACACTCTAGTTTTACTTCAATTATACTGTTTACCAGCAAGCTAAAAGGACAGAAAAATCAATCAAATCAACAGAAGAAGAACTCAAAAAGCATACAGCTTCGCTAGTAACAGAATTTTCTCAGTCAACCTTTCCAAAAGTTCAGCAATAACTTCAAAGGCTACCTAAAAGGGTTTTAAGCAGAACTGGAAGTGTTCAAGAATGTTATGTAGTTCTGGGATCTATCAGGGAACGTTGCTAGCTTCATAAAAGGTGTCCAACAGCAGGTGGTATCAGGCAAATTATTCTTGCTTTGTGCCTTATATTCCACATCTGTAAAACCAGAACAAGACTTACCTTCTCTGCAAAGGCTATCGAGAGCTTTATACTGCTACCACTATGGGAAGGTCTCAGAACAATGACTAACGTCATATTCATGCTGCAGTAACTAAAAATAAACTGGATGATGGGGGAAGGGATAGGACAGCTTATTTTCAGATTCTTCATTTTGAGGTTTAATTATGCATCCTCTTCTCAAAATGATAATCCTATTTATTTTTAATGCAACTATTATAGCACAGTGAAATACTTACACAGAAGCTAACCTGATAACACCAGGTGTTGTTATAGCAACGGCACTGTATATCCCTAAGTACTCAAAAGAAGCATTTAAAACAGAATTCGTTTAGCAGTCATGTCCACCATGCTAACCAAAAGGATCACAGAGCTCACACTGTAGTTCTCAATATTTTGACACATCGTTATGTTGTCCTGAAGAGATTAATACTTGAAGTGTTAGGAAAGTGACTTAAAAATAACTGTAAACAATTCTCAATAGATGATACTGAACTTACTTTTATTAGGGTAGAAACAACTTCAAATGATCCAACCACCAAAAGTACAGGTGCTATGACAATGAGGGGAAGTAGGGAATATCCTATCACACCAAGAACTTGGCCATAAGCAACCTGAAATTTTCAAGAACATAAAAAAAGCTTTGTAGTACTCAATCTTTGTCACCAAATGCAATTTGATCTTGTTTTAACAGTATGAATAGCAGTAATAATGAGTTAGATATTCATGACATTTCAGCTAAAGGAAGCTTGCTAGGATGAAAATTAGTTTTGTATGCTACCCCCTATAATTTTGTAATTAATCATTCAGTTCTCTTAGAAACATGTTGTCTTTTTTTTTTTTTAAACACTGTAAATGACAATTTTATTACTTTCAAGGGAAGTATTTACACAGGTTAAAATATATAATTTCACCCCTCACATTTTCATGTTCTGCCTTAAGTGGTTCTCAACTGCCACTCTCCATGGAGTGTACATACGATACCTAGGAGCACAGAACTAGAACAGACCTCTCAGTCATCAGCTGTAGTCCTGGCTGTCACAAGCAGCAAAGATTAATTTTCTGCATTAACATACTCATATCCATTATACATAAATAATATACATGAATGCTCCTGGCATCAGTGGAAGACCTAGAACCTGATCCCTCTAAGGCACAGAAGTCTTCTGATTTCCAGTTTAAATTTATTATGAATATCTTAAACAGATTTGTTCAAAGTATTTCCGTAACTGTGTTCAGCTTCATGCGCATTAAAGGGTCTGATTCTCCCCTACTACTGTTTGAAACATTCCTAGGCCCAGGTGGGCTTTTTGGATTTAACAGGAAAAATAGTTCCAAGACAAGTGACCATCTTGCAAGCAATCTCTGTAGCCACTGATCCTTCACAGTGAATTGTTCAGACCTATACTTTTTCCCCAGTTTATACATTCTGATAATTTCACATTTTGAGCCACAAAACAGATTGATTTAAGGGTATCTGGATTATGCTGGTTCGCAGAAATACCATATGATCACATTTCTAAAAGCTTTTGCTTTCAAAACAATGTTCACACAAGAAGACTCTAGCAATTATGATAAAAGGAAAATGTAAAAAAATTAGAGTGTAAATAATGTAGGAAGTATGCAGCATGAGTTCATCATTAATGCAAGATTCATAATAAACATAAAAATCAAGTATCGCTGAATATTTAGTTCTTCACGACACAGTTCAATGCATTTTATGCTGCAGAGCCATTTTAAGAAGTTTCTACCCTCCTGACTGTCCATTGTAGCTGTCTGTGGGCCTCTGCTGTAAGTCATTTTTTGTTGTTTACACCTGAATCTCTTAGTGACTCAATTTGTAAACAGCTCAGACAGCTATTCCAACCCTGCTGGTGCAAGCAGCTGGAGGGAGGGATGTAGGCCAGAACTTCAATTGGCTTTGCAGCTGAAGAACATGCACTGACTGTCATCCTTTAATAGGTTTGAACTGCATCAGACCAGGGATGAAAACAAACCCTGGTAGCTGCTCTACCCACAAGGGCATTATGCAACTGCTGTTAGCCCCATTTAAAAAAAAAAAAAAAAAAAATTAAATAGAGAGCAGTGCAAGAGCAGTGCAAAGGAGGAGAAAGGATCCCATTTAGCTCAGTGACCAAAAAACTGAAAGCACTCAAGGATGGACTTCAGTTCTGAATCACAGGCACCTGTTAGAATGTCTGGGATTCAAGTACAAATTTCCAGATTATCACATCCAACATGCCATCCACAGCATAGAAAGATTAGCTGACCACCTCTGTATTTTAGATTTGGAGGCCAAGAACCTGAAATGTAGACATTACACATACCAACTGCATCCATTCTTAGTTGGCTACAAAGACCAAAGCCAAGCACCAAGGAAACTCAGCTACTACTGAAAAACATACCAAGAGACTACATTACCTCCCTCTACGTCCTTTTTGCATACAGGTACTTACTTCTCCTCCAAGAACCCTGGCCAGTAAGAAAATTGTCAAGGATCCAAATATCCAAATAGTTATAATCCAAGAAACAACCTTAAGAGATAAAGAACAATTCATTTTTATTAATAATTTTCATTGTGAGAAAGAAAAACTCATTTCTATTAATAACTTTCATGGGAGTCAAGGAATTTATTATGCAAAACTGAATTCCAAATTGTGGCAAGAATAGTTTTACTTAGTATCACAATTCAACTTGAGAATAAAATTCAGAGGTTACATTTACAGAATCACATTAATGGTAATTTTGGTGCACATGGAAAGCACATGCAATGTGTTTTGCAAGTATTGTAATATTGTAGAAGACTAGGAAGAGTTTAGTTAAAACCAAAGCTAGGACTGCCCTAGCTAAATGTCTTCACATCCTGCCTATTACAAACTGGGGGGTCAGACAGTTTTTAGAAGTTGGCCCAACAAGGGATTGGAATTCTGCTTCTTTCATCCATAAAAATGCCACTTGATTCTTTACTCAAAACGAGAATGCTCAGAAGACATGGGACTTTAACTTTCAGTAGAACTCAGTGATGATTACAACTTAATAAACAGCCCCAGACTCCTGAGATAGTGTCATTATGTTTTCTTGCTTCTTTCACTGCTCTACTCTTAAACTGAAGAAGAAATCTTAAAATCATTCTCCAGATTAACACAACCTTCAGAGTAACTTAGCTACTCTTGGAGTTTGAGCCACGGGGAGGATTAGAAGTGAAGCTCTCCCTTTTGACATACTTTAGAAGAAAACAACATCAGTCCGGTCTCCGTATTTCCAAATGTACAATGACTGAACTTAAAAATTAAGTTAGTAATCAATATTTTGCTTAATTAAAGGTTCCAGATTCCCGGAAGAATCAAGTAGGGGATAAACAGATAAAAATCACAGCACCACTTTAAAAAAAAAAAAAAAAGACAATGTACCGGCTTTGTGCTATTTGTGAAAATAGCACATGGCCTCCTACTTCCTTCTTCTAGACAGTGGAGGAAAGCAGAGGACCAGATTAAAGTCTTAGTGCAGGAATGCTCATCTCTTTCCAGCTTACAGCCCACCATTCAGTTCATCTAGTCCAGCTGCTGTCAGTCATCCTGTTGCCAGCTACTCGCTTTCCCTCCTCACACATCTACAGCACTCTTACATCACTACGGTACATCCTCTGTTCCTAAGAAGCATCAGACCTACTGTTCACGTACAGTAGGTGTACAAACTGCAGACGGGAGTTCATCTGTCGTGGGATCAAGGAATGGTCCTTGCTTTGCCTAGGAGACAGCTAAGTGGTCCACCCAGATTTTATCTCACCATTCACAAAAATCTTTGTATAAGCCCATTCTGCTACTTTACATATGGCTTACTGCTATACTACATTGTATTCAAAACAACTCTAACTACACGTATAGTCATAAAGATCTCTGAAGCAGGATCACCTAAGCTCACATTCAAATTGTGACTATAAATGATACCACTTCTCTATTTCAATCTGAATGTAAAGAAAAAAGCTAATGGTGTTTATGGAGGCCAATTAAATCTGCACAATGCCTCCAAATAGCTATTCGTCCTGGAGTTCAAAAGAAATTATGGAAAAAGTCTATTGACCAGAGGAAAGTTACTTGATTGTAATTGAGCAGGGAGGACAAAATAGCAAATGGCACTAATGAAGACTAAATATACCAGATAACAGCAGTGATATAGTATGAATTAAACAAGTAGCTTTATTTGTCAGGAAATTAAAATTCATGGCATCCAAACAAATGTTCTTCAGTAAGTTTTAGTAATAAAAAACACGTTAACAAAAGATCACGATTAAAATGGAAAGATTCACTAATATGACTATAAAGCCATTAGTATCAATCTGTTTCCTCTAGAAACCAAATCTTTCCTTTGTTTTACTGTATAAAAACAAACCTGACATTTCATCATGATTAATTTATCTGTGGGCTATTTAATACATTTCTTACTGCTGTCTTTCCACCTATCAACTTGAAAAACACCATCTGAAATGCCCCACATTAGTATGTGAAGGAAAGACTTTCTACCTACGTAAGAATGCTAATTGCTTAGCAATCATGTTCCCAAATTTAGTTTAGATTTCTTTTTAGGTATAAGGCTCATACATACCTTAAATTGTCCATATAAAGAAATCATTGAGAAGAAGAGAACAACTGCCAGAGGACCCCAAAAGTCTGGATTGTCTCTCACTACCTGCCTATTAAACCCAAGAGATGGCATAGGCATCAACACGCATCGAATTTTGTAGTAAATATCCTTTAGATCAATGTCAAGTTCTTCCCTGAAAGTGTAAAGCAAGAGAGCATTACTATACACCACAGTAATGAAATAGAGCATAAAAAAGTAAGTGCAGGGGCAAACAGTAGGCTTCTAGAGCAAGCCTCCCATCACCCATAAGCCTCTCTGAAGCTGTGACTAGCAAAGGCACAGTTCATCCACAACAAAGCAACACCATATGTGCATCCCACACTCAGTAACTGGTGTGACACAGTTAGATATGTTTAATTGTTCAAAAATCAAGTACATGACTGAGAATAGAACACATACACAGCATACCCTGACAGCCTACATTAAGACAGTAGATCTATTTTCTGACATGCAGGAACACATGACACATGCATACCATAGTAACTACTTAAAAGCCGAAGACATGCATACACAAAAGTAGGATGTCTGTATATTCCTGTGCTGAGCAATATGCCATGAGCACACTTATTATGGAACATTTTATTTCAAATTCTACAAGAAAGAATACCTTTACATTCACTAATCCTAAACCATTCAAAATACATCAGGTAGAAACAATTTTTTAAAATACAATGAGTTTCATTTGCTTCAACAACAGTAGTTTTCAGCTGACCAGTTTATGCCAATTGTTTAATTACTGGTTTGTTTCCAATATGGGTAAAAATAAATAAAAGACATTGAACTAGCAACAAATTCTATCAACAGATCTTGACCTTCTCTAATTGCCTTCTCCACTCCTTGCTACAAACTATCTGTAAGCAGCTACAAATTGACCAGAAGATTCTTCTGTAGAGGAGACTCTTAACTGGTACATCTTGCCCTGACTGTCCTACCATGGGAAGGAACCAGAGTTTCCAAGTAATGGGCAATTCCACTTCTTTAAGTTTATGCATGGAACCTTAAGACAGAACTGTATGCTAGTGTCTTCCTTATGCAGTCATGACTGAGGAGCTCCGAAGAGCTGCAAGAGACTTCTGGCAGATATCTCTCTGCTCTACATTTAACAGCACAATGGAGAAAAATGTAGAATCATATCCTAAGGCGCTTTACGAAAGTTTTGTACAAAGCTTTGATTTATGGCTTTCTCCTCAGAAAAGCTAAAGCAAGAAATAAACACAAAAACAGGATCCACCACAATTTCTCTTCTAGAAAAAAAATTAAGTACTGCTCAGTGAGTCTCTCAAGGCACTTTCAGGATTGCTATTACTGAAGGTATTTCAGAACTGGTATTACTAACCTGTGACTAAATAACAAAAATTGTTCTTTAACACATCCCTGAATCTAAGGAGTAGACTAAGAAGCATCCATTTTCCTCCATTTATCTGAACAGGATGGAGCATTCCTGTATTTTACTCTGAAGACTATGTAACACAAATACTTCCTGTCTGGAAAAAATTCTTTGTCATCTCCTAGGGCTTCTGACAGTTTCTCATGTGAATAAACTGTCTTTTGCACAAAGCTGACAGTCACCCCACCTAAGAAGTGAGGGTAGCTGTAACAGGAAACAAGTGTCTGGAGTAAGGCTGCCCATTGAGAAAGAAGAAAATAATCTCACTCTATTGAACAAACGATTGCACAGTAGCACCGCACTGGTGAACTTCTCTTAGCTGCCTGCTATTCTTTAAATCCTCAGCAGGATTCAGGTTGCAAGGCTTCATTACAGCACATGTCCTGGGAATAATTAGAATTACATAAAAACTGGTACGTGACAGTCAGATTAAGGTCTTCTCTGTTAGGGTGATTATATTCATCCTGTTTGCCACAAACTGATAATTTCCCTGGCATGTTGTCCTCACTTCCAGCAATCAGCAGCTTAGAACACCTAGCTGCCTTTGAATCACAAACTTGGGTTTTGTGGTATAAAAAGTTAAACAAAAGAGGGAATTCATATGTTGTCACCTCAGTACACCATTCTGTTTCTTAATTAAAAGGTAGAGGTTTACAGAACACAAGGAGATACTTCTGCACACTTTAATGTACTTTTCAAGTAGCAGTTTCATTATTAAGCTCTTTACACTTCAGTTCTCTCCCAGCACTCTCATCTGAGTTCTCCAGAGTACTCTCCTGCTCACTCCATTTTTTTTAAAGCATCATTATATTTAATTCACAGAGTAAAACACTGAGATACTGAGAATGAAGTTGCTTAGGTGCAGAAGAAGGACTAAGACCCAGCCTGCCTGACTCACAATGTTGTAAACTTAAAATACAAACTTTCTTCAGCCAACCACGTTTCTGTGAACAGAAGGAGGGATGCAGAGATTTTCAGTCTTAAGGACATTTTTGTCTTTCAACACTAACACACTTTTAATCTAGCTTTGCAGTGTAAAATAGCATCAAAGATTATAAAGTTTGTACTACCTTACTTCTAGCATTCCTACTGTAATAAGCATGATTCACAATGCTTTTACTCAGAGTAACTGACAGAATTTCCTTAAGATTTATTTAAGGTGGATCCTTCCAAGGGATTGTCTTAGCCTCTGATTCTCTGACAGCATTAAGAAGCTCGCAACATCAGGCAAAAGGTAGAAATAATACAATCTAATTTTTTAAACCATTACAAGAACAACAGTTGAGAGCAGAAAAGCCATAAAAGCTTTATACATATAGAGATTAATAAAATTGGATTTTACTTCCTCCTTCCTTCCTCCCCTGCAGTGAATAACAAGGCTCTCTTTTACACTAAAAATAAAACCCATAATGAGAAACATGTTTTCAGTCCTTCACCAGAAAACACTCATTGGTCAAGTAATTTGTCAAACAGAATTCTAGTGACAGCAAAAGGCTGTGGGACAGTGTGAGGGGCTACAAGTTGTTTTTCCTACACAGCTAATAAAGATAGATACCCCAAAATAATTATGACATACAGGAGTGGCTTGTTATCTTCCGGGTCATCATCTTCCACTTCCAAAAGCCAGCCATACCCTCTCTGTCTTAGGAATGTAGTTGCAGTAGATTCTTTGATGAATTCTCCTCCAAGATTTAGCTTAACATCTGGAGTTGTTATGGAGCCACTAAGATCTTGGAGAAAAAGGGAGAGAAAGATATATCTTTTTAAGTCTTGCCAAAAGCCATTTGATTTCAAAAGTGCTGGAAGATAAACAACAGACATCTAAAGCTACATGTGCTGGTCAGCACCATGGCATATTCAAAGTTAAAAAATAAAATTATACTGTAACAGATACATAATTTGAAAGGGTACTTCTGGTTTTAATGCAATAGAAACTGTTGGTTTAGGTCTCAAATTACCAAATTTTAGCTTCTAGATGTAACTCTTGATGACACAAGTGTTCTGGTATGACAGAAAGGCTTCAAATCGTGGTTTATCATTAAGTATTTAAAGGCATAAAAGGAGTTAACTAATCAAAGTCTCATAATACTGTAAATTGTGGATTATTTACCATTTTTTTGCTGACCACACTACACCTGTTTTGGAGCCTATTTCTGCACAGGGGCATTGTTTCAGCCAAAACCATTCTCTGCTTTTAGGTCCAGTTTTTCATGAAAGGAAAACATTTGTAGGTGTTTTCATTTGTGGTCTGCCTTTAATACAGGTGAAAATGTTAGAAAAAGAAAACTATCAGATACCCTTAGGCTCCAGCCAGTAAGAAGAGACACAAGGAGTTCTCTTCAATATACTATGATCTTGCTCTGCCACAGTACTACACAAAACATAAAGAGCAATCTATGTATGTTCTGGCTATGTCAAAGTCACCAATAAATATTAATTTTATTCTCTCATTGTATTCAGTTATATACAGATGAAAAATACAAAATTTTCTGAAATATACTGAAAATATATAAAGCAACTTGAATAAAGAAAAAATATAGAAGAGGGGAATAATTATTCTTTTAGGAAATCACGGATTTCCATTATTTGCTAAAAAGGAAAAATCCAAACAGAAACACGTAAAATTTTTGTACAAGTCTTATTACAAATATATTGAGGGACAAAACCTTTCCCCTCATCCAACATCTTTTCACTTCACAAAAGAAAATCTTATTTTGCTTTCCACTGTTGTGTGTTCTGCACACAGAAAAGCTCCTAGGCACAAGTTTCCCAAAACACCTAGCTATAGCAAGTATTTCTGAAACACATACAGAGGCAAGTCAGGCCACATCTGTAGATTTCTATCAAAATGTAACATAGTTTTATAGAAACAAAATTTTTACAGTGACAGAATCTTACACAGTCTTCAGCTGGCATATCTGAAGTGTTCACTGATCACGCAGTATCGCAATTAATTTAACACAATTCTCCTTCCCAAATCAGCTTGCCAGGCCACTAAAGCTTAAATTTAAGATTCTCCATAAATACTTTTCAACCATTTCATAATCATGAGAGTTAACGATCCATTGCTTTGATTCTTGGAACACCATATGCGCAAGATCCTGGTAAAGATCACTGTAACTTAAAGAAGGAATTTCTCTTTGCTCCTGTCAGAATCAGCACACATACCCTGTTCTCACCAGACACAAGTAAAGCCTTCCTCTGCTGTTTGCAGAGGGAAGAAAAAAGAAAAACGTATTCTAAATGCCTGGGCATCAAGGTAGAGAAAGCCTCAAAGTTTTCTACTACCACTGGGACTCTTTTGTCATTTAAAAATATTTGTTTATGCTATAACATAATACTTCTTTGCAAGGAGAGGTCCTTGCTATTCTATGTGCACAAAGGTGGCTGTCAAAACAAGCAAAAGTAACAGTCCAACCAGCCATTTATTTCTCCTTTCTCAGTGACCACTGACAATCCATCCTGAGACAGGGAAACTTCTACACAAGTCTTATTTACCACGACTCCTTCTAGCAGTCAATGGTTGGTGAAAACCTACAACCACACTTTTTTATCATGAAACCTATTAACGTGATGTTAAGTCTATTTTGCAAGACATCTCAGGTGGGACATAAAGCTGCAGAAACCAAGGAAAGAAGTCCACCACCTCCTCTTCTATAAACGGCAGGGCAACTGAGCGCTGAAGAATCCGCCAAGAACTGATGGTTCTGATGCTTGCGAGTGAGAGCCAGGGTGCCTTCAGGCAGAACACCACAGAAGCAAAACTGAGGTATCTCACATGCCTCATTTCAACCAGGCATTGTGGAAAACCAGCTTTCAAGACTGTCTTTGCTCTCAGTTTTGAACAAGCAGTACAAGAGGCAAAAAACCTCCCCAAACAGTCTGTTCTTTATACCGTATCTGTCCACTTAACTGAGAACACTTAACTGAGGACACCTCTACAGCATTATTTCTCACTAACAGCTCCTACCTCTCACGGAAATAAGACGGGAAAATAAAACAGCTTATACTTTTACTTTTCATATGGATCAAGATTTGGGAAACAAATAGAAATTAGAGTGCAGTGTGTAGTATTTTAATTTAAAAATATCAAGCTGTTTATGTTTTTGTTAGGACAGGACTATGCAGCACTTCGCAGACAGATCACACTTTGCTTGTGTTCACAGAGAACACCGAGCCAAGTCTAATTCAACAGATCCCGCTGGAAAGGTGGCTGTAGTGGATTGGGTTCAGCATTGGTCAACAAATACTTCCACGGTGAATTCTGAGAGTTTCTATTCAGAACTACTTGGATCCTTTTTCAGGCAAAGGTGGAAAAGAAAAACAGAACAAACAAAACCAACAAAAAACCACAGCTGAGATTGTACCTGTCGATTAGTATTCCTTGTCAGGACTGGGAAGTTCACCAAAGAACAGGTATTCTACAGTAGTTTTTCCACTCAGTAGCTCTTTTCCAGGGTGAGGCACGAGTCAGGATTTACATGATTGCCTACCCCTATTCGGAATTACAACAGTAACTAAATACACATAAAGTAGAATGTTTGCTGTTTAAGTGGGTAGAGCCCAAAAGATCATTCTCCATCAGAATAAGTTAGCACAACATTCACTCTTGTATGTTCCTTTTCATAGTCTTAAGGCAGATCTTCACGGCATGCTGGTACACCACAGCTATGCGGGCAGCAGGCAGGCAGCGGGCCACACTTCACACCCTAACCGACACACAGGTCTCCTTTTTCCCCCCCTCATTACTGCGCTGAAATGAGACACGGCAGAGACTCCGGCACAGCATTACAGCAAATGCGAACATCGGGTACAGCCTTCAACAGACACCGGGCCGCGCTACCAGCAAGGTGGGGAAGAGGAGCGCTCTGTGACGGCGCTTGCGGCGGTTACGCCAGGCCGCCGCCGCCGGGCACAACCTCGGCTACGGCTCTGAGAGAACCCGAGGCACGGCGCAGCACGGCCGGCTCTGACGCTCCCACCGCACCGCGGGTAACGCCGCCGCTCGCGGCCCCCTGCTGCGGCGGAGTCCCGCAGTCGCGGCCCGAGGGCAGCGGCCACCGTGGCCACCTCAGCCACCCCGCTCCGCCTCCGGCCACGCCACCAGTCCCGGGGCGGGGGGAGGAAGGCAGGGCAGGCGCCTCTCGCCTCCGCGGCACGGGAGCCGCCCGCTCCGCCGGGGCCTGGCTGAGCCCCTCTCCCGGGAAAGCGGGAGCGGCACCAACCGCGGCCCCGCGCTCACCTTCGGCGTCTGCCGAGGAGACAAAGGTGAAGTCCCCGCTGCTGGGCGCGTAGAGCGGCGGCTGCTGAGGGCCCGGGGGCTGCATCTCCCCGCCCTCCGCGGGGCCGCTGGGGACAACGAGAGCCGAGCGAGCACCAGGGCCTGGGGCCTCCCGGATCCCTCCCGAGGCGGCGGCGGCGGCCGGCACCCGACACCTACAGCGCAGCCGCCTCACGGGACAACAACAAGCGACACCGCCCCCCCGATTGGCTGCTTGCAACGCGCGTCGTGATTGGTCGCTGCAGGGCCAATGCTGACTGGCTGCCCGGCTCCGTCTCGGGGGGTGACGTCACCTCGACCCCGCTATAAAGCGCCTCCTGATTAGCCAAGGGACGGCTCTTGCTCGGTAGGAGGAGTGCGGGTGGGCGAGCGGGTAGGCAGCTCTATTAGCTAGCTATGGAGCGACGTCGCCATGTCCCTCCCCCTGAACGGATGGTGCCGCCACCCAGCTCCTGCGTCATCATTCGGCCAACAGTCGCCGCGGCCCCCCGGGTGGCTTTCTCTTCCCCCTCCCGCCCCTCCAAGGGCGGCCCGCCACCGCTGCCGGGTTTGCCCCGCTGCTGTTAGTATCCGTTCCCCGGGGCGGAGGCCCCTTGGCGGCGCAGAGCTGCGGTGGTGGGATGGGGATGGGGCCGGGTCTGAACGGGCCCCCTTGGTAGCGCCCTGGGCTATGGACCTTCCGAGACCTGTGAGTGGCCACTGCACCGCGTCGGTGCGGCACGTGAATCCAGGCCAACAGCCAGCCCCGGGAAATTCACTACTTTCGAACACCCCCCCCGCGAAGTATTTCTCCAGCCCGTGCCGCTCGTGGCAGGCCGGCTGCCCGCACCTACCGACGATGAGAAACAGCCCCCGCGGCTTTGTAGGACTGCCAGGGCAGCTCGGAGCTGCTGGCCGCTTCCGTGTGAGGGCTGCCGTCATCATGACGGGCAGTGTTCACGGCCAATGCTCTCTGGCTGCCCCCACCTACCATCTGCCTGTTACCATGTTTAATTGTAGATCTGTTTCTCATTTCATAGTGAAATACTTTCTTCATGTCTTTCTATATACTGTTTGACCCAAGTAATTGCTTCCTGCGTACTGTTAAAAAAATATTTTGAACTTTCAGTAACAAAAGATTTGCTGGCAGATACGCAGCCTTTCAAATAGAACTCTGGACTCTTTCTTTCTTTCTTGAATAAAAGCATCATCCCGAATATTTTCCTTCCATGATTGATATGAAAGAATTGTAGAATGGTTTGGGTTGAAAGGGACCTTAAAGACCATCTAGTTCCAACCCCCCTGCCATGGGCAGGGACACCTTCCACTAGACCAGGTTGCTCAAAGCCCTGTCCAACCTGGCCTTGAACACTTCCAGGGAGGGGGCAGCTACAACTTCTCTGGGAAAACTGTTCCAGTGCCTCACCTCCCTCACAGTGAAGAATTTCTTCCTCATATCTAATCTAAATCTACCCTCTTCAAGTTTAAAACCGTTACCCCTCATCCTATCACTACACTCCCTGATAAAGAGTCCCTCCCCACCTTTTCTGCAGTCCCCTTTAGGTACTGGAAGGCTGCTAGAAGGTTTACCCAGAGCCTTCCCTTCTCCGGGCTGAACAACCCCAACTTTCTCAGCCTGTCCCCACAGGGGAGATGCTCCAGCCCCCTGATCATCTTTGTGGCCTCCTCTGGACCTGCTCAAGCAGGTCCATGTCCTTCTTATGCTGAGGGCCCCAGAGCTGGACACAGTACTGCAAGTGGGGTCTCATAAAAGCAGAGTAGAATCACCTCCCTTGACCTGCTGCCCACATTTCTCTTGATGCAGGATACAGCTGGCTTTCTGGGCTGCGAGCACACATTGCTGTGTCATGTTGAGCTTCTTGTCAACCAACAGCCCCAATACATCCTTCCTTTTGACTGTTCAAAAGGCTTTGCCTCCATCTTTTTATATTTTATACGGCTCCACGTCCCAGTATCATCATGGTCACTTGCAACCCTTTTGCTAATTGTTTTCCATATACAATCTTAAATCTATTCTGTTACTGTACCTCCTTTTTTCTCTCCCATTCTTTTGGATTTGCTCCCTCTCAGTATCTACATGCAGTTTTCATGTTATTTGTTAAGCTATGCATGTTTCCTGTATATTAGTGGTATCCTTGGTAGTTCCCCGCAGTTCTGAGGTTTCTGGACTGCTCTCCTGCAATTCCCTTGTCTAGAAGGAAATCTGGCAGAGTCACAAATCAGACATAGAATGCAGCACATTGTGTGCACTCCAGAATGGCTGCCTTCTTAGTTCATAATTAAAATGCATTAGCATATCCAAAAACTTCACAGTTTAAGCGGCTACATCCAAGATAGCCCCTTTACCAGGCCTTGCTATCAGCAACTGTGATGGATAGAATAGAATCGATTTCAGTTGGAAGGGACCTACAACAATCCTCTAGTCCAACTCCCTGAGCAATTCAGGGCTGACCAAAAGTTAAAGCATGTTATTAAGGGCATTGTCCAAATGCCTCTTAAACACTGACAGGCTTGGGGCATCGGCCATCTCTCTAGGAAGCCTGTGCCAGTGTTTGACCGCTCTCTCAGTAAAGAAATGCTTCCTAATGTCCAGTCTGATAACCCGCAAGGCATCACCAAATGGTCTGTTCATGATCTGGTTCATGATAGTGCTGTGAAGCATGTTTTTGACTGACCTGCAGAGACCTATGTAGTACTAAAGAAGTTGTAAAATAATACAATTGAGATGCGCTTGCAAGAGGACAAGCATGATGGCTCTGCCTGTGATCTATGCTTTGAAGAATCAGGAACCAGGATCTCACTATTTATGTGTTCAACAATTACTAGATTTAACAGAAAAGCTCCCAAATAACACTGCTTGGGCTTAGCTATTAGCTCCTTCCCTCTGCTCCCTGCTAAATACCAACACATTTATTCTCAGAGGACTTTTTTTTTTTCCTGACATCTCAGGGAAACAGGCTTAAATTTGGTATTCATGCTACATATATTTAATTCTACTTCATACATAGAACTCATTAAATGCCATGGAGTATAAATAGGAATATATTTTAAATTGAGAAAGTTATGGGGCTAGAAGTTGCATTAGAGCAGTGGTTTGAGTTGGAGAAGGAACTTCCTTTCTCATATATATTCCATTAAAGGAAACCACTGCAAGTTCTATCTCAAATTATTTTGAACAAGTAAAAAGCAATCTGATTTTTATGGAGAGAGCATGACTGGAAAGTTCCTACTTTGCCATATCCAGCCATAACTGAAGTTTGCATTTATTTCAAATATAACTTAGGTTCAGGTTCTCTGTGGGCATTTTACAGAGATTATCAGTTTCCTTGCAGCAGCGGAAAAAAAAAAAAATCTATAATTGCACGTAAACTATTTTTTAATTGAAAACTGTCTTGATAATAAAAAATGGCCCTGCAGATATTTGCATAATTTGATTTCCCCTTCAAAAAGTTGAGCAATCAAGACATCTGGCAAGAGTAACTAATTTTCTTAACTATCATGTGGAACTTGTTACAAGACATTTGCAATAGGCTTCCTTCAATTTCTGATCTCTCTTCCTCTTTACTTTGTTACAGTCAGCCTGTCAGAGTTCAAGGAGCTTTTGGTTGATGCTCTTAGTCATATGGTTTATTTGTAGGTAGTCCTGCGAGGAGGAGGGAGTTAGACTGAATGATCCTTATGGGTCCATTCCAACTGGAGAAGACCTTTAAGGTCATCAGATCCAACCATTAACCTAACACTGCCAAGTCCACCACTAAACCATGTCCCTAAGCACCACAGAGAATCATAGAATCATGGATCTACATCTACATGTCTTTTAAATACCTCCAGTGTTGATGATTCAACCACTTCCCTGGACAGCCTGTTCCAATGCTTGACAACCCTTTCCATGAAGAAATTTTTCCTAAAATCCAATTGAAACCTCCCCTGGTGCAACTTGAGGCTGTTTCCTCTCATTCTTTTGCTTGTTACTTGGGAGAACAGACCAACACCCACCTTGCTACAACCTCCTTTCAGGTAGTTGTAGAGAGCGATAAAGTCTCCCCTGAGCCTCCTTTTCTCCAGGCTGAACAACCCCAGCTGCCTCAGCTGCTCTTCATAAGACTTGTGCTCTAGACCCTTCACCAGCCTCATTGCTCTTCTTTGGACACGCTCCAGCACTTCAATGTGTTTCTTGTAGTGAGGGGCCCAAAACTGAACACAGTAATCGAGGTGCGGCCTCACCAGTGCTGAGTACAGGGGTGAGATCACTTCCTTCGTTCTGCTGTCCACACTATTTCTGATACAAGCCAGGATGCTATATGTCGTCTTGGCCATCTGGGCACACTGCTGGCTCATATTCAGCCGGCTGTTGACCTACACCCCCAGGTCCTTTTCCACCAGGCAGCTTTCCAGCCACCCTTCCCCAAGCCTGTAGCTTTGCATGGGGTTGTTGTGACGCAAGTGCAGGAGCCGGCACTGAGCCTTGCTGAACCTCATATAATTGGCCTTGGCCCATCATCCAGCCTATCCTAATCCTTCTGTAGAGACTAGGCTCCTTTAGGCTCCTTTCTCTGTGGTTTTTGTTTGTTTGTTTGGTGGTGGGTTTTTTTTTCATTTTATTTAACTACATATAGGGATGACAACAGAGAATGCTGTGTCAAGGAATTGCTTGCATGTAAGACAAACCCGTCATTTGCTTCGTTGTAATTCTTATTTATTGAAGTTGGGTCTCAAAACCTTTAAGGAGTTTGGTACCTGTCTCCTAGCAAGACCAGCAACAAACACTGCTAGAATAAGACTTGGAGGTGTGTGGGACAAAAGTATTGTACAGGGCACTGTAAAACAGTGGGAGGAGACAAAAGAGAAGGTGATGAAGTCTTACACTGTATCAGCTTTGAGGAGAAAACTTGAGACAATGATAAATAAAGACAATATTATGCAATAAGATGACTCACAAATGCACATTTTATTAATGTGCCAAATAGGGGCAGTGACAAATGAGACTGCATGATAGGCTGGGTGACTGGTTCTTTTTCTCCTCATTTCATGGCTTCATGTACTGGATCCTCCTGTTCACTGTTTGGAAATATTTTCCATATTTTCTCATTGTCTATGATTCTGACTCTGATCTCTGTACGAACACGAGCAAGTAAGTCATTCTATTTCTCTGCTTTCAATAGACTATTTATAAAGACATGCATTGTCATTCACTGTCTTCTTTTTAAACATGATTGTGATAATAGAAGGAAACTTGTTTTAATTATTTCTTTTCCTATGAAATTTTTGACCAGCTGAGATCCAAATGGAATTTCACATAGAAGAAACGCTGAAGGAGACAGAGGAAATACATTCTGCCCATGTTTACATAAAATAAGAACAGTGAGTAGATTTTCAAGAGTTGCTCCTCCTGATGCCCTGTCATACAAGAACAGTCAAGGATCAAGAAACACAGATGATCCAGGTACTCTGGATTTTTTTCAGCATTTGCTCAAATACTAAGATTTTGGCTGTCCTCCCCCACCTTTCAGCTCTTCCCCTTCCCCTCCAGGTTCTGCAAGTGAGCAACCCTTTGTCCCCTGCCCAGGCTGTGCCAGTGGAGGGCAGTCTAGCACTGCTTTTGCCGGATCAGATCTTGCCCAGGGTTTCAGTTCACGGTGGAATTCTGAAAAAAAGTGTTCAAAACCAGTTGAGTAACCTATTTCACCCAGATGCTGCTTCTAGATTTCTCAGCATTTTATGCATTTTCCATTTCTGTGCACTTTAGAAATTACTTTCATTGATTAAGGCCCAGACTACATCTAAAAATGTGAGCAATCATAAATTGCTCCAGTTGGTCTGCTGAAGTTTAAGTTGTCTTGTCGCTCTTTGCACATAACCACCATTCCATGTATCTTAACTGTTCACAAGTGCTGGCTTCACTCCTGCCACCAGTGGAACAATTTGCCTGCACATGGCTTAAAGTGCAGTAGTCAGGGAAAGGAAAAGGGAAAGGAAGTATTTTAAAAGGCTGTAGAAAGCTGTGCTGCACACAAATGCCTGTGTGATAGCCATAAATACAATCTATCTGCAAATGGTTATCTTAGGAAGGGCTCCTGTTTAATTTTCATTTTAGAAATACAAGAATCATGCAGTATGTGAATTTACTGGAACATTATGTAATATTTCACGGTGTGAAAAGGAAGTCAGAATCATTGATGTTGAGTCATCTTCCAATTTCTTGGGGGAGGTCTGAAGCCAGCTTCTATGACAGGGGAAGTAGGCAGAGTTGCTGGGGAGTTTTATGCCTAATGTCTCAGAGTAATACCATATTAGGCTAATCTTCATGCTGGTAGTATAAATTATCCACTTTGAAATGGCTTTTGCATTTACATCTAGGGTTGTTAGACCCTCTCTTTGGGGCTGCTTCACTGTGTCTAGTTGCTTGAGTCAGTGCTGCTCTAATTCGTGAGGAAAGCCCTGAGCCCTGGCTTCTTGCAACAGCAAGACCCCATGGTTTAGTCTAAATATCACAGAGTCCCGCAGTGAACATCTCACTCATGAATTAAAGTTACTATTTTTCAATGAAACCATTAAAGAGTGAATGAAGTAAATGTATCATAGATACACTAATTTCTACTGATAGTAGAAATATTTACTGATTTGACCATTAACCCTGGACTGAAGGCTAGGTTAAGTGCTGTATCATAAATTTTCGAATAGTTCTGAACTGAAACTTGTTTTACATCAAGAAACAGTTCCTTATGTTTCTGGCAACAGAAAGGTATTGCGCAACATACACTTTAAGCAAACAAGATATTAAGTAATTGTACAAGGAGGAAACTTGCAGAGAAGGAACCTACAGATAATACGGAGTCAGTTTTTGACAAACACCATGACACTTTGCTGCTTACTGAGTCTTTTTGATTTAAGAGCACACTGATGTGGGTAAACTGCTTTCTTTCTTACCACTACCTTACTTCTTGAATATGTATAAAGAAGAAGGTTCAGAGATGTTTTAACTTTATTTTGCTATACATTTTTTTTCTCTTAAGAAACCTTACATGTCTTTGGCAGTGGGGAATTTGCATCTATTTATTTTAACTCTTTCTTTAAACAAAAAAGAAAAACCTGTTTGGCATTTGGTTAGAAAAACTATTAGAAAAGTTGAAATATTTAAGGTGATACTTGTTACAGGAGCAAGTTCAATTTAGTCTTCCAGCACTTTAAAGCCAGAATACTTTTCCAGAGCTTATGGCTAAGTAGTAATCTAGTATACTAGCAATTATTATTAATTGCTACTATTAACATACAGTGTGCTACAAACTATGAGATTATTACTAAGTAAAGCTGGTAATACTGGAGACTATTGTAGATTCTAGAAGCTTTAGAATATTTCAGTTTTGGCTTAGAGAGGGTTAATGTCAATAGGCTGTGCTTCTATACTTGATATTTGAGTATTTAAGGATTTCACAAAAAAGCTTGTCTAAGCAAACAGTATTTTTCATTCACTATATTGTTAAGTTACTCTTATAAATTGTGTTTTTACTTACATAAGGATGGTGATTAACATTTACAAACGAGCTGGGAGTTAAAATTGATAGCTCTATGAAAATATCTGCTCAATGCTCAGTAAAAGCAAATGGAAGGAATTGTCAGAAAATGGAGAATGAAAGAGAGAACATTATTGTGGCACTGTGTCCATCCATAAAGCCATATAGTATCTTAATACCATGGTCTGCTCTAGCATTCCATCTCAGAAAGAATGTAATGGAAATGGAAAAGGTCCCAAGGAGTGGAACATCTTGCAGAAGGCACTGCTGGAGATGGGATACTGAGCTAGATGGACCTTTAATTTGACCCGCTACCTATCATCACAAACGTATTTTATTTTCTCAGTTGTATCTATTAAAAGTGAGTAATTTTATTTAAGGTACCTTTATCTAGTTTTATGTAATGAATACATGAATTTAATTGTTGGGTTTGTATGCTATTACCTTAATTACCGTTTCCATGCAAAAGTATCTTTGTGTCATTCAAAGTAAAAACAAACAAATAAATAATATATGCCTCATTCCCTATCCTTAATGATAAAAAAATAAGAATCTGCATATATATATTACACTATGAAACTATGTGAAACATGAACTGAAACAATGTGGAAAATGAACTATATCTTTCTGGTTGTCAAAAATTATGACCAAATTTACTTTAAAGGTTATATTTTAATGATTATACTGGTCTGTGAGAATGATTTGTTTCTTAAGAATTAAAGCAAAGAAGATTAAAATCACTTGCTTAAATCAATTAAATAATTTAATAAATAATTTTATCAATTAAATCAAAATTAAATCAATTTAAATTTCCTGCTTATTGATTTGAAACATGCTTTAAAATTATCAAATCAAAGTAATTTTAGTCAATTCGCCTAGAGGGAATATTGTTATATCTGACTAGTTTCATATCAGCATTTCATGAAAGGTAATTTTTTTCCGGTCTAGGAAAATGACAGTAATATCTGGAGTATTCACTCTTCTGATTTGTTTTGGTTTTCAGTCTGGTTATTAGATTCACTGTTCACAGTTCAAGCATTGAAACTTTCAGTCTGAAAAAGTAAGATTTACAAACTACAGTTTCTTTGTATTTGATGTTAGATGTAAATAGTAATTAAAACAAATAACCTTAAGAAGAATATGTCTTTTCAAAAACCAATACATTATAATTGCTGTATTTATGTTCTAGTTATATAATACGGCTATTGATTAACATTGTAAAAAGTCTTGCTCTAAAATGTTTTTTAAAGGTAGCCTTCACAGAGAATTTTTATTAAAAATCTCTATTTCAACATATTACAGATAGACAATTTTGGATTAATAATTTTTTCTGGCAAAATATTTTTCTGAACTGGATACTTCTCGTGTTAGTTATCTTACAGTCATTTCTACAATTTATTCCAAAGTATTGCAGATAATTTCAGACTTGTAAAGACCACCTTCTTCCTTTCCCCCACAATTATACAGAAGCTTAACTTTTAGAAAATTATCCCTGTAGAAGCCTTATTTACTGTAATATTCAAAGTCTAAAAAAGTTAGAGGAATCATAGTCCAGTTTTATTTTGACATGCAGGTAAATCAATGCCCCTAATATTTATTTTAAATTCCATGCAATAAAATTGCAAATTTGCAAAAAACGTAAAATTCTCAAAATGCAGCTCTTTCTGGAGGAATGCTTGTGGCATATACACATCTTCCCACAAAAGACATTCCCCTGACTACGCGAGTTACTAGTATTATATATCAAACCTCTCCTGGATTTTGTGGAAGGAAAGAGAACAGAGCTACCCAACTCAAATGGGGCTGTCCCTAATGACTCCAGTTTACCAACATGAGGTCAGAGCCCCACCTCATTCCTATCACATCCATCTTTTATCTCCTTATTGCCTACACAGTGCTGTTACCTACCTTCAACTGGCTATTCAACAATAATTTTGGCCAGATATAGGCACTTCTTGGCTAGCTTGGGAGCCGAGAATCTGTGTTTCTCCAAGCTACACACAGATAAATATAATATGTATATTCCTTCTGGTTAGGAGTGCTTGCATGCCGTAACCCTGATTCTTAGCCATCCCAGCCACAGAGTACAGAAGCCTGTTTGGGGATGTTTTCATCCTGGGATGTGTTCAGGACTGCCTATGAGCTTGGGCATTAAGTGTAACTCATTTGATTTTTTTTATCTTAAGACGAGTGCAATAATGTTTAAGTATCTCATACAGGTTTTGTTTGAAGAATCAAATCATATTTGTCATGACCTGCATGAACTTACCAAGATTTTAAAATGTAAATCCAGAAATATGAACCCATATTTAGACATATCAGTAAATAATATAATTTTCAGAAGCAATTTCCATTGAAACTTTTAATATGTTTCTGCGATGCCGGCCAACATCTCTGACATATCATGTGACTTTCATACCTATACTGATACATTCCATACTGCATCTTTTTTTACCAGAAACCTCCCATCCATTTGCAGAAACTTTTATAAACTTTTCTACATTCCTACTAAGATCTCACCATTTCCTGAATACTATTTGTACCTGTGCAGATATTAGACACTCAGTGCACTACGGAAGTGTGCACTGAATACTGAAGGATGGTTTATCTGTCAGCTACTGTATGAGCTAGACTTATGCTAAGAAATTGAATTCTCTCTTCTCAGTGGAATTTATTGAAAGCAACAGGGTACATTGCATTCAGAGAATGGGAATGATCACTGTCAGGCAAATAGCAGATGATCTTTTGGCCTGCAATGTCATATCTTGTGAAGAAGCGAATACCATTTCCAATAAAAGGTTGAACAAGAAGGCTCAAGAATGATGATTTACATGGTTTTGAATAAAGGTTCAGAAGCCTGCAATATTTTGGTTAAGTCACTCGAGAAATGCAACCCTTTTCTCTTTCATGACCTGCAAGGATATTGTGTTACTGGCTGTATTTTTGTCTTCTGGCCAGGAGTTAAATTATTATAGAAAAAAAACATGAAAAACTTGCAATGCTCTCATTTTTACAATAGTCTTAAATTCTGTAGTTAAGTAAACTCTAATTTGATTTGTGTGGTCTGAATTGTTTCAGCTGGGAGAATAAGACAGTGAACACTGAAATTTTACAAACGCTAAGACACAAAGAGAGGAAACCCAAATCCAGTGAAAAATTCTGAAAGGGTGAAAATCATCTATGATCAGATAGCTGAAGTTTAAAATTTAATGTGGATATGTAATGAGTTTTTTTAATATAAACTTATTCTCTGCAAGCTGAAACTACTTGTGCACAGGCTTCATGTTCGTTGTGTTGTTAAAGGACTGACTATCTTATTGTACGAATGTAATGCATACACCTAGGCTAATCTTTTGGCACTCCCAGAGAGGCATAACATTTGTTACTGGAGCATTTCCCTAAAATAGGTTTCCCTGATTTCCTTCAGTTTGTGGGACTGTGCTTCTTTACTCCGCCTACTTCAAAAGTCTGATCTTGAAATACATGTCTGACTCAGCCCTGTCCCATAGTCTACATATATGCATGTTAAAAAGCAGTGCATAGAAACCTTCCAGGACTCCCTTTAGAAGCTAGGTTTTTTTAAGTTTCAGACTTACTAGATGTTAGTACATTTTACTATGTCTATGATGGAATGTTCAACTAAGCTTACCTCCACTATGATGGAATGTTCAACTAAGCTTACCTCCAAACTGTATGAAAGCAACTATTAGAGTAACCAAAAGAAACAAAAATGCAAAAGATGTAGTTTAGAAAAAGAACTAGATTAGAAGTTGATTTGGTCCAATGGTCAAAAACTGTTACTAATTTACAAATGTCTCTCTTAATACTCTAATACCTTTCATAGATATATGAATGCTGTATTTCCATGTTAAAACCTCATCACATAAAAAACTCAGTCTCATCATGCATTTTCACATATAAACCTTCATATGCTCGTATGCAAGCTTACGTTTTTAGAATCCAATGCATGAACAGGATGAGTTCAAAAGGCCCTCAAATAAGGAATCAAGTGGAGCCAGAGTGGTATCTGCAAGCTATATGAATTTTATGCATAAGGAGTAACTACAGCCCTTATCAATTAAGTCTTGCCTAGACAGTGAACAGTAGATACATCTCATGCCTCTTGCTTACCTCTATTTCATTGATTTAGCAAGTACATTCAGGCAGTTCTTCCAAAAGTAATGAAATTTTAATTGACAAACTTGTTGACTATTTAATTCACTGATACATGATCTGTTTGCTTTAGGTACTACCAGGCAAGTGCAAGAAGATAAGTTACTTGATTCAGTATTTAAAGTATATGTATCTATCTTCAGTTTTTCAAAAATATAATCCTCTGGGTAGTGATATTGACATAATTTTTGATTTGGGAACTGCCTATATTGACGTCTTGCTGTGGAAAAAAGATACACATAAGAGCAGGAAAGGGCAGCTGACGCTAAATGTCCTTCTGGAGGAACTGAAAAATCCTTGCGTTATAGAAGGAGAAACTGGTAAAAGAAAAACAACTCTTCTGAGAAGAATTGCTGTACTCTAGACATCTGAAAAATGCTCCGCTTTGAAAAAATTCCGATTTGTTTTCTTTATCAGCCTGACTAGCTCAAGAGGTGGAATATATGAGACCATCTGTGATCAGCTTGTTTTTGAACAATACCCCATCTGCAAACAAGATTTAATGAAAATGCTGCTAGCACAAAGACAAAGGGTTCTTTTCCTGTTAGATGGATATGATGAATTCAAACCTCCAAACTGTCCAGAGATAGAAGCAATGATTAAAGAAAACCACAAATTCAGGAAATGATTATTATTGCTATCAGGACTGAGTATATCCATAAAACCAGAGTTTGGGTCACTGCTGAAATAGGACTTCTATGGGAGGAGAGTTGCAAGAAGCTCATTAAAAATGTCTTGACAAATAAGCTGGCTGATGGTCTGTTAAACCAGCTTAAAGAGGGCACTTCCGTGAAGAACCTTATGAAGACTCCACTATTTGTCATCATAGCTTGTGACATCCAAATGGGTGATATTAATTTTCATCCAAGCACCCAGACTCTACTTTTCTCTACTTTGTATGACTTGATGATGGAGAAAACCAGGTATGAAACAAAAGAAATAACAGAAAATCATATTATGCTAAACATAAATCATTGTGTAGATTTAGCTTTAGATGGAATATTTGATCAAAGATTTGATTTTCAGTCTGAGGATTTAGCTGACTTAAAAGAAGAAGTCCTGCTAGCTTCAGCTCTTCTAAATAAATGCACAGCTCAAAGACTAAAGCCAACATATAGATTCTTTCATAAATCGTTTCAGGAATACACTGAAGGCAGAAAACTTTGCAAACTACTGCCATCCTGCCAAGAAGCAGAGGTGAAGAAAGGGTATAGTTCACTACAGAAAATTAATACTATTACAGATATTACTAATACTTATTTCAATTTTCTCCTCTACACTTGTGGTTCCTCTCTAGATGCCACTAGAATAATTTTGGACTTACTGAAAATAATTGATCAACATTGAGATATTTCTGAACAGTTTTCATTAAATAATTTGGCTTTGGAAAGAGAATACACAAAAAAATCAGAAAATATAACAAAAAGGAAGATTTTAAAAGAACTGACAAGGATATTTTTCCATAGTGTCATTAATTTCTTTTATGAAAGTTCTTCAAAATCAGCCTTGAGCAAAGATTGGGAAGAGTTTTTTTGTGATAAAAGTATTTACATTAATACTTAAAATATCCCAACTTATTTCTCTGGTTTTTTTAGGTACTTACCAAATTGTCTTAGTGTACTAGGACTCATTAAGTTAGATTTTTTGGAAATTACTTATCAAGTAATCAAATAGACGATAAGAATGTGGAAGATCTTCAAATTAGTTCACTTAAAACATACATTCCTGAAAAGGCTGTCTACTTATTCTTCAACTGGAACCAGAGTCTCAGATCTTTAGAAATTACACTGCAAAATTTCAACAAGTTAAAGAAATGTGATATTAAATATCTGGGCAAAATATGCTGCCCTACTGCAAGCCTCAAGCTGCACATCAGCGATAGTGCTGGTATCACAGGAACATTGAATGAAGTCCTTGAAACCTGTAAAAACTTACAAGATCTTACTGTGGAGTCCACACCTCTTACTGTGGAGGACAAGCACCAGATCACAACAATGATAAAGCTGAAAACCTTACATATAAGAGATCTGCAAAGTGAAAATCTAGAAGGTACAGTATTACTGGCAGCAAATGAGCTCTTCTAGATAAACGTGGATGAGAAGGTAAAACAAAGGGGCTCATGGCTGCCTTGTATATGGAAGATGCCTGATTTTGATCAGTTTGAGAATTGCTAGAATGCAATTCTGTATTCATGGTGAAAGTGACTGCAGTCTACTCAGTTATGTAAATTTACTTATGTTATTTAGTTGTGTAAGTCAGGTCTGGCCTTTGAATTCCTATAAGTTGCCATTTCATTATATTCTTGGTTCTTGCTACACAAAGGCCTTTGACTTCTTGTCAGTTGTCATTCCATCCTATTCTTGGTTCTTGGTACACAATATATTAAAAAATCTGTTTTTTTAAAAATAAAATATTAGGGAGAAAAAATTTAACAGCTTTGGTGCAAATAATCCACAGTAAATGAGATAATGTCTATATGCTAGCTACACTTTGTAAGTACCATGGGATACAGCATACCATCACTTTAACTTAGTTTCCACAACATATGCATATGTTTTTGGCAATCAAATGAGAGTGTTGTAGCCTAATCTAGACCTGTAACATTGGACAGAAATTTTTCCTCATTGCTTCCTACGTGTTTGTCATAATTTCTGGGTAAGCACTATTTTGAAAGAAGTCTAGTCCTGATGTTAATATCTAATATGATAGATGGATAATCTGCAGTATCTTTTAAAAAGTCTTTCCCATAATTAATTTAATGCTTCTAGCTTGAATAATCGTTTTCATTAAAAATTACAGTGGCAGGAGGGCGATCAAACATTGCAACAGGGATCTGGAGGTCATTTAATCACTAACCTGGAGATTTTCAAAACTTGGCTGGACAAGGCCCTGAGTAATCTCATCTAACTTTCAGATCAGCCCTGCTTTGAGCAGAAAATCAAAGTAGATGACCTCAGAATTCCTAACCTGAATTTTTCAATCATCCTATGACATATAATCTCAAGATTATTCTGGAACTACATATTAATTAATTCTCTTTCCTTGTGCACACATATGCCAAGATTATTAGGGAGAAAAGCATAAGAATATAATAACAACAGCCATACTGATTCAGAGGAAGGGTCGATCTACCTTGGTTCATTGTCTCCAATAGCACCTATAAGTGGATGTCTAAGGAACAGCAAGAACAATGCAAGAATCTATAATACTTTCCTTGTAACAATATCACACCTTATGTTTTAAGCTCAAACCAGTTGCATGTGCTTATGATTGTTTATTAGGTGACCTCCCCAAAGGGTCCTGCTAATACTTGTCTGTCTTTGCTTTGAACCCATGTAAACTTGTTGCATCTGCAGCATCCTTTGACAAAGCGTGTGAAGGGCTATGTCCTTAATGTTTGTTTTGGACTAATTTCAATTGGTATCCTCTTGTTCTTGTACTGAAAGAAAAAAAATGAACAGTCAGTCTCTATCCAACCTTTTTCTATGTTGTAAACCTCTGTCATATTCTCCCTAGGTCACCTCTTTTAGATGTTCATATTTTCACACAAAACTATTATTTACTTTTCACAAGAAGGTAATGTCACTGAAGTGTATCTGTTCTACAAACAAATTTGTTCCTGCATTAAATTAACATGCTGTATACATCTATGGGGTTTTTCTTGGCAGGTGGACTTACTGATGGAATAAAGAAACTTGTGAATGCTGAGGGGCTTGTACTTGGCAACATAAGTATGGATGAAAGTGCTGCAAAAAATTAGGCAATTTCCTCTCCTATTTTATGCCATACTCAAGTATATAGTGCTGAGAATGTGAATATTTTAACAAGTTGGTCTGAAGTTAGTACACTATTAGAAGTTGAAAATCCTATCATCTAATTTAGAGAAGTAATTTCTGATAAATTTGCATTGAAGTCTTGATATATTCTGTATCCTGACTGTCACAAAGTATTAGAGTGCTCCTTTCAAGTTAGTAATGCATACTGTAGTCAAACAGATCCAACATACTGATCCCAGGACTGAGCTAATCTGCATGAACTGCAAGTCAGGAGGTTGCAAAGCTGATATAGTTCCCCATCCTGACCTATTGCTGACTTTCTGGAAGGTCAGTCACTGGATACCAAGGTTGTAAAGTTTGAATAACGTTTGCTAGGGCCACACAACCCAGTAACTGAAATGGAGATGGCAATTCATATGTCTACCCATCCTCTCTTTGATGGCATGGTGAAAAAATGCTTCTCCTGGATTTGTTCCACAGGCAGATCACATTTGATCCTCTATGAGTTACTTTCTCAGGGCTGAGGGGCAGTTTATATTGATTACGTGATACAGTAGCTGAACAGAAGGCTGTGTTTATTATTTTTTTTGCAAACAAAACTTATTATGTATTTCATGGCATCAAAATATAGATAGTTGTAGTAGGCCAGGCAGTAAACATCTAATTCTGTCTAGCTGTTTGCTGTGATCAAACATATCAAAACAGTTCACCTAACAATGTGAACTGGTTTTGGTTCTTTTTCCATTCTATTCATAGCTGAAGGTATCAGAAATTTGAGAAAGCTACGCTTATTATACATGAATCATTTAACAGCTATTGGGGATGGCTTAACCTACATTGTAAGATCAGTCTCTGATGAAGTAAGTGAACTTGAAGAAATCCAACTAGTCAACTGCTGTATCTCCACTGATGCTGTGGAAATTCTAGGTAAGAATAGTAATAGTAACTTTACAAACAGAATACATGTGTTTTGAAAATCAAAACGTAATTCTGTAACAGAAGAAAAAAGCATATAAGGATAAAATCAGAAACACTTAGGTTCGCGATGAGTTTCAATTAGCAGAGATGTAAAATGCAGTAAGGAAAGTATACATAAAGCTTTTATATAAATCCTAAGTATGAAGGTTATATAAAAGAAAAAGATAAACTATTGCATAGCTCTGTAAACAAACAAAATAGGAAAACAAATAATGGATGATGCAAGCAAAACTAGTTTTCAGAGTTGTTTTTGTTTTAATCATTACCAAAAAGATTCATTCTGATCAGGTGCCTACTCAAATCACTTTAACAAGTTCACAGTACTACAAATAAGGATAAATAAAAATTATTTAACTAAAGGACATGAACTCAGGTTAGCAGAATTTAGGGAAATTCACAATTAAGTATGTAAGGAACAAACTGAAAGAATCATTGAACCGTAGAAAATTGTCTCTGAAAATTTGTGGAGGCAGGGAAGTGGTAAAATCCAGTATATTTTCCTTGAAAGGAGGAAATCATAGACAAGCCAACCTCACTTTGATACCAAGAAAAATTCTGAGACAGATTATCACACAAACATTTTGTAAGCACTTAAATGATAGAGGTAAAAGGTAGTGTGAAAAAATCATGTCAAATCTATCCAGGCAACAGAGTAATATGATTGTGAAAAGATACGTTTGGATCTACCATAACTCAAATGGGGGTTTTAACACTATCCTATACAACATCCTTAACAAGAAACTAATGAAATATATATAAATAAAATGGGTGCACAACTTGTAAAATTACATTCAAAGAGTTATCAGAAATGTTTCACCGAGAGAACATTTTGATACAATCAATTAAGTAGCCACTTAATAATGAATAAAAAATAAAAAATGGATTTAAAATTACTAGGGTGCATTTGTGAAAATAGACACAGATTTCTGTAGTAAATACCTATTTTTTATTTGGACACAGAAAAGACATCTCAATACAGTTTAAAGAAGGTAGTCTTATCAACATTTATAAATTTCAATCCTTTCAATTGCTTAGTTGCTTGGCAGAGCAACTTTGTACTTCAAAGCTCTCTTTCAGATTGGTCAAAATGTGAAAGAATAACCAAGCTCTTGGTGAACCCTCCATCCCTTTTCCCAGAGCTGTATCTGGTTTCTTTCCTTCCTACTTCCTCAGCAGACTATACTTCTCACCAAAGACTTTAGTTAATGTTGTTTACAGTAGAAACAATGAAAAGTTGAATAAATTAGAAAGACCATTTTTGTTCTGCCTCTTCCTTTATTTACTCTTTATCACTGGCAGCTGATGCTGCAGACCCAGGCAAACTTCTTGCCCTCCACAGCTTTCTTCTGTAAGAAAAAACAAGTAGAAAAGCACACTGTCTGTTTTCTTGTGGATATTGAATTGCAACATACTGAGTGTTCTTGTCTTGAGATGTATAAATCCACTCTGACAGTTAAGACATATGATACAAAGCCGAAGAGCTCTAATAGGCCTCATAATTAATGTACTAGGATGTGGACAGGTGTTTGAAACAACCATCATATTTTCAAAGGACTTAATTTTCAACTTAAAGGTAGTTGTGAAAACTCAGATCTAGAAAGCAGCTGACAGAAAAGGGTTACTCACTATTGCTGAACCTGGAGAAGAAAGTGTGGGTAGTCCAAGCAGGTGGCCTTGTAAGAACAAGATCTTGGAGAGGTGGTGGTAAAAATTCAGTCCTGGAGCTTGAATGGAGATGGGTGATCCTTTTGTGAGGCTGATTGCAATTAAGGCACTTTAGGGAGAAACAAGGAGCAGACCGGGAGCTCAGACAAGATGCTGAGAAATTAAAATGACTAGGAAAATATGTACTTTGTACTCTACATGGCGGTGCAGTTTTGTTGCCAGTTGGCATCTTGGACATACTAGGACCAAGCTGGAAACCTGAGCTATAGAGCAGGCAGATTTGAGTAAGGCCTAGAAAGAAAATAAGAGCCAGATGAGGGCTTACGTCTGATGCTATGCCAAAACCCAAAGGACTGTGTGAGCACTGAGGCAATCACCTTCTTAGAGCTATAAATGGAATATGTAAAGTTTTTCAGTGGAGAAGGGGAAAGGAGAACTAAAAAACAAGTACATGAAGTCACACAAATGAACAAATGATGTTGCTTAGATAGTTGGGGACAAATCTGTACAAGTTTGATTTGATAGTGCTATCAAATTGAACTGCTGACTTCAGTTGTTTTTAGGCTCTTGTGCTCTTCAGCCTTACTATTCCAGCCTGAAGGCCTTTCTGTTTTCTATGAAAAAATTAACAAAACCATGCATAATTTAATTATTGTAATTAAAGGGCTATTATCTTCTTTCCAACGTGTTGTGTTGTCTTTTGTCCCAGAGTGTCATGTTTCCAGAAAGTGCTTTGCATTGGCAGCCTTTTGCCCTCACTTTGTGCTGATGTAAGTAAATACATACAGTGCATAGCAATGGAAAATCAGGCACTAGAAATGTGGAAGACTATCTTGTGTAGACACCTGGAGTGTGTTCCGTGTCTTGTGAGATCAGAAACAAATGTCGTTAAATCTAGTCCTTGGAGGAATCCTTTACTTGGAAAGTAGTGGAAAAGTCTTTGTTAGGACTGCTGATAGCGGGAAAAAAGCAAGCAGGCAAAGAGCAATGTTTTTTAACCACTTTCAAAATGGGTAACTGAGCCTTTGGAAGACACTTCTAAGGAAGAGTCAATTGTAGCACGTGGATAGTCTCAACCCTACTAGAAGAAAGGCATAATAAAATGAGACCCCAGTTGTTCCATAGTGGAGTCAGTGAATAAACCTACATTTTGGTGTGCTGTTTTTCTCACTAAACCAGCATGTTTCAGTTCTTCTACAAAATATTTTAAAAGTGAAAAATTAACCAGCAGTGTTCTCCCCTCCACCCTATAAAGCAAAGGAGCCTGAGACATATATAAATCTGATTTTTCACATCCCCTCAGTTGCTTTCCCCAGTTTTACTCCACAATATCTTGGATCATTTTATACTCTGTACACGCCTGTAGTAAGCACAGTAGCGCTGCCTGTAAACATGAACAACTTTAGGTTTGTTTTTACAGTCTATCCCCTTCCTTCCTAAAGTCTGACGATTAACAAGCTGAGTTATAATGCTATTGCTACACATTCACAACTTAGGGATAAAAAGATGCTGATGAGATACTTAAAATGTTAAAACATAGATATATAGAAAGCAGGAAACTGCACCCTACAGAAGATCATTGTTTGTTGTTACAATACTGTATAGTGTATGCTTTCAATGATTTATGAACGATCATTTAATCTGCCTTCCCAGCCCTCTGGATCTGAATTAGTGTCTTGATAGCTCTGATTAACTTTGCCCCCTTCAATCATATAATGCTGTTTTTGCTTGTAGATAAGCAGCTTTTGGTTCGTTGTATTTGGACTGTTTCCCACAGTGGTATAAATGTGTCCTTAATGCTTCTTACAAGTTTGTTAATAAGATTAGAGGGATGATTGTAATATTTGTTGATTACTATCCAGTATACTGCTAATCCATTATGGCGGTGAGGAAAGGGAAGTACACAGCATGGATTTGAACATAAATCTCAAACAGTAGCACTTGTTAACTTGTAGCAGCTTATGTATTTTATTGTGCTCATTGCCAATTAAAATTCTTACACAGAAAGCTTGCTTCACCCTAAGCTTGACCCGCCTCATATGATGCACTGAGGTGGCAATTTCCTTGAATTAGGGTAGTTTGGGCATGTGACAAGTATTCTCTGATCACCTTCTTTACTGTGAGTCTCTAATAACTAGCTAGCACGCAAGAAGAGCATTAACGTCTTTATTGTGTTAGTTCTCTTGTGTGAAAACATAATGGGTTCCAGTGGAAGGAAAATAAGATTGGTACTATTTCTAACCATAGAGATTCCATCACATATAGCAAGCAATCCTTTCAATTTACTCCTCTGCATTTGCTTTTCTTTTCTCCTTTAACTTTACTCCTTTCTACTCCTGTTCCTTTTTATTTTTTTTCCTGCGAATCTTCCCTGACATCCTTTTAACAAGATTTAAAAAAAAATGTTTAACAAAAAGAGATTTTTAACAAAATGTATTTAACTAAATTTTGACTGGGATACAGAAATGATCAGGTTACTTTTGTGGGAACTGCAATTAACTGCTCAAATACTTTCAAGACTGGGACCTCAAAAATTACCTTGAGATTTGGATCAAATGGTGCCACCTGCCAAAAGGCAGAATATGAAAATAAGAATAGATTTGTCAGTGTTAGCAGTCAGAAATTTTTCTCCAAATTACAAAAATGTAATAGGGAAAACAGCAAAGGATTGTTCCTTTACAAGCCCATGAATATTCCAGTATCCAGAGAGAAATCTCATTAATCTGGAGATGCTTGCAGAAACCTAGCTGCGTCTAGGTCTTCTTTCTGGCACACAGATGTCTCAGGAGCTATACGCACAATCCCTGAGGTTCTCTACTCAAAATTACCCCAGACAACTTCCCATTGAAGTTCTGAAGGTATGAATATGGAGCACACCTAGCTCAGCATTGCTAGTAGCAATAGTGTCTTACTGGAAAACTGATAGGAACTCATGCACTCAGGGCAAGAGGACATGTCAGGTCACAGATAAGCCTCAAAAAAGACCTAAACAACCCCTGTTCTAAACAATATAGTAGAAGATGAGAGTGAACTTGCATGATTGGTAGGAAGGAAACCTTTTCCAGCACTACATGAAAAGAAGTAAGGGTGACTAGGAGGTTTTTCTGCAGGCCTTAGGACAAACCCAAGTATTTCATTAAAGCTACAGCCTGCAAAATGAGTCAGTATACTAATATACCACAACAGTCAGGGTTACACTGTTGTAGCATATTAGTCAACTCATAAGCATATATCTTCCCCAACCTTGAGGGATTTTCACTGACAGATTTGCAAAAGCATAACCATCTGGGCCAACACTCTGAGGCAGTTAGGCACAGTTATGCTCCACTGATGTCACTGGGAGTTTCTCTGGCATCTTCAGTGAAGCTCGCGCTTCATTGCTCCTTCTCTTGAACTGCTCCCTGACTCTTAAACATGCACAGGCTCGTTTTTTGCAATGTACTAATGCTAGTCTGTGCCTGGCACAGAATCACTCTTAAACTGTTGTACTCCTTCTGCGGACCATAAGAACGTAAGAATAACTGCTGTGAATTTTCAGCAAAGATTAAACAAAACTTTCAGATTGAAGGGAAATGAATTACTGAGCCACTGCTCTACATAAAAAATATATGACTCTACTGCCTCTAGATTAGAAATCAGGAATCACTCTTCAATATTCACTTCAAGCAGGAAACTTTTTATTTTTATCAAAATGATGTAAGGGCAATTTGTTTTTTAATTAAACCTGACACCAAGTTTCCATTTTGAAGCCTGACCTGGCTCCTACAAAAACTCCACGATAAAATCTCAGTCTGCACTTTAGAGGTAGAGGAAAGACAGCTTTGTTCTTGAAAATATGGAGTGGTCTTCACACATTGTCAACTGTAAGAGTGGATTTGCTAGCCAAAATAAAAACGGAATAACAAACTGAATATAAACCACCCCATCTCCTGCCCTAAAGATAAAACAGAGAATATATCCCCTACGGACTTGATTAGCAGAAGTTTTGTGACAAATGAAAACAGTTAATTATTTGAGTTGTACTTGAGCCAATATGATTTTATTTAGCAAACGCTCTAAGAAAACATTATATTAACTTCATGTTACTGTGGGAAGTTGAAATAATCCAGAGGTGTAGGGTTTTCTTTTCTTAAAGGAATTTTTCAGAAGAGAGTACAAAATGTAACCTAAAAAGATGGAGACTTGTGACATTTTTATTGTCCTTTGCTTAGTATGATTAGTGCTGTGTAGTTCTATTTTATTTTAGTTTAGGAGCTTCAATAAAATATATAAAATAGAAACAGATACTGACTCATGTTTCTTTCAATGAACAGCATACACTGGAACTTTTCTGACCTTGGAATGCATATGAGCTAGTTAATGATCTGATCCAGTGCTCCAGATAAATTATGGGTCAGTCTATTATATTTATTAGCAACCACTGGGTGTCACTGTGTGTCTACAAATGCAGATAAAATGGGCTTGATTTATTAAGGAAACAAATGACTATCAGTTGCAGATAATACATACCATTATTGAGTCTTTTTATGGAACTGTCAGGTTGCTTATTCTTCTGTATATACAAAACCCTTAAAACCCCCAAGTTCTGTATACTGAATAGCCAATGATCAGAAAACCAGCAGCCAACTAGGAGGTAGCCCTAGGAAAAAAGAGAGAATCCTTCATTTGCTTTGTAATGCGATCTGTAGTTGTTGATTACTGGCACTAGCACAGGTGTAGTTCATTTTATGTTTCGTTGTTTGCAATGCGTTGGCTACAGAAAAATGGCTACCATACATTTTGTCCAACCTCTGCAAGTATTGTATTGCTAAAGCTTCATACCTTATTGCAGCTAAAGGCCATTCTCCTTTAAAAATTCATAGTAGCTATAAATATCCACTTCAGCATGGAATTCAGCCTGTAAACAACATGTGCTGCAGAAGGAAGTTCTTTCTTCAGTGAATATTTTAAAAAGATTGATTGTGGCACAGAACAGCTCAAAACTCTGGTTTCCAACCCTCTTGTTTCATCAATAGCTTTCACTCTGACTGAGGAAGCAAAGGCCAGGGTGACTTTTAGGCTCTGGACAGATCATTGTATATATTAACCCCTCCAAATTCTTCTCCAACTATTTAGGTTTCACAAGACAGAGCGTAATTGTCAGTGAGGGTTACTGCGCCCTGCTCACAGGGACAGCAAAACTAACCTCAGCAGCACCAGCCCAGCCTGGAGCCAAGCTGTGCTCAGCTCTTGCCAGCAAGGGCTGAGGGGTTGCTGCAGGACTGACAGTGGGTAGAGCAGAGGCAGAAAGAGGTGGTGCTGTCAGCGGAAGAAGGAACCTGGAGCTTGCTCACCATGATACTTTAAAGTCTTCACTGGAGGGTCCAAGCATGCGAGTGGCCTCTGGAAGTCTTTTTTCATATGATTCTGTCATGTATTGTTGTCATGAGCTGCATATATGCAAGGCTTGAAAGAAATACGTGGTGATACTCTCCTGGCATCTGTGGAATTAACACCAGCATGAGCAGAAAGTATTAAGACTGGCAGGTTCTTCTGAAGATATGAGATGCAACATTTCTTTAGCTTTGCTCCTATGGTTACCACAGAGCAAGGACAGAAAGTGCTGGTGAAGTGCTTTTTTCTTTAGGGTCAAATTCATGTGATACATTCAGCTATCTGAAGCATTTATTATACAGACAGGCAGCTGTAGGTATCAATGACAATATTCTGATTGATCAATCACAGCAAGAGAGGCAGGAAGGTCAGTGCCCTGATGAAAATAAGAGAGAAGTACTGGCTTAGTGTGACCCATGTGTATTTTGTCTTCTAAAGTCTGAATATACGTTAGAAACATTCCCCAGTGAAGCGCTGGTGCAACTATGCAGTTAGCTCTGCCTCTGTGAGTCTGTAGATGCCTAAGCAGTTGCCTAGATTGAGGCCTTGAAGCTGCAGCTAGAATTGCCTAAAACTCAGTTTCTTGTACTCTGAAACATGGAAGATTCCCCCTCTGATCTGGATGGAAACTACAGTCATTGTCATTCCCCACAGATTTCTCCAGTCTTCTTGCTTTTTTTTTTTTTTTCAAAAGGCGACAAAGCTGACTTATCTCCTGGGGACTCCCCGGCGGGTTTGCTGCCGCAGCCCTGCGGCCTGGCACAGCATTCTGCTCTCTGGCGGAGAGCCCAGGACACTCGAAAGCCCCCATCTGTGTCCTGGCTTCCCGGCTCCTAACCCCAGCTCAGGCAGCCTAAAAACTGCAGTGTCTACATTTGGCACCCAGTCCTCCGGCAGCGAGAGGGCAAGTCTTGGGAGACCCTGTGTGAACTGAGGCTCCCAGTGCTCCGGTGCTCGGTGTTACAGCCTGGGGGGTCGGTGAGAAGGGAATCCTCCAGCTGGACAGTCAGGGGCCTTGAAATCCTGGGGTCCTCTAACCATCAGCTAGCCTGAAGAGCAGGCACCCACCCTTTGCAGAGAACACTCTGTGTTCTGTAAGCACAGAGTAAATGGGGGCCACGACCAATCTGCCATTAGCCATCCCCTGTCCAAAAATGAGTTAGATCTCTCAAGTCCCAAATCAGGTCTATACCTGTGGAAGCAAGATTTATGAAGAACTGCTCTCTGAGGTAGTGCTTCTGTCCTCCCAAGTCTGTAATGTCAACGTCCTCATCCTCCTTCCTGACACCAGGCAGAGCCAGGTGCTGTTTGGCCCTTCCCCTTTCTCAGCAAGGTTTTTCAGGGATGGAAATGAGAGGAGCAGTCCTCTTTCTACCAGGATGGAACCTGTTGTACTGGATTATTTTTGCTCTGGTCTTCTTCTGTCAGAAGGGCTGAGTGATGGACCTTGCTTGCTCTCTGCAAAAGTTGTCATCAGCTGCTGTAGCCCAGAAGCAGGGCTGTGAAACCAGCAACCAATTAGAGGGATTTCTTCTAAATATTTTGTCAAGTGCTCTCTTCTGCAAATCACCTTTCTGTTCACAAACTGTAAACTCTGGGTCTTCAGCTCTTTCCAACTCATTTTAAGCTTTGCCAGAGCTGGCCAGAGCTTTAGACCTTGGAAACACAAACTCCTGAACAGCCCGCTACATGAATTGTCAGAAAACTGGGCAAGTTTTTAAAGGATATGACTATGATTTTGGGAAAGTTTGCTGACACCAAACAATTTCCAAAGAATATGTTGGTTTTGACAGATCAGCATTTTCCAGTGACATTACATTTGGTCCTCAAATTCCTGAACAGCTCCAGTCAGGTCTTCATTCTGGTTCAGTGACAGCAATGAGATCACCATCCAGTCATGCCAGACAGCAAATCCAGTTTTGTAAAAGGACCTTTCTCAAGCTGTGAGTTTCTGCTTTGCAAAGGGTCTTGCCACTACTTTAAATTGCTCTTTGCATTTCAAATTTCCCTTTCTTGAAGGGAAAATCACAGGATGCTGAGAAAGAGGAACACCAAAGGCATACATTTACAGTGAGATCATTTGTTCAAATGTAATGAACTGCAACTGCTGATGACATTTTTGGAAAGGAAGGTTAAGATGATTACCTTAAGCCAAATAACAAGAAATCAGGATGTTTACACACTTCCTCTTCCATTCTGCAAATGTAGAAGGAAGATCTGTGGATATATGTCTTTTGGTTGAAGGCAAGTAGGGGCTGTAAGGTAGGAGGTGACAGAACTAGTAGGGATTTGCTGACATTCAACTCACATGGTGTGATTAAACTGACATGTCCCCAGATACCCAGCAGTCAGAGACACTTGCAATATGGCTAAGAGGGATCTTCACCAGGAGCATCTCTCTTCAGATATTTAGAATCCCTTTGTGCAGGATTACTTCTGAGGTCTTGGTTTACCATGTTACACATGCTTTTATCAGCTATGTTTATCTCACTACTGCAACTCTTAATGATATGGGAGTATATCCAGTTTCCTGGCCCTGAATCTTGTTTTTCATAGGCTAATGACAGGGCTTGCTGACATTTATTTGTTTGTTTATTTATTTATTTAACTATTTTGAATTGTGGTACCGGACAAGATACTGTAATTTTAACACTGCAGTCTTTGGTGGTAAGATCACTACCAAGAGCGTGCTTGCAGAGATTCTCAGATTTTGTTGGTTTGTATGGAGTAGAGTCTTAGAATGATGTAAAATGTTCCCTGTTTCAAAAAGGCCTGTGGGTAATATTGTTGGATCACCAAGATCCAGCAATAGGATTGTAATCCTTTAAATTTCAGGTGATTGGTGAATTCAGATTCAGAGATCATGATCCAAATTGGCTTCAGAAGTGCTTGGTTCAAGACAAATCAAAATGTAATGGGACTTGCTTTATAAGGCTATTTCTGATTTGCCTCCTTGCTAAAGAAATAAGAAGTTCACCAGAGGGGGAGAGAAAAAGCATTCTGGAAATATCAAACAAGAATTTGGTACCATCAAACTTCACCTGGGTACCTCTTGGATTTGTCTTCAAAGTGAGACTGAATGCAAACTAGCCGTAATGCAGATTCAGTCTCAAAACTTTTCACTCCACTCTTAAGCAACATTAAACATAGTGACAGCCGTAAAAGTCCACTATGCGCTAAGGAAACTTGTTAAAACATGCATACTTTTGATCACTTGAGACAATAAATAAACAGAATAGCAAGCACTCCTAGACTCAGGACTTTAGGTGAGTCAAGTTGGAAATACTTACATTTACTGACCTTAAAGTAAACTTTACTGAACTGTGGACAGACGGGGTTACCTTGCACTGTTTGCAAGGTATGGTAGTGGCACAACTCCTGCAGATCAGGCACTTTCAGGCCCACCCCTCAATCAGAACTGAAGGAAGCAACTGAGAATGATAATTTGCTTTCTCTGGCCTTTTGTACACAGAAGTAAGATTTGTTTTGAGCTTCATGGTTACTCTTTGGGCCCATCTGTCCAGCTCTGCGATATGGGATTTACCACAAACTTCTTTATGGGTCGCTTAGGAGCCTCTAAAGTACATAGCATGTGAGGAGCTTATTGCTTAGGTTTTATGGGACTCAAGCAAATAAAACTGTTTGAATAATAACAATATCTCTTGAACTCAATAAACCTGGAGGATTTTTAGATACAGTTAAAATGGCGCACAAGCCAGAAGTATTATTAAAACTGATTCATCTCAGGGCTGTTTTAGCCTGAGAAGCTCGCAGCTGGTTTATGTCAAGGTTACTGTGGCTGCAACATCCTGATGAAACCAATTTAAACCTCCCTTATTCATTTTTCTACTGTGTTGTAGCTGTCATCAGTGTATAGACCCAGCGCTAACCTCAAGGATATCTTTGAAAAATAAAGGTAAACTTGAGTTTATAGGTTTTGGTTAAACAGATAAAAACCCCTATAAAATATCAGGGACTATCTAGATCTTCAGTTCAATGTAAATTCAGAGGATTGCCATAGAAACAAATGCTTTTTTTTTTTTTTTTTCATACTGGAAGAGACTAATGAATTAGAGCAGTGAGTTAAATAATTTAGAAGAGTATGGTTGACTGCTTAACTCTCAATCAGCAAACTTGTTCTATTTATAGCATCTTTTCAATTTTTTCTCCTTTCTGTATGTATTTCAATAATTTACTTATTCACTAACGAAGTATTAAGTGAGGTCAGTAAGTCCACTTCCCTCTTCTATACCATCATGTGGAAAATTTGTGTTTAGGAGACTTGCTTCTGAGGTTAGCTGAAGAGGGTGCATAGAGAAGATGATCAGCGTGAGGGCAGAGGTAGTGATGCTGTGTTGGCATGTATGAACAGTCCTGTGACTGACTGATTTATCAAACGTAGTGTGATGACACTGCTGCATGACTGACAGTTTCATTTCAGAGTCTGGGATGACACTACATAATTATCCTTCTGCCAAGAAATAAAAGGGCAAGTTGAATGCTGATCCGGTTAAGTAGTTCCAGGAAGGGAATATTTAACTGGAAGAAAAGTACAGTTGCATTGCAGAGGATCTCATTTGAATTAGGCAATGCATTACCGGGTGCATGACCTCTTTGTTAAAAGCAGGACATGGGCAGAATCTCTCATCATATCTGAAAGGGGCACATAAAGACAAACTGTTATGGCCAGGTATTCAGACAACTGAGAAAGCAGCAGCAAGGTCCCAAAGGCAATGACAGAGGCTCTGGGTGTTCTGGAGATCAAACAGCATCATCATGTGTGTTCCCCTTGATATCAATGAACATTATATCAGTGCTGGAGAGATCACTGAGGGGCATCAATGAGTAGTTTGGTCTCCGTACCCATTTTAAGCTTTTTGCTGCTAGTCATTCAAACTCCCTTCAACAACAGTTTTAGCTCTCATCAGCTAAAAAGTGGACAAAGCAAATGTTACTTAGCGAAAAGAAGACCAAGAAGCGCCAAATTATAATATATGCAGCTTATGTCACAGGACAAGATACAGAGAGGCAAGCAGACAAGACAGTACATGGCATAGTGTCAGAAAAAAAACCTGCCAGGAGGAGTCTGTGGGTGAAAATGAACCACTGACTAATATGTATCTACATTTAAAATCTAGGGAAGCAAAAAGCAGCTATATAAAAATGAGAACTCCTATTGAAAAAAAGACCTAAAAGGGGCAACTGAAAGAGTAAATGTTAGCAGTTAACATGAAGACTATTTATAGACAAGACATCAAAGACTCAGAAGGATGGCAGGACTTCCACCACACAGACTTCAGATATATCAGCACACTCTACCCTAAGCCCAAAGCAATCAATTGACACGATTTAATATCAGTTTAATGGGAAGTATTTGAAGTAAGAAGACAGGCTTTCAAATATCTGAGGCTTCGTTGAAAGGAGGAAAGTTGAAAACAGTATAAAACCTGGCAGGTTAAATATAAATGCATATGAAGGCAGGTTGGAAAACAGTTTGAGGAACAACTTGAAAAGGACATAAAATGTCATATAAATTCTTCTTCAAACAGATGAGGAATAAAATTCCAGGCAGAAAGTTTGCACAGCAATCAGTGGCCAAGCATAAAAGGGAGTACTCAGAGAACATAAGGTCAGAGCAGAAACAGTAAAAAAAATTTTTTTGTAGCTATGCTCTCTTTGGAGACTTTGGGAACATTTCTCCATCAGACTCCTTGCCGGTGGATGAATCTGAGGATGTGTCACAGACTGAATTTTCAGTGGAAGTAGAACCATCAACAAATTGAATAGTAACAAATCACTGTGTGCAGATGTTGTTTGGAGCAGAGTTGTAAAGGAGCGCAAGTCTGAAATAGCTGAACTATTAACTGTCATGTAAAACTTCTTGTTTAAAACCACCTTGATACCAGCTGAAAGGAATTTCTTATATTTGTTGGAAATAAGAATTCAAAACCATTGAAAACAAGAGCTAAACTGGTAAAAAGAGCATTAGACAATATAATAAGTGAGCTGGGGAAGGGGTTAAACAGTGAAGTGGCAAAATTTGCTGATGATACTGTATTGTTCAGGGTAATCAAAATGAAAGCTGTCTGTGAGGATTTGCAGGAGATCCTTATGATGCTAAAGGAGTAATAAAGCAACAAATGAAACTGCATGCATAAAGTAATGCCTGTGGGAGAGACAATCCTATATACATTTTAGACTCAGAAATAGTTTCTATCACTCAGAAGAGAGTTTGAACAGTAAGTCCTTACTATTTAACAGTTAAGCTGTTAAAATGCTGGGAATTATTTGGGAAAGAATATGGCATGAATCCACAGTGGACCCAAAACTTGAAAACTGTGTGCACTTCCAAGTGCCATCATCTCAAAAAGTTTATAGTAAAAATAGAAAAGATAAAGAGAAGGACAAGAAGGACTGTTGAAGCTAAACAATGGCTCCCCTGAGAGGAATGGCTCACAGCCCAGAAAACAACAGAGGGATGCTGTGATAGACTTCTGTAAACATAGAGTTGCAAAGAAAAGGTGAATAGGAGTTAATTGTCCACTGTCTTTTCTTATACAAGAACTATGGATATCAAATAGACCCAGCAGGTGACAGATTCAAAACAAACAGAAGAGAGACACTTCACATAATGCATCACAAGTCCTTAAATCCCCAAGCTGAGTATGCATCAGGGAAGCATCACTAATTACCTTCCCTAATCTTATTCTTGGAAGAATCCAAGTATAAGAATAAGGACTCTCCTAAGACTTGGAGTCTTAGGGGTAGGGTGCTATTCTCATGTCTTAGGAGAAGGTTGCTATTCTCCTGTCATAAGACAATTTAATTCCTCTCATTTCCATTTTCTGAGTTTATTTGTTAAAGGCTCTTATCATGTCAGCAAAATATACAAGGACCTGGAACTGAACCACTGTAGCAAGAACTTCCCAAGAAAGCTGAGGATAAACAGATAAGTTTAGTTTTGTTGAACTTCCAGCAGAAGTCATTTTGGTTAAACACATATCTCCATAGAGAAAACATCCCTTTTAAGGCAGAACCATATTAGATTACAGGGTATGTGACACCATTTTTCCACATTCCAGTTTAATGTTCACACAAGCTCTTCCTCCCAGATGTGACATTTCGCCTGACACTTACTGCATGTCATGCACTGGCCTGAAGGCAGTAGGTGAAAGTGACATGGCATTTTAAAGAAAATGTTCCCGACAACATTGTTGTGATCTGCAATCACATGAAAATCACTGCCGTTTATTTACAGTGGCTTGGTTAAAGATCTGTACCTGGCCCAAGGGCATAAAGCAGTGACCTAAAGTCTTAAATAGAATTCCACTTGAAATAAAATAAAACAAAGGAAATATGCCACAGTAATAATATTTGAAAGATCTGCTGAGTGGTAAAATAAACACTGCCTCTATTTATCTGGCTATCAACCCATGGAGAACATGAAGTAATTTGTCATGCTGGAATGGTGAGACTCATGAGCATCTTTGGGATCACTTAGCTCACATACATGAAAAGTTAGTGGGAAGACACAAGATCAAAACCATCCCTTTTTTAACTTGGCGTTACAGCCGACATTAAGTAAATAATAATTTCCCTTTCCTTTTCCCAGCAGTCATCTGTCTTATTTACCTCAGGAATTCCAGCTATTCTCAGTTTTAGTTTAATATCTGAAAGAATCTTGTAATGTGCACTAAGAAAGCATTTTTGTATATTTGCATATTTTAAAAAGGAATTTACAAATAAGCTGGTTTGATTTAAACAACTGTATTTTAAAGCCTACATGATGTTCTATAAATTGGGAGACAGGATGTGTGGCTTATAACGGTTCCCTCTGCAGATGTGATGGATAGGCTTGGGAACCACATACAGCTGTCCCCATGGTACAACCCTTATGGAGGTCTGCAGGGCAGAGGGGAGCTGGTGTGTGGCATGTGCTCACACCTTCAGTGCCTGTTATGTGGGGCACACCAGCTCCATCGCTGCAGCTCAGAGAGCAGCCCGGTGCTGTCCTTGTTGGCCTGATGGAAGAGCAGTACCCACCAGGCAGAGCAAAGCACCCATGGAGATGGGTGTGTGAACTGGCACTCAGGTGCGGGATATGCCCAGACTCTCTCTGTCTTAGTATGCGCCTCGTCCCATTGCCAAGTCAGGCCTTGCATTCATACAAAGAAAAGGAACAAGTCTGGGCTCAAATATGACCCAATAAACAACATAGATGCACCCATGATTCTGGGTAATTTTCTACCTAGTCCTCCTTCTGGGTCGTATTTTTGAGTGCCTGGTAGATGGGTGTGAAGATGCTGACTCTTTTGTACAAGAAGAACAGCAGAAGCAGCAGCTGTTGCTGTTCCTAACAACTACCTATTCAGGTATATAAAATCAAATCAGAACTAAAAGGCTGTTCTTTCATTTTGTTTTTCCTGTGCTGCATTTACCACATGCTTCCACATTTTCAGCAAATAAGGTAAGAGTGCTACAGACACTCTCAGTCATGACAAGGCTGCCTCACTTGCTATGTACGCCACTGAACATTGAACAGAAATGTTGCTGGACAAAACAATAGATAAAACTCTCAAAGATTCAGTGCAGTGCTTAGCAGCAATGAAACAACAAATCCACAATATATAAATAGAAACACTGCCTATAATCTGGAAGAAATAATTTTAGAATGATTTCAAGTGGACAGCAGTATGCAAACATGAACAATATGCACAGAGATTAATATTCAAGGGCTAGTATGAGGGGGAAAAAGCATCTGTAGTAGTGTCTGAGTACATATTCTGGGGTTACAGAGAGGGTAATGGAGCAAATGGCCTGGTTCTCAGAGGGGAGCTGCATGAGGAGTTCTCTCTCTCCATTTTACATTCATGAGCAAAAGTAAAAAAATGACCTAGAAACAAAAGATAATCTACTTAGCACTGAAATCCTGATGACATCAACTCTTCCCACAAATTCAGTGTGCTTTTGATGAAGCCCTTATATATCCAGAGCAGGGAAAAGAAAAAGGAATGACCAGGAAAAACATTCTGAAAGGTGGTTTCGTTATCTGTTTGAGGGATTTAAAGAAATGGGGAGGAAACAGCAACGAGCCCAGGTCAATGACACTGCTGAATGCCTTGCCTTTACATTTTACATCTCCTTAGGCTTCTCATTAGAACCATATCTCTGGTCTGAAACAGTAGGAGTCAGCAGGATAAATGTACTGTAAGAAACACATTTTCATCCAACAGTTCAAAAGCCTCAGTAAAAATGGTAAAGCTTAATCTGTCCACTGTGGGCTGTAGCAGCAGACAGCATGGGTGGGGCTTCAGTGCAAGTCTTGGCTGCCTGTTTTTTTAGGGAGCTTGAATAAAGATATTTATTCTTGGAAGAAAATAGGTCAATTATTTTCTATGGCAACTGGAAAATAAACACACAAACTGGCAGCAAAACATCTATCCCCTGTTTAAAAAAAAAAAAAAAAACCAACAACAAGTAAAAGGTTACTTTGTAATATTCATTGCTAAACTATTTATTCAGTTAAATTCCATGTCGCCTTTTTACAGCCTTGCAGAGCACAGTCCGCATCGCTGGGAGCTGATGGGATGAGCCCCAAGAACTGCTGAGGAAGCTGAGCCTCAGCTGGAGCCTTAAGCCTGACTGAGGCCACTGCTGACCGTGTGTGGGGAGAAATTTCACCTGGATGCTCATGCAGCAGGAAACATGAATCATGAGCGCTGTCTCACTTCCAGCAGGATTTGTGCGTGCATCATTTGTATATAAATTAAATTTACATCTTAAAAGATGTCAGTACTACTGGGTTGTTGAGGTCAGAGGAAAGGTACTTATTTACTCACTTCCCTTGTCTCTGCAGAAGTCAGCACTACTTGCTTTCAACAGCCTGCAGTTCATTCACTTCTCTTATGCTCCAGCCATCTTTGTTTCTATAGATGGGTTCTTCCTTCCAAAAGTCAGAGGGCTTCCTCAGAGGGAGGAGAGGAGCCTCCTGGCTCCTTTCAAAAGCAAGCTGACTGACTTCCCCACCATCTTTGCTCCCTTTAACAGAAGGGAGCCTTAGCTCTTCTCTGACTATTTAGGACTTTTGGTTGTACATCTCCCTGTTAGCCTCTCTTCCTCTTTGTTCACAATGGGTGATGTGCTAAGCCATTGATTGTGAGAAAAGGCAGTTAACATATACCATTATGGTCTATACTCATCAGCTGACACTCAAATTCTTATTTCTTATATAAATGTGGAGTAACTCGATGGATCTGAGTTGCGGAACCATAACTTCAAATTTAGAGTCAACTGATGTCAATTGATGACGCTTTAAAAAGTACAGTTAACATGAGCAGCCAGCCTATCTTCTTCTTGGGAGAACTCAGAGTTATTTATTTCAAAACAAAAGGATCAAAATGGTGGAATATAACTGAAGTGTGGTTTTATGGAATATCTCTGAATAACATGAAAAAGGGGCAGCAGTAGTGAGGTAGTAGGCACAGCACTGAAATATAAATACATGAAAATTCTTAAAAATATCTTCACATTCCTTATGAATGGAGAGGAAGACTTGCTACTGCTAGGTGTTAGATCAGGATGTCCTAAGATCTGCCAGTTGGGGACAAAACTTAGTAATGGATGCAATCACATATCTTCTACACAACTTGACTTACAGGAATGTACAAATCCCACTTCTTTGACTACAGAAAAAAAGCAAACAACCTGTGACAGTTTCTTCACTTACCCCTTCAAGACTCTTCCTGCCAGAGTCCTGCCTAATCCAAGAGTCAGCTCTCCAGGTTTCCCACAAGCTTACACAGCAGAGCTGTTCAGGTTGCTGAAGCTGCCTTTTCTCTCTCTTCCAGCATGTGGTCTCACTCCTCATAGCCCAGAGCCATATCACACACATACTTGCACAGAGGCATGCACGCACACACACACACACTTGCACATACCTTTCCAAGCACCTCATGCAGCCGGTGTCTCTGCTCAGAGCATTCAAATGCCTGAGCAGCTTTTCCTTGCCTTTATTTTGTGTTGAGTATCTAAGAATGCAAGAGTCCCAGGGAAGAAAGAGAGCAAGAAAAATCCAACCTTAATCCGGAGACTGTAGTATTAGGGGTCCTCAGCCCTAAAAGCGGGCTGATATGGGCTCTAGTGCCAGCTTCCTTGAATTATTTTTCTTTCATCCAATAGAAGTGCACTGTGTATTGTACCCTTTCTGGGAAATAGACTCTTCTCTTTTTTATCTGAGTGCTTTAAACAAGTGGGCAGAATCAACGCCTCTCCTTGCTTGCTCTAGGTGATGGGGCTCTATTCCTCCCCAAGCTCCTGGCATGGCCCAGCAACTCAGCCCTCGCCTTAGAAGCTCAACATGTGATGTAGGAGGCATTCTTTGAGCATACTTTTCAGATAAGGTCTGTGAAGGGTCATAGGTAAAGGGGCATGAAAAGCTACATAACAACAGAGCTAAATTCCCAGACTAAGTTGTTTCCGAACATGTATGGTATCTACCTTTGGGGGTCTAACTCACTTCTGATCTCTAAGTACTTTTAAGATTAAATATTTTGAGGCAGGAGGCTTTCTGGACCTCCTTCTTAAAATTCCTGCCTATATGCAGCATAGCTAAAGCTTAGACAGTTTCGATGATGCCTTAGGTTCTGATAGCCTTTTCCAGTCAAAATAGCATTTTACCTCAATGATATTAATCTTAATTTTTCCATTGCAAATGAATCAGCATTTGGCCCAGAAGCTGTGAGTCATTGGAGCATAACTCTAAAAGGCTCTTACTCTTGGATAATTTTAATAAGTAAAGGTGCCAAAGGGTACTTCGGTTTGGAGAGCAAGACTGTTTTCACAGTTTCTATCCACTGTAAAGACTGCATGAACTTCTATTGGTACAAAACACATCTGTTAAAAAGAGACCAGGCATGTAACTTTTTTTCTCAAACATCTTCTTCTTTACTGACAAATACTTGGGAAAAGGAATTTTGTTAAAAACCTGAGTTTCACTCTTCTCCTTTCTCATTTTTACCATCAAAGTTTCCTTATAACCCTGTTTCTTATTTTCCACTTGTGGAAGTCACCAGAACCGATGCTTTTCCCAGAGGCAATGCTACATACAGGCTTACTTAAATTAGTTAAGTGTGAAGAGAGAAAAAAAAGACAACTTAACTAACTCTTGCAGTTTCTAATGGCCCATATCCCATTTAAGCCATGGCTGCCACTTTGCAGGCATAAATTTCTTGGGCAAGAGAGGAAGTATGGGGTTTTTTTGCTCTTCCTATTACTTTTGATTCTTTGTTCTCCTGCCACAGCTCCACCACCCTTCCTGTTCCCAGAACAGCAATTTGGTGGCATCTCTGAGGAGTCTGAAAGAAGATGGGGAAAAATGTGCCAGAATACAGCAGGAATGGCTGATATGAAATAATGGAAGAGGAGAGGCGTTGATCCTTATGGCTCGAGATGGCTAGCACTGTCATGCAGCACCATCCAGTGACCCATATCCAGGCTGTTAGAGTAGCCTGCACTGTCCTCCTCCCCATTCACCATGTCTTCCCAATATGCCATTTTAGAGGTGTAAAATGAACTTCAAATAAGGACAAAATTACACTTGAGAGAGAATATTTCATATCAACTAACAATCTGGATTTTTCACATGTGAAATGTGGATTTTAATGTGGAAAAGCACCCTGAAGCTCCCTGAAGATCCTGAGTACTGGAGAGTTAATTAGTTACTCATCCTGACTGAAATTCTCCCTGCAGGCTGGTGTGAACAGTTTTAAACATCTGCATATATTGCCTTACAACATATAAATTTTTATTCCAAAATACAAAGAAGAACAATGAATGTGGCTTATTACTCACTCTAGTGAGTAATTACCAAATAATGGTAACAAAAGGCATTTGAGGAAGACAATGCAAGTGACCACTAAACCTATTTTTGGTCTGCATTTCTACAGTATTGAATAACTGACTCCATTTGGTTTGATTTGCTGGCCATCCACACTGCTAAATGTTAGTTTGTTCCCAGCAGCTGCATAATACCTTCTAAAGCAAAACTGGGATGTGGTATTGAACATCATGGTGCCAAGTGAAAACTCAGGGCCAAATGCTCCGTGCTGTGTGTGCCATTAGTCTTCTCAGGAAGGAGTCTGCTCCCATTTCCGAACAACCTGATAAAAAGAGGTGCTGACACTGATGTTGGGTATGAGCAAGATGCTAACTAGTATTTGGAAGTGGAGACAGAGGAGAGAGGGGAAAGACAGGCAGGAAGTTTTGGTGATGCTTGGTTGTCTATCATCTGTCAGAAAAGACTTCCTGAGAACAGTGTTACAGGGTTATGTTTTGACTGAACTGAGCACTCCATTAGGTCTATATTTATTTGGATTTCCTGATACTTCGATAAGATGCTAGAAGCCTCAGGAAATTAAAATGAGCAATATTTTTAGAGCAAGCAACATCTTCTTTTCGTAAGCCCTTCTACCAGCTTCTCTTCAAGCTCCTGAGAGAAGAAACAGACTGTACAACTGGCCAAGAGGGCTGCTGAGGTTCAGCTGTTTTCTACACGAGGGCCTGTCTTGGAGAAAGCAAAGACATCAGAGTCTACCATTTAAAGGGAACAAGATGAAGTCCAAAGGCCTCATTACATTCTAATTCTAAAAATACAGCAGGAAAGAAAGTAATTTTGCTGCTAAATGGGTCCACATTTATTTGCAGGCTGATGTAGCTTACATCTAAATCCCAAACTTTGTAAAATTTTTGCCAACTGGTGCAGACAGGGTATATTAACACACAAGCAAGGAATTCCACATACAGGAGGAAATGGAACAGTAAGAGATAAAATTGGAATATTTGAGAAAACAGTAAATTTCTGTGAAAGAAAAATGCTTAAACTCTATTAATGGAATACAAGTAGTTTTTCTTCAGGGAACTGGAGAGTTAACCCATTTACAGATAATGTGACAGTTCCCAAAATAAATTCTCCTACATGTGAGAGCAGTGAGTTGGTGAGAAGATTAATCTCTTATCAAAGCCTTGTTTATTTTGAACATTTACAGCTTTATGACACTAACAGAATTATTTATCAGTGGCTCTGAAATGCTGTAAACATGTCATCCAGAGTTTCTACATGCACTTTTGCTTTGGGATCTCTAGAATAAATTCTACAACTGAATTGGTATTCACATTTACTAGGATAGACGATATTGATGTGGTTCACATTTCTAGGATTGTAATGAGATGCATCAAGCAAAGAAAAGAGGAAATATTAAAGGAAAAACTAAAAGGATCAACCTTAATTACTGCTCACAGCAACTTATTATGAGGTCCTATCAGCCACATGGAAAAATGCACTTCCTCTGGATTCTACATCCAGAAAGAAAAACATCAAATAGCCTTTCTTTCTTTTTTTTAAGATGGCATCCAAGATTGCTCTAATTAGCAACAGGAGACTGAAACCACACAAGAAAATAGCTGAAATGTAAGCTTAAAGCATTTTGGAAAACAAGACAAAATGCCTCAGTGTGATTCCCTTTTTAAAACTGAAAATGGAACAGCTAATTTATGCCACAAACCTGTGTTTGTGACAAAGGTTCATGTAGTCTGTTCCCTCAAAATGGTGGAAAAAAGTAGTATTTAATCAGAGGAGATAAAAACTCAAAATGCTTTCAGCGGGACTGAATTCTCATTCAGAATCACAACTGCATTTAGAATCTTTTGGCTGATTTGATTGAAACTTCTTACTATGTTCAACACATGGAAACAAGAAAATAATTGACAAGATCCGATGTTGTGGAAGGACATGTTTTAGCAAATCCTAACTTGTTAGTGGAATAGGAGGCCCTACTGTGTTCTTCTGTTGTAACAGAGAGCTGCAAAGTTTTCATAACTTGAATGATTGTGTGCTTTAATATGCTAGAGGTACAAAGCATGTACTCAGATGTTGAATTTGATAAACCGCCAATGCATTTCTCATTGTCCACTTCTTTGGCAGGAGAAAAAAAAAGTATATATGTGGGCAGGAAAAGTAACAACCCTGATACAGCTATATTCAAACTCACATCTCTAGAAGTGTTGACAGAAAGTAAATTCATATGTTTTCTTGGTACTTTCTTGTCTTTCTCAGTCATCAGGCTCATCATTCATGATGAAAACACATTCTTTAAAAATGAAATGACGCAAAAAGTTTGAGACCCAGAGGGCTTTAAAGGAGCCTAGGTGGTCTACTTATCTCTCCGGCACTGCTTCTCTATTTGTTTGTTCATAATGTTGGAGGAAGTTTCTGGTTTCTGGGGACATGATAGATCATATAGCTAGCACTTACACAGAGTTAACAGGGCTACAAAAGACCAGAAAGTTTATCTTGGGAGGAAGATAATACATAGTCAATGAGAAAGAGCCCAACGATATAGCTGAATGACACCCTGGAGTTGACTTTGTTCTTATTTATTGAGATTACTGACAAATTTAAATTGTGTGTTTACATACAGTCCCTGTGCGTTTCTGTAAGACTATCTATAATGAAAAAGAAGTAGCTCTAATGAGTTTAAAACTTCGCTCCAGTGTTATAATGTTTAAATAATCATTAAGATTTATTCAAACAACATATATGAGTTTGTTTTGATATTTCTGTCAGTGTTATAACCATTCCTACAGTTTTATTCTGCCTGTAGACATATGAGATTGAGGGAAGTAATTAAACAATCATTATGAGAATATGCAATCTAACAATGAAAGATAGACAAATCTGCTCTAGTATGATTTCTATTTTTACTTCCACATTGACAGAACAGTTATTAGACTGAAGATACTTTACTACACAGAACTGTAAGTAATATATGCAAATGAAACAAAAGAACATTGAGGTTTCATTGTGATGGCCTCAGACAAAAGGAATAGCAATGATGTCCATAAATCCTTAATTCCATCCCTTCACATACATGCAGTACCAATAATTAGAATATTAGGTATGATTTTTCTCCTGCAGGACTTCTATTTCATTCAGCATGGTGTATCCTTACATTTGTCAGTGACTTCTCTAAAAATCTCATTAGATCCTTGCTGGCCTTGCAAGACCCGAACCTATTGAAAAGAAGCTCATTTTTCCTGATTCTTCACAGCAGCAGTCTGCAAAACCCTTCGTGAGCTGGGCTTCTGAAGCCCGGGGAGGGGTCAAAATCTTTGTTGGGAGCCTTCAATTTACATCTAATTAAGTCTATGAATAAGCAAACCTTGCTTTTTGCCTGACATAAATTCCATGCTCTTTGAGGCTTTCAATTGTCAGAAATTCAACCACTGCTGAGCTATGAATATCGTCTTCAATAAAACGTTCCTCCTAAAATCTACTGGTAGAATGCATATAGCAGTTTTCAGCAGTGATTATATGCTATAAGACATTGTCAGCACTAACCTTTTCCCATTGTTTGGGCCTCCCTTCTGCTGCTTCTTTACTGCTTTGATTATATAGCAGCAGTGCTAAAATTATTTATGTTAGGATTTTATACTAATGCATATCACCATACTGTGAACGTGTCACTCATTCATACGTAAATTTAGAGGCAAAGTTCATATTATACTTCTTCTATTCTTGCTCCTGATTGGAAATCTAATGGCAAGGATTCAGCACTAATAAAATTAGTACAATTATCAGTACTCTCAATTTTTTTTAACAGTCCTGCAGTAGTTGTTGTTTCCTGAGATTCTCAACTGCTAAAATAAGGATCCTTAAAGACTGCAGATGTTCTCATTACAGGAAACAAAAAAAAACAAAAAAAAAAAAAAGGAAAGAAAATGTCTAGTGTTCCAGTTTTGAGGGAAAAATTTTAAAATGCAAATTTTAAATTCTGACAGCAAGAAACATTTAAAGAGAACCAGAAATCCATTAATACTTTTGTATTGTAATTTTATTTTAAAGCTAGTCTCAGTTTCGGGGGATCTGCCTCACATTTTATCAGAATGTTTGATAAGTGACTTTTTATTTTGAAACATAAAGCACTATAGGGTAGAAATGTAGTTTAAAAGCAGAAGAGAAAACTTCGCCAAAAGAGAGCAGCAAAAAAGAACTTCAAAATGTTACTGCAACTTAGGAAAAGAGTTAATCCTAGATGAACAGGGGACAAAACTCCTTTCATCACATTACTTAGGAAGCAGGATCTGGATTACTGTAACCTCTGGTGTGGGCTCACACTGGTTTCAATCCCAAATAAACTCTTCTGTGCAATTATATGGGACAGGAGCTGCAGTCTGGTAGCCAGATTTTGAAAATGGCAAGAAGATTTTTGCTCATTGCACTCACATTTATCATATTTTCATTCTATACATCACCAAACAAAATGACAAATGGTAGCTGCTTATATCCTACATTTAACTTTCGGTCATAAAACTGTTGACAGTGTAAGTAGAGCTGACTTGACAGATATCAGACACCCATAGATTCTTTACTAAATTATCTGATTTTTCCCTGATCCCAAATTTGCCATCCAGCCAAGAACTCATTTTGCAGCTCAGTGCTGTCAGACAAGAGCATGCTGCTGACCTCATGTTCCTTAATCTTGTCACTGACTTTTCTAGCTGACACAAGAATCTTGTGGATATTTTATAAGCCCAGAGAGTTCATTTTTTCTTAAGATATCTGCTTCTTGACTCTGTCAGCAAATAAAGTAAAAAGAAAGATTGAGAGAGGAAATCTCTAGTTTGTACAGTCACCTAGCCAAAACTAGCTTTTGTATAATCTGAGACAATCTCACCTTTCTGTAAGAAAAAAGCTTTAAGGATCATCACAGCTAATCTTTGGGCAGCACTTTAAGAACCCTGGGGATGGCACCCACATGCCACTCAGGAAGTGAGGGGGTTAAGTCAAAGGCCTCTTTCCAGAAGATCCCTGGACTTCAACAGCAAGAGGTTCCATAAATAAACAATTTTTGTCAATCCAAAATTCAAGAAAAAAGAGGTGATCTGGAGGGATCTACTGTGGCATTATCATGACAGAAGAAGCAATGTTTCAGACACTGTCCAAAACTAAGATTAATTGGTAGAAAGGAGCATCTGACTCAAATAGCAAATAAATTAGATTGGATCGACATGCTGCAACACAGATGCATAATTATCATCTTGCCTAAAAAAAATGAAAGAAAATGGTAAGAAACATCATCTTTTCTGATAGCAAAAATTATAAAAAATAAACATGCATGAAATTACCTCTTCAAAATCTTGTTATTATCGATACTCTGTGTGCTCTAAGCTCTGATGCTGTTCATACAAAGAGACATGGTGGACCTGACAGCTGCATTACCACCATTTTTAAAGTTAAATTTTCAGGCAAGAGTAGGCATAACAACATAGTTCTGTTTCTTCATGTATTGCATATGATAGAATCAGAACCGATTAACTCTTAGCCAGTGTATTTATTTCATAAGTTCCTTCCCCTGTAATACCCTGTGACAGTCAGGGAATGTACTCTTTGATATGTATTTACTGGTGGCTCTCAGAGACATGGTACTGTTTGTATAGCAAAGTCAGAGCATCAGTGAGAAGGGCATGGACCTCTCCTCCAAGCAACTTCTCTTCTCTGCAGCCTCACAGACAGAACTTGTCAAAGGCTGTTGCCAGAGCAACTGAAACCTCTCACAAAATAACATTTCTGATGTGAGACAGCTGTGCCTCAGGAAAATACAAAAGCAACAATTTTCAAAATGGCTAGTGTTGAAGTAACTTGTTATGAAAACGCCATACTATGATAAACAGTCATAAGAAATTACAGTTTCATGGCTGGTGGGATCATCTCTTGTAATGTTGCTTTTCTGATAAATAGAAAAATAATCTACAAAACAGTGTTTATGAGGAGGCTTTTAGGATAAATTCAGCCCTTTTCTCTGTGGATGAAAAAACCTCTTGATATTATAAGCCTAATGACTCAGCTATGGAATAAGTTCAAAGGACTGGCTGAAAAGGGTCGTGATATCCTCATCAGTTCCGTATGTGTCTGTCCAGGGAGCAAGAAGAAGCAAGAAACCAAGCTGTGCAGAGCCTGAAGAACAGTAAGAGAAAAGAGGCTTTTGGGTCTTGAGATTGAAGACTATGACTCTGCTTTACTGCTGTAGTATAGATGCTAAAATAACACTTCCATGCAGGTTGCTTTTCCTGTTTGACTTCACATTCAGAGTAGATTGTCAGTGAGGAAGCAATTCCCATCCAGTCTTTAGCTAGAGAAGTTGCATTTAGGCTTAACAAGTGTTTTTAAAAAGTGACTGAGGACTGCCTGAAAACAGAGAGTCTCCAGAGAGTCTCTCATTCATAATCAATATATCTTTCACCTATTAATTGATTTATTTATTCTTTTTTTTTTTATTTATTTTTTATTTGGGCTCAACTTCAAGTTGAAATCTGTGAAGAAAATGTTGATTAAGAGAAGGTAAGAGACAAAGGACATATGTAAGCTGAGTTATAGCATATACAACAGGTTAAGTGGCATTAAGTTATTTGAGCAAGCTATTCTCCACTCTCAGACCGTACAGCTTCCCCATAATTCTTATGCTGCACAACACATGAAGGTATAAAGGCAGCCACTGGCACTAGATACTTTAATAGATTACATTCAGAAAAATGGTGTCATACTGGAAAGTGGCTGTGACTGAAGAGAATTTCTAGGGCAGCAAATGTAATTTCTTAGATTTCTTAGAGTTGGAAACAGTGATAAAGAAAAGATGCGTTGCTTATGAATGTCGCTCACACCTATAGCCACCTTCATCTCAGATATGGAAGAGATGAAGAAAAGAGTGGTGGGATTAGAAAGTGAAAACTGACTTTTGCATTTATATTTCTCTTTAGGGATATCAAACTGCAAGGTGCTGAGCATGCTGCCCCTTATTAGAGTAGCCCTGTTGATTTCAGTGACCCTAAAAATTTATTTAAGTCCATCCCTGAAGATTTTACTGGATTAGGCTGTCAATGTTTGATATTTTTCAGAATCAATTTCAGAACTCTCTCACTGATGTATTTTTCTTCAGAAGACATAACTGATATGATACTCATTTCAGATGTGTTCAGCTTTGGTTATGTTTCAAAATTTCCTGACACTAGATGTCACAACAGTTATGTCATCTGAAGAAAACTATTATCTCCTCTTCATAGGAAGATCTGTAGGCTTTTTTAAGAGTTTAGGACTCTACTATGCTATCATTTGTCAAATTAATTGAAAAGTAGTTTCTTATTTGTCTTCTTCACTTTTCAATGTCATCAGTACTCAGATGCATAACTAGAAGTATAGAGAGATAGATTTTAGTGTCACAGCTGGGTTAATCAGGAGTCAGTCCATCAAAGTTAATGGATTATATCAGGCCCAAACTGAATAAGCATTGTTGACTCAAAGAAATCAGTACAACCCTCTTGAAAATGATGTTAGTAAGAGCTTCTGGGAACTTTTTTCCTTATCAGATTAGTCCATCTAACCCATATTATATGCTCTCCACTTTATGTCATTGTTTCCTGTCTTCTGTCCTTCTTCTACGTGGAAAGTTTTTGTTTCCTGTAAAATACAAGATTATTGATATTTGCATTGCCTGAATAAGGTGTACCTTTCTTCACATCCCACTTACCTTCTTCAAGATTTAGGAAAGGAAATGTGCCATTTTGCATAAAATGTAGTTCACTACATGACATTGAAAAAGAGTGCTCTGACATGGTAATTTCATTATGGGGTTGTGAGCCCTTTCCATCTGAATCAATTTAATTTTACACAGTTTATACAGCTTTTAAAAATCACTGTTAGCAATATTTGGACACAAATGTAAGTACAGAACAGATTGCACTTCAAAATGTCTGGAATCTAGCTATGAATATTTTTCTAAATGATGTTTCAGCTGTCCAGCTTCCAACTGGAGCACTTAAATTAGAGCATTTGTATTTACCAAACTGATAATTTCTAGAAATCTATTTGAAGAATCCTTGTGTCATTAATGTTTTTTATATACTGATAACTTTTAAGATTGGAACTTTGATCACTTTATTGCTTGTTTATATGATGCTATTAAAAACCAAATTACTATTACATAATATTCAGTATTCAGAGACCCTGTGTCTATCCTCATTTTCTCACTTTCCTCCATTTCTAACAAATGAAGGTCTATCCACTGGTAATCATCTTGCATAGATTGAAAACTTCATTTAGTTTCAGAAATAACTCTTCTTATCCACAGGTGTTTATCTTGCTTTTGTCTCTGTAACTATCTCAGCTAGAAAGAATGGGGTAATGATGTGGAGGCACCTTCTAAATTATGAAAAATTATGTCCACCATTTGATCTCATCTTTTTTGTGGATCCAGTGTAGCTATTTACTCCCATAGTATCTCGTTACCTCAGACAGGAAGATCCAGACTTTCACAGATGCAAAGACCACAAATGAGAATACCATCAGTGGGTACATGGAGCTCCAGTGGCATTTCATAAGTCTTCATTATCAAAGGGGAGATGCACACATCTCATCTACTAAGTCAGTTCTGAGAACAAAGCAAGAATTTCCAGAGTCTGAATGGAAACCTTGTGTGTCTACAAAATATCTTGAGATAAACTCCTGAAGTAACTTTGATAATGTCAGGGAATTAAATGGGAATTTGACTATTGACTTTAGTGCAAACATGATTTTGCTTCTGTGTTAATAAGCTGAGCCAGTGTGCACTCTGATAGATGCCAGGGAGATCAAAGTCCTCCACAAAAGGACCTTTGAACAATTTCCTCTAGTTTTCAAGAGCTCCTTCAGACAACCTGACTGGGTGGAGAGGGGAGAAAATGCAGACTTGCTTCATTTCCCACATTTTTCTCATCGTAGAGTTGAAATAAAGGATCTTCTTTCTGAGGCCCTTAATTATTAAAACTCTTTGTACCCTTCTCCCTGTTCTTTCATGAGTCTCCTTCCTTTGCTCCAAAATTTCTTTTTCAGTTTAAAATCAGTTTGACAACTGGGAAAAGCTGTTACTTTCCCAGCAGGTCATGAAGTCCTGTTTGCAGTTGTTGGGTATTACTTTCTGGATGCTCTTTTACTTTAAACAGAATATGTGCAAGCACTGTAATATTTTCTGCCTTTGAAACACAAGAGAACATTTTTTTTTGTGAGATCTTAATCATAAATTGGTTTCTTGGACAGGAATATTCACTTGGCATTAAGCAACAGTAAAGGACTTTGCTTTCACTTCAGGCTGCTTTAGAATATTTCAAAGGTAACAGGAAATATTCTTTCCATGATTTACTCTCTATCTTAATTGTGCTGCAGTATTTCCAAAACAATATTGAAGGATGTTCTTTTGTGGGTAGCTAGGAACAAAAATATCTTGTTTAACTTCTGAGCTATGTATACTTTCTTGGCAAAGATTAATTTGAGACATGGATAAAATATAGGTTTTTTTGCTCCAAGGAAGGGTTTTACTCTAGCAGATTGAATTTTGTTACCAGTGCAAACCTTTTACAGATTGGCTTCAGTTATAAGAAATAGAACTAGGAGAACTGCTATTTCTCTGCCTATTTCCCAGAGAGTGTTGATTTGACAGTTTTTTCGTAGGTCTTTGTCATGCAAGGCATCCTAGTGTTTGTCCTCTATTTCTCATTTCTGGAAAGGAAACCAATCTCAGTGTCTAATACAATTCAGCATGAAAAAGGTGAGGAGTGAAGAAAGATCTTTGTCAATGCTATCTTCTCCTGACTTGTATGCTGTTTTTTTCTTCTCTTTTTGTCTACTGCTGCAACCCTGTGTATGGGAATAGAAACATAAGACTCTTTCTAGAAGCCTGATGAAAGGATAAAGATCACCTAAAACAATGCCTTCATGAGATCCAGGGTCAATTTGTGTGCAGAATCCTGGCAGGGAGGAGCACTGGCATGCCACGGGAAGGGAGATTTCTATATGATGTTGTGCTAGGTGAGTCAGGGGCATCTGGAATTAACTGGCATTTGTATGCTTCAAGAGGCTGGGAATTCTTCACTGAGTAGAAGTATTTTATGACAGTTCATTTTAGTTTTAGAGTATTTTTCAAGATGCAGGTTTTTTTGTCACAAGATCATGGCAACTGTGGGATGTGGTTTTATTTGGTTTTTTTGGTTTGGTTTTGTTTTTTTTTTAAAGAATGCAGAAATATCTAGATTTATCCAAACAGATACTTTATTTTCTATTTATTGCAGGCACTGAAAGTGGCAGCTGAATTTGGTTTAATTGATGGTGAAATTAATATAGTAGGAGTCATGCAGTATTTCTTTATGTTTTAACTTTCCTACTGTCATTTAAAACATCAGCATTATTATTAATTTCTGAGATCTGGAGAGATTATGTTGAGCTGAAGTACAAGTTTACTTAAAAATAAAGACAACAAATTATATACTGTAAATGTTCACAAGTTTACACTGCAAAGTCCCTTCAATTTTAATGGATAATTTTTGCATCGAAATTTCATCATTTCCTAGTATTTGCCCATCAGTTACATTCAGCAAATTAAATTGAGGTGGAATCCCCTATTATAATGACCTCTCTGGTCCCTGGTGATGGTCTGTGCATCCTGCCCAGATGTGTATGTCTGACTTCCACTCACAGACAGTCACGCTTGTCTCCACATGTACATGAATGCATCCTGTTGTCATCAGGATGACCCTTATTCCAAAAGAAGTTGGCTCCTTTACCACAGCTATTCTTCCCCCTCCTCAAAATGTGCAAAATTACACATTTCTCTCACCACTTTTGTGTTAACAACAGACCCTCACATACCTCTCTGTGGCATGTGAAAGGACATTTCTGCAGATCTGTGGACCCTCTATATGCCCCTTTTGAAATATGCTTCACTCTGGTATTTGCAAAGCATTTTCTACAGAAGTTGACACTGATCTACCTATGAATACAGCTGGGACCACAGTGGCAAGCTTGTACTTGCTTTCAATTCTAATATATTGCATTTGGTTGCAAAGTGGCTGTTTTTCTTCCTCAAAAGCTGGGCTGTAGATGCTTTACACACATCTACTGTGAACTTCTGACAGTCTCTGAAACTAATGCTGATGGGCTGTGACCATCACATGTGCACAGGCAGAATACAAAGAAATATGGAATATATAATAAAAGAATACATATTTCTAAACCTATTGAACATGTAACATGCAACAGTTCTGACTTAAAATGAATCTTATGAAGCAGAATTGCTACTTATGTTTGTGTGCCCATGAAATGTAGAGTTAAGGAAGACTCATTTTCCTTCCTCTTGTCTGTTTGGCTCTGATGAAAAATAAGCCATGTTTAAAACAAAGTGTGGCAGTTACAACTGAAATGTGGGCTTGTGCTCACAAACACACTTAAAGAGGTGTCAAATTGTGTTTACACTTATTTAACTGCAAATTTCTGTCTAAAGAAGAATTTAAATGTTTTCAGTCAAGGTCTGGTTTTCTAGCCTAGACAAGTTGGAAACATTGGCCTCTCCAAAACAAACTTATTTTTTCTAAATTTGACCTACCTTTAAGAATTTCCAAATAAGCAGCTATTTGTCCTGTTTCTGGTTTCAATCAAAACCAAAACCAACACATTACTATTTCATAATGCTGTAACTGAAGTTACTAATTTTTCCTTGTCTGTACTAAATTGAACACAACATACTAATCTTAAGTTGCAGGGATACAAACCAGAACCAGAGTACCCAGAAATTGTTGATGCCCGTGTAAATCAAAATTGGCAAGGTCTGCAGAGTTCTAGCTTTTGGGTTTGCTCCAAAACTTTTAATATTGCAAAACAGACTTCTTAGCTAGGAATCCTAAAGATGCTCAGAGAATTAAACATTTAGAGAAAGGAAAGGCTGTACAAATATTTACTTATGATTATTATTGTGGTACTTTCAGATCCAGGCCTCCAAACACTTAATAGATGTACTTAACTTTAGTGGGAGTACTTCCACTGAGTTAGTAGAAATATTCATCGGCTTAAAGTTAGACACAGATGTGTTTGCAGGACTGGAACATTATATTTTATATGACTGGTATTAAATTCACCTTCCAACTGTAGCTTTAAAGTTCATTTCATAATGGGACTCCTGGGGAAACAAGCTTAGAAATAATATATGGTCCTGGAAAAATATTTTGAGTTCATAAACAATATGATAGAGGATATTTTCAAACTTTGGAATAACTTTTCCATTAAGGCAGGTTTAAAGACTGTTTAAAAGAAACATGAAGTTTGATTTAAACATTGGAATATGTTGCCAGAGGGAAGACAGTATACATTTTCATTCTTATGAATTAGGTTTTGCTGAATTATCTTATTTACTGCCATCCCATTTGCATTTGCAAGGAGCTTATTTTACAAAACACAAGAAAAGACTCTTCATGTCTAAGGTGGATTCTCATAATCTGTGAAAATGTATCATAGATTTCTTGAGTCTGAAATTCAGGTGTGCTCACATGCTATATAACAAAGAGAATTCAGTATGCTAGGGCCCAACTTATCCTTTGCCCTTTGCATTGTTAGTAACACTTATACAAAGTCTGTAAAACTCCATCACGTCATAGTGCCACCTGCCCTGGCAGAAATGACTGAATGTTGGTGCAAAGTAGCAGTGCACAGCGCCCAGAACGCTTCTCTACTGCAACAAAGCACTGCTCATAAAACTGTAGTGAATGGGAAAGGGTGAGGGGGGCCATAATCCCCTCACTGCACTACATGTGAAAGTGGGATCAGATCTGGAGCTTGCAATGCAGTGCTGAAAGCTGAAGGAGGTGCCTGAGAAAGAGAAAAACCACAGGAAAATGACAGCAAAACCCTCTTTTATAGGACAGAGAATTATAGGCCAGCTGAGAGGGAGAGAAAAGCACTGGGCTGTAGAAGCATTTGGGAAGACAGGATGCGGTACTAACAGTAACTCATCTTTTTGGGTAAGGTTGGTTTTCTTTTTCAGATGATTTCTAATTTTAGGCCACAATTAAATTTAAACTTTTAGGACTTTTCTGTGAGGCCAAGTGGAACATCCTTGTATAGTTCCACACAGTACTAACAAACCTGAAAACTTACACCCAGGAAATATTTTTCCCCCACTTGAGGAAGTACTTGTGGAAAAGCCATAAAATGTAAGAAGAGAGAAAACTGATAGCATTTTGTAAAGACTATTACAGAAATACAAAACAATTCAAGACCAAAGAAGATCTTCTCCATAGGCTTCATTAAACAATCCTGGGAATACTGCATAAAAAGAAGATCATTCTCCATCATATCCTCTGAGACTGCATCATAAGGACCACTCTGATAAGCAATCTAGTCAAAACAATAGAGGTCTTTTAATGTGGTCAATACCTTATGTTTAGGAGATAAGGTTTTCTAATGCAAGATTCAGGACAAACAAAGGTGCCAGATAGTATAAACAGACTAAAATTTCTGTGTTTGCCTAGGGGAGGACTGCCTGAGCAATATAAAGAGGTGACTATAAAACTTTTCCTCTAGGACCTCTTTCCAAGCACAAGAAGCACTCTGAGGTCAGAAGAAATGAGTTCAAAGGGGGTTAATTGCCATGCAATGCTTAGGAAATTACAGACAGTGTTGCCTATATTAAACCAAACACTTTTCCAGCCTCTGGGGTGTCACTAAAAGGTACAAAGATTGTTTAAAGCTGTCTTCCTTGCCAAGATGCCAAATGTTGTACAGCTAGTTTCCTATGCTGTGAGCATATTTCTTGGCCACATATACGAAAGACAAAGGAACTGGACTCTGGATTGACACAGATCTACTGGACATGCTCCTACTGTCCTTCAAGCCACTTCACTGAAGGGATGCAAACTTCCTCATAAATCTGCTCCAAATCCAGTCACTTGGTCAATCAAACCTCTGCATGCTGCATTCAGGATCTTTCTTCTGGGAGAGAATGAGTAATGTCATGACCAGGATTTATGAAACTGAAGTCTAAACACGTTTTCTTTTTTAGTAAACGTTCATTTTTTATGAGTAATTTTGTGACTCCCATAACAGAGTTTGTAAGATTTACAGGCTTTCTATCTAACAGAGATATATACATGTCTGAATTCACAAGTAGTTCCCACTACTCAATAAATTATTACTGGAAGATACTTATTTCACCCTCTTGAGGTTATATGCAATTAAAGAGCTGTCATTTCATATCAGCTTGAATTGATTTGATCCCAATTCACACATTTTATGATGTCATTGGTTAACTATCATTCCAGGTGTAATGCCAGTGAAATCTGTGAAGTTCCATCACAGATAAAGTCATCCAAATACTGTTCTGTTTTAACGCATTTGCTGTAGCAAAACCTCCCGAATTAAGGAGCAAGCATATTTTTTGGCTATGTTGATGTTAGCAATCAGTACATAGAATTGGACCTACAGAATTTCACAGAATTTCACAGAATGAAACACAGTGCAGAGGATCCAGTCTCAACACTGTGTTTCACACACAGCATGAGTCTCATCCCATGGACTGAATGCTTATTAGCAGTTCAAATGCATTAGATGTGCTCTTGGAGAACCTCCCACCTAAGCTTCATCTGGAAGGATGCCATTTTGCATACTCCATAGCTTCTCCATGATGCAAACCAAAGTGTGCAAGTGGGTGTGAGATCCTTTTCACAAGTGCACTCCTGGCTGGCACTAAAGTTCCAAAATAGATGAACCTTAATGTTCAGAGATGCAAAAGACCAGGATTAACCCCTCAGACCTTACTTTGCAGCATTATATAAGAGGCCCAAGACAGATCTGTGTGAGCTAATTCTTCCCAGAAGTACAGCGATTCTGCTTGGGATCCCAACAACACTGTGGGGTCCCTGAGCTCATTAACCCACCATTCTCATTAGTGCTCATTCTTCAACTAGTTTTTTCAGTCTTATCTCAACAATCTCTGTGCTGCCAAGGGGTCCAGGCTGACTTGCCCTTAACCAATCACTGAACTATTATTGCCAGAGTAACAGTTTTATTTAATGTGTAGGTGGAAGATTCTAAGGGAGACATCACTGAATTTGCAGGAATGCATGATCATCAGTTGAACCCATATCTGATTCCAACTCTTATCTTTAATCACAAAACCATCTTTCTCCTTAATACAAGCAGTGTCAATTATGACTGATCATAGTAAAGACAAATACCTTTACTGCAGTCTTGTAATTCAACTTTACTTTCCAGTTACCACAAGATTCACAAGAGAGGAAGTTACGGGTAACAATTACCAAATAAATTAGTAGTTGCTTAACAAATTATTCTTGTCTCACTAAAATTTGAGATGCCAGAATACTTTGGTATTAGTTTTCTTTGCTTCAAGAAGTTTGGAAGGTTATTATGTTAAACACTATAAAAAAGCAGAGCTTTCAGGAGAGGCAGTATTTTACATTAGATCAACTGATTATTTTACATTAGACCAAACAGAAAAAAAGGATAACCTTTGGGCTCAATTCCGTCAAAGAACCCAGAAACAAAACTATCATTTCAGGGCTGTGAGAATATAAAGGGTTAATGCACGCCTTGGGACTGACAGACCAATGCATGAATTAAAATAAATGGAGATATATTAATCCTTGGCAGAACAGATTAGTTTCAGGTGATCTTACCTTAAAAAACCATGACTAATACAGAAACACTGTTCAGATTAAGACATGATCTTTTTTAACATGCATAGCAATACCTGCATTTATGTGGCTTGAGGAATAGGAAGAGGAAGAGGAAGCAAAGGTGGAGGTTAAGGAGAAGGAGTATCCTACTATGCCAATGAGATCAGATATCAAAGCCATCATGATTCCTGTTTAAGGATTAAAAAATCCCCACTGTAGACTATGGTAAAAATCTACAACATGATTCTAATTTGGTGGGAGATAGAAATAACAGTGTGGACAGATCAACAGTATTGCAACTAAACCATGGGTGGAAAGCAACTGTAAAAAGAACATATTTTCCAAGCTAGTACACTGGGGAAAAATAATCTGAAACATATTGAATTCAACAAGAGGAAATAATACTAGGAATGGAAAAAGACTATTTGTAGGGAAACAGTAACACGAAGGACTTCTGTAATAAAAAAGAGAGATATTCTTTGTGTCACCAGAAATTTGATATAATTACTTACACAGAATAGACAGTGTAAAGGGAGAATAGAGTGAGACAAAAGTGTGGAGAGCCTGATGAAGACTTGCTACCTTCACAAGGTACCTTTATGGGGAAGATCTGCTGATATGTCTATTAAATCAAGAAGGGATATAAGCAGCCTAAATAAATGAAAGACTAGAAAACCCTAGGGCTAAATTGTCTTCACCTTATTCATATGAGTAGCCTTTTGAAATCAACAAGATAAATAATACTATGAGCAAGTCAGACACAGTTAGACCTTCAACAGTATTTGTACATGAAACTTAGATTTCTTCAGGCAATGTGCTTCACTGAGTCACTGGGTTGGGACTTAGAAATATTACTGATAATATTTCCAAATCCCTGGCTACAAAATCTTGAACATGCTCATTTCTCCACATACTTCCATCCCTTTTCTTTCTTATTTATGTCGTTTGGAAACTCTTTGAGGCAGAAACTTATTCTTGCTGTGCAAACACACTTAGCCAAGGACACATTTTTGAAGGGAGTCTCTAGGTGCAATTATCACTCATCAATACACATTCAATATAACCTTTTAAATACATATTCACACTACAGGTTACTTACCTTCACATCATCAGTTAGGTCTAAACTCCATCCCTGTTACTTTGGCTTTTTTTGGTTTTAGGCATATAAATACATTTTGAGAAAGGTTATGTTCTTCTGAGAGGGAGATCTTTGGATTAGCTGGATTTGAGTAAAACATTGTAACTGCTATAGTTAACCACAGCTGTAGCTTTCCACTGTAATTTTGTCTAGTATTCTATTACTAGTTCACTGTTACAAGTGAAATAGTACGGTGGTACTAGTGCACTATAGATAATTAGGCAGAAAGCAAACTTGCCCAGGAGGTTTATGAAGTTTAGGATTCCATTACAAAAATCCCTAAAATATTCTGCTAATGCAATTCAATTAATTTTTTTTAACCAGAATTACCATGTGGCCTTGGACAGCTGTGGTTAGCACTAAGCAGCATAAAATACTGAGTCCTGAAGGAAAAGATTGCTTTGTCAGCCAAATGCACACAGCATGAATTCCCAAAGAGGCTCAACAACATATGAGATAATGGGAGATTAATCTTTCAGAACGTCAAGTCGACATATGTGTAGACTAGCATATGTACTCTAAGTACTGTGAAAGGAAAGAATTTCTTCAAAAGCCTACGCTTTGTTCTTAATACACCATTTCTTACATAAAATCTTTTTGCAGATCTTGTATCAGACAAGTTCATGGAACATAATGCAATTGACCTTTACAATGTAATGCATTGTTGACAACCACCTAATCAAATGGTGGGTGCTTGAAGATGCTTTTATTAAATGTCTTATGCCACATTTAGATTGCATTATTTGGGCAATGACACAAAATTAGAAAAGTCAAGATATTTTAGCTATATTTACAGTTTCAGTGGATTTCTTTGACAGCTGCTTAAGTATCAAGTGTAGTGGGACAGCTACTCTTATTACTTGGAGTCACGGTGGGGCTCACGCCCTATGAAAACCTCATTTGGTTTTAGGTTGATTTTCTTGTCTGCTACCTCTGAGTGACCCCATCTGCTCACACCACTTTATCCTTTCTGCATAAACTTTCCTCTGACCCAGCTCTCTCCATCTAATTCAAAATATGAGCTTGTCTCCACACCTTGCCTTCTAGCATTTCTCATTTCCACTTACACAAAACATTTCCTAAACTGAACTGCTGGGGAGAGATTCTTCATAACACGTAAGAAGGCTGGAAGAGCATCAAAGGGCCCTGAAGTATTGTATCTGGTGAGGGATCTATTCCAGTGCTTAATCATTTTACAGTTGGGAAGTCTTCCCTAGTGTCTGACCTGAATTTCCTTCACTGCAGTTTAAACACATTATATTTTTTCTTGATCTCAAATAAACATGAAGAACAATTTGTTTCTATCCTCTCCACAACAGTCTCTATGTACTTAAAGACTGCTCTCACATCTTTCCTCAGTTCTCTCTTCCCTAGACTAAACAAACCTCATCCTTTCAATCTCAGAGATCAGATTTTCTAGCTTTTGTTCATCTTTGCTGCTTCCCTCTGGTTCACAAATTTCTTAAAATGGGCTGCCTAAGCCTGAGCATAAGGATCCAGATGAGGTCTTGCCAGAGCTAACTGGGAGAGTTACGATGCATACTTTTAAGGTGTGTCTTACACATTTTTATTCATCCTCCACTCTATTCAGTTTGTGACCTACTAAACAGTCATCTAGCTGTTTGTTCTCCATCTTTCAATCATGCAAATAATTATTTCAGTGTACTGCTTTGTGCTTGTCCTTACTGAAACATAATCTATTTATTTAGTATTTCAGCAATAAAATAAAATACTATTTTCTTCCCCAACATCTAAGTCACTTGTGAAAATGGTGAAAATACTGATTTAGGAAAAGACCTTTCTAAATGCACTTAATACAATCTATTTTGACAAAGCAACATTAATAACTATCCTCTGAGTACCATTTTCAAACCAGTTTTCCATTCACCATGTTATTAAACTTACTTTACCGTATATCCCCAAGTTTATATCATCTAAGACCAAATTAAGATAGGCCATTTACTGTTTCTCCAGTATTCACATAGCCAATTACTGTGTTATAGAAAGAAATTAGATTAGTGCTGCGTCACTTGTTCTTTATAAGCTCATCCTGCTATTTACTTAGTACCCTGAGGCCTTCTAGTAATTCCAAATACATTGTTTAAATACCTGTTTTGATATTTTATCAAGAATGGAAGTTCAGTCAACTTATCTCTTTTTTAAAGAGGGACATCATGTTTCTTTTTCTGTGAAACCATAGAGAATGACATAAGGCTGCCTTTGAAGAATCCCCTTGGCTCCCCTTGGTACAAGCCATGGCAGGATCAATACCAGAGGTGATGGTAGAAGGGCACAGATGGGCCAGGGTGGTTGCACTGAAGACTTTTCAGATGACACTGCTACATGTTTGAGACACATGGAAAATACATCATAGAAAATACGCTTCACTCCTGGCCTGCCCAGCCAAGGCTGAACACGCTTGACAACGCCAAACTCCCCTGTCACTTACTATCCTCTTCTTTATAGTGTTAACCCCAATAACTCGCATTTTAAGTGATACTTTACAGAGTCTGGGTGCCTTTCTTAATGGGATCCTAATGAACTTACATATTCTGGTGCAAAACAGCATGCACCTAGACAAGTGCAAGTCATTCTTCCCTGTACAGATGCTCGCTGTCTCTTGTCATACTGAGTTTTAGAACTCCCCAGCTGGCCTCATGCTGCATGATTCCCCCTTTTCATCACTACAAAACACAGGTGCTTTGTGTTTATTACTTATTCATTTTTCCTCATCGTTCTGATAACATCAGTTTCACTCTTCATGCTACCCACTAACTTACCCCTTCCCCACCACATGAGACCATGTCAATGACAAACTGAAAAGCAGCAGCAATGAATCACCCCTAGCAGCTATGTTTGCACCTCTTCTAAAAAGCAGTTTGGGGAGTGGCTGAGAGCACGCATCAACCTGCCTGTCTCTTACTGATGTGGGTGACTTGTGGACACCTGCAGCTAGCCAGCAGCCAGCCTTCCTGGATACGCTGGCGTTGTGTTAACTCACTTTGGGTGCTCAGGCACACAGGAGCTTGCACGCTCCATTAGGCACTATCCCGTCATATCTGGGGCCATGCTTTCAGGTTCATTGTCTGCACAGACAGTGAATTTGGTCTTGAAGATGGCCTTGGTGCTCTGCCCCACAGGCAACCTGGGTAGGACAAATCGTTTCCTTGTGGCATTTGAACATGTTGCTGGAACTCGTGTGGAAGTCTGTGTATGCAAGGATTCAAACCCAGCTCACCTCAGATTGACTGAGTAACCACAGAAACAAAAAGCCATACAGATTAATTAAAATATAGACCAGCTATATAGTGTGACTTCAAAAAAAATCATTAATGATCACAATATTTTATCTTCTACCTAAATAGTTTTCTGCTTGAATATCTTCCAAATAATAGTCCTTTCTTTGACATAAGAATGTGCTGGATCTCTGAAGGTATTTTTTAAAGGCGTGGTAGAGACCAGTTGTTGATATTTGAACAGGATACACATATTAAACCTCTACATCTTCATCCTCATAGATGGTGCTGAAGTAGAGTGAGTTATGCTGGGCTGAAGTCAGGAGGCTAAAAACTTCAGACCTGATATTGTTGGGAGAAAATCCTCACAATAACATCAAAACAATTTCATAACAAAATATAAAGTTATGAGGAACATAGTACTTATTTAATGAGTCCTTGGCCATCTTAAAAATTTGAATGACTAATGCAACTTCATTACACACCCAAAAGTCTAAGTATGAAAGTTGTAAAGGGTTTTTTTAGACTTGCCTGTGCAACCAAAGAGAACTTGTGCACAAATAAGATGTAAAGATTTAACATTAAAGATGGTGTGCTTCGCTTTTCTCCAAATGTAACAAAAATTGCTCTGCCATATTTTTTCAAATGAGCGTGTCAGAATCCACCTTGTATTGTAGTCTTGTGCCTACAGAGAGATGCTCATCTCAATAGAAGGATAACCCAGACAGTGTATAGTGGAGCAGACTTAGGCACTTAATTACTGTTCCTCATTTGTCCCTTCACAAATCCTCAGAGAGAATGGAATGTTCTCTGCCTTGAGTTACATATTTTCCTCTTCAGTTTTGCATCATATCACAGGGGATTTTTCAGTTCTTTTTGTGTTTTCTGGTCTTTGGTTCCAGGCTTTCCTAATCAAAAACTTCAGTAGCCTCCAGTAAGGGGCATGAAAATTCAAGTACATGATAAATGTATTAGTATGCATAAGCTCTTTGCTACAACCATGTGCATGTATAACGTGTTCCCACTGGACTTACTCTTTCATTTTTCTGTTGACAGAAAAAAGAAATTGAGCAACAGCATCTCTTCATTTGTACTCTTTGAACTGCTCAGCTTTATGCCTGTATTGATACTGTGTCCAAAAATGCAGACAAGAATTTGATTGCTTGCAAAATAAGGGGAGCTTTTTTGAGTCTCCAGAACTCCAGATTACAAGATATGTTTACCTGCCCAGGGGCTGCGGGGCCAGATTTACTCTGTACCTGAGTTAGCCTGTTGCCAAAATAACTCAACCCACCTGACTATAAAATGTGTTATTTCCTCAGAATAGGAAAAAAAAGTTAAAGCCAATGGGAAGCTTGTTTATAGACCAGTCTAACATGAGCCATTAAATGGAAGAAGCAGACCACATAACCCTATCTCAGCCATTCAATCAATATGAAATTGCACTCATAATTAGAGCCTGTGAATGAGCAAGGGTCCTTCAGCCACTCCTCTTCTCATGGATTTGGGAAATACCAAGACTGTTTTTTTCCGGAAACCTTTGCCAACATGTGTTTTAGAAAAGTAATTTTTCATTTTTTATCCTTTTAATCACTTTTGTTGCTCCTTTGAGCTCTAGCAACCCAATAGAATAACCAGCTTAACTGAGCTTTCAAAGCTAAAACCAAATGAGTACAGGAATCCTTCAGTGGCTTCCCCAGCTCTGTTTTAAATATGTTGCAGAATGGCTCTTGAACCTCGCCTTGCCTTCCCAGGCTTCTCAGGAGACCTCCATAGCAATGTCTATCAAATTCTGGGAAGAGAGGTAATGCAGATGACAAAGAAGAAGAGAATAAAGGTAAAAGGCAGGAGAAAAAGAGCAACAAAATAAGATCCAGGAGGAAAAAAGTTATCAAAGACTGTATCTAGACAGAGATTCCTTTAAGCAGCTGAACTCAAGTTTTGGGATTAAGTACTGTAAAATCATGTCCATATCTTTTATCTTCTCACTAAGCCATCAGGATAGTAACTGACAGAGGTAACAGTCCACTTCCACAGCCTTTGGTATCTCCGCATAAATTGTTGACCTGTATTCCTGATGGTTCCTTAAAAAGGAAAGGTATAATTTATTGAGAGATATATGCAACATTTTTCAGGTAGCAATTTTTTTCCAAAAATAATTAGACATGACAGCATTGTTGCAGAACATGGGTTGATATGAGAATAGACTACTTGCAAACACATCTGCTCACAATTCATGCTGATCCCAGGCTTGAGGACAAGATGAGGGAATGCAAGAAGCACTATTTCCAAGCTGTTAATTCATTGTCTGTGAGCAATGGCAGCAACTCTTTGCCTGTCAGATTTCCACATGAATAAAGCATGATTGGGAGACCCTCCTGCTTCTCTCTCTGTGAAGTATGAGAACCCTGTTCTTGAGTGCTAATACAGTTTTCCCAGACAGTCAGTCCTAAAGCGGTGGTTCAGGAGTCAGAAAAAACTTTAGCAGGGGCACAAAATGGTTTAAGACTCAGAGGCCAAGCTGTCAAGAGCAGCCAGCCATTTACTGGACAAAGAAAAAACAATGCTGAGGAAAGAAATGCAGAATGAGAAAAAGGGAAAGGGAGGAGAGCACTGAAGAGAAAAGGAAGTCACAAATTTTCATGTGACTAAAGCAAATGACTGGAGGTCCAAGCTTCTGGGATCTATTGAGAACTTTCCTAATGACTGACCTAGCCTCTCTCCCCTTGTATCTGTTCATGTTCCCAGTGGTATAATTCCCGTTGTACCACTTACCTATATTACAGACATGCCCAAGGGCTTTACATAGTTGGAAAGACAGTATCTGATGTGTACCAAATTTTACCATTATTAGAGGAGATTAGACATGGCAGATAAAATCCATCTTTCTCCTTCAGACTGTGTCCCTGGAAGTGCTCTGCAGTTGTGTCAAACTTACCAAAAGACTAGCTCCATGGACCATCATTTCAACTGATCTATAGCAGCTTTGTGATTAAGGCACTCCAGAGCTATTTCTTATCTCTCTGACACTGACTTCTGACAAAACACAAATTTTTCTATGTCTTAGCTCCTGATTTATAGAATGGAAATGTTCCTAACAGACACCTTATGAGGATCAGCCCATTTATGATGTGTTCACCCAGTCCATGTAGTATTGTACTTGGGGGACAAAAATTTTCTGACCTAAACAATGTGTTTGTGAGGCAGGAAAAATACATTCTCAATCTGCTGCTCCTGTCCAGCACCTACATTCCTCATTACCGACATAGATGATATCTGTATCTAAAATTTCATGAGAGTGCATTAGAAAAAACCTGGACAAGACTAACACATACCAGAGACTGAAGTAATATGCACAATTATCTTGCTGGAAAAGAAAAAATAAACACAATTATCTGAATAAAACCAGAACTTGCAATACTTAGATAGGAGGCATACCAATTTTCATCTGAATGAGTTACCAATTCAGTGCTCGTATATCTACTTAAGCTGTCAAAACATTACATGCCATGGAATATATTATATATATTAGATGGGTCAGATTTAGGCCACTTCCTTCCCACATACAAAATCAGAGATGGTTAAGTAGGGCACAGATTTTAAGCTTGTTCATGGCCTCCCATAATCCTGCTCTCAACAAGTCCTGTACTAGGAGCCAAAAGGCGAACAGAAGGAATCAGAAGTAATTTATATTTTTTGTTATTACTGTCTATCAGCCTGATGTTCTCAATACTTTCCTCTGACAGAAGTCCTTAAACAGCCAGTCATGATATGGAGCAGATGACTTAATCATTTGACCACATCTCACACTCTCCAGAAGTTGCCTGAGATTCTCATGCACTTACTACATGTTGTTGCGGTCTCTCTACCACTCTGTTACCCCACACACCAGAAGTATTAGAGTGAGCTGATCTACTGCTCTGTAATCTGCAGACCAGCTGGCTCTTGTACATGAGGCTGTGGAAAAGGGAGAAGACTAGGATACTGTGAAGCAGATGCAAATTTTGTCTCTGTAGGGCTCAGTGTTGAAAATAAGAATATAAGAAATACCCTACTGTGCTGGATCGGTATTCTGACTCCACCAGTGACTAGGAGATGCTATTCAGGGAGAGCACGCACTCTTGGCCACTATTTCCCTACTACTCCTCCCATGTCCACAGTCATCGATTAAGGAATTCCTGTTTATTTTCTTTAATATAGTATTGGACTGGTTTTCCAGGAGTTTCTATTTCTTTTTATCCTCTGCTGAAAGTATCTGCCTCCAAAATTTGTGGCAACACATTTCAGAACTTGACTGCCTGCTATGTGAAAAAATATATACCTTTACGTGTTTTAAACCCAATTTCCAGTAGTTTTAATGGGTGTCACCCAGTTTTATTGCTGAAGGCTTTAGTGAGTTAACAGCTCTGCATTTACTTCATTGAGTGCCTTCACATTTCTCACTCAGCATTCTCCACTCAAAATTGAAGATTTAGCCCTTTAAATCTCTCATTTTAATGCAGTTTCTTGACATCCTTAATCGCTTCTCTTGCCTTTCTCTGCACCTTTTCTAACTTCACTATGACTCCTTGTGATGTAAGGATTAAACTGCACACAGTGCCCAATATGTGAGTATGAGATTTTGTATTGCAGCAATTTTCCACAGCCTCATGTACAAAAGCCAGCTGGTCTGAAGATTACAGAGCAGTAGATCAGCTCACTCTAATAGTTCTGGCTTTCTGTTCTCAGTGTCCTTTCTGATGAAGTTTGGCCTTTTTTTGGCCTTTTGACTACGACTTCAGAGAATGACTGGTGATGATTGCTAGCTCTCTTCTCTGATATGTAACTGCCAATTTCAAGTTCAGCATCCCATGAGCACAGTTTAGACTATTTTTCCCTCAGATTACTTTTTCTTTTTTTTTTTTACACTGACATTAATTTGACACTTTTTTGTCCACTCACTCAGCTTTGTGGGGTCTTTCTGGAAAACAGACCTACCAAGAGGCACATTCTTCAACTGCAACTGCAAGATGCAACTGCATGATATCCCTCATGTGACTGAAACACTTCCACCATACAAAGCACTTTGCAGATACCCTGCAAAGAGGTGCTTCAGCACACAGGAGCATCTCTCCTCCTACCTGAACAGGTTCTCAGGTGCTGGGAGAGCAGGAAGTTGAAATCCCGGCATGCTTAGGGATTGCCTATTTGCATGACAGTAAAAGTGTTCTTCAGCCATTTCTGGAATGACTAAAATATAAAATGCTTGCATTTGAGTGGTTATAATTTCATCTTTAGGATTGGGAAAATTCAAAACAACTGGAAAGAATTTCATTGCCTGAGCAGCTATGAGAATTTTGCGGCCTAGTGAAGAGTTCACGTACCTTCTCCTTCACTGGCTTCTGTGTGTAGTGACAGCTGGTCTGTCAGCTCCTCTGACAATTCAGTTTGTTGTTCAGTCCTTTCAGATCCATCTTTTATGTCAGGCTATTCTTATTTACAGGGACATCAGAAACACTGATTCCCTTGCCATGTCCATGAAGAATCAGAACACAGAAAGGTAAAGGAAGCATATTTCACATCCTATCATGAGTTTAAGTAACATTGTAGTGTAGTATCAGGCAGGCAAATTAATTTCAACTGTAACGACAGAGCCAGATTACGTCACTGTTTTCAAAATTTCCCCAATATGAGACAGATTTAGCAATGAAAAGTAGCAAATAAAGATCTGTAACTGGCTAGGCAAGACCTGGCCAGGGAATGTCAGAGACAGCAGACTTATGTTACAGACTGTAACATAATGATGCAAAGGGGCTGTCAGAGTCAGAGTAGCAGGCGCCCTTTGTACTCCTGAATGTAGGAGCTAAAATAGTAGTACACAAGCCAGTTGCTTTGAGGGGCTGTGCTTTATGTCCTGCATGAACCTTGCTTCCCTTTATCCATGCTTTGTTTCCAAAGCTTGTACTGAAATGAAATGCTTCAGAATGAGACGTATTTTGCAAGCTATCTTTCAGTCTTCAGTAATGCATGTGAAAGACAGTTCAATCTTTTAGCGCTCTCCTACAATGTGAAAATTAGTGGTTCATCATCTTCACGGTGTTTTTCTTTAATTTAGAAAAACCCACCACAATAAGATTATACCATAAAAGACAGATCATATATTCTGCCTCAGGTGGCCACTCCTAGAATTCCTCTTCCAAAATGACTTAGTCCATACTCTAAATTAGCATTCCCTAGAAAAAATTAGCTCTTTCCTCTTAGAGCTTAGAGCTTGTCTCTGCATGCCAGAAGCTTTCACTTAAACCTTCTCAGCAGGACTGCCACCTGCTTCCAGGGCAAGGTCCCTCAGCCTCTCACAGAACAGCAACAGCCAAATCTTAATTTCTGACAGTGATATACAGTGAGAGGCTGAGAGAGCTGGAATTGTTCAGCCTGGGGAAGAGATGGCTCAGGGGGATCTTCTCAGTGTGTGTAGCTATATGATGGCAGGGAGCAAAGAAGACAGAGCCAGGCTTCTCAGTGGTGCCCAGTGAAAGGGCAAGAGGACACATATTGAAATACAGGAAATTCCATTTAAACATAAGAAAAAGCTTTTTCCACTGTAAGGCTGGTATAAGACTGGAACAGGTCGCCGAGGCAGATTGTGGAGACTCTACCCTTGGAGATAATCAAAAACCCAACAGGACAGGGGCCTGAGCAACCTGCTTTAGCTGACCCTGCTCTGAGCAGGGAGGATTGGACTAAACAGTCACTAGAGGCCCCTTCCAGCCTCAGCCCTTCTTTGTGATGCTGTGTGAACATCCACAGACTTGCTCTGCTTTCTTGCAGATTTGTCACAGGATATACAAGGGTTTGAATGCAACTCTCAAGCATGTATGTTTGGGATAGGATGGGTTTACACTGAGACAACTCAGGAGAAGAGGAGCAATAAACTTGAAAGACAGACATATAATTTATGTTTGGACATCTGGCTCTGTCACGTGCTGTAAGGCTGACTCTCCACCTGGAAGTGAAAGGCAAAATCCTCCAGAACCAGCATAGTAACAATTGAAGACTGTGTCTCAGAAAAGAACTCGCACATGTATTTGCCTACAGATTTTAGTGGAATTTGCCTAAGCACTCTGCTGAATCAGGACTAAAATTCACCGATACTAACAGGCACTTCACCTCTACAGGGTGACCTACTTAATTACACTAATACCTTTTAAGAGATTGATTCCTCTCCTGAGGTATGCATTTTTCCCTGGTGTTTTAGGAAAGCCTATGACAGACATTATGATGTGTTAAGTGAACTGCTAAACATTCCAAATAGTCCCAGATAACAAAGAACACTTTTTTCTTTAATGTGCTTTATAGGAGTAAAGTAAATATATCTGGAAATTTAAGAGCACCATTTGAAGTGTTTATGAAGTTGTACATGAGCTATTTGGTTGTAACAATGCTTAACTGTAATTTAGTGGTCTTATTTGCAAAATTTTTTGTCTTTTTTATGACTTGTTTTTTATGGGACTAGGCAATTTACTGTGCTGTGCCATTATGGGTTAGACCAACTTGCTACAAACTAAGACCCATCTTCTTTTGTTGTTTCATATGGCAACTCAGCTTCTTAGATAGTTCTAGGAATCATTTTCCACAATTATGAGTACAGACAAGTATCGGCCTCATTTGCCTGTCTTGAAGTAACACAGAGGTTTTAGGCCAAAAGAAGTCCCTTTGAACAGACTTCAGTTACCTAACCAAAGCCATTATCTATTCATTTTGAGAAGAATGCAAAGATGTAAGCGTAGTACAAATATCGCTAATAAACATATCCGAGCTTACTCCTCCCATCAGATACCACTGAAAACAGTTGTCTTCGTAGCATGACCAAGGTTAGAAGAGTTCAGCACCTGTTGCAGCAAAATGTGGTAACTATTGAATGTTTTTCTAAAGCAGGTGTTGAACTCCCTTGACCTTATTTGCATCAGCCGGACGAAATGGACAACTGTTCTTCCTCAACAAAGAGCATGTGTGTGATCTTGATGTACAGTAGTTTGTGTGATTTTTTGAGAAGGCCTAAGAATAAATGCTGAAGCTTAATAATTTCAATAAAGTAGAAAGCAGCCCTGAGTTAAACACCTTCTCCAAGCTAAACTTGAACTTTAAAAGGTTTGTGATTGATTAATTTAGATGATGCCTCTTACAAGGACACCAGTTCTTATTCTCTCTATTCAGCTCTTTTTTTCAGCCATCTGGAAACCTATAGCTGACCTCTCCCTTAAACATCTCCAGATGCACTTGTTTTTCAACCTTAACTATTTCTGAAATCCTAACCTCTGTAATACCATTCAGCACAGGGCTATTGCTTTCTATAAGATTTGTTTCTTGGACATTTATATTAGATAGGTTTTCCTTATTTCATACCAGTTCCCCCAAGAAGGGTAAGTGAATTTGTCCCATTGTGTAATGTGTTGGTAGTGTGATAATCACATACTGAGTAAGAAAATTTATGTGGGTAGATGTTTTCCTTGTGATTCAGGCCTTCTTTCCTCTCAAATTATAATCGTGTTACACTTTTCCAGAGGGAAAATATACTATTCTATATAATGGATTTCAATGGAAGTTAGTAAAAGTGGTGTTCAGAAGGCCTCGCCCTTTTACTTGTGTTGTGATTTTCAGATGCTTGATTCAATGGACCAAATAGTTACACCTTCCATTTACAGAGTACCAAGTTGTACTGGAAAAAAGCACATTTGAAAAATATACAGTTGTATGTAATCATGATTTTATCTTGTTTTCAAATCATTAATATACATTATATATAAAATATACAAGTATAAGATTAGAAGAACTGCAAAGTGTACAGCACTGTATAATAATGTTCACATACAGCCATAATAAAAAATATAAACACAAATGCTTCCAAGCTATAAAAGAACAGAAATTCTGTTGCCAAAGCAAATAGTGTTTTACTGAGTAAAACTAATTAATGATCCCTTATTTTTATTCTTGTGATTTTGTATTCTCCCTGCCCCTAATTAGTCATTTCATATACAGAAATAGAGTAATTTTAATTTCTTTGTTTAATTTCATGAATGCCCACTGTGATCCATATCTAAAAATTTGTTCATTCAGAAAAGAGATTATCACGAGCAGGGAATTATTGTTGTATTTTTCAATTTAAAAAGGGGGTATGAACTTACTTCAATATATGGACTGTCTGTTCCTAAGACTTTTCAAGATCATAGACTCATAGAATGGTTTGGGTTGGAAGGGACCCAAAGATCATCTAGTTCCAACCCCCCTGCCACGGGCAGGGACACCTTCCACTAGACCAGGTTGCTCAAAGCCCCGTCCAACCTGGCCTTGAACACTTCCAGGGAGGAGGCAGCCACAACCTCTCTGGGCAACCTGTTCTAGTGTCTCACCACCCTCACAGTAAAGAATTTCTTCCTTCTATCTAATCTAAATCTACCCTCTTTCAGCTTAAATCCGTTACCCCTTGTCCTATCACTGCACCCCCTGACAAAGAGTCCCTCCCCACCTTTCCTGTAGCCCCCTTTAGGTACTGGAAGGCACTAGAAGGTCTCCCCAGAGCCTTCTCTTCTCTGGGCTGAACAGCTCCAACTCTCTCAGCCTGTCCTCACAGGAGAGGTGCTCCAGCCCCCTGATCATGTGCATCATGTGAAAAAATGAAATTATTTCCTACTTTGTCTATATTCAGAAACAAAGGGAAGAAAACAGCCTTATAGTTTGCATACTGAACTGGAATTTGGGACATCAATAGACTAAGCTTTCCCAAAAAGATATAGAGATAGATATATATATAGATATATATATAGCTCCTGCTTTTGCCCATCTTTTTGCTTTCTGGCATAAGAGCTAACTGTTTTGGAAGGGATCTAATTTCTCCCTCATGATAGAGAACTCATAGCGAGTAATTACTTTTAAATGAAAACATATAAAAATATAAATACACTACAAAAGAAAAGCAATGTATGTGTTCATGTGGTGGACGCTGGCAATTTGTCATGCAAGTGAGATTGTTTTTTTCCTCCTCTTTTTCAAGCAGTTGACTGTTTTTACACTCACACTGCAAGGCCCATACACATCGTGGTCTTTCTCCCTGCCGCAGGAGCAGGGCTGCTTCACTGTTTCCAAAACTTCTAGTCAGAACTGTCACCCTCCTCGTCTTCCCCTACTACACGGGTGGCTTATCCTGGTCCTGTCACTGCTACCAGACCTTCTTGGTTCAGGCCCACCACCTGCACTCCTGAAGAGCAGCACCTCATATGTGATGGCACTGAGGTTAGTTCTCACATGTAGAGCACACGAGCACCTCTGATGGCAAATGCTTAGTTGATGGTAGTAGAAAGGATTATATTTCTATATTCCTACAAAGCCAACCTGATCTCATGTTCTGTTTGGTACATTTTTGCCATGAAACCACCTAAGCTGTGGTTAAGCGGGACTGAACAGCAGACCCATCAGCCAGGCAAGGAGTAGTTAGTGGATCTTTTCAGTAAGAAAATAATTTTTCACAGTAAGAGGCTTCTCTGGCCTTTCTTGCTCCACTACAGTGGAATTCACTGACGTGTTAGTGAAGGTCTCTGCCAGATAGTAGTCCCAGTCCTTGGAGCAGCTGAATATATCCCTGACAGGTCAGCATGGAGCTCCCTCCTTCATATCAGTGAAAATAGCCTTTTTTAAATTTTTTCTGAAAAAGTCATGCTTAGGATTCCTCCTGGGTGTCACTCCGAGAGAAAGTCCAGTTTCCATCCTAGTTGAAAAATTAATCTAGGACTTTTTCTGCCTAAACTACTCTTGCATGTTTTATATAATCCATGTTTTTTTTAAAAAATCTGGACAGGATGAAAAGCACACAAAATTTTTCCTGTCTTTTGAAATTTGTGTCTCAGTACTCATAAAGGGTCAGTTATCTCCACACAGAGCCTGTCTTACTGGGTCACAGATGATGTTAGAACCTGTTAAGCATCAGTAAGGCAGGGCAGCACAGTATGATCTGAATCTCCATTACAGCTCAGATGGTACTAATGACCTCTCTGTAGGATGTTTTCATCTCTGCAAATTGCAGAGCTGCCATCTGGACTCCATTCACCCTCTCCGTAACTGCACTACACAAATACAGATACTTCTAGGCACAAGACTGCTCTGTCATGAAAAAAAGAGTCCTTCTGCCCTGATTAATTTAAAGGACACCAGGGCACTTCCCCAGCTACACAGTGGTATGCTGGAGGTACTGCCTGAAGTCACATACTCTGTGAATACAGGTATAAATAAGCACTCAAAGAAAAACAGAGTTTACTGGTAACTGGGATTCTTTCCATCTGTTTTGTCTTGGGTATACTTGCAGCTTTCTCCCCAATGCCTCTCTCCTGGGTTCCTGAAAATGTGCAGGAATATGAAGCCAAGAGGAGCAGCTTCGGGCCATAGCACCACTTACATGCATAGCCTGGCTTTCTGGGGAGGATAGCTGGGGGGTGGAGGTGCTGAGCACTGCTGCAGGTGCTGTCCATGCAGAAAACTCCGCTCTGTTGTGCCAAGTAGCACATACACTGCATATCCTGAAGAAGTCCAGCTATTGGTGAGTAGCTTCTCTATTCTGGAAAAAGAGCCCAGTGCCAGGAAGTTGATGTTGCAGACACCTCAGCAGTGGCCCTTGGGGTGCTGAGTTGCTGCCAGAAGTGCTTGTGGAATGGTTACAAGATGTGACTGCGCTCTCTGCATCAGGATAGTCATCAATACAACAGCAAATCACCCTGCTGCTAGCCAGCCTCTTTACAGCTCTGTGGTCTGAAATTACTCAGGTCTGACTGTGTGAAGCTTCACTTAACTTTCATCTTGTAATACAACATCTTGTTCCATTGCAGCATTATTATCCGGCCACAGGTTTTGTGTTTAGCTTGCATTAAACATTTTGTTCAGTAGTACGTTTAATGACCATCAGCTACCTTTGAACTTAAGATTTATGTAAATATCAGGTACGACAGTACTTTTGAAAATACAAGGAAAACAATTACTTTGCGGGGAACAGGTGGAATTCTGCCCCAAACCAAAATAAGTAAGAAATTAAGCAGTTGAAACTGAATTCTTTTGCAAATATACATCAAGTATTTGCTTTATTACTATTACATAAAAGGCTTATAAAATAAGCCTCGGTCAGAAGCTCAGCCAGTACAAATGCTGGGCTACAGCAACTGAAATTCTGGACCAGCAGTAGGAGTTTAAGGCAGAAAGCATTTTCCATTTACTAACCTTCTACACAGCTCCTGCTACTCTAACAATTTAAACTAATAGAGCACCTGGCCCCTACCGAGTCTCGATCTTATTAGAAACACATTGACTCTGATGGCTGCCTGGGAAGCCAAGAACCACATTCATCACTGGGGTATCTCATCGGACATCAGTGAGATCAGAACTTGGCTGTAATCCTCCAAACTGCACACCATTTTTACATAGGAACTATGTGAAAATTAACTTTGAGTGCTACACTAGTTCTACTGTATTAGGAGGACACTGAAGCTTCTCTTTCTTCAAAACTTCTCTTAATAGCATCCTTAATCAGCTATCTTCAGGTGAAATGGTATGGAAGAAGGAAAAATTAAAGCTGCTTCTCCTTCAGCCTTAGCGTGAAGGCAGCACTTGTGGCACTGAGTACCCACAACAGACAAATCGCTGGACCAGGCAGGCAAGAAGCTACTTAAGAACAAAGACTCAGGAGATATGTGAAGCCCCTTTTCCCCTAAAATATCTGCCTAAAACTCTGGCAACAGCCTGTATTTTTTAGTGGCAGTTGAGCTCTTATTTTGCAGCAGTAGATAGGGCTGGGCCTTCACACCACAGGCTGTCAGGATTATCATAGTCTAGAGAATAGCCTGGCTTCTCCTCGTTGAAGAGTGGAAACTTGCTGTTTATTATTTGATTTGTATGTTCTGATTTTGTTTTGATTTTGGCTTCTGAATAGAAATAGGAAGACAGATTAAGTTTTGTTTAATGGACAGCAAGTGTATGAAACAAGATATAATGAAAAAGATAATTGCATAGGTATGGCTGGTTAAAACTACTCTTTCTTCTTAATCTAGAGATCTTCCAGACAATCTTTATTATTTTTAAGAACAGCTTTTAAATGAAGCAAGGACTTCTGGTAGAAGACTTTTTAGAGTTACATTCTAATTTTAGCTGAATTTTGGATTAAAATGATTTTTGTATTCATAACATTTTGATGGTATTTTCTTAATTCTCTCTGACATCAAAGTGCCCATAGTGTGTAATTTGTCTCCTACACTATATCAAAATTCTGACCTTTAAGTATCAGAGCTTTCAGTCACAGGCCTTATTTTTAATACCTGATTCAGATGTATTTTAGGTGTTCACTTTAAAGGGGTGGCTCTGATAAAAGATAGTCATAACTTAATTTTCAAACTGAACTTTGAAAAAACTCTGACAACCAAAATCTTCTTAGTGCCTTGAATTCAGCTAATCAGTCACTTTCAAAAATTTAGGCTGATACTCCCAATAAATTAAATCAGAGATTTCTGTCTATCTATCTGTCTCAAACACAGGATAAAACCACAAATGCTGGATACCCTTCTTTCTGTGACTGTGTTTGTGCATGTGTATGCATATATATATATATATTACTTGTGCAAAAGTTACTAAGTTTTTCATAACAAAGCTTCTCTAGCTACTACGTTTTTGTTGTTCCGTAGATTGAGAGCGATAATTGCAGGAAACTCTGAACAAGTTGACTTTTACATAATTATCAGAAAATCAGCTTTCTGGAATATTTCTTGTGTGATAAGCATTGTTTGGAAAGTAGTTTTATGTCTTATAAATAATAGACTTCTAATTAACCTTTCTTTTCACTGGCCTTTTCTAGAAGAAAAAATAAAGAAAACAAGTACACACTGCTAGAATTGGTTATGTTATTTATTACAGAGCTTTTAAAAACATTTTCATAAATGGTTGACTAATGACACAAAGATTTAGATACTGCACTCTAACTTCAGCTTGCTCTAATGATCTTATCTATAAATGATTAGCAGGTTTTATGGGATAGGAAAAAGTGGAATTTTCTCTGGTTTTCAGCACAAATCATGCCCAGAACATGTTCTTTGGCATCCTGAAAACCAAAATAGAACAAGAATGTGTTTCTTAATATGAAATATTAATCTAAATTGAAGTATGTTCACCCTCTGGGGGTTCTATTCTGATTTTTAGTGATTGCCAAGTATCTTTATAGATGACTGATTTGGTGAGTGCTGTACCCAGCATTCGGCAGCATAAGCACTAGAAATATGTAGTTGCAAACATTACAGAGATGGGATTTTGCCAACGAGACATGAACATAAATTGCAAATGAGAAAAAAGATGTTTTTTCTTTGTCCTCTGAAGAGTGCAACTTACTATGAACTTTCCTCTGCCATGCGCTACCCTACACATGGCAAAATTTAGTCTAGAATAAAGCCAGAAGCAGTCTTATCTTGTCTAAATGGTGTAAATCTGGAGCAAGCCCCACTGTTGCCTTCTCCAGGTATTTCTTTATGATTTTGAAGTGGAAAACTGAGAGATTTACGTAGTTGAACAACTGCCTAGAAAGCCTGGGGCATGCAGCTCATTAATACACTAAGTACACTGACCACATCTCACAAGGCAGTGGCTTGAAAAAGCCTTCCACAGGTATAGAGCCAAAATATTTTTAAAGAAGCAGAAGCAAAATTTCACTTTGGGTCAAGAAATGGTACTATTGAAGAAACAGATGCTACTTTGTACTCAGATGTTAAGTTTGACTGCTAGTGGCATCAACAGTCTTAGATCACAGACAATCAGAAAAAGTAAAGTTTATGTCTATCTTAGAGGTCTACTCTGTAAAATATACACAAAATATGTTAGGTGTTTATTCACAGATTTGGGATGATGCTTCTCATATCCCTTTTGCTTTGGGGGGCTATTAGAAAAAGCCCTTCTTATGACTTTTGAAACATTAGAGGAGGTCCTATGTTATGGTACTGAGAAGGGGAGCAGTTTACATACTCTTTTTTAGATACTATGACAAGACATTGATTTGCATATTATTAAATTTTAAAAGCAGAGCCCCTTTCTTACCTGAGATGAGGTACATGTTATCTGAGGGGAATGTATATAACAATTACTGAGTAAAATCAATGACAGAAGCATCAGTAGGTACTAAGCCTTACAGGCTTAGTAAAATTATGATATATATAAATATTAAGAGGCTATTCTAAAACAAGAATATATTACAATTTTAGCATTTCATTACGCTTTAATTTGAAAAAAAACATGTTAGTATCTGTCAGTTTATACCTACAATTGTAGTTGCCTTGAGGTCTGATAGAAAGGAGGTTTGTTTGGAAGTTAGTCCAAAAAATATTCCTTATGGTTAGAAATAATGAAAACAAATCAGCATGTATGTATGCAGATGAGAACACAGATGCCTTTATCTTTCCTAAACTGCATGGGGAAAGGCTCAAATGAAGAGTGAAATAATTTTGGCAGTTTGATGAAAGCTTGCAGTACACAGGCAGATCTGTCAAAGGCAATGCCCTCATCAGAAATAATACTGGAGGGATAACTGATAAGAAATGGATATCCACAAAATGATGGAAGAGACCGGCAAAGCAAACAAAGAATTGAAATCCTGCCATGTCTGTATCACTTGCTTGTATATGGATTGAATCTATTCAGTGCCAAAGTAGTTAGGTCTACATGTTGCAAAGGAGCAGAGACTACTTTAGTTTCATGTTATAACTATTATCCCATTTTAACTTACTAAGAATACCCATCAGGATACCACTTCAATATGTGTAAAATAAAGTACTAACAGCAGGACTTCATGGTCTGGAGTCCTGCAGTTTGCAGGCTCCATTAATTTCTTTGTGGGTTGACAAATGAGAGTGGTGTGGAGTAACTTCTAAGAACAGGGAGTTGCCTCAAACTCCATTCTGTCACTGTCTCTAAGAAGTGTACAGTGCCTTTCATTCATGACACCTATTTCTTTAGAGTCAGCTGCGATTTTAATGTTAAACAAAACACAAATTAGTTGTTGATACAGAATGCTAAAGAACATTTCCTTCCCTGTTTCTGCTGGCAAGATCTGCAATGGCATTTCACAATTGTGGTGCGTTTCTCGTTGCAAAAAAACCTCCACTTAAGTTTGAAGCCATGGAAAGTATTGGTGCTACACAATGACACTTGTTTGTAAATAGCCATTCAGAAAAGAAGACAAAAATTAACCTGTATGAACAGCTGCTAAAATTCTTCTTCTGCCTTCAGGGGGTGATTATTTTAAGTTCCTCAGGGAAGTCACCCTCTTGTCAGGCCTCTTCATTACTCTTATACACCACCCCTAAAAGGTTTCTGTTGCATGAGGTGTGCACTAAGCTTGCTGCAGTGATGCAGTCTGACTGGAAGAGACCTCCACAAAAGAGTGTATAGCCCCGCTCATCGGGCACTGATGACACTGCGGAAAAATTCTGCTGCACGTGATCAGGCTTTCAGTGCTCACAACTTTGTGACTAAGGGTGCTACTCATTGTGGACTGTTTTTTCAACTCATTTTCCTGCAGTTGCTGCATATAAAATGCTGGGAATAGAAGTTTCTTACAGGGGAAAAAAAATCTGACTGAACTGAAAAAATGCTGGAAAGGAATTTGCTCCAACTTTCTCCCCTCACAGTATATATACAGAGTATTAATCTTCAGACAGGCAAAGGATGATAACTGGTGTGAGCAGGCATGCACTACAATCAACAATGATTTAATTCCATTCTAGTTCTAACATTTAAAAACATTATCCCTTCCAAGTATCATCAATCAAGTCCTTGTTTAGGAAATACCAAATTAGTTGCTGTTGCTAAAAGGCCATCAATAGATTTTTTTATATTTAGGAGAAATATTCCACCATTCTTTTTTGTTCAGATTTTGTTGTTGGCTATTAACTTTTCAATAGGAATGTTACAAAAGGCTTGTTCAGCACATCTCTATCTTCAGACTTGAGATGGAAGGGAACCATCTGCAGAGCATAAAGTATCCTTGGCACGACCGTGATCTTACAGGCAGCTGCTCTCCCATCTATGAGAGAGTGAGCTGGTTTCAAGGCCTGTGATTTCCTTCTAAATTATCTGAAGTTAATGTGGTTCACACAAGTGACTGGGGTTATTTTGGCATGTAAGTAATCTAATTAAGGTTTGATCACTAAGTGGATAACTGTGGTTTACTAAACAGTCTTGTGGGAAGAAATAAATGTGTTCCATGCCTAGAAAGAATGAATAACAATAGATATGATTCTTCAGTTAGGAACTAAATTATTTACATCTACCTTGAGTTACCTCACTGAGTTCAGTGTAGCTTGTCAAGGAGAGGAAGGGGAAATGTGAGCCTCTTTTCCTTCTAACCCACTTTATAGTTCATATACTTACACCCAGTTTATAGTAATTTTCTTCCATTTGTCATTTTACAGCTTACTTGTTATAGATAATATTACTGTGTTTGGACAGATTACGTTCCAGGCAACTTTGCTGAACATTTTTTGGCCTCCTACATAGTAAGTATCCTGCAATGAGTATCACGTGTTTGCACAGTTGAAGAAAGGATGGATTAAACACAGACAAAGCACAACCATTTGAAAGTGTGGTTCTGTGTATGAGTAGCAGAAAACTTTATGAATATTTGAACAAATTTGTTAAGATGAGTGAAATAGGCATGTGTGAGCAGCTGGTTAACTGCTTCATGAAATGGCTGCTCCATTAAACTGATCTGAAATTGCACCAATTTTCTCCAAAAATATCTGGCACCTGTTTCAAGCTACATTTTTTGTGGTCTGATCACAATGTTGAGAATGCAGTGGTCCACAAATTACATCATGTTTTTCTAACTGAACACTTCAGTCAGGCTATAACTTTCAGTATAATTCAATGCCTGTTAAAATCAATGGAAAAAGCTTGAGAGATCTGAATAGGCAGTGGAATATACAGAAACCTTAGAGAGTTCTTTATAGAAACACTCCCTTTAACATTACTCTTACTTAACTTAGAAGTTGCATTTTCTTATCTTGTTCCAGGATAAAGCTACTATTTAGGAATGATTTGCAGCATTCCTATAAAATACGCAGAAAACAAAATATATCCACTAACCTGAAATGCAAAGTAACTTTCCTGGGGCAATGAATCCAACTGATGGCAAAATCATAATCAGAAACAGTAAAGCAGTACAGACATCTGCCTAAATCTCTAGACTACAGTCAAACATGTTTGTCCCTAAATATCTAAGTCAGCTTCTTCATCTGTAACACTGAGGATTACATTACATAGCAAGAATTATGTTGTGCTTATGTCTCCGCTACTTCATATGAATGTGCCAGTTAATACTGATGTGTGTTCAGGTAAGTTTGGTGAATGGTTCCTGGAGAACTGGTTTACTGTGGAAAGGTTCAGACAAAGCAAGTGTCATTCACTACAATTACAGGACTAATCTAAAGCTGATTAGGAGGATAAATGGAAATTTTCTAATACATTTGGATGCATTTATATTGATCCTTCAATGCAGTTGTGCATGACAAGGTCATCTCCGGAGGAATTAACATGGGCATCCAGCAGAGGATTATCTCTGCAGCAGCATGCACTGTGGTAACAAAGGTTACTCTGCTGTTTCTGTAATTTGCAAACAGTGTACAGTCTTTTGCAAAAGGAAGGAATATGTGAACAATGGATTGCCTCATCTCTTTCTCCTACCTTGATGGCTTAAGACAAGACAAGAAAGTCTAGAAAGTCTTTTTTTTTTTTTTTTTTTGGCTTATTTTGGGTTTGGAATTTTTTTTTTTTTAATTTTTGCCTGTGTTCCTCATCTGCATTAGAGTATCCTTTCTTGTCTATTCTTCTTCCCTATTTCCCAATGTCTTCACATCCCTTCTTTTCCTTATCATTCCCCAAATGTTTTCCTCATTCGTTCTTTCTATTTCTTTTTGCTCTCATCAACAGTTAATTGAAGTCTCAAGTAAACTCTCCCTGCCTTACCCATTCCTCATATTTAGTGGTTTGCCTCTGTCTCTAACCTCCTCTAGCTGTCTCTACTTCCTCTATAGTGGTTTTCTACTATACTACTTCTAACCTCACTTTCATAACCCTCTCACTCTCTTATGTCTTTTCTTCCTGCTTCCACTGTCTTTAAATCCCTCCTTCCTACCCTAAATAAAGTGAATAGTTTCTGTTTCCTGTTTTCAGTTTCCTACTCCTCATCTGACATTGTTTCCATGGCTTTCCTCCTTTCTTTCAAGCTGTCTTAAGGCTGTCATGCCTGCTCTTCCCTGCTCTTCCTTGCTCTTGCTTCTGGCAGTCCATTCCTCTTTCAAAACACTGTGTGTCTCACACTTTCTTCTGTGTGGCTGTCATCTCCTGTCAGTTCTGGTTATGTATCATGTGCTCTCACAAGCAGCACATGTGGGAAACGAGACATTTTTAAGAGATTGATGCAATTCCATTCTGAGAACAGGCACTGCAAAGAGAGAGCACAGCTCCTCCAGTGCATAAGAGACTGGTGCTGGATGTTACAATTTTATTTAATAATCACGATGAACATGAACACATCCCATGAACGAATCACTGTGTTAGAGGTGGATTTCCCTGACCTGAACAGTTTTGTTCATGTGTCAGTATTAAAGAATTTCTAGGTGACCACCCTCACTCCAATCCTGCAAAATTTCAAACAGACTCAGTCATGTGCAGACCGAAACACTGCAATGAGTGCCCTCCCACTTCCCATCCATGATTTATGCTTCTGAGTGACTGCTTTTTCTTTAGTGTGATAGGCTTTTGAATCTGAAGTTGACAGATTTCTATGAGACCAACTATTATACTCTTAATTCTGACAACCATATATTTTCAAACTTTCTGGCAGCCAACTAAAGAAATTCAAGGAATATTGAATTGTTGGTGAAGCATCTAAGTCCAGTTTTAAAGCCAATGACAATCTGAAGGCAGAGTATCCCTGCCTTTTGTATTAAAGATTACAGTGTATCAACAGTACATCAAATTCTGCACGCTGATAAGCCAGCCTCAGCCTGTGCTTTTCCCTGCCTTATGGCAGGAGTCTTTGTCTGCAGAAAACATACCTAGACACATTATACCTAATTTTGAATTACCATATTGAAAGAACAATTCTATTTCTCTCCTTTGAGGAAGGTATTTGCCCAGTGACAAATGAGTGGAGCTTCCATAAAGAGAAATGCAAAAGTGTCTGTGGGCTAAGCTAAAAAATTCCTTTTATCAGTTCATAAGAACAACGTATTCTGACACATCTAGCAGAAAGCTGGAATTGCCATGCAGAGGCTTGGAAATGCTGTCATCGCTGGGTAGAATTAGCCATGTTCTGCAGTTGGTGAAACAGTTGCTTGTTTTTTGTGTCCTCAAAATATATTTAACACAACCTGCCACTTAAAAAAAAAAAAAAATGGATTTCAGTTATCCTAACAGGAGTTTTCTCATTGAAAGGAGCTTCAAAAGGTGAAGCATTACCCTGTTGTTCATGATTGCCAGAACCGTTCTTTGCTGAAGCTGCTTCTGGCTGAAGTTCCTGTTGTAACAAATCTGTGGACCATATTACGAGAAGAAAGGTCAGACAAGCACCGATACATTTTTTGAGTGTGCTAGAATTTATCTGTAATAACTCTGAGATTGTAACCTAGTGAACTAGACTTTGTGCAGTTGCCAGACACAGGAAAGTTTGTTCCATTCAACTTTTGTTTCATTTAATCCTTCTCTCTAGTTTCTAATATAATCAACATTGCTTTCTTTTAACATAATCTTGTTTCATGAATTGTTACTGAAGTACGCTGCTCCAAAGCAATGTAAATGAACTTCTGACCTCTGGGGGTGAAAGAAGAAAGGTAAAAGATACCTGGCCTGTAGCACTCCACAGAAGATATGAAGCCAGAATGTTGCCAAGATGCTGGTGAGAGTTAGTTAGTACATAAAGCAAGTCGAAAAAGGGGGGGGACATGTCAGTTACATGACCAAATGCTGACAGGTGACAAGAAGAATTCTCTTTTACAGTGTCAATATTTTTGTTTTACTTTGTAAAAACATTTGCACTCTGCTGTCCTGCAAACAGCATTATTAGAAACACATTTTCAAATAATATAAAGAATCACAGCTGGAGGTGGTTATTTCAATAAAATGTATTTCACTTAATTTGGACACACTTAATTGGGACAGATGCTTTATTGAAAAAGCTTCTAGAGAATCAAGTCACGATAGTACATAGAAAAGTCTGGGTCTTAATTAGGACAGTAGTCACAAGTTTTCCTTAATGAGGTGTATTTGGCCACTGCCATGGATTTACATGGTGTTTAACCGGGTGTTAAATATGTGTGAAACACTAAACTTCACTTTTTCATAGAAACATTGCCAGACAAAGATTTAAAGTAGATCAATAAATGAAATTCAAGATTATTATTCTTATTTCCTTCAGCATTTAATTTCATTCTGAGCCCGCTGCTCCCTTTTGTGTGGGTTTCAGTGTCAGGCCTGGGAAACACTACAGATTTCCATTTGTGTATGTGAACGTCAACATTATAAAAAAGATCATTTCCTGAATAAGCTAGGGACTTGGAGGGCAGCAGGCTTCCAGATCCTGGAAGGTCACATGTGTCATTCCATTTATGTTATTTTAGCTCTAATATCCTAGTTCCAAGCCTCAAATTGCTCAGGAGTCCAGGTGAATGTGCAGGCCTGAATTATTCAGAATTACTGCAACACCATTCAAAGAACTTTTTCTAGCAGTAGATGTTTTGGTGTGAAGATTGGAAGCACAGCTTTATGTGAAGGAAAGTCAGCCCATAAATTCCTCCACTGGTACCCAAAGGAGAGGGACATGTTTGTTTCCTTCCATGCAACTTCCACCAGAAACTGCAGAGAGTGCTAGTCAGAAAATTCAAGGCCTTCAACCCTTTTGAGTAAGGTTTCCCCAAACTATGAGGTTTTAAAAGTAAAATACACTCTTTATCATTGCTTGATATTTACATTCAAAGATCCTGTCTACACAAGATAGGTATTTTTTCTGTACAGCCTAAGATGTGAATTCAAACTGATGTAAAAAACTTATGCTTTCTGAGCAAATAATTTGTTTTATTTTTTAGTGTGTTATTTGATTTAGTTCATTCATTCTGAGAACAGCTAACTGAAAAGTTGTTCTAAAATTTAACGTCTGTAAAGGAAGTCCACAATTACACTGGTGTAACTGGGGAAAAATATCCTTTGTTTTCAGCCTCACAAAGGGTAGCATGATAAGTTAAAACTGGAGTTCTTGTAAGTCCTGCAGCAGAAGGGGTGAAGGACACTATTAAGGAAGATTTGAGAAAATAAAGGATTTTTAGATGAGAGAAGATTCTTCAGTTTTCTCCTAAAACACATAAAGTTCACTCTTTTGCTCTGTCTATTCTGGACAGGTCCTTTTCAAGGCATTTGAATGTCTAAACACAGGGGGTAGGTTCCTAAGACACTCCTGGTGTTGTGAACTCACTCACAGTAAAATCAGTCCTTGGAAACCATAAGAGACAACTAGAAATAATATTTTAAAAAACAATGCAGTACTGAAGAATGCGATCACATTTACTAGGGAGAAACTGGGCTTCTCCATTCTTGCTTGTCTTGAGGCAAACACAGAACTTAAAAGTCAGCTTAATTTTTCTCCTCACCTTGATACTCCATAGACTGCTTGAGTCTGCTCTAGTTCAGAAGAGTGTTGGAAAGAGGAACTCCAGTTGCTTTGCAGAGCAAAGACCCTGAGAATAAATGTTTTCCTATTCAGCTGTGAGCAAAACCCAGGAAACTGGAGGACATAGGCATCAATCATGGGATGCTTTGATATTCATCCGGCTTTGTGCAGTCTGGAAAATCTGCTTGTGATAGGAGAAGACAGAAAGAAGGTGCAAGCTTGTATGAGTCATTATGGATGTGAGCTGTCTTCACATGTGCTCAGCTTTTCTAGGGACTGAAGGAGACACTACCATTATTGTGGCCTGCTTTCTCTCCATCTGGAACTGAACTGTTTTTTGGGGATAACTACGGTAATCTCCTGAGGCATTAGGCTGTAAAAGGAGGAAAAGTAGGAAGCAGCTCAAGACATCAACAGAAGACGGGGATCTGGTCTCTACTCCTCCTCCAGCTCTGTCCCCATAGCCATTACGGTACAGCCAGAGAAGAGCTTTCCATACACATGATTAGGAGCCATACTCTTGAGGCCTCCCATCTTTTTTATTTTTACAAGTTAGATCTGCAGCCTTCATCTCAGTTCATGTATAGACAACGTGACCCTTAATGCCTTTCAAACTAATACACAAAGCAGTTATATTTGGACAGCAGCATAACTGGAGAAATGTCCAACAAAGTGTGCCAGTAGAACTTCAGCATATTTCCTATTTTAACAGTCTGTAATTTGAGTGTTTGTTCTTTTGAGTGCCTTCAAATTATGCCAATTTCTAGAGATTAGAGTCTAGGGTAAGTACTCTCCATGAACAGATATACAGTGGATCTCTGTTTTAGTTGGAATAAGGTATATATTTGAACTGATTGCTCATTGCCTGAAAGAGCTATTCAGCTGGCTATAAAAATTGTGGTTTTGACATGGGAATGTTCCTGTGGCATTGTTTTACATAGCAGTGGTTGAATCTGAAACTTTAGATTCTCTTTGGACACTTAGCTGTGATGTGGTTTGAACTGGAATACCCAAGGCTCTCTTTGATTCCCTACCAAGGGAGAAGTAAAATATTATTGCATGGTTTTGATGTCCAGAGAAGTCTATGTTACTTTCTCTGCAGGATCGCCTTGTTATGTTGCAGGTACATTACCTTCCTGGTAAGTAGTGACAACGAATTTATTTTTCTGGTGCAGAAAACCAAATTAAAGGAGTCAAGCTTATAAACTTGAACTTAGTCTAAATAACTCACTGGAAAATATTTTTGTTTACAGACAGAGCAGTGACTAAAAGTTAGTATCACAGAATCATAGAATGGTTTGGGTTGGAAGGGACCTTAAAGATCATCTAGTTCCAACCCCCCTGCCATGGGCAGGGACACCTTCCACTAGACCAGGTTGCTCAAAGCCCCGTCCAACCTGGCCTTGAACACTTCCAGGGAGGGGGCAGCCACAGCCTCTCCGGGCAACCTGTTCTAGTGCCTCATCACCCTCACAGTAAAGAATTTCTTCCTTCTATCTAATCTAAATCTACCCTCTTTCAGTTTAAAGCCATTACCCCTCATCCTATCACTACATACTCTTGTAAAAAGTCCCTCTCCAGCTTTCTTGTAGACCCCCTTTAGGTACTGGAAGGCCGCTACAAGGTCTCCCCAGAGCCTTCTCTTCTCTGGGCTGAACAACTCCAACTCTCTCAGCCTGTCTTCACAGGAGAGATGCTCCAGGCCCCTGATCATCCTCATGGTCCTCCTCTGGACTCGCTCCAACAGGTCCGTGTAAAAGTCTCTTATATTAATCCTGTTTCATATACTGACTCAAAACATAATCATTGGCATACCCCAAGACCTCATCTGTTCCAGGCAACACAGCTAGAAATCAGGTAGAAAAATAAGCACTGTGGATGTTGTGCTCCATATGCAGTCTGAGTGTTCTTTGAATAAGTTAAAGTTCTTCAAAAATGTAGATGAAATGGGGATGTATTACCAAAAAAAGTTTATGTGCATGGGTGGATTACCACACTTCTTACAAATAATGCTGTCTCCTGATAGAAGAAAGAAATTAGAAAAGTCATCTACTCATTTACATAAGCATCTAGAACTAGAAAAAGGCTAAGGAAACACATGTTACAAAAGACTCTAGGTTTTATGATTTTATTCTTTTGACAAATAGATACGTTGCTGATTCAGGGAGACTGATGGGGTACAGTTGCTGCTGCAGATTAAGTTCACAAGGCAGTGAGCATTTCTCAGACCATCTTATTCACCATTCATGGTTAACACAAATTATCTTAATTTCAGCTAGTGGGGAATCTTCTATTTACTAGGTTTCATCTCACATGTAATTGGAACTTTATATTGAAGGAATTTCTAATGTATATTTTTAGCTGAGTTTTTACATTTGCATTGCATTTGAATTAGACATTTTTTGAACCATGCATGAGCAGCAGCTGCAAAAAGGATAATCTGGATTTTTTAGAGTACACTGTGAAAATAGGAAACTGCTAAACTCCATTTCTGACTGTTCTTAGATGAACTGAGGCAAAGTTTCTTTCGGAGTTTTGCTGGAGTAAGTAAGTCCTATAGGATCTGGCCTAATTTTGCCTGTCTTCAGTAAGAACAACAGTGTAACTGTGGTCTGTTCTTAGCCTGTCATAACACAAATGGCCTCTTGAAACAAAGACCTACAATGTCAACTTCAGTAAGCTGAATGAGTATTGACTTTAACTTTGCTTAGTCAAGAACATTATAAAAGGAAAACTGCAGATAGATGGAAAAAAAGGCAGAGATTTGAGAATGAAATGATTCAGTTGTTTAAAAATAGGTTGGGTCCTATGTGACCATTTAAAAAAATTAAGCTATAACAGTCATATTTTTAAAAATAAAATAGCTCTGCTGTGCAACTTCTGCTTTCTTCCAGAAGAATGGTGTTGTGTTGAATTTCAAGGCTGACCCTGGAAAGCATCTTAGGTGGCAAAGCAAAGATCAAGGCCAATGTCGAATTTTTCTAATTTATATTTCTCCAATGCTTTCAGAGTCTGGAGGCAAGACGAAGTCTGACTGGACTGAGAGTATTATATTCCCACATATGTCTCATGAAGAAATTTCTTGGGACTAAGAAAATCATAGAAGAAAAAATCCCTTATTCTTTTTGGCTTAGTATAAGATGTGCATATGTGAAGCGTAACTCAGACGAGGCTTTTTGAAATCTCTTGTTTCAGACTGATAGTTATGACTGTGGCAGGTATCCTTGAATAATGAAATTACTATCAGCAAATGACCCTCTTCACCAGGATCACCTGAATGCCACCATGCCGTGCTGAAAGAGGAAAATAAGGTCATATTTCACTTAAGGACGCAATGAAAGCTGGAACTGGTTTCATATTTTTCCCCATATTTTCTTTTCCACTCTCAGTCATATTTGCATGGCTGATGGTTAACAGGGTGCTTTGCGTCTATGTGAGGAAGCATTTGTTATTGCTTTCTCACTGTTTTCCATAGCAACACAATGTCTCTGTTTAAGATCCAGTGGAGATGAGCAAACAGAACAGCCTTTAAGAAGCAGTTTGTAAAAGAAGCTGAATTAAACTTAACTCTTTCAGGTTAACTGTGCAGTCAGTATTTATTCTAGTATTAAAAAATGTCTTGTTGAGGGCCAGAATGCCCTCAATCTTTAAGCACAAGAATGGCTGTATTGGGCCAGATCCACTGTCTCCTTAGCACAGAAAGCCATCTCTGCCAGCACTGGGTAGTGGATTCCTACAGCAGAACACAAAAGCAGGACAGGTATGACATGATAAATGCCCTGCTATACCCTTTCCTTCCCTCCCTCCCCAAGATCCTACAAGCTGCAGCTGAGGAACTTCCTTGCCTAGAAGAGGTGTCGATGTTTTAAAATGCAGGTGTGTACAAAGTGGTTAGATTGCAAATAATTTTATCCTTTACTTACTCCACTAAAGGCAAGAGACAAATCATAGTCTCTCTGTTTGGTTGCACACTGCCCTTATGAAACATGTAAGAAAAAACAGGCACAAATCTGAGATGGCTATCAGAGACTACTTGAAAGGTCCAAATCATTTACTGAAGCTTTTAAAACCACAGAATAAGTATAGAAGTACATAGCATTAAAATACCTATACTGATGATCACATTTTGTTTCCAAAGAATTAGAAGAGTAAGTGAATAATAAATTAAGACTCATGTCAAGCTGTGAGAGATGAAATATCCTAGAGACAAACTCAGCACATGGAAAAGGCTACAAAAACATTGTTAAGGATACACAAAACAAATGATTTGTGCCCCAGCCTGGAAACTGAACTATGTGCAGGAGACTTTGTGCAGAGGTGCCACTCCTGTAGCAACATTTCGTAGAAGCAGTAGCCATTTATCACCCACATTCCTTTAGAATCCTTTTACTTACCATATACTACATTACCCACCTGGTGATAGCAATAGTAGTTAAGAACAACAGAGACAGGTAAAGAGCATTACCTGGACAGTCCTTCCTGTGATTGCAAAAGATTCTGAATTGAACAGACCATTCACCAGCACTGCCAGCTCTCATAACTTTTATTGTAAGTCCCTCCATATACGAAGGGTTCTTTAAGCCCTGAGTCACTTGCTATCTTGTAATATATGCGCTTTTACCTTCCTTTCCCTTATGTTTATATCCCTCATGACTGCAGAGAAAACCTTGAAAACATATACGCTAAGGCCTGAAAACACAACTGAACAAATGAAAAGAATTACCAATTTTAACTCCCGTGATTACCAACCAAGCCAAACCCAGTTCACATGAGCCTTGCTCAGGCAGGCCTGCCAGTGCCTCACAGAGTTGTTCAGCTTGCTACAACAGCTCCGATTCTGCCTCAACCTGGCCTTTTTCTTCAGTGTCTGTCCAGCCAAGGGTGCTGCCATTACTTTGACAATAGATAATATCTTAAAGTAGTCATGTACTTACTCTTCAATTTAGAAAATAACAAACTACCACTGCTTTGAAAATAACATTTAAAATAAATGTTAACTAATCTCTGACTGCTCACTAGCAGCTCTTGGGTTTATAATGTTAATTTTCTGTTTAACAGAGATAAATTTGGATTTCAAATATAATGCTTTGGTATTTCTACTTTTAAAAATCTTTAGAAACCATATGGAGGTGGTTTGCAAATACTAGTGAAATATGCATTGTGAGAGCAGCAGCACTCTGGTGAAAAGGGCGCTGAGTACATCACGACACAAGAAAGGGTAAAGACTTAAGTCTGTAAGAAAAAACATGTCTTTTTGTCAACCTTATCTAAACTGGCATAAGAATACTCTCCTCCCTCATTTCTGGTTTTAGTCAACTTTCATGGTTTGTTTCATAACCAGACCCACACAACTGAATAGCAGCCATTTTACATGTGACTTAGAGCTACTGTACTGTATGAAAGTATTTATAATTAGGGTTTTTCCTCTGCTACAACAAAACTGTGATTATAGACACTTTTAAATATGATTAATCAATCTTAATATGCTCAGTGATAGAATTTTATGAAAATATCAAGCAACAGTAAATGATAATATAATTTTTTTTACCTCAAAACATTAAGTTAATGGAAGCAACAGACTGATACAAAATAAGTAGCAGCACAAAAGAGAGTAGAGAGAAAATAAAAAATGCTCAGGAATGTAGGTCTTCAATTTAAGCATGCAGCAGCAACAGAACAGAAGCAAGAACATACACAGAAAAGCATACTGCAATTTGTGTAGATAATTTCTATTTTCACAATCCAATCTGAGTCTTTCTGTAATAGCTACATGTATAGCATGGGATTTTTTTGGAGGCATTTATAAGTTATACAACTACATGTTTCTTGTCATAACTGCTATTCTTTAGCACAGCAGGTCAATGTGATAAACATAAGATGAAAATAACTGCCTAAAGTCTGAATCACTTTTGAAAATTTCTTTACATGTGGCTGAATCTATCACTAAAATCCAGATGTGCTAAGTACCTCAGATCCTATGTGATGTTAGGGCTGTCAGCTTACCACTCATAAGGTCTGAACAACATTCATCTTTCAAGCATCCACTCATGGATCTGATGGGCGTGTGCACCAGGTGCAGAAATTTTAGCATTTTGCTGTATGGTAAAACCCATCTCTCACTGCTGGTGAGCCTCAGTCAGGCCCTGGGGCAGCAGTCAGGCCTGGATGTAGTTCAGCAGTGGGCTTGTGCGCAGGCCCTCAACTGGGCTCAAGGGGTGGCCATGCTGCACAGGGCAGTGATGAAAGGGTGGCTGTGCCCCATGCAGGGCAGCAATGAAGGGGTGGCCGTGCCCCACACAGAGCTGTGCTGGGGGCACCCAGGTCAGCAGCGCCACAGTGGGACCTGTTGCTTCGTCCCCACGAGCTGTGTGGCAGGGCCCTCTTTTTTCTTGTCATGCTATCCCTCAGGAATGCTTTCCCCTCACTGCCCCCAGGTGTGGGTAAACATCCACAGCATTCAAAAGCAAATGAAGGAAAGGAGAATGTAAATTCAAAGGAATTTAAAAAAACCCTTTTTTTTTTAAAGCTTCTTACCGCTGTGATGTCTTCCAGGGCCTCCCATTTCTCCTCCTGAGGTTGCCAGGGTCTGGGGCTGCCTTTCCTCCCTCAGCCACTGTTCACTGTCTTGTAGTGAGCAAACCCCCAGATTTAGGCCAGCCCTTCACCCAATATCTCAGCTGCTGGGGCAGAGGGTGAGGTTCTCCTTCGGCCCTGTGGTCCCCTCAGCACCGTGGGCTGCCTCCATGCGTGGGGCTGTTTTGGAGCTGCCTCTGCTTCACCTCAGCGCACAGGAAGGGGCAAGTGACACACACAGGACCCTCACAGAGAGAGCGGGAGACCTGAAAGAAACCCTCTGCTCTCCCCATCTCCTTGCTTTGGGCAGCCACAGCCTCTCCAGGCTCCCCCCACCCTGCTGCCTTCTGGATCCGTGAGAAGTCTCTTCATTTCAAGGTATTACATGTATTTATTACACTCTGGTTACAACTTAAGAGCATTATTTCAAAAGGCACAGCAGGCCGATCTAAAGCTCACTGCTGCCAAAGGGGGTGTGTGTGCTCACCCACCTCCTCTGCCCTCCTCACTGTCAAGCTGGTGCTTGCCAGAGCCCTTCTTATGTGCCAATTCCATTAGCTAAAATAGCAAAGAAACCCCCAAAAAACCCACAATGAAAAACTGAATAGGTCTCTGCCATACTAGTGAGTTAAATTAGATCACGACAGAGCCCAGAGTGTGCCAGAGCAGGTGTAAGAAAGGAGGTGCATAGCCAGCAGCAGAAGTGGGAAGAAGAAGAAGGAGAGATTAAGTCTCTTGACCATGTTTGATCAGTTTGTTGAATTTAAGTCTTTGTTTCATTTTAACTCTGAAACCCAGGTGTATCAGCCTGGCATTGTCAGGCCTTTCAGTCACTGGTACATGTCAATGGTGTGCTGCCACCATTTTGGGACCTGGTTCAAGCAGCTCTCACTGCTCCTCTCACTGCTGACAAGGGCTATCAGCAATTAGTTTTCTCCTTTCTAAACCAAAAAGAATTCCTAGGACAAGAATTATTTTTATAATATTTAGGAACTGATTTTACCATTATCCTACAATGACTGAAATGTAGCTTGACCCCCTTTCATGAATGAAAAACAGAACATGCCACAATGCCTAGATGTGCCTATTCTCAAGGCTTTGTTCAGGGAAACATCCTTCTAGAGAGTAATGTTAGCTTCCCCTGTGCAAACCAATACACTCATACAAATGCCTGTAACTTTTCTACAGTGGGATGTGAATATATTTCTTAGAAATCACACAGTAAAACCATGAGAAAAATGTTGTGCAGAAGAAAGCATTATAACCTGCATATGGATTAATCTAATAACATGATCTAATAATGTGTTTTTATTGGCATAATCTTGGAAAGCTCTCTTGGGTTGATAAAATTTAGCAACTAATGAAACTTATCTTTTTATGCCTCTCCTGGAAAACTGGACAGAGCCAATCTATTGCTTTTTAGCTTTACTCTTATTCCTCTTCCCACTGCATAGACAGAATGGTTTTGATCAGTGCTGAAGGTAGATTGAAGAGTTTCTAGTACAAAGACATAGGCATAGCAAAATGCAGTGGTTGAAGTTTAAATCAGCAAATTTTGAACAGGAAATAAAATATATTTTTAACACTGAGGTATATAACTACTGGAGCAGTTTACCGTAGGCATGGAAAACTCACCATGTTTTGCACTCCTTAAATTTGAATTGGCTGTCTTTATAAAAAGATATTTTCTAGTGAAGTTTTTGGGTAACCATGGAAATTGCTGGATATGATAGGCAGGAGGTCAGGTCAGGCCAGACCATTATAACCATCCCTTTTTACTATGAACCATGATTACCATCCTCTGTACCTAACAAGCCATGGGCTGATAGCCTTTAAGACAAGCAATACATTTTCAAACAAAGTTTACTTGAAAGCTGAAGCTGGAGTGTTCCTTCCCTGATTCCACTGCAGAGTAGATGCCCTGAGCGATCTGCAGAGAACTAAGAATTTGGAGGATACTATACAGTTAAGGCCAAATACAGTTAGTTCACCTTACACAACTACAGATTTTAGAGATAGTAATCAGCCCAGAGTAATGTAAGTGGTATACAGTCACGCATCTTCACTTTCCAGTTTCATTTAGTTTTGGCCACTTCCAAAAGAGTATTTGAAAAATCTTTTTTTCCCATATTGGTAATTTGCCCAAAGAACAGACGTAGATGTCATTGATTTTAATTTTACTAGGCACATTCATTGTAATTATCCACTAGCAGAGTCCATGTTACAAAAAAAAAGAGAATTGAAACCTAACTTCAAAAAAACATGACAAGTCTCAAGTCCTATTACCAGTTAACTTTAATAGTTGCACTTGATATGGGAAATATTTTTGTCTAATGTCCAGCTAGCAACAAATGTTCAGAGGGAAAATTTGATAGAAAAGAAATAGGAAAAAATAATAAGCTGTGAACATGAACACATAATGTAAAACTATACAAGATTACTTAGCAACAGTAACGCAGTTAAATCAATATTCTGGCATCAGTGTTATGCATTTCAGGACGACAAGTTTTGGTATTTTCCAGACTCTTCCACCTTATAGCTGCACATTAATTACCTTCGTTGTCAGATGGCAGTACAAACAGGGTACAAATGTTTAGTCTGCTGCTTGTGTTAATATCTAAGAGCTGCAGTAGACAGAAGGTTTCCAGAACTCTGCTGTATAATCACCCTATGAAATTGCTTAGCTCTGATCTTTGCTAGCACTACTAGTATGTTTTATTTTTCTTACAAATAAAGTAACAGATTAAAATGTCTCAAGCTAACACTAGCTTGTTTGCATTCTTAACAAAACCATTTTAGAGCAGAGCAGTAATTCTACCTCAATATCGGTTTTAGATGTGCTTACTTATAAGTTGCATTTTAACATTCAGTTTTAGGGCCAGACTGATTTACACAGTGGAATATTTGCGTAAGCCACGTTGTGTTCCCACCTCATGAATAACAGTGTAGGAAGAAATGGAGGTAAAAGCAGGTCCATGAACTAGCCTGCTCTGTAGGTCTTCTCAGGCAGTGAAGCAATAGCAGAATGAGACAAGAAGCACATTGAATGTTACTGCTGTGCTTCCACCAAGGGAAACAAACTTGATCCTAGGCATTGGCTCGCCCAGTCACTTGTTGGGGCAGAAAGCAAACCAGAGTATAAACATGTACATGCACAAGAGCTTTCCATCAAGCCTGGCATTGGACCAGTCTTCCTCAATGCCATGTAGAGCCAGCCAGGGCAACGCATCATCAAAACTCTGACTAGAGATAGCATATCAGTCCTTTTCTGACGTACCTATTTATTAGCAACAGACAGTTCAAAATTGAGAGAAATCCTAGCAAAAGTCAACAACTAGGATCCTGCATCAAAACTTCTGCTGCCAGTGCATTAGGAGGAACCCTCAGCCTGTTTGGTCACTCAGCCAGGACCTTGAACTAGCATTCCTTGAACTAGAGCTTTTCTATGCAGCATCGATTGCTCTTAATGCCACTTCTTTTTTTTACCAGCTGGGAGCTAACTGAATAGGTACAGGTGGGATTCAGCCATGTTCTTTAAAAGGCTTTCCCGGAGCACAACAGTGTGAATTTTTTGATTTATACTTACTTTCTCAGGCTCTTTTTGTGCTGCAGCTAAGTGGTAATTCAATGACCTACTAACTTTTTCCACATAAAAAGACAGCAGCAGCAAAACTGGCATATTAATGTAGTTCCTCATATTGCAGTAGGCTGGCCTGGATGTAACCAGCAGACGTGATAAGTACCCTGATCTTGCAGTGTTTTACAAATCTCACCTAGCATTAATAGATTTCTCATATATTTGAAATTAAACACAAGTTAATATTTGCAGGACTGGTGTTGAAGTTAGGTTCACTAAACTATAATCTGCACAGAAGAGAGAACATAAGTTGCCTTTGCTGTCTGTCCATGTGGAAGTATGTACTTCACCTTGTTTGTAAGAACTACTGAAGACAGCAATAATGCCGGTTTATTTGTCTCTATACGTTAATGGAGTATGCTGAAGATTTCTATCAGTGTTGTTGCTTCTGGCTCTTGCTGAGGCAGCGTGCAGGTTTATCCAGTTGAACTTCCCTCATTTATTTTATACAGATTCCTTTTGTCAGTATAAACACAGATCAAAGCTAAAAAGTTTTAAAAATTTAGCTAGAGACAGAAGATGGCAGCTGGTCCCCAGAGGGAGGGTTTGAGCCTCCAGGTCAGAGAGACTGGGGAATTTCCTCCTTGTGTCTCAAAGGCTGTTGCTAAGGAGACCACTTTTGCTTCTGTGAGCCTGTGGGATCGACCAGTTGACACATATGCAATATTTCTGCTACTAAGACAAAAGAGAAGCACAAGCTGTGGAGTCTTTGACAGGATAGAGCACAAAAGACCACTTACAAGGTCCTTTTCAACTACTATACTTACTCCTACTGACAGAATTTGGTAACCTCACCATTTTTCCCCTTTCCTTTGCAGTCATCTTCATTTCAGATGAGAAGGAAAATGTTGCTGTGAATGGCAAGGAGATGATACCTTACTACCAGCAGAAATCCAGAGAGAGCACAAGCTTTCCCAAGGAACAGCTCTCTAGCTAGGCATAATCCTTCCATTACAAGTTCAGCAGGTAATTGTTCTAAACTTAGCACCATCTGTATATCCCTTAATAGTATTCTTTTACAATAACAGGAGGTAGTATAAGTGAACCTGAGCTTGCTTTACCCCAGATAGTGCTCCTGTGTTACTGAATAGTTTCAATGGTGCTTCTAAGTAGCACAAATATTTGGCTTGTTTTAGAGATTAAAATGACTATTTTTACATTTAACCTTCCAGCATTCCCAGTTTTGATAATTTTATGTTTTTTCACAATGACTCTTGTATCAATAGATTTGACATTCACATTAGTTGTGTGACTGAGGTCGCAAGACCTCTATTGTCCAATCTATTGTTCCTGTGATGATCTTTCTATGAGATAAATTAATCTTGATGAGTGTTTCCTAAAAAGGAAGAAAGAGAAGTTTCCACTGCAGGACTATTGAGAATCAAAAGGTCATTCAAATCTGATATACTTTAAAAAGTTTTACTGTTATTACCATTTTGATTCAGAGTGTACTGTTTTACCAAAATAGTTATATGCAGGAAAGGCTGTTGGGTTGACACCCATATGTAAATGTTTTACACTGAAATAGCTAATACAGCTTCTAGAATAAGTTGTGCTTGAATAAGCATGTTCGTCTGCACTAAGGAAATTCTGTAAAACCTCATAGCAGTAAAACTACTGTAGATAAGGCTTCCCTAGCAATCTGTGGCCCATCTAGGAATAATAAACAGTAAGCCTTTCCCCTGTTCCCTGGACCTAACTTTACAAAACTCTTGTACAATACAGAGGAAGGGCATACAGTTTTTATCAATGAGCTTCATTCTCCTATCAGGTGAAGTGAATGTGACTCCCTTCCCCAGTAACAATGGTAGGTTATATTCTTCACTTGGCACCTGTTCCTTTAAATTAGGACTCACTTTTTGATCTTTAACCTTTTAAATATTCTCTCCATCAGTGATGTAAAATGGCTTGCAATATGTACTTGAATAACACAGATCTTTCACACTGAAGAAAAATTTAAGCATGTTAAGTAGGTGGATGGCAAAAGAGGATCCAGGAAGCCTTCATCATTTAATTCCCGTTCATTTAAGCTCTGTTGTCTCAATAATAATAGACACATTGATACTCAGTCTACAGGGAAGTAAAAGTAAAAATGGAGCATGGCAAGTCAATGTAGACCAAATGTGCTTCATTTCAATCATTGTCTATTTATAATTCTTCAAAGACAGATTAAAATAACTTCTCTAAATAACCAATTAATTAAATAAAGCAAATATGTGTATTTACATTTACATTTTACATGTGTTTACATCTATTTACTGATTCTATTAGAGGAATGGGAGCATTATTAATTTCAGAGTAAACAGGAGGCATAAACTATTTGGTTCCTTGATGGTCTTTTGTTTTATATTCTTAATGCTTTGAGGGAAGAAAACCAAAATATTAAAGGTGTGATAAGAAGGGTGCTAAACTGTGAAAAATGTACCTCCTCCTTACCAGCTACTATTCCTACTGCTGAGAAGGAGCCGGTTCTAAAGCAGGCAGGTGAGTGAGAGCTGGTGACAGCTGGAGAAAAGTAAGGCTTACTTAGTGAGGGGGTGGCTGGTATCCCAAGGTCCAAAACTGCAGCAAGAACACCTGGAGAAACTCTTGAAATGACCTAATGTGCCACAGTTTGCCGGTCTTTTGTAAACTAAAAGGTAATTTTTGTATTCATTTTTTGTTAGTTTTTATTTTGGGGGGAGGTATAACAATGTTCTGCAATAGATTGTATTTTTATGGAGCATTGTTTCATAAAATCATCACCTCCTCGATGCTGAGCTAATAGGAAAGAATGAAATTTCATTGTAATGTCACTTAGATCTATCACCAATCAGCTCTGGTTTCTTCTCACTTAATTACTCATCTCATCCTAAACTATTTATATCTTATAAATACATGGTTTATTTTTCCCACTCAGAAGGAATGCAACTAGAACAAATTGAAAACAAAAGGAAAGATCCAAAGTTTCTTCAAAATGAGCTAGCATGGAGTTATTCTTCTGAAAACCCTTGAACTTCTTCATAAATTATTAATACATAAAAAAGAGAAAGCCTAAATCATCAGAGCTTTAACTGCAGACTTTTTGCGCTGAACTTTTTTCCTTTTTAAAGGTTTATAGTGAAAACAGTGTTTTGTTCACAATGCATTAATTCTTATTGCTTGTAGAAATTATTTTGGAAGGTATCATATTTTAAATATGGGTTTCCAGTAATTTTTTCACATTATTTCTTTGCTTGTGGGTCTGTGCTTGTAATATACAATAGCTTCACTTCTTTCAAAGTTATGTCTTACATTCTGAGTATGTTATTCAGTTTCTTTAACATAGTCTGGAGCACTTCTGCAACACATGAAGCTGGGGCTCCCCAACACTAAACCAAAGTGAATCATGAAGTTGCTTTCCACACATTTACAGTTCCTAACACTTTCAATATTCCTGTACTTTAAATGTGTATGGAACATTCTTTGCTAACATGATGTGATTTCAGCCAAGCTGTGACAATTCTCAGCAGCTGAGGATCCCTTGTTCAGTTGTCACATATTGCTGTAATTCACCTTCTCTGCAATAATATTTGGGTTACAGCTATTAAAATCCATTAAAAATAAGCCATGCGCAGAATTTTTGGCTTTACCAAAGAGGATGAGAAATAGAAGCTGTAATATTATACCTTATGGTTAACACCCAGGCTGTTTGGGCCCCAGAAAAGTCAAAAGGAGTTTTGCCATTACTTTAAATGAAACCAAGTTTTCACCAGATTTTGCAACTAGATCTGTCTAGATACACTTCAGACGGATTTTCTTTCCCCCTTCACAATGGCATGAAAAAATGAGAAATTTTCTCAGGAAATGAGAATTATATACACACAATACATTCATAGCCACTGTTTCTAGAAGGATTGAGAGCTACTTCTGTGTTATGCTTCCATTTTCCCCAGTCCTGAGGATGACCCTCATTGGTGGTTCAGCTGTATTAGATTCCAGCCTTCCCAGGTATGTGGGGACACCACAACACCTTCTCAATAAAGGATGAGATGGAAACTGCATGGAAACTGAGATTTCTCGCCACCATGGATGTGCAGGAAGGGTGTAGCTCAGGTGCATCGTTTTACTTCATGGCGATTTACTGGTGATAACAGCTCCATAAGAGACCTGCAGAGACCCAACAGTTTTGCTGCTACAGTCTGGGTCATGGTGCAGGAGGGTGGGTAGCAAGGCAGCATACAGTATGAGTAGTGGGTGGACAGTATTCAGGTCTACAGGGTCTTCCTTTCAAATGCACATGGCACAACCCTCCAGCTTTCTATCAAAGTAAAACCAACCACTGCTTTGAGAACAGCCAGCTGGAAGTGAGTGGGATGCAAAGATGGCCTTGTAGCAAGAAGAGGGAAGTACTATGGAAAATCATCTAATTCACATAAGTGCTCAACTTCTAGGTTCTTTCAAGCATTTCAGTTCTATTAGGTATCCAAATAATGTTTTCTTATGCCTAAGGCTGGACCTCCCTTTCAGAAGGAGGCCTGCCCACAGTGATCTGTAAGTTTAGAAATTCAGGACTGTGTTACCATAACACTTAGCTAGGAATAAAAACACATAATGTAGCCTGTAACTGGTTCACTGCATATCAGGCTTTCTACTTAGCAATGAAAGCCAGGACTAACATCTCACTTTGCAGTCTGTAGTGGATTCTCATTTCATGGAGGATATAGGGAATCACTAATGCTAATCAAGGCCAAGGCTCTAGCAGGCTCTTCCAGTACAAATTGGGAAGTACAGGCACTAGTGAAATCACTTTTGGGAAATTGCATAATCATCTATGTACAGGAAGGATGAACTTAAACTGGAATGTTTGCAGAAAAGAGCTGAAAGGATCTTTAGAGAATTAAAGGCCTTTTAAGAGATTTAAATAGAGCAACTTGTTAAGTTTACAAAATGAAGATCCAGGGAGAAAATGAATGCCATCAACAAACACACTGGTGAAGAGGGGTAAACAATAGGAGGAAAAGCTATTTAGGGTAAAAGTCAGCACTGGCACAAGGGTACAAACTGACCCTTAATGATTTTAGACTGGAAAATCAAGGAGTATGTGGCTGCAAGAGTGAAATGCTGGAGTTATGACAACAGCAGTGGAAACAAAGGGTTTAAGATGGAGTTTGACCTAGCTATGAAATGGTCTATATCATGGGACTAGCTATGGTGTGGGAGATTGATCTTGATAACTGTGATACTTAATGCAGTTTTATCTTTTTAAGACCTAGTCTACAAACAAACATACTGAAATAACTCCAGCCATTGCCTCTCCAGCTGTGAGCAGGACCTTCACACAGCAGCTGCATTCCGCAAGAACAATGAAATGAGTCCAGGCTCCCTCGTGAGCAAGAGAGACAGGGACTTGGCTTTACTACATTTGGAATATGTTACTTGAAGGACTAAAGATGAGCTTCAGATCTCACTACATTCATAACTAAATATAAAACTAATTTGCTTGGTTTCCTATAGTAAGCTTTATAGGCACATAGACATGTTCTGATTTTAATGATCTTTTTGTTATTTCTACAGCTGGGGAGAGAGAGCAAGTGAGAAAAAAGTGTGGTTGTGATTTTAATAAATGTTATAAAATGTTTGTTTTTAAAATTTTTTGAGAAGCATAGACAGGTGTCTAACTTTAATGAAGGATTCCCCACCATTTCCTTAGAGCAGTTTCTTCTACAATATGTGTTCTTACACATCTTCAGAACTTAGAAAAATAATTTCAGAGCTACTTTAAGTTTTGCAGTACTGTATTAATAAATAACTTGGCAAAAAGACTTTGCCTTTACATATGAGCAGGCTTATGACTGTTCCTAGAATTCTCTTTCTGTCGTACTACATCTAGAGACTATACAAAATTTCTTAGACTTTCATGATGGTCTTGTATTCTCATGCTATTGATGAAAGTCCTTCTGATCCTCTAGTCAGAACAGATAAAAAGGCTCTCTAAAGACAATCTGTGTTTTCTCTGTCCTATTGCTGAAAAGAGACACAGAGGTGTCCACTGGGCTGCCACATTTCCATGCAACACAGTGAGGCCTTGTTTGGGTGTGTGACTTGTCTTAAAATGACTGACTCCTCTTCATAAGTCTTAAAAAGACAGTTAGAAACAAAGTATTAGAGCCACATCTCTTTATGATCAGGTTTAGATTTGCAGGTTTTAAAGTCCGCATTATATTTTGTCTGATCAGAAGAAACTGTTCATCTAGTATAGTAAGTGCTTTCAGGCAGACTATAAAATTATCAGTTACTCTCTTTCAGCATATTCAGCTAATGGGTAATCTTACCAAATGATCTAAACTATTTATTTATAAAACACAATTAAAAAATGATCTCTAGTGTAAAGCAGTTACTGTAGGGAGGGTTTAGGCCAGTTGGATCTAGCAGTGCAAATAAGAGAAGGAGAAAACAATCCTATAAATGGATGAGATGAAGAAGATTTATGAGATCATCTTGAAATTCCCCCAAGATAAACATCAGAAATAAATCACCATAGGAAACAAGTGGTGATTATCTTTGAGTTCAAGAGATACCTGATTCTTTCCGAGGAACACTGAATAATGTTATTCCAGAGTAGGATCCTTTCATGGTTACATTTCAGATCCATGGTCTAAACTAGGCTGAATGAGAAACTTCCAAGGCCATCTATGTATTACTGGAAATATAACTGGGGATTCTGTGAAGGATTTCCCAAGTCAGTATTCATTTCTGTATACATTTCTTGTGCTTTAGACTGGTCAAGGAGTGGTGGCCAGAAGAAAGGTACGCTTAGCACTTTACTGTGGCCTTGTTTGAAGGAACTGGGGGGAAGAGGAAGAGGGCAAGCCCAGGATCACTGGAGCATTATAAACTCATATAGCTTTCTGCAGACAGCTCTATTTTCTGATTGCTTTCTGACAACCACTCAGATCTATAGATAATATATTTTAAAGTGATAATTCTTCCTTCATTCCACAGGAGCTAAACCCTGCTTCACTGTAAAAATGATCTGAAGGATATTCAACAAGAAAATTCACAGAGCATCATGGACTCCATTTATCCTCAGGTCAGATCTACAGCTTTACATTTGTTAAACAGCTTTACCATAGAGAAATCCTATTTCATCAAGCCTAATTGGTACTGTGAGAATTCTTCATAGGTGTAAATTGTTACAGCTTTATGGATGGATTTGAGATATCTCTTCATTTCTTTCTTACTTTATCAGGTCTAGACATCACTGAGTTTTATAGAATGCATGTGAAATCCTATTTAAAGCAACACCTTACATTGTGGAAAGAAGGAAAACCACCAAAACTGTCATATTTTGATTTTCAAGGTGTTTTTTTGCAGCTTAAGTTATGAACTCTTGGTTTATTCAGTTAGAATATCTAAGGATATTTCCCAGTAGCACAGCTTTCTAACTGTGAAAAAAGCTTCATAACTTTTTGACCTCTCCTACATCATATACACTTTTGTAACTAGAAAAGCACTTAAACTGGAAAGGAAAACATGTTCAAAAGAAATGACAATTTAATCAGGAAATGTGATTGAATGGATTATTGTATGAGTTTTAGGAGAAAAATGTCAAAGTTCAATATTTCAGATTGTGTGTCCACCCTACTTTAACTCCATCATGTGCAGACTTTTTGTATACAAAAATGAAAAGAGCTGGCTGATCTGAAAAGCTAGCTTTTGATATACATTTAATGCTGGTAGAAACTATAATGAATATGAACAAGCAGGTATAGAACGCAAATAACAGTATATATCTACCTCTCTTGAATGAAGACTAGTGGAAGTTTGTCCTGTCAATAGATTTTCCCCTAAAAGGAAACAGTTCACAGAATCCAAAAAATAGCCACGTGCTAGCCCAATTGTACATATCTCTGCCTGACAGTGATGAACTTTTTATGAGATAGTTTACATTATATCTTTAAGACATTTCCTAAAAAGGAAGAGATAGAATTGTCCACAGCAGATTAAAAGATGTGTTACGAAACAATGAAAAAACAATCCAGAATTGGACTCCACAGTATTTAAATTTATTTGCACTTAGCACACATCTGAATAACAAAACACTAAGTCAAATTCAGCATCAATTTATACTTTGCTTGGCTTCTTAGACTTCAGTGTGGGATACAACACAGTTGGCCTGACTTTCCAAAGAAAAGCAGTTTGGAAATCTCTCTATGGGTTCGTATGTGTGTGAGATCCTGAAGTACTTTTGAAAACCTTGGTCTGTTTCAGTCAGAGTTGATGGATAGGTAGATAGCTCAGTTCTGTTTTCTACAAACCTGATGAAAATGAGCAGCCAGGCAGCTGAGAAAGCCCCTTTTAGTATGCCTATGCTCCACCAATGCAGAAAAGACTATCATGAAAGGAGCCTTTTTTAGACATGGGAGAGTCCACTCAGCAGGATTTCCTCTGCTCCCAAAGATGTGAAAGCTCTTAAAAACCGATTATGCATTAGCAATGCTGGTTTATTCATATAAGTGTGTGTACTTATCTCCTAATATGCATATAATGTTATAGATCGAGTTTTATTCTATACCAGAAAAAGCTGCATTACCCAGTGGGTCAGCCACTATCTTATGTTCTTTTCTCAGATCTGACCACTGGCATGATGCATCTTCCAACATTCCAAGGGCTAAACAGTTATGATTTAATGTAGTAAGGAAGCTTTCAGAATGCACCTTGCAAGTGCAAGCTAACAGTGGAGCGAGGGATGCAGTAGGACTTCTTTCTATCCATACTCAGTTTTCAGAATTGCAGGAGGAGCCCTACAAATGGAAAAGCGTGTAATTTATATTTTGCTTGCTGTTGTGTAATATGATAGACAGAAAGCAAGGCACAGTGGGCACACTTTCATTTGAGTGACACTTCAAAAGGTGCATGGTGAAGAGGCAAAGCCCACAATTCCAGCAGCGGAAAGCTCTAGGGCTATGCATAAACTGGTGTGCTCTTGGGCTTCTGGCTGTGGGGTATGTTCTGGCAACACCCTGTCTGAGATCAGGGCAAGACCCAAGGAGACATTAATTTTCCTTTCCTATGCTCAGTTTTCAATAGAAGGAACTGAACATATGAGGCAGAGGGGAGCTAGACATGTTTTAGCTATGTCTTGGCTGTTCTGCTGAAGGATCTTAGCCTCGGTGTCTCTGTTGTCTCTGTATGCTGCCAACACAGTCTGAATGATTTAATTTCTAAGTTAAGTGGAAAAGCCTAGAGGGTTTTCAAGTTGGTGTGAAGGCACTGAGACTTGGTGAGCAATGGCACAGCCTCCTGCAGATTGTGGGCCAGCTATGTGTTGGGGTCTCAGAGCCATTTTTTTGTTGCATGAACTGCAAAGTAATCCTCTTGTTATATGACTCTCTCCCACCCTGATGAAATGATCTGGTGAAAGGATGCCACCCCACAGGCAGACTACTTACAGTTTTCCTCCTTTCATTCAGTAACAGTAGGAAAGGAAAATATCCTTTGATTACTCCCACATCAGGGAGCGATCCACAATATTAACAGGATTAACAGGATACATATTTTTCATGATGAAGCTGTAATTAAGGATGTCCATTTCTCTCACTTGCTTGCTTTAGAAATAGTGTCAGATACTCTGTGGCTATCGGGTGGTTTAAGGTTACAAATACCATTAGGGTAGCATGTCTCATGCCTCATTTAGAACGACTTAACCAGAGAGTTATTTCATGGTGGTCTGGTCACACCTGTTCACACTTAACTGATTCCGCACAAATTTGACCTCTGTCTGACATCTCTGCTAACGTGTCATGGCATAGTGAATATCCTGCTGTTGCTGGACATGTGTTGTATTATTTATTGAACTGTGGTGACAGCCAGGTTATTCTAACGGCTCTCCAGACATACGGGATGACACAGTCCTTGCTCCCTAGCACAGTTCCAAAAAGACAAATGATAACAGTCAAATAAATTAGATGCCTTGCTTGTAATACCTGAATATTAGATTTCCTGAAGCCATCACTATCCCATCTTTCCCTCTTTTCCAAGTCACATAATCATATTGCCTTATGATTGATTACAGTTCAAACTGAGAGCAAAGCCTAGATTTTTTCTTCAAAAGATATAGTTTTCCATGGAAGTTTATAGAAAATATGATTTTAAGGCATCTATCACTGCAACCTTTATACAGCCTGTTGAACATACATATTTACAATACCATGTTTTGTATAGTCCAGTAAAGCACTGCAGTTCCATATAACAGTACTACTCTTTCGATACCCCAGCTCTTAGGCTAAGCACTGCCCTCCAAACAATTCACCTGTGAGTTTTTTCATCTAATTTGACAGAACAGGCAAAATCTGATAGAAGCTTAATGTTATCTTTCTTATTCTAGAGATGTCAGTCTCAGCTGTGGAGAGATTAAATGATTTGCCCAAGTTCATGCCTACAGTTCAAGTCTGTGCTAGAGCCAAGAGAGCCTAGAAGATCAGGTTGATGCTGTAGTCAGAGGAATCTTTCCCTTTCCCTTTGTTCTTTCTATTAGCCTGATCATCTGCCCTGGCAATGCTAGGGAAAACTCCCTTCACTGTACCAGTGCAAGCGCAGCTATCAGTGTTGGAAAGCATGTTACTTCCAGTATGAGAAATGGTATTCCTCAGTGTGCACATTCTTAGTGTGGTTAGGATTCCCTCAACAATGCCACAGGATATAGGGCTAACTGTAGAATCCTAGTTAACATTTAACATATTTGTGGTTTACATTCAAAAGTGATTTCAAAAGCCAAATAGTGAAAACTCTTGCAACCCTGTGGATGCAGAAGGTCAACATTTACAGTCAGCTTGTTAAGTTGCTGTCTCCATCTGCATTTTTCTAGTGAGAGCAGTTTGGATAAAATAACAAGTGACGCGAAGCTCTTCTGAATTTAGAAAATACTTCATGATTAAACATAAATACATGAACCATGAACTGCAGATATGTGTATCTGCCAGGAGAGGAAATAGAAATATTACAAATCTATTCTCACAATTTTTCCAACCCACCAGATAAAATTTACTAGAAATTAAGGTGGAAGAAAAGAGAATATATCCCCAGAAATTTTTCTGTACTGCAGCAGAGTGCTTTGTCAAAAAGGAATAGGTGGAAGCCCTGAGAGAGACAGGGCTAACATCCTACCGTATCATTTAGAAATAGAAAGTAATGGCTGGAATTCTGTTTCCTATAAAGAGAATGAATATTAGAAAACAAATAAGCTATCCGGTTATTACATTGTAAAATAGATGGCAATGACAGCTGTTTGGGGCTCCAAGCATTTGAAATCTTTTCTTTTGATTCTGATATTGCCTTTAGACATGTGTCTAAGGAGCCTGGCATAAATGTTTTCAGTTAAGGTATTTTTTCCTTCTGGATGTCTAAACATAGTGGCAGTGAGCATGGGTTTCTTAAGTATTATTCTTGGTGCACATTTTTAAGTACGTACCATATGGATCACAACTAGTTGGGGATTTGAAGATTAGGGGCAGACTTGGTTGTAGTACAGTGACCACGAGATGGTAGAATTCTGGCTCTTGAGAGGAAGAAGCCAGGCAAAAGCAAGATCACAGTACTCTGCCCTGGGCACTCACTCTTGCAACAGGATATTGGCTAGATGGAGTCTGATGTGATTCAGTACAGCTGTTCTTATGTTCCTGTGACACTCATCAGTGTAATTTCAGACCTGGAAAAGTACCTCTTCCCACAAGATGAGGGGGGAAGCCAAGCTAAATATTCACTGGTGAAGCTGTGTTTATAGACACTGTGAAAGGTCGGTGGAGATAGCTGCTATCCTAGGAAATACTTCTCACAAAGTTACTCTACTACCTGAGAATGTAGTTCAGATTTATAACCCCCAAGTCATTTTCTGAAATTTGACACGACTATTTATCATTTGTTGGGCCAGGTGGAGGAATTGAGCCTGGTCTGACCTAACTTTACTGAATTTCCATGACTGTGTCTCATTTGCTTTTAAAACTCTGCCATGGGATGCAGGTACCATAAGCTTGGGAGGAGGAGGATAAGCGGGACAGTGGAAAGTTGTTGGATGTGGATAGCTTCTGTGTGCCAGGTGAAAACCTGGTGTTGGTCAGGCACCGTGACAAGCACAACTCCCCAGTGTATGGCAAAAGGCACACTCCACGCAGCCAGAGAGCCAGACTTCCCTTTTGGCAAAGCACATGGGAGCTGTAAGTGTGCCCAGAGGAAGAAAAACAAAACCCTCACAGTTGACAAAGAAGTTCGAAAGGCAGGACTCCTAATCTGCAGCAGTGCTGTTCATGTGAGGTTCTTGGTCCTGTGCCTTCCAACTAGACCTGTCCCTGGACCTTTCTGCTGCTTCTCCTATCTTGTCTGTCTGATTCTGTGAGATTGCAACAGATAGCTCCTGGGGACCAAATTATGGTGAGTGGTTTCCACTACAGCTAGTTCTGGATCTAGTATATCTGGAGGAGTCTGTCGAGACGCAAGGAAAGGCCCAGGTCCACTGATCTTTCAAAAATGCATGAGACAGTATCTTACAGTGTAATGTGACCGTCTCTGGGGAGTATCTGGGGACTGTGACCTCAAAGCACTTGCAGCTGAAAGGAGGCCAAAAGGGACTGGCACAAAATCCACTTGGCTAACTGTTGACATGTGGTATCTAATGTGGTGTGAATTTTACCAAAATAGAGCTACATATGTGGGACCTACTTTTTTCTTGAGAAGTAGTTTAATCAATCAGCATTTTATCTTGTAAAACTGCAGCATTTTTTAATTAGGCAGTTAGGTGCCCTGGAATGGCAATGGCATTTTTTTAAATGAGCAAATGGGCTTGACTTTTCTTTGTGGATAGTTTCATCCTATGTAGCAAACAGGGAATAGCCCAAGGCTCCTTCATTTGTACTGAACCAAAATCTAATAGCATGTTGGATGGCTTCTGTGACTATTTATGACTTACTGAAGATAAAATTAAGTTTCATCTCTCAGGTCAAAAGTATTACCCACAAAAATCTGCCAGAGGTGTCAGGGTTCTCAAGTGGGACCCACCCCTACCCCATTTCAGCTTAGCCTAGGGCCTTTAGTCCCTGCCCTCGTGATGCCATAGGAGTGCTGGTCTCTAACTCTGCCACAGTTCATGTGGCACCCTGACAAGGAGGTTCTAATAGAAGAAAGGCTCTTAAATATATGAATATCTGAAGAAGCAAAGGAAACATATCACAGGCTAAAAGTCACCCATTCACAAAGCTGAAGTCCTAGTTTCTCTGAGCACAAGCTAAGAATGAATTGTCTTGGACAACAAGGAAAAGAAATAGGTTGAAGAATGTGTTAGGTCATACTGCAATGTACCTGTGAAAAAGAACATTCTCCCTGGTGTAAATATTCTGGGCAATTTATTTCTCTCTGGGAATACTCTGGTGTAAATCAGAATCTGTGATTTTATTAGAGTGAAGTTAATTTATATCAGGAAAAAAAAAAATTCCTTTTATAATTGTCACAGGGAGAAAATAGCTAACAATACTCAAAAGTAAAAAAAGTATTGAGTACTTCCTTGATTTTCTAGCCCTTGTAAAATGCTAACTAGAGAGAAGCAGTTAGTGATGGATCCAGCCTTACATTTGGAGTCAGGAAACCTTTAAAAAAACACATAAAATGAAAGCATTTATAGAAAACAGATGTACTAATGTACTTTGTGTTCACATGAAAAGCAAATGGATGCAGGCAGAACAGTTAGGTTACTACTAATTTAATTAATTTGCTTACAGCAGCCATTAATTTCTTTCCTTGGAATAAAGTCTAGTGTGTCTCTTTCTTAGTTTCTTCTTGCATCATCCAAACTTTATTCGGCCTCCCTATACCAGGTCCAACACCTTCCCTGCTAGGCTTGCATCTAGGTTATTTGTATTTGACATATCGAACAGCTGCTTCCGATTCTGGAAAGGCAGCCACCCCAAGTGTCCCTTCTCTCACTAATTCTAGCAGGAATGAAAAAAATTTTGAGCTGTTATACCTCCTCTGTTTTCCTTGGTCTCAGCCTGTTCTTGTTGTCTGTTGAGAATTTCCTGCACAAATTAGAGAACGTCCTTCAGCCGTAACCCTGATAACTAGCTTCCTTGTTAACACCAATAAATGCAAAAAGGAAGAAGGACTATAAAGTAAAATCATCCTTAAACAAGGTATTGTTTATGATTCTCTTCAGATTTTTTTTTTTTTTAGATTTTCTGTACTTTTCTGTCACTTTCACATACTGTACAGTTATTTATACCCATTTACCATCAAATCCAGATGGTTCTGTCCTGTATATACTTTGCAGTGGCATGGGTAAACAGGTGAAATGAAATGGACACCTTCAGTACATTGAAGTTTCAAGAGCGTAAATTCAAGCAAATATCAACGATAGGCAATTTTTAGCAACATCATGTAGCTTTGTCAATGTGGGGAGGAAAGTAAGGTTGCTGTGGAAGTCATTAATTACATGATGTACCTATACAAGGTACTTCCAAGAGAAACTGTGTGTTTAGACGAACTGTATGTTTGCATCAAACCTGTCTCAGGGTTTCTGCTAGCCTTCTTGTCAGGCTGTTTTCTGACCTTCAGTTGTGATCCAGCTTGGAGGTTTGTTTTCCTTTTCAGTTTCCTCTGAGGCATTGGATTTGGTCCTTGTTAGAGAAAGACAGAGAGCAATGTGAAGTTGTGCACTTCCAGCATTTGACGGACTCTTTATCTCCCACTGATATCCTCAGCACAATACTGATCACCTCATTTAGGCTGGCAGGGGAACTGGGACAGACGTTCAAGCGTTCTTGAATTGGATGATTACTAGACTTTCTAGTATGTTTTTGTATTGTATTGTGCATAGCCCAGCTTGTAGGAATTTAGCAAATTCTCATGCAGGAATTAGGCATATGCTTTATGGCTTCTGGTTTTTTCCTCTAGCACATTTAGATTACACCTTTAGGTCTTCACTGTACTTCTTCAGTTAGTAGAAGAGATCAGTGTTTTCTGGCATACCACAAGACTTGTAAAGCATCTGTGGAACTATCTGGACAGTTGGACAGTTAGCATATTTTTCCCTGAGGCCACAGAAAATTGATGTGATATCCAAGGCAACTCCTTCCAGTCCTCCATTCCAGCCAGAAGGCCAGCTTGCAGCAGTATCTTGGTTTTCAGGAAACTGCCATGTAACTTCCCCTTGGAAAGTCTCATTTCCATTAAGAATTTTGTCAAGGCTTCAGGAGGGCAGAACTTCTCACAAACCAGAGCTTCAAGGTTTTGGTCTAACAAGTTGTATTGTGACAGCTGAGATGCCAGATAAGATTACAGTATTTTACAGTATTTGCAGTATTTTACTGAGCACATTTCAACTTTGCATCTTCTAGGCTTTACATGTAAGACTGAGCAGATCTGAACAATTCAGGGATCCAGCTTTTGAGGAAAGTAACAAGGCGGCTTTAAAGAAAGATGAAATCTACTTTGCCAGTGTAAAAGTCCTGTTCTTGACTTAAGCAAAGGTCCTCCTCCACAAACAGTTGTTCTTGCCTGGAGTGATGGTTATTTTAGTTCAGACCACCCACCCTCATCACAAGACCTAAGGATTTACAAAGTTAGAAGATCAATCAGATAGGAAGGATAATACAGACCAAAAACTGCTGCATAGTGAGACATTTTTCAGTAGACTAAGCCAGGAAATCAAGTATAAAACAGAATGAAGCACAAATAACATGACTGCAATAACTGCTGTAAGAATCTGTTTCTGCTTTCTAGGGAATACTTACTTGAACAGTCCTGCAAGATAATGACTCTTCATTCAGCAAATACTTTTAATGTTCTAATCATAGTATGTGAAGCTGGTCTACAGAGAAAATACCTAATTCCCCATTTCACCCAGACTTCCCCTACGCTAATGACCAACAGTTTTTTCTAGTGAAAGTTTTGGGCTAAATTCTCATTAGGTTCTAAATCTTCAGGTACCATAAGAAACATGTGGCTAAGCAGAGCCTTGAACCTGCTTTCTGAAATACAAAAAGCACTATAGTCACAGAACCATCATTCTTCTTGGACCATGAATGGACTGGAAATTTGGTCTAGGCTTATACACAGACAATGTGACGTCAAAGGCAATTAAGCATTATCTTAAAAATAAACACAGTTTTTGTAAATGAGGAACTAAGATGTAGAATGGCCAAGAATAATATGAGACTGTAGCTGCATGTCTCATTAACGCACAATAATGTAAGTGCTAAACTGGAAACAGGGGTAATGACTGTGTTCCTAAAACACACTGAAGGAATGGAATTAATTGGCATTGACTCCCTAGAAGTTTTAAGGATAAATATAATATAAATTAAATCATCCATGACTTACCTGTCCTGATAGGAAGATACAAATAAATGTGGTTATCTAATGAAGAACAGTCTAGGTAAAATCCTGACACAGTTTATAAAGACTTCAGTGAAAGCTGCTGGAACTTTGCCATTAACTTCACTAGGACCAAAGTATTACTCTCTTGCTCCAATTACTTAAAATCAGTGTATATCCCAGAGGGTCCTACCCACTTGGAGTTTGGCCTTAAAACCTCACAAAGTAAACCGAATTGGAGAATTCAACTGAATTATGATAGTAGAATTGATCTGCCCCTTGGTCCCATATCTCTACAACTCCACTGCAGTCTGTTTCATTACAACAGAAAACAAAACTCGATGTTTTGATGAGGCTATGTACTGAATCACAAAGACATCGCAATTTAAAGGGTTTTTTATTGTATTGCACAAGGTATCTATGCAATCCATGTAGGTACTGTATTAAAGGATCCACATTTCCCAAAACATTGGCTGTTGCAGCACACATCACAAGCATTGTGAATAACCAGTGCCTTCTTCAAAAATTAAAATAATTGGTTGCAAGTTAAGCATATGTGGCAATAAATGAAGAAAAAAAGCAAGGAGTATCAATACATATTTCTTTTCAAACACACAAATATACAAATTTCAGAAGAGCACCAATAATGCCAAGCAACTATTTTGATGAGATATTGTATGTGTAGGCTCTGCAGTAAAAAGCCAATATGCACACGAAAAATATATTTCAACTTTTAAAATAATTTAACCATAATATCTTGCATGTGTCACCTGTTTACAACATATCATTTCATATACAATCAGGCCCAAGCCTCAACTTGTGTAAATTTGTGCATACTCATTTAAAGCAGCTGAGACTCTGGACCAGGTGTCCAAGCTGAAAGCGCCTTCAATTTGTTCACATCTGAATACAGAGTGGTAGTATAAGGCTGAGAAAGTAGGTACAGTGAAGGTATAACAGAAATGGTACTATGGAAAATGAAGGAAAACACTATCAAGCCCTCAAACACAAGGTTATAGAAAGAGGCCTACATGTAAAGTGGTGTTGTAATAATTTATAAAAGTGAATAATTAATATCAGTCTCCTTTCTGACACTTAGAGATTCTCATATATTCAGAAGCCTGTAGAAGTGAAGTAACCAAATGTCACAAATCGGTATCATCCTCAAACTTTGTTTCTTAAGTTTTTGATCATTAATACTGGTACTTTAAAACATTTTATATTTGCTGAAAACTGTTATTAAAATTTACCGTCCTGCTATGAGAATTTAGTGTAATAAAAATCATGAAAAACAATAGGTAAAAAAATAGTACTTTCAGAATATTTTTAGGAAACCCGTTAAACAACTGCAAATACAGCTGATTTTTAAGTGTCTCTACCTTTGAATTATGTTTCTTTTGTTTGTTTTTGTTTAAGTGAATCACTTATAAAGCAGCAAGGGAGTACCAGTTCTAAGATTTATTCTTGTCCATTACATTGAGGACCTCATCCAAAAGTGAAGGTCCCAGGTCAAGTTGTAATGAGAGAAGAGAGCCTGCAAGATCTGAAAGCGATTCTTCTGACTTAGTCTTTGTCTTGGTTAGTTCACATGAAAGTTGACTATCATCAAATAAATCAACTGTTTGCCAGTCAGTGCATCGTTCAGAAAAGCTGGATGAGTGACTGTCTCTACCATTAGTAAGAGGTGAAGAACCACCATTTTGCTCCCATATGTCATCTTTGTATGTTTCTCCATCCTCCATCTGTTTACTTTTCTCCTGCAATTTCTCTTCTATTACTGGCTCACAGCTAAGCCTAGGATTTCTTGATGACCTGATGGATTCTTGCTTTGAATTAAACGTCACTGGTGACAATAAGGGCAACATAAGGGCTTGAGAACCCCCAATGGCAGGAAGGGAAATAGCATTTTTGAGCACTGGTGATGGAGTTTCTGTAAACATGGACTCAGAGGTGCTGTTTGCCCTTAAGAATTCACTATGGCCACCAGACTGGCTAACTCTGGTTTCTCCTTCATTTCCAGGCAATAGCTCATAGTTGCCCTGCAAAAAGGAGATGTCTCCAAAAACATCATGTTGTCCCTCTTTTCCAATGTGTATGGTGTGACGAAAATCTCCAAGTGGTGGACTGATCATATCAGGAGATAAGATATCCCTTAGTTTGAATTTCTTCCCTTTTTTATTGTTAGCGGCTTTCAGGTAGATGGGTGTCTTGGCTGGCATCTTGCTTGTAGTTTCTGAGAGAGGAAGTTATTTAAAAAAAAAAAAAAAAAAAGGAAGGGGAGGGAGAAGCCTCTTACAATGTCAGTTATTCTCAGGAGAGCTTCTTCAGCATTATCAACATTACATCATCATCTTGAACCACTCTTGCACATGAAGTCCCTTTCTTCTGATGCAGAGAGCTGCAGTGTACGTGAAGGTGAATGCCTCCCACTGCAGATTTTTCCAAGGTACAGCACAAGTTTCAGGTCAGTTAGCAACCAAATGCCCTGCTACTTCCAGAACTTGAGAAAAACCTGCATGGGATACAAAATCAGGTTATCATTAATTTATTTTTCATGGTTCATTCAGTCTTGTTTTTACCAAAAAAAAAAAGAAAAAAATAATGGTACTGACAGTTCCAGCCTGCAGATTAGCTTTATGATGTTGCTTCCCTTCATTAGGCAGGATAAAAGAGTTTAGATTAACAAGGGCTAGCTAACCTTTCTCTGACTTCATAGCTTTTTTTGAAGTCCGAGTTTCTTAGACACGGTTGCTGAGCACAATTCATTTGATAAATAACACTATCTCAATCTTTCTTCTTATTCTGGCATTAAAAATGCTGGCCTTTGAGAGCACATGCAGAAACACATTTATAACACTCAACAACATCAAGCTTTTGGTAGACCCAGGAAGATTGACAGAATCATTCAGGAAACCTTTTTGGAAATGGAGGAGACCACTTTGGATTAGAGAACTTCAGATACTCCCATTTAGTGCTGGAACTCTCACAAACTGTCACCCATAACATTTCTGATAATTGTGCCCATTTAAAAGGATAGTTTTAGGTACTTGAAAAAAAGGGCTAGTCCAGGTCTTTACAATTAGATACATCCAAACACAGGTGTCTTAGAAGAGACTGGTTCTTGTGACTACAGCCTTTAGACTACAGGAATTCTTCATAACAATTAGTATAGACTAGCTCATGAATTATATAGATCATGAGGCCACAGTGACTCAGAGTTTCTCTATGCAACCAAATGAAACAGTGCTTGAAAACCAAGTCGTCATATTAGAATGTGATCTCCAAAAAGTCTGATAAAACAGTCTACAACAGGCTATCGGGTCAACAAGCTATGGAAAAAACCACACTTCATTAATGCCTTAATGGTGTATTTCTTCCTTAGAGTACACCAGTTCCTAACTCTTAAGCAATCTCAGAATAAATTCATTTTTTTTCCTGGACATTTTTGTACTTTCCCCTATTAAGTCTGTGGACAATCAGAGTGTCACAGGTCACTCCTCACCAGAATACTCAGCCACAAATCCCATACACTCTGTCGCCACTCTCACTCCGTAAAGGAGCTTGCCATTTTTGCACAGAAAGACTATTCTATGCAGTAAGTGAAGGGAAGCTGTCTGTAACAAGGGCTGCTTTTGCTGCCTTTTATCCATGTCCCAGCCAATATTTTCCTTCATCAAATTAAACCCAGTAAGAATCACCAATTTTAAAACTTCATACTGTATGGCTATACAGCCATATTGTCAAGAAGTATTTAAGAATTTTCATAAATCCTATAACCTGAGTAATTAGTTCCTACAGTGGAGTACTTAACAGTGCATCACAAGGAGAGCTGGGAATCTAGCCAGGTTAGTATTTTGGTTTTTGATTCCCACCAGTTAGCTACTGCGCTTCAGATGTCACTGAAAAGCCCTCCCCCCAAAAGTACAACAGATACAAACAGATGAAAGCCATCATACAAAATAAGCTCAATGTTCAATAAGTTATGAGGACATTTTATACTTTAAGCTCAATTTTGAAAATATGATTGATTGCATCAATCAGTTAAAAGCATTCCAAAGCTTTCTTCTACACAACAAAATGGTAATTCATTAGGATCTAAAGAATACTAGGAGATTCACATTACATACCAAAACTCCACCAACTTAACTCCATGTCAGTACTGTCAAATGCAAGAGTCCTAAATAAGATCTCTCATCAAACAAAGCCAAATGGTGAGGTTGTTTTATGTTTATCTAGTGAACTCAGCTCAATCTCACTTCACAGGAATAACAGGCTGAATTCCCTCTGATTCCAATTCCTCATTCTTTCAGATCTTTCAATCTGGAATGAATGGCAAGGTAGTGTCAATGTGGTACAAAGTCATGCCTGTTGGTCACTAGTTTAAAAATGAAAGACAAATCCTAGTTCATTCAAATCTTTCATGGCTTCCACCAGTTTGGATGTGTACCAAAAACCATTATCACCAAACTCCACAAAGAGATTTCAAAGAAACCTGAAGGACACAATGAAACATCTGAACATCAATAAATACTAAAATCAAGGGTAAAATAACTTTTAATATAAATAAGCCATTTTGACACATAAGAGCACAGTATTTTATTTAGCTCATAGCTCAGGAGGAAAAAAAATGCAAAAACCCAAAATAGAGCAAACATTTGGGCATCCAAATGTCCTTTAGTTCTTGCACTATGAGAGAGCCCCAGTAAGGGGCAGTGTAAAACCACAGTACCTCAGAGGATGCTGCAAGAGCCTCCCATGTCAAGAATTATAATCGCTCTCTATACAGCAGTCCCTGCAATTGTGAAGCCCTTGCCTTCCATTTGGCCAGTGCAAGACGCTTTACATTTGAAAAGAACTTTGACAACTACATGCTTACTGCAAGCATCCCTTTCTCTGCTGAAAACAAAGGCTACCCTTACTGCAGATTTCTAGCCACTCTACTGAAAATCTGCAAATCACACCATGTAAATAAAAGATAAGAGTTCCTTCCTCAATGGACAGGCTTTCCACATACAGCATAACATAGGCTTCAGAGCAACTGTACTTTGTTCCTGCATACCTATCCTCTTTGTCAACTACTGCCCAAAGGAGTACAGGTTTTAAGCTACTTTGACCAGTTGAAATATATCATAAAACTGGATCTATTTACTTAGCCTAAAATACTGTTGTTACTCATATTTCATTTACAATTAAATAAGGAAGAACTTATATCAATATATAACATGTGCTTAAAAAAAAAAAAAAAGGTTGTTCTTTTAGTAAGAAAAAAATATAAATCTGACTTTGGCAAACGAAGAAAGACTTAACGAGACTAAGCCCCCAGGCTCAACTCCTGCAAAACTAAAAAATTAGTGCACAGAATTTTCACAAGAACCTTACACACTCCCTGCATTCAGCAAGATTTAATGAAATCATGAGTACACATAGGCTAAGAGAAGGGACAGAACACACTCCAATCTCCATACCAGGCCACACAGTAAAGTTCACTTTGTCTTAAAATGAGACCTTTTTCTGATCTTGCTGCTAAAAGGGTCTCTGTTTTGACTAATTTCAACTCAGTAACTAAGTGAATGTATAGCCAAACTGGAAAGCTGAATGAGAAATAATCAGAAAACCAAATACATAACCAAAAGTCCACAGTCCCAGACAGCCGGCCTACAGTGAAAGATCTTAAATTAAAAGAAAAACAACATGAAAGGATTTTTCTTCCAGTTGAAGAGATATCCCTCTCCCAACAAGATCCAAGCCGGAGAAACTTCAGCCCAGTGAAAATTAAAGTTTTAGTTTGGCTGTAACACTTGCCCATTTTCATTCCTATCACTTCACACTCTCATAATAAGTGTTTTGCTTGGTAACAAAGACTAATATTTTCAGAGGCACTTCTCAATCTGCCTTGTGAACCCTTCTGTCCACTCACCAATCATCACCATCCACACAGCTCAAAGTTTTCCATGGATGCCTTAGTTTATTCCACAGTGCTTTTTAAAAGAACAGACTCTCAGCAAATATTTCGACAGCTAAGCTTACAAAGCCAGAGACAAATAAGGGTCAAGGTGCAAAATCTTATTTGTGCACAAATCTCAAGAGACCTATATCCTTAAGCAGTGTCCTAGGCAAAGAAATGACAGAAAGAATATCTTAGTTCCACAGAGCAGGACCAGAAGTAAGTGTGCACTCTTGGAAGTCTATGGGCTTTCTACAGGACAATCCCTTACAAGGGCTCTGCCTTAGACATCACTGGCTAGAAGCATGTGAACTTTAGGGAAACCCATTTCCAAGGCATCGTTTAAAACAACACTGAATTATTTTGTGGAGCAAGTCACTAGGAGAAAACAGAGTCTGTATATTATTTAAATATCTAAATGAGAATATAGTAACACAGCAAAAGACAGACACAAGCTACGAAATAAACTGCTGCAACTTTTCTACAGAACGAAATATCTGCAAGCATAGAAGAATTAGGCTTTAGGGGTTCATTTTGGGTTTTAGCTGCCAGTAGCTTTCAGCAGCACAAACAAACTGTTGAGAACATCCTTGTCAATGCTGTTACTTTCACTGTGCCTGAAACAACAATCAGCGCAAACCACATTTTCACTGTTTTTGTAACAGGGGCTTGAACTCATGCAGTTACAATTCCTGAATGTTGTTAAAACAAACTCCCAATATAACCAAGTCTTCAGGTACAAGAAAAAGCAACAGATGATGCACCATAGGGCTTACCTCCCATGTTCCGGTGGACTTAGGTGTCTGTATCAACTGGCAGCCTCTGAAGACGAGAGGCCACTTCTAGACCAGGCCACCAGTGAGCCTCTGCTTAGAAAGCTACCACCTTCTGAGTAGCTTTAACCAAATTGAGTGTTAACACTTTGCCCTCCAGCTTGTTCATCTAAGTTTACCTTGTTTATAAGAGGCCCAGTCTTTGAATTCATCTGTATTAAAGTCAACTTCCCTGATCAGATTAGGACTACTCATCCCTTTGTTTCTCCCTCCATCAAAGAATTTGCACCTTTCTGATTAAAGCTACAGATCTAATTACTTTATAAAAACAATCAGGCTAATCACACTTCAGTTCAACTAATTTTCTCAAACTACACTCAGCCTACTTTACTAGGTCAAATCTAACTTATTTTATCCCATTGTCACATTTAGAAAATGAAGGGAAAAAAATCCCCAATCCTTCCTACAGCTACAGAAACACAGGTCAAAAGGGGACCCTACGATGCAGCTCATTAATTTCTCCATCATCCTGCAAAGACCCAGATGTCTCTACTAGTCCTAGAAGAATGTTGTCCACCCTCCTCTTAAAATTCCCTACAGGTGCAGACTGCACACATTAATTTACTTCACAGAGGCTAGTCATCAGAGAAGATGCACCTGAAGTCTCCCCTGCTCTAATCTGGGCCCCAATGAATACAGTTCATTATTTTATGCATTCTACTTCTCCTCTCAGCCTCTTCTTCTTCAGATTAAACACCACAAATATTCCAATCTTTCAACACAGGTCATGTTTTCTGGAGCTTGAATAGCTTCCCCCCAACCTCCTTTTCTGGTCTTCCTCCCCTCAGCTCAAGTCCTTCTTTAAATATGCCCAAAAGCAAACTCAATATTCAAGCTGAGATCTCAATTTCTCTCTTAATAGTGTCTGCATTTTTCTTTCAGCATCACAACATTGTTGGCATATGTTTAGTTTGTGGTCCACTAAAAACCTTTAGTGAAGAACTGTTGTCTAGCCAGTTATTCTACATCTTGTTCTTGATTATGCCCCTGTAGCAAAGCCTCCATACTCACTGAATTACATTCTATTCATTTCAAACACTTCAGATGGTCAGGATCACTTGGAATTTTAATCTTGGCCTCTACAGCATACAGGTTTAGCATCATCTGTGGATGTAATAAGCATACATTCAAGTCATTCATGAAAATATTGTGTAGTAACAGAGATGGAAGACAGTCCTGCAGAGTTCCACCTGATATATCTTTGCAGATTAACAGTGGCTAAATACTCCAAGGTACTACTACTTGAAGCAGCTTGAATTCTTGAAACAATTGTCTCCTCAGGGATAAGTAAGGAAATGTGAATATGCTCCATAATACAGATATATTAGTGAATGACAAGGAAGGCTTGGAAAACTTCAGCGATACACTAGCTGGGGAGATTTTTTTTTTTTTTTTTAAGCAAATTAATTAATTAATTAATTATCAGTCATCTTTGGAAGGGAAAGTGAAAGGGAAATGTAAAGAAAAATCGTAAAGGCATACATCTACATCTCTCTTGCTATAGAACTTTTTCCCACCTAAATCAAAGATAAATAGTACACTAGCTGTGAGCAGTCCACCTGAAGAAGTGTTAATTGTCATTAAGTGTAAGCACAGATAAGGACAGGCTGCATACAGTGTCTTTCTCTCCAGGTATTTTCCACTTCTCCAGCACCCTCCTCTTTTTCCCCCCCCATAAAACCTAGGTTCACAACTGAAGAAAAAGCAAGTTTCCAAAATGATTTTTAGTTGTTGAGTCCTTTAAATCTTGCCACCTTTCCTGGCATAGTACCCTTTCAAATGGATCAAGTCAGAGTAAATCATATTAACCAGGGAACACCATCAGCTTTAAACCATTAAAGTACTTGTGCATTATATTGAAATGAATGAGTTATTTCACTATTTAAGAGTTTTCACTTTAGCTTGTAAGAAAAAGAAATAAAGGAAAGCCAATCTTGTTTTTAAAAAAAAAATAATAATTTTCACAGTTCATTGTATCCTTCAAACAGCTGTACCAGCACAGCAGGAAGGAGCTACTGTAGTTATTTAATTTGGGGCTGCTGTTTAATTTGAGCAACTGGCCCCAGTCTACAGTTATTATTTTGTTCTGTATCAGTCTGTGAGATTACAAAGGCCCTTTATCAACCAGTAACCTTCAACCCTGTTAAGGTACTTGAATAGTAACCAAGTTGTTTTTCAGTCATCCTTTTTGATCGAAGTGAACAGGGGGAATTCCTCATGTGGTGATGGTGGGGGAGTAATTTTAAGCCTTCAAATACATGTCTGTCTCTCTCCTTTGAACCCTCTCCAATTTTCCAACATCCTTTTCAGAGCAGATCAGAATTAGTGACAACATTTCAATATCATTCTCCCCAACAGCATATACAGAGATAAAAATCACTTCTTTCTTCCCATCATTGCTGCCTTGTTTATAAACAAGATCATATTTCTGCTTTTATCCTCGACATCTTACAACAGGATTTCTCCTGTATTTACAGGGTAGCGTTATATTACAAACCATTTAAGCGTTCTTGTGCTGGTATAACAAAAATGAGTTCTCCAAGCAGAATAAACTATATTGGCAGAAGTAGAAATTTGTTATCACTGCTATTTCTTGGTTCAGAGTGGGCATCCCCATTCTATTTTTTAGGATGAAGATACACATATATTCATTTAATTGACAAATTTTGCCAGCACAGCCAATGGTGGTGCTCATATGAGACCATTTGTCTGGTAAGACTCTATTCCTTAGGGGAAAAAAAAAAAAAAAGCTTTCCAAGCTTTCTCCAGCAAATAAACTGGATTTATATTCTTTAGGACAAAAAGCAAGGCCATACTTCAGAAAGAGAAAACATTTTATTTGAATGTGCTCAAGCTGTCAATCAGAAAATCATCTTTCTCCACCTTTCTCATCAATATACTTCCTCAACAATCTCCATCACATGCAAATTTGTACCGCAACAATTTTACACTTATTTGCAGACTGCTCATAAAACATACTGTGCAGTCCCATGGTGTACAAAAAAAAAAAATCCCTGCATTATTTCAATAGAAATACATCCCTCTTTGATGCTGACTTCTTCCTGACATTTACTCTGAGATTCCAAATGTTTTTAATACATGCTTTGTTGACACTGAAGAGGACTAATGTTTTAAAAATCTGGCTGTGACACAATATTAAGTCAAATGCCTTATAGAGTCTGTTTTTGCAGTTGTGCTTTTTACCACTCATTAGAACGTCTTAAATAATTCCTGTGGTTTTTTAATCAAGCAATTTTTCACCTTCCAACAGGTTTCGGTCACAGCTTGCTTTCAGCTTTGAAAAGGTAGCAACTTTTCTAGAATAATAAAAACCCTTTTTCTTTTCTTCTCTTCTCCAGAGATAGGAATTTAATGAGTTCACTATATTCGGTTGTTGGCCTCCATGGACTGGAACAGGTCCCTCTTTATTACCTTCTCCTTAGCTTTGTTGACTGGTACATTCATACATACGTATTTATACTATATAGTTCACCTTTATCATTGACTTTCAAAAATTGGGTGAGTGCAAGACCAGGCAGATTTAGGCACAGGTACATGTCAGTACCAAGTCTAGCACCTTAACTCATGCAGCTGGTGAAGGTGAGGTTATGCTACATCAGACAGACTGTGCACTGGAGCATAGTCACACATTTCCTCCTACAAAGCCAGCAGACCAGATGAGCAAATAGCTGGGGACCATAAACTCATAAGCCACAAGATGGAGAGGCTTAAAAACCTGTCCATCAATTCTCTTAGGCCAAAGGAAAACCATTGTGAAATGGGACAAAAAACCCAAACCCTATAACCTGAGCCTTTGTGCCACCTAAAAGATTGGGTAACTGCTCTGATTGAAATCTCATCTGCTGAGGGACAAGAAAGGAACAGTTTTAGCCAAAGCAGCTGCCTGATGATGCTCAAGGCATGTTCATGTAAGCGCTGGTATTGCTGTATGGAAGAACTTGGGAAGATGTGGATTGAGGCAGGCAGTACTGTCCCTTTTGATGTCAGACAGCACTCATATCAGTTTAAGTGGATTACGAATCCACACCCTTTGTAATTCTAAGCAGGTTAGCATAGATGTCTTTCTCTTTTGACACAGAGCGCTTAGTTCCCCAACCCAGCTCTGCTCTCAAAGCTGGTTTAAGAAGTTCCCACCCTGGATTCCTCACTCCTCACTGCTGGTTCCCAGTTCTGCACTGCAGTTCCTTGTACCCTCTGTGGGCAGGCAGATCTACAAGCCACACTGCAAACCGGTCCCAGCAGCAATTCTCCCCACTAACTCAGTTTACAGTAAAGGCTTACCAACAGCTGCAGTGTGACTGATGGCAATGCCTCAAGAGAGTTCAAGCCCAATATAACTGTTGCTGTCAAAGGCATTCTCCCCTTCCTCCCTACTGTGTGCACACACTTGACCCCTTATAAGCCAGTTCAGCACACTGAACTGGGTGAAAACTAACTAGGAAAGGTCTGTAAGATCACAACGCTAGGAGTGAGACTGCTGCTTTCAGCTGCAACAAGTCCTTTGAATAGCTCAGCTGTCTCATGAAACATCACACAGAGCAAGGAGTTCTAGCAGAAGGGGTAGGCAATTCTTAACCAACTCTTCTGCAAGAAAAAATGTCCATGGCATTACATTCAGATTTTATTCACTTCTGATGCAAAAATGGCTTGGTAGCTCCACTAGCTTCTGCCTTAGGGTTCCCAAGGATGCTGTCATGTTGAAATGAGGTTTTTCCAACTATAGTTAAGATATTATTATTACTATTTTTTAAAAAAGGATCCCTAGCTTAACATTTCCTTAACTGGTAGCTCCTGACAAAAGGCAATCTAAAATAAAAGCATCTTGCAAGATCCCAATAGAAAAAAAAAAAAACCCAACAAAAAAACCCCACACTCTATCCTGAACTCCCCACCGCCAATTCTCAAATACCCTTCATCGTTAAGTCAAATATTCTTTATCATCTCCTTGAAGCATACAAGTAACATAGACATATTATGATCACCAGTTCTCCTATTATTCAATTCTCAAAGCTTTTCACTTGGAATAAGTATTTACCATCTTGAAGTGGCTGATAAACTAGGTTTAAAACAAACTTGAAAACCAAAGAGCCCTCTATATGCAAAGACTAACAATGAGGTAGAGGTACAAAGCTATAGAAAAACATAAATTTGCACAGGAATTTTGTTTTATTACATAGAAAAAGGATGAATCCTCTGCTCTGTTGAAGTTCTGCCTCCTTCAGAGAGTTTAATGGTCATCAAGATGAGATCAAAGAGTGTGGGGTTGGGGTAGACGAAAGAAAGGCAATTCTTCAATGATTACAAAAATCATCACTAAATTGCTTTCTTGATACAACTCATGTCCTCTTTAAGGAATGGGAATAAAATCAGGGGGTAAATAGGACTTCTAAAATTTTGTTATCTATACGCAATTCAGAGTAGATTGTTAATACAACTAAAGTAACTGTCTTATCACCCTTATATGAAACTAAAGGAAAAAATAGAAATTTCATCTTCATTGTGAGTTTATACTATACTCCTAACAAAACAACTCCACTACGTGAAGGCACCATTTGAGCAGAGGTAAGAATCTGAAGAAATAAGTGACAACTGAAAGACATGTAATATTCTGGCCCTGCTCTGCAGCATGTCAGTGACACCTGTGATGTGCCCCTGCTGATGGGGACGCATCACACTGGACAGCAGCAAAGGGGTCCTCACTTCCTCCCGAGATCTTTCTGCCACAGTTGCTCAGTTCTGTAAACTTGAGTTGCTTGTACTAAATTGATCAGACTTCTTTTTTCTGGAATATATCAAATAGTATCAGAACACGTTCACTCTCTGTGCCAACAGTCATATTTCACTTACTGCTCTTAAAACCAGGCAGAGTTAATCAGCTTAATTTGAAAGAAATTAATATACTCAGCACTTGTGCAGAGGTATACCATCTGAATATTCAGAGTGGCACTGTGGCAATTCAGTGCTAAAGCTAGTTTATTGAAAGAAATATCAGCTGCTAATCAAACTCTAAACCCCATGTCTTTAATGAAACTGTCTGAAATACTGCTGTTTCAAATCCCACTAAAGCTACCTTCTCAGCACTCTGGGTTTTACCTCAGCCAGTACTCAGCACCTATCTTCCCATTACTGCAGCCATATTTCAAGAGATAAGTACAGCTCTAAGACACAGCTTAAGCTAAACGGTGAGTGAGATGACAACATCTGTATGCAGAGAAGACTGGATCTCAAGCTTGCATGTGCAGGCAACGTGACAGAATAATTAAATGGGTCAGGGAAACATGCTCTATCTAATGAACCCAAGCAGACCTAACATACTGCAAGTCAAGTCCTGTCCTTTGCAGCTTTTTGGAAAAGCATTTTGTAGACGTTCATGTTCTCTCTACACTCTGCAGGGGCTCCTGCTTAGAACTTTGCCTTGAGACTGCTAGAGAACATAAATCCCTCTGTTTAATGGTCAATATTTCAAAGTGCTCCAAAATGGACATTTTGTTTTCAGAAGTAGTGTCAAGGGAAAGCACATTGGAGGCAAAAAGAAAACTTCTAGTAGGCAGTCACATTAGGGTAATGTAATCATGACTCATGCTCCTCACCCATTTCCTGACTAGCGCTGTGCATGATCAAAAGAAAACCAGCCACAGTAATGCTGCCGCTCGTTAATGTTAGCTAGCCTGAAAGGATTACAGACTACCAGAAAACAAACTCATTGCAGAGTATCCTATTTAAAGCCTGGCATAAATCGACACTGACACACACAGTGGTGTAATACCATACTCAACCAAAACAACAACTTGCCTTTGTTGCAAGAAACAAGTCACAACTTTTTATGCTGAGTTCTCCTACCTCAACAAACTCTCTCACACACTTTAAAACACTGTAAGTCCCTGGGGTGCATAGGGAGAGGGAGGGAAATACCCAATTGCTAGTTAGTATCTAAAGACATACAAGATACATAGCCTTTTTGAAGGGGATCACAGCAAACTCAGACTGCTATAAAACAATTACCACCTCCTGAGAAAGGCTGTAAAAGAACACACACACGCACACACAAGCCAAAGCACGAGTTGGGCCTAAGTGGTGGTCACCAAGAAAGACACTGCAAGAGGCAATTTCTGTCTGTGTTCAATCCTGTTGGGCAGCCTGAGCGAAACGTGTGCTTAATGATGCAAATTGGTGTTCATTTGTATAAAGAGTTCTTCAGCAGAAAACAAATTTCAGATCCTTGCTGGGACCTTGGTCACATTTAATTTGTTCCAAAACCCACATTAATGAAACCCCAAAATTAATCAGATATTTCAACAGAAACTAGGCTAGACGTTAGGTAACACAGATTACAACACCCAGCTGCACCTCTCTGCAGCCCTCACAGGCCAAATAGAATCATAGAACCGTTTAGCTTGGAAAAGACCTTTAAGATCACGGAGTCCAGCGAGTCAACTCTTCTCCCTCCCTACCTCAGAAGCAGAGCCCTGCATTTGCAGGTCCCTTTCACTCCCCTTTACAAAAGTCAACTAACTGCTAAACATGCTCCTCAGCACCAGTCACTGTGTTCCTTATGCTACTTCCCATGTGAGATCAAAGGCAAGAGAGATCCTGAATTGACCATTAAATATATAATCCATTGCCAAAACCATTGTCTGTAGAATTAAAACTGATCAGCAGTGGCACTCCACTCCCAGGGTACTGAGGAGACCTATACTAGGTGCCTGACAGCCAAATTCAACCTGAATTTAACAACCACCTGGCTTTTTAGTAATGCCTCAGCTTACCTCTTAGAAATCTCAGACATTTTTCCCCTCACGTGATGCAGAGTACTGAGGGACAGGTAGGAGAAACGATCAGTTGCACAGGCAAAAGTTATGTTTAGGTCTGACTAAACCAACACCAGCCAAATATAGTAAGCCTATACTTTATCTAGGTTGCACTAATTCAGAGTTGAGAGAAGCTAGTTCTGAAACAGAGTCCACATATACCAAGCTCTTACACTTCATTGTGACGCTGCTAAACTGTTATAACTGCTTGGTCATCACATGTCTTATTTATACAATTCTAGCAGCACAGAAAATGAGGTGCAGCAATCCCTTTAGGCATGGATGCACGTCTCTCTTGACCAAGAATAAGCTGTTACCACATGCTACAAGTTATTCACATACCAATTCATACAGCTGGTATGGAAGGCAACGGCATGTAGGCAGAAAAATAAAGGAACATAATTCAAGAACCTACTTTCCTGTGTAAAGGGCACATTTATTTGCTTAATCCTTTAATAAGTAGGTAAGATGAACGTCTGCCTTTACTGAAGGCTATTTAAAGCAAATTTCTAATGGTTTCTGTAAGCTCCAGGGAGTCAGAATTCAAGGCATGGGAGGAGTGATATGTTGCTTAGTGTGGTTTACCATCCTTCGGAAATTTAAGAAAAGGTGTCACCTTGTAGAGTTCAGGACAGACACCTGTAATGCTGACAAAAATGCTGACCTTTGTTCAAACACTAGACAACAAACAAAAAAACCCCAAACCAAAACCAACCAACCAAAAAAAAAACCCACAACAACTATGGCAAAAAAAACCCCACCAACTCAGAAAACAAGAACAATGGAAAGATGGTCAGAATCCAAGCCACAGAAGTGGCCAGGTATTCCTGATCTTCTCAGTGTAGGCGAGGGGAGCAGAAACTGGCCAACTGCTTTGTCCTGAATGCAAATTCAAACCATATCAAGAAAAAAAATCCCCCATGTAATACTGTATCAATGCATTAGGACTGCATTCATTTAAGGCACAGCGTGGTGCTCTCTTCTCTTGTGAAAGTCCAGACTCTTTCTTTTAACAGAGATAACCTCTATAGAAACAGGGAAGCAACTTGCTTTGGCTCCCTGAGTTACAGAAGAGCACATGGTCAACAGAGACAGTACACTCAAGAAATTTAAGAGGCAACTTGCATCCGAGGAGAGCATCAACATCTCAGTGTTGCTGCTTAGTGCTGGACAGGAAGAAATTAATGGATAATGTGGGGCCTGTTCCACAGACTCTCTGGATATAGCTCACATGGGAAAGAACAGAAATATCATAATGAAAATACTTTTGAAACACCATCCCAGCAAAAGGCAGCTACAGTAACTTCTAGACTGAAGATGATATTACCAAACTGGCATTCCTCTTTTCCTCTGTACGTGGGCGCTACCTGGATTCACCAGAGGTATGCTCCTTCTGGCTGCAGAAGCAGTGGGGCAGCATATTTGTGCTCCAAGGAAGGAGCCGAAGGAAATCCTTACTGGAGGAAATCATTAAATTGTTCACAAACAGCTACAAAGATCCATGTTAGAAATAGTTCATCAACTTCCCTACTGCTATAGTCCTATGGCTTCTTAAGTTAAACCACATCCTTGGGGAAAATAGAATTTTGTTGTTGTTTAAGTTCTCAGAACACTAAATACTGGTTATCCTACAATAATTCGAATATATATTTTTTTCTTAAACAAAAATCCTGCCACAGACACTGCTATTATACTCTTGCCATTCCTGAAAAGATCATAATCCATTCACTTTAGAGAACAAAAGTGGAAAGGTAGAGACAATTCATCATGGGAAGAAAGGTCCAAACAACAATGAAAAGAAAAAAATCTGCACCTAATCAGTAAACCAAACCTCTCCAGATATTAGCAGCCTGCAGTAGAACAGTTAACTTTTAATAGTCACCAGGTTAGCGGCTGCTGCTTAAGAAAGTTCACACCTCCCAAAGTGAGCTTTCAGACTGTCTGAAACAAGGCAGGCAGTTTCACCCAGGGTACCAACACAGGCTGAAAGAGTATTACATCTTAAAGTGAAATCTCAATTTTAAAAACAAAAATATTGTGATTACCTTAAAAGTCCAGAGAGGCTCTTAATCTGCCTTGCATTTTGGCTGTTACATTCCCAGTGACTTACTATCCAACAAGATGAACTAAGTGCTGCTTTAGAACTTGATTAAGCCTAATAAATATTGAAACTCCCTTCATACCTCTTGCTAGTGACCTTTCTTATGCAGGTGAAGATACAGAAAATTCTCTTACGTGTTTTTCCAGACACTGAAACACTCTTCTTGGGCTTTCCATTGAAACATTAGCATTTTCTAGGCATCTGGAAATAGCCATTTGCTCCTTGGTCAAACGGAGCATTCATGTCCTCAGCAGAGCACAACAAAGAGTTTACCAATATAATGAACATCTTAGTACACTTGCTGCATTTGGAAAGCAACAACCCCTCACCCCAGGAAGTACAATGAACTCCTATTTCTGTTCTTTTTCCTAGAATATTTCAGTATTAAATGCAAGAAGCAAGAATGAAACAAAATTAACATGTTGAAACACTGTAGCAGCTGACAGCTACTAAGGACACTTTCCCGATGTTAAAAAACAACCAACATTAACTTTTTGAGTGGCTTAGTCCACATCTTCTCTCTCTCGGTTAGCATAATTAAATCAGTGTAACTATTGGAGGCTGTAACTAATGCAAATCAGATCAGAATCAGGACTCTTGCTTTACTAAATAGATGGCAAGATAACAAAACCGGTACATCTGCAATGGAAGGATAGGTCTGTACAACACCCAATATACACAGCTCCTCTTCTGCCCAGTACACCCACTTAATATTTTTTTTCCTGTCACAGGATCTCAGAGTAGACCAATTATGATTTCTTATACACCAGCTTAATACGCCTAATTCCATAGGCGTCTCTCCCCGTTTGTACACTGTAAAAGGTAGTGCCACTCGCACATCAGCCTGATGTTACAAACAGAAGTTGTGGCTTTTTTTTTTTTTTTTCTCCTGTGGGCATTAGGACTCGTGTGGGCTTTCTGCTCAGCAGAAAGACTTTCAACCTGCATTGCCAGTGGATGCTCTTAAACTCTTTGCCTTCAATTCATCCATTCCAGTTGGAGAATTGTCCTAAAATGACCTGCACCAGAGGACTGGGAATCAGAGGGGAAAAAGGAAAATTAACAGGTAGATAATGGAAATGAGAGGAAGAGAATAATCTTGATTAGCTGATACCTGAACATCAGCAAGACACTTGAGTTTTAACAGTAGCCGAAGTCATGCATTCAAGATTAAAATTTAAGACTAAGTCACATAGGCCTCACTTTCAGAAGGGAAGATTGGGCTCAGAAACAGTAATAAGAGTTTTGCAGGTCAGAAGAGATAATCAGCTGAACCTCATCCTCTTGTGCTGTAGTCACAAAGGGCTGCTGCAATTCCCTGCTGCATAAGAGGGCACTGACAAGGGAAAGGGAAGGTCCAGCAACTCTGTACTTGGCCATCACCATGTCCAGTCCCAGTAGGTACAATTCCAAGAGGATGCCACTAAACAAACAAGGGTTTCAGGAGAGCCACGAGACTGATACTATCACGTTTGCTAGACTGAAACTAGACAAAGCAAGGTAAGAAAGAAAATGTACCTTTTCATAATAGCAAGAAGAATTTATCAAGGTTTGTGGTGAATTCTCTGTTATTTGGATTTTTATTTAAAAAGAATAATTATTTTCTAAAAACTGCTCATTGGCATTCAGGCAGAGCCAGGAGTCATACTGACAGTGAACTGGGTAACAATTCAGGAAAGGCCTACCACTTGTCACAGGCAGGTTCCCAATGGTCTGTTCTGGCTTTTTTCATTCAAGATATGAACAGTATTTTTCCCAAATACATTATATTTCTCTTCAGAATTAAATATTTTGGAAAGCATTTTTATCTAGGGAAAGCCATACTAAATTTTTAGAACATTTTTGTCCACAGATTATGTTTTCTTGGCCATCAGATTGATTATGAAGGTTGAAAGGGCAAATCTCCTGGAAGTTATCAAAATAGAGCTCTAATCCAAACTGTTGTGTTTGGAAAATTCTTGTCTTTCAGCACAAAATAGAAAAAAAAAAAAAAAAAAATATCTGTGTTTGACACTACTTCAAACCCTGCATGGAGAACTGAATAAATTCTTTGCTGTCAGATTGCCATGAACAGTTTGAGATCTGCAAGCTTTAAAAGCTGTTTCTCCTATGATGCTCTGCAAGCAGAAGGGCACACACATTTCACAGCAACTTAGCCTATTCAAAAGAACAAGGAAAACTAAACGTTTTAAAGTACAACTTCTAACAAGCGTCTCTCAAATCCATGACTGAGCAGAATCCAATATCCAACTTCAGATACTCACTTTTGAAGAAAAGCACAATGAACGAATGAGATGTGGTTTCATTCACATTTATTCAAGAGAAACTGACATAGTTCTTGAATTTGACAATATAACTATAATTTCTTTTCAAGCTATATTTCCTATATGTTCCTATATTCCTACACTGTAAAATTTTACTTCGGGACCACATTTGTACTTTCAGGATATTAACCCATGAAGTACAAATTTTGAGATTCAGAAAGCCCAGTAACTACTGACAACTACCTCACCAGATGGACTGAAAGAACACACTGAATCAGAGCACCTGAGAAATTATCTGGTACCATTTCAGACAAGGATCTTTAATGTACACATACACAGACAGCTGCTCCTACTTTGCAGATACCACACTGTTTTATTACAGAGAGAATACACACAATTTCTTAGATTATGCCTTTTTATCATGTCCACCTACCCTTCAGATGTCTTGGAAGCTTCCACTTTAAAGTTCATTTTCAGAGTTGTTTATAAATATCAGACTTTGCCATTCAAACCAACATTTTCTATCCTTCTTCTGCAGCAATCTCTATATGTGTGTTTATTGGGAGGCTTAGAAAGAGGTGGGAGAATTTTAACCAAAGTTTTTAAAATGTTTCTCTAATGAAACAAAACAAAATTATGTATTTCTATTCCCCTGCTCTACTGTGATGTCCTTTACTCCTATGCATACACCACCCATCAAAATCCACAGCCTTGCTAAAAAGTTCCGGCACTTCCGTACGTTTAAAGCTAGTCCTGACATTCAAGTTTGCGTCTGGGAATGTGTCTCTGTCACTGTGAATTTCCAGGACAGTCAATTTTAAGGTGTTTTAATTGTTTAATTTTTGCAAAATTCGGCAGCTTAGTGTCTGTTTATGTTGGGGCCCCCAGCACAAGAAGGACATGGACGTACTCGAGTGGGTCCAGAGGAGGCCCACAAAGATGATCAGGGGACTGGAGCACCTCCCCTGTGAGGACAGGCTGAGAGAGTTGTAGTTCTTCAGCCCAGAGAAGAGAAGGCTCTGGGGAGACCTTGTAGCAGCCTTCCAGTACTTAAAGGGGGCTACAGAAAAGGTGGGGAGAGACTCTTTATCAGGGACTGTAGTGATAGGATGAGGGGTAATGGTTTTAAACTGAAAGAGGGTAGATTTAGATTAGATAGAAGGAAGAAATTCTTTACTGTGAGGGCGATGAGGCAGTGAAACAGGTTGCCCAGAGAGGTTGTGGCTGCCCCCTCCCTGGAAGTGTTCAATGCCAGGTTGGACGGGGCTTTGAGCAACCTGGTCTAGTGGAAGGTGTCCCTGCCCGTGGCAGGGGGGTTGGAACAAGGTGATCTTTAAGGTCCCTTCCAACCCAAACTATTCTATGTTTCTCTGATAATTTCATGCTTAGATTGCTCATTTGGGCATTGAAGCCTGCTTCTTTCCTTACAGATTCTTCAGTTTTATGCAGATTATATCTGTGTATTTTCAGAGATTACTTGAATACACTTAAAGATTTACATTTCAATGGATATACTGTTCTTACCAAAGGCAGTGCCAAAAAGCTTCCAACTTCTCTGTTGTTGCTTCATTAGATGCTACTCCTGTCTCTTCCTCCTATAAGGTTGTCAGAGCATACCCCAGCAATCCAATTGTTATACCGTGCCACAAAATACCTTATTTACAATGCACATTCCTCTGCCAAAGTAGAGGCAACGTTGTAGTCTCAAGGTAAAATAACTACTGCAACCAAAAATGAAATTAATTCTCAGACAAAAATCTGAAAGCTGTCTACAGCATAAACTACTTGATTGTTCATTGCTTTCACTTGGAGAAGTGGGTTTTATTTTTGTCCTCACAAATTCCTTTAGGAACTCCTACAGATTCTTAACCTACTTGAGCTCTTGCTATTGTAACTTCTTCTTTGAGACTAGAAATATGTACTTTTAAGAGAGCTGTACAGCCCACTTGCCATAAAATTGATGACTTTGTTGTCTTTGCTGTTGACCTTAGTGGATCTTATCTAAAAGACTCTGGAGACTGAGACAGGTATTCATCATGCCTGAGGGTGCATATAGACAAAACCAGAAAAAATATAGCCTCCCTCCCCACTAAAATCATAGCATGGAAGGGACATACAGGAACAGAGCAGCTGCCATACAAAATACTGGTCTGCTCAGTCAACTATCTTGTTCCTAACAATAGATTTTCTATTCAGTCTGTGTAACTTCTCTGTACCACTAACCATTTGGCATATCATTAATAAGAAACAAGTTAGAGCAGATATGATAACATTAACAATCCAACCTCTTCATTTAAGGTTTTCTTCAAACTGACTAGAGTCTACAATTTACTTCTAGGTGAGATGACCAAACTTAGTAATGTATTACCACAAATTTGTATTATTGTAGCATGAGAAGCCCTAATCACAGGCCAGGTACCTAGTATATGAAGAATTTTGTTGTTGTCATTTTATGTCTGCATAATCTCACAACAGTTCTTCAGTTGTTGCATCTTTTGGGGCAGGGAATACTGTTAGCTTAGGAACAGAATTGTAACTGTTGTGAGCATCACCTCCCTTCAATTTCACCTTTCCACTCAGTTGTTTGAACTGAAGTAAAACACAATTCCATGTGTCATATATACAGCCTATCCATGGACACACTCCATTCTTTACCTCCATATTCCCATCTGGTTTTTAAACATCCAAGCAGAAAAGTCCCCCAGATACACTGCATCTTACCCTTTTCTGAGCTGTGGTTATTCTTCCAAGACCATCTGCTATAGAGCCACGAGCAAGCAAAGAACCAGCTTAAACTTGATGAAGACCAGTAATCTTTTGTATCTGGAACAGGAACATGTGAGCTGCATCTGACATGTAAGACAATCAATGGCACTATTCTTTCCTTGTCTTTCACTCACCACATAGCTCTCCTACTGTTCAAGTTTTCCTTAAATGGGGCTAACCCCTAACATTATTTGTAGGAGCCATGCATCCTTAAAGAAGGGAAACACCAAAGACTACACAGACACATAGGATCCTCCAAATAAATACAGACAAGTCATGCAAAAGCTAGAGAAAAGTGCCTCTGCCAGGACCACACTGCTGGGGAGAAATGGTATAGCTGGCCTTTACATCAAACTACAAAAGGCAGAACCTGCATTTTCTTTTTCCTTCACCCTTACTGTGGCATACAGCTTTTATTGTCAGAGATGCCTTTGTTTTTATTCTTTGTGGTTAAAGAAACATGTACTCTCAAAGAACCAATGAGTCACATAAATGCTTCAAATGACAGGGAACCTGTAAAATTAAAATTGATTAAGCTATCATTTGAAATATGAACATTGAGAAGATTGGCCTAACCATTCTCTGGAGATAAATTTTAACCAAACTGAAACTATGCTTTAGTTCCCAAAGACAGTTTATCAAATTATCCAAAAATAAAGACCAAAAAGTAATACCGATGACTATTCCCCAACAGAATTCATCATTAAAACAAGTAGCAGGAGTGCCTGAACGAGATGATGTTCCTTAATGGTGGTCTGTCACATTAAAGACAGGATATTTATGGTGTGCATCTCAAGCACAGAAAAGAGGAGGGAAAAAGCAAACAGAAACATTCACCTTAAGCTCCACCACAACTTGGACTAATCTTTGCCTCCGTTTCAGATCCAGTTTACCCAATTTTATGCATAAACAATTAAAGTCAAACTAAATAAAAGAATACACTGAATCATATTAACTGAGGCAAAAACACAAAGTTAGAAGTTTCTAGAAAATACTTAGACCTTCATGAAAAAAGATACATCTAAACACACATGATTTAGGCTTTACTTAACTAGAACTGGAGATATGCATAGAAGGAAGAAAGAATGGAACTTGTTTCTGATCCCAATATCGATTAATACAGTTTAAAAGGTTAGATTTAGTAAATATTAAGAATTAAGAGAAACATCCAAAAATTGTTTTTAAGGTCCTAAATTACTTAAGTATTGATTTTTGCAAAATTTAAAAGCTTTCTTAATGAGAATCTATTAGTGCTGTCATAGACTTCTTGGCAATAGAAATGAAATAAGGGAAAAAATAAAAAGGCAAGAATGCAAATGTGGGGAAAGAATCCCCAGCAACACTGTCATTACATTCCTGTACATCACCTGCTACTAGTGCACCACTCAAGCACTAGAAAAACCAACCAAACAAAAAACTGTCTACTACGCAGGACCTGACCCAGTCATATGGCTTGAGAAAAGCACCTTCTTAAAAGTCAATAAGGAGTTTTACTAGAATAGGAGAAACAGACAAGGTGTTTATCAAAGCAACAAGATCCATCAGCCTCTCCTTCAGTAGACTTAAGCCTCAAGTCTTGTCTAACATCTCCTTCCTGTCTCTTCTTTGCTTCCTGCTGAAGATTTGGAACAGTATTACTCACACTCTTATAGGTATCAGGGTTGCTCCTTGTGAAGATCATGACAGAGAGCTCTGCTGGCTAGAAAGCTGGTTTCACAACCTCTTTGGAGAAATGCTTCATAGATGCCGACTGTGGTGGCAGCAAAGCACCTTTGATCTTCCTTGCAGAGTATCACTGAGAATTCTGAACCCCATAATTAGAAATATCATATGTGGAACACTAGGGTTGCAAAGTCAAAGAATGCAAAATTAGGAAATCCCAAGATTATATTAGTTGTGCAACCATTATTTGGTTCCTTCACCATCTGTATTACAATGTTGCCCAGCACCACCCAAAAGGACTATGACAGCGCAGGACCTTCGGCTTCAGCTCAGAATTTCAAACAGATCCTCTCTTTTTGTTATGTCTCACCTCATTCACCCCACATACTGTTTGAGGCAAGAGGGCTATGAGAAGTAATGCACTTATACGTGTATCACCATTTTCTATAGGCATTTTCCACAGGCATTTTCCAACTTATGGATACTTGCTTTTGCCAGCATAACAGGCTTTAGGTTTTTGGGTTTGCTTGACTTTATTGTTACACTGTACAGACTTTTAAAACAGTGAAAAAAGGGATTTTTCAGACTAACATTTGGCTTTTATTTACTATTTTTATGGTAGTGTCTAATATTCTAATATGAAAAGGATATTTGGAATGAAGATTCAACACCTGTTTCCTTTGTTTAAGGTACAACACAAATATTCAGATACACATAACATTTCTACAGCACAGCAGTGAGAACCAGACTTGAAACATCTGGTATTTCAAAGGGGCAGAATTAAAAAATACACTAAGCCCTACATTTTAGATCTTCCCAGCAAAGCCACGAAGAAGTATTTATTTTTAGAAAGTTCTCTACAGATGACTTAAAAAAAAAAATTAATTGCCATCTAAATGCATCTAAACAAGTCTGCAGATCTGACTAAGCAAGTCATACCTAGTTTCAGTGACCACAGCTCGTCATCAGCACTTGTATCTGTACAGAAGGTCAGCTGCTGTTTACATGTAACCACAGAAAAGTTCACTTAGCTCATTCAGAATGAGCCCCAGCACAATAACTCACTATATGAGTCCATTTAATTTCTTATCTAACTTGTTCCCTGTTGACCTTTATGATAGAAATCAAAGCAACGTATCAGACTTGGTAAGTTTTCTTCTATTATTCAGGTGCAAATAAACAACATGAATGCAACATTTACATAGTTAAGTTGTATGTTGTCCCACACATAGTGGGGGTTGAAACCCTCAACTTGGCTCCCTGGCATTCATGACACAGTAGTCATCAAGTTTTAAGAGTATTGCGCAACTTGAATAATTTCAAAGATAACAATATTTCAAATCACTTTTGTTAAATATACATTTCGGTAAAATGGTCTCACATAAAAAGCTATTATAGTCATGAAGATATGATTTAGTTTGAGTATTCAACTATTGCTTTCACATTTTCAGAGCTTTAGGTATTAAAATGTGCTACTGGAACGTAGGCTTGACCTATAAAGAGCTTGTCTCCCCCCTTTAAAAAAAAAAAAAACCAACACAAAAAACCAACAAACCACAACACAAACAAAAAGCAATAAAACACATTCAACAGTTCACTAGCCTCTCAAAAAAAAAAATCTCACAGTTGCTTACAAAAATTATTAACTAACTGTGCTCTTGTGGTCTTAACTAGTGGCAGAACCATAAGACAAACATTTGTTTCTACACCTGACTGTTCCATAAATGTCAATGAAACCTGAGTAAAGGTATAAATATATCTTGTCACCCTGGCCAACTCTGCCCATCTGTAATCATCTCATTTTATCTTGGCAGTGTGTTTTCTGAACATTTACTGCATCTTGATTTAACCCTTAAACTATGAGGAAGCCAGTCTTCTCGTCAGCCAGTTCCAGCTGCTCCTGTTACACTCATTTCCCTGGCAGTCAGCATGCTGGATCAATATCTTTGCTCAGTAACATTATGAATGTAAATACAGAACATTGTAAAATATTGTAAGCAATGCTTATCTTCATGAACATCATCCAGAAACCTTTTTATTTAACACAGCACTAGAAATAGATCTCTTCTTCAGCATGAACTTTACCTGAGCTTGTACTCGGTAGTTACACCTCATGCTGCCATCCTGCTTCACACAAAACCCTCCCCTACATAGGTGGTGCTTCAAATCTGCTCTCACTGCTCTACCCAGACACATCCATGAGTAAATCCATGAGCACCAGATAGCTGCTTTCACTGGCTAGTAACTGGTCTGCTTTGCAGTGAAAGGAAATAACTTAAAAACAGTCCTCTACCCTACACCTGAACACAATTCTCCCCACATCCCCATTTAAGTCCAGACTTGAGTTCATTTGGGAAATTCACCTTGCTATCACACAAAAAACCAATCAAACCAACCAACCAACCACAGCCCAACTGCCAGTGCTGTACCTGTGGGGATACCATGTCTCTGCAGCATGGCTGTGCCTGACAGGCACAGACCACCCAATTAGTTCATCTGTGCCACTGGTGGGAGGAGAGGCAGCCAGTTCTCCCTGAGATGGTTCAGATCTCAAGAAAATATATTTACTCTGCCTTGATCATGATAAGGGGGGGGGGGGGGGGGGGGAGAGTCAAAGAAGTGATGCTTTTGTTTGTTTGTTTTTCAAAAATTAACATTTGCATGCAGAAAGGCAAAAGCCTGTGGTGTTTTACATTATTATGAAAGGTCAAAACAGGCACCAGGTGACCAGATCCACAGCAATTCTGTCAACGAGGGCGAGGAACAGGAGGAAGAACTGGTCAGAGAGCATTGCTCAGCCCCAGGGACAGAGCCTCACTGCAAGAAGTGAAGGAGAACTTGATGGCAAATTCTGTATGGTAGAGGGAAATTTGTTTTTAAATGCCAGTTCCCTCTCCTACCCCAAACTATTTCTCAAGACTTAGGCAGAGGGCCAGAATTTCTTCTATGAGAATACATCTAGCTTAGAATACTATAAACCAAAGCAGCATACCTAATTACAAAAAGCTGAGAGCAAAACATGTTTTGCCATGAACGGTGGCTTTCTTTGGTTACAGTAAAGCAGATATAAGTGGTTTGGAACAGTTTTAGACGCCTCTTTGAAGTCAATGTGACATTTAGCCACAGCAATCAAACAGGGATGGTGCAGAGCCACGCTGCCTCAGGGAAAGAGTGGCTCTGGGCTGCCTCTTAGGTGATATCCATCTCTTTCCTTTCCAAAATTCATTCAGGCCACCTTCTGGTGATTCTGGCTGGCTTTACTGATCACAGAAGAGAGGCAGAACCACAGAGGTAGTTTCTGCAGCCTGATTTTCACTTCTGTGGATGCACAAGGTGCTCCTGAGAGAACAGTAACTGTGATTATCTTTAACCTAAGGAGGAGATAGGCCCTATTGTTTCCTTCCCCAGATACCATTGGCTTATGCTGAGGCCAGGAAAAATTGTCCCCTTCAGTACTATCCTATCAACCAAAGAACCTGCTCAGTTCTCCTCTGCATCCTGTAATAAAAAACAAATGTTCAAAGCCAGGAGTGCCTTGAACACAGGAGTTTTCTCTTACTTTTCTGAATGCTTCTGCTGGAAGACTATTTTTAACGTGCCGTAGAGCTAAAGTAAATCTTAACACTAACGCTAAAAAAGGCTGCACCCTTTCAGTACAAGCCACTTTAAAAATAAATCCTTGTGACAGTAATCACCTGCTGATACATGCTTTTATGTTTAGCCAGCTGCTGAGATGCCACATCTGTCACTTCTTGCTTCCAGAAATGCACTTTCCTTTTCTGTAGGGAAGGAGAAAATTCTGCTCCTGGAATTGCGCTGAGTATCATGATGCCTTTTTTGGTATCTCTGTCATTCCTCTAAAGGTCTGAACCACGGCACATGGATTATAAGATTTCTGGTAGTGTGCATCTTAAGAATTGTTCAGCTTTAGATTTTCATACCTTAAAGTCTCTAACTTTTTCCCTACGCTTTGCTGAACTATATTACATACTTATAACCTATATATAACTAAAAACAATGGTCTATGCAAGAGTAATTTCAGTCCCAGGAGCTCTCCTTGCCTCCCTTCCCCAAATATTTTGCAAAGCAAAATAAGAGATCAGGATCATATTTGTTACATTAAACATTTCATAATAAGCCCTCTTCCTATTTTTAAAACATAACAACAATCTACAGTGACGCAAGTCCTAAATTAATTACTTCCTCTATTTTGGTCTCTTTTTAATTTCAACTGAAAATAAACCAAGTCCCTCTTATTAATCCACCGCCCGCATTTCTTCACCAGCAACCCAATACAAATTCTTACGTGACTTCCCGACTTGACCTCTTTGTTCGCCAGCCACCACACCGGGCCGTCGCCTTTCTCCCAGCCCAGTACCTGCCCCCGGCCCCAGCTGGGCAGCCAGCGGCGGCGCAGTCAAGCGCACGGGTATTTTTAAACTCACGCAGAAAGGCGCGGCAAAAAGGGACATCCCGCACAAAATAAATAAATATATATACATATATATACCCGCGCTGTTTCAGGGCGACGGAGGTATGCCTTCTGCCTCCGAGACAAGGGCATAAAATCAGGTATGTCAAAAGACGATGGGAAGAAAATTTAAACCGATGACAGGGGCTGATTTCGGCCCGGACCATCAGAGCTGTAGAAACACCCCGGGACGGTCTCAGTAATGCGATTGCTCCGGCGTATCCCCCCCGGCAGCCAAACACGGGGATTAACGGACACTCTCCCTGGCCACCCCGAAGTGCCTCCCCTCCCGCCCAGCCTCCCTCCCTGCCCCCGAGCGGGCGCGGTGCGGCCCCGTTGCCGCTCCGCAGGGACGGAGGGGCCGTGCCGGGGCCCCCGGCCGGCCTCGGCCGCACAGCTCGGCGACCCGCCCCGCCCCACTCCGCTCCGCGCCCCGCTCCGCGCCCACGCCGCGCCCCGACTTACGGCGCTGCCGGTTGCTCCCCCGCCGCTCCTCCCTCCCTCCCTCCCTGCCGCCGGTGCGGAGCCGGGCGGGCAGCGGGGCCACCCCTCCGCGACCCGGGCCGAGCGCGGCACCTGTGAGCGCCCGGCAATGCGCGGGCGGCGGCGGCCGGTGTCCCGGGGGGCGGTGCCCCGTGTCCCGGGGGGACGGCGGGGAGGCGGCGCTGCCGGCGGGGCTGCAGGGAAATCCTGGCACCGCGGAGCGCCGCCCGGGAGGCGGGCGGGGCAGCCGAGAAACAGCCACAGTAACAATAAACGGGGTTCCACCCCCACCCCCCTTCTTTTCTTTTTTTTTTTTTTTTTTTTTTTTAGCTCATTGTGGGGGTGGGGCCGTTGCAGGCAGCGCCGGGAGGGCCCCCCCGAGGGCCTCCCCCACCCCGGCAGTGTCCCGCTGGAGCCCCCGGGTGGGCAGCACCCCCGCCCTCCCCCGAGTACGACCAGCTCGCTGAGAGGCTTAAAAGCCGATGATTTTTCGCCCCAGCCCTCTTCTCCCTCACCTCCCCGACGCCCCGATCCGCCGAGGGCGAGCCCTGCAGCCCGCCCGCCGCGCTCATTCCTCCTGCCTTTCCTCCATTACCGGTGCGGTTCTGGGGGAGCGCTCGGGCTCGCAGGGCTCCGCGCCCTGCGGTGTGCAGGTAAACGGCAAAGGCTGCCCGGGCCGCCGAGGCGCAGGGGCGGCTCCGCCCGCCAGCGGCGGGGCAGCGGCGCGGAGCTGCTGCGCGGAGCCTCCGGCATCGCCTCCGCGGGACCCGCCGCGGCCAAGGGCCCTTTGATGACAGATTTAAGGGCACCTTAAATGCCTTGAAACTGCCTTGCCCACAACGAGAAAGGGCTCAAAATAGCAGTTTGCAGTCCAGCAGATTGCTGACTAGGAAGCCCATAAATACTGACCTGATGGTAAATTTTTTACAGGTTCCTTAGTTAATCCAGATAGAGACCCCGGTATTGTTTCACTCCTCCCAGTGACATCCTCCCAGAGGTTTCTGTTGGCAGGTACCTGAACTCAACACTCTGCGCTTGAGAGTTTAACCGAAGGGTCATTTTTCAGAATGTTACGTTTGGCACTGCCATACAAGCGCTGCATGTGCATTTACTGAAAAATTAAGTGTGGTACATACCTTACCCAGGCTCAGGTATTTTTATAAATATTTGCATAATTTTCATTACGTATGGCGTTTAAAAATAAGTGTAAACAGTGAATGCATTGTATATAAATGTGTACTTAGTTTAAAATATGTTTACATACCCACATCTGGGTGAGAGAATTTTCCCCTTTGCTCTCTACAGTTGTTAGCATTGGAGCACTTTAATGCTGAAGCACTTTACCACAGGGCAATTGTGTTTTCTTTTCTGTAAATAGAGTACCCAAATTCAGAGAACATTTTCATTTCAAGGTGTCGAGACTGTAAGATTCAGCAGCCAGGGTGATGTCTCTGAGCAGGAAACATCAAGTCATACACAGCAGTTTATACCCTGATCCTGCTATTTGAAATAAAACTTACACAGAAAATACTGCCCTTTCACGTAAAATTTCTCACTGCTGAAGTATTTTCAATTCTGTGAAAATCCTTTCAGCCATTTGATTTACATAACATGATTTTTAAAAAAAAACAACCCAAGCCCTCTATGCGTCAGTTTGATAGTTGAGGGTGATGTTGCTTGCTCTGCTGGGGCAAGGACTTCGTGCAAGTGGTCCCTCCCGGTACCCGGCCTCTGGCCCCCCAGCTGGGAGCAGGCCCCGACCGAGCAGGTGGTTGGAGGGAGCAGCCCCACCGCTGCCCAAGGGAGCGGGATGGCTCAGTGCCCCGGCCTCCAACAGGACTGCAGGCATGGCCAGAGACTGCACAGTTCCAGTAATTCTTAATTGCTATTGCAGAAGCCAAAGTAAATTTGAGAGCAGCCCAGAGGCTGCTCCCAGTTTATGCAAAAGGACAGTCAGAGAAAACAGCTATTATAAAGTTTGTGTAAGCAAAAGAAAAAAGAATTCTGTAATAAATCCTGGCTTCTTTGGATATGTTTCCAACTTCACAATTATTCAATTATTTTTCCTGCGTGAATGCACTCCACGCTACCTTTAATCTATCAACTCTACTCTTGAGACTACTTTCTCATTTAGGAACCTAATTTAAGTGGTTTTAAACTTTTTAAAAGGGACACTTGAGGGATGACATTGCTCATACTTCTTTTTAGTTCAGAAATGACATGTGTGTGGGCATGCATGTGTGTGATTCCATGTGCTGAAGCTGAAGAAAATCCACACAACCGTTTCTGAGGACAAAACAGACAGACACACAGATTCATTTGCTGTAATAACAACTGGCAACATTTTACAGCGGTGCCCTCAAAACCTTGTCCCAGTCATGTCACACATCCCTGCATCTTCTGAATACTTTCTCTGGTTCTTCTTTTTCAGAGCTGGGTTTCGAACCTCTGTGTACTACTGTACTGTGCCACAGTTGGTTTAACTCAAGTTTCTCTCTTGTGCTCTTTCACACTGTGGCCTCCTGCGGCACCTGTTTCAGCTTTTCCTCTTCAGTTTTCCCTTGTCTTTATCCCTTCTGGGATTCATGCTTGTTTGTACTGTGGTGAAGAGATGACCTGCCTCTCTTTAGCTCTAAAAGCCTTTTCGGCCCAAAGCTGCAGCCATGCCATTTCTGCTGTTCTTGTACCATCCTTCTTACCTTTTCCAATCCCATGTTATTCATCCCAAGGTTATCAAAGGCAAGCTGCTTTCCCCAGTACAAGGAGCACGTTCTTTACCCTGCACTGCACCCAAGTGTACTGTCATAAGCCATAATGATACTGGTTTGTTCTCTTATGAAGAAGCAAAGTGCTTGTTAATAGGAAAGTGTTTTGTGTACACGTACAGTTAGTGTTTTGAGGCACTAACGGTTTAGATAAAAGTTTCTGTTTCTCTGCAGAAAAAATGCCGATCCCTTTCCCAGCTTAGCGTGTTATGGGAAACCCTGGAAGACAGAAGGTCAGAGGCAGAACCAAGGTTCCTAGGAGAACCTCAGTTCTGAATTTCTTCAACATTTTAGCAGTTAAAGTATCAGCGTTATTAATAACATGCAGATTCTGAATTGCTCATCAGGAAGGAGTGATGGGATCCTCAGCTGTTTGGCCTCTTTCCACCACAGATTTATACTGTTTCTCCAGTCATTTCAAACCTCTCTCATTAGGAACTAAAACTGGAGTTTAAAACATGGTCTTAAGATTCCTAAATGGCAGACATGATTGAATACTTAAATACTTGAATACTTAGGTCCCTGTGATATCTAGAGAATGTAAGTATCTCTTAAGTGCTTTGCTGAATCAGGACAACTTCTATTTGTTGTAATATTGTTTTTATTTATATATGCCCTTCCCAAGTCCGTGGTGCTTTTGCATTTCTTTCAGATGGAGCTAGATTATGAGTTTAGTGAGGATTGTTAAGCAGTCTGTTATGCTTTGAAATTGTCTGTTTAAAAGTTGTACTTTGACAAAGGTTTTATGATCCCTAATGTACATGCTTAACATAAGCTCTGGAAGCTAAGAAGTTAAACTAGTTGATATAAACACTCTCCATACTACCACCATAAACAAGAAAATGTTGCTAAAACCCTTTTCAAAAACTGTCTAATACTATTTTCCAGTGTTCCTGAAGATTGCATTCCAAAATGCTATTTTTAAATAGTGTTTAGCAATACTATATAGGAATAGTTTAAATATTTGTCTTGTTTTTAATAATTCCCATGGATTACCAATGCACACATACCCAAACATACAACATTTCTTATAAGTTACTTTATGGACTGACAGAACTGGAGGGTCAGAAGGGATTTTGGGGTCATCTCCTCCACATTGTGCCCCGATGCAGGATCAAGCACTTAACTTTTAAATACTTCCAAAATCTCCAGACCTTGCGATGTTGTTTTCTGGGAGAGATGTAGACCCTTTGGAGCTCCCTGAAATGGCCTGCTCTAATGCATACAAACCCATCTCCTCAGCCACCTTTCACAGTCCCTCTCAGGTCCCTGTGGCACTGTGGGCAAGTTGGCCAATGACACATCTAGGCTATTCCTACATCTGTTCATTTATCCTCTGTTCCTAAAATCATCCACTGATGGAAATTCCACAACCTCCTGAAGTAGTTCCATAGTCTCATCTTTTCACTATCCATATTTTTTCTTTTTCCCAACAGACACATAACTTAATCTCTCTCTGCTGCAAATTAGTCTGCTTTCTTCTCTCACTGAGCCCGGAGAACAGTGAGACCATCTTCTCTATAACAATGTTATTTGGAGGCTATTCTTTTCCCCAACCTTGTAGTTTTTCCTTGCTGTTTGCTCTCACCAAGTCAAAACAATGATCAGGACTACATAATACAGCTTCATTTAATGGAAATTATTATGCAGCATTGGAAAGAAAGAATATGATCTGACTGAGGGAGAAAATCTTCTGCAACTTGTTTGCCACAGATTATTTCTGTAACTGTCACTTTGGGAATTTCTATAAATAAAATCACTATCACTCTTCTGAGAAGTGAACATTTACTACCATTTTTTAAACAATGAAAAAATACAGATCTGTTTTTCATCTAAATTCTTTATATATTTGAAATCACTCAGAGAAGAAAGTCCAAAGAAATGTGGTTAGGTTTGACGAAAAGAAGCCTCCCAGTGGGATATTTAACAGAATACCTAGAAAACAGTGTTGAAAGACTTATAATATTTGGAACCCATTTTTTTGACTCTTGTTCCATGACCTCTGAGCTTCAGAGGACCTTACTTGGCTTTAACTCATTATCCTCCGTGGTGATAACACTTTGGACTCAGGGGAGAAAAGAAGGACTAATTGACCCACAGGTTGAGCAAAGCTTTTTGCCTGACCTTGTACATATTAATGATGGATGTTTGACTTTCAACTTCTTTGGTATTCAAACACTTCACAAGATTTGGCTTTCTTACTCTGCTTTTTCTTATTGCATTATGAAATGCCAAGTGGAAGCAGGCGTGTGTACGGTCACCAATCTTCTCCCCCTTCTCCCCAGTCTTCCCAGGCTGCCCAGTACTGCCTGAGGGAGTGCATGGGATGAAGTGGTGATTCAGCTGGTGAAGGAAGGTGGTAGTTCACATATTGCCCCAAAGGGCTTTTTCTCTCTTTTGTCATCTGCTCTCTCTGTGTCCCCTAAGCTCAGAGCACTTTTCTCTGCAGAACTTCCCAGGGAGAAAAGGACAAAAATTCCACAACCTTTGACAGGAGTCTCTAGTGCCAACAAGTCTCGAGTGCCAGACGAATGCCACTGTCTATGACCACCAGCAGCTTCAAATACATCACTAATTAATTTTTAATAAAAGGACATTAATGGCTCTTTTAAGCTAAGAAGGGGGAAAAGTACACCAAAAGTCACTTGAAAGATATTGCAGTAGCTTATACAAATGTGATAAATGCATACAGCATAGAATAAATATTACTTTTAGCAATAATTGCTTACTTTACAAAGAAAAAGACGAGTGAAAGAACAATGAGAGCTCTGCGAAATGTTGTCTTGCTTAATATGAACATTTGTGCATCACTATCAGCATTTAGGGACTAATTCTGAAACTGCTGAGTCCTCTTCCCTTCCATTAACTACTGCGGGAGTTGAGAACACCTGGCATCTTGAGGAATCAGGCTCTTTGGCGGTTTTAATTTACTCTGACAATAATGCTGAATAAAAATATTCTTGGGGATAGCCCGCAATTACATAGCATGAGCTCATTTCTTCATTATAAAATGTGAGCTGAAGCCATTCATAACTGCCAGCCAATATTACAACAGGCAATTCCAGTTTTTCATTGCATGGGAAAAGCACTAGCAAGCTTTAATGAGTTTCAAAAATAGCTGCCACATCAGAAAACTGTAATTGTGCTTGTTTTTCTAATGCGAATACCTGTTCAGCAGACATCGCTTAAACAATGGCATCCAAATAGAACAGGGCATGTAAAACAGCTACTTTTATTTGTCAGCTGCACACCCATTGTTTTCAGTCAGAGCCTGCAGAGCAGCTTCAGCTGTACATTCCTGGGAAGTGAATAATATCAGTTGAGATTATGCTACAGTACCACATCTATTACAAGCACATTATAAAGATTGAATATAACCTAATTAGGAAATGCTGAAGTCAGATGGGTGTGGATATGGGCTGGTAAAGAGTCATTTTACATGACCTTCACTTACTGAAAATGAGAGTTCACAGAGGATAAAGCAAAGGTAACAGTTTAGATTTCAGTCCCGAATCCAGATATCACATACGCATCTCTCACATTCCTCACACCCTCGCTACTAAGCTAAACAATTGCTCCCGAAGTTTCACTTCCATGAAACTCTTTTGTAAACACTTTGTGAACCCAGCAGGACAAACCAAATTTGGTCACATTCTTATTTTTGATGCAGATGAGAATTTGAGCTCTGTTCTGGCTTTTAGTGCTGGAAGGAAGAGGTTGTGGAGGGAGGCAGCTGGAGTTTCTCCCAGGAAGCAGTTTTTCAGTGCGCCCTCACAGAAGGTTGTGTTTCCCTGCCATCGCCTACTACAGAGCCCCTTCCCCCCATCACATTAGAAAAGCTTAGCAAGCCAGCGGTCTTCTTTGGGTCCTTTCCCACTCCCTCAGCTAGGTATCAATAATGCAGCAAAAGACCACAAATACCTGTAGACCACAGTGTCCTACCTGGATGATGTGACAATACCAGCTGTGAGCTTTGGTTTTTCTTCATTATTGGATCTGGATGGGATGTATTCAGAGGATCAGAAGGTCTTCTGGGGGTTTCTTACATAATCCTTAAGGGTTTATTTTGACTGGACAAGTGAAGGGGCAAGCTCTTTTGATAGCTCCGTGGGACCTTCCTCTTCTTCTAGATCTGGCTCTTCTGATATCCCTTCTGGTCTGCAAGACAGGGTTGTTTCATTGCTCTCTGCTTGCAGCCTTACCACGGCATCACTGATCAACATTATGGGATTTCACAGCTATAAAAATCTGTATTGGCTGCCCCTGTGTCTTCACGTTGTTAGCCAGGCATGCTGCTGGCTAACAAGAAGTCACTGTGAAAATGCCTTCAAATATGTCTCATGTCTTGCATTTACCTCCTGGTTCCAAAATGAAAGTTGCATTAATGCCAACAGCTGGAAGAGATCAGTGCTCCAAGTTGGATTCATTCCTCACCACCAATTGGAACAGAGGTTGCTGAGAGAAAACTTGAGCATGGCAAGCTAAAAGTAGTTTACTATGTTTATGGGACAAAGTCTCATCTGTACAGGTACTCACAAAGGACAGACCAGTTTTCCCACAGCACACCACAGAATGGTGCAATTGAGCATACAGTTAAAACCAGTAAATATAACCCCAGACATCACGGTATGTCCCATAACTGAATATGGTACCAGGATGGATACACTTTGAGCATAGCTCTGCTGTTCATGTGCTTAGATCTGAGCTAAAAATTAACAATTACCCATTTTCTTTGCCATGAATATATTTTTTGAGACCTTATTCCTACCAGAAACAAAGGAATGTTTCATCTTTTCTTGTGTTGGCCTTCACACATTGTTTAAGTACTATGAAATTGTTTCTCAGCTGATTTTACTGTAAGTTGAGAATAAGGTCAATGGCATGATGCTGGTGTGAAGTTACATGCAAGCATCACTTAAAGAAATGCACTTCATAGAGACGTGTCTTTACTATGTATTTAGTATGATGTGCACTTCTGCATCTCCTTATGTTACCACAGGTATGCAGCTCCTGTCCAGTGTTCGGTAGATTGGGACCACAACTGCCTCTACCATAGACTTCACAAACACTGGACACTTATTCCTTCTCACAGGTGTGATTAGCTATGTCTATCCTCTACATCAATATCAACAAAATCTGCATTTAAAATGCAAAATAAAATTACCTATTCCATAGTCCCACAAATATTCTCTATTCACAATTTACACAAGTCATAAACCAAACTTGAAACCACCAAAAATCCCAGGATTGTAAAGGTCTGACTTTTTTCTGTTGCCCAGTGTCCCCAAAGCAGTGAAGAGAAATGAGCTGCTACCTTACTTTTGAAGTAAGCTTAGAACCTGTTTTCTCTGGGCCCCTGATGCCCACTTCTGAGGATCTTATGAAAGTAAATAAGAAAAGAATGTTCATTGTCAGTGGGTTTGTATCTGCACAGGAAAATTTTTAGGACTCCACAATTTGAGAAAGATGGAAGTAGCTAATCCAGGACATGCAGGTTCACACCTTTTTCTTACACATGGTAGCATGATAAAATCTGAAATGAATGTTTTAAAGATACCATTTTGTAAGATACCTAGTGCATTTGCAGAAAAATGTCTGGAAACCCACTAAAAGATATAACTGTTATATATGTTTTAATTTTCATAATATTCACATCAATTATGGTAATGTTTTTACCAGTGCTCCTGTTATATAATTAGTTGACCTGACATCTGGCTAAACAAATGACATACTGTATGTGATTAAAACACTGATCAAATTGTACGGGATAATAATAAGACAGTGCTGGAAAAACTAATTTGCTTGTGATAAACAGTGGGGTTTTTTTCCCCAGACAAAAATACTTTCATCTGAAGAGTATAACTGTCATTAACATCTTCTCTCACTTCCTCCCCATCCCACACATATATAAATATGTTGTCATCCTAGAAGATCATTTGGGAAGCAACTGGACTAATCTTTTAAATGTGGTAACAGCCTACAAACTAGCCATTAACTAGAGGCAAGAAGTGCCCTGCTAGTGTACTTAAAGCCTAGAATAAGAAAACTCCCACTTAATTCAGCAGGAATTTTTCCTGCACTAGCTCAGTCCAGAACCAGGTGCTTATGTTTTGGGGGGAATTTTGGCACTCAGTGCATATTTTAAATCCCATTCTGTTTTAGTTAAATTATGCCTTTTGAGACCTCTTCAGCAAACTGGTATAACTGGGATACATATTTTAGAGAAGAAAGATGTGTACCAAACCTCAATCAACTGTCTTTCTGCTGAATGACATAATTTGTTTTTCTTAAGTAACCACAATACTTATAGGTTTTTGTTTAATGTTGGCTTAAAAAAAAAAAAAAAAAAAAAAAAGTTGTTTACTATAGGTGTATTGCACTTAGCTTATGTCTGTAAAAACTACCGGAGTGGAACAAGTACAGTCAGTTAGTAACATCCGCCAGTTTCTAGAAACACACAAAGTGTTTTTGTTACAAGATTTCCATTACTTGCAGCATCCAGTGCTGCGAAACCTCTAAGAACAGCTCCTTCTAATTGGTCTAAATTTTCAGGTTGCTACACAGAGGTATGTGCTAACCCAAACCAGATTATACATTTGAGTTGATACCATCTGATGATGGAATTAAAAAATAAAAAGCCCAAAAGTTTGTCACAAACCCTCCTGTAAGTGTAGACAATATGGAATCTAACAAACCTTACTGGTTCTGAGCTAGCACTGCATAGAGAGCAGAAAACCACACTGCTTTCCAACCATTTGTTTATTCAGCCTGTCTGAATACTTAGAAAATCCGTTGCATGCATTTTATATTTGACTTCTGTTTGTCTGTTCAAGGTTGTAAAAAGTAAACCTGAAAGAAATAGAAAAATGTGAAATTGCTTTCAGATATCTATTTTTCCTCCATTTTGATCTGATTTCTAGGAAGTAGGAGTGTCTTTTTTCCTGCCAACTTTAAGTTCCTTACAAATATTTTAGGTAGATTCATCAATCTTCAGTTTAATATTGGAGCCACATCAGCTTAAAGCTAGGGCATTAGTGCTCAGCTTTGGATTTCCAGCCACGTGTGGCTATCTTGCATTTCTATCCTTGAAGAGATGACTTTTCTACTCAGTCTGTTCCATTTTTAACTGGACTTCTACTGACATGCAAATCTTAGTTGTATATTTTATGCAGTACAGGCACATCTTTTGGCAAAAAAGACCTTGGCACCATGGAAAAATGTCATGTGATGACTTTCTTATGACACGTTCAAATATGAAAAAAATATATACCAGAGCACATTACAATAAATTCCCTGGTGGATTCCATCAAGAAAGGAAGGAGTCTTACTCAGTGTTTACTCATAGTCAACCAGTTCCTGAAGTCCTGAACAAAGATTTACTCAGGCTCTGATTTGGTAGGATGTGCACGTGGAGATGCAGAGGGGATCCTTCCTGAAGGGATGCCAGAGCTGTCAGCAATTCCAGTGGTTTGGAGAAGGGAGGGAGGTATCAGCTGGGAGGAGACGGATGAAGGGATCCTATTTCTGCATCTCAGTGTTTTCATATTTACCATAGTTTGGCCTTGTTTGCCATTGTGTAGTGTTTGTTTTAAAAGTGACTCAGAATTTATGGAGCCTTTCAGGAGGATGTCCCACAACCTGTGATTCATGACATCCTGCAGAAATTGCATGCTGGTTAATAATACCCTCTCTGTATGAAACTGCATTTCTGAGCTGTGAAACATAACAAGTGCTGACAAATCCTTCTAAGATAATTCTGTCAGAAACCTATTTTGTGATGTGCAGTCTTTCAGAGTATAGGTCTACCCACCTAAAAAGGTTTCCAGAATGTTTGGTGGCAGCTCACAGGCCCCAACAGAGCCCATCCCTCCACACACACTGAAATAATGGGGTCACATTTAATGAGCTTACACACATCGATGCTACATTACCTGTAAAACTGTTGAATTTTTAAAATACAGACTTCCAAGCTAAAGACTTAGTCTGTATAACCAATCACCATGTGCAGCACTCCCTGCTGTGGAGCAGTCCCGGAGATTTTACATGGCAGAGGTTATCTTAAGACACACTTGAGTTCAAAGGAAAGTTTGTTGACTTCAGGTAACTCTCTGCCTGGCAATATGCCTAATAAGGTTAACAAGTTTGAAGCATGTTGACTAGCAAGTTTTTTATATCTAATTTTAAATTATACCATTATTTAGAATAAATAAAACCCCACAATATTAACAATTTAACATTATTAGCACCTACAGAAATGAATTTTGAAATATGCTGTCTCTTAAAAGCAAAATGGAAATTAAAAAGTAAGCAGAAAAGTGCCGTTAAAAGGAAGCTACCATAATGATGCGGTATGCAGACAGGTGGGCTTTATAGATCATTATTAGTTCCTATGGAACCTGCTGGTACGTTGCTGCTGAATTTTGGCCAAACATGCCCTTAACAGAAAGTCCTGCCCGGACATCAAACTGACTTATAAGGACATAGTGCTAACGACATTATTATGGATGCCTTATAGTTTGGGGCATTCTTTTTCTGCAATGTACGAAAGTTTTATTCTTCTCAAAAGGAATTAGTAGAAAGGAAAACATTGACCATAGATATAAATACCGATCTGAATTGCTTTACAGCTAAATAATCTTTTCTACATGACAGTCAGCACTATAGAAGGATCAAGAAACACGGAACTTCTACATTCCAGCACTTCTCATTTTGGAGTATTATTGCCATTTTCTGTAAATAGCTGTGGCTTCAGCTGAGCAGCACAGGATATTGTAAACTGAAACACTTCCTAAAAAACACAATGCCGGCACAGGTGCAGTGAGCCAGCAGGATGATATAGAGTTATTCTGTGACGCTCATCCTTACAAATATATGTGTCTCTTGATGCCTGTGGCCATAAGAAACCTTTCAGCTACCTTTTCTCTTAGCATTGAATACTCCAACATACGAAGAATGTTTTTAAACAGGATGACAAGGCTACATCCTGCACGGATTTGAAAGGAATTGGTTGCAAAGAGCAGGCAATAGTCCATAATATCTTTCCTGCTCAGTTGGCCCTCCTATCGCTGCTAATCTCAATATGGGGAAGTCCCAAATAAAAAGGAGCTTTAAACTTCCCCCGTTGTGCTGCATTCCTATTTGGCATCTAAAGCCCTATTATTTGCTATCCAATAGGGAGACAAATGGATCATCGATTAGCTCATGGTAGGTTTGAATTGAGGAATGTGTGTACGTGAAATTGCAGCACCATTAGATCACCCTGGGCTGATAGCTACTACAAACAAACCTCGCTCCGTTGTTTTTCAAGGATCTTTCCCATTTCCTGTGGAACACAGGTATCCCTGGTCCCTCGTAAATGCAGCTGTGTCCAGGCTGAGGGCAGATGCCTGCTCTGGTATGCAGTGAGGATCCTGGTCTCCTCATGGCTCTGTCAAGGTCTTGCCCTGAGCACATGGCAGCTCTCTGCTCAATTTCCACATTGCTTCGTGCAGAAACCCGGACAGGAAGGAGTCAGTGCACATCTGACTTTCTCTCCAGTACACAGCTGGGAAGTAGCTGGGCTGCCCTCACCCAGGGGATGGGAAGTGCTTCTGGATCCACCAGTTTAGACAGGTCTCAAGCTGGTTCTACAGCGATAGTTTGGTTTGACCGTGAGACTCACCCCTCTCTGGGTTCAAAACCCATGAGCCACACCTCACCCTTGTTTGCATCTCACATCGAAGTTCTTTCCACAGCATCCATATGGTGCTTCTTGACCTTCCAGAAGTAATGACCTTCTGGCGATCAGCCTTTTTCTCCCTCCACGGTCATTACCTGTAATTAGGGGCAGACTGGCTAGTGGGGGACAGTGGGAAGGCAGGAACTGGGCATTGCCCACTTGCCACCTGAGGGCTCCTTGCACTGATGGTGTGAAGCCTCAGGGTGTTTCAAGCAGGACAGGACTCCCCCTCTGGTGCTGGCGTTCTTCTGGCCATGGGGTAAGCAGCTGCCAGGAGTGAAGTGAGAGATTTCCTGCAGAGATGGGCGGTGGGTTTGGCAGAAACTCACAGTCCCAACGGCTGCCACAAGGCTCTGCTGTGGGCACCTCGAAGGGAAAGCAGGGGCCAGATTAATCCTGTAGCCGACTGCACAGATTTATGTGTTTTCTCTTAACTGTCTGTGCAGTTACCCAATAATTGTGTAACTTTTATCAGGGCTGTTTGTTCTTCCTCACAGTTCATCCACATCCTATGTTTTCACTGTGTTTGTTTTTCCAAGATTTAAAGAGTGAGAAGAGAATTTCACATGATTTCGTGTAACAACAGACTCTACTAGTAACTGTGCCTTTTGCTAACATGCTTTTTGCCAGCAACCAAATGGGCACTATTAGTATTCATTTCCATAATGTAGGTCTCATAAAGAAAATAGCATAATCAAATAATGTAGCATTTTGTATTGCTTAATTAATGTATGGGAAAGGCTGAGATAATTTGCCACTTCATCATCCTCCACATTAAAAGTCTGGTGCTTGAGGCCTCTACTCAGAGCTCCTATTCATTACTATTAGAGTAAGAAAAAAAGGGATACGTTGGCAGGCCAAATTCTGATAAAATTATGATCTTTTAAGGGGCTGATTCTACTTTCATTAAGTGTAGCGCAAATCAGAAGGAAACTCCACAGGTATCAGGGGATCCATAATGCAACAATACCAGTGATAATAGCTGGATCTGACATATTTATTAAGAAAAGATGTAGTGTTCATATCTGTCCTGTGTTTGTTGATAGTTTAGTTTGAAGAAGGTGCAAACCAAAAGCTTAGCCTGACAGGGGTTACTTAATTCCTGTTTTCTTTTCCAAAACATATAGGTCTAGATTTTCTTCTACCTTATATTTGGATAATTTTTTAAATTCATGAATAAGAGAGGAAATAAAAGAGTCTGCACTAAGTAGATAACATTGTACATTTTGTTTAAAAGCAAGTCCTTAATCTAACAGACTAAGCTAAGGCACTGACATGAAAATCAGCTTTTAAGTGAAGATGAATGTACTTTTATAGTGTTCTCTGCAAAATGACCTGATTCTCCATGTGTATTAGAGGAAGTCATTCATTATTTTTAGCAATGGCCAAGTGGTTCTAGATAAAAGGCTTAAAACTGGACTTTGAAGGTATTATTGTTTCATTAATTGGAGGGATGAACTGGATCAGAGCTGATGAGTCATTGCAGGAGCCTGCTGGAATGTTGCTCCAGCTGTGTATCAGGATCTGCAGGTGCATATTTCTTGGCCCTGATACTCAAAATTACTAGGGAGGCAGTCAACATTCAGCAAATTCCTACTAGACAGAGAATGTTTTCTCCAAATGAGAAGGGCATGGTAGCCAAACTCCTCATGGCAGCATATAGTACTTAGTGAAGTATGGAAATACAGTGATTTCTGATCTGCTTCGACTTTCTGCCTTGGTTCCTTTTTTTAGCAGTCCAAACACAATAGCACACTAGTGAGCGGGACCCAGTACTAAGAGCTATCTTGAATGTTTTCCTGCATTTTTTTGCCATTTTTGCCTCTAGCCTACACTGAAAGAGAAAGTGAACATCCTGAGACGGGCAGCCAGCCAAAAACTTAGGGACTTCTCACCCACAAGAGTTTCTTGTGGAACACAGGGGAGAGCATGTGCAAAAGATGTGAGCTATTGTTACTCAGTTTGTAATCTGGAAAAGTTTAGAGTCAGATCCACTGTGCTCTGCAAAGGACTCCACCTACAAAATCCAGCTTACTCTATTGGCAATGCATTACACTTCTCGTCAAAGTATTGCAAATTATGTTTCCTTTTAAACAGTGTGCATTTTAAAAATGTTCTGTATTTTTTATCACATTATCTTGAAGGTGTTTGGGTTTTGTTATGAACAACTACTGAGAGAATTTCTCAGTCTGTCTTATCCCATTCCTCCTAAACAAGAGAAATTATAGTTATATCTTTAATAAGACTTTTCTGACCTGAGCAATAGAAAAAGGTGAACTGTAATCATGGAAAATTATGCAATGAATATGAATTGAGCTTGATTCAGCTCTAGTCATTAATATATAATATAATACAGACTTTTGATTACATGATGTGATTAGTCAGTAGAAAGACATGCTTCTGCAGAAGTACTTTTTAAATTTATCTTTACATACTTTCCAACAGCAATAGCATGCCTTAACAGCTGTGAATGATACAGCAAAATTGCCATTCCTGGCACATCCCCTGCTTTGTTGTTTGCTTTCTGTTTACCAGTATGTGCCCTCTTCCTGCCTGGAAATCTTGCCTGGGCAAATTTTGATCACTTTCTATATTTGTCTGAGATTTTCAGCCTTCCTAGAAACTAGTTCTTGGTGAAAGGTCAGAAGCTGTTTTGCATATGCCCTGTACTGACATATGAACTGACAGTTTTGGACCTGGCTTGTATACAGAGGCCAAAGACAACCACAGTGTGGACACACAGTATGGATATATACTTCACTCACACAATGCCTGGTGGTTTGGCAAGCACAGGATATACCCCATGTGCATTAGACAGCCACCTTGGACCTGTGCAATCAGTTTGACACTCATAGGAAGAATCAGCTTTAATTACTGGGCTGGTGTTGCAGGATGACTCCGCAGAGGAGCAGTAAGTCTAGGAAACCCAGAAGTATCTATGGTGGTGCCACACAGAGATAAAGCATCTGTGGCAGATTTCAGCTGGTCCTATTTTCAATTGCATGAGAATAGCTATTTAATCAATTTTAATTTCATACTTTCAGTTAATTAGTCTTGGCTTTCTTGAGTGCTTTCTCAGAGACAAGCTCTCAGCAGAGGTAGTCTTGTTTCTTACTTGGCCCAGCTCTAGGGTTTTTTCAGGACTACGAGAGATTTTGGACACTGCTGCCTTTTGTGGCTTAATATATTTGTGAATACACATTAGACATTAATTATATTTGGGATTTCAAAGAACTACTGATGATCTCCTGTGACAAGATCATTCATTCTGTGGCCTGCTGGGCACAGGAATATATGATCCTCTGAAGTGTAGCTGAAACACTGAGGTATGGTTCCTTTCTCAATTGACTCATTTTAATTGGAATTTAGAATAATCAGACATTCTATTTTTTTTAGATTTATGTAATTACATAAGCACCACTAAGACTACAAATAAACCCTTAGATCATTGTGAAACAGCAATAACAGTCCAAGAAAAACTTCAAGTTACCAGAAGAATGTTCACTTATGGAAGGAAAGATAAATATTTCTAAGACTCACATCATAATTTTAGCCATATCTGAAAGAATATTTTTTTCCCAGCTTATCTTTTACCTTTGGTAATTAGAAGTTATGGTTCTTGCCCTGAGGAACTCCAGTTTCCATTTAGCTTTAATTTCAGTGCATGAATGGAATGCAGCCCTCTATGCAAAACGCACATGCCACCCCCATGGCTTTCTCATCACTGAAGATGTGCTTGTCTGGTGCTTGATGAGTGAGCTAGAGTTAAAAAAAAAAAAAAAAGCCCTGCATTTTGGGTTGTGCAATGTCCTTCACTTATAGATGTATGGGATAGATGTGTACATAGATAGGCCTGCTGGTATCATTTCCATATATGTGAGCTTGTCAAATGTATGTTTACCTTTTAATGGTGATTACGTTTATGCTTATTACATGGTTTTGCTTCATTAACTCTCTCATTCTGAATTTTCAGTCAAGAAGGGGTTCCCTATCCATTCTTTTCCAGAAATAATATAATATAGAAACAAAGATAAACATTAAAAAAGGAGAATAATCTTTTGCCAAGATTATAAGTCCTAGGGAATTTAGTCAGTTTGTTTGACTAAAATATTTTATTTAAAATAATAACTGCATTTATAACACACCAGTTCCCTTCCCAACTAAGCTACTCTGGGATCTGTAAAAGCAGCCAGAATAACAGACAGATCATACCAGTTAAAATTTTATCAGGAGCTGTTTTACCATGCAGTTTATTTCATGCAATTGCAGAACTCAGGCATCCAAAAATAATAAGATATTTTCCCCCATATCATAAGATTTTAAGTTATAAAAATGTTGATGCTGGTTTTATTCCTTGATGTTAAATACACTTTGTGTGACCTTCTACCTAGTCTGCATCATACCTTGTTCTAAAACCAGCACATGATATTGTATTTCATTTTCCTTAAAAGTTCACTATGTCCCTGGACATTCAGCAGATCTCTCTGACATATCATCAGTTTCTGTGCAGTTTTGCTCAAATCAAAAGTATTTCTAAGTAAGAATCATTCCATATGTGCATTAAATTGATCAGTGCAAGTTTTCTCATTAATATGGTGTCTGTTTACACATACACATATTAACAATAGCCAATATGAAGACTTAATATTGTTTAAGCATAAGCTAGGTACTGTATTTCTTCACTTAACCTTACCAGTCCCAACATTTTGCAAAACGGGAGTCAAGCCTTGAGGTCAGCCTACAAATCACAGTATTAAAAAATAAATAAATGTTGCACTCTTTTTTTTCTGTTTTCTTTTTTGTATCTTTAGAACTTATTTAATAGTACCATGTGCTCATGCTTTTTGCAGCACAGAATTACAGGAACTAGGTTTTTATGAAACATAATAAATGTCATAGGACTTAGAGTGAAAGGTAATGTTGGCAGCTGTACTGCCATTGTAACATCATTTAAAATTTTCTGGCTTTCCTCCCCTGCCAGATATATATAAGGACATTTAAAGTGAAGTAGGGGGAAAGATATAGTAGTCTGGCTACAAAGGGCTTGAGAAACTGTCACAAAATCAGTGTCTGGTTTGCAAAAAGAAGTTTGTCATTTTAAGTATAGATCTTGCATTTTTGCATGTACTTGAAACCATGGTGAGGAAATTTGAATGAGAAATGAATAGTGGACTGAAAAAAGGTTTAAAAACCAAAATAATCTATCTTAAATTTCCAGCTCATTTTATCTAGAATGATGTATACACCATGCTTAGCATGAAAACAAGCAGAAGGGTGAACTAGGATTTCTAATACTGTGTGTAGTTCAGAAACACAAATGTTTGTAGTGCCTTTATGTTATACACAAACATTGCTAAACCACCCAGTTTTGAAAAATACAGTAACTCAAGAGTAGATGTGAAAACCACTGCACAGTTTGCTACTTTCCAATAAACTCTATACTTGAAACATTCAATATGGAATATGAGTGGTACATTAACAGTCTCCACATTTCAGGCATGTTTAGTGTGAATTACGTTCAAATACATGGGGAAAAAACTGGCTACATTCTTCTTCAAATTGATAGATGAAAATTGTTGCGACTTTCAGCATTAGCAGCTGTTGCAAGGAGATGTGTCTCCCATCCCCTACTGCCTCCTGAAAATTCAAGACCTGATTCAAGGTTGGTTGGAGCCAACTGAAGGATTGCCGTACATCAGCAGACTTGCATTCATTTGGCAGTACCTAAACAAATCATTCAAATCCTTCTTAGACATTTGTCTTACCAATTTATGGAATCTTCATAAATGAGTTTTATGATTATATTGAGAAATTCCTTCTCTTTGCAGTAGATTGCTTCTTCCCTTAATGACTCTGTACATATACTTTGAAAACCTTTTAATCATATAACTTGTTTTCACACACATACACACATATATGTGCGCACATGTATATATACATACATATATATATTTCAAGGGTCTTTAAACAGCAGTAACATACAATTTGTTTAGTCCTCACGTGGTCCACACTGGGTGTTATTAGCCCCCTACGTGTACTGAAATTGACATTCATGATTCAGGAACACCTGATATTTGTGAAACTCCCGAAACAAACTTTGCACCTCTGGCACAAGATATGTTTATTCTGTACTTCCTAATTCAGTGAAAGGGTTCTGATAATAAGCTAAACACATTTTCTACCTGAAGCTGTCTAATAAAGGCTCTCAGCAGGATAAATGGTCTTTCAAAGAGCCCTGTGGTAATTGCAGCTGAGCTACTTCCCATACATGGACCAGATCTTTTCAGCTTCAGTTGGACAAATGTTTTAAGTTGCCAGTGCTGTCTTTCCCCCTCTGCTTACCCCAGATTCATGTCCCCTCCTCTGGGGGTGGCAGGGCTTCTCTTATGGCAGTATCATTCCTTTTCAGCCCTATCAGTTCTCCAGCTCACCCTGTGGCTGCCCAAGTACTTGAATTGGCACCAAGTAGGAGATAGATAATCTGGGCAAGGTATGCAAGGCTCAGGCCAGGGCAAGATTGCTTCCTCCAGCAACAGCTGATACCAATTTCTGCTGGCTGAAGTTTCTCCAACTACCACCTTGGACATCAATATGTTGCACAAGACATACTCAATAAAACATAAAAGTACAAAACAGTCTGTCCATCAGATCTGCTGTTCATTGAGAAGGCTTACGAGGAGCCATGGAGGTTGACTGCTATTGATTTGGAGAGGACTCTGTGCTGGCACTGGTATGCACACATCACCCACCATGTCAGAGCCATTCATACAGATTAAAATTGCAAGCCCACAGATAGCTAAATTACCCCTAAAATCCCGTTCCACAGCTGAACCCTGCTGAATGCCACTGAATCCATCCAGAAAAAGAGGCATTGCCCCAGATGTATACCCAACCTCAGCCTCAACATTTTAGCTTAACTTACACACAGTGGGGAGGGAATCAGATTTTAAAATTGTAATGGAAATGAGTTTTTTATTTTGGGAAGATTGGTGCTAAAGTCGGTCACATTCTTGTTGTTGGACAAAACTATGTCCGCTAGAGGGCTCTCTTAATTCTGTCCAATAAAATCAGAATGAAAGTTTTATTAAAATATTGAAATCAAATTATATAGTTACATGAACAGTTAGAAATTGAAGGATGAGTCATATCCTACTGAAGAGGTAAATACTGATAATATTTAGCATTTTTTGATTCAAAGCACACTTGATTATCAACTAATTATCTCCTGATTATCAATTATCTACTAATTTATCCCCTCTGACATAGCAGTGACTTCCATTTTATGCACGGAGGAATTTGGGTGGATCAGATTTACCTGACACCAGATTCTGATTCCATGATGTGGTGAAGATCATGCTTCAAATTTCTGAGCACATTGTCTTCCCACTGGCTATTAATTTGATACATTCATATAACTGAGTAAAGGTGAACAAAGCTTTTCAGTAGCCAACCTGCATTATAAATGATAATTTTTAATTAATCAACTACTGATTGAATTTGATCTATCTGACCCTGAAGTCTGCAGCCTGGATTTTCTGAGAGTTTACATGGTTGCTTCCACCAAAAGAAGGTGAAGATAAATTGCTTTCAAGTCAGAAGTGTAACATTTTACATTCATTGTGCACTTCCAGACAAGTGAAAGGGATTCCACAAGTGGTGAGTGTCTCTGGACATGAATCTTCATACTCTAATCTCAGTCTGTAGTGTCATCAGGCACCTCACATGGTAAGGCAGATGGAGTACACTGCATTGCTCCAAATGTAAATTCTGGAGAACAAAGACTATGAAAGCAAGGCACCCATCATCTCTACAGCACAATCTTACCTCTGCCTTTCTGAAATGATGACACCCCATGTCAGAAATACAGTAGCTTTACAGATGGTGTGGGCACACTTTGGGAACCAATGCCAAGGCAGGGCCCTGAAAGCCAAACCCTTACCTCTTCATTCAGACAAATCTCCAGCTCAGGTCAGTTACATTGAGTAGGAGATACTTACTTCACACAAGCTATCTCAGTCTGTTATTTTTCTCCTTTCTTCTGCTCTCAACATTACTTCTGGGCTACTGCATCCTTTTGACCCTCACTAAACCTTGGAGTCCTTTCTGCAGGATACATCCAGCTTGCTGATAATTTCTATGGTGATAGGAGAGCTTGTATACCTCTGCAGGCACAATCTAAAGAATTAACTGTTGACAAAAGCCTTGTTTCATGTATACTTCCCCTCTTGCCGCAGCCACAGTTCTGGGAAATTGCCGCTCAGTTTGTTCACCTTTCCATACAGCTACATACAGCCTGGTGGCTGCAGCTGGATTGAGAACAGAGAAATGTTGCAGTTTAAACTACTAGAACACAACCCCAGTAAGAGCAATTATTTCAGTACTTCTACTATTTGCTTTCCAGGTTTTGGACACCTCAGAGATTAAACGTGACCAAAGCATTTCTCAGAGGAACGCCAAGTTGGGCCAGAGGGGGTGCCTTTGATTCACAGCCTGTGGCCATGGCTATGGTAAGGACAGGCAGGGAAGGAAGAGGGAACAGGTTCAGATGGAAATAGCGAGTATGGAGCTGCCCTCCCCTCTCAGCTCTGACTGCTCAGTGTTTTTCACTGCATTTGGCCCTTGCAAAGCAGGAACCTCTGACCTAATCACTCAGCAGCTTTATTTGACCACACTCAGTCTCTCTCTTTAGGAAACATGATTACTGGGTCCTAAATGCTTCCTAGAGTCTTTCATCTTTCCTCTATCTAATTAATGCTAATTTCCTTGACGGTACTCCTAAAGAACAGTTGGAGCCTGGATGTAGATTACAGAGCACTTTACAGTATCAGCAGTAAATCAGACAGAGATTGTGAAGCACATATAATATGCATTTCCTGAGACTTGTGAAGGGTGGGATTTTATCTTGCAGTGCATTAGTGCCCCTAAGCTTGTGTAACACTATAAGTCACTCAGTTATCATGACACTTGGCTGCCTGGAAATCCTCTTTCTTTGTTCCACATGCCTATTTCTTTTCTGTAGACAAATCAGTTTGACACATGTTAACCTGGAACTATAACTTTTGCCTTTCAGACAGTGTTCAAGAGTGATTTTTCCCGAAGAGCAAAATGTGTAATAAATGTGCTGAGAGAAATGAAGAGGAACTAAAATCATCTTCAGGAGTATCACATTCATATTTGGAACCCAGAAGTGTACTTGAGATATAACAGAAGAATGCACATTAAAACTAAAAGGTACACTCAGTTTACACAGTAGCAGGTAGTATAACATTGAATCAATGGAAAGAAAATTATCCTCCATTTTAGAGAGACTTGCCGCCAGTAAGAAAGGTATATGGATTATTTTTCAATGTAATGTTACACCACTTGGTTATATGACTTAAGCCAAATCATGCAGGCAGCATCATTCCATGTATTACTGAGAAGTCTTTCATACAGGGATATATGACTGCTTGCACAAGCACATTTCAAGGTATATTTGTGGATGCACATGCAGAAGTGCAGGTGAAATTTGGAGATCAAGTTCTAAAGACACATCCTAAATGCTCTAAAAGCCAAACGTATCTGGCTCTGTAACTCCTATAGCCACTGTGCTCCATCACCTGGTCACTTCCAGTGGTGGAAAGCAGATATGAAATATGACTCTTTTGGCTTAGTAGTATTTTGTCATCACTTCCTACTGATTACCCAGGGATCTGATCAACCCAGGGAATTCCCACAGATTTCCTCTCTGCTATTCGGAACAGTATCTCTTTGGCAGCAATACATGCAACCCAGTACAGTTTTATAACTTGACTCAGATTACTGTTGTAACTCTCAGTTACAGTATTGGCTCAGTTTCTCTGTATCTTTTGTTACTGCCAAAGATCAGAAAAGCTCTCAGTAGATCTTCCTAGCTAAAGTACAAATCCATTCAAGGAAGGAAAACTCAAACAAGTATACCCTTTCCTCCTTAATAATACCAAACGTCCTCATGTTTTTACCTGAGTTTTTACATAAATTATAAAATGACAATATGATCAGAGCACATATATATAAATTTAAGAAAAATTATATATTGAGCTTTCTCCAGAGATATTTTTCTGAGCCACCATATATGAAAATCAGTTCATTTTTTCAATAACAGCTTATCTACAGTGACTACAGTGACCCAAAGCCAAATTATTTTCATTGTAAATTATGATACCCACATTTTACAAAACCTATGTGTTATTGAGTTTAAAATCCACCTCCCTTTTAATGAAATACAGTAGCTGGCACTTCTACTGAAAAAAATCATTAAATATTTCCATATTGGCTTCCAGCTTGTCTGGTGTTTTTGCCTGGCAGAATACAGTGCATCTTTGTGCGTTATTAATGGGCTGAGCTTCTGGACAAGACCATGCTTTTTGCCACTACAGAATTTTCTTACAAAGTATTCACTATAAACAGAGAGAAACAGAAACTTTCATACATCCAGAGAACTATTTTTGACAGAATAAGTTAAGTCACTTTCATTAGACAAAAGCTGAAATAGAAATTTCTTCCCTTCAAAGCATAAGTTAAATGTTTTCCAAAAAATCCTAGGCATTTTAGCAGTTCAAAAGCTGGGATGAATGTGTGAGGCTGTTAGTCTGCAGGTCTGGTCTTTGGCCTGTATGAGTTCTCCCCTCCTTTTGACTCTAAGATGAAGGATAACGGTATGAATACTGCAGACGCAGAACTACATAGAAAGGTTGCCAGATGTAGGTGGTGCAGACAAATCACTGTCAAGCATTAGAGGAGCCTTTCCAGGAGGGCTGCAGGTTCTGGGCCGGGAAATGTGCCATTCCCAACAGCACTAGGAGCCACGTGCAACACTGCCACATCCCCCAAGCACTCTGGAGATATTCCAAGACCTTAAGGTTGCATGCTGAAATACAATATTAGGTACCCTCACTGCCCTGGCACCCAGGAATCCTCTAGCAGAGCAGTGCAGGTGTGTCTCAGGCTCGACTAAGACCTCTGTACTTCAAGCCATGCTTACTGCAGGTGGTGGAGCAGGAGAGCTGCTGTGCACAGCCCTTCACCCAGCAGGCAGGAGATGGTGGAGCTGGTTCTTCTCACATGGATTAGTTAAACAAGAGGCTTCCTTGGCTGTGCATCTGTCCTCTTAATCCTCACTCCCACAGCTGAACATGTCTTCTAAAATGAAGGCAGTACAGAAAACTGTCTAGGAACTGTCAACCCTTTGACATATTTATACCACGAAGACAGTTTTTGGGGAATCTGCCAGATATTGTCACCCATGGAGCAGAAATAAACATGTTCCTTGGTCTCATCTGCAGTATGTCATAAACCTGGGTAATGTGTTAAACTGCTGGTAAAGAGGGAGTTATGCTATTGAGCCAGTATGTGGGTTGTTAGGGAGGTAATGACACGCTTTCCCTTGTGCTGTCTCCCCGGTGGGGGGGCCAGCTCTGGCAGACAGGCATAGAGGAATTTTCTGAAATTAACTGATCTAAATTTGCCAGATGAGCCCATGCCCTAAATGACAACAGGAAGGTCTCATGGAGCTGAATATTTTATTGGTAGCATTTCTGGCTTCCTTCATTTCAGAATGATTGGGATAAAAACAGACACAGACAGACAAATTGGTCCCCTGAATCTCTTAGTTATGAAGTTTGATACAGTAAAAGACAAGTCAAGAGTCAGCCATTTAAACTGCCTCAATCACATTCACCAGATTTATGTATTTCAAGTGTGCTCCTTCCCCACCTTTCCATTCATCCTCACCCAAAACCTACCCTCCTACCTCAAGGCTTCTAGTTTTTAAATAAAGAAAAGTGGTGTTATCTGTTATTCAGCCAAGTGAAGGTCTCCTTCAACTCAATACAGGATGAAAATTTACAGAGTGTCCCTAGCCTTGACCAGGTCACAAAGTGAAAGTCATAAAAAGATAGGAGACCATGTTCTGGGAGTTTCACTGTTAATCTAGTGGGAAGGGGTGGGGATCTGACCAACATAGACTTGTATTTCCTGACTGTTTGCAGAAGTGAATCTCTCAAAGTGATTTTGTGCACAGTGGATGCTCCATGCTTAGCAGTCCCATATCCAGGAAGGAGACATAAAGAAATGAAAAAGGAAGCAGCAGTCGTTGAGTAAAAAACATGAGAGAATATGAAAATATGGATTTTTTTTTTAAGCAAGAAGAGTTTGGAGAAGGTTCTAACATAAGGTCTTCAGTGAAGAAAATAACATGTCTTTGATGTCAAAGTTGTTCTCCCCTTTTGCTGAAAGTTTCCCACTCATCACTCAATACTGCAAGAAAGTAGCATGGTTTTTAATCTGCTCTAACAAGATGAAAATCCAGATTGCTTTTTTCTTTAGCTGTGTGTGCTCTAACACCAGCAGCCACTTGCTGGGAGCAACAACCAAAATTTGGGAATATGCTGCATGTTCTTCAGCACCATCTACTGGCACTTTCCCTATCCACCACTTGGGCATTGCATCACCTACAGCCCTTGAGACAGTGTCAAGAACAAAGAAAACAAGTAAAATCCTCCAAGAGACTGTCCATACATAGCAAACCTAAAGATTAGCCTTGCTGAATGGGTGCTTAAATAGATTTTGATTCTTATAAGAAACATAGTACAAATCAGGCAACTTAGAAACTGTGCAACTGAGCTAATGGTTGTACATGTTCCCTAACAAAAGCATAATGGAGGCCAGGGACCAAAACACGACTCAGAGCAAAACAAAACTCATGAGGTGATGAAAACACAAGATGAGGTTATCTGGGCAGGGAAAAAATCTACGGGAAATGTAAGAAGATATTAACCCAGGTTTTGGAAGCAGAGACTGAGAACAGTATGTATTTCCTGAGATCTGTGCCTTAAGAATGGCATTCCTGAACAGGCTTGGACTGTTATTTTCAAATTTTGCAATACTCCTGTTTAAATATAAAACTGATTAAGAGGGAGGGATGACTGTGTTTTTTAAGAAGACTTTAGATAAACAAGCTCTGACCCCTCTGACTAGAGCAGCTCTACATACTCCTTCAGTGGGACAGATCTGGTGCTGGATTTATTGACAGTTTCTATTGTCTTCAGAAACAGGGACATGAAAACAAAAAGGAAAACAAAATTTGGATCACACCTTGTAGACACTGTAAATCAGTGCAACTCACTGACATCAAATGCACTTACTGATTTGCTGCAGCGGAGGAACCTTTCCCTCTGATGCCTTTTCTGCCAGTGAAGTAAACCCAAATTCAAGCACAGCTACTGAGTGAGCCCTAAAATATATTCATTAAGTTGAATTGTGTTCAGCACCAATTTTCAGTATTAATTTAATTGACAAAAGGTGGTGTGCCAAAGGCATTCCAGATAGCCATTAATGAGCTGTTCCTGGTGTTTCTGAACATGAAATAAGAAGAGAAAAATGGCATAAAAGAATGTGCTACCGACACATTGGGATAAATACTCATTAAGCCTGTCCAAGGTATTTGGTATTTTTATCTACAGCTCTATCTTCACAGATTCATAACAGTTCAGTGAAGCAGTACAGAGAGAAAAGTATATTTTCAACATGGAAGTTGAACTCAAAGTCATCTAGGCCAATAAAAATCCATTGATAAAAGGGTTCTGTATACAACCTTCTATTCACAACCTTTTCTTCTTAAAAACTTTGGAATTAACATTATACTTAATTGCAACATCAGTAAAATGTTGACAAAATTAACATTTTGCAGTATCTATTTTGACAGCAACACCTTCTGAAAGATGTCTCAAAGTTGTCAGTTTGGCCTCATGAGAACAAAATTTAGTTAAAATCTCATTTAGCCTCAGTGCTTGCTTATGCTGTTGTTGCAAACACAAACGTCTCCAGTTACTAAAGACAGGATAACTCAGTTACTAGCTGTAGCTAGGGATTCCAGCAAGCTCTAGTTCCCCATGACATCTACAGGCTCGTGGGTTTTGTAAATCTTTTTGGAAGATGTTACTTCCAAAGGAAATACAAGGACCTGATACATCTTCCAAAGTTAATGACTCTAGCTCTAATAGAAATGGCCATATGTGTGGGCAACAGTTTAATATAGAAGTCAGAGATTGAACAGACCACAGGTAAAGCAAGACTGGATGATAAGTGAGATTAAGGAGACAAAGGCTTGAAAAGACAAATGTTGGTAATGCTCTTTGAAAAAACAACTGGATAAAGAATGGGCAAAGGCAGATTCAGAAAAAGTTAAAATGATAGAAAAATTGCCCCAAAAAGTTATTCTGGAACTGATGCAGATCGAGCTGTTTACTATTTATATACTTCTTTAAAAAGACTAAAAGAAAACACTGGAATATGCTTTTGGGGATATAAAACATTCAACAATCGCCTCTGTTGCAGTGCAATTTTATAGTGTTTCCAAATTTAGTCATTTTAGCAACTATGAGCTCAGAAAGATGCTACCGTACTTAACCGAAGATCAGAAGTTGGCAATGTATTACTCCAGATGGCTGTTAAACTGATCCAGGATGCCCAGATAGAGCTGAAGAGAGTTTGGCGAACATATGGGCGAGTGAGTTGCTTGTAGATTTTGCAAGATGTTAATAGCATCACACTTCTGGCAAAACACAAACTACTTGTTCCCATTTACAAGAAATGAAAGCCTTGACAAGTGTTTGTCTTGGATGACAGCGAGTAGAATGTGCACCAAAGGATTTCCTGGTAGCATCTATAGCTGAGGTAGAATAAATCCTACAACTTAGGGATAGAAGCATAAAACAATGAAACACCACAGCTGGAGTGCTGGAGCTGAAATTTGGCTGGGACTTGCAGATGTAATGATAATCACATCTCCTTCTAAGGGCTGCAACTCAGTGTGTTAGTCAGTGTTACAATTTGGTCTTCAAGTGCAATTCAAAGGGCTAATTGAAAACTACCATGTCTGCCATCCTCCAGGGACAAGTCAAAACTTGACATTAAAGGAAGGTGTTATTCCTTGGTCTGAGGACAATCAAAGATAGCTTTGGAGGACTCTGAGAGTTAATACCTGAGCACGTGGCCTACAGTAGTAATAAATTTTAGCTCCTATTCCCTTCCCATTCAGTGCTTTACACATGGTACACATGTATCTTTTGCTGGTACTATCGTACTATGTTCTGTATGCAAGTGCAGAGTAGCAAAGCCCAGAATAAAATTAAGGGAGAGTAAAACATGCCTCCCACATGCACACATGAGGGACAGTATTTTTCCATGCATATCAACAAACTTGTCCAAGAACTACAATGAAAGGAATGTAATGTCCTGTTAATAAGGCCAAAAACTCCTGGCAAGGGGCCTTTATAAATAATCCAGTGCCGAGACTCCTACCTTCAGTTTGTGTGGGGACATCTGTGCACCCGGAGGATGCATATGCAGAAGGAAAAGGACTCCTAGATGGTCCTCTCCCCACGCTAGGGGCCCAGGCAGCCCAGGGTCTCCCCACCTCCTCAGCTGCCTTGTGGTAAGGCCTGAAAGGAGGAGTTTGCCCTCCTGCCCCAGCCCATGCCTGCAAGGAATTAGCTGCAGTCCACAGCCACTGGGGTGTAGATCTCTGACTCCGGTCCAGAACCCGCTTCATTCATCCCTTCAGAGGAACTCACATATCATCAGTGGTGAACATACCCCAGCTCTAGTGAAAGCTACTTCCACTGCTGAAGTTGTCACTGAAAAAATGGACGGGGAACCCTGAGAGAAGACTCTGCTGATGGGTAGGGTCCTACAGCTCAGTAAGCAAATCACATTACTATAGCAGTGAAGTAGTTGTGTTAGTAGCTGTATCCCATATCGCTTCAGCTCTGTTTTAAACATGAAATAGTGGATGACTTTCCAGAGGAAACAAGAAGAACCAAGCATCCAGTCACCTGTTTGCAGGAGCCCAGCAAAGTCCAAATTTCTGGGTTATTCAACTGCAATGTCTTGCTGACAGGTACCTGAACACTGCTAATGGCTCAGGGTAATTGCAGCCATGTCCTAGGGACAGATGCATTTTGTTGTAGATGGACATGATATAGGAGCAACTGGAACAATTTTCTAGTAAACAGCATTAATAAGAGAGTGGTTGAGGAGATTCTATTGGGAGATCATGAAAAACACTGCCTTTGGGAAGAAAATGAAGTCAGAAATTTGTATTTTGAGTGATGGGTAAAGCACCAAGTCTGGACTACTTGTAGAGTATTCCATAATCTTTACTAGCCAGAATTCAATAAACTAGTATTCATTGATTTTAACTAGCAATTTTGTTGCTCAACACAGCATTATATCTTTCTGTTAGTCTGCAGATCTGCCTCTCAGTTTTCAACAGGCCCACATGCCCTCCTGCTCCAAGGTGAAGGAGCCCACAGGAATGCCATCTGGGGCTCTGCAGGGGGAGGGCAGTCAATAAAAAGCATATGTAATGCCCACTTCAATCAACAGTGCTATCAAGTGTGATTTTATGAAGCTGAAAAATATTCTATAACATTGCCTATTTATGTTTTAATGAGCAGATAATTTTACCCCAGAGGACTGTTCACAGTCAGAGAAAATTGAGTTTCTTACAGTCATTACAATTGTGCTGTAATATGTAATTTAGTCACAGTATACAATGATGGCAAATATCTCTCCTGCATATGGCATATACAATAGAACTATAAAATAAGATATCTAATGGAAGTTTTGTCTCACCTGCAATTGTTTCATCTATTTAGGACAGTATTTGGGGGAACAGAGGAGAAGTCATTCAAAAAGAATGATCCATTTGTGGAAGAGTACAGATTTTTATACCTGCATAAAATTCCCTGAAGTAATAGCAATATGGTATAGGACACCAGTGCAATACTCAGTACAATACTGCTTGTAACTCCTAGAACACATATTTGGGAGGCTTTACAGAGAGATCTTGACAGTCTAGATTGATGGGCTAAGGCCAACTGTATGAGCTTCAATAAGGCCAAATGCCGGGTGCTGCACTTGGGCCACAACAACCCCCAGCAGCGCTACAGGCTTGGGGAGGAGTGGCTGGAGAAGCCATGCCAGTCAGAGAGGGACCTAGGGGTGTTGATTGACAGCCGGCTGAACATGAGCCAGCAGTGTGCCCAGGTGGCCAAGAAGGCCAGTGGTATCCTGGCTTGTATCAGAAATAGCGTGGCCAGCAGGGACAGGGAAGTGATCTTACCCCTGTACTCGGCACTGGTGAGGCTGCACCTTGATGACTGTGTTCAGTTTTGGGCCCCTCACTACAAAAAGGCCATTGAATTACTCGAGCGAGTCCAGAGAAGGGCAACGAAGCTGGTGAAGGGTCTGGAGCACATGTCGTATGAGGAGCGGCTGAGGGAACTGGGGTTGTTTAGTCTGGAGAAGAGGAGGCTGAGGGGAGACCTCATCGCCTGAAAGGAGGTTGCAGAGAGCTGGGGATGAGTCTCTTTAACCAAGTAACAAGCAATAGGACAAGAGGTAATGACCTCAAGTTGCACCAGGGAAGGTTTAGACTGGATATTAGGAAGCATTTCTTTACAGAACGGGTTGTTAGGCATTGGAATGGGCTGCCCAGGCCGGCGGTGGAGTCCCCATTCCTGGAGGTGTTTAAGAGTCGGGTCGACATAGCGCTGAGGGATATGGTGTAGTTGAGAATGGTCAGTGCTAGGTTAACAGTTGGACTAGGTGATCTTCAAGGTCTTTTCCAACCTAGATGATTCTATGATTCTATGATGCTATTTGAGCCTCTTTCAGGCTAATGATGCCTCAGAGTTATAGGAGACGCATATAAAATGAGCCTGGAGGCTTAGCAGAAGCATTTAAACCTATGCTTAAAAACCACCAGCTCAGCTGAAACTTTTGCTTAAGCATTTAGGCACGCCATCTAATGTACAGCTAGGGCACACTGACTTTAGTGTATCATAGCAACTGGTCAAGGTAATTTCAAAGAATTCTGAATTTAGAGAATGTTTTTGTTTGCTTTTATTTCCTAGCTACCTGTAAAGATTGGCTTTTTGCCTTGCTTTTGACTACGCTTCATTAGCTATGAATAGGAGCTTTATTGCCTATGCTTCATTAACTATGAATTGGAGCTTTAAGTCTCAAAAGGATGACAATCCAGCATTTACTAAGGACTAAAATCAAATTAAAATATTATCCTAGAAAAAAACAATCAAACTGGTATTACATTTTCTGTCAACATTACTGCAAAGTCCAAAAGCACTTACTCAAAAAAGTACTATCTACATCATCAGAAGCAAAAGATTTTCTTGTTAGTTATGTGGTTCTACTGTGTTTTTCAAGAATACAATTTTTCATTTTGTTATATTGCTAGAGAATTGGAAAAATGTGTGTAAAGTGAGAGCTACCCTGCTGGAATGGCCAAGTAAACAAATTTTGGCAGACTAAGTTGTTTATTCTTCTCATTATTATAGTAAGGTAATTACAATTCTTGCTAAGGGTGAAGAATGAAAGACTTTCAGAGGTATTCAGTAAATTTTAATACCAAAGAGCATGTGAGTAAGTTTTAATGATGTTGGATAGATTCAACTTCAAAGAGTGGGCATACTGAGGTCATTTAATTAAAAACTTACAGAATACATGGTTAGAATATGCTCTTGACTGGTTATTAGCCAAGGTAACATGTAGATAGCCAGTCTGCAAACCAATGACAAGAGCCTTCTTGAAACAAACCAGTAACAAAAATGCTAATGGTTGAAAAATTCAGGCAGAAGGAAGTTATTTTACGTTGGAAAGAGGAGAGGATAAGTAGTCAATGCTTGGCTACTTATGTGCATATCATAGTTTTATCTGAGAAAATTATTTCTGATACAGTCCATGTATCTCAACGCAGACCAGAGAGCTAAAAGCCAGTTAAAAGGCTGCCTTCCCTGAGACAGGAAACAAAGAAACCTGAGCAGTTGCAGTTTGGCTAGGAATGTAACTGGCAAGGATTCTGATAGAGACTGGGAGGGTTGGACACATACTGCAAACCAGAAGGGTACAGGCAAGTTTTCCAACAGTGGCAGATGTATGTCTCATCCTACTAACGGGAGAGAGACTAGTGCAATTTTTAAATCAAGGTGTCCTCTCCCTATTTTACCTTAAGGCACTCTCCTGGCTACAGCAGTCATCCACTACATCATAAGCAGATGCTCTGACTTTCTCCATTTTCATCCAAAAGTTTTGCTTTTAAAAGGTGCTTTTGGATGGAGGCTCTTATGGCAAAATCACAACAGTGTCTCCAAAGGGCTGTTTTCTGTTTCTTCTTGAGCAGCACACTGGAGTCAGCATCCTGTGGAGCACCTGGTGAGAGCAGCGACAGGCTGAAGGCAATTGGAAGGAGTGGCATGGCACAATTCTGTAAAGACAGGGATTATGCAGTGCTGCATACAGCAGTAACTACAGAAAATGGACTTCTATTAAAGAAAAGGCTGGGAGAATGAAATGTTATGGGATATTAATGTTTACAGCAAGATCTCTCCCCTGTTCAGAGGCTGAGAGTGGTTACACTCGTTGAAGGAGCAGTAGAGAAGTAGTGTGAGAAGAAGTGCAGGGGTAGCCTAGAAGGTTGGCCTCTGCAGTGTAGCAGCTGATGGTTTCAAGTATGCATGTAAGATAGGAGATTGGAGTGTAATATCATCTGCTTAAAAATGAATGCAGCTCCTCCTGCTGAGCAGGTCTGTAGCTGGATTAACAAAACTTGTGTGCCCCCACCTCTCACTTGCATGGCAGTCAGGCAAAGAGTGTGGTGCTTGGTGACTCTGGGCCAATGCACAAGCATCTGGAAGAGTTAAAAGTTGAGTTCCAGCAGAGGGTGGCTTGGTGTCACACAAGGTCTTGGAAGAGGTATAGTCCAGGGAACAATAAAACCAAAATATATCTGTGAAATGGTCATCAACAAACACATTGAACCAGATTATGATTATCCAGAGAAGGGCTGGTACATCGAACCGCAGCTCGGCTTTCTGAGGAGGACTGCTTGTTGAGTGTGGGGTCTTTGGTGGCCTTCTTTGTGGGAGACAACAAAAGTTGCCCAGAAAAAAATATGATGAAGTGCTATTTTCAAACAGCTCAGTGACTCCACAGAAGCCATTTGCAGCTATGATTTCTCTTATATTATTTTCCTGCATTCTTCTGTTTTAACAAAAATGTACGTTGTATGTCTGCATGTGGTGAACTGCAGATGTGCTGGAGAGGAGGAAAAGTTCATTTCAAACTCGCATGTTGAAAAACTTCATGCCGTGTGAACTTATTTTCTTTTTAAACTAAACATATATTTGTGTACATTAAAAAAGTGCTGATTTTAACTGTTTTTGTTTCTGATCTGGGAACTCAAAGGGCAGTCATCTGAACAAATTTTTGCTCTTACTGAGCTATTATTACACCTTAGAGACCTGAACAGTTCCAGTGTGTGAATTTGAAGGTAATTTGACAAGACATGTGGAATCTAAGGTAGCAGAAATGTAGATAGAGGCTCATTTTCTTGCAAGAAAAAAAGGTTCAGAGTATAACCTGACCTGAAATGTCGACTCAGCAACAAGGTGCCACAAAAATTTCTTTCCAAACATTGTGGCATCTGTTAATGCCAGGAACCTCACAGAAGTTAAAGAATGTGATTGAGATGTTCAAAGTAAGATCCTGAATTCTGCTTCAAGCTCTAGTGATGACAGTTTCTGGTAAGTCTACACAGGAAAAGAAAAGTATCGTTGTTATATGGTCTACCTTGCCAGCAAAATCCAGTAGCATGGGTGACAATAATAATCAAGACTCAGAAGTCCAACATATTAGCACATGCCAGCAACTGCACTAAAAAATCTCCAGGAATCCTGGCCATGTATTTTGATTTCTAGCATGTCCCAAAGGCCAAGCCAATGATTCTTCTTGGGTGTCTTCTGTCCCTGTCTGCTGATGCTAGCCCACGTCTGCCCACGCAGCCTGCAATCACACTCCCTCGTTTTGCTGTGATGATAACATCACAGTGAGAATATTTAGATATGTAAATTTAGATATCTAAAAGAGAGAAATGGATTTGCATTTCATTTTGATGGTTATCTGAACTGACTGCCATACTCTGGAAAATGAATCAAGGGTGCTCATTTTGGTGGCAGGCAGCTGCTCACTCCTGCACTCTTTCCCTGTATCTCTCTGTCTCAGCGTGCTCTCTGTAAACACTGGGTGACCAGTGACACTGGTAAAGGAAAGGAGTATTTCAGACTGAGTACACAGAGATGAGGAGGTGTAATGCAAATGGGTAATTTAGAAATAAAAACTAGGTAGTTGTTCTAAAGTAATAGTTATGATTTATCATCTGTAAAATTCTCTCACAACATCTAAACCAAGGGAGTGTTTTGGAACACCTGAGCTTTGCTGTTGCAAGCTGGAAAATTCTTCCTCTGGAGGCCATTTATTACCCATGTAACGGATGCTATTCTGTTGAATGTGTCCCATACTGAGGTTTGGCTACCAGTTTCACTCTTTCAACACAAAGTGAAAATATGAAGCTTGTGGGTTTGGAAGAATTTCTCTTATTGATTTGGAAAACTGAGAATTTAACTTGGAAATTCCTTGATTAACTCCTGAATCTGTTTATGCAAGGAAAAGGCTGTTAATATTGGAAATTAAGTTCAAATGCATTCAGTAACAAACTCCTTTCTTCAGAGGCAGCTCTTGTTTCACCTTTTGATGGGACACCATTCCCTGAGCAAGAAGTCTATCTTTCAATAGACTGCTATAATGATTTTATATATTTTAAAAATTTACAAAGTTTTTTACAAAGGGGAAAAGTGAAGGTCTGAGAGGCAAAAAGGGAACATTTTTCCTGTCTTGCTGGATGCCATTTTCAATTGTTGAGAACAATTAAGAACACAGCAACTCTGACAAAAAGCACATTGAACTGTGTACCCTGAAGCAGATTAAATCACTTGTTTTTTCTACAAATCACTTGCAGCATATTTCCATGCTTTTAGAACACATTTCTCTGGAGTGCGTACCTACCAATCTGACTGATGTACAAGTTTAGAGAAACTCTACAAGTAGAAATCTAATCACTTCATCTTTACTTCCTAAATCTTCTTTATCTGAAAAGGTATTTTTGTTTCATTTTATATTTTAATTTCAGCAAGCACAGGAAAACAGGTATGAATGTGTCCATTTTGTGTATAGGATTGCTAAGGAACTACAATACTAGACTGCTCACATCTATCTGGTATCTGATGATTCAAAAATATATACAAGAAATTGTGAAATGGCTAATCACAAAATGAAATACACTCCTATGAAACCGTTGTGGAGCTGTCACTAGTCTTTGTATTTCAAATGTTTCAAAGTGATCAGAATTTTCTATTCCTTGTTCTAGTTCACCTCAAAATGATAATGACAAGAATGCTTCTATTATACACTCCACAGTGGTTTGACCATTTAATTATAGCAGTTTTGATATTGTCCTTGGTTTTGAACAGAACTAAGGTATGCTTGTGAATCTTTTCTTTTTTAGTGTAATGTAAGGTTTGCTTTGTTTAAACTGCAAATTAATAGGAGTTAGTAAACAAAACCATGGCTAAAAGTAAATCAGTTTGATACTTTCCTGGTGTGGATAGCTGTAGCTCAGATAAATTTTTGTCTTGAGGCCAATCCCTTATCAGTCCTAAAGGAAGGACTAGATTTGTGTGTTCTCTCCTTACGTCCTCCTCTATACATTTGTATTTGGATTAATGTCTTTGCAAATGTTCTAGGGGTGTGTCAGATCAGCAAAGACAAAGAACAGGTATTGCTATTTTTGCTGTGAAGCTTAAGCTTATATAATAGATAATGACAGGCTGCTTGTGAAAGTGCAACAGTATAAGTAAGCAAAGTGGAAGGAAATATCTGAGAAGCCTACACCAGGCCTTGAAGCAGATAAACTTAGCCACGAAAGGTCTGAAAAACAATTTATGGGGTCTTGGGGGTAAGGCTTGAACTGAGCATTGGTGTATTCATACAGTTTGTTGTTGTTGGGAGAAAAAGAATAATAACAGTACACAGTACTGACCAAATCCATTCTTTGAAGGTGGTTATTAAGGCCAATACCAAAACAGTATTAGCCCAAAGGACAGGCATGTGATGACAAAGAACTGCTTTATCAGAATTGTATTGTTCTGTAAACAAAGTTGTGTATCTCAGATTTCACAATGACTGCTTCAGATATGCTGCCTTTCAACTAAAGTATAAACCCTGTTAGTACAGAAGAGACAAGTTGCACTTCAAGAACTGTTTATCAAACAAACACAAAATGCAAAAGCTATAAGGTTTGTTTTGCTTGCTTTTTTTTTTTTTTTTTTTTTTTTTGTGCTTGTTTAATGCTGTATTTAGAATGTGAATTTCATGTTGAGTATATGGATACTTTGTCATTCATATCTGGATTATTCAGGGTCCTTTTCCAAGGTTTATTATCAAAGCAACTGCAAAAGTTACATTTGCTCCCAGCTAAGGTGACTGTCCCATTCCTGTCACTGAGGCTCTGTAATCGCTGGCTTCCAAAACCTTCAGTCTGCAGATATCAAAAACAGAGAGAGTCCATGATATAAAGAGCAGGGCTCCCCCTTCCATGCAAGCCTCCATCTGTTTCCTGATTTAGACAGGAGTGGAGAGAACTGGGTCTGTCTGGATTTTTCTCCTCCACCCTCCAGTTCTTATTTTAGTTTCTTTCATCAGCTGTGCAACTGAAAACACTCTTCTCCCAGGCACTCAGCACGGACGACAGGAGCTATGAGAATCCTAACGCATGATAATGCCAATTAAATCTCTATCCTGAATCATTACCTCATCCATCTTTAAGTTACTCTTTCCCTCCTGGCTGTGGGTTCAAAAGACATCATCTTGCTGCATGGAACTGCTGGCATGAAAGAGCTCCAAGGCCAGTTCGGGCTGGGACCACAGCCCTGTTCTGGGGACAGTGACTGGAGGCACCCCAAAGCAGGGACACCTCCTCATGCCTGGGGTGGAGAGCGAGTGACTTTGTTTTCTCCACTCAGCATTGCTTTCTGTGTTGCCATTTGACTCTGCTCTCCTGCTCCACCTATTAGGGCTGCCTTTGCAGTCCTAAGCCATTTGCACACTTTTTTGGGTGTGGAGGTGGCATTACCCAGATTTCCACCACTAGCTCTGATGGGTGCAGAGCATTCATCCAGGCACTAGCAATTCCCTCAAGGTTTGGACACACAGTAAACAATGTACATTTGGGATCAGTTTGGGATCAATATACAAAATGGCTAAATGATTTATCCCAGGTAACCAAATAGGCTGACGGCACAGTGGGGGCTTAACCCCCCAATTTCCACATCCTAGGTTGCTTCCATAACCTACTTGGTGATTTCCCCCTCTTCTGTGTTCACATAACTACTGGGAAGGAAGCGGTGCTGGGGCTGCTCTTCTGCCCTACTTGTGTGATGAGTACTCCTTCCCTACAGCCCCACCATTGCCTCATGTACCCCATGAAGGGCAGAGCCTTGCCTTAAATAAACTTCTTGGCATTTAATGAGTAAATCTCTCTGATCATCTTACAGTACTCTTGTGCAATGACATAAAAGTTGGTACACACTTTTTCTCTTATGAGCTTACCTCCAGGAAGATGAGAAACCACAAGGAATCTGAGCACTTTGAACATAGGCTTTGCGTGGAATTCCTACCCTCTCTCCCAGTAAATCCTTGGAAACAAAGTTATTTTCAGATGTCCCCAAAGAATCTTTTCATCAGATTGCTGAGATCATGAATAATAGTTTTATTGATGAGAAATGTTGGTGATTGCCTATTCAGCAGCGAGGAAAAATATGACGGCACTATTTTTTGGCCAGATTTTTCAGACATTTTTTTTCCTCACTATGAAACCTTCAGGCTTCCCTCTGGCACACATGAATGAATTAACTGTGCAGCCCTTTGTCACTGCAAAGATCCTTCTCATCCTGCTCTGTAGTTGAAAGGATGAGGAATCTATGGATCTGCTTTGCACCTCTCACTACAGGCAAATGTTCCCTTTATCACCAAGAAACACACCAAGACTTAGTTAAGATTTAAGGCACAGACTTGCTGTGTTCAAGCTCAGGTCAGAGCTCAGCAGGCAGTTGGCAGCTGGATCTAAACCTCATGACCACTGAAGGCAGACAGGCAGTATTTTAGCCCTGAACATACTAAGCTACTGTGACACTGGCCTTCGTGCCTCTTTTTGGTGTCACTGTTACCAAGCTAGTAAATATACTTGTGAGTCTTGGGTCTTGAGCTGGATTTTAAATTCCACAGCTAAACACCACACTTGCAAAAGCTGCATCTTTGGGTATTGAACTAGTCTCCTTACCGTGGCTGCAAGGTTAGTATTTTCAACAGGTTCTGTAAATGAGGTAATTCAGAGGCATCTGTAGTTACCACACACTTTTCAAAATTTGGGCCAGGGTCTTGTTTTGAGAAAGCGATGTTTGATCTACTGTGAAGTTAGTGGCATGCATAACATTAGTACAGACAAGCGGCTGGGCTGAAGACTTCTTAATACTTCAAGTAATTAATTTGTACCCAGTGGAGACACAGGGAGGCCCCATTTCTACCCCTGTTCCTACATCAGTTGGCTATTCACTTCCAATAGGATTGCTTTGGTCTGCAACCTCTGTTCAAAATAAATGAGGATAACAGAACCTAATCCACTAATATTAATAATGTTTTAGACTTGAAAGTATGAATTTTCAAACTTAATGTGTGATTACGATCCATGCAGCATCAATACTTTGATCTTGTACATTATGAGAGATCATCATGGTGGGCTTACTGGAGCTCACATCTAACAAGACTTATGACGAGAAAAGTGCTTTTTACAATTTTTGGAAGCTTCTCTCACACCTTTCTATGGAACCTTCTCTGACACTTTTCTACAGATTGTCCTTTAAAATTACTATTCTATTGCAACCTCATTGCTGAAAACAGCTTTCCTCTTTCCTTGCTTTTAATGGAAAGGATAAATCAGAAGAAGCAAAGATGGTAGCTGCTTTTAAAATACATAGCATTTGAAACTGGAAATAAACAACAGATATATGGCAGCTCTGTCATTACAAGACCTCACAAAGAGGTGGCATAAGGTGACATTCAGCTTTGAAAGTAGCTGAATTCTGAGGCAATAGCTGAAGTCTGCAAGAAGAAATGAATTCTTATTTAACTGGGAATTTCTGGGTCATGGACACTGTGCTGTTTCCTGTCCGTCAGCTTTCTCCTGATTCTTTACCTATCTCACATATTTACAGGCAGATTTGATTCAAAAAGTGGCACAGAGTTTTATTTTGTTTTATTTTATTTTGAAGCAGCTTCTGAGTGGTCTTACTGATATTAGAATAAACCTGACTGATTTTTAAGTAAGTGTCCAGACAGTTTAGTTTCACTATAATAGTTTAAAATAAAATCTGTAAACTAGTTTGACTGAAAGTGCAGGCTCTTGGTTGTTCTGCTGTAAGGAATTTTCTTTGCTATGTAATCTCTGCTAAATGCAGCAGAGATGGTTCTGCGATTACTGAACTAGTGGGTTTCAAGAGCCCAGAACTCATTTACATTGAGAAGAAATGTTTTGGCAGAACTGATTTTTACCTACTGTTTTAAAAACACTTCTGCTCAGAGCGGCAGAAAAAGGGATGTGTTGGTCAGCAAGTCACAAAGCATTATTTAATTCTTAATTTGCTTTACTACTTTTTACCTCTGACTCTACACGTAGCCTCAGTGGGTACAGACTCCAGCCTTAATAGCCAAAGTCCACTTCCTTACTGCTGAAGAATCTGGCCCTACCAGCGCTCCATTACATTGAACAGGAAAGAAAATATCCTGAAAGGTGCCCCAGCATAAGGGAATGGGAGAGGAAGTGTAAATAAAGCAGAGGCTGGGCAGACCAACAAGAAATGTTTAACATTCCATGCTCTCCACAAAGGGCAGGTCAAGGAAAGGGAATGAGTAGTTGGGATGAAGCACATGCCACAGATATTTTTCAAGTACTGTTCAGCAGAGTATATCTGGTCACGTAAACATCCACAACAAACAGAACAGCCTTGTTCTTGAACGTGGCAAACCTCCCGAGGTCCTTCTATATACCCAGAAGATGGGTCTCACTATGCAGGGAAGCTGCAGCTGCTGAATTCACAGTGGTATGTTTGAATTTATAGGCATAAATAATACTGAAATCTCAAGTATCTCAAGTGCCAGATATTCTCAGATGCGACCAGTTGAACTCTCGCTTGTTTATGTCCTAGTCAAACCAATACATTGTCAAGCTGTATGTGCACTGGATGACTCTGGGCAGGTAGGAGGTGGAAGAAGTGAGCTTGCCAAAAGTTGTAAATCAGTATTTGGGGGAAAGTCAGGAAAAAAAAACCTTTATGAGAAATGAAAGTTCCAGATGTAGTGGGCAAGACTTCTTATTCTTTCTTATTCCCAGGTGCAATTCAAATTAATTGCATGAAAATCAGAGTTATTAACCCTATCTTTTAATTTATATAGACTTGAAGCAACAGGTTTGATTCCATTTACAGCTCAAGTCACTTGGGGCTTTGAATCTGTGAAGCTGTAGTGATATAAAAGTGGTTTGAGACCAAAAGGATTTTTATTTTTGGTTTATATTGAAACTTAACCCATACAATGTTTAATAGCAGTTGGCTATGTAGATATGGGTCTTCAGAAAGCTGCAAAACATTCAGCAGAGGTAAAATGTTTCTATGAACTAAACCTTCCTCCCTCCTGAATCAGCAGGTACCCCATTCTGAGAACTTCCACGCATACATATAGAAGCAAGAGCATGTCGCTAAAATAGTTACGCTCAATAGGGAAAGCATAAACTACACTCTGAAAACAGTGGTATGGAAAAGAGTACTGTCAAGGTCACGGATACCCACGAGGAAGACAAATGCCCACTTGATTATCTGGAGACTATTTTGTTAGCATTGTTTGCCCTGCCAGGATAGGACCGCCAACGGTTCTTGAAAGGGCAGAAGTCCTCCCCAAGTATGGGTTCCATAAGTTTGCACCATGCCCCAGCTGCTGCAGATATTTAGCAGTGTCCAGTGAGGTTGTGTTGGTTGGCAAAACCTTTTGTTTGTGAGGAATGAGGGAGAAGTAACTGCACCTGGACTACAAATCTTGCCTCTTAGGAACTGCTGAGGAACAGAAGGAATGGAAGAGTTTTCTTAATCCCACTTTGCAAGACTTGATCGTGTCCCAGTTTAGCATTAATAGTTGTCTAGAATACCATAAGTTTTTGGATGCCATGCTAACAACTACTGCCTTAGTGCAGAAGAATGATGTAGCTCTACTACCTGAGACACTTTCCCTTTTTTCCTTCTTTTTTCTATTGTTTAATAATTAGTATTAGTAGCTATTTTGCCTCATATGCAGTTTGAAACCCCATACTGGATAGTTTGCATGGTGATCCAGAGAGAGGTAAGCTTCCTGGAGCTTGAGAGTTTTGCAGACATGTGATATTTTCTTTTTTTTTTAAGATGGCAGGGTTCAGAAATCTATCTGGAGTTCATGAACCTATTCTTCCTGTAACTGAAACCCATGTTTTAGTGAGGGTTGATTCAATTTTTAAAATAAATGTTTTCCTAGTTACAGGGAAAGCCAGTGCTATGTATAAGGGGTAGAATAACACTCTTCCAAAATCCATGTGTCATGGGTGGGTGGCCTATATACAGGATATGCATGCATACAAAATCGAGCTTAGAGTAAGATTTTTCCTCTCACCATCTGTTCTCTCCTGACTACTCCCCTGCCATAATTTCTGTCATCTTTCTGCCTTCTCTCTGAGCTATTTGCATATCAACTGCCATATTTTTAAAAAATAAGTTTGTGGTCATTATCTTCAGTTTCTCTAAATGGAAATTGAGCTCAGTACAATTAGATTTCACCAGCACAGAGTTTTTGTCCAGTTTTGGCTTAAGTAGAGTTTACTTTTCCTTAATGGAGCTGGATGTCTGAACTTGGATTATTGACATAAACAGTGATAAGAGGTTCTTACTGCTTGGGCATGTCATCTATCCAGCCTGAGTTACCCACAGCACCTACTGTCTTGAAGCATCTGGAATACCAGATTTTTCTGCAGAGATCCAAATGTGGAGAGTAGGGACATGCCACACTAATGTCTGCAACTTAAACTTTGCAGGATGGGAAAGATGGAAGCCTCTGTATTACAAGTGTTCTCCAGTCTTTATGTCTGAGTCCTGCAGCCCTTTTGCCCAGTGGAGTATCACTGGTGTCCCATCACTCCCCAGAAAAAGCTCCCCGAGGACAGCAGGATTTTTCCGTTCCTGGGCTGTGGTCATACACATTGGATGAAACCCCCATTCACACTGGGGAAAATTCCATGTACAGATCAAGGGCAGCACAATCTTAGGTATGCAGTCATTTGCCAAGAACAGACACATCGATTTTCTTTCATAAAACCATGGAATTACACTTTGCAAAAGGGAGATAAATCATTAAAAGCATGTTAGGACATCAGTCAGGAAAATGTAAATAACATACATAACAGCATCTGTTCCTGATCAGGTTCCATTCTTTGATCTTTAGAAAGATGGCTATTAATTAGCAGGGTCAACACTAAGTTCTTCCTGGTAACAATGCTTTTCTGAACCACCCAAATAATAGATAGTTGCTTGTGGTTTTGCTATGCTAAGCTTCTCTGTGAAGGATTCTTCAGATAAATGGGATAACAAAATTACCTTAATATAAACAGTTTTGAAGTTAGGCCATGTGTGTAGTAGATAGAGGACCCATTTTATTGACAACCATGAGGACTGAATCCTTTGAAATCCTAAATGAAATGAGTTCCAATCATACTGAGATTGCTGGTATTACAAGTAAGATTGCAATCACTGCTTGTGACGTCCGTATCTATCTGCTGTGCCACGTTTCATCTGCAACATAAAAGCCACCACATTACAGGCTCCAAGATTGCTAAAACACTCCTGTTAAGCTGCATTTCAGTTGTGCACTACTGGTTGGATTGAAAAATTTTCACTGAACTCACTGGATAAACTGTAGAGTCCTATTGACGCCCATGTGACTGGACCCCATGATGGAGTACAGTATCAGACCCTGAGGCTGGTCTCAAATCCAGAAAAGGCAAATCCTAAAGCCTAGTACCAAACCATACAGCAAGAGTAAAACCCTGGATGCACAGTATATGCTAGAGCTGAGTCTCACTAGTCTCCAGTGTGCAGTTTCTGATTCCACCTCTTTGGAATTCAGCAGCAAACTGGAGCAAGTTACACTTGTAATTTAATTGTGGGTCATAAAGTTTACAGGCAACATCTTTCTTGTTGACATGATATAATCACGCACTGTTTTTTCAATGAAGGTCATAACAAGCTCTGTGGAGGGATTCTACTGAAGGAATGGGAAATTATCTTGAATTAGCCTACTTTTCACACAACAATAGGCATTAGAAGTTCAGGGGCTCTGATTATGTCTCTCCCTGCCACAAGACATGCAGAAGACTAGTCTGTGAATTTGCATGTGTTCGAGATAGGTCCAGTATGGTCCAAAGTAATTAGGATTAGAATTGCTGTTTCACAATTTTCGGGGCTTAATGTTGAGAAAATCATGGACGTGCCATCTTGTCTAACTGCTAATGTGGTTTGACACCAAAATAGCTCATCCTCTCAAAAAGGATGTGTAGTCAAATACACAAACACTTCCTCCTAGCTCAATCCAGCAGATGCTTGGTATAATATAAGCCAATCTGGCTTTCTGTTCATGAAAATATGTGGAACAAGTTGGGCTATTTATCATTGCCTCTCTGGCTGCTTTGACAGAAATAGAGTGGGGAAAACTTTGCTTCACATACAAAGCTCACAGCCAATAACTAAATGGCTGACTAAACAGTGAGAGAGGAGTCAAAGCAATATGCACAAGAGCTGCAAACATTTTGAAAATATGAGCATCTGTGGTCTTGCCTTACAACAGCTGGAGAGATCCAGATCACTATGTTCAGGTGTCATTACTTGCACAACTGTACTATCATATGTAAGAGCACATGTAAAGTAAAACCATCATTCATTCAATCCTTATGCAAAATGCTGCAACAAAGCTGTGGGTATATCTGACTGTAATAGTAGAAAAAATGTAAACCCAGCCATCATTGGTGCATTGTTAAGGTCATAGTGGTTGCATGGTTGAAAACTATCACATTGGATGTTGTGAAGGGAAAGATGTGGTACTTTTAAGAATCATCCTCCCTGTTCCTTAGCACACATTGCAGAATCATAAGATTATGTCCCATTGTAAGCATGTGAACTGGCTGGCCTACAGATTTCAGCCAGGTTTTCACCAATCCATACATCCAGTTTGTGCTCCAGGACCTGTCAGCATCAAGGCTGAAATGCTAGTGTCTCTGTGGCCACTTGCAGCACCAGGGAACCCTGGCAAAGCACAGCATCTGGTTCCACGCTCCCCGCTCCGCTACTGCCTCTTCCCTTTCACAGCCACACTTAGACACACATGACTTCTGGGCATGACTCACTGTCCACCTCTCTCAGGAAGAGCCTCCTATTGAGCTGGGGTGCACTGGATTGCAAAATGTTTGTAAATGTGCCTCCATACTGAAACACTTGCATAATGTGCTTGATCTGGTAAAGAAATGAGGTACACAAATGCCTTTGTAAACTCAGCTGTACTTGTTCAAAGAACCTAGCTGGAAACCAGCGAGTGGTGGTAGGAGTTGTTTAATCTGTTTTTTGCAACGCATAACTAGCACGAACAGACTTGAGCTTTAGGTGATAATTAGATGAAATGTCAGAGCTTACTTTTGAGTCCTTTGTGGATAACATCAAATTACTGACCTTAAAAAGGGTTGAGATGTGTCCTTTAGCTAAGATGTTACTTTTTTCCTCATCCTTCTCCATGTCTTTTCTGCAGCCCCATAAACTAGTCTTTTAAGAGTTCAGAAACTAAGTAACAAAACATTAGCAGCTCAGAGTGCTTGTGGTGCCCTGCCTGCAGTGATACTCAGGTGCATTACAAGCGGGAATGGAGAGGAAACTTCTAAGAAATAAACTCAAGTCTTTCCGTGAAGTGTGTTCCCTCTGTGCTGGCATGGAGGTGATGAGTTCCTTTCTTCTCTGGACCTAAGCTGCGAGTTCATAATAACTAACTGTGCAGGGATACAGCATACAAATATTGTCTTCTTACACCTTCTGTGTTCTCCCCCTGCATCCATGGGTTATAGACAGAGCACTGCTTGGCCCACTAATGGGGCTCTTAACTCTCCGACTCCAAAGGTTTTATTTCTGCCTAGGAAAAAGGAGGCTAATAGGTAAAAAATGTGGGGATGTATTTAGAAGAGTGATCCCTGTAGTTCTTTCTGCTGGCTACAATTTTGCGCACTACTACGACTAGGCCATAGCAACAACTAACAACAGGGACTTCTCTGTATCCCTTCTGTCTGAACGCTAAGTACTAAAAACAGATGCTAATTGTACGGTTCCAGAGAAAACGAAAAAGAGCATGCTGGGGTGACTCAGGACATATTCCCGCTGTTGTGCAAGGAAAAATGGTATTTAGATATGTGGAGATTTGTCTGTGGTTAACTGTGGCTTGTTGGGGGCAGGGGAAGGGTATGCATGTATATGCAAAAACGCACAAGCACCACCCTGAACTATTTAAAGTCTTGGAGATGAAACTGGTGATTATCTACTAAGTTGTTAGCAAATGACTATTCAATGCCACGGTGGGACAAGCTGAACTCAGGGACAAATAAAGAATGGGATAATAAACAGAATTTTATGTGTTTCTTTTGAAGCATAAAACTTGCTACAAATTACATATTGTTAAAAAAAAGGCATAAAAACTTATTGGAAAACAGAGGGTGGCAACACTTAGACAAAAATGTAAATGTGACTCTGGTGCATATATTTTTACCTGAGGGAAATCAATGCCTGTGAAAATACTCAAGACAAGAATGCCTATGAAAAGGAAAACATTCAAGGCAAGAATTTATTACCCTACAATTATATTTTTTTATTGTATTCTTGAACATCCAGTCAAGTAATAGGAATGCAGTGCTCTGGATCACAGACACCCTTCTTTCAGTGCTTGACAAAGAACTTAGGACAGCATTGTACTCCTCAAGTTAGACACCTAAGTTTATAATTAGGCAACTAAATAGTTAGCATCATTATCCTAGCTAATAGGCACATGAACGGAAAACTTCTTTAGAACTGTTAACTGAAGTTGCTTGACAGTGCTGTCCACAACCTTCCCACGCCTTCAGTTACTTTAGTTGGAGGGATTGTAAAACTTCACTTGTTACGTGACATCACATGCTACAGCTGTTTTTTGTCACTGTAAAGCTCCACATGCTGGAGTCAGGTTATTAATTAAGAAATAGTTTTTTGACACTCTGCTATGACTTACATCCATAATAGATGTGTAGCAAACATCGGTTCCAGCAATTAGCTTCTCCAAGCTCTAAGTATTTCCTTGAATGTTTGTATAACAAAAGCCATCATGGAAGAGTAAGTCTGTTTTCCTTGGTATGGTCCTTCCTCGTCTCATCTGATCTAAATTCTGTCTTTAAGGCATCTTCTTCGTCTTTTGAACAGACATAATTCTTTCTCAATAATGGTCTAAGCTGCTAATAAGATTGTTTATACAGACTGTAAGTGGTTAGCAAGAAGAGTTACTTTTACAGTCACCAAATGAAAATGATGGCTCTTGACACCACTTTACAACCAAAGCCTTCTGGTTATGAGGTCTCATTTGTTGCAATGAACTGTCTGGTTCATTGTTAAATGTTACATTACTCTCCAGTTCCAACCTCCAGGCTTCAGTAATCCCTCCAGACCAAACAGGACTCTGCTGTCAGGATGAGGACAGGAGTGAAGGAGGAGCAGCAGTGGTATACTGGAGGCAGCCCTCCAGGACTCTGCAGTAGTGGAAAGCAGACTGTGGTGGACAGGGCCAGAAGAGCAGTAGCAAGCAGCTACTTGCCAGTGGTCACCAAAGAGCTCCTGATGACAGGAGGCCACAGCTTGCTGGTCTGTGATTCTGCACCTCACGGTGTAACTGTCTGTGGATGGAAGGAATAACCTTCATGTCGGGCATGAAGAGATGCATTTATTTACCTATAATGCACTGTCCTGTTGGGGCTACGTATGAAGGTGTAATCTGTACATTGACATTAATTCTTAAGGCAACTGTGCCCTGAATATTTGTATGCAATGTCTCTGGCAGGCCTAAAGAAGATCTCCATTTTCTTTGCCTGTGTACATCTGTGGGACACTGGTGTGACTGGCAAACGAAGAACCTGATGTATGAAGAAACTTGCTTCCAAACTTCTAGCAAATTCATGACAATTGCAGGTGCAGAGTCAACAGTGACATCCCACTGTGCTAAAGGCAGACAGGGCTCTCTGCTGGTAGGGTCCTCTGGTATTTGGGGTGGTATCTGTACTGTCCTGCTTTTTTAAAGCTCCAGGTGCTCTTGTGAGGCTGAGACCTGTGAATGTGAGCTTTTGTTAAAAAGGAAAATAGTAATTTAAAAACAATAGCCTTCAATATGATAATAAGAAGCTTGAAGATGTAAGCCCTAAATGTCCTCAAACCATGAGGAAGCAAAAGCAATACTTCTGTTTTTTTAGATCTAGAATATTTAATCCAGCTTTGGTGGATGCCCAGCAATAGGCTGTTTCAGTTGTTTGGCTTTCTCTGCACACGTCCTGTCACTGAGGAGCAATGTCCAACTTTGTTGCTCTTACCAGTGGGAGGGTTTGACACTATGAAGCTTATGTTTACACTCGCTGCACCATGGACCCTTTTCGTGGTTCTTTCCCTCCTTCTTGCCAAATACTTAAGTTTGAGAAGATGGGGTGAGTGAAGTGTTTTGGGGTGACTGAAAAGCAAAGATGGGGTGTGTGATGACAAAGGAAGCAGAATTGGGAGGAGTGGGGGGAAATAGGAAGAGGAAGCTGAGACATCAGGAAAGAGCCTAAGACTCAAATGCTTTGTGTTGTTGAACTTCCAGCACTTCCAAGACAGAGGTGTCTCTAAGTTCTAAACAACATTATTTTTGTCTGGTTACTATAAACATATAAACAGGAAGTGTGTTATAGTAATAAACAAAGAACAGGAAAAAGGAAACGCCACTAATCAAACAGGAACACAGCTTGCGAATACAAAAAGGAACAAACACGAGTTACATTTTGCCCCATTCTCTCTCAGGATTGAGAACAATAACAAGTATGACAAAGCACAGGACAAAAAAGAAAGAGACAGTTGTGGTAGGACAGAAATGAAGATCAACATTATCAGAGATATTTCTGGGCCTTGTTTATTGCTAGGAAAGAGAATGGGAGCTCTTGGCCTTGTGCAAACTCTAGCTGCTCTTCTACCTCCTACACAGGAGTTTTACAAGCTTGTCTGTGTATGAAATTGTAACCACCCCACCTTAGATCTATCTTTTGTCTTTTGCATGCATGTTTGGATCAACAGAATGAAGTTATACTAGCATGAAAACATGTACAATATGCAGCAGTTGTGAAAGGTAGACTATGCTCATGCTGGATGGAAAGTGAAAATATAACTTCTTTAATTTTTATATACATACATTTTATATATATATATGTTTGTATTTCTTTGTGTGAGAACATCCTATTTCCAGCATTTATAGGTTTTACTTCAGGGTTAGGGAGTATCCTTTAATGTATCCTTTGTTCTTTTTTTGTATGTTTGTTCTGTGTTTTAGCCACAAAACCGTCTTTAGAAAACAGACTGTTTCTGTAGAGAAACTTTTGTCAAAAATAAATCCTAGTGGTCTTCTAAATGTTGTTCCATGAGGTTCATCCTGAAAACAAAACCATTTCCTTGGAAATATTCTGTTACAAATTTTATTGGATTATGATTCACTTAATAATCCCATGGCTTGATGTTGCACCTAAAGCACAAAGGTGAAAAATGGAGAATCATTTGGATTTACTTTCTACAGTAGGATATTCATAAATAAAATGTTCAAATGAGAAAATGAGCTTCCCGTGGATAAAAGCTAGCAGCATTTGAAATACCTGATTGTTCTCCATTAATGACCTAGATAATGTGGCAGACTGCACCATCAGCAAATTTGCAAATGGTGCAGTACCAGGAGGAGTAGTTGATACACCAGATGGTTTTGGTCCCATTCTGGGGGATCTTGACAGGCTGGAGAAATGAGCCAACAGGAAACTTATGAAGTTCAAAAAAGGGAAATGCAAGATCCTGTCCCTGAGAAGGAATAACCTCATGCACCAGTACATGCTGAACGCTGACCAGCTGGAAAGCAGGCCCTGGGGATCCTGGTGGACTAGAAGTAAGTCAGCAATGTGGTGGTACCCACTGAAAGGACAAGAGGCAATGGACACACTGAAATACAAGAAATTCCATTTAAAGAAAAGAAAATAATTTTTACTGTAAGGGTGATCAAATACTGGCACAGCTTTCCCAGAGAAGTTATGGAGTCTCCACCCTTGGTGATACTCAAAAGCCAACTGAACAATGTCCTGAACAATTTACTTTAACTGACCCTGCTTTGAGCAAGGTGGGAGGGGTTAGACTTGATGATCATGAAAGGTCCCTTCTAATGTCAGGTATTGTATGACTGTGCAAAATTAAAACCAACAATAATGACAGGCTGAAGACTAAATGATTGGCAATTCACAGTGAAGAACAAGAAAAGAAATATTCTGCAGAGTGCCTCTGACTACCTCATTTCTGAAGGTACCCAAAAAGCAAGGAGATGCTGCTGAACAGTGCCCTGGAGGTGACTGGAGAGCTGACATTAGCAGGGACCAAGCAGGTGAAGGAGCACTCTGAGGTTTCCTCTGCCAGACACTACAGATGGCTGAACTAGGAGGTAGTTGGTGAGGAAAATCATGGGTTCTGGAATGAGAGAAAAGAAGTCCAGGTGGAGTCTCAGCAGGCTGTTTGGAGAGGGGTTACATGCTGGCACAGTAGCTGGTAGGGATGTGGCTGGCTCCCACTGTGTGCCTCAGTCCTCTTAGAGCTCCTGAATGAGTACAGGGTTGTGTCCAGCCCAGATGGATGCTGAGCTTCAGCTTGAGAACAGGCATGGGTCTGGCATGAGTGCTTTCTCATTCAGCTCTAATCATCACCTGCTTCTCTCACTTTTCCTCCCAACTGGCTTTAGCTGATCATCCAATTCCTACCAAACATGACAAAATTACTTAGATACTCCTCAAGCAGTGTAGCAAGGATAGCTTTGGAAAGTACTACCCAACATAAGGATGCCAGAAGGATGGATTGAAGAAAATCTGTCTCCCTTGTCTGTTCTGGGTGCTTGTGCCAGAAAATAGCACCACAGAGGTCTGGAGAAGAGGCTAGACAGGATTAACATACACCACCTGCATGACCTTCCCAGGTAATAGCTTAAAGAAAGGAATGAGATACCACTCCACCAGAGACCAGGGTATCTGCAGCTTCCAGCCTAATTAGCAGTGGACTGTGCCTGTAGCTAAGAGTTATATTCTTCCGTCAGGGAGGCACATGTGTTCTTGCTTTGCTCATGGTCAGGATGGAGGAATTGCTTCGCTGCTCTGCCAGGAGCCTGACTCTGACAGGCTGTGAGCATATTTTCTAGATCTGCATCTTCCCTGCAAATGCCCCAGCTTCAGTCAACAGACATGCCTGTAACTGGCATTAGAAGGTGACTTCAGGTGTTGACTGGCTTCAGCACATTTAAGCTGTCAAATATGGACCTTGTTCATTAGTTTCTCTCACTACTGCACACTCTGTTTGCCATTCTGTTTTTCATTCCCAATACAAGAAAAAGCTGTTGGCAGAGCAGCATGTGTGGAGAAATAACAGGTTCAGAGTGGACAGGCCTTCCTACATCACAGATCATTTCACTAGGCAAAGGGCCCAGACAGACTGGGCAAATACAGTGTAATTAAGCTGATTTAGCTTAATTTGTGTATTAAAGAAAAGGACCCATAATTGTATAATGACCTATCCCTGCTAAAGTGGCAGCAACAGGACAAATCTCAAATTTTGCCTATATGAAACCATGCTGAGGTCATGAGCATCAATACAAAGTGAAGCGAGCAGATCAGATGTCTGACTCTGGGCACACAAAATATCGCTCATGGTGCATCATCTTAGCACATAAGGATATCAGCATGTATCGCCAAATACGGCTGTGGTTTAAAACTCTGGTAAATATGATTCTCAGACATATGAGCCAGTTCTACAGCTTTAATAAAGTGGCACATTTTCTCTCAGGTCGTAGTTTGAACCCATGCCTTATCTGCTAAAACTTCTGAAACTTTTTTTTTTTTGCATACACCAAGTGCTGAACACAAGTAATAATGGTTAAGCACTCACACTGGCCAAGCACACAGCAAGCAAATCCTTTATGCAGCCCATTTCTCCTCAGTAATATTAGTAAAACTATTTAAAGTTTAATCAGTCTTTTCAGTTCTTGACTAGGGTCTCATTCTGATATCTGAATGAAAATAAAATGAAAAATCTCTAATGAAAAATTCCCTGAAGAAGTTTTGTGCCACTAAGCTGATACAGGTGCAATACACCAGCTTGCTAAAGCAAATTACTCCGGCTTTGAAAACCTGAGACATTTAGTCTTGAGTCCAAAATTTAAAACCTCTAAAAATCAAATGTTAGAAGTAGAAACCTGGGAGTAAAGCAAACCAAAGTCTGCATAAGTTAGTTTTGGCAAAATTAGTAAGGAAAACAGAATAAAATAAAATACTATCAAGGGAAGGGGAAACCCACAAACAGAAAGGTACTCACAGTGTAATTTTTTCAAAGTGGATTTTCACCAAAATCTGTACATGAACTGAAAACTTCATTAAAACATGAAGCTTGAAAGGGTTTAGTGGACAGGGCTCTTGTTTATTATGTGAGACTGTGATGTCAGTCCAGGTGGAGGCTGTAATGAAAATAGCTACATGATTTCAGTCCAGTTCCTTTGAAGGTTAACCCAGCATCACAAACCTGTCATGTCATATAACACTCGTTGGCAAGGCCAGGGCTGCTTCCATCTTGAAAGCCCTAAGACTGTATGGACAGTACATAAACTGACCTACAAATCATTTGTGGGCTAGTGGCTCGGTAAATGAAGGTTAAAATCTTTTGATGCTTATTATCAATAGTTTAGAAAAGATGAAAGACCAGACTTTCCAGAAACACACATGTGTCTGTCTTGAGCATGAAAAACACTCTCCAGGTGTGAATGGGATTAGTATTTGCACAAAGAAATACCTGGGAGCACCTGACTTGCAGGTTAGTCCTGAGCGCTGTGCACACTCATGTCACACATGATGCAGACCATTTAAAAAGTAAAGCAAACAGCATCTTTTTAGGAAATGTGCTATAGCCCCAGAATGGAGAAGAGGAAAGAGGGGAACTCAGCTGAGACAGGAAACTCACCCGCATACCCTCTCAGCTTGACAGGATTTTTATGAGAAGCTGAAGAGAAACTCCTCTCAAGAGGTCCCACAATGGGCCTGAACCAGCTTCTAGGATCCAAACATCTGAAGAACTTCTTCACATGAGCCTGTTCCTAAAGAAGACAAAGGAGGAGGAAAGAAAGTCCTGATTTTGACTTGAAAAAAAGGAGTATCTTCTTTCGTGACAGAACAGTTGTGATATGCTGCCTCTGTCCGTTGTTGCCTGGAAAAACAGCTGTAGGGAAATTCTCTATTAACCCTGGCTGTTATAACTTCACCTGGGTAAAGGGAGCTGCAATGGACCTTTACTGAGGCTCGGCCACTATGCGCTTAGACAACTGTCACACACGTACACACAAAAGGCTGCATTTACTCATTATGGTGTATGCACCACAGCCTCAGCAAAGTAATTAGATTAAATGCAACCCCTTGATAAGGAGGTCTTTATTCCAACATTGCAGGAAGGAAACCTATCTCTTGCAAAGCATGCATTTCAGATTTCTAACTCAGGCTGTCAGGCGGGCTGTCAGATGGCTGGGAGGGGTTCTCTGTGCTCCCCCAGCTCTCCCTGCCCACATTTTCTCTTGCATCCTGCACTAACAGCTAACAGCACAAAGGGGATCCACTGTTCCCAGTTAGTGCCTGGATACATTGTCAGATACCGTGTAAGGAGTCCTGAGAGTCTCCTGGAAGTTGCAATGGAAGGTGCTGAGGGGCAGGGCAGGGCTCTGGGGCAGGTGAGGACCTAACTCTGTGCTGGCTGGATGCATTTACATCTCGGTATTCGTCACTATGTGCCTTTTTCTCAGCACAGGTACTGAAAGCAAGTCAGACCCTTTTCATGAGCAGAGTGTACTGTCTTTCTTTTTCTCTTTATGAGAAGGGTGCTGGTTATTCTACATATCCTGAATGTCCCTTTTTTGGGGGGGGGTAGACTCTCCTACCTTCCAGAAGTTGCCCTAGTTAGATGAATCAGGAGGAAACACCTTTGCCATGAATGCTGTATGTCAGACCCTGTGACAGTGCAAACAGAAAATGCCTGGAGAAACAGACCTGCAGGCAATGTAGATCTGCTAATAGCTTGTTTAAGAAGGGCTTAAACATGTAACAGCATGGACATAACTGCACCTCAGTAGTTATGACATGCTGAGAGGCAGTAATTCAGGCAGGCAGACAACTTCAGTGCCTCCCTGGGCAGGTGCATTGGAAAAGCTGCTTGGGTATGTGAGGGCTGGATTCAGGTAGCTGAAGTGGCAGGTGGGGGCCTCAGCCCCTTTGGGGACTGATCCTCTCATGGTTTGCTAAATATGGAGTAGGGAACTGAAATTCTTCTGCATGAGTGAAAGAGAAATTGTGCTGTTTGATAGCGAAAGAAACCACCATTACAAGTGTTTGTGATTTCTTCAAGGCAGACATTGTCACAAGTCCAGGCAGCAGTATCCCAGAACACGCTTTAGAGGCAAATTTATTCAGCTCTGCCACTGCACTCGGGTGTGCATGAGTTTCCCGACTGCTCACGCAGTAGCATGGAGCATGTTCAGACTTCAGCTAGACCCCGAAATACCCAATGCTAGATGTATTTTCCTGATCCAGTTCTCTCATCACTGTGGCAGTCTTTGGCTGTGGTTTGTAAAAGCTAGCACCAGTAGAAACCATGCATTAGGTTTTTTTTGTTCTGAATTTGTTGGACTTTTTTCCTTCTGGCAACACCAGCCCCCCTGCAAAGTGGCAAGTTAGAAAGACTTCTGTTAAATGCTTATCTAGACCTGCTTCCACCTAAGTAAGTTACCACTAAATTTTGCTGACTGAGCATTTTTGTGTGATGCACGAGGGACGCAGATTTTCCTGGTGGCTGGAACTGACCCAGACAGTCTGGGTTTCCAGGCTGGCTGGGCCATCTTCCACTCCAGAGTATTAAGTCAGCCCTAGGCTGAAGTTGTCAGGAGACCACACGAAGATGCAATGCTTGGTTTTGGGTACAGATTCAGCAAGTCCAGGGACACACAGTACATGCCCTACTAACAAATGCAGAGTAGCACAAATCCTGAGGTCTTCCATAATTCAACAGCTTTGTAAATGTAATAACTATCGATAAGTTGTACAGACATTCCTCAAATTTTATTTATCATTAGAAATTTTCATAGAATTATAGGAAGACTTAGGTTGGTTAGGACCTTCAAAAACTACAAGTAAAGGATTCACATTTGAAAGCCAAATGCCATGAGCCCTATGCTTACTAACCCCTCAGATAATCTTCTCTGGAGATAAGTTGCAAACATATCTGCAGTTCTAAACCAAAGTGAAATTGATGTAATTTTCAAATAATTTTCTGATGATTTATAAACCAAGAATAATGTCAGAATGTCACTTGTGTCATGGCCAGCACAGGGTGCAAGTGGAAAGGAGAGAACGCTGAGCATAGAGTATCTCTACATCAGAAGTTCTCTGAGTCTCGAGGGGGCCCCCAGACCTCTCCTTCCCCGAAAACATTAATTACTTTGTTGTTGTTGTCACATGTGTATTTTTCTTAGCATCTAATAGCAGATATGCATTTACTATTACACCTTTGTTGGAAATTTAATAGCTGCTGTCCTTAGACTGAACTATTGCTTTATTACTCAATTTCAAATACATTGCTTTAAAAAAGAAAATATATTTTTCTCAAGATAATTTTTTATAGAAAATAAATACAGTTTTAAAAAATGTTCTCTGTGTTTCTAACCTCATTTTTATGTTTCCTTTCTTTGAATTAATTGCTCATTCCTGACCAGTTCTGTCTCCCAGTATCCCATCTGAACATCATTACACTGTGGATGTGTTCAATCCCCTTTTTATCACCTCTGAAGGAGAGGCTAGTAACACACTACTTTCTCTAGCTTACTCTTACTCACAGAAAAATAATATATTACTTTAGGGACCAACTTTCTTTTATTCTGGTTATTGATGCTATCATCTGATATCCATCAATGAAGCTTTTTATTCTCTATATCCATGTATAATACAATTGTCTGGAGAATCAATGTGAACTTTCAAAAAGAATTAAAACAACATACAACCTCCTTTATATGTGATAGCAAGTGAAAGCCTTGTACGATTAAAGTATCAGTATTGGTTTGGTTTAGTTCCCCGATGTGCATACTCCATTCCTCCCGTAACTCTCTAAAGACCTCACTTTGGCTCAGTATAGCAAGTCTATTAAAAAACACCCCAGTGACATCCATGTTACAGCAGAACTGTTTGGCTGCTAGGATTCTGGGGTTTGAATGTTTTCCTGCTTGCATACTAAAAAACATTGGATGCTAGGCTGTGACATCACCTTGTCCCAAATCCTATCTTTACGGTTTCAACTGCTCTGCTTTCCCATGCGTACAGCAGTTCAAGTTCCTCCAGCAGCTTGTTGGTTCAGTGGAGAAATTTTTGACTCTTTCATCCAAAGTCTAACAAGCAAACATTGGTGATGTAGCATGAGTGGAGGGCTTTATTTGCTGAAGTCTGCCTCTCAGGGGAAGTTTATTGGCATATTTGAAGAGCTGAGGATGTTTTTGTAGTATAGAAGCCAAGCTGACTGCGATAAGACCCTGTGGGGTGGAACACCAGGGTATTTTCTGTGTTTAGTTAAACTCTTATATCTGTGAGTAATTTAAAATGCTGATTAGATTTTATTGAAGACTTGTGATTCTGTTTTCTCAAGAGGTCTATAAAAATGAGGGTCTTCTTAGCCTATGAACAATACATATTTCAATGCCAGGATTTTAAGCAAACAAACAAAAAACCCCAAATCTCTCCTTAGACAATAGTTGAGATTCTAAAGGCGTATAAATTAATTAGCTTTCCAAAAGGAAGAGAAGGTGAAGTCTAGGAGACTCACTGACTTCCCAAAATAATGTGCCAAGCAGCCAGTCTGGTCCAAGGCTTGTTCAAGGCAGTGAAAGGACTCCTTTCACTCCAACAGGAGTCTAAGGACTCTGCTACATCCAATAGCACTGTGAAATACAGGGAATTGTGACTCAAATTTTATGACATATTACAGTCATTTGGACACAGGACATTTGGAAGGAGTATCTACTTTATGGACAAAAACAATAGAGATCTGGATTTTTATATATGTGAGACTATCTTGAGAAATCTGTGGGATAGTAGAAGTTCCAGTGGCAATCATTAGCTGGATAGTAATAGGATTCCTTGCTTTAGTTTGTCTGGTCAAGACAAATGGAAAGAGCCCACAAATATACAGGGCAAAATTACTTCCAAATTCCTGTCTTTCCTTGCTGAGCTGATGCTTATACGGTATGTGCAATAGGTACAGCAGCATGTTGTGCATATCAATCATTGTACTGTGACTGCCACCCTGTTAAAACTTGCTGCTCAGTATATAGCTAGCATACAGCTAAGAAATAGTCATGGTAAACATTATTTCTGTTGGAAACAACCTTTGATGTTTATGATAGTCCCTGGAAGAATTACAAATACACAACAATACCATACTCCACAATTTACAAAAATATTGGTTCCATCATTTCCAGGAAATCTGCCCTGCCTTTTCCCATTGACTGACATGACTGCCTTGCATGTCCCAACTAACCCAGACTGTTTTCTTGTGACACAGCAAGCACGCAAACACAGAAACCTCTCTCCTTTCTGTAGCTGAGATTGTAATCATCTACATATGTAAACTATGAAAATACAAATTAAATAACCTCCATAATACTTTGCTAGTTGTATGTTGGAACTTTTCCTGTGTTAAGATCCTCTGTTTCCGTAGGACCATAGTTTCATGCTAGTTGTTATCTGCTTTAATAGTCACATAAATAGAGATCCACTGGGGAGAAGAAGATGAGACTGTTGCAGTTGATGGGATTTTGACCAAATCATATACAGTGAAGAAAGAATTGTGAGTGGTTATGATGAAACAGGATAAATTTGTGGGTTTAGATTTGTAGTATTAGTCTAAAAAACCTTTTCTAATTCAGACTGCTTTAAAAGGCAACCTATCCAAAGCCTTAATTTTGCAATATCTTACTCAAAACAAAAATTGAAAACCTAAATGTCTAAAGATGCACTTGATTTTCAAGTATTTGTATCTAAATTCGTGAGCACCCATCGGATAGTCTTGACTATTAACTACAAATACACCAACATAAAAATATTAGGAAAAGACAATTATTTCTCAGGTTTTGGAAAATGGAATTTTTATAGTATTCTGGGGTATTCTTGCCACATATGCTATGTAAAGGATTGTGAGAAATATAACTTCAATCACCAGGTTTTTTTCAGTTCTAGAGCTGAGGGATCAAGCAGCCAGCCAAGAAACACCACAGAGGAATGTGTAGAGGGAATAGTAGTTCAGGTAGATGGTTTGGCACGTTTCCTTCTATTGCACCATTAAATTCCGGAGGCCTGGGCTTGCCAGGACTCAGTGCAGCCTTCTGCATAAGTTACAGCCCGATGGGGCTCCCAGATTCACTAGATTCACACACCAGAAACCTGCCAGCAATGCAGCAGAAAATGTAACTCTTTGAATACCAGTTGCAGCCTGCAGTGGTAGAAAGACTAGTATTCATACACTCACAGTATGTCCAGAAAATCCCACCCCATCAGTTTCTTGCCATCAGCATTTTAAGAAACCTTTCTGGAGTCTCCTAAAATTATTTTTTTTCCCTAGAAAAATATGCCTTTCATGGAGTCACATAGGTTTTGTCACAAAAACACAGACCCTGAGAAGTTTTCATTTTCTTTTAAAATGCTTTAGAAGTTCTGTAGTAATTCGTTCAGGTTTTTGATTGCTTTCTGGCTTTATCCCTATTGATTTTTGTGAAATGCTTTCATAAAGGAAATAATTCATTAATGCTGGTAGCCCTTAGCACAGGCCTAAATGAGGAAGGGAAGTCTGAGTTCCCTGTTGCTGGTGATGGCAGTACATAGGAAATCCTTGCCCAGTCCTCCCACCTAATACTTGGCACGGGACATGGTTGAAGAGCAAAAGGTCAGAGCCTGGGGAATCGCTATATCTAAGGTGATTACAATTTATTAGGGCTATACACAAACAAACCCTCTGCACTAATTAGGGAGACTGGCAGAGAAGGGAGTAAATTGCAGCTGAACAGGAAGACAGGAAGGTTTGCTGATAAAGAGAGTCTCCCTGACCAGAAGCCTGTGGGAGCTGGTGTCAACGCTGCCCGTTTTCAGTCCCGCGGTGAACTGCAAGCCAAGTTAAAATCAGTGCTGCCCATTCAGTGCCATGGTCTCAACAGGACCCTGATTTCAGCTGTCATCTCTAGAGACTTGGTTCAAGAGGAATGAACTTGAGCAAGAGAAAGACAGAGGAACAACAGGGAGATTCCTCAGAGCTCTTAAAAAGGTTGTCCAGGGAAGAAAATATACACTATGTGGCTTTGAAGTACTTGTAGGTTGTCTCTGTCAAGTACTGCTACAGGGAGGAACCAAGACTCTTCAAAAGAGAAAACACGATCCTTTCTCAGACTCTTTCCTTTGACATCTAAGCATTACTTTGTCTTATATTTGGAGTGACAGAATCAGGTTTTTCCTACTTTCACTGAGCCTCAAAACTCTTACTGGTGGAAAATTGTCTTGTTTAATCTTTTCACAGTGGCTTATTTGGTCTTTGGCTTTACTGCTTCACTCCTGATTCTATAGTCTCCATCTGTAAAGCACACCCAATGTAGAGCTGTCTTAAATTTTGTCTGCTGTTCTTATTATTAGGAGCGTGATTTCAGTGATGAATGTTTATAACACAGCTTGAGGAATTTCATCCTCCCCTGGTAAACTGTGTAGGAGATTGCCTTCATGGACAAAGAAAAACGTCTGCTGGACTGTAGCCAGATGCTTGGACTTGCTTACAGAGAAGAAAATACATGTTTAACCTCCTGATATTGTGTACAGAAGACATATTTTAAAAAAATTTTCACCTCTCTTCTCACAATCTAAAATGGAACAGTGAAAGATTAATGAGTTTTTCACTGTTTTATGGCAAATCACTTAGTTGTGACAAGTTTAATTCTGCCTCTTGACCAAATGTTTTACAAGGCTGTCCTGCTCTATTTTCTTCTAGAAATACCTCTAACTGGGGAAATAAATTAGAGATGACCAGAAAATTGAAGACAACTAAAAGGTATGAAAAGACAAAGTGATAATAAGCTTTATTCACAGGTCTAGGGATTCTGACTTGAAACACCAGATTAAAAGCTGCATCTGTTTTAACTTCGCTGAATAGTTTGCTTGAGCAAGACTTGGGACTTACATTCAGCAAGCCGTGATGTTAGTTAGATTTATGCTTGTGCAGTTTGTTTAATCGGGGCCTGAATAAAGACTTCAGGATTTGAGCTATTCTGATGTCTACGTGACACAGGGTGTTCTGAGCTTAAGTTAAATTCACTGTAGACCAGTTTCTAACCTACTGTGAAGAGAAGCAGAATCACCATGTGTTGTCTGGCTAATCTATCATGTTGCATTTATTGTAAAGGAAATACATGTGCTCAGAGCTATATTGAAAATGGCTACTAACAGGTAGAGCCTAAAAATATCCATGCCAAATGGTTGCTGAGCATTTCACTGCTTGTTTGAAAACATGTAAAGGAGATTTTCAGACAGGACCTAAGCATGGCTGAGCTAGCAGCTGGGGTGATCTAGTGCCTTCCTCAGCCTGAGAACAGTAATTAAGAATTATGAATCACCCTCTGTGCTTCCTCCCCTCACTCACTGCTCTAGGTTAAATGTCCGTTGACTGTATCCCCATGGAAAATGTTATGTGCCAGGAATGGAAAAGCACAGCAGCAATAGTCCCATGTAGTTGATGGAGTGATTAGAAGTTAATGGGTCCCTTCCGCTGCTGCATCTCAAAAAGGGAAGAGAGGATGCCTCTTTTTCCTTAGAGCACCTTATCCCTGCTGCTGCTTCTGGGTTGGAGAAGAATGGATGCTCTTTCTGCTGTTGGCATTGCCTGAGGTGCTCTGGAATAGGAGAGCGACTGCTCTTTTCTTCATTGGAGCCCTGGAGAACCAGAATTTCTCTCTCACATTTCTGGAAAAGACTATCTGTCCAAAGTGGGACTACAGTGTGGACTTGATCCTCGCCCCACCTCTCAGGTTCACAGGCTCCCTGACCCATGGTAGCTTCCCTACTGAGCTGTCAAGAAGCCCAGAAACCATGCAAACTGCTGATAGAGAAAGCCAAGTAAGTCTGCAGGGGAAGCAGGCAGCTTTGGATCCTGCCTGGCTTCTGTCACAGCCAATGTGCTGCCCAGAAAATTGTCAATTACAGTTTGTTGGGTTTTTCTCCCAATGGAGAAATTTTCTTTCAGAAATTTCCAGCCAGCTCTGCTCTGTGTTGCTACTGCTGCTCCAAATAAGGAAGCCAAAATGGTCCAGAGAGCCTCGCACAGGGAAGGCGCAGGGCCCTGGGAGACCTGGCATTATGATGGGTCTGCAGTCCTGGCTGCCACAACCCAGCTACACTTCTGAAATATCAGATACTCCCTCCAGAATTAAGTATTCACTCTAGTGTGACCGCCAAAATAGTGCACATGTCTTGCCAGGGACTTTAAATAAAGGGGTTTATGCAACACTGTAGTCCTCTGATAAAAAGTTCTGCTTCTTATTAGAGTCCTAGTCCTGGTCAATATTCTTTGAATTTAAGAGGAAAGTGAATTATCCTGCTATTTTTTTCCACAAAGAAATATATGCTTTTTTTATTCAACACCCAGTTGTTTAATAACTTGCACTTGTTACCTTAGCTGACTGAAATGCATTTATAGCCAAGATGGACAATGGCATCTTTCTGAAGTATGCAGCACTACCTACATTACTGGGTCCAAAACTACTACCACTGAAGCTGGGCTCTTAAAATGAACCGGGACATTGTTCCTGATAAGTAATATTGTTGAAGTGTTACTGTGACTTTGCTGGTTCAGCTTAAGCAACAAATCAATTATCATGTTATTCCTTTACATTGCAACTCTCCATGTACTACTCTTTTCCATATATCAGAAAGTGAAACATGATGAAAACATGAAGCTTGTGCTTAGTGCATGTTTTTCACCTTCTTATGGTATTTAGAAGTAGATACTACAAAGAAAATGAACTAGAATCTAAGCAGTAACTTGACTTTTTAAACTGAAGTGCCTATAATGACACTGTTTTCCAGCTCAGTTTGAACTAATTTTTTTTACACTTTACTGTTAAACACTGATTATGGTCTTAGAGCCGTCACAGATAAAGACTGCCGTTGCTTCCAAGAGATTAAAGTATATAAAAAAAAGATGCAGATAAGAAAAAAATGCACTGAGAAACCCATGTTTGTTTAGAAATACTGGTCAAGCTTCTTTGCTGCACCAGACTGCTGTCCAGTACAAGCCTTTGGGAGAAGGCAGCCAAGATAAGCAGGGAAGCTATCACAGCTTCATGATTTTCTGCTCATCCTCCTGTTCCAGTTCAAAATAGATCGCAGGACATCTTGCCAAAGGTTGAAACTAAAGTCACCCTTTATAAGACCAAAGAGACAACGATGATCCCATGGGCTGGCCTCCCATATAATGCAATCCAGTATCTGTCTCCAGTAATTTCCATGACAAAGATGTCTTGCAATAGGCAGAGGTCGGTGTACCCTAGGCACGTAAGAGCAAGACTCAGCAGCCTACAGCCTGAAGCAGACAGGCAACTACTGAATAAAGACTTCAGGATTTGAGCTGTTCTGACATCTACTTGACACAGGGTGTTCTGAGCTGGACGATCTGTTCCCCTTTGAAGGGACCTTTCTCTCCACAGAAGTTACAGAAAGACAACACCTATGTACCCTGGTTAAACACTTAAATTCAGAAGGAAGGAATCCAGATCATGGTAACCTTTGTTGCAGAGACAAGCTCTCTTGGCATTTAAAATTTTACAGACTTTCTCCACCTTCCTTTATTTCTTGATTCTTTCCTTTAACCTCCAGTTTTTACTTGTGATTATTCCACTTCTGCTTCCATTTTTCTTTGATTTTTTTTTTTCTAAGACTTTAAGGACAGAATGCTCTGAGCTAAATCTTTCTCATTAAGACTCAACTTACACAGAGACACACCATTAAAATTACTCTCATTCAGATCTACCTTAGAAACAAGAATAAACAGCACAAAGATCTCTGCTGCTCCCTTAACTAGTCCTGAGATATGTTACTCTTCCCCTGGCACATGTACAGGATACAAGCAGTTAAGTGTCTTTCCTTTCTGCACTTGTATCGTGTACCCCTTCTACTACAAGAGTCCTACTTAGTGGTGCATCCTCAAGGTACACTTCCATGAGTCAAATCAGTCACCTTTTTCCTTCAGCTCTTGGCCATGTGCTCCTGTCCTTTTTCTCACACTGGGCTTTGCCTTGAGCTGATTCAACCCACCAATCTGGTAGAAAACTAACTCAACAAGAAAGTGGTTTTCAGCCAAGTCAGTGAGTTGAGCGACGTAGTGACCACTGATTTGGTGCAAGGGAGGGTGTAAAAGCACCTGCTTTGGATGTCAGCAAGCTGTTATCCAAGCAACTTTGTTTTCACTGACCATTCTTTCCTCCCTCATTATTTTCCTTTTTCCAGACTTCAGACTGTCTATTTTCTCTTTCCTTACCTCTTCTTAGATAAAACTAATGAAAACCAAAGATGAACATGGCTGTTTGTTCATATCTCAGTCTCCTGAGGCCAAAATTTTAGAAGCCATGCCAGTCAGAGAGGGACCTGAGGGTGTTGATTGACAGCCGGCTGAACATGAGCCAGCAGTGTGCCCAGGTGGCCAAGAAGGCCAATGGCATCCTGGCCTGTATCAGAAATAGCGTAGCCAGCAGGGACAGGGAAGTGATCTTACCCCTGTACTCGGCACTGGTGAGGCCGCACCTCGATTACTGTGTTCAGTTTTGGGCCCCTCACTACAAAAAGGACATTGAATTACTAGAGCGTGTCCAGAGAAGGGCAACGAAGCTGGTGAAGGGTCTGGAGCACAGGTCGTACGAGGAGCAGCTGAGGGAACTGGGGTTGTTTAGTCTGGAGAAGAGGAGGCTGAGGGGAGACCTCATCGCCCTCTACAGCTACCTGAAAGGAGGTTGCAGAGAGCTGGGGATGAGTCTCTTTAACCAAGTAACAAGCGATAGGACAAGAGGGAATGGCTTCAAGTTGCACCAGGGAAGGTTTAGACTGGATATTAGGAAGCATTTCTTTACAGAATGGGTTGTTAGGCGTTGGAATGGGCTGCCCAGGGAGGTGGTGGGGTCCCCATCCCTGGAGGTGTTTAAGAGTCGGGTTGACATAGCGCTGAGGGATATGGTGTAGTTGGGATCTGTCAGTGCTAGGTTAACAGTTGGACTAGATGATCTTCAAGGTCTTTTCCAACCTAGATGATTCTGTGATTCACCCAAAGTACTCCCAAAGCCATTGGTGGCTGCCACCTGACCCCCAGCCTCCCCCACTGCTGGGCACCACGGCTGCCACCGCTGACCGCGGGGCCCGGCCAGGAAGGTTTCATGGCTGGACTCGCAGCCGGCCACCAAACACACCGACCGAACGAGCATCGCGGCCCTGTCCCGCCGGGTCTGACCGGGGATCTTCCACGAGGGCTGTGGCGGGAGGCTCCCTGCCGCCACGGCCGTTTGCCCACCGCAAAGCACCCGGACAAGTGAGGCACACCGGGGAGCGGGGCTGTGTGTAGACTTTTCCGTCGGTATAAACAGGCTCGTTTCCAGAGACATCACCGGCCCTTCTCGCCCCCGGATGAACGGAACCCCCCTCCCCACCTTCGCTCCCCGACGCAGTTTTATGAAGATGGCGCCGCACAGCCGGGCTGCTCGGGACGGCTCGGCGGGAGCCGCGGGGAACCTCCAGGAGAGCGCCCAGGCCGCGATGGTGCCCCTAGGCCGCGGGACACCGCGGGTGGCCCCGGGGCCCCGCCGGGCGCCGGGAGGGAGGGCGGCGAGGGAGGGCGGCGGCGGCCCGGCCGCTCCCGCCGTGCTCCCCCCGCCCGTCCCGGCGGCCGCTGGGCGGCGGCGCTCGCGCGCCACCCAGTGGGGCCGTTGTGGCGCGGGCGCGTCCCGGGGCCGCCGAGAGGAGGCGGGCGGGGGGTTTCTCTGGGTGACAGTAGGCCGTGGGGCAGCCGGGCGGCCTTGCGCCCACGTCCGTGCGAGGAGGGTGAGTCCCTGCTGTGAGCGCTTCCGGGGGCCTGTTGTGCGTGGGGAGAGACTCGGGCACCTGGGGAGCCACGGAGGGCTCCGTGCTCCTCCTGCCCCGGCAGCACGTGCAGTATGTGTGGCACAACAGAAGGTGCAGAACTAGAAAAGGACCCGAGGGCCACGGGCTCTGGTCCCCTGGCTGTCTCAGGGAGGCAGGGCCTCTGTTCTCACATGGGTCACAGCCCCTCCGAAGACCAGGCAGTGTTGCAGCATTTCAGACGTCATTGCAAGGCTGTGCTGTAACCCAGCTCCTCTGGTAGTTCTAGCTCCCAGGCTGCACCAAGCATGTGCTTTAGCAGGGGTACCCCTCTCCCAGCCTCCCCCCACAGCGTGTGGGTAGCAGCCTCGCTGCCTGTGCTCGGCTCACCGGCCAGGCCCTGGTCTCTGGTAGCAGCAGCCCTTGGCAGGACCGTGCATTTTGGTGTGGCAGAGTTTGGGGTGAAGACAGAGTGGCAAATGGCAGAGTGTGGTGTGGTGGTGAGACAGGTATCGTCCCCAGGACGGTGTGTGGCCTCAGGGAAATCACAGAATCACAGAATCATCTAGGTTGGAAAGGACCTTGAAGATCATCTAGTCCAACTGTTAACCTAGCACTGACAGATCCCAACCACACCATATCCCTCAGCGCTATGTCAACCCGACTCTTAAACACCTCCAGGAATGGGGACTCCACCACCTCCCTGGGCAGCCCATTCCAACGCCTAACAACCCATTCTGTAAAGAAATGCTTTCTAATATCCAGTCTAAACCTTCCCTGGCACAACTTGAGGCCGTTCCCTCTTGTCCTATCGCTTGTTACTTGGTTAAAGAGACTCATCCCCAGCTCTCTGCAACCTCCTTTCAGGTAGCTGTAGAGGGCAATGAGGTCTCCCCTCAGCCTCCTCTTCTCCAGACTAAACAACCCCAGTTCCCTCAGCCGCTCCTCATACGACATGTGCTCCAGGCCCTTCACCAGCTTCGTTGGCCTTCTCTGGACACGCTTGAGTAATTCAATGGCCTTTTTTGTAGTGAGGGGCCCAAACCTGAACACAGTCATCGAGGTGTGGCCTCACCAGTGCCGAGTACAGGGGTAAGATCACTTCCCTGTCCCTGCTGGCCACGCTATTTCTGATACAGGCCAGGATGCCATTGGCCTTCTTGGCCACCTGGGCACACTGCTGGCTCATGTTCAGCCAGCTGTCAATTAACACCCCCAGGTCCCTCTCTGACTGGCAGCTCTCCAGCCACTCCTCCCCAAGCCTGTAGCGCTGCTGGGGGTTGTTGTGGCCCAAGTGCAGCACCCGGCATTTGGCCTTATTGAAACTCCTACAGTTGGCCTTAGCTCATCACTCCAGCCTGTCCAGGTCTCTCTGCAGAGCCTCCCTACCCTCGAGCAGATCAACACTCCCACCCAACTTGGTGTCATCTGCAAACTTACTGAGGGTGCGCTCGATCCCCTCGTCTAGATCATCAATAAAGATGTTAAACAGGAGTGACCCCAAAAGCGAGCCCTGGGGGATACCACTCGTGACCGGCCGCCAACTGGATTTAACTCCATTCACCACCACTCTTTGGGCCCGGCCATCCAAGCCTCGAGCAGCCAGTTTCGCCAGGAGGATGCTGTGGGAAATGGTGTCAAAGGCCTTACTAAAGTCAAGGTAAACAACATCCACAGCCTTTCCCTCATCCAATAAGCAGGTCACCCTGTCATAGAAGGAGATCAGGTTTGTCAAGCAGGACCTGCCTTTCATAAACCCATGCTGACTGGGCCTGATCATCTGGTTGTCCCGCACGTGTTGTATGATGGTACTCAGGATAAGCTGCTCCATCAGCTTCCCGGGCAATCATGTAGGCCACATGCACTTCAAACTACCCATGCTGAAGGTTTGCTGTCAGGGACGGGGGGAACCAAGGCTGGTTATGGGGAGGCATTTGATTCACGTGTTGCCTTGGAGCCAACTGGTACCTGACTTGTGCTCTGACCTTCCTACCCTGCTGCTGCTCCTTGTTGCACAGCCTCATGTTGTCCTCCAAACTCCCACTTGCAAGCCTGCATCAGTAGTTCCAAACATCATGGCCCAAAGGCATAATTGGATCATGACACTTAATACAGGTGTGATGCTGGTTTCGATAAAAATATCAAGGAAAACTTAAATGTTATTGCCCTACATTATTTTGCAGCCTTACACAAATGAGTAGAGAGTACCTTGAGATCAAACAGATTTCCTATTCTGCACATTTATAAATTCCATTTGCACCCTCATTTGGGAGAACGCTGCAGTAAGTTAAAAAACAAGCACAGTTTTTAGCATTCTTTCTTCATTTTTCAATCAGGATCAGATGCAAAACAGTGAAATCGGTACCTTATCTACATCATTTGTTGCCTCACACACTGCTGGCTGTTCAGACTAACTCAATGTGTATCAGACTTGTTCAGAGCGTGGCGCTAGATTTTATGCTTACTTCAAACTTCTTACTCAGCAGGACTTCCAGTTGTGTGAGGAATGAAGATCTATAGACTCCTTTAAAAGCATTTAAATTTTTAAAATATTTTTTTAAAAAATAGAAGTGTCAAATCAAATTGCTTTGACATTTTTTTTTTTTAAATTTTGCAAGCTCTGGGGCAAGCTCTTCCATTTCTGTCTGACTTTTCTAGGTGTTTCACTTGCTTAAGTCCCACTTTCCCAATCCAAAGCTATTGAGTAAATACAAAGTACCGCCTTTATGAACATAGACGATCTTCTAAAACTGCTTAGTAACTTGCTAAAGTGGATTATAGAAGTGTATTAAGTTCTGTATGTGCCTGTTGTCATACAAACCTGTATTTGCATGTGCATTTGAAAATTGGAAAACAAATCAAGAACACATATTTCAGTTGTTGGTACAATTTCTTCTTAAGGCTGGGATCTTACTCTGTTGTTCTCAGAAATGACTGGTATTTCAGTTTGAATATAAAAGCGCATGCCGATGAAAATGCTTCTAAAACAACTACTCTGACCAAAGATCTGCCTGTTTAAGAGAAATAGTGTAATGTTACCTGAGATGCTTTTGTAGCTGTTCATTATATTTGGATTTTCAAAATTACATATTGAGTAACCATGCGGTAGCTTTAAGTAGCATCTATAAGAAGTGGCAATAGAAGAAACATTTTCACTGCTTTCACAGACAGCAGTACTGCTTATACTCCAGAATGTACTGGGAGGGATTTTGTTACTTCTGCTAAAATACAGTACAAAATTCTAGACAGTCAATGAGCCCAAATCTCAGTCTGGACCACACTGAATAATGATTCCCCATATAACCCACTGGTTTAATCACACTAACACAGGCTAGGTGAAATATTTCTAAATTAAAAAACAAACAAACAAACAAAAACAACAACAACAAAATTGCAAACGTTTGAAAGGCCATCATTATCATTCTTGACAATTGATCTTAATACCCTCTTTTACAAGAGGGGCTGTGTTAAAGTCGTTGCAGCCCTTTTTCCCCCACAAGGTAGCAGTACTAGAACTATGAATAAGCAAGAGGCTTGTGAGCCCATCTCACCAAAATTCAGAAAGGCTGCCCGGTTTATTTACTTTCTAGTCTTCAGAAATCTGCAGCTCAGAATCAGAGGAAAAACTTCTTAAACATCAGGACTGGGTGCAAACAGCAATTAAAATAATAAAATCCACATTTTCATTTTACTTTAACAGACCTGTCTCCTGCTGAAAAAGTACATCAGGGGACTTGAAACAATCTGCAAAACTAAAATGCTGTGTATATAAATATATTTGTGTGAGTGTATATGTGTGTTCATTGAATACAGTAGAAATCCTGTCTTGTTATGGTATATAGCAAAAATCTTATAATTGATTAGGAATTTCTTTCTGCTTCCCCTTAACTCTCCTGGTTTCACCACTTTTCTTCATGATTTTTGCTGCATTTATCAATTGTCATTGTCCAAAAATGATCCTACGATGAAGGAGGAACCCTCTTGCCAGCACACAGTAACCGCTGAGGGGAGGTGACCTCCTGCCCTGCATTCACCTCTGTCCTACCTGATTAATTGTGTAACCCACATCAAAACCTCTTAGTGTAAATATGCCTGTATGGAGCAATGATTTGGGTTGGGTCAGCTGTCCACTTGTGAGGCAGATCTCCCAATCATCCCAGCTTTGGCAAGCTCTGCTTCACGCCGTGGACCAGGCTTGGGGCGCACGAGTTGCAGTTTGGGAGGATTCATTGCAGAAGCACACTCAAGGCACTGCAGTCACAAATGGGCACGCAGCCCCTGCGATCAGGCTGGAGCTAGTCAAAAGTTAACCCGGGGCACACATGGATGTCATGGCCTCAGCACCAACGGTTTTGCCTGCAGACACATGCCTGTCAGTCCCTACTGTATGTGTAGCCTTAGTGGCCTAGATGGAAAGTTAAAGTCAGGAGGGAAATTTTTGATAAGCTGACAAGCGCTAGTACAGAACAGGGGTAGAAATGATGTAAGAACACACCATGTCACCTGGATGAAGGGGTTTTTTTAATGTGAAATTGCAGACATCCTAGGGCCATGTATTAGGTGATATTTACTGGAGGGACCAATCTGTGGAGTTCAGGAAGGGGCACTCTGCCATTTGCAGGTAGAAACAGTAAAACTTATTGGAATATCTTTATATACTCTGAAATAGCATGTTGATAGGGAAGCTGGAAAAAAAAAGACACTTTATTAAATAGGAGAAAATACATTGGATGATGTGGAATACATGTACACACACATACACATATTTATAAAGAGTTTGACTCTTCTTGAGTTTTGACTCCCAAGGAATATATACATATATATGTAAAATACAGATTTATGTTTTTTATGACTATTCATATATTTTTCCTTTTTGGAGTATACCCAGGCACTCCCAGAACCATTTCTCTTTGTGAAGGAATCAGGCACCGCTGTGGAATTACGTCTGATGTAGCCTTGAGTATTTTTTCCTATTGTTGTAAACACAACATATACAAGCTCTTTTGGGATGCCTACTCTCATCTCTTACATCAAAGAAATTGAATCATGTACTTGGCGTAAAAAATTAATATAGCTTGCATAAATATATTTTGATAATGTCCTTGAGCTTCCTGGTAAGCTGACGACAAACACAAAGAAGCAGGAACAGCGTGTGTATCTTCCTTTTTTTTTTTTTTCTTTTTTAAATGCCATGGCATCAGTGACCATTTGTACTTAGCTGAAATTGCAGCACTGGATCCTATCAACACAATAAATAAATAAACAGATGGTTGTGTGTGCAGTTGAACTAATGAAGCCAGGTTTCCTATCAGGTTATATCTTATAGTTCAATTCCCTCACATCTAATAAAATGTAAGCTCTGCTTTAGCTTTTCCTGCCCTTGCAAAATGCTTTTCTCCTGTGTGGATTCTCAGTTGTGCAACAAGCGGTGAGCAATCTTCCCCATAAGTGGGGGCACTAGTTCAGGGCTTTCTCCTTTAGGAGATCAACTAATTCAAAGAAACTTGTCAGAAGTTAATTTCTCTGTTGAATTTGACTGAGATTGGCCGAAGGTTCACAAATACTGGAGAGGGTGCAGAAGTACAGTTACACTCTCACACACACAGACATAAAGACAGCGGCAGTTACAATAACTGATCTCCTCTGGGAACTATGCTAAGCAGTATATCTTTATTTGAAGAAAACTGAAAAGATCAGTGTGCTACTACCCATCTCCTTTTATCTCTGATTTATTAATTTTTCATGAAGGGCACTGGACAATTGTTCAGGGCAAGAGCAGCAGAGAATACTGACAAGTCTGACAGTGAATACTTCCCTTCCCTGTGAGGTAAGATATAATTTTTAATCTTTATATCAAAAGATTCAGGAGAATTCAATACAACTTGACAGAACAGTAGGATTTCTGGTCAAAGTCTGGTCAAAGGTACTTAAGCTTTCATAATATTTGGTGATTCATTAACAAGATTTGATTTTACGCTTACAAGACAACTGCTGAAGTAGTAAGTATGAAGCATTACTAACACATTAAAAGTTTCTGTATTTGTTACAAGCAGTAGTTTAATCTCTAGTTGGTATGGCATTTCAGAAAGAACAGCATACCACAAAAGAAAATTTACAGAAGAATTACAGCTAAAGAGTTTTATGTAAATTGTAAAATACAAATGCATTCCATGGATAAACGAAAGCACTGGTAAATTAAGCTACATCTTGGCTGGAAACAGCATGCATCAGTTACTTGCAATGTAATGGTTCTCTCATTCACTGAACACAATCGCTCAATAATAAGCTAACTTTTCTAATACAACACAAAAATACTGTCCAAATCCAAACTTTCACAAAAGACCAGTTAAACTACATGGCCTGGTTTTACACAAATAGTGTTATGAGGCTGGTTTCCTATGCAGGTGTGTCAGTGTTGCAGTTCAGGTGTGCTGAGCTCATCCCTGAACATCTGCCTGGGGCCAGGGGTAGAGGGAGGCAAGATGTTCACAGGGTCTTACCACCCCAGAGCTGCTGACCTTCATGTAACTTGTTGGAACTTCAGTAGCTTGATATCTTTCTTCTTTCAAAATTGGCTGAAATTAAGCTACAGGTTCAGGAGCTACTGGGTGGAGAAAGTGTCATGGTATTGCCTGACGGAAGGACAGCACATGGACAACCTGGGGACACAAGCTTTGTCTTCTTAGGAAGTAAGGCTAAAAATACACTAAAAATACTAAAAATACACTGGACTAACCATTTTATAACAGATGGTGGTCTGGACTTGCATGTTTTTTAGGACTTCAGGTACAAAATTTCTTTTGAACTAGGAAAAAATCCACATGCAGAAGAACAGCACTTTTCTAAAAAGTTCCTTTAAGTTTTTTAGCATGTATGTCAGATTTAGACCTATTTAATTGTGTGGGTAAATCCGTGTTCAGTTCCCCAGCTTGGAAAGCCATTATGTTGTCAGGTTTCTACATGCACGCAATAACTTCTGTGCTTTCACACGGCTCTTCCTGGTTAAAATGGCCACGGGTGAAGAGCAAATAAGGAGTTTGGGACCAGACAGGTGACCTGATTTTCACAGTTGCTACACATCCAGGAAGCTGTAGGTTGTGGTTCTCCTTGGGCTATTATTTTTGAAAACAAGCCCACTTGTCTAAGGCCTGCAGCCTGAGACAGCCACTTTGGAAAATATTTGAAAAAACTCACTTAGGTTTTTGCATCCATAGTCCTTTTGTTTCAGCTTTGTGCTGTGTTTGCCCTCCGATTAATTCTCTTTTTAAAATCCTTTCATGTTTTAATTGGCTTACAAAAAGATTTTTAGCAGATGGTATTGAAAAGAGAAAATAAAAATAAAGGTTCTCCAACAAATTATTACCTTCCCTGAATATTTGAAATACCGTCAGTATGGTGATTCATGTAGTCCTGCCTGTTCCATTTTAAAACACTGCTGGATTGTGTAACTTAAAATAATTACTTATTGTGAAATTTGTTCTTTAAAATAATTTTATTTCAGTAAAGTTTCCATAAAACTGAAGAGATTTTCATCCTCAGTTTAAAAATCTCAGATTACAAACATTTGAACAGATTACACTTTTTTAGTAACTAGGAAAACTGTAGAATACTGAAACAGTATTCATTTTTTCATCTTAACAAATTGTACCTTTCTCCCAGGTTGTAGTTTGGTCTCACCTGAGCCTAGTTTCATCTTCAGGTTCTAAATGGAAAATTAGTTATCAGCTGTAGTTATTTTAAAGGAAGTCTTTGAAGATAAATAGACATTAGAGTGATGTACATTTGCTAATTTGTAGTAAGACTGAAAATTCTTGAGTTCTTGGTACTCATTTAAGGTACTTTTTTTTAACAGCACTTTGTTCACTTTTAAAAGTTAATTAGTATTTTTTTTAAGAACTACATTGTGTTCCTTTGTTTCTGAGTGATATAGCAGAGGAAAATTCTAGCTGTTGACGAGCAGTTTCTTTCATTGCACAGGTACAGTGGTTTCCTTAATGGTTTCCTTGACCCCGCACACAGAAGAACATGAGTTTCATGCTTTTAATTTCTGTCAGGATGTTGTGCACAGGCACCCTCCAGAAGCCTTCAGGAAGATGAGTGGGCACATCAGGTCATCTGTGATGATCCTTCTTCCATTCAGGGCCAGAAACAGGAGGCACAGGAGGCAGATCCAGAAAGAAATACTGTCATAAAGGAGAAAGAAGGGTCTTGTGAGCATCACCCATAAAAGGGATGTCTCAGATGGGATGCAGGAGCAATACCTTCTGCTCCATGTTAAACCCAAGCTCCTCCATGACTTTGGGCAATCTATACCGGACTTTGGTGAAATCAGCTTTGGGTCCTTAGATGGCTAAAATTGCAATGAAGGTTTTACTGCCAGGACTGCTCCTCTTCCTCGTAATTGGGAGGGGGCTCTCTGTGATTTTGCAGTTTAGGTCTCCACTAATGCAGTGAAATACAGTTTCTCTAGGGCCTAGAGGGAGCAAAGGTGAAGTGAGTGGAACCAAGTAGCCACAGACCGAAGGGAGTCACACACAGGTAAATTTGCACTTGAACAGCATATTCGAGCCCTGTCTGAGGCAGGTGCGGCGGGCGTCCCCCCGCAGCACGGCCCGGCGGGATTCCCACAGCCGCGGTCCACCCGAGCTCACAGCTGGAGGCCCCGGTCCCGGCCAGGCCGGAGGTCCGACCCCTCTGGAGCTGCTGGGGCCATCGGGCGGGCCCGGCCCGGCCCAGCCCGGCCCGGCCCAGCGCCCTCCTCCCCTGGGCAGCGCCCGTCACCGAGCGGGCCGACCGGCGGCTGCACAGCGGAGGCCCGTCCCCCTCGATCCGGGTACCGCCGCCCCGGGGCGGCCCCGGCGCCGCCGCCGCCGCCGCCCCCTGTGCCGCGGCGGGAGAGCTGCGGGGCCGCGCGGCGCCGCGCCTGGGCCGGACTCGCTGCCGGACCGGCCCGCCGGTACGTAACGGGGGCGGCGCCGGGCCCGGGGCCGGGGCGGTCCCCCGCGGAGAGGTGACCGCGGGGCTCCGGCAGCCCTTCGGCGCGGTGGGGCCGGGGGGGCGACGGGACACCCCTCCGGGCGGCGTGGGCTGCGCTGCGGCCTGACGGCTGGGTTTCCGCCGGTCGGTAGTTGCGGAAAATCCGAATATATGAGTTTCTCGCATCAAAACAAATCCCAAGGTGCGGAGAAGGTTAAAAGTGAAGGCTGCGGTCCTGCGCGCGTGGCGATGCAGCAGTGTGTGCCCCTCGTCCTGCCCCCCCTCCCCAAACCCGCAACCGGCTGAGCTTTGCTGTCATAGCACAGAGCCTGCTGCTGCAGAATCTGCTGGAGTTGTATCGTAACTTTGTATCTGCAGCATGCGCCAGTTATTCTAGCCGTACACTTTTGTGACTTAAAAGCAAAGTAAGTCGTTTGGGTAGACGAGGAAAAACTTTTAACTCCGACTGTTATTGTTGTCTCACAATTTTAGGAGAGTGCAGAAATGTCTCCCTTCGAAAATAAAGGACTAATACTGGGCATAATGGCAGGGACTGCTGGAATAAGCCTGATGCTGATTTGGTACCGTAAGATCCGAAAACCTGTGCATATACCTGCGTTCCTAGATGTAGGTAACAGGCTTAATTCCGCAGGCTTGCAAAATGAAGCTCCTAATGAGCAAGGAGCAGTAATGGTTTTACACGGAAGGCAACTGCAGATACTAGAAAAATTGAATGGCTTGCTAGTAAGTGTGGACGAGCTGAAGAGAGAGGTGACATTTCTGAAAGAAGCTATTCCAAAGCTTGAAGAGCTTGTCCGAAATGAACTTCAAGGGAAGGGAGATGTTCAGAGGGTTAGCCCATCACACAGAGCAACGAAGCGGAGAAAAGCTGAGACAACTTCTGGTGCAACAGAAACTACCAGCTCTGAGGAAGCAGAAAGTGAAGGAGGGTGAGTCAATAATATTTTCTATATACCTATGTGAAACTTTGTATGGGAAACAGGAACCCTTTTAAAGTTTTATGTCTATTTTATATTTCTCTATATTCAGGGAAAAAGCCCCAAACAGTTCAGATTAGTAATTTTTAGATCAGAAAAAGCTCTGGGTGACCATCTCTGAATCTGTGCTAGGCTGAAGTTGGCTTAATGCCAGACATAATACAGATTTTTAAGGGTGCATTTAGTAACAATCTGATGCAGTGTTGCTACATAGCTATGCAACTGAGAGTCAAAGTTCTGAATAATGGTGTAATTTTAAATTCTCGTAAGAAAGTAGTCTTGTCTTCTGTCTGACAGAGTTTGTTCAAATTGTACAAATACTTCTGTGCTTTCATGACAGTTGTCAACTATGGGCCTTAAAGACAAGTTATCACAGCGTTCTGCCTAAAGGTATTACATGCTATGAAAGCTCTGTCCAAATGCAGCACGTGTACAAGTGACAGTATGTTTATGTGCGTTTGCTGTTGTATACACTTTGTGGTGGCTTAAAATGTAATCATGAGGGATTTAGGGTACTGATCCAGTAAGGCAGAAAGTTCCTAGTTTTGATCACATCTTGTAGTCCCATTGTGGTGAATGGGATCTTTTATACATGTGGGTTGAGGAACATGCTGAAGGATCAGACATAACTGGAGTCCAGGAGAGGCACTGTGTTTTTGTCTTTTCATATGTTGCGGAATATACCCTTCAGTAGTAAAGTAAAAATGGTGATGACATTACTCCTGTAATTGCAACTTTATTTTGATATAATCCAATTAGATACTTATATGCAATTTAGTAAGGGTATGTTTATAGCAGCTGAGTTTTTGAACCATCTCCTCTGTGTTATACGTGCCTGTGTAGGCAGCATTATGTCTGTAAATTGCCTATCTTAAGTCTCTTTTTTTTTTTTTCTCTAAAGATATATTCATTAACTGTAATATTCTGAAGACAGCAATATGCTGCATATAATAATTGATGCAATTCTATTTTCTAAGAGTTTCTCCAAAATTATTTTCAGTTCCTGTGGGCAGAATTTCTTGTTGTGTTACATCCCAGCCCACATGCTTCACAAGTCTTAGATTTTGACACCATATTTTGAGACCTGTCAGTTCTATTATGAGCCAGTTCTTTATTCTAAGTATTCAGTACTGGCAGAGGTATTCAAAGACATGTAAAATCATTTGTAGAAATGTAGAAGCATTTCAGTTCGTTTCTCAGATTGTTTCATCCATTAGTTGATTTGCAGAGGCCTTTATGTTATGCATATAATATTTGGAGATGTAGATAAGGCTAAAGGACCAGTTTGTGAATAACCAGGCTCGCAGACGCAGTGTAGGGGTTATTCCACACCTAGCATTTGAGAAGATCCTGTTTTCTGGTCAGGAGAGGTGAATTTGAGAACCAAGGAAACTTGCCTGTTCAGGTGGTTCTGTGTGACGAAGCAGGTGATGAGATGATCCAATGCAAATGATTATAGTGTGCAAGAGCTTTGAATGTGTCCTTAAGAGAGGCCTTCTCTGACAAGTATTTGTGTACAGTCAGGAGGAAGGAAGACAATTCAAGGTTATAGATAGTGTTAGTCATTTGGGTATGTGCTTTTCCAAAGCTATTTTTTAACCCCTTTTGAAAAGAGGTGTTTTTCTCCTGCTAACACCTTGTAATTGATGTGCTTGTTTTGCATATCTTCTCTAAATTTAACATAGTTTTATTTTGTTTAAGTAATTTTATTTTTGTATTTTTTCTTCTTCTTGCAAATGGAAGTTGTTAATCCTAACGTGTGTACAGTTGCAATTTCTAAGCTTTTTCTCAGGTCTTCTGTAACTTGAATGACAGTGGTGCATGTTCTGTGAGAGTTTGCCATGAGAGACAGTAACAACACACTTTTTTTTCCAGTTAATCACTGCTTCGTGTGCTGTAGGTGTAACACCATGTGCATTGGTTTATACTGTTCTGTGGTGATTTCCACACACAATAATGCATTCAGTTGCTAGTTTGTGCACTAGAGAAATAATTTTTCTCTTTGTTACAGATTAAATGTTTTTTCACTTTCTGTGTTCTGTCTAAAGTTCAAGCAATGTGTTTCACTGCCTCAGCAGTATTTTCAGGATCTAAAAGATAGGATTTTGCTTGTGTTAAGCACTTCTGGTTTTAAATGGGTAGATGCTGGGAATTGACAGATGAAGTAATCTTAAGAGTTTTATGGACTTGTGCTGGATGGCTACATTGGTTTCAGATTTGTAAACTTCTTCCAGAAAGCCTTTTAATACTACCTGTTTTTTCCATAAAATATTTGAAGCTGGCATTCTCTGATATGGTCCTCACTGCTTTGATCTGCTCTGGTCATATTCTTAATGTCACTGTTGGTATTCAACACCTTGGGAAGAGAAGCTTTCTATTTTGCCTTTAAAAAATGATATATTTCTGTAAGTGGAAAAATATAACACGCTTTTTAATAAGAGATATATTTTTACTTAATAATTTTTATTACAATAATTATATGAGTGGAAGGTACACTGAATGGATGGGACATTGAATGCTAAAGAGCCTACAGTTTCTAGCCTGTGCTTTTCTGTATTCTAAATAGTTTGTTTCAGTTTCCATCATTTACGAGTGAAAACCTCAATCTTTTAACATTTGAGCATGTGTAACAAGCACTCATTCATTTATGAATACAATAAATTGTGTCTAGATGATCCCCTGGGATAGAGAATGTCACCTAATCCTCCTCTTTGTGATTTTAAAGCTGGTTCCTCTCTGACAGAGCAGTGATGAGCCATTGACATCAGTGTCATGTTTGGCCTGACATCCAAGTGTCATGTCTTCAGCTGGCCTGACATCCAAGCTTTTCAAATTACGTTTGGCATCAGTCACCAGAAAGACTCACCGCAGTAAATCCTTTTCCTACAGATGTTTTATTTATAATTTTTCCTTGAAATAGTTTAAATATTCAGCAGGAAGAAACATTTCCCTTGCCTGCTTCTGAGGATCACTTCACTTACATTTCTTCATTTATTTTTGCTGCCCATTTGTTTTCAATGCAACCCTCAGTTGACCTAAGAATTGGGTTTGCCAAACTTTTCCTTGAAGGCTGCTTATCATCACTGATGGATATGCACTCTGCTGGGTCATACAGTGCAAATTTGATACAGATCAGTCTGTGACATATAATCACCTTTCTATTAAATTAGCTGGACCAGATGAGATGGTGTTTGTGTCACCTTGTGATTTTTTTTTAAGTTGACAGGGAGACAACAGATGATATTTGATCTGTCTAAAAGCTGAAGTGTTGTGAACAGATGATACCTGGTTAGGCCCAGTGTCTGCCAGTTTACAAGCAATCCAACACAGGTTTTGAATCAGCAAAGTGGGTTTATACCACAGTGGTGTTTTACACCATGTAGTTCAGGGGGTTTTTCTTTAATCCAGTGCTAGATGCCTGGACTTACTCAACAGCTTAACCACAGTGTGGTGTCCAGCACAGTTTCCATTTGTTCTTTGAACTTTGAACAGTCCTTTGTGCTCCAACTGAGTCCTGTTGGTTGATCATTGTTTGTCACATTCTTACCATTGCTTTTCTCTTTCAAATAAAATCTATTGGTAATAAAGGTGAAAACAAATTGGCACTGACTGTAGACATTTTTAAAGTTCTTCCATTTTCTCAAATATTGGTCAATGTGTTTATCACATGTAAATACTCACTTTTCTATTTATCATCTAATAAAACCTCTTGAAGGAAGATACCAGGTAAAATTGCAGATGTTGGTGTTGTTATATGAAATATTTGTAAAAAAAACCATACTGACTCTTCCTCATTTTTTCTTAATTTCCCTTTTGTACTACTGTCATCAGCCCTTAGACTCTTGGAGTTTTTAAACTGCATTAAAAAGACTCTCCACTTCTGTTTGTGTTAGTACTGATTTTCTTTTGTTTTATAGTACTGCTTTTCATAACATGCTTCTTAGAATGAGTAGATGTATAAGCCTGCTGGCTGCTTTGTTGAAGTCAGTTATCAAGCTCTTCTTATGTAGTTTTATATCAATAATATCTGTTACACTCTTATTTTGTCCTTGAGTAGCTGGAAGGACTTCCTATCTTGTAATAAAACTGGCTTCCACTCAAACTGGTAAAGTACAGCTTACCCAGGTTGATAGGGAAAATCCTAGATGTTAATTTTTTAACAGCCTGTATTCCCTTCTTAGCATGTTTTCATGCTTAAAACATTTCAGCTATGATAAGGATCGAACAGAGAGCTAGTAAGAAAATTAATGTAATCAGAAACAAAACAGGAAAACATTCCTTATGGTTGAACATTCAAAATGGTTGAAGTGATACTTTAATGTTTTATACTTGATTAAATTACCTTGCTGTCATTTACCCCCAAGACTCCCAAGCAATGTAGGAGTTTGCCTGGGGTGTGTGACTAGTGAGGTGGGAACTCATCAGAAATAAGTCATGAAGCCCTTGGCTGTCACCTTGGTGCTTTTCCTGTGGGAAATGCTTAGAGGCAGCAACATCAGCTCTGGAGCCAAAGAAGAAGAGATGAGGAAGAGAAGACCCTCTGAAGGCACTATAAAGTTATTTTTCTAGGAAAGAAAGGAAAAAGTTAGAGGAATGCTGGTGCAACTCGGGGTAACTAATATGTTGAATCTTAAGCACAAGCAACTGTTTGGACTTCCTTGGACATTTTGGTATCAGGACATTTAATTTCTGGCCTTCTCATGAGGAACACTATTCACTTCAAACCAAACTTGGAGAAGATTTTAAACATTTTGTTTCCTTCATTTGAGAATGGCATTCATGTCTGTTGGTTGTGTAGGAACTCCTGCCCCTTAGTGTCTTCTCATCTATGTCAGCAGGCATAGGGTTGTATGGTTTGCTGCAGTCCCTAGGAATTACTGGCATTGCCTTACCCAAAAAGCATTATTCACTATGATGGTTTTCACTTTCCACAGGTTGTTTTATAGGTACTGTTTTGCCTTCTTTAAAGCACGCAGTCAACAAGTAAATTGAAATTTATGGCATTGTCATCAAGGTTTAAGATTGCCTGCTCCACATTTAAATTATTTGAGGATTCATAAAGCAGATAAATAGAGGAGGTAGGAGAGAATTTCCCAGGACAGTGGAGGTGAGAGGGAATGGGGAAGAAATGACCTGTCCTCTCTGCTGTTTCTCAGCACAGATGTGGCCTGGAGATCGTGTTTCTGTAGGAGAGGTGGGATAAGGGAAAGGCTTGATGCAGTATAGTCTAATCTTAAAAGATTATTCTTCCATGATATTTTATAACTAGATCCTCATGGGTTCACATCATCTGTTAGGTAGTGACCTACTTCACGCTTCTTCCATTTGAGTCTCTCAATGAATATTCTCATATGACTTACCTGGTATCATACGAATTTGATGTTTGGCAATGACAGTTTGATACAGTGCTGCTGGAGGTCTCTTCTGGGCTTGTTTGGAGTGACAGGGCCTGGCTGTCAGCCCAGCCTTGGCCTTTGTATTTTTGCTGGGAGAGTAACATATTCTAATAATCACTTTTTGCTGTTTTCTAACATTGGAACAGTAGTGTTCATAGCAGTTTTAGCAGATGTTTATGCAGCAAAGATAAAGATAACAACATCAACATTGACTTCCAAACACTGATTTCTTACTTTCCTATCTACCTGCTTCAGTAGCATTTGATGCAGTGCCCAAATTCCTGTAACTAACAAGTGTTACAGTTGCAGTATTGTGTAGGAATTTGAAATTGCCTTTACTGCTTACTTGTTGCTGTTTTATATTATCTAGTGCCCTTATTTTAGGTTGGTAATTGCACAAACCACATTAATGGGGGGGGGGGGGGGGAGATGATGGCATCCAAACCATGTGAGGAAAGGTACTTTCCAGACATATTTCACAACATAGGGTTATGTATGGGAGCTAAAGGACTGCCCCCCTCCCACCAAATCCCTTGCACTTTTGGTCAAGTTAGAGCTCTTACAAATGCAGCCTATGTATGATGTAGCTCTGCGCCCACTTCAAAATAACTATGGAAGAACAAGATGCTGTGTTTTGAAAGATGCTTCAGAAAACCAAAATAAATGGTCAGTGGCTTATAAATAAAGACTCTGCAGGATACAATAGGATGTGTTATCAACTTCAGCAACATCAAGATTATGTAAAACAAATCTGTAGGAATCTATGAAGTTTCCCATCTCTGCTCTGCTCCACGTTGTTTTTCAGTTTGAACACACGCACATGATTTCTGTATGTACTGTTTTATCCAAATGTATTTTTGACTCCTCTTTCCCATATTACCAGGTTAATTTTGCAGCAAAACTGTTGTGCCACATCTAGCACTTGAGTAGCATGATAAGCAGCTGTACTTGTTCATTTACAGGCTGTAAGAGTATCTGCTCATGTTTAGTTCTGGTCACAATGCCATTAGGCTGCTCCTATATGAAGTTGGAGCACCCTAATGTATGCTCACCACTTCGGACAGTAAGGCCACCTGCTTATGTCTGCATGGTATTTATGGCTTTTTTAAATATTTCTTTGTCCTTGACTGCCTTGTGCTGAGTACTTGTGCACTAATCATAATGAATTAATAAGAGTTCTTTTCCCAGTTTCAGGTATACTGACCTTCAGAATGTTCAAAAGAAATAAGTAAAGGAATTGATAACAGTGGTGTTATTGTTTATATATAGATCTTACAAGTGTTTAAGAAAACACTGTATAAGTCATTCTTACAGCACTTACGTTCTGGTTAGTAAACTCATTCATATTTCAAAAAATAGGGAAGTTGAGGTAAAGAGTTGAAGAGGCCTGTTCAGGGTTACAGAGCATGTCTTAATACACATTAATGATTTAAAGTGTTCTGCATTTGAAACACAAGGATACATGTGTTTCTAATATGTATCTGCATTTTTAATGCAGTATTAGGCAGCTGGACAGTGTAGTTACTTGCCTGTTATGTTTGGAATACGATTGTCTGTCCCTTTGAAGATAAAGGTTTTGTAATAATACCAATAATAAGCTTGATACCATGAATGAAAACTCCTTTAAGGTTGAACAACTGGATGAAATTGTGTTCTGAAATTTTTGCATCTGAATTTAACAGCACTTTACCAATATTTTTAGAAAAGGTGGTTATTATTTTCTGTGATTTTAGTTATCTTACAGCTCATACTGATTCTGAAGGAGACTCCGAGGAAGAAAAGGGATGTATGAAATCACCCAATAACATTGTGAAATCAGAAGAAGAAGAAGAGCTATTTAATCTTTTACAGCAGGTGGACAATTTGCACAAGGGTTCAGAGGATGATAAAAAGGAAGGCTTCAGACTGCTGCTTGAGAAAGATGACAAGGTATTAATGGGTAAACTTAATATTATGTTGCTATTAACTTATGCTTTGCACTGCTTTTGAGAACTTCCTTAATAAAATCATTAAAATGCCCACAGGAATGGAAGATGAAATTTCATGCATATTTTTTAAAATAGAGTGAAAAAGAAATATTTCAAGGTAGTGTCAATATTCATGTTGGGCAGGCATAGAAGTTTTCACAGAATCACAGAATCATCTAGGTTGGAAAGGACCTTGAAGATCATCTAGTTCAACCATTAACCTAGCACTGACAGTTCCCATCTACACCATATCTCTCAGTGCTATGTCGACCCGACTCTTAAACACCTCCAGGGATGGGGACTCCGCCACTGCCCTGGGCAATCCATTCCACTGCCTAATAACCCATTCTGTAAAGAAATACTTCCTGACATCTAGTCTAAACCTTCCCTGGTGCAACTTGAAGCCATTCCCTCTTGTCCTATCGCTTGTTACTTGGTTAAAGAGACTCATCCCCAGCTCTCTGCAACCTCCTTTCAGGTAGTTGTAGAGGGCAATGAGGTCTCCCCTCAGCCTCCTCTTCTCCAAATTAAACAACCCTAGTTCCCTCAGCCGCTCCTCGTACGACCTGTGCTCCAGACCCTTCACCAGCTTCGTTGGCCTTCTCTGGACATGCTTGAGTAATTCAATGTCCTTTTTGTAGTGAGGGGCCCAAAACTGAACACAGTAATCGAGGTGCGGCCTCACCAGTGCCGAGTACAGGGGTAAGATCACTTCCCTGTCCCTGCTGGTCACGCTATTTCTGATACAAGCCAGGATGCCATTGGCCTTCTTGGCCACCTGGGCACACTGCTGGCTCATGTTCAGCCGGCTGTCAATCAACACCCCCAGGTCCCTCTCTGACTGGCAGCTCTCCAGCCACTCCTCCCCAAGCCTGTAGCACTGCTGGGGGTTGTTGTGGCCCAAGTGCAGCACCCGGCATTTGGCCTTATTGAAACTCCTCCAGTTGGCCTTAGCCCATCACTCCAGCCTGTCCAGGTCTCTCTGCAGAGCCTCCCTACCCTCGAGCAGATCAACACTCCCACCCAACTTGGTGTCATCTGCAAACTTACTGAGGGTGCACTCGATCCCCTCATCTAGGTCATCAATAAAGATGTTAAACAGGAGTGGCCCCAAAACCAAGCCCTGGGGGACACCACTCGTGACCAGCCTCCAACTGGATTTAACTCCATTCACCACAACTCTTTGGGCCCGGCCATCCAGCCAGTTTTTTACCCAGCAAAGCGTGCGATCATTTAAGCCTCAAGCAGCCAGTTTTGCCAGGAGAATGCTGTGGGAAACGGTGTCAAAGGCCTTGCTAAAGTCAAGGTAAACTACATCCACAGCCTTTCCCTCATCCAATAAGCAGGTCACCCTGTCGTAGAAGGAGATCAGGTTTGTCAAGCAGGACCTGCCTTTCATAAACCCATGCTGACTGGGCCTGATCCCCTGGTTGTCCTGCATGTGTTGTAAGATGGTACTCTGGATGAGCTGCTCCATCAGCTTCCCGGGTAGTGAAGTCAAGCTGACAGGCCTATAATTTCCCGGATCATCCTTCCGACCCTTCTTATAGATGGGCGTCACATTGGCCAATTTCCAATCTGTTGGGACCTCCCCGGTCAGCCAGGACTGCTGGTAAATGATGGAAAGTGGCTTGGTGAGCACCCCAGCCAGCTCCTTCAGCACCATAGGGTGTATCCCATCCGGTCCCATAGACTTGTGTGTGTCTATGTGATGCAGCAGGTCACTGACTCTCTCCTGGATTGCGGGGGGGGTCGTTCTCCCAGTCTCTATCATCTGGCTGAGGGGGCTGGATTCCCTCAATACAACTAGTCTTGTTATTAAAGACTGAGGCAAAGAAGGCATTAAGCACCTCAGCCTTCTCCTCATCACTTGCTACCAAGTTTCCTTCAGCATCTAGCAGGGGATGGAGACTCTCCCTGGTCTTTCTTTTGCTATTGACATACTTATAGAAACATTTCTTGTTATCTTTGATTGCTGAAGCCAGATTAATTTCCAGCTGGGCTTTGGACCTCCTGATTTCTGCCCTGCATAGCCTCACAGTGTCTTTGTAATCACTGTGAGTGGCTAGCCCCTTCCTCCAAAGGCTGTAAACTCTCCTTTTCTCCTTGAGTTGCAGCCAAAGCTCCCTATTCAGCCAGGGTGGTCTTCTCTGCCGCCTGCTCCTCTTAGAGCACCTGGGGACTGCCTGCTCCTGAGCCATTAACACTTCCTTCTTAAAGAGTGCCCAGCCTTCCTGGACCCCTGTACCCTTCAGGACCATCTCCCAAGGGATCCTGTCAAGCTGGTGCCTAAACAAGACAAAGTCAGCCCTTTGGAAGTCCAGGATGATTTATTATTTTGTATCCCATCCAGACTCAATAACTTTGAGGTTTTGTTTGATGTATGTATTCTTGCATGCAACAAAGGAAGATCATGGACTTTTTTCTACATAAATGATACTTACTTTTGCTGGTTTTAGAATGGTCTGTGTGCAAATGTCCTGTGGCATTAAATAGTAATCAGAGCAAGTGTTCTCAAGACATCAAACGATGAGCCTGTAGTCTGCTTATACCTTTCTGATATACTTCATGTGAATTTTTCCTTTGACTTTATTGTGCACATATATAACTCCAGATAAAATTTCAAAGTGGTTTGATGTGCAGTGGTTAATTCAGTGTACCAGTTTCTTCTGATTTGGCAAACATTAGTTCTGATTATATTTTCATTTACATATTGAAATACCCAGGAAGATGCTAATTGTGAGTGAGTGTGGTACTTGTGTCATCCCTAAAGAAAATACACACCACATCATTCAGGGATTGTTGTGCTCTACTGGATTACCTTTTTATTTTTTATATTAAAAGAACTTTAAAACTGATTTATGAAATAAAACCTCTTTAGACAGCCCAGGGTATTTCCAAAAGTGGTGTTCTCCTTTGGTTGTGAAAAACTGGTCATCTGGTTCTCACATAAACTAAAAGTAGTATAGAAGGATGCAAAATAACCAAAGATTTTATGCCATATTCCAATAACCTGCTTTAAGCATTATGAAAGGAAACTGTTTAAATCACATTCTGATCAGTTTAATTACCTAGTTGTCCTCTACTTTCAGTATGAAAACTGTGTGGACTTTCTTTGGAGACTTGCACGCGCTTACGGAGATCTGTTTGAGATGACTACTGATGCAGAAGAGAAGAGGAAATATGTTACTGATGGTAAGCAGAGGAAAAATGTTTGTGTAGAATACCATCTGAATGTAGTGAAACATGCTTTGAACTTTGTTCAAGTCTTCCAATCCAAGAAATTTCCAAACCAATAAATGGGAGCATTTGTGCTGTAATAATAATGTTTTGTGCAATAAACTACCACAGTATACAACTTCAGTCCATTCTTTCCTCACTGGAGAGATCCAAAGTCAGTGAAGAAGTACTGTGGGTCATAATTGAAAGCTGTTGGTTCTGGATGGTGCCTTAAAATACTGTATTTTTTTGAGAATCGGATGGATACAGAATGTGAAAAAAGACAGATGCTGTCAGCACAGTTTCTTAATTACATCTTTGGGAGAGTGAGAGGAATAAATGAACGCCAAGACAAAGTCAAGGTTTGTTTTTCTGCTTTCCTGTGGCAAAGGAGCAGTCCTGCATATCATCAGCCCTTTTTGGGGTGATGGTGGGGATGAAACTTTGTGAATCTGTAAAAACTGTTGACCAGAAACAGAAGTTGTGTGTGACAATTGGTGTTGCATCCAGGCATCTCTCCCCATGTGTCCTGTTTGACAGCTTAACCTCAACAAGAGTCTGATTTTCTTCTTCACAGCACTTTTTTTTGGTTGCTTTTAAAAGCATTGCCCTTTCTTTCACTGTCTGGAGACATATTGGCTAGAGGTACAGTTTACATGTCCCTTTTTGTTTTGGGCCTTCTTCTCTTTATTACAATAAAACCTACACCTTTTCTACCTGTGTCACTCCCCTCCCATCAACACACTGTTCTTACAATAATCCTTTTTGCCTGTATCTGGGAATACTTCTCTCTCTCCTTTGTTTCTCCAATTCTTCTCCTTGTTTTGCTGCACCAGATTCAGGTTTTCTAAGTGTATTTCAATTTCAGGTTATTTTGACTTTTGTGACTACTTTTCTGTCAGCAACTTTTTCTACTTTTCTGGTAGCCATGACAACATCACTGACTAAATAGTTATGGCTGCCTTTTGTCATTCTTAAAGGCAGTGCCATGTCTTTGTGCTGTCATTACATATTTCGTAGCCAACCTTAGCTTGTCCAAGGTCCTTGTCCCATCCTTTTGTCATCTAAACACTTACGAGGACTTGCACTTAGTTACTTAATTGATATTGTCTTTGCTTTAGTAGCAGCTTGGCTTTTTTGTATGGAAATCATGCAGTGCAGTGAGCATTATGACAGAAACTAAATCTATGACAGTAAACTCTGTTGTTGGATCCTTTGCTTTTTACCAGTGACTACATGTAACGTCAGCCAGTGAATAATAATGGCACAGCAAAAGACAGGGAGAGATAAAGAATGATGGAATGAAATTGGGTCTTAGGTGTTGAGTAACCAGCCTAGTTTGGCTGATTCTCATGAAGTGGTGGGTGGCGGCAGCCTTTTTCATCTCAGTTTTTGGAAGTGGTGCAGAGGGATTGTGACTGCGGGGGAGCTGGCAGTGGTTTCATGGGGTTTTTTTCATTCTGCTGGGTTGGAGGACTGTGTATGCTGTTCTTTGTTTTTATGAAGTTAACTTGCAATACAGAAATGTCAGTGTGGCTTAATTGGTTGCAGCTGAGACTTTGCAAACAGCAAACATCTCATCTGAACTTCTTACCGGGAGCATGGGTTTGATCAAATCACCTACTGTCATCTTTATTCAGTTAAAAGTGGAACTTAATAGAAGTCTTTGTGCTGGAAAGGAACTTCAACTAGTTCTTTCCTGTGCCCAAGGCAGGAAACAGCTTTGCTGGTTCTTCTGACAGGTGCATCTCTAACCTGCTTTTAAGGGTCTTCTGTCTTAGAGACAACACATCCTCATTTGGCAGTCCAGGTCAGTCTTTCCCTGATTTAGCTGCATCTGAGTTGGATTTTAAGAGAAAAATACTAAAATTGCACTCATATATATATATATGCACATATTTATATATGTATGTATAGGTATGTAAATGATGTAAAGCCTGGATGTTACATTGTCCATCTAAATGTTTACAAGAACAGGAGGCAATTTCTTCTTTGCAGCTAAAGTGTATCAGGTTGCTTTGTTCTTGGGAGTTGCCTGAAATGTGGAAGAGTACAATAAATCCTTTAATATATTGTATTTCGTTTACAGGAAAGATTAAAGCTGAAAAGGCTGTTCAGCTGGATGCCAGGAGTGCTGAGAGTCACCAGTGGTAAGTTGGACAAAATGTGCATTTTTACAAACTTGTATGTATTTATCAAATCCAACAAAAAACCCCAGCTGTCTTTGGCTCTAAATAGTGCCCACAGCAAGTTACATTTATCATGCTACAGTCTGACATCAATTTCATAAATGATTCATTAATATCTTTTCATAGTTTTATGGAACTCAGTTATCATCAGTTGCAGCTAAAAATTACATTGACATATTCTGTGAAGCATTTACTATAGCATGTGAAACAACTCGATAACTATACTTCAGTATGTACCATGAAATGTAGAAGGGAGTATTTGCTTAAACCAGTATATTATTGCTCAGAGAAACCATAGTTTTCCATTTACCTTCTCTTTCAACACTTTGCAAAATAATGTGATTTGACCTCCTATTTTATCCTTTCTTTTACTTCTAATAATCTGAAATCTAATAATTAAAAAGAGACATGAGAGGACTATGGAAGTTTTGATTAACTTCTCAATTTTTGTTTTATCATATCATTTTCCTCCAAGCTTGGCACTTGGATTAATTTTGTAGACCTTGCCAGGACTGGCAAACTCTTTGCAAATGTAAATATTTTTAATCAAATCAACATTATAAGGTAAAAGATAATTCTGCTGAGTTCCAGCAGATAGTTCCTCACTTTACTATTTTATTAATCAATTTTACTGAGCTCCTGATTTCTCTTCTAATATAGTTAGCTTTTCCTTTCCATTTTGGTTTCTATGTCCTTCATTAATTTTGTCATTACACATTTAGGGTGGGATTTCACTTAACTTTTACATATCTAAACCAAACCCTTTTATCCTACACTCCCCTCACAATTGAAAAAGAAGTAGCCATTTCTGGAGTGCAGTTCATCTGAGTCCATTTTGCCCATCTGCATTAGGGTGAGATGAATTTTTCCTGAGGTTCAGCTGACAACATCTCCATTACCAGTAAAGGGAGCACATGTCAGCTAGCTCAGGTTTAGATACTTGATTAGACACAGATGTTTTCATTTAATTAGGTGACTCTCTGGCTTGGTCTCTTTCTCCTAAACTTCAAAGATGGATATGTTATTGTTCCACACTGTGTTCCTGTGAGTGTTACCATATTTCTATGATGCTTTTTTTCCTTCTGCTTATAACAACTAGTGATCCAAACATCTGCTTTGTAACAGTGGGGTGCTAGAAGTGGTGTGCCGTGGGAATCTTGACTAAGCTTCACTGTCACAGAGAGATTTGCATTTGCTCTTTCCCATGTCTTGGAAGTAATGATGATGCCTGCCTGGAAATGAAGCCTAGGCCCCGGGGTGGCTATGATGTGGTAGTTTAAGATAGGAGCCTTTGCTTTTGGCCTTACCCAGCTGTTTGTTAATTCCTATCAGCTGGAAGTTGCCACCGTGGCAGCAAAACTAACAGAAGAGGATCATCTTGAGCATCACTCCTCAGTGCAAGGTGAAGTGAAGCTTGAACACCTGCTGAAAGCAATTTACAGCCATTTCTGCTGTTTGCCTGACCACAGCCATGGTCACTTCTTCAGGGTAATGCTGGTGTACCCCTCTCAGCTAGAGCTATGTGTATAAAAAAAATCACATGCAAGCAGACATCCTGCCCCTACCTCCCCAGCCCAGAAGACTGGCAAAATCTCCTAGTATAAATACAACTCATCTGGCAGAAACTACGCTGATAAAAGCTTACATGTTCAGGGAGATGTAGGTGGTCTGCTGGACTTCAGATGTGAGATCTTGTACTGGCAGGCATATCTAGCAAGGGAAGAATTACGAGTGGAAGGAGATGTGTTCCAGAGGTTAGCTCAGAAAGCCTCTTTGAGAGGTTTAAGAGGAAAACCCTATGTTTTGTAAGCTACTGCTTCTTGTAACAGTCAATGAATTTCTGTATGGTTTACAGTTTCCATCCTTTTTGTATCTGGGTTGCAAGTGAATGTAAGGGTTTTATCAGTTGCTGTTGAACTGGTGGCTTTCTAGTGGTGTAGATTTGAATAGTTTGATATAATATTTTTTTCTGAATATTTTATCCGCTTGTCTTTCTTTTCTGAAGTCTTTCTAACTTGATGCATGATTTTTAAAGTATGATGCCCCATACTGGTATGGCTGCTCTAACTGAGGCTCTGAATACTGGGCAGATTGGACTTCTATACTCCAGACAGGCATTTGTATGTTTTTGTCTAGGCTGCCAACTGTTGTTCAGTCTGTGGTCCTAGCAGATCCTTTTCTGCTGTGCTGCTGCTTAACCAGATGGACTTGTTTTCTAACTGTACATTTCTTTTTTCTTCCTTGGTAGAGTACTTTACACACATTTCATTGATTTCATGTAGATTTCAGAGCATTTCTTAGGTTTATTGAGGCCATTTAGGTTTGTAAATGCTTGCATCCCCTCCCAGATTACAATTTTATTTTAAAAGTGTTTTGGTTTATTGTGGGGTTTTTGAAATCATTGACTTCGTTAATGAAATTACTGGAAGACAATGGACCCAGCACAAAACTGGTTCACATGAACCTGGTTCTGCAACCATCTCTACAGGTGATTTAATCAAAATGATATTTCCATGGTTAGATTTTGAGGAACATCAGGCAGGGCAAAGTCAAAGGACACATAAAGGTCAAGATATATCCCATTTGTTGCATTCCTCTAATATTCCAGGCTTGTTTATCTTGTCAGAAAATAAAAATATTTTTGTTTGATACTATTTGTTCGTGACAAACTTGTGTTAACTGTTTTGTATGCTTCCGCACTTATAGAAAAATTTATCCTGGAATGTTTTCAGGTTAGGCTTGTTTGTCTGTAACCCCTGTCTTTTCCTTTCCTTTTTGTAGATAACAACTATGTTTACCTTTTTCCTTTCTGCTGGGAGTTTCTGTATTACTCAGGAGACTTTGGTAGTCAGATATATGTCAGATCTGGATTGTCTGAGACTAGCTAATGCAAATTTACCCAGTTTATCTAAACATTATTTTACATGTTAATCTCCATGAATGGGAAATAAGACTTCAGGGAATCTTCCCTGTAGAAACTGTGCTCTCAAAGTTGTATGCAAACAGAATTTTGCCTAAAATCATAAATAGATAAGACTGTCTGTGAACAGAAAACAGTGCAATACAGTTAAGGCATGAAGAAATAATACATGAAAGTAATATGAAATCCATAGTTAAAAAGGATAATAATAAGAGACAAAACAAAACTAAAAGAAAAAAAATAGAACAAATTTGCACAAAAATACTAGGATCACTAGCAGGTGGTCACTTAAAGAATGGCATACCAGTTTTACCTAAATTCAGAGATGAAGGGCAGTACCCAACTCTGGATTGACACCTAAATATACTGTCTCCGTTATATGTGTCTACACATGAGCAGGGGACTTGTCCTCCACTGATAGGGGATGGAGAGTTGATAGGCAACACATGCTGTTTGATATGCCAGGATATTTGCATGGTGTGGCAGATATTACACAGGATCTCTGGGGGTCTGTGCCCTTCCAGTCCAGCAACTGGAAGTGGTGGGAAACTCTAGGACATCTCCAGTGGCAGCAGGCACCTGTGTCTGGGCAGGGATCCTGTGAATTGAACAGGGTCTCCATTGACTCTTATGGGAGATTAGATACACAGATGAAGCTCAGCATGAATGCAAGCTCAGTGTGAAAGCAATGCTGTCTCAGTCCAAAATCCTTCCTTTTCATCTCACCGCCAGCATAAAATTTTCTTAAGCTGTATAAGATAAATAATCTTAGCCTGTATAAAATAAGACCACCTCTTTGTTAGACAGTTTTCTCATTTTTCATGTAAGGTTATCTCATTCTGCATTAGCTACTGATGAGGAAGCTCATTTTCTGACCTTGATTAAGGAAAGTTTTAGTTGATTTCTTGCTAATCTGTCCTTTCTTATTTCTGAGGGGTTTTGGTATTTCCTATCAGCACAACTGAGGTTTGCTGCTATACCAAACAACTCCTGTTTGGTATAGCTGCTATCTATATTGCCCACTCATGCATTATTTCTAATGTTCTCTTAAACTGTTTAATATGTTATGGCTTACTAAATGAATGAGGATTAAATGATAGGCCTATTCTTTTCCTGGTCCTGTTCCTTGCTCTATACTTACAGTTAACCCTTCGGGATAGGGGGAATATAAGTGAAGAAGAAATTAAATTCAGCCTTGTTGGTTTCATCTTTTGTCATTATTTCCTTATTGCTAATTGTTCTCTGCTTTCATTTATGTTTCTTTTCCTTCTGCTGTATTTATAGAACCTCTTCTTATTGCCTCGTATGTCTCTTGTGAGTGCCAATTCAGTTTGTATTTACCATTTCTGATAGATATATCTTTAAATATGCCATCCAGTTCTCATATCTTTAACACTCATCCAATATCCCTAGCTTAGCCATGTGCTCTTATTTTCACTTTTAGGGTCAATTACTTTGGGATTTTCAAGTCAATAGATAACACCTCCCTGGAGGTGAATTAGTCTTTTAAACTATTTTCTGCCTTTCCTCTGCATGAAAAAGAGTAATTTGCTGCTGCATTTTTGAATATTGTCTCTTAATAATTATTCTGTAGAACTTTTTATAACATCACACTTTTTTTATGCTTTAGTTTTCTTCATTAGAAATGCACACTGTGCCTGTCAAGCAAGGATTAGGACTATAGACCTCTTTGAAAGTTTCTTTTGGAAGCTTATCCCTGCTTCTTGAAAGCTCTGTTTACCACATAAATATGTTGTTGTCACACCCTGACTGACAATAACTGTTCCGGTAAAACCCTAGTACAGATGGAGGTATACTGGTAAAAACATCCCTTTTTCAGAGCAGAGTTTTTCCTGTTTTGTGAAACTGCTGTAAACTGTCTGGGAAATAGAATGTATCTTTTGTCTCCACCAGGAGGATTTAGTGGAATGGCCTCATGAGCAAACTTGCTAATGCAGGCCTAGAGTTCAGCTGTCTTGCCTTGCTTTTCATATTTACTTCAGTTAAGAACAAAAAAATGCCATATATCTTCTTAGTAGATCATCTATATTTTTTTATAAAATATATCAACAATAAAACTGGCCAACTTACTGATCAGAATACTGACAAGTAACCAATATTCATCCTCAAATTAAATTTGATAAAATATATGCAGAAAGAACAGAGCAAAATATCTTTAAGTAGTCAGTTGGTTTTGGTAATGAATTTTTGCAGCTGCAAATAATTTTCATATCTGAATCCAGATTTTTGAAAACACGTGATCATACTTAATGTTGCAGTTGCCAATGAGATCAAAAAACCTTCAGATTTTTTCAGTGGTGACCTCTAAAAAAACTGAAGTGAATGGAAACACTGGAAAGGAAAAACATAACTGTAACCTTTTATTATTTGTATGACCACCCTAAAGAGAGGCAGAGTAAATATTCTAAGTGATTTGTTGCTTTGTTCAGCCAGTGTCAATTATTCAAGTTGTGAAGGAACTTGCATGCAAAAGTTGGCATCAGCCAGTGACAGGTCCTCTTGTTTTTCCCAAGCCTCAAACAAAATCTTTTTGTGGGTCAGTGATTCCCAAATGATAGTTGTGAATCCTCACAGCTCATCTTGGACTGTGGAGCATCTTTGTCATCCAGATTTTAATTGGAAGTGCTATGCAAACAATTCGGATGACACTGCTTTACAACTTTACAATTACAGAAAACACAAAATGTAGAGGCATGTTAATAGAGTTTTTATTTAAAAACTAAACAATCCCTTTTAAGTTCTTTTACAAAACAAGTGAGTTTTTATTTTTGTTGCTGTTTTTTCTTCAAGAGTTTGGAAGAGGTCCAGAAGGCCTCTCTGCTGTTGCCTAGAACCCTGCACCTCCTTTTTTGCTGAGGAGGACTTGGTACAGGCTTTGCAAAGAACAGAAAGGTTGCTAGTTGTGGCCAGTGTTCATGACATTTACTTAGGAAGATCATTATTTGCATTGAGGTTTGATTTGTTTGCCACAAACAAACTTAGTGCTGCCGTTAAGTTTGGGTTACTCTATAGAACTTACCTGCTGATAGGAGTCATATAGCACGCCTCATTTAGATTGAAGTTATTGAGTGAAAACCTAGTAATTTTAAGTGAAGACTCCCCCTGAACCACAGCTGCCCCCAGGACTTTTCTCTATTGTGGGTATGTGGTTTACTCAGAAGTGCAGGAACAAGTTTCCCAAGGCCAGGGTTGTCCATGGAAGTGGGTTCCAGAGCTGACAGTCTCTCACTGAGAGGAAACACAAGGGAAGGGAATGAATTGCCTTCATTGAGCCAATTTTGGAACTACCTGCTTGGATGTTTTGGCTGACCTATATTAGTAAGCCAAAAAATGGAGAAGGGTATAATCATAGAAATCATATTAGCTTTTGTTAGCTGTAGAGATTATTCATTTCCAGGACTAATTCAAAATGTTGACCCTTATGTTCACATATAATTTTGTGCTAAGCTTGTGCCTGGGCTAGAAATGACACTTAGGGAACCTTTGATTTGCTAATACGACTTATACTTCTGAGTGGACTTGCTGTACTTGGTGTACAAAAAATGGAAGAAGTGGTGGTCCCAGATAGAACATATTCCAGTGAGGAAGTCTAGAGATTGTGTCCTGGTGGGTCTTGTTGTTGCTGGGGGCAGGGGGGGGGGCGGTCGCAACGCTCGGTAAGCCAATGCTGCATTTTACCCGTTTTCTTTTTGGACTCACTATTGTTACTGTTGTTCTCTTGTTATATTTAGTAAATTCTTTCTTTTTATTCAACCTACGAATTCTCTTCTTTTTGTCCCTCCCCTATTTCACCAGAGGGGGGAAGAGGAGGTGAACGGCCGGCCACGTGGCATCTGGCTGCTGGCTGAGTTCAAACCTCAACAATTGCAAAGGTGCTGAGAGGCTTGTATGTAACAGTGAAGTATCTAGCTGGAAGGTGTTTTGTATTACTTGAGAGGTACAAAGTATTCAGAAATGTAGAAAGTTGTGTTTCTACACAAAGAAATATAGAATCTTTTAACTCATACGTCTTGTGAACAAAAGATGGTAAACTCACTCATAACAGGGTAGAGAACTGCTCAAAAGATGGTTCCTAAGAAAGTCTACTACTATTTTGACCCAACCAGAATTTTCTCCTGGAATTCAATGAATGGATTAACATTTAAAATTGAAGAGATATTACTACCCAGCATGACAAAGTCAAGTTCTTAAACCCATATAACTAGGTTATTTTGCAGAAATGTGGGCAGCTATGCAGGAGCAGGAAAAATGTAGTTCTTATGGAAGGATATTATCAAACTACTGACAACTTTTAAAATTAAATCCATACCATGTTTCTGACTAAATACTTGTAACCTTCTGCCCTTAATTATCTGTTATGTAGACTTAGAAGAGACAGGTAACTCACAAGCTACAAGCATCTGTTTCTGTCATACAGTCTTACTTTACATGAGGTATACCTTGTGCAGAAATACTTTCAGTCAAACCTTGGTATAACAAAGTTGCAGGTTAGTAGTTATTTGCCCTGTATTTGATTCATGGGAAGAACAAAAAAGTTTTACAGCAATCTTTGTGGTTAATTATGCTTAATCTTTGCCAATAATCTTTAAATTACTTAATTATTTGGGTAAAAATAATTTAAAATTTCAAATACAGCAAGGCAAATTCAGAAACTATTTCTGAAATGCTGTAACTTGTTCTGTAGTAAGTGGATCAGAGGCATGCATAGCTTCTTGTGTATTTCTGGTTAGGGCATTTAAATGAGAGAATGGTCGAAGGTCATGCATTAGGACTGTGTGGTTGCTGGGGTTAGTGATTAGATCTGATGAAAGTCACTTCACGTGCAAAAAAAAAAGAAATCACAGTCTAGAGGGGGTTGGTTCATTTTGTTATTTTTTTCTGTAGGGCAGGTCAGTGGAATATTTCAATTCAGAAATGTTGTTGCTATGCCTCGGGGCATTCGTGTTCTCTTCTCCAAGTTCTCAATCTATTGATCTTTCTCCTCGGTGCGCGTTTCCCTCCTCACTGAAGGGAGGTAGCAGATGTTGTCACTTTTATGACAGTAGCCCTTCGCAAGGGACTGAGCTCAGGCCTGTGAGGAGAAGTATGATTCATCCCCTGGGAAGAGGTTCTTGAAATAGCAGTGCCTTGGTGAAACACTACAGCATCCTCATGTAAAGTGCAAAGGAGTTAGGTTTGAAATGTGAAATGATCTATTTATTACAAGGTTTTTGCCAGAATGGTCACAGAGGAAATAACACTGGCAGCCTAGTGATCCCCATTATGTTTCTGTCAAGGAGAATTGTTGTGTTACTATCTCTGAAAGCTATTGTTTCACTCTGTTTCTACAATTGTGAAGACTATATCCTGCTAATTTCTTCAAGACTGTATTTGCACCTATAACAACTAAAAATGTCTGTTATATAAATAAAAGTTAAATTTCCAGAAGACAGAAATTTAACATAATTGAAGGTTCCACAGCCTCAGAAATGCAAAACATGGCATCCACATGTTCTACTGGTGAACTTCTGTGAGTATGCATTAACAGCAGCATTTTTTACTTGTTTTGGTATATTGTAGGTGTTGCAATAAATTATTAAGCCAGAATTCTTAAATGCCCTTAATTTTGGGTGTTTTTTTAACTAAAATTTGAGTGTTTCGTGTGTTTTTGCAAACATCACCTATGCAAGTGTGTGCGCTACATCTGATGTTTCCCTGGAGCTCAGCTTTGGTGCTCTGGTGAATTTTTAATATAAAAACTGTATTTCTGCCAATTTCTACAATGTAGACTCAGTTGTATTCCAAGAAGAAGAAAAAAATAAAGAAAAGAAAACAAAACCCAAACCAAAGGGAAAAAAAAAAAAGATCAACACCCCACCTAAATACTTCAGTTTGCACCTTGGCGCATTTTACTTTGTATATTGGCAGTCTTTCACATTCTTAGCCACTGCTTTCCGTGCCCTCACCACCATGAGGAAGGTGATATCAAACTGATACTCTACTTTTCCATGGAAACTTTTTAATAGATGGAATACCATGGTAGGAAAGTGATACAATTTTAAGTAAGCAAAACTGTGATCTCTGGACTGGTAATGCAATGGGTCATAAACAGTGACGTAAATTGAAAAATCTCCCTACAGAGGAAATGATAGCTCATTGAAGTCAGATTAAAAAGAAAGTCTGAGGGTCGGGCTGCATTGCAGATATTGTCAGAATACTGAGTGCGTGAAACTGGTGAGGCAGTTGATGGTTAAGAAATAAGATGGGATGCACTGAGCTGTGCAGAGAAGGGGAGACACAGGAACACATTTAGAACTGGAATGGAAATGAACTTTCTTTTCACTGGGCCTCTCGTGTTACCCACACATTAGCCTTTACTTGTACTATCTTACACATTAAATGTGGCTCAGATGAAGAGGAAGGAGTGAAAAATCAGTGTGAAACAGATGAACTAAGTTCTCTGTTATTAGTAAATATCACAAACTCTCCTGTTCACAAAGTCATACCAATTGCAATTAAGAAAAACTTTGCTGTTGATACTAGGCTGCTAAAAGGGAGACCTAGACTTCTAAATGTAAGCCCTGTACCCACATATTTTCAAAGTCTATGTGAAATAAGAGGGTTTTTTGGAGTTGGGATACATGGAAGGGGATCTAGAAGAGGGAGGAACAAGCCTGGGAAGATGCATGTTATTTCTGATTTTGGCCCTGTGAAATTTATCAGGGAAAAGGTAAAACTTCCCATATTTGAGTGTCCTAATGTGGCTTAATCTTGATTTGAGACTTTAAATCTTTTCCGTAAATCCATCTCATATGGAATAAGCTGTGATTGCCAGGGTCTAAGTGTTGGTGGCATCTCTCTGCATTTTTGGTATTAAAATTCAGATTGCTTGTGAACGTACTTGATAAAACTCACTGAATCAACCTGCTGCTCCTCCTTTTGCAGCAGGTAAGGTATGCCCCTTGCAGTTTCATCTTGTCAGAGTACATATAGAAATTCTGGAAACACTCATCCACCTTGATCTGGACCCCTCTACATGAGGGCCATGGAGGCACTTGGCATCCATCTCTGTCAGCAGTGGTTTCTTGTGAGTCCGAGCTCCAGTGGCATTGTTTGTATCAAAGGGACATGGCGCTGACTTTACTGAGTTAGTTCAATTGTGTTTGTGCTTAGAAAAGGAGTATTGTGGGTAATTAATCTCTATGCTTCTACACTGTTTTTAGTAACTTTTCTTCCACCTTGAAGTAACATGTTTTTATGTTAACAGAAGTGCTGTGTCTGTCTCAGTGAGGTTATGATCATTATGTTCATTTAGATGAACACATCTGTGGCTGGTTTTTTACATCACCCAGGAGTAGCATTAGCTCAGCAGTTAGGTCACTTCCTTGCAGCACTTGGTACAATTCTCTGTGAAGGTACTGTAAGCGGTATTTTAATCTTGATGTTCAAAGGGCATAAGGCAGGCAGCGGTTGTGAGAAAAGCCAGTATCACTTGTTCTCACAAAAGATACGTACGTTTTACCTGTTTCACAGGATATTTGAACATTACTGTGTGATACTTTTTTTATTCATTCCCCCTCCAATTTTTATAATAGCGCACAAGGTGACGCTGTAGAAGAACCCGTGAAAGTCCCAGGCCCTGGGGCTGGCTGCTGTGTCCGAGTGTCACCACGAGGTGGGGCGGGTGTCAGCGGAGAGGGAGGGCTGCGGGCGCCGGGCAGCTCCGCTCTGCCGCCGCCGCTCCCGCGCTCCTGGATCGGGCTCCGCTTTCCCAGGGCTGGGCCCGAAGTCTGGAAAGATGGTTTCGGGGTTGAATGACAAAAACCAGATGGAATCATTTCTAGTTAGTTCTTTCCTCGTTTTCGCTGATCTTTTTCTTAATATTATCCTATGCCTTAGTGCAAATAAAGTTTGCTTTGTTTTTTAAACTATGAAAATTATTTAAAACGCCTAAAAATTATTTTCTGGAAAAAAAACCCCACCTTTTTTTAGAAGTGAAATGAATATCTGAAATGCCATAGAACTCCAAAAATTAAATAATTGATTTATGTCAATTGCCTGCCTAGCCTAATTCAAAAGTATAACATAGAAAGAAAACCCCACTAATGCATGAAAGACATTCTTATTTTTCTCTTGAAAAAAAAAAAAAAAAGTATTTAAAGTTAGTAGGTTAGCTTATTTTTCATTTGTTGAAAATTTTATTGGGATTTCCCTCCCCAGAGATTTTAGCTGTAAGTAGAAATTTTTCTTTGAACTGGTTTAAACTAAGGCCCTCTTTCTTGTCACGCACAGACAAGGAAATACTGCAAGATGCTGGATTAGCTTGTTCGCTTTTCATTGTTTTCTTTTGTAGCAGCAATCCGTTTAGCTATGGTATGCTGAGTTTATCTGATTAGCACTTAATGAGTGAAGGGAATAGGGGAAATGTTGCCTGAGTTACTTAAGCCTAATAAAGTTTTCAGTTCCTTCCCCCTCTTTCTAAATACCTGAACTTTCCTGACCCCCACCCCTTGTTTTTTCCCTCAATTGCAGCTCGTTCCCACATGAACTGCGGTCCCCCTGCAGCTCTAACTGTCAGAAGTAGTGGTGCCATTAGCTGGATTTTGTTCAGTGCACATTGGTCACAACATACGTCCAGTTCAACACTGTTTGACAGTCTGTCTGGAGCTCTTACAAATTGAAGTAGTTATTATGCTGACTCGCACGCCGTACCTGGGAACACTTACTGAATAAAAAAGTAACAACCTGGAGCATGAGTATTTCTAACTTAAAATCATTAGCTATAACTGTAAGCAGCAAAATAATTTCTTTTATGTTAAGCAGTGACATTTTAATGAGGATTCACTGGAGCTTGAATAATTACATTTTATAAAGAAATTAAAGAAAGCTGAGGTTTACTAAGGCTTAAAAACTGTCCGTGCCATACACCATACACATGGTGGGTCTGTTACCACAATTAGCTCGGTAAGTTTCTTGCATAACTTCCACGTTTTCCTCTGAACTTCAACTTGATTTCCTCCCTTAGGATTAATTTTTGTTTTAATTTGATATTGCGTTGTAAAATTTTTAATACAAAAGCAAAATTCTGAAAAATTTAGAGAAATAATCTGTATTAGTTTATGCTGCTTAAATATATCTTTGGTGCTTCTGTTAGTTTTATACAGAAATGCAAAGTTGTCTTAATACCAATGGAAATAGGTCCAAGGAAAGTACAACTGACATCTGTGTAGGAGACTCCTTATACATAGTAGGAAATATTAAAGAAAAAGCAACAGAAGTTTAGGTGGAGTGCCGATAAGACAACAGTGTTGCTTAGGAAATCTGAATCTTTACAAGTAGGGACCTCTGAAAATATTTTCATTTATACCTGCTTAACAATACAAAATTTTAATAGAAATTATCTCACTTTTTTTAAATCGCCCTCAGTGTCCCCAGTTTGTAATAATAATAGTAATAATAATAATCTTAGTAAGAGGCAGCTAGTAATAGTAGTAGTGATCCTGTTAGAGAAGAATACGTGTGTATATTTTTAAATAATTTTAAAGATATTTTAAAAATGCTGGAGGTGCAGGAATGCACCAAGATGCTTGAGAAGGGTAGAAGACAGCTTTGAACGATTTCTGAGATCCACACAACTCCCTGCAGAGTGTGCCCTAAGGATTTGCCTTCCTGGGCGAGGTACCGTGCCTGATGGTGTTCATGTTCCCGGTGCATTGCAATGCAGAGCACAATGTGTCCAGTTAAGCTGCTGTCAATGCTGGAGTGAGTTTGGAGGTGTCACACTCTGATCTAAATGGTAGAAATTTTGGAGGAGAAATCCCTGTTTCTTCACTTCACTTCACTTCACTTCACTTCACTTCACTTCACTTCACTTCACTTCATTTCACTTCACTTCACTTCACTTCACTTCACTTCACTGACAACCCAAACAGTGTCATTTAAACTTCTTCTTGTTTCCATTATTGTTTTGTTTAATTTTGGTTTGGTTTTTTGTCTGTTCCTGAATATGTACAGCTCATGTCAAACTTCTATCCAGCCATCAAGATGGAAGAAAAACAGGTGTTAATCTGTGGATTAGGTATTGAAATATTTTGTAATTTGATTCAAAGGTTTATTTAAATCACGAAAAGTATGTGTGTGTGTTTTTCTTTTCCCCTCTCAGGTTTGCAATTATGTGTGGCTATATGTCTCAGTTTGAAAGTGTACAAAACAAAATCAGGAATGGTTATCTCTTTAAGGTATGTTTTTGTAGGGTTTTGGTTTTAAGATATTCCTTTAAATTATTTCTTTACATAGTGTCTAAGACAGATTTTTCCAACACAGTAATTCAGTCTCACAGGTCTATTTTGGTGCCGATGTTAAAGTGAAAACGTTATTTTTATGTATGCAAATAGATGATATGCTTCCAGAATATAAAAACTGAGGTAGGATTCTTGGAACAGCATTAAGATTTCAAGTTTATTTTGCAGTCAAAGGGGGGAAGAAAAGGGAGTGACAGTTCTGTTTAGAAAATAAACCCATGAAATATTAAGTGATAAATTAACACAGTTCTGCAATCATCCCTCATGTCACCCGTAAGAAGTAATATTAGTTTTAACACTGTCCTTTCAAAGGTAGTTGTGTTTTTTAGAGTTAACAGTTTGTGTTACATGTGCTACTCTCCCCTTCCTTGCCCTCGGCACTGCTTAGACGCTTTCGATCCCTTGCCCTACGAGCCGGTGTCCCCCCTTTCTGGGTGTCAGTGAGAGGCAGCAGACATGTTCCACTTCCCAGGGAATGCCCAGCATGGGTCTCTATCACATCATGTCCATGTTAGGGCTTGGAGTGTGGCAGAGCTTTCCTATGAGAGAGCATTAATTACATCTGAGCTGTGCCAAGTGAGCTAAGCCCCAGGCACTGGGACAAGCTGGAAATGAAGGGAAAATGACAAATAACAAAAGTGCTGTAGTTGTTTAAGGATGGAGTTTAAAAAGAGCCTGCAGTGTTAGCACTAGCCTTTTCAGGGAGGTTTTCCACTTCACAAGTAATTACTGAAAACCGTGTGAATCGTTTGGAAATATTAAGGATTTGGGAAAATTATAGCATCGAAACATAGCTCCTATCTGAATAGTTTGTGGACAAAATGATACAATAACAGGCTCTTGAATCTGTATAACAGATACTTTAGTGGCTGGCTTAATTAGAAAAACAGAGATATCTGGGGGGGAAAAAAAGAAACCTTAGAAGTGAAAATTATTTTGAGAGGCAGATGGTAGTTAGGTGCGAAATAACATAGTTCTTTTTTTCTTCAAACTCAGGTTGAGCAATAAGAGCTTTCTTTAGTAGATTAAAGAGAGAAAGAAAGATAGTCATGAGCTGTAATGAAAATGTTTTTGGAAGAAGCACCTCATTAGATACTTTCTAGGTTTTATGGTTTCACTATAACCGGAACCATTTTATTTTCTGGATTTCACATTATAGTAACAATTTGTTGTGTCATGTACCATTTCATTGGGGTAGTCATATTCCAGGGTGGAAGAAATGGGAGTTGGCATGTAAGATCTATCAAAGAGAGTGGTTACATTCTCACTGATTTTGTGTGTGACAGTTTCCTAATATTAACTGTAAATAAAATTAATTTAATTGAAGTTGTTGCCTTTTTAAGACAAAAGTTCTTGAGTTTTTTGATTGAACTTTAGAGCTGCTTAGTCATGTTCTAAATACAGCATGACTTCTTGCATTTTGTGCAAAGTTGCTAAAAAATTTTGTTTATGGTTTCCGTCCATGAGGAAGGGGGTTGTTAGTTAATATTTTTAGGATGTTAGAAAAGAAATGCAGCAGAGGTGGATTTCTGAATTTGTTTATGATTTGCAGCAAACTTCTTAGAATGTAAACACACTTGCTAAACTGTCATCTGAAGTGACACTGATTTTCTTTCTAATAGGAGCACCTAGACAAAGCAATTGAACTTAAGCCTCAAGATCCTTTTTTATATTACCTACATGGAAGATGGTGCTATTCAGTAAGTTGTTTTTTTTTATCTGATGTATGAATTGAGTATACTGAAAAATGACACTGCATTTGAAATTAAATAGTGGGAATTAAGACAAAGGTTGTTTTTTGAAGTGGATGTTTTGAGCTAAATGAAGCAGTACATTTACATTTCCTGAATTAACTTCCACACGTGTGATGTTAACTGGTGCCCATTCCTGTCATGTACATTAAGTAAGCTGTGTTTGTATGTCCCTCATGGCTGTGTTCAGATTTCTTATCTGAATGTATGAATGAAAAGTAATTGATATTTGGAAGGGAGGAAGTGTGACCTCTGGTATTGTGAGCCTTTATTTTATTTCTTTATTCTGCCACAAACATTCTGGGTGACCTTGGGCTGGTAACGTAGCCCTTTGGTAACTTTATTCCCCATCCATAACTGAAATTAAATACACTTATACGCTGTGGGATTATGACTGTGGCAGCAAGGCTACCATACTGGCTTGGTAAATTCCAGGAGAAAGTCACAGCAAAGATGCAGGCAAAAAAATCTATCATTCACAGAAAATTTTTGCAAGAGATACAATTTGTGTTATGCCAACACAACAGATGCTTTTTAATATTGTGTTAATGACATAGTGATAAGTACTCATGTATGAAAAATTAAATAATTGTATTACAAACTTAGCTGTTGATTAATTTTAATTTTTTTTTAGAAAAAATGGTGCTTGCGCTTGTAATATGAGACTTGTCTTATTCTTAAGCCCACATCTTTGATGGCTCAGATGGCTATCCTTATTGCCTCATCTTTAGTGCTGTGAGGAATCTTTCATCAGAAGGAAATATTCTTGCATAGTCTACACTGTAAAAGATCACTGGGAGGCTTCTCAGAATAATAACTGCTAATGCGCAGTGAATTCCAGCCCTGCGGGTTTTTTTCCAGCTACTTCCAGTGCCAGTCACTAGAAAGTGCCTGCAAACTGGAAAGAAGGAGCTGTGGTGATACATTGCACCCTTTCACTTTGTCTTTATCTGCAACAAGACTTAATTCAAAATAACCTTTCAGCAGTTTTTTCAGATCATAGATGTAACTTTGAAAGAGCTTTCAGCAACTACATTTTTTTCTCAGTTGATTTGAATAAGGAATGACACCAACTTCTTCAAAGAGCTTTTCATTTTACTTTTCATCACACTGTATTCTTGAATATCAGCATTAGCTATGCAAAAGTGAGTTGCTGAAGGTTGTTCTATGGTATGCTTGCTGTCCTGCCTTTGAGGAGCACCGCTTTCTCCCGTCATTCCTTAAGCACTTTTATACTGTGCTCTATGCAACAGCTGACTGCAGCTTCCATTTGTCAAACACTCCCAGATGTTTTTCATGGCTTATTTCTCACTTGAGCTACCTCTTTTGGAAACTTTACATGTAATCTCAGTATACCTCACTTTGTTCTTTATTGCACTGGTTTTTTACTCTTGTTTCATTTTAGTGACAATCACCACTTCCTGACTAATACATGTGGTTTGTTGCACTGTATCATTACAAACTCATGTTCCACATTTGCAGCACCTATGCAGGGCTTCCTTACTGAACATTAAAGCCACAGATTAGGATTTGCTTTAGGGTATGACCTTACCTACAGTTTATTAAGTGAAACAATCCACCTAAATAGATGCAGCCACTGAAATACTTAAGAATTGATTTCTCTTTCTTCCTTTTTTTTAATAATTCTTGCCTTCTGGGACTGCCATGACAAATTAGTGACCTAAAACACTTGGATTTTCATAGCAGAAATAACTGCAAGTATAGGACTGAGTAACATTTTGTTTTAACTTCTGGAGCTGTCAGCTCTTAAAAACTTACTGTCATTACACACTTTCAGTAGCAGGAAGAGGCCATCATTTGGGAACATTAGTTTTGAGGTTCTACTGTGGAAGCTAGATCTTAATCCTAGCCCAGTGAATTTGGTGATATCCTCAGTAGTTTTAGCAGACTGTATGAGCAGGTTTCTGTGCTGATCCACTAACACAGGTTTTGGCCATGCATGTGATGTAGATAGTCACAGGAGCTTGTGGAAGCTGTGGCAAATTTCTTGGTCCTATTCTGTAACTGTGGTGTTTCATGTTAGACTGTTGGCTGGGACATTGGTTCCAAATACTTCTTCAGGGTAGGGATTATGATAGGGTGCTTGAAAATTTCGTTTATTTCTCCTTCTCTATACTGGTACCCATAGATGCAGTGATAATGCTTCTCTTAGACCCTCTGTTTAGTCTAGCAGAGGTTGAAGCTGGGAAGACTGTGTTGTTCAGTGTGAGGAAATTAAAGAAACAAAAGGGATGACTGAGGAAAGATGGTTAGTTTTTACATTTAGCCTAGCTGACTTTGGGATCAAGTTAGGATTGGCCACAGTATTTGTTCTTTTGTAAGTTTTGCTTCCAGGGGTATTATTGTCTAGTTTTAGTCACATATTCTTTTACTGAAGCAGTGCAGTTAAAAAAGATAACTAGTGTTTGATACTTTCTAGGCTTTGGTAACGCTTTTGGGAAACCTAATGTACTTAAGTCTTCCTAGTATAGTCAGACATTTCTCATTCACTCCCCATTTAATGTTGGGGGGTCTTATTACTATCTTCTAGTGCTGTTTTTTGGGCTGACAAACTGAAAAAAATAGGTATAGCAATAGAGACTATAAAAAGGGATGCTTCAAGTGTTGTAACTCAGCGTTCCAGTTCATCTTCACAAATGACAATCAGTTGAACAGACTTTTAGGTTAAACATATAGGGTAGGCAAATGGAGAAGATTTATTGAAGGCTGAAATCTAGATATAGAGACCGCATGCTGTACTAGAAAAAGCTATTTGGTTTGTGGAGTTTTGCTAGAATTTGGCTCTGACTGCCATTTCTCACCTTCCTCAGTGTAACACAGTCCTTTACAACGAGCAACGGTATGGCAGTACCAAGTTTCTTAGCAGTTATTCCTGCTGGGCCAGATCCAAAGCTGATGCAAAGTGTCATAGCACCTTCCAGCAGGAGGGATGAACTGTCTTGCAGTAGTGGGGGTTTGTGTCTGATGCAGAGCCGGTAACAATTGTGTGCCACCTTGTCTAAAAACCAATTTTTGCTGTTTCTTATTTCTCTTACTATTATAAAGCCAGTAGAGCTATACAAACCAGGAATATTCTGTTCTGATGTGTGTATCATCTCAACTTTGTTAGAAAATTACTTTTGGTATCACAATCAGGTAGGCAAGATATTCACCAATCATTTTCGCCAATCATAGGTGTCATAATGGGCAAAATTTTGCCTGCGAGACCTGCTGTGTATACAAGAAGCCACGTATAGCTCTAATGTTTTTTGGTTTGTTTTGCAGAGGTGACAATGGGGAAAAAAACCCTATTTATTTATGCATTGAACAAACATAATTGAACACCACTAGTAATGGATAACTGCAGAACTCTACCAAATGTTATTTTAATATTCCTTTTTCCAGAGCTGATATGAACTTCTACGGGGTGGTAATTTTTTCCAGGGTAGCTTTGATGATGATGTTAGGAAAAGATGGATACTGTATAATTGTAATGAATATACTTTAAAATATCTAGTAAGCAAAGCAAACCAGTGTTTAGTATGTAAAAGAGATGTTACTATTCCAAAGAAAAACAGCTGCAGCAAAATAATTTTCATTTAAAATGTCTTTGGTGGTGGATGAAACTTTTTGTTCTTAGCCTTCTGTGACAGAAACAGGCTTTGTTAAGTACATATCTTTTAGGGAAGGTTTAATGTTTTAAATATATACTTGGGTTAGTTCATAAGATTTAAAGTGAGTACAGTGTTTAGAGCCTTTCAAGTTTCAGCTTTGTTTTCATTAAGGAAAAGTGAAAACTACTTTGCTTTTCAGATCAGCAAGAATTATTTATTGGAAGTGAATTGACCTGTGGTGCATGGTATATAGGAATTAGTTTTCTTTCCTTAGAGTTTTGGGTGCAATTATCTAATAATCCTTTATAATTGTGTGTTTGTGGTTGGTTGTTGGGTTTTTTTTTTTTTTTTAGTGTTTAAATATTTAGAATAGCTTTTAAAATGGAGTGTGCATGTAGTTAAGACTTACAGCTACTTGCCATTACAGGACTGACACCAAACAGCACGTATTTGTGAAACTGCATGAGAGCCTCTGATAAATGCTAGTGAGGTGTTAAAAATTAGATCTCTTGGGATTTTGTTCTTGCAGGTTACATGACATGTGTTGGATTCATCTCTGGTGTATCCCAGTATCTGTTTGGGTTACATCAGGGAACAAATTGACCCAGTTCTTTCGTCTGTGTGCTCTGTAAGTCTGCTCCCCTTACTGGAAAGTGAAAAGTCCAGGGAATTCAAGTTGGATAAATGCCTAAATGCCTGTGCAGACTGTCCTGGTTCCTCAGCTGGCAAGAAGAGAATATTTGTGTTGGAAGCCAGCATTTAAAACTGCTATCCAGTTACTTAATCTCTTCCAGAAGTCAAAACATTACAAAATTATTTAATACAGTTTTACATTAATATATTGTAATAAAAAAGAAAAAGAAACTCTCTGGGGATGTTTAAGTAGGTGCCATTAATATTTTACTGAAGCTGGATCAATGGGATGATTTTCCTTTATGGAAGACAATTGTGTGATCTGTCTTCAGTGAGCTATTAGCAAGAAAACATATGTCCTGGTTTAGCCAGGATAGGGTTAAGTTTCCCCAGCAGTGGGGGGAAGCTCTAGCCGGGTTATTCATATACCATGCTGACGTCACATCCTGGTGTGAGCTCGGGAAGAATCGGTGATCGAGTGGGTTGGCGCAGCCAGTTCTCTCACTGCTGTATCGGTATATACTTTGCTCTGTTCATTGTTATCACTGTTATTGTTATTGTTGTTGTTTGTTGTGTTGCTGTTGCTCTGTTGTATTAAACCTCTCCTTATCTCAGCCCGGGGCTTTGTATTTCACTCCCTTTGTGCGGGAGGGGCAGCGCCCGTGTGGTCTCAGACCCTGGCAGGGATTAAACCATCACAACATAGGAGGAGGAAATCTTTTAGGGCTGCAAGTCAATCCTGGCTGAATTTTGAGTCCAAGTGGGTTAGTTTCCGTGGTACCAACATCCTGGAATTTGAAAAGATGTCAATGGGCAGGGTTTGCATCTCATCAAAAACAAACAGAAGGCAAAACCAAAAAACCCAAACTCCAGCCATCATTTTAGTTCATATGTGATGGTTTTCTGAACCTAGGCTAAGGAAGAGAAAGGGATGTTAGCAAATCCCTTTTCCCAGTATTTAGGGAAGAACCACATTTTCTGCCTTGGACTTCAGAGGAACAAGAGGCCTGGTAGGAGCGTGCTGGGTATGAAATTTCCAGTCAGCTGCAGTTTAACTCTGTGGGTGGCTTTTTTCCATCTCTGGTATTAGTACAGATTTGAGTGAAATAAATGGATGAGAGCTTGCTGTTTGACAGATCTATAGGAGAGATTGTTTGAGACAAGCATCTCTTAGCTTTGGGATACTGAAGAGTGGTCTTCTCTCCTTGACAGAGACCAATCTGTCGTGGTGACCCACTTCCCTCCAGCCCTAGGGCAGTTCAGCAGTTGGCTGATGGTTCCTCAGGCTCTTGTTCTTCCACACTTGAGTGAGTGGAACTAGCTCTCCTCATGTGTGGCAGCTGGGGAGCGATGTTCAAGTGACCCAATACATTAAAACCTGATATTCTGTGGAAACACAGTGTTCCTTGCAGTGCTCTTATGAATTTTCAGGCTGCTTTGGGGACTGACGTCAGAACCTGGGAGACCTAAAGAAACCAAAACTCACTTAAGGTTTGGAAATCATCTGTAGGGCAAGGGCAATCTTCATTCTTTAATTTTGTTGTTGTTGTAGCTATTACTTGCTGCAGTAGCTGTTTTTCTTATTTTTCTGCTGTCCTGTACTGTTCTTGAAACATGCATTAAGTGAAATCATGGTTCTACTGAAGTTGATGAGTTACAGTCTCTTTGTACTTGATTTTGTTTGGACCTCCAGATATGCTTTGCACTGTTTGGAATAACCTTGACTGTAGAAGTCAAATTCGCACTACACTAGAGCGTGCTACACCAGGGTTTCTGTTGTCTGTGCTTGCTCACACACAGAGAATGCTTAATAAAGTTAGTTGGTGTAGTAGGAATGATGTTTCCATTTCACTGAACATGGCATAAGATTTACTCTAATAAAGTTATTTCAAATTAAAGACTGTACTTGTGTGTGTTTAGGGAAAGGGTATAATTTCCTCTTCATCATTATTGCTCCAGGACACAATTTTGTGTCTTGCACAAAACAGGTCTTTTCCATTTGTCTCACCTGAGTCATAGAGGGGTGCAGACTGACTCAGGTGGGGCGTGGTTAAGCTGTTGTGATGGGATTTACCTCACCTGTCTTTAGCCATCCACGAGGTATAATTGTGTATGCTCCTTTTGTAGTTGAAGGAAAGAAAGAAGAAAAAGAGAGGAGTGTTCATCCCAGGCTAACGTAGGTGAAGAGGAATTGTCTAATAGAATGCCTGTATTGACCATGCAAGGAACCTGGACAACTCACGTAAACCAGGCACTTCATTTATGGATAGCTAGTTAGCTGCCATGAATGCATCAAGCCAGAGGCACATAAGTCTGCTCAAAACATTACAGAACTCTCTGACTATCTGTGTAATAGTCACAAAGAATAATGCTGAAGCCAGTGCACATTAAAGAAAACTCACTATTGTGCGTACCTGCATTTCACTTTTAAACATTGTTTTAGGTTGGTGGGATTTGTAATATAAAAATGGCCAAGTGCATATATGTTTGGGCTTTTTAAAGTTTGAATAGTGCAAAGCAGCACCCAAGCCAGACAAAATAAGGACTAAAACCTCAGTAAATCAGTGCTGATTAAATCTTGTGAGAAAATAAAACAACTGCCAGGAAGAACTTGTGTTTTCAATACGTAATTATAGCTCCACATGGAAAAACTGCAATTTTGTTTCTTCACTGTTGCATAACAGCAGACACGTGTGTGGTAATTGTATTTGAGCAGTGTATGTGTATCTCCAGGGTGCTGTATGGTCTTGCAGAATTCAGTATAAGCATATACATTCCCTTTATTTTTTCCCCTTTTCCTCCCTCTGTAAGCTACCTCTATCTTGATGTGATGGACCTAGAAATACAGAAACCCCATTCCTCTTCCAAAAGAATAGAGAACACTGCAGCAGTAGATTGGCATGAAGAAAACAATACTTCTGCAAAAATCCTTTTGCAGAATATGTCTCATAAATGATAGAGCAGGTAGGGAAATGAAGTGTGTGAGGGAATTAGATACGTACGTACCTACAATTTGAAGCTTTAACCAGCATGCTGCAGTTTGTAACACAGTGTGAGAGCACTGAAGTGCAGAGAGGGGAAACATCTCGTTGTTTCAGTAAGGACTCTGGGATTGCTGGAGAGCTTTTGTAAAAAATACTTTATTCCCTTAGAAGAGGCTTCAAGAGTGGGATATGAGAGAGGATGGAAAAAAAGCTTTTATTTTCTTAATATTGTTTCTCTCTGGAATATAATTTGTAGTGGTTTTATGTGAAAGACTTACTGACGGCATTTAACAAATAAGACATTGGACCCTGGCCGAACAACCAGCAAGACTTGACCAGGATGCCTTTTGTCTCCAAGCAATGTTGCTCTGATGTAGCTAGAGTCATTGGGGCCCAAATGAGAAAACATGGCCCTCTATGCATGTTTCTGTTGCATGCTGGCCTGTATTTGTAGTCTTTGCAACCGTATTTTTAGGGCAGTTTGCAACAAGAAGTACATAGAGCTTGATGTCTGTTCAAAAGAGAACACTGTTCAAAAGAGAATGCTGATGGCTGTGGATAGTACATGTGGATGGATTCTTATATTTTACCATAATTAACTGACATCTACTGGATCGTTGCTGAATTTAGCTGGAGAAGGTGGGGGAAACAGCAACAGCCCTGAAGAGCTAGGGAAGCCAGGGAGTAAGGTGGGAATAATCTAAAGCTATCAAAATTATTTTAATTTTTACAGCAGTAGGACAGACTTGAATTCAAGACTCAACTCTGTTATTTGAATTGCAGCTCCCTCTGAAAAAGAGATGTCACTATGTGACTCATATTTCACCTCCAGGTCTCCGATGAGAGGCTCTCTTTCTTTGCCTGTGTGTATCCCTTCTCTGTGTTGTCTCTGCATAAATCAGGGCAGAAACTGCTAGGAAAACGCAGAACTTTGGTTTTTTTGACTCCACTGTAACAGGAGTCATCAGTGCTGTGATTCAAATATTGATGTGAAGGAATAAAGTGCCAACTTCACAGATACAGTAGAATTCTCCAAAGGGGAGTAACTTCACTTCTGCATTTAAACAAGCTCCAGTCTCACATTACATTTCTTAGTGGCTCCATGCTTTATTAGAGATGTGACATGTGTTTCACCAGGTTAGGTGATGGAGCCAAATACCTTATGGCAGTAACCAGAGCAGTTTCTGTCAGGTGTCAGTATATGTAAGGCAAGAAGTCATGTACATTGTGTGGCAATATGACAGTTCCCTGAAGTCCTTTTATAGCAGCCCACGTTCCTGAAATGAGGTCTTTGGCAAGCATTATTTGTCAGATTTTAAGAGGAAGAAATGAAGCCTATTTCTTAACAGTGATTGTCACCAGCTTCTGTGTAATAAATGAACTTGTTTTACAAGCACCAAAACCACTCCCATTTTGACTGTAGCAACGGTTTTTTGTGATGTTGATAAGTAGTCAAGTACATGGACTATGATGCTAAACTGTCTGTCTCACGAAAACCTTAACAGGTTTAAAGCACTATTTCTAGCCTTAAGTTTTTAAAAAAGGGCAAGGTCTTATGAAACCTAAACTGTACTTAAAGCTTTGTACATTGGAATAATCTAATATCAATGATGTTGGTGTTTTGTCATGTATTTCTTAATCTGTAAATTTTCCTGTTAACAGAATCTAAAATCCTATGGACTATGGTTTGAGCTGGCAAACCAACAGTATAAAACATTCCTTTACAGGTTATTTTGCAAGATAGGTTGTATAAGTAGTACAGTGGCACAGGATTTACTCCAAAACTGAGAAGCAACCCTAAAGACTTTTTTTTTTTGTGCCCCCTTATTATAGGTAGCTCAGTTGTCATGGATTGAAAAGAAAGTAGCTGCTGCTCTCTTTGGGACTCCACCAACTTCAACAGTAGAAGAAGCATTGCAGAATTTCCTTAAGGTAAGTCCTAGCCAAGGGTTTTCCTGTGTGTCTGTTTACCAGCTGCTATATGTGACTGTTGTCAAGATGTCTGCTCAATAGATTATGTTCAGTTGCTGTCAATCCAGGGCTGTCCTAAATACCACAGAGCTCTCTACTAAAATAGTTTTTCTTTTCTATTTTAAAATTAGTTTGAAGATGAGTGGGTAGCACCTTTCTTCTTGTTCTTTAGTTTTAGGGAATTCGTCAATGACTTACCATGGTTAATAGTTATTGGATTTAATCTGAGATGGATAGAGGTCAGTTATATATGCCATCGAAACAAATTAACCATAGCAATAACCGGAGATTTGCCCGTTTCTGCAAGAGGGTTAACATAGGCAAGAAAAACTTTGACATTGTGACAATTCTCTTTTTCTGTACTGAAGCTCTTTTCATTGAATTTCAGTAGAAGCCTTTCTTGTTTTAGAGATGATATTACCTTTGCCGTGAAGTAGAAGAGAAAACTGTCATATAGAAATAGGTCCATGTTCCTGGGCATTCTACTTGAATGCACGGTTATGAGAAAATATCACATGAATAAAATAAAGCTTTTATATGAATCATTTCTACTTCTGGAGCTGAAAAATACAGCATTTCACTTTACTGAATTCAAAGTATAAACTTACATCATTACAATTACTTTCAGACAGTTTCCCAAAGGAACTGGACAAGCATATTTTCTTCACTATCAAAAGTGCTTATTTTCTGTGCTCTTAGTCTATTTAAAAATGGAATGATCTCCTGAATTTTGGACAATACAATATGTTACCATCTTCCCAGTTTACGAGATTTTTATCTTTAAGGTCAAACTCCAAAGGTGGTAGAAATAATTTGAAATGTTCACTTTAGCTTCAGGACATTTTGTGGTGGGCTGCAAAGTAACTGTGGTTTTAAGACATCTTCTGCAACAAAAATTAAATTACTGTCTAAAAGACAACTGTTTAGGTTTCTTTTTCAATTGTTTGATAATAAACAGTTCTGGTGAAAGCAGCAGTGTTTTGGTCCAAGGATTACAGCTACTATAAATTTCACTGATGTAATTTTTCTCTCCCAAAAGCTGTTTGTTGATTAAAGCTGCTTCTTGGTTAGTAGGTAATTGGTAAGGTTTTTAGTCATCTTTCAAGCTTCTACATCCTTGACGTGTTTTAAAAGGAAGACAATCTTGAACTTTTTTAACGACCCAAACTTTTCAGAAGATAGTAACGGGAAAAGAAAGGTGAACCCAGAGCTAGAAGATATGCGTCTATGAAAGAAAAATAATGATGAAGTTGATGAAGACAGTTCGTTATCCATTACACAAAGTGTGAATGGTTGGTTTCTTGTTCATTTCTTTGATGGGGAAATATTAATAAACTAGAGAGAGCAGTGTCTTCCAACCTACTGTGTAAGTGAATGAATCCAATAGATATTCTATAGAATGATCTGATATCTTTACAAAGCACTCAGGGACAGAGGAGAGCAAGCAGTACAGAACATTTTTATGTGGTCAATATCAGCACCTCAAGTGCCTGGTTTAGGGTTTGAATTTTGGGTTTTCTTGTTTTCTTGAGGGTTTTTTGAAGTGCTAAACAGACTGTGGTGCGCACAGTAGGGATGATTCAGTCTGACGTTTGAGGAAGTTCAGTGTGTTACTAAAAATGTTATGCAGACCACATAAATCTCATCACACAAGTTTTATGTCTATTTTCTTTCCTGTTTTTTATTATTTAGGCAGAAGAAATGCGTCCAGGATATTCCAAATGCAATTATGTGTATTTGGCAAAGGTAACCAGGTTCTTTTAAAAATAATGATTTGTAGACTCTGGTATTCTTACAGTGGTCTGATTGGAAACAAAATGTTTTTTCTTCTCAGTGCTATAAAGATCTTGGCCAGAAAAACAATGCACTGAAGTACTGTGATTCTGCACTGTCAATTCTCTCAGTTACTAATGAGGTGGGTATTGAGAGTGATAACTTGTTCTCCTGTGACCACTGTCTTGTCTTTGGCACCCATTATTACACTGTCAGTAAAAACATAATGTTTCACTTTTTCCTTTGAATACGGAACCTTCCTTTTTCCTCCATTCTAGGTTGGCTCATTACAGTTGTCTGTATCAACAGCTTTAAAAAAATCTTTGTTTGGGAACTGTCAGGGACTTGTCTGTGTCAGATGCTGTCAGAAATTGAATTGCACTCTTTGTAATTCAACCCATTTCATTAGACTATCTTAAGCGTAAGCATTTGAGTGTGTCACTCAAGCTGTGCTGAAATTTTGCCCCAGACCTACTTTTTCTCAGTTGAAAGCATTCTAGATTTTTGTCCCACAGTCTCTATCTCTGCTCCTGAAAGCCTCTGGTGTGTGATTCTTGTCAAGGCCTCCAGGACAGTGTTAGCTATAGCAGAGGTAGATGAGTTATTCAAGATTGCCTTTGTCTTCAACCACAGTGCAGTTACGGAGGCACAGTTCTTCCAGTTACGTCTGCTGGAACATAGTTTATTTTAAGAGATTAATAGATTCCATTTAGGCCCTTTAGAGTATTTTTAGTATGTGGATGCAGAATTTCTACAGATATTTGAGAGATTTTAAGTAATTTAATTTCTCAAATATAAACCAAGTCATGGCAAGAAGGTTCACTCTGATCTCATGTAGAAGCAAGTTCCATAATTACCGACCTATGACTGGAAACATCTTACCATCCTAGAGCATGACAAGTTCAAACCTGGGCTTTGTCAGCCTAAGGGACCCCCTTTGAGCACAGCAGATGTGGTAGGGAGAGAGAGAGGTGATTCCAGAGACGAATTGGCCCTATCCCATTTAATTCTTTGAAGTTAAGGAAAAAGACCACTAAATAGCTCTGTAACTTGATTGACAATAAATGCTGTGTGTGGAGCACTAACATGTTTATGTCAAGTGTTCCTGCTGGGAAGAAAGACCACTGCATGCCTCACCAGCAGCTGCTCCTGGGTGGCCTTTATTTTTGGCCCAAGTAATAGTATGTACCAATCATAAATTAAGCAGTCGTTGCTTAAGTTCAATGTTTCTTTAGATATGTATTGATACAGATATGACATTAATAATCTCTTCACTCTGCTTTATTCTTTACTTACTGTTGAAATGTACCTTCAGTTTGCCTATTACAGAACATAAGAAAGACTGCTGTAAATTATCTGGTTTTTGGTACCCTACGTCTTTGCATAAAAAGTAGGACCACTGCTGTAAAGGAGAGAGCATACAACTGAAATTGCTTGAACTCAGCCCATTTTGTATATATCTGCACTGACTGTGCTGGTGAATTTTTTGTTTTTCCTGTATTCAACTTACTACAGACCATCTAATCTTGCAATGAACTCTGAAGCTATCTAGTAAAATTGCAAACAAACATATGTCATAGAAAATTCTGGTGGGCAGAAGACTGCCTGTGTTTAGTAAACTGGAAGTCATTCAACATATTCATAAAGACTCCTTGAAAAAGTATAGAGATAGCGTAGATTGGGATTCATCTTTGATAACAATAGCTGGATAAAATTTTGGTGACCAAAGGTAATTGCTGAGACTCCCCCTACACTCAGTGGAGAGAGATGCATCCAGGTGCCCCATCCTGCCTCTCTCTGTCCCCTGATAGCAGAGAGAGACTAGATGCGAAGATATGTGTAAGATGTCTTCCTGAGACACCCAACTCCTAGACTGTGCATCTAATGAGAGGTGAATCCTGCCTTTAAAGTCCAGTGTCATCACCCTAAATGTGAGCTGGAATTCAGTGCATCCTGGGCTGCTGGGAGGGGCTTAGTCCCTGGTAAAAGGAACGCCCATCACATTTCTGAAGTACCGGCAGACCTGAGAAGGAGGGGGAACCCTGAAGTGAGAGCAGGAATTTGGGAACAATCCGAGTAGGGTGGCAAGCAGGATGGTGATGAGAATAAGAATGACACTGGTTTGTGAACAGAAGAGCGAGTGGCAAATGGGCCCCAAAAATCTTCTGTCCATCTGAAGAGGACAAGATTATTTGTCCTCTTCTGTTTTGACTATTTCCGCAGATATCACATATCTGTCTGCTTTGTCTTGTTTACCTGTGATGTGTTTTGAGTTAAGTTTAGAAAAAGAAGTCCAGGAAAATATGGCATTGGGGAAATAGTGTATAATTAAATTTAAAAAAAAAAAAAAGAGAGAGCAGTCAGCACAAGGTAAAACCAAGTGCATGCTGAAAGGAATTACTATAAAATGAAGATCTGGAACACAAACTCTGCTGATGCTGTTACCTCAAGTCCCATCTGAATTAGAATGTTACGTGTTGTTTTGGTTATTGTGTTAGAGAAAGACTGTTACTGATTTTGCGGGGAGACATGTTGGAACTGAAGTGGTTCAGGGCTTGGAGCTGTACATAGGAATAACATTTAGTCAGGTTAGTTTAAGGGAGGGAAGAAGTTGTAATACGACTAAAGAGACGTTGGGGAGACAGTAATAAACGGATGCTGATAAAGTGCCTGAATTGACTACAGCCATGTAAAAGATGGGGTTCATGGTCTGAAAAAGAAAATGCAGGTCAGCAGCAGTCTGAGGATTTCTTTCAGTTTGCCACAGCACAGGATCTCAGGGTTTTCAGCAGCGTATGTTGTCACAGTCATGCGCAACCCATCATTCCCAAGTGTAATCATAGTTTCTCATGTGAGTTTTCTCTCTTCCTTCAGGCAGGGGAATTCCTTTATTGTTTTGAAATGTTGGCTTCTACCAAGAAACATGTATATGTACAAAGGCATAAAATCAGAGCAGACTGAGAGACAAAGTTGCTGGAAAAGTGCCACATTAAGGAAATGTATAGTATTTCATGATACAAATCATTCTGCAGCATAAGTATGAAAAATAATAGCAGACAGTGGTTTGCTTTTTATTGCTTCTGAGCATCCACAGTTTCCAGTGACTTCAGTGGGAACCAGAGGTGCTCAGCATCAGAAAAATAGCCCATATCTCATTTTAACCCTCAGATCAAATTCTCAGCTGGTCTAACTCAGGGCACTTTTTTGACACTTTGTCTAGGATTTATTTCATGTAACACTTCAAGTTAAGTGAGATGATTTTTGTCTTGAATGTTGTATCACATCCAAATATCCCTTCTGTGCATCTGTTCTACCACTTACAGAATATGTTTTTAATTCAAGGCGTAGAGGGGCTTCCAAACAGAGGGAATTCTTGTTAAAGAAAAAAAAATAATCAGATGGCTAGTTTCAACCCTATTATGAACCTAAAAAAGGATACCAAAGAAATCATAAAAGAGAGAAGTTCTGATCGAATGAATCCTGTAAGTCCTTAATACCAGTGTTTAAAAATAGTTCGACACATTTTTAACTAATCAGTCTATGCATTTTTTTTTTATTTTAAAAGGAAATACAGGAGATTTGGTGCAAATTACATCTGGAAAAAGAAACTGATGTTACAGTACTACTTTAGAGACCTTTATCCTCTCTACTCTAAACAAAAACCTCCAATGAATCAAATGGTCCTTCCTTGGCCATAAATACTGTCATACTGTAGAGCGGTACTTCACTGCTGGAGGTGCATGGGACATTAAATTGTCCTGCTTTTCTCTGGTTGCTGTCCAGGTGGATAACCTCAGGGTCCTGGGAAACGTTCACCCCTTCAGTAAAAGAGATCCTAATGTTCAGGACTGCTGTGAGTTATTGTGAAGTGCATAACAGCTGCTCTGTTTATCTAGTAGATGTTACATTACCCTTACTGAGACTCATTACTTTGTAGTGTGCTCAAAGCTTTGGTGAGTGTGACTACATGAAGGGCTGTTGGAACCAGATGTGGACTACTGTGATGGAAAAAAATGACTTTTTTAAATTTCAGGAGAAAAATTAAATTTAAATTTGAAAACATGAGCATTTGTCTTGTGTATAGAAAGACAAAATGGGGGGAGTGTGCTTGATTAAATACATAGTGCTTGGCATGTAAGGAGAATAAGACTCTAACTTCTTGTTTATAAACAAAGATTGTTGAGTGTTTTCAAAGATGGAACTTGTAGAAAATTAAAGTCTCAATGCAGGATTATAAAGTGTAATAGTAAAGAAATTATTTTTTCCTGTATCTGGAGGTAAGCATGGGTGTGAGAGTGAACTCTGTGTTTGTAGGACCAGTAAGCTCACCACAAAGGGATTAACAGTCTAGCAGAGAAAGAGACTAAAATTTCACAGTTCTGGTTTCTATGACGTTTTTTGAAAATTAATCTAAAAAGCAGCAAGTTACATTACAGAAAATATAGTCTTGGAAGAGCTGAAGACAGCAAAGCAGGAAGAGTGCAAAGCAAATCTATTTGCACTGAGAGTTGCCAGAAGTCTTACTTAAAATGCAGATAAAAGCTACCCTGAAGCTGAGAATGTATTTCACAAAAATTATTGGTGATTTAAAAAAAAAAATAATCTTGATTTCAAAACACTCCCTCCTTCCCAGCAATTACAAATGAAAGCAATGCAAAGTTGAAATTAACAAGTGAGAGAGATTTAGATATTACAGAAATTTATCATTATGGCATTCACTTCTTACGGGTGTAGAATAGCAGGAAGCAGAGACTTGTTAAAGACTCTGCCTTCGGCCTCAGTGACATTTGAAACTAGAAAAGCCCATGTGGAGGAGGAGGTAAATGTAATAATGGACAGGAACAATGGCTGAATGTTTACACAAGAATGCAGCTGCTGAGGAGAAATCATGCCTGTAAGATTTTCTTACATTTTTTCACATCACCATAATTGATCTCTTTGGTCATTAATTTACATTTTTAATATTGTCTGTAAGGAAGAGGGTGGGAGTTATGGAGGGATGGAAGAGAAGGCAAAGTATAAACTTCAGCACCCATCAGTTGTCCCTGTTAGAACAGACCATTTGTATATCTTGAATTTTCCACAATAGATTTTTCAAGGAATGCCTACTCCGGCCACCATAGATTGGTCATATGTATCAGACTTTGCTGTCATATTTCCAACAGATCTCACTTGAAGCTGCTGTGGTAATCTGTCCTTTTAAGTAAGATTTTTGAGGAGAAAAAAGTAATTTGCTGTTAAAGTAAAGGGTACAAATTATGACTTGTTTGTGAAAAAGCTACCTATTGAAACTATGTGAGTAGTTTGGGTTAACCTTATAAAAAATGTTTTTGTTTTCTCACCAAACAGAACATTTTCTTTTCTCAACACCATCAGCTCAATACAAAATGTCATTGTTTTCAGAGGATATTCATTCCTTTAGATTTTATGCACATTTGTTCTCCAAATGCCAAGCAAAAGTCCATGGTGTTTCAATTACAAAATAATGGAAGTATTCAGATTTGTTTTCAGTTTGAATTCTAGGCTATTGTTTTCCTGCTAATACTGTTTGTGGCGTTGAACAAGAATTTCCTAATAGCTACCACCAACCCAAAATTAAAGTATTTTTTGAATATACGTTAAAAACCCCTTAATTAGTGATTCTGTTTACACTGAGTATGAGTGCTTCAAGCTCAGGGAATGGGCCTTTTAAAAACTCATTATAAAGAGATCAGATTTCAAACTGTAAAATGCTGGGGAAAATGAGACATTTGTAAAAGGGCTTCTAAAAGAATTTGAGACCTCCTATATTTTACATTATTTTGCACTTCAGTGAATACAGTCTATTTTTTTTCTATCTTAGTGATCAGACTGATTTGCCGTCTGCATGTTTTTGAAGTTCTTGCCAAACGGTTTGTTTGCATTGTCTGCTTATTCTTTCTCCCCCTCCAAAATTGATTCCAAAAAATGATGAAGACATTTTTTTATAGTGTAGTAGTTTCATACATGAAGTCTAGCCTGATAAATACCGAGCTTAATGATTAAATTGACTAGTTTATCACAAAGTATTCATTTTAACATCCTATCAAAGGTAACACAGTTTTAGCATAATTCTTAGTGTAGCAAGATGGATCAACAGATGATTCCTCAAAGCATGGAATGTGTCCCTGCTGGCATGGTGACGGTGCAGGGGCAGAGTGGGAGAAGTATTCACAGGGGTGGCAGTGCCCTGCAGGATGAAGAGGTTCATAACTGGTTTCACATTTTTATAGAGTGGCCAGGGGAAGTCAAGCTTGCAGGAATTTGAAATACATTGTCTCAGAGTCAATATACAGGGTGAAAGAAAGCCTCAACAGGGATCTTTCTGAAGAGGCTGTAACTGGGTGTGATCACGTTCAAGTCATTTCAGCAATGACTGCACAGAAAGAAGGGCTGTAGGTGCCATCGTGGTCGGGGCAGCAGCTGCACAGAAAGAGAGGAATGCCTTGAACACCAAAAGCTCTATGTTGTGTACAATAGTAAAAGGTGAAACTTAATCTTTTAAGTTAGAAAAGAACTTGTGGATAAAAATTTTACATGACTATTAATTATTATAAATTGAATTCTGCCATTTTGTAATTTTTCAACAGCACTCCTTGAACTAGATGAACTGTTTATTCAGTCTTCTGTGTGTGAAAGGGTGTTTTTTCCCTCTACTTGAAGTATAATCAGAAAATGTGGAATTATTGTCAGCTGCATATTTTAAAGCTGTGCTTGCCTTGATCCTAAAAGCCTTGAGAAATCATGGTTCATCCCCAGAGGAAGGTACTAAAAATATGAAAGAACATAAAATGCCGTAACTTGTGACATACAGGAGTTATATAGAAGGTTGCAAGTGGATGATTGCATTGGTTTATTGAAATATCTAAGGGGAAAAACATCATTATGCAACTGTATGCAAATTAACACCTACTACAGTCACACCATCTGTGAGAGTCTATCATGAAACTGGGAAGGGATAGTATATAGCTTTATATGATTTGTATTGTCCACAAGAGCTATTACTTTTTAATTAACGCTCCTTGTGCATGTTTGGGAGCCTCTTCTGTTACAATCCAGGATTTCTCCTGGAGCTGTGAAGGAATGATACAGCTGGACCCAAAAGCAGGAGTGGCTCTAAGCACCTCATTGCTGTTGCTGCGTATCAGAGTACAGCTTTGGACCACCCTTGCAGCCCAGCTCATTTAGCATACCACGCAGCCCCGCTGACTTCAGTGAAACTCTACAGGATGCATGTCAGCTTGGGATTTGGCAGTGGTTGAACACAATTATGTTACAGTTGGCTGGTGTAACCATTTTGGTTGTGGTCATGGGGGTGTATCATTCTCTGTTGACAGTTGGGACTTTGTCAACAAGTGCACACATGTGCAGTGCCTGAGTTGAGTGTGTTTAGTGCATAAGGAAATAATTAGCAGAGAAGGAAGGAAAAATCATTATCTTTCCATCTCTGCTTTAATTGACATTTAATTTTTACATGCACATTTATATGTGTATGTCTGTGTGTATATATATTTATCAGTAAAATTTTTCAGCAGAAATTCACTGTCAAAATGTAGACTACCTCCACTTAAACCAAGATACTGTTTTTCCCACCAGTTCTCTCTTCCATCTTGCTCTTGTTTTCAACTCCCTCTCTTCCTTGTTCAGTCCCTGGCCTCCCAGGTCTTTTTTTCCTGTGCATATCCCCTATGGAGGATGAAACATAAAAGAAAAGCAACTAAATAGGAAGAGGGAAAATATGGTCACTGACCCTGTAATTTTAATCCCTTTTGTGTAGCAGTTTGCGGAACATTTTGAACTCATATTCAACTCTGAAAATGATATGAGAAGTGTTTAATAAATGTAAGCCTTGACAGTAGAAAGTCAAGGTTGAAAATGGCTGTGTATTCAGTCAGCACTGAACTAAGCCTCAGGGTGAACAAATGGGACTGACACAAATATATCGCATTCCTCCTATGACTTGCACCTCTTCCTCTCCCTGCTGCCTTCTAAAGGGAGATCAAAGTCAGCCCGTCTTAAAAAACAAAACAAACCGAAAAAGCCGACCTTATTGTTCATTTTTAGAAAGCCACAGAAATCAATGAGGAAGAGAGCTGGCCAAATACAGGATTTATGGCTTTGTCTTCCATTAACAGTCAAGCCTTGATCATTAATGAAGTTTTCATCCTTCAAACTGGAGAGTGGTACGCTGAACAGAGTTGTGGCTTCTCTCCTTTTAGCGTGACACACCTCTTGGTCTGGAAGGACTCTGTCCAAAGTGACATAATAGTTCCCTTCACTGACTATTCTCAGATTTGTTTTTAATGCCATTACTGATTTTTTTCAGTGCTTTTGCCATCTGAGTTCTTATTATTGACTGGAAGCTGCTGGATCAATTAACACAGCCTGTTAAGTAGTTTGCAGCAATAATAATTCCTGCTTCTACCAACGTAGTCTTGTATAGAACTGGCAACCCGTGTTTGCAGTTTCTTCTCCAGCTAGTTCTTAGAACAATCATGGGTTTGTTTCATTCTTTTTTCTAAGCCCAAAGAAAGATTCAGAGAAGATTGCCCAATATTTTTGGGACCTTTGCAACTCGTTAAAACTCATTGCCCAATATAATCCTTTGATTCTAAGGAGAAAGACAGTTATACAAAGTTGTTTGGAGATGTATTTTTAAAATGCTGTATCCTGCAAAGTGAATAAAGAGTCCCATCAACCCATGGAATGCTGAACACCATTCAGATGTGAAAAAACCTGCATCTTTATCATTTTTGGCTTAGAAAAGTTTGAAAAGAGTAGGACCAGATACAGCAAAACCTCTTCCATTTTCTTAATAGCATGGGACAATACCTGGCTTTTTACTTTTTTGTTTAATGGAGTTTAGAATCATTTTCACAAGTTGACCACAAGCAGTACAGAAAAAAGTGTATTTCCCCTGAATTAATCAATATATTGATACAAATTCTGAGTTTTCCAATTTTTATTGAAAGCCACAGGCTGGTGCTCCAGGCAGCCTGTAGTGACGTGGAGTTTAAGGAGTGCTGAATTCAGTATGACATTTCCTTCTGTTAGAGTATTTTGGCAAGAGCTTACTGGCTTTGCAGCGTGTGCCTTTTAAGGCCTCTGATAAATGATTAGGCAGATAGTTTAGCCTATTGTTGCCAATGGGAGCAAAGCAGCGTCTCCAAGAGAAGTGTCCAGCTAATGTATTAATGCCTTAATCCAGACCAATAATATAATGTAGTTTGACATATCTGGCATATGGTTTCTATCATCTCAATATTCTTCTCTATTCCTCCATGACATTATAGACAACTAACCAAAATAAAGAGAAGCAGGAATTTCTTCACCCATAAAATGTATTTTAAAATGTCCTGTGTTTTGTTCCAGCTCTTTGGTTGATTGGATAATGAAGTGATCCAGAAATTCAGTGATTACTTCACTGTCTGTCTACATTATTTTCTTTCAGAATTGCCTATGGTGTTATCTGGGAAAGAAATACTGCTCTCTGTCATTAGGAATTCTTGCACAAAATTTGTGATGTGCTGGTGCTTTTCACTTGCAGTGCTCAGTACACATGGGTGCATTGTATCGGGTGTTTGGACCCTTACCAGCCTGCAGGTATGAGGTCCTGACTTCTTAGAAATGTGGTTTTAAACCAAGGTGCATTTTGCAAGCTAGAAGTTTTGCAGTGGCAAGTAAAGCAAGTGAATTATATCCAGGAGACATTTCAAAAATAAGTAGAATAATGGAGTTTTTGTACTGTGGTTACATGTTCATATGCGTGTACCCCTTTCCAAACAGATGATACATGGAATAGCCAAAACATATGTCACCAGTTACCTGTGAAAGAGTCTGTGGGCTGGGTTTGGTTTAAAGCCCCGTGCAAACTGTGTGCTTACACATTGGCCTAAAAGGAGCCTTTCCCTTCTGTCCTAGGAGGTATAATATAGTGTTGGCTCTGAGCATAGCAGAATTACTTGCCTCTTGCTCCCCCATTGGCTCCACTCTGCTCTGAGCCCAGTAGCATAGGCAGAGCCCACCAACACCAGTATGGAAGATACCAAGGGTGTAGTCAGTCCATGGTGGTTATTGCAGGTAGGTATGGCTGTATGCACTGAAACCACAATCTAACCTGTGTCATTAATTACATTTCCCAGTGCTTTCATGTTAATTGCATAATAAATCATTAGCAAACATCACGGAAATCTCTTTAGAAAAACTGCACACAGTCAGGTTGCAAGATTATGTAAAGTATAAGGCGAGGCAGTACTTTGTGCAAAGTACACCAATAAAAGTTATGGCCTAAGCTGAAAGGCTTACTGGTCTGCTGAGAAGGCTATTTGTGGCTAACATTTTAAGTGCTTTAACAGAGCTGTAAAGGGAGGGCTGCCATCTGGCTCTTGTTTTCACTTCAAACTTTATTTTTGCATTCACTGATAAATTAGCTTACTATGCAGTCTTTACATTCTGTGGCTGTTGCAGTTGTGTGTTATGTCTGTTGTTAGTGAAGAAATGTGGATAGGCACGTATTAGTCAAATGAAGGGATTTATCCTATCTAACTTGATGCATGATTGTCTGTGTCTTTCAGGATAAAGAGGCCCAGAAAGATCTAGAGGCTTTACTTCTCACGCTGAGGCTGTGATACTACGCACTTTTTAACTCTTCATACTGTGATAAAATCTCAAAACTAAAGTGAGAATCTATAGTGACTGGGAACTGCGGGTGAATTCCAGCTAAGTCAATGGGAAAACTGTCCTTGATTTTGGTTGGCTTGGATCATGGCCTTTAAGCATCTGGCAATTATGATATGAAAATGATGCATTCATTTTTGATTATTTATAATCTTATAATGAAGTTTAATTTTAGATTGCTGACACTGTGAGTCTGATTCTCTGAACATGAAGTCCACTGCTGGCAATGGACATACTGGGGGTTAGAATGCAAAATGCATAAATCTCACTCTTTGAAAGACTAATCAACTAGTATGTGATGCCAGCACAGAACTGTGTGTAGCAAAAACAAACAAAAAAATATTTCTATAGTAAATTATATTTGTATCAACTAATTTACACAGATGTGTACAGAATAAAATCATGAATGTTTATGTTTACACATTTCTCTATTCTTATAAAGTTAGAATCTTGTTGAGGTTACAGAAAAAGCTGTTGCCTCTAGAAAGCTCTTTTTACTTTAAACCTACTGTTGGTTTTACATGGACATGTGAAAACTTTATAAATTAAATATTAAAATTATATTTTATTTGTAACATCAGGTACAATATTAAAAATCAGACCAGTGAATTAAGTATTTTTGATTAATCTATTACAGCTGTGGTGTTTAATGGATTTGTTACAGGGCCTCCATTAAGTTTGTGAATCCTGGCTCTTTCTCTCTGAACAGTTGCCTAGCATGGTGGCATCAGTGTGTCTTCGAAGAACCTAGTTCAGCATGTGACCATCACCAACCTTTTATATCATCTATAGAATATAACCTGTACATAAAAATAGACTAATTAAAGACCTACTGCTTCTGTCTGAGTGTGTAGGACAGCAATGTTTTCAGTAAAATAGGACAGGTAGGGAAAGAATTTTGTTCACCAACAGACTGATCCAGAATTCACCAAAGTCTGTAGAAGAATAAAGGCCAGTTTTCATTGGCTTTTAATTCAGGATCTTAACCTAGACACAGGGACATCTGGAAGAAGTAAGCATTTCTGTTAAAGGAAATACAATTGGGTAAGGACAGCTACATGTTCCCTTGACCTATTTGATGCGTAAGGTAAGGTGGACCAGTTTATGGCTAAGACAAGGAGGACTCATATGACACCAATATATCGAACTAGCAATTGGGGCTTTAATTTTGGACAGATGGGGAACAGTGAAATTAGCAAGTAGGAACCACAGTCGCTGCAACAAAGATCTAAAAATTGGGCAGATGAGAAAGAGTAAGTATGCTTATGACTGAGGCATCTCTTAGTGAAAGTGAGCTTTAACTATTAACAACAGAAGGCAGTAGATGCAGGTGGCCTGGAAGAAGACAAATGTGTAGAGTTACATTTGAATTTAGCCTGATGCCGTGACTCCTCATACAGTACAGAGATTTCTTTCCATAAAGTAGGGTGGTCCATTTTTTCAAACATTTTCTTTAAAAATATGTTTTCAGACATGCAAGCATTACCAAGAGATATCTCTGAACGAAATCTGAAAGTTCAGAACTGGTTCTGAGTTCTTGCTGTTATCTTCATGGTTTTCATTATCCTGAAGAGCTTCACAAATTGAAATACACATTTTAGTTGTTTTTAATGTTCGTTCTGATGGAAAACATTTCTGTACCTCTTTTTCAATTCCAGAGTTCTCTTATTTTCATACACAATTTCAGAGAAAAGGGGAAATACCATATCAGATAAATCCTATCAGATAATGCCTTCTGTGACAGAATAGTTGACTTGTGAACAGAGAAGCTGCAAAAGTGACACATCTTGATTTTGGTAAGGGGCTTTTGGTAAAAACTGCTTTAGACATTTTTATAGCCAGTATAGGAAGCATAGTTTAAATGGATCTACAAGAGTGATTTGTACTTGAGGTTGTTTGCAATTCACTGTTGCCTAGGGGGATGCAATAAGGAGGCCTTTACTTTGATCAATTTTATGATACTTGATATACTTTATAAAATAGATTGAATTATGCAATAGATATGTCATTTACAAGCAATTATTGCTGATAAAGGTTGAAAGTGTATTGAAGTAAATAGATCAGAACAAGAAGTTATTTAAATTAATTGCTGAAATTGGGTGGCATAAGTAGAATTTACTTCATTAAGGGCAAATAGAAAGTATTGAATTGAAATAAGCAACAAATAGAGGATGGAGGAGACCTGTCTAGTTGTGGTAATTCTGTTGGAAAGGATGTGCAGATTCCAGTGAGTGGCAAGCTAATCATGGGTCAATAGAGTCATGTTATTGTGAAAAAGCAAATTTCATATTAGACTGAATAAATAGGCATTCCCCATTAAATTCACATGAAGTAACCTTTTATTCTAATTAGGCCTAATAATGACTAATGAGGTCTGAGCTGGAATAATATATCTGGTTTCAGGCACCACACTTCAGGGAGGTTGGGGGCTAATTGGAAAGAGTCCAGTGGAGAGAGACAAGAAAGATGAGAGTGCTAGACACACATTTTGTGTGTAAAAATTGAAAGAATTTAGTTTGTTTAGTCTGCAGGAGCAATGACTAAAGGAGTATTCATACTTGTAAAAAGCTATTGCAGAGAAGACAGTAAAAACCCAAACCTTGTTCTCCAAATCCCCTGTTCCTAGGACGAGAAGTAATTGCCCACCTTCAGATTAGGCATTAGGAGAAAATATTCCTGATGGTAACTTTGCAAAGCCCTGCAGTACATTTCCTGAGAACATTATAAAATCATATACACAAGTTTTAAAGTTCAACAAAGAATACTTTAAACATTGGCAATGTTTAAGGCACAGTTCATCCTCTCGCAGAGGTTGGACTAGACGACAAGTTCTTAAGATCCCTCCTGGCCTTGCTGTTCCTGGGGAGTGCACAACTCCAGCCCCATACGAGCTGTGGGCGCTCCTACTGGGTTTCTGCAGTCCATGGGATTGTGTCTGCACACACTGGCTCTGCATTTGGGCCCTGACTACCTAATGAATTTGTACTGTGAAATGTTTGTCAGCATGTTTCAGGACTTGAATTTAAAGATGTGTATCATGGCTGTCCTCAACTGTTTATTTATCACACCTGTGGTTTTAATCCACATGATTACATTTTTTAATGACATTCCTGATTTTATAAATGAAATGACTGATCTTTCTTTTCAAACTTCTGAATAAAGCCCATTCTTCTGTTTTAATTTTTGGTCCTTACTAGTCTATGTGTAGAATCACAAAATAACATCTTGGAGAGAAAAAGCTGGTTTTAATGATTCATTCTAAGTTGTCTTTTATAGTTTGCAGAAATATTCCTCACATGGATGAGAAACTGCTGTTTCATACAGCTAAGATATTTTGTGGTTTTAAATGTTTTGCTAGTTAGCGTACATGAGCATTCTCAACTTTTTTGTGTTTCCGCTTTCCTAATCTGAGACCTTTTAAAATTGAAGCACGTTCCCTAAATTGGTCTCTAATGGCTCCTTGGAATAAGGCTTTTGCATTTAGTTCTAGGCCTAGGCTATCTGTTCTCTGTGTCATATCAGCTGGTGAAACAGAAAGCGCAGTTCCAGAGGGCCATATGTTTTCTTTTTTGTTTAAAATATCCACAAGCAGACATTCACTTCCGTAGTTTTGTCTCCGTGGAGGAGTTAGAAGTTAACTGTATTAACCCCTGCGGGTCTCTTAAGCCATACGGAGCAGATAGGGCTGTAGGCTGCCTGAAGCCACAGTACTTTGGCCATGTTGCCCACTACCTCCCTCTGCTCGTCCACTGTGGCATCTCTTGTTTGGTCTCTGTTCCAGTATATACACTGTAAATTCTCTCGGGTAATTTGTCTCTTCAATGTTTGCAAAAGGTGAGTTCAGGGGGCCTTGATCTGGTACTAAGATTCTTGTGCTTCATTACAGTTGAAATTACTAGTTCTGCCTTCCTGGATAATTGAGATAACTTTATTTCTTGTGGTGAAGCTAAGGGCTCTCTCAGTTGGATCCTGATCCCTTTGGGATTATCCCCCTGCAACAACAGGTAACCACAAAATAAGTTATATATTTTTTGTAGCAATTGGCCACTGACACATTGTGGAAACAGTTACAGTGATACACTCTCATACTACTTTGTTTAAATTACTGTCTTTCCTTTTGCAGAGTCTTAGGGCGATTTACTCAATTTTTATGTAGTAATACAATACACTGACTTCTGGAATGAATTAGAAAGCTGTCCAACAGTGGTGAGTAGCTGATGATTTAGAAAGGAAAGTGACAATCCCTGTGTCCAATTAAATAAAAAAAAAAACAACCAACAACTAAATCCATGCCTGCAACCCCGTTATTATAGTAGTAAAAGCCTGAACTAAAAAACCCAAACAAACAACAACAACAAAAAACCAACAGCAAAACAATGAAGAAGTGGCTACCAGAGATCTAGCCATGTTCAACACATCAGCTTACCTAGATCTACTTATCTTCAGCCATCATTACCTGAACAACTTCCACCTGAAGTACCTAGAACTGTAGGGAGGTACTGTGGATTTGAGAAAGGTCCATGGGCTTTCTGGAATTTTTCTGGACACCCTGGAGGGTAGTTCTGTGGTGTTTTCTTTTAGTGGGCACACAATAGTCATGATGGATGCATTGCACCTACTCCAAATCAGAAAATCCTGCAGTAATGTTACAATTTAAATTGTATTGCAGCATTCATCCAATGCAAACTCAAGAAGGAGTAACTCTGACTGAAGGGCCAACATTATTGTTTGGGGTTTTTTTGTTCTGTGTATAAGGTTATATGCTTATTTTCCAGCGTTTTTCCTTCTTACAGACTCTTTTTCTCCCTGGAGAAGAAATAAATTAAACTGTCTTGACAATACAAAAAGAAGTAAGCTTTTCTGACCCCATCTATGTTTGTGTAACCCATGCATGTTTGACGCTGGTAAATGAAGCACTAGAACTAAGAATGTGAAACATTAATAATTTTTTTTTTGAGGAAATATTTTACTCATTTCATTAAAATAAACAACCAGTCATTCTAGAAGTATCTGTGGGAGCAATGTCCAGTGTGAACTTGAATATGAACAATCTGAGCTCTGTGCTTAGTGGTTTTGCTGACCCATGATGTGACTGCAGGGTAAGTTGCTTAGTATGTACCCCAGTTACACACATGCAAACACCATCTATCCACTCTCCATATCTCTTGTTTATTAAGAATAATTATGAGCTGGTTTGAATTGCCTACGTATATGCACAAAAAAAAAGCCCCACATTATTGACTGGGAATACTGTAATCTAAACATGTCTTAAGGATATGGGCATGAATGTGGATGTACGTTTTAACCTACCAAACTAAGTTCAGATTTCTAATTCATGGATAAAGGTAATCAACATGGCTGATGAAATTTCAGCCCCCAGGTGAGAAAAATGTTCTTGTTTGTTGTTCAGAAAAATGTGGCACATCAGCAAAGTGGATTCAGCAATTTACTTGTGTTTTCCTAATCTCAGAAGAGGAAAATTTATGAAGAAATGAAAAGTCATTTGTAAAGCTCCTGACCGTAGCTCTGGGTTAAGGAGTGCTGGTTTTCAGAATTCTAGGCCAGCTGATATAGTACCCTATAAAATGATAGATGAAGTCTTAAAGCAGTAATAAAATTTACATTTTTCAAAATAAGAGAGCAGAATGCTTCTACAGCAACACTTTTAAGTGCAGCAAGGAGTTCATAGAAAAGCACTGCTAGGCTGTGTGTTGGTTTTGATACAGCCAGTGTCTGAGTATTGGCAGTTTCAAGCAAACCGTGTTCCCAGTGCATTCATCGCAAATCCCTGAGCAAGAATTACCAGTGCACGCCTGCACAAAAGGCCATAATTGAGATTGTAACCCCACGGTCATTTGATGTCTTCTTTGTTTTAGAAGCATTTGTCTTACTAAAGAGTAGTTTCGTTTGATTTGTCCCTAGAAAACCTACCTGTGACATTTTGGTGCCATTGAGAACATAGCAAAGCAGCCTCGGGACATCAGTGAGACCTAGGCTTTGTGCCAGCATGAGATTTTTAAAAGTACCTGCTTGACCTTGTGTGACATTTGCTTCTGTATGTCCTGGTTCAGCTTGTTCCAGTGGCACATGGCTTTCAGCCCCTTTTACAGCAATTCCTACTTAACCAAACCTGTTGGTTCAGGAGATGAGAAGGCAGGTCTTTTCAGCTGTCATGGGAGAAGCTCAGAACAATAGATTAAGGGAAAACAAACAAACAACTGGACCTGGACCTGTATTGTCATTTGAGCAATACTTTTAATTAGTTGTCCACCAGACATGATTTCTGTAAAGGTCATTAATTTATTCTCTAGAGGGGGAATTTTATGATCACTCTAGCCTATTGCACACCACAGAATTTTTCTCCAGCCTTTACATTGTAACATTTCTTTCCCTCCCACCCCCGACTTATTTCCCCATCTGAAAAAATAGGGCTGATAGTGCTTCCTTCACCCATGCGGATGGTTTGAAGAAAAACGTGTCAGAGGCAGTGAGGCCCAGTTCTCCAGAATGGGGGCCATCGCAGTGTTTGAACAGACCATCTGCTTGCCACTGAAGCTGACAGCAGCTCCCCCATTGCCAGGCTGGCATTGCAAACCAGGAAGGCTGTCCTGTGGTTTTTCAGCAACTGGTAGAGCCAAGCCAAGGTTCAGCCAAGCGTTAACTGGTTGGAGAACACACATGGCAGTAAGCAGCAAAATAGGTTTCAGTTTTTGGGCCTCTTTTTCCATCAGTACCTGAAGAGCTGTCAGGAAGGGTGAAGCCTTGGGAAGCATTTATGCTGCACTTCCAGGCTGGTTTTCTGGAGTGCACAGAAAGCCTGTGCAGATGTGTCGATAGATACACAGCTGGACCTCCAGCCACAGAAGTGTATTTACGAGCGTAGTTGTGAGCGGCTGTCCCAGCTGGTGAGCGGTGGCTGGGCAGTGAGCAGCGCTGGGGCTCAAACAGGGCTCCCCACAGCTGTGGGCCAGCAGCCTAGTGAGGCCGGCACAGAGGCGAGCACACCTGGCTGAGCGTCAGGGAGAGTGGCCCAGGGTGCCTGGGGCTGGGGTTCAGGTGGACTCTGGCAGTGGAGAATCAGCAATTTGGTGCACATGGTCAGACTAAAGCTTCCCAGAGAGCTCCTGAATGGTGTTGGGCTCACATATCTGGCTGCTTCCCATCTTTGGGGAATGCATGCTGGTCACTTGGGAGCTGTGTTACTGCAGGAGTTTGCTGGAAAACGGGCTGAGCCTCCGGCTGCTGCTGGCCTGGAGGTGAAGGAAGGGTGAGTACTTGCCCTGCGGGGTATCCAGCTTCACACTGCTGCATCTGTATCAGAAAGAGTCTGTGTGACACACATGATGGGTGCTGTAATAGTGGGTGTCCGCAAGCCTGTGTGTCTGCTCGTGGCGCCTGCCAGTACTCAGTTAAAAGAGAAAAATCAGGAAGCTATCCCTAGGAAAGCTAACCAAAGGTAGGCAGGATTTGGTAACTCCTGGTGAGGAGGCACATTAAGTCTTGAGCCTGTAACTACCTACATGCAAGACTCCTCCATGCAGGGCTTTGACTCCCCTGCAGTGAGACCTAGGGGGATGCTCCAGAACCTTCTTCTGTTGCCACCATGTCCTCCTCCTCTGGGTCACTGGTACACGTGGCAGATGACAGTGAAATGAAAATGTTTTTATTTTCCTTTCCTTACTTCAAAAGAAATGGTTTTTGTTCATGTTTTCTAACTTAAATTTATATGGAAAAATACAAGGTAGAAAAGACATTTCAAACGCATAACTATGAGCTGCCATCTTCTTACCTATGAACTGCTGTTTTCCTGTGGGAAAAGCAAACAAGTGCTAAAATCAAGCTAGAATACTAGCATGAAAATATTGCTGTAGCTTGGTTTTGTGGGATATATTTTAACTGCCAATATTTTATTCAGTTTCCTCCATAACTGTTTACAGCACTTAGTTATAATCCTCACTGTCAGACCTTCATGGAAGTTGTGTGGTGGGTGTGAGGCAGTTGGCAGCTGCTGCAAATGCACTCAGCTCCATCAGCAGTGCTCTGCAAGGGGAGTTAATGCTGATTCCCAGCAGCTGTGATCTGTTTCATCAATTGTCAGCCTTAAATGAAAGCTAAGGGGTGTTGTGTTTTATTTAAATTGTCAGGGGGTTGTTGAAAAGTAATCCTTAAATTTAGGCTAGAGAAGGAACTTGAATGAATGAGCTTTTCTCATATCAAACAGCAGCAGAACAGAAGCAAATGTTCAGTGTATCTATAGTGGCATCAGATAATGGCAAACAGGATGATTGGGTTAATCTGCACTGCAACGTCCTGACTTTTGTGTGTTGCACTGGATTTATTTTTATATGAATGCTATGGATTTGGGATTTCATCCCATCTCATTTTGAATGTCAAACTGTAATTACACATGTAGAAATCCAATAGGCACCAGAGTTTCTGTGTTTGTGTGTGTATATACATATAAAAATACTTGTGTGAATATATGTAAGTTTAATAGAGGAATTAAAATATATATTATTTGCTGCATTTTGTAGCAACTCAATTATTTTGTGAACCCTTTGAAATATCTGTCTGTAACATGTGAAATGAAGACTTAAGAAGTGAGGGAGAAAGAAGTTAGGATATAAAATGATGTGCAGGCAGAATCTAAGAGCAGAGTTAAAAATGCTTCATAAAAGGAATTACCGGAGTTCCGCACTTGACTGGGTCTCCCTCTGAGAGGAAAGGCATGTATGTTGCATACATAGTATTGCTAGATCCCTTATATGCTGGAGAGGAAATGCTTGGTGATAACCCTGCTTGAGACTGCAGACTCATCTTGGGTTAGGCAGGTAGTAAAGAAAAAGGTAAAAAATCCTGTAAATAAATGTATTAACTTTCCTTGCCTTGGCTTCTCAAACTGCGAGCTTGTGAACTCTAAAGGGTTTACTGAGACAGTAGGAATCAACTCATAGTCCATCAACCCCGTCTCTTAGGAGAGCCGGTTGTAATCAGTACCCCCAAACCATCATATCTACTAGGGAGTCTGTGGCTGAAAAGGAGGGATGAGAGGGGAGAGCCTTATGTGTCTGGAGGTGGGGTTTTGTCTTTTGAGTGTGGTTTTTTGTAAGTAAGGATTATGGTTTACAGATAAATGCTCGAGGAGGCTTGCTTAATACCCATCTGTGGTATGTTTGACTTTCTTTGGTTTCCCGAGCTCAGTACTCATTCATCAAAAAGTATAGCAACTCCTGTGGGAGTGGGAAGGGGAGAGAAATTTCAGGCAAAATTGAGGCAATCTTGGGTATTACATATGAGGAGACTGAAGCATATCCCTGAACGGCTCCTGCTGAGATGCTAATAGCTGATCTGCTCACCCATATTACACCGAATGTCTTCATTTTCTTGCCAGAACAAGTGGTGTTTTCAGTTGTACTCCACATAAGGAGAAATCAAAATGTAACCTTAAACCAGTGAGCTTTAGAGCCAGTATAGCAGGGGCTGCGAAGTGCTTTTTCCTCCAAGCAGACAGGCGGGGCATTCAGCAGGAACCGCAGGCATGTCAGTAAGTTTGACCTGGGACAATTGGGGCCCCACAGCCAGAAGGGAAGGTGCCCATAAAAACTAAGTCCTCAGCAGAGTTGTATATATCTCCAGGACTTCAGTTTCCAAGGGTTTTGGCAAACTCAGCTTTTCAGTGTTGATCTTTTCCTCTCTGGAGTTGGCTTTGAATTTTATTCCGATTTTTCTGATACGTGGCAGTCAGAAATGGACAAATTTGGAACCTTAGTTCAGCATTTGCTTTCTGCATTGGTATCTTCATCACTATGTACAGCCTCCAATATGTTTAATGCTTAATGCATACAGTATGCACAACTGAGGGGAGGTAATGCTGTACTTACTGAGTTCATCATCATCTTGCCAAACTACTTCTAATTACTTACCTATTTTCAGATGAGGTCCCTTTTCATCTCTAGCATAAGATTTTGCAATTAAGTGGAACATCTCTTTTTTTCTGAGTCTCCTAAAGGCTACAAAAATGTATTTCTTGCACTGGAGAGCTGTGAAATTTTGCAGTCAGGTAGTATTTCACTCAACATAATTATGATACAATACAGCCGATACGGAAACTTGGGTATGAAGCAGCCCATTTGCCTGAGTCTATATTTTCTTTTTTCCACAGACATAATTGATTTTTCAGTTGTTGTTGACAGATTTCAAAAGGATGTATCTCATATTCAGAGACAGGTTGAGTAATTCTTGATATTGCAGGCATTGGAGCAGCCTTAGAGAGATGCATGGTCTTTCAGCAAAGATGGAATTCTCTGTTAAATTTTGCAGAATAGTTTAGAAAACTTCTGGTGTGAAAGCATACCCTTCTGAGGATTGCTTCATGTAAAGCACTTTACGCCAGTGTTTGTGTGCTGTGAGCCTTTGAAGCAATCTTTTTAGACACAGTATTTGCCTGATCTCTTTTTTTTTTTTTCGACAAATATTGCGTTAAGTCTTTTAAGACATTTCTCCTACAATTGACACGCACCACTTGCAAATTGGTCTGCAACCCTCATCCTTCATGTTCTTCTAGGTTTAAAACCAAAAACCAAAAAACTAAGCCCTCAACCCCATCTCTAACTCTGATCTGGAGAGGGATCCAGGTGCCCTGGAGTTCAGTAGGGATTTTCCTGCTGATTTGAAGTGTTCTCAGGTGTGATAGTGAGTAGGGTGCCATGAAATCAATTGTAATTATCTTCTGGGTTTCTATCACTGCCTGAAAGGATGCAAAGTTACGACAGATTAATGCCCTGAAATAAAGCCAGCCAGTAAAAGTGTTCAGAGAACACTGTTTGCACATGACACAAGTCACAATTTCTAAACTGACTGTAAACTTAAGGGATGGGAGGACCCAAAGGTTTTGTGGTGTAGGAAAGAAAATGGTGTGTTTCCACCACAATGTTATCAGAGTGACAATTCAGTAAAGAACTTACAAAAATCATATTAAAACCAGATTGAATATGTTAACTGAGAGCTATATTTTCTCTTATTAATTAATCCAATTATTTTTTTCCTCATCAAAGTAGCTTTAATATTTCCCTGGTATTGATTTGCAAGGAGGCATGTCCATCAATTAAATTTTAAAAGAATATATAAATGCATCATCACTATTCTTCCCATAAACAGAGACCACATGGCAGCCTGTAGATCTATCCTAATAAGCAGATAACTCTGTGAGGACATGTAGGGGGAAACAGTGATGCTGGGCTGCCGCTGAGTTGCCAGCCGTGCGGTTTCCTCTCTGACAACGTGCTGCTTTGTGGAAGCCCCATCTGTTGTTTCAGTCATCGGAGTTCTCATAAGTCATATTGGAGATGGCAACGCAAACATTAAAAAAGAAAGAAACAAGAAACCCTGATGTGTGCCAGGATTTCTGCTTTGACTTTTGGCAGTTCCCAGTTGCTGTTCAACTGAGGGACAGAGGGATGCTGAGGAGTCTCAGTGGTGCCAGGCAGCAGTTGCTGAGGTGCCTGGGGCACACACGGCATTTGTTCCAAGAACACCACGTTTTGTTGATTCCATAATTAAATGCTCTGGGATTTTAATTTGCTCTTTACTCATTTTGTCATTTCCTTCATTTTTGGCATTCAGACCCAGTTTTGATGAAAAGATTGCCCTGGGACATGAACACTTTCCTGGAGCTGATAGTTGGATTAGCAAAGCACTTTCCTAGGATCTCCTCCTTAACACCCATCTCTTTCCCTAGGGAAGGGGTGGGCTCGCTGCGAGGGTTATGGCTTGAGATGTGAACATAGGTTTCATGGTTACAGAAATCCCCAGCAAGAGCTTTGGTGAGGGGCTTGACTGCGTTGATATGCTGCTGTTACGATTAGCTCTTCTGTTTCTAGGTTGGGGAGTGAAATTCATGAGCCTGCTTGGGACCCCAGCCCTTGCAATGAACAACGAGAATTAAGGTGTCTCACAGTGTAGCAGCAAGGTGTGGTTTTCCTAGGGAGCTGCAGCCTTCCCTGTTAAAACAGCTAACATAGCAGGCATGTCTGCATCCTGTGATGTTATGTTTTCTCAGTCCATGCTCTAACCCTGGCAATGAGCCCACTTACTGGAGAAGCCAATACTGGGGAATGAAGAGACTTGCCTGTCCCTAAATTGGACTGTTGCCCTTTGCCTAGGTGTACAGGTGCTACCCTGAGTTTTTTTAAATGTTTGCATTTTACTGGATGTTACCAGTAGTGTATAATTGTATTTAACTGTTGGTGACTGTGGGTTGGTCCCAAACAAGGTGGTCTACTAAAGTCACCTTGTGTTTGAGTATTGGCCACAGCATTATTTACTGTTTCCTGAAACATAAGGGAGGAACAATGCAAACATGCATCTGTGTGAAAGATGTTTGGCAATATAATGGTTTTGTGGGATAACTCCTTATTGTTGAGTGATGATTGCCAGGGCTATGTGCAAATTCTTTCCTCTTCCTCCTGCAAAAATATGGAACTCAACTACAGTACAGTACTTGTATCTCTTTACATGAAAACTTTCACAGAAAGATAATGGGCAGGTTGTTTTGTTGGGGTTTTTTTCTTTTTTTTTTTTTTTTCCCCTTAGGAAGTGCTGGAGAAGTGCAAGGTTACTTATGTCCAGATTGTTGAGTACATGGGAGTTAGGTGCCTAAATGACTTCTAGGGGATATGGTCTTGAAAACTTGAGAACTCCACCCTGAGTTGGAGCAGAAATATATTGGAAGCATCTGATATTTGTTGTGCTTGGGCATAATCCTGAAGTTTTGCCCTGCTAATGTAATCAATCTTCAGCTAATATAAGTACCAGTTGAACCTCCTTGCTAACAAATACCCTTTCTCTACTCCCAGAAAGCTTAGGCTTATTTGCAAACATTCAGAACTAAGGAAACTTCAGATAACCCGCTTCTGTGGAATCAGTCTCTATGTGGCTTGTTCTGGGAGAGCACTGTTCCACTGCAGTGGCAGGCTGCTTAATAAGACCTGTGTGACTTTTTCCAAATGGGAGTGAAGTATAAAATAAAACATAAATCTGGTCTCTTTTTTCTGCTCACAAAAGAAAGCATGTATTAAAAAGAATAGTGGTGATCTTATTCTTCCTATTGTTTTTTTATAGATGAATAAGAAAAAAGCTTGTGCCACCAGAACAAGCTCTGTCAGAAAAGGTGGGCATCCCAGCTGTGAAGTGTGACATGCAAGAATGTTCTTTAAGGTTTTTTTTCCTAGACAGCTATATGGACAAACTCTGGTACTCCTTGAAACGCTCTTATTAATAACTGAAATGCATATTGGTGCTTTAATTGACCATGGATTAAGCTCTCGGCTTGCATCTTGCTGACCAGATTGAACAGTGGGAACATGTCTGGCTGTAGATGAAGAATGCCCTTTGCTAGGAGATGCCAAGGTCTCTTGAAGGAGACCACAAGACTCTGTTTCTTGTATATTCCTGTAACTGCCTTTTGCTGCCCCCTGTGCCTAGCTGAGCAAGATGTGAGGGGTAGGTTAGTGGACTCCAACCCCAACTTTGCTTTTAACAGCAGAATTACTTCTGCTGTTTGTGACTTGAATTTTCCCTCTGCCTGGGTGACGGCGTGTGGAAACATCTAATGCTGGGATTCTTAAAACTGAAAGCCCAAGTGTGACTACAGGGTTATTGCTTTTTGTCTGGCTGCATATTTCTACTCTGAAAAAAAGAGCCTGTACCTCTAATGTCATGGGTAGTCTGACGTGAGGGACATATTTCAGCTGTGCCTTGGTCCTTGATTAATCAGGGTATGGTCTACCAGTGTCTCAGGGCGGACCAGACTTGGAGCCAAAGATGGAGTGCAAGGCCTCTCTTGCTGCTGATAAACCTGTTAACACTTCCAAAGATGTTGGAGCTCCCTCTCATGTAGTCTCTGTGCCTGTGTCTCCTTGTTTGTGCTCTTCCCTGGGGGTTCGGGTGGAAGGATCCCAGGTAATGTTGGCTCCTGAAGATGGTACCCTGAGAAGAATAAGTTGTTTGTTTTTTGATGTGCAAGTTTCTCAGCAGATTCACAGCCATAGATGTAGATACCAAGTTCATGTTCCCAGCTTTTCTAGGCATTTACTCTTTAGATACAAATGCTGGAAGAGCCTAGAGTCTGGTGTCACTGCAGCCAGGTGGCCTGTCTGCTCTCACTTAGTTTCTCTGTCAGTGTAGGATAGCTCTTTAGGTAGCATGAGCAATTAATCATAGGTATTGACAGCCATATAGGGACTTTTGGATGAAATTCTAGGTACTGTACTACCTATGAAATTACATTTTATACTGTCATGACCAAGGCTGTAGCTGGAGAGTGAAAAGGAGAGGAATTTGCTAATTAGGATGCAAACTGAAGCTTTCTAGGGGTTTAAACAGTGTACATGATACACCATTTTAATTGATGTAAACCCTTCCAGCAAGGAGGCAATAGGGGATTTACTGAGCTTGGAAATAATTAAAATCATGCTGAAACTTTCCTAACAGGTGCTAAATGTGACATAGTGTGTGGTCCCCCTGAACAGGGTTGGCTTTCCCTGTAAATGGGGTAGTGCAACATCAGATGTTTCAATGCATGTACATGGGTAAACATTGCTTTTATAGCACATTAAGAACAGTTTGGTTTATGGCTCTATAGATGCATCTTAAAATCTTGTTCTATGATGGCTTTAGCAGAGCTGTCCAATTTCCAAGATGTGCTTCTAAAGCAGGATGAGGGTTGTACCTGGTTTTTATTAACTATATTGCAAGCTAAAAATAAACCAAGTTGCAGACAGATGACAGCAATGTGAACCCTCAATGTGTTTCATTAAAAATAATAATAATTCTTGAGGGCATGGAGCCAGAGATCAAGGTCTTTTTGTCTCCTGGAAGCCCTTTTTGCTTGTCTGGGAGAGGAATGTGACCTGACAGTCTTTGAAATTTCCTGATATTCATCAAGATCACTGGACTTTGAATGGAGCTTTAGTTAATTATGACCTTTAACCCCATATTTTAGTTTGTTCCTGGGCAAAATAAGTGGGTTTGTCATGCCTTTCAGGCTACTGGCAGAGAAGTTTTCTAGTAACGCCTATAAAAGGATCCTGGGGGTTGTATGTCGAAAGCTGACAATTGCAAGTGCAGAATTACAATGAGGGTGGTCTAATTTTTTAGACCAGCATAGGGATGTGGTGATTCTCTCTAATTTGTTGTTTAGTCATGTCTGAATGCCTTTGTGGAGAATGGACTCGAACTGACTTCGGAGTTACAAGTTTCAATAGAGAAATTCATAGGACTGCTGCAGGAGTGCAAGCTAGTTACTGAGCACAGGTTGAGGGCCAGTCCCTTGAAAGAAGCATTATAAAAAATCTAGCCTGGCCAGAGCTAGACAAATGAAAAGAAATATTCTAGGAGAACACTGGGCCTTTTTTTAACCTTTACTATGTAAGCCTATGCCACTACTGAAATGTATTTCCCCAAGAGTCATATTTCACTGAAGTCTGGTTTTTTGAAAAGCGCTGCTATTTAGCAGTCAAAACTAAAAAGGCAATAAACCACATGCATTTAAGCTGAAAACATGTTGTACCTCCTAATAAATTTGGAGACAATTTCTGCAGCACAGTTTAATAAAACCTGTTTTGATGAACATCTGTGAACAAACATTTTTGAGCCTTGGATAGAAAATAGAGCCTCTAAAAAATCTGAAGTACAGTGCTGATACCTTTCTTTGCTAACTCAATAGAAAGTTTCTGGAGACTGGGAAAGTGAGCCTTCTGCAAATGCTTTTGACCAATATCTGATTGGTCAGGATGAGACAGCAAAGGAAAAAAAAAAAAAAAAAAACAACAAAACCCACAAAAAAAACCCCAAAACCCCAAACCAAACAATGGAAAGAAAAAGGTAGAGCTCTAATTTCTACTTATTTTTTAAGTCATGTTCAGTGGCCTGAATTTCCCTGTCGAGATTTGGATTGACATAAATTGAAATTTGTCTCCTATCTTTAAAATTTAATTTTCGGTATGCAGTAAATGAAAAAATACAGATTAAAATGTAATGGCCAGATAAGGGACTTAGGTGTTTGCAAACATGGTGCTCTATAGCTTTTCCTCTCTTAAATCCTGGCTACAGAGTTTGACTGAAGACATGCCGTGCATTTACCATCGTTGTCTTGATATTTGGAAACGTGAGAATAGATGACAGTATTTTGCAAGGAATTTATTATTAAAATACTGAGGGGAAAGCTTAGATTCTTTGATTGATAACCATTACAATAGACACTGACTTCTGTGCTAAAACTCGGTGAGCATACAGGGCACCATTTATTACCCATATCTTAAATTGCATGGCTGCTTCACTTACTGCTATAGGTCAGGCTGCTGCATGTAGTGCTTAATTGTTACTTCAAGTATCAAGACACTGTGGTGCTATTTAAAACTTTAAAAGGATTAAAACCTTTGAAAGGTGTGGGGGATTTTCACCAATGGGTCATACCTGTGTACGCTGGTCCCAGTGGTTCAGGAATGGCTCTTTGTTAGAGCCTGTGCTCATGAAGCATCCTGAACCTACCCAGCTCCTGCAGGCAAGCAAGTGCCTCGTTCCTGAAGTCAAGTGAAGAATTGCCCCCCTCTCTGTTTGTGCTGGCCCAGGTCTCCAGGGAGAGCCGGCAGTACATGTGGTTCCTGTTAGTTCAGAAAACAGAAACATCTGGGGAAGATGTGAATGACTTACTGGCTCGGTTCAGTGGCAAGAAAGCCTGTGACAGATCGTTCTGGGCAGATAGATCCTCTCCATTACGTGCTGAAGCATGGAGCAAGTGCACACGAAATCATGTAAAATCCAGCTCAAAACAGCAGGAGATGGACAGTAATGGCTGTCTTATATGGCCTCTCCCTGTTCCCACCTCTGGGGATGCTTCCTGAAGGAAGGTGAAGGGAAGGCTTTTCTCATGCAGTGGGAGTGGGGCAGTGCTGAGGAAAAGCCCTTCCTAGGGACAGCAGTGGGTTTCTCAGGGTGATGGCCATACAGGTTTAACTTCAAGAGGAAAGTGAACCAGTGGTGAACATCTTATTTGCTATGTGTTTACTGTAAAAAATCCAAAAGAAAAAGCCTATAGTGTGGTGGATAGTTATTATTATTGTGAAGGTAGGATGACTGGACTGGCTCCAGGAGGCCCTGCTTGATCAGTGGGTTGGACCAGAAACACTTCCAGAGGTCCCTTCCCATCTCGACCAGTCTGTGGTTCTGTGACATCAGGTACTTAAACTGGGTTAGACTCTGCAGCATGGTCTGATTAAATCGGTGTGGCTTATTTCCTCAATCCCTAAGGAAATGTGTCCCACTGGTGTAAGAGTTATTGTTTTTTTCTAATCTAACTGCACCACTGAAGATGTTCTGTAGCTTAACATGTCTGTTTCTAAGCAGGGCAGACCTAAATATCTGTCTCATATGGTGAGTAGTGAGGGGGGGACATGGCACATCAGTAACCCAAACCCTAGGTGTTCAGTATAAGCCGGCTGCCTATGCTCTCTAGTCAGTGGAGATAAAAGGACAGATGGGACGACTTGCCCTCTGCAGGGGCATGTGTATGTGTCTCCATCAGTTACAACCTGTGGTCCCTAGGGTACCCTGGGGAGCTATTGTACCTGGGATGGGGCAAATTAGCATTAGCAGCTGCTCTCATTCTTTTTCCTCCGTTTTCATTCTCCCCTATGTGATGAAACATTTCTTCCTGTTTTCTCTGGCCTGTTATTTTACATTTCTCCTTCTCTGCTGTGTTCTCCTTCTCACTTCTCAACTGCTCCAATTTTCCCTATACTTATTCCTCCATACATACAGAATCTTCTTTGCTATTGAGCCTGAAGAACTACCGCTTCTATTAGCATATGACCAAACCTTGTTGGATTTCCCCAAAAGGCAGGAAGGTGCCTATGTAGACAAAAATAAATACACATGACTTGAGTTCAGTGAAATAACTGACTAGAATTCTTTTGCCATCTAAAGTTGTGTGTATTTCAGGGAAATATCTGAAGGAAAGAGAGGGATGACAAACCCTCAGGGAGGAACTTGTTCATAATTACGTGAAGACCTTGACTGTATATGAATGTAAGGATGCAGGAAGCCCTGCTAACTGGATCTTTGCTAGGGAGAATGTTACGGTCTAATCAGGATACTGTTTGGGGGGCTATAAAGAGAGCAAAAGAGGTCCAGTCACTTCATTGACTTTTCATAAACCCTGAAAGAAAGCATCTGTTCTCTTGAGAGCAAAAGTTATCTTTAGTATCCAATCCTTATGTATCTGTTCTGCTTTCACAATTTCAGCCATGCAGACAATTGATGGAGCATCTATTTACTTCAGAACCTCCCTAAAGGTTTCTGTTCTGCTCTACAGTTTTATGGTTTTATACTCAGTAAAAACTACTGTATGCGCTTAACTCTGGCAACAGGCTAGAGCTATTTACTCAAGCGGAAAAGTATTGTATTAGGCTAAGAGATAGCCTGTGAAGATAAGAAAGGAATCTTTCTGGCTTTCAGTAAGACATGAAGATATTTGAAACAATGTTGTATAATGAATATGTTACCAGCCAAATGCTTTGAATTCTGGCTTTGCTGATGACTTTGAGGAAATTAGTACCTTATCCTTGAAATGCAGAGGACAATATTGTCAGTGTGCTGTAGATCTGTGTGCACAGATGCTAAGTATCTTAGTCTTAATGCCAGCAGGAGTAGGATTTTTTTGTACAAGGTTTCAGTTCAAGTATAATGTCACTGGAGGATCTGCCTTGTAATTCTCTGGGGAACCTTCTTAATTTAAATATTTAAACTGGATTCTTTTTTTCCTCCCCTCCTTTATGGGAATTCATCCTTGTTTAATTTTATTGAACATTTTCTGTGGTGTTTCTTACCAAAGCCCATTGGCTGATCTGCCTTCAGATCACTGTGGCACAAGTGTCCATCACATATTTGGAAGATGCAGGCTTGGCAGGATGTTTCGCACCTGAGAGAAAGCATGCTTATCCAGAGAAAGCTGGTGGAAAACACTTCCCTTTTGTTCCTGTGCCACCTGGAAGGGTTGCCCAGAAAGCTTACCTGTAGGGCATATTGTTCTGGAGTGTAGGTACAGCTCTTCTTTGCTTCTGACAGAAACAGAAAGATGAACGCAGTTATGTCTTGAAACGAGTTGTAGCATGACACCGTGTCCCAGCAGCTATACACATGAATGAAGGGAAGGAAAAGGAGTTTTGTTACAATGAAACAAAGGTTCATTCAGGAATCTCATTTTTCATTAGGGTAATTATTGTGAAGTCTGAGTTTAATTTCTGGTGGCACTTTTTTTTCCACTTGAATTATTTAAATTTCCTGAACCACAAAAGATTAATAGCTTCACCACTTATGGTTTTTCCCTGTAGAGTGAAAAAGTGTAATTAAAAATGAGATATACAGTAGAATTAAATTTTAAACTGCTTAAAAGTTTTTCACAGAATCCAAAGCATAAAAGAAGCATGGAGTATTGTTTCATGCTGTTCTGCAGATGATTGCAAACCCATACTTGCATTGTGAAGTCAAAATTTGTCTTAAATCTTGCTTTTGTACTGGGAGCAAGGGTGTCTCAGTCCCTATCTCCACTTCAGTTATGATGAAATCCCATTTGTTATCATGAGAGGGTTAGAAGCCTGTTTCTGCATGTTAACTCTTATGCTCTTACTAGAGCTCAGGTTGGGAGAAGGGAGATTGTAGAATTGTCCTTGCCAACCAAAAGTGATCCATCACTGAAAACATACCAATAATATCAGAGGGTAAAAGCAGTTGTGGAGCATCCTGCAGTATACATGTCATTCTTTCCCTAGGGGATATTGAGCAAGCCTAGATACAGATGAAGACAGAACTGTATAGAATGGGAATATCCAACTCTGATAGAAACCTCTCCCTGCTCAGCTTGTTCAAATAAATGATGCTGACCTGCTCTGAAGCCTCCAGACCAGTAGCGTTTTTGCCTGGTGTAGTGCCTGCTCCTTCCACAGCTCGGTCTCAATATCGAGAGGAAAATTTCCCCAAAAGGTGTTTAGACCAGTGCAGTTGGGCTGTCTTTTCTTCCCTGTTGTCCCAAGGTTCTGGGGATGCTGAGGTGAGGGGAGAACGACAGGTTCTCCATGGCTTTCCATTGTAGACCAGTTTTGCTTTCAAAACCTGCAGCCTGTCTGGCACAGCCCAATCCCTCATGTTTAGCTCCTCGGCTCTTGTTTCCATGTTTGCTGCCTCCCAAATCTATTACTTAACAGGCAGTGAGGAGTTAATATTTTGGACATCCTTTTTTTGTGAAAGTTTTTGGGAAGGTAATTGCTCCTTCTATCTTCAGTCTGGTGTGAAGGTGAGGTTTGGTCCAGGTGCTCTCGGTTTGATGCTCCCTGCTGCTGATGTGAGTGAACCTCTTTAATACTGTGTGGATTCTTATTACCCTAATCCTGACACGCTGTGTGCACAAGCAATGTAAAATCTCCACCTCTCTTTCCTTGGAAATCAAGAGACCCTGTGCACAGTTCCTCCCTAGCTGGAATCTTCCTACACTTCAGACAAACATTTTCCTCCACTAGCTCTCAGCCACTCCAGCAAATGACTCTGATGTAGCTCTGCAGTTGATTTATGCACCTTTAATAAGTCCCCTGTGTGTTCACTCCCTTTCCCCCTCTGCACATTTGCAGTCAAAATGCCTCTGGCATCCTGTACCTTCAGAGTTAACTGTATTGATGGATCGGTGTCCCCAGACATCCAGCACAGGTAAAGAAGAGTGTAGGGAATTGAGAGACTCTTGTTTGATGTGGTTAGCCCTAGCTCTGTCCTTTCAGGCTGAAGCAAGATCTGTTCTAAGCATTGAAGGACAAGGCAACACTAACAAAACAAAGAACTTTTTGGTTAGTGGAGCTGTCTGAAGAGTTGGCAAAAAGCTCCAAAGGAGGGCTATCAAAGCATCGACTACAGCCGTCTTAAATGCTTCAGGCTGTTTGTGCTCAACACTGAGCTTGTTTACACCTGACAGTTAAGTGACTTGGCCTGGTCTGAGTACAAGTGACTAGAACATGAAAAAAAATCGACTGCAAAAAATGCAGGGTGGTAAATGGCAAAGAAGTTGTTGGAACTTGAATCACTGTGTTGCACTGTACACCAAAATAACACCACCATTCGGAATCCAGCCCTTTTCTTCAGCCATGAAAAAGCCAGATCCACCTTCAGTGTTATCCCAAGTTCAGTTTGTTGTGTGGGCAAACGAGAGGTCTGAGTAAAAATTAACCAAGCTAAAGATGCAGCAAAGGCAAGTGTTAACTCTTCACTTTCCGTGGCTAATTCCTTAACTTTTCTCAGGTAAAAGGTAAGCTCCCAATTGCCTAGTCTCTGTTTGCTCTGCCTGGGTAATCTGAGCCAACTTCCTACAGACAGACCTACACATCAGTCCCTGCCACTCACAAAAACATACTGGGTCTGATGTAAAACTAGTTGGAATTTGTTGTTGTGAATTTGCGTTTAGTCACATAGCGCCATGACCGTGCTGGTACTGATAGCTGTTGCACAGGTCCTGAACTGACCCCCCCGCCATCTCCTCTTTCTAGCAGCAGTTGTTTCTGAAGTTCTGATGAGTCTTGTTCCTTATTGGTTTATATTATTGCTATTTATTTCAACTGCTCTGAACGGACTCCTGCTGAAGCCAGCAAGTTTAACTATTAGCTTCACAAGGAATGCAATGGTACATGTGAATACTATAAATGTATTCCATATCAACTCTGCTAGCTCAGCCTACTTGCTTCCCCTTGTTATGTAGTGCGGTGGTCTGACAGCTACTGGTTTTCCAAGAAATGTATGTTTGTCGTAAGTTCTTCCTGTGTTTCCTGTTTTGTGGTTTGGGGTTTTTTTGTTGTTGTTTTGGTGGTTTTGGTTGGGTTTTTTTAATCCCCTATCTCAACTTGAATGAAAGCTGTTACTAAAGTTCTGGGAGATGGACTAAGTGTGTGCATACGCACATACAGAAAAAGAAAGTGCAAGATGTCATTTGGCTTTGGTGACCTATTGAAATCACTACAACCTGAGTGTGAGGATTTTTAAAGGAAAAATCTTACCTTGAATACAGCCGCTTAACTACTTTGTGCTTTATTTCATGAGGAAAGAGCAACATGTATTTGTCTAGTATTGCTATGGTGACATTCAGTCACAGGTTGGTGAGGGAGGCAGTGATAGTGCAAACACAAAATCTCATGAGATGTGCATGAGTTGATGTCAGATGTGACCTTGCCTAGTTCAGAAAATGATAGTTTTTCTAGCAACTGCTCCAAAGAAACAGATACAAAATGGAAATACAGATTTTTTTTTTTTTAAAAAAAAGCCAGTTTGCTGAGTTAGTCTTATTCTATTTCTTTAACACCTGGTACTGGCTTACAGTGGGCAATCAGAAACTTCTGGTTCCCTGCTCAACTGCTGTAAATAGTATTTGCAGTGATCTCCAAAAATCTCTCCAAGAATCCTTTCTTCATGCCAACTTCTGACTGTATCAGCACCACATCTTTTGGCACTAAGGTAGCAGGTCTTGCTAGAAAAATGTGCCTGTCAACACTGAAGAGGGAGTCTAGACTTTAGCTGCAGAGAGCTGGGAAAGCAGAAAAATACCTAGAAATTAACAGGAAGCAGGGACAGCGCAGCAGTGTCTCTTAACCGTATGAAGTTGCTCTTGGCTTTTACCCAGGGAGGACACCTGCTCCGTGTCCACGCTGTGTCCCGCTGGTCAGCCACATATGCACTGCATGGGATATCTCTGGACACTGCACCTACTCCACAGGTCCTTAGCTACTTCTGGCTCCTTCTGAATTCACCGACTCAGCCTGTACTTAGAATTCTGCCCTCTTAGGGAGAAACTCCAGCTAAAAATATCCCAAATCAGGAGGGAACTCCTGCTAGCCAGTCTGCCCGGCCTTCTGTCCCATCCAGCTTTTGTTCCACTTCCACAGGGTTAGGGAAAATGTGAAGGTCTTTTCTAAGATGGCTCTGAAGCAAGCAGGCTTGTGTAGCAGACTGGGGAAAAGAAGACAAAGTGGGTAGGGTTGCTGCTGCATCATGAGAAAACATTTTATATATGCAATAACAGCCACCCTGATTCACCATAGGATTGCCTTGATTTTTATGAGAGGTTGTGCTGCAAGGGCATGTTAAGGCCTATTTGGCCCCAAGATTTCTTTCCTGACATTCCCAACTGTACACCAAGACCAAAACAGCACAAGTCGGTCCCAAGAGCAGTGGTGGGGATCCAGTATCAGTAGTATATAGATGCCAGGACTAGATATAGGAGGGAAAAAGAGAAAGGAAAACCAGTCTGTGGGCTTGAAATGAGGGGAGATGGAAGTAAACTGAAATGCCAGGGGGAAGAACATATCATAGGAGATTGTGCAGGCTGAGGAGAGATTAACAAGTGTTAGAAGAAAGCAAAAGGCATGAGTGAATTCAGATGGATGCGGAGATGAGCAGCTAGGAATGTTCTTAGCAAGGAGCACGAGGAAGTTGAACACAGATGGCAAGGTATGAATAAGCAGCCAGACCTGAGAAGCTGCAAGGGCAGGATGGAGAAAAACCTTAAAGTCCAGATATGAGAAGGTAAAAAGTATATGAATATCTAAAATAATAATACTTTCCAAATCAGAAGTATTATTTTTTTTATCTTGATGTTAGAAAGCCATATAGAAAAACTAAGCAAAGGCAGTGTAAGAATAATTTTATTCAGTATTTTGGTAACACAATGATACATCTCAAAGTGACTGTAAAAGTTAGCTCGCTGAACAACTGCATACATTCTAAATGGGTGCTACTAAATTTGAGTAACTTCACAGATTATATGAGGCATTATTTGACCAACAGCTATATAGTGTGTGTCCCCCTGACAGATGTGAGCAGTGTGAATGGACATTGCATTAGTAGCTAATGCACAGTAAAAACTTTTGGAAGAGTACAAAATTGCAAAAGCCGTTTTTATTAAAATATGAATCGGTGTTAAGAGTAACTATTCAGTCGTAGGTTACATCCTTTATATTTTTTTTAATAACAATACTTACAATGGTACAAGGAAAATTGTCTTGGCTAGTATTTGATCTAATGTAGATCTCCATATGAAAATGCTGGGTATCTTTATAAAGCTTTTCACAGGTACAGGCTAAGTTCTGGGATGTCACAAACTTGTACATAATTCAGAAAAACACCTGAGGTTACTTCTTGTGTATGTAACAGAAAGCTTTTTCAGCTTTAAAAAAACAGAAGATAGATGCAATATGAAGTCAGAGACTTTAAACAGGTACATTGCTACTGTGTGGGGTTAGGAGCAGTACTTTTAGGCTCGATTCAGGTTTTTAAAATCAGCAGCGAAGCTTCTACTTAAGGTCAGGATTGTGTTGTTAACCCAGCTCTTCCCAGTATCAGTAGGAGTTCTGTCACGAGACTGGCCATCTATCAGAAGACCCAGTGCAAATTTTTACTTGCTTAGGTCTCAGCAGAGCTTCGTTACTAATTGCACCCTTATTCTTCTAGCTCTGCTAATACCTTATTTAGTACTAGGCTGAACACAGCAAGTCATGTGAGGTACGCTCACTTTTGATGTAATTGAAGGCCATCTGCAGCTCCAAAAAAGTGCCCAATGCTTTTCAAAATCAGGCACTTATATAGGGTTGTTTGATTTTTAGAGAAATACATGCAGCTTTGTGTATACAAACATTAGGAGAGGTTCAAGGCCATAAAGTTTCATGTGTGTGTTTTACTTTAAAATAAAAGTTTTGGTTGGGGTTTTTTTTTAATTTTATGTCCTTAGCCTCACAAAAATTTTAAAAGTACTTTTTCTTCAGTTAATGGGTACATTAATTAGGACATGTGATGTTAGTTTTCCTTCTGAGACTTTGTTCCAAGCAAATTGTACTAAAAGTACCTAGTTGATTTTTGGATATACCATCTAACTCAACCTAACAGAATGACTAGTGAACAGGGGTATATTTGCTGCATGCTTTACTTGAGGCTTGCGGCATGCAAGTCTTAATATAAACCCCTCAAATTCTCACTTCTAAATACCTCGGCCCATGTGGATGTTACTGGACTTACTTATGTGCCTAGGGACAGGGATATTAACTCTTTACTAGATAAATACAAAGTTCATAAAACTTTCTAATTAAAATATCTATTTTGTTCATGAATATGCTAATGAACAGCTCAGCATATGGTTAGCATCACCCTTGCCATTTGGTGACATATCAAATCTGATCTTTCAAAACTTAATGACAAGCTACTATATTAGGACATTCTGTTCACTCTCAAATATGAATTTTATTTTCAAACATGCTTATAAGCAAGTCTTTTTTTTAGTCATTTATCTAAACACTTTGGAATGCTACAGACAAGACTTTACATTGCCATTTTACCAAAAATCATTCGAACATTTATTATTGAGGCATTAATGTACATCCCAGCAGTCACATCCCAGCAGGACCTGTCATGTGCCTACGGCAGTTTCCAGTAGAGTGAATTCAGAGTCAGGCTGCAGTTTTCTGAGCAACCCTTTCTTTTCTTCTTTTTTTTTTAAAAAAAATAAGAGATTTCACTTTGGGATGTGGAGTCACTGAAGGCGAACTTAAGAGTTAAGGCACAGCGCATGGAGACATGGAAAGGATTGTACAAACAGTTCCTGGAGATGCTCCAACAAGTCAGTAGATAAAAAGCGCTTTACGATGGCGACTTCTGTGAAGAAGCTAGAAAAGAAAAGGTTTACTTTCAAATTGCATATGTTTTATCATTTAATATATTAAGTTGTTCCCCTGGCTCTCCTAGAATTAGAGAGGAGTGAATTACACCTTGTGCAGTTTTCCTTTCTGCTCTTGTAACCTATAACATTGGCTGTTTTCCAGAAAGCTCACCAGAACAAACTATAACTTATTTAAGACTAAAAAGAGAGAGGGGGATTATCTTTAGATGCAAGGTTTGTTGCTTAGGTGTTTCCTGACAGCTGATTGTCATTGGCTGCTTTCTCTGCTTGCAGTCTTTGGACAGCCTGATCGAGCAAATCCATAGTATCTCGAAGTGTAACATTCAAGGTGAACGGCTTAGGTTTAATGGTCAACCCATAGGTAAAGTCCATTTTAGGGTCCTCGTTTGGATTGGCAATAAAATTGCACTGATGTACCAGTATGGAGGTAAAAAGAAACAGCTGCACCTTGGATAACTCCTCTCCAATACACCGACGTTTTCCCAATGAAAAAATCATCACGCTACTAGTAAGATCTTTATTGATGAATCCATTCTCATCCAGGAATCTTGTTGGATCAAAATCCTCTGGGTTAGACCATTTAGCTGGATCGTGATTCACTGACCACTGATTAACGAAAATCACTGTGTCCTTGGGAATGAGGTAGCCCATTATGAAGGTGTTGGTCGTGGTGGCATGTGGGATAGTAACAGGCACAAAGCTGCTGAAGCGCATGGATTCGTACAAGAAAGCCATGATGTAGGGCAAGTGAGGCTGATCTTCAGCACACGGCAGACGGTCTCTTCCAACAATCCTATCCACTTCTTCTTGCATTTTAGCCTGCACATTCGGATACCTGTCATTTAAAGTAAGATGTGTGTACGTACATAATATTTTTAAAAGACCGTCTTCAAAATAATCCTTGCTGTAAATATTTCTCATAGAACCTCACCCCTGCACTAAATAATGCAGTTTGAGCAAAGTTTAAATATATTGCATGAATATGCAGACCTTGATGGAAAACTTTGAGAGAAAAATTCAAACTTCCCATGCAATGGTGTTAGTTTTCACTTTAGTATCACATGTAACTGATTCTCAACATAAAAACCAAATCTGACCAAATTTTGAAAATTCATTCTAAAACTAAAATTACTTGTCTCTTCTAAATATTGGGCTTTCTGTGGGAACGAGAATTTGGTTTTCCCAGCTCTGTACGTGACTTCTAAAAGTTATCACAGAGTTTGTTATCGCGACACATATTGCATACGTATGAAAGTCTGCAGGTTTTTAAACTGAAAAAAACCCTGCTAATAATTGTCAAAACAGCTTTATGAACATCCCACTCTTAGTCTGTTTATACTTTTTCTAACTACTATCAAAATGTCTTCTAAGATGACTGTCTCAAAGTCTGGACAGTTTGGAAGACTACACAGTAACCAGATCAAAGTATTAATAAGTTTTGCTTATTTTCTTTTGCTTGTCTAAAAGCACACGTTCCCCCTTTATTCGCTTTCAGTATTCAAGCTTGGCTTCCGTGTCCTTGCCTTTTCCTCCTGCAGCAGCTCTGCATGTCGAATGCTGGGCAAATGTAAGAAACGGGGAGAAACCCAACGGGTTGTGCCAACACGGGGCATCGTACGCTTAGCTGGAAGCGTGAAATATTTGCCAGTCTTTCAAGAAGTGGTTGCGTAGATAATGTTTGCATGAGCCTACAAATTATGCCGATGATGAAAGAAAAAGCCGAGATGGGCGAGCACACCAGCGTTGTGCCGCCTTGTTCCCCCACGTTGCGCACTGGGATCCCCCCGCAGGGCCGGTGCCAGCGCAGGGCGCACCGGGAGTCAGCTCGCCCCCGCCGGCAGCCCGAGGGGCCCGGGGCTGCCAGCGGCGACCAAGGCACGCGCTGCCGGCAACCTAACAGCGGGTTTGTAAAGCGGTGCACGAACCCTAAGCCGCTGTTATCCCGTTCCTATGATCTCCCCGATCCTGACCTGGTAAACTCTGTTACTTTCGGGTTTGACTCCGCTGCCTTTTTGCCAGTCGGTCGTTCGGCACCGCTGCCCGACGGCCCGAGCAGGCTGAGGTGGGGGTGGGTTTTTTCGTCCTTTCTTACCTTTTCCTGGCAGATTTCCCAGAGCTCCCGTGTTATTACGGGGGCGACCGCCCCCTCGGCCCAGCGGCCGCCGCTGCCCCGGCTCCCCCCGCCCCGTCCCAGCCGCCTTTCACCGCCGCGGGAGCTTCCCCGGCGGCGGCTCTGCCCGCGCGGCGCCCTCCAAAAGGGGGAGGAGGGGGTGTCTTCCCCCCCGGGTCCCGCCCTGCCGGCACCTACCTGATGAGGAAGATGAGGAGCCACTGCAGGGCGGTGGAGAGGGTGTCCTGGCTGGCGCCGAAGATGTCGGTGACGGTGGCGGGCACGTGCTCGAGCTGCAGGCGCGGCTGCTCGCGCTGCAGGCGGATGAAGGCGTCCATCATATCGCGGGGGGCGGCCCCCGGGCGCAGGCTGCGCTGGTGCTGCAGGAACTTGCCGCGGACGAAGGCGTAGAAGTCGCGGTTGAGGTCGCGGAAGGCGCGGTAGGCGGCGCGGACCGGGCTGGGGAAGCGGCGGAGCCAGGGCAGCGCGTCCACCAGGCTGCCGGCGCCCACCGCCCGCCCGAACTGCTCGTTGCGGCCGACGAGGCGCAGGAACTCGCCGTCGCCGTGGCTGTAGCGGCGGCCGAAGCACAGGGCGCTCATCACGTTGGCCACGGCCACCACCAGCACGCGCGAGGGGTCGAGGAAGGCGCCGCCGGCGCTGCCGCGCACCAGCAGCGCCACCAGCGCGCGCGCCTCGCCCAGCAGGTGCCGCTCGAGCAGGCGGCGCGTGGCGGGGCTGCCGGTGGAGAAGGCGCGCAGCGTGGCGTGCGCCGCCCGGCGGCGGAGTTGCCACAGCTCCGAGTAGGCGCCGAAGGCCAGGCTGCGCCCGCCCGACACCAGCCCGAAGGAGGGGAAGGGCGGGCGCCCGGCGAAGGCGGCGCCCTGGCGGACCAGCGCCTGCCGGATGGCCCGCTCCCCGTTCAGCACCACCACCGGCCAGCGGCCCAGGCGCAGCTGGAAGACGGCGCCGTAGGTGCCGGCCAGGCGGGCGAAGGAGAGGTGCGGAGCGCTGCCCAGCTGCGCCGCGTTGCCGATCAGTGGCCAGGGGAACGGGCCCGGTGGCGCCCGGCGCTGGCCCCGCCGCCGCCGCCGCCGCTGCTGCTGCAGGAGGAGCTTGCCCAAGTGGAGGGCGGCGAGCAGGCCGAGGAGGAGCAGCAGCCAGCTCTGCAGCTGGGGGAGGCCGCGCAGGGTCGCCCCCAGCCTCTCGAGGGCCATGCTGCAAGGGAAGGGCACGGCTCAGCGGGCAGCGGCCCCTCGCCCGCCCGCGCCTCTCCCCGCCTGCGGGCCAGGGTCCGGGGCCGCCCCGGGTAGGCGCCCCTCGGGTGCCTACAGCCCCCTCCCCCCCCGGATCCTACGCGAGAAGCGAGCGGTCGCCGACAGTCGAGTGGCAAGCGCTCAATAAGGGGTCGACATCGTGGGTTTGGCGGCGGGGCCGTTGTTCCCCCTTCTCCCCCCCCCCCCCCCCCTCCACCGACCCCGGTGGGGAAAGTTTGCAGCGCGGGATCTAGAGGGTTCCGGCGAGGAGAGGCAGGAAGGGAGGCAGGAGGATGCTCTCGCCCGACGAGCCGCCGCCGTGCGCCGAGACAGGTTCACCCCAGCGCTGCACATCGCTGCTCGGCAGGCGGAAGAGCCCCGGAGGGAAACGGGCTCCCCCGCGCCGCCGTCGGAGCTCACCGCTGCTCCGCAGGGGAAACCTCCGCACGTGGCCGCGGAGCCCCCCTCTGTCCCGAGTCCTTCCCTCCTCCCCGCACCTTCGTGCCCGTCGCGGGGATGGGCTGCGGAGGGTGCCCGAGGTCCCGGCGTGGGGACCCGTCCCGCTGCCCATCCCCGTGCCCGGGGACCACCCGCTCCTACCGCTTCGCTCCAGGCTTTCTGAAGCGGCGAGAGGAAGACGGGGTGAAGCAAACGGCCACCTCGGGCGCCTGTAGCAGAACTGACCTGTTGCACGCTGCTTCCATCCGAGACCTCGGGGAGGATGGAGAGGAGCCGGGCAGCCGGCGGCAACTCTAACGGGCAGGAGAGCGGCGACGGCGACGTTCAGATCCCCGCCTCTGGGAAACTCATGAGGAGCCCCGGTTCCTGTCACCCGGAGCTTGGCAGGTCATGTGCAGGCAAAAAATGCCAGTTGCACCCGATCCCAGCGCAGAGTGGTTTTCACCTTCCCAGCGCTTTAACCCTTCGGGGCTCGCCCCGCCGGCAGCCACCTGCCCGGTGCAGCCCCGCGGCTGCTGCTGCTGCCGCCCCTTCCTCCCTCCCTCCCCTCGCTTGCTGGGCTGCAGGGACAGGACGGGGCCACCCCCAGCCCGCCGCAGGGAGCGAAGGCGAGCGGCTCAGAGGGCGCGGGGGGCACGGCCCGCTCCCCCCAGGCTGAGCCGGAGCCGCAGCAGCCGCCTCTGGACACCTGGCATCGGCACTGGCGGCTTTAAATCCGCCGGCGCCCGCGGTGCGGTGCGGTGCGGGCGTTGCCGCCCTTAGCCCCGCTGACAAATTGCTGCTGCCTGGCCCTTCCCCGGGCTAGAGGGGTCGCAGCTATTTGCCAGCTGCCCTTGGGCCCTCACCAAGCGGAGCGGCTGAGCCGCGGATGCTTTTATGGCCGGGGCCAAAAGTTTTCGGGGAGGAGGTGCCGGGAGGGGAGCGGGGTGGCGGGCGGGCTCGCAGCCCTCTCTGGCGGGAGGCAAAATCTCGCCTGCATCTTGGGGGTGAGGAAGCCGGAGAGCTTCCCCTCCTCCGCCTGTCGCCTCCCCGTTGCGTGCGGAGTTTGGATTGCGTGAGCCGGGGCTGGAAAGCCTCCAGCCATCTCCTCCCCGGGCCTCTACCCCTCCTCGCAATACCTGACACCGGCTCGGGGGGGGAAGGAGGCAGGGGAGAGCCGGGCAGCTCGCAACCCCGGCCGGCCCCGCTGCCCGCCCGCTCATGGCTCGTTTTTACGCTGAAATCTGGCCCCTCCGCCCGCCCCGGCAGGGCTGGCGAGGGGAGTGCGGCTCTCCAAGCGCCCCCCCCCCCCCCCCCTCCCTCCTGGGCTTCGGCGCCCCGGGGGGGACCGGGGCTGCAGAACCCAGCCCCCCCCACCCCACCCCCCTCCGGGCATCACGAAGGAAAGTGTTCCCCAGGAAATCGGAGCGCTCTTGCTTTGTTGTCGTCGTTTTTGCTGCACCAAGCAAAATTTTAAAATGCAGCATTCATTTCAGATTCTCTACTGTCACGTCACGAGAAGAGAAGAAAAGAAGGTGTTTTGGTAGCATTTAGGGATTAGACAAAATTATAGATGCTGGGAGTCAGCCCAGCTCAGGGTGTCAAGCCAGGCCTGGCCAGGCTGCTACAGCTTCTCTCTTTGCAAAGAAGTGTGATCCTGGCTGCTGTCACTGTGCCGGGCTCGTCCAGTCGGCGGTACTACCTCTTGCTCAGACTAGCTGACAGCCCTTTCTCTGCGTGCCTCAGAGCGTGCTGCACTTCTTCCTGCCATTGTCAAGTGACAGAGGTGTCAAAACCACTTTTTCCAAGCAGTACCAAAAAAAGCGAGCTTCCCTCTTCCCAGCCCCACCTCTGGGGTGAACTGGAAGGACCCTGCGGTCCAGCCCAGCACATGGCCCAGCTTCAGAGAGGAAGGTTGAAACTAAATTTAACATGCTGTAGCCACTCAGCTGTGGTGAAGTGGCCTGTCTCACCCCAACAGCCACCCTTCCCTCCTTCATTGGTCACAAGTCAAAGAAAAGACAAAGAGTGTTCTGGACACTGGATCTGGGAGGTAAGGACTGGCCTAGATCAGTTACCTGAGCTCTGGATTATAGTGCTGGGTATTTGCCATTGCTAGCAGGTAAATTTGCCTTTCTCTTGGTGACCGTGGTAACCAGTTGCCTCAAACATAGGCATTACAGCTCTTGTTAGTAAATCCCTAAATCCTGTCTTCGACACAGCACTTAAGCTAGTTGTTTTGCAGTCAAAGCCAGAGATTGACATTTACTTTGGAGCAAGTGGGACAGATTTCATTCCAGCTCCCATGTAAATCTGAATTTATAAAGAAACGGTGTCCTCAAGGTGGCCAAACTCCGGCTGCGATTGGTGAGAGGAAGAGCACCTCAACATGGGGCTGCCGGAGGTGACCTGCTGTGCCGTTTCTTATCTTGACTGCAAGTGGCCCTGCACCCACCTCACTGTTTGTCACCCGTTCAGTGTCTGAGTGTGGGTCTAATTCCTTGTACGCTCTGCATCCTACAGAATTTTTTCTCAACGTTATCCTGCAAGCATTATTGCTGCCTGGCCGCTAGTAGGCAGTACAGAGGAAGGAACACATTTCTGCTATCATGAGCTGGAAATTCACAGTTTAAGGCATGAGCCCAGGAATTACAAATCCTGGTACATATATTTTTTTTCTTTTTTATGCTGTAAGAAAACTTTAATTTATTTTTCTTCTTTTTTTTTTTTTTTTTTTTTTTTTCCCGCTTCTCTTTGGTCTTCAGGAGTTCTGTGGCTCTTAGGAGAGAAAGAAAAATCTGAGATGTTTTGTTCTATTGTGGTAGTACCAGCTGGTCCCCCTGTACTACATGCTGTACAACCAGGATATTTACAGTCTTGGCTTACTATTGCATCTCTTACAGCCTGAGCATTATTTTGACTGTATGCAATGAATGTTCACCCAGTTTTCTAGGCTCTGTGTGACCTTGAATAGTCCCTTACAATCAAGCATAGCTTGGGTGAAGCATTTTGTCACACCAATGAATGAGTGTGGTACAAAATGCAGGCAGTGGATGACCAGGCCCTTGGTCTCCATTATATTCCACAAATTGCCCTCCTGCCTACCTCTTTGTATGCTCTTCTTGCTTCTTTTGTTTCTAGAAGCATAGAAGTTCAGAACTGCTCTTAGATCACGCATGTTTCTTTTTCCCCAGTTCTGGGGACTTAAGTCAGAAGCAGGTCCTACTGAAGCCAGTCCATAATTCCTGAGTCAGAGTTAGTTTTGTTAAGCATTGAAGACTGAATCACTGAAAACGTACGCTACCTAAAATGATTTATTTCTGAGGCCTAGAAAACCCTACTTAATGTAAGATATGGAAGAGAAACAAAGTTGAAGGACAGAAGTGCGTGAGTTTGGGATTAAGGGAAAGGAATTCAGACCTAATCTGTTAAAAATCCTGATTGATTTGACAGGAATGCCAGACGGAGGGGGCTGGCAGAGTCTGTGGGGACATCAGTACCTCTGCTACTCTGAAAGAAAGTGCTTTATGTGGACAGGAATCCCTGTTGTGGAGGTAAAAGTTTGATAAGGGAGGAAGAATTACACAACCTGGAGAGACGTCGTTTGCCCTTTGAGAGGAAATTTTTATCTCTCTGCCACAGTCCTCTCTTTTCCAAGAAAACCCCTTAACTCCTCAAGAGATTTTTTACAAGTGTTAAGAATTACTTACCTAAGTAAGGTTTGCAGTCTCGGTTCTCAGGTTTTCTTCTATGGCAGCCGTTGGCTTCTCTTTTGGACACTCGCAAGGTGCTCATGAATCCTCATGAGCAGCAACTGGAATTTCTCAAGGACTTGACCTTGTCCCATTTTCTTTCCTTACCTCCTTTTGCAGATTTCCATGGGGAGCCCTCCCACACTGGGTTTCTCTGGTTCTTTCCCATACCTGGGACTATGTATCTTTTCCTCCTCTCTCTTAATTTTACAAATCTCAAATTGGATTATATGACAGTTGATATGATGTTTTATCCTGGGATTGTTTTGGTACAGAGCTTGTACAAGTTGTTCAGTTTATAGAGTGATCCAAGCCATTCTTCATTAAATAATCCCTTGGAAATATTGTTTCTGATTGTCTGTTTCTGAGTGTTGCACAATACTATATAAGATGAAGAAACGTAGCGTAACTGTAAAACACAAATCACTTGGAAACTTAAACAAATGCAATATCCTATTGTTTCAGGCTGCTTAAAATTGTACAGGCGTTCTTACATACCTCCAGAGTTCAACTCTAGTCTCAATAATACTGCTGTAAGTCAGGAAAATCACTATTAAAACGATCAGATTGCAATCAGAATTAGAACCTGTAAGCCTCTGTGCTTACAACAGCTCGCTCAGATTGTGTTCACGCTGCAATCCAGCACGATGCAGAGTTACCACTGTGCTTCAAGTAGTTTCAGATCCAGGAGCAGAAGATCTGGACCAGCCACTTGGTCCAGACACAGTGCCACCACCCCAGGGCAGCCAGCTCCGCGGCCACCATCTGCGCTCGCTGCTCCACGCCGTATAGATGTGCCTGCTTGCCCGGACTTATCTACACGGTACTGAATGGCTCGGTGTTAAAACTCACTTGAGACGGGGGCACCACAAGTGTTCAAGATAGTGAGATCATGTCTGATGCAGGTTGCTGGTTTTGCTCAATTTAGCAGCTTTCCTGTCATGGCAAGCATGAGATATAAGCAAAATCTAAGGAGCCACAACCTCAGTGCTACCCAGAGTGCCAGGCATACAGAGGAGCCAGCTGCAGGTCCATGATTCAGGGTTATTTATTTAGGCCACTCACTGTGGCCTGAAATAAAGTGTTTGTGGTATGCTTTTTAAAGCATGTGTATTTGTGGTTGCATATCGCGTTCTTAGTCTTCATTAACTTGCAGATTTCCTTGGACTTTCACTCTTCCTTGCATTCCCACTGACTTCCCAGCTCACATTTTCAATTCTCCCTTGTTATTGAAAAGCCTAAACTGGGCTCCTAATTCTAAGCCAAATTCCCCCAGCTGCTGTGGGAAGGCAAGAAACCTCCCAGTACTTGCTGGGGCTGAGCCCAGTGCTAGTCTGAATTGTAGCTTCTCCATCTGTTTGCATTTTCCATGTTACTTGCCAATTAAAGGCATACAGTGTGGTCTGTTTCCACACAGGTAACACACAGGTACCAGCACGAGGACATAGCGTTATACTTAACTCAGGCATCAAATTCGATTATGAAACTGTTTTCATTTTGCATTGCCAAATTCCTACGGTATTTCTTTCCAAAGTTTGCTGTCTTTTCTCAACAGTATTAGATGAAACCATATAGCTAAGTCTTTCTTGAGAGGAAAACCCAGAGCTGATCCCTTTGTGGCTACCTTTTGAGAAGCCTTTTTAAACTGCCTTTTGCTGTGAGGCAAAAGAGCAAAATCTAATTTACACATTGTTGGGTACTCATCCGTGGTGCTTTGTGTCTGTCTTTGTATTTATACTATACAAATGCTCTTTATTAAATTACTCTGAAAGAAGTACTCTGTAGAAGATGGATGAAATGACAGCATTTAGGAAAGTTTAGACACTGCTCAAAATGTGTATTATTGTATCTGTCCTCAACATGTGTTGTGTGGGCAAACTGTTGTGCCTGCTCAGCCTTCCCTCTTTAGCAAAGGGGCTTCCTGGGGCACCTGGCAGCTTCGCATCCTTGCACTGTTTCTGAGGTTTGCAGAACCAAGAGCTGTGTTGCCAAGGTCCGTCTTTGTTTTGAAGTATGGAAACCCCATAGCCTGTAGGATGTGCTAGGTCACTCCAAAGGTTAAAAATGATAGTGTTGCTTAGGGCCAATGTTGTTAACATGTTAACAAGCAGTAATATTATATTTCTCATTTGTTTTCCAGACTTTGTTTGGTGTTGTAGTAGTAGTGGTGATGCAAAGTTTGTAGTGCAATCACTTTACTAACGCTAAGATTTTAGTATTTGCCGTTTTAGAAAATGCCAGTGCACTTGTATGCTCAGCGTAGTGACAGATGCTAATTCAAAACAGTCCTGGGCTACAGCTGAAACCAAGGGCTACTTCACTCACAGGCAGAAACATTTTCTGTAGGGTGAAGGTTTTGAAGATTTACCTGTGAAGTTCCACAAAGTCTTTACTACAGATATACAATATATGATTTTTCAAAGTTTGTAAATTTGTCCAAATTTGAGTGAATTATCAAGGGAAGAACAAAAGGCACAAATGTGGGAGAAAAGACATTACCCAGACGAAGGTCAAGTCCCTGCTTTAGAGCTTGAGGCTACAAAGCTTTTCAAAGAAAAGGCCACCACCATAAATGTTTTAATATGAACACTTATTTTCCTTGTTCTCGTAAATGGATTCAACTGGTTTGGGACTGAACATTTCTAAAAATTGCCATGTAAAACATGGATTTTTTGGGGATAGCAGATTTCAGAACAGATGATTAAACTTGGACAAAGTTACAAGTAGTGGAGGACCTGGAGTTTCCAGCTAAGGGAACTGTGCATGTAGATACCATGGCTCTTCTGCACAGGAAGAAAAGGTAATGAAGCACAGATGGAATGTAGAAAACTTACAGTTCTTTGATGAGAACATGGGTTTTCCTATCTTGTGTCCTAGGCCTTAATTAGCCCAGCCTATGAATGTTCAGTTCCCACCGAACCACTTCGCAAGCAATAATTTCCCACGATACAAACATTGGTCATTTGGGTTCTTCAGTTTGTATTGCATCTGTACCATTCTTTGGTGCCCTGACAGCAGAACACACATCAAAATGTTAAAATAGGGAACACAATTTGAATCTAGTAGCCTCTAGAGCAATCCAAGTTGAATTTCAGATTTCTCCTTCCTTCAGAGAATGAACCTGGTTATGTAGTGGGGGGTGCGGGTCTGATCTAGGTAAAGGAGCTGCACAGAGCTGTGAACATTACTTTGTCCCCTGTTACAACACCTCCAGTCTTGATGCTTAAGGGGGTTCTTAGACTGGGCTGTGTGTGTACATATATATCATAGAATCATAGAATCATTCAGGTTGGAAAAGACCCTTGGGATCATCGAGTCCAACCATCAGCCCTACTCTACAAAGTTCTCCCCTACACCATATCCCCCAGCATCTCATCTAAATGACCCTTAAACACATCCAGGGATGGTGACTCCACCACCTCCCTGGGCAGCCTATTCCACTGTCTGACCACTCTTTCTGTGAAAATTTTTTTCCTAATGTCCAGCCTGAACCTCCCCTGTTGGAGTTTAAAGCCGTTCCCCCTTGTTCTGTCACTAATTACCTGTGAGAAGAGACCAGCACCAACTTCTCTACAATGTCCTTTCAGGTAGCTGTAGAGAGTGATGAGGTCTCCCCTTAGCCTTCTCTTCCTCAAACTGAACAGTCCCAGCTCCTTCAATCACTCCTCATAGGATTTGTTCTCCAGGCCCTTCATCAGCTTCGTTGACCTCCTCTGCACTCGCTCCAGCACCTCGATATCTCTCTCGTATTGAGGTGCCCAAAACTGGACACAATACTCCAGGTGTGGCCTCACTAGTTCAGAGTACAGGGGGACTATCACCTCCCTACTTCTGCTGGTCACACTATTTCTAATACAAGCCAGGATGCCGTTGGCTTTCTTGGCCACCTGGGCACACTACCGGCTCACATTCAGCTGCTTGTCAATTAGAACCCCCAGATCCTTCTCTTCCAGACAGCTCTCCAGCCACATCTCCCCAAGCCTGTAGCGATGCATGGGGTTGTTGTGGCCCAAGTGCAGGACCTGGCACTTGGCCTTGTTGAAGCTCATCCTGTTAACGTTGGCCCACCGATCCAATCTATCCAAGTCTCTCTCTGTAGAGCCTCCCTATCCTCATGCAGATCAACACTCCCGCTTAACTTGGTGTCATTTGAGAATTTTCTGATGATACACTCTATGTCCTTATCAATAAAGATGTTGAACAGAAATGGTCCTAACACCGAGCCCTGAGGAACACCACTTGTGACCGGCTGTCAGCTGGATTTAGCTCCATTGACCACCACTCTCTGGGACCGTCCATCCAGCCAGTGCTTGACCCAGCAGACCGTTCGCTCATCCAGGCCATGGGCAGCCAGTTTTTCTATGTGAATCCTATGGGGAACTGTGTCGAATGCTTTTCAAAAATCCAGGTAGACAATATCCACAGCTTTTCCCTCATCCAATGGTTGGGTCATCTTGTCATAGAAGGAGATCAGGTTTGTCAGGCAGGACCTGCCTTTCATTAACCCATGCTGACTAGGCCTGATCCCCTGGTTGTCCATTATATGACTTTTAATGGCACTCAGGATGATCTGGTCCATGATCTTCCCTGGCACTGAGGTCAGACTGACAGGTCTATAGTTTCCTGGGTTCTCCTTTCTGCCTCTCTTGTAGATGGGTGTTACATTTGCTACCCTCCAGTCCAATGGGACCTCCCCAGTTAGCCATGACTTCAGGTAGATCATGGAAAGCAGCTTGGCGAGCACATCTGCCAACTCTTTCAGCACCCTTGGGTGTAACCCTCCTGGTCCCACAGACTTGTGTGCATCTGAGTGGTGTAGCAGGTCTCTGACCACCTCCTCTTTAACTGTGCTGACCTCATTCTGCTTCCCCTTCCCATCTCCCAGCTCATGAGGCTGGGTGTCCAGGGAACAGCCAGTTCCACTGCTAAAGACTGAGGCAAAGTAGGCGTTGAGCACCTCAGCCTTTTCCTCATCCTTAGTTACCATGTTTCCCTCTGCATCCAATAAAGGAGGGAGATTTTCCCTAATCCTCCTTTTGCTGTTAACGGATTTATAGAAACATTTTTTATTATCTTTAACAGCTGTAGCCAAGTTGAGCTCTAGCTGTGCTTTGGCTCTCCTAATGTTCTCCCTGCATAACTTCACTACATCTTTATAGTCTTCATGAGAGACCTGCCCTCTCTTCCAAAGGTCATAGATTCTCCTTTTGTTCTTGAGATCCAGCCAAAGGTCCCTGTTTAGCCAGGCTGGTCTCCTTCCCCGCCTGCTTGTTTTTCGGCACACGGGAACAGCCTGCTTCTGTGCCTTTAAGACTTTAAGTCATATATTTATATGCTTTCTCTTTTGGAGTCAGACAAGGACTGTTGCTGAAGCATAGTGTCAAGTGCAAAAGGCAGGTCTTGGCTACCTCTGGTCATGTGGTGTTTTCATGGGCCTGGCAGTGTGTACCTCTCTTCTTTGGGCTCCAGTTCTAACTTCTGAAAAGCCTGTTTGCTTACCTGCATGTTCAAGTGGATACACCAAACTTGCTTGCACTATTAGATGTAGACTCCATAGGGTCTGGGCTAATTTCTTGTCCAAGAGGTTGAAAGTTTATAATGGGAAGTTTACAGCATTTTAAAAAAATATTATCCTTAGTACTGCTCCTTGCAGGTTTTCAGGTGCTCTGAGAGAGGAGGTGGTGCTGGGCACAAACTGATTGTCAAGACGGCATCTGAACCAAACAGAAACACATAATTTGTGCATCATGAGGGCTTTCCCTAGCTTTTAATCATGAAGAGACAGGCCTTTAGCTGGGATTTCCCAGAGAAGATTCATGTCAAGGACCTAAGAAATTTCCTGTCAGTCAAGGAGTTGCTTGTAAATGTCACCGCTTAGAGAGCCCTCTTCAAATGAACATGCTCACCCTCCTTCTCCCTTCCATTACTGCAAGTCAATAAAATGTTGAATAGTGTTTGTGAAGAAGCTGCAGAGTGATAGATTTTCCACCAGAAACAGTGGTCTGGCTGCACTGGCTTTGCTGAAGTATCCTGTCAAGATGGAAATGTGTGAATCCAAACCAGGACCTTCACTGATCTGGCTGCTGAAGCTCAGCTCAGGAAACATTTGCACATCCCTCTGCAGCAGGGCATTCTTGGCTTCTTCTGCTCTATTGTGCAAGGGTTTGGAGGATTTGCCTCCAGCGGTAACTGCATTTCAGCGGTAAATGAAATGACTCAAATACTAGGGACTGGGATGTATGCGGATAATATTCTAGCCTATAAAATTATTCATGCTCTTCCCTGGGGTATGAGAAATGGGAGTTGTTTATCTGCACATTTTTTAATTTGAATAAAGACTTGGAGAAAGTATATTCAAACCAAGGGGATAAGGGAAACTCCCTTTGTGGTATCTGTGGTCAATGATGGAAAATTGAGCTTAGGAGATTTTTACAGTATTCCGTGTAAGGGCTGCAATCTTGATCAAGACAGTTGACTTCTCCTGTAAGACAAATAATATCAATAAACTTTTCCTCTAGCCCTCAGTAAATTCATCAGGGGGAGGAAACACTCTTAACACATACAGATTGCTGCTAGCGTTTGGAAGCAAACCCAAGGAAGTGTCTGTTTCTGAGCCATTCAGGTCTTCTAACCTTCAGCAATGGCAGATCAAAGACCACGAGGGAAACAGACTGCAGGTGCCAGTCAGGGCAGGTTTCATCTTGTCATAGCACTCCGGGAAGAGGCATTTGCTAATGTCTGTTAATCTCATGGCACGCCAAGGGAGAAAGACAGCAAAAAATAGCCATAAATTCTTCCCTTTCCCAAGCAGCCCACACCCAGGCTCAGGGTGGCCACATGAAGGCTTGCTGGCTGCCTCCAGAAGGGAGAGTAGTTCGGGAGCCCATGCCCCCCCCGGGGTGGCAGGGCAGATCTGGGGTCACCCTGCAGGGTGCTGGCTCCGTGGGGAAATAGGGGATGAAGCAGCCGCAGAAGCAGCATTGCACTTGGAGGTGCACCCTCATGGCAAAGGCGAAAGCAGCCGTAGCTGAGATCATGAGAGCAAAGGTCTCCCCAGGAAGAAAGCCCAAAATCCGTCTTGCCCACTGTCCTCTCACATAGGAGCTCTCTCACCCTACAGAGAAGGAGGAAGCTTAAAACATTGTGTGGCACCGTGGGGAAGAGGTAGCAGTGGTGGAGGTAACAGGGTGCTTTACCATCTGCAGGGAGAAGGCAGGATTAGGCACAGCTTGAGGCTCTCTAGGGGATGGCTTTGGCCAGAAGCCAGGTTTGGCCCTGTCTTTCTTTTGAGGTGTAAATGGCATGCAAGCAGGCTCCTCTCAGTGGCTTCCCTGTGAAGATAAATAACCTGATCCCCCGGTTATTATCCCCCTGCTCTCCTCCCCTTCCCCCTGACTGACTTTGATTATTGTAACTTTACATGCGCTTTTAATTTGCGTGCAGGCAACTACAAAGGCACAACCGGATATACCTGTTATTTGCCAATGACCTGAAAGAGTATAGTTTATGTTAAGCCTTGGGTTATGGTAAGGTTTGCACGCGATTCCTCAATATACATGCTGCAGGCAACTGATGGATGGAGGTGATGGAGGGTGGAGGAAAGTTTTAAAGTGACAGAACCTGATTCGGTTCTTACTTAATCCACCAGTTATGTAAAGGCCTATATTGCAGCTTTGTGTAGAGCCCAAGTCTTGCCCTCTCTTCAGGCAAGGAATGTATGATCACGTTATCTGGGCTGTGGTTTGTTCATGGCTGCTTCTGCAACCGACCTCATGAAAGCTTCATGAAAATTAAGCAAAAACGGCGAGTAGGATTCCCTGTTCATACATACTCTGGCATGGCAGGGAGAAGATTGGAGGTGGAGGAGGAAGCTACAAATGAGATGATTTGTGGCAACGGAGTCAGTGCTGAGCGTGCAGGGATGCAGCACTACTGAGGAGTGGGGGCCTGTGATGGAGATGCAATCCACATTTTGTTGCATGGGTCTCAGCCCCCCACACTACTTGGAGAGATTTCGTTTGAGCTAGCCTCGCTTAGAAAGATTTAAAGAATATCCACCACTCATGGGTTGCCTGGTCCTGCAGGAGAGGAAGAGCAAGTAGTTAGTCTAGTAGTTACAGCAGAAAACTGAAAGGGGATGTGGGGTCCAGTGCCGAGCCCACACACTGACTTGTTCACCCTTGAAAGTAACCACAGAGAAAGCCTAGTGACATTTAAAAAAAAAATTATTTCAGTGATTCCACATCAAATTAGCTAGGTCTTCAAGCAGAAAGGAAGTGTTCTTATCTGCCAGGCAAGTAAACTAACCTTGAGGTCTGAAACTTGAGTGGTTTTATTTCTGCTACGTGTCTTAACCCAGTGTTAAAGGCTGCACCAAAGGAATTAATTAGACATTTCGCTTGGAGGTTCAGGAAAGGGAAAGGATCCCGTTCATTCTCAGCACCACCTCTTATCTCCAGGGAAGTGAAAACAACATGAGTTAAATGCAGTTTTGTGGGATTTAGGGGACAGACTGTGCTACTCACACTTCCCTCGGAGGTAGTGGGACAGGGTACAGAGAGTCGAGTGCTACTCTTACAAATAAGGGCATCATAAAATGATAAAATAGCAGAAGACAAGATGGACCTATTGTTACAAGAGCACCATGTAAGTTTGTGTTTCTGGACATAAACACTTCTAATCTTTTCTGTGCCTCCGCTTCCCCATAAAATTGGGAGTGATAATAGTTTGTAGATCTGCCCAGTATTCATTCTATTGTTCTCTGTCTTGTTAAGATAGACCCTGTACAGCCAGCATCCAGAAAAATGGTGTTTAAATTTGCAGGATAGTGATTGAGGGATTGAGTTTTTACTCCTGTTCTTAAGTCAGACAAACCAACATTACCTTTCATCTTCATAAGCCCACAGTACAGCAGGCAACCACAGACTGCTAGTGAAAGGCATTTATCTGAACCAGCCTTGAAAATAAATCTGTTTGCTTTTCTTCTCTCTGCTCTGCTATTTCTTGCTTCCCATTTTCAACCCTCCAGCTTATCTGCCCTTTAAAAAGCTCTTCTTTTCCTTATTAATTTACTGTTTACCATCATGTTTTTCAGTTCTAAGCATCCAAAATACATAACACTTTTGCATATCTTCATTGTTGTTCTTCCCCATTTGTCCTGATACTTTGACTGAGTGTAGAAAACTCACATCTAATAGCAGCTTCACAGAGATCATGAACTCTTGAACACACGGTTGGTCTTTCTGTTGTCAGTATCTTTCTGAAAGATGAAATGTGTGTACAGGCTTGTTCTGGTGAAGAAAGGTTTCCATTTTGTTAAAAAAAAAAAAAAATCACATATAGCACTCCACAGCCTGATTTTTAAATAAGTTTAGCAAAATTATCTAATGTTGCTGTAAGTACTGATGCACAAAACAAACCCTTAAAGTGTTGTGCTCTCAAAAACTTGAAGGAGTGTAAAACTGCCTGCTTGAGCCCTGGAATAAAACATTCACAACAGCAAATCCTGTTGTGACAGGGTTAAACAGTCAGGAAAGGGTTACAGGCTGCCTGCTTGTCACTTGATTCAGCAGGGGTTTAGATGAAGATGTGTGCCCTTTTTCTGGCATGGAAAGCCTGGGAGCCCCTGCAGCTGGCTTTGGATGAGGGAATAGCTTTGCTTTGTGTTACTTTATGAATTTGATGTTTAGATAATAAACTGTATCCTGGAGCAAAAGCTGAAGAAGACTTGGGTATTTCTGTGCCTTGACCTTTCCCTTTCCCCTGGGCGAGAAAGCCCACCAGTGTGCAGGCTGTGAAAAAGCATGCGACAAGCATAGTATAATATTTTCCTTTTCCTTTATTAAAGTAATCCTGGGTTATGTTATCAAAAGAGAATTGTGAGGAGTCGGATATGAAGAAGCTGTAAAGAAGCAGCAGGCCCACATTTCACTTGTACATGCAAGAGAAAGTCCTACTGAAGATAAGGGGTTTTTTGATGAAAGTAGAGTGATGGAGATTGATTCATGATATCTGTCTAATTAATACTCAGCATTTGCAATGCTTGTGTTGCAAAGCAGTGGCTGCTGGAGCATAAGGTATGTTTTCAGTCTACTGCAGATTTTGAATTCCCAGACAGAAACCTGACATTAGATCAGGAGGACAAACCAGCTACTGTGACTTTCAGCTGGATAAGGATCATAGAAATGGATGCCGAGTCTGAAGCAGTGCACACGTAAAATACAGCAGCAGTAACCATCTGCTGCGGTGTTATTTACTGTTTCTGCTTCCGTAGTGGGCAGTGCTCTGCCTGCACAGCACTTGCTGCTGTTGAGGTAGAGTGGAGTGGGAAGTCGCTTCCTGAAAGAGGGTGAAGTCCAGGTGTGAGAGAGGAGGGAGATACAGAGAGTCTCGGTAGGTGTGATTAAGCAACGGTTTCAGCATGCAAACAGCTTCACTCTTTATAGCACCCATGGAAAAGTGACGGTGCCAATCATACTAAGCATTTTTGCATGGCAGATTTCTTAAAATGCTGAGAAAATACAAGCTTTGAAAAATGTTGATAAACTCAACATTTACTAAATTATCCTCTTGTCTTAAGCTGCATACTTTTTGTTAAGTTATTCCAACTAAGAGAAATGATGGGCCATTTGATGCGAGTCAGTATTTCCACATGATTCAAATTAGAGAAGGAAGCTTCAGTAGGCTGTGAGTAGAGGAGACGGGCTTAGCTTCCCAAGTGATTTGGGTATACTGCAGGGAGGACTGAACACCAACAAGATGAAGTAATACAAGTGCAGAGGACTAGACACAAATAAGATTGGTTCATGGTATCTACCTAACAGTCAGTATTTTCAATGCTTATGCCCCTAAGCAGAAACCTTGCCTGAGAAGGCAGCCTCTGCACAAGCATCAGGGAGGTTGGTGTCATGATAGATCACAAATTAAACAGAAAGTGTGGGGACGTTGCAAAAGGCAGATGTCAGTCTGCAATGGATAAGAAGCAGAATAATATGTAAGACATGCGTGGTGGCTGTCAGTCTCTTCCTGACCCGGTGAAGTCACACCAGGGGAACTGTAAGCACTGTATTCAAGAGACACGTGGACAGGCTGGAGGGAGATTAGAGCAGAGCAGCAAGAACTATAGCAAAGTTCAAGATGGAAACTCTTTGGCTTGCTTAGGCTGATAAGGATTTCAGTATTTGGGTGAATGTCTTAAAAAGTAATAAGGACTGAGGCTTTTTTCTAGCTCTAATGGATGTGTGGTCAAAACTTGGCTGATCATTACACAAGATTTAAACGCTAGGAAAAACTTTGTGCCAAGACAACAGAGCAATGGAGAAGGCTAGGCATTGGAGGTCTCGTCAAGTTAGAAAAATGTTTCTCTGCTGTCATTGGCATGTACGTGGTTTTACCTTGTTTTGATGGGGGTGAATGAGTTTGATTGTGGCCTGTTTCAGCATTGTTGTGGCCTGAGATGGCTTTGCGGAGCAGGGATGGTGGTGGCCCTGGTGCACTTTTATGCACTTCAGTGCAGTTTTACCAAGCACTGCAGGTGGAAGGCAGCCAGGGCCTGCTCTGTGCGTGCCCACACACCTCTTCTCTTGCATGGGTCTAAAGTTGACTCTTCTTAGTCCTAGTCATGTCACTCATATCTGAGTGCTTTTTCAGTCCTGTTTGTTGACAGTCTTGTTAGATGATTCCACTGTGATCTTTAGTGTTCACATTGATAAGAATTCCTCCTTTCTGGTAATAATAGCAACTACAACCCCTTCATTTAACACTCCTTTAAACTCTTATTTCCTGGAAGCCAAAGTAGTGCAGCATGGACACACCTCTCTGGCCAGTTGTCTTCCAGCACGCTGAGCTGTAGGATCCGTGAGCGCACACTAATGCCACCTCAGTGCGTTACCACATCATCTGGCAGGACAAACTTGTTCTGACAGTTTTTACGCTTTATGCCAGATGTGTAAGGAGATATGATACCCATAAGAGCAGTATGAAAAAAATCCTATCTAGTCTGGCATAAACTCTGCATAGGTGATCATATCTCTTCAGATTATTCTGGACTAATCTGAATTGACAGAGCAAGCTTGTATGAGTTTTATGTAGCCCAGGTATTTTAGATCTATATTCCAAGTACACTTGCCTTGTGGAGTTGTATTATTGAGTTGTAGCCTGACTTGTTCTGTATGGTGTGTAATTCTTACCCTTCCATCAAGGTCAGCTGAAATGATTATTATTATAATCATTATAATAATAATAAAATAATAAATTAATTATTTCAGCAGGTAAGTATATGGATTTTGTTTACTAAATCCACATTGGGCATTTTAAAATGGGCTGTTTACTGTGGTTTTAATGTACCCTTCCTCGACATAATTTGCTCTACAGCATCCTTGTTACATATTACAGGATGAATTTTGAGTGGGCTAGTCACTATTTGCTCTTGATTTAAGATCTAGGCAACTGTCCAGATTATACAGTAAAACAGTTTGTAATCTGGAATAAGTATCTCTGTCAATCAATTGTACTAAACTACGGAGGAACAATCTAAGTGTAAGTAGTTACCTATAAATTCCAGCCAGCATCTGAAATAGATCACCTGGGGACGCAAATGTATTTGCATAAATATACACAGATCGTAGTGATAATAATGTGAATAACATTTTTTTGTGAGGTAATCGCAGACCCTTTCGCAATCACTCCTAAACATAGCAGCACAGCACGCTTGTGAGGTGGGTAATTATTAAAATTCCATTTTAGAGGAAAACACTGAAACAACATGATTAGGGACTTTCCAGAGGCCATCCCTGACATTTTTTACTTACTTGGCAATAAAATAAAATTTGATTACTTCTGTTCCTATACTTTACCTACAGACTCATTTTCCTTTTTTATACTTTTGCCTGGCATTACCTGTTATACTTAATGCCTTTTTACATTCAAGAAGACACTTGCTAAGTGTTCCCACTGGTAGATAACTTCTGACAGATATTTCCCATCTTACTAAGAAAATGTGAGAAAAAACCAAGCATCTTCTATACCAGGAGAAATAAATACATGCATCCACTTCTGCTGTTTACCAAAGTTTGTTTTGTCAAGTCAGACCTGTATTAAAATCAACTAGGCACCACACTCGCTTTCATCTTAATGCCAAGTGATGAAGCTGACTGATGACACCGGCTCACCTTACTTGAAACATTTTCCTGGCACCTCTTACAAACTCATTTGGGAAATCCAGCAACAAAACACAGGTTTAAAACCCCAAATGTAGTAGAAAAATACTTGTGGCAAAAAGCAGTTAACTCCACATGCGGTCAGGGAGTGCCTCTTTTATTACATCTGTTAGGTATCACCTGGGACAAACAACTCCAGCTCCGCTGTGGATGTGGTCACGCCCTGACTCATGGGAGAAAGCTGTGCACAGCTCAGGTGCAGAGCCACAGCCTCGGCTGCAGATGTGCCGCTCACCAGCAACACACGCATGAGCATCCAGAGGACACAGAGCTCCCCACTGTGACCCCTTGTTCCTTGGCTTTGTGCTCCCATGCGCAAGGTGGAGCAGCCTAGGGGGCCAAGTGGCTAAAAACTACAGCTGGAAATTGCAGAGATGGAGTACACGGCTGCAGCCATGGAGGACTGAGGAGGATCTCCAGGGACAACACAGCCCACTGTGCTTCTGCCAAGTCTGGATCAAATACGTATGTCACACTTCCAGCAGATGTGTTGTCTGAGCTCTCCTGAAAACCCTACCCAACGGAGATCCACTTTGTCCTTTGAGTATGTCTGAGGCTTTGTCGCCCTTTCCCAAATGTCACACTTCAGGTTTCCTTCTTGCAGTTCAGACACATCACTTTTTATCCATCAGGGATATGGGGAATAGGTTCTTCTGTCTGCAGCCTTTTATATATTTGAAGTCCGACGTGGTGTGTCCCCTCAGTCTTCTCTAGGTGGAGCCCCTCAGCCTCCTTGTAGATTATAGCTCATAGATATATGGCAATTCTTGTTGATTTTTTTTCCAGGCACCTTGCTATTGCTCTGTGTTATTCTTAAAGACAGAGCCTAAAATTGGACAGAGTATTCAAAAGAGCACAAGTGAGTAGAACAAAAAGTTTTGGTTCTTTTTAAGATAAATCTTGTGGCACACAACCCCAGTATTGATATTTGTATTATCTTGTGGCTCTCTTTTCAGAGTGGGAAGCAATTTCATTTCAATATTATATGTCCTGCAGCAAGATCTTGTGAGGTAATGAAAAAGGTTGAAAAAATGCAGTATGGAGTTATAATAGTTAACTATATGGATGTGTAGCTACCTTTGAATTTCATTGCTTTTATTAGTTTATTATCATAACAGTGTTGTGATAGTTAAGAGCATTGCCTTTTCCCATGAAAATGACACAGGGGTTTACGTGTCCCCAGAAGCACCTATTTCTACTTTAACAAGAGCTATTTTTATGATTTGCTTGGAAGACACTTTCAAGTTCTCAACTTCTCCTCCTCATCTCCCAACTAGTCTGTTTTAATGCTTGAAAAAATACAGCAGTGTGTGCGTATTTGGGTAGAGTACACGGGTAGGACCATCTTCATCAAAGTTATGTTTCATTTCTCTTTTTCAGTAACTGTACATCTCATCTTTTCAGAAACTATCTCTGGTGAATGTAGAACTAAAACATTTCAGTGACATATCTTTTGTTATTTAAAATATCTATTCTGTTTTGTACAGAAAATGTAGAGGACAATTATGAAAATTGGGCAGACATGCAAGACCCTAATGCAGAGACCAAATCCTAATAGGATACATTTCCTCTCTGAAGTTGATAGAAGTGCAGTTGCTCTGTGACCATGGTACATTTCTTTGCTCGTAGATGATGTGGACTCATTTAATTACTTCACCTAATTATCAGGCACTTTTCCTATTAACCTCTTGAAATGTGGGATTGCTATGGGATTTGGTGGAAGTTACAAGGCATTTCTGTATCCCAGTAAGGTTCTTCATGTGTTCAGTCCCCACAAATCTTCTCTGGCTTAGCACACTCCATAGGATTTCTTTTGACTTGAACCTTCTTCAGGGAAGATGGGAGGATTCAGGCTAAATGTGTGTGTTGACAGTAGACCAGTTTTTCCATGGTATATGTGGCCAATTCCTTTATTTTCGCTAAAATTGTCTTCTATAACAAAACCGCTGTCTTCTAGCATGAGAGGCATATGCTGCAATGAGAACACCAGCTTGAAAAGATTGCGGCTGAGAATGAAGACAAAAATCATCGGTAAAGAACGTTACACTAAAAAAAACCACAAAAAACTTGGCTATGCCATGGAAAGTTGAAATGATTAAAAAGTGAGATGTGTCATTTTTTTCTTCTAGCTACATGCAGCATGTGTTTCCCATGTCTCGTATTACAAGCAAATGTGAACTGAGGGTTTATGGTAATACCACCAAGGAAGTATGATATCATCTCCCCCACAGGTGGTAAGTCAGTTTTCCAAGGTGTATTTACACGGAGTGTTTCAGAGCACTAGCACACACACGAGATACTTAAGCAATATCTAATTATGGAAGAGTTTGAGGAATAAACACTGTCTAGCCAGGTATGAGTTGTAAAACACCTTATGGCAAAATACGTGATGTCATTCATATTATCTTGATAAATACTTGTTAGGGCATGAATTTGATTGAAGTTAAATGAAGCTGATAATGTGGTTTATAAGTGCACAGCACATAGATCTTATGTAATAAGACTAGTCGTTAATAAGATAAATAGTCTGATAGTGCAGAAGCAAATTTGCTTATATTTTGACATTTATAAGTTGGTATTTCAGGCTGCTGGTCTGTTTTTATCTAAGTTGTAAACCACAAACATAGTAAATTGTGCAAGATTACTAGAGGAAAAGTGACAAAAATGAGCATCAGTCACATGCGCAGCTTGATACATTTATTTTCCTTTTGGGTCATCAGAAGACTGAACAAAGAAAGATTGTTAATATTATTGGAGTATTAGCTTGTCTTTATATTCTTAATGTTTATGTTTATTGAAACAATTCCATGCAGTTAAACAGGCCGGAAATGGCTCTTGCTCGCTAAGTCTATTTGCTGTTTGTTATCTTCTACACTGGAAGCACATATATAAAATATGTGCTTAGAAGGTGTGAAATGGAGTATACCCAACTCTCTGTATGTCACTTTGGTTCCAGCGCCTGGCGCCAGGACAGGTTCACAGCTATCTTTCTCTAGGACTGGGGATATTTTGGTCATAAAACGGTACAGAATGGGAAGGCTTTGTGTCCTATTACCATTGCACCGCTGGCCTCTCACTTTGTTTTTCATTGTTGATTTTCACAGTCTGATCCCATTCAAGTCAAGCAGATGTGCTTGACCACCTACAGCCTTCTTGGAGGTCAGCTATTCATGAAATCTGAATTATGTGTTGATCTCTGAGGCTGTTCCAACTACACTTAATGCAACAATTATTAAAAAGAAGTAGACAGCAGTCCTGCAAAATATTTGTCCACGTTTCTCTTGGACACTTTCCTTTAATAAGCAGATGAGGAGAGCGTCTTGTTTTATCTAGTTTCTTGGCAAGGCAAGGCAAGTGCAGTACTTGCCGACTGCACATGTGTGTGTCCAAATGCCCTGCAAACAGCTCTTGAACCCACTGGCCACTCTGGACTAGAGGGACAGAGATCCCCGGAGTCCTGGACGTTCCTGTAAACTTCAGTCAAACTGGACAGAAGAGAGATGTATCGTCAGAGGTTTGTTGAAGGGTAGGCTTCATCACAAGCTCATCCTTTAATAGACAATTCAACAACAAGGCACAAATCCACAGGGGCAGGTTCATTAATTTCTCTGCTCACACTACTCCTAGTAGGACTAATGAAAGCATGAATGGTGAGTAGCTTATGTCTCTTGGTTAGGAAGAAGGTAGTGCTTTTGTGGGTGCTAAAGTCTTGAATCTTATGAAAGATCATATCAGAGCATATTTCTCCTGTCTTCCACATCAGTCTCTTGATAAATTTGTTTTCTGGTTAGTTTATGCATTAAGGAGCCCCACAGGACTTAATACTGCACCTACTTTTTATGCATATATGTTGATTCTCAGTCCAGCTTTCCACTAAAGACCTATGAGGCATTGCTACATCAACCATTCTTAAAAACTCCTTCTTTCTTAATGTGTCATGTTCTTTCATGCTGTGCTGGAGAGAGCATTAATAGCATGTAAGTTTTTGTTCAAACAACAATACTGAGCAAAACCAAAGTGATATTTTGCCAATTTTATTGTTTCCATGACAGCCTTTTCAGCTTCTGTTTATAATCTCTTTTTAATCTATAAAACTGTAACATTACTGATCTTTCTTTTCCTTCTTCTCAACTCCAAGAACTCTCTGACTGTCAGTCAGTCTTCAGACATGGCTTTTCCCGGTGGCAGGATCAGGCCCAATTGGATCCCCAGAGAGCTGAGGATGGGAGGTCTCCTCTGTCCCCATCCCCCCCGATGACATGTGTGGGGCTGCATCAGAGCTGATGAAGTACCCAGTGCCAGAAGGGACTGGCCTGGGGATGAACAGGGCACACAGCAGGTATGTGCCCACCTCGGCACGCCGGTGAAAGTTGGTATTGCATAAGACTTTGGGCAGTGAACGTGCCTCACAGCAGTGTAGGGGCAGGCTGCTTTCTAGGAGCATTTGAGCTTTTTCTAAGCTATTTAGTCTGCATATTTTGGATACCATAAATATATATACTCAGGGCTTGGGCCATTGGCTTGTGTTTCCAAAGCAGGTGGTTTATCCGAAGTCTGTCGCAGTCAGCCCAGAGTTTTTTCCTCATGGGCTCAGACTACTCAATCCAAACTCATACTTTTTACAGTTGATACAACTTGCTTCTTGCTGGGGCAACTCATCTACAGCTATTAGAGAGATATTTGCTGCCAGAACTCCTGCTCTCTGTCTTTTTGACCACTAACTGTGGTAAAGTCAGTAGGGATCCAGATCTAGATGCATTCAGCTCATCTGCATTTCTTCATGAGAAAACTCTATTTCTGTCCTTACTCCCCTATTACAACTTCAGAAGTAGCTGAATTGTTTCTAGTTTTAGATGAAGCTTTTGGTTTTTGCATTATAATACAATATATGAGACCTCCCCAAGTCACTGATGTTGCTCAAAGGGATGAAGTGGCTCTGGGAGGAAAGTTAAAATAACCTGAGCTGTGGAGAATCCAAGTATTTCAGTTTTTGTAATTTGTGACTAAAAATTATGTGCATTGCATGAACATTTGGGTCTGCCTTTCCGCTGAAGTTTTTTTGATGAGAACTCTCATTTACAGTAAGTTTTATACCATATAGTACAGCCCATTCATGGTAGTTTTCAGTTCTTCAGTAATTTCAAATCTGTAACATGGGAAATCAAATTTTTGTTGTGAAAAGTATTAAGCAAACAGTGACCTTTGAAATCTGAGTCTCTGCTTTCACTAAAACAAAGCTTATATTCTCCTTAGCCCAGCATCACAGTGTAATCACTATTCCTTTTAGGAAACTCATTTCTTAGATGGATTTGAAATGGTAACATTGAAACCTACAGTAACTAAAGAAATGTGTTTGAATGATAATGATTTGCAAAACTCTGCATCACTTGCCATCAGCAATGCTTTAGAAGAGGAAAGAAGTTTCTAACTTGAAAGGAAAGAAGGCACCATTGGATTTAGAAGCATCTTAAGGTGACTAAATGAGTTACTCATGTTTCGTCCACTGACATCTGAGGTGGGAGCTACTTTTATTAGTGACAGACAGCAGAGAGACAGAGTCACCCAGGAAAGCACCTGATAGTCTCATTTACTCATTGCCTTCCTCAGCTTGAGAACCAAGAAGTCTACAAGTAAATGATTTTCTAATGATGCCTCAGGCTGACACATGAAAAAAACCCTTCCTTTCTCTGGAACATGCTTGGTCCAGCAGTTTGATCTTGTGTCTTTAGATATTCCTCAACAGGCATGATGTGTCGGTCCCTTTCTGATGGTAGAGGTAACAAAGCTTTCCCAGTTTCCCCTCCTAGCACAGGAAGAGTAGAAAGAGGCAGCTCCTGCCCTCTCCAATAAATCCAATCTTCCACAGAGAGTGAAAAGTTTGGAACTTTTTCATTTGTGAGGGCATAAGCAAAAGGGAAAGTGCAAAATTAGACAACATAGTAAAGCATTTAGAATGGTTAGATTTGTTGCTTTTATTCCCTTTCTCACAACACAGGAGCAAGGGAACAGAGATGAAATATGAGCAAATTCCAAATAGATTAATGGAAATGCATTTTATGTCATGTACAGCTGGAGCTTGAGACTCATTGCCAAGAAATAGCAACTAGGCTCAGAAGTCAGCAAGACTGGGAAGAGGACTAGATACTTCTGTGAGTAGTGGGAATGTTCAGAGGTACTTTGAAAAGCTCAAAAACAGGTTTAGAAGGGATGTAAAACCTGAGATAGTTGTAAAATTTGCACAAATCAACCTCTCAGCATTAAACTTACAACTTCAATGCTCTTCATCGTTTGATCTTCTAAGCCTGTATGTAAACATAGCTGTCAAGCCTCATTGGTGTTAAGCGACATATTCATTTGCCTGTTTCTCAAGAGAGTGCCTAGGTGCTATGGGGTGCTGCAATTTCATGGACAACACTTTGACAGTGTTTAATTTGTTTTTTTCCCGACCCTTGGGTTTTCACTGTCATCTCCTAGGGTGAAGAATTCAGCCTCTCCTTTTTCTTCAAGACTTTAGACAGGTGGGAAAGCCTGTTTCCCTGTTGGAAATGTTTGTTTGGGGGATTTATTTGAGCTAGTCCTGAATACTTATAACATCAAGTAAGTTTTGAACAGAGTAGGATTTTTGTGGCTGGTCGTTACTGGTATGTATGCTAGTTGGTCAACTCCAGATCTAAGTGCTCCTGCTCCAAAACAGATGATTTTGATACTTGCTGGATCATTGCAGAAGAGGAGATGTATTGATGTGTTATTTTGTTCCTGTAAAGATGTCAGCCTGTGAGATTCTCCCTCCCTATTTTTTTCCCTGTGGGCAATTGCATGGTCATTGCTTGCTCCTTTCCTCCAATTTTTATCTGCTCAGGGCATGCTTCTTTTGAATGCAGGGCTTGTGTCAAAAGGTTAAGAAGGAAGCTACAGGTAAGAAAAGGTGAAGAAAAGTTGTTGTAGGAGAGAAAGGACCTGACTGTTGTCCCCATGCCCCTTTGGTAAGACCAGAGGGAAGAGGGAAGAGTCAAGAGATGTAGAACCACCATTGTGTCATCTGTGTCACCCACATTGTGAAATCTAGACCCACAAGCCAGAAAATCAGATGAAAGCTTGTTTTGTCATGTGGGAAAAAATACTTAGCAAACCACAGTGAGGCATTTCAGACTATCTTCTTACTCATTCTTAAAACTGTTTTGTTTCCGTCTAACATTAGCCATCAAACAAAATATTTGAAGTTTTTAAGCACAGTTACTTTTTGCTTTGTAAATAAGAGACTAACTTATTCAACTGTAGCTTTGAGATCTGTTTTTTGATTCAATGGAAAAGTGATGACAGGTGTTGTCACACAGAAATTAATTCTTTCAGCATAACTGTCCTGGCTCTCAGATGATTTATTCTGTGTAAAGTATTTGGCAAAAATGAAATCTACTTAACCTGTTTAAACAACAAGGGAAAGTTATTAAGCTAAACTTTCCATGCTGCCTGGTGGGGCGATGCAGGTTGGAAAGTGGCACCTGCACCATTATAGTGAGCCGAGAAGAGGCTATTAAACTGATACTGGACAAGGTCTCATAATGGGGCATTTTTTTTAGTGAGAAGAATGCCAGTGCTTGTTTTAGGCCAGCACCAAAATGATAGAATCATGGAATCATTTAGTTTTAAAAGACCTTTAAGATCATCAAGTCCAACCGTTAACCTAGCACTGCCAAGTCCACCACTAAACCATGTCCCTAAGCACCACGTCTACACGTCTATACCTCCAGAGATGGTGACCCAACCACTTCCCTGGACAGCCTGGTCCAATGTTTGACAACCCTTCAGTGAAGAAATTTTTCCTAATATCCAATTTAAACCTCCCCTGGCATGACTTGAGGCCATTTCCTCTTGTCCTATTTCTTGTTACTTGGGAAAAGACACCAACACCCACCTCACTACAGCCTCCTTTCAGATAGTTGTAGAGAATGATATGGTCTCCCCTGAGCCTCCTTTCCTCCAGGCTAAACAGCCCCAGTTCCCTCAGCCACTCCTTGTAAGACTTGTGCTCTAGACCCTTCACCAGCCTTGTTGCTCTTCTTTGGACACACTCCAGCACCTCAATGTCTTTCTTGTAGTGAGGGGCCCAAAACTGAACACAGTATTCTAGGTGCAGCCTCACCAGGGCCGAGTACAGTGGGACAATCACTTCCCTAGTCCTGCTGGCCACACTATTTCTGATGAAAAGCAGGATGCTTTTGGCCTTCTTGGCCACATGGGCACACTGCTGGCTCATATTCATCCAGCTCTTGACCAACACCTGTACACCTGTCCAAGCCATGAGCAGTCAGTTTCTCCAGGAGAATGCTGTGGGAAATGGTGTCAGAGGCTTTACTGAAGTCTAGGTAGACAACATCCACAGTGTTTATGGATCCATCATGGTTCTCATTCTTGTTGTTGGTTTTTGCTGCATTAGAACAGAGTACAGCCTTAAAAACAAAGGTCTTCATTCCGCATATCCATTACTTTGTTCTCATGAGAAGAAAACCATGTCTGCCTGTTACAATAAGCTGGTGTACCAGATTACGGTCAACTTAATCAGAACTGACAGTATAATAGGAGCAATTGCAGCTTAAGTTGCAATAAACTTGTTTGTTTATAGATGGGATTTTGCAACAAAGTGTTTTATATATCAAAGAGATGTCACCAAACTTTCTTTATTGAGGAGCAAAACAACTAATAACTAGAAAACAGCTGTTCTGAGACTGCCATTTATCTTAATTTATTTTGAAATAGTTGGTATGTAAGCATTTTGTTTATTTTAGCCAATGCAGCATTGCCATTGTTTAATTCAGTCCCACAGTCCCATATTTATCCTATATCCTGATGCCATGTGAATGCCAGTTTCTTCCATTTCTTTTTGCTTTTAGTAAGTTTCAGTTTTTCTGGTTGCACAAAAAACCTGGGCTATCAAACCAGGAGACAAATGCATTTTCTAAATTCTATTATGTATATAAAAAAAAAAATTCAAATCATTATTGTGACTTGGATCCAAATCACGTTTTTTCATTCTTAGGTTGGCAGGTTTGTTATTATTTATCAGTCCCGCCGAGATAGATCCCATCAGCACTGCTGTCCTCTCTCCGTATGTCCCAGCCTTGATCTCTGATTTGCAACTTGGTCATAGGAACGATACAGTAGTTATCATCTCTTGGTCACTGTTACTCTGCTAACCACCTTTGCACTCTTCTTAGCAAGGCACTTGGGATATGAGCAGATTTGGAGATAGATTTAAAAAGCACTGTCAAGAATTTTTCTATCAGTTTATTTGCCAATTCCAGAAAATTCACCTTTTGCTTTTTGGTGGATGGACCATGAGTACAGGCTTCCCACATAATTGCATTTTATCCTTCTCTAAATCTACTGATATTGATTAATGAATATTTTAAATTATTTTAACAACTAAAAATATTAAAATGGGTACAGCAGAAAGCAGTGCTTTTCTGCCTGATGGATTAAGAAATACGGAGTTATATTAATACAACATGCTACGGCATTCTCCTTTCAGTGTAACAGACTATAGATCAGTAATTTGCAACTTGACCACAGGAAAGTTATCATTTCTTGCCTGTTGCTACTGCACCAGTCACCTTGGCTAATGACATTACCACAAATCAGAGGATTTTGTATTTTGATCATGTGCAATACACAGAAGGCAGCATGGCAGAGCCAAGAAATGCTGCTGACATAGTGCCACAGTGAGGCAATTTGTAAAATATAAGAAGTGAGAAAGGGAAGGACCTTTTTGATTTTTGTACACCAAAAAACCCTAAACATTTCATTTAAAGCCTGTAAAAAGATGAAAATAAGGTTCATTCTTAGATTAGGTTGTTTGCCTTCACTGCTCCTACAGGCAGACTGCTCTGGAGCGCTCTCCTTCAGCTTGACTGAATCCTCTCTTGCCGTGGTGTTTGCCCCAGGGCATTAAATAGCAACAATATAATATCTCAGTTTTTCTTTTGTGAGGATGAATGCCTTCAGTTTTCTCTTGCATCATGCATTCCCATTCCCTTACCATCTTGGTGGACCTTCCCTGTCTGTCTCAGATGGAATTCATCTTTCCTGAACACACAGATAGCAAGAACTTTATACACCATTGTAACTGAGGTTTTACTCATCTGTGACATTAGCAATAATATTGTTGTTGCTGGAAACACCCTTATTTTTTCTTTGTAGGTAATAATGAGAAATACCTCATCACATTCAGTGTAATGCAGTGTAGTTGACGGCATCCAGCATAATGTGTGCCTATTTCATAGGGTACACTGTCATTGCCTCTAAGAATCACTAACAATAGTCATCTAGCCTTTTTTTAATGTATTTTATTTTGATGGTTGAGATTTGAAGTTAAGGACTGGATAAGCCCTGTGCCAACAGGCTCGGTAGCTTCCAGGCCAGATAGATCAGGATAAGGTGTAGGCTGTGCCTCGCTGAAAATCAACAGCAAGGTTTCCTCAGGAAGCTCATTCTCAAGCTTACCCCAGGTTAGCACATTACATTTTTATTGCTGTGGTGTTCTGTGCTTATTAAAAATCTCCGTTGGCGGGAGCCTGTTAAAACCTGCCAGCAGCTTCTTCCCTTTAGCAACTTCTGAGCCTGGGGTGCTCTTGGCTCTGTGACTTTGTAGAGTATGTAACCTGTCCTGGCTTTGATGTAACCCTGCCAGGAAAGTGACACTTTCAAAAATACTTTTAAATAGTTTAAAAAATTCTAAATACCTGCATGAAATGCAAAGTTTTGGATAAAGTGGCTGCCAGTGGCAAGGTTTCGATGGTCTTCAGGAGCAAGGCTCACTGTCGTGGAGTATCCCCAGATGTAGCCTGTGGCCCATCTGCACTGCAGGGGGCTAGCTGCAGCCCCCACCTCCTGCATAATGTCCCCCCTCCTCCCAGGACTCTTTCAGTTGAAATTTCTTAGTTTTGCGGACACTAGTTGAGCTCATGGGAACTGAAAGGGACAGGAGGGCTCTCACAAGTCAGGAGGTGGCAGGCCAGACAAGGACATCTTGCCCGTCACAGCTGCATCACTCCGGGATCTCTGCAGCCAAATGTTGTTTCTTGCCACATGACAATGCTGTTGGGAGTTTCCCATCTGTATTCATTCAGGGCCTGCCCTCTCTTCCTTAAAACTGTCAGGTTTGAAATTAAACATCATGTTCTCTATATAATCTTAATTGGCAGCAAGCTCACTGAATGTGGTCTTTTGCATACAAATTAAAAGCTGCTGTAGTGAATTTGACATGGTTCTGAAACAGGTTCACTGTTGCAGACGGACTTTAATTTTGTGCCACTTCACGTGAATTAGTTTAAAACTGGCTTAGCAGACTGCTGCCTTTCTTCAGTGCAGGCCTCTCTCAGGCTCTTTGTAAGGGTAGCTGTTCCACAGCCAACATTCTCCATCCTACAGGGTGTTTGGCCATAGCATTAACAAGAATCATTTAACTGTGCTTGCAGCAAGAAACTCTGAAGAGCATGTCCCATCATTACCTGCCTCCAGGGTCTGTCCACGTTCTTACCTCCCTGATTATATCAAACTTATCTGTTGGCTGTGGAAGCCTAATTATGTACCTTACCGTAGGCAGTTACCTATATCCCTTGTGTTGGTGTTTCGTCCCATTGACTTCAGTGAGATCACTTCTGTGCGTGCATCCATCTGTACAGAAATATTTGCAGATGGAGAGTCTAATCCACACTTGGCCTCCTTTTTTTTTTCACCTGTGTCACCATCAGTGAATCTTACAGTAACGTCACCACAGCAATTTCAACCACAGCAGAAATGGAATCACCTTAATAAAGTCATTGCAATTAGTGCTGGAATTTAGAAAATTAGTTTAGAAAATTTGTTTAGAAAATTTAAAAAGTTTAGAAATTAGTTTAGAAGGTGGGTTATCTGCTGCATGGGAGTGGAGAGGACTGGGGGATTTGAACAGTTAAGAAAGATAATGAGAGCGCTGACGTTCAATTTATTTTACGAATGTTCTCTTTTGAACAAAACTTTATTCAATTTTATTTAACAGAGAGATATCAATTTATCATTTGAATCTGTAGAAATGTGGGATAGTGGCAACCCTTGAAGTTTCTCCAAATGGGACTTTAATCTGGAAAGAGAGAATATTTACACAGTACAAGTCTGTAAGTACTTTTTACGTGAGAAGCTTGCACTGCCCTTATGTTGGTCCAGTGTGAAGGCAACCTGTCTCTGTCAACACTTTACAACCATGGTTTGTAATGTGTTGACAGAAGATGTTTCATTATACCTAATTCGAAGTGCACTGAACCCAGCAGGAGTCTCTCCAGCGATTTCAGTTGGATTTAAATTGTACTCTTAGACTATGGCTGCTTTCCCATGCCAAGCTCTCAGTTAAAATAATCTAGATTAAAGATACTACTAAATCCTGTGGAGCCAGCTTTACAAATGGTCCTTTGGAAGTGAAATACTAGTGAGGTGAGCTGAGGGAAAAGCCATGGTTTGTGTTGGTTTTCCTCACCCACATCTCTGAAAGTGAGCAGCAAGCGAGCCCACCCCGCGTGGGTTCCAGCCCACCAGCAAGACCGCACTTCCCTGGCACAGCCTGGCACCCGCACATGGTTGCACAGGAAAATGGTTTGGCACTTTGTTGGGAACCACAGGCAGTATTTCACTCTCACTAATCTAATTAAAATTGGAAGATGTTGAAGTTCCTTGTGTACTCATCCCTCTTTTCACTTGGGTACCAAAGCCTGTCTGCACACCGTGGAGACTGCTTCAGCCTGGGCAGGGTGAGCGTCCGTGTGTACTTCTTGGGTCCCTTATTTAGGTTTATTTTAAGTATCTGTTCTCAGTCTACTAAAAGTAAAAGGAGGATACAGGCTGAAAGAGTCAAGCTTACATATCTGCTTTTCTTAGCCTGCCTCTCTGTTTTTTTTTTTCCCTGCTATCTCCCTTTATGGAGAATTTCTTCATAAATAGAGAGCAGGAAAAAAATCCATCAGTACCTACTGATTAAGCATGAAGCACGTTTCCTGCTTAGAAAACACAGAGTTACTGTAACACAAGCTTAGTCAGATATAGGGAGAAAGGTAAATATTTGGAAAAAGAGGGAATATAATTTTTAAAACCTCTCTATTTCAATTGATTTCCAAAACAAAACCTTAAAAAGATCCAGCCAAAAACAATGTGAAAGAAAGTGCAAGAAATATTATTAGTGAGATTGTATCTACTAAAATTGGCCAAGTACTTACACAGGTTGTTGAAAGAAATTTGATGCTTAATTCTTTCAGACAATTTGGATGTTGCCAGAGGTGGTGTTCCACCTGCCTACAGGAAACTATCTGCAACTTTACATCTTAAAAAAAAAGTTTTCAAATTTATATTAATCATCTCATTTACAAGCTACTGGTACTATACATGTTGCTGCAGATTAAATGACTCATTGGCTGGGTTTCAAATAGTAGAAAACAAGGCTCTGCTCTCACATCTTCCCTTTCTGTCATGCTGATTAGACTGCTATTTGCATTCTTTTTATCCCATCTGTAGCCTTCAGCAGAAGGGATTGTTTAGCCCTGAAAGATTAAGATTTAAATTGGTCTGATGAAAATTTATCTTTTTTTTGTGCTGGCATTTTAGCATGCACTAGATTTCCATTAGGTCTATGTGGGCAAACAAGTTACTGTGGCAGTAGGTAGGTCAGCTAGCCAGAAATGATAGATCATGATCATGCTATTACCCTGTGCTATACTGCACAGGCTTCCTGGGAGGGATAAGTTCCTTGCGTTTCCTATGGGTACCACAGGGTAAGACCATATAACCGCAGGCAGTTACTGAGGAGTAGCTCATATGCTACTAATTCAGGCCTGGCTTCAGCCTTGGTATCTCCTTCATTTGATGATCTCCTAAGGGAAGAAATGTGCTTTTGGAGTTAGGAAAGGGAACAGGGGTGTCCAGGTGTGAGGCAGGTTCTCCATCAGTTTGTGCATTGCATTGCACGTGGTTCTCTGTTTGTAAACAGGGACGTTCCCAGGGTAAACGGGGTGAAGCGCGGGCAGGATGCCTCCTCACCCATATGGCAGGGCTCATGATTACCAAATTGTTTTGAGCGTTCTCTCCACTCTCCCGTTGCTTGTTGGTAAATCTAGATTACCACCTGCTGAAGGAGATGTCTCTTCATGCCGTGTTGACTTTCATTGCCTGATTATGAGCAGGTCTCTGGGCCAGTGGGGTATTGCCCTGCAGGTTCTTTGGCTGTTAGATGCTCTGGGAATTTGCTAGTCCATTCTTGAATGATTAATTTCTCATACATACAGATATGAGACATCTGTGCAGGACAGACAAACATGACACAGGATCTACAAAAGACACATAATCTTCTGGGTTACATGTGGGGGCAAAGAGATCCAGGATATCTCAGATGCTTCTAAACACCCATATTTAAGCTACTGCATTGGGACCTAGGCTATGTCTGCCTCCAAAATAGAGTAACTAATCCATGAAGGGCACAGGAGGGTTAATAATTACCCATAAATACTGCTTTTGTTTATCTTACAGAGCATAGTCAGGTTTCTGACAGCAGTTGTTGTTATTCCTGATACTCTTACTTGCTTTACATTTTTTTACAGTTGTGTAAGTCTTTGTACCACTAAGCACATATTTGCATCTTGAGGTCAACGCTTTGTGGAGTTAGAATCACACAGTGTTTGTGTGCCCTCACAGATGGAGATGCCTGGCAGTGTGCGAGGTTACACCAGGCTCCTGGAAGCAAAGCTGCCTTTATTGCATCTCTGGGAGTTTCCAGGAAACAGAGAGAAAGGACGTCTTACATATTAGTTGCTTCCCAAATAATTGGGATGAGTGCATTGATTACAAAATCACAGAATCATCTAGGTTGGAAAAGACCTTGAGGATCATCTAGTCCAAACATTAACCTAACACTGACCGTTCCCAACTACACCACATCCCTCAGCGCTATGTCAGCCTGACTCTTAAACACCTCCAGGGATGGGGACTCCACCACCTCCCTGGGCAGCCCATTCCAATGCCTAGCAACCTGTTCTGTAAAGAAATACTTTCTAATATCCAGTCTAATTATTGACAACCTGCCGTTAAATTGTCACTGAAAACACCAAATTATATTGTTTAACTTGGGTCTGCAGAACAGTTGCCATGATGCTGTGAATCATCAGTCTGAGATGTATCAGTTCAAGTAAACAAAAGAGATATTGCTGTCTGAGTCACCTAAAACATTAACCCCTGCTTTTACTGCAAGTTCTATGAAGGGGCTTCCTATGAAGCCTTTTGAAGAGAGGAGACCAAGACCTGATTAGAACATTTGAGTTAAATTTGCTCTCCTTCTAGATGTCTGTACTTCTGTCAGTTCCAAAAGTTAATATCCTGTATCACAAAGTATAGGAAAGGTGACATCTTTGGAGGACATCCACAGCAAAAGCTTTGTGTTTCATGAATGGTTTGTGTGTGATACTTCAGGATCATAAAATATACACAAGTCTTCAATCTCATATGGAAATACAGCCCTTTTGGATGTAAATACTGTTTTGATATATCTTTGCAGAAGTTCTTTGGAAAACATTGGCTATTATTTGCATTTAGTTCTCATTGCCCAGGACTCGCTATTTTACCTCTCTTCCTTACCTCACTTTTTTTTTGGTCCAACAGTACATTTCACTTGTCTGTTCTGAATTGCATCAAATTTGCATCAGGAAGATGTAGTGTTTAACCCACTGTAACATTTCTCTCTGAGACAGGAAAGGGATTTTACTGTTGTTGAAATTCCCTTTTCAAATGCGCATAAGCTACTATTCCTATTTTATGGAACAGTGAAAGGAAAACCATACTGACTCTATCTGAGCACATAAGTTGTAAAGATGAAAACCAACAGGAAAATACAGATAAATATCATGAAGCGTGTGATGATTGTTGTGTTTAAAGATCACATTTTACAAGATTTGTAAGGGAGTCCAAAAAGCGTAAAGGGAGAAACCTAGAAGCCAGCCTGCCTAGGATTGTTTATGCGGTTGCAAAGAAACCTCTGTGTGAAAGGGTGGTTATAGAAAGTACCAACAGAAAAGCCATTGCTGGTGTGTACTGTAAACTCTAAATAAGCAATGTAGAATAAAATTAGTATGTTAGGTAGACATCAGGAAAGAAATGAGAGAAATGGTTATCAAACCCACAGAACTAGTTACATCTAAACTCAAGGCTCTTCCAGGTGAGGTGAATATGATCTAAATGGTGTTTCCTAACAGACTTTTTTCAGGTTTTATTTATTTTAGTGGGAATCTATGAGAAGGCAGAGGAGCCTGTGCAGGCAGTGGGTAGCTGAGAAAGTCTGGTTGGGAGAGTTTTCCTCTCCTTACTCAGGTCATTTGGGGCCTCATAAACATTCTCTATTTGTCTTGAAAAAGACCGTTGTTGTACGCATCAAGTGAGCCAACACACAGCACTGGAAAAGAAAGATTAATAATGGAGGGAATAGACCTTATGTTCAATTTAGAGCAGACCAAAATGAAGACGGTTGGCATACAAAATGTGCTATCGAACATAGCTTTGTACCTCCAAGTGTGAAATCACTCTCTCTCATCCTGCTCTGTCCTTCCTAACCTTCACCATTGCCCTTCTCAGCCTCAGGCTTTTCAGATCATGCTAGTCTTTGACAATTTACTCCCCATTTGCACTGGTCTCATCCAGGCCTTTGTCTGTAATCTCTGTTTTACTGCTACTTCAGCCTTCCCACCAAAACTTTAGTCCAGCTGTTGACTATCCCACTCCTGAAATACTGCAATGTCTTCTGCTTAGCCTGCATTTTTCACTTTCTTCCCCAAATCGTGTTTGTCCCTTTGTCTTGATTTGCGCAGACACCCCTCCACCCACGCACATGCATACGTGCTTTTGGCTTGCTTCTGGGGCTGTCCTTGCTTTTTGCATCCTATTCAAAAGTTTTGTTTCTGTCTTTTAAGGCCCTGCAGATAAATATTCCTTGACATGTCTTCTTACTACTTCATACTGCATCCATCTGCTACCAGTGCTTCACCAATTCTCCTTTTCTACCCATGTCCTTCATGCAAAACAGAGAAAACAACAGCAGACAAAGAAAGACCTGAATAAGGACTGTGGATATTACCCTCTTGCACCTTAAGAAGCAGCCTGTTCCAGTCCAACAAATTCTGATTACAGACATGAGAGTTCTTAGAAAAGAAAATAGCGTTACAACATCCTCTTTAAAGGGGTACTCATTAGTGCAATAAAGACCTAGCATGTGGCCAAGTGCTGATGAACCTGCTTTATTTCTTTCAAGTGCATAAAACTGTAAGAAATTGTAATAAATGCCCATTTACTCATTCAGGCCTAGCAGACTTGAAAAATCGTAAATCTCATTTCCGTGCAATGTTATGCATAGTGTGTTTTATGTGAAGCAATAGACTATGCTATACCTTCTGTGTTAATTGAAGGTACAAAACCAGAGAGTTGATAAGGATTCCCATTAGCCTGCAGCTCCATTATTCACTATTACTTTTCAGGCATAGTCTCTGTTACACATTCCATCATTAATACAGCAGAAAAAGCACTTATTCTTGGAAAATGCCCTTCACTGTTCCAAATGACTGTGATCAACAGCTTGGAGATCCTAATTGCAGCCTATTAGGAATAATGAGATTTGCATGGTAGAAGCCAGAGAATTACATGGATAAAGGAAAAAATTCACAACATGAAAGGTTAATATAAACATATACTGCCCGGGAGTGCAAAGGACACATAAATTGGTGGCTCATTACTGCAGACTGACCCATGGGTAAGAATGTCACCCAGCTCAGAGGCTTTCCCAGGAAGTTTGGCTGCAAAAGTTACAAAAGATAAGGACATGCTTGTGGAAACTGCTAAACTAATGAGAGCTGAAACTTGTTTGAAATATCCCGATGACCTCACAGATGGGATGCTTATTAAGGTATCTGCATCAGTCTCTTTTTTGTCTAACAAACTGTTGTAAAGCTTTTCTGAGGCGTAGCCAACAGTCCGTGAAGGTGTCTCCATGCTTTATGACATACTAAGGGCATTTTTTTTTTTTGAATGAATTCAAAATTAAAACCAACATGCATATCCAATTTTTGTTTGCAGGCATATTTGTGGAATAGCACAGGCGAGGCAGTCAACTATGATTACTTCATCAACAAGGGGTCTGCCCGCTACCTACGTGCCTATCTGCTCGAGTGCGCTGGTCAGGAGCCAACTGCAAATTTAGGTCTTGAAAGTCTGAAGAAAAGCGCTTTATGTGTGAGGGTCCCATGAAGGCTCCATAACGCAATTAAGCCCCATTTTAACAAAAGGCTAGCCATTTTGCTGAGACGTGACATGAGTAATTAAAATATCATTTTAAAAAAGACAAATGAGTGTTCTTTTCTCCTCTCAGATATTGTCTGAGAAAGATGGGGGGACAAGATTATGATTTTTGGTTGTTCCAGGGTCCTCTGAGTGGAAATCTTGGGCAATGCAATAAGCCCGCAGCAAAACGTATCTACCCAAGCTCCTATGGAGACTCTATTGCTGTAGCAGCCAATATAACTGAAAGAGTAGCAAAAGTTATTTCCTTCCTTATTGGAAAGAAATAGGTTTTTCAAGTGCTTTTCTTAGTTTGTTGTAGATGACTGTGTAAGTATACAAGTGTTTTAGGAAAACTGGGCAAGGAGGAGAAGGGACTACACAGTACAAATTGATGAATGGATTTTGCTTGTAGTGAAATGATGCTGGAATTGCATGAGATCATGGCGGGTCAGCTGAAAGAGTGAAAAAGAGGGGAGCTATAGTTCTAGTGATGCCTAAAGATGATAAAAGAAAAATAAATTTGAGAGGAGAAAGATTGTGTAAGGTGGATTGAAGAAGGCAGATTTCACTGACTTTATTTCAGGAACCCTTTGTTCAATCGCTTTTGCTAAATCACGATGAGATGTAGATGTTGTGCTGGTTTTGGTCACATTGTGATGGATATCTCCCCTGACACAGAGGTCTGGTGGATATTGTATTCAGCTCATTCCCCTGGGTTGTGATAGAGTTCATGGTTGCTATGAAATTCATTGTGTTAAAAATACATGGTTGTATTGCAGTGAGATGTTGCCTGCAATGAGGAATTCAGTAATAGCCCAGGTGCTGCCAAATCCCACTAAAATGTTTGGCAACCTTTATTTAAGGGCTTAAATTCAGATTTAAGAGCCTAATTTTAGGTTCTCAGATGCAAAAGGGTACCCTCTTCAGGAAAATAGCAAACAAAAACAAATTAGAGACCTGCTGCGCAGAGCACCAACTAGGTCTTTCCAGGGCCACACAAGCCAATAAACCCATTCAGTACATGTAAACTGACCTTCTGGCAGTTTCCTTGGATCATTGTCAGAGAGGAGCCCAGCAGCAAGCCACAGCAACAAAACCACTGTTTTGCTAAATTCCTTCGCTGGCTCTTTTTGTCTTTCCCTTCGGGTCTGCTCCTTTGCTGGTCTCACAAAAACCTCCATGATTTCAGCTGTGGTGGGCAGGAGCCCTCCCAGGAGATGCATAGGGCACCCTTGTCCTCTCCCCACACCTTCTGCCTACTACGGGCTCTATTCTGAATTAAAACAGCAAAGAAACACAGGAACGGTGATTAAACCAAAATCAGGGAAGATTGCTGTCGTGGCTCTGCTTGCTCTGACCCATTGAGCATGGGTGGATGAGAGGGTGGACATCAAACCCAAGGGAGCTCCATTTCCTACAAATACACTTAGCAGTGTGAAAACCCTTATGAAACCTTACCCTGGCTGAGGTGGTGTTTTTGACTCGGTCGGTTCGCTGGCCAGCAAAGGTGCATAGATCTGCAGCAGGTGCTTAATGCTGCATGTTCTCTGCAGCTCTTCTCTCCTCCCTGCTCTCCCAGCCAGCCCAGCAGCCATTTTGGGTTAGGAGTGGTGCTTCCATCCCAACGTGATGAGCACCTTGGGTTAAATGTTGATTTTTCACATCCCGAGTCATTAAAATCTAATAGGTTTTTACCTTATGTACACTAAGAAGTACGTTCATTTTGTGGAATTTTTTATTCCTGCAAACAAAGTTATTATTATGTGTGAATGCATCATGGTATTGCCATGACATTTCCATTATGTTAAAAAACAGGACTGAAAGTTATTGAAAATCTCTTGTGCTATGTCTTTTGCAGCTCCCATAATTAAGATGGAAAGAGAAGGTTCATGATTCTTCTGAGAAGTTATTGAAAACAGCAAGGAAAGGGTAGAAATATTCATGCTTGAAGCCTGTCTTTTCTAAGCACTTCTTAGATACTGTGCATGTGTGTGGCGGGAGGGGAGTTGGTCTAAGGATTTGACTCCAGCAAAGGTTGTAATTCAGCTTTTATAACCCTATGCTGGATCCGAACTTCTGAACTCAGTATTGTCTTGGGTCTGTCCTCCTGCCAGTGTGCCCATGTGCAGCTGCAGCACTATTACATTTCCATTTTCCCCAGTGTGTTGTCATGCGATTACATATTGAAATGAAATGGAAAATGATTTATTGTGCAGGATCAATTTTTTTTCCTCTGCAGTGTATGGATGTAAATCTAGGGTGATTTCCCATGCTCCTGGAACTAGGTTTCACTAGAAAAAATTTCTAGAATCAACAAATGGGAAAACCACTCCAGAGTGCTAGAAAAATAGGAGCATTTCTCTCTGCCTTCCTGTGTTGGTCCATCAGGGCTTTGCTGAGGTTGCTAATGACTGTGAAATGACTTATACATAAATTCTCTAAACCCCTTCTCATAATTACACTTCATAATGCTCTGCAACTGAATACACAAATGACGTTAAAATAACAGTCATGTAATACCTCTGAATTCTTGATGTGAAGCTATTGTAAGTTCAAGATAACTGCCACAAAGAGCTGTTTTACAGAATGAAAGTGCCCAAGAAACAGGAATTCAGAAAGAATTGATGATAAAACTCATTGTGTACATTACTCTATCAGAAGTACATCAGAAATCCAGCCAGTAGAGAAGATATCCAACCATTGAAATAGATGGGCTATTCTGATGTTAAATGAGGCACAGATGAAGTATATGTCATTTAGATTATTAAATATATGGTAATTGATGTTGTTCTAAGATTGTATTTTATACTGATATTCTCGGAGGATGAATTCCTGCCAATCTTATCCATAGACCCAAGCAAATCTTTCTCTCACTGGGACTGTTTAATTTCATGAAGTGTGAGTTTCTTTGTCTGCAATAACATCTGAGTTGTTTGTCTTATTTTAGACTGTAAACTTTCAGGATGTTTAGCTATATCTCATGTATAACCCATACCACCCCAGGGCCCCTGTCTCTACTGGGGCTTTCAGGACTGAATTGTATTGTAGTACAAATCATAGTAAATAAATACTGCTCAGAAGAAAAAAAACATCAACATCTGGATTTTCACTTTGCCTCACTCATCTAATGAGAACGTAGTCCATTCTCGACACAGGAAAGTTACTGAGAGGTGAATGATGAGGAGAGTTTATCCTCAGTAGTGAATCACAGAAGATGTGACCAACATGCTAAGACTGGGACAGATTTTGTCCATGATGTTGACAGACACAATGCTCTTAAAGTCAGAAAGATATCCAAGGGCTCATGTGGGTGGGACGGATGAGAAAAAAGGTTAAGTATATGACATTTCTGTAGAGTTTCAAAGGCTTGGGAAGTCTCCTCCATTGGTTCCTACTAATCCTGACCACTGATTTTTGCTTCTATATTTTTTATTTCCAGTAAAAGCAGGAAAGGACAATAAGAGCTTTCTAAATGTTAAACCCTCTTTTCTGCTAGCCAAAGAAATACTAAGAAATGCGACAAATGAAGGATGATAATTTATTTCTGACATTTTCCAGCTAGTGCTATTTGAAGTGTCCATCTGCACCAGTCAGTGTATTACTCCAGGGGCTGATTAGGGGGCCTGGGAAGGGGACAAAGACGGATTTTGCTGAAACAACTTGCTTTTTCCCACTTGGAACAAAAATGTAATTTGATAGGCAAGGCACTATCCTGCAAGCAAGATGAGATGGCAGAAGTGGCAGTAATCAGTCTCCAATCTGGCAGGCAGCAGTGAGTTTTGCATCTCAGCTTGGCATTGCATGCCTATTGCCGTAGCTCTGAATGATTAATTTTGAGGATAACAACCTCTTTCGCAGTGCTGTGACCTGTAGCAGCAAGGGTGATGGACTCCCTTTCAGATTGAATCACAGCACGATGGCTGAGTTGTTTTTTTAACCCTAACAAGAGCTGTCATTAAAAGCTACTGAAGCCTGACTTTTCCTCGCTCTTTGTCAGCCCCCCTCAGCCCGGGCTGCGGGTCCTGCATCCTTTGAAGCCATCTGAGCTCCCTTTGTTGCTTTTCGGTGAATAATGATGCCGGGCAGCTCTGCGGCTGAGGGTGCTCAGCAAGACCCAACAAACCATGGCTGGCAGAAAGGCCAATACCTAAGTAAGCTGGGAAGCAATCCTTTGCAGTATTTTCTGAACTCTGCCTGTTGGGATTAAAGGTGGCTGTGAAAAATGCGGTACTTTTGCCAGTCCTCTGCCAAGGGGAAAGGAGACCGACTCTGTGTTTGGTGTCATGTAGGGTACTGGATGAAGGAGGGGTTCTAGTTCTTCGTGTTTAAGGTTATTCACATTATGTAACTCCACTAATGACACGATGCTTTTGACTGGTGAAGACAGTCTTGTTAGTTAGGACGTTCTTATTAGTATTGCTTCAAAATCATAGAATATATCATTTTAGAAAAGGCTGCTGTTAGAAGCACTGCTTTCTTAGGTATTTACTTTCTGATTTTGCCACACCACAACTATCAATAATTATTTCTATCACATATTTATCAGCAAGAAGCTGACAATGGGATGAGAATACAGAGAATGACCAAAGAGCAATGAAGCCAATGGAAAGATCCCATGATCATTCAAATGGGCCTGTAATTGGTATTACTCTGAACACAACACAAAGAGAATAATTTCTGTCTGGAAAATGCCAGCATCTGAGGGATTTTTATTGGGACTAAAAAAAAAACAATTTAAAATAAAGAAACTTGGAGCATGGGGTCACTTGGCACAAACCCTTCCCATGCAACATCTGTACTCCCCCTTTTTCCCTCTGCCACACCCCTGAAGAAGGCTTTGCAGCTCTGCAGTTGTTTGCAGCCTGGGATTGTCACTCATGACTGTGCTCTGTTTTCCTCTTACACAAGCAGAGCTGATGCTGTTTGTTGAAGGGGAGAAGACAAATGAATTCTGATAATGGCTAGTTCATAGTTCACTCATCACAAGTCTTTACACTTTGCAAAAACTGGGTACAGCAAAGACGGGGCCTATTCAAGCAACCTCTCCCTGTATCTGGGAGCCGGGCAGCAGTTACCTGTGTCTCTAGGGCCTTTGGCAGTTTCTCCTGCCTTTTACGACCCATTTGGTGATGATGGGGAATCCTTATTTTTCTGTGCTTCTAATATGCTTCTCACACTGGCCACCAGCTGCAACAAAACATGAATTGATGCTTTTTATCCAATGCGCTCAGTTCCCTATATCTTTTAATTATTTGCAGTGTGCTTCATTCTGTGCTCCTCCTGACTTCTGCGCTTCCCTCCTCTGGAGATCCCTCAAGTAAGTCAAGCTCTTGAAGCAATGATGACTCCAAGGTGCTTTTGCGGACGTGATTTAAACTGAATTAAGGCAATAATTTACAAATCAGAAACATCCTTTTTTTTAAGGGATGAAAATATTGGCTATACATTCCTGAGTCCTTCTGGTCTGTGCCCAATTAAATGTGGTAAGTAAGAACTTGCTTTTTTCCCAGATTTACAGTTGTGCATGACAATCTGCAGAATACATCTGTCTACAGCTTTATTATTCAGTAAATTTCATCTGCATGGTTCATTGGTAATTAAAGTAATAAACACCATGGAGTCACCAGTTCACCCAAATAATTTCAGAGAGAGAAAGCAAACAGTCCAAAGAAGATCCAGGGAAAACAAGCACAACCACTGAAGTCTCTTTTCTTTATTCTTTTATTCCTTCTCATTTCTTTGCTTATTTATGTATTCCTGCATCCATCCAAGGCCCAGATTTCTTATTAACTATATCACTGGCACGATTCATTGTAAAAAACTTTTCAGCATTGCAAAGAACAAGTGCAGACACAGTGGGGGGATGAGGGGAACGGTACCCTTGCTCCCCACCTCTGATCTGCACTGCCAACAGGAGACCCCACTGTGATCCTCTCCTACCCATCCAGCCCCAACCAACAGCTTAAAGGCTTGCCCGTGAAAATCAAGTTTAAAGGACAAAAATCATCATTGTTAGTATATAAGTATTTGAATACATTTGTTTACAAAACTGTACTCATATGACAAATCACCAGGACAAGTCCATCTGTGAGGCTTTTCTATCTAAAAGGGAGCAGCTGAGGCTGGTCATCTTGTGTAAGGTATTTCCAGGTTAAGAAAAATTGCCATTACAGGATCAGAGTTGACAATCACCTGGCTGAGGCATAATAATGTAATATAATCAGGAACCTACCACATTTAAGCAGACTAAGTAGGACTGTAAACTTGCAAGCACTGCAGAAATGAAATGTTGCTGTCTTTCTGCCCAGGCTACAGCCCCTTCTGTGAGTTCAGCAAAGTGTAGGAGTACTCATCATCTGCTTTGCTACAAAGTCCCCCCACTGTGACAGCTTGACTGCAATTTCATATTCCACTTGCACCTCTACACCAGTCCTTGTTTTTCACATCTCTTCCAGCATCACATATTCCCAGATTTCATTTCATGAACCATGTATATGAATGGTTCATGAAAGAATCCAACAGAAAGCCAACATTTTTCTTAGTCATGTCAATTAGGTATTAATCCCACAAATGTAAATATTTAAATTTGAGTAAGAGAGTAAGCCTATTGATTTACTTTCTCCCTGTTTCTTATCTCTGGTCCCATTATACTGTTTTTCAATTCTTAGAAGTTATTAGTGTAGATGTTAAATAAAACTGTTTTCTAGTATGTTTCATGAAGAATATAAGTTTAAATAGAAGTAAGCACATCACCGAATACTTTGGCCAGTATGAGAAATATAATCAGACTATCAAGTGGATACATTTCTGCTGTTGTTGGCTGTCCAGAAAGACAACACCCACTTTACTCCAGTCATCAGATAAGGTATGAATATCACTTTGCAATACAGTTGTGTGTAGTGAACCAAAATACTCATCTTCACAGTGGTGTTACCCAGAAACTGAAGAATGTACAGGTTTGTGCTTTGATTGAGGGGGACAGAGGTTTATGAAAGGGATCTAATAGCATTGAAAATTAGAAGGGATGACACTGCAGATCAGGAATTAAGACAGCAAGGAAGGAGTTGTCTAATCAGCTCTCCCAAACCTGGCCACGGGAAGCGTGCCAGAAGTGCAGAAGCGGGGCTGGCTTTGAAAGGTGGTAAAATCACGTGGTGGCACTCCTGTCCAGAAATGCTGCTCTTTGCAAGAGGGGTGATTTAGGGCACATTGCAGTGCCTGTGAGGATTTAGTTAGACTGCTGGAGCAACACTGCATCCAGAGGATATAAGGACAGGTCAAAGCCATCTCTGCTCATCTTCTCCTCTTTTTGAGTACTTTCTCTGTGTCTGTAGGACACATAGCAGATTCTCACACTCTGCATTTCTTAAAATATATCCTATTCACAGGCAGAATGTCCTAACAAAATTATTTCAGACATTTTCAAGTGAAAAAAAAAATGGCACAAAACTAATACATAAAGACACTCACCGTTTTATCACTGGGTTGATTCAGGACTTGGCATGAGTGGCACATCTCTGTAGACTTTTAATGGGCAGTAGTCTATTTGCACAACTGCTGATTTGGCTGATAGCCTGCGTGTTGGACGGTACATGACGAAACTGAATTCAAAAATAATTCCTCCCCTTTGGAAAGTGGCTGCAAAGGAGGCATGAGACCAGCAGGTTTTTAGCCATCTGCCTAATCTCTTAAGCCAAAAATTGTTGAAATAAAGGAGAGATGCTCAAAATGTGATAGTTTGGGTTTTCATGAAAACCATTTTCTGCTTGGATGGTTCCTCCAGGTTCACATCCACTAGTGTTGCTCTGGCTTACAGGCTGGGATTAATACAAAATCTCCAAATGGCAAGTCTAGCCAAAATGAGACAGAAGGCTTTGTACCATGAAAAGCCATTGAGTTTCAGATGTGTTCCACCTAAACTCATAAATTTCACATCTGAACACATCTAGATGAAAACTAGCTAGGTTTCCTTAGCTGAAAATTGAAAGGGATTCCAGCTGTCCCTGTATCCTATAGCACATTAAATCAGACAAAGAGGTGTTGGGCAATGCCTGACTGACGTTATTAATACCACTCTCTGGTGATAGATTCCTGCCCTAGGACAATCAGGTGAGAAATGAAAGAAATGGACTTACTGTACATTACCAGTACTTTTATTATTATTATTACCCTAGTTTTATGCCCTCCTTTTGTTTCAGGATCCTCTTATTCTGGCACCCATGTCAATTTGTGTCTGATAGATACTTTAAAATGTTTTCTCTTAATCTTCTAAGTTTTTTTCTTCTTTCCATTACTGTATGCTCCATGTAAGGGCAGCACAGTGTTCTCTGGATGCCATCTCCTAACAGTGCCCAATATTTAGGGGCCCCGTCTGTGAATGAGCTGATGTTGCACTTGTCATGAGACCTAACGCAGGACAAGCAGACATACTACAGGTACTAACTCTGTACCTGTTTTTCAAAGCCTGGCCTGTGAAGAAAAACAGAAAGTCTGTGTTGGGTGTTTAGATATTGATGGTAGTAGCTGACATACAGCCTGTGTAGGGATGCTCATTAGCGTAGGTAAATGTGCTATCTTATGAAAGTTTTCTTATACAGTAAGGTTGTATTTTCACTGAAAAAGAACTTCACATTTACTCTGGGGAAAAAAAACCCCACCAACCCTGACTTTCACAAAATATTCTGTAGCAATAAGTAATAAAAATAATGTAGTTTAAAAAAGAAAATGAAAACCTAAAGAACAGATATCTGTGGGGGAAGAGGAAAAAGTCAGTGTGTAATGACTGAGATTAGAATTTATCCTTTCAGTTAGAAGACATCTGTTTCCTATTTGTATGCAACATATTCTGTTCTGTACAGATGCCACACATATCAAGAGGTTTCTTACCAGTTGTCACAAGATATTGAGCAGAACTTCACATGTATGAATTCATTTTTGTCAGACTAGTGTTTCCCCCCAGTAGTTGAAAAAAAAGTATCTTTAAAGCTTAGAGACATTTTCTTGGCAACCAAGATGTGATTTTATAGGGGTGCATGGAACTGTAAACGTACTGAACGCCTCGTAACAGTGATTCACACAGGCTGTACTCATTTGGTGGATTGTCAGTTATAGCCTCTAGGCAGTATCACAGCACGGACAGCAGATACAGTGGAATCATCACCTTTCATACTCGTTTCCTCATTTACTGGTGGATGGTAGAAAAATTATTGGTTAAGTCTATAAGGTCTGTATGTTATTTGGCTGAGCTGAGAACAGCAAATATAAGTCATATACAAATCAGTGAAGTATGCAACATATAGGCCAGCTATTACTGTGTATAAAGTTGACTCAATCTCAGTGTGAATAAAAAGTGATGAACATATATACATATAACTTCAGAATCAAATTTAAAAATTAAATTACAGACTCAGAAGATGGTGTTTGGAAGAGCCCTTAGAGAAGATCTAAACTGCATTTAGGCATTCCCTAAAAGGGTTTGTCCAGTGGGTTTCTGAAAACTTCCAACATCCTTAATGAGTTTATTCTGCTAGTTCAGGACTCCAATCAAAAAAGTTGGTTTTTTGCCAACATCCAATTAAATCTTCTTTGCTGCAAATTAAGATAATTTCTTATTTTCTCTGAGTGACTATGGAGAGACATTGATCACAGTCCTCTCTCAGACAACCTATAGATAAATTCATTGGAAGATTACTATCTTATCACCCTCCCCAATCCTGCCTGTGTCTAGGTTAAGCAAGACCAATCTTCTCTCATAGTCAATACTTCAACATTTTGTAATCCAGACTCTCTCTGTCCAGTTTCTCCATGTCTTTTATAACCAAATACAATGTGGCATTTGAGGTCTTTTCTACCAAAGAAAAGAAAGCTATCATTATCTTCCATAAGATATGTATGATGATGCCATTAGTACAGTTGAGATGAATTAACAGTATTAAATTATTACTTCATATTCAGCTTAGAATCAGCCTCAACCCCAGCCTGACTTTTTGACTAAGCACTTACTTGTGTGTTTGATTTTTCTTTCCCAAGTATTGCACCATACACTGTTGTTACTGAATTAACAGTATAACAGATTAACATAGCTCTGGTGCTTTCAGCATTGTGTTAGAATTAATAAAGCTGGCATAAGAGGTGACTAGTTCCTCTTCTATGCAAGTAGTACAATGATATTTTAATTTGGGTACCACAGTCCATCCATAAGAAATAATATTTGATGACTGCCTCCTGTTTGGAAATTGCCTAAGCCCCTCCTAAAATCCCAAAGTTTTCCTCATTTCCACTCCTTTGCTCTCCTCCAGCCTAGTATCCCACTGTCGTGGTTTGGGCACACAGGGCAACTGAGCGCCATACAGCCATTCACTCACCTCTTCCCCCCAAGTGCTGGAAAGGACAAAAATGAATCAACAGGCCAGGAATCAACAGGGAGGGGTGGCTAACCCATTATGGTCACAGGGAAAAGACATGCCCGTTAGGGGAAGAAAAAATTATATCACTTTAATTCAGAACACTAAGGATAACAACACTTAACAGACAGAATGGGACAGTGAGAAGCATTACCCTATCTTAAAAACACCTCTCCCCACCCCTCCCTTCTTCCCGCGCTCAGCTTTGTTCCCAACATCTCCACCTCCTCTCCCACTAGCACAGGGGCAGGGGATGTGGGGTGCAGTCAGTCCACCTATTTTTCCTGCAAATGGGGGGAAAGGACTCTTCTGCATTCTTGCCACTGCTCCATGTGGCATCCCTCTCACAGGACACAGTCCTCCACAAACTTTCCCCATCATGAGTCACCCCCATGGGATACATTCTTCTCGAGATGTTCCAGCATGGGTCACCTCCACCTGTTGCAGTCCTCACAGCGTCAAACTACAGCAGTAGGGACTGCTTCTTCCCACAGAGTCCTGGGGTTCCTCCACAGGCTGCAGACAGATATCTGCTCCTCTGGTGACCTCCATGGGTGGCAAGGGGGGTGGGCCTGCCATCTCCACAGGATACAGGGGGGCTCTCTTCTCTGGCACACCTCACCCCTTCCTCCACCTTCCTTCCACTGACCTCGGTGTTTGCATAGGTGTCCTTCTTGTAACTCATCCTCACAATTCTCCCCCACCTCCCTCAGGTTTCCCTTCTTAAATACATTATCGCAGAGGGGCAGCCACCATCTCTAATTGGCTCGGCCTTGGCCAGAGGTGGGTCCAACTTGGAGATGGGGAAGCTTTTGAGAAGCTTCTCACAAGGGCCCACCACTGTAGCCCCCTTCCCTGTTACCAAAAGCCCTGCCACACAAACCCAGCACTCCCACTAGAAATATACTAACGCAGTGTCTTTTCACGAAGCATAGAGACCTCTGTTAATCTGCCTCCAGGACCCCTGGTTGAATCTGACATCTGATATCTGAATTTGTTTGTTAATGTTTAAAAAGAGGTGTGCAAGTGTTAAGTTCATGGTACAATTATTCAGGTCTTAGACATAGCTAATAGGCAAATAAGATAAAGGGAGTTACACTAAGTGCTAAGCATTTTTCTTCATTTAACACCTTTCATTCACCAGGAGTGGATTACAGGAAGGAGCATGACTTCTTCAGGGATTTACCTTGCTTCTGAACCAGCTTGTGAAGGCCAGCAGAGATGATGTGTTGAGGACCAAAACTCCAGAATTTCCCATTGTGTTATTGCGTTATGGTAAAACCAGAGCTAACATAGCGTGACTGACTTGCTAAGCCCAAGGTGTAGCGTGCCAGGACAGTTGCCAAGCTTTTAGACTACATCTTTGTTGTCTTTAAGGATGTAGACTGCCAAGATATGTGGTTTTGGCTGACTGGAAGCACTTTTTGTTTCAGTATGTTAACATTGCAGACTGGTAGATCAAAACATATTATTAATAAGTTTCCACATGCATGGGATACTGGCAAAGAAAGAGGTTTCTTTATCTATTCTACAACCAGGCATTACAGGATGTATTCCTGTCTGTGATGTCTGCTTTTGATTCATTATAGGTTTAGGAACACTGAAATGATTGCAACTTAGTATCTCAAACTAAGATCATGAGCAGAGGAGAAAGTTGTTCTTGTCGCTGGTGATTGGACTTGTCAGGAAATGAGGATATTGATTGCAGGTCTTCAGGTGTGAAACTTGCAGAAATGTGGGGTTTACATAACTAAATAATTATTCATTCACCATTCACTGTCCACTTGCTCCCAGTACTGAGAGATATCTGTCTGTGTGCTGCAGAGAGATTCTGGATTGGTTGTGGCTTCTTGTTGCCTTCCTTTGTCTACCAGTTATGGCACTATCACCAAATACTCTTGTGATTGCTATGTATTCATTGTACACTGCATTCTCCATGGCTATGCTATAGTATAATTGTGTGGTTAGCCAGGCTTTAGCAGAAGCAAAGGGAGCCTTCACCACTTACCAATTCTGAAATTGCAGGATATGGTGCATGATGTTCAGCTCCATTTCCCAGGGGAGCTGTATTTCACTTTCTTCACTGGACCTCTAAAATGCTAGCAGGTAGAAGTGACTATGTTGACTAGGAAGTTAGTGCTCACCCTGGTCCTGTGAGTGAGACTGGAAGCTAAGCAGTCTCCTGGCATAAATCAAGACTGCAGTTCTTCAGTGTTCACTACTGATTATGCAGGATAAAAAAAAAAAAAGATTTAATGAACTCCAGTAATTTCTAGTCTGTCCCTTCCTTTAGGCAGGGAAAGGCAATGTCATCAGTAAATACAAGCACTTTCTTGTTGATTAATCTTTCTGATAGTTCTGATTGGTTTTGTTCAACCAGGATTTCTTTCCAAATTTCACAGAAGGTATGTCTGTCTTTCTGCTAAGGTTGAGACTTGTGCCTGACCAGGAAAAAATACTATTTCTCTGTGAACTTTACTAAAATAAGAAGCAAAACCTTAGGACTAATCCTTTGAAGACTCATAATAGTTCCTGAATGTAAGAATTATAGAAAATAGATTAAAAGACTGCATACAAAGGCCAATGTGACTTCCCTCTAAAGCACCTGGGCCTCCCTACCTTGCTGACCACCCCCAGACCACTTCAGACTTCTTTGTAGGACACACAGCAAGGACATCCACAAGGCTGGTCCACCCAAGCACAGTTGGAACCTGCCAACTCCATGGCATTCTCATATACACTGTCTTCTGCTGAAGAAGATTTTCAATTAAAGACTGGATTCCAACACTCAATTGCCAAATAAAAGGGAAAAAATGTTTTGGGGTAAAGCAAGCCTGCTCTTAAGAAATCAGAGGTGGACTTAGGCCCTGAGGGATTGACTGTTCCTGTTGCATTCAGTGTCTAAAAGACAGTAGTCAAGAAGTCATCTGCTGAATTAACTGGCTTGAAGGGATTGCAAAGTGTTAATGGGAATTACCAACCCACAGGGTATTTTGGTAAAATGTGTTTCATGGGGAACAGTCACATGAAAAGGCTGGCTGGAATTCACCAGTGATATGGAAGAAACACAAACTGTTTGCTGACTGAAGACACAATTGCAGATGGCACAAAAATCAGAGGAATAGGAATTAACAGCTAAGGGAGGCCACAAGGAAAAAAGCACATTGTGACTCCTTTGGTGTAATAGGAGCAACCAGGTAGCGGGAAAGCTTGTATTGAAAAGGGTCCATGTCAGGGGTGCCCATACCCAAGGAGATGCCTGTGAGGGCTATAGGGTGCTGAGCACCCCAGCACCAGGAGTGAAGGATGGGACAGGAGGGCAGAGCAGTGACAGGTCCTGCCATCAGTGTGTGCCTCTGGGCTGGGGCCAGCTGCAAAGAGCTGGGGAAGAGAGCAGTGGTTTGGGGAATGAGAGGCTGATGGGCACAGTTAATTTAACTAATTGCAGAGTAAGTGAAGAGGTAATTCAGTCAGAGTCTCAGTGTGTATGCAAAGGGGAGGGGAGGATACCTGAAACTATGGGGCTCTTTAATCTCACAGATAAAGGCAGAACAAGATTTAGTTTCTTGACAATTGAAGTCAGCCAACTTTAGCACTGGGCACAATTAACTGCTGAAATGGCAGGAAGTGAGGAAGCCTCCAGCACTTGGAGTGCCCACACTAAAGCTGGATGTTTCTGCTAGGGACAGACCATTGCTCATGCACAGATGGAAACCGAAGATCTCACGGGCTGACCAGGAGTCCACAGCTCACATTGTACCAGAAAGCCTGCTACACTGTCACCCAGTCTGTGCGGGTCTTGTGCCTGGAATGTGATAGACATTTGAAACCTGGGTCAAGTCCACTGGTCAGTACTGGTTGGGACACTGTTTGCAGTCACAGCTGAAAGTTATTATTAGAATAATCATCATCATTGCCCCTTTTCCTACTATTATTATCTGTACTATTGTAGATCAGGACGACTTGGTACTGAGGGCTGTAGGGACACTATGGCAACTACAGCAACAATATTCCCTGACCCAAAGAAAACTTCCTTGACTGTTAATTAATAAATTGCATAAAAGAAATTGCCTAGACATCTTCCCTTCCCTCTTCTCTTTTTTTATTAAGCCCTTATAGATCTTATGGATCACAATAGTGAAAAAAAACCCACCCTTTGTCAGAAAAGTAACTTAATCTTTATTTCCCTGAAATAAAGATTTTACTGAATAGTGGGAAACCTAATCTATACTGCCCAACTGGGTGTGTTTGGCTGATCCTCAAAATAAAACAAGACTTGGAAGATTAAAGTGGAGTTTGGCTCAAGATCAGGTGAATCAGCACAGTTATAATGACACAAAATGGCCTGCAGGATGGCCTTCTCTTCTGTAATTACACAGTCGTTTTATGCCGTACAGGCAAAGGAAGTAATTTAATTTATCTGTTCTAATTAAATATGTGATATGAGGAAACAGTGATATGTCTGTTTAAAACATGTTTTAGGTTCTTTTGGTGAGAAAGTGAATGGGCTGACTGCAGCTACTGTGCTCTAACGTGATTGTAACTTTCCCATTAATGCTCAGGCTCTTAAATGTCATTTATGTAACAAACCGTAATGGCAGGTTTGGACTGATATATGGGAAGAAACTTCATGCAAAGAACTGGACTTAGAAAGCGGGTATTTTCCCCCACCTTTTTATACTATGTGAGTTTATTTTGCAACCTCTTGCAAGTCACCTGGGGCAAATCTTCATATCCACAAAAATGAAATTAAACTCAGTTATCACAGAACCAGGACCAGTGAAGATATTTGGTAAAATTAATTCCCATAGACTATAGTGGAAGACAGGATTGGCCCGTATGTGACTGTGACCTCAATTAACTGGGAAACAGTAATGTTTCCTTAGAAGGAGTATTTGAAGATTGACATTCAGTATTTCTTTTCTCATCTATTAGCAAATGCCTGATAATAAGAGTCCTGCCTTTGGTTTCAAAAGCCAAGGTCAGCCCTAAGCTGTTACAAGAACTTGTTAATGGGAAGAACTAGAGAGGGGGAGGATTGTGATGAGTGAAGGAAAAGGATTTAGGAAGTCAAATTGTCAAATACTGGTCAAACATGGAACAAAAAAATGAATCACATTATCTCATTGTTCCTGTCTTATCTAGGGCCAAGACATGCTGAAGAATTGTTTTGGGACATTTATTAAAAAATTAATATCAGTGTTTTAAGACCACTAAGAATGTGCTGTTAGCATATGTGTTTTGCAGATGCTTTCTCATATTTTTATGTGTGATTTTTAAAAGACAGCTGGGATTCTTAAAACCTGCCCCATCAGTGAAGAAGACAAATGCTCTTAAGGAAAGATGGTTTTGTGCTCTTGATGCTTGTTTGCTGTAAGCTGGCACTGTTATTTCATTTTGTATCATTGGTTTGTAATGGTGTGAGATTTGCAGAAGGACTTGATGTTCCAGCTGTTTAGGGATGAAAAAACATGCTGTAAATTTGACTACAGCTTTTTGCTGAGGATTAGAGTTAGGCTTTGTGGGAGGAAAGAGACTCTGTGAAAACTTTGGTCCTGCTGACAGTGGTATCACGCCCAGGGAGCCGGCCCTGGCTCACAGCTTGGCCTGGGAACTTAAAATGAAGATAAAAGAGAAAGGGCGTTACCTGTACCATCCAGGAAGGCTTTGGCAACCTTACCCTGGAAAGCTGCCAAGGGAAAGTGATATTTCTGGGAGAAACTAATGGCTTACTCAGCTCCTAAAGCTGGTGGTGCTAATGACTAGGAGAGCAGGACACCTTGTTTATGTAGCCAAATGTTTTTTGCTGACTGTGAGCGGTGGGTTCACCAGGGCAGAGCCTGTCCCGAGGTTTGCTGGCAAGCCAGGAGAGGGGTGGGGTGAATCCTGGCCTCTGACTTTCAGGAAAGGGGTGCGCAAGCTGCCAGGCTGAAACCCCGGGTGGGTGCCTGCTGGCTGCAGGACGATGCTGCTGGCAGGCATGGGGCAGGTTTGCTCCACAGTGCTGCCTGAGAGGAGCCCCAACTCCTCCCAGTGCCCTTCGTGCCTCTGCTCCCCCAGGATAAAAGGAAATGTGCCCATCTTTGACCGTACCCTGTACCCTGTAGTAACTGACATATGATTCATCTACCACTGCTGAAAACTGTGAAGTGCGTGGAAACTCAGCAGCACCTCCCCTCATCCCCTGGACCACCAGTGGTGGGCTTTGGGGCTTGGACAGCTGTTGCTGTTTATTTTGAGAGACAAATATGTAGCCGTGGTTATGCTGTGGGCTGGTAGAAAGAACAAGGTGTTTTCTGCTCTCCTCCTCAGGCTTTGGAGAGGTGCAGCTGTGGGTGATGTGGGATTTTGTTGCTGGTGTTTCCCCAGTACAGCAGCCAGCGCCACCAGTGCTGGAAGTGGGGCAGTGGCAGTCTTAGGACAGCAGCACATAGCCTGGCTTGGCATGGGCAGCCCCACCCCAAGCCTTCACCGCCAGCACAGGCTGAGGTTGGCAGTGGTATTTGAGAGCAAGGGTGAGAGAGAAGACTGTGAAGGGAGGAGGCAGCATGAGAGGAGGGAGAGGAAAGATGGGGCTGGGTGAGAGGAAAAGGCAGGTTAGCTATAAGAAAGAGGAGCAGAGACAGGATAAAAAGGCAAGAGGAAAATGGGAATGATGGAGAGGCGTGACAAGAGAGAGGCTTTAAAAAGCTAAAGGAGAGGGGAATTGACCCATGCTCATGCCAGAGGATAGGGCAAGGAAGATGGCTGCTCAGGTGGGTTCATGGTCACACCTGCACCTCTGTAAAACTGAGACCAAGACATGAAACCACAGAATCATAGAATTGTTTAGGTTGGAAAAGACCTTTAATATCATCGAGTCCAACTGTTAACTTAGCACTGCCAAGTCCTCCACTAAACCATGTCCCTAAGCACCACATCTACAGATCTTTTAAATACCTCCAGGGATGGTGACTCAACCATTTTCCTGGCCAGCCTGTTCCAGTGCTTGACAACCCTTTCAGTGAAGAAATTTTTCCTAAAATCCATTCGAAATCTCCCCTGGTGCAACTTGAGGCCATTTCCCCTTGTCCTGTTGCTTATTGCTTGGGAGAAGAAACCAACATTCACCTCACTACGGCCTCCTTTCAGGTAGTTGTAGAGAGCGATAAGGTCTCTCCTGAGCCTCCGTTCCTCCAGGCTGAACAACCCCAATTCCCTCAGCCACTCCTCATAAGACTTGTGCTCTACACCCTTCACCAGCCTTGTTGCTCTTCTTTGGACACACTCCAGCACCTCAATGTCTTTCTTGTAGTGAGGGGCCCAAAACTGAACACAGTATTCTAGGTGCAGCCTCACCAGGGCCGAGTACAGTGGGACAATCACTTCCCTAGTCCTGCTGGCCACGCTATTTCTGATGAAAACCAGGATGCTCTTGGCCTTCTTGGCCACATGGGCACACTGCTGGCTCATATTCATCCAGCTCTTGACCAACACCCCATGGTCCTTTTCTGCTGGGCAGCTTTCCAGCTACTCTCTCCCAAAACTGTAGTGCTGCGTGGGGCTATTGTGACCCAAGTCCAGGAGGTGGCACTTCGCCTTGTTGAACCTCATACAATTGGCCTTGGACCATTGATCCATCCTGCCCAGATCTCTCTGTAGACCCTTCCTACCCTCAAGAAGATCAGCACTCCTGCCTAACTTGGTGTCTTCTGCAAACTTATGTGGGGTACACTCCATCCCCTTGTTCAGATCATTGATAAAGATATTAAACAGAACTGGCCCCAGTACTGAGCTCTGGCGAATACCACTTGTGATTGGCCACCAACTGGATTTAACTCCATTCACCACAACTCTTTGGGCCTGGCCATCCAGCCAGTATTTTACCCAGTGAAGAGTACACCTGTCCAAACCATGAGCAGCCAGTTTCTCCAGGAGAATGCTGTGGGAAACAGTGTCACAGGCTTTACTAAAATCTAGGTAGACAACATCCACAGCCTTTCCCTCATCCACTGAGCGCGTCACCTTGTCTCAAAAGGAGATCAGGTTAGTCAAGCAGGACCTGCCTTTCATAAACCTATGCTGGCTGGGCCTGATCACCCGATTGTCCTGTACATGCCACATGATGGTACTCAGGATGATCTGGTCCATAACCTTCACCAGCACTGAGGTCAGACAGACCGGCCTGTAGTTCCCCAGATCCTCCTTCCGGCCCTTCTTGTAGATGGACATCACATTTGCTAACCTCCAGTCAGCTGGGATCTCCCCAGTTAGCAGGACTGCTGATAAATGATTGAAAGTGTCTTGGTGAGCACTTCGCCAGCTACCTCAGTACCCTTGGGTGGATCCCATCGGGCCCCATAGACTTGTGTGTGTCTAAGTGGTGAATCAGATCGCTAATCATTTCCCCTTGGATTATGGGGGCTTCATTCTGCTCCCTGTCCCTGTCTTCCAGTTCAGGGGGCTGGGTAACTGGAGAACAACTGGTCTTACTATTAATGACTGAGTCAAAGAAGACATTAAGTACCTCATTCTTTTCCTCAACCTTTGTCACTATGTTTCCCCCTGCATCCGGTAAAGGGTGGAGATTCTTCTTAGCCCTTCTTTTGTTGTTAATGTATTCATAGAAACATTTTAAATTGTCTTTTATGGCAGTAGCCAAATCAAGTTCTAGTTGGGCTTTGGCCCTTCTAATTTTCTCCCTGCATAATCTCATGACATCCTTGTAGTCCTCCTGAGTTGCCTTCCCCTTCTTCCAGAGGTCATAAACTCTCCTGAGTTCCAGCCGAAGCTGGAGCCCTCTTGCAAGCGCTGACACGTTTTTTGTCTCAGCACCTCACTTAATCCCTCCATCCTTCAGCTCCCACCTGAGAAACTCACCCCTTCGTGCTTCAGGCTTTGTAGGAGAAGCAGCTGCCTGTTACATGCTCTCAGTGGGATTACACACAAGGGTGAGCTGACCTCAGCTGGACGCCCACCTTGTAACTGGGACGAGACAGAAGATGTAGCACAAAGTGGGCTGTCAGGATGTAAAAAGGTGCATGAGCAGAAAGAGTCTAGTTGCCATCAGCTAAGTAGATGGTTTACACCCACTGCGAGATAGTCTATGAAGTGCTGGGGCACGAGGTACATACCGTGAAACATCTGCAAAAGAGCAGTGCCAGGAATCACAGAGCTCCTCTGTGCATTGAGCAAAACCTGCTGGAAGCAGAAGTTGTTCTCACATCTCTATGCTAGTGACACAGCAGCCGCGACTCTGTCTTGCAGGCCACGTCTGATGCCCAAATGTGGAAACAGCTTTCCCATTCCCCCTGCCCTGGAAGGTAGCACAGGGCACAGGGCTTTCCCAGGCACCTGAGTGAGAATCAGCTGTAGTGGAAGGGCTCCAGGGGACTTTGTAGATCAGGGGGCTTCCTTGTCTCCTCCTCTCCCCAGTTTCAGCTGAGCTCACTGATGCCAGTGAGGCCCTACTCATTCCCTCCCCTCTGATAGCTGATCACTTGCTTTCCTGGGCATCCCAGGCTTTCCCAGACACTGTGGTGTCTCCTTGCCAGCAGCTGTGGGTGTGCTTACCCAAGCGGGGTGCAGCTTGGTGGCTGTGGGCAGTGCCTGCTCCTGGCCACTCACTGCTTCCTTCTCTCTCTGCTAGCCTCACTGGGTCTGTACTGCTAAATCTGTAAAACGTCCTGCCTAATCACTTTCAGCTAGTTTTAAACTACCTTGCCATATATACACTCAAACCAGTTCACACATAGCTTTTAGTAGGATTCACGTGACATAGCAAATACTCTCCTGAAATCCCAACTTGTTGTACAAAACCTTTTCTCCTCTTCCCATTCAGCTTAATCCTATTCTCCAGATTACTGCTCCATGGCCCACCTCTGCTAATAGTGTTAAAACATACGGGCTACTTTGTTAGCTCACCATATGCACAAACAGGCTATTTGCTAGGGAGACTCAGCATCGCTGCTAGTACTCCAGTCTCCTGGAGCTTTTAATTACACTTTGGTAAATCCAAAACACTCCATCCAATGTTTATTTTTCTCTCTATTAGTAGTACTTCTGTCATAAGATCTTCTTGTATCAGCTGCAGGATGCAAGTTGGCTGCACTTGTGGTTTTATTTTTTTACTGCCCAGTAGTGTGGGTTTTTTACCTCTATCATGTTAAGCAGAAGAGGCAGAAAATCTGATGTGTGGTAGACCAGGGTTTGTCATCCTTAGGACCTTTGGTCAGTTTGGCACTGCTGTGGTCTTGGGAGCATGAGCACAGTGTTTGAGCGTGGCTGGGGACAGGCTGATAGTCACAAACTTGGGGTTTTCATTGCCCCACAAGGCTTGTAGGGAAGGATAAAGTAAGTTCAATTTTACATTTTATCCCAAAATGGTTTTGAACAACGACACTTAACTGCGTAACCATATTTCAGTGGTCATAAACCCGCATGGCAGTAGATAGTCCGTCATTACTGTTACCTACTGGAGACTATGCTGTAAGAGTCGTGACAGTGTGCTCCTTGGAAGAGTTCTCCTACTCTTAATTTTTAAGTTTTACTGAATGGCATGATCCCTCTGGGAGAAGAAGCACTTGACAAAGAAAAAGACCACTGCGAGCACCCAGCAGCCTCACAAAGCCAAACTAGCTTTGATGTACCCAGTTGTAAAAATAATTTATATTTAATTATTGAATATGTCCACATATATATGGGGGTTGTATGTATATACATCTATATATACACACACACACATATATATATATGTACCTTGCACACATTACTGTTTCAGTTTTCCTGTTTAGTTCATGTTTCAGCTAAGGTGTTGTTTCAGAAGTTTCCCACCTCCTGCTTGGCCTTCGTTCTTCATTATATATAATAAGCATTTGTTGGTGTCTGATGGCATCTAGTTCACATACCTAGTGAGATCAAACTTGGGAGAACATAAATGGGAGCCATAAGGCACTCTATAAAATAGCCTACACCTTTCATGAACTGGGATGGATGTTTGTCAGTAATAAGACACTGCAATTAAATGAAATAAGCCTTGGCAATAGCTCTGCCATATCTGCCTGTACAATGCTCCCTCAGCAACAACACTCCCATGGGAAATTAAATATACTACTGGTGTATTAGCCAGCCTTAATGTCTGGGTGCCTGCAGCCGAGTAACCCTCAGCCCTGACTTCAGAACAAATCCCTTGTGGAGGGAAGGTTTTGGGATTCCCTGAAATTTGGGTGCAAGCTCAGGAGCAGGCACTGTCTGGGTCCCTGCGACATGCCTGTCCTGGGGAGCAGGTGACTACGAAGGGGAGGGAGATGGGGGAGACACCTTGGCTCTTCTCCTGCGTTGTCTCCTCTCCTGTGGGCTCTTTCCCCTACAGCAGACCTAAATGTGGGTATAATGTGAATGAACTAATAGTAGTAATAATAATAATAGTAATAGTAATCATCATAACCAAAACAGTGAAAAATAGTACTGCCTTCCTATGATGGAAAGGTCCAAACACAGGTTGTCCTTTTCTCAGGAGATCAGTCTAACTCTTCAAGTGGGCATGGTGATCTTTCATTATCCTTATGGTGAGCTTTCCTATTATTGGGAAAGTCATCCAAACCTGAGGAGAGCAAGGAGCACCCTGGTGATAACACTGGGACGAAAACTTCTCCCTTTGGCGAAATAGGCATTTTGGGGGGACTCAGTGCTTCTCAGGAGTTTTTTGGATTAATGTCCACTGTCACTCTACAAAAATGTTGTGAGAATGAAAGACAGGAACCGTTTTGCCAACATGCCTTTATCTACAAGCACAAGGTGAGGACCACTTTCTATGTCCTCCTGAATCATCTGCAGTCCATAGTCTAGGAACTACTCACTTGCTTTTTGTTGCCTTAATGTAGTTTTTCTTAAATTAAGTATTTACTAGACTGGAGAAAAAAGACTAGAAATATGTGAATGACTGGCTCCTAAATTCTTTGTCTGGGCAGGAAAAATTAAAGCACAGTTGCCTTCACAGTAAATGAAATATGTTTGTTCAACACCTCTTACTTTTTAAAGATAATTTCATCAAATTTAGCTTCAGAGTTGTCTTTGGAAAACAAATTTTCCAAAATGTTTCCCAGATCTAATCAGCATTCTCAAATCTTCTCCAAACTGTTAGACTTGAGATTGCATTTTTTCATAAACAAGACATTAAAAAAATTGCGCAGATCTAAATGTGATGTAACACTTCAATAATTTCAAAGACAAAAACTATTAAACGGTTTTGTGCTATTAAATATGATGGTAAGGTTGGCAACATAGTATTGTACTCCAATGTAATTAAGTTCTTTCAATTTTCCCATGAAACTTAGTCGCTTCAAAGTGTGTTCTCAGAAAATGCTAACTTCTCCAAGCTAGGTAAATCACGCCAAAGTGTAATAGTCTCTTCATTAATCTTACTTTCGTGTAATGAGGTATTTCAGAGACTTTTTTTTCATGACTTTTCAAAAACAGAACTAGAAAGATCAAGAAAGAGAACTGGGAATAGGGAGTTCAATAATGAGAATTTCAATTAGAACATAAGACAGATGAAAGAAAGAATAATGAAAATAGTAAGGGAAATTAAGAGCCTTTAATCTGAAGTAAAAGTACAGATAACAATACTACTTCGAGTTTGAAGAGGAGGTGTATGCAAGGTGAAATACTACAGATCCATACAGCTGAGTATGATTTATAGATCAGTTCGGTATCTTTTCCTAGAAGAATAATGACATGAAGGTATTTAAAAATATTCATTTGATCACTACTTTCACAGTGTGTATGTGCAGAAAATAGTAAAATGTATCTTAGTTTGGTAAATAAATCTAAGAATAGAATTAACAGACAGTAAAATCCAAAATCAAATTGGGTATTTACATAATAAAAATAAATATTGCACGGACCCAAAATAATCTGTGTATAAGGGGTCTGTGTCCTCTCACTTCACTGCATTCACAACTGAGTGCTCTCCAGCATGGTGGGAACTGCTGAGTGTGCCTCCTACATTGTTCTCTAAAACACCTGGTACTGACAGCTGCCAGGAAAGGGGAATGGACTTAGTGACTGTTCTTCTGATTTGCAGTGGTAACTCCTGCAGTGCCATTGCAGAAGTCAAAAAACACCCAAACGATTGGGGGTGGGGGGGAAGGAAGGAAGGAAGGAGGGAAGGAAGGAGGGAAGGAAGGAAGGAAGGAAGGAAGGAAGGAAGGAAGGAAGGAAGGAAGGAAGGAAGGAAGGAAGGAAGGAAGGAAGGAAGGAAGGAAGGAAGGAAGGAAGGAAGGAAGGAAGGAAGGAAGGAAGGAAGGAAAGAGAGAAAAGGACAAAACAAGATTTCTCTTCTCCAGCTGGAGATACTATGGACCTGAGAGACATCCCTACTATGGAAGCTTGCTCACATGCTCAGCTGGTGTACACCACCAGAGCTTCCTTGTCTTCAGTGGGGCTATTCCAGTTGACACCAGCTCAGATCTCACCCATAACATTTACACTTCCCAGTCAAGTCCAAGTTTAATACTGCGAAGAAGGACAAATAGTAAATGCATCTTTCAGTTACTGTGGAGGAATTAGGAGTCCTGTAAATCTGCATGCCACCTTGGGACGTAGAGCTTGGGCCACTTTCCTCTTGGCACGAGGTGAGGGACATAGGAAGCAGTGTGCTCTTTTCAGCTCGATGAAAGCCGAGTCTGAAGGATATCTTTTAGCAGCCACTAATTAATATAGTTAGTTAGCTAACTAATATGCACAGTTGCTGGTCTCCAGAGAAAAATGTTTGGGCTTTGTCACCAATGGAACTAGCTGTTTTGTCCTAGTCTGAAGCCCAGCAGCAAAGGAAAACATATGCAATTAATGGGTAATTAAGTGATCAGAGCCCCAAAGTAAAACAGGAGCTGCTTCATCTGTGACCTGGGATATAGAGGGTAGTACAGCTAGCCACTGTGAGTGGTGGTGCTAAATGAAACTCCTCTGCTGTTCATTTGTGCAGCTGCTTTCACCACAATTATCTGCTGTTTCAGTATATTTTGCAGTAGTATTTTTGTCCTATCTGCTGGATCCTTAAAATAACAAATAGTGTCTTTGCTGCAATGACAATGGGTTATTTAAAGGAGTGTGCAGAGTTGCTGATAAAGGGGGAATTCCAATTACAGGCAAAACTGCTTGGGATTGCTTTGTGGTTGAACAGGCAAGGGCAAAAAGCATGTTAGTAATATCAGATCATAATTTTCTTTAAAAACAGATTAAGTTTTCGTGACCCACAGCATTAAAGTTCTTTTTACATAGACATCCTTATTAAAAAGGTCTCTCTTCACTTGTGGCTGGATCTGTTTAGATGGTTGGATGATACATTATCAACACTGAGAAAACAAGCCATTTAGTTTAAGATCTCAAAATATGAGATTTGCTTGAGTCTGGGATAAGGAAGTTATTTTGCTATTTTAGCACAAGAAGTTATCCATCATAACAAGGTATCCTGTCACCAGCAGGGCCAGTTCACCACTTAAGAGCTATTTTTTTATAAATCACTGAATTTTGCCTTATGCAATTTGTTTATTTAGAACTCCTGCTCCTTTGGATAGGGACTATATCTCCTTAAGGTCAGGTATAATTCAATGTGCACCTATCTTCGCTTTTATTTCTGGTGTATAAAACAAAAATACCTGTTTGCTTTTGAAAACAACTGTCTTTGCAGCTATGCTACCAGGGCACACCGGTTTCATTTAATATTTTATCCAGTCCTTTTAATATAGAATGCATTTATTTGTTACTCAATGAAACATCACCTTGAGTACATTAACAGCACATTAAACTCCTGTCCAGCTGCGGTTTCACAACAAAAGGAGTGGCTCTCAGTGCAAACCTACGCCCCAATTATCCCCAGCCCGAAGTTGGTGATTTGTGGAATTCTCCTTTTGGTCTTTCCACGGGGATAGTGGCTGCCAAAGCATTCTCACAAAACTGGGGTTCCCTAAAATAAGTAACATTTACCTTCAAAATTATGCTGTATAATTTAAAATTAGTCACATAATCTGAAGACACTCTTTATTCAGTTTTAAAAGTTATATATACCAGTTGAAGGTGGCGATAAACTCAATTAACTAGGCTGATATAAACCTTATTTAAATCAAATTAAGTGCATTTCTGCAGCAGTTAGCATCTATTTCATTAAATGTGATTAAAACCTGCTTGGGAGTTAAATTGGTATGACTTTGAATATAGATAAAGCCAAGGGAAGACAGAACTGGCAGCCAAGCCTGACCCAGGCTGGAAAGTTTGGAGTCCTTCTTTGTACCCAGAACACCAGAGCTTTGTTTGTTTTAATTAAAACTGGGATCCTGCAGAATGTAATGGATGTTGTTTGGAAAAGCTGCCCGCTTGTTTCTGATAATTGGATTTTTCTAGCCCAGATTAATATCCTACTATGCCACTTCACTGTGTCCGAGAGGATTCCTCCAAATAATTAAAAAATGAGAGCTGAAGTCTGTAACCACCTCATTAAGATAAACTGACAACAACATCTTGGGTTCAAATAAGGAGTTCCTTTCTTTTTTTCTGGAAAGAGGCCACAGTTTGTTTAGCCTGGCAGCAGCAAGGAACTGATTTTTGTGTATGCAAAAAAAGTTTTTTAAGCCATTACTGCTGAATCATTGTGTCTCAAGTAACACAAAATTGGACTAGTAAGATTTGACAGGGATCTGTGGAAACTAATTTTGAGATGGTTACAGCGACCAAATAATGAAAAATAGAATATATGTGAAAATGTAAATATTTTTAGAGAACTTCTGGCACGTAGTCTCACAACACAGAGACTGACAAACACACCTGCCGATACTTGATGCTAGAAATAATAGCTATTCTGTTTATTCATCAAAATTATATTACCTGTTTGTGGTTTATGCTGAATATATTATGTAGCAATATATTTAGTGCTGTTCATTAAGAAGAAGTATTGCTTACTATAGGATCAGCTGGTATTATGACATATCTCATTCACAAGTGCTGGGTTTTTGTTAGTTTCTGCATTTTTTTTCTAAAGAATCGATACAGAAAACTTCTGATACAATTTAGCCCTAAGAAATATACAACCTGAGAAAGCTGGCTACCCTATCTAGGAAGAAGCTGTTGGAAAGCCTCAGTGGAAAAATATTTGCAGGCACTGGAAGAGAATGGGAGGGATAAAAAGGTCCATGTGAATGTTTAAAAGATATATGAAGATGACCAGAGCTGTACCAATGAACAAGATCAGGGGGTCATCTGCAGTTGCATGTGCTTGTGTTTATCACATATGCAAGTCACTGAGGCTCTGCTTAAACAGGGTACTGAGATACAAATCTAACTTTAAACCTGAGAGCAGACCGATGGTCCTTGCACACATTGAAATCTTTGTAGGCTTGCAGGGCTTCTATTGCTTTGTGAGACCTGGTTTTAGACTGAAACTTGTGCAGTGCATGGCTTTACTCAGAACTCCTTTCCAGGGCAAAGTTCACATCAAAAGCTGTAAAATCCAGTAATGTCACATTTAGAGAGGTAAATTTTTAGTGTCCACTTATAAATATATATTCTTTTAAAGCAATATTAAAGAAAATCATATTTCTGGCTCCGATAATCAGCAGTACCTTGTATACTATATGTCATCTGTTTGGACTTCTGTAAGGCCTTTGACATGGTCCTCCACAACATCCTTCTCTCTAAATTGGAGAGATATGGATTTGATGGGTGGACTGTTTGGTGGATGAGAAATTGATTGGATGGTGGCATCCAGAGGGTAGTGGTCAACAGGTCAATGTCCAGATGACATGATGACTCAATGTCAGTGACAAGTCCCTCAGGGGTCTGTACTGGGACCAGTACTGTTTAGTATCTTCATCAGTGACATAGACAGTGGAATCAAGTGCACCCTCAGCAAGTTTGCAGACAGCACCAAGCTGTGTGGTGTGGTTGACACGCCTGAGGGATAGAATGCCAACCAGAGGGACCTGGACAAGCTTGAAAAGTGGGCCTGTGTGAACCTCATGAGATTCAACGAGGCCAAGTGGAAGGTTCTGCACCTCGGTTGGGGCAACCCCCAGTATCGATACAAGCTGGGGGATGAAGGGATTGAGAGCAGCCCTGCTGAGAAGGACTTGGGGAGATTAGTATATGAAAAGCTGAACATGAGCCAAAAATGTGCATTTGCAGCCCAGAAAGACAACCATATCCTGGGCTGCATCAAGAGAAGTGTGGCCAGCAGGTCAAGGGAGACGATTTTCCCCCTCCACTCTCATGAGACCCCACCTGGAGTACTGTGTCCAGCTCTGGGGCCCCCAGCATAAGAAGGACAAGGACCTGCTTGAGCCGGTTCAGAGGAGGGCCATGAAGAAGATCAGGAGGCTGGAGCACCTCCCTTATGAGGACAGGCTGAGAGAGTTGGGGGTTCTTCAGCCTGGAGAAGAGAAGGCTCCAGGGAGAACTTATCGCAGCCTTTCAATGCTTAAAGGGGGTCTGTAAGAAAGATGGGACAAACCTTTTAGAAATAGGACAAGGGTAATGGTTTTAAACCAAAAGAAGGTAGATTTAGACTAGAAATTTTTTACAATGAGGGTGGTGAAACAGTGGAACAGGTTGTCCAGAGAAGTGGTAGATGCCCCATCCCTGGAAACATACTTACATAACAAATGCCACTTAAAAGAATGTAAGGAGAGCAGTGGTGATATTTGTAACTCAATAAGTACCAGCTGAAGGAAATATCCTTGCACGAAGAAGTGGAGGGCTGTATTTTATTCTCCATTTGGGATGTGCATTACAGTTTTGTAGTAAGATAGGGGTGAGATGTTTCTTTCCATATTACTTAATTTGGGTATTTTCTTCGGGCCACGTAGTTCCACAGGATATATTAAATAGCTATTATAGAGATTTCATGTGCTGGGTGAATAGGCAGATCCAAAAAGTGTATTTGAAAACACTTTCCTCCAGGTGTTAGTTGAAAGGTGGGAGGTAATGAAGGTGGTAGGTACCAGCAGGCACAGTGATTGTATCTGAAATACCTGCACATTTTGCCTAGTTTTCTGAGGTATTTGTTTGCAATGTGTAAGAAGCTCATATCATAACTTTTCCTAAATGAAAGATGGAAGCTATATGCAAATTATATAAATTTTATCTTAATTTGGGGGATATGTTCTTGAGATGTTTTTGGGTGAAATACTGTATGAGAACATCTATTTGGGGCCAACTCAGTGAATCAGTCTAGTGTGCTGTCTGGAGGGGTGGCATGTGGTAGATGACACAGGCGGAGGACAGGAAGTGAGGCATTTTCTAGGCTGCTCCTTTCCCTAGTAAGCAGTGTTAGATGCTGGCCATCAGTGTGGTAGAGACTTCCAGAGGCATAAGCTGTATCCAGACCATCCTGCTCAGCATATTCTTTTGGATGCATCCTCCACAAACTGGTTTAATCTTTCTGAAGCCATTTATACTTTGGCAGTCACAACATGTTGTGGAAATTAATTCTGCATTTAGCATGTAGGATGTCCCTGTTTCCTGGTGTTGATGTAATTCCCACTTGCCTTGTGCTCATCTGCAGAGATCCTGGGACGTCACTGCCCAGGATTTCTCTACTTTCCTCCCAGCAGTGTTCAGGTTAAAGTGCTTGCTACTCTACATACCGTGTGTTCGTTTTCTGCATGCCAGACTGCTGCATGCTGACAAATACCTGCCAGCAGCTATGGGTTTTGTCTTGGGAAATTCCAGGTAAACATGATCCCTCAGCCTCTTGCAGGTAACAGCTGCTACTTTTGCTCAAAGGGAATTCCCACTGACTTTGATCTGTAGGAGAGGACATCACCCCTGGTTTGCTTTGCTCCAGTGAGGTAACAAACATTAGCTAAAATGTTTGTCAAGGACATGTGATAGCAGTTACTTCACAAGCATCAGGCCAGACTTTTCCAGCACTTACCTTAGTCATGCACACTTTGCTCTTAACGGAGTTCTTGTCTATCCACCCCAGTGAAAGCACAACTGGAGTCCGAGCCAAAGAGCAGCAAGTAAGAATAGGACAAATACCAGTTATTTCTCTGGTATGACCTGTGGAAATCTGCAGTCGTGTTGGATTTTGGCCTTTTTACCTTCTAAATTTGCTGTCTTTGGTGCATGGAAAAGCACTGAAGCTTTTAGGAGGTCTGCTTTTCATTGCATAATGAAGAAATATTATTCCTTAAAACAAAATAATTATTAGCTGTTCTTACTTTGGGCGTGATGCACTGGTCAACCTCCTGGGCTTATTTTATGCTAGGCACTGTAGAAACTTGTAGTAAAATTGCTTGCCTGAGGGAGCTTAACAAACACATCCTGAAAAGTGAATGAAATGGGAGAGGAGCTGAGTGGGCAAGAAAAGAAAAAGGGAAAGGAGGGTAGCAAATATGACATGAGACACATAATTCCTAGTCAGTCTTGTGACCCAGTCTCAGTGGTCGAAGGTGCATTGAGCATTTACACTAACTTTTCCAGAGTTTCAGCATTAAAGTTTTGGTATCTTGTGTCATTCTAGCCTGAGTAAAGCACAAAGATCCTTTAAAATAATTGCATTCCCCACATTTGGGGGGTGTGTGTCAAACAGGAAGTCACTTAGGCAATGCAGCATCCTGCCTTCTAGTCATCAAGGAAAGATCTTGGGGATTGTGTAAGGGCGTTTTCTCTGTGCAAACATATGATAATATTACTTAACATGGATAGGCCTATTGAGAAAGGCCCAAAATGTTCCAGGCACTTTCAGGAGAAGACAGGCAGCCAGTGCAGAAATGGGATTTTTTTTGAGTGTGTACCCTAATTCATAATCACTTGTCAGGGGTGCTGTGCTTCTCTGTAGCAATACTTCTCCTGCACAGCCATGCTCGCAGGTGAGAACAGCTGCTGAGTGCAAGTGAACATTTTGAACGACTCCAATGCTGTGGTGCTTATTCTCATTACATGGACAGACCCTGCCACCATGCTGTTGTCCTTGGCCTTGGAGAGGTTCAAAGGAAGCTTTGCCTCATGTTCAATGGCCAAGGTCACTATCCAGGTCCAGACATATCTGGTTGTGAGCCCCATCTCCACCCCAAGCTTGCTGTGTGACAGTCACTCTGGTTTTCTGAGTCTTGTTCCCTCTCTGCTAAGTTGGAGACAGCAGTATTTCTATGCCTCACAGTGGGACCACCCTTTATCTCTCTGGGTATGTTCTCTTTGTCATCTTATAAATTCTGTCAGGACAAAACCTGGGGATTTTTATACATTTTCCTACTCTGGTTGACTGGAGCAGTAGCAGCAGATCCAGCCATGCTGCTGGTGATGTGACAGCCCTGGAGCTGCAGATGGCTCAAGAGCAGCACACACAGAGGCCCACAGCATGCATGTTGGGCAGTCAGCCTGCCTACACACCTACCTCTGATGAGTGCCAAGTGTATACCGTATAAGATATACTACATTGTGGTACACGCTTCTGAAATGCAGAAGCCCACTGCAGGTGTTGATCAGTTTCTCTATGCTCTTAGGGTCAATGTGATCCCTGGGGTGGAGATGCCCTGTGGTGGGCTCCTGCACTTGCATAGTGGGCTGGTTCTGTTGAAAACTGATCCTCGACTGCCACCTGCTGAGATTTGAGGAAAATGCAGCAGAAGTTCCTGTCTGTTCAAGGCTTCTTCACGCCGGAACCTAAAGCCGTCACTGTGCGCAAAAATTGAAGTCGGTAGCCAGTGGGAGATGCTAAACACAATGTCTCTGGATTTGTGAATGAAAATCAGCCCACATTTTCAGGTGCCCGAAGAACTATGGCCTGAATTGCCGCTCTGGGGATGCAGCCAAGAACTCCACAGAGTGAGAAAAATACGACATAGTAGCAGCTAACAGGTTATAGTAACCCCTTACATGAGGTCATAGAAATAAAGTGCTAGAGTGTTGTCTAATTACAGAAAGAGGAGCTCATCAGGAGAATTTTGAAATCATAAAGATGCCACTGCAGCATTAGATGCAGGAAAATTTTCCTTTTTCTTAAATAAATCCAATACTTACATGATATAAATCAAATCCAGCTCAAGCACTGTGCACCAGTACCTTAGAAGGCTGCATTTTGTTTGGCACCATGATGTTATGACAAACTTGTTGCTGATCTTCTTAGTCATGCTCTTTGCTCTTTTTCAACTGACTGTTGTGCAGTTTGCAAAATACTCCACAGATCCTCATACTTAAAATAAAGGTAATACTTATCCACCTATATCAAAACCTTTTCTAAGCAGGGCTATTTTGCCATGTATGTTTACAATGCCTAGTAAAACAGGATCTCATCATAATTTATGATGTCTGGAGGGTAGTCTGAAATGAAAAGAAGACTGCTCTGACCCCATTTATGGGTATCAGGAATGTTTTATTTTTAAAACTGCGATGGAGAAAAAAAAAAAGGAGAACGGGGAAAGAAACAAAACAAAATCCAAACCAAAACAAAACCTGTGCTTGTATCTACAACTAACAAACCTCTAATGCCACCTGCAGGAAACACTGAAAATGAGAATGAATTATCCAGCAGACTACTAATTGCATTATTCTTGTTATTGCTTTATTTTAAAACTTATATAAAAATACTGAAGGAATTTTAAGAAACTTAGATAAGCAACTGTGAGTATAAGAAACTGGGTGTATTTTTAAATACCCAAATGATAGGAGTTTCTTTTTAACCCTGCTCTAGACACCAAATCTTTGTAACCCAGAAATGGTCCTATTATTCAACTTTAATTTTCTCTTTCTTCACTCCTAAATTAGCCACCCCAAAATTATCCTAAAATACATTTGCATCTTTTAATGTGGAAAGGATAGCTTATTAGCAGCACTGTAACTCCTTAAGGGCATCACTTTAACACTCAGCAATACAGGAAAAAAACCCCACCCTGTTACAGAGCGAGTGCATACAACCCCAAATACAGCACTGGCCCCTCATAATAGAACATAGAAATAGCAAAACAGTGAGGCCTATATTTGAATATCTTTAAAATGTTTTATGCCAGCATGAATCTGCTGATACCTGAACAGTTGTACTGTGGCACTAAAATGGAGAATCCAGGCCAATTACAATTCTTCCTGGCAGCGTATTATAAAATTATTACGCAGTATTCAAAAGCATCTTCTTTGCTCATCATTCACTGGTGACAGAACTTAAGCTGCAGAGAAGGCTATTAAGTCAACTTAAAAACTGTCAAGTCCTGTACAGTGTTGTGAGTGCAAATCCTAAAAGAGAGGCTATTAGAAGCCAAAGGGTTTTTTTCTCTGCATTTTGCATACATCTGTTGCATGCTCTTCACTCTGTAAATATGCACAAACACTGCTGCTCTACAGAAGAGAAATGGGAAGTAGTTTGGGTGGACAGAACACCATTAAACAGGGAGCATAGTATTCAAAATAAAACAAGAAAGAAATTATTAGCTGTGTAGATTTATCTCTAAAATATCTCTAAGGTAGGGGCTTGTTTTCATTTTGAGATACAGCATAGAAATACAGTGTAAAACTATAATAATACAATATTAAGATGAACCTCTAGCTGCAGCAGTAGCAGATTTTAAAACAGACATATAACGTTTCACAAAGTAACAGGATAAAGATAACAAATATACCAAAGTAGTTTAGACATCAAGTTATTAGGTACCCTTTAAAATACTTTCAGATGAGAAGGATGGAAGCAAAAAAGTATTTGTACCCAGTTACCTTTACTGAAAGAAAAATAAACAAGCTGTTTGTGTCATTTATGCATTTTCTTCCTGAAAGGAAAAAAGGACTTAGAACATTCAGGACCCTTCTCATTTAAATGTCTGAAACAAAACACAATAGAAGTCATCAACAGTTTGGAAAACAAAGGCTGTCAGTTCATCCACTGCAGACTTCCTGATAAATCCTAACCCCAGTGAGATTTAACAGGCCACATTGTTAACAGCAAAGACCATGCAACCAGTAGCACAAAGGAAAACTTTAAGCCTGACTTTATCAGACAGACCTACAACACATTAGTGCTCTGATGAAAACAGCACAATAACCTTGAGGATACTTGTTGGCCTAATTCATTAAGAAAATAAAAGAGAATAATTTACTGAGATTTTCAATACTCACATAGGAGAACAACTAATAAAATATATATCTGAGTAATTGATGGATTTTGACACGTAATGATTTCACTTCCAGTTGGACCTTTCTGTTGCACTGGTCACTGCCTCGGGAAAAAGGTCTTCCCACATCTGCCTGAATGCAGTATCATTAGGCAGACTCAGCAACAACACAAGTAAATAAAAATTTGCTCACCTGATGCTCACCAGGCTGGATTTTGACTGGAAAGCAAGAGAAGTTGAAATGCTTTCCACTTCATCTTCATGCTTTCCATCCTTGTTTCTGGGGAAACTGAGCCATAACTATTCTAAGTGACTTCCTAGAGTCACTGAGAAGTACAAAAAATTCCCTAAATCCTTGATCTAAAGCATGGCTCTTAAATGACCACAGGCATATATAGTCAGATACTTCTCAGTACATTACTGGTCCCATATTTTATTGCATTTTTGCAATATTGATGGTGTAGCAAAATAAACATTTCCAGGGCAAAATACAAAAAAGGACTTAACAAATATACGTATTAATACATTAAATACTTTAAATAAAGTGTATATTAAAATGTAGTTGAAGCTACATACATAGTTTCTTCCATGTTGCCTAGTAATGTTATTTCCAAAATACAAAGAAGCTGGATTTTCTGTGTGACAAAGTTGTTCTTGAATATAGTCGACAGAAAAATGGTGACAGACAGCCATGAACAGACTGAACAGACACTGGAAAACCGCTGAAATGATGAGTAGCGTTTTGTTTTCCTCACAACATTCACTTCTTAAGTCAACTAATCATCAACATATATTTTGAAACTTGGAGAAAAGTATCTCAGATTTGGTATTTTAAACTTGCCTTATAAACTTTGATATCTCTAGGTGACTGACAGAGGATTTTGTTTGGAGGCTTTCTTTTTCCCCCCGCATTTTTACTTTTTTTTTTCCCCACAAAATTACAAATTTGCCTAGTCTCTGTGATATGAATGGAAGTTTCTTCGGACGAAAGTCCATTTAAAACAAACACAGCCTAAACACATGCTTGCAGCACGCAAGCTGACAAGGAGCTGGTACTAAATATATGTACTGAGCATGATCTTGCTAGAAAAGCTGGCTCTCTTCCATTACTTTTTATTGTGGTCCTCTGCAAACTTTGTCCCAAATGCTAGATACCATCGTGATTCACAAAGATACGGCAATGCAACCGACGAAATAGATGATGGAGATCAATTAGCTGAGGGAGGAGAAGTGGAAGGCAGAAGTCACTTACAGGTGATCTTACAGCAAGGAGCACATAAAACTTCCCCAACCTTGTGAAGTTCCACTGATGTAAATGGCAGCATTTTCCTATGTTACATTAGACCCTATGCGAAGTCATCAGCTGGTCTTTGGTTAGGTGTTGACCTGAGAAACATGGCTTGCACTTCTAAAAGACTGACATTTCATATATAAGCACCATAATTGAATTTCATATTTTTTTAAAAAACATCTAGTTTTCTAGTACTTGAGGGCTGTTCAGCAGAAGGCTCTCATGCAACCTTGTTTTTAGCAGATGGAATAAAAGGTCAAAAGATGCTATATGGGGCAGGGAACGTGATTCTTTGTGTCTAGGTCCCTTGCAACATAGGCAGAAAGTTGCCGTTTTTGCTTTAGGCACAGCTGACATCATCTCTGCATTGTTATGTCTCTTGTATGTGCACAGCGTGATCTAGAAAGTGAGTTATAATGGAGACAATCCCACTGCAAGGCTGATAGTAAAAGCCATGCACAAAAGAACAGTATACCGCTACATACAGCAGAGATACATTGCGTTTCTCTTTGTTGTACTTCTCAACGTGTTCAAATGATTTCCAGATGATGAGTTTTGTTAGTATAGAATTAAGGTAGGATTTTAAATTCCATTTAAAGGCCTCAAGATAACCTGGGAGTAAAAATCCCCACATTATAGAGCCAAAGTTGAAAAAAGAATCACTAACTATGTGAACAGGAGAAATTGCTGTGATGGATCAGACTACTTCAATTTCCTTCAAAACCCTATTACTGGTGGTGTCAAATGACAGAAGCTTCAGAGGAAAAGACAAATAGAACTGGTTCAGGTTAGCTGGGGCACAGGCAGTTTCCCATTGCCTGTATTTTGGGAAATAGGAGAACATTTAGCTGTTACCCCATCCAAACACCTTATCTCTTTGCATTAACATAGTATTCTAATTAAAGGTAGTTACCTCCTGTATGAAACATCCCAGTCACCACCCAAGAACTCAAACTTTGTGCTAAAGTTTTTCAAGCGCCTAAGAAAATGTCCTCATTTCTGACGCTGACACCGTTCAGCTTAATGCATTACACATACAAAGCTTCCTCAACAAGAACAGAGATGCTGTGCTGTGCAGATCTGTGACACTTGTGATGCAGCTCATTGGCACAGCCAAGCGCCTGTGATAGAGGCTGTGTCCTCCTTTACTCAGGCTAACATCCTACCCTCATCTAGAGTGCCTTTAAGTACCTTTCCACCTCTCTCCATCTATCTCCACCCGTCCAGAAGATGGGCAATTTGTTCCATTACCGAACAGAAGTCCATCAGGGGACAGTTTGCTTTTCTGCAGCCGAGAGCCATGATGTGAGCAACCTCCCATCCTCCCAAGTCACACAGAGGTGTGTAGCAATAGCTCAGATACAGCTTTGTGCACTCACAACCTGCTGAAATGGGTCCCCTGGACCTGAGATTACTGTATTTATTTATGTTACCTGCTTTGCACTCTCTTCTTATGCTGCTGCAGCAGCCAGTGCCATAACATCAGGACACGTAGGCATATTTGAGCTGGCATTCAGCTTGGCAAGTCAAATTCAACTAGCAACGACCTGCAGTTAGGAATTCTATAGACACAGTCCGGCCAAGAAGCTTCATAAATACATAATTATGTTCCAGCCTCTGTTTGAAATGATGGAAACTACACCCAGCCATCACATCTAAATGTGAGGTCACAGATTTTGAAGCGTAATTCTGTGCTATTTTAAAAAACAGAACTCTTGCCCCTTCTTGTAAACCTGGTCACAAACATAGTCATCCACAGTAATACAGTGTCAAATGTTTTATAAACAAAATACTTTTATTAGACTAGTACATGGGTTATTTTAAATCAAGAATTAAACTACAGTTGGTATTAAACTATTGTTTCAGTTCATTTCACTAAAGTCAAAGTTACCGTACATTAACCTCAGGAGGCAATATTTATCTGAAAAAAAAAGGGGGGGGGGTGTTTAAAAATATAGATGGAATCTATTTTTCCTCTTTTTATTTGGAGTGTTTTGGCAATGTAATATAAACCAGACAATTTAGCTAACACAGCATAACACTAAGCAAAACCAGAACTTAACTAGAACGGAATATAGACTGTTTTATTGATCTATTCCTGCTTCTGATGTGAAAATTATCCCATCACTACATTTATGTTTCATTTAAATAAACATAATTATTTTTCATTAGGCTTTCTGTAAGAGCTCCATCCAAGAAAAACATCTTGAGTATTCAGAGATACTCCAGATACCTAATCCAGTTTATTGGGTAACTGCTTCTAAGACCACCCCTGGATAGAGAAATCCCTTATATTGTTTCTTCTTGTTTTATAGAAGCATCATAACACTATTGTCCTATCTGGACACTGGTAGTCACACCCGGCCTGGTACAGTACTCAAAAATGGAAAAAATACACTTGGGTGTGGCCTCTACAGACCACACTATCACCTGAGTGTTCAGTTAAGTGTTTTTTCATAGATTCATAGATTTAAGAAAACAGCTGGCCACATGCAAAACAAAGACCCTTTATATAATAAGCAAGTTCAGCATCCCACTTCAGAATGACACAGTGGCAAGAGAATATGAGCTTCAACTTATATTTAAAAATGGCAACCTGGCATATATATATATATATCTCCTTGAAGCCCACAGACAGAATTATGAATTATTACTATTTGTTATTTTAAATCTCAGCTGTATCAGAAATCTCATTCTGGCTGAAGTTCTCCTACCCTGATGCTGTGCAAAGAATGCAGAGTTATACTGCAGCTCCTTTGGGATGTTGTTGTAAGCAAAGTTGTGGCTTTTGTACCAGACATATGGTTAAAACAGATTACTTGGAATACATTTTCTTTTCAGGGATCCAGCTAACCTTTTGGATACATTTCTATTTTTACACAATATTCCTCATAGGCTCAATGATCTTTATTATTCTCTCAAATGTTGGTTATAAGGAATGTTATTAAGCAACGCTTTGCTCATCAGCTAAACCAGTGACTGTCTCCATGCTCTTCCAAATGCAAAATAAAATCTTAGGCCTCTTCAGTAACAAAGGTGTGTCAAGTCAGTTCCACTGGCTCGTGTTACATGTGGCAACTTACGATACCACTGTAATTGGATCCTTTTTTAGCACATGCCTATTTCCTCAAAAGGTACAGGTGGGGCCTGACTCTGTTCTCTTCATTGATCCTGATGTCTCAGAGGTCTTGGCTAGACAACATGAAGAACCTGGACTGCTTTAACTTTTTTAAGTGGCAACTGGATGAATTTTAATGAGCATTTCTGTTTTTTGTTTGTTTTTCTCCCCTCAATGTTGGAGCAACATATTTGATGCAGCCTAAAAACTCTTTGCCAAATGATTTAACTCCAATCAGTAACAGCCTCCTCTAAACTGAATCTGCCATCCTATGCAAGACTTCACTACATTAACTTAAATTTATCTCAAGTTAAACAAAGGAACCTTTCTTTTATACAGGATTCCTTCTATACACCCATTTCCTGGTAGGTTTCTGTACTTTTTGCTGATCTTTTATCGCTGCCCATGTGCCAGACGCTCTTCTGCCTGTACCTCAACATCCCTGTTCTCAAAAGATTTGTGATGGATTTATTCCAAAATATAAAATTTGATTGTCCATATATGGTCAGATATTCAGCCCAATGTATATACAGCCAACAGGTTTTGAAAAGCACAGGTCTTCCAACAAGTGTTTATGTTTCCATTTAAGATGTGAATATTTTCCTATTTTATAGTAAGAATATGAAGTACAGAAAAAATAAATTATTAAGATAATGATCTTAGTGTTTTAGAGAGTCAGCTCCTGCATCTAATGGAAACAGTACATACGCATTATAAAGTTGTACACAGTACTATAACGCGTACGACATAATTTTCCAATTTCCCGGAAGAGAGTCATGAAAGCCATTTACAAACAACTAGCTCGTATTTTCTCCAGAGTAAATCACATGAAATACACGTAGAAACTGGAGTAAGGAGGGATAGCATAGCAGTGCCATTAAAACAGTCAAAAAAAAAGTACCGATCCCGCAGCAGCATCTGAGTAGTCATACACCTGAGCAAGACCATGAAGAGTTTCTCCAAAAAGTCTGATCAAAATTCACTAACAAAATCAGACAGAACAATAATATTAGCTTTTAAAGAGTCTGACAGTATGGTAAGGCCATTGAAAATATCCCTGTTTTATCTACTACATTCCAACAAAAATCACGATCTGAATTACAAGTATACTACGTATCTGCATAAGCACCGAGATAATATAAAGTAAAAAACATATCCATCAAGTCCCTCTGATAAATGGTCCCCTATACAAATGCAAATTTTTAATTGACATTTAAGTACTTTTGGCAAGAGGTACAGATTCCATAAAAGAAAAGTCACTGCAAAGTCTGAAAAAAATTATAAAACTTGAAAAAAGATCAAAGGTAGAACATTTGCTCATGGTGATACATAATAAATTCTGTCAATAAATTCTGGTTTTAGAAATGGCGAAATTCGCTCCAGTTCCTGAGATAAACTGCAGATCAACCGTGATTTACCAGATTGTACCACACTCTTTCTCACCTTCTTTTACACACTGCAAACAAGGTCTGAAGTTTCTGCTAAACTTACAAGTCAGCAAAGCCTGTGAAAGATCAAAACATTCACATTTTCTTTTGCACTATAAAGAGACTGGCACCTTAGGTCAGAGACAGCTAGACACAGTTTGTCAAAATGATTTCCAGATAGAGGCAGCTATTTTAAATTAACTGCACTTGAATCTTTTAAAGTAATCTAGTTCTTTGTTTCTATCCTCTTTTCACTGTCAACTGTGCTCTTACTCATCCACCTGCTGTTTAAGAAAGCATACCATCCGTGAGCTCAAAATCCTAGGGTCGAATTTTCTAAAAGAGCGCGAGCCACCTAACATCCCAGCACCTCCCTGACTGTATGCTGGAGCCATCAGTGTGTTTCATTGCTACCAGCCATATGGTCAGTTCCTAACTTAGCATTAACTTTGTGCTCCATCTTCTGTAACACTGCTGGAAGATCCAGAACAGAAGAAATAATATAATGAGGTACTGGGGAGATGTCTACTGGGGTAGTCATCGCTTTGTTTAACCAGACAGTTGCTTTCAAGCCAGCATTCAGGCCTCCTTGAATATCTGTATCTAGAGAGTCACCAACCATAACACACTCTGCCGGCTGCACCCCCAGGAGATCGCAGCAGTAATGAAATATGGATGGCGCTGGTTTCTCTTCCTTCTGCTCTCCTCCCACGACGATGGCGTCGAAGTAGGGCTGACAGGCGCACGCTTCGATCTTCTCCCGCTGCGTCTGCCTGTCGCCGTTCGTTAGGAGCAGCAGGCGGACCCCTTTCCGCAGCTCGGTGAGCATGTCCCGCGTGTCCTCGGCCAGGGTGAGGTGCTGGAGGCGGGTCGTTTTCCACAGGAAATAGCACTCGGCGGCCAGGTTGCGGTTCACCTCCCCCCCGATGGTCTCTTGGATCGCCTCCTCCCAGTGCGAAATCCGCAGGTCGGTGATGCACATCTTGGCGGGATCGTGGCACTCCTTGAGAAGCTTGTCCTGGACCTTCTCGCAGATGACACGGGCTTCTCCCTCGCCGCAGTGGTGCTTCGACCGCAGGGCGCTCATCACCTGCAGCAGACAAGGGGCCCCCATCAGTGCGCTACACGCGCCGGGCCGGGCGCCGCGCCCGCTAACGGCCGCCGGCTGCGTGACGGTGCCGGGCAGGCGGCGCCGCGGCCGGCGGGCAGGGGGCGGGGAGTGGGGGTGGTGGTGTGGGGGGGGCCGTGGCCGTGGCCGCCGGCCCCACGCGGGAGACCCGGGGGCAGTACCTCCCCGGGGGCAGTACCTCCCCGGGGGCAGTACCTCCCCGGGGGCAGTACCTCCCCGGGGGCAGTACCTCCCCGGGGGCTGTACCTCCTCGATGGCGCGCCGCCCGGCCGCCGCCGTGTCGACCAGCGTGTTGTCCAGGTCGAAGAACACCGCCTTGACGCCGTGCACCCCCATGGCGCCGCCTCTCGCGATAAAGGCCGGACCGCCACGGCAGAGGCGCGACCGCCCCAACCGCCGCCAGAGCAGGCCACGGCGGGGCGGGGCGGGGCCTCGCCCGGGCGCGGGGCGCTGCGTCACGGCCGTGCGGCGGCAGCCAGCGCCGCGGGGCGGGGAGGAACGGCCGCGCCCTCCCTCTGACGTAAACGCGCTCCCTGGTGCGTGCCGCGCCCCGCCGTGGGGGAGCGGCCTGGCGCGGGGCTGTGAGGAGACCCCGCCCGGGTCCCCCGGGGCGGCGGGGGGAGCCGCAGTGTCCCGCGCGTCCCGTGCCGCACGTGGGGCGGCTGCGGTACGCGGGGGGCCGTGGAGGCGGTGGGTGGGTGGGGCCGCTCCTGTGGTTTGGGGTTTGCGGCTTGGTGTGTGGGTTTAGGTTGGGCTTTTTTTTTCTTTCTCTGTTGAGAAATGTCTTCTGAGTGAGGCCCCGGGAGTGGCGTCTGGTCTGAAAGTGCCTGTTGAAGTGGGCAGCGTTACCGGGACAGCGCTTCCACCCGGCAGCGGCTGCGCGGCGGCCCCGCGGCTTCCCTGCCCGCTCCCGGCGGCAGCCCCGCGCCCTGCGCGGGCCCCGGGGCTCCGTCGCTGCCTTATCGCTGTCGCGACCGCGGCTGCTGCCGCTGGTGAAACTCTTTATCGCCCTTATAAAATGTCACCAGTAAGTTCTTTTCAGGGTGTCGCTGCGCGGCGCCCGAAGATGCCAAAGTCCGTAGGTTTGTACCCCGGAGCGCTGCTTGAACGGGCCTCGGTGGAAAGGGCCCTGCGCGGAGGAGGAGGAGGAGCAGGAGGATACACTCAGGAGGTGGGGGCAGGCTCGATCCTCCCGGCTCCCTCCGTTGCCGCTGCTGCTGTCCGGGGCGTGTCCCGCTGCAGTCACCTGCGGGCTAAACCAGCCACAATCGGTCACACAGCTCCGGGGTGATTTCTTCATAATAAAGTCAGAGCCAATGACTCCACTATAAATACTTCCTTATCTGGCGGAACTGGCATGATATTTGAAATTCCAAAGGTCACTGTTCTTCTAGAGCAAATGAATCTGAAAGGCATAATAGAACAAGTTTTACCGGTGTATGTACCAGATCATTTTCCCCAGGGTGAAGATTAACAGCAGGGTTGATTGCTCAAGTAATATTCCTATTGTTCTTTGATAACTTGTTTTGATAAACACACTATCCTTTTTTCATGAGCCAGCAAGCAAATTTTGCTGATTTGATTTCTGTTAATACTGCTGATGTCGATTAGACTTTAATAATTAAATGCAGTTCACAAAGCTGGAGGAAATTTTATGTCTTACCAGAGAAAATGGAAGTTCACTCCAGGCCACTTTTGGTTCGAAAACTGCACTTTTGATAGCAATCTCCTTGTCTGATAAGACATTTGGTCACACATAAGGCCAAAAATAATTATGCCAAAGACCTTGGTGTATGGCAAGTAAAACTACAGAAGACAGGCATTTAAGGAGAGGGAGGAATTCTGAGAAAAAACAGATGTGGCTAAGGATCCTGGAGTTAAGGAAGTAGAAGTTTTAATAAAATTGCTCTAGTTGACTTGTAATAAAATGTGCCACTTTTGTATGATAAAATGGAAAAGATGTTGGGCATGTGGATTACACATGCTTCTGCTGAATTACTGTTTTTCAGAATTTATACAGAAGAGTGATTAAACATAGCTGAATTTCTAGGATTCTCTCTGCTTAAGATGACACCTGTTTCTGACAGTCCCATGTTCCAGTCACTGAGCAGTGGATCCTATGAAATGTGTAGCTTTCAGAAAAGGTACATTTACATAAAAGTAATAATCTTTGTGCTTTCTTTGTCAGTTGTTCAAAGAGGTCATAATTGGAAAATAAATGTCTTAAACGATTTTATAAGATATATATCTTTACTAGAAGCTTTCAGATAGGGAACTGAAGCAGTTAAACAATGGATTATAATTATCTTTTAGACTGATTTTATTTTCATTTTTCTCATCAAGTGACTGTGTGGAAAGCTGACATTCACTTCGCAGTAGGACGTGTTACAATTGTAAAATGTGCTTTTGTGTATACTTACAAAAGGCACTGCAAGGTGGTTTAACTTGAGCCATTTGCCATGCTGTATTTGTGTGAATGCCATGCTTAGCAAATAAGGCCATTCATGACAGCTTTTTCTATCAGCATTTCAGCATGCGTGATCTGTGTACGATTGTACGTTTTCAGACGTGCAGTACCTGCTTATTGCTGTTTCTGCAGGTTTGTTGGAGGCTAGAAATGCCTCACAGAAGCTTGGAGCCAGGAAAAGAAAGGTGATCAGAAACCTAAGTAGGAGTCAAGTTAAAACATGAGGTGCGTTTCACATTCTAAAGGTGATAATGTAAGAATGCCATTTTGGTATCTTTAAATGAGGTCCGTACATAGAATTATGGAATTGCTCTAGGTGGGTTTTAACAAGGAAGAATGTCATGAACATGTCAAAGAAAACCTGTTTTCATATGGAAATAATAGTTTATGAATTATGTGACTCATATCATGGTTTCTCTTTTTGTTCTACAAGATGATTATGCTTAGGAGTTTAGTGTTTTGAACTCTCTGGTGGTTTTCTCTGCATCCCTGCTGACATCTGAATGAGTTCCTTGCTGGTTGTGTCGGCGCTGAGAGAGAGCAGGTGTGCTTCCTGGGTGCTGGTGGGTGCCCAAGTTGTTTCCTCATACTAAGGATGAGACCTAAGGCTTACTGCTGTTTTCTTTCTCTCCTCTACAGCTGTCTGGTTTCTACTGGAGAGAGATCTTGAGGGGGTGGGCATGGGAATCAAAGCACAGTCCAATAGGTTATGTGTCTGGGGGATGAGGAATAGATGTTGAGTGCACACAGTGAAACACATCTGCTCCATACTTCAGGTATAGCTTCTGGAAACTAATCTTGGAGATTTATTTTCTTTCCCACTTTTATTATTTTCTTTCCTGCTTCTCCAGAATATATTATTAATTTGGTGGCTGATTTTTTTTTTTTTTTTATCCCGGTAAGAGATTTGCTGTGAAGTGCCTTAATGTTCAGTGATATCCATAACATATTTTAAGTTTAAAGAAGGGTTAAACTATGAGAGATGAGAAATTACTTCCCTGTTGGAGTAAGTTGTTTGTTGGCTAAGACCAAAACAGAACTGAGAAGTTTAAAGAGATCTGAGCAGGCTGAGTGGATTGACTAACAACATTGTGTTCTGATCAGTGCAGACGATCCAGGCTGGAAGGAAAAACGCTTAAGTTACACAGGTTTTTTTCTTCTTAACTTTTCTAAATTCAGTATGTGCACGTTGGCATGATCTCTAAAAAGTGGAAGACCACCTTTGTACAATCAGCTCTTACCAGTACAGGAGGGACGTGGTGAAGCACCGTGTAAAAAAAGTATGTTGATTTTTTTTTTTCTTAATTTACGTTAGCAGTACAGCTTCATTTGAAATGACTTGTGCTTACTGATCTCCTCATTAAGGAATTCCCACAGATGTAGAATTGGAAGGGTGGAGAATGTATGTAAGGGCTGAGGAAAAACTTAAGAGAAATTGCAGCAAAATGGGATGCAATAAAATAATATCCAACCAAAAGGATAGCAACTGAATTTGGAATTCAAAATGCGTGAAATAGTTTTTGTTATGTGCCCTAATTATGGTTTGAATTAATTTCTGTGGGAAGTGCTGAGGTTGAGACCGTTGCAGTATTGCGGCGCAGTGGGATACTGGCACCAAGACCGGGAACACTGGGAGCTGTGGTTAACCCTTGTAGCGGATATGAGCGTTGACCGGCTAGTCGGAGAGGAAAAAGGGCTAATAAAAAAAAAAAAAAAGAAGTATTTGGATGTATTTGGGAAAAGTTGGGTGCGTCACTACTCTCCGCTGTCCAAATCGTACGCGGTTGCTGTATCTGCCGTGCACCATCGGTGTCGGGAAGAGGTCGAGGCTGCTCGGGGCAGTGCCGGTGGGGGGCAGTGCCGGTGGGGGGCACTGCTCTGGGCGGTGCCGGTGGGGGGCACTGTTGGGCTGTCACACCCCGCTGGGAAGCGCCTCTTGGCCTCGCAGCCCCTTTCCCGCGCATTTCGCAGCGCTGAGGGGGCAGAGCTGCCGGGGCCGGGGCCGCCCCGCTCGCCTCGCCCCGTGGCCGCGGGACTGAAGCTCGGCGCCGCCCACCGCCCTGCCTCCGGGGCTGCCTACCGCCCTTTCGGTTTCGCTTCCAGCCGGGGCGGGCGGTGCTGCGGGAAACGAAACGGGGCGGTGCCTGCCAGCCGCCGCTGCTGCCGCCTGCCAGCCGCTGCCGTCGCTGCCGCTGCCGCCGCCGCCGTCGCCGTGCTGGGCCGCGCTGCGTCGGCTGCCCGAGCTCCGGGGGACCCGGAACAGCTGCCGCGGCCCGGGGTCAGGGCGGGGAGGGCAGGCGGTCCGGCCGGCCCGGCGAGGCGGGCTGCCCGCGGCCCGGTGCCTGGATTCACTGACGGTACGTGTCCCTGAGCCCGGCAGCCACCGTGGTTTGAAAGGATACATTAAAATGCCTTCTGGTTTCCGAAGGCAATCGATTCTAATCGAAGGAATCGATTCTAATTCTAGCTGGAGAAGCGTTACAGATTTTTTTAATTATTACTTTCTTTCCCCACAGGATTTGGTGAATGATTCAGCCTTTTGTCACCAAGAAATCTTCTAAGAAACCTTCTCTAATCACTAAATTCTCTGCTTTGCTTTCCAAATGTGTTATTCCAAGCAACGAGTTTTCAAAAACAGTTGCAGATCAACTACTTGAATTAGAAATGAGAATTAGTTTTCCATGAACTTTGTTACTGGTACCAGTTTTCTATTTTACATCACAGCAGTGGTCTGCTAGGATTAGGGCCTGTCGCTATGCTGTGCCTGCAGGTACAGATGTATTTTTGAATGTTGCTTTGCAGAACCTTTTTGAGATTGTCTCAAAATGGAACGTGAGTACATGGAGAAGATCAACCATTACTGTCAAAAGCATAAACTTAGACTGGCTTATATCGACGTCGGGATGACTGGCCCATCTCATGATCCTGAGTAAGTTCACTATGCATGTCAATAAATGTCAGGACTCTTCCTGCAATGAATGAACTGGGTAAAGCTTGGAATCATAAAAGTCTGTGATTTATGTTGTTAATTTCTAACCATAAACATTGGATGTATATTAATTGATTGGGTACCAACATGTTTTATGTGTAGTTAACTTTTGAACATCTGTTCCAAGAGCAGGGTGTTTTGCTTAAGCTGTTTTCCTTTTAGAGACTCAGGATCTATGATGTTTCCTTGGGTGATATTTTTTTTTTAAATTTTTGCTAGTTTACATGAAGTCAAGCCTTATGCTAATAATTAGGATGCTTCTTTTAATGTCTTCCATGTTGCCAGCCAGCACTGTCTTTGCTGACTTATTTGTAGACCTGACCATAGTCCTAGAATATATTAGTAAGTATTAGCTGGGTGTCAAATGTTAATCAGTTATCTTAATTTTTTCCCCATGCGGCTCATGTAATTCAAAGAAGTAACCCCTATCACAGTAATGGCCATAGCTGTGGTCACACAGCTACATCTTCATGCTTCAAAAGTGATGGCGTGGGACAAACAGAATTTACACACATTTCAAATTTACTCATTTATCCCATTTGTTGCACTTTTTCACTTTTTCTGTGTGCTCTGCTACATTGAGAAATACAATTCAACTCATTCTCTTGCATCTGTAAGTGATGTGATGTGTGGCAATGGTATCTAGGAAAATCCTGGATAACTTGGGCTGTTCCAGGGAGTACAGCATACAGCATCTGGCTACAGTGATGAGTGCTGTAAACCTCCTTCCGTGCCCTCGTGGTGCTCTTTCCCACTGCTCTGCCTGTGAACCGGACGGATGGGCCACTGCTGGTCCTGATCTGGCTCCCTAAGTCTTCTGTGCTATGTCCCATCTCATAAGTCCTCCTGCAGTTGTCTGAGGCATGATGCAGAGGCACCTCTAGGCATCTCCTCCCGTCCTATCCTGGTTTTGGTGCTGTAGCTGCTTCCACTGCAATGTCTGGCAGGGTCACTGCTGAACGCGATGTAAGAAGGTTGAGAGAGCCCAGGCTGGCTCAGTCCTGAGCAGTGGCGAGCTTTCTTTGGCTGGGAATGCAGTGTGTGGGCAACCAGGCTGATCCTACCTAAACCTGACAAGTCTGGGCAGTGCTTATTAACTTGGGGTCTGTGGTGGATAAGTGTGACTGTACATTTGGGACCAGTCAGTGTAACACTCATTCAGATAATCCTCAACTCAGGTAATTAACTCATGGGTCACTGAGACTCGGACTGCAGATTTCCTTATGGATGCTTAAATAAAATGGTGACTTTTGGATGCAAAGTCTAGCTGAATGTATGTAATATTCAGCACTTAGATATTGGTTGACTAACAAACCCTTTCCCAAAGAACAACCTTTTTTTCATGCTTTTTTTTTTGGTATGCTGTTTCCTATGTGGTGTGCCTTGTCCTACTGTTTACCTCCTTAAGGTCTCTCATTAAGTCTTGCTTACGCAATGACTGCAAGCACTATTCTGCATCTGCATTGTTTGTCTTCCAAACGTTTTGTTAAAGGGAAGTGAAGAATGAAGTTGGAATACTGAAAAAAGTTAGTTCCTGAAGTCATTCCACTATTTGAGACAAATTGTCCCACAGAGAAACTCATGATGTTATACCTAGACTGTTTCTTTGTTTGAATCCATCATGTTGACTGAACTTGTATATCTATATGCTCAGCTGCAATCTGAAATACAGACACACCCTAATGTTATAATAACAGCCACTTTAACTTCATGCAAGTCTGTGTTGCTGCCAAAAGCAGAAATTTAGTTTTCTTCTCTGTTGCCTTTTCTGCAAAGGTAGTAGCAGAAACATTAGGGATTTGGCAGCTGCAGTACAAGTTGGATCTGGATAAGAACTGATTTGGTGTGAAAGCCAGCCATTCGCTATTAGGTCACTGTGGCGGGTTGACCCCAGGTGGCAGTGAAACCCCTGGCCAGCCACTCGCTCACTTCCCCCCAGTGGGCTGGGGGAGATAATCGGAAGGGTGAAAGGAAGAAAAACATGTGGATCGAGATAAAGACAGTTTAATAAGTGAAGCAAAGCTGTATGTGCAACCAAAGCAAAATAAGGAATTCACTCGCTACTTCCCATTGGCAGGCAGGCATTTAGTAATTTCCAGGAAGGTGGGCCTTCCTCATACATAATGGTTACTTGGGAAGACAAACATTATAACCCCAAATGTCCCCTCTTCCTCCTTTTTCCCTTAGCTTTTATTGCTAAGCGCAACGCCATATGGCATGGAATGTCCCTCTGGCCAGCTGCGCTGGCTGTGTCCCTTCCCAGCTTCTCTCACACCCGTAGCCTACTTGCTGGGAGGCTAGACAAATAAAAGGCTTTGATGCTGTGCAAACACTGTTCAGCAACAGGTAAAACATTCTTGTGTTATCAACGCTGGTTTAGTCCCAGATCCACAATGTAGCACTATACCAGCTGCTATGAAGAAAGTAAACTCCATCCCAGCCCGACCCAGTACAGTCAGTCCTGAGCTGCACCAGTTCCCTGTGCTGGCTCACAGAGCTGCTGTATGGGAAGCAGCGCATGCACAGTTGTGCAACGGCGGGGAAAGGGATCAGTGGTTGAGTGTGGAAGGGCAGGACTGTTTTTTTGGTTTTTGGGGCTGCCTTTAAATTCTGTCTCACGAAGCACCAGACACATTTTTTTGCACTTAACTAGTGTATGTAGCAGCGTATCAAAGGTGAGTGTAATGTCACGTCTGGATCCATGAAATCAAGATTAACTAATCTTTCCTCTCCATACAGTTTTGCAGTGCTGAGATGTGTCCTGGTGTTAGGGCTTCACAACCTTGCCTGTAACAATGCTGACCTTATGCATTCTTTTGCTTTAAAAATTTACATAATTCTGCTTTTCTAAAGCATTTAAGCATTTAAAAATACTGTTAGAACTAATAAAGTACAGGCATTTGTGATTAGGGAGGAAACATAAAAGAAATATTTCTACTTAAGAATTATGATAATTAGGAGTTAGATATAATACAAACACATGAATGCTTAAATACTTCCACAGTTAACTTATTGTGCTTTGTAGATAATAACCTTCTCAGATTAACATTCTTTTTATTAAGTATATATGAGACAAAATGTAACAATGTTTTAGAAAAGTTTCCTTCCATTACCATTACAGGTTCACAGTTGTGGTTAAAATAAATGGTGTAGAATATGGTACAGGCACTGGTAAAAAAAAGAAGGAAGCAAAAGCAGTAGCAGCAAAAAAAACCTGGGAAGTGATTGAGAAACGGGTGAGTAAAGTGTAGGATTTAATAATTTATTTTTTTGCTAGTAAATATTGAAGATGAATCTCTAAAAGTAGCCAATAAAATATCGTTTTCTTTAATTTGGAAGAGTTTTGAATTATTTAACTTGTCTTTGTTCTGTCTTATTCAGTGCTTTTCCACTTTTTACCACTGAACTATTTTCCTTATTGTTCTAATACATGGTTAGTATGTAATATCAAGAGTGTTTCCTCCTCTGCTGTTATAGGAGGATGAGGAAATGTGTTTGCTTTTGTTAAGTTGCCTTGGTATATCCAGAGTGGACAGTGTTCCTTTTTCATCTTGACAACTGTTCAGTAATTCGGTGTCTTCAAAACATTTGCAGGGCACTGTTCAGTGCATCTGTTGCCACTCTGCTTATAAAATTGCTTACTCTCACTTGATCTGATTCATCTTTGTTTCCTTGTCATTATATTCTTTATGGTATAACTGATTTATATAGCTCTTTATCCTTCCTTGATTTAGTTTAGGTTTAAATTTTACTTCTCTGTTTTCTGCCACGTGTTTTGTGGTAGCCATTCCTTATTTTTCTTTCTGATTCTGAATGCTTCTTAGCACATTTTGAGTGAAATCTTTCCTTACCTGTTTCCATATGCTTTTTATTTTGTCACCATCATTACCTTAACACAATTGCTGTATGTTTGCTAATATGTTATTAATGCTGCCAAATCATGACACAGCTGAAAAATCCTGCTTTCCCCTGCACATGCACAGGAGCATTTGCAGCCCTTGCTAAAGGCAGCAGCATCCTGCAGCAATCACTTTTCTTGGCTCTGCTCAGGCTGTGAGAAAATTCAGAAGGCAGCATTTGCTGCTTTTTTTTTTTTTTTGACATGTCACAACTCATTCCCTGTCTTTTCATAAAAGAGGTGGGAGGGAGACATGGTGATAGGTTGTTAAAGACATTGTTGCAATACCTGGAAAACTGGATTTACATTTCTTTGGAAATTCAAAATGTAATAATTCTGGGTTGGGATGGCTGTCCTTTGCCACAAGGGACTCCATTAATGCACACTGGTGATTTCTTAAAAATATATTGAGTTGCTGACAAACATTGATCAAATATTAGATCTTGTGCACTGTTTATCTTAATTTATTAAGCTTAAGTTTTTAAGTTACCTGTTTCATTTGTTTTATAGCCAGAGAGTCCTTCAAATGTGCAAGCTGCAGAATTAATGACAACTCAAGCGACCTTATTACCTGTACCAGCCAGCAACTATGTCAGCCTACTAAATATGTATTCACAACGGACATTGCAAATAGTTGATTATCCTAACAAAGAACGTACCGGAGACGCCCATGCTCCCATGTGAGATGTAGTTTGTCTTCATACTTGCTTTTAATACTTCTTCATGTTTACTAACATTACCATTAGTTACCCTGAGTGGTGTCAGATTAATCTTTAGAAATACAGTAAAAATTTGGAGGTAGTCTGGAGAGAATCCAGCGGAGGGCCATTAGGGTGGTTAAGGAGTTGGAGGATACGACATAGGAGGAGAGGCTGAGAAGACTGTTTAGCTGGGAGAAGAGATGGCATGATGATAAAATGATAGTTGGTGTTGACAAAATCTTGGTTGTAGCTCTGGCACCTTTGTGGACCTCTTGGCATGTATTTTGGAGACTCCAAGGAACCAAGTGCCCAGGAAAGCCTGTTTTATGTCTCCTGTATGTATTGCAGTCAGTGAGTTGTAGAAACATACCAGTTAATGACATCTGAGGAATAATAAAGAATATCTATGTATTTTAACTCTCTTGACAGTATCTGCTGGAAAACTCTTCCTCTCTTCCCATAAAAAATCAGCCATTTTAAAACCTAAACTGCAGATAATTTGTGATTGTGGGTGCATATGATAGGATGCTTTGAAGAGTTCAGTCTTCAAAAGTGCTAAGTATTCACTCTCTGAAAATTGGTTATCTTGAAGGCATGTCAAATTAGTTATCTACCATTATTGATTAGATTAAATGTCTATTGGAAATAATGTCCTGAAGATGTATATTTCAGATTTCTATTCTGTAATGTCAATTGACTGTAGTGTTTAAAATTATTAAATTAAGACCTGTCATATAGGATATAAGACTTTATTCCCTGTTGTATTTTACAGGTTTTCTTGTAGCTGTACAATTAGTGGTATTGTGTATGGAAGTGGCACTGGAACTTCTCTAGCTGCTGCAAAACAAGCTGCTGCAAAACAAGCATTTGAGAAGCTAAATAAGGAAGACACTCTAACAGTATGTGCTATATTTAGCCTTAAGACAAAAGTTTAATTCTTCTGTCTTTAATGTTTGAACAGATTTCCTCATTGTATTTAACAGCATATTCCATGGATTCCACTTAAGAGGGAAACAATCCATATTTTGTTGGGTTGGTTGGGCTACAGGAGTCTGTTGGTGAAATTTATGTTGTGTTTCTATATTCAATTGCTGATTAAAAAACCTCACAGTTGATATCTCTGTGTGTTTCAGAATATGGTCTGATATGTTGTCAGTCAAGGGTACAGACATTAAAAATTTCTGAATCCTGACTAACATACTGGTTGTCTCCTGTGTGAAGTGTTGTTGAGCTGACTGGCTATGAACATAAATCTCTTACTGCCTTCTGTTGGATCAAAAATCTATTGTGAAATATGAGAAAGGCAAAAGCAGGAGTGAGAATCAACAGGACATGCCTTCTGTAGTGTTCCAAGTCTAGTGAAGCAATTGCTAACACCATCATCTGCAGAGCAGAGCTGTTGTCTTTATGTTGCCAATTGTATTTCCATACATGCAAAAAATTATCAGAATTCTAATAGTGATCCAAACCCACTTCTGAAATGCACAGAACAGTACATATGAAGTACATATGAACTAACTACACTAAAGTGTAGTTTAAAGGGAAGGAAGGCAGTATGGGGGAGGAAAGAAATCTTTTTCACTTTAAGTACTTTTTTCATTATTTGTCTGTTTAATGTGAATTTTAAATGCTTCTTTTATTGTTGTTTTTAAGTTAACCTTGTAACTGGTGGCCTATTACAGCTCTAGGATCCTTCTTTAGTATTTTCCTGTGTTGCAAGCTCATGGGTCTTTGCATTTTCATCAAACTCTGAAATTTACTACCTCAAGCAGAACCTCTGTAGCAATTACTCTAAATTTGGGGTGGGTTGTTTTGGTTTGGTTTTAATTTTTATTAATTCCCAGTGATGTCTGTGTAACAAACAAAGTATAACTAGCAAAAAGCAGTAAAGGCCCAGTACTCCTGAATTCAAAAAAATAGGTTCTGTTTGCTGTCAATTGTTTGTTTCTATCATTGAAGCATAAACCCTTAAGATTTTTTTTACTTTTTGTTGGGTTATGGTCTGTAACAAATGTGGGTGTTGCTTTTAATGTTACATTTATTCTCTTATGACATGGGGGGAAAAAATGGGAAGAACCTCTGCTAAGTATTTTGGATTAATTTTTTTAGTCAACCCTGGTTTAGTAATCCAATTTTCACACTGAAGACATTGAATGTCATTTTGTGCAGACTCAGATTTTCAGTTCTGCTGATTACGTGTATCAAAGCCTACATATACCTTGTTTTCTACACAGACAATTGCAGATGCAGTAAACAACGAAAACATTTGCTTTTAATAACTGTTAGCCTGATTTTTGTAATAGATCCCAGACTCTGCTTCTGCAAATGTGTCTGTATAGTCTCAAAATGAGTGGGAAAATGCTCAGTGTGACAGGGTCCTGTGTTTCTCTCCTCTGGGTGGAAGTTAGGCAGATGCCTTTCTTCTGCAGGGCTTTGAATGTTCAGTGCAGTTAACAACTTCCACTTAGGGCCTTGTAATCTTCACTCCAACCTCTTTGAATGGCATCTTTTGCACTAGGGAATTTTTTTACATGATTTTGTTAACCATTCTTGTTTTTTCTTTTTTTCAGATGGGAAGTAAATATTCTAATGGCAATTCTACATTTAGCAAATGTAGCAATTCCTCTCGAGTGCCAACTCAGACGGACTCGGAGTAAGTGTGTTCACTTATGGTGATAATGTGATAATAAAATGTATTTACTAATCTTAGAGGGTCATGTGATCTAGTTCTAAATAAAATCTGTCGGTTTATTTATTGCAATGTAAAGCCATTTAATTTGAGCTTATATTTCTTGGACTTCAGAGCAAAATTTGTTGTACTTGTGCAATTTTGAGTCATTACAGGTTAGCTTATAATAGTTTTAGAGCTTTCTGATATATTTTTGCCATGAGTAGTTCTTTCAGAAGCATTTTTACTGTGATGTAGAGTACCTTGCCTCATTCAATAGCATTATTTCATGCCATTTTTGACACTCATCTTCCTATTGTGACACTTGTGAACTCAGTATAATTCAATTTCAGTACTTTCTTGTGTTTCACATTCTGCTTTCTTCAGTTTGTTTTTTTTCCTTTTTCCTTCTCCATAACTCTTCATTTCCACCAAAGGGAAAATTTGCTTAGCAAAAGAAAATGAACGTGCATAAAGTTTCATTTGTGATTTGGGAACCCTAGTGCCACTACCACTTCTTTTATGCTCTTTGTGTGATTGTAAAGCAAGCTGATACATACGATGCTAGAGGTGGCTGCACTGCCTTGAAATAAACACCTGTATTTAACCTATTTAATTAAAGGATATACTAGAATATATATCATATAGATATCTACATATCATGATATTATATAGAAATAGAGTAGTATATTACAAAATGTTACTGTTTTATTAGCTTTCCAGCATAAAGTTTTGTAGTTTAAATCAGTCATGATTGTTAATGCTTCTTCAGGTTTTGCTTTTAAAAACTATTTTTTGATGTTTCTTTTTTCTCATGGCAATGATTTTATTTATGATTGTGTTCCTTTCACCTAAAACTAGTCTATTATTTTTCAATAACAGCAGTATTTGCTTTGAAGACTCAGCTGCAAAGTTGGTAGAAAAAATGAAAGATGTGGCAGTAAGTGAAAAGCCTTCTCCTCCTCAGGTATAGTATGAAAACTGTCTTCCTTGTAATTAAATTTTAGACCCTGAACAGAGCAAGCTTCTTGTCAGTGTGTAGCATCAGTTTGTTCCTTTATCCACTAATCACTAGAAAACATGTGCATTTTTCCTAAGAATATTCAGTACTTTCTTACTACTAACCATCAGTAATTTATTTCTGTACTGTGGACCCAATTTATGTACTGTTGACCAAATGGGCAGTACTCCCAAGAAAGAGGGTCAAACTAAGCTAGTATTTTTCTGTGGGAAGAATGATGATGTCATACATAGCATATGTGAAAAAATTTAAGCTAAGATATGGCTTTGTTCTTATTACATTGTTTATATAAGGTATGGACACATTTATATAGACAATTCCTAGATACATTCTCAGACACATTTTAAACTAAGTGAAGTGAAAATATTCAGAATATCTAAGTTAGTTTTTTTCTCTTTTTCATGTAGAGGGATGCACAAGGTTCTGCCTTGAAATGTGGAAGGTACGTGTTTATTTCTAGGTTGGTATCTCCCATAAACAATATTGCAAACCACTTTAGTGTTTCTATATCTAGCAAAGAAATGCCACTATTGGGAGGTACATTTCTTTTCTCTTGTCACATATTAGAAAAATGGCTCATTATAAGTTCTGCTTTTATCCTTGTTATTAAAGAAAATTGGCAGCTAATTTATATAATGCAAGAAACCAGGAAGAGAAAAGAAAGATGTCGGATTCAGATGAAAGTCTGCCAGATTTGGACACAAATACCAGTGAAGAGAATGGAAGTCCATACACTGTGAATAAAAGGTAAGAATAACTTTTTTTAAATAAGATCTGTATGGCAATTACAGTATGTAGTGGTCTAGATTTGTTTGTTTATTTATAATAGAATGTGGGAAAATACTGCTGTAAAAATAAGTTTCAAAGAAAATTGGTATTTGAGATAGTATTTTTTTTTTCTGGAAATTTCAAATATATGTAAAATATATATAGCAACTGACATGCGATGATATTTAATGCTTACAACCAAAAGTCATTTGTGTGAAGATGTGAGGATAATTACTCTACATGCTTTCAAGGGTCAGTTTCCGTTGTTTTAATCTTCAAGACTATGATTTAGACCTGTATAGGTGTTGAGTGATCCCTGTAGAATATTTCAGCAGATGTATTAGACCTGTCAGGATCATTTTTATATCTTGCAAATTTCATGTTACGTATACTTAAGTTATATATCTATTTTTTTTAAGATTTCTTGAGAGTTTTAAAAATATTGAGCCCATTGGTGAAGGTGGTTTTGGGAATGTTTTCAAGGCAACAGGAAAGCTTGATGAAAGAACCTATGCAGTCAAACGAGTTTGCTTCACAAAGTATGTACTGTATATTTCCTTCTGCTTTTTTTTATTTTGGGACAACCTTAATCAAGATTTTAGTACTTTATTTTGTCTCTTTAATAATCCCAGGAGCATTTAAGCTATTTTCATTACTAATTGTCCATTCTTTCTGGTAAACTGTTTTCTTTTTTTCTAAGTGAAGCTGAAAATGACCATGCAACTTGGTTAATTTTTGCATGCGCTGGAATAATTTCAGAGACATGTAAAAAGGTGTATTTGTTAAGTTCTACTTCCCCTGAACACACTAGTGCTCTGGTTTTTAATATTGCAAAATGTGTTTGAAGAAAACTTGCTGATTAATAAAACATTGAAGGTAGCACTGTTATGTTTGACAGGTTACATGGAAAACTTACATATCGGTAGTGCATAATGACTATAATTAGGGAAAATAGAGAAAAATTAAAGCAATACATTTTGTGCTTTGTAATTGGAATATGTGACCCATGTAGTCATTATTCTCACACCACGTTACTTGACCTTTATAAATCTCAACAGAGAATGATGATCTTAATTATTTTTTTAAAAGGTAATTTTCTGTAATCAATACCTAGTGGAGTATTTTATTAGCAGCTGAAAAACTTGAATTTCTTTTAGGCAATCTATTCAAAAAGTTTCAAGTTGGTGGAGATACTTGTCCCTTACATTGGGTAACTGCCCTTCAAATTCTTGTGTTCTTCAGAAATATATGTTATTTTCATTTATATTGCAATCCTGAGATCTATACTAAAAAACATTCTACTGATTCTTTAAATAAAGACTGCTGGTCTGCTGATGGGTTTGAACTTACTTCACTAGGCAATGTTACAACAGGTAGTGCAGGTCAAATTTAATATTAGTTCTTCATGAGTATTTAGATACATTTTCACCAGTATATGTAGACAAACTCCGTAGAGGTGAAAAGAAAACATGCGTGTTTGCTACATTGTGTTTGACTACCTAACATAATGATGCTTTTCTCAGCTTATTTTGAGTGGGGCTTTAATTTCTAATATGGTTAAAACATTTTTGCACTTTGAATAACTGAGCAGATGAAGGAAAACCCACAGAATTTGTAACTACAATTTTGAACTTGTATGAAGGAGAAAATTATTTTTCTAAATGAATGTAAAACTATCCGTATACTGCTACTTGATATCATGTCTTTTATTTAACTTAGTATTAAATTTTTATAGGGAAATGTCATTTGGGTTTTTTCTTTTTTTTTTTTTTCCCCTCCAAATAGGAATGTAAGGCGTGAAGTAAAAGAACTTGCAGCACTTGACCACGAAAACATAGTACGGTATTACTGTAGCTGGAAAGGATGTGACTGTGTAACTCATCCAGACTCAAGGTAACTAAAAGATAGTAGCTTGCACTCACAAACTTGTTTGCTGTAGTAAATTTTGTGTTGTAAAAAGAAAGGCTGATGATTGGTTATAAATCATTATTCAAATATAAATGCATATATATACTTACAGACTTACTGTTAGGAAAAAAGGCAGTACTTTTCAGCAGCAGGTCATATATAATTAAGTATATCTGTATCTTATTTTCCTTGATAAGATACATTATGTAATTTTATTTTTCTCCTCTCTTTTAATATACAGAACTTTATGAATCTATAGAGGAGTATAAGAAGGCAGAACTCAAGTTTGGGGCTCAAATTAACAACAGAAACTAAAAAATTGTCTGGCAGCTCTGGCAGCTGGCTGCCAAATTCCTGATCGGAAGTTTCCTTTTTGTAATAAGTACTGGTCAGCCAGTAGCTCTCATAGAGAAATAATTAAATCTAAGTTAGCATTTTAACTATGATGCCTGAAACAGTTTTGGTTGTTGAGAACAGAAATACAAAATGAAATGCTCTTTCATTTAGAGGTAGTCTTTCAACACTAAGACTTCTGGGAAGACAGAGGTGAGAGTTTTACTTGTACATTAGATTACTAACTTTTCAAAGCTTCTGTGGTAAGCTTTTTTTCACTAGCTGTAAATTCATACCCTTCAGATATGTTGCCACACTTACCTAGAGTCATAAAATATTAATGGATTCAAAATTATGGTTGGCATGATACCTATCCAGTGTGCTCAGTAAATGAGGAATAAAAGAGTGGAAAAAGAAGTCTCGTGTCAAAACCCAATCATAAATATGTTGGGAGTCTCAATATCAATTACGCATTTTATGTTGAACAGTTACTGGGTAAAACAGAGGAAAGAAAAGTCCTCAAAGCTGAGGTCCCAGCTTGGAATTCCACTTAGTGCCCCCAGCTTGGAATTCCACTTAGTGCCCTGACCTCAAGGCTACAGCAAGTCCTGAGACGCTTAATGCTTGTTCTTTCAGTGCCTCAGGCAGCTTCATTCCAGGGCACTCAGATCACACAAGACAAGTAGGAGAAAGTGGTGCCTGCTCCTCTTCATATTGTCCTTCCCCTCACCATCTCCAGCCTCAGCCTATCCTATAGCCTATCCTATAGGCTGATGGTGAGGGAACTCTTCTTCAAAGTGTGAGGCTGTCAGGGGAGAGAATATATTTCATCTATATTTCCAGCTCTCAGAGGGCTTCTCTAACTTGCAGACTGATGTCAAAGATGGTGACCGCACTACTTTCTTGAAGGGACAGAGTTTGAAAGAATGTGATCATGCTGGGTAGGAGAGGGAGGCTAAAGCTGTGTTTGAGCAGAATAGAGAATACCTGCCAGGGACTTGCAGCAGTTCCTACAGGGCAAGATGGGAGCCAAGGACAGTGCTATTTCTTCCTGTATAGGAGATGCCTCTAGATATGAGGAGAGCAGAATTTGGGCACTGAAAAAACTTTCAGTGTGAACAAGGAAGCAAGCAAAATGTTAGCAATATTCCAGGGGTTTGTAGCAACTGAACAGGGTTTCTTTGGTTTGGAGTTCTATTTATTTATATCTAGTACAAATTGGTCTAGAACCTTTTTTAAAATTAAGGGACTTGCAGACTTTGTTTTGGGGAACTCCAAAAATAATACTTAATAAAAGGAATTTTTTTAAGAGGAACCTGAGAATCATTGGTGGCTTGGGAGGAATTGTATCTTGCCAATTTCAATATAGTATGTAATTTTCTTTTGCAGGCAGAAGTCAGACAAAGAAACTGTCTGTCTTTTCATCCAAATGGAATTATGTGAACAAGGGACATTGGAAAACTGGATTGAAAAGAATAGACGAGACCTGAAGTATCATGAGAAGGCACAAACCAAATTTTTACAAATACTGAAAGGAGTGAAATATATTCATTCTAAAGAGTTAATTCATCGAGATCTCAAGGTAAGTGGGATAGATAATTAAAGAAAAAAAAAGATTAAAATAGTACTTATTGGAATTTCAGAAAATGTTAAATTGTTCTAGTCTTTGTTTAATCTATTATGTACCATAGTAGGATGCCTCTTCTGATGTTGCTAGTGATTAATTGGGTTTTTTTCAGCAACTGGCTGGACTTCATCCTGAAATCAGAAGTTAAACTGGAGGATCTCAGAATGTAGTAGTTCAAAAAATCACTAGTCATCAGTTAACAGGAGTTTTCAGTGTATTATGTGTTACTGAGTCACAAGACTGCCTATTGGAATAAGAAATACTAACTTTACGTGATAAAATAATTAGAAAAAAGAAAGGGAAAAGTTGAGTCTAGGAAGTTTGCTCTTGCCATATTGTATTAGGCTAGCTAAACTATCCATTTATATGCTGTGTTTGATAACAGCATACTCTAGTTGCTCTTGTATCATGCATGCATACAAATATTTGAATGCTACTTTTTTGGATAGAAGTTCAGTCTCTACCGGTGCACAATAATAGAAAGATTTTATTTCAAGATAAAGGTTATAAAGGACAAGGTTGCAAGTCTTCAGGGCTTCATATGCCAGCTACAGTGTTGCTTACAGAGTTTTAAATCACTTGCTTTCTGAAAGTTGTTAGTGTGGTGGTGTTCCTAAAAAACTGCTGTAGTGGGTCACATTAAATGTTGATCTAGGATGCTGTTCTCCTTGTATAGTGCCTAATTCCAAACACCTAGAGAGTATCAGAGCTGAGAGATGATACCGTGATTCTGTCCTTGATGCATATTCCCTTCCTCTCAAGATTTATAGTAACCTGAAGTTTATGGACTTCTCAAGCCAGAGATTGAAATCTTCTGCATTTTGCATTCACAGTGTAGTTCCAGATCATGTTCACTGCCCACTCATAGAATCGTCCTATCTTCTAGAGCTTTTCTATCATCAGGCTTATTGCTACAATACTGGAACAGACTACAGACATACACTCATAAAATAATTATTTCCCTAGATGCCTGGGAAAAAGAGGCCTAATAAGTGCCTTCTCACCCATTAATTGTTAGCTCTTCCTACTCTGTGCTTTGTGTTTTCTTGCTCCTTCAGTCCTACTTTATTTTCATCTCAGCTCAGTCTCTTACTTTTTGCTATTCCTATGTATAGCCTATATCTATATCCTATATATATTCATGTGAATCTGCTGCCCTAGTCCCTTATCCATGGCATCTGGCTGTAACCTGCTTCCAAGTCCTATTGCTAACTTGTCTGTCTGCATTTGAATTTAGAAACTTTTCTCCCCATTTTGATCTGCTGTCAACTTAGATGTTTGGCCATCTGAGATCTCCATGTCCCAGAATCAAAGCTGCGGGATAGGTTCAAGCTGGTATGAATTCCATTTGTGCCTGCTATGAATGGAGTCTTTAAATAGTGTAGCCAGGTAGAGGCACTGTATTAAATGTGTGTGACATGGTCAGACTTGAACAGAACTGCATTGGCAATTCTTGACACACAGATCCTGTTAAATACGAAGTCTCTCCTGGCGTTACAGTCCACTGGAGCTTCTTTGAGTAAAAGATAGCGTGAGGTTATTTGGTTTTGGTTTAATAACATTCAGAAGTGTAGTTTCTTTATCTTCTTTGTGAAATTTCATCCAAGCACATACAATTCTATTTGTAGTTGCTTATGACTTTGTCAGATTTAAAAATGGGAAGTTCAATGGAAACTTAAAAGTGATACTGTGAGATGGTGGTAGTAAATCCTAACTCTGCAGTTGATTTAGTACAGATAATCCTGCTGTGCCTAGGAGAAACTATGATTTGAGTGGAATTCCATGTGAGCCTAAGTGCTTTGCCCAAGTGCATCAAATCCCAGGGCTAGGATTGAAGGCTAAAAAGCACTTCTGGATATGAAATGTTATGTGCACAATGTATTTGAAGAGCATTAAAGCATGATACAGTTATGACTGAGCTAGTGAGGAAAAATTGCACTCAATGTGGCATGTACTACTTAAAATTTAGTTTGTTTTTAAAAATTAATTGAGCTTTTTTCTATTCCCCACCCCATCAGTTTCTTAATGCTAATTTCTCTGAACAATTATCAAGTTTTATGGGGAGCACTTCTGTGGCTGATTATGCTTGACAATGAACCTTGCTCATATGGTGATTTTATTTTTTTTTTTAAATATGTATATAGCCTCAGAATATATTCATATCACGTGAAGATAAAATAAAAATAGGTGACTTTGGTCTTGTGACTTCTGTGGCATATGGGACTCTGACTGAGAACAGAGGAACAAAATCATATATGGCACCAGAACAGGTAATTATCCTGCTGTACTAGTGTTTCTTTAACTAGATTTTCATTATAAACTCAGCATTGGATGTTCTCAATCCTAATCTCAGTTCTAAATCAAGTTGCCTGAAGTTCCCTGGTACGACTGTATATGAGGATAACTACTATGGAGAAAGCTGTCTGCAAGTGTGATTTTATTTTGCTGTGCCTAACCTCCACGGTCTGAAATTGCATGCTGTAAGGAATGCTCTTGCAAAACCAGCCTCCCAACCATGTATTTCAATTTGAATTTAGGACTTCTGTTAACTGGGGCATTTGAGTCCTTCTATTTGTTTCATTATTTTTGCCATATCCATATAGGTCTGTGGAAGTCTTAATTTCAGTGTGTTTAATGTGACACAATAGTCACTATTTAACAGGTCTGTAGCAGAAAGCATTAACAACTAGTAAGATCAAGTAGGGCCAGTCCTGTAGCTTTGGGGTAGAAATTTCTACCAACTTCAAATTTTGGTTTAAGAAGTACTGTCCAGTTGGATTTGATGCCTATATTGTTCTTGTGCTAATCTTTGTAGTTCGGGGACACATATGGAAATGAAGTAGATATTTATGCACTGGGATTAGTTTGGTTTGAAATTCTTTCGGCATTCAGTGGTCATGAGAAAATTAAGGTATGTAATCTTTAAATTTAGTCTGTGACTCTTTTGCTTTGCTGCTGGTATCGCACGCTGATTGCAGGCTAGAAGGACTCTGTATATCTAGAGTACTGTGTCTATTTACATTTTCCCCCTGGATTCATTTCTATAAGGCCCATGAGTGCTCACACTTTGGTTGAAATGTAGTAACTGAAGTAAACAAATATTACTGGTTTTATTTCACTTATGTTTTACTGACATACTGACATTAAAGCCTGGGCATGCTAAATAATAATGTCTAGCAAAAAAGATTTCAAGTTTCTGATAAATCTTTATGTTTGATCAGAGTATTTGAAGGGACTATTTCTTCTAATCTCAGAAAATAAAAATTATGAATGGGAGAGTTTCATCTCTGCAATGCTCTCATCTTCACTGCACAGTGAAGCAAGAACAAAGTTTCTATCAAGCCAGAACACTTGCAGTTTTCCAAAATGAGAACAAAAGTGATTTGTAATAGTAGCTTTACTTGAAAAAGATGTTACTTCAAAAAGAAAACCAGTGTTACTCCAGCTTTTTTTGAAAAGCTATCTTTTATGTCTTTTGCCTTTTCTTGGTACTTTGCACATCATTAGTGTAACAGCTTGTATGCTCAAACCTACATGTAGGACTGCATGTAGCTGTCAAGTATCTTGCCTAATGTAAGATATATGTACATGGTTGGACCCAGTAGCTCTTGTACAGTTAGCTTGGTCCTTTTGCCAGTATGGGAAAACAATACCAATGGGTCTGCTCGACTCACAGGTTCAATTTGGCTCTGTTTAGCTACCTTGTAGTATTTTCTAAAACATCTTGTTCCTGCTCACAGCTGACTCTGAAAATGTGTCCACAGTCCCACAGTGTTTACAGTCAAAAGGGCAAGACAATTATTTAGTCTTGTGTCCTGGTTTAACCAGGATAGGGTTAAGTTTCCCCAGCAGTGGGGGGGGAGCTCTAGCCGGGTTATTCAGATACCACGCAGACCTCACATCCTGGCGCGCGTCATATTTTCCTGGCGCGGGAGCGCGGGAAGAATCGGTGATCGCGCGGGGTTCGCGCCGCCGGGTTTTCTCTCACTGCTATATTGGTAGATATTTTGCCCTGTTCATTGTTATTACTGTTATTGTTATTGTTTGTTGTGTTGCTATTGCACTGCTGTATTAAACGTGTCCTTATCTCAGCCCGGGGCTTTGTATTTCACTCCCTTTGTGGGGGAGGGGCAGCGGCCGCGTGGTCTCAGACCCCGGCAGGGGCTAAACCATTACATCTTGTTTCCTTAAAGCATAAAAATCTTGTGTCTGTAGGCAGGTGGGGAAGTCATGTGGATGGAAAGTCCTAGGATGGTCTTCAGCTGCTCCATCAGCTTAGAAAATAATTTCACTTAACGGAGCATGATAAACTCTGGATGGTGCTGGCAAGCCCTGCTGAAAGAGCATCATGCAAAAGCAAAGTTGACTATGAGCTGAGTAAATGGCTCAGCTGATGATCACTGAAGAGTAGGGAAAAAGCTTCAAGTTCATGGGAGCTGTTATTTTACTGGACACTGATTATAAGGATAATGTTTCTGAAACAAACAACATCATTGTTGAGTGTGAAGCTTTTAAGCTTAAAAAGGGACAGCAGTTGATGAGAAGACCATAAAAAAAACAAAAGTACAACTAAATGTAAAAAACTTTCAAACTCTTTTTTGTAGATTTGTATTTTCCTAATTACTTCAGTAAATTATATGGGTGAGATGCAAAATATAATCTATGAAAATATACTGAAACTGTTCTCTCTTATGAATTTCAGGTATGGCATAATGTTAGAGAAAGTAATCTTCCAGCGAGCTTCACCAACCAGTTTCCAACAAAGGTATGGGATTTTAATACATTATTTCAGTTAGTTTATTTATGCATTAAAAAAATGTATTGACATTTTATTTCTTTTTGCAGGCACCTATAATCAAAAAGATGCTTTCAAGAAACCCTTCAGGAAGATACTCTGCATCTGAAATACTTGAGTTTTTTAAGTCTGTTGATAAAGACAGCTCACTGAAAACTCATACTCAGTGAACTCTCTTTTAAAAGGCTTTCAGGCTCTGTTTAAAACCAGAGTTTGATGTTTGTTGAAACTGATGAAATAACAGTAAATGTCAGAAGCAACAGCAAGACTTTTCCATGGTGTTTTGCCTTCCTGCCAGTGAGGAGCTCATCAGCCAAAAGGGGCACATCGCCATTCACACCCATCAGCTGCAGACCAGGACTATGTACTGTGCAAGCGGTTTTTACCTGGAAACAGAGGTGGTGGGTGAGCCGGACTATATCATGCAATAAGTACAGGAACCTAGTCCTTGTCTCCTAGAAGATTAAGTTGATGTGGTGCTAACTGGCCCGTGGCAAATACCTGTATGCATGCTCTTAACATGTGCTGCATCCATTATCAGTCAATGCTATCTATTGTTTTCCATTGAAGTGCTGTTTTGTGGGGTGTGTGTGTGTGACTCAAACCTTTCTGATTTGTTCAGTGATGTTTTTAATAATTACCAGAATGTTCCCATTAATACCAAGACTAATTTTGGTAGAAAATATACTAGGAATAGGTGGGGATTATTCTTCACTGAATTTCAGTTAAGGTGAACTTTTCAGCACACCCATTGAACACCTAGCACCTTCAGTGCTCTAGAATTTAAAAATACAGAATCACAGAATTGTCTAGGTTGGAAAAGACCTTGAAGATCATCCAGTCCAACCATACATACTTTTAGAGTAAGCATTCCTTGAGTATTTAAATGTTAAGCATTCAGCTTCTAGGAAATCTAGTTTAATTTGTTCTAAACTTTTGAAAACCTTAGAAAACCTCAGGTTTTGAGTTTGTTTTTTTTTTTTTTTCCTCATGAAAGAAACATCTAAGGTGCTCTTATATTGTTTCCTCACTAGTAACCATTTGCAATCCTGTGTTGAGAGAGCACCTTAAACATTCTCTCCCACACTGCTAGGTTTTAATCCCTTTTTGTAACTCTGAGGATGCCTCAAACCCTTAACAAGTGTACTGAATACCTCTCATGGCCTTACTGTCAGCCCCACACGAGGTAACAGCAGATTGCCTATTACTCTTTAGCGATAGACTTCTTTGGAGTTCAGAGTTGCCTGGACTGGAAGAATTGTGTGTGGTGGGGGAGAGCAGGGAGAAAAGACAGGCACATGAGTCCTTCAGATGCTTGTCTTTGAGCTGTATCTTGTTAAACTATCCACTGCTGTGGAGCCTACGTAACTTCATAAGGCGAATGAGCAGATACTTCTGAGCAGAAAAATGGGTACTTTGTGTAGTGAAGTACTGGATGCTTTTTCTGGAATGTTAAATTGGTTAAAATGGGGTGCTTTGTAAAAAGGAATTATTATAAATGGATGCATAGTAATTTTTATATTCTTATGGAAATTATTGCTATCTGCAAGTATTTGTTGCTAAGTAAGAATCTTTTACATCCTTTTGTAAGACATGAATTTGTTTTTTTTTTTCCTTATCATGAATCATAAATACATACAGCATTTCACTGTTCTGAACTAATTAGTATTTCTTTGCAGTGGTCAAGATCTGGGAGAAATGGTACTCTGACACTTCCTCTTCCCTTTCACCTATAAAACTACTCTTATAATATGAACATTTGTATGTGACAAGCTTTGGGTGAATATCCTTTACAGTTCTCGGACAGAGCACCCATAACACCATTACCTTTTTACTGTTAAGTAATATTGAGCTTGTCCCACTAGGTTTTGATACTTTTTTTTTTCCACAGTATTTGTATACTTCAGCAGTACCTTTCTATTAGTGACTGTTTACAGTAGCAACTGTTGTTCCCTAAAAATAAAAGGTGTATTAAAATGTATTTTATGTATTAAAAAACCCCAACATCATCATGATCTGGTACTATTTAGTTATGCAAAATGTGCAACTTTACATACAACAGAATATTGATACAAATAATATCATTGTAGTGTTTCACAAGCTTTTTTTTCCCACCAGGTCTAAGATAGTAAAGAAAAAAGTCTGATGTTTAGTCATCTCTGTAAAGATGAAAAAAACCTGTTTAACACATACAACAGAAGTAACTAGCCAGCATTTATTCCCTTACTCAAATTTGAATTTTATTATCAGCTGATCTTATTCAGTTGGGCAGGGCATAACCGAAGACTGTGGAAGGCTTAACCTGCCTCTCAATTATGGTAGTTCAATTATAAATGCAAAGTTTTAATTCCTATTAAATTGTGCATCAAGAAGAAAATCCATAAAATGCTTCAGAAAGGAGTTTAACCTGTCAATGTAACTATTCTTCTGCATACTTTGGTGTGAATTCTTCGGTACAGCACAGCTCTGAACTTTCTGAAAGATACTATGAACTATACATACTTATCTAGGCCTCCTTCCTAGAGAAAGGCGCTAGTCATGATCTGCAGCACTGTCTCCAGGGCAGTTTGAAGATAAGTCTTCAGGGTCTACAGGATAAGCAGAGAAAAAGTGAGTAATTCCAGCTCGGAGGAGGGAAAGAAAAAGTTGCTAGAATTATTTGACAAATCCATGTAAAGCAGATTAAACAGAATCCCAGAAGGTTTGCAAGTTATTAATACCAAACGTTGCTTTAAAACAGTGAACACAAATTCCACCCTCTTTGGTGCAGTGAAATTGGATAGTGTCATAAACATTTCAGAAATGTTTATTTCTGTTCAAAAACAAGCTTTTGAAGCTTTTTATGGTACTAGTTTTAATATCTTAAATTTTTTTTCCTAAAAAAAATTAATATGAATACCAATTTAAAGAAATGCCAATATGATGGATGGTTGGTTGGTTTTTTTTGTGCATGTAAACACTTAAAAAATGGCTTATAATCAAAACATACAAAGCTTTGTGCAAAGAACAGCAGCCTGGAAGGAAAATTTGCTATGTAGATTTAAAAGACTGCAGTAAGAGAAACATAAAGGATATATTGTACTATTTGAGTCTAACTGCATAAGCAAAGTAAAACAGTTACAAGACAGGTTTACTCTTACCTTCATAGGTTGTTCCACACCAAATGCAATAAAAGTGTTTTTCTCTCAGATAGGCAGTCAGGATGTGTAGCTTTTCTGATACCTAGAGATATGTACAGGTATGCAATGATCCGGGGCTCACATGACGTAATAGTTTGAGCTACTAGCTCTGCTAAAATAGTTTAACCTTTTGCTATGGAAAAGCTACACAATACTGTAGCTCAGTCAGGCACAAAGTTTCCCGAATTTGTAGCATAGAGCAAAGGAATTCATGATCTCTGGAAAGTTAATGGCTGTTGTTTGCTCATCCTTCTTTCTAGCTAAGAAACATGCATGGAAGAGAGAGCTAAAAATATTGCCTAGGTACCTTATTTCAAGTATATGATATTTTTGGTGGAATTTTTCACACCTAATCTCTGCAAATCAAACACATAAGGCTAACAACAGCCGTGTAATCTAGTTCTCAAAAAGTGTGAACTGCCAGTGTTCATCTGAGATAATCTGTGAAGCATTTTCAGAAATTACTTAGTAATTCTAAAATTCAGCCTAAGACATGATATGAGGTATCCAAAATTAAAACTCAAAAGCAAATAACTTCAATCAAATATGTGACCTTGTGTATCCTGGTTAAGACAAAAATGTTTAGAATTTAATTTCTAAGCTACTTTTTCCAAAGATCAGCTTCAAGACAGATGAGCAACAAATGAGTGGTTTAATGTCTTACATTTTATCATGTAACTGCTATAAAAATCACTGCTCTAAGATTGCAAAGAGGCCGTTCACTACAGCTTGGAGAATGACATGTATACATATATCCTTTATACAGGTATGTATACACCCATACTTTTTAAAGGAATATTAAATTTAATTCTGAATCAGGCTATTAATTTAGTTGCAGAGCTTACACTTAAGTCTGAGCTTGTGCATTCATCTTCCTTGTCTTCCTCATCTTTGTCTTCCTCTTCAGGTTCTAGCCAATACCAAGTCTCCTTGGGAACATCAATAGCCTTAAATAGTGAAGGATTTAAATGAAAATTATCTGCCTTTACAGGTTTCCTTGTAAGATACTGGATAAAAACAATTTCTAATAGGCGAGATGTCGGGTATTAAAACTTTCCTGTATACTATAACCAAGAATTACTAAGGCTGTAGTCAGAAACTATGTACAGCGGTTCACAAGGATTATTCCCTCTTTTTAAAGCAAGTCAATGCATGCTAACATTAAGTTCAGTATGTGTAAGGCTATACAGCATCATAATCTCACACCAAGGCTGTGAACAGATACCCTTTCTTACCAGTTGAAAACATGCTGCCCCAGGTTACACAGTGCTTCCTAGTCCACCTCACGTAAAGTTAAAGGAAGAACAGTCAATGAAGGTGATCTAAGATAATTTAGCCGACTTCATTTAAAGCAGACTAAGGAATATCAAACAACCTCAGCAGAACTTGTGGGCAGTATTAACCTCTAACAGGTTAATAAAGAAAAATACTTTTAAGTTTTCAAGTGTCAAAAATTTATCGTAGATCACTGCTATCACCCATGTTACTCCTTGCAGGTGGAAGGTACTTTGTTTTGGGTTTGTTTTTTGTTTAAATGCTTATTTGGTGAATCTGCTGATTCCCTCAATGATGATCCCCCTCCTTGGAGATACTGAAGAGCTGTCTGGACATGGTCCTGGACAACCTGCTTTAGGTGACCCTGCTTAAGCAGGAGGGTTGTACATGATGACCTTCAGAGTCCCTTCCAAGGTCAACCACTCTGTGATGATATTGCGCCCTCACTTGAGGTAAACAGCACTGTTATTTAGGACGGCCTGACATTAGCTACTGAAAGATATGCAAACAGCTCAAAAGTAACCACAAGAATGCAGGAGCAAGAACAGGTCAGCTCTGATGGCACAAATTAACACGGGTCCTCACATAAGTTACTGTGAGATCAGTGTATACCTTCAAATATCTTAATGGTGCAAACATATACTTTGAAATATTTTAAGAAGACTTAAGTGTTGCCAAACATCAAGATTTCAGGCTCGTTATTCCACCATTTTAGACAACTTCCAAGAATTGAATCACTACTTTATTTGTAGCCTGTTATCTCTAACTTATAAGCCTTCCTTCCAACCCCAAAAATATAGGTCTCACTTTTTGCATATCTAATTGCTGGCAGGCCCTCTGGCTTTTTCGGAGGTCCCCTTCCATCTTACGTTCTTCTTGTTTGTTTTTGAATCTTATTCTGTTAAGAAAAAGTAGATAGCTGAAATAAGCAGGTAGATAAAAAGGGAGATAGCTTTTCTAAAACAGAAAATCTAAGATTCTAGCTGTACTAATTCCCTCAGACCAGGATAACGAAGTTAAGAAGTCCTTCTGACATTGTTTCTGCGGAATCACACGTGTATTTCTAAGGAATTATACCTTTAAGACAGTGCTTTTTTGATCACAGTAGACTGAACACTGTTTCTTCATCAGGTGTCATGTTGTAAGACATGAAAAAAGTGGTTCACTAAACATCTGCAAAAGATACAACCTTCCCTAGGCTTTCCTTCTCCACATGTAACAAGGAAATCAGGAGAAAATAAACCCAATAAAACTTACACAAATTTACCCTGATTTTTAAAACCATTGTAGCAACATTGCTCAGGATTATCTGTAGATTTTATATTAAAAAGATGACACTGTTCTCTGATTTAAAAAGTTGCAACTGACTTGAGGAAAGCTAGTATGTATATTGTTTGAATTATTAACATTTAGAAAAGTAAATTATGCAGCACACACTTTTAGCTTTAGTGTTCATTTGCTTTCGCTTTAGAACTGAGAAACAATTACTCGGTATTTCAATTCTTACCTCTCATTCGAAACATTCAAAAATAGCAACACGTTAAAAGAATAACCAAACGTAAAGCATAAAAGGAATCGTTGTTTAGACACTGCCTCAAATATCAGTTACATCATTTTACCTGAACTGATCTGCAGCTTGTTCATTTGCTTTTTTTTTCATATGGAGTTTTTGTCTATAGTTTTCTAGTTTTTCTTCAGCTTTTCGCTTTTTTAATTCCTCGTGACCAAGCCCACTTCTGCCTATGTAAGTTCAAAAGACGGACGTAAGCAGTTGAGAAGTTCTGATAACCAACTATGTAAATTAGGAAGTATCACAAACCTGTTTTTATGTTCAGAGGAATAGGTTCAACAATGCCTTCTCCTGCAAGGGAAAAAACAGGTCAGTTTAAGAAATCAGGTCTTTCTCAAACTACGATTTGTGCAGTATGTTCAAGCAGACAAGCTGCTTTTACCATTAAATATGTACCTTGTGATTTTGTTGCTTGGAAGTTGAAAAATCCCAAATCAATGTACATTTAGTGGATTGCAAATGACCCAGCTGAACTGGAACTCCCTCTTTTTTGGCTTGTCTGCTGGATTGCTATGTATTTTTTTCATGATACTACCCAAGTGAAAGAAAATGGTGTTGCCTTGACAGGTATAACATACCTGCGACAAAGACTGCTTTGTTACAGCCTTCTGTAGTATTTTTCATGCCAAAATCTCACAACTTGACAAAGATGAAGAATAAAAAGTATCTGTCTGGGCCAGTTCATTTCCTGATTGTCTGCTAGACACGCTGAACTGGCACAGCAGTTATTGATGCTTTGTTTTATTGATTTTACTTCGTCTATTAAGGCTTCATAAGGGCAAGCTAGCGTGCACTATTCCTTCTTCAGAATTCAACTATAAATGTAGAGGGAGGGAATGACTTTTTTTGGAACACTACTAGCTTTGCAAGACCATCAAAACATCCTTAATGCAATTCCTGTAAGCATGTGCATATGGAAGTGCATTTATTGAGCAACAAGTACTGCTGCTTCCCTTGCATCTCTGGATAGTCCGTACCATTTTTATTTCAATTTTCAGAGATTTGCTCTCATCTTTTGTTCTGTCACAACATGTTTATAGTTCAGTAACACTCAGGCTCTCAGAGAGGCATTTATTGACCCTGTCTACTGGCAACTACAACCTGTAAAATACAAAGGTCCCCCTGAACACAGACACATACTTCCACACAGTGACAAGCTTACCACTTTTGCCAAGGGCCTGGCCGCTCTTGTAGCCCATCTTCTGGAGCAAAGCAAAGCCTTTGTTCTCATTGCCCAATGCACTTTTCAATACCAAGTCACGTCTCTCTTTTTCTTCTTCTTTTATACTCTTTTGTCTGTTCTTCTCATTGGCTTCTTTTTGCTTTTCTTCTTTCTGAATAGCATCCTTCATCCGCCTCACCATGGGCAAGCCTGGCCTTACATCCTGCCTAAGAGTTAATAATTCCAGCAAATGTTATCAATTTTTTTTACACGTTTACAATCACTTAAAAGGGAAAAAAAGAGCCACTTACGTACTTAATAAATAAATCAGACATGTAGTCTTCCTCTTCATCGTCCTCCATGCTTAGCACGCATGCCCTGTTCCGACCCCTTTCCTATAAACACCGTCAACGCGCTGTATCACGCATTTTATTTCTCTGCAGGTTACCTGAAACGCAGAACCCGCTTTCAACCAGAGAAACACTTGCTGCTGGGGACGCGGCCGGAGGCTGAAGGACGAAAACACGTGAACCCGGCGGGGGTCGGGACCCCGCCCTCCCCGGTCCGGTGGCCCCCGCGCCAGGCTTCACGCCCACAGCGCGTTTTTCCGCGCTCCTCGACCAGCGGCCGCGACGCCTCTCAACCCCCGGAGTCTTCGCCCGCTCCCAAGGCGCCCGCAGGCCGGGAGGGGAGGGGAGGGGGCGGCTGAGGGCACTCGCAGGCACCCGCGCACTCACCCGGCTCCGCTCTGTTCGGCCCGGCCCGCTCGCGGCGCCTGCGCGCGGCCGCCCCCACCCGCCGGCGCCTGCGCGCCTCCCGCTTCCTGCTGCGCGGCCGCAGGTGTCTCCGCGCTGCCGAGGTGCGTCGGGGCCGGCGCCGGGCCTGGGGTTGAAGCTGCTCGTGTCACGCCACGCCAGGGCGCGTGGGGGGCTGAAGCGGCCGAGGCCGCCGGTGATCGGCCCCGCGGCGGGGGGGGGCGCCTCGCGGCGCGGGCCGGGGCGGTGCGGGGGCGCGTGCAGCGGAGCGTGCCCGTGTCCCACCCCCGGGGGCCGCGGCCGCGCTGTCACGCCTGGCGCAGCCCGGAGCTGGCGGGACGCGGCCGCGCACGGTAGGAGCCGTGACCGGTGACGGCGGCGGCGGCGGCTCGGCCCGGGGGGCTGCGGCGGAGCGGGCCGGCGGGTCCGCGCTTCCCCTCCGCGGCTCGGTTCGGCGCCGCTGCCTCCGGCTGCCCCGAGAGGAGAGGCGCCGGGGTTCGGGTGCGTGTGGGGGGCGGGCGTGCCCCTGTGCGCCCGGGGAGGGGGTGGGGGGGAACGGGAGGTAGGAGGCTTCTGGCTGCTTTCTGGCATTATGCCTTCGCTCAGGAATTGGCGCATAGCTGGCGCGGTGGTGCGGTCTTGAGGGGGCTTTGAACCAGGCAGGATGCGCAGGGAGAGGTGCTACAGCTTATGGACCGGTACAGGTAGAAGGACCCAGGCACAGAAAGCTTTTCACCTGAAGCAGGTCTTTAGGAGGATGTCACTTCTTCTAAACTTGCCCGTTTTTCAGCTTTTTCAGTTAGTCTACTGAAGTGCCTGCGTGGTGAAGGCCTAAATAGTTGATCTAGGCTACAGAAAAACAGCTGGAGAACAGAAAGGAACTCTAGTCCATCTGGACATTTTATAATCTCTATAATGCTCCAGCGTAACTTACTGGATGCAAGCTGACGTTGGTAGGCTTTTGCTCTACATCCTGTGGGAGATAACGGTGTATTTATTACTTGTAACATCTGCAGTAAGACCCAGCCCTTTCCAGAATCAGTAGAACTTGGTAGGCATTTTTCACTGAATTTTGGAGCAAACCTTTGGCCAATGTAGATGAGCTTCAGATTGCCTCCTTGCATACCTGTGCATTCGACTGAGCCTTCACTTAGCTGAATATTCATGTGATTGTTCTTATATCTGATCTCTTGTGCTTCAGCGGCACAGCTGAACGTATGTGTGGATTTGGTTGCCCAGAACTTGAGTCTTCTGAACTTAGATGAAGAGGTAGGGGAGTATGTGGAAGGTGTCTAGGGGGTTCATGGCTCTAAAGGCCAGGCGAAAAGTGAAACTTTTGTCTGGGGAAGAAAACAAGTAATGAGCTGTGCTGTCATACGGTACTCCTGTGCTGTGTGGGTGTGATAAGCAGCGTAAATCTCTGGGAGGGTATCCAAAGAATCATAGTGCCATCATTCATTGCGGGTATCTCTGCTCTCATGTAAAAGTGTTTCAAGGTGATGTGTCTATGCCTTATTGGCAGGTAATACCTCCTCAATTCTTTATAATTAAAAAAAAAAAAAGCCAGAAAATGTCTTCAGAGGTGTTGGGGAAGGGCTGTGTGTGCTTCCATATGTGGCTCTTCCACCTTTGCTGGGTGCAGGGAACAAGCTTAGTATGACAGACATTGTGATGCTTTACTTTTGTCAGCACCAAATCATCAAGGTGAATTTAGAACTGCTGTAATATTAATATGTCACTCTTTACTACTGTCTAATCTGGGGACTGTTTTAAAAAAAGTAAAATTATGTAATTTAAATCGCTTCATTTGACTTTAAGAATTTGTTGGGTTTGACCATGGATGAGGAAGCAGCTGTGAGCACTTGAGAGTGCAAGTGGAATGGTGCAGCTGTCAAAAGATGATGTCTTGCATAATACTCCTTAGTTGCTTTGCTTTTTTTGTTTTGCCTGAGATCCTAGTTTCAGCATGACTGCATCAGGATTTGGGGTTCTCTTTTTTTTTTTTTTTTTTTTTACTTTTTGGGTTTCTTTTTGCTGAAGATGGTTGACTTAAATTTGTGATTTCCAGATAAGTTTTGTTTTTTCTATCTGTTCTGCATTAAACAGCTGCACTTGGTGTAAATGTGGGTGTAAATGTGGTTTGCTAAGGTTAACTTGTCTGCAGAGTATTTGCTTACACTGATAGTGGGCTTTTGGTAGTGCTTTGTTGCTACCCTTCATTCACTGTTTGAGCAGGATCTCCAGTGATTTGTAGTATTTTGCCTGTTGGGGACACTTGCAGTCATTGCGCTGCTACTTGGCATGCCAGGCTGTCACACATAAGGCTTGCTGGGTTTCAGAGGGCTTATTTGTCCAGCACTTAAAGCAAAGCTAGTGGGATCTGGGAAGGCTTAGGTCAGTGATGCAAATACTGTCACTGTTCCTGCCTCTCTCAAATTTTTGATGGGTGGAAATTCCTATTTGTGATAGGCTTATCTCCTTCTCACCTTGTCTGTTGAAGGTGTTGAGAAGGTGGCCAGGTTCATGCCCAAGCTTCGGGAGTGTGGAGAAGAGTCTTGATTAGGGACAGTCCTTATTTTGTGATATGTAAGAGGAGACAGTGAGGTGACTCCTTTACCTCTTTTGTGTGTTTTGTTTTTTTTTTTCTTTAAACAGGGACTTCAGTATATTTTTCTTGGCTAAGAGTTAGCACCCTGAAGTTGCCTATAAGTGCTGTTTTTACAATTAACAACTCTGTTCTCTGAAATACTAATGGATGTACTCAGTTGTAAATATGTGAGTAGTTTTTATGTGGGACTGCTTAGCTAAGACAAGCCTAAGCAGTCTGGAACCATGATACTGTAATCTATAGATTTCATCTTCATATTTTCTTTTGATTTTCAAAGCTTTGTACTGCTGTACTTTATACTAATATTTACATTTTTATTTCAGAGACGCTACACAAATTTACAATAAAACTGGAATTTAACCAGTTATGGAGCTGGCTCATAGTTTGTTACTGAACGAGGAAGCATTAGCTCAAATCACAGAAGCAAAGAGACCAGTCTTTATCTTTGAGTGGTTAAGATTTTTGGATAAAGTGCTGGTAGCTGCTAACAAGGTAATTTTTTCCCCTTCTTTCTAAAACATTTGTATTAATTTCATGCTAAAGGAAGTTGACAGGTAATGGCCAGGTGATAACTGTATGATTTCAGATTCAGCCTGAAGAGCCTCTATATTAGTTTATAGCTTTTAAGTGTTTAATTGTAGGCAGTCAGTATGACTCTGTTATATAACACATAGTTTGGTTTGAGTTCTTGATTGTCCTAAATATTTGGAAGGCAAAAACTTCCCTCTCAGAGTTGGAATTCTTGATGGTAAAGAGGATTAAAAGATGTTCTAGGCATGTGTTACTGTATTTTTAGTAAGTATTTTTTAAAAAGTAAAAAATAAATAATAAATAGGGTAACAGCTAATTCTGAGCATTTAGCATCTGTCTCTTTTTATTGAATATATCTCAAATCTCTGTGAGACAAGCAGTTTGCTGAATTACATACAAGTGGGAGTGGTGTAAGATTTACTTCAATCTCTTATAGGTTTTTCTGCGTGTTGGACGGAAGACACAGGATTAAATGATTCATTTTATTTGTTTTTGGTCCATTAACAGACAGATGTCAAGGAAAAACAGAAGAAACTTGTAGAACAGCTAACGGGACTCATCAGCAGTTCCCCTGGGCCACCTACGCGAAAACTACTAGCAAAAAATCTTGCTGCTCTCTACAGCATTGGAGACACATTTACTGTTTTTCAGACGCTTGACAAGTGTAACGACATCATCAAGAGCAAAGATGATACTGCGGCCTACCTGCCCACAAAACTGTATGTTTAATATTATTAGTGAAAGGGAAGTGATTTCTAAGCAAAGTGGTCCTGGATATTACAGAATAATCTGCCTGTATATGTGCACGTTATGTTTACTTATATTTTGCATGCTTATTTGGAGTTCACATATGCTTGATAGAGCAGAGAAAGGGGCAGGACTGAGATTGTGGAGGACAGGACTCAAAGGTGACACATACGTGGCTGTCTGAAAGTGAGGTGCTTTCCTCTAGGCAAGGGACTGTCTTATGTTTCTTCACATGCTTATGTCATGGAGAGAGTAACATTGATGAAGTAATGCAATGAAGAAATTCCACCAGTGGGATTATTGCTGATGGTGCTTAGGTACCCCACTGGAGACGGAACCTGCAGATTGTCAAAAGCATTATCTATGCCCAGAGAATTGTAGCCAAGTTCCTGTTTTTTCACCCCATCAAACGTCACGTGTTTATGTTCCCCTGCTCTGATATACTGTGCGAGTTTCTCCAACAGGGTCTGTGTGCTTGGATGTGTGGGTCCATGTATGTGTGATCCAGTTTGTCTTTACTTACAGTAGTCTCACTGGTAGGAATTTGGTTAATGCCACAAACAGCTTCTGCTTAAACTGTTTTTAGCACTTTTCCACATGTATTGCTTCATATGTTCACAGTGTCTAGTGAACCCCAGGTTGGGCTTGCCTTCAGACATTGTAACAATGGGATTTAACAATAAAATCTGAAATAGTCACCGTTTGGGCAGATACTGTCCTCCTTTTATTTGAAGCTGTTGTAACTCTGTGAGGAACTTGTATAAGTGGGAAGGGTTTGTACTGTAACATGCTCTGAAACTTGGGTTATCCACTCAAGTGGTAGCCCAGAAGGGTTTTTACTATATGATTTCAAACTTCAGTTTTTGATGTTTGTGCAGAAGAATTGTGTAGGAGACATGCCCATTAAGGGGTAGGCTGTAATGAGTTGTAACACATAGTTTTGCTAAAAAGTCATTTACCCAAGAATTTCAAGTTTTAAAAAAAAGCCTTGTTCCTTTGTGATGAAAAAGTGCATGTTTTCAGGAGCTGCTTCTGTGACTGTCCTGGAGCAATTTGTGTTTATAACTGCAGTACAGTGTTACTTAAAATATTCCTAACCTCAAATGGCAGGGCAAGAAAAAACTATATAACTGTAGATCCAGTGATTTTTACACTGCCTAAAATTTTTCTTGTGTTATGCAGTAATTTATGCATTTTAAGTTCTTAAGCTTAAAAAAACCCTGTCATTCAGTATCTACAAAACTGTGTCAGGATATATTAAAGGGTAGGGGTTATCTTGCAGGTGCTTGGAAAAGACACAGTTTATTGAAACACAAAACCCTAATCTTGCTGAGATTTCAGCATATACTTGTATTCTCCAGAATTTTTCACTCTGTGGGTAGATCCTGTAATAATATCCCTTCAAACACATTTGTGTTCTTAGAAGCTAATAACTTTTCTGTTACTTTTTTTGTAATCAAAAAAATGCTTTAAATGCACAGTGTTAAACAGCCAGTATAACTAGTGGATAATAGATTTCTATTCATCAATGATGATTAAAACATACATTTCTGTTTAAGTAGTTGTCTTCATTTAGATGATACAGAAAAAGACTACACCAATTAATGTCTTTTTTTGTAGGGCTGCTGTGGCATGTGTTGGAGCGTTTTATGAGAAAATGGGCAGAATGCTGGGTAGTTCTTTTCCAGAAACAGTGAATAATCTTCTAAAGTCTCTGAAAAGTGCAGAGGTAAGTTTTCAGATTATGTTACATATTTTATACATAATTTATATATATATATAAAAAATATGTTTCTATTTAAACTGAAGCCTGCTTCTTCCAAAGGTGTTTGCCAAAATGCCTGGATTGTTTGCCTTCTACCTAGAAAAATGCAAATCACTTATATAAGTTAGTATCAAGTTAAACATGTGCATATATTTTCACTGCAGAGAGTTTAGAGTTTTGTCATGAATATTATAGTAGTTATTTCATAGTGGCATCAGTAATTAAATTGCAGAATGGTTATATGAACCATTTCTAACTACTGTGTTAGGATTTCTGCTTGTGTACCCTGAATAAACATTCAGTTGTTTAAAAATGAATGATAAATACTTTTTTTGCAACAAAGATGTTCTTCTGCATGTGAGCAGGATACATTGTGGCTTGAAAAAAGAGTGTGTGCTAATGTTGAGAGAATGTGTCCTGGGCTGTCAATGGGTCTGAGCTGATGGAAATAGCTCTGTTGGGTTTTTGTTTGTTTTGGGTTTTTTTGAATTCTGTGACAAGTTGGAAGGAGTACTGGTTGTGTGGATCTTCCCCTGGCAGCTCTTTTCTTTGGCTGTGTTGTCATACCTGTATGATTTTTTTTTGTTTGTTTGTTTTTTGTTTGTTTGGGGGTTTTTTTGTGTCCTTCAACTGTAAGTACCTGCCTGTGTGCAGGCATAGTAGGAAGCTGTTGACTACTTGGGCTTCCTCTTCTCTCCTATCAACTGTTTTTTCTTTGTTCCTGAGGCTACAGCAGAAAAATGGTGTGGCAGGACAGAAGCATCTTGTCTAGGGCCAATTTGTTGGATTGCCTGGGCTCATCTTAATTTATGTGACAACTGAGGCAGTTTTAGTAGAGCTGTGTGTGGTGCTTACCGCTATCTAAAACCAGCTAGGTATCGGTTGTATATGACTTCAGTGAACTTTGTTATCAATGTTTCCAAAAAAATTCCTGCACAAAAGCAGGAAAATGCAGAATTATGCACCTGGTTCTTGATAGAAGTACTGTGTCCACAGTTTTGCATAAATTTTTTGTGTGTGTGTGCAGTCTCAGGGCCGCAGTGAAATACTGATGAGTTTACAGAAAGTCCTAAACGGACTTGGAGGAGCAGCAGCTTCTTGTCACCGTGATATTTATAAGAATGCCCGATCTCTGCTGACGGACAGATCTATGGCTGTACGATGCGCAGTGGCTAAGGTGGGTGTGTTTCTCATCAGTCCTAGAAATTCCTGTGCTGTGACTGTACCTGCAGTTGAACTGTGATCTGCTATTCATGATAGAAAATAGGATAATTACTTGGACAAGGTAAGTCCTTACTAGTTAACACTGAAGACCCAGACATTTGACTTATTTCATGTAAATGGAGGTACTGTGATACCATCTCCCCCACTTCGTAAACAAATGAGAGATAGAGTATATTAGCTATGAGCCTCAGTGGGAGAGGTTTTTGGTAACATAGTTCTTTTTCTGTGCTTCCCTCTTTATTTATGTGTTAACCTATTCCGTGAATCTTCTGATTGTTTATTCAGCTGAGTATTGGGTAAAGGGGAGAGTGTGTGTGTGTGGAAATTAACTCTTAAAATATTAAAGTATTTGCTGAATAAACCTGACAATTACACCGATACTTAGATAAGAGATAAGAATGGTCTCCATTGGTGCTCAGCAAGTCTTTTTTTCCTACAGTGTCTGCTGGAATTACAGAACGAAGCGGTGTTTATGTGGACGGCTGAACTAGAGAATGTTGCAACACTGTGCTTTAAAGCTCTGGAAAACTCAAACTATGGTGTGCGAGTTGCAGTGTCAAAGCTTTTGGGGACAGTCATGGCTACAGCACTGATACCAAAACAAGCAACAGGTACAAGTCTTTCTGGATTCCATTTCCACGTGGACTAACTGCACTTCAGTACCATGTTACATGACAGTGTTGCACTACACATTATTGTCCCAGTAGATGGAAGCTTGTAGGTGGATTGTTTGGTTTTATAAACTCTAAGCTAAAAAGAGTAAAGAGTGCAGAATCCCCATTGCAGTCATACAAAGAAAGTGAGAGAAAACTATCAAAAAGTCACCTGGAAAAGTAGCTTTGTTTTTTAAGCATGACAACAAGCCATTATCTGAATGTTGGCTAGATTTATGTTTGCAAGACAAGTTTTGAATTGGTAAGTCTGGTTTCAAGATCATTGCTTGTATTGGTTGGAACTTTGGAATTAAATGATTACTTCTCTTTTGGCAAAAGTGATGCGACAGAATGTGAAGAGAGCCACACTTGAGGAGGTCTTGGAGCTCATGGCCACAGGATTTCTGCGAGGAGGATCTGGTTTCCTAAAGAGTGGTGGAGAGATGTTAAAAGTAGGAGGATCTGTCAATAGGGAAGTGCGAGTTGGTGTTACCCAGGTTTGTCGTAAACTGTAATTTTAAATTTTCTTTAAAATAAATTGACATTTATACATAACTGTAACCCTTTTAGTAGGAAAAATACATACTTTTGTTCCTTTATAAGTTAACTTACAAGTCTAGTTTTACTTGTTTTGTGAGATGTACATGCAGTATTATTCACTTAAGCTACTTTACTATTGATGGGCAGTAACAATAGGTTAAAATATGTGCCAAGGAAAGCTTATTTGATTAGTGTGTATTAGGTGAGATTAACTTGCAAAAATATTTGAAAACTTAGGATGTTAAAGACTTTAGCTCCGAATATAAATTTTACCTCTTTTTAGAGAGGACACACTGTTGTCCTTTTGTTTGTGCTGGCTCTCTTTTCAGCAGCTGGGTAAAATTTGCTGCCCTAGTTTGTTAAACTGTGTTTCTTCTCTCCATGTGTCTGTCTTGAGTAGGTGAAATCTGCTGTATGTGGAAGCTCCACTTGTCTGACAGAGAAAGGTGGCAGCAGCATCTCTTCAAATTCAGGCATCTTCACTCTGACATATTTCAATATGTTGCAGTAAATTGCCAGAATCCAGATTTTTTGATCATAGGGTATTTTGTAAAACCCTTTTATTTTTCTCAGCCTCTTTCAGGTGAACTTGGCGAAAATGCCCTGTCCTCATTGCGAATTAGAACACCTTCATGTTGCTGCTGTTGTTACGTTCTTAAAATTTTTTAGACACACACACACATTTAGAGCAACAGTCTGATATTTCTTGCTGTCATCCAAAGAGTAATTTGCAGTTCACAGTATATGTAGCAGTATAGGAGCTACTCTTGGCACTGGAAACAGTTAGCTGCTTCAGCAAAGACCTGGCTAATGGGTTGATTCATCCTGCTTAGCCTCATTAGGGTTGCTTATTACTAACTGGTATTGCTACTGTATTGCACTATGCATGAGTACAACTGTAGTCTATAGTCTTCAGTGACTCAATATAGTCTTTTGCTTCTGATTTAATTGGATCTGTATGTAACTTCTGAATTTGCAGGCCTACGTTGTCTTTGTTACGACATTAGGAGGTCAATGGTTGGAGCGCAACTTTGCTACGTTTTTGTCACATGTACTTGATCTGGTCTCCCATCCTCGTGCAACTCAGACCCACGTGGAGGCAGTTTACTCTCGAAGATGTGTGTCCTTTATCCTGAGAGCAACTGTGGGCAGCTTACTTGGGGAGAAAGCACAGATTGCAGCTGCCAAAGATATATGTCAAGCCATTGGTAAACAAATGAAGGCAGTGGGTGAGAACCATTTTAATTTGAGACCAGTTGAAAGTTACTGTCGTTATACTGGGCCAGCCATTTTTAGCTTTCTTCTACTATGAGGAGTAATTTTGTTGTTATGGTAAAAGATAATTCAGCTGCTTTCTCTTTGAAATATGATATCCAAAATGTAAGTTCTACTTAAAAAGTGATTGTGTAAAACTGGCTTGTTATCCTGTGATGGCTTTTGACATTGCATTCACTTAGAATGGAAGGGGGGAGAAAAGTGTACATTTGCAATCTATCTTGGGATAGGTCGTATTGAAAGTTGCGCAGAATTCTTTACTACTGGTGTTAAAGATCCTGTACGTAGGTGCTAAACAAAGATGTAATCTGAAGACTGGAATTAGAGAAGAGAACTGACAAAATTGTGTTGGCATGTGTTTCTTATGAAATGAGTTAATTTGAGCTGGAGATTGAGAAAGTAAAATGGAATTGCACAACGACGCATTTACCAAACATGTTTCTTCTCCTTTTCTGCTGCCATCTAACTTGAGTTTGAAGTAATGTTTAACATATGGAAATGGAATTGATTTTTAAAATTTTGCAGGTTCTTCTCCTAACTATTTTTTGATAGGGTAGGTGTGGAACCTTAAAAGGGTTCTCATTACAATAAGTATTACTTCCAGGAAAATAAGTCTATTGGAAATGGTGCTTCTGAGATGAAACGGTTGCAGAAATTCCTCCTCCTGCTACCTTGTCAAGGTTGCAGGAAATCCTGTTATGTATTTGAATGATCGGAAGAACTGTTTCATTTTTTTGAGCATTTCTGATGAATTTGATAAATTGAAAAGATTTTTAATTGGTAATGATTGCTTCCCTTCATATAAGGGGAACCATTTTATAGATTTGTACTGTAGAAGACATATAAATATTAAGCTGATACTAAAGCCCCTTTTCTCTGAAGTGACACTGTTTCTGGGGTATCCTACAGTGGGATCTAGGAACTTAATTGGATAACATTAAGGTGACTAGAGGCTGTGATTAATTATTTACTAAAGGTCTGGGTTTGTTGTTTTTTTAGTTTTATTACATATATATGCATGCAAATTTGTATGCAGAACCTATATATGTCAAGATTAAACTTCTTAGCTACTGTCTGTAGATACAAAACACACATGCTGTATATGTGTATACTTGCTTTTGCTGTGTTATACTATATATTCATTCTACCTCTTAGTGCACTGCTGTCCATAGTAATTGCTGGGCATCTGTTTTTCATGGTCTTTGGATGATTGTGTTTGGCTGATAGCTGTAAAACTTGTTCTCTTCAGAATATCTTTGCTTTGCAAGGTCACACTATGACCAAACTTGTGGGTTTGTTTTAATACAGGGTTTATGTCAAAAATAAACTGTCCCTTTCTCTCATGTATATGTTCAGGTGTGATTCAAGTGGTAGTTAAGCAAGATACTTGTGGGTTTTTTTTCTGCAGAGGCAGTAGTGAATGATGCTAACAGTGAAAATAAATCAGGAGCTGCTGATGTAGCTGCGAGCCAGCATGTAATGGTGTGTGCCCTCCAGGAACTGGGTAGTCTGGTTCAGAGTCTGAATGCCACTGCATCTCCTCTTATTCAAGAACCCTCTATTGGTATGCAAATAAATTTAAATAGCTTAATTGAGACATTTGGGCAATGAATATGAATATCATTAAATCTAGTTAAATAATAAGTTAACATGAAAGAAATAAATTGATGAATCTGGCACTCTCTGTAGTACTCCACATAGCTACATTTGTCCATTTCATTGTGTTTAGTACCCTAACTTTAGTTCAAGTTTGACAAAGCATTAAGCAACTATTTTGGTTGAAGTCTGCCTGAAGCTCTTTTCTAAAGTTGCAAAGTTGTGATTTTTAGCATTGTTTTGTTTCCAATAATGGTTTTATAGGAAATACATTGGTTTGCTGTGTAAGGTCTGAAATATTTTCTACTGGAAAGCTGTATTGCCTTCAGATAGCAAATTTCTTTGGGGAGGTTAAAGAGTATCTTGTCTAGATGAAGCTGTGGATAGTTCCATTTTAAAAAGCTAGTTATTTGGCTTAAGTTGATTAGGGTTTGTCTGGGATTTTCTTCTTGTTTATTTTAACATGGGAATCCACGTTTATACTGTAGTGTTGCAGTTTTAAGTTTTTTCAGTTTGTGAATGCCTATGTTTTTTCCAATGGAAGTGCAAGCTCTGTTAGATATTTCATTATGCGGGTTGTTGTCTTGATGCATATGACATTCTCTTCATACTGATTTTGCTCCAACTATGGGGTGGGGAAGATTGTGCTTATATTTATTCCTTCTGGCTGCTGTGCCCTATAAGAACAGAGGGGACTGTATCTCAGTGTTACTTCTAGCTGCTATGAAATAAGGAGGTAGAAGTTGTTCACTAGCTACAGAGAAAGCAAAAGATGAGGTAGCAATGGGGGCTTTGAAGTAGGAGTTTTCAGAGTTAGAGATCTGGACTGAGGAAAGTGTTGATGTGGAGACAGACTGAAGAGCTCAATTTGAAAGTGGGATTAGTTGGGCATGGAGGTTCAGAAAGTATAGAGGGATGGTAACTTGGTACGGGGGAGACAGCACTGTGTCAGAAGCAGAGTACAGGGGTCAGTGACATCTATAGCATGTGCTTGTCTACAATGCAAAGCAAAACCACAGGCAATTTGTGTAAAAGATTAGCAGACTGTAGGAATCATCTCATCCCGTGTCTGTTCCCTTATATAGGGTTACTGCCTGTTTTCAGTCGTTCCAAGTAGTAGAAGTCAGTGCTATGGCTCAGGCAGCTCCAGCTTTGCTGGTAAAACCTGATGTGGAGCAGCATAATGGTAATAACACTTCTGTCTTTCCTTAAAGAAAAAGGCAAAGTCATAAAATTCAAGTACTTCAATTCTGACTTTCTTAACTTCCATTTTATCTGTCCAGTATTGATTCAATTTAGTTGTCTGCATATATTAAAAAGCTCATCATAACTTTAAGACTGTAAACTCTTTTCTGTAGGTCTCTTGGAGACAGTAACTTCAGTTCTTCTTCATCCCAGCATGGCTGCTCGACTTGCTGCCGCGTGGTGCTTGCGGTGTGTAGCTGTGGCATTGCCTTTTCAGTTGACTCCATTTTTAGATAGATGCGCAGAAAGACTCAACAATCTGAAGACCTCCCCTGAAGCTGTTAGTGGCTACAGTTTTGCAATGGCTGCTTTGTTAGGTGGTGTGCATCAGTGTCCCTTAGGTATTCCTCACGCCAAAGGAAAGGTGAGATAATGAGTGTTTCATCTGTGAGTGTACTAAAAGATAGCTTTTCATCTAGAAGTAATAGCTTTGCAAAATGTGTGTCATGGTAATGAGTTTAAGCATTACTGAAATTGAACTTGTGCCTAGCAAGAGAGCAGTGGCCAGACCATGTTGTTTGTAGTATTTCAGTTGCAATATTTACCAGCTTTTCCCCTTTTCTCTTTCAAATTTGTATTTTGTTTGACCTATTAATGAATAACTGCTGAAGGGAATATTCCTGTCTGTATCGTCATATGCAAAACACTAATCATTTGTATTAAATGTTATCTGTATTCATTCTTTATGGAAGGTCAATTTAAATTATTTGAGAACATCTTTGTATATAGCCTATAAGGATGGATGGGTAGCAGTAGTTTGCAGTGGCTTGATTTATGTTTTTTAAAATCCATTGGTTTTTGTTGTTGGTGTAGATGGTGGTCAGTATTGCTGAGGATCTGTTACGAACTGCTGCACAAAACAGCAGACTCTCCTTGCAGCGGACTCAAGCTGGATGGCTTTTACTTGGAGCACTTATGACTTTAGGTTTGTAAAAATGGTTGCTTTTTGTTTTATTTTAATGCTTGTCCAACATTTCTGATTATCCACTGTGGCAGATGGTCTCTACATATAATCAGTCCTGTATCTAGCACAGGAGTATTTATACCGAGGGAAACAGTGTTAGTGCATTTATTTCATCAGTGTTGTTTATGCTGGGAAGAAGTGAAATATTAGTGTTTATGTAAACTGAAGGATAGTAGAAGGTGTCATACCTACAAAAAAAAAAAAAAAATTCTACTCTGGTTTTAGAAACCCAGCCTTTAGTCATTCTATGAAAAGGGCAAAATTTCCCATAATCTTCCTTCTTTAATGCTGTGGTGCAGAAGAAATGGACTGTAAATAAAACGTAATGAGCATTCCAACGAGTTGCATGTGTGCCTCTGGATAGACAACAGTACTGATTAGAAGTGTTACCAGTTTAAAAGCCACTCAGCTGTCTTTTAAAAACACCAGACTCATGTTCATATCTGCCATCACAGAAATATCAGAGACTCTATTTTGAGAGGTTATAAGTATACTCTTGAAGTTTGCAGCAATGGTGGGGTTTTTTTTGTTGTTGTTTGGGGTTGTTTTTATACTGGAAAATATGATAAATTTTGTTGCATTCTGCAGTATTTTGATCTCTTGGCAAATACCATTTTGTGTTTCATCTTGCTTCTCTAAATTGTCTCTTTTTGCCAGCTTATTATCATTGTTTTTCTAACAGTGTAGCCCTATTTTGGTTGTCCTTCTCCAGTATATTTTTGATGCACTTGCACGGGATCTTCTGGAGCTTTTCCAGAAGTTTTCTTTAAACTTAACCATTAAACTAGTTACATAATCAGTAACTGTTAGTTATTTTTCTACTCATTTTATGAACAAGTCAGGATAGACTATAAAGATGTTGCCTTCAAAATAGTAACATAAAAAAATTAGAAGTCAGAATAAAAACACAAAAAGACAGTTGGCAGTGGTTACATATTACATGACAATGTATAGAATTGCCTATTTCCTATTTCTAGTACTGATAGCAAGAAACAGACTTAGGTATACTATTTATTTGCTGTACTTTCAACTTAGAAATGAGAAAGAATTTCCTTTGTTTTTCTTTGTTCAAGTACAGGAAAGGAAGAGAAGTGAAATAAGAGGAAAATAGCTTAAAGAGCAAAAGCCTTCATGGCAGATTTTTCACACTTAGTTAAATACAGGTTTGTATTAGACAGTCCCTTTTTTTTATTTTTGCATAAGGTCCTTCTGTTGTTCGGTATCATCTTCCTAAGATGTTGCTGCTATGGCGAAACGTGTTTCCACGTTCTCTGAAGGAGCTGGAAGCAGAGAAGGCAAGAGGAGATTCGTTTACCTGGCAAGTAACACTGGAGGGCCGTGCTGGAGCTCTGTGCGGTAAGAATTTCAAACTTTGAGATTCCAAATGTGCAGTAAACCAAAACATGATCCCAACCTTGCTTTCTTTGAAAATGAGTAAGATGTGTCAGATTTTCATCAATGTGGCCTGGTTTAGGCATATAGTTTTATGAACATGTTACACAGTCTTTGAGTAAACATTTTTAATTGCTGCTTTTTGGATCTTGTCTTAGGATCTATATCTTGCTCATGCTTTATATTTGTTTGTTTAAACTATTTTGTTACTAGCTATGAGAAGTTTTGTTGCTCACTGTCCTGAGCTCCTTACTGAGGATGTGATCCGGAAATTGATGACACCCATAGAATGTGCCATGACAATGATGTCACAGTAAGTAGGCAGTTTTTGCTCTTTATTTACTTTTGTCTTTTCCCGGACCTGAAATACTAGAACTAATTTGTTTCAATTCATATTCTGACCTAGTACTGCGCTGTCCATGTTGAAAAAAATTTTTACGAGCATTGTGTTTATGGTCGTTAACTTTGTAAAAGTATATTGTTGCATAGCCTGTGCTGAAGGGCCTACTGTGGTAACTTTTGTTAACTGTGTTTGGATTTCCAGTTCAGTGAGCTTTTGAATTCATGGTTTGCTTATCCTTGTGCAAGAAATGAGAAAACTAAGATACTGGTATACTAGATTTTAATCAATAAACTCTCCTCTTATGAAGTGTACTGATGAAAAGACTTTAAACATATTCCAGAATAAAAGAAGAAAAATACAGTTTTGGGTTGGGTTTTTGTGGTTTGGTTTCTCCCTCCCCCCCTTAAAACAGGAGGTACATGTCCCTGATTTACAGCAATATGTGCTTTTTAAAGTTTGCTTTGTACAATTACTTCTGAAAATGTACTGGTAATTGAGTAGTGTTGCTCAGAGTAGTTCTCTGAACACTATTTTCTTGTCTTGGCTGGAGACGTATCTGGTGAAAAGAAATCCGAAAATATTCGGTAACTGCAATATTTCTGGTTGTCTTTTTTTCCTCTTTGATTCTATAGCATTCCATCAGTAATTAAAGCCCATGGAGCTCATCTCAAAGCTAGTGCAGCTATGGTCCGTTTAAGACTCTATGATATATTGGCTTTATTACCTCCAAAGACATATGAAGGTACATACATTTTTAACAATTTTTATTAAAGTAAAAATTCTACTCACTCTTTTTGATGTATTTTTGGTGCTTGCCTTTGAAGCAGATATAAGATTCAAAACAGAATGCTAGTAATCTGCAAGAGTCTTGTACTATAATCCTCATCTTCTATATGTCATCTTGACAGTATAACTACAGAGTATGAATATTGCAAAATATTAGAGTAATGCTTAGAGTATAAAAATTACAATACTGTTTATAGGATTGAGAGGTATGGAGATCATGTTCTGAAATCCAATTCAGGTGTTTTATGTCATTGTTACTTAAAAGGTAGAGAACATTATTTCTTAGTATACTCAAAGGGCAAATGTGAGAATGAAGATTTAGTTTTGGTTTCTGGTATTTTTTTTTAACCTGATTTGATCTATTAGGCAGATTTATGCTATTATTAATAAATTGCCAGGCACTGTCACATGATCTGACAGAAAAGCTTTTGGGGTTTTGTTTGTTTTTGTTAATTCATTAAATTTACCTGATCATGTGGATGAGCAAGTTTTTTCAAAGTCTGGGTTGTCATTTTGGAAGGGATGGCCCGATCTGTTGTTTAGAACATTGATTTGGGAATTGGGAGCCCAGGGTTCTGTTTGAAGCCTTGCTCTCAACTCTAGTCTTCTCAGGTTTACTCCTCTGTTTGTTTGCTACCTGTAAAATTGAGGTAATGATACATGATTTGATTTGTAACTTCTGATCACTAGCTGAAATCTTTTGGATAAGAAGCAGCAATGATTCTTTTTACTGTCCGTCCTTTTAGGATCATTTAATGCGCTTCTTCGAGAGTTGGTAGCAGAATTTACTTTGACAGACAACTCTGCTAATACAACCACATCACTCCTAAGGTCTCTTTGTCACTACGATGATAGTGTTCTTCTTGGCTCTTGGTTGCAGGAAACGGATCATAAGTCTATTGAAGACCAGGTAATAAAAAACTAGAACAATAATGAATTATATCTGCACTATCTGTCTGTGTGTTGTGTGTGTGTGTGAAGCCTTCTAAAACTGAAGCTTCATGCCCTGTTTTTAGTCTTATATCAAAGGTTTGTTAGATGTAAGTCCTTCCATCTACAGTGTACCGTTTTGATTAAAAACTGCCTACAGCTGAGATACAAACCGCATAACACTACTTAATGGTTGTGGTTAGTGAACTAACCTGATTCTTTAAAACAAAACAATACTCCCCTCTGATCTTCCTAGTCTAGCAGTTGTTCTCTTACATATTTTTTTGAACCAGGAGAAATATAAGATCCTCTTAACATGTTTTATAATGAAACTGCTGTCAAAATATCAGTATTGTAAATGGTGTTACAGCAAAACAAGATTTAACTGGTTTTATAGGTGTAGTATGAAACTTATGTTTCATTTGGAAGTGTTGACACAAGTTTGTTGTCATTATAAGGAGTTTGCACTTCTGGATAAAAGTGAGTCTTCGAAATAGAGGAATTAAAAATTTTTAAAAGGGAAGCAAGTATTGCTATGGGGATCTCTCTTAATAAATTTTTCAGACCAACTGGTAATGTTGATGCAGTTATTTTTCATATGGCCTTTGGAGAAAGAATGTAGCGTAGGGAACAATTTGTTAATGTTAAATAGTTTAGGAAACTATCTGGTAATAGCCTTCTCTTTGCTTTCCTATTTTGTGATCGCTAGGAGGGGGCTGGCTGCCTCTTTTCAAGCCGTCTACCCTCATATATTTCAGGATTTAATGACATAGAGAAAAAATGTTCTGTATCTGGGTATACCCACCAACCTATCTCTGTCTTCATAATTCTGGTCTGATTTTTGATTTCTCAGTGAACTATATTCCCTAGACAACTAACTGTTCTGAGCATTTGCTGAACTCTGCCATCATAAACTTTGTACCTCAGCTTCTTAGAAAATTTTTTGGTGCAAGGAGAAGGGGGGGAGCTGAAAAAGCCTCTTCTGCCACAGCCTATTTAATAATGGCAAGGTTTCTCAGAAGGCAGCTGTCTTGATTGAGCAGATCCAAAAGCCAAGACTGATACCAAGTGTGAGAAACCAAGGGGAAACTTTCTGAGGAAAGATCAACAGGTCAAAGCAAAAAAGGGGGTTTATAAACTTCCCTTGTTTATTGTGGTCGACACAGTAGACTTCCGGTGCAGTCTTCAATCCACAGAGCTTTCTGGGACACTCCTCCCCACCCCCCCTCCCCACCCCATTTTTTTTTTTTTTTTTTAACCTCTAACTTGTAAAACAGTGTCACTGTCGGTAACTGAAGCCATGTTGTGCATGACAGGATTGTTTTGTGCTTGGTCATGTTTTATTTTTTAGTGATATGGAAGTCTCAACAAATGTTTGCCTCTGTTTTCTGACCTTTTAAGAGGAATACAGAGCTACTAGATTCTAATTTTGTTTCATGATTAAATAATTAACAAGTTAAAAAATCAGTTTTCCTTCAGAGAAAGTTAGATGATTGTTTAATTGTGTTTTCTGAAAGAATGTTGGTTAGGAAGTATTTTCATGATGATAGGAATGTTAGTAATTTTATTACTGTTTCTGAATCTTTCTGTATAGGGAATCATTACAGCCAAAACTGATGGTTTATTATACTGTATTGTAACTCAATGCTCAAACAGAGAGTGAATCTGTTAACTGCTTTGACTCTCTGCGATTTAGCTGACCCTCTAAATGCTAGTGTCTGTATGCATGGGGACACTGCAGTTGTTTTCAGGTGATTGTAAGCTATTTCGTTGCTCTAAGCAACTGTGTACATGTTTTGGTTATCTCTAGTTCCAAATTTTATGTGCAAATGTATATTCAGAGGTATTCATATTATGTGGCATTTTGCAGCTTCAGCCAAACAGCGCATCTGGAAGTGGTGCTTTGGAACATGATCCATCTTCTATTTATCTGCGCATCCCTGCTGGTGAAGCTGTACCTGGACCCCTTCCTTTAGGAGTATCTGTCATCGATGCATCTGTGGCTCTCTTTGGTGTGGTTTTTCCTCATGTCTCTTATAAACATAGGTCAGTTTACATGAGTGTTCAGTTTCAGAATCTAATGTCTTGTTCTTTGGATAGTATTATGTTTTGATTATTTTTTTTCCTTCCTTGAAATAAGAAATCTGCTTTGATATCAACTCTCTTTAAATGCAGAGTTCAGTAATTGGTTTTCATTGTGTCTCAGGATTCCAGAACTTGTCTACTCAGTTTAGAAATAAGGTGATTTCCTCAGTTTGATCAGTTTTGAAGATTAGAATTCAGAGGTGGAGACTAGATTCTTCTCTCACTGCGTTTAACAGTAGTAATACCTCTGCAACCGAAGTATCCTGCAAAAATATCCACTGCAATTAACTTCAGATCAGCCTTGAAAACATAGCAGTGACATCCATTGAATTTCAGTTGTCTTCCATGAGTAAGACCATTTGATTTGTACTCAGCAAATTATTTTATGCATGATGAAAAAGAGGGAATGGAATTCAGCTTATTTTCCTTTGTGTTCCGCATTACCTTTGCAGAGTTGTGAGTTGTCAGGACCACTTTTGTCATTCAGTTTAGCTAATTCGTCACTGAGCACAGAGTGAAAGCAGCTCTAAGATGCATTTCAAAGTAAAATTATCCTTCAGGGCAATCCAGATGGGAACAGTTTTTTCCTAGCAGTCAATCTCATTTTGCAGTAAGCGCAGGATAGACTTGAGGCCAAGTTGCAGTAATTCAACTTGATCTATATCTGTTGTTAGCTATGAAAAGATTTGGCTGGGGAACTGCCAAGCAGTTAAGAATGCAGATTATTCATTATACTCCTGTTCTTGGTATCTTCTAGGGAGTACTTCTCCCAGTAATGCTTTATGGCATGGTTAAATGGGGAAAACAATAGGAACAATAATAGGAATATGGAGGGTATTCAAATGGTAGTGGAGAGGCAGCATTTTTCCACTCTTGTCCTCCTAGCTTTCTAGTTATGCAGCCAAATGTATCTGAAGACTCACTTCCTCTTGGTGGTGTTTTCTTCAAAAGGAATAGTAAACACTTGTGAATGAGCTAAAAGAACCAGCAAAGGGACATTCAGAATAACTCTACCCTTTCTACCTAAAGTGAATACCTTCTGCAGCCCCTGAAGCATAAATTCTGTGACTTGAACTTAAAAGGCCCTTTTGTTATGTTGGTTGTTTACCAGCTGTGTTTTAGTTTGTATTTTGAAAGAATATCACTTACATTATGTTCTTTCCTTTGTTTTAGATTACAGATGTTGGATCACTTTGCTGAATGTGTCAAGCAGGCTAAAGGTGTTCGCCAGCAAGCTGTGCAGCTTAATATCTTTACTGCTGTTCTTAGTGCCTTGAAGGTAAAACTTGTAAACTTGCAATGGATGCCAAAGTTCAGCAGTTTGATTCTTTGATTTATATTTGATACAAAAGGCTGTTAGAAGAACGTTACTAAAGTTACAGCTTAAACATTCAGAAGTTTGAAAATACCAAAATTGAATTTTTTTCAGATATTAACATGAGCTCTTGTCTGCCATGTAACAGTACAGAGAACAGATGAGGCTCAAGTAGTCAGCATTCTGTAGTATTTAGATTGTCTTTTTCTTTTGTCAGTCCTGTACTTTTATTTGCACTGTACTCATGGTTTTAAGTACTTTGTCATATATACTCAAAAACCCCCTCATGTCATAGAGTATTGTGCAGATGAGGCTCATGGAAATAAAAACAAGAATAGATTTGGGTTTCCATTTGGGGTGTCCTAGTTTTTTCTTCTTAAGATGCCCTAATATTGCATAGAATTGTAGATGTTTATGTCCAGTCCCACTGACTTCAGTTACAGCTCTGTGTTTGTCTATTTACACTTGAAAATCCAACCTCATGCTATCAAGTCAGGAAGGTAGACAGCAAGTCATAAATACTATTCGTGAGAAATACTTGGTTTCAGTGACTTGCGTTGCCTCAAGGCTTTGTGGAACAGTGTCTTAGAGTGTAGGATTTTCTTTATGCTAGTCAAATTTCTTAAGGCATATCAAGTTTTTTCCTGATGCTGTGTTATATAATTTCCAATTAATGAGTCTGTCGGACAACATCTGTTGTTGTCATCCTTGTTCATCTTCAGAGCAACTAAGTCCTGTGCACTGAGGAAGTTACCCTCATAGAAGTGCCAGCCTGTAATTAAAGATTGGATGAGTTTCTTCTTGTCTGATTTCTGCCACACCAAAAATGGCTGCCTAGTTTAAGCTAGTTGTTACTGGGGCTCCATGTCCTTGGTCGATGGGCAAAATGCATTGGCAAAACAATACCGTCTTGCTGTGGTCTTAGAAACATGAACCACGTTGCTAGGAGTTGAAAAGTAGATTCTGAGACGGATGCCTGGAATTTCCCATGCCATGCCAAGTGGCCAAAGAATTGTCAAAACAGAGCTGAAATGAGGATTTCAGAACAAAAAATCAGAATCTGTGGTAGAGCAATCAACTTCTTCCTCTATAGTACATGCAGTTTGTCCTTTACATGTGTTTAATTATTTTTCCCAAAGTAAGACTTCTTGAAAGTTGTAGTGAAAGGTGATGTACTATTAATGAAATACGGGAAGCAAAGAAGCTGTAGAAGCCGTGTTTAGTGTTACTGTTCTGTAGATTGTTCGCATAACAGGTTGTATAAATGTTTGCAAAGATGTGATTATTAAGAAAAAAATCTTTTCACGTACCTAAAATGTCTGTTTTAAGTGATTCTTGCAGAAACATAACTGAGCTGTGGTTTTCCTGTCTGACAGAAAGAGATGCTGCAGTTAGATTTTTTTAAAGCTTCTCTTTTTTTTTTTTTTTTTTTTCTGAGGTATCCTGTGTAGAGCTAGCTCAGGTTCGGTAGCTCTAGGGTGCAGGTAGCACTGTAATGCATTTGATTAAAAAAGACTGGTGCAACAGGTCTTCCTGTATGAGAAATAGGTAGAGTGTTGGCAAACATAGGACTGAGTATGTTGTTGATTCTGAGTTTTAAATGTTTTCAACCGGTATATTACAGGATAAGTAAATTATATATTACATCAAAAGTAAAAGTGATAATTTTTAATTGAAGATCTCAAATATAGTAAAATTGCTCTTTTATCTTCCCTTTCTCCCTTTGCTTTGGAATGTTTTTTTTCATTTTTTTTTTTCCTGTAGGGTTTAGCTGAGAATAAAAGCACGTTAGGACCAGAAGAAGTCCGCAAATCTGCTCTGACACTTGTAATGGGTGCCCTTGATAATCCTAACCCTATTTTGAGATGTGCAGCAGGCGAAGCTCTTGGCAGAATGGCTCAAGTGGTTGGAGAAGCCTCTTTCATTGCTAGAATGGCTCAATACAGTTTTGATAAGTAAGTTGGTTTCGATTCAGAAAAGGAAACAAAAATATAAATTAACATAGTTTGGAAGATTCCTACTGAATACCATATTGATTATTCTCTTCATGCTTATTGCTATGATTATGTAGATCTAACAAACCTTCAGAGTCTTCTCTTTGATTATTTTTTTTTTTTAATGTGATTCTTTCAAGAATTAAAGATGAGTTGTCAAGCTGCTTGGAATGTGAAATGATACCAATGAATAGTTTTTGATGAGTTACTTGAAGGTGACTAAACTGCTTCAGATCGATAAATGCAGCTTATGCTGTGTGTCTGTAATATGAATTGTATGATAGTGGTTCTGTTTCATCAAAACATCCTCTTTACATATTGATTTAACCTATCTACTGGGCCATAATTTTTTTTCCATATTCTGTTGTTAATCTCAGGTCTTTAGGAAGATGTCTGGCAGATATAACAAGACAACATGTTTCCTAATATTTGGCTTAAATTTAAGACATCAGCCTATTTGTGGATCAGAATGCACCTGTCTCAGGGCTGCAGCCCATGTTTTTGACTGGCCAGGCTGCATGCGCATAGCCTCAGTCCAGCTCTCCTACCTCTGACTAATTCAATTTTTCCCATCATTTCATCTTGTGATAAAGTACACAGTCCTTACTGTCTTTCCTTGAATTTCTATTACTGGGACTATTTCCTTGGTTTCTTATCTAGGATTCAAGTTGTTAATGGTTGCCAGTCTGTTGACCCTCTCAAGTAATTTCTTTATATTTGGGATTTGCATTTACTTTGTTGTTCACTGATGGCTAAGAGCATGTTTGCCTCTCATACAGACAACCAGGAAAATAATATCTGTCTTTGTTCTAATTAGGATATCCTTTTCTCTCTCTTCCCCACACCCCAGAAAGGTTTTAATTAAAAGTTATGTATGTGATGTGCATTCAGAAGCAGAGGTATTGTGGAAAACACTAAAAAAGTCACTACTTCATACAGCTGGGTCATTCTGTTCATTCTGTTTTAGTTTCATTAATAAAACACTATTTAAAAAAGCTCTATTGGTAAAGTCATAGAACTCAGCTGTAGAAGAAAACAGCTGTATTAAAAAGTTATTTGGTTGACTTTGCAGTGGAAGATGTAGCTGTGGATTTCTTTGTCATTTTTGTCATTTCTCAACATGTGTTATCATTTTTCCATTCTTGATTCCTTTTCACTGCACTGATCTAGCAGTGACTTTTCTGATTATTAAATTGGTCTGCTATGAAACATTGGTAAACACTAGATGCTTTTCCTATATTCTTTCACTTGCAAAACTCTTCTTCATCTATAATGTCAATTTCTGACCAGGAAGAAAGAAAATAACTAGTAAAATATCTTTTTTCCACTTGCCTTATATGTAATCCAGTTTAATAGCAATATAGATTAAGTACATTGGTTTTGCTTTTGTCGTTAAGGCTTCTCAAGATCTTGTGAGGTGGCTTGCAAAATTCTGTTAATCATTTGCACTGTTATGGTACTTGAAGGGTTCTTTGTAACAAACAGTGAATTACATGATTTTCTTTTATTTAAACATTGATAGGTTAAAATCTGCTCGAGATGTTGTATCAAGAACGGGCCATTCTTTGGCTCTGGGCTGTCTCCATCGGTATGTTGGTGGAATAGGTTCTGGACAGCATCTGAAAACTAGCGTCAGTATTCTCTTGGCTTTGGCACAAGATGGAACCTCTCCCGAAGTTCAGGTAAAAAACACAATCACCACAAAACTACTTAAAAATGTTCAGGATTAAAAATAAAAACTAAATTACCTGTTCAGATGGTCTGTAATGGAGAGTGTCACATGTAAGCCAAATCATATCCATGTAGCATGTGCCAGGGAGTGTGAAGAAAGCAGAACTTTCCTTATAAACTCTTACAGTACAGTATCCCAAATATGTCCTGCAATTGAAATGTAACCTCACTGTTAGTTAGGGAGGCAGTTACAAGTGGTCACATTAATTCAGACTGCCAAGTGTCTGCTTGTCAGCTGAGCAGAGTAATTCACTGTGGGCATATTCCTAACTGCCTGTAATTGTAAAGCAAAATGTGTTAGTTGTACCTTAGCTGCCTAAACAAAAGTTTTTAATAACTGGCTAATGGTTAATATGTGATGGGTTACTGAGTCTCAGGTGATGAGCAGTAGTTTTCTTTGCCAAGTAATTTCTGTATATGTAATACTGTGAACACAGTAAGTCAGTACATCATCTTTGGAGGGTTATATTATGGCAGTAAAAATCTGTTGCAAGCCAAACTGCAGTTAGGGTACAGAAGGGAAGCTAGTAGGAGACAAGTCCAAGGCAAGGCAAAGGTGAGGAGGGGTTTCTATCCAGTAGGGACTGCAGATGGCGTCTCACAAGAGGGCAGCTTGACTGCTGGAAGTTGCTGGTAGAGTAAAAAGAGGACTAAACATGCCACTGAAAGAGCAATGCCTTTGGAGTTGCTGGTTATGTATAAACACTGCACAGTTCAGAAAGCTTCCTAAGTTGAAAATATTTGAAAATTGGGAGAATATGCTGTCTTTATTTTCCCAGGAGAAATTTGAGGGGTCACTGTCTTGGTCTGTCTATACTTTCCCTTAAGCATCTGGTTGTGGCTGCTGCTATAAAAAGAAGAGAGGGCTAGATGGACTAGGACATCTGTCTTTACAATAAAAAGTTGAATATTAGAGGGAAAAGTGCTGATTCTTTTTTTCTCCAGCAATGAAAGCACTAGAATAAAAGGATTACTTCAAAAGGAAAAAAAAAAAACCCAAAAAAAACCAACAAAAAAAACCCCTTTTTTGAGTAAAAGCAAGTGTCTTGTCTGTAATTATTGTTCTTCAAAGATTTTGATGTAATTGCATGATATAACAGGTAATTTTTTGTCATTCTTTTCACAAGTTGCTGCATGGAAACGATTATCTGAAATAGTGACTGACTATTATGCTTTAGCAGCAAGAAGTTGTGTGCCACCCACGAGTAGGGGCACTTTATAGCCACAGATTGAGAAGCTGAAGCCCCCAGTAACTATACAGAATTGTACTTCCATCTTGATTTGAATCATTAACTTGATAGAATATGTACTAGAGTACCTTCTTGTTTGTTCCTCAGGGCAATTAAAAAAAAATAAAAATAATCAAGCTTATCGCTTGAGAAAACAAGACTAGTTTTGTTTGAAGATAATGTTTAAAAAATAATAATCTATAAATACAATTTAAAGTCTCTTTTAAATTTTCTTACTTTGAATAAAGGGAGACAAAGTTCAGTTTGCGTATGTAACTAACTTCATGTGTGAGTAAGTATTTTTGAGGCGCATAATTATGTACTATTCATTTTAAAAACAAAAATGGAAAGGGCTACTGCCTTATCCAAACAAAAATGTGAAGTATAAAGGGGAAGGCCTGGTGGAACTTGAATACCTATCTTATTTTCTGTTGAGAGTACAGCACCAGGCCACTGTGAAAAGCTAAGCTTTTAAACCTCATCCCTCGCCAGATTGTTGTGGATACACAGAAACTGTATGGGAATGCCAGTAATGGAAATTTGCAGGAATGAAAGGATAAGCTGTAATGTGCTACCATGTGGTTAGGACTGTAGAAGTAGTTCCGTGATTGCTAGTGCTAATGATTTTGGGGTTGCATCAGAGAGGACTAAAAAGGAGCAGTTTTAAAGGCAGGTTTTCCAGCTCATTCCTGAGAGTCTAGCTTTGTAACCATAATATTCTTTTAACTTAGTCTTTTCAGTGCAATTGCATCATGTATTTAATGGAAGAAAATTCTGAAATAAGATCATTTAGTAGAATATTATGGAGAGATAGCTAATGCTTTCAAGTCTGTCAGGGGAATTTATTTCCTATGAAACATCAGTGACCAAAAAGACTGTCCCCTTGCCCACTTATTTTGACAATTGCAATAAATTATTTTGCTCTTTTGTTATTTACTTATCTTGCAACTGAAATAGGTTAATCTTTCACCATTTTTTCTCATGCTGTAGTACACTGATGATGAACAACACTGTTAGAAAATTCATGTGAACCTTTCAACTTGTCATGAAAATCAGTTTCTACTGGAATGTCAAAGGCACTCCCCACTAAGAACTTTGTCAACTGCTCATTTCAGACTCTATATCCAGTTTTACGGCAGAATGATTCTCTCTTTCTCCTGTCTTAAGAGTAACTCTTCTTTTTTCCTTAAAGTTGGTGTGTTGTTTGTATTTTTCTTCCTCAAAGTGCTGAACTATTTTTTGCTCAAGTTCTTTATCATTTTTATTTCCATTATCCCCAAAACTGCTGATAGCCAAAGAGTGTGCTAGAGATACTTAAATTCTCAGGTGACTGCTTGAGATTCTGGGACCTCTGAAACACTTCTGGAGTCAGAGTAGCTAACTAAACATATTTAAGCAAGGACATACAAAGCTAGGCTTGGTCTGCTTACAAAATTGTTTAAATTTCCTAAAAGTATTACTGTAAAATACTCCTCTGTTTTTTTGATAGACCTGGTCTCTCCATTCGCTTGCCTTGATAGTAGATTCTAGTGGACCAATGTACCGTGGATATGTGGAGCCAACGCTTTCCCTAGTTCTTACTCTGCTCTTAACTGTTCCACCATCGCATACAGAAGTACATCAATGCTTAGGCCGATGTCTTGGAGCTATAATAACTACTGTTGGGCCTGAGTTGCAAGGTTAGTGGGAATTTGAGGGGAAAAACCAAAAAATCTAATTTGTATGAAGATAATACATCGCAGTCTTAAATGAAAGTAAGTAAATTTTTGTTTGTTGCAGGTTGGGGGGGGTGTTGACAAATTCAGTTACAGTCCTGCAAGCAACCTCACTTCTGATTCTACTTATGACTGCTTGGGGCTTTTTTGACTGCAGTTTGCGATTTCTATAAAGCAATTGCCGTGATGTATGGTGTTCTGGCTAATGGTAAATTTGCATCGTAGGTAAAAGATGAAAAACACCCTTGCTGTATGTTTTGTCGCTTACGTTTTTGTGTGTAAGTGGGGCAAGAGGCAAGATTCTTCCTCCACTGTTTCTACACATGTTGATTTTATTTTTAACTGGTGGCAAGAGCTTAAGTTTGATGTAATTGATAATATTGTGAGCTATAACTCATTTCCACTCATTCCTGATATTCTTAAGTTGCTGTACCCTTACTGTAGAGAATAAGATCTTGTCATGACAAACACTGTATCTGAAATTCTGTTTTTCAGATCGCAAAACCACAGATTTGTAACTTGGTCAAACTGGGATTTTTAGGCATATTTATAGGATGGTCTTTGATGCAGTGCCAGAAAGCCAGTCACTAGTGAAATTTTAACTCTTAAGTAACTGGACTTAAATTTCTAATTATGAAGAATTTTTAGATGGTTTAATTGGACTTGTGTATCTGCTTGCTATGTGTTAAGCTTTTCATCTGGAGTGTCATTAACTTTTAAAATAAAAAAACAACTTATGTAGAATGTCTTCTGCAGGTTACATTTTTCTGTAATTCAATATTTTTTTATAAGCTTGATGCAGGTGAATTCTTAAAATACAGAATTGGATTATTTTTCAAACTAAATACTGTTCTTTTGAACATTAATCCTGTTAGAGCAGTGCAACTCATCTAATGGAGCTAACTAAAATCACCTGCATACATGTATGCTAGCTTAAGTGTTGTCTGATATTTTAGGAAATGGTTCAGTGTATGAAACGTTGCTCTCATGTATAGAATGAAAGAGACTTTCAAAATATAAATTCAGATAATTTTACTAGTTTTATGTCCTTGAAAGATATTCTCAAAATATTTCTGACTGAAGATCATTGATCCAAAATTTCATTTGGACAGGACATTGTTTAACTGAGCTAAAAAAGGGATATTGAACACTCTGTAGTGTTTCTTTGAAGTTTTCTAGATACTAATTTGCAGTAGGAATTCAGAAAAGTTGAATGCTTTCTGTGAACTTTGAAGCATTAAAAATTCTTCTTTCTCAGAGGTTTAAAGTCTACAGTTGTCATACAAAAATTGTGCTGTGTTAAGGATATTGTATTACATCATTAGGTAATGGAGCTACAATTTCAACAATCCGTTCTTCCTGTTTGGTGGGATGTGCAATCACACAAGACCATTCAGACTCGCTTGTTCAGGCAGCTGCCATATCTTGCCTTCAGCAGCTTCATATGTTTGCACCACGGCACGTCAACCTGTCCAGTCTGGTTCCCAGTCTTTGTGTGAGTACAAAATGCATCCCTTTTGTTCCTCAAAGTTTTATGTATGTGCTTATCAGAGGACAGGAGAAGTACTTTGCAAGATGTCAAGGATGCCCATATGTAATAAGCAAGTGACGTTTGCAAAAACACTGGAGTGTAATAAAAGGATGTCTGTCCCTGAGCCATTAGATTTTTTCAGAATGCTGCCCAAATTGAAATCATAGGGTCTGATTCTCTTTTGCCCTAGATAGCACAAGATGGCAAGCATTTATATATAATATGACTGAGTAAAAAGATGCTGAAATGCTCTGTTTCCTCCAACTGATTGCGTGCACAGAGGGAAGTGAGTGAGTTGGGGAAAGGTAGGAGGTTTTGGATTTATTTTACCACTGTTGGCGTAGTAGATGCTGACATTCAAAATCTTGTGCTACTGTTGTTAGCATTGCTTTCTCACTTCATTAGTGTTCTGTCAGCAAGTCTTGGCCTAAGCCTGGAGTGAGGCAGAGGCTGGAACCCAAAACATACCAAATAACGACTATAAAAGGAAAGGTGGTGTCTGTTGGTGTGGGTGTTGGGTTTTTTTTTATTATTACTATTTTTAAAAATATTTTTAAGATGGTTTAGTAGTGCAATACTGAGAAATTTGAAAAGCTTCTCTCTAACGTCTGTTGGATGTTTTGCAAAGTTCTTTGTGTCAGTCTTTGTGGAACTGGTGGTTCTGTGTTACGTGGAGGAGTGCGATCCTACTTATGTCAACACTGGACCTTTTACTTCATCTGCCATCCAGACTTCCTCTAGGGCATCCTTTCATTGTTACATGCTTCCCTCCCTGCACTGACCCATGGTTCCCCCCCACAGACTCTGGAGCACTCCTGGGAGTGCAGTGTGTGCCCAGAATGTCAGTCGTCCTTTCACAAAATTTTGCATGAAAGGGATTCTATGTACCCAAAAGTAGGTAGACCCTTTTGTATCAATACTATGTACAACATGACAAGCAGTTCATATAGCCATTTACTCTCTAAGTACCAGTGGGTAGTACTACAGACAATACAGTTCATATAGCAATGACTAGTGCTGTTTTGAAAACTTTTCCCAGGGTTTTTTGCTCTTTCCTGTTCCATTATGGTCCTCTGCTAAACAAAAGCCATTTTCCTTCTCTTTTCTCATATTCCTTATTTCCAAGTCATACTTAGTTTGATAAGTTTTCCTCTGAATTGTCTAGTGCATTTATTTATACTGCAAATACATATATACATTGGCAAAGTCTGTCTTACCTGCCCTGTTAGCAAACTCTTCATTGCTTTCTAACTCACTTTTGAATTAAATTAATGCCAGGTATCAAAATTAAACAAGACATTTCCATAATCTAGTTTCATTTCTTCTTCCTGCATTGGCTTCAACACCACTGGTTGTTTGGTTTGTAACTTAAAATGGGAAATACTCTTTCCATTAATTAAATCCCCGAAATGTTCTGTGTTTTAGTTCCATTAAAACAACCTCAGTGTGATATTTAGAGGTTCTTTAAAGTTTGCTTGTTTTTTCAGGACTAAAATCTTGTATATTCATATGTGGAATAAAGATTTACTGTTAAAATGCTTTATAAACTGTACAGCCCTTTCATTTAGGAAAGCAATTTCCATCCACATAATAACCTAATACTGAGAAAGCAAGTGTGTATTCGGTTTATTAAAAACAAATTCCCCAGGGTAAATAAAGAATCAGAGTTTCTTAAAGAGCACTCTTCATCTCTTCCACTGTGGAAAAACATACAGTTCTCTGTGCAGCTACTTCCCCTCAAGAAAATAGGGACCATGCACAATTCTTCTATAAGAAAAATATTTACTTATACTTGAGGTGATTCAAAAGCAATTAGAAGCCAGTGTTCGTTAGCAAAGAAGTCTGAAGCTGTCTTATTGAGAGGCACTTATAAAAACTTATGCTATAAATGCTGTTACAAGTTTGAAATAAAAGTTTTTATGATAGCTGTTGTGTGGTGTATCTGATGATGGCTTTTTGTTTGAAAGAATGTGATTTACAGCTATAACAGAATATGAGGTTGAGTAGTACTGAAGATTATGACAGACGGGGAGGCGTTATTAATGCATCTAAATCACACTGGAGCAGTAGTTCCAATATTTAAGCTCTTACCTCTTTAACCAGATAACAGCTGTCAGCTCTGTGTATGTCAGCTGTATTTTCATATTCGTACATTATAAAAAGTGCTTACTTCTGAACTTTCAAGATCTTGTAAAGAGCTTGGTACCCAGGAGCTCACACATGGGCATATAATTGAAAAGTAGAATGCTGTTAGTTCTTAGCTGTGCTGACTTATTGATAAGGGGGTGCAGCAGTTCACTCACCTGTAATGGTTCTGATTTTTAGGTTCATTTGTGTAGCTCCCACTTGCTGCTTCGCCGGGCCGCGGTTGCATGTTTACGACAGCTTGCTCAGAGGGAAGCAGCAGAAGTATGTGAATATGCCATGAGCTTAGCGAAAAATGCTGGAGACAAAGAAAACTGTGGCATCAGTAAGTATTTCTTCTAGGTGGCCTTTTTGTAACAGTTGAGGGCACATATGTGTGCGTATGTGTGATTTGCCTTCAGAGAGGGGAAGAAAAACCACAACACCACCACCCCCCACCCCACCCCACCCCCCAAACAGAAAGACATCCTAAAACTGTCCCTTCCAGCTCCAGTAAATTCTGGCCACATCCCTGCTTACCTGTTGAATTTCACTCAACTTTTTGTAAAGTTTAGACTGAAACTTCTCTGCCCCATTAAGACTGACAGTCAAAACAGGGAACACAGTGTATATACAGGGGAAACATTTTACAGTTTTTCTGGTATATTGAAATTGCTTTTTTGAAAATTGACTTAATTGTATGCTGTTTGAGATACCTGATTATGTTATATTCTGCTAGCAACTTGCCTGCAAAGCCTATGGACTTTGCTGGTTGGTTCAGTTCTTACATGTATCATTTTATTCTGAAAATAGGAGGCTCAACATTGTTGATCAGCACAGTCTTCATACAAACATAGAATCATGAGCTTACTCAAATCACACCAGTTAAGTCTGTCTCTGGAAACATTCTTCAGAGTCCAGTACTTAGGGTTTATTACAAATTCATGGGGTATGTACCTTGAAGATAGATTATTTTATTTTTCTTTTTGAAGTAATACTAGGAGTTATTTGCCTTGCAGAAAATAAATTAAATTAATTGCTGTATTAAAATCTTTCTAATGTTAATTCAGAAGAAATTCAGTAACATCTTGGTGTATCATTGCCTGAACACACAAATACACAATGTCCAATTCTAATCTGTTATTACAAATTTTAAAACTTGAGTTACTGATTTCAGAAAAGATTTCTCATTATCACTTTGCAGATATTAATCCTTTTGCACCAGGAGCTGGTTCTCGGCGAGATGCTCATTCCCGGCATCAGGGGGTTAATATAACAGAGACAGGCCTTGAAGGTGTCCTTTTTGGAATGTTGGATCGGGAGACTGATCGGAAGTTGTGCTCAGATATCCACGATACTCTGGGACATATGCTTTCATCGCTGGCAGTAGAAAACCTGTCCCACTGGCTAATGCTTTGTAAGGATGTCCTTGCAGCTTCCAGCGGTAAGTGTTCTACAGTGTTCACATAAAAGACAGTATGTCCTTAGTATTAGCATCTTCTGGCAATATTTGTTTGGACCTTGTCTTTTACCCTAGTTAAGACATAGCTTATATTGTATATAGAACTTCAATTATAGTGCATTAAAATTTCCTTAGAAAGAAGAAATCATCAATGTTAAGTTTTAGAATATTGCTTTTAAGATTAAAATGTTAGCTGCCTTGAAGTAGCATTTCTGTCAGAGAAGCAGCGTGATTATTACTTTGACACTTCAGTATCTTAGCAAAAGCAGGCGTACTCTTTTTAGTCTTTATACATCAGGATCATACAGAAAGAATAGTGCTGTACATGCCCTGAGCTTTCTTTTATGAGGTTTTGTGAGTTACTGATGTGATGATGGGTTACCATGGTGATGAAACTTTTGCTTGTTGTTCAGCTTTGCAGACTTGTTTGCACAGATCTTGTCCTCTGAGACCTTATTCCTGTTTTTCAGCTTGCAGGATGGCTGTGACACAGATACTGCTCATTTCCCTTGCATTTATACTTGTTTATCGGCATACTGTGTCTTAATCCTGAAGCTCTTTGTAAATGTTGCCAGCTTTAGGTTTACTGATGAGTAATGCTACCAATGATTTCTTTATGCAGTGTAGTTACCATGTATCTGCCCAGTGAGAAAGACCTCGCTTTCCGAGTTCAAAGTTGGCATGGCCTTTTCTTATTTCATGTGGGATGGGTTTTAAAGTTCTTAATATGGTTGTCCAATCTCTTATTTATTTATTAGTAGGTGAAATAATCTCTGAGAGAACCATATTTAAATAAATTTCTCTCAGCTGTACTTCAAGCCAGCAACTTCATTTTGAACTCCTTTGATTCAGCTGACTGGCATATGAACAAAATCTGGTTTGATTTTTAAGCAGAGATTTACAAATCAACCACACAAGGTCCTGGATGCTTTCTCAAAACACTCTTCTTGTGAATTGGCATCATCCATGTTTGATTTGCCATAGCCTCTTTCTCTCTTCATTGAATTCTTGGCTCTTCAGCTGCTTAAATTTAGACTTTCTAAGAAGCATGCCTTAGTTGGGATGGGTTACCCTTGCAATAATTTCTTCTCGTTCTCCTCTAATTATTGCCAGAGTAATTTTTGTCAATATCTTGGCGTTTTGCTAATTTAGACCTTGTCATTGAGATTTTATGTTCTTCTGTCTGAATAGTCAAAGTATATATGCACGTTCGGTGAGTGGGTTTTTGTCCCTGTTTGGATTTTTGGTTTTTTTAATATGATCCTTGAAGTAATTTTATTTTCTGAAATGAAGTCTCACAGTCACACTCAACATGCAAAGATTCTTTTCTTTAAGCACATTGTGGGTGCCATAAACTGCCTACTTGGCTGCATATCTGTCCCGTGGCATGGAACCTTGTAGTTTTGTTTCAGTTTAACATGCACTGCACTCTAGCTTTTACTTGAAGCATGAGCTGAATAGTTCAAAGCCAAGCTGATTCTTTGGTTCTGAGACTGGTAATCTCCTTACCCTGTTTATTGGCAATTTAATAGATTAATTTTCAAAGCTGAGGAGTTTAGACTTGGGATTCAGCTATAGTTGGTATCTGTGGAGAATTAATGTTACAGGAATTTATTTCATATCATTTAAGCCAAATAGAGGGTAATGTAGCCCAGATTAGAGGTGAAAAACATCTCTTTTACAGATATTCCTGTGCCTTTTGACATTTTTCAGGTGTTGTTTCAACAGAAGAATTAGTCTGTTTTGAATGTGAGTGTGAGGAAAGGCATGAATATATCCTTAGCTGTCTTCTGTGGAGTGTAACAGTGGGATTTTTTTTCCAAATGTTCTCTGTTGTAGACATGAGCACTGCTGCTCCCTTGGGAGGAGGGAAGGATGAGGAATCAGAGAAGAAGGATGAGATGGATGATGATACAATGTTTACCACCTTGGGTGAAGAGGATAAATCCAAGCCTTCTGTAGCACCTCGTTGGGCAACTCGTGTGTTTGCAGCAGATTGTCTGTGCCGAGTTATCATGCTGTGTGAGAATGCGAACAAGGCCCACTTTGATCTGGCACTGGCTCGTTCAGCCAGACTTAAAAACCCAAAAAGTAATTATAGAATGTGCATGTTTTGGTTTTAATTTTTTATTTCATTTTTGTCACCTCTTCACAGTAAGATTACATGATCAAGAAAAAAACATAAGCAGTTATCTTTTCATTCAAATAGTTAAAGGCAATGGCCAGCAAAAGTCAATAAAACTGTAGTTGTATAACCACTTGTAGTTACCGTACCATGAACACAAAGAATGAGGTTTGCTGGAGAATATAAATTTTGACAGACTGATCTGCTTGGAAAAAAAACCCTTAGATTTGCAAACCTTTTCTCCCGTCTGGAGTAGAAGCAGTAAACTTCTAGCTAAGGGTGAGCTGGGAACAGTTTCTGAGTTTAATGTAATGATAGCAGTGAATTAGATTTTAGGGATTATTTTAGTGTCTCCAGAATGAAGGTGTACTAGAAAAGAAAAAAGAGATAAATCCAGGTAACTATTTCTGTGGCATTGGTTGTGAAGAGAGGGATGTGGGAGGGAGTTATAATAAGACATGAACTCATCTGCTTTATAAAATTTCATTTTTTTGGTATCCATGAGAGTGATGAATATTAGTTTTAAAGCTCATGGTCTGAAGATACTTTTATGAGTTAGGGGATCAAAATTGAGAGGTCAGAAATGACATAGCTGTTTTGTGAAGAAATGTTTTTCTAACAGGTAGTGGGAGGTTTCTGTCGTTGAGTTGTCGACATGTATTGGTTCTGGTGCATAGTGATAATTTGATTTCACCCCTGTAGTGCTCAGGAGGACTTTGTATATGTAGGGTGAATATCATGAGCATCCTAGAATGCATGGGATTAATGGATTTTTAGTGTCTTATGCTGTTGAGGGTGTCTGTTATGAAACAGAGATCTATCAGGTCTTTGCTTGTGTTGCTTTGATGCAGTCTGCCTCTAGCACTATGCATTGGTTTTGTGAGAATCTTGTTTCTGCCTTGATTTGAGGCAGAGGCCGCTGAAGACAAAGAGGGAAGAGTTTTGGGAGAGTTTATTTTGAGATGGCATTGTATTCTAGATTAAAATCATGAAATAACTGTTACTTATAGGATCGTTCAAAGGATTGCATATAATCTGAGAATTTACATCTCTGAATTTATTTAAAGTGAATTTGATGTGTTTGGTATTGTTGTAAAAAGGAAAATTCAGCAAACTTCTACCCCCCAACTTCAACTTCCAAAATATTTAAATTTTACTAACATCTATGATGGTCTGAAAAAGTAAGCGCAGACTTTACTACTTCGTAGTTTTTAATTGATTTCCAGTCTTTCTTTACTGACATGCCTTTGAAAAGTTTCAACTGAAAAATAAACTTTTCTTTTTTACCTTGAGACTTGAAAATAGGTAGAGCTTTCATAATTTGTGGGTTTTATTACTCACCCTGGATATTATGTTTTCAAATAATTTATTTTCGTCTTAGTTGTACAACATCTGGTAATTTCAAATTGAGAGTAAAGAAAGAAATAAAATTAATAAATAGAGAAGAATAATCCTTTCAGAAGTGCTACTGAGTTTTATGTATTGTTCTCTTCTGCATGTTGTCTGCTGCTTATTTACAGCCTTGGATGTGTCTTCTGGGAGCAGAACTAGCAGCATACTCAGTTTTTAGGTGTTTAAACTTCATGAGGTTTTTCTTTATCAGCAGGGGTCACTATAAGCATAGAACTCGGAACAGGAACTGCCTTGAAGATTTTCTGTAGGTTTGGGGGGGATCACTAAAATTAGCTTTACTAAAGCTCTCTTCTAAGCTACTCAGCCACGTCTACATACACTATTCAATGCAATTGCTGTATATATTTAATTTTGTTTAAAATTTGTGCTTAATTTTTAAAGTTGTTTTAGGAATAAAAGCCCTTGTATAACTTTAAGGGGGGGGGGAGAAGAAAGAAAAATAGGTTACATTCTTTCCTGCCTTTTTCCATACCCTAAATGTGGACATTTGAAAAATAATAGGCAAAATTTGTACATGTCAATTAGGAAAACATACAAATATCTGTCATTTTAGCTATCTTTTAAGTTACTAAATAGTTCTTTCTGTTTTGTTCTAAGATGACTTTTTAGTACTCCATCTCTCTGACCTTATTCGAATGGCATTCATGGCTGCGACTGATCACAGCAACCAGTTACGAATGGCTGGTCTTCAAGCTCTTGAAGACATTATCAAGAAATTTGCATCAGTTCCTGAGCCAGAGTTTCCAGGCCATGTGATACTGGAGCAGTATCAGGCTAATGTGAGACCTCCTTTATAAGTTCAGGAAATTGTATATTTATGCCAATATGCCAGTATTAGCTTTGAGAACATTTTGTAACTTCAGAGATCTGTGAAGAGATTTTTTTGTGTGAAAATGTACTGAAGAGACACTTTTTTCAAAATTGTATATCTTTCTATTGTAATTTAGCAGCTGACGAAAGTAAAAATTCAGTAGCTGTTGATTCTTAAAAGCCAAATATTACAAGTTAGATCTAATTTTTGGTAAGAGTGGCATTTCATTTGTAGAATTAGGAACTGGGAAATTCAGTTTTATTAGATTTAGATCCTAGTTCCAGACTGAATCTAATAAATTTTTTTTCCTGGGAATTAATGAATATATTTCTGTTTTGATGAAAACTACAAAAGAATAGGAGTGGGAGGTGGACAGCTGAAGATTTCTTTTGGGGTGTTACTTTATTTTGTTGCATAGCTTAACTCTTTCACCTCTTTTGTCTTCACTGTGTCTTCAAGATCTCTGCAAATACTTTTTAAAGACAGGCTTTCATCCTTTTCACTTCCTGCCATTTTCTTCTTCCTTCTGTAGTGCTTGTAACCATTGCTTCTGTCTCTTTGACTTGGTTGCTTCTGTTTCAGAAAAATGCTGCCTTTTAGCGACTGCCTAAAAGGCTTTTTTGTCAGCATTTGTAATTTTGGGAACTTGATGAAAATCCAACCATGAATATTTGACTTCACACCATTATTCCTTTGGACATCAAAAAGTTACTGGCATCTTAAGCCTTAGCATAAATTGCACATGTAATACTTTAATGATTAAAAGGATACTCATTAACAGAAGGAAGGTGATACCACATATTTGACAAAGCTAGCTGAGGCTTAAAAAGGCAATGGGCAAGCAGGAAAAAACCGGTTTAGGACTTGGTTGTTGTTTAAAGAACGCTATTGCAAATGTCTGCTAGACAGCAAGGATAAGTTTAGGGTGTAACTGTATTGCCAGAATTGGCAATCTTGTCTTGCTTGTTCTGTGTACGTGCTTGAGCCTTAAACAAGGTGAGATGAAGAATGTTTTGTCGCTATTGTTTTAATTGGATTTTAAAGTTTTTCTTCCTATCAACAGGTTGGAGCTGCTCTGAGGCCAGCTTTTTCCCAGGATACACCGTCTGATATAACTGCAAAGGCCTGCCAGGTAGAGGAAAATATTCAGATAGTACAAGCCAAACTGATTTTCGTTTTCTTTGGAAGAAGGATGCAGAAGAAAAGTAGTAGCAAATGGCTAGAAGATTTTGTAAACTGAAGCTGTGATGTTTCTGCAACATCTTTTGAGTCTCCTAGTAATATATTTTGTTCCTCAGAAGTGCAGAAATCCTTTTAGGGAGCTACATCGGAAAATATTTAGTCTTTCTGAAACTAATTATGTCTTCCTGTCAATTCTGCATTTGTTGCTAGAAGAAAACAAAAAGAAAGTCTTTCATAATGAGACCAATAGTAATGTATTTATTGCAGTGCCTTTCAGTCTGATCAAATATTCAGATTACTGATAATTTACCTTTAGGTACTAAACTTCCATTCAGATTAATACTCAGTTTTAGATTTTTAGAAGATCTGAGCTTTCTCGTTACAGTCACGGAGAGGTTGTTACTAATGAAATTTCAGTGAAAGATTTTTTTTTTTGTGTGTGTGTATGTGATTTTTTTTTTTTTCGTATGTGGTCTTGTGTTACTGTAGTTTAAATTGGCTATGAGCAACATAGCTCTAGTAGTATCTGGCATGTGGTTTACACAGCTAAATTACTACTGTAGTTTAAAGCAACAGTTTAATTAGCTATGCAAACATCAGTTTTAAAGCTATAACTTTGTGTATGAGTTTTGTTTAGTAAATCTTGGTCCACCAGGACTGTGATTTTTGTGTTGGTTTATACTCTTAATTTCCAGCAAGACTTGTAAGGATAGATCAAATACGGCATAATTTGGTATCTATACATAGTAAAGAATATGTTCAACTTACCTTACAGAATGTTTCTGTGAATTTAAAGTTAGATGAAGCAGGCAGTTTGTTTGAAAGTATATGACTTTTGTAACTTGTCAAAATCTTTGCTATTCAACCAGTTTCAAAGTGGATGTGTGCACTTACAGGATCAAATGGTTGGAGGTTAAGTTTGGATATTTAACTCTCTCTAGAAATTTCATGGACAGAGATGAGCTGCACTGAATGAGTTTTCTTTTGTTTTATGTCTTTACTGAAAGAGCTGTTGACTTGCTGAGCAGCAGGAGTGAAGCTGATCTTAGTCCTACTGTGAATAAATTATGGATTTGAGACAGATTTTCAGCAGCCTTGTCCTGTGCACCTCTGGGACACTTTTTTCATTTACTTTACTTTAAATATGTCCATCATTCAGATCATGAGAGGCCCTTCCCCAGCGACTTTCATGGAACTGGTTCTCTAAAAGCAAAATAAATAAATTGGAGATAGGACAAAAATGCCATGAAAAAAGAGTTTGTAAAACCTGGACCGCTGGAGTTCTGTGGGGTTTTTTGCTTCTGTTCGTCATCCTTGTATAATCACCACCAGAATCAAAGCAGCTCTTCTGAAAGAATTTGTCCCTTTTTGTAGAAAAGCAGCTGCACCAAAATTCTTGTATTGCCTGTGTTATGTCTGGGCATGAATGTGTTTCAGAGGAGGAATGCCAATGTATAACACTAGACAGGAGCTGCTGATCTGTGTGATGCCTGTATTTTAAGTTACCTGTTTAATTCAACTGAAAAGTGTGGACACACACAGCTGTATCTACCATGTCTTGTATTGATTGTTCTAGATTTAGAACTGTTGGTTCCAGATCAGAGCCAGTTATTTAAAGATTTTTATTTCACTCCTTTCTAGGTGTTGACATTAATGATGTTGAAAGCTTCTCATTAGAATGGAGCCTTAATATGTAATTTGAGAGGTGTGGGTTTTTAAAGATGTACTTTTATTGATTGCTGTCCAGTATATTCTTTGCAGTGAATGCAGTGACCCATTACCTGAATGATTTGACCAGACACTTGGGAACAGAATAAAAAAAATGTTATTACCTGTCTATGGAGGATTAAAAAATTATTTTAAATATCTTTCACATAACTATTAAGTTCAGTTGTAATATGCTTTGCAAATACAGCCTTTGTAACCACTCACCTGAGCAATTCTGTTGTCTTGGTTGGGGAGAAAAAAGAAAAACCTTGGATTTTTTTATATTAAGCAGGAAGAGGGCTGATAAGTTTTTTGTGGTGGTTGTTTTGGGTTTTTTTTCTTACAGATTTTTTTTTGTTTGTTTCATTTATAAGGTTGTTGGGTTTTTTGCTAGTTTAGAATGATTGTAAATTTTATTGTCTAGGTATGTAGCGCTTGGATAGGAAGTGGGGTTGTAAGTGACCTGAATGATCTCCGCCGAGTTCACAACCTTCTTGTCTCTTCCCTGGATAAAGTGCAAGCAGGAAAAGGATCTTCTAGCCAACTTTACCGAGAGAGTGCGACTACTATGGAAAAACTTGCAGTTCTGAAAGCATGGGCCGAGGTAAACATTGACTATTAAATCTTTAAAAGTTTGAAAAGATTTTGCAGTGTAATAGCAGCCTCACATCTCACGGGCCGTTCAGCCAGTGAGCCTTGCACCTGCCCTTCTCCTTACCTGTTGCAATTCCACTCCTGGGATGCTTTCATCTCTGTATCTTTCTCTGTTCCTTTTTCTGCAATTCTGTTGATCCATATTTACAGTGAGGCTTCATTGTTCTTTGTTTTATTGTACTTTTCTGGATTAAAGTATATACTCGTACCCTATCAGATTTTGATTTTCCTCCCATCTTATTGCTCTTAAAGAAAAAAACAACCTTAAAATATGTTCTGGTAAAATATTGCAGTTAATTAACTAGGAGTTTGTCAAAGTGTTCATAATAAATTACAGGTTTAATGTAGATCTTGTTAGGGAACAGCTGGAATACCAGAAATCTTCAACCATTTACAAACAACACTTAGCACTACTTAGTTTGCCTTGCTTCCTGAAGCGTTACTTGCATGCTATAGAGCTCTACATATAATTGCACAAATGGTACTTTGGTTTCTCTTAGTGTAGTACTTAAAGGTTTGCGAGGTCTTTTTATTAAATTTTCTTGGAAGTTGCATTTGAAATTACAGAGGAAAGTATTAACATTTCAGCTGTGTAATGTTAATCACCCCATACTGTAATTTTCAGCTTTGATACAAAGCATCTGTTGTGTGAAGACACATATTTCTATTCTATTTCTTTTCTAAAAATGCTTATTTTTGCTGTATTTTTCTGATATTTGTGTTTATTCCCATATTTATCTTTGAAAATCCTTTTATCCTCTCATAGCATCTATCAAAGGCAAATATAGAAATGTTCTTATATTCATGTAACACATTTAAAGCCATTTTCATGTCCTTATGATACCTAATCTGCTCCCATAAAATGACAATTGCTCTATCTAGTAGCTGTTAATGTAGGGCAAAGAAATCTTTGCAATAAGGATGCATTGATTTAATGAAATCAGTTACTTAAATCAATATATTTATGTAGAGCAGCAGTAATTGACACTTTTTTAGGAAAAAAGTGTGTAGCCAGATTGTTTTAGGTCAGTGCCGTTTATGCCCCTAAGTGTTATATAGTAGTAGAAATAAAAGAAAAAATATTTAAATAAAACATAATTGTATTGCAGATCTCTTTTTCACAGTCCTTTTCTGATGAGTCATCTGTGTATAGAATCTGTTACTTTCACATGGGAAAGGCTGCTGCTTTTTTCTTTCTAGGATCTCACAGCATGTACTTTCATATCCGGGTTTTTTTTTTTCTAGGTGTACGTTGTTGCCATGAAAATTAAGAAGGAAGCAGAGACTAAACCAAAGCGTGTTTTAAAGAGCACAGAGGAGGATGAGGATGATTTTGGTACTGTAGATGAATTGCCACCGGACAGTTTGATAACACTTGTACAACCTGAGCTGCCTGCACTTAGCCGTCTCTGGTTAGCTGCACTGAAAGATTATGCTCTTTTAACTTTACCAGCTGAATTTGCTACCCAGCTTCCACCAGATGGTAAGCACTGGAATTTTTGTGTTGTTGTGAAAAACAGGAATAAACCCTTAGTTGAGACTTCAAATTTAGTCTATAAATTATTTGGCAGGCATGTGTTTCTATGCAAGTGATAAATTTCTGCTTATATATAATAGGAACGTATGCTTGAAGTTTGAGTGTGCTTTTTTCCTTCAACCTGCACTGAAGATATTCTTTATCTGAATCAGAGACAACATTAAAACCACATCTTTGTAGAATTAAGAATACTTCTACACCTCTAATACTTTGATACCAAATGCAAAAAGGTGTTTACAGTAAGAAAAACATAGTCCTTGAGATTAGAGCGGATACTGTCTTACAATATTTTACTGAGTTAAGAATGAGTGATCTATATGAAAAAATGCTGCAAGACCTGGTGACTTTGCCTGCCGTTCTTGCTCTCTGCTTGCTGTTCCATCCCGACCATTGCACTTTCTTATGAGAGGTACTAATATTGCTCCTTCACAAGGAGAACTGGGATGCTCTGTCACTAACAAGGATTACATCTGAATATGTACATGATCAAACACACCCAGAGTAAATAAGCTAATAAATTTAGAGTATGAGGTTTTTGTCTGTTATTTGCAGAGAATTTCAGAATTTACCTTTGCTTTGCTAATTTAACAGGGGGAGCATTTTACACTCCAGAAACAATTGATACAGCTAGACTGCATTACCGAAACTCCTGGGCTCCCATACTGCATGCAGTGGCACTTTGGCTAAACAGTACAGGATTTAATGCTTCAGAGTCAACAGAAGAGACTGCTGCAGCAATGCCCAACTCACAGAAACGTGCTACATCAGTTACGTTAAACCAGGCACCTGGAACTCCACCTACCACTAAATCTTTACTAGAGATAAACAAAGATCGAATGCACTTAATTTTGGGTAAGAGTTACAAGTTTAGAGTTCAGTAGTAGCACATTATGGTACAAAATGGTATGGGAATAAGAAAAGATACTTTGCTTGAAATCTGGGAAGTTTAAAATGCATCACATGTCTGGACAGTAATGTTTTGAAATATCTTTGTCTCCTCCTCTCCGTATCTTTGCCTTCCGTGTTCTTTATCGCTTTGATAGGGTATTTGTTGGTGTGATTATTGTGATTTTTATAGACAAGTTTTATGTCTAGTTTATTTACGTAATTGCATAGAAAGAGTAGGAACTGTTCTACACGGTAATATAATCTAGATGATACAAAATGTTATGCTTCAAAGACACAAAAGCTGTAAGGTTAATTAAAATACACACCCTCATAAAAACCCAGTTCAGTAGAGACTTTTGCATCAGATTTTCATCTGTGAGTAGCACTCACTGTTTCCTTTTGTTGTTATCTAACAGCTTTAAGAGGTGGATGTGATCACTTATTCAGAGGAATGCCAACAGTTTGCTGAGATATACAGATATTTAAAACTAGAATTAGGTTTGTAATTTTTGAGGCTTATCTTCATCTCCGTTATCTTTATATTTGAAAGAGTTCAATAAAATATAACTCAGTTTACAATTAAAGGATTCAGAAGTCTGACTTTAGATCTTTAGAGCTAAGTGTGGATTTCCATTCAGTAATGTAAGTTGCTTGCTGTCACTGTTTATTATTTTTCCTGCCAAATTTTGGGAAAGATATGGTGCGCAAGAGAAAGTGAATACAATTCTACTATTTCTAATACATAAACTCTCCCTTTAAAGGAAGAGGAATTGAGAAAAACATGTGTCTTTCTGAAGTTGTTAAGAACCTGCTATACTTATAAATAAATTTTTAAAAGAAAACTTGATTTTATGATGAGGTGAACATTCTTTTTAATTATTGCTCTTTTCAGGTGTTAGTATACAGTTTCTGTGTTCCCCACGACCTGAAGAGCCTGTTGAGCATGTTACATCTTGTTTACAAGCACTTCATACTTTATTGGATTCCCCTTGTGCTAGGATCCATATTGCAGAGGATCAGGTACTGTGTGAGTGTGTTGTGACAATCAGTTTTTTCTAGGTCTTGGTCTTTCATCTGTGATGATTACAAAAGATGTAATTATTTTTGTGTAAGAAACGTATTTGCCCATTATATGCAAGTGACATAACAATTAGGAATTATTAAGTTGTAATTAATTTTTCTGGTTTGGATTTTGTTTTACTGTAGCTCCTTGGTGTTGAACTCTTGAGTGTGCTTCACCGACTCCTCCTGACCTGGGATCCTCCTTCAGTCCAGCTACTGGTTACAGGCGTTGTCCAGCAGATAGTAAAAGCAGCTCAAGATTATTTGCAGGAAAAGAGGAACACCCTAAGTAAGATTTTGAAAACACGGCTTGCTTTGCAGAGTAAATAAGCAACAGGTTTTCATATTGGGAAAGGAACTCGAGTACATCAGAGTATGGTTACACTGAGGAGGAAGATGTTGTATATTCCACAGATACTTTTAATGTATTCATGATCTTACCTTTTGATTTCTTAACTTTTATAAGATGTAATTTTTCTTCCTCTGATCATTCTAGTGGCTATTCTTTTCATGTTATGGTTTTCCTTCATTTTTCTTGAATATGAGTGATGAAAATTATACCCAGCACACCACTTAAGGTCTTAACCAATACCTTGCTCAGTTTCATTAATGTTTCTCTATTGACTGCCTCCTTAGCACTTAATTTACCTTTTTTCTGAAGTTTAATAGTTCAACCCCCAATGTAGTGACTTGTGGTGTGTCTCTGGCACAACTGGTATTTCTGAGGTGAGTGAACTGCTACTGGAACAAGTGTGAAGAGTTGCCTGCCCAGGAGATCTTGCCAGGAAGTGTGGAGCAGACTTGGATCTGGGTTCTTACTTCACTGATGTTCAGGGCGTGTCAGCATCCAGGAGCTCTGGGAACAGGGTGTGCAAACAGGAGCCAGGCAGTTGGCATGGAAGGGCATGCTCATGCAGCCCAGAAGTGCTACTCAAGACAGTACAAGACTGCTAGAGTCAGCATAATGATGGCAGTGGCATACAGCAAGACACAGTCTGCTGACTGAGGAACAATCACCTTTGGCACATCAGAAGTCTAATGACCTGGCTTGAAATTCAGATGAAAGTCCTCATGTGACTGTCCTCCAGGTGCTTGTCTGTGCAGCCATGGCTGGAGGTGACACTAGTCTCACCTGTGAGATGTGAAGGAAATGCATGTGAGGGTGAGCAGACTGCATAGTGTCAGGAAAGGAAAATGGACGAATGATGTGTTCTTCCCAGAGATCCTGTGGGTTCAGGAGCCCAAGCTCCATGTGTCACAGAAGGAGGGACAGCCATAGGCTATGCTGGGATGCAGCCCTGGAGGATGAGACTTGTATGAAGGTGGAGGCTGCAAGGTTGTGACTTCCAGCAACAAAAGGCTTTATCTCCAGACATCCAGTTAAAGAACATTAGAGAGATCTGACAAGAGGAAAAGAGGAACAAACTGTCTGGGTAGGTAGCTTGGGCCAGCCATCCCTCTTTGACAGGTCAGAACTGATACCGCTAAGAGGAAGTGAAGGGTGATATCAGTCAGGAACTCTCGTTTGCCACAGACTGCCTGATCAAGAAGAGGAGGTGGGTGAAGCCATATTAAGCCAACTGGAAGAAGTCTTCCAATCACAAGCTATGGGAGTCTCATGAAGACTTTTGCCATCCAGACATGTGCTGGAAGGGCAACATTAGGATGCTAACAATCTGAAGCTTTCAGAAGCATATGAGGCACGTTTTTTTTCACTCCAGATGCTGGACAGTCCAAAATAAGGGAGGTGCTCAGTGGATCTGCACCTCACTAGTACAGAAGAAATGGTTATGAAGGTTAATGGTAGCTGTGGCTGTAGCAGCCATGAGATACTGGAGTTCATGATCCTGAGGGAAAAGAAGAAAGCAAGTAGCTGAGCAAAAGCTTTGGCCTGACTTAGCAGGCTCGGGCTTGTGCAGGGAGCTTTCAGACAAGATCTTGTGGTAAGCTTCCCAGAAGGGCAAAAGAAAGAGAGATGGTTCATCTCTGGTGACAAGAAATAGCTCATCTAAAAGTGTAGTGTGCCAAGCAGGCATGGCAGGAGGCTGACTTGGCTGAATGGGAACTTCTGACTGAGCTCAAACGTGACAAAGAAGTGTATGGATGTTGGAAGTGGGGGCAGACTGCCCAGGAAGACTATTGAAGATGTCTACTCAGGTACGGAGGAGTGGAATTAGGAAAGCCATGATTTGGCTGGAGCTGAGACTGCTGATAAATGTCAGGTGTGGCAGGAAGGGCTTTTTATAGATAGTTGGTAGCAAAAAGACCAAGGAAATTTGGACCTGCTGAATGGATTGGGTTATCTAATGATGAAACACATTGAAGGAAAAATGGAGGCACTGTTATCTTCTTTGCTTAGTCCTCCTGTGTCTCTGACTAGTGAGCAAGTTTAGGAGTGAGAATTGCTACCTATGGTAGATGGGCATCAACTTAGGGACTGCTTAAGTAAAAGCTGGACATAGGCTGGGACCAAATGGGATGCATCTGAGGGAGCTGGCTGATTACATGCTAAGGCTGCTGCAGTCATTTTTGAAAAGCTGTGGTGCTCAAGGAAGCTTTCCCATGAATGGCAAAAAGTAGATGCTGTGCCTTAACTTACAGTAAGTAAAGACGTAAGGTGAATTTTGGGATACTACGTGCCAGTAAATCTGCTGTGTGTGTTGAAAGATTTTGGAGTAAATTCCCTTGGAAAGCGCTTCTGAGTACATGAAGTAGAAGAATGTGATTTGAAATAATGAGCACAGACTTACCAAGGACAAATAATGCGTAATCACCCTCTGTGATGAAATAACTGGCTTTAGAAGAAGAGGGAGTGGTGAATGTTGTTTACCTTGACTTTTGCAAGGCCTTTGACTCAGCACTCCATAGTATCATTGTAAACTGGAGAGATATGGGCTGAAAAGTAGGAGAGTGAGTGACTGGACTGCTGTGCTTGAATGGAGTTTGGTGATTCAAGTCTAACTGGCAGCTGGTTGCAACTGGTGTTCCTTAGAGTTCAGTGTAGGGTCTGCTGCTGTTACAGATCGTCATTAACAACCTGGATGATAGGACAGAATGCACCCTCAGCAAATTTGTGGATGATACCAAATTGTGCAAGTGGTGGATATACTGGAGGGCAGTGCTGCCTATCAGAGGAATCTCAAGCTGCAGGACTGAGAACCTGCTGAAGTTCAGCAAAGACAAGTGCAGAATTCTGCATTTCATGTGGAATAGCCCTGTGCATTGGTATAGGCTGGGAGCCGACAGGCTGGATAGCAGATTTACTGGATAACAGGTTGAATGTGAATCTGTGGTGTGACTACGCAATGCTTGAAGACTGTTAACTGGGCTGCATTAGAAAAGCATGACCAGTAGATTAAGGGATATGATTGTCATTTCAACTTGAGATTGTGAAGATGCATCTGGAGCAGTGTCTAGTTTTGTTCCCCCTTCCCCCTCATCCTGAATAAGAGAAATGTTGACAAACTGAAGGAAGTCCAGTGGAGGTTCACTAAGCTGCTTAGGGAGGTGAAGTATGTGACACATGAGAAGAGGCTGAGAGCTGAACTTGTTTAGCCTTCAGAAGAGAGGGTTAATATGGGATAGAATAGCAATCCCCCTTCTTAAAGGGGATTTAAAGAGAAGACCAATCCATACTCTTCTGAAAGGCATGTGGTGGAAGGAAAAGAGGCAACGACACAAGTTGCAGCAATGGAAATCCAGATGGGATACAAAGAAAAAATTTGTCACCATGGGAGTGGTGAAGCAGTAGAACAGGTACCCAGGGATGTTGTGGCATCGCCATGCTTGGAGATATTCAAAACTGGACCAGCCCTGAGCAACGTGCTCTAGCTTTCAAGTTGGCCCTGTTTTGAACAGGAGATTGGACTTGGATGAATTATGGAGGTCCCCTTCAATTTAAATTTTTCTGAGATTCTTTGATGAGTTGATATACCTAAATACTGTTCCTCTACTTGGCCTTTACTGGGCTTTAGTAAAAGTAATTCTTTCTTCTTTTATCCCTGCTTCTTCTGGTATGGTATTTCAGCTTCTGATGTTTTGCTTAGGCTTTCCACCAGCATATTATTTCTACTTTATGTAACAATATCCTTGATAAGGGTATTAGCATCAATCTGAAAACTACTTTCTGAGGTACCTTCAGTAACCTCTTCCTTTAAACAGAGCATCTTCCTGTTCAGTCATCCCTTTATTATTTCTTTAAAAAAATCTCACATTGGATATATTGTTTCCATCGTTGACAGATAAATCAGTTTCCAGGTGTCAACCTGGCAAATAGTTCATTGATATCTGGTTAGGTTACGTCTGCCATGTTTGCTTTTACCTGAAAGTAGTAAAGTAAAACCCAAAGAATATTTTCTTACTAAGGAAAACTACCATATTAGTCTGGCACAACATACTGTTGAGAAAAAAACCCAACTGTTAGCTTTAGCCCGTTTTCCACATAAAAACAGAGAGAGGATTTTGCTGGAACTTGAAGAACCAGCACAGCTAAAAATGCAAGCTCTGTTCCTTCATATGAATTAATGGAATTGTTTACTGAGGCCCAGTAAGTTGCATTTTTCAAATCGGTGAATGTGATAACACTAACAATCATTTAAATTCATAGGAGCTCCATAGGGGTAGTTCAGGCCAGCTTTGACTTACTGAATCTTTGTTGCTGTTTAATGGGAGAAGGAAAGACTGCAGCTGGCCAAGCTGCCATTCAAAAGAGAGACTTTTGAACTGAATGCACTGAAATCATGAACTCAGACATAGAATCCTACAATGCTTTTCTGTTCTCTTATTTCATAATCAATTTAGGCTGAAATAAGATTTTTGTCAGGGTGGAACATTTAATTAATAGCCATTAAATTAAAATACTGTCATGCCTATTTATTTGGCAGTCATTGCTGTTAATTTTACAATCAGTTTTAACAGAAGCAAAAATAATTACTGCATTTTTATTTTGTGTAAGAATTACTACTTTTCCTAGTTGTAGATAGATTTTTAATAAGTATCGTTGCAATCACAATACTTCTAAAGCATTCTAAACCTCTTAAAAGTCATTCTAAAACCTTTAGTTTGACATGAGCCATGTTTGTCATATCTTACTGTGAAGCAACTTCTTGATTAGTTTAACTCTTCTCTTTTTTTTTTTTTTTTTAAGAGTGTTTCATGTAATCTTTGGTATGGGATCTTTCTTAACTATCTACTCAGACATTTCTTTACTTTTTTTCAGATGAAGATGATACTGAGGAAAAAGAAAATCCTCTTGCTTTAGGAGAGGGAGGTGAGAGTGGTGGTCTTGTGCCTGGAAAATCTCTAGTCTTTGCAGCTATGGAATTGCTCATGTTTATCCTAGTACGGCACATGCCCCATCTGAGTTCAAAAGTGTCAGATTCTCCAAGTCACATTGCTGCCAAATCCCACCTCTCTGAGGAAAGTGCTCGTCTTGTGGCTGCCACTGTTACTATACTGTCTGACCTGCCTTCCCTGTGTTCTCCAGCAGGTAAGGTATTGTAACAAAACATGTATGAGTGGTTACTGTAGGGGAAGGGCAGTGAGCATATGATGCTAAAAGCAAACTGTAAATATATTTTTATGGGATACTTTAAGGGTCATCTGCTGAAAAGTATGTTTAGGTTCTAAAATAAATTAAGAATTCAGGCAACATAAATTCAGAGAGCAACATAAAGGAAATTGTTTGATTTTAAATTTGCATGTGTGCTCCAAGTTTGCTGAGGAAATGAGCTCTATATTACTACAACTTAATTGTTTTTTTTCCCTTCCTTTTTTCATGATTTTGAAACCTTTTGGCCAATTTTAATTATTTTATAAAAGAACATAGACATCTTGGAGATAATTAAATTCCTGAGAAGTTCATGAAAAGCAGCAGCTGTATGAAAAGAGAATCCTACTGAGGAAAAAAACCAGTACATTTCAGCTGTGGTACACTTGATTTTGCAGCCGTTGGCTGTCAGTCATCCCAAATGTGACTCTAAACTAAATGGAGCTTTCTTCTGCCCAGGGAGACTGTCACAAAGGATATCTGTAAACTAGGGTAATGGCACTGAGTGGAGTTCAGGGGTAAAGGACATAATTGCATGGGAAGCTAAGCGCTTTGAGCTTTGCTTTTCAGAGAAAAAATTGCTTAAGACTTGTCTTGTCAATCTCTAGGAATTTTCACACACTGATGTAGATAAGACGTTTTAGAGGTTGGTCCTTTAATGACTTGCAGTTTGGTCCCTGAAATGCATGGTAAATAACATATTTGGACAAAGTCATGCTCAGAACACAACATGGGCTGTCTTCAAACAGACAATGTGTGTGTTACAATTCTTAAAAAATAGTAGATTTTGAGCTGATCTGGAGTCCTGCACTGTTTATATTTGATTCCTGGTTCTTTTTCCTTTCTCCCTTTTTTGGGGGAGGGAGTGGGGGAGGGTGGGCAAAAAGAGTGACATACTACTTTCATGTTGACTGGAGTGAAGGCATGACTCCCAGCATTTGGCAAGTGGCCAGTGAAAGTAGCTTGGTACTATTGTTAGTCTACAGAGACTGCTAGAGTAGATTTTTTTATTCATCCAGAAGATGTAGCCACTGATGACTGTAGGGAGGGGGGGACAGTACATGCACAAACATATGTGTTAATTGTGCCTTTGGATGTGAGGGAAACTGCAAACAAAGAGAATTCATCACTTTCTGTGATTGAGTGGGGTTTTTATATTTCTTCCTCTTTCTTTTAAAACATGAGCATCTTGCAGTCTCATTGGACAAGATACTGGGCAATCTGATCTAGAGGAACTGCTGCTTTGAAAAAGGGGATTGGACTAGATGACCTCCAGCAGTCCCTTCCTGTTATAATCATTCTACTCAGCATATTTATCCTCACAGCATTTCCAGAAATAGGAAAATGGTGGGATTTGTGTTTCCACAAATGAGGGAATATGAGGCATAGAAAAAATATGGAAAGAGACTTGATCATCTGAAATGAGCTGTAGATTGGTATTACATGCCTAAACCCAATAGCACCCTTCTTTCAGTACTACAGGGGCTTAAAGTCTGCATGTGTTATTGAAACTCCTTCTAAGTAAGTTCCCATGTGTCTAAAGCTAGGTTATGTGTTACCTGACCAGTATTCTTGAGTATGCCTAACTTGCATCTGCAGGACTGGCTGCACCAAACATAGGTGTTGATTTCTGCAGAAAAGCAATGCAGTAGGAGGAGGATCGTTTTGTCTCCTTTGTCCAACAGCCAGATGGCTACAGCTTTTGCCCAGGATATGAAACACCCAGATAACTTCCTTACTTTGCTTCTGGGGCTTGTACCACACACCAGCTTCCTTGGAAAGTGCCATAACTTACTTTGGATATCTGTTTCCAGACCTGTTGTTGTTGTTTACTTTATAGGACCCTAGCGATTTGCAGATCCTGCTTTAAGACATTTAACAATCTGGATGTGTTCAATATGATATGTACCATGTATCACATGCTATGTAGGGCAAAACTTTAATAGCTGAATCATCATTCCTGAATTGACAGCAACATTTTAAGTGTTAGCTTGTGTGACTTGTGTTATGATGCGCTTCAGTAGTATTGATGAATGAATTTGGTGATAAAAATATTGAATGGCATGTATTACTTGTTACCTGAATTGCAGTTTATCTTGGTGACTCCTTTGTCTCCTAGCCATATATATATCCATATTGGGAAAGTTAAAGAGGTTATCTACCAAACACGTTGGAATGAACTTCAGAAATTCTATTTTGTCTTTTTTTTTTTTTTTTTTTTTTAGGATGTATGACAATCTTACCCACTATCCTATTTCTGATTACAAGAGTATTGAAAGAAACAGCAGTAAAATCAGCAGATAATCAGGTCCCACCTCCTGTCAGTGCAGCCCTTCAAGGGATAAAAACTATTGTTACTCTTCCAACAGTCAAGACTGATGAAACTCAGAAACAATGGACCGGTCTTATCCGCAGCACTCTGGCATCTATCTTGGAATACTCTCAACCTGGTAAGTGGTTTCCCAGTGCAGGAGAGTTAAAATTAGAGAACTGACTTTTGGTGTAATGAAAAGGCAAGTATTGTATCTGTCTATAATTTAATAGGCTTCATGTCTGAGGGTTGGGGATTAGAAGTGGTGATGAATTGCTTGTAAAATTGAAATGAGAAAAAGACCTGAGTGCATGGACCATAACTAATCGGTTACTTAATAGGTTGTGTTGAAGACAAGCACAGCATTGGCTTTAAGAAAATATAGTTACATCTCCGGAGTTCCCATCCCAGATTTGTTCTTGTTGGTCTGTTTTCTTTGACACTATTGATCATAACCTCCTGTTAGAAATTTTGCCTTTTGCAACTCACCTTGCAGCCCCCCTTCTCTCAGGTCCTTTCTGTAGGGTATTTTTCTGTACTAGTTCAGACTTTCCTCTTCCATTTTGAATCCCATTATGATGTGATTATTTCATGCTTTAGATTTTCCTCAGGCTGACCTTACCAGTATTCATAGTTTCAAATAATGACTTGTTTCTGGAACATGGAAATCTACCTTCTGATATCAATCGGTCTTCTTGACATCTGCTGAATGTCTTCGAAGTGAAATCTAAATGACTTCCAAGCTGAATTCACTTCACTTCCTGGACTATGCCTCAATTTCTGTGACTACTGGCAACTCTAGACATGTTGGCAAGGCCTGAGCAAACTATCATTTCCACCCCTCCTTTCTTCTTTCCACAGAATAGGTGCTAGCTTAAAGAAAAGGAGATTTTACTTGCCAAAACGGGGTTTGCAGGGGAACTGATTTCTATACCTAAACTGTAATTGTTCAGTATTATACATTGACTTGACACCTCGATGAATTAAACCTCAAGAAAAATGGCAATCAGTGTATCTTTTAAGTGTTTGCTGACACGATTCATAGTCTTAATGACAGTGAGTGTTAAGGAGAGTGAGTGTGAAGACAGTAAGGGATAACTGTGGCAAGGTTCATACTGGAGCAGGATATTCACAGTATTGTTACAAGCTTTCAGTAGTGAGAAAAAAATCCTACCCCTGCCAAAAAAAAATCTGTTACCCACCAGCAGGATGTCTGCTGTGTCTCTTTAGAGAACTGCAGACTACTTCTCTTGGTTCACATTCATACTTTGCCTTGCCCTTCAAAAACCAAAAAAGATGTATAGTCTCAGCTGCGTAGTTAGCAAAAGAGAGACACAAAGATTTGCCATTTGCATAATGGTAGTTCAGCCAAAAAACATCCCATTACATCCCCAAGGAGCCATTTACAGAGACTGAAGAGAGGCCTGAATGGAGTTACTCATGTGAGAGATAAGGAGCGAGTAGGTAATTGCAAATGATCCTGAAAATTTCTGAAGGAGAAGAATCAGTAGATTTGTTAACCAAGTCAAACTTCTAGTTTGATTTGTCACATCAGCTCTTGTCTTCCAGCCTTTTGTTACTGTAAAGATTTCCCAGTCCCTCTTTCCAGAAACGTTACTGGCTTTAGGCTTTTTTGCAGACTTCAGAAATCTTTCTTGGTTCCTTGCAAGAGTGTATGTTTACCTTTTCCTTTCCAGTCTTCTGTGGAGTGGGACGCATCACACACACAAGAATCAAAGCAAGGTCTACTAAGTACAATTTCAAGCCTCGTAATTCAATAAAATTTAAACAAATTTAAAATGTAATTTTTTTTTTTTTAATTGTCACTTAAAATGCTTGGAGTAGTTTTTTGAGGTGAGGTTTCACATCCTGGCTAAGCCAATTGAGTGACTAGCTGATGTGTAAAGGGCAGTCATGTTGTTTTTCTTTTTGCTGACTATGTATCTGCTGTTTCTTTCTGCCTCTCAAGGGAGAGCAGGACCAATCTGGCCAACAAAACCAGCAGAACAGTACTTTTTACATATATAGTAATAATTATATGTAAATATTTTTTTTCCTGTTGATGTAAATTCATGAATGGGATCTGTGAAGACAGAGCTTGTGCATGGAAAAAAGGATGAGAATGGCAAAACCAGACTATTTGAAAAGCAGGAGAGGTTAAAGTACAACTGTTCTTATTGGTGACTGGTAGCTGTCAGATCAGCTAGTCTGTGATGTGAAACGTCATGTTAGTAAAAGTTGTTGCTGTGCTGCATATCGTTTTCTCACTCTGCTGTATTAGCTGAAGAGAATAAATTAAAAGAAAAAGTGAGGTATATTTTTAATGGGGAAAGAATCTAAAAAATACATTTTTCCTCTCTTGTTTACACACTGAAAAAAAAAAATTACTTGATCAGAAAAAGTGTGGGTAATGTTTTTTCCTTGATATTTAAGTTTCAGAAAGTTTGACTGACTTTGTTAAAACAACTATTAGAATAGACTTGCACAGCTTTTTGTCAGTCATAGTCATGAATGGTAAAGTGATTCTGTAATAAGTAGATGCATGTTTGTATGCAGTTGCAAATAATTTCAAGTACATTTATTTCCTCTTTGTAAGTTTATCTGTGTGCACTGGCTTTTACTAAATAAATTCTAAACCCCTTTTGGAGTAAGCAAACCGTGTTTGTTTTTTTTGTTTTTCAGAAGCCACTAAGCCTGTTCTTGATGAAGTAAGCATACTTACAGCTATTGCTCTCTTCCTTTGGTCAGCAAGCACTGAAATAATTGGAGTGCAGTCTTTACAAAATGGATGTATGAACAGATTTAAAAGTGCATTAAATTCCTGCGATCCTTGGGTAAGATTGTGTTACAGAAATGTGAATGATACATAGCTAAGAAAAACTAATTGTGTTATATTTACTGTATTTCCTGAATGCTTTGTGATGCCTTTACTTGAGAGACAGGTACTGCTTGTCAAAATAACTAGAATTTTCAATAGTGCATTATAGAAACTCTTTAGTGAGCAAAACAACCCAAACTAAGTGCTTCTAGATAATGTGTGTTCATGGCCTTGTGCCAGGTTTTTGACTTGCAGCTTTTTAAAAGGAAAAAAACCTTTGATATGTGAAATTTCAGCAAATGAAAAGTTTGGTTACCAGAGAGTGGGGACATTTTCTACATTAATGCTGATCTTTTATAATACAAACTAAACCTCTTTTTCTGTAGATAAAATCGCAGCCCACGTTTCTGATGAATTTTATATTTGTTTGTGCAAAACCTGTGCTTATTCTACATGTTCATACAAAACCCAGTTTGAGTGCAAAAATGTAATCTTATGGTCACCATCAGAACATCTACAGATTGTGAATCATCTGTCTCCTGATTTCACTTTTTCCCCTTTGGTTTGTCTTTATAAATTATCTTCTAAATTATTTTCTCACTAAAGAGGGAAGCTAAAAAGTTGTAGACTGACTTTGTTCAAGCAAGCTAATGCACTGTATAGTTAAGCTTAACTGTTCCAGCCATGCATACATCAGTTTGTTTGAGTGGGCATACAAATCTGCAGGTGGGAGCTAAAGAGAAAAATCTATAGTGTTTCCACAAGTGAGCACTGCAGAGATTACTGAGAAGAAAAACATGCAAAAAATGCTGATGTGTCTAGGATCACATTGAGGCATTTAAAATCCTGTTTAGATTAATAATTCTCTGCAGCAGGGCTGGTGTTTTTGAGCATGGACATAAAATTCAGTTGGTTCTGAAGCCTGACTCCAGGTGGAAAGCTACTTAAAATTTTAGTGTGTGAATGGAAATGGCAGTTGTATTAAGCAGAAGCTCTTTTGTCATACTCTCTCTCAGCTCTGTATAAACACATGAACAGTGAGAGAAGTACATCTTTGCCCACCACCCTGCTGGAAAGCTGTCAGGGAGCTGGAACTTACCACTATTTTTGTAATTCACAGAGAACGCTTTGACAGCAGACGGATTGTGTCCACTCTCCTTGCTGATGTGCAGAACGTATACTCTGTAATACTTATTGTGTGTTCATTCTATTTTTTAAATATAAAACACTCATTGTTGGGGTCAGTAACTAGACACCTGTTTGTAATAAAAGCATTATACTGATTGTACTAAAAGCATTGAATCAAGTATGGAAAAAACTCCTAAAGAAATACCACTGCCTCATAGGATATACAGGAGTATTTCTGAAACTATCAACACCTCCAGAAGTCAGAAAGGTTAGATAACATGTATAGTAATAACCAGAAGGCTGGTGAGCTCAATTTCATTTTGCCCCAACAAGTGAACTCAGTTGAGACACCCTTGTCTCTCAATGCTAATGTGTAAGTTTTACATGAGAGTGTGCCTTGCACACTTTGAAGCAGCCAAAAAAGTCACAGGACTTTTGTAGACTTCTGTGAGTGCATAATAGTCAAAAGTTTTATATTATATAGATGGAATAAAAGAAGCTTGGATGAAATTCTGCTGTCAGATGCAGTTTTAAAACTCTTATTTGAATTATGCATGCATGTAAGAAAAGATACTTTTATTCCTTATTTTGAAGGCTAATAATCTTAACAGCTAATAAGGAGGAACGTTTAAAGAATGTAGACAGAAAGGGAAGGGAATTATTTGGAGTGGTATGGAGAGAGAGAGGAATAGTTTGTTGAAACAAGTCAAAGATGATGCTGAGTAAGGCATTAGGAGAAAACGTTCTTCTGTGGAGCTCTGTTAGAAAGCGTACAAATGGTATTAGAAGTAGGATTATTACTTCAGGCCTTAAAAATTGAATTGTATAGAAAACGTGCAACCATGTACTAGTGAATTAACAGTGACCTGAGCTGCATAACTTGTATTTGCTTACTATCAGTCTTTATTATCTGTCATTTTTATTCAGTATTTTAATCTATACATTTATGTTTTCAGTCATTCCTGGATCTCCTCACAGATCATTGTGTTAAATAATACTTGCTCTGGAATGTTTCTGTTCAGCATGTGCTCAGTAACTCATCCTGTTTGGACTTGAGTGCAGTTTGAAAGCATGTGCAATGTTTTATCCTCATATTTGTTGTGGGGCCTTTAACTTTTCAAAAGTTGTGCGTTATTTGTGTGGGATTTTAGAGGAAGATCTTTGTACACCCAAATAAAATGCATTCATAAGTTGTTCTAAATGAGATCATCAGTCAGTCATTTTCCCAAATATTGACTTTAATAATCCCTGCTTTCCAGAGAAAAGAGGGAGGAGGGAAAAAGAAAATGGAAGGAAGACAAGGAGAGGGTTCTGTGATCCAGCTCACTGTATGCCTACACGTATACTCCTATGCTATTACAAGCACAAGATGGAGAACGAGAAGGAAGGATGAACAGGCCTGCCACTTTTGGCTACAGCCTTGATTCATGTTAGAGCAATAAGATCACTTTGGTCTGAGTCATTTTTATGGGCTGTTTTACCCTTTTAAGATTGGAATAGTATTTCATGATTTTGCAGATAATCTACTATTGGTGCTGGTAGTTCTGAGACTTAAAGATGTAGTTCTCTGTGGACCTGTGTGGCTGACTTGTATGGCATTAACTATTTCTTTATTTTCTCTGAGTTCATATTGTACCATTTAGTACCTGCATGTTCTTTCTAACTGGCCTTCCTTTTATTGAAAACTGGGCTAATATTATTTTAGTAGATGGGCTGTATTGCTGCTGTCCTCTTATTCATTATGTTTTCTTCCCCTTTAGTTGCCTTTTTTTGGGTATCACATGTATCTCACATACATAGATAACAGAGTTTATTAGAATTCCCTGAGTTAACAAATAATTTTCAGGACAATGTATTTATCTTGATTTGATTAGGTTCAAGCCAAGTGTTACCAGCTTCTGCTTTCAGTGTTCCAACACACAAATCGAGCCCTGTCAACTCCGTATATTCATTCATTGGCCCCTATCATGGTTGAGAAGTTGAAAGCTGTGGAAAGGACCCGCCCGAACAACAACCTGGAGCTGTTAGCAGTCAAAGAAGGAATTAAAGTCCTTGAAACGTTGGTTGCCCTTGGTGAGGAGCAGAATAGTAAGTATTTAGCTTTTCTAGAGAAATGTGTAATGCTAAAATAGAATATTGAACATCAGAAATCTTGCGGTTAGAAACTTGATGGCATAGTCACAAATAGACCATGTCTGTGCAACATACTTTTGTAATTCCAGTACTAGAACTTTTGCATACATGGACTTGTATAGCACATACAGTATGATACGCTGTAGCCTTTGCATTTCTGGTGTTTGCAGAAAAAAACATTCGAAACATGAACTGCAGTAGGGAGTGATGTTTTCTTCTGTTTGGAAATGAGTAGTTCACACTGTTTAAATTTACTTTTTTCCATTGTTAACTTCTGTTTATTTTAGCAGACTCATCACTTTTATCAGGTTGCTTCTACCAGCTCAACAAAATTTATCTGAAAAGCCCAAGATACTGAATTGTACTGATCAGAATATCTTGATTGTAGATGGAGCCTCCTGTTTGCTTCAGCAGTCACAATATAGTATTAAGTTCAGTTACTCTCAAACTGAAGCAATGTGTTTTCTAAAGACTTGCTCTGCAGACCTTTAGCTTTAAATGCTGATAAAGTTCCTTGTAAAAATATTACTGTTGGTTTTGTGTGGGCTTGGGTCATGTGTCGTGTACTCTCCCAACATACTCCCTGTTAGTATTCCTCTTCATTGATGATAAAACACTAAATGCGTGTTTTCTTGACTGCCATTCTGCTTCTGGCCACAGTTGTTTGAAATGTGAGTAAAAGGGGAGAGTAACTGAAGCAAATGAGGTAACAAAACATCTGATTTTTGCTAATGCTGGCTGGAGACAATACCCCATGAGCATGAATTTAGTCAGAACCCTTAGGGGGAAATCCCTGGGCCATTTTGGGCTTTGGCCTCATTAGGTTGTGCTAGCCCAAGTATAGCTGTGGTGCTAGGTTTTGGATTGGAGTCTTCCAGAATGGAGTAATATAGCAGATAACTGTCCCTGACTTTTTTGTGAACACTTTCATATTAATAGCGGTTCCATTATGCTCACTGGGGGGGCTGATACTCATATTCAATTGAATAATGTTTCTGTCTGCCTGAAAAGTGTTTTGAAATCCTTTAATACGATAGGTACTCTACATCTTACGATCTCTTATCAATGATCTGCTATCAGATTCTGCAAAGGCATCTTTAAAAACATGTCAGGAACAAAATAACTGTGATGAATAGAAGTCTGAAACACAATCCTGGTAAGAAAGATTTGAGTGACCAAAGGACAGGAAAACATCTACATTTAAGTTGGTTTTTATTTGATCGTGTTTTAATTACAGTCTTTATTGTCAGTTCTGAAAACAAAATTACCCTTATAGGTCTGGTAGCTGATAAAATTAATTTTTCTTTTGTTTTATTCTCTGATATGGTTATTACATTTTTTTTTTTTCATTCACTTTTAGGAGTCCAGTTGCTTGCCCTTCTTGTTCCCACTCTGATCTCCTATTTACTGAATGAAAATGCCTTTGCTTCTGCATCTACAGCATCTAAGGATCTTCACGAATTTGCACTTCAGAACCTAATGCACATTGGTCCACTTTACCCACATGCTTTCAAGACAGTAGTGGGAGCTGCTCCTGAATTAAAAACACGTCTAGAAACTGCAGTCCGAGCAAGTCAGGCCAGCAAAGCAAAAGCAGCTGCTAGGCAACCACCACCCACAGTACATTCCACCCCAACAATTAAACTGAAAACCAGCTTTTTTTGAATTACTTTTATTATTTTTGGACCATTAAGTAGTCAGAAACATTACATTATCCCCAATGTGTTACTGCATATATGTGTGTAACTTTGTGTAATTTGTACGTGAAAGACTGTCTAATAGAGCTTTGTGTAATTACTTGAAATCCATGCATTACAAGGGAAGTGATGTTACTTGTATAGATTTTTAGGAAATTGAATGTGATCATATTTATGAATTTGTGTTATAAATTATCCATCAAAAAAACCTATTCTCTATCTGACTAAATAGTTTTATTTATTTTTAAAAGCTACCCCAAACCTTTGAGTGGTTTTTAAAATCTGGTGATTGTTATCCATTGTGCCAACACACTAACACAGTGGGGATGGAGGGAAGAGGGGAAACTGTTATGCAGTACTTAACCATGTACCATGGGGAATTTCAAGTGTAGAAGTATGCACTTTTTCCTTTTAAAAACAAAATAGGGAAGGGGATTGTCAGACCTTGTAGATCATCTCAGCTTGCATGAAAAAAAAAAAAGGAAGATTTTCAGCCTTTCTCAAGGTGAATAATCAAGCATGCTGTCTTAACAAGTTGTCCTTATTTATGTTGTGTATGTTTCTTTCAGATCCGTTCCCATGCTTGAAAATTAATAAAGGATTCAAAGAATTTAATCCCCATCTCTTCTAAGATAAATTTTAAAGAATGCATTGGAAATTGAGTTGATAAAGAGAACTGCCTGCTGTCTGCATTTTTGTAGGTGTAGATTTTGGCCCTTGTAACGTGCTCTGTGTTAGCAGTTTTCCTATTCTGCCAGACACTGGTTGAATATGATGATTCAGTGCTCTGCTTTTTGTCCAGATTCCTAGGTACTTAACCATCCTGCAAGATTTAAGTCTTAGTGGATATATCTTATCTGTAGTCCTTGACAAAGTTTGCAGAGCCAAATTACTTGAGTGCTTTGCCCCCGTACTAAGGGAGCAGAACACAAGTGAGAGCCAGGCTCCTCCAGTTTTTCCTTCTCCTACCAAGCTTTACTTACTTGAAAATCATGTGGCTCCCCTTGCATCTGAGTGAGTCTGATCTGCAGGTTTTGGAGCCTGGAGCTCAAGTGCTGTGCTGACCTTCCAGCGCAGAGTCAGTGACTCCCAATGTCTGCTGCCAGACCTCACCCTTCCTATTGGCAGAAGTGCAGAACCATGTATTTTCTTGTGTATACAAGACTGACTAACACAGATTTTTTTGACACTGCTGTTGAATTTATGGGCTTCTATAGGGATCTTTCTATATATTTAGCTTTATAGAGAGAAGCCATATAACTAGAAGCCTCAGCTAGACCTGTTGAGTTTCATCTCTGATTTTTTTTTTTTTTCTGGATACTGCATAAAAACTGCGTATTTCAGAAGCTTCTACTTTAACCCAAACTTAATAGTAAATACAATTAATGATTAACGGTTGAAATAGTTGTAGATTGTTATTTTTGCATAGTCACTTGCCTCTAGTCTCTCTTTTCCAGTACAATCTTGTATAACCCTTTGAGTACCTATGCAAAATGGAGGATAAGACAATGCTCTTTTGCCCTATTGTATTTGGTGTGTGCAAAATATTTAACATAGAATCAGAAAAGCTTTTTTTTTCCACAGTGACTATTTTAGTACTAAAGTAAGGACACAACAGATTGTGCATACTCTTAATAATTTTTCAAATTTTTTTTCATAAAGGTGTTAATTTCCAAGTTTTGTTCCATTGTCATATACAGAGTAGAGAGACATGCAGAAGTAAAACCAATATGCCATACATGACAGGGAAACTAATTTCACTACGTTTTTCATCTTTGTATGTGTAGTGGGAATTAAACTGATTAAAATATATCACTTTCTAATAAGTGTTTCCAGCATTACAAAGCTTTATGTTTAGAAGTTCTGAACCTGTTTAACATTGGAGAGAAAGTATTAAGGAAACTCTTTCAGCATGAAATTGAACACAAAAATTTTGCAAGTAAAACTAAGAAAATAACTTTATAACTTGTTTTAGATTCCCTCTCCCCCTTGTCCCGGGTAATCTGGCAATGACTTTGATGTTTGTTGGAAACTTTTTGTCTATAGTCAGGTTTTATTTACCTTAATTTTTATCTCAGCACTTTTATATTATATTTTGGTTAGACTCTAGTTTACAAGATGTTTGAAAACTTAGAAAAGGGGAGGAGGGGGAAGTGTAGCAATCAAGGATAACTAAGAAGTTGGTAGAAAAAATAAAGTGTTAGTGGAAGGGAAAATGGCACTAGATAAATGTAGAGGGATAGAGAAGGGAGAGGTTTTTCTTTGTATACTGTGTGACTGTATACAATATGCACAACTTTAATTTGGATACATCCTTCCTCAGTTTAGTCTTAGTTTGCTTCTTTGCTTGCTCCTGCTCTTAAAGGTAGAACCATGTGGTTTTACATAATATTTTGGCATCAGATTTCATTTGATTAAAAAAAACCCAAAATAATGTGAAATGCTTGTGCTTATTGTTCTTTGTCACCCTCATCTTTTTCTTTGTAAAATGACCCTTTTTAATGTGCTTTTTCATGAAGTTAGTTTGCTCTGTTTCCCCTTCACGTCTTTCCTCTTTCTCTGCCGTTTCCTTCCTTTCTGGGTGAGCTGTGTTGTTCTACCCTGGTTCCCTGCCACGGTCCCCCAGAGCGTGCTCCCTCTTCTGTGGTTTCGTTCCCGTTCCCCTCTGCTCCCAGACCCTCTCCATAAGCTTCCTTAGTTCTTTTTCCCTATTTAAAAGTGCGAAGAAGTCGTCCACCAGCCCCGGCTCTAGTATCTGAGGGCAGGGTTACAAAGCAGGCCCGTACCATTTCAGAACAGCCAGAAGGCAACAGGAAGCACTGCTTGAGTAAGCGGCGGGGTGCTCCTGGGGTGCCCAGGGCAGGGCGAGGGGCGGCGAGGCCCCTTCTCAGCACCCGCAGCAGCCTTGGTGGCCATGTGCCGTCTTCCACCCGCTGCTAGCACCTGGCCCTGCTGCAAAGCCTGCTGGTAGTGGTTGGTGTGTTTGTCTGACTTCAGCAAGGCTCTGGTGTTAGTATGTAGGTAGCATGGAAAGCCAGCCTAACTCCCATCTTTTTGTGTCTTTGGGAGGGGTAGGAGAGAGCAGTGCTCCTGCCAGTTTGTGCCCTCAGCCCAAGGCTTTGCCGCCAGTCATAGAATACCTTGTTTTCACTTTCCTGGCAGAAGAGGCAGTATGGTGATTCCTGAAAAGTCTTGTTTTGCTCTCCATTTCAGCATTTCTAAAGATTTTTTTCAAGAAAGTCCTGTAGCCCTGAGCTGGAGGCCGAGCTGCTCACAACAGGGCCGAAACAGGAAAGCCGGGGGTGACAGGACAGGGCTTGGCCCAAGTTTGTGGAACTGTTGCAGAACACCCGCTCTTTTTATGTCCCCAGGGTGGGCTGCGACTGTGCCCAAACCCTTTAAATCCCGCTCTGAGGTGGAGATTACGATTAAGCCGCGCTCCCGCCGCTGCTCGGGGCTGCCCTACCCCTCCTGCCGCGGCGTTGCGGGGCGGGCGCTGGGGCGGCTCCCTGCTGTCTCCCTCACCCCTGCCCAGCCCAGCCCAGCCCCGCCGAACGCGCCCGGGGCCGCGTTGCCAGCTGCCCCCCTGCCACGGCGTGCCGGTCTCTCCCCCGGGATGGCACGTCAGGGGTATGAGGTTCGCTCGCTGTAACGCCATTCCTCGAAATAAGGGCAGCGCCTTGGGGAGCTCCTCCCTCCGCGGGGCGCCCCGCCACCCGGCGGAACTACATTTCCCAGAATGCCGCGAGAGGGGCCGGAGCGAATCGCTCTTCGGAATTGTCCCCGCCGGGCCGCCGTAGCAGCCGGCGGGGGCGGCTGTCAGGCGGTGACGGCGGGCGGGACGCGCCCAGGTTGTTGCTGCTGCCGGGACGCGGCTGGGTGCGGGCGGCGGCTCAGGGAGGAGGGGGCGGCGGCGGCGGCGGGGAGCGCGGCAGACCCGGCCCGGCCATGGACGAGCAAGCAGGGCCCGGCGTTTTCTTCAGCAACAACAACAACAATAACGCCCTGCTTCTGCCGCCACCGGCGGGCGGGCCGGGGCTGGAGCCGGGCGAGGCGGCGGCAGCAGCGGCCGCCGCGGCGGCAGCAGGAGGAGGCGGTGCCGGGGGAGTCTCAGCCTCTGGAGCCGCCGCACCGGTGTCGGCGTCCCGGGCTCAGTACAGCGTGCCGGGCATCCTGCATTTCCTGCAGCACGAGTGGGGCCGCTTCGAGGCGGAGCGCGCCGAGTGGGAGGCGGAGCGGGCGGAGCTGCAGGTAACACCCGCGACCTCCTTCCCCCCCCCCCCGCCCCGGCTCCGGCGGCCGCTCCCCTCCGGCTGCGCAGGGCCGGGACCCCGACCCTGCGCAGCCGGAGGGCAGCAGCCGTCCTAGCCGCTGTCCCTGCTTCCCTGTTGTCCCTTCCCCCGTGAGGGAGCGGCCGCCCGGCTTTGCTGCGGGCCATTTCCCTCCCCCTCCGAGGGCGGCCGCCCCCCGCCGCCGGGCGGAGGGGCGTGACATGGCGGCCGGCCCTGAGGGGAGCGGCCCCCGCCCGCCGCGCGGCTCTCGCCGCCTCTCCGGAGTTTTCCGGGTGCTCCTCCGGGGCTGGCCGCCTAAACTTGTCACCAGTTTCATAACCCACTGTTAAAAATTGCCCCCGGCGACCTGCGCGCTTCGCTTGTGCCGCTGCCCCTCCGCGGCCGGTGGCTCCCCCCAGCCCTCGGTGCTGGCTTGCAGCCCCTGCGGTCCCTTGGCCCCCTGGCCAGGCCTGCGGGACCGGCTGCAGCTCCTTTGGTGTTAGGGGACGCGTTATGTAGTGTTTTCAGTTGAAAAGCGGTGGGGTTGATACACTCATTAATACATTAAAGGGCTGATAGGGATCTTGTGGTTAAAGAACTTGTGAACTGCTGGCCTACAGCCATTACTGTCAGATACTTCACTGATGGGCATGTTACCTTAACTCTAGTAACAGTCGATAATGCAACCTTCCTTGTTGTTCCTCTTTGGCTTTGTTTGCAAGAAAATATCTGTTGTAAACCTTAACGCTGTCCACATTACCAGCAGCCCACTGTTTGGTTCTCAGTTGACCATGTTTGAGATTGAAAAGTATCTACTTGGCTTCCTTTTTAGGTCTCCTTTCTTTGTCTCTTGCTTCCTGCCCATCTCTTTTCTTCCTATGTCATTTCTTGAAAGTACCATCTTTGTGAAGACTCTTGAGCCTGTTTAGCAATGCGAACCACTCCTCTGTTTTTTTTATTTTTATTTTTTAAATTAGTAGGGAAGTCATCTTTTTCATTGTGCTTTCTATGGTGACATCAAAGAACTGCTCTGAGAAGAGTGGCAGATGTGACATTCTTCGCTGAGGGTTCCCTTGTGGGAATTTAAAGGAAGTGGTCATGAGGACAAGAGAGTAATTTTTATTTTGACTTCAATGATTCAATGAAAAATTCATTAGTAATTGAATCATGTTTCTATTCACTACATCTAGTAAATACTATGTAGGAAGTAACTAGATTAGTTATGTGTAAGAACATCACGTGTCATATATCCAGTGGAGTGTCATAAATATCTTGACATTTTTTCACAGATGATACAGATCTGAAAAACTGCTTTGGAGGAAAAAAAAAATATGTTTTCCAGGACCTAAGAAATTCTGCCAGTGCATTAATAGTAATAACACTTTGCATATTTATAGTGCCCTTCAGCAGAGGCTAGCATGGCATTCCTCCTCCCCCATATATCCCTCAAAAGCTTGGTAAGTGTTACGGGTGAGACAGGAGGAAAGAAGTAGAGTATTTAAACTATTTAGCGAAGTCATGTATTAGCAGTGACAGAACTGGGAATATAACCCGATTACAAGTTGTTTTCTTGAACACCTTTGGCTCTTGCCAAAATGTCTCAATAAAGTTATTAGCTGTGCCTGGTGTTGCCACGAGCTGTAACAGCATTTATCTGCTGCAGAGTCATGTTCAGAAAGGTGCAAAATTCTTGGCTGTGTCTATAGACATCAGGCATTATGTCTGCTGTGACCATTTGCAGTTGAACGTTCTTTGATCCGTGTGAGAGGTTTGTGTTAGGGGGTTCAGCAACTACAGGATGCTTTTAGAAATTGTACGTGTACAGCTGAACGATGAGCAGCGTTACTTAAAAACCTGTTCTGTGCTCCTTCTGAAGCCTTTTGTTGGCTTGTATATTTGGAAATGCTTAACAGAATAATGGAAGTTTGTGGTTGGGCATTTTCTCTTTCTTGAGATAAAGATGCAGTGCTCCTGATTGTACTTTGCTAGTCTTCTATGCAATGTAAATGTTAGATTATCTGCTCTCTTGAGAGGCTGTGTGTCAGAAGATCTATTTTGTATGGTCTTCTTAGTATTTCATAATTTTTTTCTACAATTCATCTTGTTTCTTAGAGGTAGACTTTTTTTTATCTCCAATATTACAGTGCTTGGCTTCTGCTTTGTAGCTGTTGGTTAGTTAAGCTATACCCTCTCTCCAGAAAACACCTTGTAAGTCAGTCCCACTGTGACTTCCTATCTTCCTTTTCTTTCCCTCAGGGCTTATTTTTATTTTCTCTTTTTCTTTTCCTTGTAATTAATTGTGTGGAACTAAATGTGATATTCAGGTAGAGTACCTTTCTGTTGGGTTATGTGATGTTTGTTTGGGTGACACACACCCAACTTTATAACATATGTGAGTTGGCAGGCTGGGCAGTTTACTCTCTGTTCTTGGTTACTGGTCTAGTACTGCCTTTCCAAGGTTTTTCTTCCCATCGAGTGTCTATATTTTGCTTTCCCTGGGAAATATTCATGTTTATTCTGATTTTCTAATTATTTTTCTTGAACCTTTTGAAATTATTGTTGCCTGTATTATATCATCTTCCTCATTCAGGATGAAAGAAGACTTAAATATTTATATCTATGCAAGTATCATTAATAAGTTGTTTATTTCAAATGAGAATGAAAACAGATTCATACAGGGTTACCCTAGATGCTTATCTGCTAATTACATATTTCACTTTTAATGCTTGCTTTCTGTTTATGGTACTTCGACATCTGCAGATTGAAAAATTATCCTAAGAATAAACTTTCATGATGCCCTGTGAAGTAATTAACTAGAATAAATGTTAGCATTATTAATCCTTATTTTAGTATTCACAAGCTGTGTTTTATAGCATTATAATTTATTTTCATATCTTTTCAGAAATAAGTACTTTTCCTTTTCTTAGGTTCTTCTAGCAGCTGCTTGGGGGAGTTGACAAGAAAGGGTTTCCTGTTCTGCAAAAGTTTTAAACAACTCTTTTTTTTTTTTTTCATTCTGCATTTTTCTGGGCTGTGTTTCTGAGGCATTTCAGAGTTGTCATTATGTATTGGACAAGTCTATCGCAGAATAGCCAAGAGTTTGATCAAACGCATATGCAGGGCACTGAAATTCGCATCTTTGCTTGAGGCAATCTGGGTTTGAACAGCCTCCTGTATTGGTGTCTTGCCTTAACCATACGTCTTCTGACTGGTTGGGGGTGATTCTCAGTTGCAGATGCTATTTCCCTTTTAATTAGCCATCTGCCACCCCTGGGAGAAAACGATGGGGACTCTGCCCCTGCGGCTGGGACCCCCGCAGAGCTGAGTGCTGCCGATGCACGTCCTTGTCCCAGCAAGTGACAAAGCTGTTGAGCTCTGCTGCTTCTGGGCTGGATGAGCTTGGAAGGCTTTTGTGTGTGTGTATGGCTTTTGTTTTGACTAGAAATTTTGTCTTTGCAAGCAATGCATATGTTGCTGTGGAAAGTTTTGCTTCTGATAAACATTTTTCTGGCAAAAATGCTGATTTGCAGACTTTGGCATTTCTCTGCATTTCACAAATGTTCTAAATTGCAACAGACTGCTATGCTGTATGTAACTGCATGTATAGACACCTCGTATCCTGCTAAGGAATCTTCTAGCTCTTGTCCTCTACACTACTAAAGTTTTCATTTCTTCTGACTGGTAACTGTTTCTGTACAGTAGTAGAACTGCTTTGGAGTAGTGGGACCTGATAGGGTTACATTAAAATTATTTTTCCTGGGTAAACTTTCTTTTGAAAAGATCTGCAAGGAAATTATGGAGAATGGGTGGATACAATGTGCTTGTCTTTCCACAACTTTGTTAAAAATATTCCTTGTAAGACAGTGCCAAAAAAACCCCAAAACACCCAAATGATGGGGAAGGAGTTAATGAAACGAGATAAAATGTGGTTAAATGATAACAAACAACTGTAATAGAAGGAATGTGATGGAAATAATAGATAAACACTTGAGGTCAGTTATGGAAGTCAGATTTAGTAATGTTAGCTCTCTGGGGGGGGGGTCATGGATGGTGATCTTACCCCTTGCTGCTGCTTTTCTGAAGCAAGAGGCAGGCGGTGAAACCAGGCATGCTACGTGGTAAGAGCACGCCCCTGGAGATAGACAAGTTAAAGTAATGAGGAGAAGGGGCAAATCAGACAGATGGCTATGGCTATTTATAGTGTGGTCTAGGACATTCATTACTTGGTTCAGAAATAGTTGGTATTTACAGTTTGTTGGCTTTTAGATAACAGTACTTTTGCTGTATTAAGTTTCTAGTTAAAAATCATTCTGATAGATGGATAATCTGAAAATACTGTTCAGAGAAAAAGTAATGAGCAGTGAGTTGATTAAATCAGTTATTTAGTTAATAGAAAACTCCTAAAGATATGGTTTGGCCAATAAAATAGAAGATAAAATACAGTTTGAAGAAGTTTTGTATAAGATTTTGAAATATATGATGTGGGTTGAATCTCTGAGATTCTCTTTGAAAGATGAACTGGCAGAAGGGCTGTAGAAGTCTTCAGTAAAATATTTTTTCTCATAGGGCAGATATTACAAGGAAAACAGTAATTAATGTAAAATTCTTCTCCACCTCAGAAGGACAGTATTTTCAACTTTATTTTTTTAAATGCATCAGATAAATCAAAAGAAAGGAGGAATAAAATAAGCCATGGTCACAGCGCTGAGGTGTGTTTAGTTGGGAAAGGTGATGCTAAATGGGTCTTGGTGACTACCAGATATCCTTTCTTTTGCTAAGTTTTTTTAGCAAACTTTCTAGTTGAGGAATTCATGGGAAGCAACGAAGAGAAGCTTCTGTACTCTTCTTTCTTGTTTGCTTATATGAATGTTTGCCAACTAATCCCAATATACTTATCGATAAGCTGTCATGGCTTGTTTTATTTAAGTTAGGAGGACTAGTGGGAGTAAATGTTCAGTGACAACAGAGTTGCGTTATAGACATTTGTAGCTTTTGAAGAGAAGCAGAATATAAATACAAACTGATGAGACTGGTTCTTTGCAAGTCTGTACTTGGTTTTTATAGTAGTTTGATTTTTTTTGTGTGGTGTTTTTTTGTTTTTTAAATTGTGTAAATGATCCAAGCATTTTTCAGCATCAAATCTTCCCATTCTTCTCAAATCTGTTAAACTTGTAATTTAGTTTAAGTGTAATGAAAATGTGTTACTTAAATGGGCCTAACTCTTTTAGGAAAGTGCTGCTGTAAATACTGATGTGGCCAAACAGAGTTTTGCAATGTTACATTGTCTCCAAGTGGTCTTTAAAGCTTACAAACACTTTTCACAGAAAGTTATACTTTAGAAAACAAGAGGATTTTCTGGTTTTCATGATTTGCTATAGAGTTGTTGAATTAAGCAAAAATGGAGTAAGTTGTTATGTTCTAGGTGGAAAACTTTGTTTTTCGATGTCAGGTTAGCATATGGTGAAACATCCTGTGTCTCTTTACTAGTTATATAATTTAAATCGGTATCTCTGTGTCCTACTCAAATTATAGCCCTCCTTTTTCTGTTAAAGATCTTGGCTCATGTCAGTTTTATTGCATCAGGGGTAAGTAACCCTGCACTGTTTGAACACCAAGTTGCAACTATAACTCAGCTGTTACCAACATTTCAGTAGACACTGAGACTTTATTTACTAATTCTAGAATAGGCTGTGTAAAATTCCCCAAGGAATACCATATGCATCTCCAGAGGCTTTTGGTTCATCTTTCTTTAATGCTAAAAGAAATAAGGCTGTACAAATGCCAAGCCTCAACTAAAATGATAACCATACAGAGTTTTCTGGGAAAATAGGTATTGATCAGCAACCTATTCACATATTTGGTTTCATAAGGCTTCCAGGCCTTGTCAAGTCCTTCTTTTTAAGTTCCTTAGCTAGAAAGTGGCAAGAACTGACTTAGAAATAGGTGAAGGATTGTTATGTTTTGTTTTTAAATGCTGAGAGATGCTTAGATACTTGAAACAGCTCTTCTGTATCACTTCAGAGTGCTTAGGATCTGAACTTTGCAGACAATACACTAGAAATAAAAATATTCTGAAATGTGAAAACAAAGGTTCACTTTGTCATAGTGACCTGTTCTGTATGGGCCTGTAGATGGATTCATCTAGAAGATGTTATTTTCCTGTTTGAAAAGAGTTTGCTATATGCTAACTAATATTGAATATTTTGAAAATAACCCAGTGACAAAGAAGTTAAATTAAAGATTGCAGTGTGGAAAGACTGCTTTTTTTTTCTGCTCTTAGCCAGAAATATGTTTCCCTTTAGGGCAGTCACATAGGGCAGGATTGCAAAAGCATTGGAACAAATATGGCATGCACGATATTCAGATCCAAGCTTGTAAACAGGAGGTGAGAACAAAATCAGTTATTTTTGTATCTGTTTCACTGGATGCTCTAGTCAGTTCAGGGTGGTGGTGCATGCTTGAATACAAGGAGTAGCTGTTCCTGGCTGTAGGAGTAAGAAATGGAAGTGCACCGATTGCCTTTGCAAATACTCGTGTGGCCAGGTCTGGTTTACTCCTCTTTTTGTTACCAAAGCCAAATCTAAAAATCTCCAGATTTGTTCTCCCTTGTCTTGGTATACCCCAAGACATTCATTCAGCCTGTGAACTACCATTGTCTCTGTTTAAGTGTGGGCCATAAGTCTGTTTATCAGTCCTGGTGCTGACTGCTTTTGCTGCATTTCTGCCTTTCTTGTACAGCAAGTGGAAAGCAATTATATTTGAGCATTTGCAATTTGGACTCCAGCTCATAATATGTTAATATTTTGTGACATGTCATTGCAGTGTTGCCTATAGAATTATATCACGTTTAAAACTTGCTCTCTTTTTGTCCTTACATCAGTCTGCATGGAGTGTGCTCCTGGGACTCAAAAGAAGAAAAAAAAGTTAATGCTCACCCCTTAAGTAAGTGTACTACAGAAATGGCTGTGAGATTAGAGAAAATTTTTGCTTATGAAGAATGATCGAATAAACTGAATATACATTGCTTGGCTAACTCGGCAAGTATTTTGATGTTTGCAGTTGTTAGAACAGTGAAAGGCAGCACTGAAGGGTGGATAGAAGCAAGACTGGCTATCTGAACAGAGATCTGCCTAGTAAAACACTTCAAACTGCAGAAAGAAAAGTCTTCCTCTTGGTAGAGATGCTTAAATTAGTAAGGTATTGCCAGGAATAAGTTACTAAATAATTTTTGGTTCTAGATAATCTATTAGGAATTTTGAGTTCACTGATAAAAAATTGTTTTTCAAACAATCTTTTCCAAGAGATGAAGAATGTAAGTAAATGGCTTTTTCAACTATCTTTTTTTACCATAAGCTAAATCTTTGATCTCTTTCGGATGGTTTAATTTTTTCAGGGCTTAGTTGTGATGCCGGTTCTAGGACATCTCTGACAAGTCCAGCAAAAACAATTTTCCAGTACCAGATTGTGCTGTGCACTTAGTCCTACGAGGTGCTATCGTCCAGCATGAGCAGATGATAAAAAGGACGAAGTGCTTCTGTGCGGGGTGAAGCTAAACATGCCGCAGTGCCTGCCACACCTTTCAGCCTGTGACCCCACTTCAGTTTTGTGTTATCTTAGATGGCTACAGGCACTTACAAAAGCTTCCTAGCCTCTCTTGGCGTGGAGTGCTAGGAGGTGTGTGTTGCAATGTTAAGTACGGTGCCTGAAAAATTGTTTGCCAGTTCTACTAGATCACTGGTATTTCCCTTCCCCCTCTCCTGTACATGTTTATCTCTTCTCCTCTCACCCCCTGGGCATACCTACACTTATTTACAAATATACTTAAATATGTAGTGCTTCAGTGAGCCAACTATAATCTAAGATACAGAGCACCCTGTCAGCCTGCAGAATCCTTCTGGCAGATCTCGGTAGACCGGTTAGCATGACTGTTCCAGGCTGATTCATCTGTATATGTATTTAGTGATTTTAGCTATCTACATATTTTTTGCAATACTTCTCTTGCAGTTTTTTCCCTCCCTTTTCTCTTTCTCTTGACCTGTGAAGACCTTGTTGTTGAATTATGGACGCAGTATATACAGAATTGTGTCTTAGTAGCTCTTGCTTTGTCAGATAATGCCTGTTGATCTTCAAGTGCCCATAAATTTGAAGTGAGGTTTACTTTAAAATATTAAGATAAATATTTTAAAGAAAAAAATGCAGAGGCTTTTTATAGTTCTTGAGTCCTAACAATTTTAAAATCACCCTTAACTTGAAATAGCTGTACAATTCAGGATTTTTTTAGTTGATACTAAACACGCATCACTTTTTTTGCAGCCATAGTACTGTTTCTTTTTAAACATTTTCCGTTAAATAATTTTTTAATCTCTTTCTGTTTTGTAATGTAAAGGCATCCGCCTAAAAAGGTGTGCAGATATAATACACTTTTTGACATCGTTGTCGTTGTGGTTGCTGATTCCAGGAAGTGTAAATTTTAGTTTACTTTTTTAAACATTGGTAAAATCCAAATTTATTAAGATGCAATTTCATTATTTGATGCTAAGCCTGTATTAGGGAGTCAATAACATTTTAAAAAAAGTTGTTTCTAACCCAGTGCTACCTAGAACATTGCCTCGCCCTTTTGCCCACTTCACAGTAATGTGACCTTAGAGGCTTTTGGGGAATTTCTTAACAATGTTGTTGCCCATCAGAATTTTTTTTTAACATAAGAATGAATGTTATTTTTAAAATCTCTTGGTAAAGTAGTGGAATAGTTAAGATAGCTACAGTGCTGTCAATTTAGACCGGATGTGCATGGAACTTCTAAGTTTTGTTGCAGTTGGTAATACTAAACACTTTAACGAGATAAAGTGGAAAAAAAACCCCAAACTGGACTGTACAATTGTAGCTGAAATAGACTGTCCCAGGCATCTCTCTTCCCAGTATTCTCTGTTTTTTTGGGGGTTTTTATTTTTTGGGTTTTTTTGGTTTTTTTTTCCGTCCTGACTGTCTTGCTTTTAATTTCTCAGTTGAGCTATAATACAGTAACTTGTAGCACTTATCCTGGAATAAACTTGAGGCGGATGCTGCCTTGATTCCTCGCTGCGGAGCCAGCGGGGCTGGGCGCTTTATGGAGACGATGCGCCCCACCCATAAGGCGAGGAACAATACGAGTTTTTGTGTGATCCCCGTAGGCAGTTCAGAGGTTTGCAGTGACAAGCTTACAACTTTATGCATTTTAACCTTATTAGCTAGAAGGTCAGTTGTCGCAGAACCTGTTTGTTGGGCATATTTGTGAATTCTTGAAATTTTTGGCAAACCTTTCCAGGAGTGGCCAAAGCATAAGTGTAGAACGGTGTCACAGGTCATTCAGAGCGGAAGCAATCCTCCTTTGCTCTCCTACTCCCTCAGGTAGTGCAGGCTTCAGTTTAGACTTGCAGTAAAGCTGCAACCATAGGAAACGGCCTGTGGAATCTGACTCTATTGATAAAATTCTGTCGTTTATGTCCAAATTATAAGAAAACTGTAGTTGTACAGTTCAGTTATACTTTTCATTGCATTTAAACCCAGGCCGCCTACACTTTAAATGTTTGCACTGACATTTAGACAGGTGTTGGCTAAATATTTTGGTCGGAAATGGTGACCCTAGAGTTATCACTGTTTTGTTCTAGAGACTGAGAAAATATTGCTAGATCTCATCATTTGCCATTTTAGATATTTAAACTCAGCATAGTCATTTATGCAGTTTTCATTTATAGTACAAATTGTTTCACTTATGATATGAACATTTAGGTTCCTCTGCATATTTTCAGTTAATTGCCAAACATTGTAAAGAATGAAATCTGCTTATGACATATGGACTGTTACAGTATTACTGTTAGTATAAAATTTCAGTTATTATTTTAATGCTGTCCTTATGTGCATTACAAACAAACCTGAATATTATCATTAAGAATGTCTTAAATAAAATTTGAGCTTACATGTGTAACTGATGTTTTGTTGTCCACTGGGGCTGACTTAATTGTAATTATCCAGTACTTACATAAATGAGGAATAAGGGTTGCTAACATCCTGTGGGAAAGAGGGGTAATATTCTCCTTATTTTTCGTATATTATGAAAATGACCAAATGTAAGCATTCTTCTTTTCAGAGCCAGAATTTCTCAAAAATAATGAGTATTGGACATAGGGATGCTACTCAGAAGAAAAGCATGAACAAACTGTGTTAGAAACTCCAGCCTCCAAGGAGAGAGCAAAATTATTCTCAAGCCCTCTGGTGCACCTGTCTGTTTCTTGATTTGCCAGTAAAACTACCGATCTGTAAAGTATGTAGTAACCTTGAAAGATCCTGGCAATAAGCTTGTGTAGGGCTGGAGTGACGGTTCTTGGGCCGTGAATTCCACTCTGTTGTTGCTGCATGCTTTTCAAGTAAGAAACACAAGGATTTCTTGGAAGTCCAGGAAAAAAGAAAAGTTATAAGACATCAGTAGGAGCGTTGGCATACCACTGACAATAAAAGATGTACAAAGAATCAATTAATATTTCTTCCAGTGCTCTTTCTTTCTGTGCAATATATGTATAATATATACAGCCTGCCAGTGGCCCTGAGGTGGGAGATCACAATCCTTTTCCTTTATGTTGAATCATAAGATGTAGATGCTTCAGCTCCAGAGGTAGAGTTAGGAACATTATTTACATTCTTTTATATGCTCTAAGAAGCTTCTGGTAACAGTTTTGAATTTTGGTTCTCAAATGGTTAGTCAGACAAGTCATGGAGCCAGACCTGCCCTGTATCAGAAGCGTGACTGCTCATTTTCACATGAAGGAGGTGTCGTATGATATTTCTTAATCAAATCCCTTTATATCTCTCTCTTTTACAAAAGTAAGCTGTCAAAACTACAGAGAAGTTGCATTTTTTTCTTTGTTTAGGCTGCTACCAGTGGAAGATGACTTTAACCTCAATTTTTAGCATGGTAATGCTGGCTTGACCTTTGTAGTAGTGCAGTGCATGAGCCAGGCCATTATTGGCTGTCCTTTGCCAACCTGCTGGGTAAAAATGCCTCATTCCAGCTTGTTTAGTTAGTTCATTCTTAGAAATCGCTTGTAGACAGCAGGTCACATCATAGATCGCTTCAGCTTGTGTCCTGATGACATTGGATGATCTTTTTCATTGCAGCCAAATGCATATTTACATCATGTTCTACTGTTTTTAATAGTGTGCTTTGATGTTCTCTCACTTTTTGGCTCGAAGAGCACTGTTTAGTTCTGCTGGGCCTATTTGGAGGCAGGGAGAGAGAAATCACTGTCACAGTGCGCATCATAACCTGGGTGTCTGTACAGTTACTGCGAACTAAGTTGTCTGTGCTTGAGGTGTTCCTCTTGTTATTGAGAAGGATGGTGACCTTGTTGAGTTGACATTCTTCTTGCACAGTTACATTCTTTAGGGTAGGAAATGCTGACTCCAGTGCCAGCATTTCTTTCTTCTGTGCCTTTCCCTAAACCTGAGCATAAAACGAATGTTAGAATTCAGTTGTAGTTTTTTGTTCCTCACAGTCTGAGTGTTAAGCGAGAAGCTTGATGCCCAAGTGACAGAGGCCTTTCTTTTGATTCAGCTGAGGGTTTTTTGGCAGTCAAATGCATTTCCTCCATTGAAGGTGGAGACTGACTTCACTGGAGAGCAGCCAGTGTTTTTCACTCATCATAAACTGGCTGCTCTAGTTGGTGACGGGTGGTTAAGGATTCTTCAGGTGTCTATCAAGCTGTTTACTGGCTGTACTTGAGCAATGAAATTATGTCAGCTGGTGTCATATTTTAGAGCAGCTGCTGTAGCTGGCCACCAGCAAATGGCCTTTTGGAGTAAGATTCATCTTGCCTGATCTCCAAAATTGAACTGAGTTAGTTGTGTGCATTCCCTTTATAGTTGGTGGAGAGAAAATGGCGCTTACAGACACTGTTTTTCTAACCTTGGGGTAAAAATCTGAAGTCAGATAAATTATTCTTTAGAAGTGTCTGTCTCTAACTAAAGTATCTGGGAACTGCTTGCAAGGTTGTGGCAGGCAAGGAGAGGATACTCCTGCTCTTTTCTCCCTGGCTTTGCTAGACATTGGTACAGGCTGCAGTATTTACAGAAAACACTGTTTACAGAACTGCACTGGGCATTGATATAAATGAAAGGCTTACTCGTTTTCACGTTCAACAGCTGATGGTCTAGATCAGTTGCCTTTTATCCTGTTTGTGCTTCTCAAGAGCCAGATGAGATACTTGGAGACTTAGCTGCAAAGGTGGCAGAAAGCTTCTGATCCTGAAAATGGCAGGTGGCTTGCCATGCAGGTGAGGCCAAGGCATGAAGTGGTGACTGCCTGTAGGTATTTTTGTCTAAAAGTGTATTCATGAGTTGAGAGAGCACAAGAACCTGCCCCTTACAATGGACCTGATTTGACCATCAGGTACAAAACCAGGTAGTTCTGCTTTCATGATGAGGAGTGAATATCTTGTATATATCATAATTTTCTATTTAAAGGAGATTTTTTCACAGTCAACTAAATACTTATTCTCTGCTGGAAATCGGTAAAGGTTAGGTGTCTGTTTTCCACTTTTATTTATTTCTATACCACTTCTCTCCTCATCTTCCTCACCAAAATACCTTTCCCTGTTTTCCATTTTTTCTCTCTCTTAATTACAGTATTTCTGGAGAGCTTTCTTTAACCTATTTAGTAAGTATTATAATTAACACTTGGCATGTATTACAAACAGGGTTTTATTTTTCTTTTAGCTGAACATGCTGTACTTCAGTTCTTTGACTAGTATCATGTATCTAACATGTATCTATAGAACAGCACATTAATTATATACTACTTCAGTTAGTGAGCAGAAATACTTAATCATTTCCTGCTTATTGTTGGTAAATGTTTTTATCTGCTGCAGGTTTTTTGTATGCTTGTTTTATCTATTCCTTATCCTTTATTCAATGTTTAGCCAAGAGAGGAAATAAACCCTGTCAAACAAACTAAAATTGCTTTATTTCTTATCTTTTTTTTTTGATCTGTAATGAGCATGCAGTTTAGAAGGCTTATCTATGTAGTGTTTTGTCTAAGCATTTAATGTTTGTGAAACACAGTAAGCCAATTTCTTCTGAACTGTACAAATTTTAAAATAACTTGGGGGAGACACACACACTTAAGACCTATGCTGAATGGCTTTAAGGAAGCAGATTCTAAATTGAACACTTCCTTTTGCAGGCCCAGATTGCCTTTCTACAAGGTGAAAGGAAAGGACAAGAAAATCTGAAGAAGGATCTAGTGCGAAGAATCAAAATGCTGGAATATGCACTTAAACAGGAAAGGTATGCTGCTTTAGTGATGAGTACATGATGGAGAAATTCTGAAGACATACTTTCTTTTGCCTTTGTATTTGACATAAACAAAAAATATTTCTTTTGTATATATGTGGTTCTCAAACTGACAGGTATTAACCTGAATAAACCTTGTAGTCTAAATGTCCGCATAATGGTAAAAACAATAGCTAACATAGTATGACTCCAAAAACATGCAAATAAAACCCATGTTTAATCAATGATGAATACTTTTTCCTTGGTAAAATTCCACCTAACTGTATAGATTATACCCCAGAATTACAGTGTATTCTCTTTTTGTTCAAAGTAGTGGCTTTGTTTAATAATCTCTGACAACTGAAATCTTGAATAGCTGTCTTCAGTCTAGTAATTACTGTTTTTTAATCTTGCTAAGTTTTCAGTCTTTTCAGTATGATAGACTCTACAGGAATATATTCTGGAGGCTAATTGTGTAAGGACTGAAAAAAATGTTCATGTTTACCAGTTAATCAGATGTCTGTTTCTTTGTTCACAGGGATTTCGTAAGTCCTCGGTCTACTTTACCATTTTATTCTTACATATATTTTCCTGTTATTCTAGTCTTTGAGGCAAACAAATTGATTGGGTTTTTATCATGTTTCCAGAAGCCTTTCTGTTCAACCAATTTATTTTAGGCCAAGTTTAGTTTTAAAATCTTTTTTATTAGTAAAATATCTTTTAAAATTCTTAACCAAAGAGTGTACTTACGGTACTACTGCAGAGCAATCATTGCTTACATACCATTTTCCTATCAGATAATTCCTACTTCTCCATAATAAAATATTAATAAAATCTCTTTAAAATAGTTTGTATTAGTAGAAATAAGATTAGAAATATACACATACGCAAATGAAGAATAGGATATTGTTACCAGATAATTTAAGGTAGACACTATAGTTATACATCACTGTATTGCATTTTGATTTGCTCATCTTATATGGGCTGCTTCAGCACATGAGATATGCCTTGCACCATCCAGTTTGACTCTTTTCAGTAGCGACCAGTTCATCAGCTAGCATGGAGCTGCAGCCTGTTTCCTGGCCAGCAGTAGCCACAGGGTCCAGCCTAATTGCTTCCCCTTTGGGGAGCTCTCAGAGGAATGCTTAAGGTAGATACGCTTTTTGCCCAGGCCTTATGGTACTGATCTTATGTCAAATAGCACAGAAAAATATCAAATGTATGTTTAATGGAGCTTGCAGTTTATAGCCATGGAAAGGCTTAAATTTGAGGCATGATTATAAAGATTAGAGTCACTTTAAAAGGCCAGAGGCAACGGAGTACTGTCTTGTGCAGTTAAAGATATGCTCTAAGGTATATAAATTCAGTAAGATTTCTTGTATTTCAAAACTGAGGGATCTATTCCTGGTTACTTAGGGATATCTCTAATACTTCATGATAACCCAGATAAATTAGCAATTTATCTAAAATTGTCAGGCTATGCAACTACATTTCCATGTGCTATCAGAGAAGCTTTGAAAGATTTAAAAAAACAAATCAAATTTCCATATGGATAGTGAAAATGTCCCCCAGTTGCATTCAGTAAAATCTACCTAAATTAAGACATTTAAATCCTAATACAGCAGTTACTGTCAGCATTAGGAAAAAACACCTGGTGCTTTCTTATTAGCAGTTTTTACTTTAGGTATCTTTCATCTTTTGTTGCATTTTTTTCTACAGTGTATGGTATTAGCCTCAGTTGCTCAGGTCAGTAGGCTACAGTCAACTGATACAATCCAGTTTGACAGTTGCAGTGAGAGTGTGCAATGGTTTTTAAAGTAAGTATGATGCTTGTGAATGATGTGTGCTGGAGACAGCTATTTATAAGAGTTTGTAGTGTTAAACAACAGTATTATTTGCCAGTTTCTGAAGAATCAGTCTTGTACTTCTGCTGGAAATGTCTCTCAGCAAGTGTTCTTGCTTGATAGTTACAAGAATGGCAACATACTGAGCTTGGAAGCACTGCTCTCTTTCCCAGTGTTTTCCTAAATCAGCCGCCGGCCAGGTCAAGCAGTAGTCAGTTGAGATGCTGGCATTTTCCACTGGGATCTCAGAGCTGGAAAATGAAATCCTACAAGGTAGGAGGAAAACATTTCTGGTCAAGTTAGGGGAAAGTTGGTGCGGGTGGGAGGGGGCAGGGAAGCGTTCCTGTGTTCTTTCATTTCCGCCCTGGCCTTACAGCATAGCAAATCTTTTTTAGCTAGATGAAATGAGTAACCTGACAGAATATGACATTGTTGCCCAGTGTAGTTCATGTTCGCGATGCCCTCAGGAAACCACAAGCAAGAAATGAGTGACATTGGTTTTCTCAGGTATATGCTTTTATGAGCTGCTATTCTGTATAGTGGGTGTTCAGCATTTCTTCTATCAACCAAATGTTTTCAAAGTTTACTGTAAATAAACAACTTTGGAAGCATTGTCATTGTTCTCTATTTCATGGCACTGACATAATTTTATAGTGGGTAAGGTAGAAAATTAGTTTCAGTTACAGATTGTCATGTGTTTTGACAAGTTTTAATGTTCGGTCTTTATGTAAGAGTACCTTTTTTGTTGTATGTATAAGAAGTCCAGTTATTTCTGCTGAAGAGTCTTAATACACTGAAGAGCAAAGAGCTTAGAAGGAGATAGTTAATAGTCAAGCACAATCATTTCTGCAACAGCAGTTTTGATGTAGTTTTGCCAACATCCAGTAGATTGCAGTGTGAGGCTGTTCACAGTTGAGGGTTACTTTCTATTACTTTATCAATACTTGCTCCACCAGCAGTAAATTGCATTGTTTCCTCTGGATTTTCAGGAGCTAGCTGACATGTAGTACTGTTTCTCTCAAGTACATGTCCTATTTCATCTAGTCTAGCTCATTTCCTGTCTTGGCATATTTCAGCCAAAGAACTGGACTCCTGAGCCATGTCTCTAGAAACACTTGATTTAATTTTATGTTGTTTTCTGCACTGGTGTGTCTGATCAGTGTAAGGCTGGCGCCTTCTCCCCTGGGTAGAGTATCTCGCCGTGCTGTTCCTGGCAGTCATTCTTGTTTATGTCTCTTGGTTTGGCGGCAGCTCCCAGATCTTCTGCGGATGTTTTGGCAGGCTCCCTCAGCGCAGCTGGATCAGATGCTTCAGGTCTGGCGACAGATATTTCCAAGAAATAGTGGCCTTTTTTGATCGGGATCAAACTTGTTTCTCTGTGAAGTATTCCGATAAGTTTCACTGCTCTTGGTCTTAGGAAATTTAAAAGGATGAAATCTTTTAGCATTTTCCTAAGCAACTCTTGAAGTGTTGTGGTAGCCATGTTGAATGTGTCCAAGCACTGTTTGCGTAGAAGACACATAGTTTAAAGAAAATACTGCTAATCAAAAAAGGAGAATTGTGTAATGAAGTGCAAAAGCCAGAGCAGTGGTAATATTCATGCTTATTTGAGTAAGGGCATCTACCCGGTAACATAGTTTCACAGCCCCAAAATTGCTCTCTTCTTGAAGGCTAGTTTTGAGATGGAAAATACCTTCTTTAAAGTTGTATGCTTCAGCTAGTTATTTTCAAGTCATTTTTCAGTCTCTGCATACTGTTAATAATTCAGATGTAATTTTTGGGAATTGTAGGTAAATTATCCAAGTTGAACAAGTTTCAGATAATAAAGGGTCATCTTTGTGATTTGCTTCCCTCCTTCTTCCCCAGCCCCAAAACCACTGTCCTTGTTTTTGACCAGATGATAAAAAGGTTTGAGAAAGTTGGACTTTTCTTTATACTTATTTATAGAAAAAATACATTTACTTTTTTTTGTGATAATAGTATCTCACTGCTGTGGTGTGTGAACTAGAGTTCAATGTGAACTGCAGAGGGCCAGTTTAAAGCTGGTAACAAGTGGACTATGTGGTTTCTGAAAAACTGAGAAATTGAGCATGGCAGGTTAGCAGGAGATATTCCGTTATTGTAGAAATAGATTAAATATAAACATGCTAATGGAATAAGCTATATTCAGAATTTGTATAGAAGAGAATTAAAGTTTCTTTTGTGAGAAGTTTCATAGCCTTTGATTGCAGTATGTGTAACTGAATGGTCAAGACTCTCCCTTCTAGTCTTGGGAGTCTGAGTTGTTGTATTCAGCCCTTTCCTTGGTGTGCTTTAGAAAGAAGAAGATTGATTGTCTTTCGTACTTGTGACATTTTCAGCTGTACCCTAAGAAAGTTACTAATAATAACTCTAATTTCTAATAGTAAAAGAATAATTTCTAATAATAAAAAATAATTTCTGCCTGAAGAAGTGTAGAAAATATTTCCTTGATGGACTGTCAGCTATCTGTATTGATTTTTTAAAAAATAATCCTCTGAGCTTTAGAAGCTGACAATAGGTGAAGGTGAGTTCACCCAGTCGAATACTCTGACATGATACTCATATTTCTTGTTTCACGTGTAAACTGGTGTCTTGCTCAGATGTCTGAACTCATACTAATTGATTCTAATTAATTCATGTTTGAGTTTGGCATTGTTTTTTTTATCATTTTATGCAGGCAAAGGTCTATGGCTTTTTGTTTTAAACTTTCCCAGCAATATTAAAAATAAGGATTGCTTTTTGGGATTGTCAGCTCTTCAGTTGCCTGTCTTTGTTAGAACATGATTCTTCTGCCATATCTGTATTTCTACTGGTCTCTGCCTGTGATACACAAAGTTAAATCTTCTGAAAGATGAAATCTTAGTCCATCTTGGCCTTAAAATAAATTAAGGGCCAACGGTGTGCAAGACCATGTAATCTAGGTTATCCTTTTGAAGTGAAGAAGAATAACAAAGGCTTTAAAAACTGTTGCATTATGAAGAGGAACCAGTTAAAAAACCCTGCTACTAATAGTTTAGAATGTGGATAGAATGAGTAATTTCACTATGCTGAGCTGATTTTATAATGCCTTTAATGAGGCGGGAAAACTTAAATAAGAAGAAAGAAGAATATTGAAGAGAGAAAGAAATTTAAAAAAGTAGTATACACAGATTTAACATACTGAAATAAATATCCTGAAATGTTTAAAAAAATGCAGGCTGAATTTTTGAAAAATGGGTTTTGGTGAACAGATGAGAGATCTGAGGAACAGGAAAGGTACAAGGAATGATCCTTTCAGTTAACCTAGCAAACATTTTACTTTGGTTCTTAGGGTGAAAATTATTAACAAAACTTTGGTAAGAAAATTAGTGAATGCATAGAGGATAATTGAACTTTATATAAGACCCATAAGCTAAAAGCAAATGCCTCATGTCACAAAACTAACTGCTCTCTGGAGTTACTTGCATGAGTGGAGTAGAGCACAGTATAGGTCACTAATCCAGACTAGAGTATCAATATTTGCCGATTTTTGATAAATCAAATCAATATGGATTAAACATTAGGATCACTTGAATTGATGACTGCATAAAAACTTGGAAGTTTTTGACAAAGTGTAGTGTTGAAAGTTGGTGCAGTAGGTTAGTGACAGTAGACAATTTCTTAGTTCTTGATGACTCATTACTTTTTATTACTGATGGTGGGGGAAAAAGTATACATAGCATCAGTGTTTAACAATAATGAAACTGCAGTTGTTTTTACTAAGGTAACATCTCTGTGGGTGAGATGTAAGAAACATAGTTGGAAAAGGGAAGATAAATATTTTGATTGAGTTTTCAGCTTTAATTTTGTTCTGTTCTTCGTTATTCTTTTCTATGCCAACCAAAATGTTTATCCTTCACTTACTGCTGTTAATATATTTCAGGTATATCCTTTCTCCTTTCCTTGCTGGTGGCTGCTCAGCTGAGTTAGAGCTTAGGGATCTAGCTCTTGAGGAGGAAGTCAGTTCCTTCATCTGTCTTTTTTTGCTATGCCTAAGAGGCATTTCTTCGCTCTGCATTTAACCTTCTCATCCAGAATTAAATAATATTATAATTAAAATGAAGCTGGATTAGTAGGAAACTAGTACTGCCTACACTACTCCAAACATTGCTGCCCTCAGCACCATTTTGTTAGAAGTAATGAATTTTCTTTATGAAATAGGAAAAGGCAAAGGAAAAAAATAATGTAATGAAGATGTCTGAGAAGCAATCAAGAGGTGCAGGTAACTTGAAAACATCTGCAATTGTTCTTGATACAGTCATTCAAGCTCAGTGAGACTTGCCTCATACAATTATGAAGTGTCACACCCATTGATTTTTTTTTTTTTTAAAAAAAAACTTAAGTGGAAGAGTTCCCTTGTGAGTAGTGTAGCTAATGAATCCCATTTTCATGTTGGTGTATGTGAGGGTGGTTTGGTTTGTGTGGTTTTTTTTTTTTTTTTTTCCTTTTCTAGTCTGTATCTTGCTGTCTTACACCTAGCTCTGTACATTTGCACTGCAACTGCATGTGTGCTAGTTGGTTGTCCCACTACTGCCAGGCTGCATGCCCAGCATTGCCAGAATTCTTCCCTGCCTTTTGTTCAGGGTAGGAATTAGTATGAGTGCAGCTTTTCTACCCAGTTATGAATGTCTACAAAACTTTATAGGGAATCAGGTTTTTTTGAGTCATGTAAATTTCATGTTTGGCAGAAAAAAATCATAGAGACAAAAGTAACAGTGAGTGCGAGAGAAGGGGGTAACAGTTGTGAAACTGGCTAAGGCTCTCTTTGCCTTGGTTTCTCTGTTACTGTGTTATAAGACTAATGAATCTTTAGTAAATTATATGTGCATTTGTAATGCTGTATTACTGTGGCATTATTTTGTGTGTTTAAAACTCTATAGACACTGACTGTAGGATGAAGCTTTTCAAATTAAAAAGCATTTCCCTTTTTCTTCTAGTTACTCTTATTATAATTGTATAGCATGCTTTGTAGGTTTATTACAATAGGCCTTCTGTAGGCTATTTTTGGAAGAGAAGTTTCCATTTTTGAACTTTTGTCAAGTGGCAGATCTAGCAGCTTTAAGAGAAACTGGTATAGATGGGCTGCTGTTAGCGCTAAATCTCATTTAGAATAGTTCTGAGGGCCTGATGCTGTTGGAAAGCACAGCGTTTCAAAGAATAAAACTGTTTGCTTAACTGAGGTGACAATATGAAGTACCAGAGTAGATGACACTGAACTGACATGGATAGTAAAAATGTTTCACAGTGATGGCTAAAAAAAAAAAAGGGGGGAGGTGGGAAGGGGAGTAGGGAAGGAGCCTTTTCTGTAGCAAGAACATTTTGTAAAACTTGCAGTCTACTGGCCTCTGTGTTTCATCAGTATTCACTTTGCAATTACGTGTCAACCTTGGAAAAAATAATTAAGCAAAATTACATATCTGAAGTCCTGCTGAAATTATTTGTTTTGTTTTGTTCCTAGCCTAAAAGAAAGGAGTGGCTTTTCAAGTGAAGACAGGTGACATTTATGTGGAGATACCTTTTAAATGTGCTAATGTTTGGGGTTGTTTGGTTTTTTTTGTCTTTCAGGGCTAAGTATCACAAATTAAAATATGGCACAGAATTGAATCAGGGAGATATGAAGCCACCAAACTATGATTCTGGTAAGAATTTATTAAGTTCATTATTGGCATAAAAGCTTAACTGTGGTTTGTGCAAATGCTGCAATGATAGTGTTGATAAAATAAGCCACTTAATGGAAGCAGTGGGAATAGAGATAATTAATAAAAACTGTATTTTACTCTTGGAAAATTAAAAATGTACGCTAATACTCTGAAAGAGTCCATTAATAAATAAAAGGACTTTAGATTTAAAAAAACCCAAACCAACAAACTGCTCCTGGATAGAATAATTTTTCTCTTCCTTAGTAATGTGTATGGATGTTTTGTAACAGGGAGATACTAGATATATAGCTATAGAATCCTTTTATCTTTGAATAATTCTTCTGAATAGAAAAGTTAATGGCAAAGGACATGAAATGTGTATACATAACTTTTTGTTCAATTACGTTAATGGTATTCCAGGAGAAAAATAATGAAAGGACACATTAGACGTAAGTGAGAGTTTGAGAGTGGGGAATTTATTTACAGAATCCCAATGATCATTGGAAATGCATAGAACTAACTTCAGTGCTACGCTGAGAGAGGACAGTTTTTCACCTTGGTCTCTGTAAAGCTGATCTGTTTTTCTAGAGGTTGTATCTCCTACTTCACAGAAATAGTTTTAAGCACTGAACTTGAGGAATTAAGAATTTAAATTACTTCCTTTCATCTCTCTCTATCTCCCTATCCTTTCCTCAAGAGAAGAAAAGAAGGGGTACAGAGATCTGGTGATACGTCAAGTCCTTGAAAGCGGAAGTAATAGGTGATGATTTTTGTATCTCAGTCCCCCGATGCTCCTACTACAGCAACAAAACTAGAGCCACCTGTACATAAAGGAGGAGTATAGAAAGTCTGCAGACCTCACCTCTGTCACTTGGTTTGTGGAAGGGATGATCTAGTTTACTGTCATAGTTAATTCTTATCTCATTGGATTCAGAAGGTCATTAAAAAAATGCAAACAAACAAAAACTCCAACCCCACACCAACTGATGAAACTTTACACCAGGTTTTTCTTGTCCAAGATATAATGAATTTTTGAGAAATTTTATTTCACATTATTATCAGGTTATTTCCTTAACTGAAGAAATAGTTTAATTTGTTGTTACTAAGTGGAAGATCCCAGTCTGTATCTGGACCACTAGAAAACTTTGTCCTTATCATACCAAAATCCTAGATGTCCTTGGTTTTTGTAATTCCTTGGGATGCAGCTATAGCATGTTTCTCTACTTGCCAGCTGAGGAGTGCAGTGCAAGGCCTGGCTTGCCCAGCAGAGCCGTACCCAGTGCGTTACTTCTGCAAAGTGAATGTTAGTGGAATTACCTTTGTTAAAATTCCATTATCCTGATTTCTCCCATTGCATTCTATATATGTAGCTGTCAGAAATGTACACTTTTGCTCTATATCAAATCTGGACTGATTAAAGATACACACTTATATAGAAACTTTGTTATTGTGCTCCTTTGGAGTTGTCTTTGATAGATACTTACTTCTATGTCCATGTCTTTCCAACTCTCCCTGTTTTTCCTGCCCAGTCAGGAAATAACATGGAAATGTTTCTAGTAGTTCTTCCCAATGGGTCGTTGTTGTTTGTTTTATCATCTCTTGGGGAATCAGTAATACAGTTTAGAAGAAAGAATTAAATCGTTCGATCTCCTGATAAAGGGGTGCCTTTTTTTTTTTTTTTACTGCTTGTGATATCTTCTGCTATTATTTTCTCATAATGCAAGTCCCTTCATTCTCATCTGTAAACCACTGTTACTGCTAGCGGTCATCAGTTTTGAGGAGACTAAGCAAAACAGAACTCTTGCCTGTAGATATACATAATAGACGCAAAGAAGGGTCTTTGCTTTCAAAAGGACTTTTCAGGCAGATTTATCTCAGTCATGTTTTAATTCTTCTAGACTGAGCTTTGGTAGTTGTGCATTGGGTCCAGCTGTGTTCAGTTGTCAGAAAATCATTGTGCAGTTGATTATTTCCTATGGTTTCTATTAAATGGATTTGTGAATTTAAGATAAGTAAGATTCATATGACTCTCCTTGAATGTGAACTCTGATTCATCTTTGATAGCCTCTTTGGGTGGGTGGTGGTTCTTTTGTGTGTGGTGTTAATTCAGTAGTTTGAAGGACAATAGCTTTCCCACATCACATACCAAGTTACTCATAGGATTATACCACAGGTTTTTCTGGTTCTTAATTTTTGTTTATACAAGAAGATTGTTCATCCTTCAGTGTTTGGACCACAAGTGTTTCAAGTTCTGTAGAGGTCTTCACAGATAATAAATCAAGATCTTTTATCTTGGGAAGCATATGCTTATGTATGTCCTGGAGGGGGGGGGGGGGAAACCACCATCATGTAGTATGAAGCTATATATGGAATAAATGTGTAGCTGTTGGTTGCCAGCATTCAGATAGGTTTCTCACCAGAACAGCCACATAATTTTTTTGTGGATTTTCCTGAAGTAGTACTGTTTGGATACAAATTTATGGTTGTGGAAAATGTGGTGAAAATTTTTCAACAGATTTTCAGGTTAAAAAATAAACAAACAATCCCTGTTGTATTTTTTTTTATTCCCTCCACAAAGCTAATACAAATATGGATGAGTTTAAAGTTGATGTGAGTAGGTCTGTTGGTTTTATGTTGAATGGTCAAATATTAAGGAAATTGGTTGGACAGTTAAGTTGTAAATAGATATCATGCTGCAGTTGCATTTTATATTGTTAGCAGTTAAAGGTGTTTGTATTGAAACTTAAATTATGAGCAGCAATTATATTGGAAGGTTACTGCAAAAATGGAACTGCAGATAATCTATGTGAATATGTACCCTTAAAGAAAAAGGAGTAAAATGGGGCTTTTGGATGTGAGACAGAAGGGAAGGCACTGATGACTAGTGGAACTTGCTTTCATACAGTAGTATGCATCTGACAGTCTTTATGTGTATGCAATACTACAGTTATATGTTACGTGCATTTTTGTCTCTCTTAATCGATTATTGGCACTTTGAATTTTTTATTTTGTTATTAAGTCGTTCCTAATCATTTTAAGACAAATCACATTTGTCTTTTCAAGTGGATGGGCATCTTTTTAAAAAGTAGGACAAGGAAAAAATTGTTTGTAATTAAATAATCTTTTCCAGATGAAGGGAATGAGACAGAGATTCAGCCACAACAGAACAGTCAGCTAATATGGAAACAAGGACGACAGCTGCTAAGACAGTAAGTGCTGAAAAAAGGACTCGAAAAACGAATGAAAGGGAAAGAATCTAGTAATGAAATGTGATGATGATGGTATTTGTTTTTTTTCTGTTAGATTGCCTTTCAAAAAAGTTAGTGTGTGTGATGAAGTTCATTCAGCTTCTGCCCTACTTTTGCTAGGTTTTTGAAAAATTTTAATATTTCAGAACTTCAGATGAGAAGCCTTGTCAAGTCACAAACACTTAATCTGCTTTTCTTTCACTGAGTGTAATAAAACAAGATGCTTGGGAGAACAGTGGGTCATGACACATTACAATTCTTTTTGCAATTAAAAACCAACACACACGAATAATTCTGTTAGCAGCTATATAACATAAAAATAACTTGTGTTGGAGAGGGATAACTTTTATTTTGTCCTGCTCGAGGTGCAGAAAAGACTAATATCCAGAAGGTTCTAATTTTCAGTTCATCTCGGTGAAGCAAATCTCTGTTAATCTAAATCAATTTTTGAATTGTGGTCATAATGAGTTATTAAATTTCCAAGATATTTGGTCTCATTTTTGTGTGGTGTTGTTTTGTCTTGGTTACAACCTTTGATTTAAATTGAGAGAGTGTGTCTATTTGTTTTTTCATGCATTTGCCTCATTCCCTATGCTGATAGTTAGATTCTAAGGTCTTCTCATCAGCTAGCAAAACTTTTGCATTCTGATTTTTTTTTTTTTTTCTTTTTGGTGTGTTATGGAGGATTAAATGAGAGGAGGAAGAGACAGTAAGGACAGTCTGGAGCATATATTAAAGGACCTTTTTCCAAGGAATTATACGAAAGTTAAATTTGTCTGTTGGACGGCTTGTACATGCTTTTCTTTTGCAAGATCTTAAATCTTTGTATGTATGTTGAGTATGTTGAATAAATGTACATAGAGTGGTCTTGACTTGGATCGGTGATTTTTTTGAAGACAAGTCATTACTTCTCAGTGCAATTCATAAATGACACAGTGCTGAAACAAGAGTGTATATTACTGACGGACTCTGTTTTGCATAGGTGACTTGTTTGATTTTTATATAGCCAACAATCAGTATTTCTCTTCTAATGTGGTTATGTGGAGGATATTGTTAAATAATTGGAGGAGAATGTTCTTGCAGGAAAAGTGCATGTCCTTGATTTGTAACAGCTGTTACTGTAAAATAGCATCTCCTCTCTTTAGAGTCCTCTAGAATATTGACCATTTAATCAGCCCAGTGCTCCTGAGAAGACAGTGCTATTAACTCCATATTTCAGAAGAAATGACAGAGAACAAGTTTTACCTCTTTTCTTAAAAAAAAAAAAAAAAAAAACCAAAAAAAAACCCCAAACATTGTTTCCTCCATTTCCACCAAAGGCAATATGGCATGTTGATGAAAGAGCCAGCTTTAGACCTTGAGGTTTTCATACAAGCTAGTCCAGGATTCTTGCTGCTCAGCCCTTATATGCAAGACAAATTAATACATTGCAGATCCATTGCAGAATAAGAAAAAGGCAAGATAAAGGTTTTTATCAAACCTAATGCGTTATAAATAACAACTCTTACTAGTAGCTACAGCTACCGAATTTGGTTTTGTTCCCTCTGTTTTCTAGGCTTCTACTAAAGCTTACATAAAGGAACATATCAGATACTTCTTGTAAGACTTCATGTGTAGTTTCCATGTGTTGAAGAGTAAAATGGCCATGTTGTACATGCAACTGTGGTGATTTTTACAAGCCAGTTGTAAATATTTTAATTGAAAGTGCTTTTCCATCCATTTTAGTAAATGAATGAATAACGTATTGTATAACCTCTGACTGGTAGGCTCTTTGATTTTTTTTTTTTTTTTTTTTCTCAGTGACTGTAGAGGCTGGTACTGCAAGAGGCGATCCCTCTGCAGCTGGTACAGGATGATTTATAAGCATGTTTCATTAGCACAGCATCATACTTTGCTAAGCTAAGGCATTGAAGATGAGTTTAGGGAGAGGGTTTTCATTTACTGTTTTGAATAAGGGAGATGTGTGTGGAAGATTAGCATGAGTTCTCTTCCTACAGGTATCTACAAGAAGTGGGCTACACCGACACAATATTGGATGTGAAGTCAAAACGAGTACGAGCTTTATTGGGCCTCTCAAGTGATGCTTCAGAGAAGGAAAACAGAAGTCAAGAGCCAATGGTAAATGGCACAGAGGGCCAGATTAAAGAAAACACGATGATTGGGTAAGCATCAAAATTACATTGTTATCTCTCTGCATAAATGCACTTAATGGTGTAGAACAAATTTTTGTTTACTGAACAGATTTCAAGATTTTTTTCCCCTAGTTGGAGATTAGAGCAATTCTAACTAATTTTATTACATTAAGCAATAAGTATGGAAGTAACTCTTAAGATTCACAGTTTAAAAGCACCATAAGTTTTTTTCAGTTGGATGGCAGCACAGAGTCAAATTAAGGCTCTTGGAGATACAATTGCTAAGTGGTTAGAGGTCAACATTGTTTCAAGTTAATGGTTTATTTGTATTGCTGGAAACTTTGCTGTGTCAATTACAGGCTTTGTTCTTCTGGTCTGTGCTGACTATGACATGATAATCTATATGAGATATAGGATTTTTTTGACTGGATCTGAAAAACAGTCACGTGCTACATTCTGATTCCTGTAAGTTTTTGAATTTCCAATAATGGATACACACATGTAAATGTGACTGAAATGTAAGATATTTATTTATGTCTTTCAATATTTCTAATACTATGAAAAAACAGTCAAGGAGAGTAAAAGCTTGTTGTGCTTACTTTTGCTTTTAGCTAGGGTTGAAAACAGAGGCTTTTTTCCATTTTCTTTTTTCCATGCAGTGTTTTTAAAACAAGTAAGTTAAATCTGAAACTTAACTGTAGAGGCTTCAGGAAGACTATCTGTTCTTGTTTAAGATATTGAGGTTGCAAAACTTGAAAAATAATTAAAATGATGCAGAATTGTTTGTCTGAACAATACGTGAGGTAGCTGCTCCCAGTAGTTTGTGCTGCACCAGCAAGCACAGCTTTCCTCAAAGATTCTCCTTTTTTTCCTTTTCTATACTGATGTGGCAAAATTCAAGACCTTTTTTTCCTAAGATCTAGTACTGCCGCATGACACATTCTGTCTTTTAAAAAGCATTTGTAAAAGTTCATTATATCCATTATATAGCTGCAGCAACTTCAGGCCAACAAGTTATGTAAGGGCAGAAGTTCGTTGTTATGTAATTAAATTTAATGCTGTGAGGTGGAAAATTTGAACGTATGAGAGAACCCCCAAGCTACTAAAATATATTGTGCTGCTATGTAGCTGACAAGCCATGTCATTTAAGTACAGCAGCTTTGTTTTTGAAGAACAAGGAATGCTTGATAGATTGCAATAACAATTTTAGTTCAATTTCTGGTGAAGGGGGTCACTTCTTGGGGGACGTGGATAAATAAAGCTCCTCCTCTTACTCTTTAAAATTTATTTAAATGTGTTTACTTTGGTTTTGAAATGGATATATTTGTAAGGTAGTTACTTGATGGGTGAAATGATTGGATGGTGGTTTTGATATAGAAGTTTTGGATACATTTGCATTTCTTTCCTATCTACTTGCTTTCTGGGTAGGTCTGGTATTAGGTTTAGCACTTTGTAGTGTACCCTATGGCTGAGGATATTCTGAGATGGAGAAAAATGAGTTCCCTTCCATTGTGACTCTGCAAGTTTATCAGCTGCAAGGCTGGTCAGGCTGTATGCTTTGTGAAACTGTTTTCATCTCACTTGTGATGCGTAAGATGGCAGACTGTATTAGAAAGCCTAGGGGAGTGTTCTGATACGTGATGTGCAAGAAGTGACTCCAGGGTTTTACAGTGGAAGAATTTTCCAGGGATCTTGTTCAACATAGTCACATCAGTCTTCATGGGTGATTTTGAGTTTGTGGATGTCCGCTGAGATCTCCTTCACTGAGAGGAGAAAGTTGGGATTTTACTAAAATTCCTTGGTCAGTCTGAGCACAGGACTAGCTTTCACTGCTATGATTCTTCTGGGTGTTTCAAGTATGCTTTCAGACCATCTCTTTCAATTTTCCATGCAGGAAGCATTCTATGGCTTTCTTCCTGGGAGGGGCTGCCTGTTATTTAACAGCTATTTCATCTTGTGCTACTAGATACTGTAAAATGTTACACCTCACTATTTCTGTGGCATGTGGCACTGTTCACCTCCTCCCAACTGCATCATTGCTTGTCTCAGATCTCAAAAGTGCAGCTTTATGGCAGATGGGAAGTCAGAAATGAGATGAGATGTTGTTCTTGATTAGCTCATACTTGTGTGTTACCTGCCTCATCTGTTGTCATCATTCTTTTTGAAGGGTATTAGCACTGAATAGGTGACTAAGAGTTAAGTCACATGGATCTTGCTCCTGATCCCAACTGGAGTTCTTACTGAGTGTTTGAAAACTTAATTCAATGCTTTTCTACACAGTTGGCACAACTGGGAAAAATTTAGGTGACTTAACTAAATTCTGGCTCACAGTCAAGGTGGGGGCACTCTTTGAAGCAACCTCACCAGTGCTAAGCTGCTTACTGGGAAGGCAAAGAGACGGGCAGTTCTTTTAGCAGCCTCTTATTATTCCTAGCATGCATGTAAAGTGAGAAGAGGACTGGAGCCACAGCAAGTTTATACGGTTGGAAGGAGTGCGATGAAGAAGTGCCTGCAGTTTAGTAGTGGTAGAAGAAGAAAGTTATGGTGAGAGATTGAAAGAACAAGAAACCAAACAAAATCTTAGTGCAATCCCAGGAAGCTTAAGGACTTATGTGTGTGTTTGCCAGGACCAGCAGACATTGGGACAGTTGCAAACTAAAATGCAGATGGAAGCTATTCTGTGGCTGTATGGATACAGTGAAACTCTTTGTAGGAGAAGTCTTTGCTATTGCCACAGAAGCCTGTGAACTGCTCAAGCCAATGCAGTTTGGTAAATTTTGTGGTTCAAAACATTTAATGAACTTTGATGTCAAATACCTGCTAGCAAGTCTAAGGCTAGTGGTCAGCCTGAAGATGTTGTAGTTACATTTGAAGAGCAGAGTGCTCTGTTAAAGTGAGAAAGCACAGCTCATAAAGCATTAGATTTGCTTGATATTGGAAGAACTGCATAATATTGTGGACCCAGCTGAGAGTGCGAGTTTTAAGTCTGATCTTTAAAAAACTGTTTACACGGAAGGAAGAATGTGAGAAGCAGAGTACAGGGATTGAATAAAGAGAAAGCTTATGGGTTAGAAACAATGAAGACAAATCAATAGGAGTATGGAAAGAATGTGCGTGAATGTGATGAAGATAATGTACGATAGAGGGGAAAACAGCACTGTGAAAAACAGAAAGAAAATGGATACAATGAGATGTTTCAGGAACAGGAAAATGGAAGCCACATTAGCTTTAAATTTCTGTAAAGATTTTTCCATAAAGCAACATAAATTGAAAAAGAACAGATTGGCTAAACTGCCTTCTGTACAACTGAACACTTATGTGATAAATCCCAAAGAAAGTAAAAAAAAAAAGGTGTTTGATGCTTTTATGTTGCCATATGGTTACCTCTTTGGGAGGAGAGAGAGGGTAATGGAAACAGGAAACAAAACTTCCTTTATGTTTTGTCTATCGTTTCTTGGTAATCAACCAATACTTTCTCAGTAGAATGAAAGTGGTGGAGAAGAAAACAAATTGGTACTAAGAAATATTCCAGTAGAAGAACGGAAGAGGTCACCGTACTTCTCCACACAGTCTGATTTTTAGCCTGTTTTTTGTGTAAGCCCTGTGTATAGTGCTTGTAGCTACTACTCAGCCTCCTTCAGCAATACCTCTGATCTACCTCTGACTATACTTCTGGCAACAGCAGACACCCACACTCATATATATTTTTTCCTCCTTTTTTTTTTTTTCTTTTTGAAATGCCTTTGTGATAAAGGTAAGTTCTGGCATTTTTCTTCTGACCCCAGGGATGTTATGAAGTGTATACTTTGTGGTGGGTAGGGAGGATATTCCTCCTCTGCTCAGCTCACTACATCTTTTACAAATTTTTATGAGTTGTCTGTTAAACCAGAACTTGATTGTTATACCAGTTATATCTTCTTGTCTGTTACACCAGTTGCACTTGCTTCAACAGCTGGGGTTCAGACACTCAGTGCTGTGACATGGACAGTAAGTCGAGCCTTTTTATGGGAAAGGCTGGTGAGAATGTTTGGCGTGATTATTGTGAAGTTCATGCTGCTTACTTTGGTATGTAGAAGTGTACAGTAGTTACTGTAGTGCAAATACTTAAGACAATAATATTTATTTGTAGCAGACAATATGTAACTTGAATTCTAGTTCCAGTTATTTTAGAAAATTGCCATCTGGTCCCTCATACCTCTCTGCTTAATTTTCTGTATCTTAGATGGTTGCAGTTACATCAGAGAACTACCTCCACCTCTTTGTTTTTTTTCTTCTTTTGGTATAGTGATGAACAAACTACTGTTGTCTGAAAGTCTTTTAAAGCCAAATCAGTTTCTCTTCTTACTATTCGGTGAAGTAGCCCCAGTCTTTATGTGTTACTAGCTGCTACATCTGTGGCCAAACTTGTATTCTTACACTGCCTATTTATTTGCTAATGTACAGATCCTCTTGAAAACTTTAGCACTCAAGACATCATGTGGATTTTGAATGCACCCTGCAAGATTTTGATTCCATAAATGAAATGTTAATATGATAACCTGAGATAGATATAGTCCTGTTTCCACTTATTTCATGGAGTTTAAAAGGGAATGTATTTTCAGTTTCTTCAATCAGCTCACTTGCATTTCAAAAGATAAGTACCACTTGGCATGACTGAACTCAAAAATAGATACTAAAATAATAACTTTATAATAATGGTTGTAATTCTTAACACCTGCAGTGAGAGGAATGGGTGCTTTCTCCCAACAAACTGAAACAGAAATGAAAGCTGCTTGCAAATGTCGATTGTAGCCTTGAAAACATGAGTATTTATCTTCCATTCACTTATTACCTCATTTTTTACTAGCTTTATCTTACTGACCGAAACCTAAACAGTCAAATTCGTTTACCTTCTTGAAGGTATGTATTTGACTACCATTTGATATGAGTGGAAGCAAATATAATAATGTAATAGAATTGGAAAGGGACAAGGGTATACCAGGCATATGTATGTATATACACATATATATATATGGATGTGTGTATATATAAAACCAATATAGATAAATTATCTGAGTTCTTGCTAAGGGTTTGATCATTACAACTATGTTTAAATAGCCAATAGAAACTTTTTAAAGAAAAATGATCGTGAATGCTATATCAGTCTCTTTCTGAAACTGATCTACAACCCTTTTTTTTCCTGTTGAACCACATATGGCTTCCACTGTCTATCCTTTACATGAGCAAAAAAGCATCAAACCTCAACATCTGAGAACAAATCCAAAGACCTTTTCAAAGATTAAAATTAAACATTTTCAAGACCTTATCTTTCTGATGTACAACAAATCATTCCAACTGACACTTCAGTGAATGAACGTCTTTATATACAAGAAAGCCTTGAATAACTTTTGCATCTCTAAATACTCTTAACACTGACCCATGTAATGAAAATGCTGCATACTGACTGATGAATGTTATGTGTTGACTAGCTTATAAAATGGTTTATTTCGAAAAATATCTCTGAATTTAACAACTGAGGTAACATCTACCATGAAAAAGACTTCCAAAATAGTATGTGAGATTAAAATACTGAATTACAAAAAGAAAAAAATCCAAAATCTATTTGCCTTATTCCCTTTACTGGTGTTTTTCCTGCCTTGCAGTGGCCTAACAGGCATTTCACAGATTCCTGGTTTAGGCCAGACCTGAACGCCTTCAACATATGAATTAAAGCAGAAAAAAAAAGATAAATTGGTCTTTTTATATGAAGAAAGTAGTACCAATGGACCACCCTTTTCATTTCATTGGCACAGATCTATGGCTTAAGGTTTTGAGGGATGGTTCTTGGAAATGTCACATAAGACTCATGGTACAGAAGAAATGGGGAGAAGGAGACAGAGAAGTTGTGCAGTGGGAGAGACAGAAGCAGAGAGAGGGGAGGTGAATGGAGGAATAACTTACAAAAGACTTCGGTTCTTCAAACATTTAGTTTATTTTTTTATTTTCTTTAAAAAGCTTGTTTATTTAACATATTATAGTTACCTGATCAGATTCGACAAGATAGGTGGCCTTTCCTTTTTAAATGGCATTCCTTCATGATTCCAATTTACATCCAAACCATTTTGTAAGTGTTGCTTACTGGTTGTAGTCGGTTTTGCACTGGTTTTTGCATTGTGTGGTGTGAATTCATAAGAGATTTCAAAGGTCGTGACAGACTGTCGAGCCTGCCTCGTGTTCCTTGTGTGTAAATTTTGATGATTGTAAGTGTTCCATAATTTTTTAAATTATTAGTTTGATATTTTCTGTGCTGCATTATGAAAGATTTTGCACAGTGTTGAAAATATAACAACTGTTTTTAAAGACAGTCCTCATAGAAAGGAATACATTTGAATTTGCATGCATTTATTTACTGCGTCCAGTTTGAAAGAACTCAACTAGCCACATTGAAAAGACTGTGTTAAAACATGAAATAACTAAATTCTCTGGGGAATTAATAAAACTGAAGACCTTGCAGTAGCACGTTTTGATAGTAGGAGGAAATTGAGCCAAAGAAAATGGCTCAAGAAAGAATATGCTAGAATAGCTCTTTGAATGCTGGGTCACAACAGGCTTTTTCCTTTACAGGCCCCCAGAAACATTTCTGAGCCTAAGCTGAACTTGTGTTTATTTAACTTTATTGTGGTATTTCTTCCTGCTTCTGAATTTATCAATAAAATTTGGTTTTATTTAAGATAACTTGTGTATGTCTTGGATAAAACAAACAAACCGTCTACTTTTTTCCTTTGGGGGACTGAGTAGGACCGAGGCAGTTAATGGCCTTGTGGTTGGGCAGTTCATGGGAGAAGTCTGAGAGTCTCCCTGGGCATGACCACAGACTCCCAAGAGTTATTATCAACAAAGGAGAAGGTAATGATAGAAATATTGAGTATGTTGGTTACAAAGAAAATACATGTCTGTAATGTGGCTTTGGTCGAAGTTAAACTTGACTTTGCAACATGAAATGTTCTGGATCATGTTGGGAGCAGAAAGGGTATCATCAATGTGCTGTTTTAGTTTCCACGTAACTTCACCTTTCCTATAGGTTATAGTTTCTACTTTTCACTCAGTAAGAAACAGGATTTATGTTGAGATCTTGAATATTAACTGTTGAGACCCAATTGAACACTAAACATTTTGTAAAGCTGCTAATATTTCAATGTCAGGGCCAGCTGGATTTTTACACAAATTGCTTATCTTGAGCCATGTCACTGTAGGGTAGAAAATGAAGAGCTGGCTTCAAAGGCCCAGTGAGAACTACGCTTGCTTTAAATGGTACGTGTGGAATATCCACAAATCACGTTTGTTAGATTTCATGAGAAGAGATTATTTTATTTTTAGTCTTAAAGGGGCCAAGGGGTTAAGACATATCTGAATAATTGAACATCCTGTAAAATACAAGTTGGTATGAGATTCTAAGGGCAGTCACAGCTGCAGAAAATTCTGGCAACTTCTGCTGAGGAGAAAAGTATTTATGTGATTTTAGGTTTATGTTGCTTTAAGGGAGGTAAGTACTTCAGTTACCAGCCCATTTGTAACAAGAGTTTTGTGTTTTAAATGGGAAAAAGTGTCTTATCTTCAGGGATCAGAAGTTCCCTGTGTCAAGCGTAATACAAATTCTGCACACTGCCCATCTGTTAGTAGTAAGATGAAAAACCCAGCAGCATTAGTGTAGCTATGTTTTACTTTCTGACACTACTTATTGTACTTGTTATGCTTGTAACTGGCAGTTAGTCCTGTTGTACTTAATCATGTGCAGACATGAGTAGCAGGTAGTCTCTCTGCCCCAAAAACTTTCCTGTCTAATTTGGATAAGGCTACTGGAGAGGAGGATGTAATGCACTAAGTTAACAGTATCTGATGGAAGATGTTATATTGGTTAAATTTTTTTTTTAATTTGGTTTTTTAGGTATGTTTAGGAAATGGTAAATCAGCTGGGATGAAACCCTCAAGGAACGAAGGCAAGGTTAGGTCCCGTTGCAGAGTATAATTGAGGAAGGGGCAGTGGCAAAGAGATTCAGAACAAGCAGCTGAGGAGCACAGGGTCAAGGAAGGCCTGCCAAAGTCTGGTTGCTCTATGCTCTCTGTCTTGGCAGGTTCTGTAGCTACTCGTGCTGTCTGGGGTTTCTGGTTGGTTCTCCCCCAGCAGTTTTTCTTTAAGCAGTATGGCTGGGGAAGAAGGAAAAAGCAACACCTAAGTTATTACACTTTGAAAATTATCTTCTCCCTTACATATGTTTTGATCCAGGACAGTCCAGAGTAATTGTTGGTTTTGAGACTTTTTTTTTTTTTTTTTTGGTGTCCCTTTATTTGCAATAGGTCCTGAACCTTGCCATAGTCTTGCCTCACTTACACCTGTAATCATACATTCATGTACCGGTCCCTGCCTTTGGAGCTCCATTCTGTTGTTTTCACCCATTAATTTTTAAAAAAGTATTCCAGACTACAAAAGCCCTGGAAATGTTGAGTGTTGTTTCTTTTTCTAAAATGGAATTTAAAGTAATTTTTTTATATACTACCCTATCTCTGAATATATTTTTGCCACTTCTGCTTTTTTCTGTTGCTTTGTGAATGACTCCATAAAAGAAACAAACTAAACAGATGAAAAATAATGAAACAAGCAGGCTTCAAATTGTCATCAAAGTACATAACATAAATTAGCTAAGACTAGACATTTTCTTAAGTATATGTTACAGTATTCCTAAGTGTTCATACTGACAGTAATATCTAAAATGCATCATGTTTATGTGCTGCTAAAAGATGAAAAATAGCTAAATCAAAAATAGCTAAATTATTGTGTTACTTTTTATTTGACTGCTAAAGTATATTGGGGTACAGTACAGCCAGTCAGCCTGTCTGTCAGCTTGAAGCTTCTTTTCCCTGTAGAACCTTTAAATAGTTTAAATACTCTGTCACTTCTTCTTGTTTTCTTTTTTTGGTTCTCATGAATTCTTTCTTGGAAGTTGTGCCTTAGCACAAATAATCTTCTGTGGTACTATGCTGACTTTGTACATTTTTGTACTGTGCTGGAGTTTTGAAATATATGATGAACTACTGTGTTTTCCAGTGCATGAGATGCCTTTTACCCCCTTGTGAATATATCCTGCCCACTAAAGTATGTAATAATTAATATGATAGTTGAATTCAGACCAGTTGCTTGAAAAAGATACAACCTTCTCTTTCGGTGGTCTTCAGTGTGAGAGCCTGATTAAAGATCAAATGAGTACAGAACCAAATCTAGATATAAGTTACTGCAAATACTTGTACCTGTAGAATGATACCTGTCTCTTAATAACAAGGTCTGTTGCTTAAAATTTTATATTCAATGTTTGGTATTAGTTCATATGTTGCTATTTACTGTAGCATGTCTGATAGTTGCTAATATATATCAGCAGCCATGATGTTTTTACATGGCAGATTTTTACATGGCAAAATACAGAGGAAAAAACAGAAGTACAGTTGTGGTCGGATGATTTAGTCCACTAAAAGTTCACCAGGACACAAAATTTGCTGAAAATCAAGAAGTTAGTCAAGTGAAGCACATTACAGGTTTTGTCTTACCAAGATTTGTGTGTTGGAAGCAGCAAAATAACAGTACCATAGGATTTCTGTGAAAAGGTACATTATTACTGCAGATTCATGAAGTATTATAGTGTGCCAAACTAGTGATTACTTAAGGAAAAAGAAGAATATTACAGAGTGCTTTCAGATCATAGAAACAAGAGGGTCGAAATATTGCAGGAAGCAAGGCAAATTGCAAGTACGTTTGAGATTATTCTTATCTGAGATAAGATATGGGAAGGTGGAAGGAATATTCTCTGTAAAACCAGTGGCCATGAAAACATACTGTACATCATGGTATATTGTGGTGCTGTGTATGTGGAATTTCTAATGGCAAGTGAAATCTTTATTAGTATTTTTGGGCCGTAAAGATGAGCAAATGAAATAAGGGTAGAATAGCAAATGGTCTTAATGAGATGCAGACATATTGGGGCAGACATGAAGAAGCCACTCCTGCTAATTGTTGTCATGTAAGCATAGAACTGTTTGAGCAGAGACTGCGTAAAGAAGGAAGTGTGCTGCTTATCACACCTTATTACACATCAGAGCTTTTGCCCTTGGATGTTTCCTGTAACAAACCTTTGAAAAGTGTTAGGAAGAAACACTGGAATAAGTGGGTGATGGATGGATAATCAGGTGTTCACACTGCAGGGAGCTTAAAAGGCCTTACTATATAGGCTTGTTAGTTGGCTGAACCTTTTGAAATAGGTCACAGCAGAAGCGAAATGTGGCATTAGCAAGGCACTTGCTGGTAGCAAGGGTGACTGTACAAGACAATTTAGAGCTACAATTCTGAAAAGAGAGAGAGAGACTTCTATTGTTTCAGTGGTTGTGAAAATCAAGATGATGTGCATTTAGTGATGAACTGTGAAAAACAGACTACTGATTAAAGGTAAGAAAACAACAAAGCTTGTCTTTGCTGCTATAAAGTCATATAAAGAATGTACAAGGTTTTACTGGAAGTATTCATTACAATTCAAACAGAATAATTTTGTTTTCACCACTAGTCTTTGAGGGATTGATGGAGAAGTGCATCTTCTGAGAACACATGGCACCTGTTGTTAATTTTAGGATTGTACGTTCTAATTGTACTTACTAATAATGGTTACAGTCCTGCTTCTTGGATTCTTGCTCTTCAGTTGTTAATATGACAACCGTTATGTTTCCTGTTCTGAGACACTGCCTGAATTTGTGCCAGTGCAGTTGTAATTTTACCCAATCTTCATCTATTTCCTTATTCGTTTACTGTTAATGGTTATGTAAACATTATTTAGTCATCAATGATCTTTTCCCATTGTATTGTTTTATAGTGGCAAATTTACCATTTCTCAAAAGATAATGAATGAGAGATCTAGAGTTTGAGGTTTCCCAGCCAGGTGGGGAACATCAGATAGCAGCAGCAAAGTTTTCCTATACCCTGATAGACCTGCGGGAGGCCAACATATTGTAGCTGTAACTCATGTGCTTGTTGCTGAGGCTTTCAGTGATGGTATATCAGTACTGATGTTGCTTTTGGGCATGTATCAAATGAACGTTGCTTTAAACTGCTTTTCAAATAAAAAATTGAACTGGCTGTCCAGGTAATTGCAGCTGGATGAAGAGTAATTGTTGGTTCTAATAAGATGGTTTATGGATAATGTTAGTTTTTTAATCCACAAACACTTTTAATAGTCTAATTTTACCAGTATGCTTATTTTAGCCTCATGTGTTGTTGGCCATCATAATACAGAACAGACTGGTAATTGCAAAAGTGACTTTGTGATTTCTTTTGACTCATAATGGTGGTTGTTGTTGTTGTTTAGGAAACCTGAATTGACTGACTCTGCCTCTCTGCTAGAGACCTTCAAGTTTCTTGAAAATGCAGCTGCAGACTTTAGTGATGAAGAAGATGAAGAAGATCTTGAAGGAAGAGAGAAAACAATCATTGATACCGCAACAGTGAGTGGAAAAAATAATTGAAAAAGTTACGAAGAACAGAAAAAGTGAGATTAATGAGATGCCTATATGCAAAGTATATGACTGTGTATGTACACGTGCAAATCATTAATGCATCTTTATGATGGTCTGTCCAAGCATGTGTGCATAAGAGGAATTATATATGCATTTCTGAGTTTGTGTGTACAAGTTAAGCTTTACCATCTTTATTGCTTTATGTTTGCAGTGACAGATAAAAATATTTCAAATTGTCTTTCTACTATTCCATACTGCCTAGTATTTTTGATATATATTGGATACAATTTTTAAGGTAGCAGATGTCCTTTTTTTACAGTTTTCAGCTTAGTTTGAAGGTATTGTTTGTAATGTTGCATGTCAAAAATGCATTGTTTTTTGAATATTTATACAATATTGATATTTAAAATGACTTGTAGAAATTTATCCTTGTAGGGTACAGAACTGAAATATCACATTTCTCTTTTAAATAGCTTGTGGAAGGAAGAAAAAATATAACTGGAAAAACTCTTAACGTGGTTAATAAATTTTTTTGTTTCTTTATTCAGTCAAACACCTGAAACTCCCTCATGATCTATACTTTGCTATATGATTTGGTCATATGATCACATAAAATAGATACGTACAATCAGTACTCGATTTTATCTTCTTCTTTTCAAAATTAATATTTATTCAATGAGTTGTGTTTCCTAACAGTTGAAGCAGATAAGAGTTATGATGGATGTGATGTGATTGTTTCTATGATCAGTTTTAAGAATGAACACTTAAAAACTCTTTAAAAGTGATGGGTTTTTTTAAAGAGGATCTTTGTAAACTTGTTCCTATCATTCATGAGCTATGAACCATTTTTACCTGTAGACTTATTTTAGTCTCATGTGTTAGTCTGAGACTCTTCTGTAGTATCTTCTATAATACAGTATGTTCAATAAGCCTGCTGAAGGAATGAAGCTTGAAGTTTAGAATTGCTTCAGGTTTTGAAAATTGGTTCAATTTATTTAGAGGAAACAGTCATTCATCCTCATGAACTATGGGCTGTTGGCCTATGTACTGAAGTCTTTTCAGACTGACCCTTAGCAAGGTTCCAAGTCAATATATTGTGATGAATGTGATTTTTCTTTCTCTGTAGAAGTAGAATTCGCTACAGATCTCATGTATGGTGAGCTGTTAGTCAAATAACTGCAAACTATCTAGTCCATTTTGATTATTGAAGGAAAAGTAAATTTATTACAGAAAGCATACAAAGAGGTCCTTCATTAAAACATGAACTTTTTCTTGTACCAAAATTTGCTAAAATTTTTTTACCAAATTTGCTTTTGAATTTGAAAGGGAAATATGGTTTAAATATGGAAGTACTGTGTTTAAAAACAGTAATATCTGAAGAAATATTCAGAATGGAATGATTTTTGCCAAGTCTGAGCAAACTGGCTTTTGTCAGTTGTGGGTTTTTTCCTAGACTTGTCTTGTGGTCCACAAGTAGAGTGATTTTGGAGGTGAAAGTTCAAAAGTCTATTTTCAGCGAGGCCGAATGAATTTGGTTTGCTGAAGTCCTTTCTAAAGCATTCTGTGTTTTTTGTTTGTGGGTTTTGTGGGTTTTTTAATCTGTATTAAAAGAAATCTTGTACTTTTCTGGTATTAAAAAAATAGTAGTGGTCTAGGTCAGTGTAGTGTCATTATCAAGTGATTGATTAATGGTGGTCACAGGAAGAAAGATCTACAGACAAATTTAATTTTGGCTTGAAAATTTGGAGAAAGTCTGTATGCTTGTTCCAGATTTGCTTATTAATGTATACTTTTCTGCTTCTTCTTCAACTTCCTGTTAGGATTTTGCATAGAAGACAAGACAGTACTGCTCGGTATAAAGATGTGCATGTAACCCAATTCAGCTTTTTTATTTCCTTGACCTTTCAGATTGTAAGGAAAAGAGTGCTATCTGACAGCAGTGAAGACAGAGATACTGAAGAAGCTTTGAAAGAGTTTGACTTTTTGGTTACCTCAGATGAAGGTGATGGGGAATCGAGAAGTTCAGGAGATGGAACAGAGTGGGGTAAGGAAATTTGATGGATTGTACCTGGAGAAAAATACTGTGCTAAGAATATATTGTGAGTGAGTGATTGAGATGTGTCATGATCACAGTACCTTTTGAGTATTCCTACAGTAAATAATTGGCAGACTAAAGTCCTCTTGGTATATTATTCTAATTTTTCTGTATACTACTTTAATGTAAGGATTCTTGAAGGTTTATGCTTCTGGTTATTGTCTTTTTTTCCTTTTAATAATAAGGCAGACAGAATTTTAATTTTCTGAGTGGAATTTCAATGTGGTTTTCCAGTGACCCGTGCTAATGAAGGGCTCTGATAAAGCTGTGTTTTACAATTATGACATGAAAGTTTTTTCATCTTCTTTGCTTTCTCACACTTTGATACAGAGAGTAATGAGTCATAAAGACTGAATTAGTTGTACTCTTGCTGCGTGTTAGCAATTTGGGCAATATGAACTCTTCAATTGCTCAAATATTCTTTTATCATTTTTTAGAGGAATATATCTTTAAGCCCCCTAGTCATAGAGAGATATTTCACAAACTGCTCTCTGCCCTTTGAGGTTCATTTCCTGCAACCCAGAATGCCAGCATCCACTTTGCCTTGACATAATGATTCTGCATAAACCCACTGCATAGGAAAGGGAAGAAGGAAGAGAACTGGTTAAATATCTTAATGGGGAGTTGTTTCCCCCTTAAGCTGCTCTGGAAAGTCTTAAGCATAAGTGGTCACAGAGGGAGCTGTGGAAGATGAATGGGAAATAATTGAGCTTTATAATGGAACTGAAGCCTTGACAGACGAATAAGCCATGGTGGCTGTGGCTCTTGTGAGCTAACAGCTCCAGGATGCTGTAGTTTACTGAGGCCATGTCCAACTCCTGGTTGGACTCCAAATGATTGTTCAGTGTGGTGTATTCTCTCTGCTTAAGAGGATGTGTCTTAATATCGTTAGATACTGCAGTTAGTATTCTGTTCACCAAATAGAGGAATGTTTCTCTTTTACAAAAAATATTAGGTTGTTCTGATACTTCTCTTTACTATTAAAATTGTATCCGTTTATGCTTGTTAAGTGTAGCTATTGCTTGTGTCACCAACAGGAGCTTTTTTGTTCTCTGAAAATTCACACTTCTGGGTTATTTTTACTTTCATTGACAGCTGAGTACAAATGAGCAAAAGTCTAACATCAAAAATAGACATGGAAAGTAGTAGTTTCATTTCTAGAAATATTAAGGGGTTTTCTGACTTACAGACATTCATGTTTTTCAATTACTTGTTTCACAACCTGTGTCTTTTATGATAACTGTATATAAGAATAAGCGTCTTCAATGAACTGCCATTATGAATCACTTATGTTAATTTGATTTAAGTGAAACTTAAATGGAGTATAGAAGAGTGATGCTGGGTAGTGAGGATAGAAGCAAACAGAGGACGTCCTTGCTTTGTTTTGGATCTCAAGCATTATTGATCATTTACAGTAATCTATTGAAGCCATTTGGCTTGAAAAGTCCTCAGAAGTGTTCAGGTAATTTTGAAACTATAAAACACTTGCATGGTAGTAGTTCAGGATCCACTTGTGAAGTTGAGCAGAACCTGTGGGACATGCAGGAAGCATCCTGGGACAGTCTGTAGAACATTAAGTATTTTTCTGGCAACAATACAATCTAATATAAACCCATTTAAACTTCTTGTTGGAGGAGAGCAAGAAATCTTGTCTAGCCAGGGAGGAAAAGCATGATTAAAACTTATAACCTGGTCCCAGAAAGAATACATACTTCTTTCTCTCAAGCATGATTTTCTCATACCTTTTTCGACTTCTTCATGCAATTTTTGTTAGTGGTACTCAGTTGGGCATATGTATTAAGATGAAATGACTTAGGCCACAGACCATCTTTTTAAGAGTCTCTCTTCAGCTTATTAATACCTATTTCATAGCTGCTACAAAAAGACTAATGCATCAAGACTTTGGGTCTTGAATTAATCTGTCACTCAAGTGTATAGGATCATGACTGGAGGGTTCAAAGGAGTGAGAGATCATCTAGTCCAACCTCCTGCTCAGGTCCATTTTTCAGCAGGTTACTCTGGCCTTTTTCTGGTCAAGTTTTGAATATCTTCCAAGAAAGGAGTTCCCGTAAACTCTCAGGGGCAGCATTCTGGTATTTGGCTGTTCTCGTGGTAGAAAGGATTTTGTCCTTCTGTGACGCAAGTCCAAGCAGAGTCTGTCTCTGTCTTCTCTCCACTTGCCCATTAGGTAGTTGTAGGCAGCACTGAGATGCCTCTTTTGCCATCACTGAATGCTCACAGTAGTCTCAGTCCCTCCTTGTAGCTCATCAGCTCCAGCTGCCTTAACTATCTTAGTGGCTTCTCTGGACTTGCTGTACTACATCAGTACTAGGTACTTAGTATTATACTTACAAGGTTTGCAGTATAAGAAATACTATACTGGATGCAGTACTCAAGTTGTGGTCTCACAAGTGCCAAAAAGAGGGGAATAATCACCTTCCTCACCCCACTGGCTATGTTCTTGTTAATACAGCCCAGGATATGGTTGATGGCCATTGTTGCAAGAGTATGCTGCTGACTCCTGTTCAGTTTGATGTTGATGGAGGATCCCTAGGTCTTTTTCAGCAGTTAATTTCTAACAAGTCAGCCCCCATAATAACCCATGTCTCATTTTATATCTTCTGTCCAATCATAGGGACTCCTTCAGATTGTGATTGATAGTGTTGTGCTTCCTCTACAGACATTTAATACCCTTTCTGCATACTAGTCTGTTTATTATTGTTCATATTTTAAAAGGTCTAGAATAGTTTTGATGAACAAAGCAAACTTGGTCTGAAAGGAATGAATTTTTAGATAATAAGGTTGAAATTTTAATGAGGAAAACAAAGCAAAAAGATAATGCATTTCAAAAAATTTTGTAGCTGTAATGGTCATGAAAATAAATATATATGAGGAAAAGCTGTATTACCTCCCTCCTCTTGCAAATTATTTTTCTAAGCTGCCTCAGTACAGTCTTTCCATATATGGAAAAAATGACCTGGAGATTTGAACTCGCGTAACACGTTTTGTTGAAAATCTCCAAATAGCATACTATTGGAAGAATACTATTTCTCTGTATCATGTCACAGGGGAAGAAATTTGAGAGAGATGTTTTTAATTAAAAAAAAAAGTGGGGATTTTTTTTTATTAGGTATGTTGAAATGTTTTGTGTGTTTTTTCAAAGAGTATTAACTCAGGCCTTCCCCTTTTTATGAAATTTCATGGCTTTAGTGCTTTAAGATTTTATTCAAACCTTGGTGACATGTATACTGTGTTCCCAAATGAAATAAGTGTGCTGCTGCTTTGTATGACAACATAGCACAAAGACAATGAAATGAGAATTTGAAATGCAGTGACAACATCTGAGTTGTAAAGTTATGTTGACCAGTAACATAGCTGATGCTTCTAGATATAATACTTCTTTCCCTGGAGGAAAAAAAAAGCTGAAAAATATGTCCTGAGTTGTTATAAAGTAAATGCTGCTTACATTTATGAACAGCTATGTGCTTGGTTATAGAAATTAGGCATGTGAAATTTCATCTCAATTTTTTGTTAAGAAAAATCTGAGCAAATAGAAGTGGAATGTGAGTAGCAGTTTTACAGCTTTCACAAGCTTGGTGCTATTTCTGTTTGTTTAAAATAAAAGACAAATGCCATTGACAGCAGCTGTTACCTCCTTCAGTGGAGATCATTATTGAAAAAGGATGTTTCATTTGTTTCACTTTGTTTAGAAAAGGAAGACCAGTGTCTCATGCCTGAAGCTTGGAATGTCGACCAGGGAGTAATAACCAAACTCAAGGAACAATACAAAAAGGAGCGCAAGGGGAAAAAGGGGGTGAAGAGTAAGTGGAAAACATTGCACCTTAAAATCATAAATCTCACATCTTTCACACCCTTAATTCTATCTTTCTTTCAATGTTTTCCTAAAATTACTTACTCTTTTACTTTGCTGCTCCTGACTGCTTTCCTGTTCACCAGTTCTCAGGGGTTGAAATTAATGACATTCAATCAAGTTACCTGATAAATAGTTGGATTAGATAGAACTTCTTCCAATCAGGTGTTGGATTAACTAAAAATTCTTGCTTTGAGCATGGATTATACTTTTGTTATTCAGAAACTTAAATTGCAAAAGGCATTGATTTAAGAGTTCACACTAATATAGAAGACTTCAGAACCCTTTCTTAGCTGGAAACATGCCAGTTTCACAGGAAGAGTTAACCTCTGGTATGTAAATAAAAAAACCAAACAAACCAGAAACTGTCTTGAGTGTCCTATTAGATGACTGAGGGAGAAAACAGGTTAATTTCTACCCCTGTTTATACTTAACATTCACAACATGAAAGTCATGCTGTCATCACAATTTGTTATGCAGGGCTCGAAATAGGAAGCAACTCTGACCATCAGTTTATTTGTAAATCATAGGATTTATTTATTGACTTTCATACCTGTGGGACCAGCCTTTAAAAGTGTTGGGTATTGTTATCCAAACAAAAAACTGTGATCGGTAACTGAAATACAGTTTCTAGCCCTGTATTATATTTTTTGTTACATTTCTTAAAATACAAATCCATTTTGTAAAATCAATGTTTTTTGATAAGTAAACCTTAGAACATTTTGAACTCAGATGAAGCGTTTAAAATGAAACCCTGTATTCACAGCTGTGTTTCAAACATCTAGACATATTGAGAATTCGTGTGTGAATGATGTAAATTAATAATATTGCATGTAACCCAGTAAGAAATTTGAGGGATGTTTCTCCCTTTGTGGGAAGATGCTTATGAATACCAAGGAAATTCTCACTTCCAGAGAGACATGCATAACTGCAAAAGGGGTCAGATCCTCGCATTATTGAGGCTGACTTGCTTTGTTATTCTTTGTATTGATACTTGTGATAAGCTGCTGCTCAGCAGTTGGTTATGTAGCTGAAATTATGCCATCGAATACACAAACTAAACCTCATTTTTTTCCTTTTTATGAAAAAAGTAAATCATTACTGTACTCTAAATTTCTCAAGTGATATTTTTGTCAACTTTGGAATTGTTTAAGTTACTGGAAATTAATCACAAGTCTGACAGGAAGCTGAGCCGGCCAACTAAAGTGTTCGTGTTTCACAAAATTGATTCTAAATTTCTTTATAGTTAAGGTAGAGAGGGCATACTAATATATGACTTCAGTGAAATTGGTTTTTGTAGCTTGTCTGTTATTTTTAAAACAGACAGACGTGCTATGTAGTTCAGGGTAAATAGTTGTAGGGTTAACTTAGAAGAAAATATTTAATCAAACTGTTGACATTATATTCTTGAACAGCTGTTGAGTGCTTTTTATTTTTGATAGCAAAACTTAATTGTTAATGTAGACATAGATGTTACTGGAAGTTTTGTATATTTATGAGAAGAATTCCTGATGTAAGGCAGCACTTGGACATCCAGTGCTCCTTCATGAAGAGAACTACTGCTCAGTATATTTACAATACCTTTAGGGTTGATTTGATTGGTTTGATCTTGGGAGACCAAATGATTTACTGCAGTACAGAAATTAAGCATCTTTCCATGGACAAACCATCGCTGGAAGGGCATCAGTGCAGAAAAAGCAGGAAGAATCACAGCCTGTTTTCAGCTATTTATGGTATTGCACATAGTGAAGAAGAATATGAGGAAGTCTGGGAAAAAAGTAGTGACTAAATGTCTTTACATTGAATTGTTCAAAATTTGTTTCTATAACTTTAATCTCATCATAAATGGTGCTTAGATGCTGAACTGCTACTAAGTAAAATATTGTTTTTATAAATCAGATATAATAGTAAAACAATCTTGCAAAATCCTACTTACTGTTTTCCTGAATCAAATAATATTTTTATGACAGACAAGTTAAATACAATCTAGTTTATATTCTGTCATTATGGTTAGGGTGGACAACGTAGAGTTTGCAACTGCATTAGTAAACTTACGATTTTGCAAGGCTGTAGTAAACGCTCCTGTGAAGTAATAAGAGAATAGAATCATAGAATGGTTTTATGAGAGAATACATATATTAGAGTACACTTCTGTGTTAAAGCTGCTTAAAAATAGCTGTATTATTTACTGGTCTAGGAAAAAACATAATGGACTATGGGTAAGACATTTTCCCATTCTTAATTAAACTTACAACAGGAAAAACTACCGAAGATATGTTTCAGCCTCAATCCTATATAAAACAGTCAAAACAGGGATGTGGGAAAATGATGGAGCAAAGCACAGGTAAGTGTCAAGAAGGGCATGGGTCTTCACCATATGTAGCTTCAGGAAGTAGGCCAGTGAATCCAGTTACATTTATATTTTAATATAACTTTTTGGCTTATATAGTTCACGATACTACACTACTGCACAAATAAATTTAAAATAATCATGCTGTCATAAGAATATGCTGCACAAAGTACCTGATGCACAAATTTTAAAATATTCACAAATGTCAGCTATTGTTTTGGAAAAGTAAATATTCTAACAATCAGTGTGAATCAGTTGAAGGCATTCTTCAGCATCCCATGCAAGTAGCAGTATGAGTTTATGAATGTGGGGAAAATTGTGCGTTCACAATTCTCAGTTGCTTCTATCACTTTCTTTTCAAGAAACTCATTTCATGCTGGACGATTAGTTACTGCTGAAAATAGGTGCTCATTAGTTTTTCTGTGGTAACGTTATAATGCAAGGTAGGATCCATTGTTGCATGTGCTGCAGTAGCGTATCTGATATAAGTAGTGCCATCATGAACTATCCATAAACCATTTAATTTTTTATTTTTTCTGGTTAGGGCCCAACAGGTCAAAGCTGCAAGATATGCTTGCAAACTTGAGAGATGTTGATGATCTCCCTTCATTACAGCCATCTGTTGCACCTTCTTCTAGGCCCAGTAGCTCAAGGCTCATTGAACACGAGCTGAACAGGACAGATGAAGGTCAGTATTAAAAATGTGCATGCACCTTTGTAAAGGGTAGATGTTTATAGTTACTTTCACTTAAAGGTTATACTCTGAGACTTTCCAAGCACCTTACAAATACTGATTCAGCATTACAAGTCTAAGTGTGATAAATGGCATTTCCCATTCCTCCCCTCCAGTCACTATTGGTAAGATCAGCACACCTACCTCAGTAAAGTCTTGGCTGAATACCTTTGAACATAATGGAAAAAACTCACTTGGCACTTGGTGGCTTTGTAATATGAGGATCTCAAGTCACTTGCTCAGGCCTGGCAGTCAAGTGTGGAACATAAACTCTCATGATACAAGAGCATCTGTTTTTCTCCCCATAAACATAGCTTTAAATGTATGCATATATATTACATACATACACACACATACGTATGTGTTCTTTTTTTAAGTGCAAAGATAGAGGCTCTGCATGTAAATGCAAGTGGCTAGGTATATCTTTTAAATGCATGTGGTGATTGTGTAGTGAATCACACAGATCGTCTTAGAGCTTGCCAGTGTATTCATTTACATAATGTGTTCCAAAAATTAAAAAAATTTCTCATAGTGGCTACTCCCAAGTATGGAAAGCACACATCTTTGCAATGGAGCATGTGGCTACCTTAATTAGTATTATGTCTGAAAGTTACTAAATCATCTCTTTGTTTCAACATTTGAATTGCTATAATATGGAGCATAATAAAATAAATATATGAGGCTATATGAATTTGTAGAAGATCATATCTTGTGCTCTTTATTTAAATGGTAAACATGCCTTTTGAAAAATGAGCAAAACACGGGTTTCACTTAGCAGTCTTTCAGTGAGTGTGAAAAAGTAGGTCAGCCAAGTTATAATTAAGATGCATAAAAAGCCCCGGCATGTGGCATAGTTACCAAAGATCTCAGTAGTTCCATTTCCTACATGCTCAGTGGTTTGCTTTATGAAAGAAGGGGGTAACTTAGCAACACTTCGAGAAGTGGAGGAATTTTTTGTTGAATGTTTCCTTTCCAGCTTTTCTCACATGAACTGAGAGCCATCTTAGCAGAGCTCTATTTTTGTGTCCTTTCAAGAACATGTTTTTTAGTTTAGAGATTCTGATGGACTCTCACAAAAACAAAAGGGGACAGCTGATTGTTATCAGTCTGAGTTCAGTATTGCAAACCGTTAGCTGTGTATTCCTTTATAAATCTGAGACTATTATATTTTTGGCATACAGTGTTTTTATTCTTTTATAACTTTTCAAATTTGATCTCCTGTATGTATTGTGTGTTGAGTGGAATATTACGTCATAAGTTCAAAAGAGAAGTAAAGAGAATGGTAGTTTAGGCTTCAGGGTGAAGAAGGTAAGAGGTGTTTGTGATTAAAAGGTAATAACTAAGAGACCTAATCAAACAGCAGAGCTTGAAGGGCTTTTGTTTGATTGTAAAAAGTATCAGAAAGCGAACAGGACACTCGAGAGGTATGAGTGTGGAACAGAAAGACATGGAAATACTAGCTTATTTTGTGTTGGGTGGACTGGAGGGGAATTGAATAGCCTCTGAACCTGGTGCCTTCAGGACAAGAGGGAAGCAGCCTGAACAGATCAGGCAATTCACTGTAAACCATAGTTTGCTTGGTTTTAACTTAGTGTTGGTGCTGTTAGACTAAATAAGACACTGCGAATGAGATGGCATTTCCTTTTCTCTCTCCCTGGTAGCAAGAGTATTTGCCAAGGCTTGTATTTACAATGGAGCTAAAAGGAGAAAAAATTGTAATTTACTGAAAAACCCCTGTAATTTGAGACAAAAGGTATATAAAATTGGGTGAAGTCTCTTGTGTCCAGACGATAACACATTTTCATCTATTTAGTCCCCCTTTTGTGATGTATAGACTTGGAGAGCTATTTTACAGGGAAGTTGGTAAAGGCACAGCTTCTTGATGCGGAGCCTTATGTGATATAAGTGTGTGAACTGTACTCCTCTTAGCCTTTGATCCTCCCATTTCTAGTGAATCTGCCTATGGATGTGTTTGTTACAGTCACTGGAGCTCCTATAGGCATGCTGTAGCAGCTGTGAACTAGTAAGTTTGGATACTGCTAGTAAAAACCTGTAATTCAGTGCTAAACTGATTTGACAAGTAGCGATGAACTGTCAGCTTCTAGTCGTATTGCGAGATTGGAGTGCATGTAAACAGCTTCATTGTAGACATGCTTTTGGATGTGTGTGGATATGGTGTTAGGAAGGAAGAGTCCAGCTGCTCCCACCAGCCATTTTTGTCTGTATTTTTGCTACTTCTCCAGAGCCTATTTGCATATTTTGTAGCAGAGTTGCGGAAGGGCCTGAGCTTTTCTGTGTTACTTTTACATTATATGTGGGTGAATGGTAGTGTACTTGTCCTTCCTGTGGCTTCCTTGTACTTACTGTCCTGAGTTGTGCGCACCTCAAGTGTAAGTATTATGTTCAGAGGGTACTGTTTATGGGTAAGTACAGTGATTATCTTTAGAATGGCTATTTTTATGCATCTTTTTAGAATTTTGCCCTTAGGTACTTGAGAGATGTTCAGTATTTTGGAAGTGGAGAATATGCTTTTATTAATCAATGTTGTACAAACTCACATTTCAGGATTTTGTTTTGTTTTGTTTTCTTGCAGTGGAAGCTTTAACATTCCCTCCTTCTTCAGGGAAATCTTTCATTATGGGAACAGATGAAGCCCTTGAAAGTGAGCTGGGTCTTGGAGAACTGGCAGGCCTTACGGTAGCCAATGAGGCAGACTCACTGACTTATGATGTAAGTGGTTATTAATGGTAACTCAAGGTCCTACTGTCTACTTGCTGAAGGCAGATGCAAGTTGCATGTTAGACTCAGCAGAAAACATTTTCCTGTTGAAATTATGCTGCCAGAGGATGTCACAAATTTTTACTTGACATACCTGTTCTTCCCATACACAGCAGCCTCAAAGCTCTCTGCAGGCCTCTCTCCTTCTCTCATTTGCCTGCTGTTTCATTCAAATAGTTGAAGGTAAATGTAATTAGTGATAGTGATACAGTTGGGTTCTTGTAACCCCAGTGACACTCAGCAAAATTAGGAGTAGCATGGCCAGCAGATTGAGGGAAGTTAGTGTCTCCTCTACGTGGGCCTGGTGAGGCTATACCTGTATGCAGTTTTGGGTCCTGCCACTTTAGACGGTTGTAGAGAAATTGGAAAGAGTCCAGCAGCATCTGACTGATGAGGGGATGTTAAGGGAGCCCGTCTTGTTCAGTTGTTAGGAGACTAAGGGGTGCTCGAGTAGCAGCCTACAGGTATTGGAAGGGTGCTTAACAGGATTACAGAGTCAAGTTTCTCCATAGCATCAGGTGTTAAAACAAGAGGAAACAGTAGCAAGTTATGGCTTGGGAGGTTCAGGTTGGACATTAGGGGAAAAAGTGAAACTCTAGAATCTCCTTCCTGGGAGGTGTTCAAGACTTGGCTGGGGTGGAGCTGTGACTTACATTACCTGGTGTGGGCAATAGTCTCATTTTGAGATGGGAAGCTGGACCAGAGACGACTTAGGAGGCTCTTGTGGCCAGCACTTTTGTGGCTATGTGTGTAGCCTACGGCTTCTTTTTCTTTCCCTTTTTATGAAAAATATTTCCTAAAATTCCTTCTTTGTAGTCATACGCAATTTTTGTCTGTATTTCTGATTTCTTGGGAAAAGAAACGTCAGGTATTACTTCAATCATTTGCTCCTTTGTGATCTGTCAACTCCAGATTAATCTTGCTATTACATTGCCCAACTCTGTCAAGGTTGAGGGATTTCAGAGATGATTTTTTAGTATTGTGTGTTGGGGAGTAATCCTACCCTTCAGTAAATCTGACTCTTAAGTAATCACCATCTGGTATTTTGCTGTCACAAATCAAATCTGAGACTTCAGAAATAACCTGAAGGTCCTTACTTTGAAGTTCTACCCTTGTATGTACTCGTAAAGCAATAAATTACATCGTTAATAAAAGTTTACACACGTTTTGAGAGAGTGACACTGCAGATATGTGCTCTACTACTATAGCAAGTTCATTAGCATGTGATGTGTTGTGAATCATCAGGATTGCAATGATATAGAACATCTCTGCTAAAATTCAGTATTTTAGTGTTATATCCTAACCTGGGCTCAGCTCTTAATTTTTTTTGCTAGTCTTCCCTAACTTTGTCTCCAAAAAGGGGTAAGATCATGTACAAATTTAATTTCTTTTACAGTTACACCTAAAACTTACATGCTGATTTTTTTTTTTTTAAATTCAGAGAACATGACAAGCCTAAAGCATCTGTACAAGATTTTAATGTTTTCAGCACTTGACCTCATTGTTCAAGTGTCCCGATAAACTATTGTGTTTGTCCTTGTCTCCATATGCCAAACTAACAGCTTTCATTTATGGAATCTAGTGTTTCCTTATCCACCCCTATCCTATTCTGTGTGGTTGAGAATATTAACTTCTGTTTGTTCCCTTGTCAAATGCCTTCATGAAGTCCTGTGATCAGGAATTCATAGTCATGCTTACCTCAACTCTTATCTTTTTCTAGTGCTAACAGTTAAAAAAAGTTGTTTACAAAGCTCCTTGCTCTTGTCACTGTGCTCTTTTTGAAGCAAAATAAAAGGCTAGTTTTTCAGTTTTCAAATTTCACTAGAAGTTTAGCTTACAAATAATATAATCTGTTTTTATTTTGGACTACTTCATACCTTCTTCCAGCTGCCAAATATCAATCAGATAGGATTAGTGGAAATTTAATACGGGTTTTTTAAGTGTCAGTTTTGAATCATGGAGAACGAAGTTGAGGACTTTGAATGTATTTGCTCTCAAGGGTTGCAGGCATTTTCCTATTTTCAGTCCCTTTCATCCTACTGCCATTTCTACTGGATTCTTCTGAAATGTGGCAGCATCAGCCTACCTCATGGTTAAGTTTTTTTACATGTTGCTTTGGCTGTCTGTAAAATAAAGAATGGTTTTCATTTGGTAATGGACATTATGAACTTAAAAGAGAAAGTCTTCCATTTGTGGTAAGTTTTTTAGAATATCTAACAAGATGAAATTTCCCAGATTGCTAACCAGTACTCCCTTAAATTTATCTTTTCTTTTTCCTTCCTTTACACATTGTTGCCTTAACAAATGTTCACTTTGGTTGGTTCTGGTTTTTTTTCCCTAGTCTTCTGGGTAGATTAAGAAGATTCATAAAATTATAACAGACTGAGTACTGTACATAAGAGTATCTGAGCTACAAATCATTACATTTAATACTATGTACTGACTTGGAGGTTTTGGATTTTGCAGTAGGCTCTTGCTTGATTTCCTGCAACTTTGAACAGGAGAGTTGTCCATATTACTACCTGCATATCGTTGCTGTTTCTGGAGTTTTCAAGTTTTCTGTATAGACACAAATATTGCTATTAGTGGCAAATTCAGATTGGGTGCTAATTTTGGGGTTGAACATCCTCCTCCCCCACAACTGCTTTTCAAGTCTCGGATTACCTCACTGTTATATTTCAGTGGGGAGAGAGAAAAGGAGGCTGGCTGCTGTGTTAGTAACCCAGCCTCTTGCAGCTCGTGAGAGACTGGTGAGTGAAGAGGAGTGATGGTGGTGCAGCCAGGCAGGCAGTGCATCAGGGCTAGGATCTGTTTCCAGCTCTGCTGCTGGTCTGCTGGCTGGGACTGCCCTCTATCTACTTCCCAATTTAGAAGCTAATCATCTTGGACTCCTTTGGAAGAGCATCTCTGAATGAATGAGAAGCAAATGGAGAATATTATCCTGCCAGAACTGGCATGCACTGTTAGGCTGAGGTGTCTTTGTGGCTTTTGCAGATATGGTACAGGACCTGTGCTGCTCGTATGGCAGCGGGGGGGCAAGTGAGGTTCCCTCCATCACCTAATCAGCATTAGATGCCTGTATTGAGGCAACCAAATTCCTCTCCAGATATCTGTGAATACTCTGTACTTCTTGTACGCTTTTTGCTGAGACTTTCTTGGCCAATCTCCACAAAATCTGCCAAAGCTGCTGACATTGCAGTCCTGCCCTGTCCTTGCACCAGCTCGAGCATTTGTCTGTTCCCTCATTGAGCCACCTCAGCTCAATAAACTGGCAAAGAAACTGATGTGCCTCCCGGAGCAAGACAGTACATAATTACTAAGAAATATGATGAGACTAAACCTGCTGTTTGTTAGACTCCTTTCTCATTGTTTAAAATCTATAGAACCTCTTAATTAAAGCATATTTTTATTAAATCCAGAAGTAACAAAACTAAAGAAAAAGCATTTTTGTTCTTAAACTTTCTGCCCCACATTCCAGAATAAAATGTAGATTCTTGAAGTGGCTCAGAACAGTTGTCTCTTCTTTGCAGTTAAGGATGCTAAATTATTTGGGATTATCTGTAGCTTTCAACATAATGAAATCATCAATATTTGAATTGCAATTGTTTGTTTTCCTGGTTTTCCATAACCACCATCAGCAGTGATTATGGGAAGGTAAATATAACTATGGCAATGTTGACTGACAGTGGTAAAAATCTGTTTCAGCATTTTACGTCAACATTTGTTCAGAGGAGCAATGTTGAAGTAACTGTTACTTTGTTAAGAGCTTTCTTTTTGGATCTGCTAAAATGCATTTATTGCCAAATAATTGTGTCTGTGTATATGATAGCTTATTGCTTGCCAGTTTTATTCTTAGTGTGTAGTCAAGTCCTTTTTGCCTTTTTTTTCTTTTTTCCCCTGGCAAGCTTTACTTGTCTTGCATTATTACAGAACTTGTGTTGCCTTAGGTGAGTAAGTTAGGCTGTGTTTCTTTCTGTTCTCGTAGACACTTCTCCGTTTTTCTTAGATCTTTACTTCAAGATGCCATGTCAGTGGTATTTCAGATATTCAGGGACCACAACTTGGTTGAGTCAGGCCCAGTGTTAATGAATGAGCCGATAGGCATAGATCAGATTTCAAATACCAAGCCGAGTTTACAGCAGTATCAGTCAGAAAGGTACTTTTCAGGTTTTAAATTGTGTAATTTAACAGACATGTGGAATATTTCAGATTTGCACAGAATGTATTACTGTGGATGTGACATTACTTGTTGCTTTTGTGGAATACATCTACTTTTGTTGTCATTTTGAATTGTCAGATCAGTGTTAAATCGACTTGTTCAAGAGCAGGTTGTTATGAAATGTGGTGAGGTAATTTGACATCTTCTGAAAATGCCAAACTAAATTTCTGATTTATTCCTTTCCTTGTGCCTTCCAGATTAATCACAAGTTTGGCATTTCTTTTTTAATTAGATAGCAAACAATAAGGATGCATTGAGAAAGACTTGGAACCCCAAATTCACATTAAGAAGTCACTTTGATGGAATAAGAGGTCTCGCTTTTCATCCAGTTGAACCAGTCTTAATAACAGCTTCAGAGGACCATACATTAAAAATGTGGAATTTACAAAAAACAGCCCCAGCAAAAAAGTAAGATTTTTTTTTTTTTGCTTTGTTTCAAAAACCATTTTCGTTTATGAAGGGAAAAAAAAAATTGTAGATGCCACTTCACTGTATGTCCCTTGGAGTTAATCAAAATTGTTTCTTGAATTTAAGAGTAGGAAAACAAGCTCTTGGAGAAGAATGGGGACTTTTAAAGAGTGTCAGAAGAAATCCACGCTCGTTTGTGAATGTGTTCTGTTTGTGAAAATGAGAACCATTCACTTTTTTGTATTTTCCTTGTAGATAACATGGCAAATTAATTTACTAGTGAAAATATTTGGATGTGGCCTTTTAGTTTGCTTGCATGTGTATATAAATGTATAAAAATGCATTTTTTATATATATTCATAGACATATATGCATATACATGTGTACAGCTTTAAACTTTGACTGAGATGTTGTTAGGTTCCTTTGTACACTCTCTTGTGTGTTGCTGGGTATTTGCAGAAATGAGAGCAAATTCGTAGCGGGGCTAATATAGTGGGGGAGGACATCATATCTTTTAGGAGGACTGGGCAAAACACGTGGTCTTCCCGCAGTCTGTAACAAGCACTGGGTTGGTAAAGTCCAGAGCAGCAGTTTTTGAAGTAGTTTGTGCTATAGCGTTGATATAAAACCAAGGTGCCATAAGCTTCTTCGCTCTGATAGGGATTTGTAACACTTAATGATATGTTCCATGTGATACTGATGGCCCTCTCCACTCCCCACCATTGATGTACCTACCTACTGCTTTAATTGGTCTGTGAGAGTTTGTGGACTCTTTACCTTGAAGGTCTTCAAACAAAATACCAAACCAACCAGCCAAATCCTATCATATTTTGAAAGAATGCAAAGAATTCCTAGACACATGAAAAATCATGTTGGGAGAGGATGTTGTGGGAAAAACACTTCAAAAGACATAACAGTGACTTTAAGAGTTTGGCAATTGTGGCACATCTTTGTAAAGCACTGTGTAAGATCATATACATGTTAACGTTTTCTTGTACTTCATTTAGGAGTGCTTCTCTTGATGTAGAGCCAATATATACCTTCAGAGCACATAAGTGAGTATTTCCTGAGAAACGTTGTCATATTTTGAGAAATACATGATTTTTAAACAGACACAGAATTTTTTAAAAAAGTAATTTCCACCTTGTCAACTAGTGATTTCACGTAATGCTTTTAGTTCCCATGTTATTTAAAATATCTGCATATGTTCATCTCCTTTCTGCATAATTATTTGTGTCTGGAGCTAAGTACACCACGGTTTTTAAAAGAAAAACCTAAAAATTATATAGTTCAAATTTGATTAGGTGTTCTGTTCATCATTGCAGTTCTTGCCTTTTTGTCAGATATGTGCATCTGTAGAATGAAGCTGTTTGCAGTGAATTTAAGCCTACTGAACTGATTTCATAAGAGCCTTAGATCTTTAAAAAAGGGAAAAAAGGCGTTTATGTAAAATAACAAAGCCTATAGTTTAAAAGTGTGACACTTTTCATATTTCATGTGCATAATGATTAAATTGTCCTGATTGTAGTTACGTTACCAAATACTGTGGAGGTTTTTTTTGTGGGAAGTATTGTAGCGTATGATCTGACTAGGCAGAATTTTTGTTGCAGTCTGTGCAGCAAGTGAATTGTATCTAACAGGGCACTTTGAAGATTTGTTGACATTGTTTCTCACATGATGAAAATGTTAATAGTCAACATTTCTTTGGGGGTGGGGTTCTTCCAGTGGACCAGTGCTCTGTGTGGTGATGAGCAGTAATGGTGAACAGTGTTACAGTGGGGGAACAGATGGCCTCATCCATGGCTGGAATACAACCAACCCGAACATTGACCCCTATGACTCCTACGGTACGTTGCTGTCACACGCACCAGTGAAATGATACGTTTAGTGACATTAATTTTAACGTGGCTAAAATAGTATCATTTGTAGGTAATGCTTCTCTGAAAATTTAAAGGAGAAAATTGAATGTTGGCTTCAATTTAAGTAAATTTTTGTTTTAATACTGATGCTGGTTGATGAGAAGACAAAATTTGTCATTTTCTTTAAAAAGGCCTTGATCTCATCACAATTTTGAGAAACAGGTTGAAAAAGTGTAGGACTAAGCCTTATACTTGTCAAATACAGCAAATGTGTGTTTTAATGTTCTTTTTCTTTGACAAATCTTGGTGCAGTTGAGATAAAAAGAGGTTATATAGTCTGAGACCAAAGCTGTTAATGTTGTCTGCAAACAGCTAAAAAAGCCCAGTTGGGTAAGATTTACCAGATCTGAATGGATGTCAGCCTTGTGTCTGTGTGTTAAAACATTTTTCACCTCCTGTAGCTTCAGATGTGGTTGACCTCAAAGCTGACTTCTGGAAAAAAAGGGACTGATGTGCCATTAATGGTTGTTTGAGAGTGAATTTTAAAATCAAAGTGTGTTTTGCCAACTTTGATACTGTCCATTCTGCTGAAACATGGTTTTGTTCCATTAGTTGTAACTGGATAACTGAATGCCACATATGCTGATGAAATTCAAGCATCTTCATACAAGAATAATTGAGACTTCTGTATTGATATGACCTAATTTTGGTCTTGGTTTTTTTTATGGACTGGCTTCTTAAAGTTGGTCCATAAACACAGACCAAGATACAGCTATTGACTTAATTCAGATTTTGTTTTGAAATGTGGTTTGTTTTGTTCACAGATCCATCTGTTCTAAGAGGTGCTTTTGTAGGCCATACAGATGCAGTGTGGGGTCTGGTTTACAGTGCAGCACACCAGCGTTTGCTGTCCTGTTCAGCAGACGGCACTATACGTCTATGGAAAGCTACAGAAATTGCTCCAGCTCTCAATATATTTAATGATAATCAAGGTAAAGAAAATTGCCCTACCTTAAAGTTTATGAGCATCACTGTTCACACTGTCATAATTTTGGCTACTGAACAGAAATCCTTCTTGTTGTTTTTGCTGGATTTTATATCTTTACAAATGGTTTTGGGAAGAGTACATTTTGGGTGCCTTCTTTGACACCAGCTGAATAGATGCCTATACGCAGGGGGGCGGTCACGTACAGCTAAAAGCCAACTGCTGCAGGTGATCCACTGATGTTACTAAAACCATGGAGTACAATGTATCAGCCCTGTATTTCAGATTCAAACTGAGTTTCCATTAGGCCTTTGCTTTTGGTGTGTCCAGAATAAAAAGCCCTTTCTTCCCCCAACAGAGGTTTGGAGTAGCTGGTGCTTTGTCTCAGGCCAGTGGCATTGTACCTTCCAGATTATGTTCCTTGTGCATCTAACACAGAGATTCCAGTTGAATTTCTGAGTTTGGACATTAACTAAATAGCAATAACCTCGTCATCCTAAACACTGCTAGCTGAAAAAATTTGCTGCTTTGGATTAGGTTACTGAAATGTCATGCACAAATCAAAATTCTACTGTTTAGAGCCCAATTTCTTAAAGTTGCTGTCTGACTAAGTGCTCTAGAATGAGCCTGTTGAGATTGCCTAACTTTCTTAGAGCTGATGGTCCTAAAGGCAACCCACGAACTGAGACAGTTCCTTGGCTCTTCAGAAGAACTTTGAGGCAAAATAAACTTTGTCATAACTGAAAAGACTTACTGAATTATGGTGCAAAGCTGGTCCGATCTGCCATTAGTTGTTAGTTAAAATAGACTGAGCAGAATAGAAAAGTTTAATGTGCTTTAGTTCTTGCAGAGCTATGTTTCCAAAGGTCTGCAGGGTTCTGTGAAAACATAATCGGTTTGCTGCTAGCTTGCCTACCCGTCTACTTTGAAAACTTCTTGGTGGTGGGGTTTTTTTTGTTTGGGGTTTGGTTTTGTTTTGGTTTTAATTATGAAATTAAGGGGGAAGGGGAAATAGTCTTGCTTTACAGAGCTAATCTTTGGGGATTTTTGTGTTCCAAACTGGAATGAAACCCAGTCGTGAAATTCAGAGATCCTCCTTTGAAACAGAATTTTCCTGTGGCTTACTGAGAACCTTAAACAAACTTTCTAAAATATCTAGCAGTCATCATTTAAGTGCTTTAGATTAACTGTTGTAGGCTTACCAGGAAGCTGCAAATAAACAGGCATGGCAGTGGTAGAAAAGGTCACTTCGGAAACAGTACATGTTTTATTCTCACACCAATCGTGTTTGGCTTTTTTGGAGTGCCTGTAGATAAGTACCACCATTCCTGAGCAACATTCCTGAGGTTATATGTCCAAGAAAGATGTTTCTCCCATAAATTTTAGGTTTAGAGGGAGGTGATGATATTCCTGCTTTATCTGGATCCATGGACACTAGGTTGCTTAATGTTTAGTGTCTCACATTCTACCTCTTCCTCCTCCTCCTGACATTTGTTGCAACCATTTTTTTTCCTTTCACATAGCAGGTGGCGAACAGGACATTCAAGGAGAAAAATTCTAAGGGATATTTCCTATACCCAAGCTCTGCTGATTTGGCCTTCTGTCCTGTAGCGTTCAGATAGCTACAATGTAGGAGATCAGATGTATACCGTAACAGGCAGGATGGACAAAGCTTTGTAATACGAGTTTATTTGTGTAACTTTTCATGCTGACAGTGTCAGCGTATAAAATTTGCACCTGGAAAGCTTTGGCAGTTTTTAAGCTTTGAATTTGCCCAGGTTAATAATAGCGTTGATCATCTGTCATGTAAATGGTTTTACCACTTCAATTTGATGTCCTTAATGCCACGGAGGTTTGTTTGAGAATTGCTCTTACAGTAAAAGGAAGAAAAAGTGGGCAGGGAGTTCGTTCTTTCTTAGTTTCAAAGTAGATTTTTGTTCAGCTGCAGTTCCAGATACAGCATCTTAGTAAACAATGTTGTTGATACACATATCAGAAAAATGAGCTTAAAATAGTGATCGTACAGAGCAGTCTGTTTAGATTGGCATAATGTAGATTTTTAAATGTAACATTTCCTTTCATAATCGTGGCCCTTTTGATATTAAAGTGCTTACTGGTTGGCATTTTTTGTTTATTTTTTGGTTTTCTTTATACCAACTAAATCTTATGAAAATGTTCTCTACGTTGCTTTCTAGAAATGGGAATCCCTTCGTCAGTAGATCTTGTAAGCAGTGACCCAAGCCTCATGGTAGCATCATTTAACAGCGGACACACTAGCATTTTTAACATGGAGACACGGCAACGAATTCTTACCCTGGAGTCCAGTGTGGATACTAGTATGTACCAAAAAAAAAAAAAGGCCAAAACCAAAAAATTGCTTGTTTAAGATTGATACTGTTGATAGTCTTTTCAATGTTTCCAAACAATTAGGCAGTGTCATGATAAATTATAACATGAATTAAGCTGTGTTTTGAGACATAACAGTAAATTATTACTACTACAACAGACCTCATGGGTATTTCAGTAGCAGAAGAGTGCACATACTTTTGAAAGAAGGTAGAAGAAACAAGCCCGTGCTGTCTCAATTCCTCTTCAAGGAACAGTAGCACAAGAAAAAGCAGAGTCTTTAATACAGCCCAGTGATATTTGCAGCTTCAAGATTTCCATTCTCTCTTCAGTCCAAAATTGCAAGATAGGGGTAATATCAGGAAAATGTAAAGTTGAATTTATTACCAATTTGGGAGTCTCTGTGTATTCTTTTTTAGTTTACCTCGGAGGTATCCCTTTTCTATGTTTTATATATACTCTTGGCTCATTTGCAGTTGGGCTTTAGTTGAAGTTTTCACTGTAGGAGAAAAGCAAAGGTCCAGTGGAAGAGTATTCACAGGGTCCCATGCCTTGGATCATGGCAGTAGCCAGTATCAGAAGTTTTAGAGGAAACTGTAAGGAACCTGTGATTAGTAAATTATTTTATCCTGGCATTAGGAAAGAGACCAGAATGAGCTGAAGCATGAGGTTTCATATTCAGGCCAAAATGGTAATCTGATAACAATATAACGTTCAGTATTTTTTTGAATTTTGATAATTTTTTCCCCTAAAACTGTTATGTCACTCAATTCTACTATTTAATTACATTTTTAAAAGAGAGTATGCCCTTCTTGTTGGCTTTGCTTGTCTGTTTTAAAATAGTTAAATGGCTCTTGTCATTTTGTAAGAGGGAATGGAAAGTGCCATCCTGCTTCTTGATATTATTCCTTACTGTGCGGGACTTCTTTTTTTTTAACCTACATCTCTGTTCTGTCTGAAAAAAGTCCTGAATCAATTATCTCTATTCAGTGGAAGTTACCTTTCTTCTTTTTTTTTTTTCTTCTATTTTTTTCACCACCTCCTCCTTCCTATAATTCAGTAAAATTCCTTTAAGAAAATGTGGCTGTGATAGGACATCCAGCAGTCCCTGTTTAGTATCTTTAGTTATGTAACAGTGCTATAAAGCTTACATGTACTTAAAAAAAAATAATAATTATTTCTACAAGAATTAGGCAAGAGGAAAATGAGTCACCTGAAATGCCCTCCTACCACCACTTAGGGACTCTGCTGTTCAGTATAAGCCTCACTCTGCTTGGCATTTCAAAACTGTGAGGATACCTGGCCATGATGCAGTCTTGTGCTTTTAGTAATTTTACAGGGGTTTATTGATACGAATGTGTTTTTTCCTTAATTTACACATCCATTATTTTTAAGTGTCCTGTGAATGCTGACACTACCTGACAGTTCAGATTTTTATAGAAAGATGTAAATTGAAATCTTTACCACCTTAGTAGCAAAGTGATGCTGTAGTAGTATTATATTTTGTTTATTTTAGTAAAAATTTTGATTAGATGATGTGTTCTTTGGCCCCAGTTTAAATACAGTCAACTTCCAGAAAATAACTATTTTGATGTTCTGTGGAGTGGCTATTTGTGTTTCTGTGGTAATCTATTTCTCTTAAGACCATTCTTTCACTAGTCTGTGCATCACAGCAATGCCTAGATTTCTAGTCAAAAAACTGCTGGGCTTTTTTGTGTATGTGTGTGTATATATATATATGATATTTCAAGATTCTTGAAGGCTAAGAAAATGGCTCTCCTATGAATAGTCTAGCATCCTTTTCTTCAGTAAGAATTTTAATCCACATCTATCAAATAATAGTAGGTGGGTTTTGCTCTGTGAGGCTGAGGGCATGGAATCTTGTTTGCTTGGAAACATACTGCCTGTAGCGTTAATTTTCCTGTGCTGTCTGTGTGTTCCGAAGAAAGTTTGGCTTGACAAGAGGAGAAATGTGGAGGTAGGGAAGTGCAAAAAAGGTATTTTCACTCAGTTTTTGGCTTGACATTGTTGCCTGATGTGCCCATCTAAAACCGTGGCCAAAAATTGGACCTTATTTGTTTGTATATACACTCATACGTATGGTTTATCTATGCCTCTGTGTGCATGTAATTTGGAAAGTTATTTTAGAGTAAACCACATTACATAAGGTGCTAGCTGAGACTTTCCATTATATAAAGGTAAGAATTATTTTGCAAATAAGATGGACTACATATTTATTTCTTAGTAGCAATTTTTCAAAGAACTTAGCAATTTACATGTATTGATATGTGTGGGTTTTTTCTTAGCGGTCAGTTCTTCCTGTCAGATAAACAGAGTCATCAGCCATCCAACTCTTCCAATTAGTATCACTGCTCATGAAGACAGACACATCAAATTCTATGACAACAATACAGGTATGCATCTTTTCACCAGGTCCTAGTCATAACAGTTGTATAATATAAAGCATAAACAGAATTTTATTATGATTAATATTATTCACATAAATGCTGAGGAATGTCGAGAATTGGATATCCTCTGAAACAGAAATCTCTCATCACCAGTAGAGCCCAAAGACTGCCAGCCCACTTAAAACTTTATTGGCAAGTGATAAGGAACCTGCATCATTCTCTCTCTATTCTTTTAAAATGCCTAATGTATGGGGGTTATCAATACTTAACATGAAAGAAAGCTTTGTCAAAATCTTCATGTGCTTATGTTCATGTTTCTTCTGTTGTGTTGTCTGTGTTATCTGAGGACAGGAAGCTCTGGCACTCCATCAGTGCTTCCAAGACCTCTGCCTGATTGCTTAGAGGTAGAAGTTCACGTGTAGGCCTTGTTCTCAATTTGATCCACTGTATTTCTCCAGATGTCTCACTTCTGCAGAAACAGCTGGATAGCTTGTAATACTTTTTCTGATTTGTAGTGGGAGTCCCACTGAGATGCGTAATTATAAATCTCTTTGGGTTTAAAGGACTTTTTGATAGGAATGGTGGTATTAATCTGGTGTTGTGACTGTGAATCTTGATAATCTTCAGTTTGCGACTTCTCTGCTTCTAGGTCACACTGTCTTAAAAGTTAAATTGAGAGCTTTCAACATGCTTGTTGATTTTAAGTTTGTTACTTTCTAGATGTATGTTAACTAAGAAGAAGTGAAAGGACCCAGTGGAAGCTGAGGAAAAAGCTGAAAATAGCTGATTTGTTTGATGTAGTTCTGTAATCAATAGTAGAGGAAATGGCCACTCATTTTTTTCTGTTTTATTATCTTCTGCAACAACAAAAAACATTTGACCCATGATTTCTTATTTTTAACATGAAGTAATTACTGTAATTATAATAAGCTGTAATAGAACATTCTCTCTGAGTTGACTAAAGTTATTTCATATTCTTATGTAGTTTATATGCATTGCTTATTAGTGTACTTAGCTCCTGCCCTCCTTCCCAGTCAAGATTTTACTCCTGAACTTGCTTAATTCACTTAAGAGGCAGCTATTTAAAATGCACAGTGATTGCAGCTTCACGGTGGTTTTGCAGACATTAAAGGTCTGACAAAGCTGGTGATACTGGTACTGTGGCTCTCCTGAGACTGTAAACATTTAAAGAATGACTTCTTGCGTAATTTTAATAATTCAATCATGGGGCAAGATCTTGTATTTATAATATGAGCTATGGTAGAGTTGAAGCAGTGAATACAGATAACAAAGTGAATTGCAGAAAATAACCTAAATAAATCTTTTCTTTCAAAGGAAAACTGATCCACTCCATGGTAGCTCACTTGGATGCAGTTACAAGTTTAGCTGTTGATCCTAATGGCTTGTATTTGATGTCTGGCAGTAAGTACATTCAGATTTAATTTTCTTTTTCTCATAATGGTGGCAGACATGAGAATTATAAAGAAAACTGTTTCCCCTTTCTTTAGGTCATGACTGTTCAATTCGCTTGTGGAATCTTGAAAGCAAGACCTGCATCCAAGAATTTACTGCTCATCGCAAAAAATTTGATGAATCCATTCATGATGTGGCATTCCACCCCTCCAAATGTTATATTGCCAGTGCAGGAGCAGATGCCCTGGCTAAAGTGTTTGTATGACAGAGTGCTTCCCTTTCAACTCTAGCTTTGTATATATTTAACCAGCTGCACAAAAGAGAAGAGGAGGGCATGAGTCTTCTTACCCTGCCCTATAATTCAGAGAATGTTTGTAAGTGTTTAGTTTTGCAGGGTGCTGTTTTCTAAATTGACGTTTGTTCTGGTTTCTGTGAGCTCAGCTGGTGCTGAGAGCTTGGAAACTCTCAGTTTCAAATAGTTAAAAAACAAAAGAAATGCTTTTATTTCAGAGGGTGTGAATTTTCGTCCAGGCAGGCCTTGGGTGAAACTAAGTCTATGTATTCTCTATTAATAAAATGGAGTACTGGAAAGAAGGGGTCTAATTGCATCAGGGAGTAGGAAGAGAGGGAAACTTCCTAGGATGCTTCTCATTGAGGAATCTTAAATGTACTTAAAATTAAATCACCTGGAAAAAGTGTCAGTTCACATGCTCATTACTGTGTCATGGGAGAGGCACTTTGTCATCCCTTTGGTATTAATAAAGTAGATCTTGTTCAAGGACCAGTAGTGGATAGTTAATCTCAGCCACCTCGCTGCTAGCCTAAGATGAATGCGATTAAAGGAAAGCAAATTACTAACATAAATTAAAATGCAGTAAAGTTTTTGTTACATCTTCTGTGTTATACAGTAAATATTTAGTTTGCAAAAAAATTTATATAATTTTTTTAAAGACTATATTAGCATGTGGCTAGGAGCTGAGCCTTTAGTCTAGTCCCAATTAACAACAGACTGAAGCAGTCTGTATATATGGTAGTAGCAGATTTAACTTATTCAGATTTATAATGCTGTTTGTTCTTGGAGATCTGGCACAAGAAATTATCACAAAGTTTTCCAAAGAAGCTGTCCTACAATTTAACTGTCAAACATTCATCTCCTCTTTCTGTTCCTGTTAAAAAGGGTATCATTCTGGGCATTAAGGGTAACAGTGAAATACTACTTTTGAGGATTAAACCTATACCTGATGCTTTGTGTGAGTCCTACTAGTGCAATAGGTGGGAACTATACAAAGTTTCATCAGTTTTAGAAATTCTGCTACTTCTAGAGGTATTTCCCAACTTCACCATTTGTGGAACTTTTAAATTTGTCCACTTCACTGGGCATATTGTGTCATTGATTAGGTTATCTGAAAAATGAGTGCTTCTTGTAATGACTCAACAGATGTGCTTTGTTTATGTATTCAGAGCTTCTCTGTTGATTTGAATGACAAATAACTTTTAATCCGATCTTTTAGTCTTTTTATCCCTTCTTAAAGGGAGTGGATTCTTCTCTATTATGTGTCATCATCAGAGTTATTACTGCTCATAAACCTGAAGTTGGTGTTTTCCTCTAATGGGAATGGAAGGCAGAATTTCTGCTGGAGATGATTTCTGGCACTGTTGTAAGTAGGAAAGAACCCAATCTGCATACCAGCCTGAGGTTAAGACTGGAAACTGATAAATAATCTTTACCTTTAAACTGACACTTTCTAAAAAGGAGTCATTGAAAGACACCAACGTAGGGTTTGACTGTGTTGTTTTTAGAGTGGCATTGGGGGATGGGACCACATTTGAAGCTGATCTCAGAGTTTAAATCAACTATATTATGTAGGATAAAAGGTTGACCTGTGCTGTTTGAGCCTGCAACACATTATATTTACTGCTAAAATATCCTGGAATATCTTTTATTGCTGAGAATATTCAGATATGTCACTTCATGATATTGATATGCAATATATTTCCGTAGATAAGATTAGAACTTTTACCATGAAACAGATGACTACAATAGTAATTCAGATTATTTAGTTTTTATAAAATGTTTTCATTATGATGGAAAGGGGGAAACTTGGCTGCAAAACTGAGCATTCAACTTTGTGAGAGTTCTGTGTACTTGACTCATATTCTTTCAGTGTCATTATTTTATTTCTTTTTGAAGAGGAAATTACAAAGATTTATTTGAAAAATTCTAAAAGCTATGTATATTATATATGTGTATATATATTGTAAACATGTATTAAATGTGTCTAGTAAGGGAAGACTCCATGGGTGCATTTTAATGTTTTAGTATTAAGAGTTCTCTTCAGTTTGTGTATACAAAAGGATAACGGTGTGAGTATGAAATGAATGTTGTGCTTTCGCTTACACAATACAATATGTAGTTACGGTTGTTTAAATTGCTGTACATAAAACTAATAGGCCGGCATGCTTGTTTTTAAAGACTGTCATTCTGATTACAATTGGAATGTAAGAAGTGGCTGATCAAATGTGAATTGAAAGATGTTTCCTTCTCACTATTGAGCTCTTGCTCAAACTGAAAAGTGATTTTTTTAAAAGCTGGCAATAGCTAGAGGATGAGGTGCCTTTAAAAAACAAAACAAATGTAGCCTTACAAAGAGGTTGTGGAGTACATATATTTTTGTGCAAGTCTTCATAATTGATGTCAATGTCTTTTTACTGTACTTGCTCACATACTTGTAGGACTGCAGGGGATTGTGCATGAGCCTGTCAGATCTTCTGAACATCATAGGAGTTAGGGGTGAAAAAAATACTTAGTTTATATAGTCCACCTGCTTGCTAAAGCAGGGTTGTAGACTTGTGCATTTTAATATTGTCTTGGCCAGTGAGGTTTGTATGTTCTAAAGAATTAGGCTTCCTTTTGAAGATTATTTCAGTGATTACATCTCACTGACAGGAGGACTTAGATGATGTTTAGTAGTTTTTTGTAACTTCATGTCAGTATTCCAATCCATGTTTTGTGCCATTTTACAGATTTCTCATTGTCTGTAATTTGGAACCTGCATGCACACACTGGTTCTAGGTGTGTATTTCCATTCCTTTCCACTTTCTTCAAGCTATTTCTTAGTCTGCTCTTTTTACACAACTTTTTCTTGTTTTCAGCTTTTTAGCTCAGTTCTCAGTATCTTGGTGCCCACAACACCATTCCACATGCATGATTCATTGGACTTAGTCTGAAGATCATCTGTTAAGTGTTGATTTTGTTCGGTTGGTTTTTTCCTCTGTAACATAATGCTTTTGTGTAGGAAAACCACAAACTTCTGGTCTTCTGGCTAGTGTCTCACAAACCCAAATTGTATTACTTTATTTCTGACAACTGTTTTAAATACCTTTGAGCATTGTTGCTTCTCAAGGTTCTTCTTCACTTTCAGTATGTTGTTATGATTCTTTTGCAGCTAGATACTTACTTTCTGTTTCATGATCATCCTGAGTTTTACAAGCTTTGAACTTCTGATCTCTGAGGGCACTATATTATTTTTATTTTTCCCTTTTATGTGCAGTTCTTCCTGGTTCAGTGTAATTGGAAGCTTTCATGAATGTGATACATACATCTGTGGAAGATGCAAACAAAACTGGACCTAAGCTTATTCTTGCAAAAAAGCATTTTTGCGGAACATCAGTATATGGCATTTTACTATTACTGTTTTTCCCGTATCTAATTTACATGGTACATTTTTTAATGGTTAACTCATATAATTTTTTGTGTATGTTAGCCTGTGCTACTGATTTTGGTTTTACTAACTAATTTGATGGGAAAATTTTCAGTCCGTCCTTAATGTTGAAAATTGGTCTGCTAGGTTTAAATACTCTAATTTTTATTTTTAACTTACTTCACTGTGCTGTTTGCTTTCACGTATTTGATTCAGTTACCAAAATGCTTGCACAGAATGATTTGAAATTGTCTGGAAGAAGCTCTAGGTATGATTATATTGTGGAAAACATTTTCTTCACTCTTATAAAAATCCTGGTGTCAGTATTTATTTTTGTGTCTCAAAGAGAAATCTTTTGACATACCACATAAAAGATTTTATTACTTGTAAGATAATCATCCAATGAATATTTTGGGATCTCATTCATCTTTATTTTGATAAAATATATTCTTAGCAAGAAGCCTGTAGAACTATATGCCATGTACTGTAGGTTATTTTTTAGGTCCTATGTTTTCAAATAACATTACGTTAAAGCAGTCCCATATGTAATATGTTTGAGTAAGTGTGTGATGTTCACCGTACAGCTTTGTGATTAGCTCATACAACACTATTTTGCAGTTGTGAATTTAAAGTAACTGTAAACTTGTCCTTTTGAATAATATGTAAGAGATAAAGGACTTAGTTACACCAACTTTTTCAGTACACCTGTTTGATCACATGTGTGTCCCCTTTCCCTGCTTCCTTCCTCACATTTTAACAGTGTAATTTTGGGGACCAGCAACTTCCATAAACTGATGTGTCATTTGAGCAGTGTTTGACTGGCAGAAGTCTTAGTCCATCCCAAAGGAAACAAAAGATTAAAAAGCAGGCATAACCATCAGATAAGCAAGTTGGGGTTTTCTTAACGCCTTTCAAGGTGTGTATTTGGAAGCATTTGCAGGCTGTGGTTTGGCAGTGTCTTTGCAGACTGTCCTGGGGAGCCTGCTTGACACCTGTGTGAAATAGCTAGTAAACCTAGCAAAACCTAGTAACGTGGGTTGAAAAAGGAAAAAAATGCAGCCATTGAGGTTGTCCCTGTGCCTGTACAAGAGACTGTAGCAGTGTTCTCCTTGGAGTCCTCTTTGAAGCATCAGGTTTGCAATCTAACACAAGTAATTTCTGCAGTGTGGGAGTCCCTGCAAATGGGATTATTTGTATTTTTACTCTGAAGATCTGTAGGCAGCAGTCATTTGGATTGTGTGCTGAACAGCACGGGAAGCAGAGAGACCATTTGCTGAATTCTGTAGGGGACAGATAGTAGGTTAAATAGCCAGAATTGATGTGCCCTCCATGTGACTGGTGTCATCACAGGAGAATTCGGCTGGGGAGCAGTGCAGAGTTTAGCCTGATGGTATCAGAAAGGAAAACATTAAAAAGTTAGAGTAACAAGTTTAGTGAGGCTTTCCCATAATGGTTCTTCAGATTTATTCATTCGTCCATTGGTTGCAGGCTGTATGAAGGATAAAATCTAGTATATACCCAGATTCCAAATTACGCACTCTTGTGTCAAAGTAAAAGGTAGAGATTGTTCACATTTCAAAACTATGTCACTTTAGATGAGGAGATGGCAAGAGTTTTGTAATAGCTTACTACTTAAATTCTAAGAACAGACCTTACTCTTCTGCTAACATAGTCTTCATCTTGGGAACCCAGTTATGCAAAGATAAGTTCTTCACACACTGTAGTGGGACTGCTCTTTTGCTTCTGGATAAGCATTTATTTAAAAACAAAATTGCAGGACTAAGATTTTGTCTCATGATATCCATTAGTATTGAACCAAAGCCACAAAATTTGGGAAAGAGAGTAGACTTTTAGGCTTGTTTCTCATTTTTCTTTTTTTTTTTTTTTTTCTTCCCAGTCATAATCTACGTATTTAATATATGTTACATACAGTGTCACCTGTCTGATTCACTTCATATTAAATAGCCCATTGTGTAAAAAATACTCCTTCAGTCCTTTCTCATACAAATAAGATGTGAATGGGACCAGTGGTTCCAGGTAACTTCTGACTCACTTAGCATGTATCTCTTTCAGTTTTCTAATGGGTGAGCTGATAAGATTCATGGAGATAACTGTGAAAACATGATGCTGCTTATAATATAGCATTTAAAAACATTCTGAAATTTGTGACTGTTTAGTGGAAATTGTTTTGGACTACAGTGTTAAGAATGAGGAAATCAGAATATGATAGTAAACCACTCTACATATGATAAATTGGTTTGTATAAGATGTTGCAATCTTTGACATGATAATTTGAGTTTTCTTGGGCATCTGCTGTTGATGAGCATTGTAGAGATGCTCAGTGTAGTGGTTAGTATTGAGTGACACTGAGGAAGCAAAGATTTCCCTGAAAAAACTATTCAGATGTTTCAGGAAGCTCCCTTTTTCAGTAAGGATGTGAAGGTGTTGAGCATATTTTATCTAAATCTGATACTGTATTTAGTTGAGGAGGGTTACAATAGGTGAACAGTCTTGACTCTTTCATCATCTTTAGTGTCTTTAAGTTTACAGACGAACACCATTACTGAAACGAACAACCTGTAAACTGCTAGTCAAAACCTCCACGATGTTTCTACTGAGCAGCAGAGAAACTGATGAAAACTGTGGTGTTAATCCATCCAGTTATACAGGTTTTTTTTCAAGAAATAACCCACATAGTAAAAAATAGTATTACATACAACAGAGCAAATGAACAAACACCTGGGAAGTGGGGAGGGACTAAGATGACTTCTGTGTAACTGGTCCTTGCTCAGGCAAGTGCTCTTGTTCAGCTGGTGAGACTAATCCCAGGAGGGAGGATGGTGGGAAATAAGACCTTCAAAATGATGTCTCTGCCTGTTCTAATGAACATACCTGTTGTGTAGGTTATCTATCTTGTTGATACCTGTTTTTTTTTTATCTTGCCACTTTAAATCCTTCTTTAAGCTCTATTTTCTGAGAATCTTAAAATCTCATCTGCAGTGGAGTCTCATTCCAGGGTAAATTTCATAAAGGACTATTGATTTTTCTCTTAAAGTGTTTTTTGAAGGGTGGTGGTGTTTCACCCTGCCCTTCCCACCACCAAAATGCTGATTTGTACCTCCTTATTCCCACTTCAGTTAATTCTACCGAGTTATCTCTTGCCCTACCTGCTGACTTAATTTTGCTGCTCTGCAGTCTGTTGTGAAAACTTATGAAGTGCTGTATCACTTAAGATGTTTTTGAGAATCTGAATTCCACTACAGAAGGTGTAAATCCAGTTGAATAGTACAATTTGTGGGTCTCAACTGGTTCATTGTTAGAGAGATTTGTTGCTAGATGACAAAATCCAAACTATGGCTGAGCTAAAAAGGCATTTAATAATAATACATGCTTTTTAGCCTAACTTTCCTCCTGGTTTAGTCTTGATTGTGGTATTATGTGTTAAACTAGTTTCACCCTGCTTGTGCTGCCAAGCCATGCTGTGATCCTGGGAGGTCACATCCATGTTTAAACCATGCCTGCATGTGTGTTTTTAAGCTGCTCAAAGCCTTGTGTTGACATGGTTCTCAAGCCCAGTCTTCTTGCATTGAATTGCAGGCTCCCAAAATTACTTCCTTGATCTTTCAAAAAAACCCTTGGTCCTTACACTAGAGTATTAGACTGGGACATTGAGAAAAGATTTATGCAGCTGAATTTGTATTATTCTGAAAGGGAGGGGATAACTTGTTGCCAAGCCAAATATTTTCATTATTTTTGGATTACTTACTAAAAGCAGCCAAAAACATTGTATAAGGGAGAAATGATGGACTTCAAGCTAGTATTTTTCCATTAAGAATTTATTTTTTTATACTTCCTGTCATCAAGATATAGTGCTTCTTGAATGTAGCTTGTTTTCAGATGTATGGCTCCTAGACTTGTTTCCTTGCAGTCAGACATCTACAAACATGCATAGGTTTTGCAAACTGTCTCATATGTGTTAGCACTTTTTCTGGAGATTCAATCTGAGCATGTTAGCTAATAATTTCTTGTACCTTTATAGCCCAAGCAGACTGAAAAGTGGACTTGTGCTATGTTTTCCTTGAATCATGCATCTGAAAAAACTTGTAGAAGAAGATCAGTGATGAGAAGACTATTGTTGCTGTAAAATTTTCTGTTGACATTTGTCAGCATATCTACGACTTGCGTTGTATTTCATATAAATATCTTCAATTGGTTACTTTTAAAAGAAACTGTCAGGTTAAAAGAGACAAATTTCTCTGCCTTATGGATTGTAGTTTGGATATTTTTTGTTGTTGTTATTGCTTGTATTAATACACTTTTTTTCTCTCTACAAGAATAACTATTGAACTTAGAGTTACCTGACAGTTCTCTTTTGGAGAAGACACCACAGGTGATAACCACTTAAATGTTAGTAATTACAGTTGCTCCTCTTCTGTTTTGGATCACTTCCATGACAGATAGTTGATAAGAAAAGGCTACTGTGACTGATACATAAATAGCTAAAGGAAATTAAGATTCCCCTTCAGATTTATGCTGAGGTTATGATTTTGCACGCCAGTTTTGAATGACTACTTTGAAACAATGTTGGGCTTCAAGTGTCTTGCAGAGTGGTGGATCCAAATGAGAAATACTCGTTAAGTAATAGTCTGCTTGTCAGTTTTTGTGTATGGCTCAGTACAAGGCTGTGTCAGAATTTCAGTACCACCAAATTACGTTGTTTAAATGCTACTGTCGTACAAAAGTGAATGTTATTTTAAGTGAGAAATTCTGTTTTCTAACTTGTGAAGGAAATAGTTTTCTTGGGAGTGAGCATCCATAAATTCAATGTGTTTCATTATTTCAGAAAGGCTTCTTAATCATGGAACATGAGAAAAGTGAAAAAGTGATTTGTTCTCCAAAGATTTGATAAGCATTTATTATAAAAAATATAAATTTTGCTTTAAATGAAAATGCTTCTTCAAACACTTTAATATTATACTTCTTACTAAAATTCAGTTGTTCTAAATCCTGGATAAATATCTAAAATGGCAAAGATAGAAAATTCAGAGGGAGATTATTTTGAAATATGCCAGTATATTTTTGAGCTTCTCAATTGCAGCCCTGAATTTTCTCTTTTTCACTGCAATTCATATTTTGTGAAACTTCTTGGATAGGTTATATTGAAAGCTATATTCACTTGCCTGAATAAGTCCAGTAAATATTTTGTCATTGTCATTAAAAATTATATAGATCTGCTTATGTTAGTGTGCCGTTTAAAATGAGAACACATTGAGGTAACCATGCAGGTATTTGTATTGGTATGACAGTAGTGAAGTGGGGTAGCTGTATACTGTACCTGCATTCTGTGCTGAGCAAAATCACATGGACTTCCAGAAATAAGTAATGGTTTTTAAGAGCAGCTTTATTTAATGTTGCAGCAGCAAGTAAGTGTCATTTGTACCATATAATTATGTAAATTGGGTGCTAATAAATACTATTTTTCAACATTTTGTATTCTGTTCATAATTCTGCGTTTTATCATAAGAAGTGTGTTTTCTTGGAGTGTGTGCTAGGAGGGGGAAGTGCACTCTGACAAGTAGACATGCGTTTGGAGGGGCATGAGCTAACTTCATGTGAACTTCCTTTTGAACTGTTCAGCGTGTTACCACTCTCAGTAGTGTCTCAGTTTTTCTGTTCTCCGTATGTCTAGGTTTTGTACTGCTCTGCCATCTGGGCACCGTTGGCGCCCTACATCTTTCTGTGCACTGTTCATGGTGTGAACAGACACGCAGAGTGGGTACAGTGCTGTTGTGCAGGAGCTGGTGTGTCAGCGGTGCACTTCCTGGGGAGAACATTCATTTAACATAGAAATAAGCATGTGGTTCTGCCCTTGGGGAGAGGATGAGGGAGAGCACACCACACATCACAGATGGTAGCCGCGTTGCTACGGGAAGATGCTCGGAACGGCACTGTTGAGGGGGTGGTATGGGAACCTACACAGAACTGAGCAGAACAACTTGTTAGCGGGTCCATCCTGTTTCTTCGAAGCTTGTAGGTGGGATAAGTGAAGTTCTCATCTCCTCTCCATAGTAGGTAAAATAACCCTTCTGATTTAGTCCTACTCATCTTCCCTCCTTACAGGAAAGGAGGAATTGCTTTATGAAATGGCAATACAATTGCATTCACCCCAGTGTTCCACCTCCAGAGAGGGGGGTCAGTAGAAGATTCCTGAGGTAGGGACAAAGATTTCATGAACCATGTAGGAATGACCCTCCCACGTGGGAGGCCTTCCTAACATCCTTAAGGGTTTGCTTATGAACAAGACATGTCCCCATAATGATTTGGGTGTGGGAAAAGTGACTGTGTTCTCTTCAGCAATATGGTGCAACTTTTAACTACTATTTCTCTTTGTGCTTAAAAAGAAGTAATTTCTATGAGTGAGTGTTGGAGTTCTTAAACTGTATCATCAGAGGTTTTATTAGAAATAAGAGAAGGGGTTAGTCTGGTGTTAAGAAAAATAACGTGTCTCTTGCCATTCAGTATGACTGACAGCTGATTGTGAATGATGTAGCTGATACAGTGCTAAAACCTGTGATACCCCCCAGTTTAAGTTTTTAACAAGGAAAAAAACCACTACGGAATTTGAGGCACTCAGCTATACAGGTGTACACTTGCAATGTTTGCAGTATGTAGGTGATTTACCAAATGTAGATGGCCTGGTACTAAGACTTCTCAAACTGAGATGGGAATGGAAGAGAAAAGGGATCAAGCTGTTTCCATAATGTTGCTGATGGGCGGAGAAAAATGACTAGAAGAATGATGGAGAGAGAGTGACTTTGTTCATCCATGAAATAACTTAAGGTATGTATACCACAGAAGATTGTGGTTCGAGGTAATATTTCTGATACTTACCGCTTGCTTTGACTCGTCAAGTAGATAATGTGGATAATTTTCTGTGGAGTTTACAGGTAGGGTGTTAAATCCACTAAGGACGTTTAGATTGGGTTGGTCCTGTCTGGATGCTTAACCCCAGAGCTTTTCTTGGTTACTGGAACGGTTCCCCTCGTGTGCTGGAGAGCTGTGGGGGGAGGAATGTGAGGAGGAAGGGGAATCTTGTCTGCCTGCCTGTCAGAAAAGCAAAATTCAGGAGCTGCCAGGGGGAAACCCTCCTCTTGCTGAACCAGCAAAGCAACAGCAGCTGAGGAGCAGGAGGGCGCACACAGCAGGCAGTGCCTTCTGTACAGGGTGGCACAGGGACAGCAGAGGTGCGCAGTGTCCCATGTCTGAACCAGCAAGGTAAGATACCGCTGGGAAATGGGAGTTACCTCTCTCTGAAGAGATGCTTGAGCTTTGAATTGAATTTGGTTGTTCATCCAGAATGTGAGTAGCTAATGCTGGAGTTAAAGACAAGAGGTGCTGTCACTGAGGTCCCCTAAGGCTTCCAGAGTGTGGATGTCTGTATTTATTTCCAGGTGGGTGTTCTGCACTGTAATTGTTGAGCAGTGATAAGCCACCAGCCCAACTCCGGAGTGCAAAGGTGCTTATTTCCTAGGGAGAGGGTGATCAGACAACCCCCTTCTGGCTATGTATCCAGTGACTAGTTCAGATAGCTCCCAGCCCTAGCTGACTGCCTGCCTCCAAGCCCAACCCTTTGGTGCCCTTCTATTTTGGATGCCTCAGCCAGACAACAGGTTCTACTGTACTGGTCAGGCATCTGAAACTAAGTGGACCAGCATCAAGCATCCGTACATCTAGATTCTTTTTTGATTCAGCCCTTCATCTAGAAAGTGCAGGGCTGAAAAACTGTGTTAAAAAAACAGTCTAGAAAGACTGTGTTAATTTTTTTCAACTTCCAAAAGAAGTCTGGTTCCAAGTAAGACATGATCTTGCAGACTTGGGAAAGTAAATATGATTTTGATGCCTTTCAGCCATTAGACTCTGCTTCAGTGACTGATTCCTCTGACAGGTAATTTGGCGGTCCTTCCTCTGCTAGCTCACTCTTAGGCTTTTTTTCAGCTGAGCATGTAAAAGGATGACATTGAAACACGTGGGGCTTTACCAACCTTGTTAGGTCTTCCATATCCAAGTAAGAACCTCAGCTGTGTTTCAGAAACTAAAATGGCTTGGACCATATTTAGTGTTTATTTTTTAACCACATATGAGACAACATGTACTTCGCATGCCTTTGGGAAAATTTTATTGCAAAAGATACAGTAGCTCGTATTGATAAGCTCAAAAAAGCTTGTATATGTTACAGAAGGAGTTCTGCTGCTTTCTTCAAACAAATATACCCCCTCAAACATTTATGAAGATTTATAAGTAAGTTACCTTGTTTTTTAATAAAACAGTATTTAGAGACTTTAGTAGATGGCAAGTATTTTGCTATGAAAGGTAAAGGTGAAGCGGAGTGTGTTCTATCCACTTGCTTGCTTTTCTTAATCCAAGGGCGTATTCTTACAAGTTTTGAGGCTTACACTTAAGTTTACAGTGTTTATGAATAGGATATCTATGTTTAGATGAGAGCCAGATTAAACATTAAACCACTTTCACACTTTGAGATCCAACAATTTCAAGGTCATCCCGAGAAGTTAATAAAAACACAAGTTGACAACCAAACACCATACTTGTTCTGTAAACTTAAGATAAACCATTTAAACAACAACAAACCCTGAAGTGCCCTTGACACAGAAGATAGCTCTGCAACTTCCCTGTGAAAGAGCATTTGAAAGCTCACTGTCATTTCTTGAAGTTTAAACTTTCAGAAGAAATCAAAATGCATATCCTGAAGAACACACGTAGCACTGACTGTTCTGCCCAGTGTCTCGGCTGTCTGTGCTATGCTTTCGGCAGAGCACCAGCGAAACACTGGGGAGTCTGCAGGGTACTAGTCTTCTGTGCTGCAAGAGTATGGCCAGTTAGGAAAACACTATGTGGTGGTAAGCTGTTGCATTAAAAATTAAACCACAATAGAGCAGCTAAAAGTTAAGACTTTTTTTCAGCTAGCCCCAAATTAAACCCCAAGCAAACAGGTTTTCAGACACTAAATCTGGTGTCTGAACTGAAGTCCCCAGTAAATTCAGTTTATGCATTTGAGTTTTGTCCAACCCATGTAATGTCCCTTGTTGACAGAGAAAGATGCTTTCAGCAGAATGGTAGTGAGGGGGAGGAGACGGGTAGTGGGTCAGGAGACAGGGGGTATCAGGGGTTGCTCTGCTTCTGCCAAAATCTCTATCCTTAATCTTTACTTTTTTCAAGTCAAGAGGCTATTGCTGTGGAAGTGCAGCTGCACGAATTAGTGTTAAAAACTCTGTATACAAATATATTTTGTCTTTGTTTTGCTTTTTTTGGAAGCTGGCAGTGCCCTGTGTCTTCTGTCTGGGTAGCATTATTGTATTGATGATGTTCAGTCAGAGCTGGAACTGAATGTTTCTTCTAAGAGGAAGATCTGAACCTTCCCTGTGTAAAACTGCTGTTTCATCCAGAATTGGTTTTGATAACCTCTCGAAGGACCCCAGCCTGGCTTATGTTACCACAGCAGAGAGATCATGCAGAATCTGCCATTCTCATTAGTTTGCATTATGCTTACTTAATTGGTAATTTTTGAGCTACTTCAATCATATTTCCAAACATAACAATTTAAAAAATTATGCTACTTTTATTGACAGGAAGGAGTCTCCCTTATGGCAGTTTACTTCAATTAACATTTTTGAGAATAATAAACATCCTGGGTCATGGCTATTAAAACCATAAAAGCTATTAAAAACCTGGTTTGCAAGTAAGATGTGAAATTTGAGTTTTAATTTCTTCCCATTTCCAGTTAGTTCCACAAGCCTGACGTAATGTGGCTTTGATTGATATAAGGTGCATGAACACACACGTTTTTATTGGCTCTGAAACTCCATGCCTTTCCTTTGATGACTTTGTTTAATGAACATGTTTTCTTAAATTATACTGGATGGAAACATAACCAACTGCTTCCTAATAAAAGTGCAATTCTTTTGGTCCTCTTAATGTATCACTTCTCCCCCACTGATTAGTGATATGGCTCGTTCTTCACTTAAGAAACAACTGTGTGCTTTGAATAATCCAGGGTTGTTGTAGGTTCATTTTGAAATCAATGCATAAAATGGAAGTCAATCCCAAATTTGGGAGAGGGTGTCTGTAAATGCCCAAAATGCTGCTTTTCCCAGTGTATAATACAGAACTTGAGGTAATTCCCTCTTAAATCCTGTTAATGGCCTCTTGAATAGCTCTCCTCACAGTAGAGACTGCTGTAAGCTGTTCTGAACTGTGGTTTAACGATAGAGTGGTGAGTCTCAAATGCTTTTCTGATTCTGAGCAACTTAAACCCACAATTTTTCTCGAAGAGTCTCTGTCCTGGCAGCTCTCTTGCAGTCCTGCAGGCCTTGAGCTGCACAAGAGTGCAGCAAGAGAGCTAAGGGGACAAGACACTTCTCAAAATCAAATATTAATGCAGTGCTGTAGGAGACTAGATTCCAGTTCCTATGTGTTGGCTGCTTTGTGGATTTGGGATGTTATTGGGGTTGACAAATGGTTGTAGGGTCCCACAGCTTGACTCTTTCCTCTTGCTTGCTTTCCAGTCTTTGGGTTTGGATAAATCTCAGTGCTTGACTTTGCACTAGCTGAAGTTTAACTTGCTGGTAAGACAGCTGTATGGAGAGAGTGCCTGCTTTTAGGAAGGTACCCAAATTTGAATTTTCATGTGTGTCATTTCCCCCCCTCCTCCCCCCCAAAAAAGTGTCTGCTATTTCAGCCCTGACCTGGGTGTCATCTCCTGGGCAGTGCCAGTGCCACATAGAGGTACTTCTGCTGCCACAGCAGCTGAGCATCGTGGCTGCTCCCTGAAGGGACCTGTCCACTTCAGGAAGAATGGGGTACATTTTAAGGAGCTTGTGTGTGCCCAAAGGTGGGAATCAGACAAGCTGAAGCTCTCTACTGAAAGCAGCTTTTCAAACAGCTCCAGTTATTTCCTCCATGTTTACTGCCTGTTTCTCTATCCATCCAAATCAGAGTTTCTGAAGCCTGCAAGGAGAAAAAAAAAAAAAAAAAAAAAATCAACAGTCTACACAGAGCGTTATCATGCATAGGGACAGAGCTGCAATCAACCTTGCTGACTGGAAAGTGCCAGAGAAAAACACCTCCAGTATTTCTTGAACTGAGGACTGACATTACTCCTGGTGCACTTGGTGTGCCTTCAGCATGGTGCCCGAGGGTCCCGCCTTGCTCGAGTCCATCAGTTCCGTGGCTGGGAATTAAATTCTGTGCAAATGTTTTGGATGAGCTGATTAACAAAGCGGTAGAGGTTGTCAAATTCATCCACGAAGAAGGAATGCTCCTTATCGGGGTCTGTTGCGATGGCTTCCAGTTCATCTTGGGCTGCCCAAGCAACTCCAATGGAGTAAGCTATAACACCTGGAAAGAAACCCAAAGTTTAGAATGAGCATAAAAGTTGTCATTGCATTAAATCTGATTTAAGGCCAATACTGCAAACATAGTTGCCAGGCCACAAAAATGTGGGCAGTGAGTTGCAGTGTGCTCTATCTGTATAAAAATGGTATTTTCAAATTGGAGGAAAGGTCTAGTTTGTGCTTTGGAAGTACCTTTTGCCAACAGCAAAAAGGTTTAAACAATAGTAAAGCTTCTGCTCTGGTCTGAACAACAGGCTCCCGACCAACAGGTTCTTGTTGCAATGCAAATGTTTTACAATTGTGTTGGAAGATGTATGACTGTCCTGACTGGAAAGCCAAAGGAGGCTTCATGTGTTATGACAGTAGAAATCCCCTGAGATCTCCCAGACATAGCTGCATTTTGCTAGATTTATGCGATTTTTTAAAAAAAACCCTTTTTTTTAGAGTTCCTCATTCAGCTATTAAACAGATGCTGGTCTTGCTCAATGAGAGCCCAGGATGACTCTTCCTTCATAAAGTTTCATCCAGTGTCTTCAAATCATAGCAAAGTGCATTTCTCTGGCCTGGATAAATGCTGAGGCATGTAGAGACAGCAGGTAGCGATAGAAGAGCTTACCATTTTGGTGAGCTGCCATGGCTGGCACTCTAACATCATCGTAAGACCTGCCATCTGTAATGAGAATCATGATCTTTCTTTTGTTGGGTTTGGATTTGCTGAACAGCTGCTCTGAGGCGTAGCTGATGGCTGCTCCCGTGCTGGTCCCACCGCTCCAGTAACTGATCCTTTTAATAGCACTCAGCACGTCCTGCTTCGTGCTGTACTTGTCAAAGTTGAACTCGAGCCTTTGCTCATAGGTGTACTGAACAGCTCCGATGCGGGTGTCAGTGTCCGAAATCTCAAACTCCTTGCTGATGTTGGCTACAAACTGGAGGACTGTGCGGAAGTTGCTGGTGCCGACGCTGCTGGAGCCATCGATTACAAAACCGATGTCAGCTGAATTGAGGCACGTCTTGCTGCAAACCAGCTGATTGGTGTCGCAGACCCGCTTCACCAAGGGCTGGACCACCTTGTGTAGGCTGAACCAGCTCGGCACGTTGATGGAATAGAAGCCGTTTGTCCTGCACACTGCCTGCAAGGCAACACAAGGATGAATGCAGTGGAAATTCAGTCCACCCGTTTCAACTGGGGTATGTAGCTAAATCGTAAATATAGGCTTCTGGAAAGAGCAGTGCTGGAGTCTAAAGTGGCCTCTCCTCCAGTCACCATCTGCTTCCCTGGGAAATGATATCAATGTAACATCACAGATACTTGTGTAACAAGCAGTTTTTCCTGCCTTTTTTTTAAAAAGCTGTGGGATGGAGCTGATATTATAGTAGTGAAAGAAATGTAATAAGCAAGTTTGCCACCTGTCAAGCTTTTTTAGATGAGTTATATTGTTCACAGAAAAAGCGTCGAAATCACAGAGCTGCTGTTCGTGTGGCTCCAGTGGGCATTATGAGAGCCCGTGTGTTTGCCGCACACAGCAACTTCAGCTCCCATCCTTCAGGGCAAGGACAGTTTTGCCTGCTGACAAACCTCACTACCTTGAACTGAAACCTGGGACTGAATTTGGGTTATCCTTGGTTCATACCCTTCTAAGCAGAAAAAAAACCAGTCAATTTTGGTGAAAATTCAAAAAGCTCGTAAAGATTCCCTGTTGTGCTGGTTCTGCCAAATACTTAAAAAAAACATTAATTTTTATAACTGAATACTTGTAGGGAGTAGATCTGCGGGAGGCTTTGTAGAGTTATTGGGAGTCAGATGAGCATGTGTAGGAAGTAGGGGTTACACAGAAGAGGGAGTCAAGCATGACGGGGCAAGCAGTGGGGAGAGGCTGGATCAAATTGTCCCTGGCTTTAGTGCCTTTTAAATACTAATGCCTCAGGTCTCTAGGTAAAAATGTTTTGTTAAACCAGGCTTTAGCTATCAACTTCGTGTGTGTGTCTGAGTGTTTTAAAAGACCAAGGTACTGTTTTCTTGGTGCCTGGTCTTGACTTGCATAAAACCTAACAGCTTCAAGGGGGTGACAGTTCCCATCGGTCTGGGCTCCTCACCGTGTCCTGCTCTTGTTTGTGGCTATTTTAGTGTTACGATGCAGCAGTATCAAGTCACCATTCCCTCTTTACCTTCTTATTCTGAGCCCACTCTACTCCCATTTCTGCCATGTCCCTGGCAGGTTTGCAGAGGCTCACTGTAGCTTTGCCCTTTTAAAAACATTAAATGCAAATGAGACAACAATCCAATTAAATGCTGACCAGAGGGAGCGCAGCTCTCTGGAGCAGCTCTGAAACTCATGAGAGATTATTGCATGGCAGAATGACATGGTTCAGATGGAAATCTGTTTCCTGGAAATACCAGATAACTTGACCTTACTTCCTGAGCCCAGCCTGGTCTGGCACTTGGTCGATACCTCCTGCCGTAACTGGGTGCCAGCTTGCCCTGAAGCACTGTTGAGCAGGCGGCTACTGTTAGTGCCAAATACAAATCGTTCAAGGTTTGTGTTCTCTGGTTTTGCTGTACATGGCAGGGATTTACTCTTTTTCCGAGAATTACCATGAAGTCCATAGCAGTAGAAATAAATGACACAAAAATAATCTGCATCAGATCAACAGTGGAAACAAAATGTTTGAGTTATCCAGTATAGCTGAACAACTGGGATATGCCTATGTTGGGAGTGTCACAGTATTTGCATGTATGGGACCCGTTTGTAAATGCAACACTGACTTTAGGTTGACAGGGCGCCTCAGCCTTTGCTGGGTGGGAGGTGGACAGCAGGAGGCTCGTGGAAAGCTCAGGCTGCAATTATGCTTTGTCATGCTACTGTATATTTGGAAAACCTCTCGTCTCGGCACGACTGCAGGTTTGTGCCAACGTTTAGTCAGTAAAAAGCCATTTGCTCTGTGATGTACCTCAAACCAGAACTTTACTGACTTCATCCCCTTTCTGACTTCAGCATTGCTGCCTGGCTCTTCATACAGGAGACCTCAAGACAGTATAAGCAGGACAAGAAATAACCGTAAGTGGTAAGAAGGAAAGGAAAACGCCCTGAATGAAACAGCTTGGAAAATGTAGTCAGAGCCAAGCTCCTGGCCAGAGCTGAGCCCAGGAAGTACCTTGTCCACAAAGTTTGGTTCAATAACCTTCTGCTTCTCGCTTTCAGCAGCTGCTTCAATAGTGACAAAGAAAATGTTGATCCCTGATTCTCTGGCCAGCCTGGAGGCCTCCTCGACTCGGTCGGTCGGCCACCCGTCCACCATCACTACAACCACGTTGGGTGCTCCACCTCGGTTTCCATTAGCATCCGAAAAGAAGTTTTTGTTAACAAATGAAAGTGCCTTCCCTGGAATAAAAAAGGAGATGAGGATGAGCTGCAGGTCTGGAAGCACTCTGCCTGATAATATTTCACAAAATGGTAGGCAGAGAGCTGATTCAAGTGTTGGAGCACTGCCAAGAGCTGGGGGAAGCAGTTTCTGTGGCTGTGCAAACAGGAGGGATGTCGCTGCTGTTGGTGCCAGTGCTGCTGAAGCCCTCCTGCACTGAACCCCATCAGGCCCCTCCCTGTGCCCCAGAAGGTCTGGGGGTGACAAGCTGGGTCAGCAAGGATCCCCAATGTGTCGGTGAGACATACCCAGCAGGAGAAAGGTAAATCCTGTCCACTTGTGATGGACTCACAGTGCCTTGGACCAACGCAGGCAGGTCATGGTGGGAGCAGTACCCCCTCCTCAGCCCTGCCCTGGTGCTGAGCACCATTCAGTCACAGCCTCCGTAGCTGGTGAGGAGGTGTGGGCTCACTACAGCCCAGGCTCTGGAGCTTTCCCTGGACTGGGAACGTGGAAGCAGCCCCATCACCTACCAACATTGGAAAGTCCACCTTTCTGTGTGATTTTCTCTATGGCGTTTCTTAGGTCCTTGGAGTTGGCATAAGTTTTTAAGTTAAATTCTGTGGAATGGTCATCGCTAAAAGAAGAAATAAGAGCAACTGTCAGTTTTTTGCTTCATGTACAACAGTACAAAAGCTGTAGGACCCATCTGTGCTACCAGGCTCCTGAGTGCGAGCTGGAGAGACACCTTTAGCATGTGTCACCTGCAGAGCTACAGCTGCCAGCGTGTGCAGTTGTGCCCTGTGGCAATGGGAGTAGCTGCACAAGAAGCTCTTACCCGTACTGAACAATGCCCATCAGGGGACCAGCACTGCCGATGCCAAGGGCTTGAGCAACGTTACCGAGGAACTGCTTCTGGAGCTGAAAGCGGCGTTTACCGATGCTCCAGCTCCCATCCATCAAGAAGGACAAATCAACCTTGCAATCTGAGGAGAGACACACAAACAACAGAAAATATTTTTAAGTCCTTTCTGATAGCTGTGCTTCTTGTGAGCAGCAAAGTCTGTATCTAGTGACTTGTCCTGCTGCGCAAGCTCTACAAAAAATCCTCTGACAAGAACAAGACACAGCTGGGGGGTCAAGTCTGTCCTGCTCATTGGTAAACATGGTACTTGGCATGATTTTCTCCCAGATGACATCCAAACCCAGCTGGGTGACAAAAGGGCAAGAAGCTGTCCCCAGGGGTCAGTCTGGAAGCACTGTGTTTGGGGGCTAGGGAGGAGAGGTCAGCCACACAGGAGCAAGCTGGCTCGTGTCCTGTGTCCTCAGAGCCGTGGCTTGGGCTCAGCTTGCTTTATTCACAGCCTGGAGGTGTTGAGAGTTTGTAATGCCAGACATGACCCTTGGCTTTTGCAGTCTGGCGACCTGCAGAGCACAGACTACAGGGATTTACTTGGTTACACTTTTGTGGGCTTAATTGGTATAATAGACATAACAGTTCTTTACGTACTGTGTTAATGGTGCTCAGGAGGGAGGGAAAACCCATTCAATTCCCTAAACGTGTGATGCCTGGGATGTGCCTTGGGACGAAGGACATCGTGGGGCCTCTTCAAGGAGCTGCTGACAGCAATCCTGGCAACTCTGTGCTTCTGAATGAGAATCATTTGCAGCTTCATTCTGGGCTCGAACAAACATCGGGGATGATGATTTTGCTGCTTGAGTTCAGACTGAGTGGGGACTCTTTTCTCACGTAGCTGTAGGCTTGTACCCGTGTGTGCAGCAGCAGCAGCAGCAGCAGCAGCGTGCTGTTGTGTGTTGCCTCTCTGGGCTGAAAGCAATATTCTAGAAGAGCTATGCCTGCACCCAAACAAACTCTTCCCTCTAACTACATAGATGTACCCCATCTTTGTGCTTCTGCAAATGCTGTCTTCACTGCCTGCCTGCCTGCTTTTACATTTCTGCAAGTTAGTGGTAAAACATTTGTCAGTTGGGCTGTGACTAGGAGTGGGATCAAAATTTGGCTTAACTAGAGCGCTAATTAACATTTTCCCCCTCTGGTGTCCGGGTCATCCCCATCTTTTGATTTCCCTCCGATGATGCCTCCTACCAATCAGACTGTCCACAATAGTGTGTTTTAATCATTAGGTAGCCTGAAGGCTACAAAGCACCAATTGTTCTTACTGGCTTATGCAACTGCCTCCCATCTCATTACCTTCAATTTTTTCGCCCCTGGCTGTCTGTTTTTCTAATTGTAGTAATGCTGAATTATAGAAGCGTGACTGAGAACTGTGTTTGTTCACAGCAGATCGTGAAACAAGGCCGGGAACACATGACAAATAATACTTCAATTAACGGCCAAGTATTCCTGTATTTTCTGCCCTTCAAAGGAAGCTACAACATGCAGTCTATATGTGGAAAGTGGGAAGTTTGTTAGCCAGCAGGGTCTGGGCATGCAAAGATTTACATACACTTACATACAGACTTAATTTCTGAGGAGGATTCAGACAGCAGGAGTATCTTGGTGCTGGGACATTAGTGGGACTCTGCAAGAGCACAGGCTAAAGGTGCTCTGTAGGGAGCCAAGCACTTTCAGATTTGCAGGGAGGCAAGATCTGAATTATAGCTTTTATGGTCCTAGAGGTATCAGCGGGATGAGAGTTTTGATTCTGGTGTGACTTATCTCAGCTCCACTGCTGGAAACACAGCTGTGCTTGCCTTCATCTCTGCTACACTGAGCTCTGCTTTCCTGCTGTGCAGTTGTGTCTGTAGGGCAGATTCTTCCCCTTTTCTTCTTCTTTCCCTTATTTCTGCAGTGGTTTTAGGTGTATCTGACATCTTTGATAGGGGAAAAAATACTTTTAAGTATTAGGAGGAGTGCCTGGGAATATATAGATGTTTGGTTAATGTAGAGTCCTTAAAATGCTGGTTCTGTGAGAGATGGCATTCAGCTGCTGGAGGATGGGCAAGAGAGGACCCAGGAGCCGGAGGGAGGGTGAAGCCCCCTTTCCAGGGCGCCTTCCCATGAGGAGGCGGCAGATGACCCCATATCTCCACTCACAGCTTGTGTTCTCTTTCTCCTTCTACTCTGGGCCCCATCTAAAGATGAGTTAATGGGCAAATCTGCCTTTAATTATAAAGGGCTGTAGAAGATTTCCTCTTCAGAGCAGGGGACCCTACATCTCCATCCCTTGTCTGAGTGATCCTCAATGCTCCCTCTGCATCCCCTCTCTCCTTGCTGCAGCAGACGCCGGGTCCTTTTCTTGGGCGGTTTCCTTCCCTCCCGCCCACTGCTGTGGGAAGGGTGCCCGCACTCAGCATAGCCACGGGAGCCTGCTCTGGTCAGCAGGGCTTGCTCATCTAACCCTGGCCACAACAGATTGGTTTGCTGTTCTCCATCATCAGAGTCCCTGAGTGAAGCTCTGAGCCCAGGAACGTGGAGCTGATACTGCCTGGGAAGAGGTAGTGGTGAGCAGCCACCATCTCCCTGCCCAGGTAAGCTAAATCTTGGCTGTTATTTCCTTCCTTGTAGAAGCAGAAACCAGTTATGTGTATGAGAGGGGTTGGTGGAGAGCGCTCGCTATTCCTCTGCAAGGGAAAAATGCATTCCTCGAGTTTCTTAGGCTTTCTTGAAAGCTTACGTTTTGCTGTTTAATTTGAATACATTCTAACAACATGTAATTAATAAAATGGTATTGCTTAATTATGAAATTAATTCTGAAGTACGTACTTGGATTCCCCTGGGAGATGGACTCCAGTGGCTTTGGATTCAATTTTTCCTTTGAACTAAAGCCTAGAGAGAGGAAGGAAAGGCTCCATTAGTGTGTGCTCAGTGGCTGCCCTCACTCTTGAAGGAAGCAGGCAACGGGGTGGCTGCAGAACCCCCCCGGCCTGAGGATTGATATGGGAGGGAAATGAGGACGCGGAGCACATCCTTGGAGCTTACCTTTTTTCACCTATGTTGCTTCTAGGATAAAACATGAGCGGAGGCATTTCTAGAAGTGCCACAAAAATCTCTCCAGTCACCAACTTTGACTCCCCTTTGCGAGTCAGTCCCCTTGCTGCAAGGACTTGAGAGCAGCGTGTGTAAGTGGAGGGTTCCTCAGGTGCACAGGCTGGTGGCCGTGGTGCGGGGTGGTGACCTCCCAGCACTTTGCCCCTGAGAGAACCAGCGCTGCCACCCCGCTGGCCCACTGTGCATTAACTGTGCTTTACAATGAGCTGCACAACTTCCGAAGCAGATGAGCGACAGCTTTAGCACATCGCTTTTCTGTCTGGAGAGGAAGGCACAGGCAGCAACTCACCCCACCGTGTTGCAGCTGGGGAAGCAATGCAAACCACAGCTCCTCAGGAGGACTGGGTTATTTTGGAAAGCACAAAAGAAACAGGGTAAATGGTGGTAGAGGGCTACAGTCAAGTAATGGGAAACAATCTCACAGATCTCTAGTGGATTTTAGCTGAGACCTCAACTGAGATATTTGAATGGTAGCAGGCTTGAGAACATGAGCTTATGTCCTTGTGGGATGCACAGGGAATCATCAGGCTGGTGTCAGAAGGTTTGAAAATGCTGAACTTCACTCATGACTTGAATGTCTGGTGAGACTCTCCTACAGTACAGCATTTCCCTTCCAAGCAAGGGCAAAAAGCTGTTTCTTTTCACTACAGCATGAAAAGATTAAGGGGATTTAGCTGGGATAATCCTCAGAAGAGACAGCAATGATCAGACAAGCCCCAAACCAAATGCTCACCAAGGAAGCAGTTGGTCAAAAGAACAGCAGAATGGCAGCTTATTTTTGTAAACTGCATATTAATTTTTATAAAAAAAGGAGGAGGAAGACTTCCTGAAATCTTCATCACCAAATAAATTGAGGAAAGACTACAGACTTCAGAGAGACAGTAAAAAAGTAACTTCAGAAAGTGTGAGCTTAATATAAAAAAAGATAAGAAATTACTAGGTGCCGCAGAGTTTGTCTCTCCACAGCAGACAGCCATGAGGAAGGCAAGCATGAGAGCATCAGTGTAGATAAAGAGAGCAGGCAGCAATGGGACATCAGCGAAAGTCACCACCTGAATATGACAGGAGGTATAACAGCACATGCACCCCCTAAGATGGTTACTGCAGATATTAATGACCAAACCATAATAATGCAGAAAACAGCCAAGAAAATGGGGGGAAATACGAGTTCCAGCTCCTTCCATCACCACTCCTATTTCCATTCCAATTGTCACTAATGATCCACCCCTCATAAGGGGCAAATACAACTACTTTGGGCCCTTCCACCTGCATGCTGAAAGCTGCACATAGTTTTGGGTCAGGGGCCAAGTTTGTATTGTCTGAGTATGCAGTGCCTAATGCAAAGCTGACCTGATGCCTGATCCCTCACCAGGAGGCTATAGCACACTGCAGCATCCTTATGGGACAGAAAGGTTGCTTTGGCTTCTTGTTTTTAAATTCAGCTGCCAGTGAAGAAAGTTTTCTCCTGCAGGGACTAAACAGACCTGCTAACAGCAGCACTGTGTGATTTCTCTCTGCTTTGCTCCTCCCCAGGCATCTACTGTTGCCTGTCGCCAGAGACAGGACACCAAGCTAGCTGGAGCATTGGGCTTGGCCTTGAACAGGAGTCCATGTGGTCACATATGAATGAAATAGGGCTAAGCTTTGTGCCCTTTACCTACTTTGTTTATGGTAAAAGCTGGTGATTTCTTTGTGTGTTTTGTTTGAGAATTTCCCTGGCTATGACCAGCTGGGTTAGGACAGTCCCAGGGCTGGTGTCACTTTTTGTCACTGCACAGGTGGTGCCCTGCCGGTGCCTGCAGCCCCTGCGCTGCCTCCCTGTGCTCTGACCCAAGCTTTGAAACGGATACTTTCTGGACAGGGCATAGGGGCTCTCCACCCCTCCTGACACTGGCTCTTGTGCCAGAAGTGCCTCACAGCTATAGTTAGCGGAGCTGGCCCTCTCCTGCCAGAGCAGGCTGGCCCTGGTGGAAAGCGGGCTGGTGAGCCAGGCTGTAGCTGGCTGCGTCCCTCCCTGCTGGAGCTGTTGTCTGGCATGTTGCTGGCTTGTGCCTCTTGTCTTGCCCCTCCTCTGCAGAGCTGGGATCAGCTCCCAGGCAAGGAACAGGGGAGAGGGCTGCTGGTGGTGTGCTCTTGCCCACAGGAGGCCCATTTTGATGGGGGAAACATCATCAGGGGGAGGCAGAGGGATGGTGTTGGGGCAGCACTGCCTGAGGCTGGGCACTGGCTTCTGACTGAGGAAAAGAGATATTTTTGGAACAGCAGTGATGCAAAAGAGCTCTGTCCAGTGACACCTGCTGCAGCAAACATTTCTGACCTGTTTCAGGCCTGAAAGTCTTGCTGCCAGGGACCAAATCTGCCTTTGGCCTGAGGAAAGACACAAGGTAAATCTTATACAGATGCAGCTGCTGCTCCCAAGAGATAAACCCTCTGCCATGTGAAGCATTGCGGGGCATGAGTGACAGAGGAGTATTTTAACTGAAAATACTTGATCAGAGCAAACCCACCCACTGCAGACGCGGAGATGCACGAGTGTGACCTGGGGAGGGAGCAGTGGCACAAGGTGCAAGCAGCAGCGGTGCAGGGAGGGAACACAGGGCAGGGTTAGAGGAGGAATGAAGTTTGGGCTTGGGCTGGTGTGTGTCCATGGCTGCTGCTTGGATAAATGCAAAGAAGGGCAGTTCAGCAACCAGGGAAAGCAAAGCAAAGCAAAGGTGTAGGAGCTGCAGGAGAGCACTTTGAAGGAAGTGGCCACGGGGCCAAGTGTTTCTTGCAGGATGAGGCTGATCTGCGCACTTGCATCTGGCAACCCTGCTGCTTCACCAGCAGCCATGGCCTCCCAAATTCATGAGAGTAAAAGCTCATCAATATGATTTGGCAATGCCCTCTCTTTGCCTTTGCTTTGCCTGTGTGTAAATGCCTGCAGGCACAGTCCCAGGGACATTTTCAGGTGGTGCAAACCAGTCTCACTGCCCAAAGGCAGAGTGCCCTCCTCTCACCAGGCACCCTTCCTCCTGCTCCTGCCCTGCCACTGGCCCCTGTGCCTGCCTGGTGTCAGTGGGACTCAAGGAGAAGGGGGAAAGAGCAGAGTTAAACTGGGAAGAAAGAAAAAGGTTAATGATGGGCTGGACCAGCTCCCAGAAGCAGCTCACCCTCTGGCCATGCAGGTGCCTGGGAGGCAAGGAGGCTCTTTTTGCTGGCAGTGCTGGCTTAAGGTGGGTTTGGCTGATGCAGAAGTTATGGGTGACATGAGAGGGCGAGAGACGAAGGAAGCAATGACTTGGACCAGTACATAGCCTCTCTTTGTCAACCACATGGATGAGAATGATTGTGGTTTTTTTCTTTAAAACCTGAAATAGTTGGCAGCTTGCCCTCCTGACTGTGTATATTCCAGTACAGGCTTTAATTACATGGGCACATAACAGTTCCTCAGTAGTAGACGAAAGCGACGCTTCATCCTGCAGCCTGTGCACCACATACCTCATGTGCCAGCTTAGTATCCCATATGCGCAGTTCTCCCTGCTTGCCTTATTTGCAGAACAGAAAGTAGATGGATTTAACACTGTAGTGTGTTAAATCTGTAGTGCCAGTTCAGTTACCAGTTCTTGAAAGTTGTGGGTCAGCTGGCTGATTTGTGCTTAGTGTAACAATAAGGTCACCCACCAAATAATCTTCCCCAACTAATTGGGGAGGTGGTCAGTCTCTATGGGCCTCCCTGTCCTGCCAGTCCAATTTAATGCTGCTATTGCCATGGGAATTTCAGCTCACTGCATGGACAGTCTACTCCATGCTAATTAAAGTTCCCTTCACTGATTGTCACAGCTGTCCATACTGATTAAACTTCCCATTCATTTAAGTAAAACAGCAGTAACTACATCCATGCCAGAAACCATTCCTTTGAAGTGACAATCTGAATTCATCAGACTTTATCACACCAGTCTACACAAGGCACTGCAGTTGCTAAGAAACTATTAATACAACATCCCTTCATCATGCCCAGCCTCTCATTGCATTTAATGCAATCTGTCATTTTCTGCCTCAAAGTACTCCTCTGCACCCTTGGCCCTAGTGCTGTAGTTTTTTCTAAATAAACTCACTGATGTCTTAAGCTGCAGAGGATAGAAACGCTTCCTCTCTCTGGCTCAGACTGCTGCTGCTGCTGGAGAAGGGAGATCTGTTCATGTCTGTGACGATGCAAATTTTGACTCAACTGCCACCGCCGCTAACATGGATTTGCAAGCTAATACATATGGTCTATGCTGCTCCTCACAGTCAGTGCAAGGATTAGTCATGCCTCAGCTTTGAAGTAAGCAGAGTGTTCAAGGGAAGGGTCTTTACAAGGGCTACCAGCACAGCCCCCTCCAGCAACAAAACTGGTGATGGGAAAGATACCTTATATTGGATGGTCCAGCCCCTTGTAGGAGAGAGAGTACCCTGTCATGAATTGCCCTGTAGTTTGTGTAGTCTGCTTTAAATGTTTCTGAGGAAAGGGATCTCTTAAATATTGAACACATAGAATCTGTAGTTGGTAACTGCTCCTGATTAAGGGTTGTGAAAGTCTTGTTGCTACTTGAGCCTGCTACAAATGTAGGGGTTTTCTTCCCCTCACTCACCAGTAATTATAAAAATGTTGTCATCTCCATATTGTCAGTTTTTAAGGCTAAAATGCCAGAAAATTTCAATGATACTAATTATTCTTTAAGCTCAGCTTAAACTCTCTTTTTCTTATCTGAATGTCTTTCCGAAGTACACTGAAAGAATAATCTGTTGTCTTCACTGATTGCAGCTCTAGACTGTGATCCCAACTGTGGCATTCCCAAAATACCTTATTTACAAACGAATTTCAGTAACTAGACCCCCCTTCCTGCAGTGTAGTTGCCAATTCTTTCCAGAGCTCATCTGTTCTGCTCCCGCTTTAGGCAAGAACTTGAGACTGATGCAAGCATAGAATAATTTTAACTACTAAGATGTAAACAACACACGTCATTTATCATTTTAAATACTGCAATCACTCCCTAAAATGTGTTTGTTATCAGCAGTGTCATGGGCCTGATGAATAGATTTGACTTTTGCCATGTGTGATGGAAACCAGTTATTCCCAGACTAGTTACTGGATGCTTTAAATATTTACCTGTGTCAAAAAGGCTCAATCCAGGTTTCCACAAGTCTGTTTCCATTGCTTTCACGCATGAAAGAGAAGAAAAATTATTACTGAAAATAATGGAATTGCTAGAGATTACAAAGTTCTGACTCAATTTAGAAAGGTCAGTTCATGTGGTGAGTTATCATTAACAGCTAGGAGCTAAGGAAATCAGTAAACCTAGAAACCTTTATGCGTGCATTTCAAGCCATATTTAGGAGCTTTGTATCACTGCCTCCAGAGCACTAATAATTTTTATTAATTTATTATTTTAAATACACCTTTTTAGATCTGTTTTGATCTTGTTCCTCTAAATTGCACTGATACTGAGGCAAGTGTACTGACTTTTTGCTTGGTTTAGCTTTTTTTCCACTGAAAATCTGCAAGTACCTCTAATCTACAGATTTCTCTATCCCCTTAGCCCATCCACAGACAAAGTTCTTTAAATTTTGCTTGCAGTCTACCAGGCATGGAAAACGTCATCAAAATTGCTGCTTTCATAAATAAACTCCGAAGTGTCTTTGTTTTTGGAGCCTGCTGAAGAGCTTTCTTGAAGTTTTGCTCTGGGTTACAGCCAGATGAAAGCCCTTGCAGCTGGCTAGGACAAGAACAGTACCAAGGAGCACTGGTGAGATCCTTGACCCCTCATAGTTCATCTCCATGCTTGTTCAGAGTGTTTTACAAAAACATATGTCTCAGGCCCATTGAATCCATACTGCCTCCTGTGCCTGAATTTCCCAACTCAGACTGGCAGCTGGTGTGCTCTTGACTAGAGCCAGTGGGTGAACCACAGTGTAGACTGGGAAAAAGTCACGGGCTTGCCCAGTGTCCGCCAGCCTAGTGAGAGCACTGACCTTGTCCTTAGGTTGTCATCCCAACAAGGAGCTATCAGCTTCTTTTTGGGAGGGGGAGACTTGTTGCATGAGACAGATGGCTTAATATATGTGGTCTCCCTTAGGGTAGGAGGAATCCCGTCACATTTCATTGCTAAGGTGATTTTTCCAGACCCCTTCCCTTCCTTATGTTGAGCACTGCTTAGACACCCTATGAAGAATATAAAAACTGAGGAAAGCAAAGGGCTGAGAAGTCTGTCATGATACACACAGAAGTTTTGCTGTGATTTTGCTTAGGAGGAGAATTAGGGTGAAGGAAGGGCAGGCCAAGGTAACAGGGAAGGAAACAGGAGGAAAGACAGGAGGAATATTCCTAGTTTATCATTCACCTGGGCAGGGTTGTTTGCCAGAATTTTGTACATCCCCCAGCAGAGTCATGAGAAAACAGCAATGACTGGAACCTAGGTATGCGGGTTGTAGAGCAGGAGGACCCTATCCATAGAGAAGAGCTGATGATCATTTGTAATCAGAGTGGCCAGCGTGTCTCCTGAATGCTGTCACTGAGATCAACAACAGATTTCAGTGAAACCAGCTTCTGAGTAGTTAATCAGGTATGCTTCACCCTCCCAGGCTAGAGAAGCATCCAGTGACTACAAAAAGAAAAGATTCTTATGAAGCTACTTTTCAGCCTGACCAGCTAAAAAAAACAGCCAAAGAGAAAATCATGATGATGATTCCACACTTCTTGAATCTTCTGTACAGATATGCTGCTGCGTGAGTTGCAGTGGAAAACATGCTTAAAGCTGTAGGAACTGCATGGCACCTGGAACCAGCTGATCTGCCCATCTTTTCTCTTCTTTGAAAGCAGGGGTGCGAACTGAAGGATGCAGAGCAATGGAATGTGCCTGTCCCATGTATCACAGGTTTGCTTCTGCTGTCAGCTCATTACCAAGGGACTATCCTCAGAGCACAGGCTCCTCTAACTTCTCTGATTGTTTAAGCTCAAAAAAGACAGACAGATGCTGAAAAAGGAGAAAACTGCTTTTTGTCATTAGGAGCAATGCCGAAGTTTTTCTAGATTCACTCTTCTCAAGAACTACTTCAACTCAGACGGCTGCAGGTGCTCTAGTCTGTCCAAATCTCTATGGATGACAGCTGTCTATTGCTTCTTTGAGCAGTCTTCTCATGGCTCACGCCCTTTTAAAACTTTATGTGGTGAGAAAGCCCCTGTATTTTCCTTCTTAGTGAAGAAAAGCACTAGGTAAATGCCAAGTATTTTGGATAACTGGCTGTAAATATGCAGAATATACAGCTTTCTCAGTGACCCGAATCCAGGCAAAAGCTCTATTTCTTGCATGTAGTCCTAGATACATAATGAAGAAAGATCTCAATGAAATGCATATCTGAAAGGGAAATTATTCTTATAAGTAGCTAGGGCTTTTTTCTTTCTTTTTTTTTTTTTTTTTTTTTTTTTTTTTTTTTTCCCCCAGTTGATGATGCCCATAAAATCAAGGGTTAATTTTTAAAGACTGGTCTTTAAAAAACTGAAAAAGACACCACCACCACAACTCTTCAGTGTAATTGTCTTGAGAAAAATTCTGCACTGAGTATGGAATTTCAAGAGAGTTAATGTGCATTGGCAAGAGCTTGGAAGAGTTGGGGCTTCCTGACGAATGTGCAGTGAGAAGCTGCTCAGGCGACTGGCATGTAGGGAAGGGTGTTTTCCCGGCACACCCTTTTGCTAACCTGAGCTGATGAGAGGAAGTTCCTCGACAGCTCGGCCAAGCTCCCAGAACTGATTGCTGTTGTTTGCAGTGCAGTGTGTGCACGCTTGGTAGGATCAAGAAAAACAACTCTCCTTTCCAAGAAAGCAAGAACTTGTTCAGGATTTTCACTTTGATCCTTAGAAATATTGGCTGCTTGGAAGCAACACATCCCAGCTGCCAAAACCTGGGCTGAAAAAAAAATCAGGACTCATTTGGAATAGGGCAAGTATGTGTTTGTGGATTTTTTCTTTCTTGTTCTGTGATGAAGAAAACAGAATCATTCATGATGGAAAATTTGTGCTTTGTAATCACCTTGGGGGGGCCCTTAAGGTGCCTTAAGCAATTAGGTGTGGTCAAAGTCTGATTTAAACCAGATTCAGCACTATGCTCCCCTGCTCCTCTGGCAAAGATTGGGATAGCCTGAGAATTAGCCAGCACATCCTTTGGTCCAGTCATTAAGGCTCTTCCCATTTCAGCCCTGCCATGAAGGCAGGTCTGCCACCCCAGGTAATCACCACCCTATATGTGGTGTCACATAATTAGTGCATTACCATGACCAGCATGTTTACAGGCAACATATTTGCTCTGCTGTTCAGTCCAGGAAAATATTGCCTCCCTGTCTCTACTCCAAAGGTGAGCACTGGATTTTGACAAAGGCAAAGAGAAGCAGGGGAGTACAAAAAATGTGAGATTAGAAAAAAAAGAAATGTCTGTGACATTGGTATATGGCCAAAAAATATGAGAAAGACAAACATGGATGGAAACCAGAAGGAAGAGGAGACTGAAACAAGGAGGAGAGGTAGAAAAGTTGAGGGAGCAGAGTAAATCTTAGGAGGAGAAGTGTATCCATTTTAAATACACTGCAACTAGGTCAACTACAAGTTGTCATTTTGATGAGGAGATTGCTGGGTAAATTTACTTGGCCAATATTATCCAGAAAGTCCTACTGCATAATAAAGTTCTCTAACCTCAATGCCAATGACCACTTTGTCCTGTCCTGTTGCAGTACTCCAGCTGTGTTTCCCAGCTCTCACCAAAGCCCTCAGGGCCTCAGGGGCACCCTTATGTCCTGCAGCCTCTCCCTCCCCAGGGGGTTTGATTGCCTATGCTAGAGTTCAGCTCTGCCACAGCACAGCTCTGTTGCCTTGGCCCAGGCTTGGGAGCAATGGTGGAGCTGTGAGAAAGGGCTGTGGGAAGTGTCCATGGGGGCCTCCACCTGCACTGCTTGGGGGACAGCACGTAAGCACACACCCTCGACGTTGCTCCTTGTACCTGTGCCTAGTCTAGTACCTTGCTATCCTGATCATGAGCTTGCCTGTCTGGTCTGTTGTCCTGCCTCAGTTGGTCAGACCTGGCTCATCACTGGGGATTTGCCTGGCAGCCTGGGCTGTCGGCTGGCCCTGGGTACCACCGCTGGACCCGCTCTGCTCTTCTTGTTAAGGCTCTGTGGGGCTGTGGCCTTTGTTGGAGAGGGACAGCCCTGCCTGCCTTGCTGCCAGCCTGGCTCCCATCCCTCACGGCACTCTGGCTGCTCCCGGACAAAATCCATCTCTGAGAAACTTTGCTGTCCCATTAAGGGAGAGTTAGTGTTTGTATGTGCACCGAGCACTTTGGAGCTCCGGGAAGTTGTCAGTGGCCTTGCAGAGTGCCTGCTGAAGGGGGCTGCTTGCTGGTGAAGGATGGTGAATTGCACAGCCAGGAAGGAAAGTACAGGTGATGATTTCACTCTCAGTATTAAAGGCAACCTCTATGGTCGCAATCAGCCTGGAGGCTCCCAGGAACAACAGCAATATAAGATTTTGGTTGATCGCAGACCTGGTAGACTGCACAGAGCCAGTGGGTTTTTTGTTTTTTTTTTCCTCATTCTGCAAACACTGTGGTAGATGTTGATTCCCACGGCCTAAAACAACAGCTCACCAGTGAGCAAACTGTCTTTTGCCTTTCCCATTCAGGAAGCTGCTAGTTGGCTTTCAGTGCATGAGGCTTGCCCTGGTCCTCCTCCAGGACACGCAAAACTGATCTGCAGTACTGTTTGAAGGCTAATTTGGGGTTGCTAAAACTATGAAAGAGAGAGAAAAATCTGCTGCTAACAATCTTGCTCACCCAAGTGGGCTGGAGAGCCGGCAGCAATAGGATCTTGGCGCTGAATACCTGCATGATCCGACAAAGAGGCGAGAGGTTAGACACCAGCAGGCAAGGAGAAAGAAGCACGATTGCAAAGGATGCAGTGGCCCCGAGCTGTCTTTCCGCACATGTTTTCAAACAAAATGGAAAAGGAAGATGGAAACTATGGCTTTTAAAAAAAGAATTTAAAAGCTGAAAGAGGTTGGTAAAAGCAGAAGAGTTTAAATGTTGTTAGGTGCTTGCACAGTGCAGCTATTCACTGGTGCACTGGAACAACTGGTAGTGGGGTCCTGGGATGCTAATCATGCCCAGGGCCTGGAAACTGAAAACACGTGTCTCCTCTTGGGGTCAGGCCTTCATCCCCCAAACTTACATAGACACAAAGTTCTTTTCTCATTTTGCTACAGCAAATGTTATAAATGACCATTATAGATGGTTTTAGAATACTATTTTGAGAACAGTTCTAAGTTTAATTATTCCAGTTTCATTATTTTCCTAAAAGTTAAGCTACTGTCATGCAATAACCAGTGTGATATCTGCTCTCACTGCATCCTGCTACAAACATGGTTAGGAGTGAAGAAGAATGCATTACTGCATGACTCGGTAAATGTGAGTGGTGGAGCTAGCTATGGGGAGGAATTAGAGAGGAGATTGCAATGCCTTTACCTGTATTGGATCGTAAAATATTCCTGTTACTTGCAGAGGTGGAAGTGCCCCTGAATGCTTTGAAAATATTATATTGGTTAGTACATGAAACTTAAACACAAGGTTTTCTAGTATTCTAGCAATACAAATCTATTAGTTATTATTAATTTAAGACATACCTGTATTCTGTCCTCTTCCTTGTGCAGCCTGAATCTGTCCTAAGTAGACACCAAAATGCAAAAGTGTGATTTATACCATGTTTGGTTCAGGACCACTGATACCTGGCTTTTTCACCGAGTCTCATTTTATAGCTGTCAGAGTTAATGGTTCATATATAGAAAGTTTTCATTAACGTACTTTCTCAGATGTTATCTATATATTTTGGGTCCACTTAAAAAAAGATTGCCTTGCTCTGTCTGTCATATAGATTAGCCTAGTTAACATTCCTTTTAGTTATGAATATTACTTGTACAGGTCTCTGGTCTGCATTTAAAAGGTTTGTAGTTACTGTTGTGATTTGCTTTCCCTTATAACTTTCCTTCTCTCACTCACATTGGTTATATATGTTTATTTCTATTTCAGTACCATCCAGTCATGCTGGTTGTGTGAGGAAGGTTAAAAAAAAACCCAAACACAAAACAACCCCCCCAGACCACACTACGCTTTCTGAAGAGAGTAGATACAAGCAAGCAGGCAGACTGTAAGTAATGAGACAGTGACAAAAATAATGTGGGAGAATTCATGTGTCTGAAATGTCTTCACCACTGTCTACACAAAAGGCTTTTTTAAAGGTGGTTGGGTTATTAAATTCCCATTGTTCAAAAATACTAAAGGCTCAAAGTATGTGCAGATGAAAACCATGTCTTTAATCATGCCTTTCACTTCATTAATTGTTCTTAAGAAGCTTGTTAACAAACTTATCCTTTAACAAGCCTTTATTCATTAGTTTTCCCAGAAAGACTAATTCCAAAGCCTGGTGAAATCAGTGGGAATGTTCTAGCTGATTCCTGTGAACACTGGACAGGGGCCTGTGAGACATTTTTATCAGTAAGACATCATAAATGAGACCATTTTGTATGGCTGTCTCAGAAAACAGGAATTGCTGCTCCTTGGGAACTTGATGTTGCAAAATGAGGTGACAGCAGATAGTTTGTGTTTGACCCAAACTTGAACTTTTACAGGCCACTGGAAGCCCTTTGATGGATTTCTAGGAGCTGTCCTGAGAGACCTTGTAAACTCCAGATGCCAAAGAGATACTGTTTAAGGAAATAACAGGCTCATCTGACAAAACTGGCAAGGCTTTTATGCAGCTCTGGCTCCAGATGGACCACAGCTAGCTCAAGTTGAGTTTTCAGGCTGTGGAGGGAAAAGCCTGTCAGTGCAGCAGTGTTGTATGAGGTTGTGCAGGGCATGCTTTCCATGCAGGAGATCGGTATGTGCCAAAGAGGTGGAAGAAAATTAACTCTGAGCCTGAGGGCTCACCTTGTTTCGTGTTTGCCACAACTGAGCCTGAATGTGTATATAACACTCTACAAGGTCAGTAGAAACAGAGTACGAGAGGGTAAGAGAGAGATTAGCTCAGTATCAGAAATATTTTATGCTACTTTTTTAATGAATTACCCCTACCCTCCACACCCCTGTTAGCAATGTGCATTTCTCTCTATGCTCCTTTTGACTGTGCTGGGCCTTGGGGCTGTTCCCTCTTGCTGTACCTCCCACAGGCATGTTACCACCATTCCTGCAGTAAGGTTGTTTTTGCCATGCTTTTGCTGACTGGGGCAAATATAGTGGTGGTAGAGGGGGAAAGGTTGGAATCGCACTTCCATGGTCTGCAAGCCTTGTTCTTTCCTCAAATCTGAAATGTCAGTGAGCCTGCAGCACATGAATGTGTGTTCATTAAATCAGAACTCTGTGCAGGCTGGAGGCTGAGGCAGAACTAAGAGAAGTGTGTAACAAACTGGGGATGGACAGTCACCAGGTGAATCCCAAGAACTGGGTCAGAAATGAAAGCGCTGAAGTAGAGAAACCTTGGTTGGGAGCAAGTCCTGTAGTGAGCAAGGAGGTGTGGAGGCAGTAAAGGATGGGGACAGCAGAGAGAAATGCAATTTGGAGTGGACTTTGCAAATGATGGAAACTGATTTGAGAAGGCAAGCAACTACTCTGTGCACAAAACATGCCTGGCCTCCTGCAACCTGGTCAGTACCTTTGATGGGCTAAGTAGTCAGAGTAAACTTTGGGGGAAAGGCAGCATCCAAAAATAAATGTCAGCTGTTCTCCTTAGTGCTGGGATGGAGCACTCACCCAGTGCTTCCTGAAGGTATGAACCCTGCTGGTCTGGTGCTGCTGCAGAAGAGCTTTCAATGCTTTCAATAGCACTTATGCTACTGTTGTCTCCCCAGTATTTTTTTTTTTTTTAACTTTTTTCTTTTTACTACTATAGTAACTCACAGCTGGGGATGAAAGCAGTGTAATGTACATTGGTAGGCAGCGCCCAGCTTAGAAGTCCCTGCCTGAAAAAAGATGCAACCATTGAACGAAGCTGGGCACAGAGTGCAGGGCAGCACCTTGCCTGAGGATGCCCAGGCACTCACTGGCTGATGCTTGGTTGCCAGCTCAGTGCCTCGGGGCGGCACTGAGGGTGGTGACATGCTTATGATTGCAGTGTTCGCAGAAGCACTGGATTTATTCCCAATCCTCATCTAGGGTCCAAGCAGCTGTGCAAGAAAGGATTGCTTGAAGAGCTGGGATAAGAGAGGACAAGTGAGTTCATGGCCCTTGGGAGTGTGCTTGGTTAACTGCTGTTGGAAAGATGCATTGGAAGAGTCCGATGTTGTAGCAGAACATGGCTGAACTTAAAGTTGTGCCCAGAGCAGGAGAGAGTTTGCATTCACTTTCAAAGCCCGCTGCCACTACTGCTTCCCCCTCAGGATCATCCTTTACCACATACTGCACTGGCGAAGGGGTGCATTTGCTAGTAGGGCAGATGGGAATATGCTGTCAAATGTCATGCTAGTCACATCAGTGGCTTTTCATTTAGCAGTTGCCAGATCAAGTCTTTAAAGCAGGGGTCCTGCGATGGAGCAGAGTCTCAGATATTTTTCCTGTTTCTGTATCTTTGACAAATAGAAGATAAAGGGGAAAGAACAGCAAGAGCTAGGATGGAGGAGTTTTGCCCCTGTTCTAATGCTCTAATCTGCAAGTCCTGCTTTTCTTTTGCCCCTGTGAACTTTTGCCAGTACCAGTAGCTGGGAATGGAAACGCTGGAGCTAACAGCAGCCACAGGTGTGCTCATTCTGACTGTGCTCTATTTCAAGGCTATTTACTTTTGAGGTGTCTTTTGCAGGCAAACTACCAATGCTCAGAAGAGGTAGATCTGTGAGTCCGTATGAGCCAAGATGGACAAGAGAACATCTGATTTTGTCCAGTCAAGCCAAACCCTGGTTAAGGCCAACAGCATCATCAGAAACTCTGGCCTCACTAGTAGGAGGAGTGAGTCCTAAGGGCTCCTCAGACAGAGAAAACTGATAAACTGTTTTGTGTATGGTCACTGCTTCAAAATTGTATTTGTTGTTTCTGTATTTTTTTTAGCCTGTTCTCTTTTAGAATCAAGGAGATCAGGAGAATTCAGGAAGCCAGATATAGAGTACAAACATGCTGGACATGGTCCTAGAAATGAAGTCTGTAAAATCAGGTCTTTACTGCTCCTGCAGTTCACAATAACCTGTCCCTAAGTCTGATCACTTTAATCTTTTGGGAGTTAATTTATGTTTAGAACTTCAGTAAAGAAAATTGTGAAGAGAGATGGATCCAAATTGCAATGAAGTGACCATTGAAAAATTTGAAAAAGTGAGTGCTTTTTTATTTTTGTTTTTTCATTTTTTAACTAAAGATTTGGTCTTATTAAAGACAAATACAACCTTCCCACTGATTTCAGTGGTACCAGGACTTTATCCTCCACATGCATCTCTCACTGACTGGGGAACCTCAAACAGGGTTTCCTAATTGGTAGTAAAGACAATAATGGCCTCTTCTGTGCTCAGCCTGTGGGAATAGGAAATAAAAAGGAAAACAACAAGCAGGACCAGGTTTACAGGCACATTATGTACCGAATGATGCAGATTCCCACTGAACTTAAAATGCTTCGGATTGTGTTGGCACTTCTGCAAACCCTGCCATACACCTACCTGCACATTTGACTTGGTAAAATTAATCCCTCAAGACCTGAATTGCCCAGAAGATACCTGCCCTGCCTTGTGCTTGGCTCTGAATTGCTTGGCAGCAGGGATAGCCACAGTTATTTATGTATGTGAGACCAAAGCTGAGCTCAAGGCACTCAGAAATAGCAACAGAGCATAAAACCTAATGATGGCCCAGCTCCCTTTTGACTCAAAAACAATCATATCCCATGCTCAGAAACTTGCAAACAGTCAAAAATATTCTCCTTTACTTGACTGCACAGCTGAGCAATTACACATTGCATGGGAACACACCTCTAAATACTTGCATACAGGCTGTGGGCTTGAATGGGAGCAGGCTTCTGCATGGAGATGCAGAACTCTGAGCAGCTGCCACTCCGCTGTCAGTAACATGAGTGGCATGCCAGGAATAACATCACATTTATGCCAGGCTCAGAACCACAGCCTGAGGTTTTTGAAAGAGCAGTGGTTCAACATAAGTAGGCATTTCGGAGCTCGCAGCCCTCTGCATCATGTATCTTGCAACTAAATCAAGTCTCCCTTTGAGAGAGTAAGACAGAAGGAAGCAATAGGAAAACACAATTCAGACAGCACAAGCTTTATCTCAAAGGTTGAGAAACCCAGCATTTGTCAAGGCTGAAATGTGCAGATATTCACTAGAAAGGCTTCCCCAGAGCTGTGGGTGATCAGCGTCTCTGACATACAGGTCAAACATCTGGTTTTCAGTGTAAATCCAGACTTGGATTCAGTCATTGAATTTGCTGAGGCTTGAAAGGTTATTGAATCTTTGCTGCCTTAAAATACACTGTTCTGCACGCCTTGTGGCATACTTACTTCACCATACTTACTTGATGCTGCTGCTACCACAGATGCGTATGCTGGGTGGACACTGCTAGAACCTAAAAATAAGAGATTTTAATTTTCAGGTATTTGAACCAAAAAACCCAATGTTAATGAATAAGAATAAATGGAGAAGAAAAGATTAAGGAAAACCAGGTGTGCAAAAATCATATGAGAATTGCTTCATAGTGTTTTAATCTTTAAAATCCAAAAGTTGTGACAAAAAAATGACAACCTTCATTTATTGAAAGTTATCACAAAATTAATTCTAAAATGAGTCTTGACCTATTTGTTGAACTCTCAGTCCAGACACATGAATCAAAGAACTATTTGTTGATTCTTATACTTGAAAATCATGACAGCATTTGGGAATGGAGAGCTTACTCCCACATGAATCAGTTTATATGGCAGTATATTTTATGTAAAGATAAAGACTAGCCATAATTTTACTGCAGATGAATTCTCAACTCAGAGAATCCACTCATTTGTGTTTATGTGAGACAAACTAATTTTGTATGTATCTCAAAAGCACAGCTCTAACTCCAGCCCATCTGCTGGAATTAACTTTTTAATCCTTTTTTATTTTGACATTGAATTACTGAATTCATGATCCACTAAATCACAGTATACTCAGCTGCATGTCTTGTTCCTTAAATTTTAGGAAAGCTGTAGGTCAAGAAAAAAGCAATGCAAACATCCATGCTACTGACCTATATCTCTGACCCTATGCATTCCAGGTCTAGTCTTGGCTGCAGCTGCAGCTGTTGTGGTTCTGGTTGTTGCAGGTGTTGTGGTTGGCTTTGGCGTGGTGGAAGGATCCGTCGTCGTGGTCGTTGGGGTTGGGGTTGTGGTGGCCATTTGTGTGGCTGGTGTCGGCACTGGAGGTGTCTGATGCTCTTTGCGGACTGTGTTCCCTGTAGGAACATTGACACAATCACTGCAGCTGGATGTGTGACACGTATGGAAGCATCATTAATAGAGCTCACTGTTTAAGGCAGTCCAGACTCGTGTTCTCCTCAGGATGTCTACAAGCATCCTCATCCATGGAGCGATTAGTACCTTCGTTGCTGTGTGGATGTGTAGCACAGGTGCCTGGGTGACAGTATTATGCTGCTCTCTGGAGGGTGCTGACAACAGCCTGTTGCAGCCTTAGTGTTTCCCCTACACTTTTGTGCTTTGGCCAGGAACACCTATCAACCTGACAGATGTCTCAGACCTATGAACTGGTTCAACCAGTCAGTTGCAGTTTTTGTTTTGCCATCATCTTTTCTCAGTGTAATTAAGCCATTAGTCCATATAAATGGAAATCAACTGACATCTGGTAATAAAAGATGGCCATTCTGAGTCATAGACCAGAATAAAATAAGTGTTGCCCACTACAGCAGTGAAGCATTTTTTAAACGCTTTTGGCAGAAAGACGACTTTTAGGTAATGGTGATTCAGGGAGTGGGTCAGAGTCAGAGCAGGGAGTGTTAGGGCTTCAGCTGAGGGGAGTGGGGAAGAACACCACCTGGGCGGTGCCGATTTCATCTAAATTTGACTCATCTCACAGTTGCTATGACTTTTAAAATGTATCATCTGTTGTGAGAACAGAGACAATTCTAGATGCAAAATTTACATCCTAAATATCCTTATACAAAATTGTTAACATGCTTACAGTTCTTTCAAGTCACCATCTCAAAAAAGATCCTTCACCATTATCTTCTTCATCTATCTGCAAAAAACTTCCCTAAAATATATTCCATGTTCACCTCAGTCTTGTTCCTCCCCTCCCTGCCCATAGCCCTGGGGATGGTCTGACACTGTGTACACTGAAAGGTGATGGTTTGCAGTCTATTCATTGCTGCACACAACAAGCTTGTATTTTATTGCTGGATGTTCTCCTTTTTGAAAGCATCGTCATGAAACTGTCTGGTGGATTAATTACCATCTAATGCTAGCCAGTGAAAAACTCAGATCTCAGACAGTTTTAATAGGATAATGCTGAAAGAGAGCTCAGAAGAAAAACAACTCAGCTGAAAAAATCAGTATGAATGGCTCTCTTTGGGCTGAACAGTGCCCTGCTCCACGCTGCTGCACTAAAAGAAGACAGAGGGCACAGTGAGTCTTCTCCTACGATCTGGTGCTGCTGGGGAGGGGAACAGGCACATCAGCCGGCTTTATACCTCAGCTGCAAGGAGCAAGGAAGCTGGGAGCTGACAGTATTAGCAGAAATCCCAAGGAAGCAGCATAGTAAGAGCGGAGAAAAGATGTTGCCTTGGTACATGTTGGCTGGGTTTCTGATGGAATCTTTAACACAAGAGGAGGGCTCTTGAGGGTTAGCTGTTCCCAGTGCTCCTGCGGGCAGGGTGCCCGTCTCCCTCACAGTATCTTCAAAGGGTTTGCAGTGCACATGCCCTGCATAGGAAATTGCTGAGAGCTGTAAAGGAGGATTTTGAAGTTCACAACACCTGAACTCACCCAAAGCACAGGCAGAAATCAAACTGAGAGAATGCCCTCTCTTCTCTGAATGGGCATATGCTCTTCGAGCACCGTTGCTGGAGTTGGTTTGGTGGGAAAGAGGCTGTAGGGAGGAGGTTGGATGGGGGCGGTAAAGTGGTAAAGGGTGTTACCATTGTCAAACTGCTTCCTATAAGCATCTGCAGGCAGTTTAGACTGGGATGGATACCGTAAAAGAGCACTGAGATCCCCAAGCCATACCTTGTTCTGATGCTTTTTCTGATGCATTAGCAGTATCTGCACTCTTTGTAGCTTTCAGGTCTTGCTCTGGCTTTTTAGGCTCTGAAGCAAAATTAAGCACATTAGAAAAGGCAGCTTTGAAAGAAAATAATTTTAAGTCTCCTATTTAGAGACTATCGGTCCCTAAAGGAAGGCATCCCATCACTTGGCATTAGGTAGGCCAGTCAGTTTAACCAGAGAAAAAGTTATGGCTGGGTGCCTCTAGAGAGTAGTCACCCCATATTTCTGGGGCCAAATTTAGGCATTTTTACTGCCCAAAAGCTCCTGCCAATGTCAAAAGAATTTTTGAAGTGAGCAATAAATATGGGTTTTTACCACTAATAAACCAATACTCCTGAGATTAATGCATCACGTTGTTGATTTTCCCTCTGAATAGCAGCGTCTCCTGAGAATCAGTGTCACAGTGTGTGTAGGGTCTTTGGGGAATGCCAGCTAACATGCAATATTTCAGTCACTAATTCATGTTCAGATGTACTTCTTTCTTGCCTGACATTGTCAGATCACCATGGGACCAAATCCTGAATGCCACAAACTGGCTTAGAAGGGAGATTTTTTTTGGTCCTTTTTTTATTCTAAGACTTAAAGCCACCAAAGTACTTGGAATATTTATTACAGTTCATATAATGCTACCCTGCAAAAGAATCTGCCTCTGCTTTTATGTCTGACTGAGCACTGGAGGATTTTGATCTTCCATTTTTTTTTCCTCTTCTTTAGTTATTTTGGTAGCATTGACCTTTTTTGAGAAATTACTCCGGGGTTAATGGTTTCCTTAAAATTTGTATTATTTTTTAAAACAACATACTTTGATTGTTTTTACCAGCTGCAAATAGTTACAATTTTGGGAAGGTTTTTCCTGCTGTGCCCAACATTTGGGAAGCACTGTAACCACCAACAGCATTTAAAGAAATGTCAAACACTATGAATCTCTGGTATCCCTGGGATGAGGACCAAAATTGCATCTCTGACAGCTGATCAGGTCTGAAGCAGGATTTTTCATTAATCTGGCAGCAAGTGAGTGTAATCCTCAAAGGACTGTCTTTACCTCCTCCAGATAGATAATAGGTTTAAACAATGTGGTCTCTATAATTTAAATCAGAAGAAAAAGGTAGCTTTTTTAAAATTAAAAAAGAAGTAGGAAATCCTGTATCACAAGATGGCCCCAGCACCATATTACAGAGATTTTTATCTTAAGAGCAAGCTGTTTCTAACAGAGTACAGCTGAGATGGCTGGGCTGAGGTGGCAGGGCTAAGGAGGGCTGATGGAGCCAAGCAGGGCTTGAGGAAGATGGATTGTGACCATCAGATCTCTTTGCTACTTGTGGGACAGGGCTGGGCAAAACAAGGCAGTGGCATCCTCAAACACTGGGTTTGATGTAACAGTTATTATTTGTTCCTCTGATCATCCTGGATTTTCTCTGTGAATGCACAGTCTTTGTTGCTAGGATCCTAACATTTTCATTCAAACTGTTTGATTCAAGAACAAAGTGAAGGAAGCTGATTGCATCTTTGTTTTGCTGCAGGAACAGGCTCCTGGTATTTTGTTTGTGTGACTGAGACGTGGCTTGATGCACCGTTTCTACACTGATTCTCACATAATGTCGGTTTTAGCACTGGTGGAAAAAGTCCTTGATTGCAGCCTGCTAGGCTCTACTCTGGCTGCAATTGTCCCTGGTCTGGTGTGAGACGTTCAGGCTGATACTTAAGTGTGGGTGCATTTGGGAATGACGAGATGTGGTTTTAGTAAAGATTTCTTAGAAAAAGCCAAGATTTCTAAGGTATTGCCTTTATTCTAGGAGTGCATAGTATTTGGGTCAGTAATTTCTGCATACCAGGTCAAGTTATATACAAATCTGTACCTATTTGCTTGTAAATGTAAAGGTATTGCAAACTAAAGGCATGGCTTTGAGTGATGCATATTCAGTCTGAACAACTACAGCTTTCAGATTTAAATTTTCCGTTGTGCAAGTAAAAGCCTAAAGATGAGGAAAGAGCTCCGTACTTTGCTTCCAAGGACCAAACAATAATGTACAGGAGAAGAGCAGAACTCTAAGTAGCCTCTGTGTGGCCTTGGATGGATGAACCGACTGACAGGCCTTGGAGTTCATGGAGAAGATACAGCACATTTTGTTATACTCCAGCTCATAGTGGATAAGCTCAGAAAGGCTCAGGCTCAGCAATCAGCAAAAGAGCCATGTTTGGAAAATGTGTAGTAGTATGAGACATTCATTTTGTTTTCATTCACACTCCCAAGGAAGAGTCTGAACACAGTTGTTAGAGGGGGCACAAACAAGTGTCATTTCAGTGATGGAGACACTTCATGTGCACTTGAACATCATCTACCACCTGGTGTGAGACTTGATCAAAGACCTCTGAAAACAACTAAATTATTTGAACTGAGTTGAGTCTTACAGAGTAAGGTGCTGATTAAAATGGGTATACAGAGTAGTTCCTTATCATGTCATCCTTACATAAAGCTGCTGTGCATTGCCATATGTGTCATTAGTATTATATTACCATTCATTATTATACTATCAACACTGAATATCCCAAAAGATAACATGAATAACATTAGGAGAAAATCAACACCTGTAACCTCAAATGCTTCAGTACAACATCATGCTCACTAACAGATTTAAAGCAAGGGGGAAACTGCTTGGTAACAGAATTCTGTGAAATGTGGTATGACCAAAAAATGAGGACTTCCATATGCTTAACATAAAAAAGTACCATGAGGGATTTGGATGAGATACTAAGGGATGCATGAACTTCTGTCTTGGAATAATTATATCTTTATATTACACAACTGAGAAGATACAACAAATAGTTGTGAATGGATGTAAGGGAAAGTCAGTCACAATTACTTGCCTGATTTAACAGTTGTGCTTTTTGAAGGAGAATATTCAAGAGTTGATGGATATGTCACACCTTTTCTTGGCTTTCCCTCTACAAAAAAAATCATTAGAAAGCATCACAAAATATTCTAAGTTTTCTTGCAATAAAATTCTCATCCAACCTACGTGTTCAGAATCAGACCCCACTTCTTTATTGCCCAATTCATTTTCTTGACGATTTCTTTCATCTGATGGCAGAATCTCAAAACCATGCCACTGAAAATGCCAATGCCTAAATCCAGCATCATGAAAAAAAAGTTAGAAAGCCATGAAAACACAGTTCTGAGAAGGATTTGGAGAGGTCCGTTAGTTTATTCCTTTGCTTTCAAATGGTATTAAGCATAAGGGCACTGTTCCTGAAAGATATCTGTATAATCTGTACTTAAACCCACAGCTTCCCTAGGCAGCCTTTTCCAGTGCCCGACTATGCAGTTGCCTTAGAAAGCATGTTTGATGTGGGATTCCTTTCGTCATGCACACAATGTTCTTCTCTGACCTCACTTTTGCAAGACGCCGTTTCTGGCAATGGTCTTTTGCAGTAATAACAGTGAAAGAAGGCTATACTTGTGTGTGGGAACATATGGCACCTATATTTAGATCTAAAATGAGGGTCCTGTCTTTAAACAATGAGGTACATTTCCCAGTTAAGCTTTAAACCACAAATCATTTTAGTGCCGCAGCAGATGCTGTCTCTATTGGTACATGTGGCCATGCAATTCCATCTCTTGGGGCAGTTTTTATATTCCTATATATCACTGAATGAAAAGTGTTGCAGAGAAGCCCAGTGTAGGGAAGGCTGCTCTGGCCTCTAGGAGTTGGTGGGTGTAGGACTTCCAGACCCTGGTGACTGTCTCTACAAGATGCTGTGCCATGTCATGCAGCTGGACCACCTCAGGTGAAACCTACGTCCGCCTCCTGCAAAACCTGAGTCATGATGGTGATGCTAGGTTTACTTTCCTTTATTCCCTCAGTAGATTTTTTAAGAAGGTGCATATGGCACTGCGAGAATGTCAGTTGTCATCCCGGGTGATTAATCCAGAGACCAACAGCACTGAACAGAATTAGGTGCTACAGACTGAGCCACTCCTGGGAACTGAGGGCTGTTTCCACCATGATGGCAGACAAAGAAGGGTATATGCCAGAGGAACTGGTCATCTATGTGCAGGGATAGCCATGCAGCTGGAGAGGCACTGTCCTTTGTCCCTTTTCATAATTCTGTCTCCTTTGTTTTACTCCTCTCTGAAATTTCCAATGCCATTTAAAAACCCTAGATGAAGAAGTTAGTTTGAGTTACTAAGGAGGCCATGTTGTAAGGAGCCATTCCATTTCTCATTTACAGGGGTATAAACTGAGAGCAGCTCAACTGAAGTCAACACAGATCAGACAAAGACCAGAGCTGATCTGCCAAAGACCAGAGCTGCAAACCTGAAGCCTGCTGCTGTGCAAATAAACTAGCTAGCATGGGGAGGCTGGCTGCTCCTGGAAGCTGGGATTTTTGTTCAACAGCAACTTGGATCCCATACGTGACCAAAAGGTTGGTCTGAGGCGTGACCTGAATGTGGCCCTGTTCTCTGGAGCAATGGTAATACCTCTTTTTCACTGTCTGGAAAAAGTTACATCTAGGTTGGAGTTTGCTTAATGTACTTAAAAATGGGTTTACATGTGGGCTGAAAACCTCAACTTCTGGCCATTGAAGTACAAGCTATGGGGTGGTGGCTGCTCACACTCTCATGCTTATTTGTGACTAGCAAACTCAGAGGTTTAGGACTCTATTTTCTTAACCCACTAGCTGCAGAACTCCCACTAAACTGAATGGAGTCATTCAATTTGAGTGTCAAGGCATTTCAGTGCTTGAAAATGAATACCAGCATATTTGCATACCTCCTGGTGTGCTGGCTGCTTTAATCCCAGAGGACAGACCTCCTTCCCCACTGCTCCTAAATCACGCCACTTCATCCCCTGGGCCCCCCGAGGATTACTCTTCTGTGCTCTTTTGTGCAGATGCTCATTCACAATTTAAACATCACAGACTCTTGTGACAATATCCTAACTAGGAATAAACTGTTGGCACATTTCCAGAGTACAGTATCTCATATGGGTCTGGTCTGCTGAAAGGGAATTCAGTTGGGGAATAGGGGACTCAGTTCAAGCTCTAAAGCTGTCCTGAAATTAATGCCTTAAATGACTTTGTATTTGGGGAATGCTTTATGCAACTCTGTCTTTTTATAAGTCATAATAAAACCTCAACTCATCTCTTTTTGAGAGTGAGATCTGTCTACATTCAGCCTCAGGCTGCTGAGATGACTAGCACAGCCTTCCTAAGATTTTAGTCTTCTAAATTTCTCTCTAAAATTCTAAAATTCCCACATTTTCAGTAGGCATAGTGAGAGTTTTCTTCCTATTAATATATGAAATATAAGTTATATGACATGTTAGATTTACACGTGAGCTAGTTTATAAACTAAGTAGTTCCACTGACATCAGTGAGAGAACTCAGCATGCATAAAATTAAGGGCATGAGGGACAAATCTCATCATGCCTACGCATACACAGATTTCTCATCATCTCCTCTTACATGTGCTTGTAACTTTCTCTTGTATCTTCTTTTATAGCGCCTCATTAACTAAGAATAAAGATTTGTTACTATAAATCAAAAATCACTACAGTTTTATGGGATAACAACTGAGCAGCTGCTGAGGTAAAAAAAAATCTTATTTCCCATTTATGTACCAGAATTACAATGTGCTGTTTGTTGGGGAAAAAACAACAACAAGCACAAGTAGCAATTCAGCTATTCCAGGAAATTCCTACTCATCCAAAATAAATCCTTCTCATAATGTGGTGTACCCATGGCAGAATGCTGTAAAAAGTGCATCCAAATATATTAATGCAAACTCTAGACGACAGTTCATTTTGGTCAGTTTCTGAGACCTCCTTTGCTGTCCACAAATTTTCACATGAAAAGAACATTTCTTTATTTTTAGTGGCTGTTCAGTTGCTTGAGCTGTTGATTTTTCCAGGAATGATGTACTTGACTAGTATCAATTGGTTGTACCTATCCTAAACCTCCAAAAGTGTGGACCAGCAAGAACTGACCCTCTGTATGGATGCAGAAAAAGTTAGATTTAGAAATTGTATGTAAAGCAATGTAAATTAGACCTCCTTTCACACAGATAGAATTAGTGCAAGTAGGTTTAAGATAACTTGAAGTTGGTGTAAAAGGTATCTAATTTAAAAAAAAAAAATCTGTGAATTTTGTCAGGGAATGCAAGTGAGCTGATATATATACTGTTGGGAGAAAAAAGGAATGAGCATTAAATTGATGGATTTCCCTGTACTGAGTGGATATCTAAACTGTTTGGCTAATAGAGGTGGGGAGAATTCATAACATAGTTGGGACGCATCAATAGAATTGCTTAATACAGGATTTGCAAAAATAGAGTATGGTTATATGTGGTCTGAGATGGGTTGACAGAAGTCAGAAGTCTCTTCAGAATATGTGAATTCAGGTGTGGGCTGAGGATGCTTCAAATGGCCGAAAGGCCCTTTAGCTCCCTTAGCAGCAGTACTTACCAGGGTGGAGAGCAAGTGCAATAGGAAGACCTCCCTATCAGTACTGAGGCATCGATAGCAGGAGTTAAGGTGCCCTCAGAGAGTCAGTGCAGACTGCCGGACACCTCTCGCAGTGGGCTCAAACCACACGGGGCTGAACCGAGCACATCAGTGCCAGGGTGTATGTCTCTTTGCAGGCTATATAGGAAGCCTGGAATAAAAACTGTCTCAGGTGCATTATTCATGCTAAAGCTAGGTGGGGTGGGCCTGTGGTGACTAAACAAGTCTTTAAAATGAGAAGGTTGCTTCCCCCTCTACCCATCGCTGCCCAGCTGGTCAGGCAGCAGGGAGCAGCCAGGAAGGGCAGGTGGCTCCAGTGCTCCACCACGGTACCTGACACGAGGAAGGACTCCCTCCAGCGTGGCAGTGACAGGGACCGGACCCCGTTGGAGAAGCTCCCACGGTAACCAGAGTGGCCAGCAACTTTCTGGACGAGGATCTTCCCACCTGCATTGTCGATTATACCACTGCAAGGGGAAAACATGGTGTCTGAAGGTGGAAATTCCCCCCAAAAACTTAGAAACTGTTCAACAATGCAAGAGGTATGAAGCATTCACTTTTACCTTTAAACCACGAGCTGTAGTAGAGCTGTGACTCTACTACTAAGTCTGCTGCTAAGAAATATTTGTGCTTCTTCCACATAGAGAAGAGCAGTTTGTTACAAAGTGCTGTTGGGATCTGTTTGCTCTTCCCACTGATCTACTGGTCCTGTGTTTAAGGTTGACCTAGTTGCACACAAGAACAAGCTACTGCCTTCGTTAAAATTCCTGCAAGCTTGATTGAATGACTGAAGACAGAGGGAGAGGTACTCAGAGGAGTTTTCAGGCCAACCATGTGACAGAAATACAAATTTGAGGCAAAATTCCTACTCACTTGACTTTTTCTTTTGTAAAAAAAGAATGTTTTCTTTGAGTTCCAATATGTGTTATCTGCAAAAAACTAAGCCTGGTTGTGACATCAGACTGGAGTAAACTGAACACAATATTGCTGGAAGCTGTAGAAAACCTGGTAGACTCCACGTTCGGTGCACATTAGATGGTGTTTAGCATATGACATAACATGTATTTCAAGACAAACAGAAAACCCTCAGTGTGTGCAACTGCCGTGGCATCATTAGGAAAGCAGGCAAACCAGGAAGTGACTGCGACTCTAGAGGAGTGGTAGGTCTGGTAGTAATGACACAGTGCAGGAAAATGAGTAATGGGCAGCAAACAGTGGTGAAGAATATGTTAGAGCTGTAGCTTTCTCTGATGATTACAAGAAGCAAAATAACTGCAAGGTAATACACTGTCTGCAGAAATGCAACATATAATCTAACAAAGCCAAACCCAGCTGGCAAAAGAGGGAAACTGAAACCCTCGCTGCAACAATACAGGCAGCCAGCATTTGAACTATGGGGGAAATTGCTGTCGCCATCACTGTTTTGCAGCTTCCCTCTGAGATATATTCTGTGTGCAAAGACAAACAATTTCCACTGTGCACTAGTATCTGAAGGAAGAATTTGTCATTTGAAAGCCAGACACCTGTCAGTCCTCTTCCCAGCCAAGGGGCTGAGAAGAGCTGCAGCCAGGAGGTGGCAGCCCTATGCACACAGGCACGTCGGCCTGTGCGCTGTGCAGTGCAGAGGTAAAGTATAAAGTCCCGAAGCCTTAACTACTCAACTTTACTCAAGATCCCAGTTATTTCACAGAACTAGAAGCACTGCAATAGCTCAAATAACTGCGAATGAAGTCAAGTTGTCAATCAGGCTTTATAAGTTCTTACTGCATTTTCAGCTGAATGCACTCTGCCTCTGCATCCTGCCTACAGTTATGGTGTGTTTTAGTTTGTGAAGTTATTCTCTGTTAAAATTCTATGCACATTTTTTCATGGCTAATAAAACTCAGCAAAATTTGTGTTGTAAAATTTGTATTATACATTTTCTTGTCCAGTGTCCTTTTCCGTGTCAGGAAAGCAATTATTCAGCCTTTGATGTCAGGGACAATTAAATTCAAATCTGGAGAACCAAAACCAATCTCAGAAGGAGAGTTATATATATTCATCACTGGTGATATGTCTATTTTTTTTCTGAAGCTTTATTACCATCATCAGCAGCAGCTCCATTCCTATCTTCCACTTGAATAATAATAGTACAGCAGTAATTTGCTATGCATGAATGAGAGATCTGCAAATCTCAAGACACTTCACAGGTTGAGAAACATCTTCAAACGTAAGTGATTTCAATAGGAATACAGGATTGACAGCACTTTATAAGACTGGATCTGTTGCATCACACATGGTCTTTCTCACAGGTTTTCTACTAGAACAGCAGTCTGCAATCAAACCTACAAAACAGTGGGAACTTTAAAGGGTTTGAAAAGCTGAGAGCTCCCTACACTGAAATAAGTTTTATTTGAGTGCCTTGCTCATTTAAACTCACTTACCTGTGAATTGCAGCATTGCACACACTGGAAAAGGAAGCATAAATGTCTGTGCCATAAACACGGTATTTTACATCTTGACATCCAGGAGGGCATTTTGCAATGAATTCTGGATTGATTATCTTCCCTGCCTTGACATCGCAATCAATCTGGGGCACATCTGTGAGTGCAAAATCTCGATAAAGTCAGACTGAATTTTTCATAGCTGAGTCATCTTGTCATGAAACAATGAGTAACTGAGTGACAGGGATGCCCTCCTCTTATACCTTTGTATCAATGGTTTTGGGATACAAGATGTGTCTAAGTATTCTGCATCTACAATATAACATACAATAAGCCCTATACTGAGGGATGTGGCTGTAACTAGGGATGGAATGAAGAAGCCTGAGGATATTTCTGACCTTCAATGTTTGCTTCTCTGACGGAAGTATCCGTTATGACACTTTGCTGGAGAGAGAAAGAAATGTAGTCACCCAGGCTGTGGTAAACATGTGGGAAGAAAGGGGTAGGGGAAGAGGTGGCTCTGAGTCAGGACCAGGAAGGACTGTGCACACATGAGGCAAATGCTTCCCAAGCCTCCTGCTGTGCTCATATAGCTAGCTCCATGCCATCTATAACTCCAGGCTGCAGCCATAGTCCCTTATATTGTCCTTAATTTTAAAAATTATTTGCTGGGTACAATTTACTTCGAACAAGGAGTTTAAGTTCACAACATTGCAGCAGGCTTGTTTGTTGACATGAGCGAAATAACCTGTGGACAGAAATGCTTTTATAGCGGTATAGCTGAAAGTTATACATCCTAGTGCAGAGGACATGCACCACTTGTCTCATGCTAATCAGCTACATATGCTTTGTGTTACAGCAGGTCCATTTCACATATTTATGTCTCTCTGTGAAAACCTTAGTGCTTGCTTAGATCCTTGTCTGGTACCTAATGACCTATGAAGACACATTTTAGTAGTGAAGTACACACTTTCCCCTTTACACCCGTTCAGTAGCACACACTTAGCGATTTCATTTCAGTAAAAGAATGTTAGTTAACATATGCTCCCATTGACTCTGCAGACAACTGTGAAGAGTTACCAGAATATAACCTCACTTTGCACTTTTTTTATGCAACAGACATGTCTGCTGTAAAGCAGCCAAAAATACACTTACATAGCTTAGCCTTTTTCGTCTTCTTTGTGGCTTCCTTAGCTGCATATGTACATATATGAAACACACCTAAAACAAAGAAAACATAGTATGAGAAAAAGGGGGACTGTCAACATCAGTCACCACAAGCTCCTGTGCATGAGATCTCCCAAATTTGAATCAACAGGTTGAAAAAATGAAATGGGAATATCTCAGCTACGGCTAGGTTTCTACTTGTTGGTTAACGTCACAGTCAAGATGGCAGCTACTGTGTTTTTTGAAGTGGATTAAAGATCAGTTCAGTTCACACATTCATATGTGGAACTCACTATCTAAAGGTGCCATTGAGTCCATGTGGCCCAGAAAACCATGAAAGGCCCCAGTATTTCCACAAGCAGTGGAAGCTTTGCAATTAGTGTGATAGAGATATCTGTGAAACAACATGCTCTGTGTATAAAGCAACTGGGAATTTAGGGAGAAAAAGTCCTTCTTAACAGTCTGTTGGGGAGTTTATCCTGTAATCATGCGTTGCAGCATTTCACTCGCTGGTGGTAGTGGGTATGGGATACTGGGCAGCATTATGGACTGTATGAGGTTCTAGTGTGGCATGTCCCACTATCCTGTCCCAGCAGGGGCACTGTTTTTCTTCAGTAAGTAGAATTATGATTTGAAAAGTGTAATAATAAAAGAGACATACACTGTTATGTTAAAACATACGTCACATTATATGCATGTAGCTTACCTTGTCAGGTTTCTTGCTAAGTGCATGCCATACAAAAACTTTTAATTCTCTGTGCTTATAAAATAAGCACACCTATTACAGGTAATAACTTCATTACAAATATCTTGACTTTCCTATTCATATTTCCTTTCTCTGAGCTTTCAGAGGGAATTGAAACTCTCTATGATGTGTTGGCTGATCCTCTCATCATTCATTAAGTTAATCTTACTAGAGTATGCAACAGCAGTCTTATTTCTTTCTTTTATGCTATTCTCCCCCTAGACTGGTTGCAGAGAGTTTGCAGACTTAATCATTCCTAGAATTTGCTCAAAAGAAAAATCAATCTCACAGTGTCTGAAGTGACAGTGTATAGATGCAGTACTGGAGCCTTTTGTCACTGGTGCAGTTGTGTAACCAAGGCAAAATTGTAGTTAGAAAAAAGGGGAGAGAACTAGTGGAAAATAAAGTGCAAAGTCCCAACAACATGCAATATTAAAGGCATAATTTAATGTGGAGAAACTAATTTGCTCTTTTAGTAAAGACAGAGCAACTACATCGATAGCTATGAATTTGAACTAAGAGTGCTATCCTGCCAGACTTGAGGATCCTAGCTAGAGGGAATATTGCCTGGCAATATCATAATTAAAGTTATACAACATCTTTAGGCTATGTGGTGGCTGGATCTCCATCAAAGGGAGAGATGTAAGTAAAGTACACTAAGAAATGGTGCTTGATCAACCAGAGTGTTCAAGTAAGATGAACTGCAATTTCTGGAGTCTCTACATACTCCCAAAAAGCAAGATCCTGTCTGACTGCCAGGGAAAATAAAATAAGACACATTTATAACCTTTTCCTTTTAGCACCTTCTTGTTCATGGAAAGAGCAAGAACACAGAAAAATTGGGAAGGGATGCTCCCATGTAAGAAACAGCTAATTTTTCTTTGGAAGGAATCTTTACATTTCAGACATTTTTCAGGTCCAACTGTGCCATCTGATATGGACTACACGTAGCTAGTCATGTACTTAGAGGTATCTGCAAGTAATTAATATTGTTTCTATGCCAAAGTCAAGAAGTTTGGGTAGTCCATTTCTGAAAAGCTGTGCCAAGGCTTACTTCTCCTGCCATTGAGAGCTTCATCAGCCATGGACTCCAAAGGGAAGAGAAAAAGCCAGCAGCCATTGGTCAGTCAGGACAGGAGAGTACAAACCCACAAACTACTAATTGCAGTACATCAACTGTACTTACCAAAGAAGGTTGCAATGACTGTGGCCTTCATGGTGAGTAAAGCAAAATCTGTTTATGTCAGTAAGGAGCACTGAAAAAGAAAAGAAGAGTACATCAGGCTGCATTCAGAGGTATCGCAGATGACACTGGAACGGTGGGGGAAGAGGAACTGTGCACTCTTCTTCAATCTTTCACAGTCCTCACATGTTGCATCTTCTTCTCATGCTTTGTAGAAGCAGCTGATGTCCTCAGAGGAGATGGTGTTTGGGCTGTGGCACTCCCATGGACTAATTTTTTACTTCTGTCCAAGATTTGCCTTTTTTCTCAGGAAATCAAGATTTCATTCCACATATTTATATCTGAAGCCAGTGGCAGAAAAGGACATGATGGGTACGGACATTCTCTGACAGCTATTCAAGTTCATTCACTACTCTTCTAAGACATAATCATAGAATTGTTCTGTCTGCACATCAACTGCACCATGTAATCTCAAATGATACGAGGAACATAAATCCGTTCACTCCTGAAGGACATTGCGTAAAGTATCTTGCAATCATGCAATTGTTTGTGAGCCAAATTTCTGGTTTCTTTCCTTTTCTGAGAATGTGTGTGTGTGGGTGCGTGCATGCATGAGCACCTGAGATTAAGAGGACTCTGTCAGAACATCTGGACAACATTTCTTTCTGGGACTTCGTATAGTTCCTGACCCCCTGCTATCCCTGAAGCTCTTGGCCAGGCTACAAGAACACAAACTTATTAGAAGTAGCCCCTCTCAACTTCTCCTGAGCATCACCTCCCATGCTGCTTTTGCAGTTATTTGGTGATTGTTGAGGGAATCCTGGGATGGATGCTCATAATTAATCTCAGTCATTAAAATACTACAAGATGCTTGATAAATAGCAGAGTAAAAAGTCTGAGAGGGATAAAATATTTGTGTTTTTTCCAGGAAAAACTCAAGGATCAAAATAAGCTTGATCTTCAGAGAAACTGATTACATGCAAATGGAAATATTTGTACTAAAATAAAAATTAGCTTGCTATCAAGGAAGAAAGTACATGGAATGTTAAAGCTGTAGATGATCAGGGGAAGCAAGATACCTGCCTATTGGAAAAATGGCAGTGGTAGATTTCACAAAGCAATTTGTGTACTCAAAACCAGAGCTTTGGCTGCTCCAGAAAGAAATTTAGACTGACAAGGCAGATACAGGAAAGAGACAAAAAAATCTGCAATCTGTCTTCATATACAATGTTTCCACATTTTTTACCTTAATTGCTCTTCTCTTTCAAGCAAGTCAGGTGCTTCTTGAGTGAGGATGACTAAAATAGTATGCTAGACTAAACTGAGTTCAGCCAGTTCTAGGTCTATATAATTTATAACCCTTTTTACATGGACCAGCTGCACCTCCAATTTTTGCTCCTGTGCTATGGTTAGAGAACTTCAAATGCCAGGACATACTAACAGTATCACTTCCTAATAGTACTATGTCTTTCCTTAATGATCTCCCTAAAACAGCCCTCCTACTAGGCTGCTAAGGCTGAAAGCAACAGAGTTTGCTCAGAAGACACTGAACTGAATCCTGGGGGTGTAGAAAGTGGCTGAACATGGTGACTGTGTCTTTCTGCAAAATGATGGACAGTGCAGTTGAGATGACCCCAGATCATACAAGCGATAGCAGCAACAGCAGTTATGTGGATATATTCTGCTGTCACTGTTAGTTTCCATGAAAAAACCTTGTCCATCTCCTGGAAGAAAAAGCCATTTTAGGCATTTACTGCAGTGTATGTCCACTGTGAAGCGCTAAAGGAAATAGCAACAAGCTGTAGAAGAGGGTTCAGAGGAACTTAGCTCAGATGTTTTTCTCTTCACTTATATGTCTCAACCCATCATGACATCAGAGGTATCAGAAAATTGCCCCTCAGAATGAGTTCTCACTTCAGGTCAATCCCGGAAATAGAAGAGGCAGCATAAGAGTTGCAAGTCATTTTCAGAACTACCATGCACCATTAAAGACGATACTGGCACTGACTTAGGCTTTGGAAAAGGCATCTTAATATGAGCATTCCCAAAATCTGCAATGAATAAATTCAGCAGCGGCATCTTTATTTAAAGTCAGAGAGCTGTGAGAATTTGTCCTGACAGTATTTGGCTCGGTGCTGAGGTGTTTTCGTCTCCAGTTTAATTAGACTAGAAAAGGTCTGAGATGGTAAAGGACCCATGTAAAAGCCAGCTTCATGGGTGGGTTGCTGTGTGCTTTGTGGAGACAGTCCAATGCTACTTAACTTTTTCTGTCTCACGGAATATATAACCACCTGTAGCACCAGTGCTGCGCAAGACTTCTCATTGCTTTCTGAAGGCCCTGCCATCCCCAAACCCTGCTGTCCCCAAACCAAGGCTAGCCGTCCCAGGAACCATCCCAATCCTCTTGGGTGGCACTACCCCAGTCTTGGCTGCTATTGCAATCTCTACATGGTCTGCTGGTGTCATTGCTTTTCAAGGCACAGAAAGTGGACTTTTTTTCCTAAAATATTATTAATTTCCTGCAGAAAGAGGCCAAGACATCTGAAAGGTGTTCATATGTAAAGCCTGTCGGGGCAAATGAAGTTAGCAAACCCCTTACCTTGCAATAACAGATATTTTATCAATAAGAGAATTAACAGAAGCATTCTGACAAGGCTGTTAGATTTACTTAACAGATTTGTTGTCATAGCTACACAAAAAAGCATCTTATTGTGGACTGTGTACTTTTGCTGGTGCAGTTTATACTTGTATCCTGATGGAAATAAATTATAATAGTAAAGAAACTTTTTTTTGCCACTTTATTAATTTCTACATTAGGCACTGGCATGCCAGGAAAAATGCATAGACATCCTGTGACACAGCTTTGGTGGCAACGCTCTCAAGGGGGGTCCTGGCCTTCAGACCTTGGGCTGTCACATGGGGGAAAGTGCAGGAGGATTTACACTGCCGACCATTAAGTGTCTGGCTTAGAGGCTCCAAGCTTTCCATTGTGGGAAGTCTGTGTGCATTCATTGTATTTGGGGCCTAAGGAGTCACCTGATTTAAGCCGTATGAGATCTCCTATGCTGTGCACTAGCACAGCATCCACTACTTCAAACTGGTAAAGGGAACAAAGCCTGGAATAAAACAGTGGGGGTTTTTGTTTCTCTGGGAAGGAAAGGGAAAGCAGGGCTCCAATGCATGCATACAACAGGCTTTCTAGTCCGTGTAGATCCACTGGGAGGTTTGGGGATGTTTTATCTGTAGATCAAGAATAATACTTTGCTATTAAGTACAAAGCTATTGTTCTGTTACCAAATGAATAGATCCCATTAAAACAAAACCAAAAGTTTCTACTTTGGGTTAGTCTGGAGTATGCATTTTGCTGAGATTTGTCCTTATCAGATTTCCATTAATGCAGTGTTTGCAGTCCCAGTCAGTACTGGTAACTAAAGACCATTCAGTATTAAATCTCTTAAACTGTATGCTGGATCTTTGTTTATCAGAATACATTTTCCCATCCGTATCCTTCAGACTGCCATAACAGAAGTTACCTCATGCAGGTAAAGCAGTTAAGTATATACATTATATTAACATGTGCTTAAATCCCAGCTAAATCAAGTACAAATGCAGTAAGAAGCACCTCTTCCAGTGTTTTCCAGTGCAGATCCTATTTTACCTTTTAAAATGAAATTTCTATTTGAAAGAATGTTAATTACTTTTTCCTTACCACAAATATTTGAAAAAGCTTGAATGTTAGGAAAGAGTCAGAGTTAGCAAACTGTTATTTCTGCATATAAAATAAGATTTTTATACTGACCTTTTATTAGCAGCTTGACTTTTATAAAGATCTGAGAGGGCTGCTACGTGCTACAAACAAACAGATGGTTTAAATCTGTATAAATTGTCACTGTATGGCAAACTATGACATTTTCTGATGGAAGTGTATGTTTTAAGTCCTTAATCTTTGGTGTCAGGCACTGTTGTCCATTCCACGTGCAAACCGAAATTCTTTGTTGGTGCCACGTGCTTTGTCTCTGCAGGAGTAAGCAGTTTATTTCCTGTAATCTCCTGTGCTGCAGAAATTAATTTGTGTACTTGCTTTGTACCACAATAGTGTGTGTTATTGTTCCCCTTCTCAAGGGGTTGTAATATTGCAGCAGCACTGGCACCATAAAAAAAACAGAAGTGGACTTTGTTTGAAAGCTATCTGAGCAAGTAGTGTGGAGTTAACAACATGATCTCTAAGGACTGTGGGTTGAGTTAAATATGTGCCCTTTATGGGAAAATCAAGTGGGCTTGGTGTAGGTGTGAGTAAACTGGTTTGGATAAACAGGAGCTGATCGTCATTTCTCGAATAAAACATTTTAGATTTCTGTTTCTTTTGTCTCTTTTTAAAAAATTGTTTAACCCTTTCTTTGCTTCATGCTCATACTCTGTCCGTGTGGTATTGTACCTTGCTCGGCAGTACAGCAGCTGTTCATTTTGGTGCACACTAGGTACTATGGCTAACACCTGTCACACACAATTTAGTTTCACCCCCTCTCTTGTTGGAGGGAAGGAGTGATGTATCCTCAGTGCACTGTGTTGCTCTGGAAGCCTGTACATAAAAAAAAAATATCCAAGTGGCTATTTATTTTGAAAAGGCAGGTAGTGAGTTCTGCTAAGCCAGAATACCCAAACTGATAACTACGTTGCATTTCAGAGGCTTAGATTGCCCTGTCAGTATCCCAGGCCAGGTCACAAAAGGTAAGATCCAAGGTGGTATTTTTCAAGGGTGAGCTTGTTTGCATGGGATGCTAGACTTTACTCTTTGAGTGGTTTGAAATAGAATATATGCCTCCAGGAATGAAAAAATATCACAGACCTCATCACCTTCTGCCATAGAAAAGGTGAGTGAACGCTCATCTGTTTTCTTTCATATATGAAGGAAATTGCAAGGGACTTGCTATAATTGAAGCAAGAGAAAGCTAATATCTGTACTAGCACCATCTGCAAAGATAGGACATGATATACTTTATCTTATCAAAAGAAGAAAAGAAATTAGTTGCCCACACTGTTTGTGGGAAGTGTCAATAAGAAACTTAAGGTTTCCTGTAGCGTGTGTGCTCTTCAACCTTCTTCAGCTTTCAGACGAGCCTCTGCTGTGATTGCAAACCCCACATCTTGGCCAGACACAGACAGATGAAACTAGGACTGGGAACCCAAAAATGCTTCCTGGAGGTGGTGCTGAGCTTCAGGGCACCACAGTTCACTCTGCTTAATTACTCAGAGCCTCAGAAAGAGCTGACAAGGAAATGCAGGCTTTTATGGCTGCAGGTCTTTCCCTTGTGGTGGAGGCCTTGTAAGAAGTATCGAATGTTGCACATTAGGCAATTGTGTGTTTAATAAACTAAACAACCAAACCACTGCTAACCAAGTTTCTGAGCCTGGGGTCAGCTTGTGCTTTTGCCTTAAAGAGTCTTTGCATTAACACACACAACTAGGATTACAGTCAGGGCTATTAATTTTGAATAATTTCCTTTACCACCTAAGCAGTAGCTACCAACTGTTTGCCAGCTGCTTTCTGTGGCTGCACAAATCCCACCCCAAAGGTAGTGACCCCTTCAAGAGCATGGGGATGGCTGCTGCAGTTTTTCCTTGCCTTTTAGGCCTTATGCTTCAGAGATGGGTGCTGAGGGCTTGAACACTGCTCCATTTCTTGAACACATGCTGGTTTACACCATGGTGCTATGGAAAGGTAGCTGTCAGCCCTGTTTCTCAAGGAAGTTCAGCTGGCTTACTGGTGTTGGTGTGTAGTAACACAGGACAGGTTGGGCTGTTTAGCCTACTGGGTGGTTGGTGAGCTGCCTAAAATGGCTGTAGGTCTATTGCCCCTAACAAATGAAACATGGAAATTTTCCCCATGTGGCCTGAAAGACCCTGGTTACTTGTGCACAGCTGTGTTAGCTCAGAGGTGGTCAGAGGTTATAGTCTCTGCTTGGAGAAGCCCCAAGAGTTCAAAATGACCCTGGAGAGAGCAGAGGCCTCACCTCTTGCAGGCCCTCTACAGAGCGATTGAAGAGATTTTTTGAGAGCAAGGGTGCCATCCCCGAGGGTACCAAGGACGCCTGGGCATATTCTCCCCTCTTTACTGAAACTAGACCACTGTGCCTCTGGGATCCTAAGAGCTGTGAAGATGCTCATGGAGCCTTGCTGCAGTCTTGTGGTTTGGACAGTCAGATGGACATAGGGTGGTCCTAGGAACTTCCCACTCCCTGGACTCACTCTACTTTTTATGCAGTAGTGAAGTATGTGAAACACATGCTCCTTCCAGGAGCAAAGCCAGAGACTCTGGCTCTGCTCTGTTCCCAGGCAAGCGGCAAGTCAGGCCCCTTCTCACTTGCTTTCTTTCTGACCCCACGTTTGGCCTTCCTGGTTGCACAAGGATCCTGCTTCATCACAGAGAATGGGGGGTATCCCAATCTCTTGTGCCCTGGAGTCTGATGAAGGGGTACCTCTCTGGTGATGAAGGAAACATGGGTTCAAACTCACTGAAGCCACAGACAGCCCTGAAACAGTTATCCCTGATTAAGGGTTCTCACCATTTCTTGTTACAAAAGCTTTGATTGTTGTGGCTGCCACATCATGTTTTAAATGGTGCCTGCTCTGCCCCATGAGGTCCCTGACTCAGAACAGGGCTAGGAAGACTGCTGGTAGCCAGTACTTCTCGTGAGGTACCTGTCAAGTCACTTCCAAGTCATTGAAGTGAGGTATGGGTGGATTCAGAGGTCTAAATTCTACCTAAGTTGCACCATGGACACAGGAGTGCTTTTTTTTCAGAGCTGCTTTAAGAGATGTTTATATGCAGATTTGCAAGCAGAATTTAGTCCAAAATATCTCCATTCAGGTAGGTATAATGAAGAGATGTCATACCCAGCAATTTAAAGCCAAATAAAAACACCCAAACAGCTTTGCACTACTTGTTTTGTGTTCCATGCAATGCCCTGAAATTAAACCAACATAAGGTTGAAGTAATAGTGATGAATGATTTCTCTACTTTCCACAGAGCTCTTTCAGAAGAAGGTAATTTATTTAAAACTACAGTGTGATTTAACTTGCCAGACCTTTCTCAGAGCCTAAATAAAACTGCTATGATTATACTTTTGCATCTGTCTCAGCAAGATAACCATCAATTATGCTGGTCTGACCTGCCCCTTCCAGCAAAGGAAGAGATACATTTAGAAAATGTCACCCACTCACAGACAAAATATAATTTGGACTATCCAGATGATGATTTCTATGAGGGTCATTACACTGTACTTCTCTGGTTTCTGTTAATGCATTATGCATTCATTTTTTTCATTTTGATGTGCAGCTTTTATGGCTCATTGGGGATCACTGTTAGCTCAAACTTGTGAGTCCCTGTCCAGACAACTCTCTCCCTCCACTCTACTCCCCACCACAGCTCTTGTCTGCTCATATGTCTGCCCCCTTCACTCCCAGGCTCGAGCTCATGCTCCCTCTGCCTGCTGGAGCCTGGTCACTGTTGCAGAGAACTTGTTTCCCTTTTCTAATTTAACTGCTTCTTCTTAGCATCAGTCAGACCCCAGTCAGGTACCATCAATCCCTGGCACTGCCATTTCCCCAAGAAACTGAGGGCAAAGGGAAGTACCTGAAGTTCAGCAGTGCCCAAGGGCTGTGCTAGCTTTGTGACATGAGATTTGCTGCCACATTTCTTTAACTTTTCAGAAAAATGGACCATTTTCTATTTCCAACAAATGGTTTTAACAAGTCAAAGTGACTTTTTAAAGTGTGATATGTGGTTTCTCAGACTGGATGTGCAATGAAGAGAACGCTGACTAACCATGCTATTGTGCTGCCTGCAAACCAAGAATTATTGTAGTGTGTCAGAATTCCCCCGAAGGTACATATTTGGTCTAAAAGTGAAGGATTTGTGTTAAAGGCACTGAAAAAACTGCACATCACCCTGGGGATGGTTTTTGGAATTTCTGTAGCATGTTCAAACAAAACTTGACACCTTTTTTTTAGTAGAAACTTAGAAGCAGAAGTTTAGAGAAATTTTAGGATGTTTACGCTCTGTTTATTAAAGCTACATGTACCCCTTTACTACAAAAGTGAGTTATATGTCTAGGTTAAAAGCAAAACTGATCCTTTAGCATGCTGATAAACTTATACAACATCTCACAGAAAAACTTTATCAAATCTGCACCTCCTGCAGTCAGTATGACTACTGATGCCTCATGCCAAAACCATGGACTGGTTGGGTAAGGATTCAGAAAATATATGTAATTTAAAAAAAAAAAAATATCTGGAACTATCCTGGCATGGGCCTCTGGTTTGAAATAAGACAGTAAATGGTGAAACTCATGTCTAGTAATGACAACTTGATCATGGAAGCATCTTACACAAAATATCTTCAGCGAATCAGAGAGCACTGGGGAAGTTGAAGAAGGCATTTTGAAAAGCTAAGCTGAAATCTGCTTCTGTGGTAGAAACTAGTGAAATAAAGTTTAGAAAGTAGTTTCAAGTTTGTGTTTCAATTTCTCTGTAAAAATGATAACCTCATGCTCCTTGTGCTGCTTAACATTTTCCCCTCATATATTTTGTACTTTTCAAAAAATATTATTTCTTCCTGACTAACTGCATTATTCCTGCTTGGGAACTTTTCCCTCCAGCTCTCAGATATCTCTCTCATACCTTCAGTTTAGAAAAGACCAACGCGTTCTACAAAAGAGATTGCTACAAAAGGCATATCAGAAAACAACCCCAGAATGCCTTATGGCCCTCGGTCATCTTCCAGTGCTGCTTTGCTGGGACCTCCAAATCCTTTGCTTCCTTTCAGGGTCAGCTGCCAAGGGTTAGGATGTCCAAACCCACATCCCAGGACATTGTGCATGGCTACCCTACCCCATGCCCTGCACGTGGAGCCCAGGCTCCCCCTTCCTTAGGCATGGGTAATAGAGGTGCCACCTGGATGCTCAGAGGATATGCATGAGCTGTTGTGGTAGCCAGGTGCAAAAAGCACTTCTGGATCTCCTACTGGAGGTGACATTCATGTCCTGCTGGTCTGAGCCATGAGGGGCTCCTAAGGCCACTCACTAGATCTGTGCTTTCTCATACACCTTACAGAGAACATCAAAGGCTTGTCTTTAGTCTAGTCTAGTCTTTAGGCAGAGTCTACCAATACTTCTGTGGATAAGCTGGATGCTTCTCTGCTGTCATCTCCAGAGAGATCTTTGGATTTGGAAGTCTATCCTGTCTCCTCCTCCTGTGTTGGAGGTGAGTCCTGCTCCTCAAGGTCTCATGGTGAAAGACTGCATTGAGGATGGAGCCTTGTGCCTTGTTACTGCGGCAGACTGACCTCCCCAGCTAGTGGTCATTGCTGCTTTGGCTTTGCTACAGGCTGTTTCAGTTGTATCCCTCCCACCTGGTGCTGGTCTGCGTATGCCAAGAGACACATTCAAGCTGAGGTCTCTCACTGGAAGTGGCTCTTGTGGGGAGCCATTTGAAATCTGTGGACCTGTGAATACTGTTTCCATTTTTTAATGACTACAGAAGACATCTTGGGACTCCATGCTGCTTTTGGGATGAAAGTGAGCTATGGGTTTGCATGGGTGTCAGCATTACAAATGAGGCTATTATGCGTAGTGCTGTGTTTCTGAAGACATGCTGTTGGTGGAGGTGCTAGTGAGAGACCTGATAGTGTGGGCCAAGCTGGGAAGCCTTATGGCATGTATGTTGGCAGCCCTTGGCAAGTGGCAGGAGTGGGCTCTCTACATATGGGTCAGGCAGACAACGTGAGGGATGGCTATGCTTCTAAAACTACATCCCTCAATATTTGAGTACCCTGGAGGGGACTTGAAGAGCTAGAAAGAGCTAGTGGCAGAGAAAATGGCCTCCAGAGCTCGGTCCTGGATACTGTGACAGTGTAGGTGCAGCCAGAAATTGTTGGGAAATGTGTCTCAGGACCAGGCTGACACTGATTTACTGATTTTGCATATTAGAAGCTTTTAAAACCTGCTGTTTTGGCATAGAGATGAATCACAGGATTCTGTTTCTGAGAGTCCAGGATCAAAAAGGAAAACTGTGCTTATCAGATGGACTTGAAGCAGGAATTTATAATTTATGGTCTTTTGTATTTAAAACAAAACTAAGCCTGCAGACCTCAATATTGCATAATCCGCTTCCATGCTCAGGAAATTTGTTCTGAACTGTGGCCTTAGGAGATTACTGTATGAACTTTACTGCAAATTTAATTCTTGCCTAACTTATTTCTTTCTACACACATATTTCACCATTGAGAATAGAAGATGTAGACCATGGAATCCTGAGACTTTACATCCCAAATTACCACATATTTTGAGATGCAGTTCGGTAGAAAGACTGTCCCCAAAGCAGGGTGAAAGAAGACTTGTCTGACTTGTGTGATGCCTGTATTTGACCTTACAAGCAATCCCATTTGTAACAAGTTGTTTCACTGCAACTCCTCTAAACTTTTCTAATCTTCCCCTCCCTCATATGGACATTCCTGTCCTTCCCACTTAGCCTCACTTCCAAAGAGTCTCTCTTTCTTCATATGCTTCATGTCCAAAAAGTTCTTCCACCAAGCCCATGAGAACAAAATGCTGGAGTGCTGCAGATGCATTGCAAGAGAGGTGGAAAAGATGGGCTCCCACCAAGGTGAGCAGGGTGGGCTCCCATCATCCTCAGCTGGCTGGCAGCTGTGAAAATAGCCCCTGGAGTCATGGAGCTATTACCCTTTCGTAACTCTGACTCACTGAAGGTGACCAGGGCCAGGATACACAGCGCTGCTGCCAGCTTTCCTCTATGTCCCACCCTTGTTCTATGGACTCAAGGGTAAACTATGTATTTGGGAAAATAAAAAGAATGGAGCCTTCTGAATCCCTAAAGGAACCTGGCAGGGAGATTGAGAGGCACGGAGGTGGCCGCGTCCAAACTTCCCTGTAAACAAGTGATTTTGGAGAGGTAAAAATTTCCACAGTTTTATGTACAATCCTGAAGATACTGGAAATTCCTAATTCATCCTGATGGGGACATTAAAGGACTGCATGAAGCGACACAAAATAATTCAGAATTTTCCCAGAAATTTTGGCTCATGTAAAACTGTTGCTTGGCAATTATGCGCTTTTTTTTTCATATGAAACCAGCTGCCAGCTGAGAGACTGTTGGCTGCTGTATTACATGTGTTACATTTACAAAGCTATTTTATAAGGTGACAGGCTGAAAAACAGTTTGCAAATGCAAGTTGATCTTGAAAGTATTTTTTTACATCTGTGACTATGGGATGTTCTGTAGAATGAGCCACATTAAGTGTAACTGACACAGATCATGTTCTTAATGTGCCACTGACCTCTTAATGCACTCTGAAGGTCTGGAGATAAAGCAAAGGTTGAATGGACTTAATGGGTGCTAGAAAGCTAGTTCAGTCATGACAGTAAGACTTGTCAGGTTAAGAACTGCTTAAACCTAGATGATTTGAATGAAGCAGAGTTGGTTATAAATACTCTTCTGAATGCAAATGTGTTTCCAGTTTGGGGTATGAGCTACAGATTTGGGTGCTCTGCTTCAAAAGGGAAAGCAAAAGCTGCAGATGGTGTTATTTTTTTTTTAAATTAAAATACATTTTCATGAGAAATACTGCTGGTTCCAAGTCATTGAGAAATTTTCTTTCTGATCAACACTTTCTGTACTTTTTCCAGGGCTCATCTGCTGAAAAATGAGCCTGAATAGGAAAGGCAGCCCAAGGTGACCCAGCCACGTGCTGCTGCAGAGGAGAGCAGAGATGCCAGCTCAGAGAAGGTGGTAAAGGAGGTGAGGGTTAGCTGGCTGCAGAAAGAGGGAGCGGGCTCTGCCCTGCTGCTGGCAGGGCACTGGCAGAGGATGTGGGAGCAGTCCTCAGACACCACTAAATGTGCAGCTGCCCCAACAGAGAGTTTGGTCCAAAATGTTTGCAGAGCCCAGAGCAAATACTGGGGTAGCTAACCCATGAGTGCCATGCTGTCAGGACTGCCCACTTCTGATACCTCCCAGATGGTCAGATATAGCCACACAGACTGCAATCTCAGCTGGCCAGTATAGCTACCCCATAGATGCCTTAGGAGCCTACATAATTTCAGTAGATCTCCAACTTGTCTGTGAGCCACAGCACTGGAAGAAAAGCTCATCAGTAATACATGCTCCTGTTTTATCTGTAGCAAGTCCCTTCAGATCCCACTTTTTGCGGCAGCTTGCTTTCCGCAGGGCATTATCAGGAGTAAAAGGCAGCCTTGCTGCTCCCCTCTGTAGCGCTGGCAGCAGTGCCTGCAGGCCCTTTGAGTGGGGTGCTAAAAGATTGCACATGAAGGCTGTTATGAGCCAGACAGTCAGAGTTTAATTTACTAATAGAGATACAATCTAAACGGCTACAGATTTTCTGGGCACTTCTGCACCTCTCTAAGACTATTCTGTGGCAGGGAGAGGCTGCGGAGCCTGTGCAGCATTCACCCAAGTTTTCCAAGTGTGAAATGTGCAGCAAATAAAGGAACTGGGATGCAAAAGAATGGCAGCTGCTCTAGGACTGTTAGAGAGGCTCTTTTACAAGCGAATGAACTGTCAATTTGTAGTAAGACATTGTTTTCTAAACATAGCATAAAAACTGTTATCTTGCCTGGCTGGTCATTAGAAGAGAGATAATTATAGTCTCTGTGCGACAGCTGGGCCCAGAACAGGGGCTGCATTGTCCCAGGTCCCAGCTGAGCTCTAGCACAGGCACCCCAGGCCAGCGGTGGGACAAGGGGGTCCTTGTGCCCCGGCAAGTTCAAAAGAGGAATTGAAGTGCTCTAAGTAGGTGTTAAGCACCTATTTCTCTCTCTGACTCTGGCCTTAAAAACTACTCCACAGCAGAAAGGTGAGGAGGGCAGACCTCTGACTGCTACATCCTCCCTGGCTTTATGTACGACACACACTATGACTATTACTTTTCTCTCCCTAAAAAAAAACCCAAACCAACAACCCCAAAACTTTAGTTTTGCATTTATTTTTGTTTTGCTCTGTGTTTCTGTTTTCCAGCACTGATCCATGAGACCCGTATAGTGGATGGGCTTTCAGAAGCAAGGACATATTATCTGTTCAGTGTCTGCTTTCTGAGCCTGAATGGGAGGTCTAAACCTCAGCTGATGCTGCAGCACGCTGGAGGAGTCCTGGTGGTCTCAGAGCTTCAGGGGGCCAGAACATCCCCTAGGGCTGTCAGGAAATCCTGGACTATTGTTTTTTACCACCATCCAGAAAAAGACGATGCATCTCTACGCCATTGTAATGGGGCAACACGCACCTCACTGTTCTGGTACCTGCCCATGCCAGTCCCTCTGTACAGGGAGTTCATGTCTATGAGTGCCACAGTATTTTTTTCTATGTGCTTAGCTTCAAGTCATTGGAGGAGAAATACAGTCATAGCTGCAGATAGTAAATTGAGCTATCACTTTTATTGCTCATTTCAGCCAGGTGCCTTGAATGACTTACCTGTCACCATTTAGGAGACTTCTGGTAAAACAGAGACTTGAACATGCATGTCCTGAGCCCTGGACTAGCATGTAAAGCTACTGGGCAGTGTTTTCTGTCTAGAGCTTTATTTGTGGCTCAGAGGTGAAAAGCAAAAAGTTGAAAGTTCTCCAGGCAGACCAGCCACAGTCAAGTCTTTGATACCACTGTTACGTAAACTTCAGGTTTATTTTTAACAATGTTTTCTAAAAAGCAATGTCCAGAAATAATAAATAATTCTCTTGTTTCGCATAAGGTAATTAGCCTGTTTTCCCAGCTTCTGTGTTCACACTGTGGCTCAGGCGATTCTCTTTTAGAAATATTCCAATTAATCAGGTTTGACAAAAGGGAGTGCAAAAATTAGTTTCCTACTACTTCTGTGAAAGTAAGTAGCTGGGTGAAGAGGGAACATCTTTTTAATGTCTCCACTAAAGGAAAGACTTTGACAGGATCTCATTCTTATTAGACACAAGAGAATCCACAGGGGGTATCATCTTTCTTGCATCCCAAATGTGAGGAAACCTGGTTTAGCCAGTGAAACTACTTGGTTCAATCAACCAGTGGTAAGTCATGTGTAAGAACACTACTAGGGAAAGTAGTGAGCAAGTTAAGAACATAACATTCCTACTACAGGTGGAAACACAAAGCAATATTCAATTATATTGGCAGGACAATCAAGGTTTCTTTTTAAAAAAGTATTTCGAATGTCTTGAATAACAGAAAGACAGGAAGTCAATTCTGTCATCCCAGTGACAACAGCCCCAGCAACATGAAGGATTAGATAAAATATGCAAGCAGAGTAAATCTTTTTAAAATAAGATACTAATTTAATATTGAAAAGTATTGTGCCTGTGTAATGCAGTTATTTTTGCTTGAGTTCCCTTTGCATCTCTGAACGAGACCCGTCTTACAGCCATGACTGTCATTCAAGTGATGAACTGAATAAAGTGTGAAGAACATGGTACCACAGATACAGAAAAATACAGATATTCTTTGACCATAGTCAAATGCAAGGTGTTTTTAACTTTAGGATGTATACGGTAAAATACAAGCTATAAATATATATGATTCCATTGCTGTTCTCAGTCAAATGTATTTTAAAAGACATCTAAACTACTTTTTCTCTGTGTGTGCTTGCTTGTTTTTGGTGTCTTGTTTAAATTTTGGAGAGGTTAGAGGAAAAGGAGTGTTCTCCAAGGAGGATCTGCCTCTGTAATCTGTAATTCTTTTTTTGCTCTGGCTGTGGTGTAATTCCCATAAACTCTAGGAACAAAATATTAACTAGGGTTGAAAGTTTGCTTGGGGCATTTGGTTCATGTTCATACTAGTCTGAGAGAAATCTCATTTTGAAGAGACTTACCGAAACTCTAATCTCTCCACAGAGAGCTGAATGACTGTGGCAGGCTTGACAATGCTATTCATTTTTGGAGCCTCACCAGCAAAACAAGCACTCAGCACAAAAGGATATATAGTGTCTAGGCTACTGTACTGTTCATACATCTGTGTCTATCCATCTAGCAAGGCAGTTCACACCATATAAATACATATCACTGGAATAATACCATTTTCCATTCTGTATCTTGGAGATTAGTGTTCCCCAGTGTCAGGTAGTGCTAATTAATGATACAACACACACCTTCCTATTGATCAAAGAGACAAAGTCTTGAAAGCAAAACTGTTTTAAACCTAGGGAACAGGTTGCATTACCTATTACACACTATTTGAACAGTAGGCATATATATGTCTATTGGTGTGTGACTAATATACACCATTCTTTCTCAAATAGTTAAGCCCTTGCTGTTCAGACAGTGAGTACATGTGTCCACTTTAACAGTAGGGGTTTAATGTTTTTATAAATACTTAATGAAGTATATATAATTTAAAGTACAGTTTCATTCTACATCTATGTCTTCATCTTCTTAGGTCTTTGATCCTATGCACACAGCTGGAATGTTAAACAAAAAATTATGTCCCTACAGTTTCTTAGAAGTGAAAATATTTAACTATTATCAACAGGCAAAAAACCAACTCCCTCCTCTCCCCCATAAATAAATATAGCAGAGAAATGACATCAGAATTACCTTGCTTGAGGTGTGCAACTTTTTATTCCTTCTCTCCACACAGTATGAAAGTGCTATTTTTTCCAAGCTTTTCTGTACCCCAAACTCCAGCCAACATTATTCTACAGAAGGAGAGGCAGGCAGCAGAGGGAGGCCTGGACACCTTTTCTCTTTCAGAGAGGAGCTAATCAAACATTCCCATCAAGCTCCCAGCTCTGTGAAAGGCACATTGCTCTCTCTCCCTCCCTCCCACCCTCCCTCCCTCCCTCCCTCTGCTCCTCTCCCTCTCTGTCTCTCTGTTTCTCCCTCTCCCTCCTGCACACACAGACATACAGAGCTCCTTACATTCATTTAGCAGCCAAATTAGGCAGTCCTATTTTAAATACATGTTCCCTCCCACATATTTTTGGTAGGGATTTCTATGCTCCTTTTACACTAGCCTGTCAGATTTGTCAAGTTTTTCTCTTTTGGGAAGCAAAGCTTTACTCAACTGATGTTTTGGCTGAATTTTTTTCAGTCTCACTGTGCAGTTCAGCATTGTAGTAAATGGACTACAACTAGTAGCTGGGAGTAAACTACACAGGTCTGAAGAATATAAATACCAGACTAGTTAGGTGCAAGTCAGATTTAAAGAGGAAAAACAGCTTTTGAAGAGACAGGCTGTGATGCCTTTACTCATGTGAATAGAATCATATTCCCTCAGTTTCCCTGAAGTCAGAGGATCAGTGACAGAGCAAGTCTGTGAGTCTGGGCACAGAGAGGTAGAAGTATGACATGAGGGTTAGCATGGACTTTTTTCTGATGAAGTTGGGTGCAGGAATTTAATAAAATACTCTTAAAGACTTTTAAACCAGCATTCATTAAGTGAGAGCTGGCCAAATTAGATACACAAAATGACTAATTTTTTAGAGTATCTGTACACAGATGTCCTAAAATTCTTGGGTAACTTTGAGAAGAACATGTTATTGAGACAATCAAGATCACAGCATTTTCAAGATTATCACAGAAAGGGTTGGTATCATATTCCAGGATGCTGGAATGCAACTATAATCTGCAATTCCACCTGAGTATTCAGAAGTGTATAGGTAACATATATGAGTGAACATACACTGTTTTATCTAAGAGCATTAATAGTGAAAAAGAATTCTAGTGTAAATATGGGAGATGATTGAGTTCAAAAGACACATTGGAAAGACCTGTAGTTCCTGGCTACTTCGGATCTAACAATCCTGTAAATGAGTTTGATTTAAGGGAAAGTGATTATCTGGGTTTAAGTGAAAATGATTACCTGTTATTTGTGAATCTCTACTTCAGTATTTACAGAAACTGTGTAACAGCTCAGCATATCAATAAACAGTACAATAACAAAAGTTTATCAAGAAGTCCTAACTGTGTTACTAAGACATAACAATCCATAATTCATTCAATTCTCTTAATACAGAAGTTTAGGCTTGCCATGGTAAACCCTTGTGAGGCAGAATGCAGTGGACTGGCAGAAAGACTCTCCAGACAACAAATCTGTTAGCAGATCTACCTAGAAAATGTACTAAAAAAAACCCCCAGAAGTCTTATTAATTCAAGGTAACACTTTCAGAATATCAACAACCTTTTCATAAGGTTTTGTGAGGTTTATTTATTCAGATAATCATGGGCAAAAGGACTGAGACCTTAGGATTGGAAGTTTAGAGGTGCATACGTACTAGTGGTCAAACACCTAAGGGTTTTGTGGCTAAGTGGCTGTGCGTCATTTCCCTGTGCTAGTGGAAGGCTGAAGTCCCCACGACAACTCCTTACCTGCAGATGCTGATAGAAATACTCTAAAATTTTGGGGCACAGACATTCACTGGTATTTAACTACTTTTTTTCCACTAAAGTAGATTATTTTCAGAAATCCACAGGCATCTATGTACATGTTGAGGTGCTTGTATGGCTTTAAAGTCTCAGGTGAGTGGGTTATCAAAGAAGCCTCTTGATCTCAAACCAGTGTGAGCGAGAATACTGAAGAGCAAGCATCTGGTAAACCAAGATGTGAACAGATGGCAAAGGTTCAGGCTGTGCCTGCAGACCACATGATAGGACTGTATAGAAATGGCTGAACTAGCACTGAGTGATGGAGATGAGATGTCAGAAGCAGTGGATGATCGGGATAACCAGCACAGGCAAAAAGTCCTCCTAAGGTTCAGCTTCTGATACCTGCATCAGCTCATTGAGGGGTGTAGCTGTTGGCATGCAGAACATGGTCAGCAAGGTGTCAAACCAACAACAACAGCACCTACACTGAGGTCATGCTTCATTGTTGCTGCTGCAGGGTGGTAGTTCTACAAAAAGAAACAGCTGATAGATCCATTTCTCATCTTCCATGGATGGATTATCCAATTTGTGAGTAAATTATATCAAGGGCAAAGAGCCAGCATGGACCTGGCAGGACTTATCTCAAATGCAGTGGTGTGTGAACACAGCTCTATTGCTTCCAGAAACCCTGCAGTGGTGCAATCCTGTCTGCACTACACCTGCCTGAGTTTTCCCAGCCTGGTCGGCTCCGCTTGGGACCAAGGATGCTGCCAGTGAACTGGCACATTTCTGCATTGTTGCCTATGAGCTAAGCCAGCATCCTGGGAATGAGCATCCCAGGAACCATGGAGCAGAAACACTGAGTGGGCAGAAAAAGAAAAACTATCTAGGTTTGTCATTATCCAGGGTATTCAGCCTCTCATTATTGTGTGTAATGAAGAGCTGAAGAGTATCAAAACAAACCACTGAGGAGGGCACTGGCTGTCTCTTTTTATCACAACATTTCCAAGTGTTGCGGCCTGTGCTCTTTCCTGACAAAAGCAATTTCCAGACACCCAAGAGCTGGCAATGCAAAGTGCAGGAGCAAGAGGTGAACCACATTGTGTGGCTCCACTTCAGTGCTGGGATATGCCACAGGGAAAGATCTGTTTGCAGGAGAGGTGACTGTGCAGTCAGGAAGTCACTAGTTTGAAGACAATAGGTTTTGATCATGATTGTCTAGGGGATGGACAAATGTTACGTATCTGTATGTGTTCATGTCTCCCAGCATTGCTTTTAATCAGGGGCCTCCTCCACAGTTTTCTGCTAACTGGTAGTACTGTTTGTGGTGGTAGTTTTAAAGTTTTACTATACTGTATTTTTGTTTGCTTGTTAGTTAAAGTAGGATTTAACAAGATCCATTGAAAATATTATTAAATGAATGAATGCACACCTAGGGCAGGTGACAAATTTCAGGGGATATAGTCTTTACTACCGTGTGACTTAGATATACACATACACATACATACCTAGCAAGTAAGGCTAATGCATGTTACAGCCTCACTCCACCACAGCAGCAGCAATTCAGTAACTCTCGTCAGTAAAGTATTTTAGCAAAATTGCTGCTCTATTCATTTCCAGGTGGGTAGAACTGACATGCAGAGTAGCTTTGTTTCCACTGTATGATGAAGCCTGAAAGCAAAGAAACACAGACCACTGACCTGTCCCCTGAAAGTCTTAATGAAGCAGCTAATGAACAAGACCAGAGAGTCAAAATACTTTGGTTTCAGTGAGAGTTTGAGAAGGATCTTCATATTTGAGCAAAATTTAGTCACCACATTAAATAATGATCATCTACTCAGATATCAATTTCACTCTGGAAGATCAAAGAGCAGAAAGAGAGAGATACGATAAGATCTGTGTAAGCAATGTCAGCATGGACAGAGGAGATAATCCAGCCAAGACTAAGTAAGGAGGCTTGGTTTTTTCAAACAGAGTTAGCAGCAGACTTGGAAGACCGGACACTTGCTGATGGACCTTAGTCACAGACCCTTAAACAAATCTTCATTTTGAGATCATCTGTCATGCAAAATTTTCAAGGTACACAGTTTTTGTTTGAAAAATATTGCTTTGGGTAACAGCTGAGTAAAGGCCATGTTGAGTAACAGCTGAAATCTGACTTCACTGAGGGGAAGCTCACTACATGTAATCAAATCCTCATTACAAATCTGACTTCAACATTTATTAACAAAACTTCTGTTTATAATATAACAGCGGGCTTACGTGTTTCAGCCAACACAAAAATGTGAGATCCCTCATGTTTCCCTCCTTCTGCATGCGGTGATGCACAGGTAAATGAAATAGCAGAAACCTCACCTATTTGGAAATGGCAAATAAATTTGTGTGTTCTGGGTTTGACGCTCACCAACTGGTATGGCCCCTGAGCTAAGGGCAGGCAAAAACATGACCATATCCAACTATTAGGGCACCATCAGACACAAGTGTAGTTTTACACTCAGGTGTCCAAATTCAGTCCAAGTTCATTACTGACTTGGCCCATAATCTTTTGATCATAGCTGGACTTTTTGTGGTGATTTACATGAATAGGTCAAACTTTGTAGAAAGAGGAAGAGAGAAAGTTTTTACCATATATTACGTTCACATAGCACCTCAACATCACAGAATCACAAAATCACAGAGTTGTCTAGGTTAGAAAAGACCTTGAAGATCATCTAATCCAACCATTAACCTAACATTGACAGTTCCCAACTACACCATATCCCTAAGCACTATGTCGACGCTATCTAAGCGGAAGCAGAAGGTGGTGGCTTCAAAGGCCATAAATTGTTTCCGAGAGGTCTGTGCAAGGTGATGACGGATATACACATTCTGTTGAGCATGTGTGCTGTAACTTAACCCATCCTGCTTATCTCCCCAACACTCAGGAGGGACTCCTGGCTCCACCAGCGTAGGCATAGGCAGAGAAAATTATCTTCATCTATGTTACAGAACAAGATAAATCTGAAAAATTTTTAGAGAAATCTGAACTTTGGCTGGGAAATTTTTAGGGTTAAAGTGCAGAGTCTCCCACATACTGTGTCTTTGTCGCACTTGTGGGACCTAAGGTGCATGCTGCTCTTCTGGCATGGGGCTGTAAGCCACACTTCTGAAACCATGAGATCATTTGCTCTCCAGGTTGTGAGTAGGAAATGTACAAGGAATCAAAGTGATCCAGGGCTGAGCTAACTGGCCTGTGATCATTACACAGAAACTGTTGAATATATCTTCTCAGCTGACCACTGCAGGCTTAGTAAACCAGTACTATAAGGTTTGCATATAAGGACAGAAAGCACAGACAAATGATTTCTGCAAGATCGCATGTAGCTATGTCACATCTAATCCCATCCAAATACTTACACAGAAAGGAACAAGTTTTCTGCTCTCAAACAATTACCCTTAAGCTTTTTCTACCAAATGCTACCAACAGGAATCAGAAAGCAGAATCTTCTCCAAGTTATAACACCCCAAGATGTCATGCACAGCCTGGCAGTGCTGGCTTTGCTCAAAGACAGTGCAGTTGCACATGTTAACTCCTGACAAGTGGGAGTGGAGTTCAAATTCTGCAGTTTTTCCACATTTCTCAAACTCTGTGAAATAAAATATTAACTTACGCATTATTACTCTTAAGGTAATCTGTACTTGAAAACCATTTATACATGAAGAAAACAAGGCATGGGGAAAACAGTAGAAAGTTAAAAGTATAATTGGGATGGCAAGGCAACAAGGGGGTTAACATTGTTTGGCTTTAGCTGCTTAAAGTACTTACATCTAAATTGGTTTCAGGTAAATAAAATAACCAACGTCCTGGAAGGCTTATATAAAATACACTGATGTGTTTGTCTTGTGTTTGAGAAAGGTACGGAAGCTGAATTATGTATGCTGTAGCTGTTGCCAGCATCAGAAACTTCTTTAAATAATTAGAGCAATTGGGTAGCCAGGTATCTGTTTTTCCTTTTTATGAATGAGGAGACCTCATGGGTCAAATGAATGCATAATGTTGGCATGCTTGGCTTAAATGGATGGATACCAAACTTACACTGTGTAAATTTGACCCACTGAGTGTTTGTCAGGGAAGATGGCAGGGGCCATGTTTCCTGAGACTGTAGAGAAGCTGGAGTCTGTCAGTAAGCCCCAAGTCCCAGGTTCATTTGTTTGCCTCACAGGGAAGGGAGGGACAAAAGGTGAAGAGGAACAGGATCTGCCTGGGAGCCTGCCATCCCAACTGAGCAGGCTCAAAAAATGGGGATTCATGGTGGGAAATAGGAAAGGGACTCTTCCGTGACTGATATGTGGACAGCTTGAGCCTTTCCAATTGAGCAGTGACCATCTCTAACTGTCATGGATTTGAACTGCATTTTTTTGAGTTCTGGGCAGTCACTTTTGGAAACTTTTGACCTCATCTGCCTCTATAATAATCAAAAGATATAAAGAAAAGTGAACTCTGGCTTGGAAGGAGAATCTAATAAGGCATGTGAGCAAACTCAGAAGTTACTACTATCTGTAAAGAGTGTTTTTACATCTGAGAGTGATTCAATGTGTAGTTCCTTAGCTGTGGGCGTGCAGAAAGTGCTAGTTAAGACCAACAAGTCAGCTAGGTTTGCTTAATAGATTTTGGACTGTAGCAGAAGAAAGTAATGCTCAAATATTGCTTTCCTTTAATTATTTCAAGCTATATCTCTGTAGGAAAAAAGAAAACAGACAGAGGATGCACTTGAACTTGAAATACAACAGGGACCTATCATGAGCATCAAGAAATCTTCATTATTTTTGCCATGCAGCTGAATCTACCCATACCTCCTATGCCCCATATTCCCAATGCCAGGTTTAGAACAGAGGCTGTCACAAATGCTGTGTTGAAACAAATAAAGTGAACAGTAAATGCAGGGGCTGGAACAGTCCCTGTCACATTTGGGATGAGAAAATGCCAAGGGTGACTGCTTGGGAGGATTTTGCCCTGATTCTGGCCACAGGCCTTTGGATCTGAAGGGATCTTTAAAAGCTGTGGCATTATGGAGGTGGACTGTGATGTTTGTATCTCACCAGTCCACTATCAGAAACCAAGAGGCTGCCACAATGGAAATCAATTTTAAGAACTGTATTTTGGCAGAACTTGCAGTTATTGCAAACAAAAATGTATGGTGACTGAACAGAACTGGGTCTGTAGGAAGTGCAGCATATGGATTTTGTTCAACTCAAATCCAGTGTAGGTGGGGATTGAGTCTTCCCAGGGTAAGTGGGACATATTTCTTTGCTCTACTACCTCATATAAAACCTGATTCATCAGCATAAAGCTCCTTGTATGAAGAGTAAAATAATCTGTTTAGGAGAGTGCTCTTTGTTAATCAAAAGTTTCAGCAGTGTTGAATTCAGTGCTGAAATGTGAAGGTGAGGACCACGGCTCTCAGGAAATACAAATGGCTTTTTCAGCGTGCTTTCCCTATCTGCGTACTTCCAGTGTGAGCCATGTGCTATCACTGCCACTGTTAATTCACTTTGCCAAGAATACCAGGTCTCATTCTGGATCCCAGTGCCCCTTACCTTGGCAGTAAAGCTTGACTATTCACTGCAAATCAGGCCTGGAAAATGTAAACTCAGTAACAGTCTTCTGTCTGTTCTTCCTGACTATTTTCTCGATGTGTTTTCTGTTTATGCTCTGTAGGGCATCAGGTGTCAGAGCAAGTAGTTGATGCCAGTAAAAGCCACTTCACAGTAGAGAGCTCGTGGCTGCCTCCCAGCAACTGAATGCATCCCCTCTGTGGTGCCCTTATCCTTGTCTTCTCCAACTTTGGCTCTTGGCACTGAAGACTGTTCAAAATGCAGGTTGTTTCTGGAGGCAGCATGCAGAAATCAGAGTGCTGGTCTGGCAAGCAGAAGTGTCCAAACATGCAGCAGGGCCAGAACTGCCAGTGTGTTTAATGAGTGGATTAATGTATTTTCTTTACTGGTATGTATCTTTCAAAACAGGTATTTGCCAGAGTTCATGAAAAGTCTCTCTGCATGTGTCCCTGTGCACAGGCTTACCATATCAGGGTTTACATCACGCTCTCCCAATCAAGTGGCAGTGTCTTGGTCCCGCTCTAGGGTCTCCTTGACCACTGTTCTTGTAGAGACCCATTTGCCTCCAGGGAGGCAAAATTTCCAGGAGGGATCCAGCTGGTGGAGAGGGGAACGGGGTTGCATGCCCATGTAGGAATGGGGGAACTCAGTAGGGGTGGGAATACACAGGGTTGCCCCAACTCCTGTGTGGTGCTGCACCCATATAAACCTCTCTTTGTGTGGATCCAGGTGCTGGCAACATCTTCCCTGGGGGACCATATGAGTTGTGGGGACAGATGGTCCCGTGGTTCAGCAAGGTTGAATTTATTTGGGAAGAAAAGGAGAGAGATTGCAGGGTCCTGGCCCTGGGGGATGGCAGAGTGGGGGAAGGCAATGGGGAAATGGGAGGTGAAAATCAGGGTCTTGCTGGAGGGATGGAGCAGGAGAAAGTTGCTGGGGAGGTGCACCTGTGGGCCCTGTGATGTGCATACGAAGGAGGGTGTAGAGCGATGCAAGGATCATCCCAGGCACACATGCCCCAATGGACTGGCAGAAACACTGGCATTTGCCATTCTCCCCATCCTTGTCCCTGCTCCTTTCACTTTCCATGGGATAGGACAAATGGTGTTTCTGGTGTTTCTTTAACTGGTCACCACCTAGGTGTTCGTGGCCCTGTGAAGGTGTTGAAGCTCCAGACCACTGTCAGTCACTAAAACATGTTCAAAAAATTATTCTGCTGTGTGTGAACCAGCCTGACATTGGAAACATTGTTGTCCACCCAGGGCAGCTGAGTCGGCAGCAGTTCTGCCGCTCTGTGGGGCTGCAGGGAAGGACTGCAAGCAGAAAAGTCTCACCCCTCCCTCCTGCTCAGGATAATTACGACTAAGCTTTTATTGTAATATGTGTGCAAATGGGTCAGGGTTGGGGAGTGCAGCCTGTGAAGAACTGCTATGACCCTTTTTGCTGCCCATTTCCACCATTTTATCTAAGCATCAAGTTGTCTGGAGCATTTCCAGCCATACAGACCAATGAGGTGTACCCTAAGGGACAAAAGATGTAGACGGAAGTTTTTTCAGTGCAGTAGCCTGTATCTATACTTTTTGTAAGCCAGTAATTTCTCACAATTGATTTCCATTTAAAAAGAAGAAAACATACAGTATGCATAAGCATCACTCCATGCTGTAGCAGTCCAATTAACTATAAACTCAGTAATGTAGAAATAGAATAGCAAAGGAGAGCCATCTCTCTTCTATGATGCCTTTAAGGGCCACAGAAAGATCCAATGCAATTTTAAATCCTTCTCTGAAATCACACCTTGAGAAGAAATGCTGCTCTTTTGTTACATTTAAAAGAAAAAAAAAAGAACTATTCAAATCTTATTAGAAAAATAAATCTCTCCAAATAAGCTCTATTGTCTGTTCCTTGCTTCTAGTGCCACAATCATGTATCGTAAGGTGAGCTCTGCATTTTGATCCCCAAATTAAGTAAATTATTTCTAATAAATTTCTTGTTCACAAGCACAGTTAAGCTGGTGATGCCATTTGCATTCTTATAATTGACAACATTAAATTTCCATCAGAATTGTAGGAGGAAAGCCTTGACATTTTATCCTTGCTAACTCCTCGGAGTGTTTTATACTATGGAAAACACTGTAAATGCTTTCAAACTACTTTAATAATTGACATTTTCCACCCTAGGTTCTTGAATCTCATTTCAAAGAAAGGGCAAACAATGAAAGAAAGTGAAAAATAATTCTGTGAGCGAAAAAATTAAATTGCATGCATGTTCTTATAAAGTATCAGAAGAAAAGAAAGGCAAGCAGCTTTTGCAGAAAAGAAAGCTGAGAAGCACGGAGCTTACACGACTGAGTTTGAAAAGGTGTTTGGGTTGCCAAAGATACCAAGGAGGACACGTATCTGTAGAGAGACTAGGACCCTATCCCCCAGGGCTTGCTCCACAAAAGGCATCTAGGAGGTGGTTCCCTGCCCTGCAGCTGCTTGTTGCCATCTCTGGCTGCCCGTTCCCATCCTGCAGCTGGCCTGGCCAGCCCTTGCTGTCCCAAACCTGAGCAAAGGAAGCTGCTGTAGGAGAGCCCTGTCCTCTAACCTGGCCTGCTTTGGATTGATGGTGGTAGGGGAGCTCTTCTGCAAGTAGGTGAACACATAGCTTTGAAAACTGGTGGCTTCTGTCAGAAGAGGTAGGGATGTATGTGGCAATTGCCTTTTTTTAATCCAGCAACAAAAAAAAGAGATATTGCAGACAGGTTCTGGGTTTCCCAGCCCTGTGAGGCGTGCCTATGGTCCTCACAGCTCCCTGAGACATCCAGTGCTCTGCAGATACATGCTGCGAAGATGTGTGTGTGGGGGAAGGAGCTGCTCAGGACCAGGCAAGAGGGAAAAGTTTCTTGCTGCTGCACTCATGGCTCTGCAACACTGCACCATGTGCTGAGGTCAGTGCTTGGACTTCGGTTTGCAAAATCCTAATGGTTTCTGTTGCATCCCAGTAGGGATTTGGGAGTCTCAGGGAGAAGGTCTGTGAATAACTAAGGTTGGAGGAAGGCTGAGCGTGGCATCTGTTGTGTTAATTTTGGTAAGTTACAGCTACAGCCATACCTTGGTGCGTCCAGATCCTGGTTCAGTTTCTGTGTCTCCACTGACAGCTCATTGAGGCAGAGCAGCCCAAAGCTGCTTTAAACTCTCCATGGTGAGTTTATCTTAGGCTGTTCAGTGCTGAGGTGGTTTCTGTGGGTGCCTTACCATAAAGTGAAAGACATTTTATGCTCAGACACAAGCATGTCATGCTTGTGTAATGTACTTGCCGGGAGAACAGAGAAAACAATCCCAATTCACATCAGTGTAAGAGAAGGAGGTGTCAGGCCTGCAGAGCAGCGTAAAACGATGCGTTCCCCTCCTGAGTGAGTAAATAAAGTACATAACCAAGCTGTGTCAGCTGTGCTGCTAAATATTACACGCTACCCTGCATTACAGCTCACTGATTGCCTTGGCTCTGGTGTGGTTGAGTGGTGGAACTGCTGCTGACAGCCCAAACGAGTTGTAAATAGTGGCTGTTGAGGCCCCTGGTGCACTGCGCAGTGGGTCTGCATTCAGCCCCCGTTGTGTTTGGTGAGCTCCCCTCTCACCATGTCCTCCTCATGGGCTTTCTGCCATTGAGCCATCTTTGCTTCAGATTGGGATAGCTTGTATATATACTCTGCATCAATACTTAAAGGAGCTCAGATGCCCAACAGGATGCCATCAGGAGCTCACTTTGTCTCCTTTGTGGCACTGCATGGGAAAGCCTGTAAAGAAACCTGCAAGTGCTAACTATAATTGTTTCCATCCAACTGTTCTTGTCCAGCTAAGCAGACAGTGAGTTTTGGGGAAATTACATTTTAAAGCTTCTGTTGCTCTGAAGTGAATTTCTTTGGTCTTCACAAAATTAATGCTTTACAGGCTTTCTTTTTTTGGTCTTTTCTTTCAAAAAGTAAAAAGTAAATTTACAAAAATGAGTAAGAAAATTGAAACAAGTACTGATTTGCATGTAATAAATTGGGTTAATTTGCAGTAAATAATTGTTTGCTTTTAATCTGTTGCTTTGTTTGTTTCTTTTCACATGCAGGGCGGGGAAAGGAATTGATGTTACTGTGAGGGATGCAGTTTGCCAAACAATTCTGCCTAGTTATGGGAAGTTTTGGGTAAACTCCCTGTTTAGTTTGTTTCACATTTCCAAGGCTGGATTTTCTGAAGGTCAGAGAGTCAGGGGCATAAAATCAGGCTGATGCCTGCTAAGAGATCCAAGGAATGAAAGACAACAGATAAATGGACTTCAAAAGAAAACTGAGTACATCCCTCTGCACACCAGCTTCTTCCATCACCATGTCTGCTCTTCTACAAGAACAGTGCACGCACATGATGACATGCAAGCAAGCAGTGTTCAGAAAATGGGTGATCAAGAACTTAGCAGCACCTGTAACTGAGGAAACTGGTACAAATGCTAGATTTAATTTACCTCTCTCTTTATTTTTCTTTCTTTTGGAAGAGTTTTTGAAGACATTCTGTGAAGTCTTTGGTGTTTCATCTGTAGGAAACTGTGACAGTGCAAGTGAATCACCATGGAGTTGGTTGCTATGAAAAAGATGGTTCCTAGGAACTAGACATTAGTGCTTGGGCTGGTATTTCAGCAGAGATTTGCAACGTCATCACTCCTGTATTAACTATTGTATAGAGTGGAAATCAACAGGTTGGACCAAGAGCAGGCCCAGAGATCCCATCAGTGAGTGACAGAGGTGGGGTGTGCATGTTTCATGAGTTTCTATGCCATAAGCAGCTGTTGGAGAGTATGTAATTTACTGTTGTCAGTGCAGCCATTGTTTCTAATCTATAAAACTTCATAAAGTCTGACAACTGTTTTATGCACAAGAATTTTGACAAGAGGGCCTAACCTTATCCTGCAGTGCCCAAGCACTTGGCTTTCATGTCCTCCTGTCTCTAAACATTTCACTTGTTTTGTGACTTGGCCCCATCTTGAGGTACTGTGGATGAAATCTTGGTGAGTTACAATTAATCAGCTTGCTGTTGCTTGCAAGTGAATAGAATTTCTGTCCCGTATCTCAAGGATAAAAAGGGATGACCTTTTTTGCCCCTGCTCTAAGGGACAACCATAAACATATAAGTAAGGGCATGATGGAGAAGGGAGAGGGGATGTTTACCCTCTGATGCCTTCTGTTTCTCTTTCCCTCAGCACTGTGGGGAGAAGCTGTAGGGAGGTTTCAGGTGTGATCCTGGCTACTTGGGTCTGTCAGGAACAAATGTAGCTGTTGGGGAAAACCTTGGGTTTTCCTCAGTGCCTCAACAGTTGATCTTACAGACCTGGTCATGTCTTGAAAATGCTGTGGCCGTAAACACCAAAGTTGAGCCATTTCTAAGGGCTGGGGGGATTTCACCCTGGATTTGCAAGGGATAATGTTTGTGATGACCCTTTCTGAAGGAGAGTATCGATGATGGGTTTTGTTGCAGTCACACAGCTTCTTAATCACAAGGTTTTACACAGCAAGGGTCAGGACTGGAGCGGTGATACAAGGAATTTGAGACAAAGCCCTGAATTTTCATCACTCTAGGCGGGCAGAGGAGTTGTCTCTCTCTGAATGATATTTAGCGATTTCTGCAGCTGAATGCTATTATCAACAACAACATTTCGAATGAATAGCCCTACACATATATTCTGTGGTTGCAGTGTGAATAATTGTGAACACTCCTCAATCTTCCTCTTCCCACTTCCCTCTCTCCCCTCAGCCTAAGCACAAACGCTCATTTCAGGGCTAAAGATATACTCTTAAATCACTTCTGACATTTCTTTGTTGTTGCCTAGCAAAGGCTGGGTTGATGGACTAGAGAGAAGTTTTATATAAGCCCTTGCTGAGATGTCGTTGTAGGATCGGAAGTGGGCAGCAGTTGCAAATGTTAGCATTTGTTTCTGGAGTTTATTTAACTGCAAGCCTGAATGTCTGCATGGCATATGGGGCTTGGTCCCCCCTGCCTTGGTTTTCTGAGTCCCACTGAAATGTCATGGTCCCGAGGACTGAGAGGTTCAGAGAGCAGTCATGCTGCTGTCCCTGCCAAGCTAACAAGGGGCCTCTGTGCACCCTTGTTTGGAGGGGGACGTCCCACCAGGGATGTGCCGGCTGCTCCTCCTGGCTTTCCCAACCATTTCCAAATACTTTTACACTCTGCTTCTTTCATTAATTGGATTATTTGTTTTTTAAGCTTTTTGCTGACCAAGTCAAATTGACCCACGCCTGGTTAACAAAGCCTGAAATAATTGTGACTAAGTCAAAGCAGTGCTGAAGAGGGAGACAAGCCACACAGACCAGGCTAGTTTCCTGGTCCTGCTGAGCATACTTAATCGTTGCTGAGTTTATCCAGGTGTCAAGGAAGGGCTTGAATGGCAGCCAGAGGCTAGAAGTGTGCCCCCTTGCTGCCTGATGGTCTGGTCTGTCCTGTTTGTAACCTAGGCTAATACAGGTATTTACAGACCGACAGGGGTGAGATGGTTTTCCTTTGGGGAGTCTGGAAAATCTGGCTTTGCTGTGTTGTCCTTATCCTAAGGATTGAAAATGGTCAGTTCAAAATGGGGGCTTCCTATGGTGAGCTGTAGGCTAGGATGATAGGACACTTCTGCTCTTTGAAGATTAGGTAGGTCAGTGAAATGCTGTAAATCCACAAGACCAACAGATGAGATAAACCTGCTGTTGTGATTAAGTAGAGAAAATATTTTCAACACTGTTATGACTGTGACTTCCCAGACCACTACTAGTTTTTACTTTGTGTACTGTGCAAGATCCCATATTAAAAAATAAGAAAACCCAAAGTTTTTCATGGCAGAAGTGCTTCAGGTGCATTCTGCTATTCAAAAGGCAATCGGATTCTTCAGGATTAGAAGCAGCTGAGGCATGTCATCTTCAGTAAAAACCTTTGGGATCTACAGCTGAGAGACCATATGTTGAGCATCCCTAGACCTGATTGTGCCCACTGAACTGCAACTGAACTTGCTGGGTGAAGTACAATTCCAGATTTTGCAGATGGAGGCATTAGGGAAAAGTGTTTAGGTTATTGAGCAGATTCACTGAGTGCGTCTTATTTGGAGAATTTAATTTTATGAGACCAGAAGTATCATCCCAGGTATAGATTGTGGCAATGTAACTAATATTGTTAATTTCGTTTCTGTTGCGTATGGTTGTAAGGAGGGAATGACCCCAAATCCGTATATTTTTGTGGGAGGATGTCAGGGAGATTACTCTCAGTAGTGTTTTTTTGATGCTTATGCTAGGCCTATTCTTTGCTGCTAGCATGGTAAGTGCTTAACGGGCTCTTTACAGGCAGAACAGGTAAGACCTAACATTGTGGGAACTCACCATGTTTCACTATTCCATGGTGATGCTCCATTTTCATAGTGGGTTGGATGAGGAAAAGCAGTTGAGAAAAATTGTGCCTGCTTCACAGTTAGAATTCTTAGAAAGTGTTTTGGTGTTGTTTTCACATGCTAACTTTCTGGTTGTTGGCTGCACTCTTTCTTATCTGTTGCCAAAGTGCATATTGGGTATAATATGGGATGTGGCAATAAAACAAGCTGCAAACTCGAAGCTTGAAACATGGGATTTCTGTTAGACTGGAAATGTGAAACTGGGATGCTGTTTCTCCTAAGGGTCACAATGAATCAACAGAGATGTGCGTGGGCACCAGCAACCATTGCACAGAGCTGGTGAGTGGGTCATAAGAAAACAGGAAGTCTAAACTAACTTGAGGAAAACTCAAGTCTGCTAAATACTGCTGCAGTCCAGAAGTTAATAGAGCCTTGCTCTTCTCAGTTGTAAGTTGTGATGTCAAGGTTTTTGGCTCCTTTATCTGCAGGCATACTTTACTAGTTATCCTGATGATAGCCTGGTCTTTCCTCACAGCCTAAGAGAGTCACCTTTTCCCACGCTTTCTGAGACCATGTGCTCCATCTCTTGCAAAAGCTCTGACTTCTTTCAGAAGCTGAAATGTTTAAGAACTTCTTGTGAATTTAGCCAAGGACTAGTAGTGACATTTGTCTCCCAAAGAAAAGATAGCCAGTTCAAGCAGTACTGTAGCTCACCAAATAGGCAACAGCTCCCTAGACACAGGTTTAGCCTACACTTCCAGTCTGCCAAACCATGAAAACAATTTTCAGGGCAAATATACTGTGCTACAACCTCCAGTCTTTGTAGGTGTTTGTATGTCTTCAGTTATATGATAATAATCCATTTGAAATTTATCTTTGGTGTGTGGTAAGACTTTGCCAGGTCACATCATCAAGACATGCTTGCACTTACATTTGTGCTGCCAAACATTATTCTTGACTTCATACTTCCTTTTGCAAATATAGTGGCATATGTGACACACAGAGGCACCTTCTGCTTGGGCAGCTTGCACTGACCTTGTGCAGGACCCAGCCAGACATGCCTCCCATCAGATGCGTACCCTCCAGGACCTTCCCAGCTTTGCTCTAGTGGTGGTTCTTCCAGCAGCCAGGCTGGCTGGTGTAGGGTGTCAATGGCTACTGGAGGCTGTCAAATATCAGAGAGTGAGAGCATTTATTGCAGTGATTTCTGTAAGTCCTTCCACTCCTGTTTTCCTAGGTTATATCCTATTACATAATTAAATGCTTGTGTGTGTTATCCCCAAAGGGCTTTTGTCTCATTCAGTGAGCATTAAAGATGATGGTTATTGGCACAGACAGCTGGTAGTTCTTTTTTTATTTTTACCATTCAATGGTAAAATTATTTTTGTATTAGAAATGGGATTATTACTTTCCATTTAGTAATTTTCTTACTGTTCTGTGTTCTTACTGTAGTGCTATTTGGACAACCTTTGAATCTTAAATCTATTCTTGTGCTTCTCCTGTACATCAAGAAGGATGCAGTCTTGCTTCCCTTTCATGATGAACTACTGTTATATAGACAGATTATCAAATTCAAAAAAAAACCCCAAACCAACTCAAAAACAAGCTTTCAGAAGTTCTGTATTAAATACATGTTTGTGTACTCAAAGTTGTAGACAAAAAAGTAAGCCCAGATGGTAGGCTCCTGTTCTCTCCTGCAGTCAATGTAATTCACTTAGCTACCTCTTTTAATCTGAATGTGGGTATATGAAGTTTTGTAAGAGTCTTCCAGGCACAAAGCTTTTTGCAGGATCTGTGTATAAGTGTATCCAGTAGTACCTTTGTTCTTCTGGAGAAGATCCCATTTTCAGCTTTTAGCATGCTTCATCTGGAATCACCTAATTGCATCTCCCAGAAAGGAGGAATATATGCTGACCATGAGGACCATGGAGGTATTTTTTTTTTTCAATTGCACGGTAATGTAGCTTTTCATATTCCTAGATCATCAATGCAGGAAGGGACTGGGGGCCAGCTATTGTGGAATCTTTGCTGCAGATAGGAATTAGCCGCTTCAGACCACATACTAGTCACAGACCCATTTGACCCCGCAGGTACCTTCACTTTAGTCTTCAGAGTTCCCAAAGTGCTTGCAAAAATCCTTTGCATTTGTTGATGTACTGAGAAGGTTCAGACTCCAAGCCTTTGGAAATTTTAGAGGTAGGCAGAGGGACACACACGGTATTGCAAGACAACCTGGTTTGCCAGGCTGGCTTATCTCCAGGATAGTTGAAAATACAGACATGGTAGCAGTAACATTATCTGCATTTTTCATTATTGCCTGGGGTGAGAGCATTCACCAGGGTAGAAGGAGAAAAAGTCCTTGTTCAGCCCTTCCCTAGGGAAGGGATTTTTGTCTCCATCTCTCTCTCCTGAGGAAAGTGCCAAACCATAGGCCATGCTTGGATGGGCACACCCTGTATCTCTCTTATCTTGTCAATCTGTGCAGCAAAGAATGAAGGATTTAGAGGGGTGGAGAGAGATCCTTCAAGGGGGTGCAAGCCTGAGTAGTTCACACTGTAATAAAGTCACTGTCTTAATGGGGTGGAGGAGGATTTCCTGTTTTCTGGTCTCTGCTACAAGAAATACTCTTACATGAGTCATTAGATAAAAAGACATAACAGCACTGAGAACAGGGACTGGACTGCAGTGGGCTATCCCACTCCCTCCAACAACACACTCACATTACTCATGTTTGAAATGTCAAAGCTATTAAGAAATGTTGCTATGTATTTCAATGTGCTGACACCCTAAAGGATTTTAAGCTTGGCAAAAATGTCAACAGGGGAAATGTGAGTCCAAAACGTTTTCTTGGTGTAAATAAAAAAATGTTTATTACAACTCCCCCCCCCTCCCCGAAGCTATTTTTAAATGTGGAAATTGAACAGAAGCAATCCTGGGTTAACTTGATTGTTTGAACTGTGTAGCCTGAGTGAAAGGGTTGTGTCAGTGACAGGGATGTTGGTAACCCACCTGCAAGGCCAAGTTATACGTGTATTAATAACTGCGCTTCAGGATTGATAACTGCAGTGATTATGGTATAAAGCTTATGTGTCAATAATTATGAATAATACTGATTATAAGAAATAATAAAGTATAAGCTGATGAGATTTTAATACATGTATAAATACATGAATTGTGTAGCCATTAAGAACTCACCTGCTGAATGCACTAACCAATAGCTAATCAAAACAGTTGGGAAATGTTTGGAAATGAATATGTAGAGTAGCTAAAGGCATATTTTAAAGGGTGGCTTAAGGGCTTTGGGCTTTTTGCAGAGTGACTTTACTGTGCTTAGGCACATCATTTTTGCTGGAGTGCTTTGATGATGTCAACAGGGCTGTGAGTACAGAAATAGGTAATGAATAGATAGCAGTTTTCTTTTGGCTGGGTTTCTTGCATCTAGGGTAAAAGAGGGTTGGCCTGTCTCAAATCTTGCTGCAACAAGCCAGCAAATGCTGAGACCATCCTTTGGAAATGGTAGAATTGCTTGGCCTACTGCCTTCTGCCAGATGATGCTACTTAGTTTTAGTGTGTCATACATGAAACCAACCCCGACAATTACAAAATCTCACAGTAATATCCAGGGCTGAGCAGGAGAGACAGAAGGAGACTACATGCCAGAATTTCTATGCCAAAGGAAGGAAGATCTGAATATTGTTCTCCTACCTCATGACAAGAGACCATTTGGATACTAGCAATAATCACAAGATCTCATTTGTGCAGGCTGGCACTAGTCCATACATTACAATACACATTGGAAAAGGCCCCTTGTAGAGGTAGTGAAAGAACAAGGTCCTATTTGCAAGCCCACACTGCCTGCCTGTTGTGTGCCTTCACACAAGGTCAGGTGGCAGCACTAGGATGGGATGTTCTGTCTCCTGAAGATATGACATCTGGCCCTGCCTTTGGCACACGCATTGGCTTTTTGCATTAAAAATATGTAAAATTACAGTGTTTCTAAAGAGGAAGCATTGGGAGCAGGTAGTCCTTCTCTTTGTCAAGGTTAGTGGAACCTCCCTTTTAAGACTGTCTCAGTTGGAGAGTGTTCAAAACTCCAAGGAAAGCATCCTTATCACCAGAATATCAGACAACAGCCTTCTTGCATCTCTGCTGCTAGAACTCATCCACTGTAAAAGAAAATCCAAGGTTATGGGGAGCAGCAAGGTTATTTGAGTCCAGGACTCTCTATGCTGTTTGCACTGTACCTCATTCTTGTTAAGTAAAAAGCATAAAACCCCATCGTCCCCCTTCGGTATATCTAGACTGTGTTTGTCCTTGCTGACTGTCTCAAGCCCCCAAGCTCTTTGCTCCTCCCTGACCAACAGCGTGGGCTTGGCAGGCAGTAGCAGGGGCCAGCCTTGTCTGGGCATTGTGTGGTACCAGAGACAAGTGAGGGACATGCAGGACACAGGCAAAGTGTTTTACAAATTGATTTGTGTTGATTCACACACTTGATGAAGATCATTTCCTTACCTGCACTCGAGAGGTAATGGATTCTAGAGCTCTTTTCTGCCTTCTGCCCTCAGCTGGTGTTGTGGGTGCAGCTACAGGGCACTGGTGCTTTAGGGCTGGATGCTTTTTAACCTGAGTGTCTTCAGTGACAAATGTGTTCCTGCTGTTACTGAACCTGGAGCGCAGGTTGGTGCCTGCAAAGGCATCCATCCTCTTTTCCCCTATGTAACCTGCAAAACCAGATATTCTGCTCTACAGTTATGCAGTCCCATGGTGTTACGGTATATCCACAAAGGGCTGTAGCCGTAGGCCTTGCAGGAGGGAGATCTGCCACGGTCCAGTCGAGGCTTTTTCTATGTTGGCTATTTCTAGTTGTCTTTCAGCAGGTAGGCATCCTTTGATTCCTGGCCCCTTGCTCCCCTGCTTATCTGGTTCTCCCCCTCTTATATTTTTCCTCTGCTCTGCTACTATTCTGGCTCATTTTTACTGCTGTCTCCTCTTACCCCCAGTCTACCCTCACTGTACATGCTCAATGGTGTATGAACTAGTAGATTTCAGCAGGAGTTTAGGGGGACTCTTGGAAATGGTCTTGTTGCTCCACCTTCCTCCTTGCCCTTTTCACACCTCTATGTCAAAGTCTAAATCCTGCAGATCAACAGCATTGCTACAGTGCAGCAGGAGAAGAATTTTCCCTAGTTATCTGTAAATTAGCAAAAACAGAGATTAAAAGCTAGCCTGGCATCTATGGCCATGGAGGCTCTACGGGCGGGTGTTCAGCACACCTGCAGCTGCAGGTACCTCCAAGAACCACATCTGATGGGGATGCGTGGCACTCCTCTTTGGAGACAAACCCAAGCATTTCAGGAGTGAGAAGGCTCAGTCCAGCAGGGTTACCAAGGTGAATTTTGAGCTACCCTAGAAGCTTTCAAAACTGTGCACTAACTTTGGCGAGGCCAGCCTGGCTTCATTCAGCTGTGAAAGGATTTTGCCCTAAATGATTTCATCTATTTCTGCAGCTACGGTATGCACTTTTATCTAGAAGCAAACTGTTTACTTATTTGCTTTTAATTATTTATGGTAATGAAATAGCACCCATATCTCAAAATTTTCCACAAAAATGAATACTCTTGTAGTTCAGACTGTGGCCATGAAAGAAAACACAGTTCTTCACTGTTGCTTATAATATTTATTTGTTTTTAACTTCAAAACACAGGTGATTTTCTCAAAACAAACAGAGCAATGGGGGAAATGAAGGCAGGCTGTCTTTGTAACTTTCCCAAGAAACACATCTGGAAAAGCATACTTTTGCAAAACAACTACATTTTAGCACACCCAGACAGTGCGATTCCAAAAAGTGATAAATAGCAGTGAGGTTAGTCACCAATATTGTTGGTGTTTTTCCTTCTTTTTTTCCCCCTTGTTTAAATTGCAAATGGCACTAAATGAACCCACAATTTCCACAGCTAATACAGAGACATTTTTACATAACTCTCTGAGTATGCAGTTAATTTCCAAGGTGAGGAATTATAAAGATATACCTCCTCATTTTGATTCTGTAAAATAAACTTGGTGAAATAATTGTATATTATAACAACTGATAATCTTGTTACTGATTTAAGACTACAGTTTAGCTATTTAAATCACTATCTTTAATTGTTACTTAGTTACATTTACCTAAAAGTCATTTTTTACCCATAGGCAGGTACAAAAACTTTCTTTAGAAGCATCAGTGAAGTGTTGGATTATATTTTGCAAATAGCTCTGATGCGACACTTCATCAGTATTCTTAAAACCTTAGTGTCATTTCTGGTTTCATTGCCTGTACAACATCTCTTGCTTCACCTTAATAGTCAGGTAGGAAAACAACCAGTTTGGAGACAGATCAGTAAAATTAAAGGCCAGCTTTCCTGAATCTGAGTGCTACAGCCAGGCTCTGCTCACCAGGAAGGTCAGACCAATGAGAAAAAATATGAAGCCGCTGTTCAGACTACAGTGACTAGAAAATGCCAAGATCTACAACTCCTGGAACTTGCATAGACACATGCAGAGTCAGGCACAGGCGATCGGACACACAGCCATGCACGCAGAGGGCCTGGGACCCCCACGGTGGGCATGCCTCGGTGCCCCGCAGGGAGCACACCTCTTTGTCTGCTGGCTCGCAACCATCGGAGCTGCAGCAGCTCCTCAGCAATCTCGGCAGGGCCCACCTTCTCCTACAGCCTGGGCTGTGCAGCACCACCACCCTGAAATGGTCCTCTATGGCTACGACTGTTAAAAAGCAAAAAACATATTTGGAAATGTAATCTCCTAATTAATAAAATTTGGATAGGAACATATTAGTTATTTTTTGCTAGCTAATGCCTGCTCTTCACAAGTCAGTCTTCCTTTTCCTGCATGCATGTGAAAGTCAAATGTTCCTGGCACTGGGTGTGCTGCCCACATTGTAATGTGCTTCGTAGCCTTTTGTACCTACATAGAAGGAAAATATCACTTTACTGTCTCATTTGCTTGAGTTGAATAGTCATTAGTGCTATAGAAAGAAACAGATGGACTGGGAATTAGGAAATCACTCAAGCGCTGATCTGAAGAGGGTCTTCCTGAACACAAAGTGGGTGCATGTGTTAAGTGGCCACAAAACTTACAGTCTGTCACATTCAATATCCGGGTTATTAGATGGTGTATCGAGAATACCAAAATACACTTCCCTGTTTGCTGGAGGTGGGGTGTTGGTTGGACTTCCCATCCCGGAATCAGGACTTGGTGCAGGGTGCATTTCTCCTGCATACTTCTCTTCTTTCTGAGAGGGCTCTTGTTTTGGCTTGAGGTTTTTGAAACGTTTGAGCTTTACAGGGTCCTTGACTTCCTTGGCACAATGGAATAAGGTGAAAATGTCCCTCCGAAATTTGGAGCTCATTCCAAAGTAGATAACGGGATTGTAGAAGCTGGCAGACTTAGCAAACAAACTGGCAAGAATGCTGGTAAGATTGGGCACGGGGTGACCATAGGCAGACCATATAGAAATGACAGCATATGGTGACCATGCAATAATGAAGGCTGTGCAAATGACAATAGAAACCTAAAAGACAGAAGAAGAATAGTCTTAAATCTTTTCTGGAAGATGACATTAGGGAAGCAATACTTTGGGAATAGTAGCCTGGGAACTTGGCTGGAAGGGAAACACTTAGATTGTCCTGAGGGTATGGCTCACAGGAGAATACAGGCAAGCAAAAGATTCACTTTGATAGAGCCAGGCAGACCTAGAAGTTACATATTGAGTTTTGGCATGGTGGTGTGCCTGAACGATGCCTCATCCAATGGAATGAAAGTAACTACAGTCCCCTGTATGATTTTGGGTAGATTTAAGTCAACAGCAAGTAAATTGAAATCTCCACTGTAACTTCTGTGTATGCTCAGAAGTAACGTAACTTTTGAAAAAGATTTGCCAAAGCAATTTTTGGTTTTGTGGTGTATAACCCACTCCTATTATGTTTAGGTTATTTTTCACATGTGATGTGGCACCAATGGTGTGGCCAACTGATGGGGTAGGAGTTTTAAACAAACCTCGTATTCTTTACTGAGTTCAGACTCTGTCACTAGAGATTATGGAAAAATGAAATGCAACCGATTGGTTTTATTCTCTTCTGTTCTAGTTGAGAGGAATTTTTGGAAAAATGGATTTCATTTAGATAAATCCCACTCAACATGAAACCCAAACTCACCCTGGTGACATCCCGCTCTATTCTCCTCTGTCTGTCTGTGGGATCACCCAGTCCTGTTAATGCATGGCTTAACTTGACAGTATTGATAATTGACACATATGAGAAGACCATGACTGTGACAGGCAGAAAAAAACAGCAGATAAAAATGGAGACAATGTAGGCCTTGTAGATTGTAGAGAAGTTGGCTTTTGCCCAGTCTATCTCACATGTGCCATACATGCGATCTGGAAAGCAAAAATAAGTTGGTTAGCATTTTTAGAACATTTATCCGCTTTTGAGCGATTAATTTATCAGTTCAAATGCTGTATTTTTCTTCTTTTAAACACTAAAGAATGGATTGATCTTTCTGGTTTAACAAGCCATGACTTAATTTCCTACATAAACAATATTTCAAGACCAGCTAGACTGTAACAAGTTTTAGCGTATTATCATTCTGTCCAGTTTAGATTTCCAGTGTAAACCCATAATTAACAAACTGTTGTTTCAGGATAGGAAATTGTGATACTTTATTAGGAAAAAAAAAAAAAAAGGGTAATCATTCAGTAGGTGTGATATTCTTGAGTGTTATCTACTCTTATTTGTCATAATCTTCTACATAGTAACTTTCTAAGGTGAGAACTGTAACAGTATAACAAGCAATTGTAAAGAGACAATATACCAAATGTAAAAAGTCACTACTTGCATAGCAAATTAGGAAATACAAATGGTTTTTTAATAGAAACTAAAAAGCAATGAAATTTTTACTGTAGCAAGAGCCATGAAAGCAAATTAATACAGATAATGATAAAGATTATGGGAAGATGAAACATATAAATACTTAGAAAGATATGAGACCTTTTGCTAAATGGGAAGCATACAGTTCTGCAACTCCAAAGGAGCTGCAGGCTCTTAAAATGAAATCAGGCAGATTGCAGGATCTGCAGTTTGTGGGATTTACAAACGGACACTAGCTGCTTGGATACTTAAGGGAAAGGCAGTGAGAATAAAGTGCAGTCTCTGTTTAAATACCTTTTTTTTTTAATAACAGTTGACTTCTTTAGACCCTCTGATGTGTTTGTAAATGTATCCTGATAGAAAACTTGAGTTCAATAGCATTAGAGGTTTTCTATAGATTTTGAATTGTTGATTTTTCTTTTTAAGTGGAAAAAGCTGTTTTTTTCTGACAGTTATGGCAGCAAATTGAATTACAAATAAATGAAGCGTGAGCCAAGTCAAGTATTATCAAGTCCTGGAGATACAGTACAGGTGTAGCCTGCGTGATTTAGCAACAGACCTCTCTCTGACATCCAGTGATAATTCTGAAGAAAAAAAAATCCCTTAATTCCTCACTGGTGATAGGAGGTTTAGACAGAATGAATTAAAGGAGTAAAAGATTAAAATCTCTTTTACGATTCTCATCAAAAAGAGCTCGATATTTTTATCACCAAAAGCTCTAGGTGTTGCTGTCTGGATGTGTTCAGTAAGAGAAACAGATTTTTGTCTCCTTTGCCTTTTTCATCAGTAGACCTCAAGATTCAAAAAGAAAATCATAAACTCGGCTTAATTCCAGGTTTCTGGTTTGTGAAAACTTTTGACTGAAAAATGAAAGCAGCTTCCAGATGACATGAAAAGATTATCCTGCAGATTTTCTGTGAGTCAGAATTCAGAGCTGTGTTTTCTCCCTCTGCAGGGACATGGGCAAGCAGTATTTCCAAAAATCAATGGGGTCCTGGGTACCCCTGCAGCTGCTGTGTAGAAGTGAGAGGTCTGAGTCAGCCAGGCGTAATGTGTTGTGGTCTGCTGGTTCCCGCTGCCTGCACTGCTGCCTGCTGCCGGATTTGCCATTGCTGGGCTTCCACATCTCCATGGGTGCCCTCAATGGAAATGTGTTTAGAGTCAGATAGCCCAGGAACATGAAACCACTGTGATACTCAGTAGGGAAAACTGCACCTAGAAGTGGTCTGGAAGGCCTGGAAGGAATTGAATCTAAATTGAATCCAACAGGATCCATGGGAGCACTTGGAGGCCTTGACAAAGCAGTGATGACCAAGTGACAGGCTGCAGTTTAAAGACAAAAAGGGACATCAGAAATCCTTTTATAAATGAAGAGCTAGTAAGATTAATGTAAAAAGAAGATACAGATCACCAGAAGATACACAGAAAATGATCAGTCCAGACCTGCCAAGATTATGACATATCCAGATTGCAAAAACATGACATAAAATTAGAACAGTCTAATAAAGAGTTTGGTTCTGTCTCAAACAAAAGATTCATCAAGCCTAATATCCTGGTACCATTTTGGTTTGGGAAGGATAAAAGATTTAACCCATCATAGAAATGGATGCTTTTCTCACACCCATACTTCAAGGGTTCAGAGATACCTCAAAACTTATGTATTTAATAAGTAAGAGGATATATTCACATAGCTGCTTTAATAAGTCTTCATAGATCTCATGATTTCTCAGAGAATACAGATGCCTACAAGATCTAGGCAGGTAAATGCTGGACAACTTCAGTCACATGATTTCAGTTGTTAGGACTCCTATATCATTACCATTTGTTCCTAGAGATTTGTTTTGTTGAATTTTTAGAGACTTAATTTGAGACAATTTCTTCAACTTTTTCCCATGAAGAAATTTTCTGGTGTGGGAATATCCCTTAGCCATTGAATTACTGCAGTGTTCACCATTCAAATTTTTTCCTTTTCCCCCTCCCTTTTTTGCTATGGCCTTATCTTGCACCTTAATCACTTCTTGGACTGACAGACTTTCAGATATCTTTTTCTTCTTCTGCTATGTTAGTTTTCATATTTTCAACAAACTGTTTCACCAAATCTTTCTGGTTTGTCTTATAGTTTCAAGTTTAACTTGCTGGAACTTGTGTTCTTTCCTAGCTTCCTAATCTTGACAGTTTTTGAAGGATGTCTTTTGATAGTTTCCTTTATCTCATTGCTTAACCATGCCAAATATTTCTGGCCTCTCTTTTTTTCATAGGTAATATGCACTTGGTCCAAGTCTCTCCTGTGATATCTTAAAAAAAAAATCTCTTTATAGGTGATATCAAAGCAGGCAACACTCTGAGCATACGTCATGTGTGATGAATGATTTTCTCAGTTCCACTGATAATAGGTCTGTTTTATCACAAACAGCAAGAAAGAAAGGTAAGTATCTTTGTTCAGTTAAGTGGAGAGGTGCCAAATAAGTACAACTGAAAGATACCTGTTACCTGTATAACTGCCCCAGCCAAGTAATGGAGCTGCTGACCAGAAGAAAGCTGCTACCCAAATGAGAACCAGCGCCACCGTCATACTGCTGTTGCTGATGCAGTGACCTGCAATGGCATAGTTTAGTCAGAAAATAAAAGCTAGAGAGGCAAACATATCTCTGAAATCTAAATGCACTCTTATACCAAGAGTTAATAAGGAAAATACAGCTATTTTAAAAAATACTAAGACAAAACAGTGCATAAGAAAGGCTTAAATTTGAAAACATCTGTCAGGCTTGTGTTCAAGACCATTCGTGAACAGTGGAAATGAATGACTTTTAAGCAGGACACAATGTGTTTGCTGAGCGCTGCAGAATTAGCAAATTCTACATTAAACTTAGGTTTTGCAATTTTGTAAAAAGCAGGAAACAATTGTATGTGAAGTTTTACATATAAACAAAGAAGGTAAGTCTAAATTCATAGGATTTTCTTATTCACGTCAAAGTTTTCCCTGTTAAAAAGGAGAAAATACGTTAGATGCTCAAACTACATTAGCCATTCAATACAAAATATTTAATTTGTTCTGCTATTGCCACACATTGTGGTTATTTCTTCATTTACGTGGGAAATATTTATGCATCCACCAATCTCTGTTCCTCAACATTTCTGTAAAGTTATACTGAGTACTTGCTCAGGTTTCTTCTAGAGGCAAACATAAATTATGCACGCCCTCAGATGAACGTGTGATACAACTTTCAAAAGAGAAACATGGGTTTTACACAGTCCTTCATAATACGCAATGGATATAAGACGTAGATGTAGAATACATCTCAGCCAAATTCTAGCAGCTCCGACAGCAGTTTGTGCTGAAAATTAACAAGTCTGTCATTACAACAAACTGCAGAAGAACTTCCTGTGGAAACAAGACCTCCCCGCAGAAGTTCTTTTCACAGCTAATACTACTCACGCTATTAGAGAGAAAAACTCATATGATGCATCCAGTGTATTTATGCATGCTTTACCTGTGAACATCAATAGGTTCCTGCCTGAAAGATGGTGAAAGCCAGTCATAACAAAGGCTTGAAAATTGATAATACATTATCTAAGGATGGGTGAAAGCAAGACTAGGGGGAATTTATGGAAGGGGTAGGTATAAAGAAGAGAGATTACATAAGACTCTCAGTGGAAGTCAAAGTTTTCAGCAGGCAGGAGGTCCAGGATGAATAGTGAGGAAAGGTTTCTACTGATCATGCAAAAGGGAATGCCTGGGGTGAGTGTGGAGATGTAAAGAAGCATTAAGGGAAAGGGGTAGATGACGGCATGTGTATATGGACTTGTTGACGAGGCCTTCACAGGGCAAGACATGTGTAAAAGATTTCAGACCAGATGTGTACAGTGAGACACTTGTATGGCTTTACAGAGGCATTTATACCAAAGGTTAATAAAAAAGAAATTAAAAAAAAACAGAAAGAGAGTGATTAGTAAAAGGTTTCTAGCACTGGAAAGAGTAATGAACAGTGGTTGTTTGAGATATTCAGGTTACAGATCAACAGGGCACTAGAGAAGGAAGAAGTATGGGTGGAAGGCTGTGGTGATGGTGCTTTGCAGATCTAGGAGACAGGCAGGAGACAGGGACCATCTGGGCAGAGTCAGGTCATGGTCATTTCTGGGGATGGTATGAGTAATTTTCATGTCCTGTGGTGTGAAACTGTCCACTGAGAGGAGGCTGGAGAGGCATGTGGGGATGGCAGGATGCGCAGTGCTACAAAAGCTGGAGGCAAGATGTGCAGATGGAATGTTCCCAGCACCATTTAAAGCAGTCCATGATGCCTTCTGTGTGCAAACCCTGGCAAAACAACCTGAAGAGTGAAAATGTTTGTATGTAGGGCAGCCTTCTGAACCAAGGATCTTATCAACAACTGGAAACTTCCCAAACATCAACTCATAGAAGATGAAATTCATTGCTTACAGTGCGATCCAGATAACGATGTGTGCATCACTTAGGAGTCATTTAAGTTGCATTTTGAAGAATACAGAGGGTCAGCAAGACCTGTGGTATCTTCGGCATGAGAGTGAATTTAACCCATGGTGACCAAAGTGTACCAGTAATAATTTGGCTCTTACTGGAGTTAACCCTGAAGGATTCTATGCAAACATGTTTGTAATGTAAATGACTGTGTTATGTTCTGGCTTCCAAAGGCATCTAATTTATACTTGATATAGCCTGTGACTGAAAGAAATACAGATTTGCACCAGGTTCAATGAAGGCAGAACTTTCAATGTTCAATGAAGAACAGCCTTTATTCCTTACCTCTCTCAGGATGGCAACCCTTGATGTAGCGAGTCACACTGATTACTGTAAGGGTATTAATGCTAGCTAGGCCAAAGAGAAGCGTCAGGAAGCCATCAACCTGAAAAACAAAGCAGTACAGGATGTTCTTTCACTGCAGAAATCTGAAGGGGAAAAGAACCACAGAGATTGCTCCTGTCATTTGCAAGTTAATGCTCTCAAAAGTTTTTCCGGAAACCCAACTAGCAGGGAAATATAAAATGTCAGGTGCAGTTACCTTCTATAGGATCAGTGAACAAGTAAATGTTCAAAAATTATATAAACGCTCTGTCAGGTACATAAAATAAAGAAGCAAACACACCTTTACATCTATGCTTCCCTGAAATGACTTGCCAAATGAAGGAGAAAAAGCTTGAACTGAAAAGAAGAAAAGCCCTGAATAGGCAAAAATGCACTGGATGCAGCTGTCCCGCTTAGGCAGAACAAACATGCAAACTGAACCCATGAAATTGAGGCCGAAGAGGGAAGAATGTAGGAGGCAATGGGCTTGGCTAAGTGAGAAAAGCTTTTTAAAAAATTAAATAAAACCATCCAAAGCTAAATCATTCCAATAGATTGAGTCTCAATGTTGGTGCTACTGATTGCCTGCTATTAATTAAGCCCTGATCCTCACTAGCTCTGACTGATGTAGGCAGAGCCATACAGCTGTGTAGGCTCCCAGTGACATCAGGACCTCAGCGATATACGCACAGGATAGTTACAATCCTGCTAGCTTCACTTATGGAAGGAAAGAAGTTGCTGCAGCGGAGATAGATGTAGCCATCTGCTGGGGAGCACTATATGACTGGGAAATGATCCAGGCAAAATGCTGAAGGCAGTCCTTTTTTTGAAAGCCTGCAATGATATACCAAACTGGCCAGAGCAGAGGAGCTTTTGGAGGTGCCAGTTTTATACTGAGCGAAGCTGGAATACTAAGCAAGTGTCTCTGGACTGTACTTGGCATTCAAGTGGTAAAATTATCAGCAGAAAAGCACGTCATTATTCTACAGGAACAAACTCTGCCTTTGTGTGAATGGGCACAACTCCCTTGGAATTCAGTTTATCCCAGCACTGAATCTGGGGCTTTAATCCAGGCTTAAAGCTGAGACCATGGCAGATTGTATAAATTAAATTGGGTGAAGGGTTAAGAAAGGGCTGATTCATCATTTCTTTCACCGGTGTTTTTTCTTGCTACCAATGCCCTTATATTGGCTATATATACTTCTTAATGTCAACTTTTACAGACCTACCACATTTTAAATACATGCAAGATCTGCTACTAGAACAATCTACATCCACCTGTGTTCTGCTTACAATCAGCTCACGCTTGGTGTATAAATACAACTATGTTTACAGCAGAAAACAGACTTCCTTGGATGTCTCAGCTACTTGCTAGAAGCTGTACTTGGCTGTATATGGCCCGCTATGTGCTGTGGAGATTAGTGAAACACCTGGATATGCCAATGTGCTCTGCATTTCATTAGCCTTATTGATGAAAACAGTTGCCACTACTTCATTTGCTCTAACAGTGCTTCACAGATGTGGAAAACAGCGTGGCCAAAGGCTGCTGAGAAAACAGGCTGCATAAGCTTAAGCCATTGCATTAGTTATTAGATTAGAAAGGAAGCAGTATTTCAGCAATGATGCAAATAAACACTTTGAAATTAAGTCTAAAGAGCTATGAGATTGAATACTAATGTAGCAGGACAAGCTTCTCTGTGTGTGTTACAGTCAGTCCTCCTATGCTGAAACCAGTTGAGTTTTTCTGAAATACATCGGTGTATATTTTACCACGTTCAGATGTGACCATTATTCTTCCACCTCACCTTCCCTGATGTCAGACCAGAGACAATTATATTGTGATCAGCTCAAATAGCCCTAGAGCACACTTACAAGAGAGGAAAGTGGGTCTAAAAATACACACTTGCCCTTTACCATTTAAGATGAAATTCTGTCACCATAAGAAAGAACAAGCCAAACTGTTTTCTTTGGAGTGGGTCCTTGTTAAAAATAATGCAGATTTACCTAAATCAACACAGTTCATAGGACCAAGCTATTGTCAGCACTATGTCTTTCTTTTGTACTATTTCATAACAGCATTTCAGCATATCAAAATACTGTTGCTTCTCCTAGTGTGGGGGCCATCACCAGAAATTTGACCAGAGCCATTAAGCTAGTAAGTGGCTAAAGTAGCAGCAGTCTCCTGGGGGTGGCTGTGCTAACTGTCCCCATGCTAGCCACAGGTCGGCTCTTTTGGAATAAGTGACAGGGTGAAATGTCAAGGAGGAGAGGGACCTCTGTGACGACAAGAGTGCCGGGGTGAAACAAATAAAGGAGGGTAAATGAGGTGGCTCTGAAGCTGCAGAACAGCCCATACAGAGACCACAACATTGGAACATTAAAACACGAGAGAGCATCCAACAGGGTTAGGGCTGCTTTGGGAGTAGGATCCTCAAACCAGTATTGTCCCTGCCAACCTTCTATCACTGATGTTAACTCTTGAGCCTAGCTATGCACATGTCATTTCCCAGCAAGCCTATCGATTCTGCAATACTTTTATATTGGTGTCACTTAGACATATGTCTTCAGAAGAAAATGAGGGATCTTACTCTAGCAGTAGCCAACCTACTTCAAACATACACCTATGAGATGTGGAAGAAAGAACTCTGCTACTTTTTCTGCTCCTGAACAGACAACACTGGCTGTAGATAGCAATCAAAGCAACTGCTTGGAGCCCAAAGTAGTTAGCAACAGGAAAACTGCTTTAGCATAGTCCCAATTTCTATAGGCAGAGATATTAATATGTGTAGGTAACAAAAATATATGATATCCTCTGTTTTCTGAATCTTTAAAGATATATGGAATGACAGCCAAGGAAATACTAGAATAGTAGATAACATTTAATTACTTTGGAAGATTGATGCTCTTCCCCTCCCCGGTTCTGGTTTTCCTTTTCTTTTTTCCTACCCCCACCCAGCTCCTTCCTTCCACAGTCATAATATTTCCTCCATTTTGTGTAATGCAATTTTGTCCTTCCTGTTATTAATTATGATCAAATAGCAATGTTAACAGGCACTACTGAATTCTGACATAAACACAAAGTTGATTATATGGTAGTTTTGATCCACCAGCTTTCCTTTTTACCCATTAAGAAACAGGAATAGATTAGCAGTTTTAAAAGCTTTTCTCTCATTGCTATACCAATATTACTCCCTTGGCTATATAGATACTCACAGAACTTGCTCATTATATTTATGTTGCCTGGAAGCTAAGACACAACTGAAGAAAAGGCTGTGTTTTTTCTGCTTTGTGCTTGTGCCTGATTTTAAATCTCACTAATGTTCTTGGTGTACTATTTACAACCCACAATACATAAAGCTCCTACTGCATGCAGATTTGTTTCTTAAGCTTTGCTTCAACACAGGGAGAGTCATCACTCCCTGGTGCACTATCAAATTTTTAGCTATGAGCTTGGGTGTGCCCCACTTTTATTACCTTTAATACCTATTCATCCCTACTGAATTCATAAAGGTTGCCTTCATTTAAAGCAGACAGAGTAAAATATAACCTATTGTTCTTATTAATGGATTAATCAAGGTTTAATGGCACAAAAGTAGATTGCCAAAATAGCTATTACATTTCGGTTCAGGCTGAAACATTGATCTAACCAGCCAGAAAGGCTGCATCGCTCCCTCCTCTGGCCAACTGGTGAATCTGTTGCAATTTCCTGAAGTCCATTTGTTTCCTTTCAGAACCACAACGTCCTGTCTTTCTCTTCTATTAAATATGAGATAATGAATATGAAAGAAAAAGATAAACTTTAAACAGTGATTATTTTTCTATTGCATATGTTTAAAGTCATCACAATAAGCTGTCTCAGAATATATTTTTGAATACATATCAGATTATTCCAATTTCATAATGTAAATAGATAATGACAATAAACCTCCTTCAACCTCAAGACACAAAAAAGCACCTAAATCAGTCTTTAAGAAACACATTTGGGAAAAAAAAAAATGTAGGTACGTTTGAATAGAGTATGTTCTAAAATTTAATAAGTTCTTAAAGTTTGCAGTAAGTGAGAAAATATACAACTTGAGTCTAACAACAACATAATTCTCCCATCCCTCCAGTATATCAATAATGTGTCAACTGGACTATCATAACTCCTCTGCCAAATGGAGGAACTACCAAGGTTCGTAATCAAAATCAGTCTTCACAGGAGACTACTTAAAACTCCCAATGCATAGTCTTCCTAAAGCACTCAAATTGTTTCTTTAACATTTCCTGCAATACAGGAAGTGAAAGAGACTTATCATTTACCACAGTTTACACAACATATTTTGCTCATGCGACATTGCTCAGCTATAGTTGTATTCTGCCTTTTAAAATGTCTCAGCAGGCTTCAAGGGTAGCTCTTCTTAGGGGTGATTGCATGAACCCAAGACATTATAGGTCTCTGACACAAACAACACTTCATTCACTAATAGACAATGAAAACCGATACGCTACAGAATTAGATAGTTTAAACCACTGAGAGCATCAGACACTCAGTATTTTGCATTCACCAAGTGATTAAACCTTTCTGTTGATGGCACATATTTTAAAGATAGGAAAAATATGAATGCAATATTTAGGCTATAAAATTATGTTTACAGACATGTAATTATACTAACTATGTTATATAGTTAAATGTACACTTAGTGTCAGCTATTTATATATGCAGGTTGGGTTTTGGCTTTAGTAATGTTAGGGAATCCGGAATAAATCTACTTGTCTGCTTGTAGTTATTTTAGGTTTATATACTGGGTTAATCAAATAAGATTCAATGTATACTTACTTTGGGCTGACTTTCAGCTGTTAGAGTTGTAGCCCTCTCAGGTCACAATTTATACTCATAGTAGTACATGCCCCTGTCAACGAGCACAGTTATGAATGTAACAGCCTCACCAAGTGCACATAATTTAACTAATAGATAGAAATTTCTTCCAGAATTTCCTTACACAGCCTCATCAGATTATAATCTTACTTGAAGTACCCCATCTCCACCTGCTTGGGAGTGGAAAGATTCCCATCTTCAGGTTAAATGCTGTATTGCCATTGTCTTTCTGTGAACTACTGAACAAGGAAATTGAGGAGCACTAGATGGGTAATCTAGCACTGACCTCTGGAAACATCTGTGCTACACTGTGTAAAACTCTTTTCAATGGGCCTGAGCCAAAACTCCTCTCCACTTTGATGATGTTAATTCAGAGCCTACTTGTTTATTGCTAGTAGCACCATTAATATAAACAAACAAATACACAGACAGATAAAAGAAGAAAACAACCTCCTGAGTCACCCTTCTCATCTTTACATTTACACAAAAAGCAAGGCTTGTCTTTATGGCCTATGGTGATCCTACCCCAATAACTGAGATCCACGTAACTTCAGATTAAAGTCATGCTTTTATTTTCAAAGTAAAGAAGTACTGTCTTTGCCTGTTCAGAATATCATGGCAAACGTTTCTGGAGTCTTACACATGTCTCAAGGGAAGCAGAGGTCCCACAGACTGTTCATGGGCTCTGCCAGTCCAGCCCAGAGATTACAAATGATGTTCCACGTTCTTGAAAGTACAATTGTCTGTGCTGTTTCCCAGCAATTAGGAATCTGCTTATGTAGCCACCATCAGGTTAATACAAGGTCATCTGTGGTTGCTGGCTGAATGCCTACCAGTGAACGTATTCTTCTGCTCATAAAGCTCTTAGGCACAAGGCAGGGCAGGTTAGTGATGGTACCAGCTCCGCCATTAAGTGGCCAAGATAAGAACATGCTATGTCCCTGAAAGCCTGAAAAGGCTGCATGGCTACTAGGAGATCTCCTCTTAGGTTGATACTCTTGCCTCCTCTGGATCCTGTCCTGAAATAACCAGAGAAACAGAAGAGAACTGATTTATCCCAAGAAAATACTTATAGTCCTAAAACAGGTATGGTTCGTAAGGGTCTTCACATCACAACTGCATATGATAAGCTGGACCTCACAGCTCCTAACAGGACAGTCACATGCATTTCCAAGTAGTCCTAGTAGCATAGAGAGAGCCTGGAAAGAAGTGTAAAAAGATACAAGTTATTCTTGGCCTTAAAGAGCTATCTGGAAAACCACCAGGTGTAACATCATCCCTTTTGAAGGGACACTGGGGTGGAAATACTGGATGTCATATCATATACAGTGCATTGCAAGCAACAGTCAAGTTGTCATTGATTCAGTCAATACAGGATCAGGGCCAGGGCCCAAACTGTTTCCTACACACTAGTGGTGTACTCACTTAATGGAATACATATTTGTGAAATAGAAGATGAGTAAATGTGAGGTAGGGTGATTTAAGATACTTACAGATATTATCAGAGTGTTTTTTAAGTTTCATATGAAATTTTTCTTAAAAGTCAGTGAGGGGATGTGACACACAGGGAGGAGTCAGAAGAACATGGATTGTTCAGCCCTGTGGTGAGAATATCTTGAACAATGAAGATAAGTGATGGACAGCATTTTTTGAGAGAAGACATTTAATCTCTTGGAAACACACATCAGCACAGAACAATGAGGAAAGCTACTATTTTCCACATAAGGAAACAAGAAAAGGATGTTTCAAAGCCCTCTGAGAGGAAAAGCTAGTGCAGGAATCAAAGTTTAGGCTTTAGAAATTCCTGGTTCTGTAGGAGCACTATCAGGCAATGAATGTTCTTTCCAGACAGCAGTGTGTGGTTTGATGCAGTGCTTGGGTGGCATGGGAGGTGCTACGTCAGACTTGTTAAACAAGGAAACATATATTTTGAGCATTCCTAATTTTTCAAGTACCAAACATGTAACTTCCCTAATTGGTTGCAATTGACTGCAGAAATAATAATTTACAGGAAAATTAGGAAGAATTCATTGCTAATGAAAAGTGGCGTAAGTTCCCTGCAGTTGCATTAGTTACACTGAAACGATCTTCTATGTTGCTAATGATTCTATTTGTGCAAAGGCATGGTTTTCTCCCCCTTCCCTGCAGATGAAGTATTTTTCTCATTAAAATTTAGCTCACAGATGTCTACATGAGTTACTTTTACCTCTTTGACTGCAATGTGCACACTCTCCAGATTATATCAAGGCAGACCAGAAGTAAATATATAGGGAAGACTAATATCTCTGCAACTTTTTTTTTCAGTATCCAAATCTCAGTTATGCAAGGAAACAAGAATGAGGATACATTCTAGTCTTCCTATTTAAGATATACAATTTTTCAGAAAAAGTATCTGTGAAGAAGATTTTTGTAGCACAGCACAGGCAAAGTAAAGGGCACTTTTTCTGAATTTGCTTTATAGATCAGTCTCCACATCCCACCTTTCAGCATGCTAAGGTGAGCTGAATGCAGAGCTAATGTTACATAGCTTTTCTTCAGCACCTTTAACACCTGTTTTATCTGCTAATGCTCTCAGTGCCAGTTCCATGATTTGACTTTGGGTTATTTTCATCTTACTGAAATGTCAGGAATGATAAGCTATATATAAGTAAAATCCCAGCAATATCACACCACAGTACTGTGCTAGGATAGTCAATAAATATTTTTCGCTCCCTTTTTACATTTGGTTTAATTCCTTTTAACATCTTACAGGTAGACAGCTGAATATTTTTCAGCTAAGCAGACGTTCCTGTACTATTATGATTTGAGAAAAAAACCCCTGGTTTCTTCTGGCCCAGCCTCAATCTTAGAGCTACATGCTTGGACACTGGGATATACAGTGATATTGAAGTTTTTTTACACCAAGCAAGGTTGAGCTAGTCCAGTCTTTGTATGGGAAACCTCTGTCAAAGTTAGCCTGCTGCAGAAAGCTGTGCTGAGGATGAAGGTACTCCTGCAGCATGTGTTCTGGCTCCACTGTGTGCGAGTGCCAGCGAACTCGAGGTGTGTCTGCACAGACTGTTCCCCACAGTGAAAGAGAAGAGGAAAAACATGGAAGAACATTCAAGAACTCTCAGATGCGGGCAAGGACGGTTACAGCAACCACCACTACATCTCCCCATAGCTAGCTGGGAGGGAGGGTGAGTGGGAGCAAACCTTTATCCACCTTGACGGATGTTGCTAGGGGTAAAGACGAACAACTTGTGGATTTGTCTAGGTTTTATGAGTGAAAGCTCTGTGCTGAGTAGGGTACTCACATGGACGGCTGCTGGGCAGAATTAGAGGCAGAGGTGGGGTTGAGACATATACGCAAAGGGTGCTTGCTAGATATGGAGTCTGTTGAAAGCAGTATGATTTGTTGAAGGAAAAAATGAATGGATGATGGAGCAACATGAATGGGTGTTTGTGCTGGAAGAAGTTTGATGAAGAATGCATACAGACACAGATACATTTTCTTCAGTGAGCTCTCAAGTACTGGTAAGGTAGGAGAAAGGAAGCCTGTGAGGTTTCATTTTGGTCCTTTCCACCTAACATTGCTTTTATTACCTGGTCACACTGACTGCTGAGCTACCACTGGTCAGTCATCTCACCCAGAATGTGAGGGAATATCATATCACATACAGTAATACCTAAACACTGTCTTGGTATTTACAAACGCATAAAATCACAAACTGAGTCAAGGGAGTCAATAGTCTAGCTGAATCAACAATTGGTTGGTTTACCAGTTACATTAAACGGACAGAAATCAATGTCCTTCAAATCTACTCTATTTATAAAAGAACATAAATACCTTTAGGGTTTTTGATTTATCAGACAATTTACAGAACATTTTGTTAGAAGAAGAAGGTATTAATCTTCTCTTTCCTCCTCAGACAAGATTTAGCAATATTTTACAATCTCTGTATAGGAAAATAAATAAATGCATGTTCTGAGAAAGAAAATGCCAACAATAAAATACAGAAAGAATTTATTTGAGATTACAAGTCCTCCCCTCAAACCTTCTGAAAAAAGCCCATATATTTTCATCTTACTGATCTCAGAATTTCCTACTGTTGTAAATTTCCTTTTGATGTTTCAGATCTCCACCTCCAATTTTTACAAAAGATGGACTATATTTCTTCTCAGAATGTCATACTAGACCTCTGAACATTTAATAACACCAAAAATGCTGGATTTTTCAAGTGGCTAGCAGTGGCTGGTGGCTGAATCAGAGGCAGTAACAGGAAGCTGAATCTACAAAAGGAGGTAAGAGTCACTGTGCTCAACTTTGCAAGTCCTGGTTGCATCACCTAATTGGTTGCACATCTAATCTAGTTTTTCTTAGAGATTCCCATTTATCTGGGATTTCTGCTGGCAACTTGATCAGCTACAACACCATGATTTGGAAAAGTCTGCTAAAGTGCAAGAAATCCCAGACATTTCCATGGGTTACGTACTCCTCAATGCATGCACCCTAAGTCTGGCGCTTCTAGAAAATTTTGGGCTTTCTGGCCACACCATGCCCTTTCAGGGTGCACATATGCCACTGGTCTGGTGCTGTCAGACAAATTGCACAAATGAATTAAGGATAGCAGACTAAAACAATTCATGCATGCAATGTAGGGCTCACTCCTGCTCACTACATTGCCCATTGTTTCTCTCCAGGGTATGCCAGACAGAAATATAGAATCTGTCTGTATAAAGCATCAGAGCATTAAGCAGTGCAGGATTTAAAACCAGGTTTCCTCGCTACTATGTAGTAAGCCCAACCACAGTGTGAGACAGTCATCTCTCTCTCTCCGGCTGCCCTCTGTGGCTTTATTATTCCACAAAACACAAAGCAGCTTCAGCAAAAGAAGATGAGGGCAGGCCCTTCCAGGCTGGCCCTTGGAGGGATGGTGAGGGCAGGATGCAGGAACAGAGGTGGTGTGGGCTGAATCCTCTCAGGCAGGCTACTGTTGTGCTCTCTAATAGCTTAAAGCTGAACATATTTTTTTTTGGTTCCTCATGAGGCTGTTTCTGTGCAGAGCTGGATCTGCTGGGGATGCTCTGGCACCATCTGGCCAACCATATGGACCAGGGATACCTCGACTGATAGTGAGGTGAGTGCATCTGCAATAACAGCAGCATCCAGCACGTCAGTGGCAATGGGTATGTCTGTGATGGCACCATGACTTGAAGATAACTACGTTGTGCTCTCTTGTGCACATACGAGATACATTTTGTATGTAAGAAACAGTAAGAAACAAGTAACGTTTTTTTAAAGAAGCCTATACCAACAGAATGAGCACATGATAAGAGCAGTCAATTTACTTGACCCCCATAGCAAAATTCTTAAGTATTTATAAAATTGATGTCAAAATAACTAAACCATATTCTCAAAAAAAAAAAAAAAAATAGAAGGGTGAATTAGTGGAAACAAGTTTAAATGGAAATACCAGGCTTATGAAGGATTTCAAACTCTAAGGCACCTCACAGCCCATCCTTGGTTTCTGACATGACTGCAGTGCACCTAGAGGGATCAGATAGGTTATAATCTTTCCCCTATATTTAGAGGCTTCCTGAAACCTGCATCCTTTGTATTCACCACATGATTAACAGATACAAGAAAATCTTTCTGTTGGTTGATTAATAAGGTTTAGAAGAAACTGTGGTGTTTACCTGCAAAGAATTAATATTTCTCTACTTCCTACATGTAAGAACATTTGCATGCAGTGTTATGTACAGGTTTCAGTGCAACTTCTAATTCAGTAGAACATATGAATAAAAAAAATATGGGAAAGACAAAAATATATCCTGAGGTAGCTCTTCACTAGAAATATGGTCAATGGGGGAACAGGTGGCTCTTGATCAGTGACTTACATTCCCTGACCTGAACTTTACTATATGAACTAGTTTTCTTACTGATAATATTACCAAAGGCGAAAAACTGAATGTGTTATAGACTAACTGTCCTTCCTCTGTCCAGACCAGAACTAAGACTCAGTGGTAGAGCAGGGAATGGATAAACAAGAAGTGAAAGCAGAGTCCAAAAGCCACCCTTGGAAAACCATATCTGTACACAGCATTCATCAGGGGCAGCATTTGGATACAGACCTACCATACAACCTCATTCCTGAGAGGAGAGCTCTGTCAGACCTCCAAAAAGAAAAATAATGTTTGGCATGGGGAAGAAATGGTGTTTCTTCTATACAGAGGAGAACAGGAGCACACATATCTGTCTCATCCAACAGGTATGCTGCAAGACGGTACTTTTAGCTGGAGATGCATCTTTTGTTACAGAGACTTTTTCACAGACTAGGCTGTTTTGAAGGAGAAGTAGTATCTCTCTGTCTTCTCCCCAATCCCTCTAACTGGGACAGCCAAGAATGGTGAACCTTAATTTTGAAAAGTATTACCCAAGGGCACAGAAGGAGGCCCGAGTCAGGGAAAGGAAAATAGTTATGTGGATTAAGTGAGGTGAGCTCATGAAATCTCTTCATAAAGCGAAATGACAGGCTAGCCTGGGAAAATAAAGTTTCCCTAAGCATACTTGACAGCAGAAGCTGACTGATCAAACAGGAGAAAACATGTAGTGAAACAGACAATAACAGAAAGCCAAGTAAGGCTGTTCTCTGGACTCAGCAAAACAAACCAAGTCAGGGAAAACGCATGGGCCATGTTAAGGAAAGAGCCATGTTCATGTGCACAACAGCCCAGATTGTCATCACAGCTACTTGCTGAGGAGCTTAAGTGCAGTGAGTAGAACAAGAGACACAGACTTCAGAGAGCTGTGACAGAAAGCAAAGGGCTTTACGTTCCTGGCACCAAGTTCCTCACTCCTTATGTTCCACATGTGAGGCCCATTCTGGTTGGACTGCAAATGTAACACATTTCATAAATACCAAACCCCAATCAATCAAAACCCTACCATCGTTCAATGTTGAACATCTTTAGAATGACCTTTGTGCTGGCTGTCCACACACATGCGGAAACGTTCACATCTTTGTTATGCATGGAAGCTTCCCACTATTTCTGCAGAATATTCTTCCTATAAACAGCCACTCTACTTCCAGAAGTTGCTTTTTCATCACTGGCTTTCATTTTGTCAAGTTTAATAATCAAGAAGATGGATGTGTCAGGTTTTAAACATGTTTTTGGGACCCCCAAACACAGAACAAAGTCTTGATGGAAACAGGAACCCTACATGATTTTCTCTCAACAAGCCACAACCAGCTCAACCACTCAACAAGTCACAACCAATTCAATTTATTGATTCAGAGTACAACTTGACTTTTCCAGGTTACCATGAACTTTTAGTTAGCTTTAATACAGTATCAGTTCCTATTTGAATTGGTAAATATAACTTTTACAGCCTACAGAGGATTACCAAAGCAGAAACTTGAATATTTTGCAAATCAGACTGTTTAGAAAAGCCAATGCATTATTAATGTCCTGAACAAAAGCTACGGGTCTCAATACCTTAAAACTTTGTTTCATATCCATATTTTAGAAATGAATGCTGTTTAAAACCGGGAGATCCAAATAAGATTACTTAACACACGCTGATCAACACACTATCTGGGTACCCCAAGAATGTTACAGACCACTTCTCTCCTTGTAAAGGCAGTTCAAGCACAGTAAGACTAAGCACACCTCCATTCCAGTTTTTTTACATCTAAAAAAAAGGCAGATCATTATAATGAGACTCTAAATAGCTCAGTCAGCCAAAGAGGGACTCCCAGGCAGAGGCATCATGGAAGAAAGCTGTAAGGTTGCTGACAGAAGACTCCCATGCAAATCAAAACATACGGACACAGCTCACCTTGCCATGCAGATTCCTGAGTGTGTTGGTTTTTATAGCCCAAAAAAGGAGCGACAGCATAGACTGGGCTCTGGAAAAGCTTTGACTGGGAAGGCAGAAGGGTCATTTAATGTTACCTCTTTCATCCTGATGGGTTGTAAATGTTAAATTATGCCACAGACCTTGGTTCAGGATTTCACACTGAATGGCTTGCCCTGTCTTACATAGGAAGCCTGCAGCAAAGCTAGAACTGAACCTGGAGATCCATATTTCACCTTTCCTTTCTTAATCATAGCTCCAACCTTCCTTGAAACAGGTAAAACTGCGAATCTTTAATTCTGAAGATGGGTGTGTATTTTACAGTTTGCAGGTATGCCTTTGTTTATCTGATGACTTCAAAGGTTTCTATTAACAAAAAAATTAATGACGTGTCCTCTAAGGTTCTCCTCAACAGAGCTTAGATTGCAATTGCAGGTGTTCTCATTAGAGAAATAGTGGGACTTTGCTGAGGAAATAATTAGCTCCATTTTGATAAACCCTTTTCTGCCAAATGGCTATAGACATACATTTTAAACCAGAAAATAATGATTTTTTTAGATCAAGCTACAACTCCTATGTTAATCAGAGTCTCTGTGGGAAGTTTTCCTCTCTGGGTAAACTGAATCTTTGTATTGAAAGGGAGGGGACATGAGCTATAAAAGTTCTTTCATCTATGTTGCACAACAGTTCAACTTCCTCTTTAAAAAAAAATATTTTAAAAACCCACAAACAAGACAAGAGGATTATTTCTCTCTCCCTTTTGCTTCATCATGGTCTTTCTTACACCTTGCTGTAGGCTATCCTGTCATGTTCAGATTTTTGATTCCCTCATGAAACAGACACAGTAAGTATAATCTTTTTTCACAGATGTTACCGAAAGCTTGTGCCTATCTATCCATGGGATATATTTATATTCTGTCTACGCAAGAGTGTTTCAGAATTAGCAATAATAATATTTTCCAAGTTCTCCAATAAAAACCTGCCTCCAAGTTCAGGGATGACTGTGCCATAAAGTTAAGTCACTCATCCTACCACAGGCAACAAAGCAACCAAGAATTTAGAGGTAAGATTGAAGAGTTACGACTGATTTAATACAAGAAGTTGTATGCTAAAATATATGGGTATAGCCAAGTGCTGTGTGGAGGCTTTGCTCTACAGGCCTTGTCAAGTAGGAGTCAACATTGCTTTAAGTCAAACATTAAAGTGCCAACAACCAGCTAGACTTCAAGGTAGCTGAAGATGAGCACAGCCTACACCTTTAGCTTTCCAACATGAGTGGGAGCTATGACATGAAGTGAAAAACCGAAACTAGTAGGAACTACTGTGAATAGAGAGAAAAAAAATCACTGAAAATTGGTCAAACACTGATCAAACGCATAGAGTTATGGGTGTAACAGAAGACAACACTGTCCTTTTGGAAGGTCAGTCAGTGTTTCTTTTCACTCTTTTGGGCCTGTCTGGTTATCTATACACAGCATATACACAGAAATAGCTGCACCTATTTTGTCTAACTAAGTGTAATCCAGTCTTACCTGGCAAGTCCATATCGATGTGATAATGAATCCATCATCTCTGAAGACATTAAAGATTTCAATGATCCCCCGTGAGTAACCAAACACGGAGATACTAGCATCTGATACTGCCAAGTTAAATGTGAGGTAGTCAGTGGGCTGCAGAAGATGTCTTTGTTTATACAGGACAAAAATCACAATGCTGTTTCCAAACCAAGACAGCCAACCTGGAAAAAAAAGAAATAAATCCATGAAAATAAAAAGCAAATAAATCAAGAAGCAGTACAGTGTGTAAATGTGCAACATCTCTTCTAAAATAACGCTTTTATTCCATGACAAACAAATTAAACCAGATTATCCATTGGAAAATCTATTCATGAAGCCTTTTTGAGTAGCTGGGTACATTTCAGAAGCAGGAACAAGTGAATAACTCCATCAATGAAACAGAACAAACATGAAGAGCCACTGCTGCTGCATCTGTTAAAGATCCACCATTTAAGAGCCTAGAGAAGTTTTTTTTTCCTAAGTGGACAGATGAAACCCATGAAACATAACACCCGGGAAGAAAAAGAAGGAGGAAAGATTGGTAGAGTGGAGCAGAGACTATGAACAATCTGTCAAAAGCTGCAGCTGTTTAGGTACTTTGTATATAATAATGGATACTGGAAGCTCATGCACATACCCAGAGAGCGTCTTTATCAGTCCTCTCTCAAGAAGTGTAGCTAATATGATTAAGTTTCTTCTCTTAAAACAGTCTAGGATCTACTTGCAGCAAAGTCTGTTCCAGACGGGAATATTTTTCGGTAACACACTTGATAATCGATATGAAGAGAACATTCAGAACAAACCTTTCATAAGCTTTAAAGTCTTTTTAAATTTATTTTTAAAGAAGGTTGTGTCACAGAATCACAGAGAATCACAGAATCATCTAGGTTGGAAAAGACCTTGAAGATCATCTAGTGCAACCATTAACCTAACACTGACCATTCTCAACTACACCATATTCCTCAGCGCTATGTCAACCTGACTCTTAAATACCTCCAGGGATGGGGACTCCACCACTGTCCTGGGCAGCCCCATTCTAACCCGTTCTGTAAAGAAATACTTCCTAATATCCAGTCTAAACCTTCCCTGGCGCAACTTGAGGCCATTCCCTCTTGTCCTATCCCTTGTTACTTGATTAAAGAGACTCATCCCCAGCTCCCTGCAACCTCCTTTCAGGTAGTTGTAGAGGGTGATGAGGTCTCCCCTCAGCCTCCTCTTCTCCAGACTAAACAACCCCAGTTCCCTCAGCCGCTCCTCGTACGACATGTGCTCCAGACCCTTCACCAGCTTCGTTGCCCTTCTCTGGACACGCTTGAGTAATTCAATGTCCTTTTTGTAGTGAGGGGCCCAAAACTGAACACAGTCATCGAGGTGCAGCCTCACCAGTGCCGAGTACAGGGGTAAGATCACTTCCCTGTCCCTGCTGGCCACGTTATTTCTGATACAGGCCAGGATACCACTGGCCTTCTTGGCCACCTGGGCACACTGCTGGCTCATGTTCAGCCAGCTGTCAATCAACACCCCCAGGTCCCTCTCTGACTGGCAGCTCTCCAGCCACTCCTCCCCAAGCCTGTAGCGTTGCTGGGGGTTGTTGTGGCCCAAGTGCAGCACCCGGCATTTGGCCTTATTGAATCTCCTACAGTTGGCCTTAGCCCATCACTCCAGCCTGTCCAGATCTCTCTGCAGAGCCTCCCTACCCTTGAGCAGATCAACACTCCCACCCAACTTGGTGTCATCTGCAAACTTACTGAGGGTGCACTAGATCCCCTCGTCTAGATCATCAATAAAGATGTTAAACAGGAGTGGCCCCAAAACCAAGCCCTGGGGGACCCACTCGTGACCAACTGTCCTCTCTTACTCTCCAGGAACAGAGATGTCTGACTTGTACATGTCTAGTTAATATGAGGAAAACACAAGGGAGATGTCTGTAAATCTGGTAAAAGTCAGCCACTTAGTTGGAAAGACCTAGAGTTTCCAAATATGCATGGCTATTGGTCCACACATCAGTGCAAGACCTTGGTAGTTTGCATCCCACTTTTTGGAATGATGTAGACATGTGGAAACAAATAACATTTAACAGAATGTTTACTCATAAGTGCCAGTCGCTGTTGAAAATGGGGCTTAGCCAGTGAAGGGGATGGCTTTAGGGCGGCTGCTGGAGTGGAGCTGAGCAGCCAGTCGGGCAGGACTGGGCTCCCCGCTGGCTCCTGTTTCTGACCCCCAAACTAGCTCTGCCACAGCTGACATAGGTGGCCTCACTTCACCTTGGCAATGTGGAGAAAAACACCACCTCTTTTCAGTGTCTGCAGCCTAGGACAGGTTTAGGAACCCAGCAGCTGGAGGTTTTGTTCCCCAGGGCTGATACGAGGATACAACAGTAACTACCAGGTGAGGGAGAAAAGAGTTGATCCACAGACCTTTATCCAGGCACAAGCAGTAGATATCCCAGAGTAAGGGTGCTGTATATTGACACAGCAAGAGGTGAATATATATACTGAAGAGGGACATGACACAATGGCATTGCACAGCACCACTGGATATTCAAAGGAGCTCATGAGATGAAAGATGGCTTATGGTTTAATGTTGTAGCAAGAGGCCAGCTCCCTTCCTTCAGGAAGCATCAATAACCTCATAAATCAGGAACCCAGCACTTTGCCACCGGGCTGATTTGGCTAAGGAGGGAGGGGAGGAAATTGCCTCCAAATCTCCAGGTCATCTGGGAGTATCACAAGCTGAAATGCCAAAGAGCAAGATGCTTGTTCTCCAAACAGAGAGGTTGGGTACTTACCGCCTGGTGCAGTACTGGGTAGTCTGGAGTGGGAAGGGGGGTGGTTGATGGGGCAATCTCTGTGTGGCACTATGAACTGCTTTTTCTGCAGAGCAATTTCCTTTTGATAACTTCTCTTTGCAAAATTGCCAAGCTGCTGCTGCTCTGGCTTGCTTAGCAAATGCACATGGTTTACTAAAGAGCTTTTGAAGGGGAAGAGCTGACATATTGGCATATGGTATTAACTAGAAATAGTCACTGTTGCAATGATACACTGAGATACAAACATATATTGTATGTATGTCTCATTGTAAGGATAAAATCAACAATAATAAATACATTTTATTCTGTCCACTAGGTGACAATGTTTCTTAATCTAGTCTCATTTCCAACGGCTGTATGTGCTTTAAGTCAGGATTTGTTTTTGACTTTTCTCTGAATCTAGGTATTATAAATAGGCTCAACAGGGCACTGGAGGAGGATGGCTTTGGGATTGCATCAGGATAGTCTGCAATGCAAACATGGTAGTTGTGTTGTTTGTGCATGTCAACTCTACCTTCTGTAAAGTAACAGTTTTCAAGGCCATGGGCATAGAAATATTTTCCCTGTCAATATGAAGACATAGTGCTAAAATGGCAGACAAAATAAAATGTCACCTCCTTTGTAAATAGCAAAATTTTGTCATGGCAGTGCAATAGATAGGAGGGCTACCCTTAAAGTGTCAGACACGTGAGCTTCCTGGGAATATACAGAGCAAATTCCCCTTAGCCCAGAGGGTAAGGGAGTTTTCAGTTAAAGTATCTTAAGGAAGAAATTGATCAAAATGTTCTGTAAAACAACAATACACATTTTAGATGGAGATGACAGAGACACAGTATTTGTGATCATTTTTTGGAACTATATCCACACACTGAGATTGGGGATGAGGGAAGCATTGAGGGATATAAGGTTGCAGAGGGAGTATGACTTCTGCAGGTAGGCACCATCCTTTCAACCAAAGCAGGTGGAAACCTGCACTGGCATTTCCAGTCCCTAAAATATCTGATCTGTCTGGGTAGTGGACCATATTAATACTGTGATAAAAAAAAATATGGAGGAACTCAATTCTCAGTATACCATGGAGTAACAAAAACAGTGGTCACATAAAAGCACTATCAACTAGAACAGTGAGCATGAAAAACTACATCTCTGCACCATCAGATAGATGTGTTGATCTGGAATTGCTGGCTATACTGACCAGCTGATTTTTTTTTTAAAAAACAAACCACCCTGAACCAAAAAAGCAACCAACCCCAACCAAAAGAACACCTCAAACAAACCAAGCTCCCTCCCCCAAACCCTGACAGCACAACAGGGAAACAGGTTGAAAATGCAGTGCAGAGGAAGCACAGCAATAGCTCTGACGCTCTCAGTGAGGGCAGGGATATCAACTGCTTTGCAGGCAGTATGTGCTTCAGGGTAAATCACAAGCAGATCAAGAGCCCCCAAAGAAACCTCTGAACTTCGAAGTGCTATAAGGCCTTGGTGTCACCAGGTGGCATCTCAGTAAAACAGAGGATAGAAAAGAAACAACCGAGGGAACAAGTTTCAATTTTTGCAAGCTGCCAACATTATTAACTCACAAGAGTGTACAAAAAAACCCTAAACACCAAAACCCCAAACCCCAAATCCAACCCCAGCATCCTAAGGTAATCCTAGTGAGAAAGGACAGGTTCCAACTGAGCTCAAAATGTGACTGAGAGAGAAAAAACAGCAGATGGGAAGAAACTGAACACTTTCACCCATCATAAGGTCCAGAGAGGAATCACCATATTTCCCCCATAAGCTGTAATGCAGTCTGATATGGGCTGCTCATCAACGAGAGACGCTAGCCCTTCTGAAGTGGCAAAATACACAGACAACATACAGTTACTGAAATTTGTTAACACAGGGCAGGACTGAGAGCACCTGCTCTGAGTTTGGCAGTATCAGAGTAGAATAGGTTGAAAGAGTGTTGATAAATGCTAAATACTGAACAGCTAAGGAGTCACCTTTACTCCTCAGACACCCACAGAGAAGTACTTGTTACCACATTTGCAAACATTGCAAGGTAGGAGGAATAGGATGAAGAGCAATATTAAAAATGCTGTATTGCCCTTATATAATTCAGTAGTAATCCTTCCCCTGGAATAATACCCCCTAATAGAGCATTTTAATCCACAGAAGTGCTCCACAAAGGAGGCTGGTGCTGTTATCCATGATTTCTGGGGAGACACAGGAAGGCTGCCAAGCAAGCTGGTGGTAGTCAGGAACCAAAACCCTATCGACAAAGTCCTGTATCAGTGTGTGTCTGCCACCCTCTGCAAATAAAGCACTGACAAAGTAACCAGCAAGAGTGATTAAGGATACTGAAAAAATCTTTCTGCTGAAAGCGACTGAGAATAGTGAGATTGTTTAACTCTGGGAATAGTTAAGAGGGAACACAACAATTCTACAAGGATTTCTGCCAAATCACTCAAACCTGAGTATCCAGACATACCCTGTTTTTCTCTCATGTACCTGAGATGGTCTTTGAACAAGCATTAAACACCTGAGGCTGCATGCAATTTCATTGTTAACATTCAATTTATGTTTTTGCAGAGTTAAATTTGGTACAAGGGAGCTGATAGCTTCGAGCTGGTCATTCGTATTTCCAACAGATGATTGCATCCATGTCCAGCTAAGATAAGTTATTATGCTTTGTACTTAGACTTGTTCTTATTAGACATTGTTGCATGGCCTTTACTTGTAAAATCTGACAAGAATGAATTAGAAAAATAGGTGTTACAACTCACCCATCTGCAGTTTAAAATATACAGGGAGCCTTAAGTGGAAGAATTAAAGAAATGAGAGCAAAAGGTGAAGGCTCCGTGTCACAAGTCAAGCTACTCTTTTACCTCAGCAAATAACCTTATATCTAGGCCAGAAATTGGATTGAGCATCTAGATATAGAGCAGGCATGAATGAAGTCAGTTACCGATTCAACTACCTGTACAGAAGCATAAATGTCTATCTGAAGCGGTTTGCTGTAAAAGATTTTCAGACTAGAAAACACTATTTAAAACAGTAATAAAATCTAGAGAATTTGCAAAGCTGTCATTTAACTATTGCAACTGTGAAGTGACCCTGTCTGTTTTCAGTCTTCGTTGCTAATTACACATACACAATATCCTACCCAGGACATATTGCCAAGTTTGGCAGGAAGCAGAAGAGTCATCATGTTCTAGACCTGACAAAGCGTGGAGAGATTATTTGTTCAATAAATGCAATCATTTTGTGGATGAATGTTTTGTGACGAGCTTGTTTCCTTTCCACCTTCTCAGATTTATCTGTCAAATGTTGTCCCAAAATAATGTTTATTCTGCCACTTGTCAAATAACAGTTTACTATTACCATTTGGAAACGTGTGCCATTTAAAGGTGTGTTTGGGTCATGTGGTCTGTTACAGTTTTCTAATGGGATTGGTAATGCTCTCAGCATGCCTTTCTGATACAAGCACTCACAAAAAGTTGAAACTTGTTCTCTAACAAATATTCTGTCCTACTGACTTAAAATTTTCTTTTATGCCAAGCATTCACTCTAACAGTCCCAGTTAACGGTGAAACTAGGGAAAACAAGCACAGAACAAATTGTGCGTAAATGCAGAAAAGAACAGTTTACTTAAGAATTCCAATTAAGAATTATGAAGAAAAAAGTGCTTCATTTTTTTCCCCCAGGTCTAGGTTTGACTTAGCTAGCAGCTGTGGAGAGTACTTTTAAATGTCACCTAATAATTTAAACTATACAAGGATTTTCCACAGTACTATACCACTCAGGGCATAGGCAAAAAATGGGTCAGATGTAATGCTAGCAACAGGACAAGCTCCGACCTGTCTGTCAAAGATAGTTCTGAGCTCATGGAAGGAAAGGATAGAGACAGCACTGCCTTCAGAAAGGGGATGCTGTTGCAGCTGACCTAATGAAGGGTAACACAGCAGCTGCTCTCACCAGCAGATAGTCCCTCTAAGCATGCTATGATGGCTTACTGCTATGGGATTGACACTGCATTTTTTCTCCACTTTGCTGGTCCCCTGGCCAAAACATTAGCAAGACGAGTGATAGAGTGGTGACTCAGATCCCAATAAGCAGTGCAGTGATCTCAAAATCCATCTGCCTTTGCAAAATGCACTCATGCACTTTGATGCTGGTTTGCTTGTGATGTTAGTGTGCGATACCTATTCCAGAGCCAGCTTTGAGCTCAGGTTTCCCCTCTGTTTGGATCTGATACAGCCTGGCTGGTGTATGATGTTTGACACATACATCAGTGTCCTGTCTGTCACATATGACATCTGCACTACCTTTGATGTGAGAATTTCCAGAAGGGGACAGTCAAAGAGGCCTAATCTCAGCAAAAGGTGTTAGATCATGGTTGTTGGATATTCACATCCTCTGTCAAGATATACGACTGTGGGAAGACTTGGCAAAAGATAGGTTTTTTGGACTTTATCCTGAGAAGGTAAAGAGATTCAGAGGACCCCCATATTCTAGGTAAGTGCTAACACCAATCAGAAATGTATGTCAGAAATGTATGTCAGAATTTGCAAAAAGCTGCACTGGCATACTCAGATTCAAAGGAGAAGAAAACATGTAGCAGTTACAGAAGTGTAATCTCTGAACCTGTTTTCCAACGTATCAAAAATCTAGAAGTATGAAATATGAACATCTTTGGGACTTTGTGTCAGGAAGCACCCATAGACTCCTGCAAATGCAGATTGTCTTTCCAGACCCCTAAAGAAACGCAGCTTCAGGAACGTAACACATGGAATGGCCTTTGTCCTCTGCTGCCAAAAGGTCAAAAAGTTGTCTGTGTAACAGAGTACTTTGTTCTGCCACATTACTGCTCCCCAGATAGCCTAAGTTATTGGTGTACATAAAACTAATAGCTGTAAATTTTTATGGTTGGTGCTTGCAGATGTACAACAGTAGATCTTTAAGGAGAAAAAGACATGAGAACTTTTCTGATTTATGTATTACTAACAGATTTTTTTCAGAAGTTCTTATTGCAAAAAGGTATACATACCTCCATCACATTTTACCAGATCCATGCTACACTTAATTTGGAGTAGCGGATCAGGAATGATGCATCCCAAGAAAGGGAACATCAGGCAAAACTGCCAGGAAGTCTGCATGGATGAACAAAGAGTTCCTGGACAAACTCAAAAACAAAAAGGAAGCCTACAGAGGGTGGAAGCAAGGACAGGTAGCCTGGAATACAGAGAAATTGTCCAAGCAGCCAGGGATCAGGTTAGGAAAGCCAAAGCCCTGACAGAATTAAATCTGGCCAGGGATGTCAGGGGCAACCAGAAAACTTCTATAGGTATGTCAGTGATAGAAGGAAGACTAGGAAAAAGGTGGGCCCTCTCTGGAAGGAAACAGGAGACCTGGTTACTTAGGATCTGGAGAAGGCTGAGGGACTCGTGACTATTTTGCCTCAGCCTTCACCGGCAAGTTCTCCAGCCACACCGCCCAAGTTGCAGAAGGCACAGGCTGGGACTGGAAGAATGAAGAACCACCCACTGTAGGAGAAGATCAGGTTTGAGACCATCTAAGGAACCTGAAGGTGCACAAGTCCATGGGACCTGATGAGATATGTCTGTACGTCCTGAGGGAACTGGCAGATGAAGTGGCTAAGCCACTGTCCATCATATTTGAGAAGTCGTGGCAGTCCAGTGACGTTTCTGCTGATTGGAAAAGGGGAAACATAACCCCCATTTTTAAAAAGGGAAAAAAGGAAGACCTGGGGAACTACAGGCCAGTCAGTCTTACCTCTGTGCCCGGGAAGATCATGGAGTGGATCCTCCTGGAAATTATGCTAAGGCACATGGAAAATAAGGAGGTGATTGGTGACAGCCAACATGGTTTCACTAAGGGCAAATGGTGCCTGACAAATTTGGTGGCCTTCTACAATGGGGTTACAGTGTTGGTGGAGAAGGGAAGAACAACTGACATCATCTACCTGGACTTGTGCAAAGAATTTGACAGTGTCCCACCTGACATCCTTGTCTCTAAATTAGAGAGACATGTATTTGACAGATGGACCACTTGGTGGATAAGGACTTGGCTGGATGGTCACACTCAAAGAGTTGTGGTCAATGGCTCGATGTCCAAGTGGAGAGCAGTGATGAGTGGTGTTCCTCAGGGGTTGGTGCTGGGACCGGCACTGTTTAACATTTTCATCAGTGACATGGGCAGTGGGATTGAGTGCACCCTCAGCAGGTTTGCCAACATCACCAAGCTGTGTGGTGTGGTCAACACACTAGAGGAAGGGATGTCATCCAGAGGCACCTTGACAGGCCTGAGAGATGGGCCCGTGTGAACCTTATGAAGTTCAACAGGGCCAAGTGGAAGGTCCTGCACCTGGCATGAGGCAATCCCAAGCCAAATACAAGATGGGTGGAGAATGGATTGAGATCAGCCCTGCAGGAAAGGACTTGGGGGTGTTGGTTGACAAGATGCTCAACATGACCCTACAATGTGCGTTTGCAGCCCAGAAAGCCAACCGTATCCTGGGCTGCATCAAGAGAAGTGTGGGCAGCAGGTCAAGGGAGGTGATTCTCCTCCTCTACTCTGCTCTCGTGAGACCCCACCTGGAGCTCTGGGGCCCCCAGTGTAAGAAGGACATAGATCTGTTGGACTGAGCCCAGAGGAGGCCACAAAGATGATCAGAGGGCTGGAGAACCTCTCCTATGAAGACAGGCTGAGAGAGTTGGGCTCGTTCAGCCTGGAGAAGAGAAGGCTCTGGGGAGACCTTATAGCGGCCTTCCAGTACCTAAAGGGAGCCTACAGGAAAGCAGGAGAGGGACTTTTTACAAGGGCATGTACCTCACTGAAAGAGGGTAGATTTAGATCAGATATAAGGAAGAAATTCTTTACTGTAAGGGTGGTGAGACACTGGAACAGGTTGCCCAAAGATGTTGTGGCTGCCCCCTCCCTGGAAGTGTTCAAGACCAGGTTGGATGGGGCTTTGAGCAACCTGGTCTAGTGGAAGGTGTCCCTGCCCATGGCAGGGGGGTGGAACTAGATGATCTTTAAGGTCCCTTTCAACCCAAACCATTCTATGATAGTGCTATTACTGGTTATATATACTCTGAAAGAAATACAACTTGAGTTTTAAATCTGGTGGTAAGTTTCAAGAATAGCAGCTATGACATGTCAAAGACTTGTCAGCCTGGCAGAAGGATGTGGGGCAATTAAAAACCAATAGACATAGAACCTAAAACCTCAGGCACCTAGGTACTTTAAAAAGTATTTGCTAAAAGATGTGGGGTCATCATTAAGACCTTTGTTGGTAACACCTTTGTTGGTCAGTTGATGAAAGAAGTTTGAACTACCAGTGTGATGCAGAGGCAACACTAAGATGGATCAGTAGAGCTGGGGAAGTGCAAATATTAATGTGAATGGTGATGGCAAGACCTTGCTTGGTTGCTGCATTCAGTCCTGGTTATAACTCAGAAAAAAAAAAAAAAAAAAGAGTCCAGGTTGGAAAAAACAACATAAAAGACTGCTAGGATGATAGGCTGGAATGACAGGGGAAAGGGTATTATGACAGGAGATAAATAAATTATAAATAAAAAAACCCCCAAAATCAGTGAATCAAAAAAAACCCCAAACCCCACTCACTTGCTTAATATAGGAATACAAAGGTTGACCACAGGTTATGACTGTATCTTCAGGAACACAGACTGGCCATAGGATGTTAATTGCAGGAAAAAAAAATATTTCAGTTAAAAAGAGTGACAAAAAGGGTAAAGTTGGTGTGATCACTTTAGCTAAGAGTTAGGAAAAGACTCCTGCCCAACAGAGAAACAAAATCAGGAACATGCTGTCAACTGGAAGAGTGGTAGCAACACCAAGAAACCCCTAGCCAGTTACATGAGGGAGCATGATAGCTCCGTAAATGAGATTATATATTGTCACAGCAGGGGACTGGCCTTGCTGACCTAAGATGTTCTTTCTAGTCTTAAGTGCAACTGATTATTTCATTAGCTGATGGTGCAGCCATTTCCCAGCCATTCATGAAGGGATACGCAGATGTGAACAGATTGGGGATAAATTGGAACAACTCTGATTTATCTTATGGCTACTCTTCTAATTAAGTCTCCTAATATAGAAGCTATCTTAGGGCAACAGCAAATCTGGGGCTCTGTGCTTTCTACTAGAATCTCTGTTTTTATTCTGAACACAACTTTTTCCTCCCTATTTCCTATCGGTAAAAAAAGAGAGTCTCGTGTAAACACATTAAAATACTCAACATTTTACATAGTAACTTCTATAGACCTTTCTCAAGAATAAGCAGAGGGCTAGTAAGCCACTTGCAATATGTGATAAGCTTAAAATAAAAAAATCTGTTTCAAGCAATCATATAAAAATCATATAAAAACAGAAACATTTTTGTATATGCTGTTTAGAAGAACAGATTTAATAAAAGTTACAATTTCTTGTATTTTCCTGTGAGGTTTTACGATTGGAAATTTTGATTTCGTAGGAAACCTGCATTCTTTGAAATTTCATAAAGTTTCTTTGTAACCTGCAATGAGTCTGCCCCAAACACGCAATATTTAAACAAACAAAACAAAATTGTGCTGGGATTAAAGTGAGTTCATATCGAGTACCATTTTCAAATCCATGTTATACACTTACGTTAGCTGTCTTGCAGCAGAACTGAAACACACGGTATTGTGACTGCTAACACAGGATAATGTTCTAGTACTTAGATCTTTCACAGATGCTGTTTGAAGAAGTTTATTTCTCTGTGCATCAAATATTTAAAATAAAAGCACAAATAGTTAAAAAAAGTTTTAAACTACAGAACCATATTTTCTGTCTCCACAGAAGGTAATTATAGTATGCCAACTGACTGTCAGCAGTCAAAACTCTGGAAATCACAGAACATTGATTCGGTGCTACGAAGACATGAGAAGACACAGAAGTATCGTGTACTTCTGATAAGGTACTTTTTTATCTTCCCGCATATTAAGTTTAGTGAACATTAGTTAAAAGTTTACAGGCTTTTCCATATTTTCCCCTCAAGATTTCTGTATTGATTATTAATCTCTTTTTAACAAAGGAAAGCTGCACAAGATCTTTGTTCTATTAGGGATGATACCAAATGAATCACTTTGAACTTTATACCAAACTCTACTTAAGAGCTTCCTTTCACATCCAAGTCGAGTACATACCTAAAGCCAGTAGGTAGAAACCTATGATAGTCTCTCCTTGCTCTGTTACAGCTGACTCTCTGCTCAGAAAACTGATGTTGTTGTTCCTCCAGGGTGCCTGTGGAGAAAACTGGACAGACATTTTCAGCGGAACTTATGACCCAGAAATTGCCCTTTCCTCAGTATGTCCAGCAAAATAAAATGGTTCTAGCCTTTTCCTCAGTTTCTGCTCCCTGTATTCGAGGGAGCTCTTCAATGAGACTAATGATCTAAAGAAGGAAATCTCAAGGGACAGGAGCTTTGCAGCCTTCTGACCGGTTCCTCACTAATCCTACCTATTAATACAGCCTGTGAATCTGTGGCCAGCCCAAGACAGCAGATTTCCTTATATCCTTATTACTGCTACGTGCAGAAATCTTTAATGAACAGCATGTATCTGAGAAAAAGACAATTTCCTTTAAAACATAACCTACAGGCTCACAGGCACACCCACGAGCATAGTGCATATTGATATGTTGCTAAAATAGCAGTACTTTTGTTTTTTTGTCTCCACTGAAGACCAGTGGAGTTTTAGTTCAAATGAAATTGAAGAAAAATCTCACACAGATTAAAGAAAAAAAAGGCACAGTAAAAAACAATGGGAAGATGTCACCACCTGAGAATGTGACTTTAACATAGCAGAAAAAATCAGCTAGGAAGTTAATTTATTAGCAGGATAGTTGCTAATTTAAAAAGAAGGGCAGATAATTTCCAGTACATGTTGAAAAAAATTTTTAAAGTTATTTGAATCGTATTTTTAGACTGCTAAGTACCCTGAAATCTAGTATACTCCAAGTATAGTAGAATTTTCCCACACTGTTGAAAAATGAGATCTTGTGTTGTTGAGAAGACATTACATGTAATTTAAGCGAGTCAGTCTGGAGTATTTTTAGTCCTTACTGAGGTATCAATGATTGTATTTCAGATATGGCCTCTCTTACCAATCAGGTTGTAGTCATAATTAAAAAATTTGAGTCTGTATTAATTCATCTGAAGCAGCAACGTTTTCCCGATGAGCAACACACTGTTACTGCATGAAATCCCTGTGCCCATCTCGGTGCCATGACCAGCTTGTGCCTTCCCACCCCAGGCAGCAAATCAGCCTCAGTGGTGGCACCCAGCCAAAGGAAGCAAAGAACCTCACTGGGAACCTCCACTGTCCACGGGCCTCTTTTGTCCCTCCTGAGGTTGATTAATTCCTCCTGTCAAGCTTTGCCTGTGTTTGTTATGATAGCCTCACCATGAAGGGAATAAATGCAATGTGATGAGAATAAAAGGGGAGAGCAATGCTTTACAGCAAGAACAAGAGAGAAACTGTTGCATTGTGATGAAAAACAGAAGCCTCTCACCTTCCTGGTAATGGTGAGGAGAGTGATCCACACACTTGCTTCACTGAAGACCCTTTGCAAGGGTGCTAGGCTTGACTTGTCCCCAGTCATCTCTCTCTTGTACCAGTCACTAGAGTGCTGCTCTCTCTCTCTCCAACCTACAACATGTGTCTGGCAGCTCCCACAGATCCCATTTAAGCAATCAAGTGGCCTGATTTTCCCAACCACTAGCCACAGCCCACCTCCTTCTGAATTTTTGTAGAGTCCTCTTCCTAAGTTTGTCTATAGATAGTTGGAGTTTAGCCCTGACAAACCTTCTAAAACATGCTGCTTAGCAGACTGTGACAGAATGACCTGGGACTTACCAGCTCAGTGATTAAAAATGGCCCTAGCAGTGCTCTCAAGTCCAAAATCCTTCATTGCTGTGCTTCTGCAACAGTCCCAGGTTGCCCCCAATATTACCACCACCACCTCAGCTTGGGGCATCGCTTGACCACGCGCACATGCCTCACAAGGCTCTCCAGCATGCCTGGCTCACCTGGCCTGTTCTCTGCCATGGTGATGCTCTCTGAGGTTGTCATTTAAGTGTCCTGTGGACCCCAGCAAAGCCCTAGATGTGCATCAACTTTCACAGGGAATATGTGCACAGTCACAGCTTTTCAACATTGAGTTGCAGCAGCCATTTCTAGCCGGTTATCCACCTGTCTGTAAGTGGATTGCTGTTCAGATGGAGGGTTGGGATATAGTTGTACTTGAAGGCAGTCCTCAGGGCCATTCATGAATGCTCAAAAAGGCCAACAAATGCAGCAATATCACCTTCTCTTCAGGACAAGGAACTTGGGTCAAAGAAGAGGTCCTCAACTGAGCACCCATCACAAAACCTCTGTCCATGGATGCTCATGTCTTCGTTGGAGTGTATTTCATCACCTACCAAGAGAAAGATGTGGAAAAGGATGACACTTTACATTGAGCAAAGGCTGTCTACTTGTTCCACGCTCCCTCTACTGTCTTGAAAATGAATCAACCACTGAAGAGGCCACTTGTGGGACAAGTCCAAGACCTCTGGGCAAGATCCCTCAGCCTTGTGAGAGGGAAGAGAAAAGCTCCTCGATGAGTTTCCTCCTGTGGTGAAGCATGTATGTCTCACATTGTGCAGGTCACTCCTGTTCTGCAGCCAGGACCTGGTGTCCTGGAACTGGGTGTTGGTCCCCACCTCACAGGAAGCCATGATTACAGCAAGTGTAGGGACTGCTGATCTCTTACACCACAGGCAGTGCTGAGGTGTCAGAGCATGCTGCTAACCACTTCCCTTTATGCACAAGTAGTTTTTCCATGGCATTTGACATAGGCCTGGACCTCCAAGTTTGAATTTGACTTCTGTTGCCACAAAAATGCCAGTGCCCATGCCTTCAATTAAATAAGGACAGGGACAACAAGCTGAGAGCATTTTTCATGTAAATCATTCAAAGAAACTGTACAATTTACATACATGTGACCTCTTCAGGCATATGCACTTTAAATGGTAGTAAAGTAACAATAATCATTATTTCCCTTTTGCTACAATAAAAGGCAAATCATATTATTTGTCTTGATATCCTGAACTTGAATCTTGACTTTTCCCAGCTGCAAGTTTCTTTTGGTTTCATATAAATACCACAGCTCTGTGGACACTTCAGTTCAACTTTCCATTCAATGAGAAAGTCTTCTGCCAAGTCTTGCACTTTGCAGTCATAATGAGATGAAAAAAAGAAAGAGCCTTTTGATATCAAGGAGAAAAAAAAGTAATCAGGGTGAACTGTTTTCCATGGTCAAGCACAATTTTTTTCCCCCCTGGTCTTCACATACCACACTGAGTGACTAATATCTTGGCCTGCTTGCAGTTTTCTCCTTACTCCCTGCAGTGGCATCCTTCAATAAAGGACAAAGGCTTTTCAAACTCCCGTGGTTTGTTTCATGTATCCACAGGTCACTGTACTTTCAAACAGAAGGAGAGGAAGGCTCCCTCTGCAGACTACAGTTGCCTCTTGTTTCTTGTCTCTCAGTGCTTTGGTGGTGACCAATTTACTGGCCTCGCAGAGATTGTCTCTGAGTGCCTCTACTATCTTTGCAAGGTCTTTGAAAAGATTAGAGCAATATACACTGCAGGTAGTTCTATAAAAAGGAAAAGAAGCCTAAAACGCTGTGGTGGTATGGAGAAATTACTGTGTTCAACATCACTGTGACACGTGAAAAAAACTGATCAGGACATGAAAGGACCCTAAAGTGCTCCTTTCCTAAATACGTAGGAGCTATAGGCTGGCTCCACAGAAGGGACACAAGCAATGCAAATGTGCCTTAGGAGACTGGTGCTGCAGCTCTGGCTACACACTCCTGTTGCTTGCCCAAACCTCTCATGTGTGCATTTCTCCCCGCCGTGACCTGCCTGCCAGGTGTAGCAGAGCTGTGCAACCCATCTCCTGTGGGAAGAGAGGCTGTAGAGGTACCAGAGACCTGGCCCTAAGGTCTTTCTCTAGGCAGATGATCTTATGCAGCCCCTGCCAAGTCAGGTGGGGAGCAGGCACGCACCCATCACGCGGCCGACGCACAGGTCGGGGAGCAGGAGGAGCGAGTCCTGCCACAGCAGTGCCCCGAGCTGGACATTTCAGTCCTCCCGCAAGCTGCTCTACATGGACCTTCAAGGAAGGGACTGCACAACTGGCACGAGCAGGCTGGGATCAACCCTGCACACCACCCAACCAGCTAAAATCTAATGACATCACTGATGCAAGTGAAAGCAGAATTTGGATTTTAAGACCATCAGTAAGGCACATTTTCAAGTGTAACAGGTGTTGAAACTTCTATGCTGTGTATAAAAGAATATAAAAAATTAATACTCATGGCTGCACTTGAGGGTTTAATGCAGCTGTTACTGGAAGGTGAATGAAGGAAGAAACCCTCTGAAACCACCAATAACTCAGGATACCTGATTAAAGCTCCTGATGAAATGACTGGGTTATGACACGACAGGTTAATAAAGCCCATTTTATGGACACTCAAACCAACCAATGGTCTCTGAAGTGACAGGCAAAGCCAATTTAGAGCAGATACGAGCCATCAGGTAGCCTCTATTTGGGCTACTAAAAATGTGCAACAGCTTTTTAAACCTTATTCACATCTCTAAATGCTTTCAAAGTGACATATATATACCAGTGCAATAAGGCAAGTATCACAGCAGCATTAACCGGCCTGAGATACTCAGGCTAGTTAAATTAGAGTTCAGTTTACTGGCTGTTTCCACAACATTGTAACAGAAAAATCCTAAGAATTAAAATTTGTGTGTGACAAAAAATATATGATGTATATTTCTGGCAAGCACCTGCTTTCCCTGGGGAGCACAAGAATTTGGCAGTTGCCAAAGGAATGATTTTGTCAGAAAGCTAGTGTCAGTTCTCACAACAGTACTTTTGCATGGTATCTGTTAGACATGGATTAAAGAAAGGGACAAAAGAGGGAGGAGGCAAAAGGAAAAATATGCAGAAGGGATGGGTTAAAACAAACTGTAAGCAGATAGAAATTTGCTCTGGAATAAGAATACAGTTTTGTCTCTGAAAGGCATAACATTTTGTGACATTTCACAGAAATATGAATTGGGGATTTCAAGGCAAATCCAATGGTATATTAGTAGGAACATGTTCTCATAGATTTTTTTAAAGAAATTATTTTAATTTCTACTTCACACTTTTCATTAGACTATTCACTATAAAATGGAAAAACTGTCAATATCCAACAAGACTAAGTGATGTCTTGCAAAGAATAATCATGCAATGATCAGTTATGTCTATGGATTTCATTGAGGTAGTCAGAAAATGCATTTCATATCAGTAACAGATGATTTTTCCAAAATCAGATCATGTATTTGTTCACTGCTTCCAAGAAAATACACTTCTTGAAATGATTTGCACAGGGTTTTTTCTAATGCCGACTGAATTAAAAGAAAAAACTCCTATAAACAAATCAGGTCAGTAATGCTTAAAACATGACAACAGATGAATGGGAATGACTGTGCTAGCTGCATGCCACTTGGAATAATTTACCTGTAAGAAAGCAGACCTGAATCTGCTCTTTTGTTGCTGAGGTTCAACTGGTGGCAACATAGTGACCTCCAATTTTATAGCAGAAAAACATGTGAAATATTTAAATTGAAGAATGATCATAATATGAAACATGCTCGACCATTTATGTTTCAAAACATGCTCATTTAACCCTTGACTGTTCCCTTGCTGTGACATGTTGGCATGAAAAAAAATGCACTTGATGCATTCTCTAGTTGAATGTCCAAACCACATTTCAGCTCCTGTATTAGGTTACTTGTCAAATTCAGTTAAGAAAATTATTACATCATATAATTAATATATTGCAAAATCCATGCTTCTGCCATGATTTTAATGGAGTTTAGCCTACTCTGTTTCATACTTTACTCTTATTTTAATCAATCTTGAAAGCTAATGTTTCTCTGAGGAATTGTGTTCTGTAGCTTGTGACAGATCTAGAAGATTACCTGTCAGAAAAAATGCTTGGTTAGAGCTTATTGCTGCAATATACAGTTTGAAATTAACAATTTCTCAGAACACTGTGTTTAGATTGATGCTAATATGAAAACAGACTATCTTGCAGCTTCAGATATATGCTGCTTTCATATTGAAAGATGATTCAGGAGAAGGGAAAACTACCTTGTGCAGATTAGGTGGCTGAGGCTTTGTATTATTTAAACTCCCTTCTCTGAGCTGAATTTACACTGAGTAGGTTAGGTGATGCTAAAGAAAACTAAAACCCTCTGGGCAGCTGAATCAGTTTATGAGAGATCGCAGTGAAGAAAGTCCTGCTTCTGAGATGATAGAAAGAGTTTCCTAAGGAAGAGAGGGGACCAGGAACTCTCAGCAACCACTGAAAAAGAGTGGAAATTTGGTTGGAAGGCAGGAGCCTCTCTGTGGCACAGGAGAGTTCAAGATTTGAACACTTTCACTTCCACCCTGCCCTCATGAGTTGCACTGATTTTTTTGTATTAAAAAAATGTTATTGTAGTTCCTGCTCTAGCAAAACTTGGCTTTTTGGCTTTAAAAGCCTTCCAGTCATCCTTGGCAAGCTCATTATAGTAGCAGGTTTAGACAAACCTACTTCAAAGCAGTGGCTGACTTGGTGTTCTGTCACTGGGGCACTTCTACTGTTAGTGTTGCAGCAGCACTTCAGTGCTCCAGTTGAGAGGGGAGCCCAGCTAGAGTATAATTTTTCTCCAGATATGGGCTTGCATCATATCATATGCCTGCAATCTCACGCAGAATTTATGGATGTTGCAAATACTGTGAACCATGAAAACTGAAGATGCTACCACTTACAAACAGGATCAAAACCCAAGTTACCCTTCACAGTCAGATATGTTCAATACAGAGCATGTTTGCTGGTTGCTAATAGCAAATGACATTTTATCACAAATTATTGTGAAGAAACCTTTTTTTTTTTTTTTTTTTTTTTGGATGTGAAATTAATTCCTTGGGTGTTGGTTCAAAAAGGCAAAATGTACTGGGTTTTTTTCTGCTTACCAAGCATGCTGTAAGAGGCAGGTGCACCCAATGAACTGTCACTTTGATTCATTTGAAGAAATCACTCGCTGCAGAAAAGCCAGAACAAAACCCCCAGCATTTCATGTATCAGCAGGACTTGAATGTCAGAAGAATCTTAAAGTTGCATTCTAGGGACTAAGCAAGCTATTGCACATTCAGCAAATTGGGGAATTATACAGGAGAAAAAAGGGAAACATAAAGCATCTCAAAATGTATTTCATTTATGACAGAAGAAAGGAAATATTAACATAGGAAAAAGTCTCAATAATACTTCAATAAAACACACACTTCCTAGCATCTGCCCTTCTCCCTGATGTTATATTCAACCTTCCAATCTTTCTCTTGAAGCCTTTGGGTTGTTGGCTTCAGTCAGGGAGAAGGAATGGTTACAGGGAGTCATCAGTTATCCTAGGTTTTTGCTGGGAGAAGTATGATGGTGATGGTAGAGGTTTCTCCCTCTTTGCCAGGAGGAGCATAATGTTGAAGCTGCTGATTTCTTCCTTCTCTTTCTAAGGTTCACTTGGGGCTATTTTTGTACATTTTCTTTCATGCTTTACACCTTGCTCTTTTTATTTGGTCTGCAATTCCACATTATGTCTGAATGTCTTATATAAAAAGTATCTTACATATTGTATACTTCTTTTCTATTTTCTCTGCTACCTATAAGCCGGTTTTGTCCTGCTCCCAGGTTTACATTTAACTGTTTGCTGCTGAGCTGCTCATAGCCCTGAACTGACATCCTGTGCCCTTTTCTCTTACCCTCCATGTCTGCACTCCTCTCCCCTGCACCCTGGGTTCCCATGGGCAAGCCCTCCACTGACAGGCCAGGCCTATATTCTCATACATGACAACATTAAGACAGCATCATAAATGTTTCATTCTATGCAGAATAACTACTTCTGACTGTACAAAAAGTGTGGTTAAAACCCATGATTATAAAAACCCCAAGCAAAGCAAATCAGGAAACAGTCACCTGATAATTAAAAAAAATTGCTGTCACAGCTAAACCAGCTAAAACAAAGTTTCAGGCAGACCAAGGCAATTTGAGGAAAAGCAAGCCTGACATGCCTTAATACTGCAATGTTAGTACATAGCCTGTGGCATATAACTAGCAGTAGCAGTATCTGTATTTGTGGGGCTACAGGTTACACGGATCAGGCAGTAGCTGCATAGAGCTGCATTGACTTCTGTGGAGGTTTGTTCATTCAAATAAAAATTATAGAACAAAGCACACCTCCTGCTTAACTCCATCAATTCTTGTCCTGTGTCAAATTATGCACAGATTGATTGTGACCACTTTGAAAAAAGTGTGCATTCCCTTTTTGATGATGTTTTTTCTTTACATGAACAGCTCCAACATTCAATCTAGCAAAACACCACAGACTTTTATGTTAATGTGTTCATATGAGATTGAGTGCAAGCAGCATAAATGAGAGCAAAACCCAAGGCACTGTGCTTTCATCCCATTGCCTTTACCATCATGTCTGAGAACAGAACCTGCAAGGATTCTCTCCTCATTCCTTTTATTTAATATGTGCTTGTCTTGAACAAAATGTACAGAAATTAAGAAGGTAGTAAGATTCATACCCTACAACTTCCCATTCAAACCTCAGATACGTTGGCTTCCTAAAACTTCCATTGAAATCGATGAGCTTTCCAAGGATTTAGCCACAATTAGAATTTAATCCTGGATTAAGGGGATACAATGCAGGAGGAGAAAATCACTGAAAACATAAATAATCTTAACGTGGTAATATGTTTCCATCAGCTGAATCCACTTAATTGTTTCCAGGTGCCGGTTGCTATTATAAACTATATACCATAGATTCCTATGAAGTCTTTAATACTAGCGTTCCAGCAGGTGTGGGAGCAGGTAATAGAAGTGTCTCAGAACAATGACCAGTCTAGGAGACTGCTATAGCAGAGGAATCCTAGACATGCTGGTTTCTTCTGCTCTTACCCTTTCTGGACTTCCTGTAATACAGTTACTGTTTTTCTGTTGGAAATCAGAAAGAATGCATCAATTCAGGATGCTGAAACAGAAAAATGCTTTTTCTTGTGATATCTAGTTCATGCTCCTGCACATCCCATAGACTAACAGGACTATTGGACATTTCCAGAGTACCAGGAACATAACTCCCCCAAATGAAAAAGCATCTAACATATTACCAGATCACTTGAAAACAGTTACAAGTGGTCAGAGAATTAATCACAAGCTATATAATAATACATAATCAAGTCAGGAGTATAAAGTTTTTGTGGAGAACCAGACACTTTTCCTTACTTCCTACACATTGTTTCTTACCACCAGATACTACCATTTTATTTTTCTCCTATGTTAGGTTTCAATTCATACATTAAAATATCAGCACTCACAAGCATTATGTCTAAGCTTCCAAGAAAGAGGAAAATAGAAATCTCCTTCCTATTACATGAATTAATTTACTTTGGGATAGAATTTTTCCATACATCAAAAAATATTAAAAAAGATCCAAACATTGTACTCTTACTTACACAATGGTAAAGGTCCCTTGCTGAACAGGATATATGAATAGAAGATTAATGTCCACATTCTGGAAAATTAGTGGGACCACTATTTTTGGACAAGGAACTTCAGTTTCTCTTCCAAACTTGGGGAAGAAATCAGGAGTGCAATTTCTGGAAAAGCAGACTGAGGTTTGGATTACTACAAGGTACCTACTGGCTCTTTTGTGTGTCTGCCAAAGGAATACTGTATGAATCCAAGGTATCTGGGCCATGTAGTAAAGAACGTGAATTTTATCACAGACATTATTTCCTCACATGAACAGTTTTAACAGAAGCATCGTTATGTCACAGAATACAAGTGTTTTGTGCAGGGACTTCATTCTGGCTCAGAATTTGAGTTGGCACTTTATAGCAGGTAGTGTTCTGCCAATATATTGTATATACAATATTTTATAACCAAATTAAAGTATACTCTATTAGAGAAGAAAGAGTTGCACATCCATGTAAACAGTGAGATTTTACAAAAGAAACTCTGACCCCATTAAACTTTTATTTACTAAAGACAAGACTCATGCTTATTTGCAACAAGACAGGTGAAATAAAGTGAAAAATGTCACAATCTCTGTATAATTTGTAATGCCAGAAAGCTCTGTCAAATATTAGGGTTCCCTACTTCTGATTAAGAATATTTTGGAAGGACTATAGATACACAACCAGCTGGTGATTTCAAAACAGTGCACCTCAGAGTCAGAGGAGAGTCAGCACTGCTCCTCCACTGACTTTCTAACACCTGAGCCCCATCACCACCACCACAAGCCATGCTTTACCCCCAGGACCTCCACTGAACAAAGAGCTCATGCCTCTTGAATTTACAGTTGAAGAGCTCCAGATTTTACCTTAAAGAGAGATGAAGCATGCATGCAGCCATACATGTTTGCCAAAGAATTGGCCTGATGTTGGGATGAAGAGGGCACAAAGGCAGATGTTTGTGTCTTTTCACAGAATCACAGAATCATTCAGGTTGGAAAAGACCCTTGGGATCATCAAGTCCAACCATCAGCCCTACTCTACAAAGTTCACCCCTACACCATAACTCCCAACATCTCATCCAAGCGACCCTTAAACACATCCAGGGATGGTGACTCCACCACCTCCCTGGGCAGCCTATTCCACTGTCTGACCACTCTTTCTGTGAAAATTTTTTTCCTAATGTCCGGTCTAAACCTCCCCTGTAGCACTTCAGCCTGTATCTCCCCCCATCACCATTGCCTGCCCCGCTCTCTCTTCCTGAGCCTTTTGTGTATAGAGAAAGACTGAATCTCCTTACAGTCTCTTCTGTAAGGATTTCATGGAGCTGAGATGCTCATTTATTTTCTTTCCCATCCAAAACCCAGGACTTGTACAAAACCAGAAGGTAGATTCTCTCACTTTATTAGTTTTTTTTTGAAGCTGACTGGTTTTCAGCATTATTTCCTAAAGAAAAAGCATGCGTGCCATCACTCTATCAGCCTTCTCCTCCCTGGCAAATTTGAAGCTATGTGCCAGTCCCAACTGCCTGCAACAGAAAAGTAGTTTCAGACGTATGGATTACAAAAGGTTTCAAGAAAAGCTTTCTCAGCCTTTAATAACATCAAGTGGGAGTCACTAACATGCTTTCCTAACCTCTTCTGTTAAAAGGACATTAAGAAACGGCAGTAGTGGTATCTGCCTGTGTCTTCACCACAAGGTTGGGATCAGCAGTTTTACAGAAGACAGATATAAGGACTCAGCAAAACACAAGTCCTACGGAAGAGAAAACATCGTCTCTTCTTTCCCTGGAAAGTTTTAAAACACCAGTCCTGTTTGCAGGGACTTCGCTCTGACAGCACTTTAGGGAAAGGATGGAAGCAGATGACTTCTCAGAGAAGAAACAGGAACAAACAACTCCAATAGGGATTTTGGAGTGGCTTGCCTGAAAAATACAGCCTCTCTGATCTTGCAAATGAATGGCAAAGTTCTTCATTGCTTCAAAAGGAGCAGTATTGGCTTTTCAGGGCTGTTTGCTTGGTGTATAAGTAAATGGTCTGCTTATTTGGGCAAGAACACATGCTACCAAGCGAGGTCAGAAGAGGTGAGGAGTTACATCAAAAAACTGTGCAGCTTGACAACATGGTCAAGGAGTTGGGCACAGCACCACGTTGTCCACTTTTGCTCTCCTCTGAGCAGCTCAGCCAGGGCTGCATCTGCTGAGGGGAAAACAGAGACCATCACTGTTCACAGACACACAAAAAGTGAGCTTTCAAAATGCTGTCAGCCAGTCCTCAGGTCATTTTATAATGCAAACTGGAAAAATAAAGCCTAAAATTTGAACAGCATTTTTCACCATTAGGGTGCCAAGGCTTTCCACAAGGAACATTTTATTTGCCCAGGTAAACCCAGCAGATCCTTGCCAAGCTCAGGGTTTGGTCACACATCAGCTAAGTGATCTGAGCCTTGTTTGCACCTGTGGTGAGTTTTAGGGATCTTTTCTGATACTAGGTCAGAGATCAAATATATTTGCTTTCTCATAAAGTTTTCAATCATATTGTGTCGCTTGAGAAGGAGAATTGTAAAGCTCAAGGCTATTGAGAGTTTTCTTTAAAAGGCTACAAGAACTGATCCTTTTAACAGCCTGGCTGCAAAGAGAAGCCTATAGAGCTATCCATACTGTGGCAGTACTACTTAATGTTCACTCCCACTTGGAGCAAGATAAAGCCACACTGAAAGACATCCAGGTTATTCCAAGTGACAGAGACAAACTCATAAGAATGATAGTAATCGGTCATAGACAGAAGGTTGTGACTCTGTTCTCTCTAAGAGGTTCTTTCCCTGCAACAAAACAGCCAGGCAAGTCATTCACAGCACGGCAGCTGAGATGGCTCTCTGCAGAAATGCTAGATTTTTCACCCTCTTTGGGATTTCTGGGAAGAAAAGCCACTGCCAGCAGGAGACTGAGAATGGATGAACACAAAGACTGCAACCAGCTGTTAGCCAAGAATGAAAATCTTTGTGAAAAGCAGAGGGAAATCATCTGTCAGATGCTTTCTCAATGCTGTCCCTGTGATGCAGTACACAGCTCAGGAGCCTGCACAGGCACTGCAGGAATGACAAGTGGAGAGCTCTGACTGAACACATCTAATTCAGAATTATCCTTCTAAATCTTTAAATCTATAACCTAAATCTGTGTCCCATATGAGATCATACAGATCTTGCCAATGGCTCAATTGTTCCCTCTCCTTATGTACACTTGCTAAAACCTCAGGGATAAGCAGGAGGTATGCTTTGTTAAATAGGTCCTTGATCCTACCTCTGGTCTGACACCTTCAAAGATGGTAGATCTGGGCTGTGTCTTTTCTCCTCCCCTCAGGGCTTTCCACATTTTCTCATGCCAAGCACCTTCACATGAGTCACCAGAGAGTATGCTTTCTCTCGCTTTAGGTGTGAATGTGCCCGAACCTACCCCCATCACACACAGCCAACACTGGGAAGGAGTCTGTCTCCCACACCATGGGAAAAAGGGTTCTGCAGTAAAGAGAAGCAGAAGCACTTCTTCTCTCAGTACTATTTCTGGCATAGCCTCAGATTACCCACCTCTGTGATATAAAAATATGTCATCCCAGAATTATACTGTCTCAGGACAGTTCTTCAAATACTGAAAATGACTTCTCAGACTCTAAAGGGGTATGGCATCAAACAGCTGGGCAAAAACACTCAGGACACTTTCCATCATCTATACAGGGAAAAGAATCAACAAAACCAAGCATATTCTTGGTGGAATGCTCTGGAACAAAAATTAATACATTGCTATGTGGGCTAGCAGAGGCAGCCAGGAAAGTCTACCTGCCAGACTGCTATTAACAGCTTTGAGAAAGTTTCATGTCTTGTCTGGTACTAAGTTCTCCATACTGAGTCATACAAGCTTATTATTTTAGCAAGACACTTGAAATTCATAGCACTCTTTTTTTGCTCATTGTGAGGCTGAGATTTTCCTTCGTGTTACTCTTCTACTTTGCTACATCTGTCATTATGAAGCTGAAGGAGCCCAAGTCTGCTGTCCTGAAGCCCAGGGCTTTCTCTCCGTCACTTGCCTTCCTCACAATCCCTTTCATATCAGCCAACACGCTGACTGTCTCACCCTGGTTTTAAGTCCTGTTGGGAGAGTTTCTGGTCTCTGGTGCTCCCTAGGCATCAGGAATCCTCCTTACTCCCAGAGGACACCTCTCTCGTTGTTTTGCAGTTCCTGCCTGGGGCTGCTCACCTCGGGCATGCCACCAATGCGTGCCACGTGCTCCTGCCGCCTACGCTCTGCCCCACTGACGTGCATCCTGCCTTCCTGACCCCATGCAGAGGGGTTGCATCTGAGGCACCTGTCAAATATTCCAAATCAAAGAGGAAAAAAAAAAAGTGAAAGAGGGAGACTTATGAACACACACCCCGACCAAAAGAGAGAAAAGGCTGAGAAGTGCAGATACCCAAGCTGGTAAGAACTGAGGCTGAAGCTCTAGCTGTTTTCCCCCACTGGTTCCGTGAGCAGCTGAAACACCTCTTCAGCAGCACCATCCCAATTAGTGCAACTCATGTTTGTAAACCTTACTGGTGTTGGGGAGGAAGAGAGACTGGCCCTGCACCCCACTGCTGGGGCGCTCACCTGCAGCAGTGGAGATGGAGATGTGGATCCCTGGCTGGAGGCAGCAGGACATACTGTCTGCCAGGACAGAGAGCTCGCTGGCTACAAATCCTGTTTTACCCCTGTGCTTTTTGATTTTTAAAACTGTATTTTTGAACAAAAGGCTCAGCTTTCACAAAGTAGGACTTTCAAAGAACAAAAAGGATTCGCAAAATCCTTTACATGATAAATGGTATAAATCACCTTCAGGTTTCACACAGAGTCTTACTGAATACAGTGCTTTTACCAGTTAGTGCTGGAGCAGGTCACTGATCACAGCTGGTGATATTGACCACAGAACTAACCAGAGACCACTACATGAGACTTAAAAGAAGGCTGGATGTAAAAATTAATTTATTGTTTCAGATGAGATGACAGCAAACTAGCTCTAAGTAAATGTAAATAAACACTAAAATGTTAATGTCTGGCTCCAGGCGGCACTGAATGCCTTCAACAGGCACTGAATTCCAGGGAAACTGAAGGTATATCACAGCTGGCCAACACACTACAGTGATGGATCATTTAGATGACCTTAGACACTGGAAACCCAGGCCTAAAGGTGGAAACCCCTCAGATTTTGGTAAGAATTAAATATGCACCCACTGTGGAGCATTAAAAAGAGATTGCATGCCTCACCCTCAGTATTTAATCCCCCAAAGAATGAACAAACTACTTACTATATGATAACGTATTCAGAGCACGTCCCCTGGGCCAGCTTTTGTAGCTAAGCAAATTACAATATTGTAATAAACTTTGTAAAATATTGTTTTTATTAATAATCAATAAAAATACACAAAGGCTTTCCTGTGTTTGTCATATCATCTTCACAGAGTGATCTAGCGTGAATAGTTTATCTTTGGACTTCATCTTGAAATGTAATACTGGAACTGAAAGAGGATGCTTCAAAGGTGACTGATTGGTGCCATCCTGTGGCAGGCAAATGTATTTCAGACTGACACAGAAAATCCTTTAAAGGTGTCATTTTAGAAAGAACTTCACTAACTCATGTTTGTTCTTAAATGCCACATAAGGAAAGCTAGTCGTCTGTAAATGGCAGTGTTCAGATCTTAGAAAGCCATGGGCCATTACAGCGATTCTAGAAGCAATGACTCTCCTAAGCAGAAAATAAGGACCAGATGAGAAGGGGCTCATGTCACCCTTTTAAATGGAGAGGTATTGCAGTATTCGTTAGTCTAACTCCAGAAAGGATGCTATCCCTAACCCAGCTCTAACCCTAACCATACCAGACTGCCAGTTCCAGAATGCACATAAATACAAGGATCTCCCTGTTTCTGATGGTAACTCTGCTGGTGTCCTCAATTGGAAAAGCCATCACATAGCTCAAATAACATGAGCCCTCTGCTAAGACTGCATCCAAACACAACACAATAGTTCCTAACACTGAATCTAAAGGGGTGGGCGAGAATAGAAATAAATCAGTAGATGACCAATGAGCTGTTACTTTCTGAGACTCTATTTCTCACATCTTGTCCCCAGTTTTAGTCTTTTGGGTGAGAAATAGAGTTTTCTATAACATGGCTGCAAGACCCAGGCACCTGGGAACACATGAGAACCTGCAGGCTGACAGCAACAAGCTTTTTAACTCCAGATGAGCTGGAGACTCCAGAAACAGACAAACTGAAGGCTTAAGAGATCCCAGCCCAATCAAAACTTGAACACCCTGAAACAGTGTGGTGATCACGCAATCCTGGAGAAGCCACAGTTTTCAGAAAAGACCAGAACTGTTGAGATGTGGCACTTAAATCTCACCCTTGGCCAAGACAAAACAAGATGTAGGACTGAGACTCCAAACCTGACTGTGACAGAATGAAGCAGAGAATCTTCAAGAGGCCTGAGACTCTGCAGGCCCTGACAAACATAGCCACAACTGAGACCCAGATTTCTAGAACCGTATTCTTGTTGGAGAACCAAAGACTTCACAGGGACTGAAAACTAGCTGGTATCCTATGCGAGGCTGCTGTGCCCTACAGCAGGCTGTGCTGCATCCTTGTAACAGGCCCTGGGACAGAGTGGACTCCAGGAGACTTTGTACCTAGTCACCCACAGTCTCCTCTAGCAAGGCACCCTCCACACTCATGTGTCCCACACAGGCAAAATTGCATCCACTTTTTGAAGAAGCCATGAAGCAACACACTGAAGGATTCACAACACTAATTATCAGCCTTTGCAGGACTCCTACACATTTTGCAACTAGACGGGCTCCCACTCTTTCATAATACAAGGCCTTAGTCACCACCAGGAACAATTAACAAGCACCAAGGTTACCTGTACCAGTCCTGACTTTGATGACCGAATGTGAATGCTCCAGTTTCCAGTGAGGGCAGAGTCTCTTCCACCCTGCAGATACCAGGTTCTGTGGGGGTCCAAGTCCAATTCACAGCAGAGTAAATATCACTTAGCTCCTGCTAACTTCACTTGTGCTGCCCAAGACCTCAGTAGAACAGACATTCATCTAGATTGTTAAACCTAAAGGGCAGGCAGATACTAGGAAGATTGATATGACATGCGTCATCTCTGAACTGTGAAGTCTGTGCAAAGATGATGAGAAGCCATTACAGACCACAGCAGGGCTGTGCCCCACAGATGTCCAGCCCTATTTTCCCCTTAGTACACGATGACAGAGCAGGTAGAAAAACTGCAGAGTCCTTCTATAACTAAGAACTAGACCGGAACAGCCTCCACAAACCAACCAACTTATTCCAACACAGACAAAATGGGAGTTTCAGTCTCTCAACACACTCTCTCTTACTCTCTGAGTCAGGCACTGACAACCTCCTCTCTTTCAACCAGACATGCTCCTTAACAGCCTCTTCCTTTCTTTAGGGCTCAGTACTCAATAGCTTGCAAGCAGCCAGTGTTTCTGGCCACCAGCCTCACACCCACAGCATCAGCACCCGCCTCTGGCTCTGACAGTGCTTCTCTGTGCTCTCAGCCCACCCCACCACAGCCAGCCAACCCTGCAACTCCCTTGTTTGCCCTCAATGTTGTCAGCACCCCCCAACACATACTTACTCAGTTCCTGAGATGCTTCTTTGCTTACTCAGACACAATTTCCCCTCTTCAAAGATACAAGTTTTAACTACTTATGTTCCATAGCCCATTTAAAGGGAGAAGGGGCTTACAGCTGGTAACACAAATGAAGAGCCATCAGGCTGGGAAAGGGGGAAAAGAAAAAACATTGCATGGAGTAGCAGGGGGGGGATAGTGGGCCCAACATTTTCCTCTTACTGAGGCAAGCAGCAAGGGTTACCACAGAGATAGCCTTGGGCACATGGGCAGAAGCAGGTGTGGGAGGGAGCACAGACAAGGGAAAGGGCAGGAAGGGCCAGGTGGAAACGAACATGGGCAGAGGCAGGAAAAGTTAGCCACTGTGGGACTCAGCCCTGCCCAGGAAACAGGCTGGTGAGAGGTACAGGCCCAAAGGAAGCAACAAAGACCTTCAAGTTGGTCCTGCTGCTTCATCTCCTAAGTCAGTAAGCCACTGCTGTCAGTAATACTGAGTATATCTGGTCTTACCTTCTGAGATCCATCCATCCACAGCTGATCTCCACCTGCTCCTGACAATTTCCATAGTGGCAAAGAACACAGCTGTCTCCTGACCTTCCAATACCTTGCAATGTCTAGACTCTGCCATTGCTTTCAGCTGTGAGAAGGGGATTGTTTCTCTGTTCCAGGGAATAAAGTTTCTACAGGAGAATGCTAAAGGTATGGCCTGCATGGTATATTCTCATCTCATGTTCCTGGTACTGCTTTAATGACTGAAACATACTTGTGAATTGTTTAGGGATAATACTAATGGAAAATCTATTGAAATCCATTCTGTGTTCTTCAGACACTTGTTTATTTAAATAGGCTTTTCAAAACTCTTAGCTTTTCTTTGGAAAAAAAATTCTGGCTACATAGGTAAACTTTGTTCTGGGAGCCATTTGTAAGAGTGCAGAATTGTCTGTAGGCAGCCAACAGAGCTGTTGATCAACACTTCAAAAGAAAATGTCACTATCAGTTTATCTCGAAGGGTACACAACAAAGAATGATCATTAAGTTTGCTAACCCAAACATGTGTGATTAGATACAGGGCTCTTAAAATTACCCTAAAGACTATTTTAACCCCGAATTTCAACATTTACTGTTCTAAGCCTTCAACTTCTTAAGTCAGTTCGGAGCAGTACAAAAATTTATGAGGCACTGGAAAAGCAATGTCTACAGAAACATGAAAAAAGGCATCCCTGTCCATCCTTCATGGCTGAAATGCCCTCTAGAAATCTTACGGATGTCAAGGGCCCTGTCATACAGAGGCTATCACCACTGCAGTGGTTCTGCAAGACCCTCCTTCAGTACCGAGTGCTTATGCAGCACAGCTCACTCTTGTGCTGTTCGGTGTAATGGGTAACTGCAGTGCCACGCTGTGCTTCAGAGTCCAGAATGTTCACAAGGGAATCGCCCACTGCACTGAATGCAAAGTAAAGCCTTCTAGGGCATGATCTTTTATGATCTTGGATATGCATTTAGAGGAAGCAATTGTTCAATTCTAGGCAAAAGCTCAGTGGTTCTGGTTCAGATCAGGCTGATATGACTTTCCTCCAAGCATCAGTGGCAGATACATGTAGAAGGAAGCAGCTCTCTACTCAACTATTTTCATGCTGTTGCTAGCAGACAACATCAACAACTTCTGAACTGAAAGTGACAGAAGTTCTGCATTTATCTTTTTTAAAATTTATCTCAAGGACAATTTGTACCCTTGAGGTTGGAAAGAGGTGAATGCAGGTAATGCTGTGGAGATGTTTTTTCATGATGAAATAGCTGTAAGGTGTTTTAAGGGACTTCCATGCTAATTTAGGCATCTTCCAACCCCAGATTCCAAAACAGGCAGATAAGCAGCATGATCTGTGTGGGGCTTACTTAGCATGATTAGTTTTCCTGTGAAGGTAATACAAACAGAAGGAGAAACGTTCCTGGAAGCAATGATTTGTCTACAGATAAAAACGGACTGAGATTTTAACAGAAATGCTGCTATTCCACTCGAAAAACTTCCTGTACACCAGCCTGCTTGAGCTGTGCAATGGAATAGTCCTGAAGGCCAAAAACTCAGTCAGTGGGAAAATATGGATTGTTTTCTTTGAACGGGTCAGTCCCCTGAATATCATCAAGCCACAGAACTGTGCAGGATTGCACAGTGACAGAAACAGATGTAGGATCAGATTTGCTTTCCACACTTTTGAAAAAACTGGGGCATTCTCCAAACACCTTTCTGATCAAGAAAATCCAAACACTTTACCTCTTTGCTGAGTTTTTCATCCCTTTGCATTCAGCCTAAGTTATAACATGTTGTTTTCAAGAAACATGTAGTTGAATTCATAAATTTGCATGCAACTCTATAGAAAATTAAAATTTATTACATTAAGTTAACATAAAACCCAAACACAAAGACGGGTTGGGAAATGAACAACAAAATTATGAGCTCTGTTTAAATTAGCATTCAGTGCAGAGAGGCTTCTATCCGACTTTGTGGATTATAACGGAGAGAAAACCAAAACACAGCAACAAAATTCAGTAACTAGTTCTCCCAGTTCATACAGTTTCTTCAACAATTAGTTAGGTCTGGACACTGATCAGCTAATCCAGAGAGCCATTGCTGATCACTACATTCAAACACAAAGGAAAGAAGTCCTGAGTTAGGTCCTGATCAAAAGAACATGAGCAAGTGAACAAGACACTTCATTTCACCAGCAAGGGCAAAGCACTTAAGAAATGAAAGCATTCCTTCTAATTCTTCAGTGATAAGAAACTCTCTGCAAGGAAGGTATCTAGCACTTCTCCATCATTAGATGGGCTCTATAAAACCCACTGCTACCTACAAAATTGGAAAAAACTTGAAAAGAAATTGTATTATCTTAGTGTTAGAACAGGTAGATTTCCTGTATTACAGTCAGAGAGTTTCTTTTTAGGCTTAAAATATGCTGCCCCCAAGAGAAGCAGAACACTAAATTCACTCAACAGTTTGTTCTGAGATTTCATTTTTTACTGGATGACACATTTTTTATGGTTTCCGGAGTGACTTTATATCCAGGGATAACTTGGAGGTTCATGAGAAGTTTTACAGATTAGTACTGATATCTGAATCAGAAAATAGCTCCAAACCCACAAGGATTCTGTTACTGCTACAATACAGCCCCAATGCCAAAAGAAAAGATACACTTTGCAGAATGATGAGGCGAGTCAGTAAGTTCAGGCTTGGGTGCATCGGAGCTGAGAACGCTTCACCAAAAAGCTTTGGATCTAGGCCCTTCCCAACTGAGTTGGGTAGATGCTGTTTGAAGTGGAGCAAGCTGCTGATCTCCACTGCCCATTGCTGTCACAGCTTCCTGCTACACAAGCTCTGCACCATCCACGGCTTCAGGAGTGGAATCCTGTATCTTAAATTGTCCCCTTGGCAATGAGGGGGGAGCTGCTGTAAACGATGCTGGGCAGAGATACACACTTGATTATCAACACTGTTGCCAAGCACACGGAGTGCCTTTTCGGAGCTAGCTGCAGTTTCCAAGTGACATGCATGCAGAAAGAATACCAAGGTAATCCAGTCAGGAAGCAACAATGATGTGAACCGCTGCAATAAAACCACCACTCCAAGTTAAAGGCTACAATTGCCTGGCACAGTCAACAGCAGATGATCTTTATCACCAATTACCTAGACCAGTTGAGTGTCCAGCTAAATCTTTATCTTTCACCAGAAGGGAACTGACACTGTTTGTTTCTTTCCTTAACCAAGAAAACCTATTTCCAGGACTCCTGACAACCTCTGACGTACCATTCAGATAGTCCCTGACTCAAAATTTGACTCTAGTCAGCAAGTGAATAAGCTTCTATCAAATGGAATAGTTGAAACCCAGAAAAACAGTTGGATTAAAAAAAAAAAGAGAAAGAAAAATTTTAAAAAAGGCAATTAAAGCAAGTGATACAAATAACCTAACTTTAACTTAAAATTCAATTATTTTAATGAGACTTTGCTTCCAGGACTCTTCATATTAAAGAGGGAATGGATTTTGGTAAAAATGCATTTCTACCAAATCTATTCTAGGGTATTTGTCAGCAAGTATTCTTGGGTGGCCATTTACAGCTATCATATGCTAAAACCAAAATGAATAATGAAATCCAGCTCCCTCAAAGAAGGTAAGATTCAATAATGCATCTGGAAAAAGGATGGATAATAGAGCATATGAAGTACATAGAACTCAGCAGAAATGCAGATTTGCATGGTTCTTTTTATTCAAACATTTTGAGATCCCATTTTTTATGTACATATACAAGTATATATATAATACTTGCCACCTTTGGCAGCTGTTTAATGCCAGGACTCTACAGACAGGGTGAACAGGTACTTTTCATAATGATATCTTGTTTAGTCTGATGAGGGGCATGATACAACCAAACAGATGCTTAGCTCAATAAAACTGTTTCTGGTCTTTAGTGTTGGGTTTTCTTTCATGTTTTACTACTTCTAGTATTTCGTGACTGATTTGCTACAACTGCCAACACAAACTTTTGATAAAGTTGTTTGTTTGGTTTTTTTTTTATTACTTTTTAAATTATTCCCTTACTTTTCTTCTATTGTGCTCCATCTTGTCACCTCAATCCTCAAAAGCAGATTGAAACATCTCTGAATAGATCTCATTCAGAGATATTGTGTGTTTCACAACATGTGCATCTTTTTTTAAAAAATGAAGCAAAGCAGGGTCACCCAATTTCCAGGCAACAAGAGCCAACATCAAGCATTTCTATGGAAAAAACATACCATAACGAGTTCATAACAAATCAGCTAAAGAAATAAATGGCAACTTTCTTGTTAAATAAACCACAAACAAAGTAGGAAAAAAGCAACAAAAAAAACTTCCTCACATATGACACACTTATGCAGATGATCTATTTATTCCTGAGCAGGCTGGCAGGTATTCATTGGTGATCAAGTGGTAGAGAGGGAGGAGGAGAGAATTTTAAGCTGAAAACTTTAGTGACTGAAAAAGGCACAAAAGACAAAAATATTGAGGCCTTTAGAAAAAAAAAAAAAAGAAGGATTATGAGAACTATTTTCAAACTGAACGTCTTTTACTGATCAAAATGAGTATTTGGTGACGATGACAAAATTGAGTATTAAAGAAGTGACACAAGGTATTCAGGAGCAAATTTCTCTTCAACTAAGAAAAAGACTGAAGACTTTAAATGGAAAAAACTGTTTGAAAAGACATTTCTCTCTTTAGAACATTATCTTTTAGTGCCTTCACACATACAGTATATAAATTTTGGTGTGGAGTCAACAGGAATTCAACCTAGAAAATAGTTCCTTTATGTTTAGTAGTACACCTTATATTTCAATCTAATATTTAATAATGGCAAAATTATTTGTGACAAGTATTTAATGTTGAGATTATGGGGTATGTTTCTTTTACAGGATTTGTAAAATACATTCTCATCTGTTTGAATGCAGATACATCATCACAGAGAAGACAGTGCATATAATTCACAGGAGAGATTTGTAGTAAAATTTAGAGATACGCAACAACAAAGGTCTCAATATAATACTAAGGTGGAACCCAGGTGCAAGTTTTTCAAACTGTACATGTATTTTTAAAAAGATACAGCCTTTTAAAATGTTTATATATTGAAGCATTAAGATCCAACACTTATTAAAAACAGTAAAATTATAGCAGCAATAGGGGAGAATATCTAAGCCACATGAACATTAATAATTAAAAACAAATATGAAATATTACATTACTCAGATGTTTGCGTTAAATAACAAGGATAGGTAGCACACCAATTACTTATGCCAAACCATGAAAGAATCTGGATTTGTTCACTGTATGAACAATACTGTTGTATAGTTCAATCAAAGTTACTGTTTTAAAAGAAGTGTCGAATGCTGACTTCCACCAACACTGTTCTGGAGTGCTTCTTGGAGAACTCACTGCAATCTTTTAGTCCAAGCCCGACTATGATCCTTTTTGAATCTTTGCTATAGGAACTAAGGATGCTTTTAAATATGGATTCCTTAAAATTAGGCTTATTTTATTTACACTATTCAAAGTTTACTTTTCCTTCCAACAACAAAATGTGCAGGAGGATTTACTACATGCTATACAATGTAAAAATAGACTTTAAAAAGCCAGAACAATGTGAGTAAAACTGTACAATGTTTGTTCTCTGTTCCAGTTCATTGCACTATTAAGTTAAAATGGATGAGTTCTCATGCCCAGAAGACTTACTGTAGGATCAGAAAATCCACACACACACAAAGGAGGTAAATGCATACTGGTTTAGGTATAGTGCCAAATGAAAAAAAATACTATGAGTAGTATCCACGGAAAGCTTCTCATCACAGGAAATAGCATGGCTAATTCTGAAAGGCAGCCCTCTTCATGTAGGACACAGAACTGCAAAAGAACCGCAAATACATCCTGATAAACATCAGTGAAGTTAAGTCTGTATAATAATGTATTGTATACACTAAAAATACTTAAACGATGAATTCTACCCTATTAGTAACATGGTAGAATCTAGAAATCAATTGAAACTGGCAATTAAGGTATCATCCTCTGCTCAAAAGATAAATGACACAACCCACTATCTTTAACTAATATTATCATCCAGAAATGAGTTAACTAAAGGTCATGTCTTAAACAGTGCTTTTTGAGTTGCTCTATTAGAAAATAGAACATTAAATAAAAGGTGACGCATGCAGTTACATTTTAAAAATATGCACTGACAGTTTTGAGATTCCAACTCTACTTTCTAATTCTGGTACGTGTACTTGAATCACACAGTGGGAAGATAAGACATGTCCTTCACATGTTTCTCATTCCTGTTTCACATGTAAGACACAAACCTCAGAGCAATCCAGCTTTCAAACCAATGCTAGCGCAACATAAAAGCAAATAAAGAAGTCAGGTGTAACAATTAAACAAAAACTTCAAAGGCAAGAAAATAAATGTTCTTGTTATCTGAAATACTTGCATAATTTAAAAATAGAACAAGGCATAAATTCTTGCTTTATTAGAACAAAAAACTGTTTTTTTAAGCCTTTACTAGAAGCTTGAAAGATCAGATATGAAATAGCAAAGCAAGATGAAAGACAGAAAATTATTCTGTTTTCATGACATCTACATTGAGAAAAAAGCCTAAAAGAAAATAATACTAGACATATTTCATGCATTCTACTTGGTAGTAATGTATAGCGTATTTCTAGCACTGTATTTTCATGTCACAATTACTGTTTAAGGACAGCTGGAAAAGAACACAAAGCTTAGCAAATACATCTTCAAAGGGTTTACTATAAGGACACATCTGATTTCAAAGGTATTTATTTCAGCTATAAATATGTACTTATATATTCTTATATATAATAGTTATGTATTAAGAATGTCACAATTATTTACACTTACATGTGTTCTTGAATTCAGGAAAAAAAGTTAACCTTGAGGCATACTCATACTGGTACTGTGTTATATTCAAAAATTATCCCTGTACATGAAGTTAAATCTTCAAATATTGTAAAACATTGGAAGTAAAAACTAATAATCTTGAAATAATACATCTAGATGTGATACCAGACAACCAATCCCTACAGGCTAAATTTCATATATATTTCATTGATTTGTTCGTAAGTGACTAAATTAAGGAACCCTTGCTTCCAGCAGTTTTCCTCAGATACTCCTCCTTACCCTCGAAACAATAAAACTAGGTAATTCCCCTTCCCACAATGCCCTCCTCACCTTCTACTTTAAATTTGCTATGAACTCCATCCCAGAAGGCCCTCCCCATATTGTTGCTCTGTCCTCATGCCCCCAGACTGACAGGAGCTACTGTAAGCGCATTCACCTGTGAATCCCTAAAAGCTATCCGGCCAACTGGATGTTGGCTTTTCAAAGTCAATAGCCTTTAACTCAAAAGAAACAGTGTTTTTTCCCTAGATGCAGTTCCCTACAGTATTTGTGAAATGCAGTTATTCCCACCACTCTTCCTTCTCTCTTGGTTGAAATTGGCAATTATTATTTGTGAGGCTGAAGAGACAGACAAGATGACTGCACAGAGGCATTTTCTTCAGAAAGCAACCTAAACTTGCATACTTCAAGGATTACAGATGCTACTACTTGTTGCATTATGGTACTTGGCAAATAAATCATAATGCAAAAAGTCATTACATTATACATGCAAGAAGAAAGACTGAAAGCTTCTGTAAAAAAAAAAAATAATTCAATGGGTATAGTCAATACAAACATGCTTTCATTTAAAGATATGGTACCTATTCCTGTTGTGACACCTAAAACCAACTACAAGATACGACAAGATACGACAAGAAAATCTCCATCTGCTCTCCTTGCTTTACAACTTAACTTGGGCACAAGAAACTTTGCTGCTTACTTGCTTGTGTAGGTCTTTCAATGGAAACAAACACAATGTTTTCAAAGCACATTACGTTTGTTCAACCATCAAAAAAGATCAGTAGAAAGATGAACACAAACAGCATTTAAACACAGTGAGCCTACTAAGCTGCCAGCTTCAGTCTAAAAGTATGCTTTCTAAGATCAAGAATTTCACAGTGTTGGCTTGATATTTCTTTCCCTGTCAGCAAATGCATTCCCCCCGCCCTCTTCCAAATCTCAAATTCTGTTTCATGACCTCTAGTGATAAAATATAATATATTAAAAACATATTCAGAACAATTTAAGCACAACTGCAAATGCTTTTTTTTTTTCATTCTTCAATTTCATGTTACCATCTATTTTCATTCTAAATCTATAAAATATAATACGAATCATACACTGGTGGAAGAACTACTACAATTTACTTGCAAATCACTAAATCCCTTTCACTATTACTAACTTCAGGATGGAAATGTTCACTGAAAAGTAAAAAGAAACAAAACCCCACAAAAGGAAAAAAATCCCCCTGAAAATTTAGGCTGCATCAAGAGTAACATGAATAAGAGAAGGTAAGTTACTGCATTGTACAAGACTTTACATAGAATATATACGTAGTCTGGCTTTGGGATACTTACCTCTGAGAAGGTACTCCCTATGGAATACCCTATGGAGTTCCATATGGAATCAGGAGAGCTAACTGATCACTAGAAAGAGGGACTTAAGCACGAGGACAAAATGATGATATTTTTAACATTCTGGGGGACACAAGGGGACGGCAGAAACTGGGAAAAGAGGATGTTTTAAAAAAGCAAACATCAAAACCAATTTCAAAACTAATAATCCTATTCAGAAATGCATGTGGAATTCTTTTTTTCCTAACATGAAAGGCACTGAGCTGCGTTGGCCTTTTTCACTTCTTTATTACACTGGATTTGCACATTCTGTGTTCTGAGGATTTCTCCTTCCAGCATTTCAGAAGCATTAGCTGGTTATGAAAAAAGGTGCAAGAATGATCCATGGTAACACAGAAGGTCAATAGCAGATTTGGATCAGAAGTCTCCTTCAAGTTCTAGTCCCATGCTCCAGCTCTTGCCCAAACTGATTTGCCAAAACAAATTTACTCAATCATTATTAAATGAAGATATCAAGTATTAGACAACACACATGGAGGGGGTCTGTGTGTGTCTTCCTACATGATCCAAATTTAGTCTTTCACAATTTCAGAATTATTCTGGCATTTAGTTCAAAATATTCAAGATGGTGACACTTCTACAAAACACTATGAAATTCAGAGAAAATATAAACTTATTTCACTGTCTTCTTGTTTTTATGAGAACACTAGTGAATTTGGCAAGATTTCTCATTAAACCAACACTTATTGCTCAATCTTGTGGTTCCATTAACCTTTCCACACTCAGTGTTCTTTTATTTGTCCCAATACATTATGCCAACAACACTATGGCAATCACCTTTTTCCTGATATTTTTTCTTCAGCTCTTGCTTCTAAACAGTCTAAGTAACTTTTCAACAGTAATTAACAATATCTGGGCAAGTTTATTACTAACTAACTCCATGGACAGCCATAACACCCACATAAGACTGCATGTTCTAATTTTTTAAATACCATAATAGAATAAAAAGACAGTGCTGCTTTAAAAAAAATCATCGAGGACTTGTAAGATTTTTTTTCTTTGCTCTGCAAACTGGAATATAGAGCTAGAAAGAAGGTTTTATCTGTGCTGACAAATGCCACGCTAACTGGATTTTCCGTAAAGCTACACATATCCTATTGTCACATATAATTTACTGCCTGTTTTTTTGTTCTAAGATTGGAAAAAATGATCCTCAAAGGAACTCAAAGAAGTTAACAGATTTTAACAGAACAAAGTATCTTTGGTGATATGATTTACACATTTCAAAATCTCATTTCTTGATTAAAGCTTAATAAAAAAGAAATGGAACCCATTCAGTGTAAGACAATAGCTGGATCATAGAGTAAACAAATGTAAAATGAATACAATTATCACTATAGCATACGGATGATTATTACTGGATCCAGAACTTGTTATCCTCCTGCTTCTTTTGAAAAAAAAAATTCAAACCCCTAAATCTTCATAATCATTTTCACCATGTCAAGACATTTTTAATCTTTCCAGTGAAGAGAGCTGACCCTTCAAAAAGTAGGTCACTCCTTTCATTTTGAAATGCAAGGAGTAAGTTGGAATTCCAGGTACAAAAGCTGAGCTGAAAGTTGCTTTATGTGATTGTGTACAGAATCATCTAATCTCCCTTTAACAAGGTTTAAAAATAATTTCCAGACAACAGACAGGTGGCTGGGAGTATTTTGTGCCATGTATGAAGCCTCACTAAGGCTTCAGGCCAGAAGTTTTAGCGGCAGAAAGAGAAACAGTTTACAACTTCAGAAACAACTGAAAGTCTTTCCCTGTTCCACAGGATAAATCTACATTACAATGTAACACTGTCAGCCGCTACAAGTATTTAACATAATCTAAACATAGCAATCTGCAGTTTAGTTAAGGCTACATTGAAAGGAAGAGTAAAATTCAGCGCTCACTAGCTTGTACAACTGCATGCCATTGTGCAAACAGACCCACAGAAGATCAAGAAGGGCTTAGTTCTGTTCAGTAATGAAATGGTAGATGAAGGGGAATCATCTTTTCCTTTCAGTACGAGTGATGTAAGTGATTACTCTTCATACTCCCATCATTTGTGTTTTACAATTTAAAGACAACTGTGCTTGTACATGATGACCTGTTTGATCCAACACATTTAATGTGAGTATGATGTTTTTGTAATTGTTGCATCTAGCTAGTAGAATATCCCTGGTGATTTTAAGTCACGAGTATGCAGAGGCAGAGGTAGGAGGGAACCTCAGTATCAAGCTTCCTAGATCATCCTGTCATATGTTCAGCTAATATACTTTTATAAACCTTCTCTGCAGAAGATTTCTCCATTTCCCTAGGCAGCCAGTTTCTTCTCAGTATCCTCATAATCTGAAAGCTTTTGTGGATAGCTATGTCTCAAAATAACAGCAGACTGTAAAGAGCACTAGTCATTCCAATCAGTTTCTACCAGATGTATTACGATGAAGAGCAAACAACTTTAATTATTGACAACAGTTCATCCTCTTGGGTCAAAGATTCTGCTTCACAAAACTAAAGTTTAGTGCCAGAACCATTAAAAAACCCTTGATCTTGAGCCTAAATGGCACTCAGCTCATAAGCAAATACATCTGTCTAATTTAAGAAGGATTTTCAGAAAGGGTAAGTAAACAACGGAGAAATCAAAGGAATCAATTCTGCGTTCTTACTGTATGTGGTAGTTCTGCAACCCTACACAAAACTTAGAAATGAGCCTCTTCCAACAGGAAGTCTGTTGGAGCTTCTAGAATACTGCATGGCTCTTTTCAGATTTTCTGAAGCAACAGCACACCAAATTTCATCCACAACTTTAACCTGAAAGTACTTTCAAACCTCTGTGAGATGAGGGTGATTAGAAGACTGTGTAAGAAATACAAAAACCTTTAAAAATCATATGGAGGGAGTTAAGTCAAATGATTGTGTTTGAAAGAAAGAGCGAGACTTGGAAAGCGTGATACCAAAAGAGAAAAACTTTGCAGCATATGAACATGAAGCAGAACATAATATACATTTGGATGGCAGATAAAAAGGTATCCATCATCCTTTTGTACACCCGTTTATTCAGATCTTGGGAGTTTGATGCATATGCTAAACTTTAGACACTAAAGAAGATGGTACTATTTATATGCCAAGAATTAAGAGCATAAGCATTAGTAAGATCTAGGCAAGAATGAAGTTAGAAGAAAAACATCTAACAGTTATTTAGCAACCTGTAAACTACCTGGAACTCTTGAAAGCTAAAGCATGCAGTGATTTTTAATGTCTGACATTCTATTAATATAATCAATGTATAAGACTGGAAAATAAATGACTCGTACACAAAACTTTTAAATAAAAATGTGAAGGTGGTATAACAAGTAAATGTAAAATAAATAATTTTTACTATTGATCAGAACGTAACATCTAAAATGAAGCTACAAGCACTTCATCTAGCAAATGCATTATTACCACAGGCAGTTTGAATTCTGATTATGAAAAACCTGTACAACACAAGTTTTTAACTATACCCATTTAACTTTGTAAGCTAGACTGCTCTGCTCCTGCCGATGTGCTCCAGCTATTTCAATATACACCACATACTTTGGTATATTATACTATCACATACAAAATAAACACGGTTTATTTATGAACTATATGCTCAGAAACCTTGACAAAATAGAATATAAATGAGAGCTGTGTTTGATAGAAGGGCAACATAATTCATGAATCCTGTAGGACTATTCAAATACACCTTGTATGTACATTAAGTTAATTCAGAATAAAAAAAATCCTTGCTAAGAAACATACTCACCCTTTAAAATATAGTCTGTTAACAAGCTTGGCACTTTCTCGCTATCCTCTTTCATGGCATGCAGGACTAAAGTATAAATAAAAATAAAATTCAGATATTTAGTCATAAACTGAAGACAATACTCTCAAAAGAAATACCATGGAGCTGTTTCAACTACTCATAGGGATATTACTACCATATTAGTAAGAAAACTCTTAACTGGAATATGAAAAGATAAAATGAGACACAACATATCTCTACCTTTCACTTGTATAATTCTCATTGAAATCCACAGTAGATGGATGCAAGAGACCCATTTTACGTTGTTAATTATTACAGTAAAATGTCATCAGTCATAACAAAAGCAGCACCTCTTTCCTATAGAAAAAATCTCTCCAAAAGGAAGTCACCACATCCAAAACTAAAATATCTTTGAAATCTCAGGGAAAAAAAAAAGTATGCTCCATTAATTAATTTATTTCCTTGATCTTCATCCTGAATCATGGAATAATGACACTTTTCTGAAAAAACACTGCTGTGAATGATCTGATGAAAATGGTGGGGGTTTTTCCCCTAAAATGGTGAACGTTAGCAGCTGTAGCTTAGAAAAATCTTAAATACATCACTGAATTTGGCATTAACTTTGAATAATGCCAAAATGTCATTTTTGTGACTTATATCAAGTCAAAATTGTCTGAAGAAGGAAAAACATTTGGACTAGCTCAACTTGACATATACAAGCTTGTCTGTTACTCCATAAACAAAACCAATGACAATCCTTTATGAAGTGCTCTGGTTACAACTGAAAGAATCAAAAGTACAGAATTATACTGAATAGCAGTATTAAAAAAACTCCAAATTCCTCATATGAGACTCAACTCATTTATTTCAACTTTTATGCTGAAGACATTAGTGTTCATAACTACAGAATAACACACAGCTCTGAAAGCAAAACCAAATAACCCCAAACACCTGCTTTACTGTCTGCAGAGAGAGTGAGTCAGAAATCTGCAACTGAGTCGCAGGATCAAGTTCCAACCAGCCCACAGAAGGCAATACTTTTAATACTCTTTACAGTGCATTTGTACAAGACATTTTGTTAATAAACTATCAAACCACACAAAATGTTTTCAGGAGGCTTTAACCTCTCTCTGCTTAAGACTGATTTTTTGAGAATATTTTGAAGTGCAATTTAAATATGGCAAGAGGATAAAATTTCTCTTGCAGGCGTAAATATTAAATGAAAAATCCATTTGTCACAGAATAAGTATGAATTACCAGCTAAGGGTGCCTACTGCAGAAAAATAAAGGGAATTTAATTCCCGCTTAAAGATTTAATTTACTCCATTTATTTTCTCTTTCCAGAATACAACCAATGAGCCTTTTACCATTTCTCAGGCACCTGTGGAATCACAGACCTGTGCCTGCTGGAAAGCACCTTAAGACGTAGTTAGATCCAAAGCCCTGCGCTGAGATCTGATCAAATACAATGACGCACTCTACCATCTATTTTTAAACTGTTCCTATAAACTGCAAATGAAGGAGATGCCATTGACTCCCAGAGATGCTCTGCTGTATTTAACCACCTTAATATTTATTTTTTTAAAAAATACATCCTTATTTTTTAATGCAAATTAGAATAAAAAGCCACCCAAAACCAGAAGACATAGAACTTATAATTTTGAGTATCTGGCCTAAGAAGATGTGAAGAAAGGTGAATTCAAAGCACAGTCAAAACTGTTTGGTTTATATTTCCTAATTATTAAAATTTATTAACAAAAAAAGCCACAGAGAGGAGCAGGCTATTTTAAACGCAATTAAGTGCAATCATTATATAACTACTTATAAGTGTCCCAACACCCATTCCAATTTTTGAAAGTAATTATAATAATCTCAATAAAGCATAGCAAGTTTAAACAAACAGGGGCATATCGGGTACTACACAGTATTGCCAAATTCCATGGCAAGCAGTATTTTCCATACGGCCCATGTGTTGAAATAATGTGAGAACATGCAAGTTTCTAACCTTCAGGGTTTCAGAGAACAGCTAGAAAACAAACATACCATGAAGGGTCAGAAAACAAGTAAAAACTGGCCAAAATGCATGGTTAAAAGTCATGCAACTTTACATACATGCCATACAGTAAGGGGGAAAACATACGTATGGATTAATTCATTTTAAGTAACCACAGTTGGAAATACAAAGAGGAAGGAACTTTGTATGCTCACTTTTGGTTAATGTTTGAAGATCTTCAACAGAGGGGGGTCCATTTTTCTTCTCGTAAGGAATGACGGTTGTTAAGTACTGTCAAATGAAAAACAGAGTTACTTGACAGTTCTTTCATGGAATTTATGTTGCTTGCATTTTATTTTGCAAAAATTGTAGCAATTGAAATTGCTAGCCACAAATAAAAGCTTTTCAAAAGATATTTCACAAGAGATTAAGATTCTACCTTTCCTATCCCAAAGCTTTTATCACAGAAGCCAACTTCTAATTTTTTTTTCAAATTATGTGACCACTTTAGAAGTCATGCAGCTAACCACTAAATAAGAAGTACTCAAAAAATTGGATCTGTTTACAGTAAAAAGTTTCTCTGTTAGGTTTCTTCATCAGAGCCCATGCAGACCAATAGCAAAATCTTTCCTCTTCTCCCTCCAGAAGTTAACCAGAAGTCTTTCAGGTATTTAAAGTACTTCTTACAATCAAATAAAAGCTGGAAGAACAACCTTCCCACCATCTCCCCTCAAACAACACTGTAAATGCAAATGAACGATTTTCAAACTCGCTCTTAAAAAAAAAAAGTATAAATATCACGAGTGTCACCAGTTTTATTGAAAATCAGAAAGTAATTCTTTCTTTCCAGGAAGTACATTAAAAAAAAAAAAAAATCTTTCCAGGTAAATATTGAAGTTGCCTTCAAATAACCTGGGAAACTTGTAACAGTCAGCTTTTTAAAGGATTCAAGAGCACGACTGATAAAGGCTGTGGGGTGCCTTAAGTAAGGTGTTAAGTTCATAGAAGTGTGCTAACAACTATTTGGAAGAAAAAAAAAAGATAAATCTTCAAACCTGGCATATGCTGTGACTGAACAACCTCAGAACAGCCATGGGATTTTCTCAGTGACTGGTTAACTCTTACCGAGAATGTGAAACATTCCAATGATTTTGAGAGATCAAAGAGCATTACCCAGTCCCAGCGTTAAAGGTGATCTATAGTTCTCTGTGCAAAGAAAATTAGGCTGCTCCACAGTTAGGTGAAAAGGAAAACAGACACTTTCACCTTCTGACTTCCAACCAAAACGAACAAAGCAAGCCTAATTAAACATAAGACCCCACAATTTGAATTTTGATTTAAGTTCTGTTTTAATAGTCGAGTGTGCTAACTCTTTACTGAAATCTTTCATTCTTGTCAGCTTTAAAAAAAAAAACAAACACACACAAAAAAGCTCAAAAATTTTCTTAAATATTTCAGGATTTCATAACTGCAGTGCAACCAAGATTTATTTTCAAATTCTTGAGGCAACCCTGTTGCTCTTTTATTAAATGTATTTGGACAACATCTTACTATGCAGCCCATATGAATGCATACTCTTCTTAAAGAGTTCAGCATTGCCAAAGTACTGAAATCGCTGGAATTTTTCCTAATGAAGAAACTTCCTGAAATCTTCCGCAATTCAATTTTTAAGAATTCAACAGGAACTTTATTGTGGGTTAATGGCTACAAGGCAGTAGGCAAATCAACCCTCTGTCCCGCACTCAACTTGAGAGATACGTGGTTCTCCATGTAACAATCAGAAAACACATTATATACAAGGTGTCCTTCTCTCCTAGTAGCAGCATTTCAGCAAGAGGCAAGAGGTTCCCTTTGCAGAAGGCGATTTGGTGTTGCCAAACACAGCTATAACCATTCAAAGTTTAGAGAGGGATCACACACCTCATGCTCGACCATATCCTCTGCTCAAAAGCCAAACAGACTCAGTTCTGTGCCACTTAAGAGAACTTACTGTACACAATGTACTGACACCTCACCAAGACCTTATGCAAACACAGGGCACTTTTCTACCTCCCTTTTCCTTTTGCATTTTCTCACATCCACTTAGCACAGCAGAGGAAAGTATAGAATACTTCTTAGGAAACAGTCAATTCTCAATTTCTTTTCCAGCAGATGTAACCAACAGGTATCACTGGAGAACTGCACTCTTACTGAAATGACCGGAATCAATAGCTAGATGTAAGGTTGTTAAATTTGCAAACGTCAGAGACGAAAGTAGATCTACTAACTCAGAAATCAGATCTTAGGCTGCCATTTCCAGCCTTCAGAACTAAGTGCACTTTACCTAGACAACAAAATTATTAAGACATGTTTCACTGGGCTGAATACCAACATTCCCTGTTTTCCTTCTCCCATAAACTTCCCCTTCCAATCTTCCTCTCTAATAGTTCAATTAAAATTAAAAATGAATTAAAATAGTTAAATTTAAAAAAAAATAGTAGTAATTTCTTTCTTAGTTTCCAGAAATCACCTTGTTTTTCTCAATATTTACTGCTGTAACAATAAGTCTCTATAATAGCACTACAAAAACTCATTCCCTGAATTGCTGTGTGAAGGATAACATATTATGAAAATAAAGAAAGAATGACTAAAGTGTAGCTAACTGACATGACCAAGTGTTAAGTCTATTGTGACCTCTAAATTTTTGAAGCAGATTTGACAAGATAAGCATCCCACTGCAATTTGTAATTACCCATAAAAAGTGTTCAATATGCCTAAAAACTGAAATGAAGATGACTATCTTGAATTTTCTTATGGAAATGTGATCACATAAAGAGCTACCAGCATTTCAATGGCTTTTATGCAGCTGGTGTTGATTTTTTTCCAACTGCATTATCAGATGGGAACAGGGAGTTCCCACTGAAGTTTCTGTTTGAACACTGAAAAATTCCAAGTCATTTTCACTTATGTCTCAAACACACACACAAATAAAAGGACTAAAATTTTAGAAAGTACCCACTATTAGAGTAATACTTCCCAGACAATAGTAAAGGTAGTAAATGCCATTAAAATTAAAGACTGAAGAGAGTTCTGAAATAACTGTACAAAGTTGTCATAAACTTCATGTTGTGACTTTATGTGTATGAACAAAATAAAAATGCCATAGAAAAATGGATTTCCAGGACTAAATCAGAAAAGAATGGGTACATTTCCTGCCCTTCTACCCTAATTTTTAAGTTCTCATTATTTCCATAATTGGCTTTAGGAAGGGAAAAAACCCCATAACCCTGCTAACGAGGATGTAGTATAAAATAAATCAGGGAAATATGTTGATCAACATTAGGAAACTAACTCAAAAAACAACTGGAGGAGTTATCCAGTGTTATTGTTAATATGATTATGCTACTTATGTCTTGAAAGTTAGGAGGCAGTCAAAGAAGAAAAGATGCATTTGAATAAACATGCATATAAAAGAAGCCTTTTAACCAAAAGTAAGAGGGGCTGGCATAGCTAAATATGTTCACTTTATGAAAATACATGATATTTAAAATAGCTACAGATACAGGTAAACAGCTGTCAGTTATTATTAAACGGTAAAGACAGCAAAGAAAAAAACAACTCAGCACACCTATTACTTTACTGGTTTTGAGATAATATAGAGTTATAGAAACTCTTGTTAGGTAAGCTCTATGCATGTGTTCAAGATCCCCAAAGCTGGGGACAAATAGCTGGATCTATCTATTCAGGAACACTCATACATATACCTTGCTTGAGAAAGAGGGTAAATCCATGATTTCTAACCTCATGATTCAGGAGTGACTTGAGAGGAGTTTTACCTCCTGAACTCCTCTGCAGGATACTCCAGTCATCTTTGAGACAAAAGCCTATCAGCCATGAATTCTAAACTACCAGGCAGTTTATTGCCTCAATGGACTTCTCACTAGGGGAAAAAAACCAAAACCAAAAAATCTAATGCACTTCTCTGACACAACTGCACAAACTAGACGCAAACTATATGTAATGTGTGCCAAAAGCCAAAACGATAGCATAAGCATTAACACTTTACCAAAATACAAAATGCATTTAATAAAATACATACTACAATTCTGAAACAATTAAGTATTACTTTGAACTAAAGCATACGAACCTTGATACTTAGGTGTATGTAACATCTACAGTGATATTCACTGAAGCTGGGTCCCTGTGCCGTATATTTCAACATTTAAATAGTCAGTGAAAAGGCACAGACTTGCCTATGGTTTATGTATTTTATATCAGTAATCTGCACTGCACACATGTGGCTGCTTTTAACATCATGCAGTTTTCAAAGGCAAAAAGATATACAATAGAGCATGCATTTTCCAGATGCTACCCTGTTTTTTGATATATCAGCTCTGAACATTTAAAGAAAAAAGAAAAAAACCACCTTTTTTCAGCTGGAGGTATTGCCCAAGTCCTTAATGCTGAAGGCTGAAATGTTATGTCTAACCTGATACACATTCTTTGATTGGATATTTGAATTTTACAGACATGCAATGTATTTGAAGCATGCATTATGCCAAAACAAACTTTTAGTCTGGGGTAGGAAATAAAGGTTATTACTTCATTGCAGCAGGATATCAAGTCCTGACTGTCTCGAGCTGCTGAGGAGAGAAAGAGACTACAGGCTGATCAGAGTCCTGAGGCAGGGAAAGAGTACCATTTCCACATTCTTCTTCTATTTTTTCCTGTCTCAGCATTTATCTTCAACTACTGTCAACTTTCAAGAGCTCAGCTCCTACCGACAGTGCAGGCAAAGAATGAGGAAAAGAGAGAAGATAGCCCAGCACCTGTTTCTCTCCACCCGAGTTTCCAAACGTGTGGCGGAAGCCATTCTGTATGACATTTGAGATCCCTTCCATGCTGAAGCGCTAATAGTGAAAACATAGCGGAAAGAAAAAAGGGACAGAGAAAAGTTCAGAAGACTATTAATCAGGATTTATCAAGACTATAAAAGACAAATGACAAAGACGAGCTCTAAGACGCATTTCAGCACATTTCTATTTTTCCATTCACCTATTTAATTTTTATGATTAAAAAGCAAACTTTATAACGACAGTTAAGCAATGTGTCTACAGCAAAATTTAATCAAACAAAATCTTCACACTGCAGATCCAATAATTGAGACTTGCCTTTTAAGGCTGTTTCATTTTGAAATGTAAAAAAAAAAAGTGGTTTTGAAAGTGTAGTTCACAGTACAATCTCCTTTAAAATTTGTGTTTCCCAATATAGTTTTAGAGACACCGCTGATACCAATTTTTCAGATTTTACGCACCTAGAAACACTGTTCAGAGGTAGTAATTTTCAGCTCTATTTCTTTAAAATACTTTATGCTTTCATGCTTCCTTTTCCACAACTGAAGTAACAAATAGTATTCCCCATTTTTTTGTAATATGGTAAAATATACACAATCAGTTAATAATGCACCCGTATTAATTTCAAGCTCCATTACACAGAACCATAGAATCCAAGTAAAGAAAAATTTATAAACCAACCACAGTTTTTTTTTTTTTTCCTGAACTTTGTAATCCTTTTTCCTTCTTAGAGGAAACAAGTGAAAAAAAAAAATCAAAATAATTTTGATATTTAGCATGAGATATAAAAATCAGCAACTGACAAGAACATAAAAAGAAGAAACTGTCAAGCTGCTGGCACAGAACAGTATGATGTGCACACCTCAGCACCCTTATCTGAATGTATTTATTTATGGGAGGGGGGATAAAACGTGCTGGAATACATGATTCACTTGCCTTCTAAAGCACAATGAGGTCAGTAAATAAGACATAGATGTTGCAAAAGCCATCTTAACTCTTTTAAGATATCCTACTTAAAGGAACTGTTATCTTCAAGCCCTGACTATTTTTAATTACTCCCCAGTTTGCCCTTGTGAGAGAGGTAAAAGTTTTAGAAGTTTAATAAAGTAATTTATCCGAAGTCTGCATCAAGGACAAAGAAAATCTCTATTCATTAAAATTCAATTATAGTATCTACAGGAGAATTTATTTTCTTACAGTATAAAAATCTAAATACAAAGCTTGGAAGTAGGGCTAAATGAGAATTCATTATAGTTTTAGTTAATGAAATTAGTAATTTATACATTATTTATGAAAAGAAACTCACTCTTCACAAAGTTACTTGAACATACTATCTGTATGCACAGCCTCAGCACTTCCTTAAAAAAAGAAAAAAAAGGCGTATTGAAGAAAAGAAGCTTACACCTCTTTCTGGGAGAAGGCTCTCAAATCTGTACTTGGTGATAGTGAAAGCTATTTTCACAGGAACCACACATACACAGTCCTAACTTAGGAGCTAGTTTGTTCAATCCCTCTCAGAAGGCAATCTGACACATCTATATCTTGAAGCAACCAAATACGAAAATATCTTATGTTGGGACATAAGTCTTATGTACAGCTATACTTGAAAGCATCATTCAAGTCTCTAAACTTCAGTCAAGTGATTCATAAGCTATTCTGGTTAGTTTCAAGTTTCAAAACCAAGTAATTACTTCTCTTTCTAGTCAGAATACCACTTTTTGTTTTTCCATGACTGAGAATCAAAAAGAAGTACATCTGAACTTTTCACTGTGCTCTTACAAAGGGATGACAATTTTGTATTGCTTTCCAGACATATACTTTCTTAAGAGTTCCATTAAAACTTAGCTATGTTCACAAACACTTTTCACTAGATGGACAAGATCAGAACTCCATTTGGGTTATATCATAGGTATCTTATTCTTTTAAGTTTAGAAATAGATTCTGAAGAATTAATGTTTCATTACAAATGTTTACTCCTTATGTTTGAAAAACAACCCCCAAAACCTTCTGATGTCAAACTGAATCATTCTCTCTGGGACTTAGCCAAGATACATTAACCACTTTTTCTGCATCCTATAAGAGACACTAAGAAATTCTAACATTAATATCCCACCTAAGTAATTTAAAATTATACTAGATGGATAAGAAAGAAAAAATTGCATTGACAAGATAATAACCTAATTTCTTTCATTCGCTGCCTCCTATTATTCAAACTCTGTCTGAAAGACTTTTTCCTTTTTTTGCTATGTTCTGGAAAGAACAAACCAGATTATCTCCTCCCTGTACACCTGCACTATGCTTCAGCCACACCCCTTTCTCTCACTGGGCAGAGCAACTCTACCACAGGTTTCAAGAGATCCAGGGTAAGACTTGATCAATAAATGTCTGTACAACTACATCAACAATAATAGTGAATTTTCTGCAAGACTAACAGTGCTACACACATAAAATTCACACAGTGAAATCAAACAGGTAAATGAGTTTGCCTAACAACAGAACACCCAGCAGTACATCCAAAGACAGCATTTTTTGCAAGAATTGCTAATTTGCAAGCAGTCAAAAAAAATCTGTTTTGAGTATGAGAAGAGAAGGCCATGTTATATGACCTTATGAAAAGAATAATCTCAATAGGAAGTGCCTAAACCTTGTCTGTGAATGAAGGCATGGAAGCAAGTGTACCACAAATCTTGATATAATCTAGGACTACTACTTCCCATAGGGAAAAAACAAAATATATTTTGAATGTATAAATAGTTAGAAAAATTTTCTTACTGTTCCAGGCATATGACCTCTTTCTTGTTTGCCATTCTGAGGACTACCATTTTTCAGCTTCTTTTTCTTCTTTGCCGTTTCTTTGTGTTCTCTCTGTTTGTTTTGTACTTCGATGAGGACAGAAATGAAGCTGTTTTTCACTTCCTTCTCAAACTCCAACTCATCTCGTAGAGCCAACTGCTGTACCAGTTCCTCAGAATAATCCTTAATAGCAGTCTCAATTTCTTCCAGCAGTTCATTTAACTCAGCAACAGACAATCTTTTTACTCCTATAAATAGTTCGTATAAAAAGTAATCTGTCAAGACTTTAAGCATGAGAATACTTGTGGGAATTACAAGAAAAAGAAAAGTACTCAAATTTTTCAAAACAAAAAATTCAGTTCTAAAACTACATAGAACAAAATAATATTCCTAAAGGAATAAACACATCACAGAGGCAACTAGATTAGCAACAAGATGGTTAAACTTTCTTCTTATTTCTGAGAAATCTGAGATAATCTGCAAATATGAAGTACATGTTGTAGTAAAGGAACCTGAAGTAAGCACTAAACTTCTAATACTGACATGTCTGTTCACTCACTTTCCACCTACACTCACTGTTCAGAGTAAAAGGTCTCTATATTTTCTGACACAATCATCAAAACTTTGGAATTTCTGAATCCTTGGATTTTTCACCTAGAGTAATACAGAAGCTATACTCTATGAGTAAATGAATCTTCTTGGGGATATTGCTAAGGTATGCATGCATATTAATAAAAGCTTGCACCAAGCCTTTACAATAGTGTTTTTAGATGCATTTAGTAGAAAACCCAACAAAATCCCCCAATTTTTCTTTGTCTGGGGATTGTAGTCAAAAGCATGGTCTTGTATTGCCTGAAACAAAGACCTGGATCAAAATTAGCTGACAGGCTCATTTCAATCAAAAATAAGCATTAATGGTTTTGAAAAAGTGTGAGACTCAGTTGGTCAAAGCTAAATCAATTGGTCAGAAGCCTGTAAAATATCAGTGTGGAAACAAAAAAAACCCCCCAGGTTTGCATTTTAGAGGTAGTATTAGGTCATGTGTCACAGAGTGAAATTATGACCAAGAAGAATGTTCTGAGGCTTGCTTGGGTTAAAAACGAGCATGTTCTTCAAGGACTGCTTTCCATTCCCAATTAAGTCTGACACACCTAGGAAGCTAGTATGTCCCAGCAGTTGCTATGTCAAAGAACATAATTTTCATTAGCATCTGAGAAACGGCTAGTCCTGGTTACACTGAAGGGTACAATCTGTTTAAGGACATTGCATAGATGTTCAAAATTTGGTTACATTGAATTAATCTAGTAAATGTCATGCCTAAAAAAACTTTTATAAGGGAAAGTGCCTATGAACAAGTGTTGAAAAATACAAATAAGGCCACAAACTGCAAAAAAGTATAGCTCTTAGAAGTACCAAAGGTAAAAGGTGAAATGTGGTTTTTCTCTTCTAAATTACAGCGGGGAAAACTGATTGGAGAAAGCTCCTTGTCACCTACTAAAGAAAAAGCAATGAAACCTGTTAAGGCAATTCTCTGGCAAGGAGCCACAGTTTTTCAGAGTAGCTTAGGCTTAAACCCTGTTCAAACACTGTAACAGTACCATATGCTTAAGGATTAAAGTTGCAAGTAGTTTGAACCATACATTGCTTATATTATATTGTTGTTTAAACTATTCTAAGCATGTAGCATGCAAGTTATGGCCTCTACTTGTAAGCCCGATCTTGGCTGTGCTCAGTCATGGTACATACCACAGTAGGTCTTACCACAGCAACAACTTTTTGCAGACTCAGCTCTTGGTTGTCAGCAATAGTAAATACTCAAGCATAAGCAGGGGGAAGAAAGGTAAATTCAGCAACAAGATTATCTGGTGCTCTGTGGGTGCAAGTCACAGAATAGGCCTTACAGTCAGTGAAACTGAGTATACTCTGTGGTAAAAATTAATGAGTACATTCCATGTGTGTTCAGTACAAAGGGCAGTCTAAAAAGTGTAGGTTGCACTACTGTTCTGTTTTTGTGAAAGAAGACTAGAGAGAGCACCAATGAATCCTGACACTTAAGAACCAGCTTCACAGCCTAAGAAACAATAGTTCCATAAACATAGGTGCAGATTACCCAAGAGCAATCCTGACTGGTTTATGATATATCGGTTGTCATTATCAAAGCCTACAAAAGGACCACATAGGAACTACTCAGTTGATGCAGGTGAGTGAAGACAGAGTAATTCAAATGCAGAAGACTACTGGCTAAAAGACTGTCCTGGTTTAGCCAGGATAGGGTTAAGTTTCCCCAGCCGTGGGGGGAAGCTCTAGCCAGGTTATTCATATACCATGCTGACGTCACATCCAGGCGCCAGAGCGTGGAAGAATCAGTGATCGCGTGGTTGGCGCAGCTGGTCCTCTCACTGCTGTATCGGTATATATATCTTGCTCTGTTCATTGTTATTACTGTTATTGTTATTGTTTGTTGTGTTGCTGTTGCACTGTTGTATTAAACCTCTCCTTATCTCAGCCCTGGCGCTTTGTATTTCACTCCCTTTGTGGGGGAGGGGCAGCGGCCACGTGGTCTGAGACCCCAGCAGGGACTAAACCACCACAAAGACTCACCTGTGTAACCAGAGCTGTAACTGGTTTTATTTTTGGACTGTCTTAATAAATGTCTTTTCCTATCCAAGAAGAAAGTAAATACAAACTTTGGTTTCCTGCTCTCAATCCTAAACATTAACACCTCTGACTTGTCTTATAAAAGCCACACAGTTTCTAGGAAAAGCCTGCAACAATTTCAGAGAGGTGCAGACTAATTCTGAAGTAGCTTTGCACGCAAAAAAAGGTAGCAAGAGGTTTTCATAAAACAGTGACCCGAAAGACATGAAAACAGATTCTGAGAAATTGGTGAAGCAAAGTTAAATTATCTGCCAAAGTAACTCAAGGCCTTGTTTGGTCAAGGCTGACATTTAAACCATAAAGATGCAACAGACAAAATGAACTCCTGAGGCAAAGCAAAATAAATATGATATGAAATACCAAGCAAGCTTGATTAGCTCCAAACCTAAGGACATATGGAACTGTCAGAAAAGCAGGAAGCCCTGCTGAGCAGGATACACTTTGCTTTCACATTCCTGAAATTTATGTGTTGAGACAGCTAAGAGTCTAACCATGAAAATGGGATCTCCTCTATAAATCTGAAGTGTAGCAGAAACTAAGCCATGTCACAAAAGGTCAGTCAGTTTTCTGAATCTTCTACGGAATGTATATTGCTGACCCGACTACAGGAAAGAAAGCATCAAACTTTGTAAGAGGGACCAAAGTAGAAGGATCATCTAGCAAATATTCACATTCCTATCACCTTTCAGAACTGATTTTGACAAATACACAGATGAAACAAATTTCCATCATGAAACTGATTAATCACAGGTTTCTTTTACATACAATTCAACTTACTACAATTAAACTATATAATAATTTTTCCTTTCCTTTTGTATAGGGAAAACCAAATCTGAGTAGAAGAAGATACAAAGGTTTTTTTTAACTTTTATGCTGTTTGAAGAGGAATGGAAGGGGAGGACAGAAAAATATGCAAGGTCCTTATGGGAAAGAAAAAGCAACGGTTGCCTTATTTTTGTGTTGGTGTATATCAAGATACATTGCAGTGACTGAAACAGTATCAAAGAAACACTATTTTCTTTATTTGCTCCACAGATTTCAAAAGACTTAGCTAATTTTAAACAGTGTACTGGCCTCAAGAAAGTGTCTCACTTTAAAATAAAGAAATTAATAAAGTTTAATAAAAATGATTGACTTATTTTACCTATGAAGAGACCTCATTCCAGTGAAAGAAGCTTCAGCATGTTTGCTTTAATTTGAAATTCTCTAAGATTTCATTTTTATTATAAGTTATGAAAGCTGACAAAGGTAAGTCTATTTATGTTCTAAATCCAGTTTATTCTTTCAAGGCATTTTGAAAATATTTTTGAATGCAGATATTTCATAAGAATGACTTGCTATAAGTTAAATATATGGCAAACTTATCCTTTAAACTATTTTCAATAAGCGTAAAATACTAAATAAATATCACTTACTCTCTTCATAGCTGTTGTTTGTACTGGATCTCTTGAGTGTCTGAATTTCCTGGGAAAGTATGGAGAGCCGATCTGATTGGGTGGGTGTTTCATCATCTTCTGGGTCAGGTGATTCCTGCATCATTTCCTCTATTTCTTCAATCACCTTCAACAAATGAAAACCCTTATGAAAACCCTCCTGCATGAAGAGAAACAGCCTGCAATTCGAAGCAAAGCTGTTAAGAGTTTAAGTTTTGGGGTTTTTTTACTTTCAATAAGCGAAGAAGCTGCTGAATGGAACTAATACCACGACTGGATGGAAGAGAATCAACAAAATCATACTGATATTTCCTCCTCATCCTTGCTCTCTGAGAATAAGCCTACCTTTTCAAGGTAAACTGGTGATCTCATAACAAGCAGCATGTTGAAACTACACAGTTATTTCTATATGAATGTACACATGGTTCTACTTAAGAGAACTGAACTAAAGAGAGCACTGAAATATCTTTCCTGAGTATTCAGTTGAAGGAAAACAAAACAACACCAAAAATCAACTACCTCCCCACCCCCCATTTCATGACACTTCTCCAAGTAAGAAAAAAACAACCCCTGAATAACCTGAAAAACTACTGTGCTTATGAGAAGTTTTATGAACTGATCCATCATAACCTGAGGCTGATTTGCATCCCCTGACACAAGACCTGAGCCAGACAGAAAGTATAAGAACAGAAATCCTGTGCATAGACAGCTTACTTTTCAGGATAAAAATGTCCATATTTCTACAGGCTAAATTATTAAACTGAATAAATAACACAACTTTTACAGGTTTAAAGGCTGTTGACAGTGCTGAGATCCACCTCACAGTAAAAAAGAGCAGAGGCACTTCAAGCAACCCTGTCTCTCATACTCTTAATAACCATGTTCATCAGAGTTCACAGGTAACCATTTAAACAAGAAAATATATTCTTGTGTTTGCTTACTAAAGCAGGATCTTAATGCACAGTCATTAACCTTATCCAGAAGAGCAATTTTCAAGATAACTTAAGTAAATCCATGGATTTGGAAGAGAAGCCTTTAGACACTAAGTAATTTGAAAGCTTAGCAGTAGAACTGTTGATCTGCTCTCATATTAGGCAAAAACTTGAAAGAATTCTCGCTAACCACAAAGTCATGCGAAGATATGAAAGGCCGTACAGTCATGCTGGAAAACTACAAACTCTACAAGACCACCAACATTCTGAAAATATTTTTGCTTCTTAACACATGTATTTAATTTAATAATATTTGACTAATTAATGGTAAGAAACATACAAAGATTTCAAAGATCCTGGGCTATCAACCTGACCTGAAGCATTGGAATACTATTCAAATCTGAATGACGTACTAACCTCACACATTATTATGACCCTAAATAAAGAAAAATCAAGAAGATTAACTATGGTGAACAGCAAGGACGAAGAACAAAAACTAATTACAGACTAAAAGAAAACAGTACCCCAACAACACCGTTTTGTTTGCTGAACACTTCACCTGCTCTGCTGTGAAGAGTGGTTCATCATTGATGCAGGAGACAATGATAGAATGCATATCCAACTGTTCTCTCAGCTCTTCGTCATCTGACAGGTCAAGGTTCAAGTTATCATTTACCTAGAAAACATGAAAAATGTGTATTTACATAAATATATACATATACACATACAAAAAATACATGTAGATATATAAAAAACAAAAGGGGAACTAATATTAAATTTTAAGGGCAAAACAGATTCCTTGCCCATAATAACAGAATCAATGATTCCTGCTGTCAAATACCTGGAAACTGAAGTACCTTAACAACTGAAATCAGAACTGCAATTGGAGAAAGCTAAAATAGCTTTCAGTCTTTAAAGTCTTTAAATATCCTCAGCATATAAAGACCATATGCACAACGATGTGCAGATATCTGCATATACACACAATGACAGGCAGTCAATCCAATGTAGATATTTAAATCTTAAATGAAGACAAACATTTGTCAGTGTGGGGTGAAAACCTATCTATAATCTCTAACTTTACACAAACCTGTTATTTTACTTTTATAGTTCTACTTTTTTACATAATAAGACATGAAAAAAGTTGTTTTAAAAAACAGAACGTGGTTATCACCCGAGATTCATTTTGAAGACCCTCAGATATTCAACAATATACTTTTAAAATAAAGCAATGCTGTTCTCACACATATGCCATCAAATTATATTCGTTCTTCAAAACTAAAGATGTACATATAGTAAAAGAAAAGATTTAAGTCTCCTCCTTAATCAGTCAGGTGTATTTTACTCTTACATGGTGATATATTCTAGTTTCTTTACAAAGTTGTTTGCTTTTTTTCTGCACTTTGTCTATTATAGATCCAGCCAAACCAACCTAGAAAAGCCTCCCAGCCCCCAACAGCTGCAACCCCTAACTGTTGACATTTTGAGCTCAACTGATCTTGGGGCTAATTTACAAGCATTATGACTAGCTGTATGAAGTCCTTGGTCTCACTGTGCTAGTTTTCAATTTTGTTGTAATTCCTCAAATTTTCCTAGTTTCTTCAGAAACCTTAACGGTTTTCAGATTCATTTTGAAGATGCTACTGATATCCCCAGATACCTAGTCTATAGGGGAAAACATACAATTTGTATTTCTTCAGCCACCAGAATGAAGTCATATGTCCACCTTTTTCCAGAATCTGAATTCCAATAACCATTCAGTGACAGGGCTTCACTAAGAATATCTGTTCACATACAGCACAGATACATCCCAGTTTTGACATTCTTTACCATCTGCAGTCCTCAAATGTTTTTCCATGTATATAGGATTCTGACAACAACTACAGGATAGTAAGCAAGGATAACAGTTTATCCCGAGGGAGGTCAGCTTCCCCTCCTGACATCTCCAGAAACGACATTTTGAGAGACTATCAGAATATATTCTGATAATTTAGGCTAATAAACCACCTAAACCAGCCCAAGCTACAACTGATGCCAAAAGGACCACATGGCCACACTCCCTGCCTGTTCTGCCCTCACACTCCTACCAGGCAATGACCTGTTTAAAAGTAATGTAACAGAAATACAATAAACAAGCAATTGCACAATCCTGTTCCTTGTATCATTGTACAACACTTCCACCCAACTACTTCTTTCACCATCAGAGCTGTATAAGTGTTCACAGATATGTGACGTGAGGCAACAAAGATTAGATGAATCAGCCTTACATTTTTTTCCTACTAAACCAGGAAGAGAAATACTTTAAGCACAGGTTCAACAGCATATTATTAGTTTCAAATGCATCAAGGAAGTGTTGCTTAGCTGTTAGTATTCATTGTAAGAAAGTTAAAACAAGTTAGTAGCTGGTCCATATGTGCTGTCACGTATCCAGAAATACTGCTGAAACACAGAGAAGTAGAAAAAAAAGTATGTCAAATGCTCTCAAATGGATGGGCTTTACACATCAAAAGGCATGCCAGGTGGAGTGAAAGCTGAAAAAATTTGAGATCTGTCTAATCCATAAACTGATCTTCCCTCTACTGGCAGCATATCTAAGATTCTTTCTAATCCAGCAACACCACTTCACATGTTTTTACGTAGCTCCTTCATCACTTCCTGCAAAGAACCTACAAAAACTATCTGAAACACTTTTTTGTACTGTACATAGTTCTTTATCAAGAAATCCATCAGTCTTTCACTCCATTTTTCAGTCACACAACAAGGTCACGGCATGGGGGGTTGTAAATATTTTTATTTTAAATGTAAGGATTTAATTACTCTAAAACCACTCAGAATCTGAACAAACACTCTAATAAAAATTAGAATAAACACAAACCAAATTCAAGGGCTAATCATCAGACTCAAACTGAGAAAGGGAGTTCCAAATTGCCATCTATCCCTGCTGAACTCCAAAGTATCCTCTTAGCAGGACAATCTTTGTTCCTGTCACATTAAAAAGTTGCTGTGGATTACATAATGGCAGAAGTCAAAGCATACCCTATTCTCAGGTTACACACAGAGATACTTTTACAACATAACTTCATTATGGTTAAAAGATAAGCCACTCATTTCCTTAGAAGACCTGGGAGATGGGAATTCTTCCTAAAGCATTTTAATCCACTTTTAAGAAGATCAGAGGACAACCCTTTCTATAAACCTCTCTGAAGCTCTTCATTCCCTGCTCCCTCCCCAGACAACTATTCTACTTGCTAATTAAGAAAAACAAAACAAACCAAACTCTTGCACTTCAGTGTCTCCTGGGTCACCTCTCCTGTAAAAGCAGGCACTTTAGTCTCCACCTGACTGAATGAGATGAACTTAGAAAAAGTCCACACTGGATTTACTAAATCAGAGTACTTCTGCCTCTTTTCCTCCCTTACCAGGAATAGCGTTCAACATGAAACAGACAGTAGAAAGATTTTATGTGAAACACTTTTTCATTTTACAATTTCTTCTGTCATGGTCTGGCTCTAATGAACATTCATCTAAAACTAAACCCAAATTATTCTAACCCAAGGACATGCAAACATACATCAATGGTTGTTTCCTTTTTTGATTTTTAAAAGCCTCTCATGTATAATGCCAAGCACTAAAAATATTTTAAGCCATTTAATAACAACAGCCTTTTATACATGCTCAAATTGTTTTATTTCCCTGCTGAGTATAAAAGATCCAAAGAGGGTATTTCTGCTGATCAGAACTTACCCCTTTTTCTGAAAGATTTAGTGTTGGCAAGTGCAAAGCTCTGGTGTGGGAAGATTTCCAGTCAACTGGCATTACGTTACCATAATTATCAGTCAAAGCATTCCAAATCCTGGAGAGAATAAAGGAACAAAAATGTAGACCTCAAAACAAGCAGCAACTGATCAACAGTAAACATATTTGTAATGATAATATATTTCTATCAACAACTATTTTTTCCTCCCTAAATATTCATCTACAAGTTACTGACTATATTTTTGTAATGCTTTGAAGCTAAGAGAAAATGTTTTTTGATAAACATAATTTATTTCCCCTTTTAAACCAGCAGTGTATGCACAGTGGTGAAATAAAACAATGCGATGAGGAGACAGCTTCATTACTAATTATAAACCACACTCAAAATCTTTTTAGGGGGTAGATGAGTCCTTCCTTTAATGAAATGTGACCTCAGCTACAAATTCTATTCCTAGTGTTGTTCCTGTTTTCCTTGCCTTCTGCACATTAAAATCAGGAATTAGCAGAGGCTGAGTAGCAAATTCTGAGCCAGATCTTTTTTTCTTTCTTTCCATTTATCACAGAATAATGAACATGCACAAATGATACTAAAATTTTGCAAGAATTTAGTTTTATCCAGAAGCACTCTTGCTGAGCTCAGCCCACCACTCTTGTCTACAGTTGAACTGTGCCTACAGCATACAACCTCTCTGGATATACTATTCTGTATATCAGTTCAGACTTTGAAAGAGAGCTGCTCCGTTCACACATTACTGCCTTAAGTCAGCTAACAAGCCCTGCCTGTAAGCACTATGCTGTGGGAGCATGTTCAGAGTGGTTGCCTAGCTAGGCTCTGAGGAGGTCAGAGGAATGGCCAAGGCAGACATAGAAGGGCAGAGAGAGCCTCATCACTGCCCAACATGTCTCTGATGGACGGTTCTCTGAACTTACCTCACTGTTTATACCATAGATATGCAGCCTTTTGCTAATGGGTTTTTTTTCCTTCTCTTAGAGTAAGATGTACAATTTATCAAACTCAAAGAACTTCAGTGTTTTTAATGAAGATAAGCTGAGATTTACTGTAAAAGAACAAGTGTAAATACTTGTAAAATAATGTTAAAAACAGGAAAGCGACATAGATCAAAGGTTCTATTGCTCAGGGGAAAAAAACCACAATTATCATAGTTGCAGCTGAGTTTTGTTCTCCATCTGCTTTCCATATTTTCCATGTATTAATTTCAAACACTGAAACAGTGGGCATTTTGCAAGAAGCTAAACAAATACTACCCTCAGTCACCCTGCATTTCAGAACAGCTACTTTTTCTTACCCCGGAGGTAAGAGGCACTGGGATGATCACACACTTCCCTGACAGTGAGGGAAATAAAACCAGAAGGCTCCACGTCAAACCTGCGCCGGCTCCCAGCTGCTGCCCGGCGGGCAGCGAAAGGCTTCAACTCCCGCAGCCCACAAACGCTGCTGGGACGGAGCGAGAAGAAGGCCCAGGCTAGGAGGCCCAGGGCAGGGCAGGGCAGGGCTGGCGAGCCACAGAGCCCGCGCTGCCCCCCGGCTCCGCACCCTGCCTCGCGCCCCCGCCCCGCCTGTCCCCTCAGGCCGGGTCGGGCCGGGCCAGGCCTCCTCCTCGGGCGGCCCAACCGCCGCTGCCTCCCCGCCCCGGGGCCTGCACTCACTCGTCGTCCTGCAGGGCGCTCTGCTCCGTGAGGGGCCGCAGCGGAGCGCGGCTGTCGCCGCCGCCGGCCCGGGGGGCCTGCGAAGGCTCAAAGCAGAGGGACAACTTGACCCCCAAATCCCCGCCGCCGCCCCAGCCGCCTTTGTCGCGGGCAGCGTCGGGACCGCCCCCCGCGGAGGGCTGGAAGCCCGAGAAGTCTTGCCAATCTCCCGGGTCTCGCTGCGAGGCCGGTGCCGCCGCCATCGCTGCCACCGCAGCGGGAGACGCCGGGCTTGCGCGCCCCCGGCCGCCGCTCCCGGCGGTGCGCGCCCCCGGCGGCGCGCGCTCCCGGCGCCTCTCGCGGCTCGGGGAGGGGCGGGGCGCGTGGACGGCGCGGTGCTGTCCAACGGCCGCAGCGCGCGCGCGCGGCGGGAGGCGGAGCGGCCGCAGCGGCGTCGCCCCGGGCGCAGCGAGGCGCCCCCGGCCGCAGAGGGCAGGAGGGGGCCGGCGCGGGCTGCGGCCGGGGCCGAGCGGGACCCGGCCCTGCCCGCACAGCGCTCGCAGGGCGGGAAGAGCCGGGCGCGGCTGTGCCAGAGAGCATCGCCCCCGGCCGCTTTACAGGGCTCGTTCCTGCATACGGCAAGCGGCAGGCGCGGGCCTGAGGCAGCGCCTTAGAGGCAGCGAGTAGGGGCAGTTCACCGGGGAGGGGAAGGGGAAGGGAGCAGTAGTAGCGGTAACTTCATTGTAACCGAGAGATGAGTGGCTTTCTGGCTGTCATTTCCCCCCCATTCAGCCACCTAACACATATAAAACTAAGGTTTTGAGGTATTTGGTTATTAATCCCGTCCCCATCCCCTGCTAGCTTTATATGGTGTCCTTACGTGCAATAGCTTGTGATGGGCTTTTTTTTATCTAGTACATTTTCAAGCCACTGTAAACTTTTGATTTCCCAAAGTACATAGCAAGAATTTTTGCTACTTAACTTCTTGGTTTTGAGCCTCCTTTAAGTTTCTTTTCATACTTCTGGCTTGATGTTGGGAAAGAGACACAGTGAGCTGAAAATTAATTCCCTGTTAAGCATCTGCATGTCAATGAGGTAATTTAAAGACTTTCACCCTGACAAACCCTATTTATAGTGTATATATACATGTATATATACATCATAGGCATTCCAGTTTCTAACACTGGGAGTAGGGCAAAGGAGGCCAGGACTACTTTGAGTGTTCAAATGTGGATGCACCATTGTTTTATACATTGGTACGATGATGTTTTCTGTTCCACTCTGATGAAAAAGCAAAATGTTTGCAGGCAGTTTGAAGATGCTCTTCTGTGGCCATAGTCTTGGGGAGGAACAGGTAACTAGCAAGGGAAAGGAAATTACTGGAATTTCAGCATACATAAATGTAAAGGGATGCACAAAAATACCACTCTACCCTAGTCAAAAGTCAATTATGGGCTTTGCGATAACTGTTACTACTTGGGTATTTTGGATTATTGCAGCTAGCTCTGTAAGAGCACTGACTCAGTGGTCAGTAGCAATCCAAACAGTAAATACAATGCTAGATCCAGGGTGTTCCATGTTTGAACAATGTGGACATTTTCATTCCCTTTACCCTTGATCTCAAAAGGATGTAATAAAGTGGGAAGCACAAAGAATGGCAAGGCTGGCCAGAAGGTATGGAACAGCTCCCAAAGAATCATCTTGGACTTTTCAGCACAAAAAAAAAAATGGAGAGAAGATACGGGTCTCTAAATGGGTGGCATACAGATACTGAACCACTGCTGCTTTGAATGCAGAAAGTCTGGGGTATCAAATGAAACCATCAAGGGGTAAGTTGAAAGAAAGAAATGGAGGCAGTTTTTCACAGAGCAAGTAGTTAAGCTGAAAACCTCCTTGCCTCAGGAAGTTATATACCAGAACTCTACATCAAGTCCATTAACTTACGAATTAACAGAAGGAAAAACATTATAGGCTAATAGGTAAATAAAAGATCTGTGGCTGAGGAAGCCCATGAAGTGCAAATTCTGATTCCACACACTTTCTGTAGGACCTCATATTAGAGTTCCAAATGATTGATTATGGCTTTCTGACAGGTACAACTAGACCACATGGATGCAATGGCAGGGCAAAGGCCTAACTTTGCATTTGAGAGATTGATCTTTACTGAATGCTGAAACTGTTGGGAATTCCACAAATCCCTCTGATGTGAAAATTCTTCACTGTAAAACCCAGAACTTTCTGTAACTGTAAACTGTTTACCCACATGATGTTCTGAACTGTTCTGATCTAATGTCAGCAGGACAATAATATGAATTCCCACTCCCAGGGGAAAAAAACCTCACCGTAATATCAAAATATAAACTAATGTCTCAAGGACCAGTGTATGGAAGTAATAAAATATGAACATTTAAGAAAATATGCATCAATAGGTTTAAAATTTTTTATTGTGCTGCCAAGAGCCAAATTACAAGAAACCGCCTTACAGTTAAAAAAGTAAACAAGCAATCTGCTGAACCGCAGTGCACTCCGAGTGCCACATATGCATCTATTTTTCAGAAAATTATATCTGCATTTCTCTTACAAGAGCACAACAGGAACCAAAGTAAAAGAGTGTAATGGATACAGCACATAGGATAAATCATATCTTTAAAATAATAATAATAAAATAATAATAATAAAAAACATTTTACACCATGTCCTATATCCTGCTAATATTTTCAGAATATGGCCTTGATTGTAAAACAAAAGCAAGCATTTACAGTTTCTGGATAAAGACTGCTTACTCTTATGCAAGGAATGGATGTTTTGTCTTGACAAAATCTTTGTAGTAACTGGACAGAAACATCTCTGTTTCAATATCAGATTGAGTACAAAACACTGGGGAGACTACATTTCTTCTTATTGGTGGTTTGAAACTGAAGTTATATAAGCAGAAAAAATGCTGACCCTTAATGATACACCTATTTTTTTCTTTGATGCAAACAGCTAGAACACCTTTTTGATATTCTAAAACAAAAAAATTGTTAATCTTCAGATTAATAAATTAGGTCATTATAATAATAAATTAGGTTTTTTTTTTTTCAGTTTTAAAGTTCAGCAACCTCTGACCAAGTATTTACAACAATACTTGAGAGTTCCTTTACAAAAAATACATTTTCTTTTCACATTAAGCATACTGGGTATCTGTGTCTCTTATGACAAGCATTTGTAAAAGAAAAAAGGCAATGCACAAATGGGTAATTAGTATAAAAGTGCCAAGACCTGTTTGGAAAGTTAACATTGTATTATACAGTCAGAATTATAAATGAGGCAAGCTACAACAAACTTCCAGCTTAATGTGGACAATATTCCAGTAGTTGTTTCAAACAATTGTTTGAAAAAAAAAAAAAGAAAGAAAGAAAAAAAAGAAAATCCAGGAGCCGATGTTGTTATTCTATGGAGCTGATTAGTGCTGCATGTATATTGTCATCAGTGTCTCTAGCCAATGCATTCATTAAAAAGCCTTTTTAAGGCTAAGCAGGAAAAGAAAAATAAGAAACACCCTGAAATGTAGCAAGTAGCAAGAGCAACGCTTACTGCTATAATCGTGCACATACTGTACACACGCAAACACAAGAGTGCACACACACACACACACGCGCGCACACAAACACTTTCAAATCAAACTGTAGGTAGAATGAGATGCTCTTTTCTTGTCTCTTCTAAACTCACAAGCGATTAAGCATTGATATGGAATGCCTGTTTATCTGTTTCTGCTCTGGGTAAAATCTCTCTCAGATAAAAATACATTCAACAAGAAAAAAAATAGAAAAAAATATATACTGTATACATAGTATTTTATATATACAGTATATATATGTATAGTGTATATACACATGCACGTATATATACATACGTATACCTACCTGCATTTGTATATACATATATATACACAAACATACAAATACTTTTTGTTGTTTTTAGCATAATTATATTTACATAAATATTCCTATAATGCTAAAGTTTAAAGAAGCATGATCTCCTTTTTTTTTTCTGAGCTTCAAAAAAGGTGCTTGAGTAATATACAATTAAAATTAAGCAGCTTCCTAGCATGGAAGTAGTTTCTAAATCTGCATACCAGTAAATAAGAACATCAACAGGAAAAAAAACAACCTTAAAACAGTCTCTTTTTTAACTCTCTTGTAAGCAAGAGCTTTGTCCAACAAAAATATTTTTCCTTCTCCTGTATGAACAACCAGAGATTGATATAAAATAACAAAACAAAACCACAACAGACAAAACAAACAAACGCAAGCCCCTGGAACTGCATGGTGTTCTTGACTTTTCCTTCCTTCCTTCAATACTGCTGTCAAAAGATCCAGTGCTCATATCAGGAATTACTTAGGCCTCAGTCATTTGCTAACTCTGCCAAAGTCTGGCTAATCTAGCCAATCAGCTTTGAAGAAAACAAAAATAAAAACAAAAAGCAGCACAAGGTATAATTTTATACATCCTTAATAAACCCACCCTTTATTTTCTGCTATAACCTTTTCCTTGCTATTTCATTAACTACTGCAGCTTCTCATCATATAGAAAAATATTTGCAGCTACACCACACCTGTGATGTGACAAATTCTGTTCTAGGAGCATATTACTGTAGCAACAGCTGGAAAAAAAAAAAAAATCAGACCTTTTCATATTTTTTTCACCAGGGGTTAGGCTTTGCTGCAACAGATGCAATTTTGGAGCAACAAGAAAAACCACTATCCTGCTGCTTGGCAGTATTCTTTATTCATTTTCTTCTCCAGTCAAACATGACCAGCTTTTCTTCTCTGAAGCTTCCTTTTACCTCATTGCCTATCCCTAGCCCCCAGTTCCCCCTCCCAAAAAACCTCTATAGCTATGTTACAAGCAAATACATCTTAACAAGTTTTAAAACTTTGGTTCTAAGAAAACACTTGGTCAGTTATCTCAAGGAAAAGTGGGAATGCTTTTTCTGGCACATTGCAGGAGTCAGAGCTCATCCCGGTAAGGTCTTAGAGCTGTACATGTAGTCACAAATCCAATACAATCCACTAAGCAAGTGCACAATTCTAGTTTTATTTTAATAGCAGACTTAGTCTCTCTCTCTCTTTCTTAAATCCTTGGTAAGGGTGCAATTCTTCAAACTGTTTGATAGAAATTATCTGCCTGTAGGTTGTTCTGTTTCTGCATGCTGTAAAATCCACTGTATCTTGAATCTGGGTCTGCAATTCTTAGCATCCTCTGAGAACTGTCCACCTGGACCATGGTACCTTTCTTGCAGTCTACGTATACCAGTTGATTGTTTAGGCAAGAAGGCTGTTAAAACAGAAAAGGAATATTGAGTAAATGAAAAAAATTTTGTATTCCATACATAATTAAAAAAGTCTTTGTGGTTCAAGTCCATAAGCACAAACCAAAATCAAATCGGCAATGAAAGAGTCTGGACTTCTGCTAAACTTGGTAAAGGCTTATGCCAGGCACAATAACAGACCAACACTCTCTTCTGAGTCACCATTTTTCATCTTCTGAATGGAGCTCTGATATTCTCATACCCCAGATGGACTGGTTAGATTGTTCTCTGTCAGTCTAGCACCACATAAGGGCTTAACCTTGTTGCCCTGGATGCGCAGCAGCTTGTTTCCAAGACTCAAACAGCCTCTTTATTGCAGATCATTTTAAAGAATGTTTTGCCCCTGCCTGCAATTCCACTAAGAATGGGAGAGATCTCAGCTGTTATAGTTAATCCTGGCATGGGGTGTCCTGTGGGATCCTTCTGTATTCCCCTTCTGAAGTGGTTTATATATTACTTCCTTAATTAGGAAATCATCCCCCTTTTATCTAGTATTTGCTAGGCCTTGCACCCTTGAAAAGCAGTGTGTTATTGCAGAGATGCCAGTGTTGATGTGGCACTTGGTAGAGTTGTCCTTGCTTGCTTATAAGTGTGGAATAGAGGATTTAATTCGAGGCAAATGTGAATAAGTAAAGGTTTGGGTATGTAATATCTACAAGTGTGAATGCACGTAAAATACTGCTCAAAGGAAGACTTGAGCTATGTGTACTGGCTTTCCAGTTCTGCTATTCCTCTGTTTGAGAATCCTTCAACTGAAACATTTTGCAGCTGAGAGGAAGGTGAAACCACGCTGGGTGCATACAACCTTAAACGTCTATGGGCTAAGCATGAAGGAGGACAGGCAGTAAGCATACTCTGTGGATGCGTATGAAGTCAGTGACAATGCATATGCATGCTTACACTATAAGTATACAAATGGACTGAAAATCTTAAAAATTCCAGTTTCCACTGACGTATGTAGCTTCTTTTTTCCAAGACTTAAACCAGAAGGGCTTTTTATTACTAGAACTTCACATTCAGTAACCCTTATCACAAAAAGGTTTTTTACCCAAATATTTCTTACAAAACATTATTTAAAATTTTTACACATTTTGCTCTTCAAAAGATGATGGATGGATGGATGGATGGATGGATGGATGGATGGACAGATGGAGAGCAGCCTTTCTGAGAGTTTAGGAGTGAATCTATTAGAGTTAAAATGAATTTTTAAATGCATTCCTTAAATTCAAGAACTGGTATTGCTTACTTGTCTTGAAAGAATGGACATGGAGTAATATCAATTCCTCATGCTTCCTATTGAATTACAATTGAATTCAACTTTATGGTCTGACTGTATTTGTAAATTTGTTGGAAACTACTTTTTTTAAAAAAAAAAAAGTTCTGCAGCAGTGACAGAAAGAATATGGACACTTCGTTTTTAAAATTACTGTATTACTCTTCTAGGTGGAACTGAAGAAAAGACGCTCTCAAACTGTGTTCCAAGTATGGACAAAGTCTGTTTGATTAGAATTAGGAAGTATAAGTGGGATAAATTGGGAACTGATATAAATGGCATTTGAGTATGGAGTAAGGGCTTAGTCTGCTGATGAAAATATCTCTCAAAACGAAACTATGCTCTTTCACTGTTCATTTCCAAGCTACCTGCTTCTTCCTTTTTTTGGTAGTCTCAGAATACTTAATTGGTAGATATTTCCCAAGACCTCTCTTAAAATATTAATCCCAGAACCATATGATGCAGTTGTTAGAAAATGTGATAAACACTACAGTACATACAGTACCTGATGTTGGACAAGACTTTTAAAGTGGATGAAAGTTAAGAAAGCAAAAATATTCTCTTAAGAGTTTGACTGCATATAAGAAAATTGCATGTATTTACCTACATATACAGAGCTGGATTTTTTTTGAAGTTTTTTGCTGATCTTGAGTTCTATCTAGTGACAACTCATTACTATATGGAGTAGGAAATGTTTTTTGTTGATAGTGAAAAAAATAATGTAGGAGGCTAAATAAATCAGACTGACTCGTATAAAATGATTTAAGACATGAGAAAATTGAAGAGAGAGTTCACATGATGTGAACTCAATTGCATCCTACACAATATTCTAGTTTAATCTTGTTTTCCAAAAAAGTGAAAGCCTGGAAATAGACATAAACACAGTACCTTTGTTGGAGCTTTGTAGCAGGACACTGGAATCCACTGCTTTTTCTGATTGACGAGCAGAAGGACAATGATCAGTAACAGCGCTATCGTGATTGGAATTGTCACCAAGGCAACAGAGCTAACCGATGTATCTTCACTTGGGTGTGGTCCACTGCCACTTCTGTACTCTCCCTGGAGATGACTCATGTCTGCAAGGCAAATGTGAGAATTTGTTAGTAATTATATGGGCCTTGCCCATAAAGAAGAATGTAATTATAAAAGTCCCAGTCATGGATCTTGTCACCCTCATGAATTTGGACTTTCCCTCCTGGAATGTCACCTTATTTATATAAACTTTTACAACTGAAAGCTAGTATCTTGTACAGTGACTATATTAGTTGGGAAAAGGCCATCGAAAAGAGAAGAAATAGGATGGAATCTAAAACACAGTAACAAGCAAGTCTGACAATAACCTCTTAGCTTAGTTGTGTTCGCATCATCTTATCTGTTCACAACCAAATTCCCACTTGTAAAAAAATTAGCCTGTGTTTCTATGCTGAGGAAAACCTGGAAGTCTTAGGATGAAAGTTTTTTTTTTTTTTTTTCTTTTAAAAACTGGTAGAACAATTATGATGTGTTTGCTCTCTCATTTGTTGAGAACATATTACAATACTTGCACCATTCAGCCTGTGAAAACAGACTGCTGGCAGTCTACTAGACTGTAGCAAGTTTTGCAGGTAATTGCAAAGAACAATAATTTTCAATGACATATACAACATTCCCATACAGTTTGCAGCATATGTTTATAATACCCAGCCAGGATAGTTGCAAGCCAGTTACTAATGTCTGTGAGAAATGAAAATGCTGTGGCCTGACTCCAGTGGCCTGACAACAGCCTGCTTTCTAGTTTTTGTATTGGAAAAGACACTGCAGAATCACTCCTCATTCATCATTTTATCGTATTCTTCATTTTATAAAACTCCATCATATCAACACAGATGTTTCTTCCAGGCTGAAGATGGAATAATAATAAGACCAAATTGCATAAATATAATTTAATAGACTGACTCATCTTTACTCAAAGCAAAATGCGTGTGAGAGTTCTGCACTAAAGAATATTCTCAGATAACCACTTTTCGAAGCATTATACAGATGCTACCTGAATAGAACAAGTAGATGTATTAAAACATGGGGAATAAACACAGACTTAAGTTAGCCCAGTTTATATCAGATCTTACCTCTGTGAATGTGGATGATGTCATTTTCACTCGGTGTTGGCCAGTTTGGTACTTCTAGTTCAATGTCTCCTCGATGATTTGTTTTCTCAATGGGGATGTTAGTAGGTTCAGGTACATACATCTCTGTGAAATGAGATAAATGTGTTTCACAAATTACAGGCTGCTTAACTTCCCAGTGCTGCTCTTAACTCAGGAAATATACTTGGCCATCAGCAGTGCTTTCTCCTATGAATCCTTTAATTTGTTTCAGAATTTTCATCATTACTAGTCTGGGATTTTGTTTTAAAACTGGTTTCATACTGTATACAGGATACATGCCTGCTGCCATCATCATCATCCTAATGTGAATGGGATGACATAGCTGTGTGGTCAAATTTGCTTTTAAAAATACCATTTCAGAATACACACTTTACTACACTCTTGCTCCTTTGTGATACTAAACAACAAAAGTACCAAGAGAAGGCTACATCTTCCCAGCTGGTATGTCAACTGTCACTGCCAGTTTCTCTGCCTTCCTTTTTTTGTTATCCTCAAAGCAGGAGAATTGCAAGACAGGTTACTGATGAATCTCCCTATTTGTCCTGTTTGAAGTAGTTACCAGCTGACTAAAGATGAGCAAACTCCTGCAGAAGTGTGTCAGGACTAGCATTAAAAACCAGTTGCAATTCTTATGTCCCTTGTGTCCACAGCTAAGAAAATTTCATATTACTTTTATGCCAAGTTAAAATGATAAATAAAGCGATGTGATATTTGAAAAATAACAAAGAGACTCGGAAAAGAGAGAAATGTTAATTGCTGACAGAATCTGCAGAGATGTAAGAATATTCATTTTCCTGCTTCACTAATATAATTCTATAACCTTGTGAAAGGACAGAGCAGGGGCAAGCAACTAATTTTTGAGTTCACAGTTCTCAGAATAAGTAAAATTTGAACTATATATTTGCACAATATGTCCATCTGTTAAGAATATTAATTCTCCTGAAGTCTAAATGTGTGTTGTCTTGGTACAGTTTAAACATGGACCAATGTTCAAAAACCAATTAAAAAGTCTTATCAGTCCTGGAAAACCAGCATTACAATAATTTGGGTTGTCACATCCCATTACCTGGACACATGGGACAGCAGCTTCCCTCCACGTTGATGGGTTCAGCACAAGGGAGGGGTGGGCAGCTGACAGTGGAGCACAGGGTCTGACCCTGCAGGCAGTAGCAGTGTGTGCAGCTGTCAATGTCCCAGCGCTCCTCATCTGCGTATGTTTTTCCACTGAAGTGACAGACCACTTTCTTTGGAACCGTATCTTCTGTTGAAGGAAAACAGAGTGGTGTGATCTTGGGGTAATGGCCAATTACACACAATTCTGATTTCTTCCCCAAACACAAGAGTGAAACAATGGCTACAAAGAAATTTCAGCTGTAATTAAAAGACCCTCTCTATATCTTCTGGAAAATCTTTGTTAAAAAAAAGTGTAATTTCTGCTTCTTTATGAAGTACATAATTAGTCTGGGCTGCTTCTTCTCATTTTCCTCATGTGAAAGGCAACAGGATGGATGATTGTAACATGAAATGATATCAGAAGTGCTGTTCAAATTCAGAAACTTTTTTTTTTAATGTTTGACTGTTTGTGACTGCTGACTACTCCCCCTCCTCATTTCCTAGTAGATCCTACTTAACTAAGAAAAAAACCAAACTACCTACATTTCTAATTTCCAAGGTTCAAGAAAGATGAACTCAGCCTGGAATACTTAAAGAAAAGACTAGGCAGGATGCTGAGAAGGATGAAGCAACAATCATGTGACATAACTAGAAGTGCTTAGACTATTTATTATGATAAAACAGACTTGAAGGATCATTCCCTGTAACTGCATAAATGGAAAACCCCAGGAAAAGGGCAATAATCAAACTCAGTACATTTTTTCATGGTTAGTATTATATACATTGGAAACTGGTGTTATCTTAACCCTTGAAGAAAGGTTTCAGTGAGTTTCCAGAGTGAGGTTCCAGAACACCTTTCCCAAAGATTGAGAGCTGTAAAACTAACAGCTTTTTAGACAGATTTTGACACAGTACTTAATAGGGACCTGGACTTGATGAAGCAAGTAGGTCTTGGGAAAACACTTAAAGGAAGCATTAAACTTTCTGCCTAAGCATTCAATACACCATTTTTTTTTAAATGCTGCATCCCATGTAAGCCTTTTAGGTGGTCTGCAGTACATCTTCTATTTCACTGACAGTCACAAATTGCTTAGTCTAGGATATTTTTTGCTGCTATAGCACTTTACAGATAATGAAAATAAAACTACACAGCAGAACCTCCAAAAGCCAAGCAGCACCTTGTTTTCATCTTAGCTTCTCACCACCTTTTTTTGTTAGAGGCAGAAATTATTATGATGAAACCTGCTGATGACATGAATTTGCATATTAAGCATATGCATGAGATAACAGAATGAAATTGCAAAGTAACTTCTTAAGCTGTCGGGGAAATACTGGTTTAACATTCACACAGATTACGTAGGTAAATATGTCAGTTAGAATTACCTCCTAAATATAAATAAAAAGCCTTATTAAATAATTTGGCCATTAGTACAGCGTTTAATTAGTGACAACATAAGAGACTAACATCATCTGGAATAACAAGGTTAGCAGTCAGCAGACCATTTGCAACAGATCTGGACAGAGCAAATTCAAATGCAAAAGGAGACCAGCAAGTCCTACTATTGTGAAAATACTAATGGGATTATCTGAAAAGCACAAATGTTCCAGAGGTCCTTGGTATGGGTATCTCATGACTTCCATGGCTGTAACTATGGGTCCCAACTTCTCCAAGTAGACGATTTTGTACATGAATATGGGGTGGACATGGGAAGGGAGAAGTGGGAGGAAAAGGTGGCTGCAAGCTGTAAAAAGCGCATCAGGTTCTTCCATAGACGATGTGCATGTTGGCATATAGAGCCAGTGGAGCCCTGTGTTGGTCAGAAACTAGATATGGCTGGGGAGAGGGTGAGGCACACAGCCTGAGCAGTCCTCTACTATGCAGACCTAAAGCTGAGCACTCCCTGTGCACTCAGGGCTGATTTTCTCTCAGAGTGCTACCTTGCCCCACTCAGGACAGCTTCTTCAACTCAGCAGCTGGTTTAGTTGGAAAAATCCTTTAACTTGCTCAGGCTTTAGCAAGTTGGTAAAGAATACATCATGAATTAATAGAGTAAATGTTTTTTAGCAGAATGAACAAGGGTAAAATCACAATAGCAGTGTAGCACCTTTGAACCTCAAGAGGAAACTACTAAGTCCTAAGAAAGTATTATCCTATGTGTGTCTCCCATTTTGGTGTCCATCTCTATGCAAGTATAAGCACAGGATGAAGGTGAAGGCCACCACACCAACAAGCGCTCAAGGACAGTGGAAACAAGAGAGGCTTGCAGTAAGATATCAACATACAAAAATGCAGTTCAGAATACCGTGTCTAGCTCTACCTGCCTTCTCTCAAATTTCCTCTAGGTGCACCAGTAAACCACAAACAGTTGTTGTTCTGTTTTCTGCAAAAGACTAATCTTGTCTCTAATCAAATAGGTATCCCTTTATCCTCTCTAAAGTAGAAGGTTATCTTTCCAAATTAATCTTTCTTTGCATGAGAAAGAAGACTGTTGAACACACAGGATGAATTTGAGGATTCAGATAAACAACAAAGCATTCAAGGCCTGTAAAATTCTGAATTAGTATCTATACTAACTTGTTAAGCACTAACCAGATCTGGATCCAGAAAACAGCGGAATAAAATACAGTGCTAAAATCATGCAAGATTTTTGAAATTCCAATAAATGGAAGGCAGACTGTTTCCACAGAGTTTACCTACTAAACATTTTATCGAGTATTACATGAAAATAGTAAGGAAGAATCAGTACAAAGATGTGCTTCACAGTTCTCAAGAAATGAAGAGTAAAACAGTTAAGAACCAGTAAGACAAAAATTAAGCGCATGACCTTAATCCTCTTACAGATAAAAGTATATAGTTCATAGAAACCATTAAAAAAGTTAAGCTTCCATGAATTTCAGTTATTTAGACCACCAAACATTCTGACAACATAGTACAACTTGGATTAATAAGATGTATCATCATTGAAAGTTTTCATATCTGAACGCTAATTAAAATCTGGCTTCTGTATTTCGTACTGCTGAGCAGTTGCTACTAAAAACAAAATCATGAAGCTTTTACAGCTCACACATTTAAGTATTTGCAACAGTGCCATTTATGTATTTGCAATATTGTGCAACTATATGGGACTTGAAGTAAATGAATTAAAGCCATATCTACATGTGTGTATATATTTGCAAACCCGACATGCAAGTTCTAGAGGTTTTATTTTTGTAGTTCATGGCACTAGTCCCTGTGGTGCATCCTCCTCAACCTAAAGAATTTTTTGGTACAGTTCTAAGGCTCATATTCTGACCCTACTGGTTTGATGCCCAACTTTGCATATACTCTGTATTTTTTTTTAATATTAAAAGGTATTCTGGATTAAAATTATCTTTATGGTTGCAAAGGTAATCACTGGAAGAAAAGCCTGATGACAGACAGTTGTCAAAGAAACTTAAATCCTCCCCATTTTGTATGCAAACCATGATGAGAAACTACTAATAGGATAACATATTACTTTCCCCTCAAAATACCCTCATCAGGATTCTAAGTAGGGTTCCAAGGGCAACTGAAATTTTGATACTTTCTAAGTTTTCCAGGCATTTCTTTGACAGAATTCCTTGTATATCCTATAAAACTGTATCACCTACTATTAAAGATATTTTATCTGCAGCAAATGAAAGACTTCAAGAGCTATATCAATGGTACATATCTGAAAGGACTTCACAACCTTTGACATCTTTCTGATGAAGAACTGTATTGTTTATAGATGGGCAAATTGATCCACATGTTCAATTAATGACACTTAAAGCCTGTCAATTTTATTATATTCCTTTTCACTGAATTCTTTTCTAGTGTATGTCCCTCTACTACTTTTGGAAACGAAGGTTACAGTAAGCTCTGAATGACTTCCAACAATGCTAAAAAGACTTAATTTCAGTAAGTGCATTACAAAATTCTTCTCTATCAGCAGCTATCATTCTACAGCCTTTGTACTTACTCTCAGCTCACAAAAAAGTAATCTGTAAATAAATAGTCCTATTCAAAATACAATGAAAAAGTGATCAGTAATCTCAAAATTTGTAACCTCAAAAATGCCTAGCAATTTTCACTATCTACAGCATCCACCATTTACTTCAACTCCAAATTCAAAACCAGTGCATAACCCTTAATTCTTTATACATTTTTAGTATTTTAAAAAAATATTTTCCCTATTTTTTTCTCAAATATATTATTTTGCCTCTTCTATAACTATCTGCAATGAACTTCCTGGTTTTTTCCCTGTGTTTTAATTTAGATTCCTTATTAAAACACTTCTCCACTCCATGAAATTTCCCAGTGCTTCAGCTTATCTTCTGCAGTTGTAATTAGTATTTTCCTCATATTATCACATAAATCTTGACATATGTGTTACCTGGCAGATCTTCCTCCCACAATTTTTGTGTAATATTTTCATCTAGTAAGGTATATTACCAAGTTTTCAGGAGGATGTCCTCTCAAGTTTGTAGGCAAATTACATTTATATCTTTGTGCACTTCTACCTAAAAACCACAAATCATGGTCTCCCCAAATCATCTGTCTCCCCAAAACAGGGAAAACATATTTCAATTTGGAAATAAAACTTCCTTCTTATTGCCAAGAAGGGAACAGCAAGTTATTAACTGTTTTTATTTGCTCACCAATACAGTAAGGACAACATTGTCCCTTTCTCAAAACAGGTCTCTCACAGGATACCGGTGGGCAGGACTCAGAGTAACATCTAATCACACCATCCATGCAAATACAGCTAGTGCAGACATTGGGCTTCCAGGACTCAGCTGTCAGAAAAATATCTCCTTCATCGTTTTTGCAATAACTGGGCATGCTCTCATTGCTTGAAGAGGGCTGAAGAGGCTCATCTGTAAATATCAACAGATTAAGTTATTTTAGTTAAAGTAGCTAACTTCTCTATTTCCTCAACAGAGAGTTCACTCTTGAAGAACACAATGGAATTGCAACACATTGGCTCACTACTTCAGAAAATCTAGAAGGACAGAGCCTTATGCCTATTCAGTCCTTACATGTGATGAGGATCTATGTAGACCTTCACTGAGGTGAAGAAAAAAAAAAAAAAAAAGAAAAAGAGAAAAAAGGACAGCAAAGTGAAAAACGATCACCATCAGAAGCAGCCCGTCAAAAAGCTACTCTGAATGTTCCAAACTGAATGGTATTCAGGGATTCACCTTAAATTAGAGAGGTTAAATTTTAAATCTAGAACTTGAATCCCAGCTTCTGCCATGTCAGTTCAAATCCTTGAATGATGCAAACTGAAAAGCTATTATGCTGCTGTCACCTTTGCTAGTGGACTTACATGAGCTAATTATAAGATGTTGAGAAACAAATGGAACTTGATCGGGCTCCAGCTTGATGCCAATGGGTCTGCTTTAATTCTCATGCCTGCACATGGGGGAGATGTATTTCTGCAATGAAGCTGTATCTTAACAGACATTATGGATCAAGAAATATGACTGTATGTGCAGAGAACATGTAAGAAAAGGAGAAGAAAAAGAAGGATTCATAAGGGCACTCAGATCAGGTTCTCAATCTAACTGTGTAAATTATAAGACTAAGCTTCTTATACACTCAGTGAGGAAAGATCAAAATACTGTTTGGATGAGCTGAAGTTAAGCAAATGTTCAGTGTTATTAATAACAAGAAAAAATATCAGTCAGGAGAACCAACTAAATTTTTTATTGAAAATATTTTGTCAGAAAAAACTACCCATAAAAACCAAACACCCTGTAGAAGAAATGACAAAACCTATTTTTTTTTTCCTAAAGTAAAACTTTTAGGTTTTGTTTTTAATAAAGACAAATATCTTCTCAGTGAGTTTACATACAATTTGCAGGTTTGGACTAAATTTCCACTGCTGTAAACCCCCATTTGCTATGTAAAATAATTGCATCTCTTTCCTTGGGGGAAAGCAAAACCTGTTACCTTCTTGACACTGTGAGGCACTCTAGGAGGAATCTGGCACACCTGCTGGGCTGGAATGCTTTGATATTACTCAGTTGCCTTCAAGTCACTCTCAAATCATACCAGGTGAAGGTAAGAGCAAACAGAAGTATTTTTGAGACCAAATCCCAAAATAGACAAGATAGCAATAAAAAGGTTCATAGAAACTAAGGCATGTAGAAAGGAAAAGAAACAAGCCTGTATCTGCCGAGCACTTTCACTACTTTTGAAGTTTCTCTCATCCTGCATGTTTTCATAAACAGGCCAGTGCATATTTCATAAGCCTTCCAACTAAGGATTCTGGTTCTCATGCAACCCTTACATTATTAGATTGCCTTCAAAGATGTTCAAACTTCAGGGCCACAGCTCCCCTTAACATACAAGACATCTCTTGTACACAGTCAAGTTTTGCAGTTGAAACGGAGGACTGCAGGCTCTCACTCCAAACTGCTAAAGAACAAAGGCACCACAACAACCAACTGTGCACACACTGAAACATCCAATATTCACATCATACATTCTCAGATCAAAAAGGACTCTAATGAAAGCTGGTTGTCAATATATACCTGGGCACTGTGGACAGCAGGAGTCCTGTGTGCGGGTGGGGTTTTGACAAAGAAGAGGTGGACAGACTTCAGTCTCACACAGGACACGTCCACTGTGGCATGTACATTGTGTGCAAGAATCAATATTCCATGTCTCTCCTTCTACAAAGTATTCCCCACCAGGAGCATGACAGATCGATGGACTGGTGAGCTCTGGCTTCTGCACAATTATTTCATCTGGGAAAAACAGAATTGGAAGACAGGCAAAAATCAGCTGTGACTTTAATGAGTAACAAATGTACCCAAGATTAATATTTTTAATAATAACAGAAATTATTATGAATAACAAAACTAGCTATAAATATATTCTTAATGAAGCTCTTTCAATTTTATGTCACTTTTGAATTTATGTCACCAGCATCTCATTGAAAGTGGGAAAAATATAAACAAGAAAAAATTTGAGAATCAGTCTGAATAAATGCTAGTTAATATAAACCAGAGATAACGTCAAGGATTCTTGGCATTTCAGAAAAAAATCAAACCAATCTGTGACGCAGGAATTCCAAGAGACAATTGTTATTTTCTGAAAAATTATACTGACTGGACAGTTTCTTAACTGCTAAATACTAGCATCAGTGCAATTCCTGAAAGGATGGATAAGTATGCTTCTTGTCTGGGATTTAGGAAGTCCAGATTCAACTGTCTGCCTTTTAAGTTTCCTGAGTGATATGTGTCTGTACCATTTGGTGCCAGATCAAAAAAAAAAAAAAAAGAGAAAAACACAGAATCCTCCACCCAACCCCCTAAAGACACATAAGCACTTAATACTGGTGGAAGTGCTTCAACATTTTGTTCCATTAAAATAAATAACTAAATAAAAAATTATCTGCAGTCTTTGAAGTAAAAAATGCAACCAAGGAGACACCACAGTTCACTCATATTTCCAGTGAATACCTCTCACCAAATTAACCTTACTTCTTTTTCACACGATTAATTACAGTGCCTCTACAGCCCTGGCTAAAAGACTCACACCTCCTCTAACCCAGGCAGACAGGCAGTTTAGAGAATAGTTAAGAAAGGAACTGAAACTGTTTCCCTTGTTCAGCATGAGTGTCCTCCAACTACTGAGGTATTAAAAAAATGGGGGAACTCTCTTTACCTCTTGGTGTTTTAAAAGAAAAAAGAAATCTGCCCTGCACTTTGAAAGTGTTTAAGCACTTACCATCAAGAAAGGTTATGCCACAAACTATATCCCCAGAGCCTGCTTAAAATGCTTTGAAGCCCACACATAAGGGGCAATAAGGGCAATAATAGTTGCCAGCTTACCATGCTGGTTGCTTTGGACCTGGAGCGAGTCGATCAGCTTTTTCCATGCACTGTGTATAGCAATCGAGATGACTCACAGAGCATGTTTTATTCAATGACAGGAGCCATGAGTTTGAAAGTTACATACTGCAACATGAAGCATCAGGCTTTTAAGTGATGTTGTCTTTAAGCCTATATTCAACCCATCTAACGTTAGACAACAAGTTAAGTGCCTATGTCAAGAACTGAGTTACCTCACGTTTCCTGTGCTATGAATGAAGGGGATGAGAAAGTGACTTCCAGGGTAATGACTCTGCATCTCTAAACCACTTTCTGAAGGTCCCTCTCTTCTACTTAATTATAAAGATGCCTAAAATGAACATCATCCTACTCCAAATATCTTGGTTAAGGACAGAAAAATTAAATGGATAGCAGCTCCTCTAGTCATTTAGGCAGCCCAAGGCTCACAAAATACATGTGCTTCTCTCCATATCTGTAGCACCTCTGTGTCTGGAGAATGGCACTTGTGTGCTTTGCTCTATGACATCGCCATGTAGAAGATACACCACTCAATTATTTGTTTTCATTTCTGGAGAATGATCAGTAGAACTCAAGGAACCTGACTCTGGCCAATCTTAGTCTATTCACAAAGCAGTCGTGCATTTCTTCTTTCAGGGAATTATTTTATCTTTCACTGATTCGCTTATGCTATGCTTTTCCTATTGCTTACATTTATGAACCACGTATGTGATTCAGTAGCATTTACCTGAAGTGGTCTGCTGCCTTGTCACTGTTTTTATTTCAACTGCCACAATATATTTTATGCAATGACATCCTAACTCACCATGGCAAAGGCAATGCTAATTATTTTCTGGAAATTTTCTCAGTCATCTCCTTTGCATTTAAATCTCTGCAAAGTCACAGTCCCGTTTTACAACAGCTCATATACTGGTTCTAATCAGAAAAGCATAATCATAGTATTGCTGTACATATGGTATTGCTTACTGCTCCCTTATCAGCACTGAAACTGATATATCACTGCAACTGAATTGTTACAAACATACAACTATTACATTCCTGAAAGAGCAACTAGCCAAACAAATACACTCTTTCTGGGAAGCATGGTTCTGCAAAACACTAGCAGTTAACGGCTTTCTAAATCTTACAGGAAACCTGGAGCTTTTCACAAGCATTGACCATCCACTTAAACCTCTTAATATACAGGAAAATGTTGTAGCAGTCAAGGTATATTTTGCTCTGTTGGAAAACTACCTAAATATGAAATTGAACAAACCCACTTTTTTCAGTCTGAAAAATGATCTCTGAGAGCTGCCACTTCCCTGTCAGTATATTAACAATGCAATTCAAAACTCAGTGCATCAGGATTGCTAATTATTTTGATGTCCTTCTGCCAGACACATTTGAGTGATATGTTCACAGTCTCACAATTCCAAACTGCATTCCTATCTACTGAAATCCACGTTACTCATTTGACATCAGTAGGGAATCAATACATTGCAAAATAAAATCAGAAGTACATTTCTAACAAAGAGAAAACCTCTGTGGGGGAAACAAAACCACACTGAGGCTAATTTGGCCGTATTAATTCATATACTCACATATGCAATCACTTTAAAAAAATGCTGTGTCTATCCTAGCATTACAAGAGTTTACACCAAGTATGACTTTGCTAACACAGAAGCTAGGTGACTAGTACCTCAAGAGCAGGAAAGGATGTCAGACAGAGAAACCTACACAGACACTGTATCGCAAAGGAATGGACACTACTGAGTAAGCAACTGCTCTTTTATACAAGGGACCAACGTTGCTGGTGCTCAGAATCAAACACTAATCTCATCCAGAAGAAATGAGAAGATAGGTGCTGCTATTTCTTATACTGATCTTTCTTCCATGAACTGAACGTGAGGCTTATAATGGAGGTACCCACACTCATTCTCTGTACACAAAGTAACTAGCTACCGGTGCTGCTGAAAGATCAAAACTAACATGAGTCTTATTTGAATGCTCTAAGGTGTTCTGTATGTGTTAGGTAAATCAATATGCAAAACTATGCTGACAGCAGAGTGAAATCAAGAATGAGCCTTTGCAGCCTAACAACAGAATTGCTGGAACTGGAAGAACCACCCTACATTTTAAACTTTGAATCTTGAATTTTTATCTAATACAAAACTGAGATGCTAACCTATCCCCTTCCATATGAAGTATACCATACCCTACAATAACACACAAATCATAGTGAAAAGGTGAGTGACTACTTCAGGTATTCCAACAGTTCTGTGCAACTCAGAATTCCAGCTAGTATGAGTGGAAAACAACATCCCTGTCCAGTGACATGACTTTAGGAATACATTATTCTGTATTTATTATTTGGTGTTTGGCTACTCCTCCTGAAACAATATTGACAACTGAATCTTTTTAGTTGTTTTCTTATTTTTTTTTTTTTTCCACACTGAGGTTTCATAGGGGAGAGAACTGTACTGTTTAAGACAGACTGTGGATGTGCATGTGTTTGGGGAGCTGGAGGAAAGAATGACAGTATCTGATGAAACACATACAGACCAACACTGCATACGGCCGTGGCAAAAAAATGTGCTCCAAGCTGATAAAACACTAAAGTTTCCTTTAAAAATCTCATGATTTCTATATTCCCTGTCAGACTAGCCAGATAATAATGGGAGAGAAGCAAGTGAGCAAAGGATGGTTCCCCTAGTGTGCATAACTCCTTAGTGTTTCCACCTCAGCTAAAAATTTCATTAATGGTTGTCACTACTAAGATACTAAGCACTAAGAGCTCAGCCTTGGTAACCACTGCTAAATCACTTAGTACTGAAAATAGTTCTGGCTCCATGAAAGCTCGTGCCAAAAGCAATACCGCGGCTGGCCCTGGAAATACCTGAATCACAGACCCTGTGTGCCTGTCTCCATATTGAAGGGAGAAGAGTGGTGCAGACTTAGAAAGACTGAAAGACAGACAGACCCTTTGGAATCCCACAATTTTTTGGGGACTACGTTTTTTCAGTTACCACAAGGTGTGAACTGGATTGGAGATCATCATTTGTCTAATCACATGTCTAAGGAGATCGGTTATCTTAGGTCCTAGGGAGGATATGCTCTTCTCTGTCGCTTTCAGAAAGAGGATCTGGCTGCTTATTTTGCCCCTAGGATTTCCTGTTCTTTACAAAGAATTTGAAACAGTTCATAATTGCTTACATCTTGTCAGTGCTGTCTGTTTTGCTATTCATAGTAGTGTCATGACCCTTGTTGCTCCTACTTGTAACCTGACTTCCAATAAAGTCACAGACAATATCACTGTATTACGAAGTAATCTATTTAGCATATAAAATATTGTATAAATCATTATGAAGACAGTGGGCATTAATCTTATACTCTACCCACACTCTTAACATCTTTCATAGATGTTTTTCATATTAACACTTATTATTAAAATTGTATTGGAATGCAACATTAATTGGCCTATTCACCGAAAGCATTAAAATAATCTACTGCTGGTGGCACAGGAGCCTTCCCTCAGAACACAGAATCATAATTTTCAATTACTTAAGACATCTGTTTAAATGTGTACTCCTTTGAGGGGTTGTGAAACATAGATCAGGAGATGAATTTTAACAAAACTCCACTTCAAATTAGAAAAAGAGAAAATGTATTGGCTTATTATAATATTTGCTATTATAGGTAACAAAACTGTACATGAGTATAAATTTGCCATTATAGTTAATATAGACTAGAAACTTTTTCCAGTTTAAAGATTTCATGTTCATATTAGGACCCAAAAGATGAATATGCTTTAAACACTGAAGTTCCCATTTTTCACATTTGAGACCTTAATGAAAGTAACTCAGTATGTTATATCTGGGCACAGAAACCTTCATATGTACCTATTACTGAATGATGCATGAGATTATTTTCATGCATTAGGAAACAGAACACATGTGAAATAAAACCTGGTTACAAAACATATGGAAGAAAGCATGTTACCTGGACATGATGGACAACACTGCCCTGGATGTATGGTGGGGTTGCCACAATTAGGAACAGGGCAGGTGATCAAGGCACACATTTCCCGTCCGTTGTGACAGTAACATTCCCTGCAGCCATCGTGCCAACTCTCCTCGTTCTCATGTCGGCGCCCATCCATTGACAGGCAAGAGCCTGTTTTAATGGGAGGCATAAGAGAAGCGGTTGCCTCTGCACAAAAATCAAAGGAAAATGAAGTGCCCCGATAAGCATGTGTTGCTTAGTTTAAAAAACACACCAACTTCACGCCTGGATTGCATTTATTTTTAAAACACGTATAAAATCAAGTGATTAATTATTCTATCATTTACGCTTAGAAATAAAGTAACAATACCCATGAAGCAATTAAAAGATACACTGAAGGGAATGGTAGAATGTAGTAGAATGTATTTTCTTGGAAAATATAATCACTTCTGTTGCACCTATACTGTTTTTAATTATAGAGAAAAGCATTACTGGCTAAATTATATAAGAAAAGAGAGAAATGCAATGGAGGGAAATAGCAGAAAACATGAAGTATACTTAAAATGAAATATTTAAATATCAGTGTATTAGGTTATCTGTAATACGAGTATCTGATAGCAAGTAGAATATAAAAGCATTTACAAGAGCTAAGGATGGTCTTATATCATGAATGACAAAAAATTACAAGCAAGTTCTAATGGGGTCATGCTAGATACTGGAAATATTTCATAAAACACTCACCTATGAGAAATTATTTGTTTACATTACTATGATAAATGAGATGTCTGAAAGATAACTGCTCTGACAATTTTATGCCTCATTCCTAGCTTTTACTGAGATGAGAATACAGTAGTTTGGATGCTGCATTACTTACACTCAGCCAGAACACACAAACAGTTGATCTAGGGAGCATAAAGTCTCATTTGTATCTTAAGGGGAATATAAGTGCTGCAGGATTCAGCCTCAATAAATTCTTTGTTAATCAGCAGAGTCAATTTAAAGCCCAACACTCCCTCACCCACATCACTGTGAAGATGAAGGATTTAGGATCAGTTTGTCAGTGAACTGACTTGTTTTCAGTGGTATGTCAACCATGTTCTGTTGACACTTATAAGGTTATTTGTATTAAGCCGTTCATTTAATTTTCTGTTTAAAAAGGATGCAGTATGAAAAGTAGTCATGTTTATATGTGATTTTAGTAAGGTTTTTTTTTTTTTTCCTAACATGTAGGTCAGCGCTTCTTCAGCTGTGGCAGATCTATCGAAGGTGGTCTAAGAACCACAAGCAGATGGTACGAAATTAGTTTGATGCATGTTACCAGAAAGGAACCCAACACATAGAAATTACATGAGTATACCATTTTTTGAATTAAAAAGAAAAGCCATGGCATAAGGATAAAATACTTCTTAAAAGAGACTTCATCCTATTGCACAAACAGAAACACTATGGAAAACATTCAGTTACTACACATTTATATGTATCAGATTATATATTAATTCCTATTTGAATTAATATCACTGGAATACTATCCTATATTAAAATGGTTATCGATACATAAAAGTCTTAGATGGTAATACCCTTCTCCTTCCTTAATAAACAAAGTATCTGATGTAAATCAAGCTTTTTTTCCTGAAATATTATAAAGTATACTCCAAAATTTGGAGAAACCAACAAAGCCTATAGGCAACTATTCAAAATTAACTGCACAAACTATGGTGAGTCCCTCCCCATCTTCCCTATAGCCCCCCTTTAAGTACTAGAAGGCTGCTATAAGGTCTCCCCGAGCCTTCTCTTCTCTGGGCTGAACAACCGCAGCTCTCTCAGCCTGTCCTCATAAGGAAGATGCTCCAGACCCTTGATCATCTTTGTGGCCTCCTCTGGACCCGCTCAAGCAGGTCCATGTCCTTCTTATACTGGGGGCCCCAGAGCTGGACACAGGACTTAAGGTGGGGTCTCATGAGAGCAGAGTAGAGGGGGAGAATGACCGCCCTTGACCTGCTGCTCACACTTCTCTTGATGCAGCCCAGGATATGGTTGGCTTTCTGGGCTGTGAGCGGACATTGCCAGCTCATATTCAGTTTTTCATACTTGAAGAAACCAAATACCCAAATACAAAATGGGAATAACTGGGTAACTGGAGGTATGGTTGAAAATATCTGGGATTATAGTAGCTCACAAGTGAAAACATGTCAGTAATGTGACACCACTGCAGAGAAGGCAATTTCAATCTAAGTTAAAAGTACAGGAGCACTGTAAATTTAAATGCAGTACTACTATCTCTACTAGTTAGGAGTTTTTGCTACCGCTAAAGTACAATATCCATTTTTTGAACTGTGATGTGAGACCAAAATAACTGGGTTTATTTGAGTTGGGAAAAAAAACCCAAACCAAACAAACCCAAAAACTGTTTAGGGGGCTCCAGTAGCAACCTCTTAAATATTGCAAGAATTCTAAAGGGGATGGTGCTTAGCTGTTCCATGTCTAGTGAGCTTAGGACAAGAAGTAACTGGTTCAATTTGTAGAAAGAGAGACAGAAATATTACAAAATTTATTTTAAAATGTCACATATTGGTAACTACAGGAAAACATTATTTTAGAGAGGGTTTGGTTTTAAGTTTTTTTTTTTTTTTTCCCTTCTTTTTGAGAGTGGTGATTCTTAATCAATTAAATCTTAGACAAACATCTGTCAAGGATTATCCAGATACACTCTATTTTATGCAAGAGCAGAGGAACGGACTCGCAGTTTTCCAGAGGACTACCCCAGCCCTGTACTGTTATAGTTCTATTTCTACTAATCCTAGCATAAGCTATTTCTGGCAGAAGCAATTTAGAAAGTGGAGCTAATTCACAGGCTGGGGATTTACCCATCCCTTCCTCTTAGGGATTTTTGGGTCAAAATTTTAACAAGGACTCACAGCTCCCCCAGAACATACTGGTGATTGCTCTAATTATTCTTGGACAAGTTGCTAATGAAGTTATGTTGAAGCAATATGCTCATGGCTTCGCATCTTTATGATCATGGTAACAATAAAGACTACTTAAAGAGGGATCAAGTTATTTTTGCTAAATATTTGTGCATGTTTTAAAATCCATCCTTGTTAAGGAAAGGGCTTAGAAGTGTGCATACACAATTAGTAACCAATTGAGAATTGTGTTAACTGAGAACATGGAGACAAATGACAACATAAATGACGAGAATCTTCTTGACTGGACTCCTTTCAGCAGTCACCCTTTTTTATTTAATTTGAAAAATTTTTATGTGCAGTAAAAAGTCATATTGCAGCTTACGTCAGTGAAACCTCTCTACTTCTCATATCTGCAAGGTACATTTATAACATTTCAATTTTTTTTTGCTAGAAGTCTTAAAGTTATTATAATTGTCTGCAGTGTATGATGTCATGTGTAGAAAATATAATGCCAGATCCTTCTGATTTATATGATTCCATGTTTGCCTTCAACTGCAGGAGAGTGACTTCAGAAACTCTCTTTTTTCCAGTCCCATGTTGGCATAGCTTGTCTTACTCTTACTATATTTTATAATTTTTTTTAAATGAAAAGGAAATAGCTGCTAAAAATGTAAGAATGGAGTCATTACATAATGCAATGTGTATACTCAAATACTCAAACTTACTTGCCTATAGCTAGAAATCAAAACACACAAGTAAGAATGAAAGAAAATAAGCATGAAAGAGCAGTCAGAGAGAGCCTGAGCACAAACAAGAAGTTATTAAATGCAACACATGGAGATGAGCAACGAAGGAAGTCTGATACCCAGACTAATACAAAACACTAACTGAAAATATCTTAAAAAAGAGACATGTTAAAAGCAGCACAAAACTAAAGCAGACAACTAATGAACATCTTACCTCAATCATCACCTCAAACTTGGTGTTACAAGTTTGGGATATGGCATGTGTGAAATCTTAGCTTAAGAATACCCAGTCCTTCCTCCTGGGTAAGAACTCTCTCTACTCATTGTTCCTCAAGACTACCTGACGTGTCCAAGAAACAGCACTCTAATTTTAGGTGGTGTACAGGGCATCTATCAAATTCAAAACTTGACTTTGTACAGAAAAGATGATGGTGAAGAAGCTAAGATAAACACTGCTACTGAAAAAAACCCTCCTGAACTAGCTTATTTCTACTAGTTAAGAGCCTGATCTAATTTTTATTAATGATATTGAACTGACTTTTGGGACTTTGTAATGGGAGATGAAAGTGGAGCTGAAGCTTTCTGTTGAAGCCAAGATGAACACAGATAATAACAAACACCTGCAAAACAAAACACTCCTTTGAGCAAAGTTGAACTGACTCCCCCACCAGTCACAGTATTTAAATTCTTACAGCTTCTGTGCTGTTCCTGCGCTGTGCTTCTTCCCTCTTCTTTTGCTCTAGCTTCCAACTACTTTGAAAACACGTTGTAATTAGAGGTGATAATGCACTCGCACGTACCTCTGCACTTGCAGATAACACAGCCATGATTGTTCTGCTGGAAGCCCATCGGACAGATTTTACCACAAGGCAGTTCCGGGCATTTCTTACACCGACAGATTTCACATCCATGCTTGTTCTTCCTAGATAACCAAAATAATTTGTAAAAGGTCAGCTGGTCACTTTAAATATCTACATGTCGTGACCTTTAAAGCAAAAGCATCGCCTAAAGAAGTGACTGATCAAGTAAAGAAAATGATCGTTAACTGTCTCCCTTAGGTTCAGCAGGTCTATGTGGTGTACAGGTCTCCATCCTTGGCATGTGGTCCCTCCAGGTAACTCTCTGCATTTGGTACTTTCAAGCCATAGCAGGTAATACAGACTTAATGTGCTTGTGACTGCTATTGATGATCAGTTCTTTTTTCAAGTGAAAAATAGAAAGAATAACTTCTAAAACTGTGAAGAAGTTAGAGGATTAGGCAGGAATCTGTTATAATTACTATATTTTTATCACACCGTTAACTGCTTTCCTCCAACAACAGGTAAAATACAGCAGATTTCCTCTCTTGCATATTAAAACTACAGAGAGATTTCCAAACCCGTTAAATAAGCAGACACAAAGCTTACTTGAAAACTAGCATGTGGAACGCCAATAATCCAGTATAAAAAATAGCAGACACACAGTAACGTATTTTGAAACAGAGAAACCCAGAGCACTTTTCAGCAGAGTACAGAGAATCAAGAATACAAATGCTTCCAAAGCTTCCAGGTGAAGCTAGGCAGGAGTCTAGAGCACCACCTGAGAGCATCTTTTCACAGCACCATAAACATACTGCTTCTGAGAATCCTAATCTGAATATTTGCTTGTCTTTTTTCAGAAAGAGAGATAATACCATTCAAACTTCAGGCACAAGTGTACTATTTCCCGTCATATACAGATAATCTTCTGTGCCTTCCAAAGGTACAGGGAAAAAAAAATTGTAATGAAGTTCAAGACAAAGAGGGGACAAAACCCAAAAAATTATTTTCATGAGTCTGCTCATTTCATATCGGTCTAATGAGGTAACTCACTAAAATTGGGAAAAAACATTTATTGGGAAACTGAAAGATCCCTCATTTAACACTGCACCATTAAATGCACACCAATTCTCCCCAAAACAAAGACAAGACATGGGAAGTTAAAGAAGCACATCTACATTGATAGAGAAGAAGTAAATTATGTAAATCTCTACAAAGCCTGACTTCAAGCTCTAGAAAACTTTATTTAATTTTTAGTTAAAAGGCTGAGGAAAACAAATCGTGACACAGTAGGATGGAGAATGGAAGACTCTCTGTCCTATCCATTTTTTCCTCCTTAATCTCCATAACCACAGCCCTTTTAAAATTAAAAGAAATGCTTCTTTCCATTAACATGTAGAGCTTTCAAACAGTGAACTCTATTCAGCAGTTTTTTTCAGACAATTGTGAAAAGGTTTTGGTTTCTTTAAGGATGCACAAGCTCAAGATTTTCCAAATACTAACCTTTGACAATCTTTAAACAAACAAACAAACAAAAAATCACAAATATGATGATTACTCCTTAACTTTTCACTTTTCAATACATTTTTCTTCTAATACTTGCTTCTTTAGTCTCCTATTTGTAACAAAAGTTTTTAATTAAAGTAGAGATTTGTCCTCCATTACATCCCATGCTTTTGATAGTCATAACAGGCTTGGAAGTAACATAAGGCTTGCTATTTTAGAAAAGAAATTGGTACAGTAGCAGTGAAGAACTGAACAAATGTACTATACAACTGCAAATCTAAATAATTTTAGCAACAAAGCAAGACTTGAAGTGAAATGATCTTAAAGTAGTCTTTACTACAAATTTAGACTTTTATACTACAAACTGTTACATACATGGTTATCTTTAAATGTTATTAATTTCATTCAGTGCAATTATTCATATATTTTGTAGACAGTGACAAGATTAGAGTGCTCATTTCAACGTTTTTGTTTTTTTGCAAAAAATTACAATCATCTTAAGACTTATTAAACACTCATTATTTAAAAATACCAGCCAAACATTGTGCATAATTAAATTACATTCTACATTTAAAACCAGAATTTATATTGAAGATTATTTTCCAATTAGCTCAAAAAGTTTTAAAGCTCAAGTTTTTTCAGGTGTACAAAAATGCAAGGGAAAGATTATCCCCTTTGGAGACCTTAGGACAGGCTTCCTAAAACACTAGCATCAGCTTGAAATCAACTTGTTTTAAAAACATCTTCATCTTACTCCCAGCTACCATACTATGCCCATTAATATTTGCTGTAATTCATAAAATGCTTTTGCTATATAGTTCACAGATTTTCTAATAAAACTGTTTTATGCACATTTAGTTAAAGAGAAAGGGTGTGTTTTCTAAGTACAGAAAACACATACAGAAACCTGTAATTTTCCTCTGTAGGTCAATATATTAAATGAGTCATAGATGCAGGCTAAAAATTACTACTCTTTACAACAAACAGTGTGATTCTGCAAGAGGCTGAACATTATCTTTTTTATAATGCTTTCTGTTTGAAGATGGTTCAGTGCTAGTCTGTGGAGCAGTCCTGACCTGTGTGATTTTCTCACTGACCTCCCACAACTCCTCTGATCGGATATGGTATGATGGGGCAGACAGTATCCCTTGGACTGGGGAGTGCCTAGGAAAGTCATTAAATGGTCCACATCTGATACTCTTTGAGTCAATGTCTGATCAAGGTGTCATTTTATCATGTTTAGGACTTCAAATGAATAGTTGCAAATTGCAAGGTTCAATATTTATGCTTTTGAATTTTAACCTGTTTATCATTTTTCTTCCTTTTCACTAAATCCCAGATACTTTCCGTTTCTGAAGACCTGAGTTTCCATTTTGAAGTGTATTACTTTGTAATTTTAGTATTCCTCAGGTGTACAAAGTAAGCCTAATAAATCTACGAAATAAATTTTTTAATTTTTAAATATATTTTTCTAAATTTTTCCTACTCTTATGTGACAGTATCACACAATTTCTTAATTAGCTGCTTTCTTCACGAGTTTAGAAATTCACCCAGATAGGTGCCTGAAATTTGTGTCTTGTAAGATTATCCTTGACACATGATCGACACTGAGAAATACCTGCACCTAGGAGTAAGCAGCTCTCTATTTAAAGTTCTCTTGCAGCTCATGTACAATACTCACAGGCCTTTTCCTATCCTTCTCAGAAACTGAGACATCAGTTCTTTATTACAGGAAAGCATTCCAGAAAAATGAATGACTTGATTGATTTCTTTATATAAAGCTAGGCTTATCTATCTTTTTTCTCTTCAGTCCTCTTTGATATTCATTCAGAAGACTGAATCGTTTCTGGGTAGATAGACAGCATTAACGCAAGCTTCAGTTATGCCCACATGAAGAAGATGTCCCCATACAGTCAGCTAGATTACTGTTGACACATCCCACAAATTTATTAACCTTTATTACCTTAACTGCTTAGGCACAGGTATCAGCAGGATGATACGCGTAGATCACACAAACTAAGGGACTCTATAGGTCAAGAGGATTGCACTCAAACACAGAAAATCAGTTTATTAAGGTGCAAAGTATATTAGGCTCCATTCTTGGGTTCTTATCTTTTGCATTTTAGAAACTTCTCCTTTAAGGTCTTTCAAAATAATGCAGGCACATCTCACCTAAAGTTCAACAAGAGAAGGCCAATAGCATTATTTCAGATTTTTTTTTGTTGTTCAAAAAGGTATTCTTGATAATTTATACTGGTGTGTCAGAGTATAACCCTTAACATCACAGGTCAAATTCACTGCAATCTGAGGGTCATCTTCCCATTATACAGAAGGATCTTCCTCATCTTCATTTAAAACTTTCTTTAGAAAACCAGTTAAGTCACAGTTCATGAGAGAGACCATGAAATTCAGACCTCTCAAACTAAGTAACAAGTTTCTGAATTAATCAAAGTTCATTAATTCATTAATTAATACAGTTCACATGGAACAGCCAACTTCACTGCAAAACTAACAATACTAAAAAGTAACATAGAAGACAACAGTAGAGAGAAACCTTTGCTTAAGAAAAGAAAATAAAAATCAGAAGTGGCAGAGTAAAAATATATGTAAGCAGAAGTAAGGGGTGTATCTTTACTGAAAACTAAGGAAGAAAACAGGACCAAAGAAAATACTATTCTTTTTAGCAGTTATACATGGTCTGGTCACTAATGAGGTAGACTTAAACCAAGAACATTACTGCCAGTCACACACACTGGGAGAACAGGCCCAGGAATAGAAATTTACTGTCTTATCTTAAAAGAATATTTGCTTTTTCCCAAAGATTCTGAATTTTTTAGGTAAAAAAAATTATTCAGTTCACCATAGGTTATTAAGGACTCTAGTATGCTCCATTTAAAGTTGTAAAAATACCGTCCACTTTAAACAAAAATTACAGTTCAATATAACCAAACCAGACAAACCTGCTCATTATGTGAAAGGGACTATTTCTTCCTAAATCCATGTTGCTGGGAAAGGTACTGTACAATAAACTAAAAGAATGTAACAGTAAACACATTTACACAAACAAAACAGATTAACAGTAAATGACTTTGGTAACCATGGTTCAGAACAATCCTTATCAGCAGTAGAAAAACATTTTTAACATTTCAGTCTGACATCTACATTGGGACTGCAAGTGAAGAAAACCAATAGTAGTAAACTGAAAGAAACCAAAGGAGAAACAAACCTGACTGCTTTAGATACCACAGAATAATCAAAGACTAGAGTGAGCTGGAATGCAAATAAACACTTAGACCTTGGTTCATTAATATATTCAAGCTATTTCTGTATAAGTCCAAAATGCCAATGACAAAAGACATTAAATAGACCTTATTCGGTGGTTTTCTCATATTAGAACTTTTGAATAGGCTAAAGAAATGGCCTTGAAAATAATAACTTATGCACTTGTAATACTAAAATTAAAAAAGCTTTCTCTGTTCCAAGCTGTACAAAATCAATCACATGGAGTAAGCATTGAAAAATTCTGTAGTTCATACCAACTGTCTCTGCTGTTATACAAGCACATGCATGAACACACTCCTTGAGCATGTGGTTAAAAACGTCTTCTCAGATTCTATCCTGCTAGCTTTACGTTATTGACCCTGATACAGACAATAAATTAAGAGCTACAATATGGAAAATGTATAAACGCCAAGATCTAACAGCCTTAGTGTGCCCTTTAAATACGACGTTAGATTAATTCACTGAGTTTATAAACTAATTTGAAAAAATAACCAGTAACTGAGCATTGTTAACGGAAATTAGTTCTGAAAACAAAATATAGAACAGAAATAAAAAGAAATGTTCAGATACACAATCTGGACACTGCTGAAGTCACATCTCGTACTTGCTACTGAAGATGCATTATGTATCGTGGACAAAAAAGATGGCTTCCATCTTTGTTCCAAATAGCAATTAAATATATTCTGATGGCTATTATTCAGAATTTTTCTCTCTTCTCTGTCAAAGTTCAAAATCAAATTTAAGTTAGGACAAATTATTTCAGTGTCCCTTGAGAAATGGTTACACCATATGAGGACTATATGACAATTTCCAGTAAATGCTTGAATACAGTGTACTTCGCACTGGTGAGGCCGCACCTCAATTACTGTGTCCAGTTTTGGGCCCCTCACTACAAAAAGGACATTGAATTACTCAAGTGTGTCCAGAGAAGGGCAACGAAGCTGGTGAAGGGTCTGGAGCACATGTCGTACGAGGAGCGGCTGAGGGAACTGGGGTTGTTTAGTCTGGAGAAGAGGAGGCTGAGGGGAGACCTCATCGCCCTCTACAACTACCTGAAAGGAGGTTGCAGAGAGCTGGGGATGAACCTCTTTAACGAAGTAACAAGGGACAGGACAAGAGGGAATGGCTTCAAGCTGTGCCAGGGAAGGTTTAGACTGGATATTAGGAAGCATTTCTTTACAGAACGGGTTGTTAGGTGTTGGAATGGGCTGCCCAGGGAGGTGGTGGAGTCCCCATCCCTGGAGGTGTTTAACAGTTGGGTTGACATAGCGCTGAGGGACATGGTGTAGTTGGGAACTGTTAATGTTGGGTTAATGGTTGCACTAGATGATCTTCAAGGTCTTTTCCAACCTAGACAATTTTGTGATTCTGTAAGTTGTATTCCTTTATTGCTGTTGTCTCATCCCAGCCACCCTTCCTGCTGTTTCCACTGTGGAGTTCTAACAGCTTCAGACACCCTGATACTATTTGGCTCTTTGGCTACCACCTTTAAGAGACGTTACCTTGGATTTTGAGCCTGATCAATGGCATGGCTCAAACTTCACTCTCCCCAGATGCTTTCTAAAGAATTCTGCATGCTTTGTACTTCTTTTACTTGACTTCAGTCCTTTGATAGCTAATGTAAGCACTTTATCCTATCTAAAAAACTGAGACATATAACCAGTCATTTTTTCTGCTCAATCTTTCATATTTTTTTCATTCCGCTACCGATCTTCAGCCATCATTGCCTTTGAATCCACTGGGCAAAACTTCTGGGGACAACAAAACTGCATCCCTTTTCTGTAACTTCCCTCCTGCTCTACTTTCTCTCACTTACAAAACTGAAAATAACTCTCAGCCCCTCTTAAAGTCAACATGTCTGAGGATAATTTTATTAACCTTTTAATTTAAAATTCTTACTTTTCCTCTCTCATCTACTAAAATTTGAATTTTGGGGACAGAAGTGAAGTTTTATTTAATCTTTGTTGTCTTTCCCTGATTTTGTCCTGTTTCAATCTTACCACTCATGAGTGCTGTTTCCTGCAAAAACTTCCACTATTTAACCAGAGGCAAGCCTAATTCTGTAAATAAAATGTACTGGTAAAACATATACAGAAGCCACCAGACTGATAACTAAGAAATTTCTATGTGACAAAAGATCCGCCCAGCTTTTGTCTATTCATTTGTTTGACAAATGAATAAATACCGCAAATATTTCCTTTTACAGAGAAAGAACTCCAGCAACAATACAGGTTTTGAACACACATTTACAAAAACTTAGATAAGAGATGGTGCTGTTCTTCATGAATCCTGTAAACTGACTATCAGAAATCTCTCACTAAAACTAGTCTGCTGTCATATCAACATTAAAAAAACCTTGAAACATTAGAAATCACTTGAATAAAATAAATGGACTATAAAATGAAAGGGTATCACAGCAGAACATGCAAACAGAATTTCAAAAAAGCTACATGCAAGAGACATTATTTGTAAATAGCTTTTTTATCTTGTTCATCAAATATTCTTCAAAAACATTTAAGCACTGCTTTGCTTTTGTAATCTGACGCTGTATATTTTAGTTACTATTTCTTAATCTACTGATCAAAATCCATTTTGAAGAATACTTCAATCTCACATCAAGTAATGACATTTCTGTTTTCTTACATTTCCCCTGGTTTGCCACAAAGTACACATAAGTGTATATGCCTGGATTTTGCACATTTTCTATATGTACAGGGATTATATTAAATATGCTATTAGAATGAGAATACGTACAAGTATCCAAAGGGACAGTACTTGTCACATACAATGGGTTTGCACTTCTTAGGCCGTGGTCGGCACTGACAGATCTCACAGTTGTGGATGTCAGTCTGGAAGCCGAAGGAACAGTCCAAGGAACAGCCCGAAATGAGGCCAGTGCACAGCTCCTCCCCTGTGAAGAACACATACAGGTTATCACGTGAAAATAGTTTATACCAGACAAACGCATCTTTAGCAGACAATCTTCTGTTCCCTTTTACTTCATAACTTTTTAAATACTGGTAAGCCTTACCTTTGGACTGTCCTAATTTTAAAATATGCAACAGAAGTCTCCAGTAATGACCAAAACCATATGAACAGACACTACAGGATGTCTTCAGTTCCAGTCAAGAACTTGGGGAGTAGTACCTGGTACCCTAATGTTACATGATTTTATGAACAGATGCACAGCCAAAGGAGTCCAACATCCACGACACTGTTGGCCTTTAACAAAACATTTAAAATAACACATACTTTGAACACATCATATGGGTTCAATAGATTTCTGTTCAATATAGAGCATCTTTACTTCTCCTCCATTTATTTTAAACAGAACTGAAAGGCTGGGATATATTAACAGCAAACAGCAAAAAGAATAAAAGTTGTCAGCTATTTGGTGATTAAGATCCACTTTTTAAAAATATAAGCTTAGAGATGATAGACTAAAAGACCTGTCTCTTGAAGTCCACTACCATGTTTTATCAGCCTCTTGTGGTGTAAGGGAGATGCTGGATTGCTGGCATCTCAGTTTCTCCAGTACAGAGGTAACTAATGGTCATTACATTCACTCTCATTGGAATTTACTATTTTGAGAATGATCACTTTCTTTTTGTTCTTGAAAGAAGATGTGCCGGAAAGACCACTCTTACCATACTCTGGGATGCAAAGTTCATTTATTGGTTGTAGAGGTGAGAGAAAACTGAACATTATGATTTTTATTATGCTACAGATGCAAAACACAGTGAAAAAAAAAAGACCATTTTTACAATAGGCAGTGAGATCAGAACAGAAAAAGAAGGAAATATAATCGAGATTCTTCAACAGAAGAATATGATGGATGATATCCAAAGGGCTGAATTTCAGAGTGATATTTAAAGGATGGCTGATCTCCAGTTGAAACATCCACACCACTACAAAGTGCTGGTTATACAGAGGGTGGCTGAAGAGCGCTCCTCCAGATGTGCTCCTCATCTGAGCTCTGAAGATCACCTTCCTTTAGGGGTATGAACATTTAGGGACAGGGTTTTTCCAAAGAGGAGATCAGAACGTTGACTTATTCTGTTCCTTACACTACTTCTGTGGGTCTGAAATTTAAAGATAATCTTCATGTCTGTAACATGGTAATATACTGAAGGTAGACTACAGAAGGAATCTTTGCTTTACTTAAATGCTTTCTCTTCTGTTTTTGTAATGCTGCATGTAAAACTGCAAAATATAGATTTAACCAGATACAGCTAAGTTAAGTGTTTCCTTATCTATTCTTCCAGCTTAATGCTCATTTGGTAAAGAAGGTATATTTCTTAGCACCTCAGAGTGAGACTGAATCCTTGGAGAAAACTGACAAATTCACTGCTTACTTCTGTGGTGGAATTTGGGCATACAAATGCAATGCAATATAAGAGCCTTATTATCCCAAACAACAGCTCTCAGTTTAAGTAAGATGAAGATCATTAGGATCATGGCTCCCACCTCTCCACTTTTAAGCAAATTTGGTGCCTGAAGCCAAAAGGGTGAAAGTTTTTTGTCATTTGGAATACAGAAAAAGAAATGCCAGATCCTTTCACAACCTCTAGAGGTTGTCTTTGTCAGAAGAGTACCAATGCTGCAAGATTTAAGCATTTAGTCTCAGACAGATCTAACCTTTGCACAGTAATGGCAACTCTTATCACAGTTCTTGCTTTATTCAGAGAGAAACACATATACAAAGATCGTCATGAAGTCTTGCACGTTTTTGAAGGATAGAGTTCAGGATGATCTATCAAGAATACTAGATCTTTTTAATACATAGCCACTAATGCTGACTTAAAAACATTATAATGCAGAGGAAACTCTGATACTCTTCTCTGGTAAAGAGTGATGTACGTGTAACACAAAAAGACCTTCCTTGAAGCAAGTTAAAATAAAGAGAATGTCTTTAATTTATGAGTTTTTACACTAGGATGCTTTACACAATTATTCCCTGACAGCATATAGTAACAATAAAATTAACTAAACTTTTCATTATGCATGACTTTATAAGGTAGTAATAATTTTTAAAGTTAGACTTGAACTTTATAAATGTGTGGAAAAGTACACCTACACTGGAGTATCTCCAAAAAGAACTAAATTCAGTTATGACCTTTGATATGATGTAAATTATGCTATCTCCTGCAGATAATCAGAACCGATCAGTGAATAATCCCAGAATTGCACAGGTTGGATCAATAAAAACCATGCATTTTCTGAAGCATACTCTTGTCACAGAGATGAAGTGTTTAGGTGGCTGTCCATAAACATCAGGCTCACAGAAGACAAGTCAAGGAACAGGAAGGTATAAATGTAAAGGCATGGGCGAAATTAATAGGAATCTTTAAAAAGTGAAAGGAAGAGCTGCAAATAAAAAAAAAAAATCTAAAAAAATAGAAACAGCAAGAACATTTTTTAGTTGGCATTTTTCTTTATCTTATTTGTCTCCTGATTATGTGTTAAGGAGAGCTATCAAAGTGCAACACCAAGGTTTGACTATAAAGTTATGGAAGATGGCAAAATAATGACTCCTCAGAATCCCACAGTCAAATATGTCTGTTTTCAGTCTTCTGCTTTGATTTGGTCAGTGAAACTGCTTTTTGAAAATGCAAAACAAGTTTATGTGTAAAGTTAATATACCTTATTAAAAGGGTCAAGGTGTCTAGGACAGTGCTAAACAAGCAGGAAGACAGTGTCTCATCCCAAGTAGCTTAGGATGTTAAATATACTTAAAACTCAATTTATCAGCTGACATACTAACCAGAAGATCCAGTCTCAAGGCAGTATCTTCCTTGCTTAATCCTTTATATAGCAAGTTATCCTCAGAAGAATTTTCACTTTGTAAGTTGCCAGGAAAGAAAAGCTCTTCAGAGCCTTGGGATGGATGACAGACTAACCACCACTGCCTCTCAGGAACGGACACTGAAGAGCATACAAAATATCATCGAAATCCGGGCTATGTCAGTGGTACAGGGAAAGTTTGCTGAAGTCAATACAGACCACTGTTCACATCTGAACTTACTAGTGTTATGCCAACGCTATATGAGGAAACTGGAATAATCTCTGCAGACTTCTGCTGACAGTCTTTCTAATAAGATGTTAAAAATCATGCCTTCTGAGAAGATGGATGTTACTAAAATTAACATGTTATCATACTTAAATTTCTGATAGTATGTCATTAGAAGCTGTGGAAATAGATCTTAAATAGTTTTTGAAAATTTTCTATGAAGAAGTTTAGTGTCATGAAAATCAGAAAGTGAATTCTGGTCTACTTTCTGACTTCACATCTAATCATCTAAATTTCTGCTACTGAACCATTATTAAAATTGTGACAATTAAAGGCAGTCTCAAACTGAAGTACCATCTGGTACACATATACAGGCTATATCTGCTGCACAGACCTGTTGAAAACCCTAGTCCACTGTTTCAAACCGCTATTTTTTTCAGAAAACAGAGTGAACCATCAATTTTAAAAGCAGAGTATAGCTCTCAGAGAAATAAAGAAAAAAAAGAGAAAAAGATTGCAAGTCTAAACATTCAAATATGAATCAAATTCAGTGTATGCAATTGTCATCCTGACAGTATTTCTACAGCCTTAGCTATAGCTTTAAATTCATTAATAAAATAACCACAAGTTCATTATGAAAGGATAAATAAAAATATATTTTCTGCTAACATTTTGCATTTCAAGTAACAAATACTAATAAAGAGAACTAGTCCATGAAAGTCATCTGCAATGAACTGAGGAAATTTATTATGGCAATATCTTAGGAGGTTACTTCTTTGAAGGCTTTTTCCACCTCCGCTAAGATAAATTTCATCAGGAACAGGAATCTAAATCCCAAATCATGGAATGTATTTGCAGAGAAGAGATCCAGCCCTAACTGGGCTAATATGCTTTTGAAGCAGTTATCAGGGGTAATCAGACAGTCTGAAAGGAGAGGATAGGAAACATTTTAAAAGCTAATGCAGAAGGGAAAACTAACTTTCAGAGTTTGAGAGAACTGCATTACGCACCTGCACGTCACTGCAACACTGACAGAATGGGATCAAGCTTCTGATCACATAGCATAAGCCGTGTTTATTTCTCTAACTGATTAGTTATAATGACATCACATAAGGAACTAAACTAATGGTTAGATAGGAGGTAGAAGACTAAAACAGAAACAAAATGGTGAATAGGAACCAGTAAAAGGGAAGACATCTCTCATTGTGCTGCTTAGGGAGATATCTGGCTGGAGAGCAGAGTTCTCCATGAGTAGTAGAAATATGTTCATTTTTCTTATGAAACATGAAATGTCGATGAGGTAATGTCAATACAGAAAACAATTCTTCTACACAAGGAAATAGGAGGGCTTAGGGATAAAATAATAATAGTGGGGTGAAATGTAATACTGAAAATATAAGGTTGTGTCACGCACAGGGAATAAACAAGAATTTGCACTACAAGCTGAGAGTTCAGGGCAGGATATTGGTTGATCTCAGAATGATACTCACGTGATATGAATTTAGAAATAGATGAATGCATTCCTGAATGTCTCAGGCTAATATAACTGTATTTTTACCACAAATACTTAGCTTTTTATTGTTAGGACAGACATTAACTGAAATACCACATAATATTCTAGAAGAATTTCAATTGAATTAAGTACAGCAGAACGCTAGGACAATAATCATGGAAAGGCTGTCCTCAACCAACAACATTATTAAAATTGTCTCCTGCTATGAATGAATATTCAGTTGAGGACAAACATGCACCAAATACTTATAGCGGTAAATACATCTCACACGACAATACCATGCAGTTTCTTTTCCATGTGCAACCAGGACTGCAAAATCAGCGAAGTCAGTTACCAACAGGTCCACGTTTCTAGTCACAGGCTTTACTAGACCTCAGTTATACTGGCAAAAGCTATTGCTTATAGACTTTGACCCCTCTAAACACTGTAGTTCTAACAAGTACTTTGTTCTGTAGTTTAAAACAATTTAACACATTATATGCTGACTTGGATATGGGAATTTCAAATTATTGGATTCATTTAGATCAATTTAATAAGATGCTGTTGGAAAAAGACAAGTAGAAGGGGAAAGAACAGTTGAAGATGAATTGGTCTTCCAAAAAACATTTGTGAATAATTAAAAAACAAACAAATATAAGCACCAAGGTTTTTAAGCCTGGTCACCATTGCCCATAAGCTCCCTTTCAAAATAGTGGTTTATTTCTGCCCATTTCTTCACATACTCGCAAAGTTTCATACACACAGACTATAATAAAACAAGTATTGGATTTTCAGAAGAGCATTATACTTTTTAAGGGGAATCTGTTTGGGATATGGGGGTTGGGAGAACACTCTCTGATGAAGAAAGTCCTGTCTTAATAAAAGCTGATTACCAAGATACAGTGAGGCTCTACAAAGCACACTGCACACAAACTGCGTGTGTTCTAAAACTCTTTTCCACTAAGTATCTTATTCTCAACACTAACATCAACTCTTGCTTTAAAATGTTGTCAGATCACTGTAAGACCTAGTCACTGGCTGCTAAAGAAAGATATGTACAAAAATCAGCATGTAAGAGCCGTTGATATACCAACGTCATCTACTATAGTCCAGAGCCCATGCTGCAAACAAGACAACAACAAAATTCTTTCCCAGGATATGCAATGTTAGGAATCTTTGCATTTATGAGGATTCACTCAGCAGTCAGATATTTCAGTTACAACACAATTTCTCCTTCTCAGATATGGTATCTCAGAGGCAGTGTATCTCAAAAGGAATCACAATTCTTTGGCCTAAATTCAAACCACCAGATGCATGACTTATTCCTGATTTCAGAGTGCTCACATCCCACCTCACATGAACCTATGAATATTTGGAGTGTTATCAAATATTGCTCAAAAATCAAACTGAAAAGTAAACAGAATTCAATTCCATGAACTGCATGTTTAGGTCTAAAAATGGTCTTCTGTTTGAACTTCTAATAGCTTGATTGTAATTCCAGCTAGCTCTTATTTAAAAAAGGACTTCCCAATTTCCCTCTTCTAGCATATATATTGCATATAAAAACCTCTAAGCTCTTAAACTGAGATGTTTATTTTTCTCCAATTTATTATTTTATGTATGGACACATACACAATTGTACTGTAAAGACTGAGAGTTCTCTTAAGTCTAAAAACTTTTGAAAACGCATTCTAGAGATTCATAGCCTATTGAAATACTTTTAGTTTTCAATCCTCTAATTCACAGACTAAAAAAAAACCTGTCAGAGAATGTTAACAGATATGTGACAACAGTCATGTCAGTATTTCAACTTGGCTTCGGCTGGTGTCCATTTTTTGAAAATTTGTAGCGTGGCTACACAAAGCTAGCTACATACCTTTACCATCATTATTTTCTTGACGCTGAGGCTAGATCATATCAGGAGAACTGTTTCACAGTACCTTTATAATTAAGCACTCCTCAGCCGTCCTCTCGGTGTGGATTGCTACTGCTGGTTAATCTTCAGGGGTGGGGATCTGGGGAGGCAAATTTATGAAGGAGAAAACTAGGTTACTTATCAGTAACTGGAATTCTCTGAATATATTGCCTCCACAGATCCACACTAACCCTCCCTCCTTTTGTTAGAATTAACTCACGATTCACAACAGCTGGATAAAAATGAAGGGACTGGGCACTGTGATGCTAGAAAACCCTGTTTAAAAAAATAATCTTATGAGTCCGTTGAGGCAAATTACCCACTTGGATACTTGCTCTAAACAACTAGAGGATTCACATACAACACATGACTTCATGAAAATGGATTTGTAGCAATGATATCTCAAAGGTGGAAGTGTTGGAAAATGATCAAGCTTCCACAAATCTAGCAGCACTTTTTTTTTTTTCCCCCACAAGTCAAGTGAAGTTCTTATCTGCTTCTACTGCATTAGATATATTGTAAGCATTACTAAAACCAATATATTTTTGTAATCTTCAGAGTTCCCCACCAAAGACTTTTATTCTAGTGAGAAGACAGATGATATTTATTTGGCATGAGTAGTTCATCATAATTTCACCCTCTTCAGGGAGCACTTGCCCTATCCTCCACATGTGTACTTAGAGTTAATATTTTTATGCTACTTAGAATACATAGTTTTTTCTGATCTAAGTCTTAGATTTTTAAGAAACATGCTTCATTCCCAATTTTGCATGGCTGTATTTTGCTAACTGAGGTCTAAGATAATAGATATTCCCTTTCACATCACTGCATAAGGATAATAAATCATCCTTTTTCTGCCAGGTCTACAAATGATTCAAAAATCCAAGATGTGCTCTCTTTGCACTAAGGGAGACTATCTGGACTCTCTTTGTTTTTATAATTTTTTTTTCCCATGGAATTTTTTTTCTGAAAAGTTTACTACTTCCAGGAATTTTGCGTTGGCTGAAGTGTACATTTTGCATGATTAGTGTGCGTGATTATTTGTCCCACTTTAGTTTGATATCAAAATAAACCATAAAATATGTTTATTCAAACGGACAAAATTAACACTGAGGGAGTTCCAAAGTGTTCAGAACACATCTCTGAGTATGCATTATATACAGGAATAAAGGAATGAAATATTCAAATTTTGGCTAGGGAGAGTGAAAGGTTAGGAAAACCCACTCCAAACTGTAATTACTGAATGACTGACACACAGAAGAGTTGAGATGTATTCTCCCATTGGAATCCCTGCAAAGTTTTTCTGAAGTTTTTTCCCATCATCACTCCATACACTTTTTCAGAGCCTTAACCACTGCTATTTATAGACAGGCCGTGATATACCTACCTAACTTTTCTCAAACCTTCCAATCCTGCCTTTGAATGTCTACACAACACTGCCAAACCCAGATTCCACAAGGGAATTCCACTCTGCTTCATCAGCTATAAAGGGAGATGGTGTGACTCACCAGAATACTGAAGTCCATGCTGCAGATGTCTGCTAGTAGTATAGAGTGAATGATAGTACCTCCTTTTTAACACCATGGTAGAATACATTTTCTTCTCATTTAAGGATAAGGTATCAATACTCTTCCAAAAATATTCCTGTATCTACACAGAATGTGTTTGGGGGAAAGGGATTTTTTTTTTTTTTTAATGTCTAGAGAACTGTGCAAACATCTATCAAGATTTCTAATTTTTGAATGGTGATTTCATGGTTTGCTTTGACAGACAAAAGAGACCACGACACTAAGTGGATGATGATGCACTGTGACGTGCAGGGAAAATGACTCATCGCAGCCTTCTACAACTGTGTCTCTCCATAAGCAGTCTGGAATTAATGAAATTGCATAACAGTTGCATCGTGTAACTGCAAAGGTAAGCCTTCTAAATGAAGCAAACAATTTTTAAAATTGACAGCAGTGCTCTAATTTCATTCAATTTTAGTACGATTTGAAAGGTTAAAAAAAATACTAAAGCCATACATGCTTGTAATTATACCCTGAATAGTACTTCACATTTAGTTCATTTGGGGTAAAATGTCTAAGCTGCAGGAGAGATTTTAAAGGCTTTTTCTTTTTCATGAATATAATACAGGGAGTAGAAAAGGTCAGGTAAAATACTGGCCCCCACTGCAGACTCTCAATGAAGAATGATTTAGTGTCCAGCACCAACTATCAGATTTTAAATCCTATGCTACTGCAACCAGCAGGCATTTTCAATGTGCCCTTAGTCTTCTTTGGAGCAAGAGGAGTCCTGCCTCACAAAGAGCGGACCACTGGTCTTGTTTCATTCCCCTAATGTACTCCTCCTCCTAAAGAGTTTAATCCACTCCAGTTCTCCCTGTGAAAGTAAAGGCCTAGATGGTCCAAACACAATAGCAATTGCTGCACCCTACAAATAACAATTTTTCGCTTTTTTTTTCTTGTTCTTGGATCATCTTATATTATCTTAGGTTTTTTTTTTTTTTGGTAATGCATTTCATGTTTTCCTACTGTTGTAGTTTTATTCTTGGTATTTTGTAGTGGTTCTTCCTATATCCTGGATTATATTTTTTTCCTTTTATCCTCATGTAGTGCTGCTTTAGATTCTATACGCTCCCAGTCAGTATTATCATCCCTCATCATTTGTGGTTCCATCTCTACTCACTGGAACTTTCCCCCATATCTTTCTGTGCTCACTCTTTCCTCGGTGGTAGCTTTTTTCCTCCCTTCTCTTACAACTGTGGTCCATCTCTTTTTTTTTTTTTTTTTAAATTTTATTTTACTTTATAGCATGTATGTTTTCACTGGGTGTTACAGCATGTTTTTGTGTTCACTGCAAAAACAGTAAGAAGGATAAAGGACAAAGTAAACTACTTCTATTAAAATCATATTCTAGAAATACTATCATTTGCTTCTTCCTTCCTTCTCATTCTGTAGTTGGCTTGAGTCAAGCTGGATAAACTTGAAACTAAATTAATAAAGCACCAAACAAGTTTCATGATATCATATTTAGATAATTATTTTAAATAAACCTGTTGTACTGATTTCTGGCTACAGGAATGTAAATGAAGGTAATAATGAGGAACAATGTACAGCTTTACTCTATGTTCTTTCACTTTGCCATTTTGCTTTTAATTTGGCTGAAATCGATTGAAGTTTAATGAATCTTTAGCAGAGATATCTAAAGAGAAATTAGCAAAAAAGGAAACTTTATTGGAAAGAGATTAGTAGATTTAGGATATGATGACTTCAAATGGTAATGGGAGGCATGTGGGCCTCCTTTCCTCAGGCACTTTAAATCTGACTCAGTTGAGCAGCTTAGACCAGCAAGAGACAAGTGGGTGCAGTATAAAAAGATAGTGATGTTCCCAAAAGGCCACACAAGTCTACATGAGCTGAAGATAATACACACTATCAGGTTCTTAGGGAGCCGAGATGCAACTAAACTGGTTTGGACATGGAACTCCATAGGATCTCAAAATGCAGAGAACTAGTGCAGTACATTTTCAGCATATTTGACGTAAAACTCTTTTCTTCTCAGTGCTCACACAATCATTTGTCCAGAGCCTTGCAAGCAAGAGACATTACTTGATGGAAAAATTCTATTTCTGTCATTTTGACTGATAACCACCAAGTGATGAAGACTTCCAAGGTGTTATTTTTCTTCACTTCTTTAGAAAATAAAGGTTTCCCCTCTCTGAATGACTGAGATTTTTAAGTAATCTACAATTCAAGTTATTTAACTGAAAAAAAAGATTACAGACAAATGATACTATTAAGCTTGTTCCAGACAGTTTGCTACTGCAAAATGAAAATAATTTCAAGCAGATCTGACAAGAGAAAAAGTCCCTTGAATAGGTTCTTAAGCACTATTTAATCAGAAACACTCCAAGCGAGAACAGAGACTTCCTGGGATGTGGTATGTGTACGCATGCAATCTGGTAATCTAGGACAAAAGAACTGATCCTTTGGAGTGATGGGTCTCCTGTGCACCAAACTGGACGGAAGGACTGCACGCACAGGAATAGATGATGAAATTTGCTGAGTATGTCCATCTTCTTGTTTGTGTCAAACTCCCCAATCAATTTAACAACAATAAAAAAAGAAGAAAAATCAAATTACAATGTTAAAAGCAGAACTTAACATTTTTAATTTTTCCCTAGGAAGAACTAAGTAAGGCATGTATGTGATAGCTTGGATGCAATATGGAAAGTCGCCCTTGTCACAAATACAACTTGTAATCAAAGGTATTATTTCTGTATTACCCCAATGACATTGCTTGCCATTAATTTACTTGTTATTAAGATATCCTGTCCTTTACCTTACGGAAATAAAAAATGCACATTTCCCCAGAAAAAAAAAGTTAAAAAAGCCCGGACAAACCCTTTACTTGCTCCTTAAGCAAAACACCAATCCAATCCTAAAGTTCTTTAGTTTGTATGAATTGAGAGTTTTATTTTGATCATTTCTACTGGGGACCCCTAAAATAGTCATATTGGTTTAGAAAGTGGCTGATAACAAGTACACTGAAATTAAAGGAAGAGGAATGGAGTTATACTTTAGTTGTGAAAGCCTCAGAGACTACAAAAGGAAGCTGCAGAACTACAATAAAATTGCAAAGAGAGTTTAAACCCACTCCTAGGCTGGACTGGCAGCCAGAGTGATGCATCCTGCAGCGAAGAGTAGACCTCCACAAGTGCCCTTTGCTGGGCAACGCTTTATATTTCATCTGTAAACATCGAATTCTTAAGAAATACAGAAAATACATTTTTGTTGCTTTGCTGATACACACAAAGTTCTCACAAGGCACAATGATTTTCCCTAGGGAAGAAACAGATGTTAAAACTTGCATAAATCCTAACTAAAGTATTTGTTATATATATATAAATATAAGAATATGTTATAGAAATAAAATTATATATGGATATATACGAACACCCCCCTGGCATATAATTTTCAAACATTTATCCTCAAAGCCTAAGTTTTGAGGGAAAAAAAGCTAAGCTGAAAATAGGCTGTCCAGCAACAGGTGTTTTTGAGGTGCATAAACCTAGATGCTCTTAAACTCTTTACACACACAGAGGAAAATGAAATGTGGAAGTCTTATTAGACTTCTCTATTAAGTCCCAAATTACTACTTTTTCTACCTTGCTGTTAAGTCAGCCATTTTATGTTTTCATCCAAACACATTTTAGGCAAGCAAACAAGCAATGTCAGAAATCAGGAGCCTCTCCTTTAAAGATGATCAGCTATAAAGCACACACATACTAACACAACATATAATCAACATTATGAATGGAGAAAACATCATTCTAGCATTTTCACATATATAGCTTGATATAAAAGGTAGAAGCAACTGTATTTCTGCATACTCACTAGTTTTGCACTGACAAATGCGGCAACCATTTTGGTCCAGTTTGAAGCTATAGATACAGTCTTTTTCAGTCAAAGTGCAGTTCACCAAAATCTCACAGGTGGGTGGACCAATTGTGATATATGTTGGTTCTGACGGTAAGAAAAAATAAATAAATTTGAGATTACTTAAGTATTTTAATTATAAAGAAGAGAATAATTTTTAATTAACTTTGCTTCTGATTAATGAATATTCTTGCTAATTTTGAAACAATTCAAGAACCAGACTTTGTTTTGAAATAATATACACTCATCACAAACAGTATAAAGCTGCATACAATTTTTGAAATATTGAAACAGGAAAAAAAATACATTTCTTTGTTCACTATGAAATCAGCTTTACTGCATATGCAGTTTAAAACTGAATGTAAAATACTTATTTTCCCCACCTTTCTCCAAAACTATTTCATCAAAACTTTGTGCAGATTTTTTTTACTTTAGAAACCGAACAGAGCTTCCTCCAAAGCTCAGTTGATTGATAATACCAAGCTGCAAATCCAACCACGTGACTCAGCAGATCAAATCTTTCTCTGTATGAATAAGTTCACTTCGACTGAAACTTAAAGCAGAAGAGACTCTGAATACCAAAAGATACACTGTGTGTGAAAGATCTCTGGAAACCTTTTAACATGTCTATTCATTGAAAACATCACTTTTTACAGTATACTTCGCAGTACCAGATTATACTTTTTGAAGTTGAGGATATTATTGCCAATTATTAGGTATTTATTAACAGTACAATACTTACCTTTGGACACCATTTAAATATGTTGGAGTATGAAATTTGTTTTTTTAAATATAGTAGCCAGAAATATTAATGTGTTTTAGTATACAACGTTTTTAGAATAAAATGATATCCAAAGACTTATGAAAATAACAAGGAATCTCCACACTACCACCAGAAAACAGGTACAGAAGGAATGAAACAAGTATCTTTTCCTGAATGACTTTTTGCTCTATGAGACTAGTCTATCTTGTGTTCTTCATAGAACTCCAGTACTTGAGAACCAATGAATTTATAGTTATGAGCATTATTAACATTATACAAAGCAATCAGGAAACACAAATCGCATGACTTGAACTGTGAGCTTTTGTTTCATGGTTTCAATTGTTTGAGTTTATCCTGTTCCTCCATTTCAAGAAATGAAGACTTAAAGGAAATTAAATTTTTTTAAAAAAATCAATACATGTATAGATAAATTGTGGAAACATGGAAAAAAGGGTATATTAACCATCAGGGCAATAAGTCATAATATGTTTTAGACAGTATACACATTTTCATGGACTGGAGGTGACCACATCTTGCCATCTCTCCTCCTCAAATTGAGTACATCGAAAGGCAGATTTTGCCATCCCTAAAGGCAGCTAGTTTTTACTCTCAGACTGAGGGCAAAACACTACTCAACATTGATTAACTTGTTAGAAGTATACACTGTTAACCAAAATACAAATTTCTGTGCCTACTGGCTCCACGTCCAGCAGGCAGCTTTTGCATCCATGCCTTCCAGTCAAGTGAAAATTATCCTATTATGAGAATGAGCTCTTCTGCTTTCACTGTCTTTCACAATTTTCAGCATTCATAGCTTCTCCCCAGCCCTACTCTTGCCTTCACAACAGTTTATACAGTGGATGAACATTTTTAATCCTTTTTAAATTAGGTCAGCTAAGTACAGAGTTTGGAGGGAAAAGCTGCATGAAAGACACTACAGTGAAGTCAGACGACTTCAAAATCATCTCAGAGGTTCAGATTCCTCACTTTGCTGAAAGTTTCAAAGTAATATTCAAATTCTGTTGCTCATGTAATTTTTGTAGGAAATGTAGCTACATACACTTTATATGTATATAAAACAAAGCTGTTGGTGGTCAAATACAAGCTGGAAATTTGTATAATGGCACCTGTGTCTCTGTAGACCCCTCAAATCTCTTCTAATTTAAATTAAAACTTTTCCAGATTTTTTTTCTAAGAGTTTAATATAGATTACCAGGTTGGAGGTCAAAGGAGAAATTTTATAAATTTCTGTGAATTTTTCATTTCACAGCTCTGGTTCTGCACATGTAGTATGGAAGAGTAACCATCATGAGCCATGTATTTTAGAAACCATGGATTCTCAAACTAGAATTCTTTTAATCTCAGTAAACTCTTTGTATTTGTTTTCAAGTTCATTCAGTAAACTATCTGATTAAATCATATTCACATCTAATAATTAATGTCTGCAACTTCAACAAACCATTAGTTTAGGAATCAAGAACATATTGGTATATATCAATAATATGATATATTCCAGAAACTCCATTAATTAATCCTGTCTGTTTATGACTCAAAGTATATAAACTAGCTTTGCAAATAAACTGTTTTTTAACATCTACTGCCTATTCTAAAAACTTCCTTTCCTACCTTACCATTCTCTAACCAAAATATCATAAACAGGCAAAAGACCAGAATACAAGAGTTACCCTGAAGGTACATTCAGGTTAATGGACAGCCCGAACCCTACACTTCAAATGACAAAAAAGCCACAATAATGCTTATACTCACTGGTAGTTAAAACCACTACAAATCATATCAATCATTAATGTTACCCAAAGCAAAGTTCACAGACAGTAACATGAGCTAGAGAACTGAAGAAGACTGTAGCTTTACCATCTGAGTGCAGAACAGTTAGGTAAAATATGTAGTTAAAAAACCCACAAAAACTCACTGAGAGCTGATATGCATATTAGTATTAATTGATCCACTTGGGTGTAAAGTAAACCTAGAGAGAAACAGGATTGTGTTTCACTCCCCATCACTGAAGTTCATCCCACAAGATAACTTCTCTTTAATTGCAGGTATCATTAAATATGTAGCAAAAAAAACAGAGAATATTTATAATATATTTTTCATGGTGACTTTTCAAACCTATACTTCTGTGTTTTGATGCTCTTGTGTCTTGGACACGCCAACACAACAATTTTTTGCCCCTGTGAAACATCTAGTAATGTGGTATTTCTTACAACAGACAAAATTAAACTGTTGTTATATTATTTTTGAAAGGTTTTTGTTAGTCCTCTATTCACTGTGTTTTATTATTCTGTTACCTCTCACTTTTGTGTCAGCTCTCAGCATCCTCAGTGTTTCCAGACAAGCTTACAAATCTGTTTTTTCTCCCTCCTGTCCTAAAGGTACACCCTGAGATACAGTAATTTTATATGCATGCCTGCTTCTCAATGAGCTGCAAGTAGAGGACAAAAGAAATAATTTCATTCCCTACCCCCACATGTGCAAAAATGCAGCCAGAAAAAAAAAAAAAAAATCAGCCCTTTTCACTTCACTAGACAAGACTCAACAAATAAAGCCAGCTCTGCTCTGCCAGGCTTCTGACTATTTGAATAGGCAAGCAGTAGCTAAGCTTGAAAAAGCATGTACCAGCGCATGATCTGAGCTAGGCTTTCACTGCTGCTCTTGGTAGAAACGGCAGAAGAAAGATCCAGCGCACAAATGCACAGACAATGGGTGGGAAAAATGGGTGCTGTTTCTGTCTGTGTGCTTTACCAACAATAAAACTATATCGTAGAAAGAAAGAGAGAAGAAGAAAATAAAGAGAAGGGGATTGAAGAGAGTCTGGATGAAGACAATGGATTTTTTTAATAGAGCACAGATTTTGCTGATGTCAAGTGCTTTAAATGCAGACTTCTATTAGAACATCTTGCTTCCATATACTCTCTCTGAGCCTGATACTTTCCATGATGAATTATAGTGCAGAGGATTATTAATTTGCCTGCTGTGACATTGATTAAAATCTTTGAATTTTTTTTTTTTTTTTTTAAACACACATACTGCCTTTACTTAAAAACAACTTCAAAAATTTTGAAATCCACAGTGAATATTTCAGCCACTGGTGGACCATCAGTCTGACTGATCCACTGAAAAATACTATGCTATGTGATCAAATCCCTGAATTCATTCATCCCAGCTTGAAATCAAACTGTGCATTTAAGGGGAAAGAAGGAAAGATGTTGACATCCAAGTAATTCCTGGAGCTGGCTTTGGGCTTTGTCCTTACAGAGCCTACGTTAGCAATACCAACACAAAAACTAGATGTCAAGGTGGAGTAAGATCATATTTTCACTGGTATTTTACTACCCAGGATACTTTTGTAATATGAACAAAACCAATCCCCCGGCCCCTCTTTTCTGCTATTTTCTGATCTTTGAGACCTCCTACTTTTCCTATGAGTGATGTGACAAGGCTTGTATTACAAAGAACAGAAATTTTCTTCTGTTAAAGTGAAATAATATATATACACACACACATGCAAGAACACAGGATGGTTGATCTGGTCTAGTACTGTGCCTCATATACAGGTTTTTATCGTTGGATGAATAGTGAGGTCTTAAGATAATGCTCAACTAAAGTATTCAGAAACGTAGAGAAACTGATGCATCCATGTTTCAGTGAGACCAGGGGAAAAAGTTTCTCAGGATTAGAATTTTATTATACACACAGTTTGATCAATTAAAGTTATCAAAAAGAGAAAGAAAACTAAAATTCACTATTGATTGCTGAAGCTCTGAAAACGAAAACAAATCAAAACCAACAAAAAAACAGAGACAATTTACTGCAATCTTGTTGACTTCTACTGTTCACTGAAGATTTAATTTTTCTTCTAACTCTGGAGATTTCATTTACATAATTCTTTAGTTAATTTTGAAGAGAACTAAGAAGAAAAATCCTCCCTAAGGCTGGTACCAGAATGAAAAATTACACCCATCTTCCTATCATACCCTTAGTTGTTTTGAACTCTGGCCACTGAATTCATATCAGAAAACAAAGAGGGATTCCACTTAACTGTTCTGCAAAGCCACATGTATTACGAGAGCACCAATTGCTCAGTTTTGGTTTGTGTGCAGGACAAAAGGGACCTGTATTAGCAGGAGCAGAGCCTGCAGGTGCAGGGAAGTGATGCTTCCTCTCTGCTTAGCACTTGCAAACCCACAGCTGGAGCAGTGTCCAACTTCGGGCTCATCGGTAGAAGAGAGACACTGACACACCTGACTGAGTACAGCACAAGGCCACCAAGGTGGTCAGGGGCTGGAGCAGGTGGCATACGAGGAGAGGCTGAGAGACCAGGGCTTGTTCAGCCTGGAGAAGGAGGGTGAGGGGATCGTCCTACTGCTATCACTACCTAATGGGAGGGTACAAAGACAACAAGGCCTGGCTCATCTTGGAGGTGCTACAGGCTAGGATGAGAGGCAATGAAGACAAGCATGAACACAGGAAATTACAACTTGATAAAAGTTGTTTTATTCTTGCTTTTAAACCACATGGGTGCTCAAACTATTGGAGAGTCCTAGAGAGGTTGTGGGACCTCCATCCTTCAAAACACTCAGAACTTAACTGGTGCAAGGCCCTGAGGTCCTGGTGTCACTGGACCTGCTTTGAGCAGAAGGTAGGACTAGCAAATTTCTGTAGTCCTTTCCAACTTGCACAACTCCATCAATTTCACTTTCACATAAATTCATTTCCACTGAAAGCAGCAATATCCTTGATGGATCCTAATCAGGGAACCGAAATCCAAAGATAAACATTTCAATTTCTGACGATTTCTGTATGCTTTTGCCAAGTACTGATTACCTTCCTTCCACAATAAAAGTACATGGTTGTCTAACACCATCTCTCTGAAATCTACTTAATGACTTAAAGAGTAGCTTTTTATTCAAGAAGCAAAATTTCTTCCAGGCAGTTATAACAGTAATTCTCTCTGAAGTGTTGTTTAGTGACAGCCACAACCATCTTTAATCAGTCTCATTTTTTGTCCTCCTTTAAGTTAATACATTACCCATGCTACACCTCTTGGCAAGGTATTTTTATTATTATTACGTGAAAACCACTTAAAACAAGCTCTTTGCTTCATTTGGAATGCAATATTTTAACTCAAAATGGGTTTTGCTTCACACCTTCAGTAATACCATGTGAAGGAAATACCTACTCCAGGCTTTTACAAAACTGGTTTTAAGTAGGGAAGTAAGCATTTTAAGTTTTTTCTTCTGTGCATTGTTAAACATGAATTTAAAAGTAAATAGGGAACTTCTATTGCTGCTTCTAATTGACTGTTAGAAATCTGGACTATTGTGTATCTTAACCCAAAAGTACTAGAAATGTAAGGGGATGGGTATTTTACACTACTCAATCATTCCAGTTTTCAATTCCTCTTGTAAATGTTGCCCTGTCAATACAGAAGGGAAAAAAAGCTTTCCCTATTATAAAAAATGACTGTGTTTTTCCTTGCGATGGAAGGATGACAAAAGTATGCAAACACCTGGGTTCAGTTACTTTGATTCAAGCACAATGCTTACTCCAGATAAGCAGAGACAGAAGGTCTGACTTCACCTCCTCATCGGTGCTCCCAGAGCAGCTCTATTCTGTATTAGTCTACACTTATATGCTTGAAACCTAGTGAGTCCTACCAACATTTGCTGTAAAGTGTCCCAGATATATCACAATATTATTTGCAAATGTCATGATAACAAACTACAACAAAGTGTGGGTTGACAGCAGTCCATGTATATATATTCAACAAAAACTGGTAAACAGAGGACATTTTGGTCCCCAAATCTAAAAGCATGCTTTTCTTGCCTTGTTGGACTTCTAGGTATAAATTTATCTGTATTCCTATAAAACCAGCATTTCCAGCCAGCTAGACACAAGAGGTTTCAATCTGCATCATAGAAACACATTTCTTCACAAAAATATAAAATTGTAAGCTCTATAGATATATCACTATATAGAGGTTGAAAATTATCATTTGAGATCCCTTTTTAAATACCCAAACCGCCATGGATTTCATCAATTCCACTGTAAGACTGCAAACTACTGCACAAGTACCTATTGTTTACAAGGAATTTAGGAGCACGGGCCTTAAAAATTCATTGCCAAGTGAACAATTTTTACATTAATAGACATTAAAAAAAAGTCCCTGGAACCCAACAAAATACCTTTCTGTATTTTATTTGTATTTATTCAGTACTTGTATATTGACTATTACTGGCATGTTCAAAAACAATTTCCCATGTTTGTTTTCATAGTTGCTATTTAACACAAATACAGCATATTCTAATCAAGATATTTTGAGGAATTATTTGGAGAATATTGCTCATGCAACTGGAAGATAAAGTTACCAGTGATTTCTTCCCATGTATAAGAAAAAAAAACTGAAAAAATTGCATTAAAAAGCATGCAAAAAAGCATTTGTACTTTTGAAAGACTAAATTACAACCAAGATAATTTCAACATACAAGTTTGTACCAACACACCAAGCTAACTGTTCTGCAGCACAGTGAAGCCACCAGGCCTAAAAATAATCCTAAACTTAAATGTGAAGACTATGTAGTCATAACTGTAGAATGAGAAGTAGGATTGTATGCTTCACTGCTCAGTGCTACAACTCCCTAACTCCTCTTTCATATTCCCATCTTGTTAATGTGAACCAGTGTGTAGTTTAACTAAAGACAGTCAGACACAGTAGATAAATTCCTTGTGCATATTATTAAAAAGGCTGGAACACAAAAACACATTTTCAGTGTATAGCACAGGGAAGCTTTATATTCACCTGTGAGCACCACTATGTATGTTATCCCCCCCTTTAGACCAGCAGTGTTGATCACAAAAAACATCCTTTTGTGTTTTGGGAAAACAAATAAAATAATTCCAGATTCTGCCCATTGATAATTCTAATGCTTTTAACAATAATTATGGGGTTTTTCTGTTTTGTTGTGTGGGGTTTTTTTTAGGAGGGACAACAATAAGAAACTTTGCATAAAGGTCTTATTGTGCTCAGCTATAAATTAAAAAAAATAGCTCTCTGAAGTTTATATATTTGATTTACAATGATTTTTAACCCCAGAGAGAACTCCTCATATGAAATAGTGCTGTTAGATTCTGCAGTAATTGGTCTTGGGATATTTGGAGAAAGTATTAACCATGTACAAAGAATAAACTCAACAGAAGAGGATTCTAGAAAGCTTAACATCTCATCGGGAGTATGAAATGAAAACCTCTTCTGGGGGAGGAAGGAAAAATGAGTCAAAATCATGTTCTGCACATGGAGAAAGACTTCTAACATCAGTAATAAAGAACATGCCTGTGTTTGGGGAAAGTGAAATAGCTCCCTCTTCTGTAGTATTTTATAACACAAACTACCTCTGAAAGGATTAAGATGTTCTGATCTTACAAAACCAGCACCAACTGACTTAAAGAAATATAGCATCAGTGCATTCAAGCATTTACTATAAAAATTAAGAAGGAAAAAAAAAAAGTGAACAGTAGTCTAACTTTTCACCTAATGCTTTACATGATAACTGGCTAAAAATTGGTCCGGAAGGGTGTGCTGCTCAACAGCCTTTCATTTGAGCCTGCATACTTGTTTGAATTTTGTCTGCTGTCCAAAAAAGTTAACTGCAGCCTACTAAGCAGCAGCATGTGTGTTTACTTAAGCTTCCTGTAAAAACATTCATATCATTCCAAGAGTGACTACATGTTTTCCATCCTCATAGTTTGCATTCCAGTCTTCCCCGCCCCTCTAGTTGACTACATGAAAAATATCAGTCCAAAGTCCTGGGCAAGAGAATTTCCTTCCTGGGTTTGAAATATCTAATGCCTCACAGGAATTTTTTTCCCAGCATTTAGCTATCTGTGTTAACTATCAGGGTTCAACAATTCAGCATCACATAACTATTTATAAAATCTGCACAAGGGCTTAAGCTGATATAATTTTCTCATGTCACAAATAACTCTGGAAATACATTCACTAATACTTCTAAACACATAGCTCAGTTCAGCAGGCTTTTGTATAAAATTTTATTCATACTGTCAACCTGAAACTACTTAAATATGTATTTTTCCTTGGAAATAACTATTATAATTGAAGACTACTTTTAGTTTTGCCAACCAAAGAAGCCTCCTATGAACCAAAGCTGCATGGGGAAGGTTTCTTTTTTGCTGTGATGCAACCAAAAGATTCACAAACTTTCCACTCCCAAGATGCAAAGTTAAAAACTTTCGTCTGTTGTAATAAATTCTTCCAGGTTTTAGTTTAATAGGCATGTATACTCTTCAAATATATTTTAATGCTGATAAGACCTTTTTTGACAATTTTAGGTGGAGTGACACTAAGAAATAACCACCTTTATTAAAGCAGAATCAATTAAGCCTATCAAAAAATGTCCAGATAGATTAAGAAGGCCATTCAGTTATTGTTACTAGGTGAAGATATAGCAAACGCACTAAATTAGTGTGCATCTGGGCCAAACTATGAATGCTATAGGCTCTGAAAAGAATTAATTAGAGAATCCATGAGGTTCTGTACAAGTGAGACATCCTTAGCTGCATCAATGTATATATTTGTTAGGATTCTTCAGTTATTTATCCTTTCAGTAGACTTCCACTGAACTTAATGATTAATCGCTGAAAACTAGGAAAATGTTATTTTTTACTAGTGTAGTCTTTCTGTCTGTCTTAAACTCAGAGAGTCTTTCATTGGCGGTAGGTTTCATTATACCCCGGATGGTGTGGTTCAACAGGTTCAGCTGCCTTGTCTAAAACCACTATACTAAATCATGATCTGGCAAATGTAAGCCCAATTCTCTACAGCACGGCGTTTGCATCCCTTAATTGACTTTGATGAAAAGACTGGTTAAGAGCTACAGCGCTGCTGACGAACAATAACTTATACTTCATGCTCTAAGGAGATCTCTGGGCCCAAATCCTGCACTGGTGAACACTGCTCACTACCACTGACTTCATCCTGAATGAATCAAATTTCTTTTCTCTGGACTCTGCTGCCTGTTTTTACTTAATGAAGTGCTGGACACGCTAAAGGAACTGAACTGAATTGCATCTCAGCTAGAGTTTGAAGCCCTTTATTGATGAAAATGTTAATTTCTTTTTGTGAAGATAAAGTGTCAGCCATAATGACAGCAAAGTAATGCGGGCCTTATTCATGAAAATCCTCCAAGGGGATTTTGTTTAAAACTTAATTTCTCATTCACAGATTATGCTGGCACCCTGCCACCTCTACCTGAGGGCTCTCATGCAGAAGGACGTACTGCAAGATAACCAATTACTGCGTATCAGCAGGCTGGGTTGCAGCTTTCCCTATGAATAGCCTAAGCCTCTGGGAGATGCAAAGGAACAGAAGTGACCATAGACTTTCCTAAGTGACATTTTTGGCATCAGTGCCAGTGCTGAGCACTTGTATTTATGATCTTGTTAAAAAGAAAATTATTAAAAAACCCCAGGTATTTTCATACTATCCTAACCCAACAGTTACTTGCTGTGAACACAACTATCATTCCAAATTGCAGATGGCTGTCCACAGATGGAGGTGGCCTGAGGGAAACATGGTTATTTCTATCACTGTGGCTTGTTTGGTGTTACTCATATGCTATTATATATTGACACTAAATAGCTGTTTTAAGCTCCAGCATTCACTTTTTTTGATAAAATTAATTAAAAATGGAACTGCTACTTAAACCACACCTATTTGATTTAGAAAATAAACAACTGTTAGTCCAACAGAGAAGCAAGCAGTTTGCCAAGCAGCATTACTAACAGCAGCCTGATTGCCAGTGGATCTGGTTACCTCCAACAGGACAGGTACACAGACCTGAAGAAGCTCTGAGTCTAAAGAAGTGTGAGTGCATACCAAAGTTTTGTGGTCCCTTATGGAACTTGAAAAATCCCTTTCTCCCCTCTACCTAGCTGTCTGTTTTCATTAAATGTAGAAATGGGTTCTCTTTGAGACTTCCTTGTGCTGCAAGAAGCCATTGGCTCTAAAACTGTGCGGAAAGCACAGAGGGCCAGTATGATTACCTAAGCCTTGGCTCTTAATGAAGACAGTCTTGAAAACAAAGAAAAAACAGACTAAATAGATAATAGATTAAACAAAGACAAATCCCAAAGGATCATATCATTATAGCAGCTGTAGAAGCTATATAGAAGCATCCATCAGAAGTTTAAAACTAATTCTTTGTGTTGGATCCACAAAATGTGTTGGGCCTGCTTTTCCCAGCTCTCACCAGTGAAAGGAAGTGCCTGCCTTGAAAAGCTGTGTCAACTGAAGAACTTGAGTTTGGGGACAGACTAATGAAGGAAGGTCTTCCCCTCCACACTAAACTGTCTCAGTGTGTCTCTGTTCTAGTCCCATGCCTTATCAGCAATCCTTGCTTTCTGCCTTCCATCCCACCCCCTGGAAACACTTGCGTCAAAGTAGCCAGCCCCCTGCTCTCACCTTGGGTTTTTATCTGTACACCCCTTGCACAACCCACTGGCATTGTTGTGTCAGAAAACTGGCAAGAAGTGACAGGGGTGGACATACTGTAACAAGACGTCTTGCCAAAAGGGCTTTGATCACTTTGATGTTTACTTAAAAAAACCCAGCAGCTATATATTGGTGAGGCACAGCCATCACTTGCATAAACACTGGAAGCTACACATGAACTACTATTACTGCTTTCAGTTATATATGCAATTTCCTGAGCGAATCTCCTTTCACTGAAGCTGAAAGCACAAACTGCAATGCCCTGAACACATCAAAAAGACAATCTTAGTCACGGCATTCCACAGGAGCAATTTTGTTTTCCTCAACAACTTTCTGACTTCCTCCAAAACACATCGTCCCTCTTGCAATTCAGTTCCACTCTTTCTTGTCCTATCTTTTTTTTTGCAACAACCTCTTAGGTCCTTGAAGACTGGCATCTTCTCATTCTGACTTCATAATTTTCTCTTTAAGCTAAACTAACTCAATTTATGCAGTCTGTATTCCAAGGACATGTTTTGCAAATTTTGGACTGCGCTCATAGCTCCCCGTCTGACTTTTTCCAGCTTGCTTCCACCTTTTTCAGAGGAACAATGTCCAGAAAATAACTAAGGGCCTACCGTGCCAGCTAGGGACACAACCACCCAGAGGGAAGACAGCAAAAAAGATTATTTCAGGTCTTGCAAGCTGTACTCTTGATCATAATTTCAGTAAGGTGTTTGCCTTCTCAAGGCTCAGTTAATCCACATTCAACTTTTTCTTTCCCCTTCATCACTGCACTTCTCCCGGAGAACTGCTGTTTAACAACTACTGTGGTTCAGGACTCATGAAGAATCTCTTCCAAGCATAACGCATTGTATTTTCCCTGCTGAATTTAGTAAACATCTTTCTGCCAACTCTCTGCGTTAAAACAAACATATGAATTCATACTCTGCTCTCCAAGATACTGGCTGCCCTTTTTATCTTTGTTGTCTGTAGATAAAATAAATTCAATAGTTTAAATCTGAGCTAGTGAAAACATCAAACAGAGCTGGACCCAGCACAGATACTAGCGAATACCAACTACAATGCAACTCAAGAAAGGCTACCCACAGATTTGAAGATTAAATCCATATACAAACCCATAGTATTGGAGCACCACACCCATACATACCCCTGTCCTCCACACACCTACCCCAGGTTCCTGTCTCTTCTTCCCCACCAATCCCCTCAGGGAGCTCCAGTGTAAAGCATCTCAAGCACTTCCCTCACCCTCCTCCTTCCACCAGCAGCATCACTAGACAAGTATGGAAGGGGTGAGGGGAGCTGAAAAGTTACCTTCTTCAAGTCCACCAGACAAGCATTCAGAAAATTATACATTTCAAACCAATTTGTCTGTCCAATCAACACTGGAATGTGTATCATGTGAGCTACAAAAATACATACAGGATATACACTATGGATACGTATACAGCAGCCATGTGAAGAAGCGTTAAAAAGGGTTCCTGTGGAAAACTGATAGAAATCAAGTCTGTATGGTAATATTACATATCACAACTGCTGCTCATTGATCTCTAATTCAGAAATCTATGAACAGCTACTTCTGTATAATTTCAGTCTCTACAATCCTTGCACCCTGGTTTTCTCACCACTGTAACACCACCAGAATTTTCTTCATGAGGGAGCAGGAATGTTCTAGTTTACTCTGAATTTACAGTGTTCAAAGGCTGAATACATTTGTGTGCTGACATTTCAAGAACCTGTGTTCACAGAACGTCTACTACATTATATTTGATCCCTGACTCGCATTTTTTAAAAAAATGTAATCCAAGAACAATTTTATTCTTATGTAGCTGCAGGAGTGTGAACTTATCTAGGGGAATAGATATTTCCTTCATTGAAACTGATTATAAAACAGCCAGCAAATAACTGAATTGACAGAACTGTAGGTGCAGCAGCATTTAGATCAAAGGCAGAGGGGAAAGAGTCAGAAGTGACTGATACTAATAACCATTTACTCTAGATGAGTCACAACCAGGCCAGATCCACAAGCAGCTTTGATTACAATTTGTCCATCAATTTCATGTCCCACAAACCACTTTATCCCTCAACACTCAAAACAAAATAAATGATAGAAACATCTTTGACTAAATATTTTGTTTCACATACTAAAGGGCTAGTATCTGACATGCTTAAAATAAATTTACACAATTGAAGCTGGTTGCTGGCAAGCAGGTCCTCTTTTACATGTAAACAGAAGTCTGATTAGAAATAAATGCGTAGTTAAAAATAGTGATAAGCATATAAAGTCCCTGCCTTATTATTCTTGATGTGGTGCCTCTTTTTGAATTGAAATATGGGCTTGATTTGGTCCATCAGTAACTAAATTGACAAAAATAATAGAAAGTTTTCAACAGGCGTCAATTGTCTTCCTGTTTTAGAGCTGAAACATAGTTAAGATTCTAGAAGAAAAATGTTTCCTACGTTCTGCACTAGTCGCCCAAACAAGTGAAGTAGTTCATGCAAAAGTAAGAGCTATAGCTTAATTAAGAAATGTAACATACAATACATGCAAGAGCAGAAAAGTAAAGTATATTCATGATGAAATTGCATAATGCAACTTTGGAATTACTATACACAGTCATTTTAAACTGATCTACAAAAAGAACATTATTTCACTCTGTTATATTCTCCATGGATTGAACACTTTACAGTGTGAGTTGTGAGTGAGAACTGGAAGCCATTCAAAAGAAAAGTGTAAAATGACATATGTTTATCCTTACAATCACTGGTAAACTACTATCTCAAAATCACCAGCTAAGTTTACTTTAATTTTCCCCATTTATTGAACATATCACTAAGTAACACTGCTTTCTCCCTTGAACTCCTTTCTTGAATAACTTGCATAGTTGAAAATACGCTACCATATAACATCAGTGATCCCAGAACTTAGCCCACACTAGATGATTTTGGTTTTCATTGCCAAATAATAGGAGGTAAGAGATACAGAAGCATGGGGAAAAAAAGAAGAACAGACTGCAGAGCACAGGACGGTGGGTTTAAGCTATTAGTGCAATGTTAGTAATGTTTGAGCTTCCATTCAGTCAACACTTCTGCCCTTACAGTACACTGCAAAATTAAGGTTAAGCTACAGATACGCGGATTTAATGGGGTAGTATGCAGACAAGCATCATATAGCTGACAATGATGGTTTTTAATTCCTCTTAGGAAAAACTGTGCCTGGAATGTATTATATTGCTTGTACATCTTCCCTAAACATACTGCACATCTTTTTCATTAGTATCAGTAAAATCAAGTGATTGATTTGTCAGTCAGCTTCCCAGCCAGGACCACTTTCTCCCCTGATCCCACCACCCCTGCAGGTCACTGACAATGCAGTGAGTATCAGGAGCAGAACCTCATCAACAGAAACAACCCTCAGGAAAATAAGTGAGAAGCTGATTTAAGAGGGGAAGGAGCACAGATCCATGCAGGCTACCTGGTTAAGAGAACAGAGATGTCAGCTGGCTGGATGATAACAAACAAAACAGCATTTCAGATAGGACCTTGTTATTAAACTATATAACCAAATTTCAGGACAGATGTGTAAAAGGAAACAATGTTTTAAAGGCCCGTCTTCCAACAGCATACTTCTTCGGTTCAGTCCTACTACAAGGAGAAAACCACAGAACAGAAATCTAAAGAAGCCCCTTGCCTAGTGGGTTAGCAAGCAATAGCTGTATTGCAAGGAAAGCAGACAGTACTTTTTTCTACCCATGCACCAAACTCCAAGTAGAAACACTATTAATCTCAGATGTAAGGCTTAAGACGCATGATCCTATCTGACCTTGGAGGTGGGACATAAGTCTATGGCTAATACACAAGTCCCTGGTGGCACCAGCTCAAACATCTACTTTTTTAAAAAATAATTTAAAAATACACGGTATGCAGACAGCCAACATCTAACAGATTATTATTTGTTCCTAACATTCTAGGATTTTCTTAATGCAAGTTTTCAAAGGAAAATGTTAAGAGAGTCAGAAAGACACACAGGTCTCCTTAGTCAACAAACTTGTTCCCTAATATATGTAAACATTTTTATTCGGGCTGCTAATCACAAGGCATAGCAGCCTTGAACTTCTTTGATGCCCCAAAACATAACTTCAAGAAGTTTACTGATACCCTTGACTAGTTAATTTCTCAGGGATTTTCTGATTCATTATTATTGCAAAGTACGTTGTTAAGGTTCAGATGCTGAGAAATTTCTCATAGTCATCTGAAGCTGCTTCTTGCAAACTCGATTTTTTATATCTTGGGTTCTAGTATCTGAACTCACTGCTGAGTTTTAACAGTCCAGATTTTTGATCCTTGAAATATTTCCGAATCTAAATTTCTGAAATTAAACAACTTGGCATTACAAAGCATAATCACCTGTTTTGTTTGGGTTTGTTTGCTGTGGGGGAGAGAAGGGAAGAAAGAAGAGAGGATTCAAGGTGTTTTCAGGTATCTTCTGACCACTGGTACCTGAGTATGCTCAAATCCCTTCCTACCATGAACTAAAACTACTTCCATGAATTGCTGGTTCCATCGTTTATGCAATTTCATTACCCCTTGATTGTTTACTTGGCAGTATGTGCTGTCAAAGAAACACCAAGTCAAATGTGATGCTTTTAAGCTTAAAATTTAGTAGTCTCTCAAAATACCATTCAGTATTACTCTTCTCCAGATGACACACTCAAAACCAAATGACTACATTTAAGTGTACATCATACAACAGCTAACATGACAAAATAACAAGTCAGATTATTTTCTGAGAAAATATAATTAAGATGACACAAGAATCTCATTTAAACATCGATTCCATGGTGCTACTGTGTCAGTCTTGACCTATTCGACATCACTGGTATTGTAAGTATGATTTAACACCACACCCCACCTCTTCAACAACAACAAAATAACTTTAATGGATTTAAGCAGTTGCTAGTTACTTTTGCTTCCAAGAGTAAAACCATGTTATAGCATAGAATTACCTAACCTAGTCCAGATGGGCTAACTTGTGTCCTGAAAGCACTGTAGAGGCATTAATGTGGTATGTTAACGAAGCACCAGCTTGGCTATGTTGCAGCCTTTAGTAATGAACGATGGAAGCCTACGCTATACCCTGTGCTTGCTTCCCACAGTTCATCATAATTATCTCAGTCTGATATAGATAAGCATTTAATCCAGTTATCTCTCACCCATTTTTTCCAATCTGTAAACCAGAGACATCTGGCTATATTTCTCTCATTGGAGGAAAAACCCCCTCAACATATTGAAAATACTTCCATCAACCTCTCTCTCTCTGTCTCTGTACTACCTTCCCAACCTTGCTCACGTACATGCTGAATAAGGAGGGGTGACAGCACATACTCTGTGATATCCATCATGAGGGGATCGCTGGGGTCTAAAAGCAGTTAACCTGCTTCCTCATTGTAAAATTAATTCAGTGCAAGTAGCAGCTCTCTGCAGTTCAGCATCAGCTTTTATACATTATCAGACACCTTCTTCATATCTTGCGATGTGAATTTTGGAATGAAAGAACACCTGTAAAAAAATCTTTATGGTCCTCAGATTTATCCTAAGAAGTTAGTATCCCAGTGAACTTGGATGGATACCGCAACTCAAGAAGGGCCCCAAGACACATGCAGTTACACAAAATTCGTTTCGTTCTATCAGAGATGGAACACGAAAAACGTAAGTGGTAGTTCATTGAGCACCCACAAGCGCTTGTACACTGTGAAGATGGCTAGGAAGACGGGTCTACATAACCATTTCTGAACTTCACAATCTGGTGTTTTTCATGATGAATAACTACTCCAGAAAAAGCAAATCTGAATGTACATACATATATACTTTTTTTTTTTTTTTTTTTGTTAATGTCTCAGTTTGTAAATCTTCACATTTCCATTGCCAGGCTGGGGAAGTATTTACCATATAGTTAAGTTAAAAACTCAGTCAGTTATACAAGATATATGTATTTCCACAAGGTAATGAAAACTGTATTTTAAACTCTAAAAATTAATCTATCTTCCAGATAATATTATCCTTTCTAAGTTTCACTGAAATAATTATGTCCAATATCAAACTATATTGTGCAAAGAGATTTTTAGTTGTATCTAAATGGCACTGATGAATAAGCAACCAGGAACAATCCAATTATCAGTAGCATGAGCTGATGAACATTTTAATCTTCTAACTTCTCCTGTATTTATTAATAAGCTTTAAGCAAAACTAAGAGTAAAATTAGTGAACAACACTGATCTTAAATGACCTCTTACTATACTCTTTTGGGTCAAAAGAGCGTTGGACACTGACACATACAAGTGTAGATAAACCATGCTTATTTTTTCTGCCCTCACTAGTTTATTCAGCCACAGGCAATGCTGTAACAGCTACTTCAACCCTCCAGAATTTTAAAGTAAACCAGGAATTACCAGGAAAGCAGCAGCCACGACAGACCAAAGCATTATCCTGGAAATACCACTCTTACCTTCACACACCGGGCAGCACTCCCCAGGGACTTTAACAGGATTTAGACAGCTCTGCCCACAGGCTGTTGCAACGCAGTGCGGATCTCCATTGATGCACTGGCAGAAAGTACAGTCGTCCTCTCGCCAGCGGTCTCCGTGAGCTTGGATCTGACCATTGGCATAGCAGCCAGCAGGGTTATTTACTGGATAAACTGGGTCTGAAATGAGAGGAATTGCAACAGAACAAGAAGTTTTATCTTCCCTTTCACATCTAAACTTTATGTATGAATAAGTGCAATACTGTGATTTTACATTACCTAGAAAGGGTTAAGTGCACCCACTACAAAACATTGAAAGAACCTCACTGCGGTACAGAGTGATAAAATAAGATGGATAACAACTTAGATATTTCAATATTGAAATTCACTGTCAGAAAAGTTGTCAACTTATACTGAACATTAATAAATTCAGTATTCTATTTTTAAGTATTTCAACTCAAGTTTTGTATGTAACAATTAAGAGGCTTATTTTTTGGATTTTTTGATTTTGTTCTTCAGAACAAAATGAATCTTAGATCTATTGATCTACATTTTTTGTACCAAATTAACAAATTCTGAGGGAAATTGAAAACATCTCAATGAACCACTGGAACAACTCGTGTCAGCATCACACCACTATTTTATAGTATGAGCAAAGATGAGACCTCTAGCACATTTCCTGCCCCAACAAGGAGACTGCTTTAAGCTACACCTCATCACAGTTTTGGAGATATACTGGTTTTCCTGAACAGGTAATCTGGCTCAGTTTTCAATTTCATCTCAGTTGAAGCTTTTTCCCCTTAAAAGTCACAAGGCCCACTTACCTGCTAGCAATCAAATTAAGACTCTAAATAACAGAAATCTGGGGGATGTAATTTATGTAAGATTTCTCATCAAGTTTCATGCAAATACATAATTCAACTCTATATATGCTAATTCACGACTTGAAATAAAAGCAGCTTTTACTCTTCAGAAATAACATGGTTTACTTTTCAGAAATGCAATAAGCAACACTGATATTAATAGTAAAAAAAAATGCATTATGTGAATGTATGCAACTTATCACAGTGGCTAATAAAAAGGTAACTGTTAGTCTCAAAAAGAAATATATGAGAATGTACAGTAATTAGGGTCAAGTTTTCAAAGCAAGCAATAATACAAACTACATATTAAAGCAAATTCAGTATATTAAAAACAATAAATACAATGAAAGCCATTTTTTTAGCAGACATCAGATAGCAGACATCAAATAAGCACAAGACATTTACCTATAATTCAATTTTCAAGAAGTGTTAAGTTTTAAGGACCTGGGAGAAAAGAGATGTCCTATCTAAAGGAAAAAAAAGGACTGAATCAAACTTGGAATATTTCTCTGAAGTTTCATCACTCCCCTTTAGAAGGAAGGCAACACATTTTAAATGTAGATAAAACCAGTAGCAGTGCTAATAGCTGTTGTCATATAAACCACTGTATCACTTTATGACTGTATCAAACTCTGAACATTCAGAGCATAACTGTGCCTCTACCTGGCATTCATTCCCATCCTGAATTTTATTGATATTCCCAATTTTAGCAAAATAGGTTAAGCCAATATAGAAACAGAAGTTTGGGAAAATAAGACATTTAAAAATCAAAATGTTTCCTAATCTCTTAACTTTGCACCTTTTATGTTTTAGGATTACCTTGCATCTGTAATGAACTATTTTGACCTAACCAAAAATTGAATCACACACAAACAAATGCAGTGAATTTTATTATTCAACTCATGTATGGGATTCTGACTGACACTAGAATATAGAGAAAGCACAGAAAAGCCATATAAGACTCATGTTATTTTCAGTAGTCTTCCAGGCAAGTCAAAGCACAAAGTTCCTGGTACCCTTAAAAGTTAGCAGCATTTAAATCTACAAATTGAGCCCAGGAAATTTCTTGATGCTAAGATATCCTATAGAACTTCAAAGAAAGTCTTCCTGGAGCTAAGGCAAGAAGGGCTTGTGCCTGTACTACACAATGAACATCAAATTTACCATTTGCCAGTTTTAAATTGTTGCAGAAAGGAAGAAAGCATTATATTTCTTTATATTTCTATCATCAAGAAAACAGTAGAAAAAAAATCACCTTGAAAATCAGTCATGAAATAATCAAGTAGAAAGAGAGGAGGTAGAAAAAAATGCCATCTCTTCACCAACTAGAAAAGCATGAATGGGTGGGCTGTTAAGTATACATTCTGGCCATTTAGGAGTCTTACCTTGTCAATTTAGATGTCACTTAACAAAACCCGAGTTATTAAGAAAGGGATCAGAACTTGCTTTTTTCTTTTTAAGTGTTTAAAGGAACCAGGAAAATTATAATACATTAATGGAGCCAGTTGGCTAGCCTCACCTGAAAATTCCACTAAACCAAAGGGGATTATAGTAAAAAAACAACATGTATCTTACCATCCAATCATTCAGAAGTCAGAAATTGGACTTTCTTGATTCAGTCCTACAAGTCCTATCAGAAAAGCATGCAATAGAAACAAGCAAGCCAAACACCATTGGATGATTTGATGAAGGACCCTGTAACTTGGCAACTCAGTCAGCTGAGTAGAAATTAAATCACAGCCATTACTTGAAAAAGAAGATTGTAGTCAATAATTATAAACCATTATACATTTCATTCTATCTACTAAGGACCTGTCTTAAGAAGAAATTTCCACTGAAGGCCCAATACACACCAACTCAAACCCAAACAGAAATGTTAACAGGTTTTCTTGATAGTCTGAGTCAAAGGTTGCAAAAATGGAGAAATCAACTTTTAACATTGTATGATGATATGGCAGAAAAATTTATTGATAAATCATAAGATAGCTCAATATTTAAATCACCAAAGAGGATGAAGGACTTACCTAGAACTATTAAGTCCAATGTGGAAAATCAGCACCCACATCTGAGTATGACAGAGCTGATATACAGAGCCCAGATACAACAGAAACATAGCTACATTGTTTATGTATCTATATACATTGTCATAAGGATTTCATAATGCCAAATCTCAGAATATTCACATATGTGAAAAATAGAAATAATAGGAAAAACCAGATTTCACATATTCTATAAAGTCAGCAGCTCATGCAGCAAATTCTTCAGGAGTGGATCTGTACTTAGGAAGGGTTTCACCACATCAGATATGCCTTGTCTAAAATTTTTAAATCTGTCATTAAATGATGGTAGAGCACTGAATCTTTTTTTTTTTTTCCACAGCTTGAAGGCTCTTAAACGTATAGGCACAACTGTACCAGGAAAGACGCAAACTGCCTCCAACTAAAAGTGATAACAATAATTAATATCTAGACCAGATCTTAAACACAGGACAAACATGGACTTGTATCTCACAGAATCACAGAATCATTCAGGTTGGAAAAGACCCTTGGGATCCTCGAGTCCAACCATCAGCCCTACTCTACAAAGTTCTCCCCTACACCATATCCCCCAACAGCTCATCTAAACGACCCTTAAACACATCCAGGGATGGTGACTCCATCACCTCCCTGGGCAGCCTATTCCACTGTCTGACCACTCTTTCTGTGAAAAATTTTTTCCTCATGTCCAGTCTAAACCTCCCCTGTTCGAGTTTAAAGCCATTCCCTCTTGTTCTGTCACTAATTGCCTGTGAGAAGAGACCAGCACCAACCTCTCTACAATGTCCTTTCGGGTAGCTGTAGAGAGTGATGAGGTCTCCCCTTAGCCTTCTCCTCCTCAAACTGAACAGTCCCAGCTCCTTCAATCGCTCCTCATAGGATTTGTTCTCCAGGCCCTTCACCAGCTTCGTTGCCCTCCTCTGCACTCGCTCCAGCACCTCGGTATCTCTCTCGTATTGAGATGCCCAAAACTGGACACAATACTCCAGGTGTGGCCTCACCAGTGCAGAGTACAGGGGGACTATCAGCTCCCTACTTCTGCTGGTCACACTATTTCTAATACAAGCCAGGATGCCGTTGGCGTTCTTGGCCACCTGGGCACACTGCTGGCTCATGTCCAGCTGTTTGTCAATTAGAACCCCCAGATCCTTCTCTTTCAGACAGCTCTCCAGCCACACCTCCCCAAGCCTGTAGCGATGCATGGGGTTGTTGTGGCCCAAGCGCAGGACCTGGCACTTGGCCTTGTTGAAGCTCATCCCGTTAATGTTGGCCCACCGATCCAATCTATCCAAGTCTCTCCGTAGAGCCTCCCTATCCTCATGCAGATCGACACTCCCGCTTAACTTGGTGTCATCTGCGAATTTACTGATGATACACTCTATGTCCTTATCAAGATCATCAATAAAGATGTTGAACAGAAATGGTCCCAACACCGAGCCCTGAGGAACACCATTTGTGACCGGCCGCCAGCTGGATTTATCTCCATTGACCACCACTGTCTGGGACTGTCCATCCAGCCAGTGCTTGATCCAGCAGACTGTTCGCTCATCCAGGCCATGGGCAGCCAGTTTTTCTATGAGAATTCTATGGGGAACTGTGTCGAATGCTTTTTGAAAATCCAGGTAGACAATATCCACAGCTTTTCCCTTGTCCAACAGTCGGGTCATCTTGTCAAAGAATGAGATCAGGTTTGTCAGGCAGGACCTGCCTTTCATAAACCCATGCTGACTGGGCCTGATCATCTGGTTGTCCATTATATGACTTGTAATGGCACTCGAGATTACCTGCTCCATGACCTTCCCTGGCACTGAGGTCAGACTGACAGGTCTATAGTTTCCTGGGTTCTCCTTTCTGCCTCTCTTGCAGATGGGTGTTACATTTGCCACCCTCCAGTCCAATGGGACCTCCCCAGTTAGCCATGACTTCAGGTAAATCATGGAAAGTGGCTTGGCGAGCACATCTGCCAACTCTTTCAGCACCCTTGGGTGTAACCCATCCGGTCCCACAGACTTGTGTGCATCCAAGTGGTGTAGCAGGTCTCTGACCACCTCCTCTTCAACTGTGCTGACCTCATTCTGCTTCCTCTCCCCATCTCCCAGCTCATGAGGCCGGGTGTCCAGGGAACAGCCAGTTCCACTGCTAAAGACTGAGGCAAAGTAGGCGTTGAGCACCTCAGCCCTTTCCTCATCCTCTGTTACCGTGTTTCCCTCTGCATCCAATAAAGGAGGGAGATTTTCCCTAATTCTCCTTTTGCTGTTAACGAATTTATAGAAACATTTTTTATTATCTTTAACAGCTGTAGCCAGGTTGAGCTCTAGCTGTGCTTTGGCTCTCCTAATGCTCTGCCTGCATAACTTCACTACATCTTTATAGTCTTCATGAGAGACCTGCCCCCTCTTCCAAAGGTCATAGATTCTCCTTTTGTTCTTGAGATCCAGCCAAAGGTCCCTGTTTAGCCAGGCCGGTCTCCTTCCCCGCCTGCTTATTTTTTGGCACATGGGAACAGCCTGCTCCTGTGTCTTTAAGACTTCGCTCTTGAAGTATGTCCAGCCTTCCTGGACTCCCATATCCTTCAAGGCAGCCTCCCAAGGGATTTTGTTAATCAGTCTTTTGAACAGGTCAAAGTTAGCCCTCTGGAAGTCTAAGGTGGCAGTTTTACTAACCCCTCTCTTTGTTACTCCAAGGATCAAAAACTCAATCATCTCATGATCACTGCACCCTAGATGGCCTACAACCTTTACTTCCCCCACAAGCTCTTCCCTGTTCACAAGAAGCAGGTCCAGGAGGGCACCTTCCCTGGTTGGCTCGCTCACCAGCTGTGTGAGGAAGTTATCCTCCACACATTCCAGGAACCTCCTGGATTGTTCCCTCTCTGCTGTGTTGTGATCCCAGCAGATACTCTTTAGAATACTTAAGCCCACAACATTTGTATTCCAGCTTCTCTACATGTGAACACCATGTATCAACCTATCTGATACGAACCGATACACTAAAACATAAAAATACAAATACTCTTTAAAAGAATGACTTCCTATTTCCGACCTTACCACCCTGATATTTCATTATCCAGATTTTTTTTTTTTTAAATCTCTGAAGAAGTTTTTCAATAGCTTGTAACAAAAAAGCCACCAAAACAGTATCCTTCACTAGATCTTGTGCTGACTGAGAAGGTCCAACTCTTCACAGCTGCCTCTTTTAGACTAATTTTTACGAGGTTCTTTATTTTCATCATTCTCTTTTTGGAATGAAGCATAACTATAATGGATCTTTTGGCTTCCTTGGTCCTGAAAGGAACTACAGGAATACTGATATTAAGCACTCGGCAAAGTTTTTGAAAATTACATTAATAATTAGATTCCTCTCCTCTTAGGAAGAGATTTGAGATTTCCTGGTTATTTTGCTTATTGAGAAGCCATTCCTAAGTTCACATCTAAACACAGGGACCAGGCGTGCTTCACAGGCCTTTTGTCTATGTCATGGCCATAACCTGCTCCCCACTGGGGTGAGATTGAAGTGTAGAGCACCAGCCCCATTTCCCTCTGCTGGAATTCTGGTCATATTCTGGCAGAAGATGTGTCAAATACTTTCTAGTGTAAGCAAGAGGGTCAACATGAAAGTTCCCACAGAATCCTTTTTAGGAGGACTGCAGGCCTAGCAAGCAGAGAAGGCTGTCAACAGGGCAAAGGAGGAAGAGAAAAACATTGAAGTCAGATTACTGTCCTGTTTCTTTGCTGTAACTGTAGAGAAGGTGTATGCATTGCCCTAGCTGAACAGAACAAGACTGGAAGCAGGCTGCAAAGCAACGAAAGTGTGTCTTGGGGTCACCACTGCTGCTTTGGAGAAGCCTGTGTAAACCCCTGGTGCATAGATTAGGAACAGCTTCTTAAGTCCTTTGGGAAGAAGGCCCCCCAAAAGTACTGCACACTTGACAATGTTTAAGGAAGTTCTGATGCAGAAGTAAAAAGAAACTCAAGCAGCTTTTTATAAAAAGTGCAGTGTGTCAACGTCAGAGAAGCACTGCAAAGAACAACACAGCACACTTGGACACAGCAAAGATATAGAAATGAACTGAACTAAGGAGGAATCTGCAAACTTCAGAAGAACAAAATAAAGCACTTGTTTGCTTATTTGCATTGGAAAAGCAAATAAAAAAAGCAGCAGAATTAATAAGCAAACAGGATTAAAAAGATACTGTACCTTCACACACTGGGCAGCACTCTCCTTCAGGCACGTAGTACCTGTCACAGTGTAGCTCACCACACTGGGCAGAGAAACAAATAGAGACTCCACCTTGGCATCGACAAAACCGACAAGCATCCATTCGAAACATGTCTCCATCATAATATTCCATGCTGTTAAATATGCAAGTTGGCTTCACTTCTGAAAAAAAGGAAAAAAAAAAGAATAATGTATTTTACAGATATTGATAAATGGGAAATAGTTAAATGCATGTAGCTACTCACAAAACCAGAAATAAAAGATACAGTTGATTTTTCTTTAATTTTTTAAACTCAAAACCAACTATTTTCTAAGAACATGGTATATTTTATTGCCTGTTTCAACAACGGAAGACAATTTTGAATAGCATTTTATTTCTTTCAGTGCAATTATTTACAATTAAAATTATCAGTTTTAAAAATTAAAATACTGAAGGAAGGTTATGGCACTGGTATTCATAGATGGTAAATAGTTAAATACTTCATAGGTGTTAAAAGAGTTCTCATTCTGGATGAGCCAGAAGCTACTTCAAATTTCAGAACATGAAGCAATAGATTTTTCTGTTTCTGATTCTTAAGTGTAATCTTCCTTACTGCAGGACTTGGTACACAGGTGGATAAATTGCACTAAAGCTGTCTAATCCATAGGGATATGTTTAAAAAAAAACCCAAACATATTCTGTGACTGCATGATGTGTTATGCAGAACTGAATACTTCTCAGTTCAAGCAACTTGGAGCTGTACTAGTCAGCTTACATCTATACTCACCACAGAAAATAATCTCAATTTTAATAAATGCTTAAAAACAAGTTGAATGTTTCTTGTATGCCTACATCTACAGCAGAGCCCTAATGTATAATTAAATCCAAACTTCGTGGGAAACTAAAAGCCTCTGGAAATTCCTAATTATTTTGGGAAGGACATTGCTTAGTTACTTCATTAATATTAAAAAAAAAAAGGGAAAAGGATACTAACTAAAACAACAAAACAATTTGCAGATTTAACCACTTTTAATTTTTTTTTTTTTTTAGACGTGTGATTCCAGATTACAAAGCAGAACCACACATTATGAACACATCATAAGGTCTCCTTAGGGCTTTTGACCTTGCAGTTACCCCACACATGTGAACTTTCTTCCACCTTCCACCACCTATTGCCAGCAGAACGAATTCTGTTGAACCAGACACACACAGAGAGCTGTGCAGATCCACAGCCCAGGGCTCAATCATTGTGAATCAAGAAATCGTGACTTCACAGTTTCATCAATACATTACTCAACAACTTAAGCCTCCTCCTTCTTCCCCTCTTCAGAATAAACTTTTTGGCCTTCTGCGACACTAGTGCAAGATGTCGGAAAACAGCTACCTAAAGTACAACAGTATCTAGTAAACAAATGTATTTTTTCAGAAGCTACAAATCTAGCAGTCTCAAAAGCCAAATGTTCTGCAAACAGGAAACTTTATTTCAGCAACCGAGTCAAAGTTAAACACTACCAAACTGTAGATAAAACTAACAAATTTCATTACATCTGAACTAAACATAGCAAAGGAAAGAAAAGACAATTGTCTTTCTTGCTCATTTCTGTAGAATACATGGAAAAGCCTATTAACTTACATAGCTACATAGGGCTGAAAACCCCCCACTTTGTGGTCAGGTGATTTTTCTCTTCTGATTAGTGCTCAAAATATGGGAGATGAAATATATTTAAATGAAAATTCAGCATTCACAGATTCCTTTCCATCTACCCCAATCCTCTTACTTTTGGGGGCTAAAAACTTTTCATCTGAGTTACTCTTGACAATGATACAGGTTTTCTTCAAAACTTTAAAGTCTTTCAAGGACTCCAGTATTTCTTTCCACATATGCTTATATTGAGCTCTAGCCTCGAGCCATTTAATACGATTGTAAAGCATTAGAGTTGAAACTCGGAAGTATCCTGAGCAATGTTTGATTTTTATATGCCTGTTCTGTCTTCAAGGCATAATGTACAAAGCAGCATAAAAAAAAAAAAAAAGTCAGAAGAGGAAATACCACTGTGTCCAGGAAAACAGCTATGACCTCATTAGAAAGCAATTCACAGAAACAAACACTTGAGAAATATTTCAAGTTTATGCAGCTCAAGCTGTTAGTTTAAAAACCTTCTCAAAAAGGAAAAAGTGCCAACACAACTCAAAAGGCCTTTAATCCATTTGCTTCTGACTTCACTGTTTGATTGCAGCTTTCCAGATTTTTACTGATTTCCCCCCCACTCCCAAACAGTAGATCTGAATTCCTGCCTAGTTAGAAGCAGAGACATCTTCTATGAATTGTCATTCATTTTAAAAATGTCCAAACAAGACCTAGCAAGCAACTGTAAATCCTGAAAGGAAACAGTATGCTTTATTCCTACAATGAAAACCACCATAGAATTTCACTATACGTATGTTTTTACTGTCCAGATTTATGGTAGTGTATACATTCATACTAAACTATTGACCTAAGCCTATACATCCAGCTATGAGACAAGGATTACCTTTGTTAGAACCATGTGTTAGACTGCAGTCTTAAGACTCAGTCAAGCCAAAACAAGCACTCAATGAAGAACTCTAGCTGTAGATACTCATAAAGTAGAAGCCTAATGAAAGAGTGAGCACCACGCCGTGGAATTGTAACCATGCATTTCTTCCACCACGATATGCTGGAAAATTCTCTCAGTTCTCTCCTTTTTTTAAGCAGCACTAATTTTATTGCCTTATTGATCTGTGTATGGCAGCCTTGAAGGAGCAAAAGAACATAAAGCTAAGATTAAATAAATGCATCTTTTCCTAAAGGCCAGTAACAATGAATTCATTAGTCTGCCAATAAAGAGAATACTACAGGTAGCATTCTTCAAGTACCAAAGCTCTGCTGCATGGCAAAGTAATTTAAATTGACTAAACTTCATAGCACAAAGTGCTTAAACGTATCCGAAACACCAAATCCCTTTTCTGATGCAAACGAACACAATGAAACAGCAGGCGTGAGACAGACACCCAGGCCATGGATTCATGAACATGAATTCAGTGTCTGCCAGCTATCAGATAACCCAGCAATACAAGATTGATCCAGACCAAGCAGAGATGTACAACTGCCCATCTGTGAAAGGAGCCAGGACAGAGCGGACAGTACTCAGAACAATACAGAGTTTATACTGGCTGTGGAAGACAGATGATACCACATCTCTGTTTCTATATAAAGTTAAGCATGACTAAGAAACTGGACTTGATTTGGCATTAAAGATCCTGCCACAGAGTTAAATGAGAAACAGTTCTGGCACAAATTTAGCTCTACACATCTCATGGTCACAGCCTTTTTGTTCTGGGAGCGACAGACCTAAAGGCAGTGGTGCAGTGAGCTACGCAGCCTCACACTATACAGACACAAACCATGGTTATTTCTCAAGACCTTTATCTCCAATCTGAACTGCAAACAGACACAATCTGTTTTATCAAATCAATTTTCTAAGGTATTTTACCTTATGATTTTAAATCTAATTAAATACAGTTCTATTGGCTGAACTAGGTCAAAATAAAACTTCTGTTACTGAGATTTCTGTAGTTTCCCAATACTTGTGGTTTTCTTTGATTAGAGTCATGGAACAGCTCAGAAACACATGCAAGTTTGGCAATCCAGCCCTTGTGAGGCAGCATTTCTGCACATGGTTATGTCAAGCACATGAGATGATTCAGGCATCAGTTGTCTGTAGGCAAGTTTGGGCATTTTTTTTTTTGGTAGTACCAGAAATTCCAGCCCTCCCAAAGCGGAAGTGAGATTCAAAACGATTTTCTGTTGTTTAAAGGATTAAAAGGTTCCTGATTCTAGTACTTCAGATGTACCTTCAGCGTACAGAAGTATTTGTACCAGACTCTGGGAAGGAACTGGGGCAAGTGCTGTGAACTTTTGATTAAATGAAAGGGAAGGAAACTGATAAACTTGAATTCTATGTCTGTATAAACAAAACACAGAAAAGCTTTCTGTTTTTCAAAAGCTGCACTGATAGGGAGTTTAAAAAAAGAGAAGGATATGTTTAATTGGAATTAGCCCATAACAATGTAAAAGGACAACACACTGTATATGCTTTTCTTTCCTTGCAAATATATAAAACCAAGCTAGGTAGGAAAAAAAAAAATTGGGTTCTTACTCTTCAGATTGTACCGCTCAGTGCAATGTATTCCCTATTAACACAATTGCAGGACCATTCTGAAAGTCCTTTGGTCCTGCATCTTCTGAAAAGGTCATCCAGAAACAGAGACATCAGAATTAAAACAAACCAGTAACTATTTTTTTGTAAATGAATGCAATTATTTATGCATATGTTTATATAATTATATACATAGTCGCACAGCTTAAAGGAAAGAAACATTATTTTGTGGCACCTGGGGTCTATAAAAGATGCTAAAAGCTACTTGGGAAGCTGAGGAAAATCAAATTCAGCAATTCACCTTTAAAACAAAGTGGAAATAATCAGATTTTTACAGTGAGGATTCTAGCAGAGAAAGCCTATATCATCACATTATAAACCACTTTTATATCCAGCTGCCACAATCACCAAATTTGTTTGTCGACAGCACCAAATTTCAACAACAGTCTTAAAATTTTCTGTCCACCTCAGCAGCTGATCCCAATCCAGTAATCTTTATGCAACTTCAGAAGACAGCTCTACAGGTTGATATAGGTAGCTTTTTTATACACAGTAGACAAGACTGCGAGGTGTTCTCCATAGAGACAGAAGACTTATTCTCAAGTCACCGTATCAGGTGGAGGTTGCATCATGAAAAAGAGCAGGGAAAGATCCCCCAACAGAATCAGCTCTACCTGATACATCCCTGGCTTGATTTTTTCTTTAAAACCACTGGTAATGGAGAAACTGCAACCTGCCTATTAAACAGTTCCCCAGTTTTAGTGTAGCAAGCTCAAATCACAGCAAGGGAAATTCAGGTTAGACAGAAACAACAAACAAACAGAAAGTTTCCCAAGATTCATCCCATCTTTAAGGTACATGTCCTACTGTTTTATACCTTCCTCCACTGTACAGATTTGTTGCTAAGAGGACTCACGCTGGGTGTCCTGGCCTCCATCCTCTCTTACAGACAGAATGCACACATTTCTTTCAATTTTAATTTTTCTTCACCAATTCATGCTTTTCAGTGTTTGATTGTTTCTGTGGCTATCCTCTAGGCTATTCCCCCTTTGTCTGTACCTTCTTCTGGAAATTTAGCAGTGATACTTTTTAACATCCTGCAGTAGGTTACAGCCCTACCACAGAAAAAACCCAGGACAGCCAAAGGAGGAGCTGAGCCCACCGAGGGCAGTGGCTGTGCTCTAAAACCCCCAAACAGCAACAAAATAGCCAAGCAACTCTTGGAAGCAAGCCATGTTCTTCATAACTGAGGAGTACATTTAAATCCCAGTGGCCTCTGTCAGGCTATCACAGGAGAAAATACATGTTATGATCAATTTAGCCCTAGGCATGTTACCAGGACACAGGCATCTGAAACAATCTCAGCACCACTAAAAGGTACTGGTATAGCCCATCATTCATTCATCTGTGATAAGCCTCCAGTGCATGAGAGAAGTTAAAAATTGCAGGAAAAAAGAATCCCCAAACCTGTAACACAAAGCTGTGGTTTGGCGTTATAAAAGGTCTAACCATTTCTTCCATTTTTCGAGAAAAATATTTAATTCTAACCATTTCATCCAAAATGTTGGCAACCCTGTCCAAATTTAAGCATCTAGAAATATCTGACAGCCAGAACATTACTGAATATGTTAGCTTACCAAGAAAACCCATTTTGGCAAAAAAATTTACTAGTACATCTAAGTAAATACTAGAAGCATTTACTTAATTTTTTTTTTTAAACTTTTAAAACCAGACAGAACTACACCATCTGGCATCCAATAATCTTTCTATATGACATACCATCAGTTTCACAGAACCTAATATCTTCTCTTTCATTAATTGTCATGAATGAAAGTAGTGAGTTAGAATTTATCCTTATGTTATTTAAAACTCAGTCTCTACTACCCATTGACCAACCAATCCTCCCACTCATATTGAACCACTGTAAAAACTTTGAGTTTGGTTTCATATCCAGATGTGGTCCTGACAATTGCTACCCCTCCTCTTTGATTATTTATATTTTATTTATAGGCATCTACAGATAGAACATATTTACCTGGGATGACTGGCCTTTCGACTGGCCTTCAGTTTTCTGCATTTTCCTTTTCCTCCTGTTTTAAATGTAGCTGGTAATGACTTCCATTGTTTCAGATACTTTTCCCAATTTGACTACAGTGAGTATAATTCTGGTTCTTACTATCTAAAAGCTTTGACTTGGTTTGGCAGACTGACATACTTTTTTCCTATATTAGATCAAATTCCCACACTGCTGTGGCTGGTGATTAGCCATGATTTTCAAATACTGTTCAAATGTTCTGACTGAAGAAAAAACAAGCAAAACCGAAAACCAAAAGCCCGCTCCACAACCATTAAATCTCTCTGCCTTTTTGGCACCAGATTAACTTCCTTTAATATTAATCTTCCTTTTAGTATTTAGCAAACAGTTTGTTAACTTTTGCTCCTTGCAGTCTGCATTTTGCATCTTGTTATTTTTAAGCAGGTGCCTATTTAAAGTCCACCACAAAATTCAGTGATTTTGGATGCCCAGAGAGAAATATGCAGTAATGTTTAATTAGCATTAGGACTATATTCAGTTCTCTGCTTTGGGACAGACTGTTACCTCGGTCAAATATTTATTTCTTAAGAGCACACGGAAAATACGTTTAATGGAAGTGCAATATAAGTTGTGTCAGGATTAGTGAAATAAATAATGGGAACTCTGTGGTAATTAGCTGGTGGCTGTGAGGTGTTTCATTTGGACTCCATTCTTCCTTCTGTAGTGAAGATTTTCCTCGCTGACCGATACTCCCTATCAAATCGCTTCAGTACTCATTGATGCTCCCTTTAGAAACAGGTGATTCTTACTTCCCTTCAGAAACAGTGGAATCACCTTTATTACACTATGAGCTTAATAATGGAACTGCAATTGCTGTGAGAAGTAAATCAACAGGTGGCAAGAAGTGTGATTAAAGAGGGATTTTAATCTCTCTTCCAATGCAGTACTGCTGTATAGAGATGCAAGTGTGAAGAAAGCCAGGAGGCACAGAGAAGAGAGAAATGCCTTATTCATGTCAGTGGTATTTTCTCAAATGAGGAAAAAAATTACAGAAGCAGTTATAAAACACAGGTTATGTGTCACATCAAGCGACACGTAAGAGCTTGATGATTTAGGAGATCACTTCTGTACCACCATGTGATCATCAGTACAGCCTGAAACAGTATAGAGAAGGTCACAGTCTTAAGTCCCAGGGGAAGTTGTCATCCTTTCTTCCCTGGATCAACGCCCATTATTTTTGTGCATACATCAGGTAGTCCCATTTTCAATGGGCAGGGCGATGAAAGTTCACACCTCACCTCTGGGGAAAAGGGACATGAGTGGGGCTCCAGAGCCACTCCTGGCAAGGCTGGACTCTCAAACCACAGCTTATGTGGCCATGGCAGAAAGCAGCCTGGTCTCCTCAACGCTGGACCACACGGACACATTAACAAGGACCACTCTCACACGTGCAATTTACCATCTTTCATAAAGCAATCAGAGATCCTTTCAAAGTAGCAGTTGTATTCAAGTAAACTTACAGAGAATTGGAAGCCCTGACTGACAGAAGGAAGCAGCTGCAGGATGCCTGGTAATTACTCTCTCAAATTTCTAAGACAGAGCTCACAGTCAGTACGTGCTTTAGTGCAATTTACATTCAAGAGACCCATGCATCAATATCTAATTAGAGAACAGGCAAGTTTGGATATCTCTTGTTTCCAAACACTTCTACTCTTGCTGCACGTGCAGCTTTCAAGCTCTTTAGATTTGCTTGTTGATGCTTGTAATTTAACACAGAATCAATTCTTTTCCTTACAAGCTCTCCCATGAGAAAAGACAGCACACCAGGATTAGTAGACAAAAATCCTGGTGAGTAATATATTTTGGGTGGATCAGAAGAAACCTTGAACTAACTTCTGTAAAATGCAGGATTTTGGGAAGGACCGCGTTTTGGGAATCTCTTGCTTAGCTTTCCCCAAATTTATATCATATACTACCTAGTATTCTCTAGATGGAAAGCAGATTTCAGATAACTGCAAGTAGGGAAAAACTTCATGCCAATTGCAATAACCTGCCTTTAAACGAAGCAATACACACTTTCACTGAAACATACACTCTATTACAATGCACTGGAACCACACAACAGGCAAAATCTCATTTTCAGTTTCATATATTAAGATGAAATTATTTGCTATAGATTTCCCATGTTGCCTTATTTTCACTGTATCTATCTCACACTTCTCAGGAATGAACACATTTGACTCTAGGGGTAGCTCTTCCCTGAACTTCCACTAATGAACACTACTACATTAATTTCTGATTCCCACATGCAACAAGCAGTGATGTATATAGCTATAAGCAGCTACACCTCTAGTTATACTATTTTATGGAAGCCAGAGATGTAAATTTAGCAATTCATGCTTCTGACTTCTTCAGGCTAAAATTCTGTTACATGCACATTCTGGGGCTTGCCCTAGAGTGTCATCAAGAAAGTAAGACTAGGAGAAACAGCCAGACAGCCATCTTCTAAGCTAAGACTAATTACAAAATCACATCACTATTGTGTTGTAAATCAGTGTTTACCAACAAACAGTTTCAGAGAGTAGAAAGGTTTAATTTACAAATGAATCAGTAAAGACCTAGTCTGACAAGGAAAAAGGAGCAAGAATCAACAAAGTTGTGGCCATCATCGTTGTCTGAGCTATCATTTTGACATCCAAAGACCAGGCAGAACATGCTCTGGGATGGCCTAAATACTCATACTGGATAAATCACAACAGAGGAACGTCATTGCTTCAAAAGGGAACTTTGGTTTGACTTCTACCACCATTTAAACAATATAGAATGATTTTATTTACAAAGACGCTTTCCTTCAAAATGAAGAAGTCAATACATGCCTTAAAATTGACCTTTTTAATTGACTGACCTTCGGGACAAGAACCACATTGTAACTGACAGTAATACCTGTGCATTAATTGTAATGATGCATTCTTAACCACAGTGGTGTTTTAAAAAGCACAAATTTATGTCTCCAGCCAGTATAACAGTTTTACACAAAATAGTCTGATCTCTGCATTTATTCATGATGATTAAAATGTCAGACAGAATTATTAGGAGCATCAGCTCTCTAATATATTTTTTTCTTGTCACCGATGACAAAGTTGTTCTCAGCACTTTCTAAATTATTTCCTGTATAAAAAAAATCCAAAAAGCAGCTCAGCCTATACAAAGATTGAATAGCCACCGACAGTAGGTACTTAACAACAAGCTCCAATTAAATAAAAATATCAGGATCATTTTCAAGGAGGAATAAATGTTATTTTGGTGATATTGGGAACTATGAGAAACAGCACATAACACGATGGGAAACATAAGGACACACCCAGTATAAATCTGAAGCATGAAAATAATGATTAGTCTATTGACTTACTGCTGTATTTATAATCAAACAGGAACAGCAACAACTCCACTATCTGCAAAGAGTGATTACTGTAGAAGTTTCTCTCACTGCAGATTAATATGCTTTTCAACAGACAGACTAACCAAAAGCTAGTTTGAGACAGCGTGCATTGGTAACAAAGATAACCACACAAAATCTACAGATTTATCATAGAACTTCTAAATCAGTTTTCTATTAAATCCAGGAAAACCATTTGTAAAAGAATGACTATCTGCCCCCAAAATGCTGACAGAGAACATACTGTAGAGTCTCTACACGACACGTATTTTGCTGCCGTTATTCATTAATTATCCCCTCAACATTGGCCAATGCTGTTCTGCAACAAGAGCAGACCTCTTTCCTACACAGTAAAGGCAGCCTTTCCATACTCTCTCTGCCTGCAACATGGCTTCTATCACATTAGCACACACTTGCAATAAATACTGCAGAAGGTTGGCCTGCTTTAACACTCTGCACATCATTGGGGTTACCTAAATACGTGATTTAGTTGCCCCACAATACACTAACTGGATTTTTTGCAGTCTACATATATTTATTCGTAATGGATGCCTTTATTTTAAGGTACCTCAGACGATCAGTATTACACCTGACTGCTTTTTTCTCCCCTGCGCCCCCCCCCCCCCCCCCCCGCTTATTTAATTCAAACATTAAATAAAAGTTATAACAGCAGGAAAACTATACTAATGTGACTGTGCACACATCCTTTTAATTCCACCCTCTTGCCTCTTTTCAGAGGTTTTCAAACACAGAAGTAACTAATAGAACTCACTGGTAACACTGATTACACAGCTTTTCCTCTTACCATCTAAAAAGCCATTAACATGCATTTGATTAAAACACACTCTTTAACAAGGCATCTAATCCTAATTGGAAAGGTTGAAGATAAGGAAGTCAGCATCTTCCTGGCAGTTTGTGCCAACAGCTAACCACCCTCACTGCTGAGAACAGCATGTCCTAGATCTTACAGATTTGGCTCTTGTTACTTTGATAGCAATTTTTTTTAACGAAGTGAAGAAGTTTATCTAAGCCTATCACTGTAAGATATTTTCTCCATCTGTCACTGATATCTGCTATATTTTTTCTGCACTTGCTAGTATTTCAAGACTCTTTTAAAAACCAGAACTGGATATTATATTTAACTATCAGTCTCATAAACAACATTCCCCCCTCCTCTTCATTTTAAACTGACAGAAGTAACGGTGGAGATTATATATGCGTATATATATCTTTACCAGTTTGTCACTGCACTATACATTTATTTAGTAAGTTCTTGTCAGAATTAGTTTTCCAGGAGTTTAGAGGTTTTAGAGGTGTGGCTTGCAATTTTTGTCCCTGATATAAGAACCACCTAACTATCCTAACATGCACTTGAAAAAGCCCAAGTTATAAAGCAATGCAGATCAACTTCTATGACTGGTCTGTCCTCTTCACTAATGATCTGCCATACAGTCCCAACGTCACATACAGAACTCCTCATAAGTAGTTTCACAGATGCTCCCAGTTTGTTAATAAAAATACGTATAACCTTCAGGCTCATAACTATTTCCTCTTTCCAGAATGAAGCATCATTAGTAATTGCACCTGGAAGTTTCTCCCTTCTAAATATACTTAAAGCACTTTCAAGTCACATCATACAGCATTATTTTTAAAAATCTGATTGTAGCATAATGACAAATGTCTTTTTTTTAAAAAAAATGCAAGTATTTAGTTTTTCTGACCAGATTTCTCAGAATTCATTTTTTTTTAAGAGGAACTTAGTAAAAAAATAATATTCATACTGGCCTGTAATATTTTAATACTGATGTTTTAAGGACATAAACAAGACAGAAGATTATCTCTTCCTACACATCTTCATTTTCCTCCAATCTGGCCTTTCTGCTTTCCCTGTGGCATCAACTTCCCTTCAAGAACTATGTTTTCTGCCAATTTACTCTGTCTTCATAGGCTACTAAGGTGAAGATTAGGAATGGGAAAGCCTGAGGGGCAAAAAGAAATCCTGACCCAAAAGCACTTTGAACCTTTGGTGTGAGTTACAGTGAGCAACAAGTCAATGATGCACAGGGCAACAGTGCTAAGACAGCCCAAACTCACCATTAACAATGAAAAATGAATGTAACTCCTCCTTGGAAATAGGATATGAAAATGACCAAGGACAAAAAAAGGGAGCAATTTAAAGAGCTCCATCTAACACCTGATATGATATGTACTGAACAATTTTGATAGCAATACTGGCAAACGGTTTGAGGACTGAAGAGAAACAGGAATGTTAGCAAGGTGGTTTGTACCTTTGAGACTGTTTCACACTAGCAAAGACACAGTATCAGAAATGGGCTTTCTATTTCTTGCTGAAAGTACCAATGTAAATCCTGAATCAAACGTTGCATTGAGGTGTGCCACACAGATAAATCAACTTCAGAAATGATACTTTAAGAGAATGACACAAATATGAAACAGAGGAAGATGAGTATTACTTTAGTATAATAGGCAGTATATAAACAAAAATTAGGCAAGTTGCATTTAACTTTATGGTATCTATACTCTGATCCCAAATAGTGAAAGAATTAATCTGAAAGCTAAAGAATATGTGATTCTTCGTGATATAAATTCTTTTCTCCATACGAAAGAAGTTAATTTTTATATATATATGTAATGTCCCATTACATGTACTAAGTATTATTTTGAATCAGCATTTGGGTATTTAAAATACTGCTATGTGTGAATATCACAAACATTCTCCTGGGGCAATCTCTCTATGTATGTTTATGTGCATATGCAATGAAGAATGTAAAATAAAAGCTGTTTCAAACATATGATAGGTGCACCATTAAACAAGAATAAATACTGCTGAATAAATATTAATAGTAAATACTGCAGCAACATGTAAGTTTTATGCTTAGAAATTATCTCAGCATGCAATCCTTCAGGAATATTTTTCCCTTTCTACCTAGCAATAGCCAAATACCTATAGAGTCTCTTCCCAACCCACCATATAGAGCATATATGCAACTCTATATATATAGCATAGAGCAGTCCCGAGATATAGGCACTTGCATACCACATTCAAGTTTTTTAAACATTTTCTAAACATTTACATTGGGAAGCAAAGAATGCTAATCAGTCTATTCCTACACTGACTTACAATTTCCAGAGGTTGTACATTCATGTCAAATATTTGCAAATGTTTCTTAAAGCGAACCTCATAGTCTAAACAGCATGCTTGTGCTTACAGTACTGCAACAAGCAGTTGCAGTGCTTAGCAAAAATTTCACTTCTAAAAGGACCATAGTGTTTGCTACTGGTAAAGGAGTACCCGAAAATCATGCAGTGAGGGAGTCTTGCTAAAACTGTAATTCCCTGGGTCACAGAGAAAAGCACTTTAGAAATTAAAGAAACATGACAACTTACAGATGACACCATTTCCCACATAAGTATCTTCAGCTGAACTTCCAGTTCCTCTTACTGAACAAATCTCAAGAAAATTATTTCTCTTAGATCTTGACAACATGGTAAAAATAACCAAATGCCCAGCATCTCACACAGACAGATAAAATCCTCCTCTCCAGTGCAAGAGAAAGCTTCACGTACCATTGACACATTCAAAGACATCACAGCACTTGCCAGGTGTTCCATCTCCACGCGACACTATCTGGGGAACGGAGCCTGCCTCGCACATGGGGTAACCACATAAACCAGAGAGACACTCGCATCTGAAACCAAAGAACAGTAAGGAAAACCCCATAAATAAATGAAGCCATTTTAAGGGGAAAGAATAAGCAAGAAGCAAACAGAAAGCTAGAGCACAAGTTCCAGTATTAGCATATTCATATCTTAGAATCATCTTTTATTAACCCAACAACCAAGATAGCTTCTCAACCTGAAGTTTTTTTTTAATGACCTAAACTCTGTCTGCTGGTCAAGCAAACAAGAAGGTGGTACTATGCAACACCAGCACTTCTCTAGTGCTGTATGTAAAAATGTAGAAAACTGTAGTTCCAGATTGTTTGAAAATAACTGTATTCTCCACAGACTTGCAAAATTAGGCTTCTCTTCCAATTCTCTCTGAAAAATCAAAATTGGTGAAACACTAATAGCAGTAACTGCACCCAATCATCAGAAGAGTGTACTCTCATTGGGAAATCATATTATACCCAGTTTTATACAGGGGATAATTAAAGAAAAAGGAAGACAATGCAGAATCATTAAATCTAAGCCAAATGAAAATAATTGCAGGTTTTCTTTTGGTTTTGATGGTGTCACCCCCAGTTTGTGGAGGGGCAACCAATTACATGAGATGCCAAATAATGTGGGAGGCTAGGTATGTCAAATACTGTGGTTAGTTTTAAGAGATGGAATCATTCTCCATTTTCTCCAATATTTAGTATTTATTTGCTTATTTAAGAAAACAGCCTGAAGAACTGGAAGACATAAAATGTAGATAAATACCAGTCACGTTGGTTGCCAGATTCTTTGCTTTATGATTAACATAATAGTTTAAAAGTCAAAGACTTAAGACTTTTGGTAAATTTACATTTAAACAGAGTTCTTGCCCTGCACAATGGGCACATTATAGGGATAAACAATGATTTGATAAAATGCAAGACAAAATGAACAAAGAGGAATATGTAAATACCACAGCTGAGAAACTTCATGAAATAGCACTTAAATTTTTCAGTTACAAATCACAGATTTTTTTAAAAAAAACCCTTGTAGATTATGTGAGCATACTACAAATACACATGAATTTCAAAAGGAAAAAAAGAACTCAACAGAAGATCAGGTTAAAGAAATGAAAATAAGAACTCTACTTGTTAATAACTATTTCAAACATTTTAAGTTTTCCAAGACAACCCCCACATTAAACCACCCATTAGTAAGAAGCATAATCAGCACTTAATGTGTTTGCTTATCCTTTACACTTAAAAACACAAGAAGTTTGGTTCTCCTCTACCATGCATGTCTCCTTAACTGCCAGCCTTTTCATCCAGATCAGCATTCAACAGGCAGGGTTGAACCTCAGCAGTGTTACATAACATAGCCATATTCTCCACTGTAAGGTATTACTCAAAAGGAAGTTTTCAAGAAGAAATACAAGCAAAGTCAAGGAATCTCACAGAACCTTTATTATACTATCTGAAAAGGATTCTTAAAATATTGCATTATAGCAGTGTGTTACTACAAAGGGATACATGAGTCCTTGAAAAAACAGTATTAAATCACATTTCACAAATATTGTTAAATATGTCAAGATAAAGTGAAACAATTTAACTCTATATGCACATATATACTACAGTGTAGTGACAGTTTTGAAATAGGCATGTCAAGTTGTTTTTGTTTTTTATATTGTGCTTACCATAACAGTAAACGATAATGAACTAAACCAACAAAAAAAAAGCACAGAAATGAAAGTTTTATTTATCATACCTTTGCTGTTGACATTTTCTTCTCAATTTATTTCTAAATACAAAAAAAAGGGGGAATCTATTTTCCTCTTTGCTGTCAGAGATGTAGAAGAAAGAAAAGTATTATGGCTTTTACTACATGGGATCAAAAAACCCAAAGGATTTGTGACAGCAGCTTCCCTTTAAAATGACTAAGTAATCTTACAGAATACTGTACTAACAGCTCACTTTTTGCTGCTCCAGTAAAAGGAAGATACTTCCTGGTAGGGGGGAGATAAAAAATAAAAAAAGACAGACTCTACCAATAGCGAAAAAGACCAATTAGCACTGTCAAGTTCAAGGAATTTGTACTTTAATCCGTCTAGCTGACATTGCTTTGGAAGATGCTTTTCCCTCGTGAGAAGAACAAAACACAGAAATAAGCACCTACATATTACTAAAGAAGAAAGAAAAAATCTTTTAAAACATGTAATAAAAAGAGGTACAGACACAATCTGAAAGTGGTATTAAAAGCCTAGGTAAAAATACTAGGTTTCACTTCAATCACCCTGTATTCAACATCCAAATAACCTCTGGGAAAATAGGTAGATCAAGCTTCCTGAAAATTCACATCTTTCACAGAGCAAATGGCACTCGTGATGGAAATATAGTTGTGGACCTTGATTTTCAAAGTCTCGTGAGCTGAAATTACCACTCTTAGTTCTATTGCCTTCACCATAAGCTTTTTCAGACATGATTGTATTTTCTCTATTCTTTGCCACACATTCATTATCACTGATGATTTGAGTTGCAGGATAATATTAAATCATTAGATTAATAACTTGTACTTTTCCTCTCTCATTTTCTTCCCAGTCAACTGCTTAAAAAAACCAAACACACAAAACCAACCAAAAAAAAAAAAAAAAAATCACCAGATTAAGTAACAAGATAGGACAATCTTCCAGAAGAAGGGCTGAAAAAGATGTTTAAAAGACCTGTGGGAGCCAATGTTCCTTTCTGCAGAAAAGACTCCCTCCCACTCAGAGTAATCAAAGCTTCACATACTCATTCACAGTGTAAGCAAACAAAACCCCACGGTCCAAAATTTTATAAATTGACTTCCCATTTGGTTAAAAAATAATCCACGCAGAATGTCAAAATAGCAAACGGTCTCATCAGATGGACTTTTAAATAGTCTGCATTCTTTTCAGCCAGCTCTGCTAGGAAAACCTTTGACCATTGTCCAGGCTATTAGTATGGAAAACATTGTTTTGGAGACAGAAATCTTTCAGGAAGAAACCCAAGGAATTCTGGAAGCTAAGCGTGGCTGTCACACTGCCAAAACAACAACATCTGGAAATTCGGAATAAGTTATCCCGTTCTCAGTAAGAGAGCAAAATGAACTTTATAGTACTAGATTTTTCTGTAGTGCCTTTTGGAGCAGAGGGACTGTCAGAGGAGAAGTTGTAGTCCAGCTCTTTGCTCTATCACAGGATTCACCTGCAGGTTGTGTGTATCTTAGCCTTGGTATTGAGCGTTAGGTTTGAAAAAGCTTAGCAGGCCAGACTGTGATAAGTCTGTTGATAGAGGCAGTGGTCCCTCTTGAAGTAATTTCTATAAAATTAAGATGTTCAGACTGCTGATCAGTAAGGCACTATGTTGCTTCTGAGCTACTCCCTCTATAACTAACTCAATTAAGGAAAACAGACACAGCAGAAGTTACTGCAAGGAAACCTTCCCAGAGAGAAGATAACTTTATACGTTGCCTTCTTACTTCACACAGTAGCCTGCAGTGACACCACTGCAACATCAAATAGTATAGTGGCATCCAAAAGTTCCAAGATGCAAGGGAGATCAGTACTTGAGGTACCAAGAAATTGGCACTCAGTATCTGCCACTTGCACAATTTTAGGGAGTCTCTGTGGCGCAATCAGCTAGCATTTTGGGCTATTAACTGAAAGGTTGGTGGTTTGAGCCCACCCAGGGACGGGTTACCCTTTTCCTGCCCATGGCAGGGTGGTTGGAACTAGGTGACCTTTAAGGTCCTTTCCAACCAAAACCATTCTATGATAAAGACAGAAGGGCATGGTTAGCCTCAGAAAAGCTGTTTTGATGGTAGGATCAAAAGAGTTCTGTTCATAGCAGCTATGAAAATAAGAACAGGCCTACTGGAAAAAAGATTCAGTACCAGTGAATGGGAAGGTTGGGGCGGGGGTGTGTTGAGGAGAAGGATATTCATTTCGAGGATCAAAACAAAATTAAGTCTAAAGCACTGAGACTAGAGAGAAAAGCATTCCTGAAACACATCACATTCCTGTGGAGATTTTATCACGGTCCTTCTTTTTTTTCCTTGCAGGAATCTAGTACAATTTGCATTAACATTATTAGCACATATGTTACCTAAATGTAGTAAACTCCCACAGATCTGTTAATAATATAAACACCTAAGAATACTGTAAAAGAATGAATTTTCAGAAGAGAACTCTCAGCATTATCAAAGCTGGATGAACTCGTGGCAAAGAAAACAGATTAAATGCAAGACCCTCCCTATCATCAAGCATAGAGTATAAGAGACGATGATACAGCAAAATGAAATACTAACATAGCAGTCTTATGAAATCAGTGAAGGATTATGTCCCTGTTACTTACACATGAAGCCACGATGTGAGTTAAGTAGGCAAGATGATGAGTTTTAAACTGATCAAGCTACAGTTTAAGGAATCAACCAAATGCTAGTCTTAGAAAAGATAAACTCCAGTCCTATGCAGAAAGTGATGCTGCAGGCAAACACAAAGCTATTGGGACACCTCCAGCCAAGTTGTTCAGCTAGAATTTTCCTAAATCTTCAGACATACAGACTGGAGAGTTTTCTCCCACAAGTTCAAGGTCACCACTTTATACATTTTGCATTTACAGTTTTAAAGACACGATTAAGCAAGTCAGTAATGAAAACATTATTTTTTCCTGGGAAGGTTTTAGTACTTTATTTTGGAGATCAATAATAAACCTGTAGAAAGAGACTGCAGAACAACTGTGAAATTTCCATATAACACTTATTATCAGACCATTTCCAAATGCTCAAAAGTTTTGCATCACTTCTATATGAACTGACTCATATGGAAGTTCTTCCTATTTTAATTCTCCAGGGGGTTTACTTATTGAGAAATCAAAGCTAGTGTGCTCCTAAGTAAGAATTACTTTCTAAAATTCTGGATATTGTTACAAACAGATACCCAATATAATAGTGCATGTTTCGATGAGTACAGTAATCTTTATACAGAGGGGACATTTAAATATTACAAAAGGCAACTATCTAGCTTTTAATTAAAGATACTGTAAAATGGAATGGGTTTTGTGCATCTTTTGCATGTTATTAGTGTTACGAAATAGCAAACAGATGCTAAACAAGGGAAAAAGTCATAAAATCAGCATTCACATCAAGTAGATTATCATCTTTCCAAGGCTTATTAGAATCCAAAGAGTTCATTTGACTAAAAGACTTGATTTCATCCTTTGACTAATGTTAAATCAACTGGTCTGTTTCCCAGAGGGATGAGATGGGAAGAGAGGACAGTCACAGAAGAGTAATGCCATGGGACCAATAGGCATACAACCACTGGCCAAGTGCACTGACTTTAAGTGCGTTGATTTTTTCAAGTATACCCATATATATACAGACCCTTTTGAATTCATCAGTATATGAAATAAAACACAGTATAAACAAGTTCAACTCTGTATTTTTCTCACATTTTGCCATACCAGCTTATGCTTTTCTCTGTTGAAGATCTTTTTTTTACCACTACGTATCTCAGTTACTCTTTCCTTAGGTTTATCAGCCTCACCCTTCATAATATAACAAATATTTCAAAAGCAAAAACATTAGTTAAGATGTTATACAAATGTTAGCTGGTATTATAAGAATCTATTTCTTTTCCTATTTCATTACTTCTTAATGAGGAATGTAAAAATAACTGGTCCTCTTACAAAAGAAACCCACAATTCCTAAGGACTTCAGGTCCAAAATTACTTACAAAAAACAGCTTTATAAGTAATTCGCTAATTTCAATATTTCTGTGACTCTGAACTTTCTTACTCCTGAATGACATATCTCCCTCAAACTAAGCCATCAGGGATGACTTTTCCATAAACAAACCAAAAAAACCTGAAAAACAACAACAACAAAACCCCCCAAAACCTACCAACCTCCCCAAAACACATTACTGTTTATCTGATTATTTGATGTCCACTCTTTCTTCTTTGAAAGAAAAAAACCCCAATAACTATTCCACGTTTAGTTTTTCCATGCCATTCGTGCTGTTATCCACTTTTCTCTTATTCCTGAAGGCAATGCTGTACAAGTTTAGGAAGGGTAATATTAGAATAGTTTAGGTTGGAAAGGACCTTTAAAGGTCATCTAGTCCAACCCCCCTACAATGAGCAGGGACATCTTCTACTACACCAGGTTGCTCAAAGCCCCGTCCAACCTGGCCTTGAATGTTTCCAGGGATGGGGCATCTACAACCTCTCTGGGTAACCTGTTCCACCACCCTCATTGTAAAAAATTTTTTCTTTATATCTAATCTAAATCTAACCTCTTTCAGTTTAAGTCTTTTAGTCCATGTCCTATCACAACAGACCCTGCTAACAATTTTGCCTCCGTTTTTCTTATAAGTCCACTTTAAGTACTGGAAGGCTGCAATAAGGTCACCCCTGGAGCCTTCTCTTCTCCAGGCTGAACAACCCCAACTCTCTCAGACTGTCTTCATAGGAGAGGTACTATGTACCTCTGATCATTTTTGTGGCCCTCCTCTGAACTCACTCCAGTGGTCCCTGTCTCTCCTGTGCTGAGGACCTCAGAGCTGGACACAGCACTGCAGGTGGGGTCTCACCAGAGCAGAGTAGAAGGGGAGAATCACCTCCCTTGACCTGCTGGCCACACTTCTTTTGATGCAGCCCAGGATACGGTTGGCCTTCTGGGCTGTGAGTGCACAATGCCAGGTCATGTCCATCTTTTCATTCACCAGTATTTCCAAGTTCCTCTTGGCAGGGCTGCTCTCAGTCCCTTCATCCCCCAGCCTGTATTGATACTGGGGGTTGCCTCGACCCAGGTGCAGGACCTTGCGCTTGGCATTGTTGAACCTCATGAGGTTCACATGGGTCAACTTCTCAAGCTTGTCCAGGTCTCTCTGGATGGCATCCCATCCCTCAGGTGTGTCAACCACACCACTGAGGCTTGGTGTTGTGTGCATACTTGCTGAGGGTGCACTCTCACTACATCACTGATGAAGATACTAAACAGTACTGGTCTCAATACAGACCCCTGAAGGACACTACTTGTCACAGATCTCCATCTGGACATTGAGCCATTGATCACTACCCTCTGGATGCGACGATCCAAGCAATTCCTCATCCACTGAACAGTCCATCTGTCAAATCTATACCTCTCCAATTTAGAGTGAAGGATGTTGTGGGGGACTGTGTCAAAGGCTTTACAGAAGCCCAGATAAATGACAGCCATAGCTCTTCCCCTTTCCACTGATGTAGTCACTTCATCATAGAAGGCCACTGGGTTGGTGAGGCAGGACTTGCCCTTGGTGAAGCCGTGCTGGCTGTCTCAAATCAACCCCCTGTCCTCCACATGCCTTAGCATGGCTTCTAGGAGGATCTGTTCCATGACCTTCCCGGGCACAGAGGTGAGGCTGACAGGTTGGTAGTTCCCAGTGTCCTTCTTTCTACTCTTTTTAAAGGTGAGTGCAACATCTCCCTTTTTCCAGTCACCAGGGACTTCACCTGACTGCCATGATTTTTCAAATATTGAGAGTTGCTTGGCAACTACATCAGCCAATTCCGTCAGGACTCTAGGATGCATCTTGTCAGATCCCATACAGTTATGTATTTTCAGGTTCGTCAGGTGGTCATGAACCTGATCTTTTCTTACAGTGGGAGGGATTTGCTCCCCCAGTCCCTGCCTTCCAGCACTCAAGAAGTGAGGGAAGAGAGGCTGACGGTGAAGACTGAAGCAAAAAAGTTGAGTACCTCAGCCTTCTCCTCATCCGCTGTTACCAGTTTACTAGTTGTGTTCATCAGGGAGTGTGGGGATGGGGGCAGGGAGTAGACTTTCTTTGACTTTTCTGTCTGACATACCTCTAGAAGCCCTTCTTACTATTCTTTGCATCCCTTGCCAAGTTCGGCTCCAGCCGCATCTTGGATAAATCGACTAAGACTCTGTTTGAGAACAGTTCCATGCTCTTCTCATGAGTGAGGCCAGAAAGCAAACTGTCCAGAAAGGACAAAAATGTCCTTCCTAAAACCATGGCAAACCAGTAGATGAACATTTAGCTTCTGAATTCATTCCATTATGGACTGTATTTAAAAATTAGGTCAGAAGATTGCTCCAGAATCCCAGTGTTTCTGAAAACAAACAACTCCAATTAATGAGATCTTCTCCATGTAGTGGGAACCATGTATGCAAGAACTGTAACACTTTTCTAGAAAAAAGCTTCTTGAAATTCCACCAGTGACATTTCAAGGAAGAGTACTGAGAAACTAGTTACTATTTTAAAACTGTCCACAACCTTCAGTTCCACTTTTTAAATATTAAATAATTTAAGAAGGAAAATAGGAAGCATCGATTTATGGCTGTTGAACTCCAACACAATGTTTCCTGCTATTTTTGAGGGGAAACACAACTTCAGACTTTTTTGATATAACCTCAGTAATGTTGGTATCAACATCTGCTCCAAGTACTGTTGGAAACTGATGGGAAATTCTCATGTCTACTTCCCTTCTAAAATGCAAACATCCAAGAAATAATTCTATTGCTTTATTACATATATAGGTCTCCCTAGGCATCTGTGCAGTTATGAGTTTGAAGACGACTGTCAAAGACATTATTGATCTCTGTGATACAAACAGAAATTTGCCTGTTAAGTCAGAATTACTCTTAATTAAATCACCTATTCAATTTCCAAACAAGTTAATAGCTAATTAAGTAGATGAACTGGAACAAAATAGAGTGGGAAGTCTTGGGGTGAGGAGGGAGAGCAATATTCAGTGTAATCAAGGTATACACTAATTCTTAGACTGACAAGTGAAAACAAAAATTTTTAACAGAAAGGATGTCTATCAGCTTATTATAATTTGAAAGAGTTCAAACACCAGCTTGCTTGTCAAGAATGCAAACAAAACCAAATTTCTATAGACACTACAATCTCATTCTACTTTGAAGCATAAAAGTAGATACAATTAAGAGTTACTTTAATTTATCTGGGTTAAAATTTCTGTTTAAGTTCAACAGTGAAATACACCATTACCAGAGCAGATAGTCAAATTAAAACATATACTTTCCCATAAAAACTCATACATAAAATAAGGAAGCTGCTTTGCATAACTATGAGCAATATTTCCTCCCCCTGTGCAAATGCCGTTTTTTTTTTTTTGCATAAGAGAAATGTGCTCCTTCCTTTAGGTAGCATTGTCTTGAAAGGTTTTGCAATTCAGTACTTCCTAGGAAATGGTGGAAGAGCACAGATGTGTATTTTTAATTTAAACAATACAGGTGCGAAATCTTATAAAAGATGCAAGCAGGGACCCCTATATTTACAACGTCTTACAGCTTCTTCTGCAGAAGATTCACATGGTATTTATTTTAAAATGTTCTCATGTTTCTTCTCTTCCTTAGAGGTCTCTGACACTCAGAAGCCAGCCATCAGGCTCCAAAAATGTCTTGTGTTTCAAGAGCTTCTGTTCAAGTTTTATGAGATGACTTTAAAAAAAAAAAAAAAAAAAAAAAACAAACAAACCACCCAAACTTATCATCTTTTTCTCATTTGTGGACTTCAGGAAAATATGGTTGCTTGCCAAAACAACCCACATTGTGAGGCTGGACGCCAAGGCAGCAATAACTGTCATCACACTGAGAACATCTAGGAATTGCTGAGGCAGCTGTAGTAAGGGAGGAAGAAAGGGACTGCCTGAACTTTGACTAGCAATTCATTACATCTCCTGAAAGACTAACATGGAGAAGATGGACATGGAACATGGGTCACCTATAAAGGTCACATGTGCCCTTTTATCCTTGCTCTTTGTGGATATTCAGTACAGCACAGCCCGTAAACAGAACTGAATACCACTTTCTCACTTAGCAGACCTGAATGAAGAAAAATGGTTTTCCTGGGAAAAACTGCTGTTTCCTAACTTTTGAGGATTTCTAATTAAAGACAAAAATGCATGAAAATGTCTAAACACCTACTTCCAGATATGAAACTTCACAAAATTGCAGTGTTCTATTCAGTCTCTTCATCAACTGTTAAAACAAACAAAATCCTATTGCAAGACTGAGTTTGACATGGGATGGGTTCAACTGGCATCAGCGTAGAGATTTCTTTTGATATAAAACCTGCCTCTTCAGTAAGGGAGTCTCCAACTCAACACCAAGTGTTACAACATCATGGTACTGGATAGTCAGATGTACTTGAGATGACAAAGTGGTCTGCTAAAGTACAGGAGGGACAACTTGAGCAAGTTGGCCATGATAGCTAGAAATCAGAGTTTCTAAGATAATGATGGAAGAACTGAAGGCACAGCAAAGCTTCTGCAGAACCCTTAACATGCTTTTGCTAGACCTTTGGTTCAACTACCCGGATTACTGAGAAGTCAAGACCTGAATAGAAATCTCAGGGAGATACAGGTGCTTGGATTTGTATTTGGTCTTACTAGTTCCAGCTGAACTTTCCTTCAACAAAAACTGGGATCAACAACCACTTTTTCTTGGATACCATTTCTTGAGGATGATACGGGTGGAGGAGAAGGATCTAAAATTCTAGAACAAATACAAGGGAGACCTCTCTATCAGCAAAAGTTGCTTAAGAGAGGTGACTGGTACAGGAGGGAAAGAGAAAAAGTTACACGTCCCAGAAAATCATGAGTGCCCTCTAAAAAAGGTTGGGAAAAACAAAGTGGTGAATCCTGTACTGAACACCCAAACAATGTATCATAAAATTAAGGTTTTCCAAAGACAGGAAGACCCAAGAAAAGAATCTAGACAAACATGCAAGAATCATGTCATTTTTTGATAAGGAATGATGTAGAAAAGATCTGGCCCAGCCAAGCAGCTAAGAAGGAGGAACAGAAACACTACCCCTTCTATTGAGTGGGATAGATGCAAAGATAATCAGGGACTCAGAGGCCACCTCTACAGATGCTATATAAAGAAAAACATTATCCAACTAACTGTGTATGGGTACTCTCAAATATAATGCAAATATAAATTGGTAATAGTTTAAAACAGAACTTACAACTATAGACTTCCTAGTTAGGATTCTGGTGGCTGCCATAAAATGATAAGAAAAGAACTGTGCTGGTTTATGTGCAGCTGCCACTAGATTCCCCAGACACTGGTGTTACATGAAGTACAGAATATTGGCTGGTAAGTCCAAGGCCATGACAGGTTGTGGACACAATAGATGATACAATGACAACAGGTCCAAGTGTCATAAAAGGGAATAAAGTACATTAAAAGCTATTGCTTACTGGGCAAAGTAATCTAGAAGGATAATAAAATAAAAAATAACTTTAAATGACCTCTGAAGATGTGTGATTTTTGCATGAACAGCTGACACAGGACCTCTGGTTCAGTTCACTAAAATGAAAAGGCATCATGGTTGACTTAACTGCTATCTACAAGTTTTCTGACAAACAGAAGCAAAACTGCTAACAATGAATTTCACAAGTGGCATCTACATCGTGCCTAAGACAGTGCAAAGTTCTATTAGAAACAAAAGACTACAAATAATAAACCGGGCAAGTTCTTCCTCTGGAATCAAAACCAATTCAGTAATGGTATACAAAATTTAGAGACACGCTCTAATATAAACTGCTACTAATCCTTAATGTTTGTAGAACTGCTAAATAAAGCACACTCATGTTAAAAGTATTTTAGTACGGGTCAGATGGAAAAGAGTGTTTTCTTAATTTAATAGATTATTCTTAAAGTTAAGTATGTTTTTGTAAATTTACTCTTTTTCCTACCATTTCATCCCTTGAAAGGTAATTTTACTTAAATATGATTAAAAAAATCTGGTTTTGTACTTTCTAAATTGTATTTAATTTTTATCCAAATATAGCTTGACATAACTTTGGGCAAATAAATAATTTGCTACTACATCAAAGCATTACTCATTTTCTTGAGCTGTATAAAAATGTAAGTATTTAAGAATTGGGGGAGGAGCTGTGCTGTTTTCTAAGTAAAGTTTTATGCTTAGGGAAAATAAAATGCACGTATAAATTTCCCCTCTGACCCTCCAACAGGACTGAGTAGGGGATTACAGTGTAAAACAGTATTTTGCGACATCGTCCAGAGAACTAATACTTTTGCTGGTCAAGTCCTTTTCACTTCTTTACCATGCTGCAGACCAAACCGCGACACTGCCATTCACAGCGGCCCCAGATTGAGATATTTTAGCCACATGTGAAGAAAAACCAATGGGGAAAAGACTATTAAAACAAGCAAAAGAAGTTCTATGACTAATTCATTTATGAAACTTTTTCAGAGGTTTTCTTCAGAACTGGAACTATAATCCTACTCCACGCTACTTGAGCCAGCTGAGAGTTTTGAATTTGCAACACCATCCAGCTACCTGTAACTAAGTGATAGTGAAATGATCAGATTCAAAGAGTCTTCATTTGCTCATCCCTCAAGTCCAAATCTTTTGAATTCCAATCTTGCAAGATTCTATCTGTAAAAAGCTCCTCTTCACTCTTCTGACATACAAAATAGTCACTGTGACTTGTATTCCTGTTTCATTTAGATTTATTAAGCAGTTCACTGCTCTTAAAGTTTTGTCTCTCTAACTTGTTATCTGCTTCTGTTATTCTTCATTTAGATTTGTTTTTTCCTTCCTCCTTCCACCACATCAACCTTGATACTGCTTTTTCAAAACTAAGATGCAGACAGAAAATAAACTACTAGAGATTTTGATGTATAAACATATATCAACTATTTCTGAGCGTTTTCTAATCTAGAACATATTCAGGCTTATGGTGTGCGCTTTTTAAATAAGTATGTCAAGCAAAGTTATTATTGTGATTTAGTGAACATACAGATGTATTTCCATTTTATAAAGTAAACCCTGTGAGACAATATTAATTAAAAAGTCCTGTTTTGTTTTGTTTTGTTTCTTTGGGGTTTATTTGTTTTGTGTTTTTTTTTCTAGAATCCAATACAAGGAAAAGGACTGGTGACTACAGAAGTCAGAAATTGAGAAGAGAGGCACTCTGACGGTCAGATTTTTAAGGCAAGCTTAGTATCTTCAAAAGACAAAATCAAGTTTCATAAAACTGTGTGTGTCAAAGCAACATTGGTTGCTTTTAGCTATAACTACAGCCTTTAATTCTCAGTTCAATCCTCTATCAGTTTTCCCAGTATTTCTCTCAGAACTGATATCAAGATAACCAGATTAATTACTTAGTTTTTGTTCTTTTTAATGTTGACACAGTACTAACATCTTTCTAGTTCTCTAGAATTGTCTTGGTTTATCTGTTTTTATTAACAGCATGACCATGAATAGCTGGGGGGGGGGGGGGGGGGGAAGAAGATATCTCTGAGGTAACAGAGCACTGAATGAATCTTGAAGCTACGAGATTTTTAACAGGCGACAGCAGGGAGAATAGAAACTGGTGCAAGGGAAGAGACTATACTTAAATTACATGAAGGGAAAAGAGGACACAAGCAGGGGGATAAAACTAGAGCAAGAAGCAGAGACCTAGTAGACTGAACTTCCTAACTATTCTAATAAAGAGAGCAGCCAGAAAGAAAAAAAGATAATCCACAAATATTTGGTGCAAAGCTATCCAAACATGTAATTTACTCCGTTGTATATAATCCTACGAAAAATGTACAAAACCACGTGAGCAATAAAGATTAAGCCAACACTAATCACTGAAATCAGCTCCTGTTGTTACTATCCATTCTTCATAGGTAAGAAATTAAATGGATTTCGATAGATTTTTTACACTTACAAATAAATTCTCGAAGGAATCCGAAAATTTGAAGAAAATTAATTCACAACAGAAAAATTGGAAACATCTGAAGATAATGGATTCTGTACCCTTCATACTGATACACTTCATTTAACTTTGTAATAGAAGACAAACTTATATTAACGAAACTGTGATAACATGTGCTCTGTAGGAGCTCTAATATGTTTTTATTTGATAAGCTCCTTGGAGAAGAGAGCATCTTTACCAAGACCAGAGACAGACATATCATTTAGCTTTTCTAACATAAATAGCTGGAAATTTAAGGTGTCTCATGACAGTCTGATGAAAGTTGAAGCGACTGGTATTTCAATATCAATGCCAAATCAGTAAGCTGTTGTGTTTGAACCATCGCATTAGAAATCAGTGTGAAACTAAATGAATCTCTGAATACAAGAACTTAACGGCATCAGATGTTTGTTTACTATTCCCACTTCTCCCCTGGCATTGCTAGAGGAGTTTTCAATACTATGAATATGCATTCAAGAGCTCACTCATAAAACAAATGCCAACTTAACACCAGATTTAAGGATCTCTCTTTTCTTAGCCTATTACATAGAATGAAACCAGCAAAGAACAAGATGTGGGACAGAAGTCAATCTGCTTCTGCTTGTACCTGAACTTGTCAGCTACTTCTTAATTGAGTCAGTGACATGCCATTCATCCTTAGCCATGACACTCTCCTTGACTGCTCTCCATTTCTGATGGTATTAAGCCTTTATTTTAGTGGCAGTAAATGAAACAAATAATTGTAATTTCTTGAAAGAGTTCATAATCTTAACAAAAATAGTTTCATGAAGTCTAAAGACTGACCATATGAAACACTATTTCCTTGTTTTTAATAAATTATTCTCAAACGTACATTAAAACATACAGTGACACTTCTTTTGAACTTCTAACGATTAAAAAAGAGGTATGACATGGATTTAGGCAATTCTAAACTGAATCACAGTCAACAATGTTAATATTCCATCATGAGTTCAGTAAGAAATTCCAGAATTATGGAAAAGCATCCCCTTTTCCCAGTGTAGAGTCATTAATCCATAAATCTGCACTTTATTTGACTTTTTCTACAGTTTTGAAATGCCAGCCTTATGTGGGATAGAGATCCTGGCTTCAAATATAAAGCTCCAATGTTTCCTCAAATCTGAAGAAACCTTGAACCTGAATTCAAATGGTTTGATTTTCATGTTTCAAGTAACTGAACTTAGTTTCCCCTTTTGCTATCTCTCTTTTCATACATATACTTCTCTTCCCTCTAACCTTCATCTAAACTTTTTTTCTGATTATCTCCATGTCTATATTCTTTTCTCCTGCCTTCAAGTGATATCTTTACTTACAGCACATGAATGATGACTATGGCACTGTCTTCCTTAAGAAGCACATCAGTATACTAAAATCTAAATAACTAAATACATTTCTAGCAGGCTCACAACATGTAGGGCATCTCTATGATCTTGTTGTTGTCTCTTCTTTCCTTCTCACCTACTCTATTAAGAAGTGCATTATTGCTTTGACTGAATTAAGGCAATCAGTGTAGCAACCCACACAATAACTATATACAGCAACACAGACTGAGCCACAAAATTAAAAATTAATGGAGGAATATAAGACACCTATAACTGTTTCAACCTGTCTGCAGACAGACTAGGTTACGCTAATTGTGTTTTTTTGCAGTTTTACACATCAAGGAAGACAGAGGTATTAACAAAAAAGCCCTCCAACCCGATCATGAGACTCCAGGAGCTAAGAACCATCTATCCCAGGCTCTGATCCCTTGTTGAACTCTGATCCCAGTAATGCACAGCAATCTGATTTCCAAGAGGTTTCAGTGCAATCCAGAATTATCTAATAATTCACATACTCTAAGCCTGCTTGTACAATCGGTGTCTTTGTGCACAGGAGACGAGAATTCTGGTTTTGGCAGTTAAGTACCATGCACGTGTACCAGTACGCTTCAGACATCAGTTACAGTTAACACACAGCAAATCAAGTGGTTGTATTTTTAAATATTATCAAAGAAAGAAAAAGATTCTTTCAAGGACATGTTTGCTCTAGGTGTTTTTATTTAAGATCAGTTCCCATGTGTGTGCTAGAAACAGAAAATATTTCCAACTGGTCATTTTTCTGAAGGAAACGAAGTTTTATTTTCTTGGTACTCTGTTCCCTGATAGAAGGAACACTGAAGTTATCATCTACAAAGAATAAAGTAGGTATTTTTCATTCCCTCCACCCAAGCAATAGGAAAAAAAAAAAAATAAAAAAAATCTAACCACAACTTGTACTAGACTGCAGAAAAGTAGAACACAACTTTACTTTTGGGAAACAAAAATAATTTGGCCTATATATCAGTTTTTAATCCAGCAAGTTGAAACAAATTTGGAAGTAAAAATCTACCATTAACTGAAGTTTTCTATTGTGTCAAGGTTTCTAAGTGTTAATCTAAACTAGAAATTTATAAAATTTTCATCTGAGATTGCTTCTTTTGAGTTTATAATCTATCTTTCCAAATACAGTCCTTAGCAGTGTTTTATTCTAGTTGTCTTGAACATGGTGAGCTGTACAGGCAGCAATGCCAGTATGATGACCACTTAAAATCTACACCCTCCTGTGCAATCCCAACTAGCCAGGTCAACTAACATGAAATTACTGTAATTCCTAGGAAGGTTAATGAGAATGTTAAAGAATAAAGGGATGATACTGAGAATCCATACCATGTTCCGGTCCAAAATTCAGAAAACCCGAAAGAGAAAAGAAAACAATAACTCTAAATGAAAGAATATTTGTAGCATTCACTGCATAAGGATAGTAAGTATTTTTTAAATAGACTACTACGTGTATTCTACAACTACAAATAAAATTTGTCAAGTTTAGAAATAGATTTTCAAATTTTAATAGACAGGAGTACTGCATTATATAAAGCTCTCCACATCTCTTTTCCTGCCTTATTTTTTTAAAAATAGATACATTTTTAACCCTCCATGCAATAAGAGACACTCATATTCATGGAAACAACAGTTTCAAAGAAGTCACCATATTAAACGTGTAGCAAAGGGTACCCAACAGGGAAGATCCCCGATTCATCACATAACCTTCGCCTTTTTCTACTTTCTGAATTCTTTACAAGTTTATCACTCCTTTAGAGTCTCACAAGGGGTTGAGAATATGGCAATATTGTATGGTGCGAAGACCTTACCACCAGATAAACTGACTAGTTACATCAACAAGAGATATTTTCTATTTTGTGTAAAACATTTTCATTGATGGTACTTTTTGCTTGAATTCGTATTTATTGGGCATATTGCTGAACCAGGCTTTGGGAATTCTGTAGTAAAAACAGAGGCTGAAACAGTGGTGCAGAATTTTGGAACAAAACTAACTCCAAATTGTCTTATTTTTCTAAATTGTAATACACTGTGCCTATTTGAACAACAGAAGTAAAATGGAAACAAGTTGTCCTGGTTTAACCAGGATAGGGTTAAGTTTCCCCAGCAGTGGGGGGGGAGCTCTAGCCGGGTTATTCAGATACCATGCGGACGTCACATCCTGGCAGGTCACATTTTTCCTGGCGCGGAGCGCGGTGCACTCGTGGTTTTGTACATCCTGCTTCAAACTGCTGTATTTGGTAGCTATTTTGCTCTGTTCATTGCTATCACTATTACTGTTATTGTTATTGCTGTTGTTTGTTGTGTTGCTATTGCATTGTTGTATTAAACCTTTCCTTATTTCAGTCTTGGGGCTTCGTATTTCACTCCCTTTGTGGGGGAGGGGTAGCGGCCGCGTGGTCTCAGACCTCGGCGGGGGCTAAACCATCACACAAGTACTTGAAATTCTGTTTCCCTACAGTTCCAGATAGCCACCATCTTTCAGCTTCTTACAGTGGTCTTCCACATACAAAAAAATACATTTTTTTCTTCAATGAGGCGAGATTTTCTCTGGCATATCTTCTGCCATCTTTATCATTTAATTCCTTACCATCAAAGACCTTCAAAGGCTTCCCAAAATAATTCACTTTTGTAAAATTAAGTGAATACATTGAAAATCAATCTAGAGTCACAAATCCTTCAACTAATTTTAGCAAAAATCAGCTTCATGCATTTCATCGAGAATTTTTTCTGCTTCAAAAAGATTTCATATTTCTATGAGCCTGATATACCTTTAATCTATTTCATATATTTTTATTCTGTATTAACGTTTATTGTCACAGAAGTATGCATTATTATCCTGTATTTATAGTACTTGAATTGTAGAGAACAAGTTGAAAATACTCAGCCATCAAGACACCAACCTTGTGGGCAGGGTACAGCAGCCATCAGCCGTCAGCCTGACTTGGGTTTCATAGCTATCCAGTGGGCAAACAACTTGTTGAACAGGAGGACATTCAACTGTGCTGCAATCCACGCTGAACACTGCGGAGGAAGGGGAGAAGACGATACCTTTTACTCATGCTTTAGAAGCTTTTTGCAAACTATTTCATCATAAGCAACCAGTTATGAATCAGCCTTTTAATTTAAGTCAGAAAAATTATCTAATGAATGCATGCTCAGTAGGTAACATTACAAAAAGACTTCCATTCTCTTTAAGATTCACTTTTAAAAATCATTGACTCTGGAAGCTATTGAACTAATGTTAGTTAATAAAAAAAAATATAGAAGTTAGACAGGCACCCTTAAACAATCATTACACCTGTGAATAAGATTAGTGACTAGAAATGTACTATGTTACTGATAATATATTTTCCCCACAGTTTTTAAAACAGTTAACAATTCATTGTTTAAATTTCTCCTGATTAAAGTCCCTTTAAAAAGTAAAATACCTGAGTTATAGGAAATAAAAAGAAATATTAAAGGTACACTGTGAATTTATGCCTGCACATGTAAGCTACATTTTTAAAGATTATTCCATTAGGTTGTGCTGTTTAGGTATTTATCTATGGTGAGAAACAAATGCAAATTACCAAATCTATCTGTTAGATTACCAAATACGCATAACTAATAAGACTGACTCTTTTTAGGAAACAACAAATCCTTAGAAATTCAAAAAGTCAGTCTGAATATACATTTAATCCTATGAGTCATACTCAGGAAAGTTAAAACACATCTTTATCTTATTTGGTCCTAAATGTCCTATGTTAAAAATCAGTACCAGCTCAGGCATTATCTATTTACTATTCCTTATCATAATTATACTAAGAAAGTAGAAAATAAAACATGTTTCCTTCTTTGAAGAAACTACCTACTGACTGAGTAGGAAGGATGAACAGAATGTTATCAGACTGAAAATTATACAGTATGATATCCATGATTACAGATTTAACTTCACTTCAGTACTGACATTATTACTACTACTTACTGCCGTGCTAAAGCAGCTTGGCAATGCTACACCACACTTCTTGCAAGAACTAATACCTTTTCAAAGTCCCATTTTCTGTCTTCTAGTCCTACATTTTTCAGGCTTGATCTTCAGAGGTACGCAGCAATAATAATTCAATTGGTCATAACGAGACATCAATCTCAGAATTACATCTACTTAGCATATTACATTAAGCATTTAATGAAAACACAAGTTCAATGAAACCAGTTTGCAGCTCATCAAGGTTAGGACCAGTATGTTTGTCCTGAAGACCATTAACTTTGAGTTAACTTTGAGTTAACATGAGTATGCGTGTATCCTCTGTATAAGCAGTATTCAGAATCTGCCTTTTTCCAGTTATTTGGGAAACAGAACCATCTGCTAAATCAGAGAAACCTGACAAGTTCAAGTAGTTCTCACCGAGAAAATGAACAAATTTAATTAAAATCCATTTGGTGGAGCAATGCAGAAAGTTACTAAATTTAAATGGAAATATTTAACAGTTACTCATCTCGACAGTGGCAATTATCGAATTAACTTTTGTATCTCTTCGTAAACACACAAAGATATCTAGCTGCCTTTAAGACAGGTTATAACAATTCACTTAAACCCCTAGAGTTTTATGTTCTATTTTATTAATAAATAACATGTTTGAAACAGTTCTTCTGTGAGAAATATACATCTAGTTCCTCCATTATCACAACAGGCATTAAGAATCATAACCTCATCAGCGTGGTCCAATGTGACAAACAGAATCTGCATGATTCTATTGTGCCAAGTAACTACCAATGTCCAGTTTCCTGAATTTAAACTAGTAACCTTCCTACTCCCTGGATTCAAGGCCCCTTCCACCTCCTACTCAGGTAAGCAGTCTGATGAAAAACAGCTAACAAGTTTCACCAACAAACTGCTACTGCACAGCTATTTTTGTGTCCATTTTTCCATATAACAGTAATGACAATGAAAGAAGAAATACAAGGAAACTCCCTAATCATGCCACCAAGTCTCAGCTAAGGTGTTCTTTTTTCCTAAATAATTCGAATTCTTCGCAGTGGCTATAGTGTGCTAGTACATGGCTCATTAATACTGGAAAGCAGCCCAAACAGTCTTTATTAAAAAAGTACAAACCTAAGAAAAATTACAGAAGAATCCCAAATCAAGAGCACTCAAATAAAAAAACTCATGTAATTAAGTGGCTGCACTCATTCAGTAGTTCCCCTGTTTGATTTGATTTACCCATTTTTATTTATTTTATACTTATCTCTTACTAGTACCAGAGCGCCCTCCAATTGTTGTAAGAATTAGTAGGATTTGGTGAACAAAGGGTATGCACTGAGCTTATCCACCCACAGAATTCTATAATCCACACTCATACCCCATCTCAGTCTTCTATCCAAACTGGGAGATCTTTATTATTACATTATTAATCACAGAACAGCTGAGGTTGGACGGGACCTCTGCAGGTCATCTAGTCCAACTTCCTTCCCAAGCCAGGCCACATAGATCTGGTTGCCCAGGACCATGCCTAGATCGCTTCTGAGTATCTCCAAGGAGGGAGACTCCACCACCTCTTTTGGCAACCTGTGCCCGTGCTCAGTCACCCTCATGGTGAAAGAGTGTTTCCTGATGTTCAGAAGGAACCTCTGTTGTTTCAGTTTATGCCCATTGCCTCTGGACCTGCCATTGTGCACTGCTGAAAAGAGCCTAGTTCTGTCTTTACCCGCTCCCTTTAGGTATTAATATGCACCGATGAGATCTGCCCTGAGCCTTCTCTTCTTCAGGCTGAACGGTCCCAGCTCCTTCAGCCTTTCCTCACTGGAGAGAGATGAAGAGAGATAAGAAATGAAAGATATTTGAAGAAAGGAAAAAGTTCCTACTTTTTTTCATATTTAAATGGGTTTCTCAAACTGGAAAAGTACTGAGCCAAACTTCCAGATAAGCTGAAAATATTTTAAGGTTACAGAACAGTCTATAATCAGATTCTTCACTACTTCGAGATGTCCCTCAGATCAGCTGTACTAGTGTCCTAAAAAATAAGACTGTAAACTTTTGCCACTGAACTGCTAGCTCTTACATCGATTCCAATAATTACAATGTATACTTTTCATGAACAGGTTTATTATAAGCTGTTATTATACATTCTATTACAAGCTGAAAAAATTTAAAATCCTGTGTAAAGAAAATTATTTTTGTCTATCCTGTAAGCTTTAAGCTTTAAATATATAGCTTGACAAATACATATCTTCAAGAACTCATAAACATGTTGCAATTTCCTATCAGTGAAGATGAACCTGATCAACATTTGCTTACAAGTCTTCAGGAACCTTCTCATGCACTGAACTTGTACACAGTAGCATCTGAGAGTTACTAATCTTTCTACGAGAATGTAGCAGAAACCCTACCATCGTTGCAGACCCTAACAGAGCTGCGGTAATGTGCAACCTCCTTTGTAGACTACAAAACCAGAGGTCTCTGATCATGAAACTGTTAATAACTAGGTGAAAAGAATTTTATAGTAGCATACATTAACACAAGTATATTAAGTTTCACTTTTACATATTATGCTGGCTTTTCAATGAATAGAACGTACAGTTTAGGGACAAGACCTAAATAACTACCTATGAAGGATCAAGGCAGTATTTCCATCTCTGATGCAACACAGTGGCTCAGCAAAGGAAAGACTGTATTTTTTCAGAAGTCACAGCTTTCTGAGGGTGCTGTACAAGGGTACAGAATCTTCTTCTACAGCAGCTAAGAAGCATCACATTTGCTTTCATGCATTTCAACTGGTTCCTCATGAATAGCACAATGCAACACGATTACATCTGATAACGGTAGTTACACTTTCGCTCTGGGAGAATAAGAAAGCATGAAAGTATCTTTCCATGACAATGCATCATCCATTTTACATTCCTTCATACTTCAGAACGTATTAAATACAACCAGAAGAGATGGTGTTCCTGGACCTTCAATGCAGTTGTATCCCTGTCTGAATCACTTCCTTAACTCTCCTATCACAGGTATTTCCCAACATGGGCCCCTGCATTTACCAATTTATTCTTTTTTTCTCTTTCCTCACAAACACTGTCAACTTATAAGCCATTTCTCCAGCTCCATTAGAAATGTATCTGTAATTCTTCCCCACTCATTTTCTCCAGAGCTTTCCCAGTCTCATCTCTTAAGTTCTCTCAACATCAGCTTCTAACAAAGCACCCAGCAAAACATGTACTATTTCTGTAAGCAACAGAGAATAAACAAATTACTATATAATTCTATTTCTCTCAACTATGTATAAAAACTTGATTTTGCTGAGCCTTGTCCTCAGTGCAAGACTGCAAAAATTCCAGACCTCGTTTTCAATGCTGAAGCTGTACCAGGGTGGAGCACAAGCTACTTCTCCGTGCATCATTACACACTACCTACTAAATTTTGCTTCTGATCTCAGACTTTCCATCAAGCCCTGACTGCATAGAACTCCCCAAAGGAATAAGTCAAACAATAACATTCTCTTTACAATTGTGTTTAATCCAAGAAAAAACTCCGTTTCAGTAAGAGTTATTTTCAGGCCATGCAGGGGGTGCTGGAGAAGGTGACTGAATCAAAGTTCTGCCAGAAAGACTTCTAGAAGAATGACAAATTAGCGTCTTTCCAACAGAGGTTCTCTCTAGCATGACATTTCCCAATGCTTTCCCCAAGGATATCAGAAACTAAGAGATGATACTACCCACCTCAACGTATACAACAACCAAACAAAAAGTTATCAATAAAGGTACAAACACACACCTGTTGAATAACTGCCAAAATAAGCTATTTATCTTTATTCAGAAGTGGCAGCTAGAGTTCCTATCACAACTTCTGGAAAATAGCTTTTAGATTAGATTTTAACTCCATCTTTAAAAAAACAAACATGATTTTAAAACATCATGGCTCATACTGCTTTAGCTTCTTAGCAAAAGAAGCACATACACTCCTACAAATCTTGTTTCAAGTTATTTTTATTTTTACTGTTAACACATTATGCAGCTCCATTTGAAACCATTCATTCAAAATATCTTTAAGAAAAAAAAAAACAACTTATTTTTGAGAATACTTCTTAAGAATTGTAACTCCCAGCCTAAAACTAAATTCAGTGCTCATTCAGTAAATTCACTGCTCATGGACGGCCAGTTATACACAGCCTGTAGGAAAAAGTATGTTGGTTATGGCACCAGACCACTGTTATCTCACCTCTGAGTTTAGCAACTGAAGAAAAACAAAAGGGACATGACAGTTCTCAGTAGGTACCACAAGTGTAGCGAGATGCTTGGTGGAGCAACAGGTAAGAACATTTAAGACAAATTAGTCTAGAGGTTAACAGACAGGTATGACTCAGATACTAAGTTTCTTCACTGTTCATTTTAATTGAATGCCAATGCCTCTAATCATTGTATTCCTAAAGTAAAAGAGGTAGAAGAGGAAGTGGATCTCAAAATGAAAATTTTTATTTTTATTCTAGCATTTAATGTTAAGGAAACACTTTCTATTTTCTTTTCAGTAACTCAGTTGTCAGTCACAGTATCTGAACATATGCAGTTCTCAGCAGAAGGCTCCAAACTCAAATGCCACTGTAAACTGGAGAGTAGTGACATCTTATTTAAGGAACAGAAATAAACAGAATTTATGCTTTAATTGCGCAAACACTTTGTATTGGCATAAGGCAGCACTGCTATCATAGGAAGCAGCCCTCCCAGCTTCTGTCAACTTGCTTCCACCAGAAAAGCCCTTGCTAGTGCAAAACCACTATGGAGGCTGGTTAAGCAGACATGGAGATGCAGGAAGAGCACTCTGGTAGCAGCACTCATAGAACTAAAGTTTTTAGGTTTGTGGCAAAGTATGGAACAGTTTTCTCTGTTCAGCATGTAAACTACATGGACGTGCTGACACTGTTCAGTAAAACTAGTGACAGCAGACCCACAAGAAACTCTGCATGAACACTGACCTATCAGGTCTTATGCTGTCCATTGTCCCTTTTTCAGCAACATGGCATTAAAAACAGAAGGAACATGGAACACAGCACTGCTAGTTCAGTTCCTCTCCAACTCTTCTTTCCCACATTTCTTCAGGTTACCAAGTAAAACTCTGAAGGCGCAAGGTTTATTATCAGGCTTACCATGGGCTGAATAAATATTCCTGCCATGTAAGAAGCATTATCTGACTTCACTTTATGACCACTATTTCAGCAAATCCACACAGATAATTCACACAGTGTTCATACATACATAAAAACAATCATATGCTACTACATAAATTATTCTATAATTCTATAAGCCTATGAATATACAATCCTAATGAAACAAGATATTCCATATCCTGTTCTTAAACAAAGACATTTATTTAAAACCACAGACAATGGTGAAAATGATGGAACAGTTTAGATGAAAGACAGCAAGGTTCATGCTGACTTGCAAATGTAAATATAAAATCCCTAAACTTTCTACAAGAAGGGAAACAAAAAAATAAAAAGTTTCAGTATTTGTTTAGTCTCTAATTTTCTTTACATATATCAAGTACAAATTATGTTGTCTATACGAGTACAGTTTACACTGTTTGAAAACTGAGAAAAGTTTACTAACAAATCTTTGCAAATCTGAAAAGAAGCCTTCTGTGGTAAAGTGATTTGTAGTCTAATAAGATTTGTCAACATCCATCTACTCCTTTCCCTGTCTTCCAGTCTTCTGTTTGCTTGTTTTTCTTTCTGATCCTCCTACTATGTCAAATGGCAAATGAAAGAAACATCTAGGCCAAACTTAGAAAAGTCAACTTGGACAGCCACTGAAGTCTAACTTGACAAAAATCAGGCTATGCAGTGACTAAGAGGTCCATATTAACAGCACTCCCTTTTTTTCCCTAAAGCCAAGGCACTGCAACAAGTAGGGGCTCCACTTGCTCTGTAGTTTCCAGTTTAGCCTTTAAATCTTTCATCAACTGTTACTGTGGGGATGCACAAGAGTACTCATCTAAACTCGTCAGCCTCTTAATCACTGCCTAAGACACACACTTTCATCATCTCCCAAGATAGGGGAGAACTCTCTGCTTTCTCTTAGCCTCTTAATTTCTAACCCCCATTGAAAAGCTCTACACTTCCCTTAAATTCTGTTAGTCTCCTTCACCAATCTCTTCAAAGCTCCCGCTCTTCTACCCTCCTAACATGCATCTTCATTTTTCTAGTCCCATGTACCTTCACCTCTTAACTCCCTACTTCAGAAAACAACATACACACAGTTACATAAATCCACTAATGCAATAAACAATCATGTATTCAACTTGAAGATTCTGTAATACTAATGAGTTGAAAACGAGCTTCAAGAAGTAACCTACAAAGGTAAGTTTGGACTGAGTTATTTGCAAACTACAAGATGGGAATGCAAATAACAGCCGGGAGGACATGATCAGAGCTAATATTTTCGTAAGTAAAGAAATAATCCAAAGTCGGCATGATATAATTTATTAAAGGCATATTTGAAGTACATATAGGAAGAATTAAAACATACAAATATAGTAGTTCAGTAGCAGTCACGCTACAGAAAGATCTTGGTATCATAGCATTTTACAAACTAAGTGTAACTCTCACAAAAGAGTCAGCTCTTATTTAGAATTTTGCACGAAGGACAGAAAGTAATTGTTCTACAGTGTTTAGTGATGAAGACTCACCGAAAATAGTAGTCTGCTTTTGAACACCACATTTTAAAGACATGGATAAACCTAAAAAAAACTTATAGAGGGGCAACAAAACAAGGAAGGAGCTCAAGGAAACTATGCCATAAGAAATTACAGCTAATTCTGGACGAAAGAAGACTAAGGTTGACAAAATGTTCCAGAGCAAAAATTATAATAAAGACTTGTTCATCAAGTACTCAGGACATAGAACGAAAAAGTCTGCCTAAATTTCCACACAGACATATTTGCACTGGATATTAGGAAAAACACAAAGAGAAGCACTAGAAGATACAAAGACCGTACAATCTTCTTCTGTGGAGGATTTAAGAAAACGTTAAACAAGCATAGGAAAGGCACAGCTTAAGCATACTTGAATCTGTTTGCATATAAGATTTTGGATTATACAATTTTACATGCCTGCTTTCATTCCTCTTTTTATTATTCATTTTTACCAAAGCCTAGATCAAAAAGAAGAGCGAATTACATCTTCCACTTCACTGAGAATAATAAATCACAAGAAAGGGTGATTCATGTTCACATGAAATAGAAAATGGGTAAATACTGAAATTATTGTAAAGTCTTTCACTATGCTCCTCCACAATCCTTTTTGCTCTCCAGTTTTTAAGGGGCATCACTCTGTAATCTAGAGAAATCTTCAGACAGAAACCTTAATCCCCTATCCATGCACAATATATTCCTACTATGAAAAAACCTTGTATAATCTAATCAGTATATAAAGTATGTCACTTTCACTAGTAGCATCCACAGAAATGCAATATTCTCACTAGGCTACTTTTTCCTTGTTGCTCAGTTTAAATTAATGTCTGATGGAAAAAGAAAGTAACATTTATCTTAATATTTCTCATCTTTTTTTTAAATGGGTATTGTCCACATATAGTCATTTTAATTTTGAAGAAGAGTCAGAAGAATTTAGATGCTATATAGGTTTTAGCAGATGCAATTATATATGTTTTGTGCTTGTCAGACAGAAAAAATTGAAAAATCGTGTCCACTTTTACCTGGTTTACATTCATAGAGATCACAGCATTCGCCTGGCTTTCCTGATGCCTTCGAAACCAATATATTCAAATAACCAGGCTGGCAAACCTTCCTCAAGCAGCCTGCAGGATTACACACACAACGGCTTGGGAGTGGACAGCATTCACCGGGAGGAGCATAGCCTTCAATCAAGATGGAATCTTCCGGACAGCGAGGAGAAAACTGGACTTCACAGCGGGCCTTGGAGCAATCAGGTTTCTCTTCTGAAAGGGAGAGAAAAATCAGCATACCATAAATGTCAGTAAAACACTGTATCGAAGCTGTAAAGATGAGCTCAGATGAAGCTCCCTTTCTTCTCCCTCACCCCCAAACAATAAGAAGGAAACTGCTGCTACTGAGCTGATTAGCAAAAATTATGGAATATGCTTTAAAAAAATCTTGGTATTTGCAAGATGGCAGGCGCATTATGAAATATTTAACAAAAATTCTAATTTGTGCAATGTGCGTGACCCACACAGACTCAAAAAACAGCTGTGAAGCTACACATTTGGCTATGACATCGAGAAACAACTTGTCATATCATGCACAGTCCTGATGTTCACACCTACACCTTCGATTTGCTAAGACCTTCCATTATAAGCAACTGATTTTAATTGATTGATTTATTAAACCTGAATGACCTGAACTGAGATTTCACATACTCAAAAAGCTGGTTAAAAGTTCAACAGCTAACGTATTTGGAGAGTCCATACGTTATCAGAAGACAATTTTTCCTGTACACACTCGCATTGCTCACATTAAAAGTGTTGTTCCTATGTACTTCAGCGGCTTGGACAGTAAAAGAGAAAAGGTTTGACTAACACTGGCTACAGGCATTAGAGATCTGAGGCACTGGCTGCAGGCACATAGCAATAAGAAAAGGAATACTGAGGAAGAAGGTCAACAAGTTGGTGGGAACAGTGGCAAGCTGGACAAACACTGAGGTAAGAGAGAACGAAGACATAGCAGAAGGTTCTTGGACAGCTAGGTAATATTCTTCCAAAACTTGGAAAAGAAGTCAAGATTCCCCATTCTCAAAAAAAAAAATCTTAATTCTGGAAAAAATGTTGTGTCATGCCCTCCAATCAGACTACTCCTGTGACTGATTTACTCTGTAATGCAAACAGTGAGAAACTTGCTCATATTCAAGAGGTGTCACTTTGCTCAATGTATCTGAGCACTGTTAAAAAGTGGATTCAAGACACTCAGAAGAGCAATATCTTTAGGTCAACAGGACACAGTGACTTAAGTGTTTGGAGGCAATGCAGGGAGCCATCCCAGGCCTGACCAGAAAAAAACCCCATAACACTAGAAACCCAAGACCTGAACTTATAAACTGTTTGTACCACTTCTTGGTTATCTGCAAGTTTGTAAACTAGATGGTTCTACTATAAATGTCACTATTACCCCTACAAACATAATTGACTACTTCACTTGTCATTAAGTTAGATGCAGAGTAGTAGAAACAAGTAAAACCAACACTATTAATCTGATGTTTAAGCTACTGCCATTTTCAAAATTATTCTCTAGTGATAATTTCAATGATTGAGTAAGACATATCAAATATCAGCATCTCTGATAAAAAGTCAAGAACATATTCTCCAAGATTTTAGTAACTCACTGTTTTTGGAGTTATTAAAGTTACTGGATATTGTGTTTGCACTGCAAATGTGTAATTCTGCTTCCACACATACACTGAATGTCAACAACAGCGATATCTTTTTCCAGAGGATCACTTCTACATTTAATTTTATTATATTCTTTGGAATTCTAGGTCTACTGAAGAATCAAAGCAGCATTGCTTGCCTACACGGTTGACTTGCTAACTGTGCTTTAGTTTCATTTAAACTTCCAGGGATATAATGCCTAGACATATAAGTGCTTAGAAAAATATTAATCTAGGTCTTAGCATTAGTAATTGCAAAAGGAAATCATGAATATAAACATTTACCTCAATTTTCGTTGGCAAATACAGCAAAACAGAATAGAAAAATAATTACATGTATTTCCTTCATGTACAATCAACAGAGATTACTAACTTAAATGTGATACTACACAGCATCGTAACTTTTCTTACAGTTAAAAGCCCTACTATTTCCATCTGTCTTTAATATAGCCTAGGCTAGATATGTACTTTGCCTACAATTTTAAATAACATTTGTAAGACCATTTTTTTTTTAAACCTACCCTTAAGTTTAGGTTATTATCTGCTTTATTAAACACATTGTTCAGACTGAGCATTACAGGTTACAGCAGTTTGCTGCAGAAAGCTGTCACTGCAGAAAGTTGTATAAATAATAGATAACATACTAGTTTCAGTATTTTATTGACATTCTTTAGTTTATGGATACAATATAAGGCTTGACATTTTAGCTTTCAGAATCTTTTCATTTCCATGGCATGTTGTTCAATTGTGCACAGAGAAGTAATAGAACAGTAGTGAGTTATTCACACTGTTCATTACTTGATCTACCCTAACATTATGCATCCAGCAATTTTCCGATCTCCATGACTAATCCCATCCTCATGCAGTCCCTCTTGTGAAAAGACTTTGTATTATACATTTTTTAAATGTTTACCTACTATTTTTACTTGCCTGCATTTACATACATACGTGTACCTATATTAAGATAAGTGTTTCCTCCAGGACTGACTGTATTTGGCCAATATATGCCAACTTTCAGAAATGCAAGGTTTGTGAGAAATGCATGTCAAACTGTTGGGATTCAGACTATTCAGGACTCTACATATATTTATTTTGAAGACCAATGCAAAGCCTAGTGTTGGAGTTGATAAGATCACCTAGCAAAAATATGAAGAAAACAAGGATATGTCACTATCAGCATGTAAGAAATATCGTAGCAAGCATCAGAAGAGAGAAATTTTAAATAGAGGACCGTGGCAAGTGTTTTTATTCAAAACGTTCACACAGTGTTTCATAGTTATTATCTTTGATTGTCTTTTCCACATTATTGTGCTCAATGTAGTTAACTGTAACAGAATACAACAGGACTCTACTATTAAATAAAACTGTCCATTGCTTTCAGAGGAAATGGTTTAAACACAAACAGCCACCACCTTGCAAAGACATGTTTGTGTTTTAATACCAGGTTACATAACACCAGCAAATATTTAGAAATCAAACTTAAAAGTTTTTCTTTTTAATCCAGTGTCACTATTACTTTTGTACTTCATAGAACTGAGAAACAAACAAAACCACCTCCCTACTACTACTTGTGTAAATATTGTGCTTCCAAATTATAATCTCAAACTATGTACAGGGTAAAACATTCCCTTCCCAGTATACAAATGCAACTGAGCAACATGAAAGTGAAATATATTAACTCAAGCTGGATCAGCCAGCAGACAATTGTCCTGCAGCTTCCCTAACTCCAGCCCACAGCAGAATCAAGGGCAGAAAGAAACCTTCTGTAGACTACGTCATGATTTGGTTCTTAATTTAGATGCAGACTTCCTTTTGTGGAAAGGAGCAAGTGTCTGAAACGATGTGTGAGTGGCACTATTTAAAGTGTTTTCTTGTAGAGTCCCTACTTCATACTTCTGAAAATAATCTTTATCTAAAACATGAAAATCCAGCAGCTCCCAGTGTAGCATTACTATATTTTAGTTAAAACTTTAATCAGCTAGCACCATAGCACCATAACTGCGTCCTGAGCCCAGCACTCACTGGGAGGTGAGAAGGTGGGAGTTCTGTTTTACTGCAGTTCAGTAAAAGCTGATGAGGGCTCCTCATTTTGAAACCAAGCCTGATTAAGAGACATTACTTTTAAGCAACCATTAGGAAAAGCTTCAAGGTTTTTCTTCTTGTTATTTCAGCAAATGGCAAGCATACCCATCTTCTCTATTTACAGGGATAAAGGTCTGTATACAAAACATATTTCTGCAATTCACTGTACTAAACTTGCTTATCTTTTCATGACTTGATCAAAAAAGGCATCAGAACTGAAATTGTTCTCAAAATAAATTACAAACATTAATACAGCCATAAATATCACTGCTTTAGCAGGATTCCTGATCTAATTCCATTACATACAGCTATTTAAGATTTCATCAGACAAGATGAATCGTTTAATAGCTCTTTCTTCCTTTATTCACAAACGCTTCCAGACCTTACAAAAGGAACACGTAAGAACACATGTCAGAGCAGAATAATTAAAAATACATCAGACTATCTCAAAAGACAGAAAGGTAGGGCAATGGCAAGCTATGTTCCACAGAAAACAACTGTGAAATCACTGACCAGTGATATTTTTGCTAGTTTATCCCTTTTATATACCAAACGGGGACTGTTTTAAAGCAGCTTTTCAATAGACCAAGGTAAATTCACAATAACCTATTGCTTCTCTGTCAAATACACACATACACTATGAAGCACTGACCTCTCTCCCAGATGTTGTTTTAAGCTACTATTACACAAATCAGGATCTTCCTAACCAACATCTTCAAAGCCAAACAAGGTATCAGGACTTAAAACTCCATTTTATTATCTTAATTTTGATAGTAAATAGAATATAAACAATTACTATGTGTCCCCCAAACAGGAGAACTTCATTTTTCAAAGCAGTATATGAAACCTAAAAAATGAGATTTTTGAGGAAAGGGAAAACTATGTATGTGACTTACTATGAACTAAATTAGCACAGCAAATATATGATACTTATTCCTGAATAAAGAAGCATCTTAAAACACAGATTACATAGCAAGAAGATATGCATGTGCCACATTCTCCTAATCCATAATGTAGATTCCCTCACAAAAACAATTAACTGTATGTAGAAAGACAGTAAAACTATTTGTCAAAGATGACGTCTGGTTTTGTAAGTAAGAGCTTGTACTCAGGACACTCATCACCTTAATTCAAATATATTTTTATAAAACATTGTTCTGCCTCTACCCTTGAAGAAGCTGATAGGTCTCATTTAGTAAGTTGACTGTTTTAGCAAGGCAAAAAACTGCTTACACAACTCACCAATTAATTTAATGAAGTGAGGAGTTGTATACACTTTTGCTGTTTGATTTTCACAGAACCAGACAGTTATTGAAAAAAGCATCTATTTAATCACATTTTGGCCTCTCCTTTAAAAAGAAACCATTAACAAGGAGAACAATTACTTGTCAAGGATGTATCCATCAAAATTCTCATAAATTAAGTCTGAACAGATAACCTACAAACAAGTAAGAAAAACTTAGTTGGCTGCACACATTGCCTTTATGTTCAAAAAAGCAGCATTTCGAAGGACTACACAAAGAACAGAAACTATCAGTTTGTTTGCTGATGAGGTCTCTCTGTGCGACACATTCTCTTCATAGCCTTTCATCAAACACCACAGAAGCTAGTATCTCTGACATCTCACCATCCTGAGCCAACAAAGAATCTCTATAGAGATAAAGGAAGAGCCTGGATCAATCAAGCTTTTACAAACTACCTATTCTGCCAGTCAGTCTTCTCATGATATTCAGAAATGTATCTGGAAAGATAACATTTTTAATAAACTGAACACAATCCAAACAGGAAAATGGACATGTTGATTAATTCAAAGTAAGACTCCTATCCTTGGAAACAAACCTCATATCTACTCTAAAAGGCAGTCTTAGAGACTGTTTAAAATAAAATTATTCAGTTTACCAGTGACAGTGCTATTTCTAACTATAAATTACTACAGGTACCAGATTTGCATTTCAAGACAAACTTTACTTTCTGTGGTCCGAAGGTTCTGGCTTACTTGCTGTTAAAAAAGCCTGCAAAAAGAACCTACCCTTCATGAAGCACATAACAGAGGACACTCTACAATTACCAAGAATAATTGAACCACCTAAGTTACAATGTGTAACTGAACAACAATAACTGAGTAAGTTACAATGTACTGTGTGCTTTAAGACAGGGATCACTCATTTAAAAAGTCAGGATGTCTCAAAAACATTTCTCATTTTCATTTGATTTTCATCTCAGAAACACACATGAAAGTTGTAGCATCTCAGAAGTCAAGGCACTAACATTCAAACTGACCCTTCACTGCAACCACAGTATATTTGTTATGAAGTGCATGAGGGGGAGGAGAGCAACCTTCAAAGGATAAAAAGAAGAAATCAAGGTGTGGATTTCTTTTTTTTTTTTTTTTTTTCCTCTGCCATTAGCATTAGAAAGAGTCTGTCATAAAGCAACAGCTGTAAAGCTGGAACTTTTCACAGAGTTTCTCCATATCAAAAGCTACTACGTATTTTTTAAAATTATGTTTCCCATTACCTTACAAAATTATTATGTGGAAGTGGAATAGTGGCAAGGTCTTTATGCCATAACCAATCCCTTCTCTGAGAGAAGGTAACTTTCTTTACCTTCTTAAAAGGTTTATACAATACTCACTCAAAGTGGCCACTAGTTAGAGCTGGTTTTATTAAAACAGTCATTGAATATAGGAAGTCTAGATCTCAGGGGTTTTTTTGTTTGTTTTGTTCAAGTAGAGCAGTTGTAACAAAACCCACCCAAACATACACCCCCCCCCCCCCCCCCCCCATCTTGGCTAGTATCAAAGCAGTATGGAAATAAAAATGGTTCCTGAAGAAGAATTAAGAACTTTGCTTTCACCTCTGTATCAAATTCTTTTTCTTCATTATGTTTGCATGCTCTACTTTGACACGCAGAGAAAGTATATGCCAGGTTTACTTAATGAGAAAAGCAGAACACTTAAAGAATTGGTTAGCACAGCAAAAGGATCTTAAGGTATAACTAGTATGGGAGAAATGGAGAAGAAAAGCCCCAATGAGGGTGAGAGGGTCTTCTCATTCTTCAGGTGAAACAAAACACGTCTGTGCTTTTCTGGAAACCTTTTCAGGGAGGGATTTTTATCATTTTGTCAAAACTTCGTGTGACCAGAGATGCTTTTACTCAGTCACCATAGAAACAAGGACAGAATGTTTTCATCCAAGGAGAAGGCTGAAGAGAACTACTGGAGACTCGGAACTGAACACTTCTGCTGAGATATTTAAACTGTTCTACAGCTGCTGCTTTAAAAACAAGTTTTCAATACGTACATATATGGATATACATATGTATATAGACAGAGAGAATAAAATTTATTTTTTATGTTAGGTCCCTAAGAAGAATACAGAATAAGAAGCATTTTGAAATAGCTAGCTTCATATTTCATTTTTCAGATCAGTTTAAAATAGAATATGGCTCATCAATATGAACGTTTTGTACGACTAAGCAAAGTGATGCACTAAGGTCAGCATACATGCTTTGAAGACACGTGTCGTTCAGCTTTGCATTTTCGTTTCATTGTAAACTGGTTTTGTGAAATCTAGGCTAAAAAACAGCCACTTTTACTGTAGTCTTACAGTCATCATTGAAACACATTCCAAACAATAGGCATAGTGTACTGTTATACAGTGGCAGGAAGGAAATATTAAAAGGATTAGGGATAAACAAGAAAAATGATTACCCAGCTGAAGCAGTCAGACAGACAGGGATCGATATCGGAATGCAAAATACCCAACAGGATTTTCAAGAATCAAAAGGACAGTTATAGTAGATTAAAAAATGAGATTACCTTACACATACAATATGCACAGTACTGTATACGGATGAACTGCTACAAATAAAAAAAGGAACTAGAGCCTGACCTTTTACCTAAAACTGAACTTTATTTAAAATCCATTCTGTTTTGTAAACAAATTTTGCTTCACTTTGCAGCATTCTGGCACTCTGGATTTTACATACTGCACAGTGGAGCAATCTGTCTCACCCATATTATAGACTAATCTTGTAATAGAATAGCAATGGCCTGCAACTAACCTGGGTTAAAAAAAGTCACACACAAGAAGACAGTTATAGACACAAGTTTTAATAAATATGCACTCGTCGATCTACATCTTTGAAATGTGGTATTCACTATGGATTCGCCAAAGATTTTTCATTTCAAGGACCAAATAACCAGGAACAAGGGTTACGCCACTCAAGACAGCTAGAGCCAAGAAAGATATTAATCCCATTTGGATAGCAAAGCTATTAGGACATTATAACTCCACTTTCTGAACTTTTTTCTTTTCCTGTACTGAAAATATTAAAAAGGAAGGCGGTAATTCAAACCCAAACACACACCAGAATTGCAAGCAAGCCTTAACCCAAACTGTTGTCTACCAAAGAAAGTGTTTTAAGAGAATCAATAAGGATTTGTAAGACACTCTGCATCTAAATGCAAATGCAAGTTCTGTGAAACCAATATTGTTTGTGGCAGTAGTTGCATTTGGGTACAGACCTCCCAGTTCAAAGCATTTCTCCATTAGGCTTAGAAACACTCAAGCCTGGAAAACTCAAAGGTACTTTTCCTCCATTTAATTTAAAACCTGCTTTCAACAGATACATATTAACATTTTTTAATATAAATTAACAGCTTGACACCAACAAGTTAACCCAAATCTACAATTGATCACATTAGCTTTCTGACAGAACTGTACATGCAGAGGAGGGCACAAGCCCAGCCCACTGCACAGCAGACGGGGAAGTGTGCCATCCCAGGGACAGGACCCATTTCCACTGGTAACTGCACTGCTTTCAATAGCAATAAAACACCTTTTAAACTTCAATATTGAAAATCCTTCAGAAGTTGAAGAGATGAGCACATAGCTACTTGTAGTCAGGCTGCCCCCGTTGTGGGGGGAAAAAAAAAAAAAAAAAAAAAAAAAAAAAAGGTGTTTCCAATACCATCATGACTGGAATAACACTGTACACCGATTTCTTTATATAAAAGAGTCCATTATTTTGGATGAATGATACTACTCCCACTATTGGTCAATCTTTATATTGGCAAATCAACTGAAATCTCCAAAGAAAGATTATGTAAACAGTAATGAGGTGGTCTGAACTACAGAGCCAAGACTTTAAAGAATGCCAAAATATTTTGGAAGTAAACCAAAAATGAAAACACTAAATTCACAACCTGTATAAACTGCATATACACTTCAATGACTTACAAAATGCACACCAGTAGTAAATTTACCTAAAGCAGAAAGAATTTTTTATCACAATGATATAAGCAGCTGCAGACCAAAGGTAATGCTAAATGTGTACCAAAACAATGATAAAGCACAAATATTTGGAACAATTCTGCTTAATATAGCTTAAGAAACATATAAGCTGTCTGGAGAAATAATCACAAGTATTCACTGAAGGAGCAGTACTACAACACACACCTTGATGTGACAGGGAGAAATGGATTTGAATGTGAGCATGTAACTTATACCCCACAAAGGACAAACACCTCTGGAGGCAGCTCTGAACATAAGCAGTACCAAATGATGTGCTACACCACACAGTCACACTCAAAGTAGTAGTCTCAAATCACTGTTTGTTTCCTAATCAAAGTCCGAAAATACAAGTATAACAAGGACCCAGAAAACACTTGCATTTGCTATAAAGGCAAACTACAATCAAAATAAATACATGATTTTACAAAGAATTCACATATGTAAGAAGACAGCAACGAGGATAAAACTGTGAACAGCAAAACCAGCAATTAGTTTTCTAGAGCTAAATTAAAAAAAGCAACTGAGGTGTAAAAATTAATGTAGAAGTGAGGGGTTTGATATTCAAAGGAACACAACTTTTTGTTATTACTGAAATCGAATCAATTCCTATCTGCCCTTCAGTGTTTCATTTTGTTAAGTTAGTAAAAATCAATTTAAGATATGTGCCTCCTTCAAGTTCTCTCATCTCTGCTAATGTTAAAAAAGACAAAACAACCCCAAACCCAAAAAGCCAAACCCACACACAATAAAACAAGGACTTAAATGCCTTAAGATATATCTGGCAAATAAGCTCCATTTTATGCAAACTAGTTTTCCTAGCTATTATGTTCAAAGGACCACTGTATGTTTGTTAGCAGCTTAACCACATATTTCTTAAATTCTTTCACAAAAAACACTTAAGAGGCTTAACATCAGAAAAATCAACCCTGTTCAACATTTCATTCTTCTCTTGACTAACCTAAGACACTGTGGTTATCAGAAAGTATGAAGTGAGGCATAGTTTCCTTCTTAGGCAAACAGATGGTGACTGCTTCCAATGGTGAAGGCCAGTGTCCAAGTGTTTTGAGACATTTTCCTTCTCCAACTGCTATGGTTCATCTCTTGACTTCTCTGGGTGGGCTTCTTAAATTCTTCTAAATAGCCACTCTAAATTTAGAATTTAAATGCATTTCTATAAGATTTTTCACATTACCAGAGATCTTCCTGAATTCTTACTTTTTTCTTCGATTTTAACATGAATATTTCTGTTAAATTTGTCTCCCTAGAATGGACTGTAGTACCAACTACTATAATTATTACTTTGTAATTCATTAATTACCAAACCTGCATCAACTTACTGAACAAAATTTCTATGCATTACTTAGGACAACAGAAAAAGAACTCTAGCTATAATAAGAAATATGACTGCAAAGCAAAAGGGGCCATTATAATTTTGGGTGAAATCTATACTGATACAGTGAATTCTATCAATCACACAAATACAAGAAGAAAAAAAAATATTTATTGGGTAAAACAACATGAAAAGACAAAAAGAAGGACATGAAATTTTAATTTTACTTTAAGATTTAAGCAGTTTAAGCTTGAGAATACAGCTGTCCAACTGTTTGTACAAAGGTTTGAGAACTGATTAGAAAAATAAACAGACAAATGGAAATTTGAGAATCATCTTATTCTTGCTGCTTCCAAACCAGAGTATCCAAACTAGAAATATCTACACATTTATGAAAAAAAGAAATACTAAAAAACTGGTAACATAAATCAGATGCACACATATATTCATAACCAGCCCTCAAACATACTAAAGACCACAAGGAACCACAGAATGGGAAGGGCAAACAAATTGCCCCATTTTGCAATACTGCTATACAAAACCCAGCTTAAGAAGCCAGATTACTTTTAACACAAACTGAGAAACATGCAATATCCACAGTCTTTACTCCTCACATAGTCACTAAACAAGTGCCTTCACAGGCTATGCAGGTACATAAATAAAATACTCAAAATAGATGATATCAATCAAACAGAGCTTCGCATCCATCACACATCAAATGCTACTAGGTATCACCACCACCCTGCTGCAGCATCCCTTATTCTAACCTCAAAGCAGCAGCATCCCACAGAGGGAATTATATGTCAAAACTACAAAAAAGCAGAAAGTCAGAGCTTACACAGGACTGAGCTTCTGTTAACACTAGTACGAGGATTTTGCTGACTGCAGTAGTCATTAAACTAGGATCCCACTATTTCAAGCTGGATAAATGCCAACACCTTTTATTAATAACAAAAGACAGTGAGTCTGGAAAAAAGCCAACAATTCTATGCCAAATGTATAAAAATAATCTCTCAATTTCAGAATATTGTTGGCTGCAGCGTTCTTTAATTAGATACAGTTTCTGATCTCATTTGAAGCATACAGTTGTGTATTAACTAGCTAGAAAGCAGCTTAAAAGTGGAACGATCTAGATGACTGCAAGCATGGTAATCCGTTTTGCCCAAGTGTATTGTTTGGATTTTATTTTTTTTTTAGCAGAACTATCAAAGTAGAAGAGTATCACAGACTACCCTGGCTCAGTGATTTATTCTGATTCTTTACCCCATGCTCTTACTCTTTCTTCACTGTCCTTTCCTCTTAAGTTATCCACTTATTGTTTATGCCCTCTTTAAAGCAAATCCCCATCTTTTCTAACCTTTTGTCTTTCTTACTATACACCTCCATTAGTACAATATACAGCTACATGTTTGGTTTGTGTAACAATCTATCTTAATACCAAATACTGTTTTCTCTTAAGCACTGAAGAAAAGTTTATTTTTGGCATTTTGCATAGCAACTTCCATGACACAACAAGAAAATACTAAGAAGTTCAGATGTAGAAGTATTTAATTGGGATAATTTCTTAGGCTAGGCTGACAAACCCTCAAATGCAGATGTAATTCACAGTCACTAAAATGCAGGTTACATACCTTTGTGGAACATTATGCATAGTGACAGAAGTACTGCCTGCAAATACGGTTGCACTTCATAAGTGAAGCAAATCACTATTATTTCCAGTAAGATTCCTATGATGGCACTCCTTGCATAGGTTTGGGATTCAGTCACACCCAAAGCCATTTTTAGATCAAACTCTGTACAGTGCATGGCTCAGGAATTGGACACAATCAACGTACATTAATCTTACATATAAATTTGCAGCAGACATGTTAGTTTACAAAGCATAAGTTTCAATGATCAGAGACAAGGCAGACCAGCTTATTAATAAACCAGTCAAGTATATGTGATGGCACCTGAATCCACAGAGTGATATTAGCATCTCCAAAACAAGAGAGTGCCACCAATGATGTACCTGATGAGCTGACAGACTCCCCACCGAACCTGGAAAAACTCTACGAGTAGGAAGATGACAAATCCAGTGTTGAACAATAATTACCGGGTGCCCCGAGGAAGGGACTGGCTCTGTACGCTCGCATGTTACAAAGATAGCGATCCTGCCTCATAAATACACCCTGGGAGGCAAAACAAGCAGGAAGACTAGAATTTTAATTGAGAGCTGCTGTGAACAAAATCTTTCTATTGCTGGAACAAGACTAATGAAAAATAGAAGGAGAAAAACATTAAGATTACTAGCAAACACCAGGAAATTATATCTCAAAAGGTGCAATGATCATTACAACCAAGATACTGCACTGATCATATAAACTCACATTTATAAATTTTATATATATATATTCCTTCATATAGGTCAAGCTAAGAACTGGTATTTCAGAAGTCAGCAAAGCCTGAGCAGCGCTAACCGGAAAGCCTGATGACATCCAACAAGATAACAGAAGAAAGCAAAAGCTATCAAACAGCTTTATCAAATACCATAGATGTTGATGCTTATGCACTGTTTACATTGTTTTTTCCGTATTTGGCTAGAAAGAGACACCAGAGAGAATAAAAGCTAGTATTGTTACATGATGAGGTATCTCACATGTCACTTAAAATAACTCCTCAATAGTACACCTCAGTGGACAGCAGTCCTCACAGTAAACAAGCAGCCACAAAAGTAAATGAGAAACAATGAAAAATGTTTCTCTGTACTCAAAACCAGATCTTTAGTTAAAGCAGTTGTAGGTGTTAATGTTAATGAAGGTGGTATTAATGAGGTGTATTTTAAAGGAGACTTTTCATTAGCACAACTCGAAATGCACACTTTTTTCAACAAAAAGACTAAGTTGCATAACATACCACCGAGTATTACTGCTGACAATCAAACATTTCTCCTCTAATCTTTCTTCCAATCTATGCAATGAATGCATTTTCTCAACACAGTATAAATACTTGCTTTCATAGAAATTTGGATCAAGATTTACAAGATTAATCGGAAATTTCTGCAATATAAGCATACAAGAAAGAAAAGATTAAGTAATACTGAGATGTCAATAATGGTAAATTGGGATGCAAATATGTCAACTCCGTCACCTGTGAAGCATGCCTTCAGAATCTCATCAACATCGAAAGAAAGAATAACTGAAGTACAACAGAAAAAAAGTTAGGAATTTTATTCTACATTTCTCACCACATGCATATCCTCCCAATGCACCGTGTCCCATTAATGCCTTAGGTGAATATTTAAAGGGAAGCAAAGCTAGTAAGTTTAATAAATCTTTCACATACTTAACTTACAGTACTGATCCTAATTTTATGCTTAACCCACGTAATAACCTGTGAAGCAGGTTTTTAAATATCACCTTTAACAAGCTGACCTCCTCCCATTTCACATAACTTTCTTGAATCATGTTGTAGATGTCAAGATACTTTAACATAGCATTTAAGCCTCAACTATTTCAGAAACAAAAGTAAAAAAATAAAGTTGAGTCAATGTCACATTCCAGCCACAATTTTTATTATGCTGCAAAACAAGCAAAAACTTAGATCACATAAAAATGGACAGTAGGACAAGCTTAAACAACCTGTAAATGCACAGTTTAAGAAATATGGAAACATTCTTTTTGGAAATAAATTATTTATCTAGCAAGATTTAAGAACAAATCCTCACTTGGCATAAATTGCCTTAGGTGCTTGACTTTCAAGGACTTCAAAGCATTTGTGTGAATTTATTCTGTTTCATGTCCTGCACTTTACAATGTGGTAACCAAGTGTACTGACTAAAAAAATAATTTAAAAATGTGGCCCAAAAAACCCCAACAAAACAACAAACAACACTCCCCCCCAACCTCAAACAAATTAAAAAAAATCTTTACAAGAAGAGAACCCAAAGAAATGAAAACATAACAAAGAAAAACATATGAAAAGAACAGAGAGGCTTATGTAACAGCCAAACCAAGAGACACCAAATGGATAGAAAGGCTGCTCCAACAGACAGAAAAGTCAGAAGACGTAAGACAAAATTCTAGCACCACATTCAACTGGACTGAGTTCCTATTCCTAGTTTCAGTAATTCAGACAAGTTATTTTGCTGCTGTTTCACTTCCCAATCTACCATTCTTTTTATAAACACAATTGCTTCACAATTGCCTGGGAACTTGTTCTGCATGTGGTATCATGCTTTGTACAACAAAATCCTTTTTTCAGTCAAGATCCCTAGGTACTAGGAAAAAAAACCAAACCAAACAAAAACCAAGCAAGAAACCCACAAATCGTTTAATATGTATCTGTAAACACTATGCAGCTGCTAGAAAATCTGATTATTCAGGAAAAAAACACACAAGTTTTTCTTCAATAGAGAAACTGCATCCAAGTACACTTCCTTGACTAGAATCAGCTGAAGAAACGATAACACAAAGTACTATCAAATGAATATTCACTACTCAGTCACTGGCAAGTAGTTGCTAATTGGTGTTTTGCAAAGAAACTTCAGTTTACCAAGTTTTACCGTAAAATTCAGACTAAATGAAAGTACGATGTATTCATTTTTCTTATTTTAATTAACCCTTAAACACTAGTATACATAGACAGTTAGTGTGCTAGAAGCACATTATACTGATTGGAATAAAACAAGAATGGAAGAAAACACATTTTGGTTAATCTTTCATAAACAATTTTTTCAGAAGGCAGCTGTTACAAAGGCCAGGTGGAAGAGCCAACCACTATCCCAGCAAGGTGAGCTCTACAGAGTACGTTTAAATGATGTCCCAAAAGCATCATAAGAACAAAGATACAGATATAGGAGATCTAGGCAGCAGCCAAACTAACCACAGAGTAAGAAGCAGGTAAAGTATTGATGTCTCATAGAAACTATTATCTGTTCCAACTGACATCATATACAGAAAGATAAATAGAGCATGAAACCATCATGAGACTTTTGCAAAGGTCTCACAAGTCTTTTGCAAGAGAGTGTGGAAAACAACTCAGGGTGGCCCCTGGTGTTTCTCATTATTATATTAATTATTGGACTATGTTTTCCATCATTAGAAATAACTGGTCACTCAACCAAGGGGATCAGTAATTCTAAAAGATAAGTTTGCTGACTGGAGAACGTGATGTGCAACACAACAATATTACAGGGTCACCAAATCTCTTTGAGAAAGGACTACTTTATTTCCAAACATAAACCACAGTAATGGCACTAGCAACCTTTACTTGCCTATGGTGAGCCATGACGTAAAGTGAGAATATGTAAAAGGAAAACCACATACTTAGGATCTGGTACACTGATGTGAAGCCTGTGCTCTTCTGTGTATACTCTGAGCTCTTTAAATTTCCATTATGAGCTTCCTAATCTATAAATAAGACATCCACCATGAAGTAACTGCATTGCTGTGGGAAATATCAAGGGCTTCTTTTCCAAACACTTCTGTACCTGACATTAAGAGAGAGAATATTAGACTTCACTTGAAACAGATACACAGCAATGTGTATCATAATGATAAAGCCACAACAGCATGCATCACGTATACCGTCTTGCATATGCTGCTTTGTAAATACAACACCAAAATGCTCCCCACTGCAAAACCGGAGTATTCTTGCCCTTTACAGGGCTTGTCAAGCTATTTTTCAGAGGACCTAGCAATGTTTAGAACAGGTCCTGTAGAACAAACCCTAACAGGTAATAGAATCTTAGAATGGTTTGGGTTGTAAGGAACCTTAAATATGATCTAGTTCCAACCCCCTGAGCCCCATCCAACCTGGCATTGAACATGTCCAGGGAGGGGGCATCCACAACTTCTCTGGGCAACCTGTTCCAGTGTCTCACCACCCTCACAGTAAAGAATTTCTTCCTTCTATCTAATCTAAATCTACCTTCTTTCAGTTTAAAGCCATTACCCCTTGTCCTATCACTACATCCCCTTATAAAAAGTCCCTTGTCATCTTCCCTGTAGCCCCCTTTAAGTACTGGAAGGACTCTAGGTGGTCTCCCCAGAGCCTTCTCTTCTCCAGGCTGAACAACCCCAACTCAGCCATCTTCGTGGCCCTTCTCTGGACTCGTTCTAACATGTCCATGTCTTTCTTATGTCGGGGGCCCCAGAGCTGGACACAGAACTCCAGGTGGGGTCTCACCAGAGCAGAGTAGAGGGGGAGAATCATCTCCCTCAACCTGCTGCCCACACTTCTCTTGATGCAGCCCAGGACACTGGGCTGCAAGCAGACATTGCTGGCTCACAGTCAATTTTCTATCCACTACTACTCCCATGTCCTCCTTCGCAGGGCTGCTCTCAATCCACTCTCCACCCAGCCTGCATTTGTGCTTGGGATTGTCCTGGCCCATGTGCAGAACCTTGCACTTGGACTTGTTGAACATCATGAGGTTCACATGGGCCCACCTCTCAAGCCTGTCCAGGTCCCTCTGGATGGCACATCCCTTCCCTCCAGCATGTTGACTGCATCACACAGCTTGGTGTCATCGGAAAACTTCCTGAGGGTGCACTCAATCCCATTGTCCATGTCACCAATGAAAATGTTAAACTGCGCTGGTCCCAGCACCGATCCCTGAGGAACGCCACTCATCACTGCTCTCCACTTGGACATCGAGCCATTGACCACAACTCTTTGAGTGTGACCATCCAGCCAATTCCTTATCCACCGAGCGGTCCATCCATCAAATCCATGTCTCCAATTTAGAGACAAGAATGTCCTGTGGGACAGCATCAAATGCTTTGCAAAAGTCCAGGTAGATGACATCAGTTGCTCTTTCCTTATCCAGCAATGGTGTAACCCCATCGTAGAAGGTCACCAAATTTGTCAGGCATGATTTGCCCTTAGTGAAGCCATGTTGGTTATCACTAATCACCTCCTTATTTTCCATGTGTCCTAGCATAGCTTCCAGGAGGATCTGCTCCATGATCTTGCTAGGCACAGAGGTACTAAGCAGGCTACAACTGCTCTCAAGATAAGTGTTGCTAAGTAAAATTTCTGGGCATTTTCCCCAAGGCAGGCCATTTCGGAACTCTCAAAGCAAGTCTGAGCGCCTCCATCACTTTTGGTGAGGATCTATTCTTTCTGAGTCTGCCAAATGCAGAGTAATTCCAGTCCAAATGGATATCTTCAGGTCACCCGGTCCCATCCCCTACTCAGAGCAGGGCTGATGCTAGGTCAGCTGCTCAGGTCCAGTTGAGTTCAGATGACCCAGAGGATGGCAATTCCATCCCCTCCTAGGAAGCCTGTCTCTCCATTTGACTACTCACACAAAACACCTCCCAACATTTAACTGAAGTATTCCTTGTTGCAGCTGAAGTCTGATGCTTCTCATCCTTCCAGTGTGCACCGTGGAGGAGCACCTAGCTCCATCTTCTCTGTAACCAAATGAGGCAGATGAAGACAGCAATAAAGTCCCTTCTGCTGCTTTCTTTTCTTTAGACTAACAAAATATCTTCTCCCTGCAGATCGTGTTCCCCAGCCTCAAGCATCCTTATGACATTAGGGATCCCAAAACTGGGTATATTACTCCAGATGGGGTTCCACCAGTGCTGAAGAGAAGGTATGAATGTCTTCCATCCGGGTTCTGCTGGCTGCTCTCCTGCTAATACAACCTGGTATGCAGTTGGCCTTCTTCACCACAAGGGCACACTGCTGACTCATGTTCAGTTTGCTGGCACTGTCAGCCAGGATAAGTCATTATTCCTGCCTGGGACAAGTAAGCTTTTTCCTTGCTAAAGTTTTCATTAGGGCAGAAACTTCTGTAATTAGTAGCATATCGACCCAGTGTGACGACTTCTTTATTAGTAAAACAATTTAAGGTGGGTTTTCCATTCCATCATCAGCTTCTACAGTCCAGCAAGCCAAATAGAAACTCCAAAAACTTTAGTTTCTTTTGGAGGTAGATGTTTACGAACAACAAATGTGATAAAGGAAGTTCAAAGATGTATTTTTTTAATCTTGCATTCAGTTTTTATCCTACTTCCATCTCAGTTATGTCTCCTGAAGCTGTTCACAGTTTCAGTGTGCAATATAATCTCCAGTCAGATCAGATACCCTTTTCTGCTCTTGATCTAAATAAACTCTGAACTTGCTTAATTTGTTAGCTACAGAAAGCTATATGGACACTAATGTGCAAATAAACTTCCTTCTAGAGTTAACATACATTCTCCAATAATTTACTGACTTCATTTGGTATATGGGGATAGTGTCAGCAGCATTAGGATGAGTTAACAACCCTCCCTCTCATCTAAATGTTTCTATTTCTAGAAGTTGAGCATGGGATGGAGGGGGGTGTGCTGGGGAAGTATCTGTATTAAATAACAACTCAGAAGAAATAACAGTACTTTTCCCTCCAAGACAAATTTGTCCCAAAATATTTAATATAACCTTAAGTTATCCTGGAAGCTCATCTGCTTCCAAGCAAAAACCATGAGACCTAAGAGGTTGGCATAATCTAAGGGTTATCATCTCTTCCATCTTCACTCAGTCAGTTGCAGCCCCTCTTCAGATGCCTGTTCTTGTCCAGACAAGTCTGAAAAGACTACAGCCTTGTTTACACAGGTCAAGTAGAAGGCATGTCCCAACATACCACACTTTGATACAACAGGTCACATTTTTCCATCTAAACACACCCACCTATACTAACCACCACAGTTCAGCTATCAGAAACTTTCAAATACACTGAGTGACAGGTTTACCACACATGTTGTGTGGGCACATATCAAATCAAAATGACCACACAGAGTAACTAACCAGATATGTATTATTTATACCTACATGTGTTTAACTACATACATGACTGGCCTACAGTAACTTTTTCTTTTCTTGTAAGAACTAGATGTAAGTGAGCAAGAGTTCCAGTAAGAAATTGTTTTCACTTCCACTACAAAGCGCTTGCCTTCAAAAACGACCTGGTTGCAATGGACACTGAAATAAAACAAATACACTTGCATTCACGCCCATGGTCACAGCTCTGTGTTTGCCCTGTAATACCAGGCATGCCGATTCTCCAATAGTGGATGCAGTTGATTACTACAAAACATAGCACTGAAGTAATGATCTGAAAATAACAGGAATAAAGTTGCACAGTAGCCAACAGTAAATGGGCAACATTTGTTTTGGTAACAAGGCTCAGATGCTATAGCTACATCACTTCTGTGTTTCAAGAACACTGTCATGTTAGTTAAATAAAAATAATGATCTGTTTTAAAAGTGGTGCAAAATGAAAATTATTTTGGTAAATTTGTAATATAAGCTGTTTCTTTTAGAGAGTTCAAGTATGTTTTTCAATTTATATACAATATATGAATATAGTCTTAAGATATTTAATATAAAAAAGATGGTGTATTAATATTTTTACATATATAGATCACAAAACATGCAGATCTGCATACTGAGCAAGACCAAAGGGGTAACGCACCACACATTTTCCCCCTGAAGAACAAGAACACTGGAACACTCTTCTGCTCCCTTTTAAAATCAGAATTACTTGCAATATTTTTAAACAGAAAGCAAATACTTGGACTTCAAAAGAAAATTTACTGAGGACATACTGACATAACACTAGAATCTTGTATATCAAAAAGAAACACTTTGCATATTAAGTGATACCTAAACATCCTCTTACAGCATATATCTGTGTGGAGTAGAGAGATTTGAACTGTGGCAGGCTCACTGCAGTCTCAACTTCGAGTGATTCAATTTCATGAGCAGTAGTATCAAACAAAAGGATTTCTTTAATACTTTAGATTCCAGAGCAAGAAGCCAAAGTGAAATACAGAAGCAAAATGTCAAACCTAACATGAATACAGTTAAGTCTTAAAATAAGCAAGCAAACTCTTACAGCACGTATAGGAGAAATGACACTAAAAGCCACTGGAAGATCTTGAAAGCATGTGATAGTCTAGATTACTATTTCACATTAACTTTCAATGTTCAGCAGGCAATCAGTCAAACTCTTCAGGACTTCATTTTGATAAACCTTCACAAATTAACTGGAGTTATGTCATGGTTTAACTCCAGTAGGCAGTTTAAGTACTACACAGCTGCTTGTTCACTGCCCACCCACCAGTGGGATGGGGAGAGAATTGGAAGGATAGAAGTGCAGAAACTCATGGGTTCAGAAAAAGACAGTTTAATATGGAAAAAAGGAGAAGGAGAAAAAGCGTAAGTGCCCAAAGAAAAACAAAACCAAGAAAAACAAGTGATGCAAAACCCCCCAATTGCTCACCAACAGCTGACCAATCGATCCCCAGCCAGTCCTGGAGCAACAGCAGTGCTGTCAAACCTTCCCTCCTCCCCTCACCAAGTTTTTGTTGCTCAGCACGATGTCATATGAATATTCATTTGGTCAGCTGGGCTCAGCTGTCCTCGCTGTGTCCCCTCCCAACTCCTTGTGCACCCCCAGACAACTCACTGGCAGGGCAGCATGAGAAGCAGAAAAGGCCCTGACTCAGTGTAAACACTGTTCAGCAATTACTAAAATACCAGTATGTTATCAACACTGTTTTCATCACAAATCCAAAACACAACACCATATAAGCTACTATGGAGAAAATTAACTCTATTCCATCCCAAACCAGCACAAGATAATACCAGAACTCAGCTTGCAAGGTAGACTTCTGATGCATGCATACATGGGGTACAGCTTCACCCACCCTGAAGTACACATTTTTAATAGATTAACCCTCTGATTATTCTGAGATATTCAAAGAGGATTAGAATTTAGTTAAATACTGTATCTTCCTATTAGAGGAATGTTTTCTCTAATGTTCTCAGATGAACTCTATTCACATCACAATCTAGACATCAGTTTATGCATTTCCAAGCCTCACTACTGTTGCCTAGTAAAAAATTAAATGCAGAAACATTTTACTCCATGACAGAAGTAGGAAGACTTTTTAAAACATATACATATATATACACACAGAAATATGTATTTATGGATCCCTCCAAATGTACCCCATGAATTCAAGGAATTTTGAGATGACATTTCTTTTAGAAAGTTGCACTTATTTTTAGAACGTAAGTTTGCATCATTTGGAATTGTATTAGTTCATCAATAGGAAGGATATTTATTAAATTCACCACAGATTTACAATGTTTGTAAATAATTTCCGATGATAATACCTTGCAAGATAGACCAAGTTATGAATTTCTATCTGGACCAACATTACAGTGAGCCAAGACTCAACTTACTTGGTATTTGTTAACAAATACATGAAATTTGTCAATTATTCCAAGCTTGGATTGCAGAGACAGAAGGTGCAAAGACCCAAACCTCTGCAGATCTTCCTCTCCCCATCTCCTCTTCAAATGCCAGTCCCTTATCACACCCTCTATCTGTTGCAGTTCCTCCTTCTGAATCCCCCGCCACCACTTCCCTCATCTCCAGTCACCTCGTGTTTACATTCCTAGACCTCTCCCTCCTCCACGCTCTTCCTTTCCATTCTTCAGTTTCCTTCCCTATTCCATTCAGATTGAACAAGCTCCTTCCACACACTGTCCAAGTGTAAGTGGAGCAGTAAGAGCACAGAAGTCTGTCCTTGCTTTCAATCCTTACACCTGAAAACACAGAGCTACAAGACTGCATGAAATCCTCCTTAGTCTTCTTGTGTCCAAAGCAGAGAACAAAGCAATCCTCAGAGAACTAAAACAGGAAAGTTTTTTCCTACATCTCTACTGAACCTTTGCAAACATTTTTTGAATGGTTTACATCCTGGCCAACTACAAGCAATGTCTCTTTTGACAGGTAATGTCATATAAAAACCAAAAGGGACAGCCAATAAAGAACAGAGTATAATGAACACAGATTCCCTACCAATTATCTCCAGGTACAAAAATCATCAATGTCAAAGTTAAATCTGATATACAGCATGCCCGTGGCAGAGATTTTCTGTGAAAACACTGCAGGAAGTTTTTTTTTATCATGAACATTACAACATACTTAATAAAAAAACTCAAAGAAAACAAAACCTATACTGATTATTTGCTTTGGGATTACACTCCGTTGTTCTCACTTTGGTTTTAAATCATCCAGAAGCAGATGTAGCAAAGAGCACTTCAATTTACACATTTAAAGTTCAGTGAAGAGCTACACAACTGAAGACAAAAATATTTAAATTGCTAAATTATCTCACCACTAGTCATAACTTGTTCCCTATCTACCTCAGCTCACATAGGAAACACCACCAAGAATGCAAGAGAAGAGCACAGCAACTACCACAGCAGTTTTAACAGCTTTTTTTCCTGTACCATACAATGCACACAGAAATAAACAAACAGTAGAAGGAAACACACCTCAGTCTCCCACTTAAGAAGATTTTTAAGTGACACATTTGCCTACAATTAGAGGTATACATTCAGAAGCACAAAAACTAGAACTCATCGTTTGCTTGAAAGCACAGTTGACACACACAATCAAAAACCAGGACAGCCAGAACCCAATCATTGCCTAAATAACTTTCAGGGACAGTAACATAACTGAGAGGGCTAGTAATACCAAATTTGCGCCTGAAACATGATACAAACCAGGGTTCTGATGTAGTCACTAACATGAAGAGGACTAATACCCAGTGTACTTGCATATTTGTTCCACACAGTATGGCTGTACCAAAAACTGACCGCAGCAGTGCCTTAATGGCCTAATCCACCAAAATTTAGGCAACTTTAGTTGTTGCTGTTCTCTTGACTTCATCAGTATCATGCTAGCAAAGCTATTCATAGTACTTACACACCTGGACCACTCTTTCTGAGACAAGTTTATTAGAATATGTCAAACTTTTTAGTAAGCAGTTTATAATTGCCATATTGGTTCAGCAACAAACTTCAAGAGAAACTGGGCAGGTCTGCAACTGTACATTTACTCTCCTTGAAGAGAAACACAAACTTCTACCAAATTATATTCTGAAAGATCACCTGTACTACATGCCATGGTACTATGCATTTAGGCAGTCTGATATCTAGCATAAGTAAAAACACTGTATATGCCTCTCCCTAAGTTTCTTTGGGTTTTGTATAGGCCCCAGAGGGGGTTCATAAACACCTGGATGAGGAAAAAGAATGGTGTGTGGTCATTATCACAAGGAGATCTTCCCAAAGGACTTGGGCTCTAAACTGTGTCCCAGAGATCAGCATCTATAACATGATGAAAGACCGTTTTATTTTTAGATTAGCAATCACAGAATCGTCTAGGTTGGAAAAGACCTTGAAGATCATCCAGTCCAACCATTAACCTAACACTGACCATTCCCAACTACACCATATCCCTAAGCGCTATGTCGACCTTACTCTGGAACACCTCCAGGGATGGGGACTCCACCACTGCCCTGGGCAGAAATCTACAGTAAGCACACACCCACCACCTTAGATGTGGAAGAAACTCAGGTTCAATTCCTCTTTCTGCATATTAATCTAAACCTGTATTTGTAAGAGTGTACTCATCACAATTTCACAGGAATATAATTTTTCTAGTTGAGGCTACCTCATTAGGCATTAAAAATTAAATACTATCTTTCCCTCTGTATTATCCTGCTCACGGATTAGAAGCTTTACTTCATTGTAAAACCAAGTTTCCATCCCTTCATCACTTAATACTCATATGATTTTATACAGAATAAAACAGTTACAACCACAGACAATGACAGAAGCTGCATTCCACAAATCTATTGTAGTTTAATGTAAGAACCTGGAAAGAAATAAGACTTGCCGATTCCAGTTCCTATAAATGTTCTTTTGGAACCAAGCACAGGTGCTTTAGAAATTGAGAAACAGATGCTGCCAACAACTGAACACTGAAAGTAATGCACTTAAATATACTGATGAAATGAAGAGAGAGAAGGCTTTAGCCTTGACAAAGTATTTGAAAGAATAGTTTGATATACCTGAAATGCTGTGCTTTAAGTGGTACAACTGGAATAGTAAAAACTGGCAGATCTCTCAGTGAAAACAGCAAAGAAAGTGTCATTGCATCTATTAGTTACTAAATCAAAGACATTCGGATACTGAATATTAAGAGCAGAAGAATACAACAGGGAGAGCGTGATGCAGGATGAAACTACTTTCCATATAATTTTTGTGGAAAGCAGCACGGTTTTTGTCAGGCTTTTTTGGCTTCTAAGCTTCACATTCACCTTCAAATAGACCAACCGACCCCACACACTTTTCAGTGAAGACAGATTTCTCACACCTACCCAACAATATGGGGAAAAATAGGTAGAAAAGATTAGAAGGTAGAAGAGCATGCTGTTAATAGGCTAAACCATATTTTAAGTAACAATTATGAGAATACCAAGTCTAAACTTTGCCATTTGAGAATATAAATTATTAAAAGGAGCTTTTCTTGCCTCATCAAAACATCAGCAAAATGACAGTGAGAACTCAGGTTTCGTACAGAGACATTTTCACAGAACAGCAGAGAGTGACATGAGATGAAATCCCGATGAACTCTATTGACAGGAACAAAGCCATAACTACTATAAACAAAACCAAGGTGTTAAGACTACTTACTGTTCTTGAGGTATTCCACCAGTGGTGGAATAAAGACTGTGCTCTGAAGAAAAAGTAAAAGCGAGTTAATTGTAAGGAGTTTACCTCTCAAACATCACAAGCTAGCCCACAGTGACCATATGAGAGGAGCACATACAGGCAGTCACACCCTAAGGAATAATACACTGTAAATTTACACTCCTAGCTTGCACCAAACACTAAGATAAAAATTGTGTCCTTTGCTGTCTGCTGTATTTTTTTTTTTTAATTTTTTCTTTAAGCATTGTAGTTTCTTATTGTTGCTTCCAGACCAAACCTGCCAGAATTGAAGAGTCATCATTGCTGACTCAAGAAAAAAATAACAGGGAGACAGTGGTCATAAATGAGATGCTTAGAAGTACTTCTTGTAAAAAAAAAAAAAAGGCAAGCTTTCAACATAATTGCATCAGATTTCAAGAAAACAAATTTGCAGCACTGAAAAGAGACTACTTAAAGACTAAATGCATCCTCCCCATTAAAATACATGTTTAGTTACTGTACCAGGCATGATATAATTGAAGCAACTACACACACTTATGAATGCAGAAACAAAATGCGTAATCCAATGAAGTACAAGATACAGCAATTTCTCTGGAAAAACACAATAGACAAGAATGATGACTAACAAGGCTCTGTCCAACTATTAGATGGTAAAAACCTGAGTTTTTATTAGAGAAGAAAAGGATAGGAAATACCTTCTGGAATACTAAACAAGCAAACAGCAGAATGACTACATGGACCCCAAATAACTGGCAGGATGTTACACCATGTGTATGCAATTTCTAACTTTGCTGTTTCCAGTAACAGGGGCTGTAATCATAATTTAGATACAGTTCAGCTAGAGTTCTTATATATATATATTTATATATATTTTTATATATATATATCTATGGGAACAACTGAAATCAGCATACTTGAACTAAGTTTCCAAGCTCATACCAGAAGCGATCATCTTAATATCAAATTAAATTGAAATTTTCAGAACAAGATCTTCAAACAAGACAGTTCCCCTCCCCATTCTTCAGGAATAGCAAATCAAAGCAGTGCAGCAGGAAAAAAAAAGTATGCTTAAAAGCTTATTCAGATTAAACATGATTTTTTAAAATTTAACTTCAGATTTTAATTTTGCCCTAAAATTATTTTCCTTGTGCTGTAAAATTAATTTGTTTACTATTCTTTTTTTTCCAATATTTTGTCTCATTAATGATAAAAAGCAAAGCTTTACAATCCTTTAACATTCTTATGTATAGTCAGTAACACCTCTTCACAAGTAAAGAGCAGAAGAAAACATAAGTAGAAATGTACATGCTCATAATAACAGTCACCTGGAAAAATATTCTACAAATTCAAGCTGTAAACAAATATTAAGACATACAAACAATGCTTAATACCCTACTCTACATTTCAAAGCGGGAAGAAAGTAAAAAAATTATTAAATCTTGCTTTGAGACAAATGTTAATGAATAAAACTCAATTTGTTTATACAAACATACACTTCAGACAATTGGAAGTGTCCATGGTTTATAACAAGTTTATTTAGTCCTGGATATATAGTCTCTTCACAGTCACTATATAGCAGCTTCACTACACATAATAAAGTCTGACTTAAGATTACAATAAAGTTAAATATAATTGATTACAGGAAAAAAAATAATTGCTATATTATTATTTCAAGACTGATAAACTTTGGGGAGAAAAACCCCAAACCTCTTTTCTCATCACAAAGGGTACTGTTTTACTTTATATATTTCTGATCACACTGAACTATGCATAACATTTGAGATGATACAAAGTTGTTCTTTGAAACAATACAGGAGCAATGAACTACCTAGCTGTTTCCTTTAAGAATTTAAATGGTAAGAAGATTTCCACACAAATAAGGTAAAAGCCATAAAAAATAAACTACACTTTCTATCCTAAGAAGACCCATTTCTTCCCACACAAACACGTACACAATTCCTGTATTCTACATCAGTAGCCTCTTATGTCCCTGAAGTTCACATTATAAAAAAACAAAACACTTTCAGGAAGCGGCTGATACATCAGGGTTATGAACCAGTGCTACATCATATGACGGTATTTTGGTCAGACAGGTCTATAGGTATAGTTTACATGAACAACATATATATGCATATATAGTTTATGTATACAACATGATGTTATCCTGGAAAAGCCACATACTAAAATGAATTTGGTAAAGTATTATTCGTACATCTGCTACTACTACTACTAACAGCTATAAAATGCGTTGGTGAATTTTTGTTCTGTCATTGTTAACTGTAAATCAGAAACAAAGTGTCACTGGAAACAAGTACTGGAGAAGAAAGAGCTACTAGACCTGCATTTTCAGAAAACCCAAGCTACTGTCAGTTGGAAATATATATTCCTAGAGTATCCAAATCTCTTCAGTCCTATTCTAATTCTCTGCATCACCACGAACTTTTATGAGAAACACACACATTAAGATCAATCTGAAAAGCTGTACTGTATTCAAAAGTAAAGGTGTTTGCCATTGCATTGTGTCTAAAGAGGTAGTAAAGAATACCTCCCTCAGGGATAATCTCTCAGGGGGCATCACTGAGGCAAGCTACAAGTACATGAACAAGAAATTGTCTGAAGACAGATGAGTTACTCAGAGGTACAACAAATCTGGCAAGAGTTAATTACGTTTGATACATTGTGAGGAACAGCAGGATTGCAAAACATGGCAAAGACTAAGAAAAACACAGATCTTCAAACAGGCAATGCTGCATAGCAAGGATCGTTTGCATTCACCACAAGCATTCCTCTCGTGAACTGAGCTTAACCTCCTCGCAGGACCAACGGCATCACAGAAGACACATGAAATTAAGAAATAAAAGATGTAGCAAAAAAGCCTTTTGTTTTTAAGAAGGTAGCTACATTTACAGAATCAACCATGCTAATGAAGAACAGCCAATGCGTTGATCAGCTTGCCACAGAGTGTGGTGTGGAGGAACATGCTGGAAGCAGTCAATCAAGAACAGAGCAAAATGAAACTGCAAGTAGGTCAAGGCCTATTTGACTCTCAGAGCAACCTTCAGCTTCTTTTAGCACACCTGCTCCAAGCATACGCTTTCTCTGTTAAATGTTATTGCCAGGAAAATACATGTGATGAACGTGCCCGCTTTGTCCATAAAAGCACATACAGGTGAAGAATTATCCAAATCAAGTTCTGCTGAGATTTTTTATGATGATATTGTTATAAAATATGCAGAGCTTACTAGAATATCAAAACAGTCCAGGGACACTGTTTTACTGAGCAACTGAAGAGACTGATACAACTCTGCCTGAAGGTAGAATCAACCACAAAAGCTCTTGTGCTACCAACAAAATTTACCATCAGATGTGCAAAAACCTAGTTTCAGAGAACTTTAAAGGAGTGGAGGAAGTGATAAAGTTGAGAAGGAATATCATACTGTGTAAATGGCTTTTATTCACAGGCACAGTAAACACTGAAATCCTCCCTTAATGCTAGCCAGAGTAAACAGAAGAGAATTACCACCGCAGGACGGATCTCTGCCTGAAGGTAGCACCAGGGAAGGAGTCAGACCACCCGCCCCACCGCTGCGGGCAGACAGCACAATGGCACCGCTGGAGTAGAGGGAAGCCTGGCAGGGCTGCTCGCTCGCTTACATCCGGAACAATCCCAAACTGGACTCAGTCAGCATCCTGGTCCTCAGTGGTGTCTTGGCAAGCCAAAGCAGTTTTGGCCACCTGCCCACTATCAATTTCCCTGCAACAGAAACGGCTCCTGTCACTCCCTGAGGAGCCAAGCGCTGCCGATAACTGTAAGCACTACACCTACTTGTTTCTCTCTCTGACCATGGTTTTTACAGGAGGCTTGAAAATATCTGCAAAGGTAATTCTCATACCATTTTCAGTGTTCAGTCTAATAGTGAAAAACATTTTCAAGATATTTTTGTGATAAATGTGTAATATGCAGCTTCATACTGCAAAGATCTTTCCAGAGTGAAGGGACATAACTGTGCAATGAAATTCCAAAAATCTTCGCATTAGACAGATGCTGAGAGGATTCCTTTCATGAACACCAAATAGCTACATTGACTATGTGGATGTGGTGTTTGTGCATTGACCATGTCAGTTATAACAGATAAGGGCATTTTCCCCCGCCTCAAATCTTATGCCTATCTAAAATATAATTCAGTTATCCAGAGTTGGTAGCATAATATACCCAAGTACCAGGGATTTTTTCCACATATTTAGTGGGTATCATTCAGGTATTAAATAAGGTCATCAACAAAATGAACTTAGATACTACATCTAAATTCTGTCTTTCAACTTATATCTACTCTTGTCACATTACTGAATGTCTCTGGCTCAATAACAGATCAAGTACACACCTATCAACCAAAAGACTGATGAAAAGGATGGCAATAATCTGAGTACAGATAACTTTTAGTTTCTTACTTGTATTAAGAGACTATTTTGATCAAACACATAGAAAACAAACATAAAAATGTAAAAATATTATCAGCCACCGCTTAGAATGTAACACCACCACTCACTGCTATACAACAGTGCTACTGTTCTCTGCAGAATCAACTAAAAAACCAAGACACAAGCATCTCCAAATAGTATGTGTTATGATTTACCACCCTAGATGATACCAGTAACTGATTCTTTGTTTTTAACCTACAGTATTTTCTAACATATTGATACAATGACAGTAATACATTATTTAACTCTGGATGGGACAACAGTCCAAACAGTACATGTTAAATGATATTCTTTTTCTGGAAGGATTTTTTGTATCAAAATTAGAGAAGTAGTAAAGGGTGACAAGAAGTAATGTATCATCAAGGCCAAGACAGAGCTAGAGATGAAGAAATGCCAGCCATAAAAAGCCTCAAGAAATTCAGGACAAAATTTCTTCAAAGTTTTCATATCAATTACAGCTTGAAATGAGAAAAGCTCCAAATTAAAATGAATAAGGTTAATGTCTATTTGTAAAATATGCATTTGTTTTTAATCTGAATTTAACATAACTTTACTTATATTGTCCTGAGAAAGGATTCACTAAGTCTACTTTAACTGACCACAGCTTTGTATATAACAAGGAATTTCATCAAATAGTACTCAAATCAAATACTGAGTACTCAAAAAATTGAGTACTATTTGATTCAGCAAAAGAACAGAGATTGTAATAAATAAACTACTCCTAAAAAAATGAAATATTCAATCTTTGTATGAAGTAAAGCAAAATAATTGTAACTGACACTGAAACCCTGGAAGCCTCCTCTACCTCAAAGTACATTTATTTCAGAAGTGTTTTCTTGTTCTACTGTGCTTGCTCACATTTTTTTGTGGACATGAGGTGCTACATTTTAAATATTGGTGAAAGATGCTAAGGAATGGCAATGATCCTCTTACTGCCACCTTCTTCAGACTCTCATTTAGGAATCTTTGCAGACTCCACAAATTATCATCAAGTCCTGGTCCACAAACAGACGGACCCACTTGCTAAAGGCTTTAACAGATTATTGTTGCTAAATCTTGAGTATATGAACCTCTCAGGTGCTCATTTAGTACTAACAGCTACTATATAGCTTTTGAACTGTAGTGGTTTATTTTAAAGACAGCATTATGTAAATACTAAATGGAGCTACTAGCTAACCAAGTAACACTCAGTGTGAAGGTGACTTTCAATCCCAACATTTTAGGAAAGAGAAAACTTGTTTATTTGAAAAAGCTTGTCTAACTTGTTGAATGAAGCACCACTTCCAACTTACAAGAAAAGCTTTGTGATCAATGAGTAAGTACCATGTTGAACTCCTTCAGACAAAAGATAAGAAACTGGTCTTAAAAAAAGGGATAGAACTAAATAGATTGCTTTCAACCTGTGATTTTCTTTTAGCTAACCACCTCCAAAAATGTACATGTTACAGGAGCCCTATAAAGTACTATAAATTTTTTTTAAAAAAAAAAAAAAGCTATGAGGCTTTCTCTGTTCTTCCCTCTCCCATTCTTAAGTAGCAATCCTGTATCTCTCCACCAATTTCTACTAATAAAGCAGGACTTTGTCAGAGCCAGATTGACCAAGAGGAAGAAATAGAGGAAGCACAAAATACATTCAAGCCACAATCTGTAACACAGTGGTCTTTTAGTTTTGTGATCAAAATTACTAATGGAAGGAAGGAACCACAGAGACTGAGAAACACAAGGGAATAGACTCTTCTTTCTCAGTGCAAAGAGAAGAAAGCAGTTAACAGATTAACCAGGAGCTGCAGAAAGGCACAGTCTGATAACCACGTAACTGGGAGGCTATTAGTTTTCCTCTAGATGAAAACCTATGTCAAAAGACCTCTACGATGCCTGTAACCTGGAGGAAAATGCAAATGTTGCATGCCATATAGTTAAAGGTTGAGGAGAATTCACATGTTGCCTGGGAAGAACAGAAGAAGAACAGGTAAGAGGAGAGGCACTACTGTCCAGGCCTCCATCTCAATGTCCTCTACTCACCTGCAGAACGCCTGAGGCTGCTCCTCCTACAAGGAGACCATTCAGGGCATCAGCAGCAGTGGGAGAAGTCCCACTGTGCAACCAGGAAAGTGGGGGAGACCACCTACAAACAAAACAAAAAGTAAAATTAAATTTAAGGAAGCTAAGTCAAGTTCACTGATCTGAAATTTTAAGAAAATATGTTTGACACTTCAAAGGAAATCAAATTATATATCCCAAGCTTAGAAACTGTCATCTAGTGTGTTTTTAATAAAACAGAAGATTTTATCCCAAAGAAATTCCTGGAAACATTCCAACTATAAACAACTATATGAGGAATTCAGTTTAAATATGAACTAATCTCATGAAGATCAGATACAAATTAACTAGAAGAAACTATGAGAAAGCTGCATCTAATAAATCAGTATTTTATGAACTAACATTTCCACACCCATGTCAATCTACAGCAAAGCAATGATGTCTCTGTAATTACTTAATGCCTTCTAGGATAAATCCAAAATACACACGCTGTATCTAAAAAAAGTAAGGACCTGGGGGAAAGGCAAGTGACATTTGTTTATACAAATATTCCTCCCCCCCCCCCCCCCCCCCCCTCCAAAATCCTGCTATGCCAGAATAAAATTATAGAGGGTTACACTGCACCACAAAGTGACATCCATTACAGCATACTATCACAATCTGGACCTTGAGATCTATGAACATAAAGACACACATATGAAATTACTGGTATAAGCTCTATGACAAGGAACATAGGAGTTTGTTCATATAATTTTGTTTAAACACAAAAAACTACTAATCTTTTTTGTCTGTCCTACAGTATAAACCTTTAATAGATCTATTGTCAATAACTACTGTTAAACAAGTATACAAAGAGAGTATTTTCTTCCCTGTAAGACAGCTGGATAGCAACATCTTAATTAAATTCTAAATTCTGTACTGAAGAACATTAGATAAAAACATCTTAATCACTTTTGACAATCAATCTCACCCTAAACGTTTAAAATAATTAATCATGTTGAGACAGATAAGTTACTTGTTTAAAGACCACAGTCATAAAACTAATCAGGTCTCATATTTATAGAGCTATTTAGAATTAACACAAAGGCATGTTTTGCATGAATAGTTTCCTGCAATTTCAGAATCCCTGGAATGCAAATTCAGTTATGAAACCAATTAATCTTTTAAATTACTTAATTATCCTCTCAGATCCAACAAACAGGCAATTGTAAAATACGAGAGAAATAGGAGGCAGAATGAAGGCACTTGTAACTGTAGAACTTCCAATCTACTCCAGAAGAACAACTGCCCTCTGGAAATGGCAGCCACCTCTAAGGCAGGAACCCCAGGATGCCTGTAAGCAGTTGGACTGCTCCAGTTGGAGTGTTTCTCAAGTGCCTGGGTATACTCTATTTGAGATTTGCACATATTTTCATCAGAAAAGGTAAACATGAAACACTGTTGAGAGCAAGAAGCATCTTGGATTCAGATTTCAAAAGGCTCATTTCAACCTTTCTGGAGCAGAAGGTTCATCTGTTTCTCCTATCTTGAGGTAGATTGAGTCATTTTTACATTATATAAAAAATATATATATATTTCTGTGAACAGAAGTTAGGTCTTTTTCCTCACTGCAATTTATCAGGTTTATTTTGATTTAGCAGTTCAGATATACTTTTTCCCCATTTACTTGATTTTGTTAGTTTCTTCTTATTTTGTCTACTCAGTGCATTAATCCCTTTTCATCTGGAGAGGTTTGCCCCATCTATCACTATTCCCAACATTATACATATCTGCTGCATATTCTCAAGAGACCTATGCAGTACTCTACAGACTTGCCTACTATAGAATCCCTATCTCTTCTTCAGGCCTGGATAGTCCACATAAGTTGCTTTGTTTTGCAAACTATTTCAAAAAAGTTAATTGTTTCCACCTATGTCAAGATAATTGGAACGAAGAGATTCTTTTTTTTAAAGCAGTACTGGCCTATTCCACTCCAAAAAAAGTCTTAAAAAGGTTATTTATACTGTTTGCCACCCAGTCACTAGGCCCATTCACCATATTGCCCTTCAACTCCTGACTTCAGGCACATTTCAGATGTATGTGTCTGTGGTTTTCTTTGAAACCCAACCACAAGTGTCATGGATATTTCCCAAAGTTTTAAAATAAGAAGTACATTGTGTTGAAAGACTATATAGAGGGAAAAAAACCTAAACCAACAAAATAAGATAGCATCAAGAGTCTCTGGCTTGGTCACAGTTTCTAATGATGAAATATAATTGACACTATTTACCATTTCCCTTTGAAATCATATTTTGCTTCTAACTTGCAAACCAAGCCCTTTAACTCAGAATTCTTTGTATTTCATCCCTACACTTTACTATTAAGGAGAAAAACCATCACATTTCACAGCAATATCAACTTGGTTTTCTTCAAGGAAATTAGAGAAGTGAACCAATACTGGCATTTCTTTCTAGGGCTGAAAGCCAGTTGATTTTTTTTATTCTGGTTGCCCAAGCTTATGTAATCTGCTAGCACCTCTACCTAAGAGCTTTTAAACTTGTTGCCAGTTCCAGTCAAATAATGAGAGTTTGAAATACAGGAAAAATCTCCTAAAAGGTAAGGGGTAAGGAGGAGTAAAGCCAGTATCCAAGTATTGCCATTAACTAGTGACCTGAGACAGAAAAGTAGAAAAGGTGGGGTTTTGTTGTTGGGGTTTTTTGTTTGTCCAGTTGGTTTTGGTTTTGTAATTCAATACTGTTTTGCCTTTTCAAAATAGTTGGCAGGCAACCATCATATGTTTAGCTGTTATTTATATACTGCGTATCTTTCTTTGCCTAATGCAGGTGCCATGAAAGATGCAGGAGTCAGGAAAACAAAGTAAAACACAAGCTTGTGTAACAGTGATCAGGAGTTTTGTACCACCTCAGCACACTCAACTTGAGGCATCCAGCTGAAGTATCTAAACTATGAACCCAATTTTCCCATGCTGACATAATGCTATGGACAGGCCTGGATATATGCAAAGGCAATTCAGACCTCTGGTGGCCTGGATCATCTTCCCCAGATTCCCTATCAACCTCAATGCAACAAGTTCATACTTTTGACACATTAAAAAAACGGTGGAATGTATCAGGATTACACCTACCAGAACCTAATCTAATCCAAAAAGCCCAGTAGAATCTTCAACCCTTTCAAAGATCAGGTGTACCACTGTATTTGACTACGTATAGTAGTACTCTGTTACAGTATAAAATGGAAAGAAGTTAAAATATTGTTACACATTTGAGAAAAAATGAGGAGGAAAAATACAGTACTGACAACAAACAAAGTTTTGGGGGCTTTTCTTTGATAGAGACATAGGAAAATAGAGTATGATGCAATGACAAAATACTCTAGGAAAGGAAAAGCTTAACCCGTTGCTCATTCTTTTAATATTATGAGTAATTTTTATACTAAACCTATGTTTGTATGCTAATAACCATGCCAAAGCTGAGAGTATGCTGCAGTGCTGCTAGACACGGTACAAAACCTTTGCTATGAAAAAGACTGTTTTAAGTAGGCTAAAAGTAGGGAGAAGTAATACAGTCAATTATATTTATTATGAACTTTGTTTGTGCCACAATTTGTACAGAAGAGTACGGGAGAAGGTAAAAGCTGCAGTGTAGAAGAGACATTGGTGGAGGGGTTGGGAGAGGTTGATCTGAACAGGCAGTTGGAAGCGAGGTGAGAGGAGCTGGAGCTGTTCAACCAGCAGAGGGAAGAAACTCCATACTGGAAGCACCCAGCATTAACTGTCAGATGGTTTAAACGCTCCTACTGCTGTTTGAAGGGGCAGCTTTAAGCTCTTTACCACTCTTCTACAAAGGTACTTTTTGAAGGCCTTTTACTTCAGGGATAGAAGCTCAAGTGCCCTCATTAACTCAAGTAGCAGCTTTGTCAGTCTCCAAATATTGCAACACAGACAAGTGGCAGATGATTACTTAACCATATGCTTTAAAGTTATACTGTGAACAGCACATGAAAAAAGTGAGCACAACTTGATTTGCACACCTTCCTCAATGCAGCTTTAGGGTAGGCAGTTATGAATTGTGTCTAGAAAACTTCTCACACAATAAAACATTATTTTCATCCTGCTGAAGTTCTCTTGTTACAGCAATCTAGTGTGACATGAAAAGCATTTTTAGAAATAGAAATACTGTACTTTTGCAAGATTTCCTTAGCTTTAAATTAGTTCCATGAATTAAAGGATTAAGTACTTCATGGGGCAGTGGAGATCAGCCTAAAAAAACTTTATGGTATTTTTCATCTTTTTGAATTTAAAGCAGCTATCATTATATTAAGAAAAAGTTAAGTGCATATCAGGATTTCCACACAGTCAAAATGCTAAACTCTACAGCACTTTCAGTGAACCAGAAAAACACCAAAAGATTGCTGAGGCAAAGTAGGACACTGATGGAAAGCAGCCGGGAGTGAGGTACAAAACTCCAAAAGCAGAATAACAAAATAAAAAGCTCGTCCTTACTCCATATTTATTTGCAACAAAATTACTTGGGAAAATTAATTTTGGATGTCAACTTTTGTTGGACTTTTTTTTCCCAAAAAATGTAAATACTTGAAGAGAAAGTTTTCATCTGTATCTTCAAGCATTTTGTTTTAGAGACTGGATTTCTTCAGACAAGATTTCATGGTTACTTCTTCTACATTCTGAAACCAGACAAGAATGTCTCAATTGGACTTTGAAATTAAAATCTGGCCAGGATGAAAGTATATGCTAATGAATGTTGTATACAAGGCAAAACACTCTACCAAGAGACCTTTTCTTCCAAATTAGAATGGTAGCAATATGAAAATCAAGCCACACTCTAAGGATTAGTAATTATATCTTCATTCGCCAAGGTTTGAGGGCAGAAGATTGCAATAACCTTTCAAAAATATATGGAAGTTATGGTTATACAATACCGTGGTATTGTAACACCACTATTAAAGCTATCATTTATTGCAGAATGTATCATTAATATTTTAATATAATAGAACACTTGCAAGTTGAAGACGCTAAGATGGGAGCATTCTAAGAAAACAGAAGATGAAATTCAAACATTTGGTTCATGATTATCACAATTGCTGAACTGGATGTTATTTCTATTAGTCTACAATTCTTTGAAAGAAGCAAATCCCTTGCAGCTTTATTTTAAAAGTAGTACTGACAGCAATGATTAGTCTTTATGTTCAAAGGAAAGAACAGCATGATCCAAGCAGTGCCTTCCTGTCTTACACTCCATTATGAGCCCACCCTGGTAAATTTCCCCTGCAGTAAACACTGCATCTTTTTCAGCCAAGCAATAAATATTATACATCCTCTTCCTCGAAGGCTTATACAGAAGCTCACAGTTGTGGAAGAGGGCATGAAAGCCCTTGCAAGTAGGCTTGTTTTTTAAAAGAAATGAATTTTTTCTTCCATAAACCACAGTCAACAGTTTTGTGTCTCAGGCAGGGGTGTGCACTGCTAAAATACTACCATACAAGCCAAAGTTTTATTTGGAGCACACAACGTGTTTACAGAGGTTGACAAGTGGTACTATTCTGTTTAAATAAGGAAGGCAGAAACACACAAGCTCCAATTTCAAACCTTAACAATTTAAGCCCCAGTTTTACTACATACATATAATAAAAATATCTTCAATTTGATAAAAAAGTTCAAATAAAAAAAAAATCACGTTACAAGCTGTGACACAGTTAAGTACAATTTTTAAAATAAAGTTATAAATGGGCCTTTTAGAAAAGGTTTTTATGAAATTGCAGTGTCCTAGTTCACAGAATCCCAGAGTAGTTGAGGCAGGACAGGATCTCTGCAGGTCACCTAGTCCATCATCCCTGCCCAAGCAGGGCCTTCCTGAGTAGTCTGCCCAGGACCACATCTAGATGGCTTTTGAGTATCTCTAAGGATGGAGACTCCATCACCTCTTTTGGCAACCTGTGCCAGTGCTCAGTCACCCTCGGAGTGAAAAAGTGTTTCCTGATGTTCAGAACGAACCTCCTGTGTTTCAGTTTGTGCCCACTGCTTCTTGTCCTGCCACAGGACACCACTGAAAATAGCCTGGCTCCATCTTCTTTAACCCCTTCCCTTCAGGTATTTATATACACTAGAGATCCCCCCTGAGCCTTCTGTCATTCAGGCTGAACAGTCCCAGCACTCTCAAGCCCTTCCTCAGAGGAGAAATGCTCCAGTCCTTAATCATCTTTGTGCCCTTTGCTGGACACTCTCCAGTACATCCATGTCTTTCTTGTACTGAGGAGCCCAAATTTGGACACAGTACAATCAGGTCTGAGCTGCTCCTCCTCATGCAGCCCAGGACACCATGAGCCTTCTTTGCCACAAGGTCATATTGCTGGTTCACAGTCAACTTGGTGTCCACCAGGACAGCCAGAGCCTTTTCTGCCAAGCTGCCTTCCAGATGGGTGGCCGGACATGTGGTTTTTCCTCCTCAGATCCAGGACTTGGCACTCCTCTTTGCTGAACTTCATGAGGTTCCTGACAGCTCATTTCTCCAGCCTGTTGAGGTCCCTCTGGGTGGCAGCATGACCCTCTGGTGTATCAGCCACTTCACCCAGTTCTGTGTCATCAGCAAATGTGCTGAGGGTACACTTTGCCCCATCATCCAGCTCATTAATGGAGATGTTGAATAGGACTGGACCTAGTACTGACCCCTGGAGTACAACACTAGTTACCAGCCTGCAACTAGGATTTGCACTGCTGATCACCACCCTCTGGACTTGACCATTCAGCCAGTTTTCGCCTCACTGTCTGCTCATCCAGCCCGTATCTCCTCAGCTTCTCTGTGAGGATCTCACTGGAGACAGTGCCAAAAGTCTTACTCAAGTCAAGGTAGACAATTGTCCACTGCTCTCCCCTCATCTACGAAGTCAGTCATTTAATCATGGAAGGTTATCAAGTAGCTTTAGCTTGCAGGTTCTAGATCTGTTACACCTTCATCCTTCAAATCCACACGCTCACTCCATTTAAAGGGATCTTTTCTCCTGTTACAGAATTGTAAGAAAAATAACCAGTAAGACATTTCTTTATACACTAAACACTGAGGTTGCCTTACAAGGTTGAATGAACTTTTCCAGTTCTAAAAAAGAGTTCCAAATACATGTAGAAATCTTTTCATAACAGCACAAGCTAGTTATCATTGGTAAGGTTCTTGAACTGATTCACAAAAAAAACCCCAGGAGAGCTCTGAAATAGTATTATTTGATCCTAATTTCCCTGAAATGTATTCACAGTACTGAAGAGTACATATAGAGCAAGTCAAAAAAAGAAAAGCAAAATAAATAGAGTGCACATCTAACATCACCACCTAAGGCAAGGTTTAGTTCAGTGCCCTGAAAAAACAAGCTATGCTTTAAACTGACCTGTATTTGTTCACTGCTTAATAATCAAGTGGTGAATATTCAAGTAGTATATTTATTCGGATATGTTAATCCTGTCTCACTGTGACCATAATCTAAAGAAAACCAGAGAAGTAAGATGACAGTTGAACAGCGAGACTGAAGGTCAAATGGACACTCTCCCTTCCAAAATGAAGTGCAGCTGCCACCCTCAGATTACTAGACTGTCCCACAGTGTCATTATCCTTAGATCCTTATTAAGTTTCTATTAAGATACCAAATACAAATCTTGACAATACTACATTTGCAATGCTAGCCTCCATCCTAGTTATTTTCACTGATTCTTTGTAGTTACACATTTGTTGGTATCCATTGCTTACTTTCTGTATAAATTGGACAGAAAAGTATTTTTGTTTCAAATCTGTATAACACCTAATGCAGTCTGAGCCACTGAGACAGGCACATATCATGGTAATGTAATTAAAAAAACAAGACCCCACAACAAATTAAAAAAAACACGAAAAAACCCCAAACAAAACCCAAACCCAGTCTGTCTGTATTATTAGCCACATTGATCAATCTATTTAACTCCTACACTTGAGTACTACAACTCACAACAAAGAATAAATATCCATTTTTAATGCATACTGTGGATAAAACAAAGTGAAAGAACTATCCATGAGCATATTGACTGCAGTACAAGTTTATGTGATGATATGTTACCTTCTGAAATTCAATATTCCTGTCTAGTCATATCAACTAAATTTCAATAAAAATGAAGCTGTCAACCCAAACCAGCTGGTAAGTACGCATTTTGGTATAGTATGGTAGATGACAGGGCAGGAGACCAGAACGGCTGACTACGCCCAACTGAAAGAGAACACAAGTCCTCACCACAGGAGAAAGTGGTTAGGGGTTCATCTCCTATTTAACAGCCCCAGGGAAAATTCAGCTTTGAAGATGATGACTCCTCGTGAAAGGAAAATTTCCTCCAGAAATACAACATTTGGAGTGAGCTATTATAAAGCCTTAGAGAAAAATCACAATAGAAACAGATTTAATTTATTTTAAATACCTGATTTTTAGATTTACTTCATTGTCTTGGCCTTACTAGTTGTACCAACCTGTGTTAGCTCTGCCTCTCTCCCACCTCTGGAGCTGTACCAGCACTGGGAACAGCAGCCAGTGACAGTCTCAAGTCAGACTTCCTATGGTTCACCACAAAGCAACTACCCTGTGGTGAACCGTAAGTTGGAGTGCTGTGGGGCTACCGCAGCAATCCAAGGCAGACCGCTGGCCACTGGGGAGTTCTGCCAGTTTCCCATACAGACACATCAGAGAAAGCAGAGACAACACACCACGAATGCTCATTAAGACAGCTACCCCCTTCCAGGATCCAAGTAAGGTATTTCAGAGCTTGTACGTGTATCCCTTTAGCAGTGCACTGTACTCAGGGGTACACTTTTAGCACTCAGTGTTAAGTATGTTTTACTTCAGTTAGGTAAACACTGAGTATGGTGGAATAGCCATGAGGAAGGTTGCCTCTTTACTTTGTCCAGCCTGTTGAACTCTTTCAGGTGAGATCTTACGAAAGAAGGGAGAGGTGCCCCTTTCCCTGGAGGCAGTTAACTATATACCCAGCCAGGGGAAGCTGTTGAAGTCCCGGGAAGAGACAGCAGGCAGGCAGACACACAGCAAGCTGAGATCCCAATGCATAGGAGACCCCTGAGAAAGCAGAGAACAGGTGAACAGACAAGCCACAGATGTGAGAAAGAGAACAGGATCTTCCCAGGGTCTAGGTGGGAATTTGGAAAGGTTTGTTGTAATTCAGGAAGCCTGTGAAAGCTGCCTGTTTGGAAAGAGAAACTCTGCAAGACAGAATAGATAGTTTGATTTTAAACCATTAATCTTAATATTTCACCAAGCAGATGTGAGTTCCTATGGTACACAGCTTGACTTAAGCTGCTATTTTGTACTCTTACATAACCAATTTCTAAAAAGGAAAACATAGGTATCTTGGGACACTCACTGTAAGCACGGAGCAGGACAGTTCCACCTCAAGGCATCCAAACCAGCAAAGTCATCAACAAGTACAAAAAGGATCTTTGCTTCTCTTCTAAAATGTTACAATTATTCTGAAGACAAATTCTGATGTTATATACAAGCAATTCTTTACCCAGTACACTTGCTTTTATTATGTATTCTGAAAACAACTAGCCTAAATGCCCATTTTCATCTTAGAGTAAGGTCTGAATTTCAATTTAAAGTTTCTTTTGGAAAGAATAAAAAAAGTTTGGTTTAAGGTACGTACTGCATTTGAGTATTTTCACCAGCTATTGCATATGGATCATCTTGCTGTTACTCTTTTCAATTGAGTTTCACCAGCTAAAGTTATATTTGTCATTTTGAACGGGAGGTCAGATTGAATAATGTCTTATGGCTTAAACTACAAGAATTTGGTGTTTGAATATGCTGTAGCCCAAGAAGTACACTGATTTCTACATACTAAAATTACTTATGAGATCAGGAGTAATTAATAAGCCTATTGGAACTACTACTGCCAGTTTAAGTGCTTTCAGAATTCCCTTACAAACACTCTAACATCCTTATTTTAGAAAAATATCCAGGAAACAAATGTCTGTAATTCACTAATTTCTATTACTCCAGAGTCAAACCTGTTAGAGGTAGTACTATACTCTCCACATCTGTACTGTAGCACAAGGTGAAAGCTGACTTGGTTAGCAACTTAATGGGAGAATCCTTCAAATTAGTCCTAGGCATTTTCTCCATTACTTCTTGGCTTGTCTTCCCAAAAACATTCCACTTGGCTGCTGAAAATATTTCTCCTTTCATTCCTGAATATTCTTCTAAAAAATTCAGTAACTAAAAATTGGAATATGATTTTAAGATGATGAATTATCAATTAAAATTCTCAAGAGCTCCTGTTAAGAAACCCCAGAAGTAAGGATTCATAATTAATGAACAGACCTGCATGAAAAACTACATTTTTAAGGACTCAGTAAAAACAAAGTCCCAAATTTCCTTGAATGATGCAGTTCCCAGGATGTTCTTTCACTGTAAGTTATTGCTAGATCTAACTATGTTACAGTCTGAGTCAGAAAGTTTTAAGAGGCATAAACTGTTTTTTTCATCCTAAAAATATGATACCTAAATTTAAATATGCCTCTTAAAAAGAAGAAATACAGGGAGTTCTGAAGTTGCAGAAATCTGCATATGCTCCTCTGTGCACAGAAATTGCTATGAGAGACTGATTATAAAAAGTAGGAGATAAATGAATTTTCAGCAATTATGAGTTACCAGACCTAAAATTTCCATTTATGAAATCTCAATACTAATAAATGCAACGTATATATATTTGAAGTAGGAAAACCTAGTGAAGGAAGGAAAATGAAAAATATGATGATTCTCTGCAGAGCTTCAGGGAAGATCTCTTACTCCTGTTCCAGTATGCAATAGCTATTTAAACAGATCATCAAATGACCTAATTGCAGTATGTCCTTGCAGCTGTATCCCAACAGACTTTCAATCCATTACATTGTTCATTATGTGATCAGGTTGTTGTTCTTTCTTTCCCTGGTAATTATTTCAAATTTCTTCCTCTCTTTTGCCTCCCTTTAAAATATAAACAGCGTGGAGAGAAAAATTCAGTGAAGAGCTTGTTACATATTTCTAGTTTCTCTGGATACATATAATCTACTTCTTGCACAGTTATTCAATTCATAATCATGTGAAAGCTTTAATACATATGTTGTTCATTTCCAGTTCCAGAACATTGACTGATGATACAAAAGCCTACTCTATCAACATGATGCAGTACCCTAATACACTGTTACTCTTACATTCAATATTCTAAGCATTTAGTATTGCCCTTCATTATACTTATGCTGCTTTCCAATACATGTGAGTATTTCAGCTTCAGGTGCCTCTGAATTGCTACTTTATTACATTAACACTTGCTTAAAGCTTAATTCCTCAATATTCCTCAAGAACAAAGTGAAAAATTGACAACATTATAAAAACACAAAACTAGAGAAAAAACCCTCAGTGTTCTTGACACCCATTCTTTCCTATCTTCCTTAACATTATATGATTCATGAAACACCTATACAACTCCCATCAGCTACTTAATACAGTAAGTATGAAAAATGTGATGTTGTAAATTATAGCCAACAAAAACAATGAGGAGGCTACAGATCACTGAGTCAATGCAAAAAAAAAATCAAAGGGCAGAATAGCTACAAAGCGGACAATCCTTTCCTCAAGTGTACACACAAGGTGGGAAATCTCCATGGGAAAAGCCTTACAAAGATGCTTCTGATCAGGACCTTCTGAGGAACTGTGGAAGTCCTGCTCTGCCCCAAAATGGTCACTGGTCACAGACCCAGGTACAAGGTCACTCTTGCTTGCCTTCATTGTGTACAGCGCATGTTCTGTACAAAACATTGCTATTAAAACTTTCTGAATGTTTGAATTTACTAGGGAAGATAAAAAAATACTTAAAATTATAGACAATTATTGTATTTTTCTTTCGTAGAACTGTACTGGAATAAAACTGATTTTTTGTCAGTGCAAAAAACCGACTCAAATTAGGACCGCTATTAGCAACTCCCAAATGCTCATCATCTGGACTTTTTTAAAATTTTTTTTTTTTTTTAAGTTTTACAAATAAAATTTATCAAACTTTTTTTAAAGCTTTTATCTGTATTTCAACTATGAATATTTTTTTCCATACAATTTCATCAAGGAAAAGAATGTATCACTTGCTATCTTGGGAACAAGGACAGACAATGATGATTTTTTCATTGAATTTTTAATGCTGATTTTAGGAAAAGCCTCTTTCTGGCTTCTTGTGTATGGTACCAGAAAGACAGTTAACCCTCTGCTGCAAACTATTTCTTAAAATTTGTTGTCCTTGTAAAAAGGGGTCAAGCTTTTCTTAGTCTGCAGTTATATTCAGTATACAATAGCCCAAATCTGTGAACTGCTAAAATAAACCCAACCTTTCCCATACACTTCCTGAATGTGGAATTCCTGACTGTGTAAACTCAAAATGTAAGTGGAGTTGTGCTACTCAGGAGAAATAGAGAGATGAGGCTCAGACACACAGGATGAAATTAAGGAAGCCAAAATTGGGCTGGATTTGAAACTGGTAGTGGGGGTAAAAGCCACAAGGACTTCTATGGGCTTCACTGGCAGCAAAAAGAAGATTAAGGAAAGCAAGGGCAGCTAGCTGTCCAGTGGATGGAGGACCTAGCAATAGAAACATATCAGGAAGGCTGATTTACTCTGTCTCATTTGCCTCATTTCTTCCTGATAAGGTCTACTGTCAGTCCTCCTGGGTCTCTGCCACTGCACATTCCTGAGGATGAAGGACTATTTCAGGGTTGAGAAAGATTAAGTTGGAGACAGCTAAGAGCAAACTGGACATACAGAATTACTCAGTCCACAAGAAGAATATGGAGCAAGTCATTGTGGAAGCCACTTCTAGGTACATGAAGTAAGTGTCGGGGAACAGCCACTATTGGTTGAATTATACCTAATCACTCCCTACAAGAAAATGACTGGTTTGGTGGATGAGGGGAGAGCAGTGGAAGTCATTTACTTTGACTTCAACAAGGCTTTCAACATGGGTCCCCCATAACATCTTTGTAACCAAACAAGCAAGAAACTGACTGGACAAGCAGACCACAAGGTGAGTGATAGACTAGACTAGACCACCTGCTAGACTACCAGGCTTAAAGCACAGCTGTCACAGGCTTGATGTCTAGTGGGTGACCCGTTAATAGCAGTGCTTCTCAGGCACCTTTACAGTGATTGATACAGCTTAGCATCTTCCTGAAGCTGGATGATGGGACTTTCAGCAAGTTTGCAGATTACACCAAATTGGGAGGAGTGGCTGATAAATTGGGGGTCATTCAGAGGGATCCTTACAGGCTGGGGAACAGGCTGACAGGTTCAGTCAACACAAAAGCATTGCTACTGCGATGAAAGTAACCCCACAGAGCAGCACAGACTGGGGCTAGCTGGTCAGAAAGCAGCTTTGCACAAGACAAGCTGGCGTTCCTGCTAGAAATAGCTTGCACAAGTCAGCAGGGTGGCCTTGCGGCAACACAAGCTACCACATACTTGGCTGCATGAGCAATAGTTTACTCAACAGGTTGAAGAAAATTACCATTTCTCTCTCTCTGGACTTGGGATACTACACTGGGCATACAGTTTGGGGATACTCAGTACAAGGCACTCACACATCGCAGCAAGTCCTAAGAGCCACCAGAATGAACTGGCTCCAAAGCACACAACATACAGGGAGAAGCAAACAGAAATGGTGTCGTTCAGCCTCAAGGAGGAGGCTGAAGTGGATCTAACTGCTGACTTCAACTGCCTGACACACAGCTACAGGGAAGTCAGCACCCAACTCTTCTGAGAAGTGCCCAGTGGGAGGGTAAGTGCAGCGGGGTCACAAACCGCAGCAAGGGATGTTCCAGTTAGACACAAGGAAAAACAGTCTTCATAGGAAGGGTGGTCAAACACTGGATCTGGCTGCCTGGAAAGCAGCCTGCAACCATTACACTTTAAAATGTATTGCTTCAGTTACTTTTACTTACTTCTTAACTCTAAGCAATCCTCTTGATTAGGTGCTAGATTTCTCTGGAACAAATGTTCTTTCAGCAGAATGTACTAGTCACGGGCATTTCTGGTTTCTTATGAAGCTGGCTGCATGCTTCGTTGCAGAAAATTTCATGTTTGTTTTTTTAAATTCATACTGCAGTTACTACTTCTCATTGCATATCACGCACCAATTGTTTTAGAGTGCCTTTTCTGAAAATCTATTCATCTATAATTCCAGAAGTTTTTCTTAATTGACCAGTTGTCTTGCTCTCCTTCGCTCTGAAGTACAGTATATATTTAAAACAATTTCTGTTCTTGGAGGATTTTTTTCTCTTTAAGGTCCATGTATAGTTTATAACAACCACCATTAGCTATAAACATCTAAAAGCTATCAATTATTAGTCAGACGGCCATATTTTTCCCTGTGCACTCAATGGAATATCAGTAACTATGGTACCTCCTACCAAAATGTCTTTTGGTCATCTCCATATGGAACATTTCACATGTAATTGGAAGTTACTCATCATATCCATATAGTTCTTTTGAGAAGGAAAATCAGCTGTTGCCAGAGTGGGGAAATACAGCTTTTCTGAAACATGTGGGAATAAGTGGAATGGGAAAGAAAAACTGCACAGAAACCTGCAAGAATATTACCACTACAATTTTCTGAACAACTTAGAGGGGTAGAAAAAGGGAATAAGTGTGATTACACAGACTTTTGGTGTTTTCTAAGAGGGTAAAAAAAAAAGTAGAGGACCTGTCTGTCTTGCACTGATTCTATTTCTTTCTTCTTCCAGCTGTCTATCACACCCTTTCCTCCCCACTAGAAGTCGCAAAATGGCATGGGTGCTAACTAGATCTATCAGAGCAGAAAGCAATGCCATTTCTAGCTAGAACTACTACTGGACTTCCTTCCAGTAGCATTAGTGCAAGACATGAACTGTTTGTGAAAGGGACACTAACTTGCAGCAAACTAAGGGTCAAAGGCATATATGTCAGCCTTTAGCACACTTTTTATTTGACACATATAGCCAAAACGTTTCTTCTTCCAGGCATCTGGAAGTGTACACAAGTTAAATGCTTGCAACTTAATAGCTCCAAGATGTTGCCAATAGTTTCTCAGTGCTAATTTACTGTTTTCTTTTCAGCTCCTGTATCCTCGCTAAAATGGAACTGTCCACTAAAATCAACTGTGGGACATCTACATTTCTCTGTAGAGTCTGGAAACCCTGTCCCTTTAGCCTTACTGCCTTTGTTATTAGAGATACTAAAATACATGAGCACTCTCTAATCTTTGTCAACCTCTACAGAGATACATAATGTTTTTCAGATTAAGAAATTGGAGCAGAAAGAATATTTGTTTTTCAAGGGGCCCAGGAGGAAGCCTGCCACACTTACAGAAAACTTGATATTCTGGCCTTCTATGTTTGCTGAGCTACCAGACTACACTCCAAATATCCAGAGTTGAAGTTAAGACAGTCTGATCAAGCATTAACAGGTTTTTAAGACATTAAGATGGTTTCAAGGCATTAATAAGGGTGGAAATCTATGACAACATGATAACGTTGCCAAAATTAGCTTGCAAAAGCTGATGACAATAAAACCAAGGGAAATACTAAATTATGAATCATCAGCTGGATTTATTTTTCAAGTAAAACACTATGAAGGCAATGTTTCCATGTAATTGGAGGTCAAGGAAAAGTTTGACACTTGAAAAGATTACAAGATTAGTTTATATTCATGCATATAAAAACCCCATTAATAAAGCGAGTATCTCATCCTCTGGTATTTCAGATTCTTGTTAAAATACTGCTGAAAGATGCAAGGGACAGCAATTTTATTTCATAACAAAGCCTTCTTCTTTCCTGTAGAAAGGAACCATTTATCCTTGCATACCCCAGGTCCCAAGGCAAATGACTGTGATAATACATTTGTAATCCATCTGTAACCCTGCTTTATTCATACCACCTTTTTTTATCATCATGCAAATTTCAGCAAAATGTATAAATTTACCTCCCCAAGCAAATTTCTTTGTCTGCATAGACTACCTTACCAATTCTGTTCAAGGCTTTCTGGAGGCTTCCATTCTGGTTACACAAGTTTAATGCAATTCATTGCTTACTCAGAAGGATAACAAACACCATTGGATGAATAAGCATCCCACAACCTGCTTTGATGATTACACTTGTAAAACTATTGCAAAGTTTACTTGTAAAACACAGTAACTTTCACAGGTTACTGTGACCAGATTTTTTTCTATGTACTATATCATTACCTTCTAAAGTCTTAGGAAAGTTATTAGGGAGCCAGGGGCAATCTTAGTGTAGAAGCATGACCGGGATGATTCCTGAAAACTTTCCAGCAATTTTTAGTGCTGGATCTAGCACAATAATCAGTTATGCACTTCCCATTGAAAATCAACACTGAAAAATAGCTGTAATGTTGATGCTACATGTAAAACTAATAATTTTCATCACACAGCACAGAGATGTTGCCTTTCTGCAAGGCTATACAAAGGGCAACGATACTGAATTTAATTGGCACCACTTATTCTTCTCATGTACAGATGGACAAGATAGGTAGCTGTCACGACATCACACTTCTCTGGCTACAAACAAAGGTGCTATGGACTTCAATGATAACAACATGCAAACACCAACATGTTCTTACTCAGGCCTATCATTCCATTACTCAGAAATCTTAAAGATTTTAAAAGAGTATTGGAATGAAGCACATCATCCCAAACACCTATGAGAGGCAATTCAATTAATGAACAATGTTTATTTCCAACATCAAGATGCTATATAGCTAAACCACAAACATAACTGAAATGCCTTTATTTCTTTTACAGGAAAACCATGCTCTTCCATCTGATTTTGTCAGATAATTTTTTCTGAGGGTGAACTTCCTATTCTTAATATGCTTCTTAACACTGTATTTGAGCTCTTTCAATCCAGAAACATGTTGGAGATTGAAAATCCCACTACTCCGAAGCCTCTCAGATTCAGAGTGCCCTTCGCACCCTCATTACTTGGAACAACTATTCTTAGCTACTCTGATCCTCTGAGAGTTTAAGATGTGTCCCTAAGTAATACAGAAAGTTTCCTGCAAAGCCTCAGGAGCAGATACATTTTCACCTAGAATCAATCATTTTCCAGAACAATCACCATATATCATTGAGGACTTTTATGGGAGGGGAGGAAGTGTTACTTACCAGTAGTCCTGTTTATTGCAGTCTTCCTCTTCCTCCAGCCTACAACAGAGTCCTTACACTAAGTGTTACGGCTCCCACCTACCAGGAAGCAAAAGAATTGTCAATTATGGTCATTAGGGAAGTACCAGCCTGTGCACTTCCATCTCAGTTACATTTCCATAGCATGGAGACTTAAACTACATGTGAAAATCTAGAAAAACTTCATCACCAAGCTGTAATGAAGTAATAAAAAGGAAAGTAGTTGCTTGAAGCATTAGGAGGCTTGAAAGAAGCAATGGCTTGTTGATTTCTCTTTCTCCCCTGTCACACATTTCTTACATAGAAGCCTCTGCTAAAGAAATCAGAAAGAAAAGAAAGGCTGCTGTAAACAGTTACCAGAGGCCAAATGCACACTCAAGGCATCCATCCAAATCTGTGCAGTCTAAACACTAGGAGAACAGTTGAAACTTAATGGGGCATAGAAAGTTAAAAAGGAATAGGACTTCATTGCTATTACAGACATTTACTGTTTCTGCTACAATAAGATGACGTGCTACTAGGCCAAAAAACTTCAACTATCTGCAGTATTTACCTATATTGGCTACTGTCCTTTGAAGAAAACCTATATGAAAGAACTTAAGTTTCTCTATTAATGCAACTTCCAGAGGAAAGACTGTACAAAGGATTGATGCATATATTCCATCTTAAACTATTCTGTCTGTATCTATGTATCAGTAAATTCTTTAATTGCATTATATGCATATAACTTTTTTAAAAGGTTGTGGATAAGCATGTTATACTTACCTATTCCTTTTCTTGGAATTTATGAAAGTATCTGCTAAATTAATCTAATCTTTGTACAGAGGGGAAAAAAATTACCTATTCTCAGAAGTCTTTGAATAGGTGGAATGTAAGATGTATTGACTAGCACAAAAAGGTGTTTTTAGGAACTGTGTGAGCTAATGTAAGGCAATTTACCTGTCTAAAATGAGGACACCTGACAAAGCTGTCACAAGATTTCATGCTTTTAACATGCTTTTTCCAAGTATTACAACTGCTTTATCAAAAAAAAAGTGGTTTTTATTTTGAGGTAAAAGTGACAGGCATCTCAGCTGCCAAACTTATTGGTATTATCACATTTGAAACTCAATCTGTGTGGAACTTGAAGGTATAAAAAAAACTCAGCTACAGACAAGAGGTTGATGTGATGATACATAAGGTGATAAGAGAAAACAAGAATGAGATCATCTTTCTATTTGAGATTCACCTTTTCCTGGTGCTAACTTTCTTTACAGGAAAGTTTCTCTACAAAATTTTTTTGAAATTGCCTCTTTTAGGAGGTGAGAATGGAAAATAACCCACTGATCCCACAAATGATATGAAGTTTTCTAGTCACATATTACTGTCATTTACAGAAACTATTCTATAAAGCCAGAAAGATCAAAAAAATAGCTTTTTCTATTTTAGCTCTGTATAGCATGCTACGTGTAGTTGTAAGCAACCAGCAACTACAGCTATTTAAGGAAGAGGGGTGAAATGAGAAACATTAGTAAATGAGAAAAATTGTCATCATTTGACAAAATAAATGACACAAAACATCCTGTGTGCCAAATAAAGAACCCAGAGATAAAGACAGCATGTCAGTGAAGTGGTATCTGTTTGAATTATTGACTTGAGACACCCAGCAAGCTCACTACACTTAAGGTAAGCATGGCCCAAACAACACTCCACTAAGGTGAGAATTTTGAAGGAATGGAGTCTCTTCTTTACAGATTGCCAAAGACCTTCCTGAAGTGTATTCCCACAGAGGTAAGTCAAAATGTTACAATTTAATTTCTCTGCAAAAATGAGTCAGCTGTCTGCATTTGGGCATTTGTATTTTTCAGTCAGTGCTTAAAAAAAACCCAAAATGATGGTAACAGTTACCAACAAGATACAAGGAGAAAAAAAATCCTGACAAAGGAACATCAGGAAGTATATTAAATGGGGAAGGAAACAAGCATTTACCTTGTGTAAGATCAGAATAAAAACAGAAGCAGTACCCATTCTTCATCCCACTCAAAAACACCCAACACCCCTGAGAAAATGGAGAACCTTTGCATGTGGAATTAGCCAGGACAAGTAAATAGGAGTTGAAAGTTCCCAGTTTGAAGCCAGAAGTTAAATACCTCCAGAACATCAATAAAACATTTCTCATTAATCATGAAGCCCAGCAGCTAAAAAAAAAAAAAAATACCCCAGGGCACTAAAGATTTAACCCACACTATGTGTTCAAAAACCTTGACCCAGTCAGTACTATATGAGAAACACTGGAAAAATGCACAAAACACCTTCTAGCAAATACCCAACCAATGCTTGTAACAGTTGCTTCAAATGCTACTCCATCTTCCCCACTCCCCCCAGCCAATATACAGTTATTTACAATAACCAAATGAGCATTTCTTCACACAGATGTTTTGACCCAGTAAAACAAGCTTGTAAGTGGGAAATACTGCAGTTTTTTTACCCTGACAGACTGCACCTTGCCACTACTCAGTATCTGTCTTATCAAATGCTCTCTGAACACATTTGTATACCATCAGGCTGCCAAAAGCCCTTCAACAGGTATTTAACACTACAATGACTTTCCAGGATAGCACTATCACATGCCTCTGTTAGATGTCATGTTTCTGTCAAAATCAAAAGAAGAGAGAGCCCTTAAATTCCCAATCCACAGCTGACCTTTCTGCCTCAGAGAATTAATACTTTTCATATTGCTCAGTTGTATCTTCTGTACCTTCCCTGTCACTGATTCATTTCACCATCCAGAAAAACAATTTCCCTTAAGAAGAGTGACACTTTTCCATTCATGGTGACAGGCATTCTTCTCAACTACTCTCAAGCAGCACAAGCATCTTACAGCCTTCTCATGACTGTCTTATTCTTACCTAGTACCACATCCAGAGTTATGATTTTTTCTTAGTGACTGCCTTCTTCACCTTCTCCTCAAAACTGCACATAACTTACCACCTTTTCTCAGTTACCCTCTTCAGTCATGTTATTAACACCTCTTCTGTTACTTCCATTCCCAGACTTTTCTGTGTACCACAGCAGCTACCAGCACACCTTAACCTCTCCTCTTTGATTCTCACCCAGGCCTTAAGCTGTCAACTTTAAAATTTATTTAGCTTCTCTTTCCTGTTCTCATATCCAAAAAATCCAATTCTTGGCCATGCCACCACCTTTTTCTTTAATCAAAGTTCCCATTAACTGACATCACTGCATTTTTTACTTTCCCATTATTTCGGTTTTCAGCCCCTTTGCACAATGTTAACAAAAAGCATATACACACATTGACACTTGTCTATCACCACTCTACATCTTAAAGGAAGTCATTTCTGTACAGATGTTTTCAGACAGCAGCAGTGCATAAAAGTGAACTTTTGTGAAGCAGAATTTGCCTCTCAATAGTCAAACAGAAAGTCTTAAGTTTTCTGTTCTTTGAATTTTGCTTTCTTGTAGCTACATTCTGGTTTAAAACTAACTGGGAGTGAAGGAAGCCCCTTAGAGCCTTAACCTCCAAAATACTACCATGAGACAGCATCTCATTTACCTCAGTCCTTACTGGAGTTAACACAGGTTTCCATCCACATTTAATAAAAAAGTCCTGTCTGAGCAAGTCTGTTTGCTTCTCAAGGTTCACTATAACTACATTGGTAACTATAACATGGAGGAGTTTTACCAGGAATGACAACAACAGAAAAGCCTGAACTGAGTAAAATGCTATCGAGGATGTTCAATAGCTCTGCAGCAGAGGGGATAACTAGTATTTTAGAAACCGTTTTTGCTTTTGTTAATGGAAGCAAAGTCTGTAAGATAAGCAAGAAGTGATTTGCTTAAAATACAGTGACTCAAGCCATCAAGAATCATGTTTGAAAATGCTGAAAGGAAATAATGATTCCAGCCTCTATTGATAGAAAGCCCACTACATGCAGGTCTCCAAAAAAACCCAAAAAATAATGAAGTACACAAAAGTTCCATATCCCACTGGGACACAATCATTAGGGGACTAAGCAAAACATCCACAAAGCTTTTCAGTCAGTGAAATGAACATCTCACACATGAAGCTACTTAGAATTAAACACCTGAAGACATTTGGAGTCAACAGAACTAACTAATGAAAAAGTGTATTACGATCTTTGGGGCAGAGGGGAGGAATTCTGAGGCAAACAAGACCCAAAGTATTTGAAAATGCATGTGTAAACTTTTCTAGGAAATTATCACAAGGACAATTTCTCTAAAAGAAGTTTCAAAAATCTATTACCGAAAGGGCTCTCTTGGGCTTATTAAAAAAGAAAAATTTTTAATTTAGAGCAACAGTACTAGTTATTGCAGTACTGTATAGAACAAACACAGTAAGAGAGTAGAAATCAAAGATGGATAATACTGGTCAAATTTTAAATTTTCAATACTTCCAGTAAGGCCCAGGACACAAATATGCTATCTAAACCATATTAATATTACCTTAACAAGCTAGCATTTATTAGCTAAACTGTGACAAGAAATGACAGGGTATTTACTCTGTCCCAAATGCAAATTCCAACTAAACATATGAATTTTAATTTGCATTTGCAGTAAGCTAAGCATGTGGACAAGAGCAATTACAATTTATTCAGCTGACACTCACCTAGTTACTATCAGATTATATTCCCACATTTTAGAAAGCCAAAGTAAATCTGATTACAGAAGGATTCAAAATGGTTTGAGTGTAACAAACACTCAACATTGTTAACAAATAATCAGCAAGATTTAAGTGCAAATCTAAGACACTTTCACATACGCTTCCATGGATACTTCATGATACAATTCCTTTCTCCACTAGGAAGGCTATGCTTTAAGATCATAGGTGGATAAGTAGAGCTGTTGCTGAGAAATATTCTTACTATGAAAGGAACAGGAGAATATGCTGTAAGGAAGAAAGCCAGCCAAGAAAGGCAGCAGCCTAGGGAATGTAATTGCTTGAATCATCTGAAAGAAATGGACAATTGTAGATCCAAGATGAGGGAAGAATTAGAGGTAGGATGATTAACTTGCACCATTCAACTTGAAAAGCAAACATACATTTTCGTCTATATGCTGTAGTCCTATTACAGGACTGCTAAAATTAAAAGATCATACACATTTATTTTTTTTTATTTCATTTAGAACACTTACCAGCATTTGCTGTATAGAGAATTTCACTGATGGGTCAGTTGTACTTCCTCTCTAAAGTGCTTTGAGGGGAGCTCAAGTGCATCCTCTTCCTCAATCTTTGAAGTGTTTACCTGTACCACCAGCTTTGAAAGTAAAAGGCAACAGGCAGGCAATGCAGAGACAGGAATGAGGCTGAGTACAATATTATATTACTCCAGAAATAATTTAGTGTTTCTCTTCAACTCTTACAGGGACACAAAGTCGCCTTTTTTTTTTTTTTTCTTTCTCTTTTTAACTGAGACTTTAAATACTATTTAAAATTGACATTTTGGAATTAAGTCAGCAATATATCAGTTGACAAGAATATAAGAACAGAGAGTCTGAAGTCATATACATTTTATACACAAATACATAAACCAAAGAGGATTCTTAATGAATAGAATTGTTGGTGTGCTATAACAAAAAGCAACTGGAAAACTCCCAATATTAAACAGAATCACTATTGGGTATTAAGAACTAATGGGAGCACATTATAATAGGAATGTTGATGAGTGTGGACTTATAAAAAATAATTAGTTATGTCTGTATAAACACATCAGAGTAAAAAGAATTCAAACAGTGGTGGAAATACTACTGGTGAAAACTCAGACTAGCAAAGATTTGTCCACAACGCAGGGGGGGGAAAAAAAAGTATTTAATGGACAAAAAATGAGATTTATTCAACATTCACATGAAATATTTTATATTCCAGAAGTGACTAGAAAAGACAATGCTATTCTGCTGTCTGTCACAATTACTAATAAAGTATTTCCAAAACCCAGAAATTAAATCTGCAGGATGAAATGTTTCACACAAGAATTAAAAAGAACTGGCAAGGAGCCAAATTTGACTACTTCTGTTAATGTTACTCATCTTCATGTTAAAAGGACAAGTGTGTTGTAAAGGCATGAGAATAAGGTTGCTTCTGAGCTGATGACTGCAACTAAGGGAACTTCCACCATACTTAAAGGTTAGGAAGCTCTCTGACCACTCGTTTTTCATAGTATATATTATACGTCTGCTGACCTAGGAAAAGTAACCTGCTTCTAATAGAAGCTGGAATTTAAATAAGGAAAAATGAATTTTTTAGAAAAAATATTAAACTCGCAGACAGTCAGGCTGCACCATGCTAGAGGCTCTAAATATGACTATGCAAGAGCAAAATACTGGCAATTAGTTCAGTCTCCATCTCTATAAGGAAGAGATAAAAAGGTAGTGGTTGTTGCTTCTCCTACCTTCTCCAACTGTTGGATTTTTTGTTTTGTTGTGGGTTGGTTTTTTTTTTTTGGGGGGGGGGGGTGAGGGGTTTTTTGTTGTTTTTTAAGTTAGAGTTCTAAAATTTTCATGACTAAACACTAAAAATAGGTTCAAGATTTTTTTTTCCCCCGCCCCTTGGCCATGGAAGCATAGAAACAGAAGTATTATAAACAGTGGTAAGACTTATCCTGTACTGCCACATGCAATTAGCAAGGAGCAATTTTGGCATAATACTGAAGTGGGAACATTTCATAGTTTCTGGGGAAATACAGCACAGACTAAAGCAGATGTCTTGACTAGAGGGAAAGGACTTTATTATGGAGAACAGTGAACTTCTCTCTAAAATGTTAACTTTAGAGGTGAATTAAGTGAAACATAAGAATATAAGGCTCCCTCTACTAGCTGAGAAAAAGTCAACACAAATGTTAGTATGTAAAAGAAAGTTACTACAGGCAGAAAACTGTAATAGATAAAATGAACAAGAAAACTAAAGGAGAGTCAGTTTCCATTATGTTTGTTGACTAACCAAGAGGAATTATCCAAATCAAGCTATCCACAGTGTAACATGGATTATAATAATCCCATATTTGCTACAGAAGCTTCAGAAGTGAAGACTACAGTGCACCAATACAATCATTTGCACTGAACACTCGCTCATGATTCAGCACCTGTTTTCCAGGCTAAAAGGCTGGAAATATGGCAAGACAAAAATTCAGTATCCTCTGAGAAAAAGATTCACCCCTCTGTGCATCAGAAACTCAAAATCTTTCATTATGAAAGTATAGAAGATGAGTCAGGGGCAGTTTTCAACACTTATTCTTCTTCCCTCATTCTTAAGTTCTTGATCCATCATTGTTTTCTTAATGCTCTTGCCTCTTTCTAACTGTTATTTCCTTTTTTATAGATTAAGAATTGAAAAGTGAGATGGAGTTGAATTCTTATGTGGCCAGGACCTGTGGTGAGAGCAGATGAGCGAGTTGACTCAGTGGCCATCTTTGCTTCCACCCCTATACAAGGTTCACTGGAGAATAGTAAGAATTGTAAATATCCAATATCTTCTCAAGCCACAAACAGTGGAAGTCTCAATCATTTCATCTTTTTTTTTTGGACATTAAGAACCACAGTTTGTTTATGAACTTCTTAACAACTGAGAGAAAACTGTATGACGTGACTATAAGAGAAGTACTTCATGTTTTCACAGATGAAACATCTGTACATTTAGCATTCCTTTTACTAAGTCTTAATGGGGCAGGGAAGGCAACAACCACTTATTATGCTTGAAAGAAAATAATTCTACCACGGCCCTCAGAGAAGGAGGTCAGCACCTTCATACAAACAGTGTCTCAAAAATTTTGGAAAGCATGGTTCTTCCTTGGCTCATTTGTTCTTGCACAGTTCTGCCGCCATGGAGTGAGGAGCAGTGGCAGGCCTGTCCCCCTTATAGGGGAGGGACAGCTGTCAGTTGTTTCTGCAAATCTTTGCAGCCAGTAACTGCAGCCTCTGTCTCCCACCCTGGTCAAATGGAGCAAAGCAGGGGCCATGGGAGGAAGAGCCACAGTACTGCTCTTGAATACTCTGTGATCCCCTTGAATCCAGCAAAACTCTGTGAGCCTCAAAAAGCCACGCTGAGAAACGCTTCTTTGCATGAGTTATGATCACAACATGATCACTTGGCATGTACAGCTTTAGTGAGAAAGGTCTAAATACACAGCACTAACTCTTACAGTTACTTCCTCAAAAGACTAACTGAAAGTGATGCTGGGTTTGGTGGGGGTTTTTTTATTCCAAAGAAAATTCCCTTTTAAGGGACTTACCTTCTCCAGTGCCAACGAATCCACAGGCTCAAGACTGATGGAAGCCAGGGACTGCAGAGCTGATAGACTTAATCCACCTGCTAAAAAGGATCATGCTGGAGCTGGTAAGAACCACTGGCTGCACAGTCCAAATCTAATTCACTTAACCCAGTGTGACGTCCCTATAAAACTTTACTGTCTAGCTTCTTGGCCAGGCAGAGTCACAAAAGCAATCTGAAACCAACAGCCCAGGGTGACAGCGGTCCCTAAGGGGACACAAGACACACCAGACCAATGCATTGCTCCCAAGAAGCACTCTCATAAGTAAGCAGGAAAAGAATATCCCCTATCAAGCTATATTGCAGAATTAACACACTTATATCTCAGTCAACAATTATGTCTACTGTGAACCGGAAAAAGAACTGCAAGGCTGAAATTAAACTTCTTCATACAGAAGCTGGCACATAACTTATTTGAACTGTTTTCTCCCCAGGCTGACAAGACCACAGACAATCCGGACATAAAAACCAGCACTGTCAGTCTTCTCTGTCTCTTATTTCAGAACGACTAAAGAATTATCATAATTTCAGGAATTCAGAAACACCCTTTCTAAATAAAGCCCACTGCACTCATACAGTCTCAGTACAACTCTGTATGTCAGGACAAAACAGTGTTTTAAAGCCAAGTCCCTCTTCAAGCAAGCATGTCTCCCAATCTCACAAGCAGACATCATACAGTGTTTCACATACTCCAAAACAAGGCGTAATATAACCCAAGGCTGATAGTACAAGATATTCTACCTCACTGTGGATTTCCAGCTCCTATCTCTAAACAGACAAAAGCCCATCAGGACCCTACGCAAAACCTCCGCCTCTTCAAAGTTAGTCATCCTCTCATCAATAGGACAGAAATACACCTTTATCACTAATACTGCTTCTCTGAATGCATATTCCACAGCTATCTTTTGAATTGTATTCAGGGTATTATCATTATTCAGTGTCTTCACATGCCCACAACACTTTTTTTTTTTTCCCAGTAATCCCCTTCATCAACACTGAACTCTTCAGCATCTGAGGGCTCCTTAAGAAGTTTATTCTCTCTCTACCTCACCACAACAGCTTAATCAGAAATGATCATCACTTCAAAACAGTCAACAAAACTGGCATGTTACATCCAGCCATCACTTCCTCACAGTTCATCTGCTTAATACAAACTTGCTTTCATCACCAGTTTAGTATGCTAGGCTGTATACTGCCTTAAATCACAGTATTAAGATTCACCGGGCATCAAAAAGATCTCACATATCAGAGCTCTTAAGCTGTCAAGGTCCAACCACCAGCTATTTTCAACATGGCATAGGGAAGCACAGAGTCAACACATTTCTTTCTGAAAGGAAGACTGCTTTCTACACACAGTTTTTAAAGAAATGTCAAGTTCTAATTAAAAAAGAAAAAAAAAAAATCAAGCTTTTGCTATTCAAATGGCTATCACCATAACAACCAACCTCCTCAATAAACTTTCAAGAAATATCATCTTCAAAATACTATAAGAAGTAGGAAAGTAATAACTTCAAGTGAGGAACTGAAGGCATATATTTGAGATAAGTAATTTTCAAAAAGTCTAACAATAATGCATAAATACCTATAGGTTTTACAGCACAAATAAAGCCTGCTGAATGATCTCTGTGGTATTGGTTGGTAGGTTGTCATTATATGAATTTGGGTGACAAGAAGAGGATACAAGAGAGAAACTATACACTTAATTCTGAACAGCAAGATGCTTCAGGCATTTCTGCCAGTGTAGTGTATTTTTTAAAATATATTTACATTAAAAACAGATGACTTCTTGGTATTTGGGGGTTTAACTTACCTTCTTATGATAAACACATCAACAACCAAAGTAGCACCTTCCTGCAAACTAATCTAATTTCTGGCTGAATTTCTTTCCTCCACAGTACTTCCTTCAACATTCCCTTATGCATTCAACAAAGACTCTTCAGTCAAACACTAATAATTTTAAAGGAATGGTAAAGACAAACCAGCTTCAGACACAAATAACAATAAAGATTTTTTTCAAGGTAGGCCACACTGCCTGGGTTTGACAGCCTAAGATCTCCTCCTTAAAAAAAAACCAAAACCAAAACCAAACTAATGCTGTCCAGAGTAGAATGAGGGTTACACCTCGCACCACCCAGAAGAGCAGTACAGAAGTTCCCAAACATCCATATCACATCCTCAGAGTGGTATTACAGAGCTGGACGGTGGCTGCAATAGCACTTACATTTCCTGATCAGCTGCTCAGAGCAGATCCACAGAGGATGAAGCAAGGAATGAGGTGTCCATGAGGCATGGGCATGCCCAAGAAGATCATCAGAAGAGAAGACTGATTTGATGCAGGGTAGCTGGGGAAAAGATGGTTAGGAGTAGGCATAGCAGATGTGCTAGAAAGGTGAAGGAGTAAGAAGGTTATGCACAGCTGACTATAGCACTGAAAGAAAATTAGAAGTGGGGAGAAACCCTTTGCATGTGAACTTTTATTTGGACGTACTGAGAAATAAGAGACTTTTACAATTCCTCCAAGACACAACAGTCAAAGTGTCATTCTCATTCATGTGATTATTCCAGAACTGCAAAATAAAGTTATAAACTAATCATCAGGTACCCAACAAATGCAGTAAGTTGGCATCCCTTCATATTTCTTCATAGGCGAACAGAAGTATCTGTATTAAACTGCCTTGTTACAGCAGAGCATCAACTGTATACAAAATTCAGAGTAGACATCACATTCTGTCAAGTGATTCTAACCCCTTTTGAAATCAAGTTGCTTTGAAATCTGACACTTCAGTTTTAATCAGTATTAATACCCCAAATTGAAATATCTATAAGATGTTCCTAAAACACAGCACTGAAAGAAAGAAACCCATACTGTTGCTTTTAGATTTATCATTCAGTATTTATCAGACTCGTTACTAAGCATCCATCCATAAAGGTCTTCATTAGACAAGATGGTATACTTAAGTAGATCACAAGGATGTGGATGTCTTCTGGCTTGGTCCCAGTGTATCCCCAAATGCAAGATGAAGGCTGTATCCCAGGTATTACAATATGCAAACATACAATAATAATTGCAGAATTTATCATGTCCCCACACCCATGACCTAGATAGCCCTCTACTGGTAAATACAGGCAGCCAATGACCCTGTTCTTGGGCTGTTCTCAGGCACCTGCCAGCTGCTCTGTAACTCAAAACAGTAATAAAATGAAGCTAAAACAAATCTCCCACAGAGTGGATGACAAGCACATTGCAATCAAAAACTAGTACTAAGAGAAGAGGAATCTTACTAAAGATAGTCATTTAACAGGTATTGCTTCAGTATACATTTGTTTCCAAGTGGTAACTTCATTCAGCTACAAACATCTCACCAACAGAAGTGAGTCTCACAAAAATCATGCCTTCCATCATAGGTTAAACCATTCACCATCTCCATGCTCCTGCTACTGCCACCAGTTCTTACAATGCATTCTTCTTAGAGATCACGTTGTCATCTCCTCATTTCTGATCTATTAACAACAGAACCAAGAAACAGGGAAACAAGTCATGTGTTGACACCTAAACGCAACTAAATGCAAAGGGGTAGAAGTCTGAACATAAAGGATACAGAGTGTTGGAAGCCTTGCACATTTCCCACACACAACGGTCAATATGAGCCCTATTAGGATAGCATCTAAGCATCCCTACCGATGTCTATTCTTATTACGCTATAGCTGAAAAGTATTTTCAATATACTTAGATGAAGAATCAAGACACAGAAAAAGCCATCCACAGAATAGATGCAGGGGTTCTGCCACCTAGTGGCATCTAGAGCCTCAAATTATTGTTTCTACCATATTATTATTACCTTTTTTTTTTTTTTTTTAACTGGAAGCATTTGACACTACAGAACAGAAGAGAGAACACAGTTTCACTAGCATTGAAATCGCCAAGCCCAGTTCCCTGTGGCTTTGTTTCATAATTGCATTCTGTAGCACCCAAGATGATGAGAGTTTCAACTGAAGCTTTTCTGCCTGTTCAGATAGTTGTAGAACATTTCTCTTCATCCCTCCTCCAGCTCCTGTAGATTCTCTGCTGACTAATAGTGAAGTTGATTTCATGTTGTAGTCTCTCTCATAGTCAGCTGTCCATTTTCAGTACTTGCCGCATTATAATATCTGAGGTCCCTATCCATCTGTCATAACTGCTAGAATCTGATAAATCTCAAAAATAATCATGGGCAGGAAACAGGGAAAGGCAGAGACTGAGAGACAAAAGCAGCAGAATGATAAAAGCCTCATTTCCTCATGACACCGCCTGCATCGCAGTTTGTCAATAAAGAATCTTTGTCAGTCCCAAGAGCTTAACAGATCCCCCTGCCCAGTTCACAGCATGTCAAGTCAAGGCAACAGGGACAGGGACACAGAGGAGCACAGAGGCAGAAACTCCTTAAGGCAAGCGGCTATAGCAGAACCTCCCCCCTTTTTGCCAGGCCATAAACTCAAAAGCCCCCTTTCCCACTTGGGATTCAAAGCCAGAAGCACTTTAATGCCTAAACTAGGTCAGTCTTTGTTTACACAAAACACAGATGAGAAAGGAAGTATCACTCATTCAACTTAGTCAGGATCAGTCCAAACTGCCGGACTACAAAGCACAGAGCAGCATACTGCCTTTTTTTTTTTTTTTTTTAATTTTTTTTCCAATAAGTGAAGCCTTATCAAGGGCAGATTCAGAAAACACACTTCACACAGATGTAGCCACGTAACAAACAACTCTTACATGGAAAAGACAGATATGCTTCCTCCGTGGGAGTATTGACAATGTAATTTGAAGTCATCTCATATTCTTACTAGGCTACACTCTCACATCTGCCCTAGGTTCCAGCCTCCATTTGTCAACTTTTGTAACCCTGGTAAGCCATAAGCATTTCTTGGCTACATCTACTACAGGTTCCTTAGTAAATAACAGACAGGTTTGGGTATTTTAGTTTCAGTCCAGGAAAAAAAAAAAAGCAATACACCAAAAAACAAATCACAAACCAAAACAAAAATACAAAACCCAAAAAACCCCCAAAACATAAGCAAGACCATAAGCACTGTACAGTCCTATCCTTTTGATATTTTTCCTTTGTCTTCTCAGGATTTTTCCTCCAACTTCATAGCAATCCCTGCATTCCCCCCAAAGTTCCTTGGCTGTAGCCTATGGCAATTTTCCCCCTTAAGGGGTGGGGAAGAAGAGGAAAAAAAGGAAGATCTGCCACAGGAGACCACAGGCAAGCCAGTACTGTGGAATTAGCAATGATTCACAGATCTCTGCTGGACTTTTACCAGAAAAAAAAAAGGAAGTTTCAGCAAGTTTCATTTCTTGCTCTGTATTCCACAGATTTGAGTTTCAGCTATGTAAGGCATAGCTGTAAAAGAAGCATGTAAGAACTACCACAGTGATGAAAAGAGGTGTATGTATACCTTGATGTGAAACCATGTTCGATCACTCAGTGATCACTCAGTGGACTCCAGCTATAAAGACAGACTAGATTTCTACTAGAAAGCAGAGCTCTCTTTCCCTTGTCAACAAGCTAGTAGCTTTCACAGCAATAGGCCCTAGGACTAAGAAAGAAAACAGAGATTGTTGGAATAAATGTGTTGGCAAAGCAGCGCTTCACAAATGTGGGACTGTGAGTAAAAGCCACACAGATTGCGCTGTCTGCAGCCTTCTGAACTAAACCAATGATGGCTCAGCATAGAAAGCGTTAGACTTTCTTATGGTGAGCATTGATGCTCTAGTCTACATGTAGAAAGCTACTCATGCTACTGGAATGTCATGTATCATTCAAAAGAAGTTAGGAATGTGCTATTGTGAAGATACATCTCAGTTTTCAGGTTTCACTTAATCTTACTTCACAGTAGTGCTGCACAGCTCTGTTGAAAGTCAACTGCAACCTAAGGAACTTGCAGAGTACAGTAAGAAACCACAGCCCCTGACATATGGCAATCCTCAGAAGAATTAATTAGAGGTTAACCAGCATCTTCATTTACACCTCATTTCAATAAATAGCTTGCTCAGACAGAATGGCACAAGAACCAGTAAGTTGTTTTCAGGCAGTATCAAGGTGTAACATATCTTCATATGATTCTAGCTCCTACAGACCTGGCTCAGGAATCTCGGTAACATACTACAGAGTTTTGAAAAAGACTAAGGAAACGCTTTAAAAAAAAAAAAAACAACTTGATGAAGTTAGAGTAACTTTATGCAGTAATAAAAAGTTCTAAAATAACACACTTTGCATGTTGAGATGGGCAACAACTTTCTCCTCCCCTCATTTCTATGAATCTCTAGAGCTGTGCATCAGACTCACTCATTAGATGTCATGCATATAATTTTTTGTAAGAGATACAGACTTATCAGTGAATTAGCCACTTCACCTGTTTCTTTACAATGAATGAAGCCCTACTATCCAGATATGGCCCTCCAGTCAGGATCTGAGTCCCATCCACCCTCAGTTACTTGTACCTTCTCCCAAAATTCCACTTTCCTGAAGTACTCAATTTCTTGCTTGACACACCTAATGTCACACAATGAACAACATAAGCAGACTGTTCTGTTAAGCATTTTAACGCTCCAACACTAGGAGGAGATGTCTGGGAAAAAAAGGCAGGTATTTCTTTTACATTTCACTCCCCACCCCCCCTCCAGTTTGATTTTGGTTGGCTCACTTGGTGTTTTCAGCTTCTGGGAAAGAATGGCATGAGGAGTCCTGCCTTACTCTGCTGCTCTTATTTATGACTTCTGGGGGCTGTTAGCATCTTGCTCAGGAACAGATTCAGTTCAAGGAGACAGACAGAATTTAGCTCCCAATAGCTCTCTAGCTCTACCAGGAGAGTTCCAGGCTCAAGGTGTTTGTCCTTCTACCCAGTCTGCCTACTCTGCACGACATCAAAGCCCCAGCAGAAGATATCCAGTTACTGCAAGTTGGAAGCTGAAAGCAGCGGCTTGCACACAGAGGGCAGGTAAAGACTGGATATTTAAAAGGTGTCACAGACTAAAGTATACGCTCTATACGCGCATCTATGGCTGATGTGGCAGTACAAAGTACAAGACTTTTGAAAAGCAGCAGCATTGGGATTGTTATTTTAGTTTTCTGTCACATGTGATGTCTCCACGTAAGCAATACCCACACTGCCCACAAACTATAAACAGCACAATAATTAGCAAGTTTTAAACAGACTTACTTTATTTTACATCTTGTTTTCTATCTATCATTCCAGTATGGTACCTCAGCCACAAGCTTACCGGACAATTTTTGATCCTTAAAGTGCTCTTCTTCAGAAGCATCCAGATTGGCTTTTTAAGAACACAGTACTTTTACTCAAGTTATAAAAATCTTGATACTAATACTCTAACCTGGCTTCTAAAAATGTACAAGAGATTGAGAACTTGTGTTTCAAACCCATAATGCAATTAATACATATTACAGAAAGATGAAACATGTTGCTTTTGGCATTACTCTGACCCCTATTCACTTCTACAAGAAGCCTGCAATGACAACTGAGAAGAAAAAACATCAGACCTACACATGTAAGTGTGCCAAAGAGCTGGAAGCCCCAGCTCAGATGGCTAGAATGTCAGGCATTTCCTCCACTGCTGTATGTTACTGCATCTCCTAGCCAGAGGTCAAAAGCAGATCCGAGTTTCCAGTTTGGGGTTTTGTTTTTTTGTGTTTGTTTTAAATCAAGAGAGTGTTTTCTTTGCCCTTCTAAAACATGTTTGGCCCTAGCATATAACTTAACATTTAACACATTAGTGCATGCATTTATAGAAGCTGCAATTCTGGCATATGTATCTGACAAGTCATTTAAATTCTAGCACCTCAAATTATGCAGATTGGTTTGTCACTATGACAACAATTTTTACATGTCTCTAGAACAAAGTTGATCATACAAAAGTACTATTTGTTCTCTTACTAACTGATGCTGAGTTAGTGAAAGCTTTACCTCTTCCAGACAGAAAGGCAGGATTTACCTCTTTCAACGTAAGTTGACATATCTGATTCTAGATAAACTAGTTAATGTACACCATATAAGTTACTTGATGAATGAGGAAGAAAGTTTTCTTGGATTTGAACAGTCAGAATTTGCAAAGCACTTTGAATACAGAACACTTGAGGGAATCTAGAAAAACAGAGAAAAGAACACGCGTGGATATTCAGGAAGGGGTAGAACAATTGCTTGTCATCACTAAGGCTAAGAATGCCTTTGGTTGAGGGTTTTTGAGAAAGCCATTCAACCTCAGAGTCAGTGTTTCACCTATGAAACACCCACCCTCTCCCCAAGTATTTGTGTAGAGGAATCCTTTACCAGTAACTAGAAGCACAAACAGGTGCCCAAAATACATTGACAGTGAATAGACAGATGCCCCAGAATTTGGAGAGCAGGCATTTTATTTTTAAGCATGCATAGAGTGCACACATGTACCACCTACACTCAGGTCCAGCACATAAGGACGCTGGCCAGAGTACCACCTCACTGCAGTGTCACTAAGAAAGGTGGAACTGAGTCCTGAAAAGCCCATTTAAAACTAGGTGGTTTCCATATCCTTAAACAGACATTTGGACTTTTGTTTATACCATGAGCTGTACACCTGCTAACACTCTGGCGCAGGGGGAAAAATTCTTCTCAGAGGTCTTTGTAAGAGGAACTTACAAAAAAGTTTTATGTAGGTTTTCTGGGGGTGCAGAAGGGTGCAATCAAGCAACACCTGGTCATATTGAACCTAGAATGGCAGAGTAACAGGCAAACAGGAGTAATAAACTCAGAAAAAAAGTTTCTGCCTAAATCATTACATCAGGCTGTCAGTGACAGATTACAGCTAGTTAGACTTAAGCAGTCATGGCTAGAAGGAAAACCTGAAATGGTTCTGCACACACCCACACACACACCTTTTTTAAAAGGAAAGGTCAGACTATGGATTTGTCACATAGCACCAGCCAGATCTAACACTACTAAATTAATAAAGACTGATAACCTGGAGAAGAAAGGTTAGTAATGCAAAGTTCCTTTAATAAATAAATAAATTATTCCGCCCAACTGCATGGGAAGATGAGAAGTGGTTAGCCACACATTTGAAGAGATTCAGACCTAATTTTTAATGGCTATAATAGCAGTGATTTTCTCTGAAGGTGTACCTGTATCAGAAAAACAATCACATCCAGTAACAATGAAAGGGCAGTTTCCTACAGATGTGCCTCATAGCCAGACCTGACGAGGTATTTACTTGACACAGAAGGAAACTTTGCCATTTCTAGGAAAGAAAATGGTCCCAGACTAAATATCCCATTCCCAAGTTGTTGGAAATGAATAACAGCAATGGGATGAAGGAAGATGAACAAAAGCAGCCTAAGTCTTCCACTTGAAATGATTCACAACATACACTAAAACAGACTAACCAGTGGAGTGAGTAGTGCGAGAGCTCAATGAACAACCCCATGATAGATCTAGGACAGTATCTGACTTACATTATTATTTCCCAGAGGTTATTACACTGAAAGTCTTTGATACACTTCTGCTGAATGTGGAAACAAACTAGAGACTCTTTCCCTGCAGATGAGCCACACTACTGGCAGGAGGGCTGAGCAGAACCTTGGGTTGAAGATGATGGGGGCAGGAGCTCACCTACACCCCAAAAGTTTGACCAGCAATTAAAACTCCCCTGCATTTACCAGCATAGGAAAACCAACAGTGAAAAGGCATGTCAAGTCCCATATTAGATAAGTTAATGCAGACACTAATTATAAATTTTTAAAAAAATACCAAAACATTTTTGGTAGGGGAATAATTTTGTTTTTCTTATCACTCTAATATCACAATTCCATTGCAAATATTAACCATTTTGCTTTCTTACAGGGCAAAAATTTTACATTTGAACATTATTTGATAGGGACACCTATTACTGTATTAATTAGCAAGTGCTTTTGTATATGGGGGAAGAAGTGTTTCATCTTCTAGTAGTGAATACAGATAAAAAACAGGCTCATACACATCTTTTTCAATGTTTAAGTTGGACTGAGTTAGATTCTCATGCATCTTGAAAAAACTACTGTTGGAACAGTTATACGAGTATCCTTGCTCTACTTAAAAGCTCACGGGGCAAACTAAGCTTATTAAGCATCCTATCTGCAGCCTGTTCTGAAGTAGGGCCAATGCAAGTTTTCCAGAAACACTGCTCTTGTTCTCCTTTCCACTCCCACCTTCCATCGTTTGCAAGGGATTACCCAACTTCACCAAAGTTTCTCTGAAAACCAAGTTGTTCACAGGATCTTGCTTCGACTCTAGTCTCCATGCATTCACTTTACAGACAAACATTTTGCTGGAAATGCTTCATTCTATTGCACAGAAAAGTTAGTCTGATGCTGTGGGTGCTGCACAGTATTTGTTCTATTTAGAAAGAAAACAACAATAATAAAACTTCACAAAATAATTCAAGGCCTAAATTTGGAGACAAAGAGCTAAAATAGTTTGTCACTATGCTATACAACCATTCAGTTACAAAATACTGGTATATCATTCTTGTAAAGAGACAACTGTGGAGGGAGACAAAAAAGACAATTTTATTTTCCAATAAATTGTTCCCCATTATTTATAGATATAACTAGTGTATTAAAGTTGTCACATGGCCCAGTATGTCACTGATACCACTATCACTGGTTACATTCATCCAACATGCAGTTACCTGTCAGCATCAATGCTGCATATATCCAAACAAGCCTTGCTCTGTCAAAACAAGACCTGTGATCCAGCACACTAAGTGCCACAGGAATATAGCTTCCAGTTAGTATGCAACATTAGCTTCCTGATAATATGCAACATGTTTACACAACCATTCTATTCAAGATCTTTGCTCAGGTCTCTTGTCACGTGTAGATAACTGTTGATCCTTAAAATCAACACTGCATCTGTAAGTGTTCTGCTAAAAGTCACCTGCTCCATTTTTTCCTCTCTTCCACAACTTTAACAGAAGTTAAGGTCAAGCATTCATTAAAACCTGTAACTTGCCACTACAGTCAAAGTGGACATACTTCAGCACAGCCTAACTGTCAAAATGGAAGAGAACATTTGGAAGGCACTGAATTTATCAAAAGCAAGATCTTACCAGCTGTAAGATACCCGTCTTGTTCTTTTCCTTCTCTTATAGAGGCTCCAGGTACAATGTTATCTTGTATTCATGTTCAAATGAATGCAGGTAAGCGTTTGAAACAGAAGAATTCAAGAAGAATGCTCCTTTGTCTCTAGGAACAACCATGCTTTGACCACCCACATCTGATTGCTAGCTTTGTAGGATGCATTTGTCACACAGTCCTACCCCAGGGACTACTGTTAAGGTTACCCATCTATCCACAGCAAATCTCAGGAACTGCAAGTTTGAAAGAAACTGGAGTGTCACAAATTGAAGATCCAGTACCCTCTCCATAAGCATTACATAGTCAAGGGATCTGGATGTAGAAGAAGGAAAGGTGAGTGTGGCATCTGCACAGTAGCTCACATGAGCAAGTGTAGCACAGAGAGACAATAAGCTCAGTAAAAACACCACACATTTACATAAAATGGCACAGAAAAAAAAAACAGAAGTGTAACAATACAGTATTAGTAAAAATTGTAAGTCATTCCTGTGATGCTAACATGTCTAGGTTTCTTTTTTAACCAGCTGCTCAGTTTTGGGTTCTTTCTTCAATCTTCCCTCCTAACAGTTTCTGCAATGCAGTTTTTCCCCGCCATTATTACAAACAGCATTATTCATAATCTAATTAAGCCTAAAATTAGGTATCCAGCCACATCAATACAGAAATATGAAAGTCAGTTTTCCCTTTTGATATCTTTCTGAAGCTTCTGCAAGATTTCTTACTGTTAGCTTGAAATTTCATGGCACAGATGTTCTCTGTGTGACAACTCATCTTAAAAATAGGACATGCTAAAAGAGCCAATACATTAGAAAAAGATCACACTTCCTTGATCAGGGAACAGTTCTCTGAGGAGCCAGAGTCAGAAAAGTGACAAGTCCTGCAAATTTAACACTGCTCTGTTACACTGTGAAGGGAACTGCGCTGCCAGATGTGCCACTGTCACAAAACCCCTCATCAGTTAATGAGTGAGTTCTCTTCCCTTTTGGTTTTTGGAAGATTTCTTTGTGTATTCAAGTTTATATCAGTATTCCTAATCTGTACTGTTTCCACACCAAATGGTTTTTCCTTCTGAATCTATGCATTCAGAAACAAAGCCCAAAAGCTATACTGTTATTTTCCTCTGTGTTTCATGTGAAATTTTTCCTTCAAATGCATTTACTTGGCTCTCACAAGCATGTTCAAGGGTAAAATCTGGACCTTTGCCATGATCGCATTCCTTACTGCAAATACATGCCAACCTTCAAAGTTCAGTTATTTGAGCAAAAACATACATTAATTGTTAGGCGAGAGGAGTGAAAGCGTATCAGATTAAACACATTTGAAAGTATTTCACTCCCCTCCTTGCCTGACAATTCAGCATAAAGCTGGATTTATTCTGTTCTAGTTTTTCAACACAGCTGCAGCCATTAAGACCACACAAGCAAAGTTTAACACAAAATCAGACTTAACAACCACCAAACAAGCATTCCGAATAAAATTACCTTCTCATATTTGTTATTCCAGGACTGGTCTAACAGGTATTGCAACATTTGCCAGCATAAAGTTATTCAGTTACATGTAAAAAATAGTGGAATGCAGGGAGTATGTTGCAATAAACCAGCTTAATAGATACCAGCGACTTAAAAGGCCTTTTCCTTTCACCTATGAAGGACAGTAGTGAATAGCTCAAAAAGGTGCAAGCCAGATAACCAAGAAACAACTCTTACAGTAAGTTTCAGTAACTTAGTATCAGCAGCAGGTTTTACATGCAGAGATGCAAGTGAAGGATATTCATTTACCTAAAGCATTAATTGCATCTTTCATCAAAAAAGGTAGAAATTTTATCCTTCACATATATTCTGAATAAAGACTGGGCTTAACTTTACCAAAAGCGTAAGTATTTTCTGTGTCAAAGTATGAACTGATAAAGAAAGCTGATTGGTTTCTCCTCTTAGAGCTCAAGTGTATATTGAGAGAACTTGACACACAAAACCACCACCTTTGCTACAATTGGTGACACTTACATTCTCCTTAGTACTCCAGAACACCTTTGTGTGTCACACTAGTGCTTGAAATTAGCAAAACAAACACTGCTGCCAAATCACTTTAAAGAAGCAAGCCAGTATTGGGAAGTTTCTCATCTTTGAAAGAATCTGCAGACTGAAGTTTTTAGTAAATCCAGTTGAAGAGATCCCAACCTGATGTACAGCCCACCTACTGACAGGCTGGATGTCTCAGACCCACAACTTTCCCCTCACTTGCCAGAGGGAAGAGGAGATAGCTGTTCTAGCAGGTGCCATTTTTTTAAGGAGCGAGTTATCATTCCAAAGAGCTGCTGCTGCCTCTGAAGGGGAAAAGCGGCAAGGCACACTGCCTTCCCATGAGTAGCTCACAAGAGCACAGATCCTGACCTGCACTGGTAGAGGAGAAGGAGCAGGTTCAAGAACATCCTCAGGTTCCCGTTCTTTAAAGCTCTGCTGGTCTATCTGAACTGCTCCCACAGTTTAGCATAGAGGGAGAGAAAGAAGATCCCAGAACTAGAATACAGTCTTTGAAACTACCGAGGACTGGTCACTTCAGATACTAACTCCCTAGTGACCCTTCATACATGTTAGGCAAGATTTCAAGATAATTAGACTGGCACTACGGAAGTTTGATGCTACTACCTACCAATGCATCTTGATGAAAATTACTTCCTCTTTCACTTCCCTCACCCCCAATTCTGCGTCTCACACAAAGTCTGAAGAACTGACTGTGTTCTGTACCGTTTGCAGCTAATTCTTAGCAGATCATGACTGCAAGAATGCATAGATACAGGTCACTGCCTGTGACTGTGGCTCAGCAGACAGATGGCATCTTGTCACTTTTCAACCCCTGGCCATATTTTCCACAGTCCATTCCAACAGTCCAAGCTCAACCAAGCTGTCATCATTAACAGTCTCCTAAATAGAAACAAGCTTTCCAAGCTCAAGAACACAGGATTTCCTGAACCCTATCAGAGCAGGCACTCATCAAGACAATAACAAAAAGCAAAAGCATTTTAAACAAAACAAAAAAACCACACAGGAGTCTATTCTTTAGGTATGCGATAGTTTTTCCAGACAGTTTCTTTCTAGCCCCAAATGTGTGCATTTCCTCCTCGTAAGATGGTTCATGACCTCTATACAAACTTTCTATAAGTCACTGACAGTCCATGTAGAGAAGCAGGCACTTTAAGCCTGGTGTTGGAGCTGGGAGACCCCTAAAACATAAATGTGCTTTATGCTATATGATAATCTACTCAAGTAACAAGTCTTTGAACATTTGCAGTATGTCTACACGAAGATTAGTTAGCAGTTACCTACCATGTTCTATGATAAAACCAATTCTTTCAAATGTACCTAATCCTAATATTTCCCTGGAAAACAAGGGCAAGGGGTGGGGACAACTGCCTTCAGCACCTGTATTATTGAGAGCCCACATTAGCCTCTCAGTACTTTCTTGCAAATAGACATCAGCACCCCTAAAGAAGTTACATACATTTAAGTAGAGATTAAAACAGACTTCTCATTACAGGCTTGCCCAGTTTAGGGCAGAGCAGGACTTTAGGAGACAAAACAAAGAACATGGCTTTTGGACCCTGTCAATGATATCTAAACAACGTGAAATTAGAGCCCGTGCAGCCTGATTTTGGGAAGGAAGGACAGATAAAATTGCCTTGTCCCATGTGGCTTCTTTAAGTGAACTGGGGTACAAACAGGATGCAATAGGTAGGCAAAGCAAGCAAGAAAAGGAGGCAAGGAATGGTAAACGTAGAACGAAATAGGAGCAGCCCAGGAAGGCAGGCAGACAAGACTGGAGAGGGAAAGAAAGCTAACAAGAGAAAACTTAGGGTTAGCTGAGTAAGCAAGCTAGAACTGACATCAAGGCCAGACGGGAAGACCACACACAGCCTGAAAAGCTTAAGTATAATACAAACTAGATAAAAAAGGAAGATGACTAGAGAGGCACTTGAAAGTGAAGGTGCGAGCACAAAAAGACAAGAAACAAAAAGCCCTGACCCCTTAGCACTTACACATTTATATCTCTAAATGGGACTCCAGATTTTGGCTCACTGCCTGTTAGTTGCCAGGTTGTATTTATGGAACACATTCCACATCTGCAGGCAAAGGTAGCTTTCAGTGAGCTGTACAGGTTGATAGAGCTGGCAATTACTGCTGACACTACGTGTTAGCATCAGCATCTCCTGTGCATGGACCTATGTATGCTTAATATGGTTGGGGCAGCCTAACTGTACCCTTCCTTCTTCTTTCAAGGAAACAAAAAAAAAAAAATCCAACAAAAGAAAAAAGAGCAAGAGAAAAGAAAAGCCACAAATTTATTTTAATCAGAACAAGCAAACCACACTGATACAGCACCACTGACCTCTGTAATAGCCTTGTCTCAACTGCTCAGGAAACTGGAAGACATGTCCTCAGTTAAATGAATTTACATAGTCCAAGGTAACATGTCACAGCTATGCAACTTTAATGAAATTGTTTGAGCCAGAATTTCTCTAGATGCAAGACACTAATTTTCTAGGTTCCAATTTGTCAAATATTCTGTAAAGTTATAAATCTATTTCAGCTATGCTTTTAAGAACAGTATTACCAAAAAAAAAGTTCACTTGATAGGACCTTCCCCCTTCCTGATTACCTCCGTAATTAGAAGGAAAGCTACCTGACCCATTTTCCCCTCAACAGGATAGGGTTGAGTATTTTCCCTTGCCTCAGTTGTGTTATGGAAGTTCATCAACACGTGGATGATACACAAACTTATAAGGAATATCAAAAATCTTGCAGAGTGACACATGTCACCGAACAACACAAAACATTTTCAATTGCTTAGTAAGTATCCTCAAACACATGGAAGTAGCTGCTTAGATGGCACTTTAAGTTTTCTTCAGAAACTCTGATTATGGTGTATCCATCATTCAAGTGCTCAACTGATGTCTTTTTAATCACACTGTGTATTTAATTATCCATATCAAGCGTGGTGAGGAGAGAGAAGTTAGACTACCCTCTCTTGGTCCCACTTTCCATGGCAGCAGATTCTACTGGAGTATTTCAGGGTTTAAATTACTAGTTTCAAGTCTTCCTGCTATTATCTTTAACAGACAAGCCAAAAGAGTGAAGTATACATCAGTACATTGGATTTCAGGAAAATCTTAGATATATTTAACAGATCTTATGAATCACCCCTTTTATACATGACACTAGAGTTTAAGACTTGGCTTGCCTTGAAGAAACTGAAAGATTTCTCTTACTTTAACATGCTCAAAGAGCCCTCTGGTTTGTATACTACATAAGCCATGTTTCAGATGGCCTTTCCAAATGGATGAATTCGACTTTTAGACTATAAACTCTGAAAGGCTGAAATACTCAAACAGCAAATACTGGCTCAGACACACCAAAGTGGCTACCCCGTTCTACCTAAGAGACTTGGCTTGCTCACCAAACAGGGATGTGGCAAGCACAAGGGGAAAAAAAAGTTAGTCTTTTCGATTAGCTTAGGTACAGCATGAAGCATACACTTTAATTACCAAACATTTAAAGAAACAACTTCCATAAGCAGTTAGCATTCAATTCCCAACCCTAGTTAGAGAAAGAGGGAATAAGCATTTACAGTGCAAAACACAGTAGGCAGATTTGACTAACTACAGCTATCAAATTCAGACAAATCAGAGTTATGCTAGGACTTCTGCCTTTCTATGAGGAAATACAGATGGATTTAACTTCAAACATTCCTCAGTTGTAGGGTTTGATAGTCTGAGGATGCAAATGCAAATTCACGTTCTTATGAGTAAAAGCTGGACTGTTACAACACTCAAGTTATAACTGCCACATTTCTGGTATTTAAGGGTACTGCTGTTTCGTCACTTGCAATAATTATCCTTCCTCTCTGTGAAGGATTAAAAAAAAAAGTCAGCGGGTCTTAAACTCTTCTGCTGGTGCCCTATAGTCTGAGGCTTTGGAAGAACACCCTCCCCACTCCCCCAAAAATAGAAATAAAACCAAGAAAACAAATAAACAAGAAAGAAAATTACACCTCTGAAAAACAGCTGCACCATCACTGTCATACCAGATGGTTTACATGCAGAATTATTGTTACCTCATGGCGAAGCTTAAAATGCTATTATTTTTAAAATGGGAATTTAGCTGAAACAGGAGGTTGCTGAAAGCAAGCTACTCAAAGAATCAACCTGCTTTAGCTATACCATTCCACCAAGTCCATTTCTTCCAAGTCTGCAAAAAACAAAAAGGCATCCCGTAGCAGATTTTCTTAGCCAGTTAGACACATGATGCATTGTCATGCCAACAGTCCTGCTGAACTACTAGACTTAGTCACACATTCGCAAGTAAAAAAAAAAAAAGTGGCAAGTAAGGTTACTTAAGAACCCATATATGCTACTACCCACTAATACAACAACAAACATGAGGCCAACAAAGCTTGTGCCTCTCTTCTTCCTAGAGTTAACCCAGACAAAGCACTTGTATGCCTTTAGTGATCAACATCATGACCAATGATAACAAACATTTCTGCCAGCTACATTTTTCTCATAAGATCTCCTTGTTTAAAGTCTGTAGCTCGAAAACAATTTTATCACAAAATGAATATGACAGATGACATCAGATCACACTTCCTTAATTCAAAGACAGTAACTTTAAATATGGTTAGTAGCCTTATAAATACATTTACTTTTGTAATATGACTTTAAACATTGGTTTAAACATGCAGAAGTTTAAACATTGGTTTAAAGTTGACTATTTAAGCAGGTTCACACAACTAATCAACCTTTGCACGTTCCTGGACACTTTGAAAAATAAACAGTAATCACAGCACTATAGAAGGGGCCTGAAAACAACCTTTGATAGCTTTTCAAAACAATCCTATAAATATGCTATGGGAATTTAACTCCAACTGGATATATTTGAGCTAACTAATTTCCAGTTCAACCATAAGCAACAAAGAAATCCCAAAAAAACACTCAAACAAAAAACCCCATCATCTATGTTCACAGAAGCATAAACATGTGACCTAATGCAAATCTAATCAAAGGAACATGGAAACTGAAAAATACAAACATTAAAGTAATGCTACATTATGTAAAGCTAAAGAAAAGAGCGATTCATGCATTCAAATAAGATAAAAGTATAATCAACGCTTTTTATGCCTTTGCTATTAAAATCCACTGTCTTTATTCATTGTTCAGTCATATCAAGACACCTAAATACAGTTTTCCACACTACTTTACAGCTAAAGATATGTGAAGGTAGCTACCGCGAACTAGGAACAGAATAGTTTTAGTCTTATAATCTGCAAACATCATAACACACAAGGCACAAAGCAGTAGTTTCTTCCTTTCTGAAACCTATGCATTTAGAAAGCCAAGTTTACTGAAGCCCCAACTTCCTTTAAAACATACAACTGTCTTCTGAGAAGTACAGGACCACAGGTATCAAACTACCCAAATCATCCTAAAACATATTAGACTAGACCCTAGCTTTTCATTAAATGCACAGAAAAATTACTAACTCTGAATTACTGAAGACAAGTGCTTACCTTCAATCCTTTTTAAGGCCGACAGGCAAGTATCCCGGCTTGGAAATTCAAATGGATTATTACAGGTCCGAATGGTGTCACATTCACATTTCCCGTTGATTATGTTACAACCTGTTATAAGGTTTTCATTGCATGGTTCAAATCCAAGAAGCTGATCATCATCCCAGTTTTCATCTAAAACAAACAAACAAATTCACTCACTATTGGATTTTGGCTGCAGTATATAAATTCAGCTGCTTTGGAGTTGGCTACAATTTACTTCAAGTTCAACATAGTCCTAAACAGAAGATAAGAGATTTAAAAAAAGAAAAGGATTAATCTAAACTGTGGGATTTGCCAAATACCATGTTTCGCAGCTGTTCTATTGCCCATTTTGTTACAGCTACTGGCATTGTTTACTTCCATCTGTATGAAAAACTATGTCGTCTCAGGGAAATGCATAGCTGTAGTACAAATGAGTGCTATTCTAACTGAAATAACTTTTGCAGATACTTGAAGTTATATTTATCATGGAAGTGAGAATGTTGGACAGAATCTGCAGCTGTTATAGAAGGCAAAATTGAGTCAGAAAGAGAGCATTTTTAAACCCGATTAAAAAATACATCACATAGAATTCACTCCACAGAGATAAATTTTTATTACAAAAATACTGCAAGATGCCAGGCCTCCAATTCTGTAATATGACCAAAAGTGAGTTTTTCCAGCACTCCTGGATTACCATCCATACTCTAGGAGAATTGCTCAAGTGCATCACGCTCCGTGCTGTCAAGGGGCAGGGGAGATAGTTGGGCTGGCACAAGTCTCTCTGCTCAAATAATTCCGCTCCTTTCGAATCAGACCTGTCAAATACATGTAACTGATGTTCCCACTGTACAGCTGCCCATTTTCCTTTCAGAAGGAGGCTACATGCAACAAGATATTTTTTTTTCCTCCAGGAAGCAATAAATCCAGTCGATCCAGAGTTCCATCAAGATTACCAGTTCCAGAACATCTCAGCTTCCTTAGGTCAAATGCACATACAGCAACATCCCACCAATGCAGAAGTTCAAGCAAGATACATGCTTTTTATGCAAGATTGAAGAAAATAAACTAGGCATTAGGTATTCCTCAGTAAAGAGCACCAGATGATTTTCCAACCTTGTCTAACAAAACAAGTACTACAAAATAGTCACACAGATAGTTCACTGACTTCTAGGAATGACAAAGGGAACAAATATCTATTTTCAATCTTTATATCCTTATATTCAACAGCAGATTTCACATTATGCCTTCTAATAGTTCACCCCAATTTTATATACTCTCAACAAGCAAGTTTCCAATACAGATCCTGCCAAGAAACACTTCAAAAAAGTTCAGAGCTGGAAGATGTCTTAAGGGTGGGGTTGTCATTGTTGGGGTTGTCATTGTTGGGGTTATCAGAAGCTGTCCTCCACTATGGGAGGCCACAGCTAAATACAAACTGTCATTCAGTAGTCTGACACTCAACAGAAGTCTAAACACTGATAGTAAATTACAGTATATACCCATACACATGCTGAGGTTGACATGCAAGTACTGTCCACTCACAGAAACATGCAGAATACTCCCTAACCTGCAGTTTTCCCTGTTTTGGGGAAAAAACAACCAACACCTGGAAAGAGCTGTTTACCAGTTAAGTACTGTGCATGATCTACAGAAAGTGTCACAACAGATTCTCACAGATATGTTTCTCCCTGTACAACTAACTGCTTGCTTTCTGTTATAAATCGGCAAAGTACCCTGCTGACGAAAAGCACTGAACAAACATCTAAGTCAGTTTTAGACATGAAGAAGGGAACCTCCATGGGAACCTCATGGCTCTTCTACTCCATAAAAATAGCAAGGGAAGAGTAGTCATTAACCCCAGGAAGTAATTTGGTTTTGGGTTTGTTTTTTTTTTCCCCTAGTTAAAGTTAACCTATCATATCATACAGCAACTGTATCAATAGAAGTCAAAAGGAAGTGTAGAAGTTCCTGAAGAGAAGCTATTAAAATTCTTTCAAGAGAAGAAGCCACTTCAGTAATGCCTGGGACACTTTCATCATAAGGAGACCATGCAGATGAAGGAAAAAAAAAAAACAACCATGAGAATTTGGAGAACAATAATACATCCTGTTTTTGAGAAGCCGGAATACAGTCTGGACAATTTGTATTTTACAAATCACAGCAGTAATCCACGTAATGACAAGAACAAAAGAGGCTATAGCTATGCTCCAAGACTTGGTGTTTCAAATTCTGTAACCACAGGGACCACAGCTTGATCCAGATTGGTCTGTTTAATGATCTTAAGAAAACGGTTTGAATTGCTCCTTGTTTCTGACACAGAGGCTCTTCTCCCCTACCACTGTGTACAGGCCAGGAGCTTTGCCTGCCCTGACAGCTGCAGGCCCCAGGAGGCAGCAATCCCTCATCCCAGGCCCTCAGGAGCTGCTCTACCAGGAAGTAGAGCACCAGCCTCCGGAGACCATCGCAGGGCAGGCAGGTGGGACACACAGACAGTGATGACAGCACACTTCTGCTTTTCCAGGGTAGCAGTTCAGAGCATTTGTGCGGTTTTGCCCTGTAGTATTTCAGCACTAGGTCTTTTCAAGGCTGACAGAGATCAGCAGGATCCCTGCTTCACAAGAGCTGCTCACCCCACATAAGGTGGGACCCACCTGGCATGGAAAGCAGAGCCATCCTTTACTCACAGCAGAATGCCTCAATGCAGATGCAACACACACTATGGCACTACCCCCAATATTATCTGATTTCCAGGATGGATTAGTGTTTGATATCTCAACTGCCACCTCTCATGGCTTTTCAGATGGGAACAGAACAGGAGGTACACAGGAAGTGCATGGCCCAATACTAGGTGCACCTAAAGTCTTCAGTGCCATACACATCAAAAATTAGCTCAGTAGCCATTAAGAGGATAAAATAGAAGAGCAATTCCTCAGTAATACTTGCAGACTATACATCTAACATGCTGAATCTCAAAACAAGGTATTTTTCATTACACAGTGAATACAAAAAAGTCACATTCAGACAGGAAGAACGCAAATCCAGTCTTAGCCTAGACATCTTTTACCAGACTGCTTTTCACACAATTTCATTTAGAAACAAGATTTCCATCAATGAAGGAGCAAACATAAGAGCTTATTTTAGCTCAGTAAATCAATGCGAAGTCTAGCATGATCTTTCATGAAGACTTAAAGACTCCCTTTCCTAGTTGATTTTGTCCTTTTATGAGCAGAAGTTAAAGGTCCTGTTAAATTAATACTTGTTTACCACTTAGAGTAAATCATCAGAAGTCACATCAGTATAGGCAGGATAAAATTCCTTGGAATGAAAGGTACAGCTACATGAAAGGACTTGCAGGAGCTAAAGGCATGAATCCAGTGTCTCACGCTAATTCAAAGCTTTAGTTACTTGATGGAAAGGCATCTAGTGCTCCGCTTGATGCAGATAAATGGTGGGCCAGTACAGCATGCTTGTTCCTTTAGAGGTCAGCAATATTTCAACTGATAATGGAAACATGTCTTGAACAAAGCCTAGACTCTGTGAAGCATATAACCTAGCCTCTATTACTCCAAAATCATCATGTCCTGTGGACTATTCCAAAGCACAGACTTTCACACACCAGTGATTTGAGAGACCTGGGACAGTTCATGAACAATTCCAGACTGTAGCACAAATATTTTCCTACATGCTGTTTGACCTCCTTTGGCTTCCTTTTCAGGAGAGTGCCCTTCCATGCATACATCTCAGAAATCTGGATGATACGAAGGAAGAAATTGAGTTATAATGATTTGTGAATACTTTACTTCTCTGCAAGAAGGGTTGACAAAACCCAAATGGAAGATTCTAAGAGCCTTTCAAACATCAGTACGTGCATCCTATATGCTAGCTGACTTCTAGGACACTTAAAAATACAAAAATCAAGTAGGTGCTTAACATTCTTAAGTTTTTAGAAACGATCCAGCTGAAGAGCAGCCCAAGTAAACTGTTAGTTTTCATCCAAACTGATCTTAGTTTAGCTGCTGTTTCCACTGTTCTGGTATGATCAGGTAGGGGCAAAAAAAGGAAGGGCCATGCTTTTTAGCAATGCTGAGTTGACATTGGACTGTTATTCTACAGTCACTCAACTACCTTTTGCACACATGCCTAGAAGCGGTTCAAACACTCCTAGCAGGATGATAACTATAGCTTGAAAGTCACTCTTTCAAATCATTTCTATCTACATGCAGTTTGACACTCTTTCCAACTCATTCAGGCAAGTTCCCTTTTCAGACAATAAAGTATTTACTCTGACCAAAGGTAAGTCTTGGACATAATACTTCTCTAATTCTTCTAGCTGCACTTTCATACCATAAGGAAGCCATGGGAGAGGAGGCATCATGTTAATTCCAAACTTTTATCATATTCTTTCAGCATTCATATAATCACTTGCTTTCTGCAAAGCTAATGTTTCAACTTGCTAACAATTCAAGTGCTGCTCTGGGTTGCTGAACTCCCAAGTCCTGTCATAGGACATATCTAAAGCAGGGAAGAGGATTAAGGCATTAACAAATTGAACAAGAGGTCTTTAAACAACAGGTCCAGTCTGGGAAAGAGTCTGAGAAATATGTCTCTGGTAAACAGCATTCCATCACTTTTTCTGAGCTAAATCCTACATACCAGCACTTGTAACACAGCACCACGCAAAACATGATGCTCTCAAGTGAAGCATTTATATCTGCTTCACTGAAGGGCTGCTTTCCAGAAAAGCATGCAACTATGAGAAACTAACTTGGAGCCTTATTTTTGAAGTACACAGTAGCTCACTATAGTTGCATTTATTGTCCCAATACGCAAAGGATCATCTCAAAACAGGTGCAAGTTAAAAGTACCAGGAAGGACCTTTTCAGAGACTCCTTTTCCATTGCTTAAATTTTTGCTTTCCCTTCCTTCAAGTTGTCAATTCCTTCTGCCTTCCATAGAATCTTCTCTTTAGTGCCCCAACCCTTCTCTTCCTTTCTGGACATTCAATGAGTATCAGCTATTGTTTGGAAAGCCATATAGTGTTCTCCCTCACTGTTTATAGAGATAATGCATCACCTCAAACCAGCAAGCAACACACTGGAATCGTCACTAAAGTATCACTGTTGAAAATTAATACACATTGCACCTACAATAGTCTCAATTTACAATTCAGGGGCGGGGGGTAAACATGACTGGAGTGAATTGAGTGAACTCCCATAATTTACATTTACCTGCAGCACATTACTCAGCTATTTCTGCCCTTTAAAAGCATGACAGGCAGGTTCTCAGAATGCTGAAAGAGCAAAGAGACCATCAAACACATTGCTGATCTGAAAATGAAACAGGCAATGTCACGTCTTAGAGACTCACATCCTTAATTTGAAGGACGAAATCCTGCATTTGAAGGAAGAGAGAGAATGGGTTTCATAGTGACAGAGTTGATCTTTCTGAGACTGGTACTGCCCTCTGGGAGGCGGGGGGAACCGTTCAGAAGCTTCTCCATGAAACCTGACCTAAGGTCTGAGCCCCACCACTCCAGCACAGTGGAATACACAACAGCATTTTCAAGTCAGTGGTATTCATTAAGATGGTATGAGACTCTGAAAGGATTCTACAGACTTTCTAAAATAAAAAAAGGAAATACTTCTTGCCAGTAGGCTTTGGCTTCTCTTTGAACAGGAAAAAAGAATGATGGAAAGGAAATTCATGTTTTGGAGGAGCTGAACAATAGAAATGACTAATCACCGCTAAAGAATGCTTGAAACCCAGCCCCAGACCTTGAAAAGCAGCAGAAGGGAAGGCTAGCCTTGAAGCAAGTTTGAGCTCATGTACTGGCTGTAATCCTCTCCCCTCTCACAACTTATTCCTTCAGTGAAGTCATGAATCGGGGATCAGAGTCGGCAAAAACTTTTATGGTAAGATACACAGCTAGGAGTTTTATGATAAAAGTTTTTCCACCTTTTGGAAGGGTTCACCTTCCAAGATCAAATCTTCATGTGGAATGCATAAAAAGGCTTTGCAGATTCCTGATAAAATTCTAGTCAAAGCTAGAAAGTAAAAGCAAAACCATACCATAACATTTAGATACTTCAGCAATACCATACATGTCTCAAATTTGACTGTCTGCTTTATCTTATTCAAACTAGAGCATGTATCTCAGGTGATCAAATCCCCAGTAGAGCGAGAAAGTTTTTTCACTGCAGCAGCTCTGCATATGTCTCAAGGCAGTTATTTCATACTAAGGAATGCAGAAAGTATTTAAACAAACCAGCTTTACATTGAATTATCAGAAACTCCCCAGAAGCTGTGAGGAAAGCAAGGAGATAAATAGAAGCATTAAGTGAAGCATGTGATGTAGACAACTATTTTCAAGTTGTAAAGTTTTCCCTTACCCACACTGTCTCCAATATTTCAGTTCTTGAGGTACCCCCATCCTTTTTTAAATTTGGGGGGCGGGGGGGGGGGGGGAGTTGTGTCTGTGTGGTTTGTTTGGCTTTTTTTTGTTTAAGACTTTCACTATTAGGGTTCCCCCCAACAAGACTGAACAATATTTCCAACAGCCTTCTGTCCCCAAAATGGTCTGAAATGATAAATAATTAGTTTTGAAGTCTGATCCCTAGACATTTAAGCACCTGAAAAAAGACTTACAAATAAGTTATTTTAATCTTACAACCAGAACCAAGTCTTGCTTGTAAACAGTTGACTGAAAATACCACACAGTGTCCCAGGGTTTAATTGGTCAGACAGAGCTTCTGCCAGTACTCCCCTAATTAGAATGAGCATGGACAGCAGCATTTCAGCTGTCCTAGCAGATTTTAACTCTAGCTCTAGAAAATTCTTTAAAAAAAAAAATTGCTAAAGCCTCAGGAAAGGGCCAAACCTTTGTACCCATTTCCCAAAGGAAGCTGCACTCTGCACCGACACACTTGAGAAACCTCCATGTACAGGAGCACCCATCAGCTTCACTGAAAACAAGTAGCTGGCCAGCAGCTTGCTGAAGCTGCTCAGCAGAGGCAAAGCTGACAGGACTAGGAAAAGTTTTGCCTAAGACAAATTCTGGAACAGGGCTATAAATAAAGCAACCTATACCAAGAACAGTCCACGCTATTAGAAGAAACATCATATCCTTTTGCCACTTTTTGCCCAGTCATTAACGCAGCATCACTGAACACCAGAATTGCAGGATGTTTCAGAGGAATTACACACAATTTCTTAGTCAGAGAAGACTGCAGGAAAAACTCTACATACCCTGGATTTAGAATTAGCCTCAAGGCTTTTTTTCTTTTTCTAAAACCTACCTTAGAGACAGACATCAACTTGAGTGTTTCTATTATCAAATCAGCACATTTAATGTTAGTACATATAATACCATTGTCAGTGTGACCCCAGTTTTTTACCAACAGCCTATCAGTGAGGAGAAGAAACACCTCCACATGCATACATCCAGCCTTTCTGAAAAAACCCTCAACAGAGCACAACACAGGCTCTAGCAAAACACTAAGGTTTAATTTGTTTCAAGGATAAGTGATCCAACCGAATGGGCTTTCTCAGATGCATAAACATTACACTTGCTAGATTTTTCACTAACTAAAAAAAAACCACCTTAAGCCTATCAGGATCAAGGTAGCTAGCTATATAAGGCTTAAAATTTTGGAAATGAGTAAGAACATGGGAACGGGTGCATGCCTGTGAGCCAGTGCTCTTCCTCCCACCCACAACCCTATGCTCTCCTGTTTGTTTTCGTATGAAAGACTTGCACACTCAATGACCCACAAGGCGTTAACACGATTTGCAGATTCTGAAGTTAGTATACCAAGTGAAAGCTGCTGGGGACTGAGTACTGCCTCTGGTAAAGGTGTGAACTACTTCCATTCATCTCAATACATTACTAAGGGCTTACTTCCCTCTAACATGGCCAAACTAGTCTGTTTAGACTAGAGCTCCCTCAGGGACCATCTTTTAATCCATATACTTATGTGGAATTTAATCTAGATAGCCTTTATACAAAGTTATCTTCTCATCTTAGTTTATATTGGTAAGTTTCTCCCTGTACATAAGCTTTCTATGTCAGTATCAGTGATTTTCCAAATTGCACACATACATACCAAAAGGCAGAGTTAAAACATAGTATTGGAAGACTACACCACTGCTGTCACGTGAAGTCACAGGTAAAACCCTGAATTCACCATTTCCAAATTTACATTCCCCATGGATTAAATGCATTCTCAAATGAAAACTGTTTACAAGTCACAATAGACATTTAATAGGTCACTTCTACAAAGTATTTAATCCACTACAACAGAGAAGCATTTCACAGAATCATCTAGGTTGGAAAAGACCTTGAAGATCATCTAGTGCAACCATTAACCTAGCACTGACAGGTCCCAACTACACCATATGCCTCAGCACTATGTAAACCCGACTCTTAAACACCTCCAGGGATGGGGACTCCACCACCTCCCTGGGCAGCCCATTCCAACGCCTAACAACCCGTTCTGTAAAGAAATGCTTCCTATTATCTAGTCTAAACCTTCCCTGGCGCAACTTGAGGCCATTACCTCTTATCACTCATTACTTGGTTAAAGAGACTCATCCCCAGCTCTCTGCAACCTCCTTTCAGGTAGCTGTAGAGGGGGATGAGGTCTCCCCTCAGCCTCCTCTTCTCCAGACTAAACAACCCCAGTTCCCTCAGCCACTCCTCGTACGACCTGTGCTCCAGACCCTTCACCAGCTTCGTTGCCCTTCTCTGGACACGCGCGAGTAATTCAATGTCCTTTTTGGAGTGAGGGGCCCAAAACTGAACACAGTCATCGAGGTGCAGCCTCACCAGTGCCAAGTACAGGGGTAAGACCACTTCCCTGTCCCTGCTGGCCACATTATTTCTGATACAAGCCAGGATGCCATTGGCCTTCCTGGCCACCTGGGCCCACTGCTGGCTCATGTTCAGCCGTCTGTCAATCAACACCCCCAGGTCCCTCTCTGACTGGCAGCTCTCCAGCCACTCCTCCCCAAGCCTGTAGTGCTGCTGGGGGTTGTTGTGGCCCAAGTGCAGCACCCGGCATTTGGCCTTATTGAAACTCCTACAGTTGGCCTTAGCCCATCGCTCCAGCCTGTCCAGGTCTCTCTGCAGAGCCTCCCTACCCTCGAGCTGATCAATACTCCCACCCAGCTTGGTGTCATCTGCAAACTTACTGAGGGTGCACTCGATCCCCTCGTCTAGATCATTAATAAAGATGTTAAACAAGAGTGGCCCCAAAACCAAGCCCTGGGGGACCTCGTGACCGGCCGCCAACTGGATTTAACTCTGTTCACCACCACAACTCTTTGGGCCCGGCCATCCAGCCAGTTTTTTTACCCAGCAAAGCGTGTGCTCATCCAAGCCTCGAGCAGCCAGTTTTGCCAGGAGAATGCTGTGGGAATTGTTGCATTTGTTTGTCTGCAAGGTGCTATAAACTTTACTCATTGAGATGAATCCTTGACAGGGGTGCTAAGGAAGGAGGGGAAGAGAAAGACATTTTTGAACCATATTAATGATTATTGCCTGCCAGTCAAATGACATTTGGTTGACTAAGTACTATGCAAGAAGTTAAGTTATGCAAGTATTCTTGAATCAGCTAGAGGGTACTTAAAACAGCAAACATGCCTAGGAGTGCAAAAATGACTATCTGACAAGTTTTAAGGTAGTTTTAAAAAAAAAAAAATCTTTATAAGCAGCATGATTTTGAGGAACCTGATGACATAACTGTTTTCTATGGAAAAAAATTCACATCAAAGAATGCTTGACAGTCATGTAAAATCAAATGGTTTTAAAAAAAAAAAATAAGAGTATTCCTCCTAAAAGAAGTTAGAGATTTAGTCATTCAGCTGATCCATGGTAAGATTTATAGTTTTTTACTGTGTTGATCCACAACATCAAAACCCTACCAATTCCTGCATCAATATCCCTCCTCGTATCTGTTGGACTTTTCCATTTAATTTTTGTTGAAATATTGGAACCAAGTGATTTCTAAAATCAAAACATGATGCCCAGAAACAGAGAAGAAACCATTTCCAAGTCATAAGCACCTAGTCTAATTCAAATTCCATGTCACACTCAGTTACATGTTCTTACTGATGTTGAAATTTCATCATTGACACAAGACAGAGTAGACATAGCTTTTAAGTTATCCAGCCTGTGCCTAAGCAGCCAGCGTATGCCTAGTATTTTCTGGGGGGTAAGGGAACGGGACTGTTAAATATGGTCAAGACATTCTCCATCAAAGATTTATTTCTCATTCCAGTTTCACAAGTTCAGTAATTTGTGTGATAATTTTTTTCTGACATCATGAATAATTTTCCCATTTTTTCCCCCCAATAGTCTGGATTGCTGACAGCCTTTGAACAAAGTATTTTTACTGTCTTCATGACAACAATCATTTGGTGTACCACTTAATACTGATTAAGTCCCCAACTAGCTCATCAGTTCTAACACTTGATGTTAGTGGAGGAAGTTCTCTGTACACACATGGACATCAGAACTATTTGGACATTTCCCCAGCCATTCACTATGTAACAGAGTAAAAAAAACCACAAACAAAAAGTTAAAATATCTGGGCAACACTGTTCCAGTCAACCAGATATAAACCACCAGGTTACCCACATGTGACTTCTAAATTACCTGAACTTCAGTAACCTGTACTGAAAGCAAAATACTACATGATCTTCACAGGTCTGGACTGCATCACAGCAAGAAGCCAAGCATGTTGTATAGAAGTTGGAAACAAAGCATCATGTTCTAGGCTTTGGGTCCACTGACCCATTACATACAGAGCATGGGAGTGAAAACAACTGAAAACCAGGTTCTCCCAAGGGCACTAGATACACAAGTTACAAGCAGCTGCACTACTTGTAGTAAAAATACCAGCAAGCCTGTAAGCAAGTTGTTCTTACTTCAGACAAACAAGAGAATTCCATTAGCATACACATAAACTGATGCCCAAACAAAAAAAAGTTTAGCTCTCTTCCTCCCAGTTTTGAAAAACCCTAGGCTTACAAAGTTTCATTTCTTCTCATCAGCTCCAGTTTCGCTGTGCTTTGTTTACATACAATATACAGTGCCCTTACATATTATACTCTATTACACGTTTCTAGGGGAGGAAAATCAGTCCACAGTAGGCTTAAAGGTGCATGGGGGGGAACACCCAAGCTCTCCCTGCTTGTCCCAACAAGGAGTCAGACAGACAGTAATGCTCCAAGCTCCCAAAAAGATGTAGTTCAGTAGAAGAGACTAGGACAAGTCACAGCAGAGCAAGCTTCTACTATCATCCCAAGAAGATTAACCCGCATACTTCCTGTCACTTGCCTAAAATCTGCTCCAGCAACTTTCTCCTGGTCCCAAGAGAACCCCAGTTCAGAAGCTATGCATTAGCAAGGCAAGCCTTAAATTACCTACAGTAGGCAAAAAGAATACTGCAATAACTGTACCCCCTCAAAACCCCAACCAAATGCCACCCATAAACAAAACAAAAAAAAAACCAAAACAAAGTACTACATGTTATTGGTAAGGTACTGGAGCAGAAACACCTTCTTTTGACGGCTACCTAGAGGCTAATTCATATGGAAGTATATTCTAAAAGGAACCTAAGAACACAGTGAGTCTAGCAGTTCTGTTAACTATACATTTCAAATATATCACAAAAACTTGTGTTTCTGTTACACAGTTAAAAATAATTTCAGCTCATTTTCAGTGTTATTTTATATGCTGTTATGCTTTAGAAGAGTTTAGCAAAGCAATCAAGACCTCTTCATCTAATAGCACCATAAATTGGGGAAGTGCTGAAACTGAAACAAGAGTGTCATCACAAGAAATGCCTTCACAGAGTAACTGAACTTATTTAGCAGAGCTTTTCCAAGGCTTTCTGATCCCCCAGAAAGCAGGAGCCCTGCTCAGATGGACTGCTGTAGAAGCCAAGGCTAATGTGTTTCTGGAGAACTCCAGTCTAATTAGGGGGTGACTCTAGGTCTACCTTCAAAGGCAGAGACCAAGGGCAGTCCCTGCTTTGAGCTCAAAATTACTCAAGCTAAAGGTGTTTGGAAGGGGCTGTAGGCTCTTGACACCTCATCAAACCAATACAGCAGCATCTCTGTAAAGCCAACTGAGGCTGGAGGTGTCCAAAGTCTCTCAAGATTGCAGTTCAGGAAGGGTATCCACCCGCGCCAGGGGAAGTTGACCTCAAAATTATTCTTCACCAAGAATACAGCTATGTTCAGGAATGGCACTTACATACTTTGGAATAATGTCACAAATGGAGCCTTAGAACTGCATAAAGATGTGAATAGTTAAAGTGGTGACATGAACAAGGACTTCCTTCAGGAAAAGGACCCAGAACCAGCAACAGATTTCATTAATAAATACTGGTTTAACAAAGACTATTCCATTTCTAGTTTCAGAAAGAGGGGCTACCAATGACAGACGTCATGGAGACTTCTCTATCAGGTGTTACAGAATTCGCTTATGCCGAGTACATTAAATACTAAAACTAAGTTAACAGACAAGTATTTTTACCTGCTGCAATTCCAGCTCTTAAAGTTTTCTGTAGCCTAGTATATGCTGATACTCTGAAATAAGACACTGCTGAAGCTTCAGAAATGATAAAAAAATATGCTTATAACTGTAGCCAGTAGGGGTCATTTCAGTGTAAAAAATTGCAGTGAAAGAAAAGGCTACAGACAGGAAGGAGCGTAAAAACATCAATTTGTATTCACACAGTTCTGTAAGTCACTTCCATTTCCTCCTCCCTGAACTGAAGTAGGAAAGGGCTTTCACTCTCAGTAGACAGGATAAAAAAGAAAAGTAGCCTTTATTCCATTAATGGATAAAGGCATGACTTGGTACTACTCATACATCAGGCATCACCAGCCTAGTCTGTTGCACGTGTGCCCGTAAACTGCGCAACTGTTTAACTCTATTTTTTTGATCGTGGTGACCTAATCAAACTAATTTTAGTGATCAGAGGTAATATACTAAGTCCCCTTTTTTCCTGCCACCACCCCTTGTGCACAACACGCACCATGAAGGACAATACTTCTGTTGCATAGAATGAGGCAGTTGCCTGACAATTCATTATAGGTATTCCAGGACTATTTATTAGGCTGACAGTTCAGCTCAGTTGCTTTTCATTTACAAGAATGAAAATTAAACAGATAACTCATCTCCCTGACTACTCCTATAGGGACAGCTGGAACTAGTTCCTAACCACAACACTAATTGAAATGCAATCTTGCCAGCAAATGCTTCATACTATTTTCAACAGTAGATGGGACGTGTTACGAGTTGAACTACAGCAATGTACAGATTGCATCACTTCAAAGGAATGAAATACTCCTAAACTGCCAGAGACGTCCGTACTGTGATACAGTAAGGGAGCTGGAACATTAAGGCATTTAATAACTGCAGGCTTTTAGTTCCTTTAACGGGGGGGGGGGGGGGGGGGGGGCGTGGGGGGAAGCTGTTTAAGTCAAGCTTTTCCTTGAAAGCATGCAAAAAGAGAAACTTATCCAAAACCAGGTAGGTTTTTAAACTGCCTTTTCCCTGTTTGCTTGTACTTCTTGATTTAAGAAAACTTTTCCAATATATATTCAAAATAATAAGAGAGACTACAGCAAGGTACATATTCAGCAACATGGTCTCAAGCAAGGTCTTCAAAGTAGTTGAGGGCTATTTTTAATTAACAACCGAGCTTTTAACCCTGGGGCTTGTTCTACCCAACCAACAACTGCAGAGGCGGATGGCACTGGTTATAGTATAGGCGGGACGCACTGCCCTGCTCTGCTGCGGTTTGCAATTTATTTGTTAGGGAGGCAAACGGAGTTTTAAACTAATAATGAGCGCCGGGACAAAGGTCAGCTGCCCACTAAAAATGACCGGTTTTAGCTTCCTCAAAACAGTGCATCATTTTAAATGCAAGTTTTTTGGACAGATGCTGCCTCACCAGCTCTCTGGACTTTCTACTGCCCTCTACCCGCCAAGAGGAGACCGCCTCCCTCTCCTTTTCCAGAATTGTCGAAGCTCCCGCTCCGAGTCTCACATACATTTATACATATCCCAAACTACCGGTTATTTGTAATCTCTTTACAGCGCCATGTTTTCCCTCAACTTGGGGGAAAAGGGAGCCGGAGGTACAAGACAAAAAGAGGCTAAAAATTTGCCTTTGGCCTTTTGTTAAATTATAGCATATAAAAAATAAATCTTAGGGACTCTGACAGATACAAAATTTGAAGGGGGGGTGGTGGCGGCGGGTGAACTCCGCTTGCATTTCATACCAATTCATCACCTCACAAGCAGCCGGCAGGAAGCAGAAGTGACTTTGAGAGGAGTTTTCCGTGGGGATTTCTCCCTCTCCCTTGATGCTCCAGCAGGGAAGAAGGCATCCCTTATCATCATACAACGATCAGGACAAGCAGAGAGATATTAAGTGACAGGAACAGGAAGGAAAACTTTACAACAGATGATCAGCCTTTGTGTTTCCTTACAGAGGAGGGAATCCGGAACAGGCATCATGTGTGCACGACTGACCTCCGCCGATCTCCATCTGCCAAACCCTTCCCAAGTCCTTTATCAAGGAATTTTAATTGGGCATCAGTAGTTGGTATAAGCTATTGGCAAGCCAGTGAAGCGCTATGGAAAGGGAGAAGTTGGAAGAGCCCCGAAGTTTAGCCTAAGAAAATTAAGGGTGAAACTTTTTAAACAGAGGGGGGTTTAGGCAGGGAGGATTAAAAGACAGGCTCGCAGATGGGACAGGCGGGCGGCGGGGAGGGAAGGAGGGCTCACCGGCGCCGGTACGCCATCCTTCCCTCCCTGCCGCCCAGCGGGTACCCCACCCCGGGGGATGGATGGACGGATGATGTCCCGCCGCCTCTCACCTTCGCAGACGCCCACTTCGTACTCGGTGATGGAGTCCCCGTTGAGCGGCGGTCGGATGACACAGCGCAAGCCCCGGTCGCAAGCCCCGTGCAGCCCGTAGACTCCCCCGCAGCTCTCGTTGCGCTGCCGAGCGCACATGAAACAGCAACCGCAGATCCCCAGCACGATGCTACCGGGGCAGCTCTTCGGTTCCTCGCACTTGGATTCGTCGCAGGGTAAGCAGACGAGAGCCCGCGTCCCCGACTCGCCCAGCAGCAGGGCCAGCAGTAACAGCCACCCCGCCACCGCCAGGTGCCAGCCGCCGTCTCCGCCCGGGCGTCTCCTCCCCGCCGAGACCGCTGCCAGGTACATCCCGGCCGCCGCAGCCCGGCCTGGGCCGGGGGGAGCCTCTCGGAAGCCCCCGAGCGAGCCGGGCGGCGGACCCGAGCGCGCCGCGGCTCCTTCCCGCCGCCCCCGCCTCCGGCCCCCCGAGGAAAGTTTCTTCTCGCGGCGGCGGCGGCCGCTTCAGCCAAACTTCTCCCACGGGCGGCGGCAGCGGCTCCGCCCGCTGCCCCCTCCGGGAAGCGGCGCCCGTCAGTCCCCTCGGCCCCCGGTCCCCAGCACCGTCCACGCGAGCGGCTGCGAGAGAGCACCTGGGCGCGGCGGCTGCCGGCTCCGCTCCGCTCTGCCCCGCTCCACTCCCCTGTGCCCCGCTCGCTGCCCGACTCCCGACTCGCCTCCTGCCTGCGACTCGCCCCGCTCCGAGTGCGCTCTCTGCCCTTCCCCATTGGGCGGTGATCGCCTTCGCCCCGCCCCGGCTGCCTGCTTGCGCCCCCTCATTGGATGCCGCTCAAGATGGCCCCGCCCTCCCTCTCCCTCCTCCCGCCCCCCCCCCCTCCAGCCCCAGATCCCGGGGCTGGGGAGAGACGCAGCGGAGGCGAGGAGCGGCCTGGGCCCCACAGCGGCCGCCGCCGCCGCCGCCTCCTCCCGCTCCGCTCCGCCCCTCCCCTCCCCCGCCTGGGGCTCCGAGTGAGGCGGCGGTGGCGCCGTCAGACCCCGGGGTCGGGCCGGCGGCGGCCTGAGGGACACCTTTGCCTGCAGGGGACACCGGGGGCGGGGAGGGAGAGGGCCCCGCGGAGGGCGCAGCCACAGCAGGGCGACGACGGGGGGAGTCGCGCAAGGGGCCTCGCGTCCCCGGCTGCGGCGGCGAGAGCCGCCTCCTCCTTCTCCTCTCCTTCTCCGCCTCCCCCCCGAGGGGCGCGGGGATCCGGGACGGGGAGCGGCTCCGCGCCCTCGGCGCCCGCGCCGCGACGGGGGAGAGCCGCCCGCTTCCCGCCCAGCCCCGTCCCCCAGTTCACGCCCAGGTGCCCCGCGGGTGCGGAGCCGTGCGTGACCCGCTCCGCGGGGCCAGGAGCGGGGCCGCCCCGCTCTAACGGCGGCGGCGCGCTGTCCCGGGCCGCCCCTCCGCCCGCTCGCAAACAGGCGGCGGTGCCGCGGCTCGCCCAGGCACCTCGGCACCCAAGCCGCCGCCGGGCCGGCCGGGGGGTTTGGCTGGCGCACGGACAAGAAGCGCCCGCGGCTACCGGCCGGTCTCCCTGCCGAGCGGCTGCCGTCGCTGCCCCGAGCCGGCCGGCGCGCCCGGGGAGCGGCGCTGCGCGGGCGGCCGCGGCCCTGCCGGGGCGCTGGGGCAGCGGGGCCCGTAGCCGCCGCCCGGGGGGAAGGCGACGGCCGCGGCGGGAGGTGCGGTTGCGGCGGCACTGCCGCGCTGGGCCTGGCGGCGGGGGCCGGAGCCCGGCGGCGCAGGAGGCCCAGTGGCCCCCCCGGAGGGGCGGCGGTCGGTGCCCCGCTCTCTGCTGCGGAGCGCGGCTGGAGGGAGCTGTCGGCCTCGAGCCGGACGAAGGAGCGACCAGAGGGGAAACAAAGCCAACGGTGTTGCCGAAAGGCGAACCGCTGACTTTGCACCCGGTAACCGCGGGCGGCAGAGACGGCGGGGAGAGGGGAGGTGGCTGCCTTCAGAAGGGCAGCCCCGCGGTGTAACGGGGGAGCAGGGTCCGCTGCTGCCGGGTCGCGGCCTGCCCGAGGTGCGAAGGCGGCTTTGGGAGCAACGTACTGTGCTCCGCGGACAGGACCGCCCGAAGCTGTGGCCATCGAGGGCATGAAGTCATTTGGTGGGCAGGTGGGGTTCTGTCAGCTGCACGGGGCTGGGCCTGGAAAGTCTTGGGTTGCGCATAACTGGTGCCAGCGGTGTGGGAAACTTTAGGAGAGAGGTTCTGGAAACTTAATATAGGTTATTACGGAGAGTGCCAAGGTATGGCTTCTACACTTTCTCCGGTCCTGCACACTCATCCACTTTTGCAGAAAGAAGCAGTTCTTGTGTCAACGAAAGAGCTGCTCTCCGTAAGGGCAAAACTCCCCATTGGAAAGGCAAAGGGCAATTTGCTACTAGAATCAGAAGAAACTATAGCGTAAAGCTTTGTCAGCAATAGCATACGTTTCTGGTGTGTTTTAAAAAGCACTGTAATTTACTGTCAGTCACTCCAGCCTCAAAGCCTACTGGAAGTGAAGGTTCCCTACTACTAGCACAGGCCCATTACTAATGGAAACAGTACAGCCATGTAACATGATGCTGAAAAATAAAGCATTTTCATATTTGTCAAAAAGAAAGCATTTGCCATATTTGTCCGTTATTAAAAATAATGATGTTTTTATTGTATCAGAATAGCTGACTGTATTCTGATCATTCAGAACTTAAACTAAATTAGAGAAAATTATTTTTCAAGAGCTACAAATGTTTTAGTTAGCCCCAATAGCTGGCAGGGCATTGTTCTTTTTCAGTGAAACATCGTTTTTGTGATAAAACACTATCAATGCAGCATATGTTACACAGATTAGGGCCATTCAGCTGACATATCTCAACAATGAATGGACAACAAGAAGCAGCCATCTATTGGGCATCGTTATTTAAACTGATACCGTGCTACATTTCTGAATAGATTTGGAAAGTAAATGACAAGCTTATCTCATTAAAGAGACCGTTTTGGTATAAACAAACCCAATGCATACGTTTGAGAACAACTAAAAACATTGTGTGTTCCAGTACTCTGGGAAGCAGTAAGTCAGGAAAGCACCCTGAAGGTCGTATTAGACAAGCACTCAAACTGAGTGTTACTGCAAATGGATGATACTCCCAGGTGTGGCAACACACCAAGCAAGAAATTTTGTACTTTTTCCTCAAAAATGCAGGTTCTTCCCCCAGCCTCAGCCCTCTCGTGTCAGTTTGCCGAAGCACCTGCAGGGGTCAGAGTACTTTTGATTCACCAGAAGTTTCCACCAAAAAACCCACTGTGATTTGGATGAGAGCAGTTTGTAAAAACATACCGTTTCCTACGAACTGGAAACACTGCCTTTTGGTCATGTCTTTTACTGACGAGGCGCATGAAGGGGTTTTACCTTCTATGTATAGCGTTGCAGAGATTGCTTTTCGAATGAGGCATACAGTTCCTGCAGCTGTATTTTTAAAACACTGTTCACAAACCCGAGATTGTGCAGGGAGGAATCACAAAAGTGATTTCAGTGCTAGAGAGGATGCTGCACAATACAATACATGATCAGAGACATGAATTCAATAAGCTTAGTTTATCAAGAGATGAAAAGTGAACTGATTACAGTGTATTCATCCCTTCATGTGGAAAAATGAACTGGTCTATGAAAAATATGTAGGTATTTTTCCAGGACTTGTGAACATAGCCAGCATGGAAATCCCAGACATGTTGGATTGCATGCACAGGCGGTTCAATATTTCCCAGACATGCCAGACCTACCAGTCATGTACTGTACTGATGTGCAGTATACTCAATGCACAAAGAATTCATTGGACCTACTGTGCCTGTTTGCCTGTGTGGGAACGAACAAAGAAGAGCTAGAAGCAGTACAAAAACAGATGAAGAGGAAAGCTGCAGACAGCTTAGATAAGAATGTTGTAGGGCCCTGAGAAAAAGAGAGCAAACTTTTGAGCTGACTGCCAAATGAGAGAGGCTTCAGCTGTGAACAGGATTAGTACCCTGCTTCATACACTGTTTACCCAGTGATAGCTGCATGTAAGGGAGCAAAATATGGAAATATTTATGGAACAAGGACCATTAGTTAGGGTACTTGTCTCCTTATGTCTTGCCCTTTAGGTACAAGTCACAAACTGCTTGTGCGTATACTTGTGTTTCCCTTTTCTGGCCCCAGGAATCTAAATACTTCATTGCACAGTGGCACAGATTCAACAGGAAAGGTAGAGAATGCTCCTGCCCCAAACCCGAGAAGAGTCCATAGGGGCAATGAGGTACTCCTTGGAAATCAGCAAATTTGATATCTGATGACTTTGCAGGGAAAGTGAATATCCCTGCTTTCCTCAGCAAGAAGCAGTGAAGGATCGTTACAGGCAAATTCACTTACCCCTGCTTCTTGCTGTCTCTTGATTTATTAAGGGGTCTACTGATCCAAATAGCTTAGTAGTAAGTAGATTCAGCTACCGAAGTGAAATCCAGCTCTTAATTTCCCCCAGAAACTGGTTAGTAAATACTACTAAATACAACTGTGGGAGGAAGAAAAGCATTCTGATAAACAGGCTGTAGCAGCTAAAATTTCCTGGGCTTGTTTTCCTGTAATGTTAGTGTTGTACCGAAGCCACATCTAGGCTGGATGAAGTTGCAGCAGTAACTGAGTGGAGCTGTATAGCTTTCTTGGTCACCATGTAATGTGGAGCTTTTGCAAAATCACACAGCGCTATGAGAAATCTAATACCTCCTTCACTAATTCCTCAGTCCTGTACTCACTCCCCTTCCTACTGGTAAATGTCCCCATATGAAAAATAGATGTTCAGCATAAATCTCCTGATAAATCTGATATTCACAATAATGACAACTGAAATACAGATTTCTTTTTATGACATAGGGGAAGATAACATTTATACTACCAAAAATAAAAACATCTCCCCCACCCCCCCAAGTAAAATATCAAAATGTCTTAATTTCAATTCAAAAGATTGTTTCTACTGTTCTGATATATACTGGTAACTCTTTATGTATCTATCTCTGAATTTTGGGAACATTGGTGATTTCAATACCAAAGTTGTACTTTTTTTTTCTATGCAAATGTTTTGTTTCTTTTCTGTGCCTCATTGTGTCTTTGTTGCACATCAAATTCCTTTTTTATTCTTTAGTCTGTTAAGATCATTTGTGTCTCCTTTGTAGCAGTCTCTTGACATAAACTCTTTCGTAAACAGCCTGTACACATGAGCAATCTCTACTCCCAGAAAAAAAAGGATCAAGACAAAACCTGCCACTAATACAACCAGTGCTAAATCAGTCTAAAACACATGAGAATAATTTCTCTCTTCTTCACAGAGGTATCATGGACTTATTACATTAGTAGCTGCAAGGTGTTTCAAAACCCTTAAATGGAAAATGGTGGGAAATTGGGAAAGCAAGTATGAGAATTCATTTTAATAGAAACAATCTTTTTAATAATTGTTTTGAACCAGTTCATAATAAATATACCATCAAGTAGTCTCTGTTGGTTTTTTCAGCCCTACAAGTTCTTCCTCTCAGTTGAATCCCTAGCTTGGGACAGCTCAGTATTTCAGAAATTAAGTCTGGAATAACTAACAGGCAGAATTGTTTCTAGCTTTTTCCTAATACATCTTTAGATGCTCATATGGAATATAAAAGTAAAAGGACCTGCTTTTTTATTGGCCTCAGAGCAACTGCATAAGCAATTTAAAAATAAAATTGTATGACTAATTTATTTGTGCATGTTTTTTCACAAATTTAGAAAATATACATTAATAAAAATTATAAATAAATAAGCTATAAATTAATAGATCTTGGCATTTAGAGATGCAGTTCTTCACATTGCACTTAAATCACTGAAATTGTGCATTCATCCTAAGGATTTTTTTAGATCTGAACATTTTATAATATATAGCTTAAAAATTGAAAGGTTAAAGAACCAGGGAGTCAATATCTATTTAAGGATATCTACCAGGAGCATATCAGGAGAAATAACTGCTATATCTAGAAATGCATTTTTGTATTTAAATTGATCAACTCAAGGTCACATTGGTTTTAGCTTCTTTAGCACAAAGAAAATATTTTTAACAAATAAGCACAGTTAGCAAGGAAAGACAATTTGCTGTCAGTTTACAAAAGAAAAGTAGAAGTCTTTTAAACTGGTATGTCATTCTAGGGATTATATGCATTTCTATTACAGAAAATCTGGCCACCAGAAAAGTAGGTGGATTAGATCAGCATCTACAATCCTTTTCATAGTGCTGCATACAGATAAGATTTTAAATGTTAAAATATGAAACTGAAAATACTGTGTTTATTTCACTGCAATCTGCTGTGTATCAATAACTGCAGTATAAAACAGATGAAATCAGATAGGAACAGGAATAAGCTGGATGTGATCAAAAATTTGTCACAGCTAATTCCCTAGCTCAGTATGTCCAAGACAAGTTCATAGAGTTCTAGTCAAGGTACTTCCTATTCTGAACATGGTTTTGAACTCTTGAAGGAAAAGCATGAGAAGCTGAAGTTGGTGCGTAAAGACTAAGCTGGTGGGTAGCCGATTATCAAGGCAAGTCAGGCCCTAGTTGTAAAACTCTTTATCTCAGTTCAAACTCATCAAAACTTGACTGAGCTTCAAACTCTTCAAGTAACTGATTCAAATAGGGGCAAAATGGCTTGTCCTCTGTTTTGCAGCTGAATCAAATGCTACGAGGAAGGTTGTCTAATCATGGGTGAATGGCAACCTTATTCAGAGACCACTGAAAAAAGATTTTTTAATAACAACATTAATGACAACGAAGATCTCCCATTTCTCTTCTTCTATGAGGATTATACCTATAAACCATCTCCAAAATACATCTTCTGTGTTAGAGAAATTTAACTTCATCAGGTACATTTCATATGTGTGGGCCTAGTCAGCTCTTGATTATCAAGAGTAGCCTGAAAAGGGAAAAAAAAGCATCCCAAAACCCAACCCTACCCCCAAACCCACAGGTGAATGCAAGGTGATCTTTGGGATCACGCAATGAGAATGCAATGGGGAAGAGAGTGGGCTGGTGATATCGGTGACTGTGGAGGGTGGGGACCCAGGCGGGTGCAGGGTACGCTGGTGTGGCAGCATCCTGCAAACACAACTCTTCTGCTCACAGATGTGAGCTGGCTCAGGCCAGGCCTTTCAGGTGTCTCCAGTCTTGCAACACGGTTGATCCATAAGCCAGACAAGCCATCAGCAGCAATAGCTGATCCTGTGAGTTTCCTGACAATGTTTTCTATAACTTTTGCATGCAGCATTGCATATTCCAGCTGTATTCTGACTGCTGGAACTCACAGATGCCAGGGGTTAAGACAATCTCAACCTGGCCCTTTACTTATTTAGCAAATTAAAACAATTTTTGATGTCTTTGTTAAAGCTGGATAGAAGCTTTCATTCCAAGAAATCACAGCATACTTCTAGTGTTTTTTCTAGCTCTTTCTAAATTTTAATGCTGATAAATGCAACTGACCATAATAAAGCCACCTATCCCTACTGACTTGCTTCCACTCATGTCTATAATCACCTTGATTTCTGCAGATGATGACGTGGGTGAGCAAAAATGTTTAGGACAAAGTCAAAGGCTGTTCTGATTATTAAAACTTCATGTATGCCAAATTGAGAAGTTTTGACTTCTGGTATCTACCAAGTATGTTGAGGCAATCAGATTTTGCTAGTTCATCCATCCAGCCTAGAAAGCTAATGTTGCTTATGAGAGTAAAGCAGGGTCATTTTCCCAAAGTAAACCAATATTTTCATAAATTGTTTGAACTTCTTTATTTCTCTTGACGGATAGTAGATAGCCAGTCTAACTGTTCAGCTTTTTAACAGCTTGGTTAGAACTATTTACAGCTTGGATACCATTTGCAAAGTCTATATGTCTAAAGTTATTGTGATGTGGTTACAGTGAGAGAAAAAGGTTAGTATAAATCACCATTCATATAAATTGTTTGGTCTGTGTTAATTTTTATACATCTTAGGGCAAAAAAAGACGATTACTATATTTTTTCAAGGGTATCTAGGCCTTACTTACTCATTGTTGGGTTTTTTTCTGTTAATATTTTCTTATTCAAGTTGTGATATTAGTTGGCCTCCCATGGCTGATTTCAGTATATTATCACTAACTATTTGCTAGCTTCTGTTTTTTTTTTTTCTTTACATAATTAGAAATATGGCAACCTATCTTGTAAATTGCTAAGTAGACTGAGAGACTTTGCAAGTCTGGATTTCATTGTAGACTTCAACAAATGTTAATGCACTCAGCCTATATCAGAAGATACTCAACATCATGCAAGATCATGTACCTTTTTTTCAGCCTGAAGGAAGACATGTTCAGTAGATTTCCTGGTCCAGCTTGGCTGGAAGAAGCGAATGGATGTTGCTGTATACACAGTGTTTTGAACATCATTTATCTTTTCAAGTGTGAACTTGGAATCTTAAGTTTAGGCACTTGGGTAGGGGTTAAGGAAAGAAGCAGGAAGGTAAGATGGCTTAGTTATGACAAGGGCAGTGGTACAGTTAGGAAGAGAACACAGCATCTCCTGCTTCTCAAAACATTTCTGCCCCATAAATTTAACATTTCACATAAAGCTGGGAAAATGATGGTGAGAGGAAACAAGCCCTGAATAGCAGAGAAGCCTCAGAAATAAGAAAGGTGGGAAGGAAAATGGTTCGATTAGTATGGACTGGTAGAGATGAGGCAGACAAGAAAGTTTTCTCGACCCAGGGGAAAGATGGGATGGATGCAGTTATGGGGAATAGCATTTTATGATTGGTAGGACCTTGCAAGATATTAGCAGTTTCCTAGATATTTCTCATTTTATCACTTCCTAACAATAAAACAATAAAAACACAAGACATCGTTGGTATTATTCTTCCAGTCCTTCCCTCTTAATATATAGGGGATTAATGCCAACAGCTAATAAGTCATCCCCTTTCAAGCAGAAGTGTTCTCCTCTCATGAAATCTTCAGGTTATCATTGCTTTTGATTCCATTCTAGGAAATACCTTATTTATGGGATTATGTTAAAGCAGAAATTCCCCTCTCCTCTCCTAGCTAGTGGGTCTCGCCCCCACAGCCGATTACAGCCTTTTATAACCTGCCCCCAGGTTAACTAGGCTCTAGACTGAGTAGGTAGATTTTAGCATGCTTTAACTCATGATAGTGAGTTTATTTATTAAAGAGACTTTCTAAGGTTTAATAAAATTAATGTGTTCTCTTGAGTGCTTGACTGGCATATTTTTGCCTTTTTGCATTTTTGTTACTTTTTTTTTTTTTTTTTTCCTTCAGAAAAGAAGATACAGAGAGTTTAGGTGACAAATCTGGAAAAAAAGGTTAATCAACTCTCACAAGCCAGCCTTTGAATTCTACCAGAAACACCACTACAGGGCTCCTATTATTTTATGGCAGTGAAGCTGATAGAGTTTTCTTACCTAGTAATAAGGAGAAAGATTTGCTGTTATGCTTTGTCCGCTTAACTCTTCACAGCAATGCAGACTAGCAGTAAAAACTTATTTTTTACTGGCCAGTTAATCTGGTTCTACAGGTGATTTTTCATTACTACATTTCCAAACAGCAAGCAGATCACACCTGCGACTATTATACAAGACATATACAGCCTTTTCACACTCTGTCTCAGCTACAGTCCATCATCGGAAAGTGTAGCACTGTCACCATCTTGACGAGTTTTAGAAATGTTTTTCTCAGCCTCCATCTGGATCTCTTGGTCAGATTGAGACCAGAGTGCTGTTCCAGTTCTGTTGTCATCCTACTCTTTGTAGTATATTTTAGGTGGATAAAACCACGGATACTATCTCAAGAATATGAGCAGGTGAGCAGGAAGAGGACAACAGTTCACAGTTCCCCTGACATACTTGACAGATACTCAGAACAACTGGCAGCAGGATGTAACCGAAGTTCAGGTCCTTCATGCATCTTCTGAATCAGTTTTTATACCCAGCATCAAGCAAGGTCAAAAACATCTTGAGCCACCTTCTTTTCTGGTCACCCAGTATAGGCTTCCGCAAATCAAGCCCTCAGTACAATAGTTTTTAATAACATTTTTCTATCTCTCAACTTACAGCTTTTTTTTTTCCTTTCAAACGAAAGCATGTTCCTTGATTCAGCTTAAGTAATGCAATTGGAATCATATCATATGTTTTATAGAGAATCTTTCAGAATGAACACAAACTATACAAATGTACTCTTTTTTAATTCTTCAAGTTCTGTAGGTATTCATTCTCAATATAACAATTTTGAGGCACAATTAAACTTTAAAAATATAAAAAAGATAAAGTATTTTTAATTCTGTAGCTGAAGCTTAAAAAATAATTATGCAGTATGCAGTATTTCAAGTCCACCGGGTTATTTTTGTTACAAATTATTCCATAATATCTTTGACCTTTTACATTTGTTGTAAGAAAGGAAGGTCTTCATAGCCCTATGCTGAAAGCTACAGTTAAAGCTGTATTTACTCACAGTTGAGGTTGGAGTAGGAAGCACCTCATCTGGAAAATTTAAAGAAGTAAAAATAAGAAATTAAGAGAAAAAAGGCTTACGCATTCCTTTCTACTTTCATATTATCTACAGTTCTATTAAAAATGAGCTGTACTACTTCACAAAGCTTATATTTCCATTCACCACAGAAACCAAAAGGAAACATAAACCCCAACTTTAAGTTTTCACTTTGATTTGTGAAACTTTGATAATCGTTTGGTATGGTATCAGCTGATCAACTCATCTGCCTTCCATAAATTGGCAAAGACATTTCCCTTAATTCTGCTGAGGTTTTCTGGTTTAGTTGAAGTTGTTACAGCTGCTATTTTGGCCAGTGTCCTCCAGAGGCAAAAGCCTGAATACATAAACCTTCTGCTGAAGAGCCAGCCTCTTCAGGCCAGGGCTGCCACAAACCCTGAATGTCAGTGGGGTGAATGCAGTGATAGATGCACACACAGAGTGTTCAGTGGAAAAGGAAAATGAGTGACAAATAAATGGAAAGTTCATCCGGTGGCTGTTACCATGGCTCGATGATGATGAGTGATCACCCCTGACTGATGAGCTATCAGCTTTACAGTACATTCTTATAGTGTGGATTAAGCAATCATTACAAAATCTGCAGTGCGTTCAGACTCTTGTCTTTCAGATACCAATTTTAAATGCCCTCCCACCATGTGACAGAGATGGTTGGGATACTGTCTTGCTCTTTGTGGAGGAGTTAGTTACCAGAAAACTCTTGGATTTGATAGAAAATTTCCCGCTGAGTTTTACATCTACTTAATAATTACCATTAGCAAACATATCAGTAGACCTTGCCTAACTCCATCTAAATGGAAGGAGATAGCATTTAGCAGCTCTTCTCTATTGGAAATGTTGGCTTTGTCATAAAAGGGAATGAGGTATACGTGGGAATTTTAGATAACAGCTAGAAGTAGTGAAAGCTGGTATTTTTTCTTTTAGCGTAGAAAATCATCTCTCTCAGATTCTAGGGTATTAGGGAAGGGTTTTTTTGTTGTTCTGTTTTTCTCCGTATTAATGGATAAGCCAGGGCAGATTTGTCATTGGTATCTCTGGGTTCAGTCTGGCTGAGCAGAGAAATGTACAACAAAGAGAAAATGTGTTGCTGCAGAGGAGGACTCAAAGTAATTTAGATATTTTTTTCTTTTTACAAAATAGGCAAAGAAAAGTGAAAATTATCAAAAGGAATACTCCTTGGACATTTATTATTCTCTCTGTATCAATTAATTTTTCCAGATAACCATGAATAATTCAAAGAGACATCTCAGTTTATATTCCATGCTTTGTCCTTTTGCTATTTAAATGCAATTTTTAATAATTGAGATTTAAAGCTTAAGAGTGACAGAAAGAGTATTGATTTAACTATGGCTGCCTGATTAACATATTTTTAATAGAAAAATCTGCATTTGTCTTGCTCCTAAAACCCACTGAAGCTAACTTTCCATCACAAGAACTTTATGCACATAACTAGAGGACAGAATACCTACTGAAGTTGATAGAAATGCTCTAATTAACTTCCTGAAGTTCTAGCTAATAATTACTTATGTGAAATACAAGTATCTTTAATCAACTATGACTCTGATTTCTCCTTTCTTCTGAACTTTGACGTAATAAACTTGGTTTTCTGTAGGCACAGAAGCAATGTGCTTACTTTCATTGTAAATCTAACTGGTCTCAGAATTTTTGTACATATATATAAATAATTTAGCTGGACTGTAACCATGACAATATTGATAGCATATGTAGAATAAATGGGACACAAAATTGCTTACGCAGGAAGAGTCAACATTTAGAATATTATCAGAATATTTGCAATTCTCAGATGTGAACTAGACATGAGTTAATAATATTGTTTCTTCTATTAAAAGCTATTAGAGGTTAATTTTTTTATTTGTTCTTTTTCTGTTATACATTTGTCTATCAATAGTCTCATCCATTTAACGGTCATGACATATATAAAAGGTTAAACCTGACAGTTGTCCTTTAAATTATATTCCTTTAAATGCCAAAGTGTGTATCTTTATTTAAACCACCTGCTGGGGAGAATATTCATTGGGGAATTGTGTTGACTTGATCTCATATTCTTCTTAGGCATTGTCTTTAAGCCCACTGAGAGCAGTCAGGGCTAAATTTTCACTTCCTGGGACCTTACTGAAAAGTACTTCATATCTGATATTGAAATATTTGATTAAATTGCAAACATATTATCTGAAATTATTGTCTGGAGTTCAAATCAGAGCAACCAGGTGCCCTGCCTTTTGCAAAACTTCCCATTCATTCCAAAATACTATTTTATTTGTGCTTTTTTTCTGAACCACTTTCCTCTCCTGTGTTTTATAGTTAGAGCTTTCACTCATTTCAGTCAATACAAAGGTGCAACAGGGCTGTAAAATGAGCTTTGTCGACAATTTGGGGACAGTGCAGATGACTGCCATCGCTTGTTGTGGCATGTGTTTCAGATGAGTCAGATGCGAGATCAAGTTCTATCGTGCACCAGCAATTTCTGTCAGGTGGGACAGATTATTGATGACCTTTACTGCTGGGTAAAACCTAAAGGGAATCAGAAATTGTCAATATAATGTTGGGTGAAGGAGGGCAGAGTAAAGGTTCTTTGGTAGTTGTAGGACTCTATTTAGATGTATTTTTCTGCTTCTTTTACAGCTACACTGTTTGCAGAACACTTTCTTTCTCTTTATTACTATTCTTAGAAAAACAACAAAATTACCAGTATCTTTAAAAATCACATTGAAGTGGCCAATGCTAATGTTAGTCAAATTGCTGTTTCTAAATCTACATATTTGTAGGTCTTCCTTCAGGACATATGAGAGTAAAAGCTATACTGTTAAAATATCCCAAATACAAAGACTGAAAAATCAGCAAATACAAATAAAAATAATCCCGACCTAAAATAAGAAAAAGGAGATAATTTTTATGGGCCACTAACAAATGGTGAACTTCAAGAATGGTTGTTTTCTGTCACAATTGCATGTTAGTTTTAACTCTGTGTTGGTTTAAATGCAATTAGAGCCAGTGCTGTAGAAGGAATGGAGTGGCAGCAGGGGAAGAGGAGGCCTGGTCATTGTTGCATCATATGGGCAAGATGTGACAGGAAAGTTGTTACCTGATAATTTTGTCCTGTTTGTGTAGTACAGCTACCTTCACACTTCAAGGTACCACTGGTCCCTAGTCTCATCTGTCAAGTACTGCGAGCTTTTTGGGAAAACACCTACAAATCCTTCTTTAATTAGCTGGAACCCCCCTGTGGCCTAAGGGAAGCCTTACTACATACAGACAAAACCTCTCGAAGATGCAGGGAAGGATGCTGTGTAAAGCAATGGAAACTTGTGCATTTAAGGGAGCTCTCTGTAAGCTGCCTTTGCAGCCCTAAGACACTTCTCACATGCATGAATATTCTACCTGCAGCCTCCTCAACTTTCTTTAGCATCCTGGCTTGCATTGCTCCTTCCTTTTCCTTTTCCTTTTCCTTTTCCTTTTCCTTTTCCTTTTCCTTTTCCTTTTCCTTTTCCTTTTCCTTTTCCTTTTCCTTTTCCTTTTCCTTTTCCTTTTCCTTTTCCTTTTCCTTTTCCTTTTCCTTTCTTTTTTTTCTTTTTTCTTTTTTCTTTCTTTTCTTCTAAATGTGTACTGTTATGAAGAGGTTTGTGATAGGCAAGTTTAAAAGCACACAATTTCTACAGGTTTCATAGAGTTGTAGCTATCTCTGTTCACACGCTCCTATGAAATTAAAGCTGAATTTATACTGAACCTGGGGAAAAAAACCTCTGCAAAACATTTCTGCATTTTAGATATTTTAAGAGAGCTCACTTCTTGCTTGAGTTAACTCTGTAAGTTCCCCTAAAGATTTTGGGAATTATTTAAAGTACTATCTTTGTGCATTACCACACCAGCTATGACTGTCCCAGGCACTTTAACTAACAGCCATAGCAAAAATTCTGTAGGGCAGCAGAGTTCCTCCTACACCTTCATATCTTTGAAATTAATTTCCTTTTCAATTTTGACAGATCACAAGTTTGGTTAGCCTCAGAAGGCAATGAAAAAAACATTTCTTTAAGTGAACTTTTTTGATGCTGCACTTCCCATCCAGAGGTGGAAACCTAGCCAAGACTCTAAATACAGTCTTTGCGAAGTACAAGGATTTTACTGTGCTTTCATAAAAAAAGTGTAACCTTAGTAGAGAAATTGAGGTAATAGACAAAGAAAGTAGTAGTAAAGGAAGAAAGTACACTAGGTCAGAACAGAGACTGAAAATGCAGTCTGGTATACAGCATCCTCTGGCACAAAATACATAACACACAAGAAGATCGAGAATGAATGTTGCCAGTTAGTGACAGTGGGAGTTAATAGACTAAATCCTCTCTTTACATGACTTTACCCATATCACATCAGTGAACAACAGCATCTTCTGTCTGGGAAAAATAGACATTTTATGACATGCATTAAAATTTAGTATTAAATAAAATAATTTGTTCAACTACTGTTTTTTGTATGAAGCACATTTTGGAATAGAAAATATACTTTAATTATCCAGATTCTTGGAAATAAAAGCATATGTGCTCAACAGATGACATTTTTAGTTTAAGTCTCTTCATTTTATACAATAGCAAACAGCAGCAAATGCAACAATAACATTCTTCTAAGATAGGGGAGGTATGGCAGCAATGATAATACTGTGACTCCGGTGACCATTCACCTACATCAGCAAATGTCCACTGGAAATCTAAAGGATAATGAGACAATTTTCATACTCCCAGAAATGCAGATGAGAAAGCTGAACATCTTTACATGTATCCAAATGTGTACTACATGATCACGTGGATTCTTGACAAGTCAACTGACTGTTATGAAATGCAGTCATAAAACAGAAAATGAATTATTCAACGCAATCTGAAAGAGTTTTTCTTCGAAGGGTGGCACTAATTTCTGCTGCATTACACAAAGAACCTTGCTTCGGGGGCAGACTCTGAGGGGGTTTTGTGTTTTATTTTTCTGCTTGTTTATTTTTGTTTTGGGTGGTTTTTTTTGTTTTTTTTTTTTGTTTGTTTTTTGTTTTTTCAGTTCAGCTGTCAAACTAATTACAGAGACAATAAGCCTGTTTGAATATTTTTATTTCTTGTCACCAAGACTAAAATCCAGAAAACTGAATGGAACCCAATTCCTCCAGACTGGGGAAATCTTATTTTTGATCCTCCAAAGCTGAAATGTCCTCGTAGCATTTAGTCATTAGTTTGACATTTCTAAAGTGTTTCAGTTTCCAGGTGCACACTGATAAAAGTCAGGGAGATGGAGAATTAGATTCCTAGGGGTATTACTGACAGGGTTTCTCCTCATATCAGACAGCCCAGAAAGGGGGGAAATGGTGAGGAGAGCCTTTCTCTACCTGAGTGGACTTTAACCTGTATTACCCTCCTTCCTGAGCAGCACTTCCACAGTGCAGCATAGATGACTCTGGGCAGATCCTCATTCTCTCCAGATGGAGATGCTTCACTTTGTATTAGAGCACAATGTTTGAGCCCGGATATTTCATGTCTTTGCCAGCCACCCACCACTATATTCTCTCTATACCTCTCTTTTTTCTAAATAGGCCTCTCACAATGAACAGTATCAATTAAAGACACTGAGATAGCTCCATTCATAGTGTATTAGGGAATAGTGAGGGGATAGTGCAACTCTTCAGTAACGCTATTTCAGAACTTCTCAAGAAGCTGGAGTGCAGCATGCATCTGCCATTTCTCATCTGGATGATCTAACTACAGAGCTAGCCCTTCTTTTCTTTGATTTTTACGTCACATACACAAACACTGATGTGTTGAAACAATTCATTTTGTATATATGTCAATTACTACTTTTTGATATTTTAAAAACATTTCTGCTAAAATTACTTGACAAATTAAAACCAAACTGGTGACAGGTTTCTATATGTTTTTGGTGACATCCTCCCAAAATGTTATTAATGAGTAATGTCAGTTCCTTTGCACCAAAACCACTACAGGAAGTCTAAATACACTCTAAATGATAGTAAACAAGACTTCTTAACAAAATATAAGGTAGGAATATAAGGGGGAATCTACAAACAATAAACTGTACTGCTTTACATTCCTAATATCCAGGCAAAGCCTTTTTCATTAAAATACTTACAGAATCATTTATTACAGAATAAATCAGAAATTCATAATGCTCCATTTCTATTCCTGACTTCCTCAGAAAATTATCATTCTGGTAATCTTTCTTGATAAATTGCCTGCAGATAAATCTGTTGCAAGTTCCTTATAGACATGGTTAGCTAATTTAATGCAGTCTGACTTCTTGCTGTTTTGGCAATAATCTGAGCCAGTTTCTGTACTGTCTTCTCTTGTGGCAGGTCAGGTCTCCCCTACAGCAGTCTTATCTTTTTCTGACACATTTTGGATAAACCGAACTGTAATGCAACTATCTGTTTCCTAAGCACTGAGTGGCATGCTGTCCTCCTTAGTTCTTTGCAGGACATGGCAATTTCTTTATAGAAACAACTTTTCTCAAAATTACTGCCCCACAGAAAAAGTAAAATAGGAGTCTGCTTATAAATATTTTAAATTAAATACTACTTCTAGAACTTCAACTCCCCCCCGCCCCAGTCTTTTCGTCCCAACTAACTGGGTCTCATGCAAAATCAGCAATCAGTTGATGTGTTTCTCTTAAAATAGGTATCTCAAATACTCGCATTTTAAGCAAAATACCTCACCTTCATTTTTTTTTATATAATTTTATATATGCCATTCAGCAAGCTAAGCTTGTCTGGATAATGTTAAAAAATAAATAAATCAGGTTTCTTTTTATTTCAAGAAATAAATGGAAGTAGCGATATGTTTTCCTTCCTCCCTCCAAACATGGTTACTACAGTAGAGAAGTGTACAGAAACTGACAGGAGTCAAACTACTAATTTTAGTACAAGGACTGTCAAAAAGGAAATACATTATCCAAGCTGGAAGCAGTGTCAGTCAGTGCCTGACAGTTTACAAACCTTTGGTTTCTAATTTAAGTTTCTGAAGAAAAAGATCTGTTAGGGAAAACAAGTACTAATTCAAAATCAACTAAACTGGAACAGACTAGGTGTTCATTTAAAATCAGCAATAGTATCTCTAGCTTTTAGAAACAGAAGATGTCTTATCAATGATCCATCTCTGCAGAAGAAACAGAATTGCAACTGTCTATTGTGATCTATTTTTTTACTGTAGAGTCACCATTTCATTGACAAAATACCTTGTTCTTGGTCCCATTTAATTAACACCAAAATTCATATTGTCATTGATGGAAACAGATTTGGATCTCAAGATTTCTGTCTTCTGAGATTCACAGACTATAGTTGTATCACAGAGACTGAAAAAAGTATACTAACAGAGGAATGATATCTAAAAATTTCCCAAATGCCCTGGCTAATTAAGGTGCCCAGGTTCTCTGTTCAGAAACCCTATTGAAGAAGCTACATGCCATGTAACACAGTTTAGATTTTCAAATGTATATATGTGATTAATGCCCTTTGTGTAAAACCCTATATACCTGTATTGATTTGAAATCGGGATCTAGTCTAAGTCAGTTAGGCTCTGTCAAGGTTTGCTTGGCTGCTACCAGGTACCCATGATTACCCAGTTCAGGGGACTGGATAGGGCATGCTGTGGTCTGGCCTATGTGTGTTCTTTCTTTTCATGGAGGCAAGAAGAGCAGGAATATGGGGGAGAAGGGCTAATTTACACACTTGCCCTGCTATTCATTCAGGATCCAGTCAGGGCACATTCCTGGACTGGAAACTGTTCCTATAACTATAGCTTACATTTAGGCCTCTTTCTTTTTTCCTTTTAAAAAGTATTTGGTGAGCACACATACATACTGATACAAAGATCAGCAGCTTTATATAGGCTTAAGCAGTTCAAATGCTTTGTGGTAGTGAAAAAACATAACCCCAAGATGAATTCTATAGATGGAAATTGTGTTTCCTTTTCAGGAACTTTCCTCTCATTTTGGATGCTCTTTCATAGGTCTGAGAATTTGTCGTGAAGAGAGGCAAAACCAGAGACTGAGGCCTACCAGCGGAAGTTCTTAACTGACATTAGTTTTGCCCTGAGCACATTTAAACTACATAAATTTCAGTGACCTTCTGAATTTTGCTTCTGGGCCACTAGCAACTGAAGAGGGAGAACTTGATAGTACAATTCTTTGGGAGATGAGGATCCAAAATGCAATCTGAAGACACAGAAGTTTTATGTGTGATTGCTCCTAGATCCGATGAATCCTGTGAGAGCCCCTTGGACTGAGCCCACTGCTCATTCTGTGGGAACACAACCTCTCTTTTCTCCCTACAAGAACAATACAGCGGAAACTCTGCTAGGAGCTTGCCATGGAATTTCCATTTCCCCATGCAGGATTTTCCTGTACAGGACTAATCTAGACAGTTAATGGCTTCTTAGCTGAGCTTTAACAGGTTCAAAAGCATATGAATGCTCTCATGGGTGGAATAGCAGGCTACTGGAGGATATGAAATATTTCCTCAATGGAGGCTTTTACCAAAGCCTCTGTAGGACTTCCATGAATCCATGAAAGCCAGGTCTTCTGAAAATTTTCATGTTAATTTATATAGATGTTTTAAAAAAGGAGTCATGGAATTCCATTCCTCATATACATTAATTTTCCATCCAGCAGAATAACTTTGGCCATCTTGTACTTCAGTGAAAACCACCTCTGTAAGCAGAGTGTGACTGAACAAGAACTAACATAATGGAAAGTTTCATTTCCAAAATATAATAAAGTTGCAGGAGTAGTGAAGGAAGTGACTATTACTTGCACTTATGGTACACTCATTTATGCCTTTATGAATATGAATTTATGTTTTCCTTTTATGCTGCTGTTTGTATAAATGAAATCTACCATAGCACTTAAAACCGGATTAAAATGTTTCTTTTGTTTCTGCTTTTGAGCTGTTTACAGACTAAATTATGTTTTAATGTTATTATTATAAATGTTTATGATGGATAATACTTTGCATGGGCCTAGTCCTTCCTTTGATTGGAATCCAAAGATTCCTTTGATGTTGATGGGATCTGGATCAGGCGATCAATATGTCTTGCTGTTTATATACATTAGTGTACAAAAGTGTTAATGCTCTATAAATTAGAAATCACCATCTGAATTTCCAGTGTAGATATATTACCTAAAACAAGTAGTTCCATGAGCAGTGGAATTAATGAAGCCTAATTTTCTACGATTTGTATCTGAGGGTGAGTGAATTTCTGTGTCGATTCGCTTATGCCTAACCATATTTGCACTCACACTGCAACCTTTCCTGTCAGGAGAGCAATGTCTGCATCCCCCTCACCTCCCTGGCTGTTTTATTTTCATGAGATTTGTAGAAAATTAATACAGATGAGACTTCTAGCTGTCTGTTGAATTTGGGTAAAAGCTAACAGATCTACTAGGGGCTGGCAGATAAGTGACAAAAAAGCTTGCAGATGCTAGAGTTGCAAGCCATGTTCCTGGGGAAACTGGACTAAAAGTAAAAGAATGCACACACTGGACTTTGTATCATCAGACTTTGATAATATGCTAAAGGAACAGTTAATAACAAACCACAGATGTAGATTTAAAAGGAGTAAGAAGTAATCTGAGTTTTAATAAGCAACACAGAAAGCTTGGTTACCCCCGTAAGCGCAGCTAGGCATTACACAACCTCATGACTTCCCAGGGGAGGCATCTTGTTCCAGTGAGACCCTGATGCCTCCTGGAGCTTCCCAGCACACAGGCAGTATTTGAAATATTTATGGTACTGCTACATGCCTTTGGGAGCAGGTGACTCCCCCAAGAATTAAGACTTGCTTTGTAAGCCAGAGCAGAAGGGGAACAGACCTTGGCTTGGTTCTTCCCTCTGCACTTTGGTAAGCAAAACAGAGAACGATCTTATTTCATTCCTGGGGAATGCACTCCTAAAAACAAGGGAAAAGTCCTTAAATGAGCCAGGGACGGGAAAGGAAGAATTCAAAGTGTCAGATGTTGTGGTCTTTTTTCATTCTTCATTCTTTCCACTCTCCAACTCTGCATTTTCTAAAAGATTGTTGCAGAAGTAATAGTAAGCATACTGGGTCAAACTGACCATTGGAATTGACTTTGCTTCAGTTATTCTGGGAGGCATTTGATCCTTACATTTTTTTAAATGAATTGCATTAATAATTAATAATTGAGAACAGATTATAACATTTCATGAATGTAAAAGCCTTAATTCCTACGTATTTCCCCATTATGGAGCAGAGTTAACAATATTGAAATTGATGTATTTTAGGTGGAATCAGTACTAGTATTCAAAGTTAACATTGCATAGTTCTTTTCATTACAGTTGCCTATAGCTTTGCCAATGTCAACAATGTGAAATGAAAATTTCTACATTTATCGTCTGTTCCAAGCAGATTTTATGTTTTAACTTAAATTCAAAAGAAAAATAATGAATGAAAGGTAAAGCATCTGTGCAAATGTAGTCATCTTCTCTTCACAGAAATCAGTGTTTTGTAAAGCTCTGCCACCTCCATCGAGATTATTTTGAAAGACAGAAAGAACAGTCCTGAAATAAGACAGATGAACGTACCAATGTGAGGAACATCCAGGCAGAATTGTCCAAATTGCAAACCTTTAAGAACATAATCTGTATATCCTTAGTAGATTCTGTTGAAGTCTTATGTATAAAAGTCTCAAAACTTCTCATTTGTACTTTCTGACTAAGCGCTTCAAGTGACTGGCATTAATTTTTTGTACATGTCATGTTGTGTAACCTTTGTTTGACTAATTTGTGTGCCTAAGTTATGCCATATTCCTGTCCCCCATTTAGCGTTTGAGATAGATGGTGGATGAAGCAAAAGAGCCAGAAAGAAAGAAATGTTCTTTTTTACTTTACCAAAGCAAGACCTGCAAAGCTTTATTTTGCCAGGAACTTTTGTGCACTGTAGAACAAGACTGTTATAGTGCATATGTTCAAGCAGGTCAAATCAAAGTTAGTTTAATCATGGCATTTTATCATTTTGCTACTTTAGTGTTCTTTTAAGACCGTTTTTATGTGAAATCAAGTGTACGTGATTGCTTTATGATCTACTACTTCAGTTAACAGAACATAGTTTACCTGTGACCTACATTATTTGATAAATTAATTGTTCTCTGAAGGATGTTAGAATTCATGATGCTCTTAGGAAGAATCTTTCTGTATCCTATTGGCTGCCCAAGAAGACAATTTTTCAAAACTAAGTATGCCAGCATTTTTCTAGCAAATATTTGTTGGACATAAAATGCAACATGTAGAATGTTATATGCTGAATATGGTGGTTTATTGTTCATCTAGTAATGTATCATCTTATGAAACTGATGCCATATTTTTGTGACCCATCCTGCTGCAGACTTCTCAAATTATTTTGCTGTGTGTTGCTTCCACAAGATGAATGTCTAAACATTTTGAAATCAATACTGCATTCTCTGCCACGTAGGTGGTATCCCAAAATCTCTTCCAAATTTAGCTATATGTTTTGTAGCACCTGTTTCACAAGTTCTTAGCACCCGCTCTCCTTATGGGAGTCTTAACATTTACTTCAGTAGGAATAACATCCGGTCCCGTATTTGTTGATAGTCCCACGCAACATCAACAGCTATACTACTAGAACAAACAAACGGTATGTACTTCCTTCATCAGAATAGATGAGCAGGACATATTGCCCCACAGATCTTTCTTGTCTTAATGCCGTGGCTATTTCTATTAGATTTAAGAGTCAACTACTCTGGGCAAAGTGAGAAGGATGCAAAACTTAATACTTCCCTCTGTGTTTCTGGTAAAAACAACAGGAGGTAGAGAAAGGGTTTGCAGAGTATGGCTTTCATAGATGTATTATGCAATCCTCAGCAATTCTTTGTGTACCACAGAATGCAGCTGATTTGGGAAAAGGCAAGGAATGGCCAGCAAATTTGTCTACCTCTACCACTGTGGAGGTTACTGCAGCTCTGGTCTGCATTGTGGAGTGCTTCATTTGCTACTGCTTGGTCAGGCTGTAAAAGATCTATTCTTAGCCACTGACGATATACTAAGGAGCAGCATTTGAGGCTTTGCAGTTAACTGTGTTAATGGAGAATTGCAACACTTACCAGGGCACAGGCCTGCATACATGAATGTTTGTGCTCAGCTATTGTGACCGCTTATGCGATCAGAAGAGTTTATGTGGAAATTATCAGTTAGATATGTATCATCTGCATATGAAATGCTCACAATGCAATGGTGGTTACAAATTAAGCCTTCTGATTTCTTATTACAGTATTTCACAATAAATTTATATTATGTCCATAGGCAAACCCTGATTCGTGAGATCTTTGAGGTTTAAGTTTTGAGATTCTTTTAGCTTATCAGAGCAGAATATAAATTTTTAGCATAACTGAGAAACAGGGACAGAAATTTGCTGGTACATACTGGATCATTGTTGAACAGACTGTCACTCATTGCTATTTAAAAGCAAAACTACTGTAAAAACTAGTGATCCTGCAATTGTTTCCCATTGTTTCAATTATAAATGGAGATAAACAATATACCATTTTTATTAAACATTTTAAAGCACTCTACAAAAGAGGTCAGGATAATAGTATCTTAATTAATCATGAAACTAAGGAAAAGAAAAAAAACAATGATTTTTCTCAGTGTTACCAGGTAGGTAACACAAGTAGTACGTGCTCCCACTATGGGGAAAGGAGGGACAAAGAAGAGGCAGATATCTGTATTGATCTTGCTTTACAGCCCAGTGCAATGTTAAAAGCTGGACAATGTATCCTTAACCTATGGAGGAAAGAAGCAGCATGTGCACTACCTCTTTCTCCCCCTCTCATTTCAGGATGAAAACTTGGAAAAAGTACTCTGTACTTACATTTTAAAGGCATAGTCTAGTCCTTAGCATATGGTCTGAATTGGAAATACATTGCTGAAGCTAATATTAGGTTCTCAGGTAAAGTTAGTTTACTTTTTTTTGGCTTTTTTTTTTTTTTTTTGGTCTTTCACATCTTAAAAAAACCCCAAATTATTGATGTTGAATATACAGCCATTATTTACTATTAAAATTCCTGTATGCTTGAACTGGTAGTAATTTTTTTCCACTATTATGAATTTTAGTTTGGCACAAGTTGACTGCCTTCAGTATATCCTAATTTGTTCTATGTTCTCATTGCCTTAGCAGTTGAACTTTAGCTCTGATTCAGAAAAAATTGAGGAGTGCAAAGGCAACTGTTTTCAAGTCTTTGCCAGGCAAAGCTAGATAGAAGTTTTATCAGAGTAAGAAATTCAGGATTTGACCCTCTGAGTAGATTTTATTTTCAAAGCAGCTTCCCAGAAAAGGGAAAGAAAGCTAAAATTGGGACAAGGTCAACTGGATATAGAAGTGACTGTAACAAACTTCAAATAGTTGTTATTTTTGTTTCAACTACAGTTCACAGAATTTTTATTAAGAATCTAACCTAGATATTTACACAGGAATCAGAAAGAACAACTTTTTAATGACTGCCCAGCGGGAAGGTTATATTCATAACTGGTGTTAACTTCGTTCTTGATGCCGACAGATACTATTATTGGTTTAAATATGGAAGGACTGAGAAGCATCCCTCTACAAAGGGTATAACAGAAATAAAGAGACTTGGAGAAATCTTTTAAACATATTTTGTAATTATTCATTGCTTGGAAATATATATATATTATACACACATAGAAACATGTGTATTTTATCAGAATAAAAGGCACAATTCTTTTCCATTGTAAGGGCTTTACAACCAATGTGAGTAGGAGTAGGAGAAGGATCAGGTCTCATTTAAACATGATACAAATGCAGACAGTGCATATTTTCCAAGGAGAAATTCATGATTTCAAATGAATTGATAGAGCTAGTTCATCTCGATTAAAAAGTAAGACACTTTTTACTTTAGACACTACTCTAAAGGAAAGTTATTGTAACATAGATGGAGCAAATACTTGCATACCCATAGTCTCCTTATATGGAAATTTACCCGACGCCCCAAAAGCTACTCAGAAACATTAGGTATCAGATAACATAAGTCACAGAGGTACTCAATTTAGAATTTCCCCTGTTGCTAAGATCAGAAATTACTGTTAGAGGTTTCTCTGAGGAGGTGTCTGCAAATCAGAATTCATTTTCTGTCCAATCTAAACCAGCTTAAATTTATTTGTTCTTCTTCAAGGCATGTTACTTTAATATGAGAAATGCTGAAGAGCCTGAGTTGTTCTTCATTTAGGAATTTTAGATCTGGGAAGAATTAATTTAGGTAATTTCTAGATTTTGCTGCTGGTATGAACATACAAAGAATATTCTGACTTTCATTTCTGTGATGATTTTATAGTCTATTTTTCATTGGTGCAACCTGCAGGTATTATTCTCTTTTATGTGCATTTAAGTAAATATTAAGCAAATATATAAAATACATAAGCAGGATATTGGGAAGATGGGTATAATCTGTATGCTTGTATTGAAGGCTGTTGTCCATTATTCTGAAAGATGACATTTGAGAATTCATGTGACATGGAAAATACAGAGGTTTTAAATAGTGATGCAGCTAAAATGCAAAACTCAGCCAAGGGCAACAATATCCCTTTCAAACTGTTTTTAATAGTCGCAAACTGCCAAATGCTTTAACAACAGAATTAAGTCTAACTGACAGCTGAAGAAAAGTGCACCTGATATTTAGAGATAAACATGTATCATTTTCAGTGTCATAAAAAGGTAGGCTAGATCTAACTTTCAGCCTGGATTCAGAATGTCACGGTACAAAGGGAAATAAAGTTACTTTTCATTATATCTTGGTCATTATCATGTTGGCTAAGCCAGGAGCTGGCTCTAAGTCTTTCTTAGAAATGGAAGCAAAAAGGCAGTTTAATAGCATCCTAGTTGCAAAAATGCCACAATAGTCTTCATACTTTGTGAATAGTCCCAACGACCCTGAAAAGATAGACCACATACAGAGCTTCTCAATGGGACTACTTATTCTTAAAATCATACCTCTGTTAAATTTGTTAACAAATAATGGTCCTTATTATACAATTAGTGAAAGCTCTTGATTCTCATTGCTTAAAATCCCAGTAATGCACAAAGGTGGGGAAGAAAAGATGGGCTATTTTTTCCATTTGACAAAGGGTAAACTTAGGTGCAGGAAGATGGAGAGTCCTGCCCAAGGCTGGGTAGGGAACCCTTGGCCAAGCCCTGAACTCTTAAGTTCCACCTGAGTACTTTAACTTCACAGTAGTAATTTTAGTTTCAGTGAAAAAGCTATTTAAATACTAATTTGATGTAATGGCAGCTGACTGAAAGATAATCTTCAGGTAATTTGAGAGGATTTTTCTGCTGTCCACCTTAAAAGAGCATGGGTAAATTAAACAATTAGAACTGGTTACAAAGGTAAGCTAAAAGCTAAACATAATAAGACACTGTTTTCAGCATTTCAAAAGAACTAAATGCAACACATCAGCAGCTTCAAAATCCTTTTGAACAAGTGCACTCAGAAACAACTAACTAGCAAACAAAGCTATTATGAAGATGACAGTGTGGTCAGTGAACTTTTGGCATGTCAACTCTATAAAATGTAGGCCTCTAGAAATATTCCTCACATTTGAGTAAGTAGAAAAGAGGCAAATTTAGCAACAGATGTTGTGGACAGGGTATGATGATTTATTGCTTTTTACAAGGTTTGATAGATGAGAATCTCTTTAAAAAGAGAAGTATATTCCTTATATATTGTTGAAAGGATTTAATTTTCCTTACATTTTAAAGGATAAAGAACAATAAATTTATCAGAATCTTAGAGATCAATGACATAATTTTATCACATTACTTTATATTTAGGTGAACTTTTATTCTTTTCAAGCAATACAGAAACTGCTTAAACAACATCCCATATCATGGGATAGCTATTCCGTATCCTGTCATATATCATAATTTCTAGGTAATTAAGATGATTCTATTGGATAGATAGATTATCATAGTCTAATAGTGTGGGTCAAGTATTACATGAAAACGAATGTCCTTTGAAAATAAAAAATCTTTATTGATTGATTTCATGTAACTATGCACAAGAAAGCTTACAGGAGAAAAACTGCTTCAACCTCAGTAATAGCAAAAGTTAAAAGAAACAGGTAGGTAATCATGTCTCATTATCTTTGGGGAATGTCAGAGCAGAATCAACATAGTTTCTGTGAACATACTGTTGGGTTGTTTCCTTTCTCATATCTTTCAGAAGGGCTATTCTATACCTTCAATAAGGAAAACTTCGCAGTTAATGTTGGATTGTAAAAATGCTGTATGAGAATATCAATTATTAAAAAGGATAAGGTGTTTCTTCTAATATGATAAAAATTGCTGTGCCCACAAAACCTATTATAAATTGCACTAACAAAGTAAATTTTCTAGGTTTTGATTCAGGAAAGTGGTTAAGCACATGCTTAAAGTTAACTTTCCTGAACAGGTGACCTTTAAGGATTAATATGGGTCCCTGGAGATAGGATACAGGATATTCTGAAGGATGTTAGGCTCCCAGATAAAACAGGGCAGAAGCTATGAACTGATCTCTAACAGTCTCTTTTGCATCGCCAGAACCACTAAAAGAGTCAAAACAGCAAAGGCAAAGCAAGAGCTGCAGCTATGCCTGGTTTCAGCTCATGACAAGTACGTTTGGTTTTGCCCTTTAATAGTTCTGAGTCTGCACAGAACTCAGAACAGTGTTGCTTGTACTATCTGAATCTATTCATAGTTTTAATAAATTTTGATGTAGGTTTGAATTGTTTCAGCACTTCTATTTCATTGTATCTTTCTTTATAATTGCATACTTTAGAGTAACATACTCTATTCATTTGATTTCTGAACATCTTTTTTTAGATGTTGCATGGATTCCTAAAATAGGAAGAATATTGTGTACTCTTATATCATTAGAACAGATCTGTTCAGCATATTGTTTCCTTAAGAATGGATTTGACACACAATTTTCAGGGCAATTACTGCAGTTGCCCTTGTTGACTTTTCTCAAGTTTTTTTCCCAGTTGATTTCCTATTTCTAAATTTAGATAGCCTTTTTCATGATGTCATGGTTCTCATGAAACCTTCAAAGGGTTAAGACATCTTGATAAGAAATATTAAAAAAATACAATATTGATATAAAATATGACATGCTGATACAAAATTCAAACTATGGGCAACATGCTTCAGATCCCAATAGTTAATAATAGAAATGTAGCAGTAAATGAGGGGAAAAAGAGGAAAACGAATTAAGATTAGAGAGCAAATCAAAGCTGATAAAATAGGTTTAAAAGGACAACGTTTTTCCTCACTGGCATCTATGGATCTAACCTAAAATAAGCTCAGCAGTCACTCTACCAGAGATAAACATTTAATCCACAATGACAAATATAACTATTTTTTTTTTGCTTGAGATTTATCTGCAACAGATATAACTGCCCTCCCCAAATTATTCACAATGGGAATGTATTCAATGCATTTTTAAATTCACTTATGGGTCACAAATAATGTACACAAGTACCATTATTAGATATTTAGACTATGAGCTGGTTTGCTTAATTGAGTAAGCATGGTAAATCACACATTATTCTTGTTACCTGACTGGATGCAGATGCAAGCAGTTTTTAATAAAATAAGTAATGGTCTAAAATCTGCTTCTATGAGCTGAAGCCTACATTTTTTAAGTTCAGCAAACATGAATGTCAGTAAATTTCAATTGCCAAATATACAGAAAATATGTGCTGGGGCTTTTTTTTTTTTTTTTTTTTTTAACATGTGTGATGGAATATTTGGAGAGTTTTTGCAACAATATCCTGCCACGCTTTCATCTGCTACATAATGTAACTTTTTTGCATGATCACAGTATTAGGCACAAGCTCAAAGTCATTTATGGGGGAAAAAGCAATGATGAAACAAAAAAGAAAAACAGAATACACAGAAGATATAAACAACTTCATGTATTTTTTATGATACTTTGAAACATTAGAAAGCAAACTAAATTTATCAGATTGATACTGTATTTTGCTAAATCTGGAAATAAATTAAGGATAGAGAAATTCAGCAAAAGTAAAAAGTGGCTACAGGCTTTGAATCACCAGCAATCTGAACTATTTCATTAATGTAAAATATCTATGCATTTCTGTGAAATTCAAGGACTGAAATGAATGAAAAATGTGGAAGAAAACCTGTAGCAAAAGTTTTTTTTTCCCCATGAAAAGTTGTAATTTATGAAAGAGGGAGTTTTTATCATTGCTCTTTTATATAAAATGTAAAATATTTTTCCTTTATTTTAAAACTATTGAAGAGCGGAGAGAAATGCAGAAAACCTAGGAGACGTAGAGATTCCTCCCTGTCATCATTCTGAGCATCTAAATTTGACACCAGCTCTCTGGTACTGCTGTTTCATGGCTGGCTTAAGTTGACGTAAAACTGCTGCCCTGGCAATCCTGCCTTTCCCCTCTCCATCCCATCCAGAGTTGCTCATTCCTGCCCTCTCCCTTGCATGAGCCATAGTGACTTCTGCAGTCATGGGGAGAACAGGTCAATCAACAGATGTTGCTTAAAACTAGTAATGTTTTTCCAGAGTTAACTTTAAATTGATTTACCTTGGTAATAGAAAAGAAGCAGCAAAAATGTGGTGAAAGGTGGACCATGCATCTCAGCATCAGGCTGTTCTTAGATCAGCTTGAAACTGAACGTCAACAAGACGCCTAAAAAAACATATGAATAGATAGCCTTTGGTTTCCTCACTTTAATAACAATTGCTGATAATAAGAAATTTTTAATCTGCCAACTCTGACTTGATCTTTTATTCACTTTTCTTGCTTAATAATGTTTAACGTCACAGAATATATAGAATATTTTTGCACTGTAGTTTCTGCTACATCTGTTGAATATAAGTTCCAGAGTCATATTTACCTCTTACTTTCTCTGCTATATTCCCTGTTTTCAATCACTCACTTTACCATTGGTGCTGCACTTTATATCATTGGTAGATATTACTGTCAAGACTCACATTGATATATAATTTTTTTTCTATTTATATCAGAAATCATAGTTCAACGCTTAATAGAAAAGAGATTCCACTTATCATGCTCCCAACAAATTCTCTGAAAACCTCCTCATAATTCAGGCTAAGATGTAATTCTCCATCCTTACCCAGAATGTTTTTCCTAGACAACAAGCAACATTTTCTTTAACATCACACAGGCATCTCTGGAGCTGTGCAGTAGCACTGTGCTTAAATCCTGCAAATTTTTCTATTATAGTGTCTCTGCAATATGATGTTTCTTTCTACCTTGTGAGATACCTGCTACATCTCAAAACTAGTTCTTTTCCCTTCTAGGCTTGACAAAAGGAATCAGATCCATTAAAATTCTGCTGCAAAGACTGTTTCCCTTCTTGTTGTCTTTGACAGACTTATCCCCTCCTGTGCGTTAACACGTGGCTTCCCTGTTCTTCAACCCCTACAGCGCAGTGTCCTGAGCTTCCCACTCAGACCTCCTCCCACATTGTTTCTCCCACTCATCTCTTCAGATCAGGTTTAAGATCTTGCCTCTGCTTCCTGTCACATTAAGATGCTACATCTATCATCCACCTGTTAACATCTTGGAATACACCTTTTCGAGTCTGCTTCTTGCACAGCATTAGGTTTTGGAGGTTTTCCCTGTGAACCTATGCAAAGTTATCATGTCATCCGCCTGTAAACTCTTCCTTAAAATTCTCCCGTGCAAATTTTCCTGCAAATTCCTTGAGAGCAGCTAGACTCTCTCAACTGCTGTCAGTCCATCATATTGATCAAACTGGCTTTTCTGTTTCTTGATACTTCCCTGTTTGTAACCCCTGTACTACAAGGCACTTGCTGTATGTACCCTTAAATTTAAAGGTTTTGGGGAATGGACTATTTTTTTTTCATTTTCTTTTTTTACATGGTACAGCACTTAGTACAGTGTAATCTTAGCCTATGACAGAGTTTGCAGGTGCTATGGTAAGACAAATTATGGTAATAGAATAACAATTAGTAATTTAAGAGTACAAAAAGTAATATACCATAACCAAACTCAAATTATTTTATTATTGCCTTACTAGTAAATTAAAAATCTCTATCTATTTAAAAATCTCTTTTCCTTTCAGTAAGAATACTGCAACAATACTAAAATGTTGGTAGAGGTTCTGTACTTGCATGTTGTGAACAATGGAGAATGCACTTTGGGATAAAAGTCACTGGATGGCACATGAGGAAAAGATGTTTTCTTCCACTTGGTGCAGCCCTTAGAGCAAATGGCTATGGAAGTTGCTGCTGGTATTATTATGGTAAGAATTCTAATCACTTTTTATACAAAGGAGAGATCAAGTTATCTAATTATCTAAGAGCAAAAATGTAATTAATTGCAAATTTTAAGTGGATGTATGAATGGAGAAGAAACATTGTTTTTCCAGACTGGATTAATTTTTCCTTATCATACCCCACCCTGAACATGCTCTTTAAATAGTGTAACCCTCTGTGTGTGTACATGCATTAATTAGGCTGATTCTTTGCGTAGAAGCCCCCTTGCTCAACTGCCACTTTCTAGGAGAAGCTAGACACAGCAGCAGCAGTCTAACAGGACGTTCCTTCATCAGTGATGCCATCAGAAAGAGCTGCTGTGTAACCTCAGCATTTGGGCAAAATCTTGCCTCCAGGAGTAGAACAAACTATGAAATAATTCGTGTTTATCCTTCTGCAGCTCTTCCGCTTCCCCACTTCAAGTAAGAAATGTTGATGACTCCTCAGAGAAAGCAAAAATGAGGGCTGTGGAAGATGCAGATATCCCATCTCATTTTAGCGGATCAAAAAGATGTTGAGTCTAGAGAGCAGATGAGCTGGGCCCATTACCACATGTGTATTATTCGTAGGGTTAGACCTGATTATGCCTTCTGGCATCAAAATCTAGTAATCCACAAGGACAACCCTCATTCAGGATAGTCTGCCATTTTAAGGGCCTTCTGCTTTTCAGTGTCCTCTTAGATGCTTAGGGAACCTGCTCAGAGCTCCCTCAGGGCTTCAGTCCCTTCATGCTGGGCAGGCCGGGTGTGGCCTATGACAGAGAGCTTGGTGATGAAGTGGTCAACACAACTTTATATATTGAAGGGAAGGATGGAAGAAGGCTTTAACAGATGCATTTGTGCCTGCAGAAATTTATGGGCATGTTGATAATCTGTGCCAGGACTTTTGAGCTGCTGGCTAATAACCTTGCCAGAAGTCATGGAGCTCAGATTTACAGAGAGTATATTTGTCATTAGGGTTGGTATTCATCAAATGTAACCTCGGTATCTTGTATTACTAAATGTCTTGATGTGAGTTGTTTTAATTTTTTCCAGAGATAACCCTGGAATTATCTTTAAAGCACTCAACATTCAACCCCCCTCTCCTGTTTTGCCTTTGCTCAACTCCCAGCTCTCTGTGTTGAGTGTGATTGGTGACCTTTCTAAAGAAAGGCACCATCACTAAAAGTTCCCTCGCTGGCGGCATCCATACTGTTACTGTTTGGAGGGAATGGATTTTTTTATCATCTAAAATATCATAAAAGTTTTGTCTTCATAGAAGATCTCACGCTGCTATAACATGATGTCTGCAACTTAAGGGGGTGGCCTCTAAGAGCCTCTGGCGTATGGGTTTTATGTATTAGGGTCTGTAAAGGAGATACCACTTGCAAAGATTTACAGTGTGCCAGGACTGTGTGCCAGATGGTAAAAGCCGTATGAGTTGCGGAGTCCTTAGAGATTTTTTTTTTAGTTTGTTTTTGTTTATCATAGAGAATAGCTTCTGGGTTCCTAAAGTTTCAGCATGTTCTGCCTACTGCGTCATGGAGAAAAGTATTAACTCTATCCTGAATCCAGGCCACCGGGAGTTATAAAAATAGTATTTAAAAAAGGAGGTAGGCAGGCCATTTCCTGGGACAGAAAAAATAGTTGTTTTAAAATACATTCTTGCTATTTTGATGCTAAAATGAATAGGTTGTTACTGCTGTTATTCTCTGAAATTATTTATTCAGAAGATAAGGCAGACTTCTTTGAAACAAGTATATTTAAACACTCTGCTTATCCTGCTTGCCTGGAAATGCAATACTGTTCTTGCTATAAAGATTTACTCACATTTGTGTTTGAGCCCATGTTCAAATAGTATCACAGAGGGACTTCCCCAGTCACAAAGACAAAAAATTGGTGTAATTTAGAAAACCGTTGTGATTTGAGGTCACAGGCCAGGCATGCCAATGTAATTCACGGGACATGCTGGACTAGCAAGATTCTTAAGTACACCCCACATGGGAATCAGGCACACTGCATATGGTCTGTAGGACGGTGATAAAGCCACAACTTTTAATACAATAGATGTACTGCAATAAAATGGACACACCAACAAGGTATTTAACTAGATTGTTTATCTTCTTTGAAGCCTGCCAGCTACTATGCTTGTGGAAATTCATCTAAACCCACTATGTTTGCATAGGAAAGAGGACATGGGATGCACTGAAGTCCTGCAGAGACAGAGGACTGAAGGCACCCTGAAGGCAGTGAGGCCTACGAGGGTCGAGCCCCACCTCGGGCTGCTGGCAGGCCCTGGATAGGATGAGTGGGTTTGTGCATCGCTTTCACCCGCTGCAAAATGGCAGCTCGCCCCTCTCCTCCGCGCGGTTCCGGTGGGGTTTGAGCCGCCGCAGCCGAGGCCTCGGCGCCGGCCGGGATCACTCAGGTGACGACGGCTCCGCCGCGGGGCGCCGCCAGGTGGCGCCCGCGCGCCCCCTCCGCCGGCCAACAGCCAGCGTCAGCGGCCGGGGCACGCGGCGCCCGGGTGCGCGCGGGCGGTGTCGCCGTGGCAACTGCCCGGGGTTTCTGGGGCGGGGTCAGCCGCCACCATATTTTCCTGTTTATTGTACCTCAAATAGCTGACCTTGGGAGAGACACAGCTCCGCTTTGAACAGCGGCTCTCCCAGCCCGCCTCAATGTTATCAGCGGTTTGTTTTGCTGGGTTGGGAGGCTGAGAGCCTCGGGCCAAGGCCTCTGCCAAGTTCAGGATTTTTCCACCAGCCATGGTAGTTTATTTCTAGTCTCTTTTCCTAGCGAAGTCTCTTGACGCATGGGGTAGGCCCTGTTTTTAAAATTTATATCCTCAGGGGTCCTTTACGGAGTGGAGTGCTGCAGAAGTGATCAGAGCTGGCTCCTAACTACACCCAGAACGCCACAAGTTTATATGAAAATGAAGTAATCTTAGATTCAGCGTGAATATCTACATTAAAACCCCCACTTTATGCCTTGAATCAGACTGAGTCACTTCAGCTAGGCTACAGCTACCATTGACATACAGGCTATGGACACGATCCAGGAAAACAAGATATTTTGAGACCGGTGAAGGGCATCTCAAGTTTGTGTTGCTTACTGGTAAAATTATTCATTTTTATTGAAACCTGCAATTCCTGGCCGAGCCACGGTGTGATAAATAAGGGTAAAGTGTGGCTTGCTCGAGTATTAATAGTAAGCTGCGTGCAGCTTTGTGTGAGTGAGAGATCAGTGCTGTTTGTGGAGGTGTCCCAGTGTAATCCCTGCCATAGACAAAATTGACAGCACAGCTACATGTCATACATGGCAGATGAACTGCATGAATGCTTTATGTTAGGAAATCCAAAGTGTAAATTGGTAGTGGGAATTATGTTGTAGGCAAGGCTGAAGTTTTAAGGTGCCGTTGGCTATAAGTAGCTGAAAGTCAGCAGAAGCCTTTCCTTTACCCCCTTACTTCTAAAACCTGGGAAATGAACTAACTTCCAGTTTACTTGCTTTTTTAAAAAAAACTAATGCTATGTGTTATTTGCCAATGAAAATATTCTGGTTTAGTGTTGTTTAATCTTGATCTTGAAGGTGTTCTGGGCACAGACTACAACAAAGCTGGGTACACTGCCAGCGGTGCATACGGTTCACCAAAGCACCCAAGAGCAAAACCCCTGTGAATGGCACCAAAAATAACCATACCTTGTGCCAGTTTTCCTCCACATTTCCCTTTAAGTCCACTGCAAAACATAGAAGCTTTTAGTCACTCTCAGCCCTTTCAAGGATTGATATTTTAATTATTTTTTTTTGCTAATCTAGTTAACAGAGTCTTGTTTTTAGGCACCTGGACCTAAGACAGTTCAACTGCCATAGGCATTTATGCTCAGAATGCAGTGACCATCCTCATTTTAGTTTTTGGAGAAATAATTGTCTCACCTCTTAGTTATTTGGAGCCAGTTTGCTGACTTAAATGTGCCATTTTACATACTTCAGTGATTTTTTTTTCTTTCCTTTTTCTGTTTCTTTTCTCTGAAAACAAAGATTTTAACAGCCAAAACCAACTATTCCACAAAAAGTAACTGCTGTGGAAAGCACCTAGGCAACTCTGTCAGACACTATCTAAAAAAGTGCGTCAGAGCTCTGAAAGCACTATATGGCAGAGGAGCTCCATACCTGTCTGTTAGTTTATCTGCATTCACCTTGAAATTAAAAGATATGTTTAAAATTAATTGGGAGGCTGTAAACCACTCTTGGCAGAGCTGGAAAAGAAGAGTGATACTGGCAAATAAAACAAAAATACTGAAGTTAACAAGAAAGATACAGAGCAAAAGCTCTGTAGAGGGCAGTGCCAGATTTGCGGGGACAGGAGAAATGTCTATGTTGCTTAAAACTTACTTCAGTACCTCCTGAAGTCAATGTAAAGATTTGCACAAAGGTGGTAGGCTTTTGGTTAAGAATTGGAAAACACACGATCATATCAGAGAACAAAATTCAGAGTTGTACTTAAGAAATTAAGTAAATGGGGAAAAAACTGTCCTGGCATATTAGTGTATTTTGAAATGCAAACAGAAAAAATGCCCAAAGAAGTCAGGGTTATTAGTTTAGAAATTTACTTTCAAACAACAAAAATTACACAGGCCAAAGTATAAAATGTCAAGAAGCTCCCAGTCAGACCCTAACTTGCAACTGCTGATCTAAAGCATAAAGCCAGTTTTGATACAGCTTTGCAAGGCAGTTCGCATGTGGGACAGGCATATATGTGAATGATTCATCACACTGAAGCCCTTTACAACTGAACAAGCAGATGCATCCTGTATTTCTAGAAGGGAACAGATCCATAAACAGAGAATCAAAGCAAATTTATAGAGAATAGACCTTACCAAACAAATCAGGTTGGGCTTTTTATTGGTAGAAAAAACTTCGGAGTTGTTTTTCGAAAGTTTGTGCAGCTGATAGTTTAGTTGGCTAGAAGGAGATTTTGGCTTTCAGTATAAGGTAAATATTTTCAAGCATTAGAGAGGTGGGAGGTGGGGGTGGTTAAGAGGTATCTACTCAGCTCTGAGTGGGCTATTATCCAAACAGGTATTGTGTCTGTGTTTGTGTTTACCATAAAACCAATCCCCTATCAATGACTGAAAATATATATTGATTTGTGTTTTGGGTAAGATGAATAAAAACACATCCAGAAACCAAACCTTGGAAGTTCTTGTTTTTATGGTCTGCTTTCTCCTCTAGACTTCAAGAGGTATGGTGTCTCGCCTCATGTCTTGCCACACCTTTCTCCACTGATGGAAATGCTTTGAGCTTCATTTGAAGGGATTCAGATTAACCACTTGCTAGAGTTTAAGAAATTCCCTGTTCATGCAGAGATGAGCCCTCAGTCTGAGCGTTCCCCTTAACCTATCTACTGCACGTGAAGATTTGTCTTAAAAGCAGGTAAAAGGATCTGTTGGACAGTGGTTTAGTTGTCTTCTGTTTTGAGAAGAGGATTTTGGGATCTAGGCACAAACATACATAAAACAGACACCTCTCAAGCAACAACCAAGAGCAAGGGCCTAAGCCTTAATGCAACTTGCAAAGCAAAGGGTGGAGGCCCCCACGGAGTCTCTCACAGCTCTTTCCCAACACTCTGACCCAAAGCGACACAGCTGCACCTTGAGTACAGGCAGCCAAGCCCCAGGGAAGAGGTTGCAGAACCCCTGAGTGCTTTCAGGACCCTGACAGACTTCAGCCATCATCTGTCTTTCCTGTACATGAGAAACAAAATAACTGCACTGAGATTTTTACACTGTTCAACATTTTCTCTATACACAACAAAGAGGAGGAGATGTAAGTTGTCACTGGCACAGAAGAGAAGGAAAACATGACACTCTCATTATGCCTGCAAAGGCCTCACAGGGCTTTCAGCCTGAAATCTGACAGTTCAGTGACAATCAAGTTGCAAGGACCATCTCAGCTGCCTACCTGAACTAAATGCTTCCTCTGGTTCCCCACGCTTTTTGTCCTTACTTTCACATGTCCTTGAGAGTTCCTAGTTCTTTTGTCTGTCCTTGCAGTAGCTGCCTTCTTTCCACCAATATTTTGCATTTGTCAGCCTCTGGTACAGATATCCCTAAGCTTTCTTCTGTGGTGCTCCGTGTTTATGGAGAGCCTCCCTTGAAATGATTTGGAGAGCTACTCATGCTCTTCTCCTTCAGATCTGCCTTAAGATACCTCCTAAGAAAGGTACATCAGCCAATTATGCTGGGATGGCTAACCTGAGGGGCAGGTGGGAAGAGGGGTTTTTTTTGTAGGTATTGTAATATTTCAACAATAATTATGTATTAGGATGTGTTTCTAAAATTATTTAAACCTTACATTCCCTTTTTTTTTCACCAATCCCTTACTCCGTTTCTTAATTTGTATTAGCAGTCTAGGTACAATCTCCTTTTGATCTGGTCTTAAAAACATTTTCCTTCACTAAATAAAGGAGATAATTAAGAACATCTTAATTATGACTCTGATTCAGAAAAGAAGGAAAATTAAGTATATCCTAAAGAGCTTTGCTGAACTGGAACCAAAATTACTAATGCTACTTGTAGTATAATTTTTGCCTATATGATTTCGTTACCTTTTTCTTAATTGTAAAAGATGATTTCTCTCTCTGCCAGGGATTTCAGCAATGAGAGTATTTGACCCATCAGATTAGGCTATGGGACAGTCTTTTAGAACTTCATGGAAATTTTATTTCTCTCGTTTGCCTTAATTTAAGCATCATCAGTAATTTGTCATGAGCAAGAGAAAAGGTCTAGTCCACTGACAAAGATGACAATGTTTAGTAGGTTCTACCCAATGTTAACCTGTCCGTTGAATATGCTTCTGTGGTTTAAGAACCTGCCAGCAGCCTAGTATTTCTTTAACTAGATATGCCAAAGGACTTGTGTCCAGAACTGGAAGAGTTCAGGTACTCCTAAAGTGTGGAAGAGAAGGCACTGAAAGGGTGTCATGGATTAGTGTGCAGAATTACTTTGAAGAAGTAGGGTTTTGAAAGAGCAGCCTCAGAAAATATGCTGCTTCCTGAGAATGCAGTTTGTAACTTTAATAATTGCTCTGGGTGGTAAAGTGACAGAAAATGAATGGGACTGAAATCCTTCACATTGTCCCAGGACACATAACTGAGACAGAGATTCATCTGGATTTTGCAGAGATGATTGATCAGTCATGTAGTTAGCTATAGCTGGTGCTTGTCCCAGGTGTTCAAAGCAGCACATAGCTTTGTTGACTGGGCAGAATATCAAAAACTCGTGGAGTTTATTGGCTGTTTCTGGATTATCTGAAGAAATTGTTTCATAACAGTCCACAACTGTTTTGAAACAATTTCAGATATATTCACTAAAGCATATTAGAACTGCTTCTTATCTACCAGGATCAAATGGATAAACAAAGTTTTTGTACATACATTTGAAAGGGCACTGGAGAAAATGAAGTAGAATTATATGTGCAAATACAAACTGTATCAGAGTCCACCATCTTGGTAACTTTAACTGATATTTTTCTGGACTTTATGATTTATTATAGATATGATTTATTCTGCACAGGAACTGGATGAACACAGTAGAGGAAGCAGAATCTATAATATACGCCTCCCAGACATTCTGCATCCATCAGTAGGATGTGCATAAAATTACAAGGGATGAAACAATTAGGAAAAAGGTGTTGTCAAGAAGGTATATTACCGGGAGCATGGCATAGCTGCTTTTGGAAAAAGGGGCATAATGAAGAAATATATTGACCAGCTGTTACCAGACAAAAAGGTTTAGGAAAAGAAAAGTGTGCTGAAATTAAAGCTGATGGCCATGCAGTTACTGGGGAGGAAAATGATATGCTTTTTATTGGCCTGAAGGGGATGTAAATGAAAATGTTTCAGTAGAATGTGAATCTTTTAATACAAATGAAGAGCTGAGAATGAACAAATGCCAATTTCCCTCCTAACAAGCAACCTTCAGCCATAGGGCAAATACAGAATAAAACTTATGTATAAACATGTAGTGGGAACCGTGTTAGGCCTATGTTACATGTGGTTCTCATATTCATGAATCAATGAATACAATGAACAGTGATTAATAAATGTATATATTATATATATGTATATATAAAACAGACTCCTGATTTATAAAGACTTTTAGGTATGTGCCTAAACAAAGCTTGTATTTAAATCCCATTGAAGTTAGACCTGTGGTTAAATCTTTTCTTGATCTGGGACCTTAGGCAGTTACTTTCCTTTTCTGGGCATCTTGACATTTCTTGAAACTGGCTTTCTGTAAAGGCAGCTTGCATTTTGCAGCACAGAGTCAATATGATATGATACAGAAAAGTATTTTCTCATGAAGACTTTGTTATTGTTCCCATTTTCTTTCATCTAAAATAAAAATAACTCATGCTGAAAATGCAGTCTGTGTATACTGGCAATTAAAAACAAATCAGGAAATCACTATGCTATATTAAATCACACATGCCTAGTTATGATTTAACTTGCTGGGGAATGAAACCAAATTCCACCCTCGCATGGTATTTTGTGACAGTGATAGCAATGATTTTATTATTTTTTTTTAAACTGATTGGAATATGTATTTAATGCCTTTAGTGCTTCAGCATTTCTTTTTCTATGTAAAGGACCATTTTAGCTGAAGTATCAAACACTGCTTTCATAAACACTAGGCTTCTCATTCAGAATAACTTATTTTCCATGCTTATACCATTAATGTATGCATCCAAAGATTCCTGCAGAGAATGAAATTATTGGGTTGCCTACCAGTAAATACATGTGGTTCCTGTTTAAAATGATGTTCCAGGTAACTTAAAATAAGAAATCTTGGAGAGCAGCCAGGTTTGCTTTTTTCAAATGAAAGCAAGCTGTCTTGCAATTGGCTATGCTTCTTCAGTAAAAAGGCAACAAGAGGAGACATTAAAAATAGAGAGGAAGTGACAGAGAGAAAGAGTATGTCGTGACCTAACACAGCACACTGTGTGCAGGTTCTGCCTTTGTTTTTGCTGAAGTAACCCTGAAATAACTACTGGTGGAATTAAGCCTTGATTTTTCAAGTATTCAATAAACAAAAAATAATTAATGTCACAGTACCTCAAAGTGGAGGAAATACCCAGAAGATGCTGATGTGGGCCATTCAGACAAGCTTCTTGGCTGTTCACATCAAAGCAAGTTAATTCACTTGTTTTTTACCAGTTCTGTTTCAACTGCCGTTTCTCTCTCTAAGAAGTGAGAGAGTATACTGAGTTTATGTAAAATATTTTCTATGAATAAGCACAGAGTCATAAGGCTGGGATCCAAAGAACCGTTATACATGTAGGCAGTTGGTGAAGTCTGTTATGGAGAATTAATATTGAAAAGGGTGATGATTATTTTTAATACTAAACTCTGAGGGAATGTTGAAACAGGCCTAAACGTAGATAGCAAATTCATATGACTGCAATACAATATGGCAGTAGAAAAAGGACATTGTAATTTGATGCTGCACACAGAGAAGCTGTATCAGAGAGGAAGGGGAGGGCTGCAGAAAAGTGCCAATGCAAACAGTACCTAGAATTCCATTTTTAGATTGCTGGTCAGGACGCATTGCCAGTTAGGGGACACTCAAAGAGCAGAGAAATACCTGGAAAATGTTTAAGATAAGTCTGCAGTCTTGGGAACATGTTGTTTTGCTGAGAATGGCTGAAAAGAAACATATTTTAAGTGTATAGATTTAAATGCCAAAGAAATGCAAAGATAACAATTAACAACATACGGAGGGTCTGAATACAAGAATGAGAAGAGCCTGGTCTCAGGGGCACTTTGTTGATCTTACATACATTTTTCTCCACCTTTAACATTTAGACTAGCTGCTAGGAATGATCTGACTGTAATGAAGTATCTCAGGACACTTGTCATTGTGATAGTTGCAATTAGCGTGGTCAAAATATTAGAAATATAGACTGTAGAGGATATGCCTGCAGGCATAGGGGAATCGTAGAAGGCACCATCAGTGAAGCTGGTGAGGCAGCTTGTAAGCTGGTGCGCCAGCAAAGACCCTCATTCTTTGGGCAGTATCATTCAAGACAGACAGCGCCAACTTGTTGTGCAGGCAGAGTAGGCAGTAGCCAGCAGTAGCACAGCCAACAGCTTTGCCTATGCCAAAGGGCACAAGGGTTGTTTGTAAGAGGAGTACGTGCTGCACAAACAGCAAATTCCTGCCTTGCCTTCTCCTCTTCCTCTGCTCTGTGGCTGAGAAAGGGGTAAGAGTTTAGAGTTTACCAAAAGACAAGCAGTGCTAATCCCTGTTTCATAGACACCAGAAGGAAGCTCCACTTACCTCCCTGGGTCTCTCCAAATCCTCCCAGCCCCACTACCCATTAACTTCCTTTAAGTTCTTTCACTCTGCCAGTGTGCTGAGCTGCCTTAGTCTTTTCCCACCACCAGCTTCCTTACAGCAACGTCCCCAACACGTTTCAGTTCTCCCTATATAGTAAGTTGCTTTGAGGGATTTTATTTTACTGCCTGAGAGACAGATGATTAGTCACATGAGGTTAATTTTTACTGCCCCAAAGGGACATCCTAGCTTATGATAGATAAGTTGGTATAGTAACTTTCACCTGGTGAATGTGAGCCCCAGGCTAGGTCTGCATCAGGCACCAGAACAGCTTGGGGGAAGCAAGTCTATAGACCAAAACATTTGGAGTCCCTCCTGTACATGCTTCATGTGTTTTGAGGGTTTGTACTCAGCTAGATCTCTTCTGATACAGTCTGGAGGTTAAATACCAGCAGCATTTGAAGAGTGACAGGTCGCTTTAGGCCTGCATCTTCTGGTTTAGCTCTGTCTGGAAGGAAACCTGTTTGTGCATTCTGAGGCAGCTTCACAGTGCAACCCAAAGCACAGAAAGTGGGGGTGATTTGAATTAAAACTCTGGTGTGGATGCACCTTCAGGCATCTATGATTTCCAAATATTCTTAAGAGCCATTTCTAGGAGATTTGTTTTTTAAAAGTCATTGGAAAGAACAAATTAATTGTATCCATCAGTTGGCTTTTATCATTATATTAATTCTTTCAAAGAATTTTAATAGGACAGAGAGACGTTTACTATTACAGAAGCTGAATTGTTTAGTTCTTATCATTTTATATTAATCTGTGGTGCTTTGCTGCTCTCTATTCAATTATTGTTCTCAGCTGTTTTTCTTTGCACTAAAATAAGAAGACCATAAACAGAGCTGACAAACATAATAATATTTACTGTGTAAAGCATCTCATTTCAATCTATCAAGTGAATATAGATTGTTTTATGAGTGGAATTTAGAAAGATCACTGCCAGATTTTTTGCCATCCAAATGTTGGTACCAGTTGAACAGAGAACATGTCACTGAATAGATGGTGAGTAAAATCTTCCCATTCAGAGACTAGGAGATCAGATACTAGATCAGATATCATGTCTGGGAGATGTGTGATAATCTTAGAGGGATTTCTGAGTCTAGGTGTAATTGCCATGGCTCAGTGGGACAACGGGAAGCATAAACGGAGGAAAAGTGAGTTTCCTGTGAATATGTAAGAGGTGGTAGTGGATGTTGATAAGAGCCAATAGAGCAACGAGCCAGGGTCTACTGCTGAGAAGTGTAATGTTTGCATGTCTCTTGTATGGGCTAAAACTGAGGCGGGAGAAGGGTCCTAGGAACTGTACTGCAAGAAAAGGAAGACTAAAACTCTGAAGCAAGGACTTCTGTTGAATCTTAGGTTCACACACTCTGATTAGCTTTCCAGCTTGTTATTTTTCACCCTTTCTTTAACTCCTAGTGATCATGTTCAGGTAAACAATGCTCCTTGTCAGAAAGTTGAGAGTTCCCAGGATATCCCTTTTCAGCAGCTAGAAGCTGGCAGTGCAGGACCCTTCTGTGTGTGCATGAAGACTGCAAGTCTGTGAACTCTTGCTGGGGCAGTGAGTTGCCTGTCTGCTCTACTGTAGTGGGGTACCCTCACTGTAGACCAGCTCAAAGGCACCTGGAGAAATGGTAATTTCAATATAAAGGAAGTTATAATTGTGAACATGAGACTAATAGAGGGAAAAAAACTTGTTCGTTCTGTGCGGGAGATGTTGTGCAATACAACAAAGGAACAATAGCAGTGGGTTAAATCCAAATTACTGAGCTCTCAGTAGATGTGCAGGAAAAGATAACACAGAATAGGCCAGAGAAAGAAACATACTTAATCCAGTAGCACCATCTTCCACATGCATTTTACATGGGGACAGCTAATGAATTTTGATTTTGTTAGGTTTGTTGCAGCCAAATTCTGAAATAAATCAGGAACATTCATACTGTCTCTCTAGCAGCAGGAATGTTCATCTGATAGGATATGATCTCTTTTTGCCATCTACAATGCATGATAGAATCATATTTAGCCATGTTTTAAGAGTATTAGTGAAAACATGAAGACAACTGGAAAAATTGCAAAGAGAAAGTGCCAGAACAGATGAAGTAACTTTCTTTAGAAAAATTCTTAAACAAGGCTTCAAGTGCAATTTAGGACATCATGTAGAGGAAATAAGATACAGAACATAAGCTTCCTTCTGGAACTTAAAATGAAATTGTGAATCAGCAAGGTACAGAAATATAGTGCAAATATTTCAGACAGGAGGTGCTGCAACCAAGTCCCTGTGAATATTATATAGCTAATTACTTTTATACTTTCTGGATGAGCCTAATTTTAGGCCTTTTTTAATAGATCCACAAATAATCTTGTGGTAATAGTATTAGAGATTCAGAGCATCTTCCATTATTAAAGTTAGGAAACAATTGCTGCTCACCAAGCAAATTTTGATTTCTGAAAGGCATACCTTATTTATTTATAAAATTCTGGCTTGATTAGGATGTAAGGTGATATTTTATTCTCAGACAAAAATGTCAGACAAGGAAAGGTAAAATATAGATGCTTTTTTTTTGTTGAAGCCTAAGCCTTTGATTTTTATGAGAGGTACTACTTTGTGAGGATGCAGAATATCTCAGGTCAGAGAAGAGGCTGGAACAGAGATGAAATTCTGGATTGATTGACAGGCATTGATAAAAAGTAACCACTTCCATGACATGGGTTCAAATGGCTTTATATCACTGGTTGTTTGAAACAAGTAATAAAGACAACGTAGGAAAGGGATAGAAAGTGCAAACAAAATAAGATTTACCAAAACCGATGCAAGCTCTTTCTGAATTGCTCTAGGTTTTTTATTTCTCAGCCTATGAAAAATATATCAGGCTTTTGGTAATACTCCTTCCAAAATACTCCATTGTCATTCTGAGAGAAACAACTCCAAACAACCTTGGACTGTCTAAAACAGTTTGAAATGAATCAGCTAGCATTCACATTTTGAAATAGTTCACAAAAATGTTGACAGGCACTGAATTCTTCTAACAAGTTTCTGATTTGACGGATTTGGGTCTTTACACAGAGTTTTGGGGTTATAGATTGAAGTCTGTTTCTCTTGCAGCCATCCAAATTGGCTGTTGCCATTGTCTCTGCAGCTCTCACATTTACAGAGAGAAGGGTACAAAATACAAGCCTGTGAATTGAGGAAAAAACAGACAAGCTGACTTCTCTAGGCTGCAAAGGAGGCATCGATAGCCTGATAGCCTAAGCATGAATCTGATGTAATAATTCAGGCATTAAAAGTGCCCAGTAAAAGACTAGTCAAAATGAGATGCATACTTACATGAAATTTTCAATATAGTTTTTAATAGTAATAATAAAAAACCTGCTCGGAAGGTGTGGGGATGTTTACATGGCCCACCTTTGGCAAATGGCCTGGATAAAAGCACCCCTAAGATAAGGAAGTGATGGTAGACAGTGTGTGTGGAGTACTCAAAAGTGGTAGGACATCTGTCCCCATCTGATCATCTGGATTAAGCAGCAACTGGGAATTTACAAAGAGACTTTGGAAACATTGTCAGCCTGAAAAGACATGTAACAGAGGCATGGAAATCTGTTTGAGAGACCTTCAAGAGGAGAGTGGAGACCTTCAGGAGAAAACAGCAACCGACACAACGCTATTTGACACTGCAAAAAGTCACCCTGTGGTCACCACAACCTCTGTCCAGGACAGGCAGTGCAGCCTCCTCATCAGAGCTGTGGGTAGCCTGTACCCAGCCGGGAGCCTGACGGCATGGGGTCCAGCAACCAGAGACTCAGGGTGTGCACGTGTGCCCTCCTGGGGTGTTTTCTCACCAGTGCGAGCATTTGTGGATTGTAGGGTGAGGCGTGGATGCACATGAAGTGATAGCACCCACATCGCCCTCTGGAGGTGTCTGCAAGTAGGGGAAGCTGGGCTACCAGGAGAAGAGAGCTTGTAACCCACACCCCCACTGTATATGTGTGTGTGTCTAGATGAGTGTGTACATAACTGTGTGTAGTGGGGAACAGGCCTTCTTGGGATTACTCAGAGAAGGGAGTTTAGAAGCTTGTGACCGTTTATTAGCATTTCATAAATATATAGTATTATGACTTATCTGTTTTACTATTGATATTGCTCATGAATGTATGGATACACTGATGGCCAGTTAATTATGTCATTAACAAATCAATAAAACACTTCGATTCCAGTTTGGTTAAGATCTGTGCATTGAGCAGTTTTTCCCTGTGATGGGAGGAGACTTCTATTTCAGGAACAGGGGAGGATGTAGATGGCCAAAGAGTGGCAGAGGTGGATTCATGGGCTACACAGAATTAAATATGTAACCAGTTGAGGTCATGCTTGTGGTAGTGCTCCCTGCTGGGACAATGAAGTTGAGGGGAGGGATCTAGAGAATTTTAGGACAAGCCCTGCAGAAGCACTTTCACACACATCTTACTGGGGATCTGAGTAAAGGAAGTAAAGATAAAACCAGAAATTTTCCTGGACCAGGTGGACAGTCAGTATTGGAGAGCTACATTTGAAGGCATTGGGAAGATAGGTCCTGAAGAACTTGACAAATTTAACGAAGCAACTAAAGTTGTCAGCTGAGGTGGTGAATAGATAGAAAGAGCAAAGTCTGTGACTCAATAAGGAGGGGACTCAGGAAGGATGACCTGGTAAATGATAGGAAAGAGCAGAGATGGAATGGCTTATTTCAGGAGTAGAGATGAATCTACTGTTGTTTCACATGGCTTTGGAGAGAACAAATACACCAGGTGTGGGCCTAAGCAGTGTGTGTTAGGTTTGTGTGTGTGGCGAGGTTTTTGGTAGCGGGGGAGGGAGCTACAGCAGTGGCTGCTGTGAGAAGCTTCTCAAAGCTCCCCTGGCTCCACGTTGGACCTGCCTCTGGCCAAGGCTGAGTCAATTAACAGCAGCGTCTGTGCTTGTGTGATAACATATTTAAGAAGGGGAACTTGGAGAGGAGGAGTTGGAGTTGTGAGGGAGATACCTATGCAAACATCGAGGTCAGTGGAAGAAAGGAAGAGAAGGGGGATGGAGGTGTGCCAGAGCAGAGACTCCCCTGCAGCCCATGATGAGAGGCAGGCTGTCCCCCTGCAGCCCATGGAAGTCCACAGTGAAGCAGATGCCCACCTGCAGCCCGTGGAGGACCGGTAAATTGGTGGTGGTGGTGTTGACTGGTAAATTGGTGGTGTTCAAATTAAATTGATGTTCTTTTTCTTCCCCAATCGAGTCTGTCTTTTCCTCGTGACCATAATTAGCGAATTGTCCCTCCCTGTCCTTGTCTTGATCCCAGAGCCTTCTGTTTTATTTTCTCCTCCCCATCCCTGAGGAGTGAACAAGAGGCTTTGTGGTGCTCAGTTGCCCTCAGGGCTCGAACCATGATAGCAGTAAGAGCTAAGTTGCTCCAGAATGAAGGAAAATGAATGTTCCGTATCCTTTGACTATGTCTGTACCACTGCTACTTCATTCATCTTCATTTCTGCATGCAAATCTCTGGCAACAAGACTAGGAACTGAACCTTGAAAGAATTACAACAGCGTGGTAATTTTCAGGAAAATTAAGGAATGAATGGTATCACTGCGAATATACCAATAAAAAAACCCCGACAACTTTTTACATCTGTATAATTTATGGGATGCTTTCATATTTATATGGTGATATTGTTTATTATGCTTAGATTGTAGCTACTCCCACTTCAAAATCTCCCTCTTTTAGTAACTCTGCAGGTTCTTGGCTACACTAAAATATTGCAGGTGTAGATGTTTTTTAGTTTCACCCAACTCTACCAACTGAAGGTAAAATCTTCTCCTTTAAGTTGATAGTTTGTAATCAGAGACTAATGATGGCATTTGTGACGAAAAAGAAATTGGAAAATATTAGTTTTTTTAGTATAAAACTAATGGAAACCAATTTTGTACATGCTGATTTGGAAGTATGAAATGGCTTACTGGGACTCTCAGTGCTATTTCTTAGTGTGATAGGATAAATAAATAATTCTCAACCATTTTCAAGTCATTAAATAACAGGCAAAGCCCATTTTCTTATAGTTTAACTTTGATAAAATTTTGAAGTATGAAAATATAAGTGTGAATACTGAAATTATTTCCTTCACCAGAATGTTGGAGGATATATAGTTTAAATCATGGAAGAAATTTATGCAGAAAACTTTTGAAGGAAATGATAGTATTGTGATATTTTTACATAAAGTGTAATTGGGAAGTTATGATTAGATAGGTAAAATAACAACCCTTATGAAAAAAGTTGGCTCTTGCTTTCACATATTCTTAAAAATCTAATGTCAAACTGGCAGTGACTTAAGTATTGTTAGAAGAAGTTGGTTCAGCATGACTTTTGGCACCTTTTGTTCCATGTCTGATACTTATTTGAGTTGAACACTTTTTTTCTTTTACCAGTTTTATAAAAAGTTTGTTAGCTTTTATAGCTCTTCCCTTCCTATCATAAATTAAAAGGCTTAGGGAGGAGTTGCTCCCTTGAGTTACTTCTAAAGTTCCGAAAGTTTTGGCACCGCTAACTTCTTAGCATTCAATAACTTTCTAAAGAATACAAGCTTTCTGAGAGACCTGCAACAGCTTCATCCTGTAACTTCAGGACTGCATTTACTGTTCCAGGGAGGAGTTGCCTTTCAATTTGGCATGAGGACAGTGTGGTCTGATCAGTGTTGTCAAGTGTTTGCTGCTTGCAAGTTATTGGAATGAGTAGGTAGCCAAGAAAAGTTGCTATGGTAAAGAATTGTTTTGATTTAAAAAAAAAAAAAATAGGGAGGAAGGCAGCACAGACCTACCACCAAGAATAACTGTGCTGTGATGATGTATTATGAATCAAAAAAAAATGTAAATACTAGGTTAGTAAACTGTCAGTTCTCAAGGCAGTGGTGATGTAGGGGTGAAAAAAGATTAAGATAAAAAGAAGTGAAAGGAAGTGGCTTGGGAATTAATAAAGACATGATGAAAGATTTCATTTTTAGATCAGAACTTTAATTAATCTCCCATTGGTAGTGACTGAACTGCATCATATGAATGATAGTAGTTGAAAAGGGAGACCAAACTTTGGGGGAAAACCTAATGAAACTGTCACCAATTATTATATAGATTTTGAGCCCACAAAGTATTTTCTGTGGTAATTTTGAGGGCTCATCCTGTGTATTATTTAACTTTGATTTTCAGCTAAAACAGATTGGCTTCATTCTAAAATTGCAAGGTTTCTCACAAAGTTAATGAAGCCATCTTTGGGATGGCTGCCCCCTCTCCCCTCAGTCACACACATATAACTAGCCAGATACACAAACTATCCTCTTTAATTCAGTGATGGTTGTGAATCTTACTGGATTGGAGAGTGCTCCTTCATTTGAAAAATCTTTCTTCCTGGGGTGGGGAACCAAGTCTGATACAGAGACTGCTTGCTTGAACATCTGTGCAAACCAGCATTCATCCAATTTGCTGTCAACGACTTGAAGTCATGCGCATCCTTATCAGATGCTATGCTTCCAGACAAGGAAATGCACTGATGCTTTGCTGCTGTTGTGGGTTTTTTGTTTTTTTTTTTTTTTTTTTTTTTTTTGGTTTTTTTGTTTTGTTTTTTTGTTTTTTGTTTTTGTACCAAGCTGTGGCAGCTCTCAATAGAGACAGTGAGGAAGTGGGAGGAAGAGGTTGTTACCTCAGCCAGCATGGTGCAGGTGGTGCACTGAGGATCACTGCCCTCCTTACCAGGTGGCATTACAGGGGAGTGGATCTTCCTATAAGATGCTCACATCACATAATGGGGTCTGGGAAGGGAAAAGGAAGCACACAGGCCAGAGGAGGTGGGGGACAGGGACACGCAGGATTTACACAGGCAGGTCCAGCTCTAGGATTGGCAGGAATCTGTGATGGATCTTCCACCTGTCAGCTGCAGGAGATGGGGGACTTGGAACAAGAGCTTGAGCAGTGAATGCAGGAGAAATACTTTAGATGCCAAGAGTGTAATGTTTATTGTGATCACTGCTGTGGTGCAGCAGTGGATAAAAGTAGACCAGTATCCACACAACTGAAGAATAAATAAATAAACTACCAGTAATAGCCTGTTCTTACTCAATGCTCTCCACCAATAGACTTCAAAGTTCTTCCCAAAGAAGCCTGACATTATTATTCATATTTTTCCAAGGGGGAAGCTGTGGTAGAAGACAGGGAGTGACTTCTCCATGGTTACCCAGCAAAGCAGTGATACACCTGGGACAAGGACACAGTTCTTCCAAATGCCAGTCTGCCACTATGCACATGGGAAATCCTGCCTTTCCGTATATGCTGGTGGCCTGTTCTTTAACAGGAGTGCAGATTTGCTGTTATTAAGAACCGGTCTCTTAATATTACAAGGTAAATAATAAAATATAGTGCTAACCTAAGAACTAGCAGAGGAAGATTTCACACTTGAGCATACAATTAAACCAACCATCTTCACAGTTAATAAGAACCTGACCAATAAAGATAAATCCATCTTGCTTTTTCATTCTGTGTATCCATGGGATTCTCTAACAACATCTGTAGAGGATCATTGATAGCCTGCAATCTGACATCTCACCTTTGCAGATAATTTACTGTTTGTTTTGTTGTTTTTTTTTTTTTTTCCTAAAGTGTTTGAGGAGCAATACAGTATTGTTGCCTTCAGTAAATTATTGATGGTGATGTCGCATGTTCAAAAGCCCAAACCCATCCTATCTTTCAGTGGAACAGCAAAATTTGTGACTAACAAGTAGGCTTTAGGCTTTATTTTTCCAGTTGACTAAAACCACATCCACAAAGGCCACTCCTTCTGAAGAATTGAGTCAAAGTGTCTCTGGCTGTATCTCCTGGCCATAGAGAATACTATAACCTGAATCAATATAGGCCCATGCACCAAGGCAACCAAAGATGAAAAAGCTATTTAAAATTTGCAATGAAATGTTTCTACAGTCATCCTTCTGGCAAAAATCATGTGCAAGGAAAGGACAATTTTTATTAATAATTCATCCAGCTCTAGAAAGCAGTTACTATGTTTTCCTTGATTTAAATCATAACTAAATGATGTCTATCCAAGACGTTGTGTGCCCAGTGGGGAAGATATAGCCTTGATCTGCCTAGAACCTCTGGTAAATCCATGACTGCCTTAACACATCATTAACAGACCAGTTTAATACCTGCAGTATTAAAATGATCAGATCATTTGAAAGCCAGCCAAACAACACAGAAACTCATTTCCAGAACTGACTTCTACCTCTTTATAGTTACCCTCCTAGTCCTCTCCAAAAACTCTTGTACATATTTGCTATATGGTGAGAGGAAGTCCTGAGTCCTTACCTTTTTACCTGAATTCAGAGGCAAATTCCCAAGTTACTGTGCATGTCTTAATTTTAAGCTGACATGGTCTGTGCTTTTTTCTCTAGTCTAGGCATTGTTTATGCACAGTTACACACTTTGTCACAGGTGCAATCCAAGGTGTGGAGAAAAATGGTCTTGCACTCTTGGACTGTGCCTTCACTGTCCTGTTTTGAGCTCTCCTTGGTCTCAGCACTGATCAGCATGGTGTTGCAAAACTGTGCTCCAGATGGGCAAAACACAGGGGAAGACACCACAGGGGGAAAAAAACTGGGTGAGACCTGGGGGAAATATTCCCCTAAGAGCACTCAAAAACATGAGCAGGCAGGGTGTAGCCTGCTTTCCTGCAGCAGGGGTGCTATCGGTGATGGGTTTGGGGAGCAACCCCACTATTAGGTGTGCCGTTGGTGTGGATGGGTTATTGCTGCCCCAAGGGTGCTGATGGCCAGTGCTGGGCCAGGGCTGGTGCTTCTGGAGCCTCCTCTCCTTCAGGATCTCTTGAGTGCTGCTCCAGGCATCTCCTGACACTGCCAGTTCTCTTATCAGTGACCATCAGCAGCTGTGCCAGCATGCACAGAGTCATCTGAGGAGCACCAGACAGGGATGAGGTCTGCATTCACCCTCTTCATTGCAGCTGTTGCCACATCAGTGGTGGCCATTAGGGCAGTTGCGGTCGGTGCCCTGGCATGCAGCCACCTCAAGCCGTGGCAACTGATCTCACCTAGTGTAGTTTTACCTCCTCACTGCCTCATACAGCCTCCCAAGACTTGGGGATGATCTGAGCCAAACTCCGGGTGAACTCTGCTGACCTGTTTTTTTTATCACCTGGTCCATTCCCTAGTGACTCGTCTGCTTTTAATGGACCTGCTTTCAATTCATTCCACCGCTAGTAAAACCTATAAAATCTGATGATCTGAAGCAGAAGTGAGAATGGTCTACTAGGGGAAAAAATAAATGTAGGAGTCATAGACTCATCAATTTTATTATCTTACTAAAAGCTAGAGATAGATAAATATATAGTAATGAGGGTACATCTGAATTAATAACAACACAGCAACATTAACTAGTGATACTGGTAACACCCCCTGCCCCTTATGCTTAAAGGTGTCAAGTCAGGATATGTTGATTTCCCCTCAATAAGTTGTTCACTAAGCCTGACCACTTGCCATGCATGAATACACGTTTGCTCCCTCTCTCTCTGCCTTTCACAAAAACCCAAAACATTTTTCTTCTTTCATCATTTCTGTGACATTCTACCATTAGTTTTCTATTTTACCATACAATTTAATCAGTTATTTAATATTAATGTAGTTTTAAAAAATACCGTGTATTACAGTGAGGCTCAAGCTAAGAAGAATAGAGTGGGGAAAGTTTCCTATTAGGCAAATGGCTATCTGAAGTACAGAAGCAGCAAGACCAATAGAAAATTCATGTGCATCTTCTGACAGGTTGTGCAAAAACCTTACTCAAGAAAGTATATAAAAGCACTCTCTTTCCTTCATCTTTATCCCTAAGTACTGTTCTCCCTTTCTTTGTCTTCTAGTTTAATTGGCTAGCTTAAAAACATGAAAAACCTATGGTCTTTGTCCCTCTCTACACACTCTGGGTTGCATCTTCTTTTCCGTCTTTCTGTGAGCTGCAGAGAGGTCAAGTTTCTTTACTGAGCCATGTATCATATGTAGAGAGAGAATTTGGTGCCATCTGCAGTAGCTTGAATGGGAATAAATTATACCTGTAGTAGATGGCTGTGAGTTGCTATCCGATCAGCGGTTCTGTTTTCCTTGTTTGTCTTCATTTTGCAAAATGGTAGATGAGCACCTGAACTGAAAAGCTATTGAGAATCAGGTTCTTTATGCTTTTTGGCCACACATTTTGAGAGAGAGAAAACTATTTACTGAGGAATTTCATCTGAAACCTGGAAAACTGCTTGCCAAAACACAAGTGGGAAGAAAAACCAAAATGAGCACTTTAAATTACAATCTTCAGAAACTATTGCATTTAGTTTGCTTTTAGAAGCAGCTGGTTATTGCTGGATGACGACAAGGCAGAGGGTGGCAGTGGAGGGGTCACCCTTCCACAGAGCCACTTACCAATTTCTGATCTAAAAGCAATCTTTAAAAATAAATGAAAAGTGAATGCAGTCTGTATGAATTCAGAGATGACCTAGCACACAGTTTACAGCTGCTTAAAAGAGGAGAATTCAGTGTGTGTGTGGGATGCTGGAGAATTGCCCTGTATTTGGATATGCAAAATAAAGATCTGTTTTGTAAAGGATCTGAGCACCTGGAACTTTCTTCTGGCATTAGCCTACTAGTCAGATAAAACAGATAAATGCTAATCTAATCAATCTATTAAATAATTATTTTTCAATGAAATAGAAACTAAAAACATCTTAGTAGCAAAGCTCTCCAGTCAATACCTTTACATAAGTAGTGTGTGAGAACAGAATGCTAAATAGAGGCCACACGGACATTTGTGTATATACAGAATATACACACGTATGCCTTCTCCCACCCATATCTATACTAGAAAAGAAAAGATAGGCTAGCTGATGTATGAGCCAAGAAAAACATTTATTTTGGACAATACCTTTTTAGAACTGACTTCTCTGCAGAATTCAAAAAATGTGTTTGAAATTAGAGAGGTCTGTTTATGGAGGATATAAAAAAATAGATGGAAGAAGAAATCACTTAGAGAAATGCTAATCCCCTCCTCCACAAACTGCCCTTTGCTATGATCCTGACCTTTACTTCTGTCACTTGAAAAGATCCTTAAATATTTGTGGTGATATTTTAGGAATAGACAGGTACAGATAGAGCTATATGCTGGCTACTCTGACTCATTCCCTCCCTACAGATGAAAGTATAAGGAAAAATATATCTAAGCATGCATGCAGCCAAATTATTTTTCATGCAGTAAAACATTCGTATTAAATTAAAACAGTCCCTCAAAGTTATTAATTCTTATTAGTGCAACACTGAGCTTTGTAAGAACACAAAATAAATAAGTAGTGATTTCAGTAATCATTATACTTGTTTATTTTCTTACTACGTAATTACTTAACTTCCGATGCTGTATGTGGTCACATGGATACACACTTAGCTGAACATATTTGTTCTGTCACAATCTGCAGTCATCTGTACTGTAGATGTCCAGTTTGTCTACACTGAATGTGATATGTTTCACACATGCAACTGCGAGACACGCAACTGTGAGAACAGTTTCTACTTTTGTTAATGCTAGCTGTTACCATGCCTGCAACTGCCAAGTGCTATGCAGCAATTACAGCGAGCTACTTAATATAGTGGCCAGTGGGAGAGGAGGAGACTCACTCTCTCTTAGTGGCATAGTCAAATGCAGCAGCTGTTTTAGAGATAAAAACATGTACACAGCTGGCTTCTGGGTAGTTGCTTTTGTTCTCTAAAACACTTGCTGTAACTGTACCTAAGGAAAGCGTGGATTTCACATTCTTGGCGTTATATTTGAAGATCTCTTGTTGATTTTTGGAGTGTGAGTTTCTACTGTGCACTCCAAGTTTTTGTTATGTGAACATCAAACGATGTATGTGTTGATTATGTTTCTTAAACTCACAGTTTCTGAGAGCCTGCAGAATCTGTCCCTCTTTTCTTTGTGATAATCTCAAGACATAACCAGAACTTTTGAAAAAGAAAATGCCTTGGAAAGAATATATTGACCTAGTCCAAAGCATATTGGCTGCTACCCCTTTGGGTATAAGGCTCCTTTCAGATGTGTTGCTGTTTGTGTACCTGAAACTGCTGCTTATCTATGCAAAAGTAAGCCACTGTGTTTAAATGAGTGACAGAAATTAATTACAGACCCTGTACAGAACACTATGGGGGTTTTTTTGTTACCAAGTTTGTGTCATATCAGTAATTTGAAATTACTGGTGAACCAATAATACTTTTGTTAGGAAGAAAGAGGACTGTGCCATTCTGTGATAATTTTTGATGTGATTATTTGGTTTACTGTAGGGACATTACCAGGCACATATGCTTTCTTTAACTGTTTCTTTCCTTGAGTTCAGGGTTAGGTTGTAGTGTTTCATACCTGCTTTGCACGACCATATATATGATCCGTTGCACATGTGTCACATGTCACATGTGACAAAACAAATAAACCCAAGCCAATACTTCAAAGCTCCTACTTGCAATTTTATACTCTTAAGAAGCCATTGTGGCCTCCTCTGCTTATTTGTCGTGCTTCTGCAGTTAAAGTCTTACTTATTATAAGTAAAAGATAACTTTCATAAGCTAACTCAAAGCTGAAATGTGACTTGTCTTCTGTGTGTCACATGGAGGAATGTGCTATCTTTTAAAAATTAATTTATCTTGCTTCTTGGAATTGCTTTGCAGTTATGCTGCAGAGATAACGTAACAGTGTCAAATATGCCTTCTATCTCCAAGAGAAAACAAACAAACAGCTGGGAGTGATTCCCCAAACAGTCATTCATCATGCAATGTTCGGAAAGTCATGAGTAGAGATGCTAATATAGCTCTCACTTCCAGGGTTACTCTATATATGTAGGACAATTGTCTTCCTTGCAACAGCAATTGTAAAACTGGAGATTCTGCGGTTGTTGCGTGTTTATTTTTAACCAGTTAGTATTAACCCAGAAGCTCGAAGCAAGTCCAATAGCAAACGAATACATCAAAAATGTGAATCTGTGGTGTGCGTTACCAGTTTTTGTCTTTGACTTCATACACGGAAAACCCTCTTTTTTCCCCCCACCTCTATATCCTCCTGAAGCAAGTTGAACAAGCATCCTGTGCTAATATCTTAGAACACGTGCTCACACACACTCCAAGTGATAAGATCCTGGTTGGAGAGATTGAATATTGATTAATTAGTTCTCTGGAGGCCTCATCTTTAAAGGAAAAATGTTGATATTCTAAACATTTCTTGAATCAGTTCTGCTGTTTTATAAACACAATTGTCAATTTAAAAAATGGAGGTTCAGTAACATAAAATATACCACACTCAAAAATCCACATGCTACAATTTTACCAGGAGTGAAAACTTTTACTCTAGAGAGTTTTCTTGCAGTTCAAATAATAGAAAAAGCAGAGTGCTTTACTGGCATTTTTAGGTCATGTTTCAATACATACTGAAATATTCTCTTTTATTTCAGAGTTGTTCCAGTTTGAATTATTTTCATATTTCTTCCAGCAAATTCTGTTACGGAGTTTTGAACTCTCTTTAGAACTATGATTTATCTTCTCCTTTCAGTTGTGTAAAGCCACTGAAGCTGTGTGGCTATATTGGGAGCTAACTGGCTGGCAGATATGCAGAGGTATAATTAACATAAGACAGACCAAATGTACATCTACTGTAAGAATTATATTTGCACTTAATCTAATATGTATTCATAGCAAGAGTCAGGGGATGACTTGTTACTCTTTCACCTTCAGGGTTTGAACTCATAAAATTCACTATGTAGGAAAAACACAACAGTGAATCTAGAGCTCAGTAACATACATGAAGGAGAATCTGCTTTCATTTTTGCTCATAAAATGTTTGGGGTTTTTTAAAAAGAAGGCTGCTATTACAAGTGCTGTTATGTGTGGCTGTAGCAGCTTTCCAAGTGAGTCATCATCTGTGTTTGGATCCAGACTTTCAGTTTTACTGCGCAGACACCTGTGACTTGAACGAAAGGATTTCCTACATTAGCTGGCAGAAACAGTAGGTTTTTATAGTCTAAGGATCATCTACTTGAAAAAAAGAACTAACACCCTGAAACAGTGAGTGGCAAACCTAGGAATCTCTTAATGGTTACATTTGGCAGAGCCTTTTCCAAGGCAGTGTGGCTGCGTGGTCGAAGGGAGGAATGGACAGATTGGTTTCACCTCTTGTTCTGCAAAAGGGGCAACCTCTGGCTCCCCATTGCTCCCCAGTAATAAAGGCTGCAAAGGGTGTGGGGTCACCATAAGGAGGTGGAATGCCTCAAATGACTCAGGATTCTCTGCATCAGGTCCAGTATCAGATGCTACCTGGACCTGAAATATGGAGTAAAAAAGATCTTTCCCCTATCCATAGAAATTATGTAGCTCAGTGCCATTGGAAGTATCATGGAATCATAGAATCTTAGAATGGTTTAGGTTGGAAGGGCCTTTAAAGATCACCTAGTTCCAACTCCCCTGCCATGGGCAGGGACACCTTCCACTAGACCATGTTGCTCAAAGCCCCGTCCAACCTGGCATTGAACATATGCAGGGAAGGGGCATCCACAGCTTCTTTGGGCAACCTGTTCCAGTGCCTCACCACCCTCACAGTAAAGAATTTCTTCCTTCTATCTAATCTAAATCTACACTCTTTCAGTTTAAAGCTGTTACCCCTCATCCTATCACTACACCCCCTGATAAAGAGTCCCTCCCTATCTTTTCTGTAGGCCTCCTTTAGGTACTGGAAGGCCGCTACAAGGTCTCCCCAGAGCCTTCTCTTCTCCAGGCTGAGCAACCCCAACTCTCTCAGCCTGTCCTCATAAGGGAGGTGCTTCAGCAGCCTGAATATCTTTGTGGTCTCCTCTGGACCCAATCAAGCAGGTCCATGTCCTTCTTATGCTGGGGGCCCCAGAGCTAGACACAGGTGAGACCCCGGGTGGGGTCCCACAAGAGCGGAGTAGAGGGGGGAGAATCACCTCCCTTGACCTGTTGGTCATGCTTCTTTTGGTGCAGCCCATCATTAGATGCTTATGTGCATTTTCTAACACCTTTTATTTTAAAGAAATCTGTATTTCAACATCTGTTTTACCTGCAAAGAGTATCTAAAATAAAGGTAAACCAAATGTCACCGCTACAGAAGGAATGTAGTACTTCTGTACAGATCCTGAAATAGAGGAGAATTTGATTAAAAGTTTCTCATGGCAGCTATTTTAAGGGATGATCCCTCTTTAGTTAAAAATAATATAAAACCTGTTTTCAAAAAATAAACCTATTTGGGTTTTGGCAAACCATTTTATTTTTCATTTATACTGATTTTTGTGTGAAGGATTTTCTTCACTCTATGAAAAATCAAAATGAAACAAAAGATTGACATAAGTGAAGATGTCAGTCTTTTAATATGAAGTTGTCATGTGGCAAAAAACCACCCAAGCCACTTTCTGAACAGTTTTAATAAGATTGGAACTATTCTGTTCATCTCAGTGGAGTTTTAGAAATTTTGTTTTAATTTTGTTCATTTTTTCCCCTTAAGAAAGGGGAGGATTGAAGATCTGCACAATTTACTGTGATTGATATCTCATTTTGGCTGTCAGTCGGCAGCAGGCTTTTGTTCTCGTTGCAGGTCAGCTGTCAGAAGACAGAATGACCACAGGTACGCCCTTGTCCTGGGCACCGGTGAGGCAGAGCTCGGCCAGCATTTGCAAACCCACAGGCACTTGGGTGTCTCCTGAGGTGACTGTAATGAAATCTGATCCCACATATTTAGGAGATTGAGTCCTTTAAAATGAACTGTAGCAGCTAGGTTTTTTTGTTGTTGTTCATTTGTCCTAATTTTTTTCCTTGCTGATAGCCACAGTGTCAATACATGTGTTTCTGCAATGTACTATGCAAACATAAAATTACACAGTTAAATAGTCAAACGTCAGGATGTGCAAGCAGAGCTATACCTTCGCTCAAATACCATTACCCCTGAGTTTTAGTCATTTCTTCATGGTTCTCAATTATACTCAGCTCTGACTGATTAGAGCCTTAAGGGCACATTTCCCTTTGCATGGAAGTCTCATTGAGCTTTCTGTTTCATGCTGACTAATCTCATTCAGTTTATACCTATTTCATTTTGGGACACGTATCAGTCTCAGGGAGTGGAGAGTCCATCTGTGCCTATAGGGATCAATCATTTGGGTTCAATGTCTAGAATAATTCATAGCCTCAGATCAGTTCTGTATGAGAATGCTTTTTGCAGCTGCCTCTGACTTGCTGGTATGAATTCACAGTCACATGAGTTATTAAAAATCTTCTTGCAAAATATGGCTTTTAACTGCTGGACAGAAACAAATGTTTGTATCTTGATTTCTGAGATATTCCTCCTGAAAAGTTTGAGAGATTGCAGGAACACTTATCTCAACTGTAAATGCAATTCTTTTGTAAGTATAATGCTTTTATTATCCTGGGCTACGGAGAAATTAATCAGAAAGCTAGAATTTTTTTCAATTCTTAGTTATTACCATCTTCACACTGTAACTATGTTGATTTTGCTTTTCTTTTCAGAGGCTGAAATAATACCAAAAAGCCCACTCTTCACTTCTTAATAGTATTTGAATGGATAGATACTTCAGGCTTTAACTGTGCTGTTGTCATGTATCACAGGCTATTTTTATTCAAAGTAAAACATTACTTACATAAGCAGAATTTTCCCACGCTATCACAGGTTTAGAGGGTGATTTTATGAATTTAGAGGGACCATTTTAGACTTCTAAACTAGATGAACCCGTGGCCTGACACAGTTCAGTCATTTTGATGTCCATATATAAACGACTAAAATGACTGGGGGCACAAGTCCACCCTTAACCTTAAAATACAGACTGTTTTCATACTTTAAAAAGTGGTAGATCTGTGGTATCAAACCGCACTGGTTTACTTGGCTACATGTTCCACTCTATGTTGTCAACATGCTCTGTATTAGGGAAAATACAGTGTGTACTAGTCCACATATACTGTACGGTGCCCATTTACATCAGGTGTTGCAATCTTGCATGTTTACCTTCTTGAATTTCGATAGAGATATTCCACATAAGCTTGTTTTTGAAAAAAATTAAGCCATATGTCATACACTGATAAGACTTTCCCACATGGTTATAAATTAAGTGCTATTCTGCTTCCTTGTCACAGAATTTAATTAACTGGTCCATAGCACCAGTTTGGCCGCTCATTTTGTTAGTCACTAGTTCAAAACCCACTCAGAGGCTTGCAACCCAGTGTAGGCTTGCTGTAAACCAATATCTCTAGCACGCAAAGAGTCCAGGTTGTTTGAAGAGAAATTTTTTTCTTTCAGCAAAATGGGCTGTTGTTAAAGTGAAAACTCAAAGTTACACACACTGTGCATGAATTTTGTAGAAAAAGAGTTCTTAGATGATCATCATGTGGTCTGCATGTACTTACAAAGAGATATGTTAATGGAAAATATGCTGGCAATGCAAACAAAACACCTGTAAACAAAATTAATTCACAATGTGAAACATTAGGAAAATTAAAAGCAGGACACGATTGAAGAATTGGAGATGCCTATTGGTTCTTATTCCAAATAATGAAATAAAATTATTAAGAGAAAAAAAGAAGGGCTTTTATTTTGTTATTTTTGTTATTTATTTATTAATAGACTTCAGTAAACTATTGAAGAAAAGCTACACTTATTAAATATTTGCAGCTGTAGCCCTCAGTTACCTGAGAACTGCAGGAAAGCAAGCCAGGCATGTGGATGTTAGTGATGATGAGAAATAAGAGGGAATGGGATGGCTGTTGCTGCTTCAGAGCCCCACTCTAGGGCTGCAGGCCAGTGTGAGGGCATCTGCTCTGCTCCTGCTCACCGAGAGGGTGGAAGTCATGGGCCTGAGTGGTCAAAGGAGAACCTTGTCCTCTCTTCCTCAACAGAAATAATTATTCTGTGACCTTTTTGTATAATGAACCAGATCTTTGAATCACTGACCTGAACACCGGACTGGCAAAAATTTATTTGATTAACTTTCCTTTTGGTTTTCACTTGAACAGCTCCCTTTTTTTTCTCTCTAGAAGACTGTATTGACTGTTCATCCTGCAAATTTTGGCCAGTATTGGGTTTTCTAAGAAAATGTCACTGAAGCTAATGTGTAAAAAGAGAAGGAGACAGGGGTGGAGGCTGCAATAAAAGACTGAGGAGCATCAGTGAAAATAAATGGCAGGAAGTAGACTGCTCAGTGCATTCCCCAGCCCCACCCCAGCACTTCTGGGAGGTGAGGTCCACCTCACTCCCAGCCTGGAGTGAGTTCCTGCACTCTGCTTCCATTGGCATAAAACCAATTACGCCTAGCTGTTTATATGTCTGTACAGCGGGTGAAAGGCATATCAGACCCTGAGTGTTTTAAATTCAGAACAGAATATTTTACATGGCTGCACTGTGAGATTTTCATTCATCCATATAATAGCTATATGCTTTGTCGATATAAAGGTGGTTTATGATTTTTGTCATTTGACACTATTGCCACTGGGCTATGCAATTCTTAAAATGTATTCCTTCCACAATTCCACAAAGCAACAATTATATAAAAAGGAAAAAGAAAATAATTGTTTCTGTTTGAGCATGAAGGGCAAGAGAAGAAACCCAACAGAATTTAATATTTTAATTTCTGAGGAGTCTGAGATTTACCGGGGGTGATCTGGTCTTGAGGTTTAAAATCTAAATTATTGGGAAAGCATAAAAATGTAATTATGACAGAATACTCTGTCTTTTCTATTTTCTCCTAGCTATGTATTTTTACTTACATTTTTATTGAAATCTTAATTATGAAACTCATTCTACCTAACAACAGTTTTAGCAAGTAGATCATCAGCTCAGTCCTTTAGCAAATCTTATTCCTTACTACCATATTCTAGGCAATTGTGTAGATATTTTAGTATGTTCAACTGGAGATAAATTATCCTGGAGGACATTCATGGTTGTTTTGGGGTGTGCACTGGAGCCAAAGCAGTATTGCTATGGAAAATCATCGAAATAGTGATGCCTCAAACTAGTAAGTCTCCATAGCAACTTAAAAAAATAATGACAGCTGTACCAAGAAATTTGCTAATAGAAGCCCTTAACACATTTGTCTAGACTCAGTCATACTTCATACTCATTATAACCAGTAGAATGATTGTAAGAAAATGAAGTGTAGAGGAATAAATATGGAATATCTGCTTTTTCTGGCATTTTACACTGACTTCAGTTATCTGACCTTCTCTATGGCCAATATAGCCATACCAGATAAATGTAAAAGTGTTTAATAACATAGGTTAACTACAACTTATTTTATTCTAATATGTACAGCATTGCATTTGTTATATACTATATACATAGTGAAATTTTCTCATTTATAAGGATTAAACTGGGCTTTCTGAAAACAAACAGGAAGATTTCCATGTTCCTGATATTAAAATTATTGGCTGTAACAGTCTATGTTGAAAAGATTGAATGAAAAATGCAGCAGTGGGGAAGACACTATGTTTTAAAATGCCTCATTCAAGTCTAAATTACTGAAGACTGATTAAAAAAGAGAAGGATTCAGTAGGATCAAAGTCACAGTGATAAACCACAGGAGAGATTGCTAGCTTTGGTCTGCTAGAAATGTCCAAATGCACTAGAGAACAGGGGAAATGGCTGTGCAACCGCTGAGCTACACTATGTAGCAAGAACAAATATTTTTATGGGATGACATCAGTTTGAAAACGTGACATAGGCTGCTGATTTTAAGGCACACTTTGAATTTTTAAAATTATACATAACAATTTCATATACAAACAAAAATTGTATCTAATGGGGCAGAATTCTAAATGGGACCTTAAAAAGTGAAGAGTTAATTACAGAACTGAAAAAAATAGATGAAACTGATTTTACTTGATTACATTTTTGTTGTGAGTTTTGCCAAGAATACATATTCTCGGGGGTTTGAAAGGGACAATTTAATAAAGCTGAAAATAATTTTGAGGCAATCAACTGGAGAAAATGTAAACAGAAAAATGAGAAAGATAATTGTCCATTGTTGAATAACATTTTACTAGATGCCCAAATTGCATATTTCAGAATGATGTTGTCGCAGTGACTTAAGGAAGGAACAGTATGGGTCAAAGTAAAATGAAAAGCATCTGTAAATCATAGTGAAATGTGAAAAAAAAAGCTGGAACAGTCATAATAACAACTATCTTGGTTTACAGAAAGTGGGTAGTAGAAACAAAATGTTAAAGACCAAATGTACAGTTAGCAGATTTAAGAATGAAAAGGTGTACAAAGGTGTTCATTTGTACCGGGAATCCCAATAATATTATTGTTCCGTGACTGTATGATGATAGCAGAACTGACAAGAATTCATGAAAAGCAGAATCTCAGTCACTTGGTGACTGCATTTGGGGGAAGTGAGATGGTAGAGTCATATGACATGACTATATAGTCCTTTTAATTTTAACCAGTTACACAACAGTTTATTAAAGTTAGACTTTTTAAAATCTGCATGTCTATTTAACTTGCATCCAACAGTTTTAAAAGAACTAGCCAAAGACCCCCATGGGCATTTAATGTTGATGATTACAGCCTTGAAACAGGGAAATTTTCAAGTTGGAAAAAATCTAATGTTGTGCCAATATTGAAAAGTGATAACGGGACTAACTCAGGAAATTAAGGGCCTATCAAATTGAAATTGCTCAAACACAATTAATGTCCATCAACATTAGCTTTGAAAAAATAAGTTTTGTCAGACTAATTTGATACCATCCTTTGATGAGCTTACAAGTTCTTTTCAATCAAGATAATACTGTTGATGTAATAAACTTTTTGAAAGGACATGCATTCACACAAGAAGACATTTTTTTAAGAAAATAAAGCAATAAAAAATCTGCCTAACATCTATGAATTTAATTAAAAATTAATAGGTCTTATAAGTGCAAATAAGGGACTGTCATGACGAGGGTTTGTTCTTTGTGAGGTGTCCCCCGCATGCTACAGTATCGTTATTAATGAGACAAGAAAACATGACAGTTTTCTTATGCCACTAAAACTGGTGGAGAATTAAATGATAAATAAGGCTGGTGAGTGACAGAGAGAAATCTGAATTTCTTTACAAAATGAAACAAGGTATTTTTTGGAAGTCCCAGCAGTGAGGAATAGTGTGAGCCATGCTTGTAGGATGGAAGAGACTCCATGCTGGGAAATAGGGACTGAAATGGATTTGATTTTATGATGGGTAATCGGATACACGTGGAGCTCCTGCAGTGCACCATGGCCAAAGTGCTAAAATGATCATTGGACTATAATCAGGAGAATATGAATAAAAGAAGGGAGCTTGCATTACTCGGGTGAAGATTTACTGAGGGAAAAGGGAAGGTGCTATACAGGCCATAGCTCCTTGGTGAGGTCTGGCTTGGGGCATTGTGCATCTGATAGAGGAGAAAGTGAGGCACTGCACAGCTTCCCCCGCATGCCTGTGCTGAGATCCAGCAGTCTGCCACCACCATGTTTCATCACTGCCCATGGTACCCTGTTCTAAAGGATTTTGGTTTTTTTTTTTGTTTGTTTGTTTTTTTTTTTAAAAAAAAAGGGTTTTACAGGAACTCTGGATGAGTTTGAAGGATGGGAAAATATGCTGAAAATAAGGGACTGAAGTTCAAACTCTTTCACTTGCTGAAGAACTGAAAAATAATACAAAGGCATCTTTAATTTCTCTGGCAATGATTAGAAAAATCCATTGCCTGGAATTAGGGAAGTTTAGGCTTGAAGTAACTTACCACAGAGAAGGGAACTGACCACTGGAAAAACTTACTGAAGATTGCAGTGGACTTTCTCTGAACATAAAATTTGAAACCATGATCAGTTTCCAGTCTCTGTTAGCTGCAATATTGGTCTTGATACAGAAATTAATTTAGGGGAGTCCTGTATATGTGTGATGAAAGGAGTCACATTAGATAATCGACAGATCCCTTCTAATATTAATATCTTTCAGTCAAAAATATGAAATAGACATGTTCTGTTGAGATGATTCGCAACAAAGATTCAATGGCATTCTTAAAAAAGTGCTTTTTTTTTTTTTATTGATATAAACAACAGAAATTCACCTAGATTACAAAAGCAGGTCTTTCATTTCTAAAGAACCATGTTCAGATATCACCATTTCTGTCCTTGTAGGAAGGGGAAGGACTAATGCACTACAGCTCTAGAGATTAACTCTGGAAGTTGGGAGGGTCTGTCCTGATGTGGGAATACATACAGCAGGCCCAGCCTGCCTGCGAGCCACTCTTGACCCCCTTGCATGGGGTCATGCAGGAGACGTGTTAGAGCTGAGCTTGGGGACAAAGGGAGGAGGTAATGGAGGGGCTGGAGTAAGGGAATAGATAGAGACTCCTGCCACTACTATGATTTTAGAAAACATTCTGCTTTATGCTTTCAGATGCCTTTATTTGCTCTTTTTTTTTTTTTTTTTTTTTTTTATTTCTGATCAGTTCTACTTAAAAGTACATACTAACTCAAGCCACTTTGTTTCTCCTTTCTTCTTGCACCTGCTGGCACCTGTTTCACCTCATTATACCTGCTGGCATAATGTCGCTTGCTGTTGAGTCATAGCTCTTACAGCTGATTCAGCTATCCATTCCTCTGCCACCCTCCCCTTCCTGCTTGAAGTGATTCAGAGCCCGGCCTTCGCACACGGCCTCCACCAAGAAGTTAACAAAAAGTAAGAAAGCCTTTTAAAACACATCAACACACACTGCTGCTCTTATGGTTGATCATTTGGTCTGTGTCATAAGCATGCTATTTGTACTATCAGTGAAATGACAGAAACTGTGCCTTCTGTACATCGTTTGTCGACAAAAATTACAAGATGATCTGTACAGTTTATTAACTCCAGCTCTCCTAAAAGAAAAAAAAGCTAAAGTGATTGGGGAACAGCATGGAGTGGATTTCAGTGGTCTCAGGAGTGGTGCCATGGGCCTTGGGAGGGGACACCACTCCAGGTTGCCCCTAGAAAGACCAAACACCCCAGAAGACGAGCATCCTGCAGAGGTGAACAGAGAAGGGCAGCTTTCCTATTGCTTCTTCAACCATCTGGTAGCATTCACAACAACCTGAAGAAGCAGGTCCCTTCAGAGGTTGCCTCAGAAAGCAGAATCACAGAATTGTCTAGGTTGGAAAAGACCTTGAAGATCATCCAGTCCAACCATCAACCCAACATTAGCAGTTCCCAACTACACCATATCCCTAAACGCTATGTCGACCCTACTCTTAAACACCTCCAGGGATGGGGACTCCACCACCTCCCTGGGCAGCCCATTCCAACGCCTAACAACCCGTTCTGTAAAGAAATGCTTCCTAATATCCAGTCTAAACCTTCCCTGGTGCAACTTGAGGCCATTCCCTCTTGTCCTATTGCTTGTTACTTTATTAAAGAGACTTATCCCCAGCTCTCTGCAACCTCCTTTCAGGTAGTTGTAGAGGGTGATGAGGTCTCCCCTCAGCCTCCTCTTCTCCAGACTAAACAACCCCAGTTCCCTCAGCCGCTCCTCCTATGACACGTGCTCCAGACCCTTCACCAGCTTCGTTGCCCTTCTCTGGACACGCTCGAGTAATTCAATGTCCTTTTTGTAGTGAGGGGCCCAAAACTGAACACAGTAATCGAGGTGCGGCATATCTTTGCTTAATTCTATAAATTTTAATTTTTTTTCCTTTTTTTTGAGGTTAATCCCCACTGTCCCTCTGAAATATCTGTAGAGTTCTCTTGGTTTACACTCTGCCTCAGAGACATTTATATACAGGTGCAGCCTCAGCATTACTTTGCTTATGCGTATGCTTGAATGTGTGTATGTACTATCTACATCTGGAATGAGGGCCTGTATTAAAAATAAAATAATTATAAAAATAAAATTAAATGGCCTCACATGGAAAGCATTTGGAAAGGAAAATACCAGAGTAAAAATGGAAAAATAAGTATGTGTCAGGCCAGCTGCAGGTTAGGAGCAGCTCTCTGAGAAGCCAGTGGGATTTGCTGGTGCCCTTCATGGGAAGACAGAGATGAAGCAAGTACAGCTGGCCTGCAGCACTCTGGGACCAAGGCTTTAGTCATGCCTGCAGGAAGGCTTTTAGCTTTAACCTTGCTGGCCTCAGGAATATTTCTCAGAAGCTAAAGACATCAACTTTAACAAGACTGTGCCCATAGATAGCAATGACCAAAAGGAAGATCCCTAGGGCAGGTGGCAGGAAGCTTTTGAAAGTGCAGGTGCCAGCAGATAGCTGGGGCATGGGGGAGCATCCCTGCCCTCCTTGATAAGAAAGGGAGGTTCCCCTAACAGTCAAATTCATATATTAAACCCTTCTCATTTTATTCCTGCACAAGGATAAAGAGACCCTACACTGCAAACAAAGCCATTGTATGTGGAGTTATTGGTCAGCCTCTAAATTAAGAAAGGATTTTAATACCTCCTTTCAAGGGATCACTCACATGACTAAAGCTAGGCATGATTTTAGGAACCTTAGAAAATCAGCCACCTGATAAACTCTCTGCTTCAGGTTAAAATAAATTACATTAAAAAGTGTGTTTTCTGACAACCAACATAAAGAAGAGATATTGTAGCAACAAAGCTTTGTCTTAAAAATTATTAAATTGTTTGGTCTTTCAATAATTGAAGAGGCTTCATTACCATGCAAACAAAAAACAGGTTGGCTATTCACCTTTTGGAAGATGGCATTTGCATCACTATAATAGAAGAGAAGAACCTTAGAAAACTAATGAAGGAGCATAAAAATGCAAATTACTGCAGCTAATTGGCTGTGCCTTCTTACACCTTCTGAATTATTAATTTATGAGTGAGTAAATCTGCCCCTTTTAAATAATATAATAAAGAACAACATTGTGTTCTATGCTCTTGAGTGGATCGTGTTTGTTCTCTTAATTTTATGGTGAGTTGCTTTTGTTGTTTGCACTAGCAAGATACTTGCAGTGTTATGTAAAACTCTGCAGGTCCAGCACTCTTCTCATGCAGATGGACATCATTATATTTCCTATTTGTAATTCCTGACTGGGAAAAAAAAAAAAAAACCAAAACCAAAAGATGATGCCATTATTACAATAATGCTAATCACATCTTGTGGCATTGGCACGAATGTTCAATCAGAAAGCAGGCAAGAATCCTGCAGACACCTATTTACCTGCCAATACGTCAGTAATTTCATCCATTTCAGTGTGGTAACTTACATTCATCAGTGGTTGCTGCCCAGGGGGTTGACAAAATCAAAATAAAATAAAATAGTTGGTAACAGGGTTGATGTATGTGCATTTTTTTCTGAATATTATTTCTTCTTTCATGTAGAAAATTTGGGAAGATTCTGAGGAGCTGCTTATTTTATCTGGGATTTCCAGCCCTGTGATACCCTTTGGTGTACATATGCACAATTTTGTGAGTGCTAGATATTCTATCTGGCAGGCCTGTACATTCACTGTGTACACATATTCATGGAGGGGGACCTCACATTCACTGTGTACACTCACCGAGACTGTGCAGGGCATGAGCAGTGTGTCCAATAGTTTTTTAAAGGGCCAGATTTTCTGAACTTGCATTATATTGCCCAAATACTCCACTGTTATCTGAAAAATCTTGTATTCACATGTTTAAGCAATCCTGTGGAACCGGGGCTTAGAAATTAATCTCAGCATGCATGATTTGTTTTTTCCCTGATGGCTTCACATATGTCCCTATAGCATGCCTAAATTAACAATTTTTCATTTAAAAAAGTTATGTTCCAGCACTGGGCATTTTTTTTCATAGGTGATGCCTGTGTGACCAAGATTGGAAGAATTTGGCCTTTGGGATGGACAGGCACCAATCACAAGCAGTAGGTGGGAATGCCTCTACTTTTCTCCTCCTGTAAGGCAGAATGTTTTACAAAAATCAGCCTTTTGAGATGAAATTTCTCATTCTCCATTTTAGCCTCCAAATGATTTATTTTTAAAATGTAGCCAAAACAGGTTAGAAGTGTTGTTGTATTGATGATATGTTGCTTAGTGCATGGTATTCCAAAACACAAAGAAATCCATGTCCCCAGGAACTCGTTTGCTTGTCCCAGCCACCGCTGCTGCTGGCGTGCCTAAACCAGATGCTGCAGGAGGCAACTCATGGAAGAAGCTTTGCTTGAGTTTAAGTGATCTGGTCAGATCAAGGCTACAGTTATGAAGACAACACAAGGGAATAGCAGTGAGTCCAGAGAATTTCTAGAGTTAGAGGTAGGTAAGTGAAAGCTGAAGAATATAAAATCTGATTTACTTTTATTTTGTTTATCTTTTAGGAATTTTATAATTTGACTGCACCCAAGTTTTGCCTAGCTCTCCTTTTATAGCATCCAAATATCTCAGTAGTATCAATACATTTCCCAGGTGGGACAGGAACATTGTCTCCAGTTTATAGAGGTGAAATTGAGAGATGTGGGGTAGGTAAAATAGCTGCCCCAGGCTGCCTATGAAAACTTGGGCTGGAATTTGGACTGCCACCTCTGTTGCTGCACAAGCCACTAAGCCATTTTTTTTGTCTGGATTTTCAGACTGTTTTCTAAACAAAAGGAAGAAATACAAGCCTCCCTCCAGGATGACAAAGAGGCATTGGCTTCTTACACACCAGAAACTCAGTGGCCGTAGCATGTCAGTTTTTGTTGAGCAGATTTCCATATATATATAGCACTGAGAAGCTGTTTGTAAAGGATCTGTGGAATATTATAGTTCAGGATCAAGCTCAAACCTACTATTATTTGAAAGGGTCATATTAAGCATGAGGTGTATAGTATGCGTTACTTAAAATATTAATGAAGCACGTAATAGCTGTTAAACTAGAGGCAACAGGAGCAGTGGAGAAGATACCCTGATACCCAGAAGAGCAAGGGCAAAAACACCCCGGGGATAAGTATTTCAGTAAGACCCTATAGGTGGTAATTAAAGGCATTTAGGCACAAAAGGATTTTGTCCAGATAGATGTATGGGGAACATGGCATTTACCTAAAACTTGCTGATAGCTTCTGCTTCAGCCATCTCTGAACACCTGGAATCTTCTTCTCCCTTAACAAGGAAGGAGAAGAGTAGCAGATGTGTTTATGCTCTAGGAGTTATTGAAGAAACAGAAAAAAGCCCGGGAAGAGATAATAAGTATGCGTAGATCCAGAGAGAATGAAGAGGAGTACAGGGACTAGTCATTTTCGTTTGTCAACAGGCCAAAAACTAAAGGGCTTGGCCTGCAGCAAATTAGATTAAATATCAAGGAAAAATATGAATTAGTCATGAAGCGAATATTTTAGAATCAACATCATTGAGACTATTTAAGGCTAGACTTCCTAAAGCACAGCTGGAGATGGTTTAAGGTTAATTTAAGTCTCTCATCACAAAAAGGGCAGTGAAGCTCACTGGGAACAGGCTCTTCTCACGTTCCAGCCATGGGCGGCCTTTGAGCCACAGTGAGTGTTTTCTTCTGCCCTCTGGAAAGTGACAGCCTAGTAGAATAGTCCTCTCTCCTCCTTCCTGTTTTAGCCCATTAGCTGTACACTTAAACTGTTTTCTCGTTAGCACCCGAGGAAAAGCAGACCTCTGGAAATCTGCTGTTCTCCCTGCCTTGCTGGGGAGGAGATGGAGATGTTCATTCACAGACCCATGGCATTTTCTGCAAGATGTGTGAGTAGTCGCGAACTGAGCTTCTTTAGGAGTGGGCTTTTGGAGGTGAAGCCAGAGCAATAGCTTACTACTCCATGAGGAAGGAAACCCAGCACGGTGACTGAGAAGTGCTACACTGACCATTCCTTTGGGAAGAGCCACATCACTTCTTCCTGAGCTTGCTACTTCACATCTAAGATGACTCTTATTTAGCTATGCTGACAAACTGTAATACCACCTGGTCAGGTCCTCACTAGCAGCGTAAACCCCTCCTTTACTGGGCAGAGCAGAGAGTGTGCATTGCTTTCATCGTGCCAAGGATCTCCTGGAGGGAAATACGTGATGGGTGCTGGAGCGCTCAGCCTCACCCATGGCGACGGTGCCACCATCACATCTGGAAGCACCGAGAAGTGCTGCAATATGCTAATCCCGGAGTGCCCTCTAGTGCTGACAGTATGGTGCGACTCCCACCCTGCCGAAGGGAGCAGGTCCCCAACATGGCAGCCTCTTGGGCATGGCCTGAGCCAGGCTGGCCCCGGTGGAATGGGAATGGAAGCAAAACAGCACCTGGGGCTCCACGTCTCCCTTGCAATACGGCCCATCTGGTACCCACCCCTGTGCAAAATGAGCCTGGACTGGCCATAAGTACTCCTACTTTTTCTTTTGCTGTAGTGTATTCCTTTTTTACCTTAGTTTTCCATAAGGCAGTTGAATACAGAAGATACAAAGCGATCTTGCACACTTGCAATATTTGTGAAGAATAAAACCAAAACCTTTTAATTTACGAATATAATTTTATATAAACCCATTAGAATCTGTAGAGTGCATTCACTAAATTTGTAGAGGGCTGCTTTCTCTTTATAGTGGTGTCACTGTTGCTCAGCAGCTTGTATACCTGGGACTGTTTGATCTAAAAGAGAATGATTTGGCCACGTGTGATGCAAACAGACTAAAAAGGAGCAAGGAAAAGATTTTTATTTCTTCTCTACTCTCACCTCCTTTCTGTAGTCACTTAACTTCACAGATGGTGGGAATTTTACTTTTAAAATGACAAATGTGAGGCAACCTTATAATACTGGCCATTGCCAGGTGGCTTCTGATGCTAAATCTCACCTTTCCAATTTCTAAGTCTCCTAAATTCTTAGTAGAATTAAGATGAGATTCTCTACTTCATGTTAAATTTAAGTCTACTACACCCAGCTGGAAAAAAATTAACAAATTAACAACCCTATCAGGGACAGCAGGGCAAAGAAACCTGAGTGATGTGCCAGCTGTGGAACCTGCCACATCTTCTGTTAGGAGGTTGCCAGCTGAGTATTTGTGTTTTCTTTTCACAGAAGATGCTTTTAGCAGTTATGACCATTGTGGAGATAGACTTGGGGTGTAGGTGCAAATCTTGTTGTGGTTTGACACACAGGGAGATGGGGTTATAAATAGGCTCAAGTGTCTCAAGGAAGTAAGTGACATGCCTGTCTGTCTGTTGGTGAAGAACCTGGATGGGCTCATCAGAGAAGAACCTGGGTGAGCTCTTTTGAGAAAGCTTTGCATCTCTGCTCAAAAGATTCGCCAGCACTAAATGCGCTGCTCTCTTAATGACTGAGGAAGCTATTGCCAGATGTCTTCAAGCACTTCTCTGGTAGGAATTTTCATTTTGTGTTATCTTCAGAGTTAGTCCATCCACTTCATTTCATTTGTCACTTTACTCACTGTTGTGAGTGAGGACTGCTACTGCAGTAGCCATCCTTTGCTACTGCAGGTAGTAAATGAGGAACCAAGAAATGGTTACTTGGCAGGGGAGATCATCGGAGGGAATAAAACATTTAGGAGTAGATGAAGAAATGGTATTTACCCTCACTGAGAGCTTGCTCTTGTTTGTGTAATCGGTACCAAAATGTGCCTGAGAGGTTTTTATGGACTTGTTAGGAAGCACCTTCTGGCATTTGAACTAATATTAAAAAAAAAAAAAAAACAAAACTGATTTTGATAGAGTAATTGTTTTCAAACATGGCATCTCACCACGTACTTCATCTTTTAGCAGAAGTTAATTGTCTTAAGAAGGTAAGAGCCTCTTGGGGAAGGAGGACATCAAAACTGGTGATAATGATGAACATTAACATGTTATTGTTGAATTCATGTGCATATTCTTTTTTCCAGTATTTGAAATAACTAAAACTCGCTACTGTCTAATCTGTTACTTGGAATAACAGAAGGAAACTACAACTTCAGTACGAAAGTATGACAGCACTTATCTTTGTGTTGACTCATGGTGAAGCCCTAATTAACCAAATGATTTATTAGGAGAAGGGACTTTAAATGAATGACTTGGATTACATCATGTGAAACACTGAAGCAGCTTCTTAACTTTTTTTTTTTTTTTACTTGCTCTGGAATTTCTTGAAGAATTAAATGTTTATGTGTCAAGAAGTCTACTGGCTTGTGAAGTTCATGGAAAAGTGAAAGCTAGGGTGATGTGATTCAGAACTGAGCTCAGAGATTCCTGTTGAACTAAATGTTTTATCTAATTACAAAAAATAGTTTTGCTTTTATTTTGGTTATTTTAGTAATAAAACCCAAAATACAGATCTCTTTGACTATTTTTTTTAATTTCTTATGATTCTTTGGCATAACTACTGACATAAGGCCAAAAAAGAAAGGTAGGGAGGGCTCCAGACTAACTAATTTGATGTGGCAGAATAATGCCCTTTACAATCGCTTTGTAAATGCTCCATCTTGCAACCACCTGGTTCATGGGAGTTTCTGGATAAACAGCAAAATAACAAAATAAGGATATAGATATTCTTTGCAAATTAAACCTTAACTAAATATCAGTATCTTGAAAACTTGTCGCTGCTGGGCGTCAATCAGAGCCCGTGGTTCATAACTGCACTACACCTACCTGATGAATACCAGAAGCTTTGTTTGAGCATTTCTCTTTTATTGAGTGATAGCTTCATTAACTGAAGTTAAGTGTTTCTCAGGAAAGTATGTCAATATGTACATAGCTATAGGAAAGAAAGGCTGAGGTCACTAATTCATTTCTGGGGGCTTTGTGTATGTTACATTGATGGCAGTGCTGTAAAAATGTTGGTAATTAATATTATTTCCAGAGGAACAGATTTAAATTGCTCTGTTATCTTTAGCACTTATCTGTGTCCTCAGATTTCTGCTCATAAAGATTTTGCTTATGAGTAGGCCTTAAAGCATGTACAGACCAGACGTGCTCTCTATAATATTTCTAAAATGTTGTTGCAGGTCTAGTTTCTTGGATGTTATTTGCTTGTTTTGGACATTTGGAGTGCCATGTAAAGTTTGCTTTCTTCCTCTTAAATGACATGGTTCAGGACTTCAAAAATAGCAGGTATGCAAAGTTTTACCTTCAAATATCATGATTTAAAAATTCTGAGCAGTTCCATTTAGTGCCAGAGAGCTCAGTGCTTTGGAAAAATCAAATTACTTATTTTTCAACCTAAATTTACACGCTTCCATTAAAAAACACTGATGAATGTTCTAAAAGAGTAAATTAATAGAAATTAATTATCACCCTAACACTTTGCTTCAGAAAGAAATATTTTGTGTAATGAGAAATCTCATAAAAAAAAATCCTACAGATAAAGGTACTTTAAAACATGAAAATCATTAGAAACCAGGTGAAGGCCACATGGAAGCATTTCTTAGCAGAGATAGATACAACAAAAAACAGGATGAGGAGAGACAACACCCCAGATTCAGTGGCAAGACTCAAGTGGTTTTTCCTAAGCAAACAGGAATTCTTCAAAAAAATGGTAATTCTGCCCAACTGAATGAAATAAAGAGGCCAAAAGATGAGATTTCAGAGATGTGGGAAACATGTGAAACAGATAACCAGAGATACAAAACACCAAATAAAACTAAGTCTTCAATAAAGTGAAATCAGAAAACCTGCATGAAGACCTGTAAGTTTGCTAAACTTTTTTTAAAAAGTTTGTTAAGGAGAGTGAGTATTGCATTACGGTGAAAGATTTGTCTCAATATTCACCACATGGATTATTGAGGAATATATTTTTCTGAAACCCGTTCTTTCTAAGAAACGGAAGTAAAGGATGTTTCAAGGTCAGGGTGCTGAGATCTGGAGATATTGAAATAATATTCAGATATTTTTAAGCCAGATTGTGTTTCATTTGATAAATCATACCTTCACTATAAAAAAAAGCCCCAAACAAGTTAACAAAAAACTAGTGAAGAATGGGATGGTGTTCTAACTGAACTTTCTTTTCAGAAAATGCTTCATCCCTCATGAGAGGTGTTTGTGGAAGGAGAGCCTAAAAGACGGAAAACCTCACTAAAGTGTGATTAAATGGTTAATTTTTAGTATGGGCAAAGGTTAACACTGAAGTGCCTCAGGCTACCTCTCTGAATACACACATGTTTACATATATATTTTTCTTGAAAAGCAGGTGAACACTGAGATGAAAAATACACAGTAGGCAAAGTGATCCAGGTTAGCTTGGATGAGAGATGACTGAGGAACTCACAAGGACAAAAGCAAGCTAAAGCATGATACAGTGGAAGCTGAAAAACATTACTGAGTAATGCAAGGCAAGGCACACGGAAAGAATAATTGGAAAAAAATAACCTCAGCTACTCAGGAAAGAGGAAAAACAGGGTGTTATTGCCATTTTAAGTGGAGGTCAAAGTAAAAAGAAAGATGTTAAAAATCTTAAGGGAAAAAACACTAAGATTAACCAATTCAACAAATTAAGAACAACTCTGTCTCAGTTATGGGTGAAATTTTAGTGCTGGAGAAGTAAGTGGAAGAAAATATCCTGCTGACAACTGTGGTGTCAGGAATTCACTTGTTTTCATATAGAGTCATGCTTTAATCACAAGAATATTAAAGATGAAGGCCAAGTTCAGCATGCAGCTGCATTAACGCTGTGGTTGTTCTGAATTTTACCCAGTGGACCACTGGTCCAGTCCAGCATTATTATTCTTCTGGGAAAGTAAGCATTTGCTAAAAGTCAGTTTAAAAAAAGAATCTTATGCAAACATGTCACAGTTAGAAATGCTCAGTGAAGGTGTATGATAAATATATTGAAATGTGTGGAAAATTTTATTACTCTGTCACTCAGTTTTCATAACAGGATGACATCTCCATTTGTTATTTATTTTTGAACTTAAATGCATGGTTTTAGTTGCATTTACCATATTTCTATTGTTTTATAAAACTGGCATGTTTATAAATAATTGTATAGCCTAATATTTGTGAAGTGCAAGTTTTACAGAAATGCAGCACCTTAGTAGCTGTCACTAATATTACCTCAGTGTTAAAGCAGATAATGTAAAGTATTTCAATTTATTTTTAATGTAATAACCACGAGGCTGTAGGTGTGGAGCTGAACACAAAGTCGGTGAGTCATTTCAGTTCCCCAGTGATTTGTATCATCTCTCTTCAATACTGATTCCTAGGCAGGTGGTTGCTTTACTTCTTGCTGTGTAGCGCAATGGACACAGCTCATAACAGAGTTCTGAGTAACTCTCTTGACTTTTCCCCCTCTCTCGGGGGTAAAAATGGGCACAATTTTGGCCTTGATCTTGCTAATGTCACTACTTCCGCACACAGAGTTAAACACAGGCACCACCTGACTTTCCTCTAAGGCATCTGTCTGAACAGAAAAAGGAGCATAGCTACCAGTCACTTTCAGAAAGCAAAAGTGGCTATTGCATTTTAGCTTAAGCAAGAGAGAGATCACACCTTCCTTTTTCTCTTGGGGGTGCAAGAATAAGAGATATAAGATAAAAAAGAGAAAATGTAAGCATATGTTGATGCTGTCAGGCTTGGGGAAAGCTGGTAGTGCTCTGTAGAGAGCCAGTTCCCCTTGGTCTCCTTGGTTCCCATGGAAGCGCAGCCTTTGGTGCCCACTAGTAGAAAAAAGATGCTGCTTTACTTCTTCACCAGGTGAAAGCAGTGCTCTGGGGGAGGGGGCAAAGCTCAGTAAAAGAGGAGCTTGAATATCTTAACATGCATTTCAGGCTGTGAGTTCACCAGTGTAATAGCATCCACTGGTTTATATTTCTGTAAAGTTTGTGAAAGCTCCTAGTGTGCATTTTTTGATCTCATTTCAATTAGCGGGAAGCTCACATGTGCGAAACCCAATTCCTGGTGAAGTTGGACAATGCCACTTGCAGAAGTCATGTTTTGCAAAAGGTATTTTGCCTATAAAATTTTCAGTTTCCACTTAATATAATATCTAGCACAGTACAAAGGTTTTTACTCTTTTCTGGACTTAGAGGATAGTCTGTGGAGTATAATGTACTCTTAGCTACCAAAACAAACCACTTCACCAGTTTTGAGGAGAGGCTTGTAATAGCACCATTTGTTCAAATACTGGAATAAAAGTAACGCAGTTAATCTAAGGAGTACTGACAGACAAAAAGCAGTAGCAATAAAAGCTAATTGTCTGTTAGCTCCAGGTATATTTTTATTGAGTGTTTCAATCCTAGCCTAAAAGCATATATTAAGAAAAGGATCTGCTATCTTCACAGATCAAGCAGCAACCAGAGCAGACTGCAGTCTCATTTCTCTCTAGACTTTCCTTCCTAGCCCATCCCTCCTTCAGCTGGCTGCCTCCATTTAGAGGAGCTTTTAACGCCTCTGTGTAGGTCCCACTGAAGCTCTTCTCAGTAATTGTCAACCCACAGCAACAGGGTGATTTCCTTACATCCCCACTTATATCCAGGGAAGGATTTAAGGAGGAGGTCACTGTAGTTCATATGTAGAAGGAGGGGGCAGCTCATCTTCACATGAATTTGATTTTTTCAGTGACAGAAAACATATGCTTCACAAGATCAGTAGCATAATCAAGGCTTTCATTAATTATTTGACGTCATTTGTGTATGATATATGTTAGACTAGTAGGCAGAGGACCTGCAGATTTTCTGATGTGTACTTGTGTCTGATTTTGTTCGATGCAGCCTTTCAGCTTGGGCACCAAGAAATTAGTTATCCTTTAAGATGGGATGCCCCAATTTGTCCCCATTGGCTGGGATTCAAGCCCAGGAGATGTGGGCTTATGTCACTGGAGCCCCCTCAGGTTTTCCAGTAATTTGTTTATTCACCCAACAGCAACAAAAGCCACAGGTTACGATGATTTTATGATCCAACCCTTACCTTAAAATAACAGGACTTTGTTTTTTTCTGATATATTTATATTGATTATTAATAATAAATACATTAATTTATATTGCCCTCCAGTGATGGATCATGACCAGCAAGACTGTGAGCAGATAAAAAAAAATGTTATTTGCTATTTCAAATAAGGTTTGTGAATCAACTAACCCTTAGCAGACCAAAGATGGGAAATCCTTTTTTCCTTTAAAAGACTCTGTGTCATAACCCACATTGATCAGCACAGTTGTGACTGTACTGTATTTAGCTATTTTTATCTAACACCTGGCAGCAACTTGTGCATCACTACTGAAACTATCAATTGAGCTATTAAGAAGGAAGACACATTTAATAACCCCTGCAGTTCTCATCACAGCAGGGCTAAGTCTAACGGTGACGTTCTTAACATTAGTACTGAATTTCAGTGCTTTTTATTACGTTGGCCTTGTTTCATTAGAATTCAGCATTCTTCAGTCTACTTACAAAACATATATTTTGTATTGTGCAAATTTTGTTGGCTGTCATGAGTGGACTAGTGTGGTCAGAAGACCAAGTAACAGTGTTGACAGAACAGAGGGAAAAATCAATTTGACTTTAAAATATAAGCACTTACTGAGGCTAGAGAGAAAATAATGGAGGCAGGCTCTTCTGCCTAGCATGGCAGTGGGATCTGAAAGCAGAATAAGATACAGTGGAAAAACAGGGTAAGCAGCTGGAGTGAAATGCCATGTTTGTTAGGCAGGAAATCAATAATCTTTGATGGGCAAATCTTATACAAACCTTTATTCTGGGCCTGCTATGTTTGGAAATTGCAACAAAAGAAACAAAAGCTCGTTACTGAGAAAAATCCAACCTCAGGTTATGCATGTTTACCAAGCTGAAGGAGTGCCTGGAATCATTCTTTTGCAGAGGAAAAACAAGTGAGAAGGATTTTGCTGGTGAGAGCTGAATGTGTACTCCTCAGGGAACAGAAAACACATGGATTTGATCACACCTCTTTCTCCTGCTTCCAGATATCCACACTTGCCTGAAGAATGCCACACTCCCTGGGATAGCCAAGAAAACCAATATGGTCATTAACTTGTCCAAAGATAGCTATGGGGAAGCAGTGGCTCAGGCAACACAGTGTCTCATTATGTGACCCTCCAGATCGAGCAGCAGTCCCTGGTGCACCTCAGCAGAAGGGCATTTCAGGAGATGCAGTCTGGTGGGGCCAGTGGGAAGTGGACCCCAGGGAGCAGCTGGATTGTAGGACGGTGTTTTCCAACTTGCTTGGTCAGATTGCAGCACTGCCAATCCCAGATGTTAACAAATCACAAGGATAGTCTGAGAAAGGCCTGAGATTGGTTAAAAACTTTAAGCTGAGATTTTAAAAAGAAAATAAGTTTAGGGTGTGGTTTATTGCCTTCAGGTTTCTTAGCCTTTAGGGTGCACTTGATTCATGTTTTTAAGTTTCTCTTTGCTACCACGAGGTCTAGGAAACTTACTTAAAACCATAAGCCAAGGTTCTCACCTAATCATTTGACTGTGGGAGCTGAAAAATATAAAATTATGAGAGGTGCAGCACTGACTGGTGGGGCCAGGCATATGGCAAGTGCTTGAAAAAGGCCTCTTGGAGAGGGATGAGAGGCAGCCTGGGAAGGGGGTGCAGCGAAGAGGCCTGGGAAGTCAGTGGGGAGGAGTGTTGAGAGACAGGTAGGGGGAGAGGATGGGCTCTTGAGGAAAGCAAAGCTGTCATAAAAGTCTAGGGTAATGCAGCAGTGGCACGGACATCAAGCCTCTCACTGGGGCCGTTGCCTGTTTGGACATGCCACGTCCAACCTCTAAAGGAGATGGGAAAATGTTTCCTTACAATAACCTCCATGAGTTAACTCCTGCGAGTCCTTGGTGCAACAAAACAAACTGTTTACCAGATGAATTTGCTTCTATGCAGACACTGAGATTATTTGGTTACTTTACGGAGAGGATATTGCAGCATAAGAATTGTTACTCAGAGAAGTGGGTGCTTGACCTCAGCAGAGTGACCTGAGGATGATGAGTGGCAAGTCCAGATTAAAACTAACTGATAAGAAGGAGACCTGTGGCAGCCCTAACTTAAATATTCAGTATAGTAATAGAGTAAAAATCTTTAGAGCCTGCAGGAAGCCAAAGACCAACTGGACTGAAAAGATAAAACAGTCTTAAGGTCGTGAACATTTACATTTCACAATTTCCATCTTTTAAAATATCAAGTCAAGTCAGGAGTGAATTAGGATGTTAAGAGCTGCGAAAGGCCTTAGCTTTGAATTAGCCTCACTTTAGCTGTGGGATACTTCTGAATTCAGTGCAGAAGTGGAGACGAGACTGCCTCACATTTCAAGCACAGGGAGAAGATTTAGGAAATTGCAGTCCTGTTGCCAACTCAGTCACTGACAGAGGGATGAGTATACTCTGTGTGAACAATTTTAGAGGTGAGTAGAGAGCTATGCATGCAGACCTTAATGACTCTTCAGTGTCCTTCACTGCGGAACAAAGAAATGGCATAAAGCACTCCATGACGTGTTTTCCTCACAATTTAGCAATCCCTGCCTCCCACCAGAAACTTGGTTGAACGAAGAAATTGCATTTGCATTTCTACATGCTCTGTGGACCATTTGCACTACCCAACGTTAGGCATGTAACTTGATGGGCTGGTTCCCGACAGGCAGAGAAAATAAATTCTTGCAGGTGGTGAACATGAACATGGGCTTCTGTCCCCTCTTGCAGTGCAGGTGGTGCATGGGGACTAGCTGGACACTTCAGATGGGTCTGGGTGTGAAAATACCCTTTTTTCTCTGTCCAGAAGCACTCCTGGATGGCTGTCATGGTATTCAAGGATGGGAGTTCTGTTCTGTCTTAGACATTATTAAAAAGAATTATTCTAAAAAAATATAAAAACAAGTAAAAGGGAAATCAAACCCCTTTTTTTTTTTTTTTTCCTTCACACAAATACCTACTCCATTGGATGATGTTTTTATTATGCTTACTGATATATTGAACAAACTCCTTGATGCACTGAGAGCTAGTTGGGGTTTTGGCCTGACTAGTTGATACTTACCCATCTCTTCAAAGACTCTGCAGTGGTGCTGCACACTGAAAAAATTGTGCAGACTAGGCACTTTTGAAAATCCCATTAGAAGTATCAGTTCAATACATTTTGTTAAGAAACTTGAACTAAAATGGAACCATGAAATCAAAGCCAATCTAGCATTAATATTCCATGAAAGTAAAAGTGGAGCATTACAGACATCAAATCAAAATCAAGTCAACAAATTGACTGTGGCACTGGATCAAAATTAAACCAAAATTGCCAACTTGATGACAACTCACAGTGTTTATGAACTCCAACTATCTGTGAAAGCGCATGTCTGTTTAGCTAGGAATTTCAAAAAGCACACATTCTCAGAGATGGACACAAATGTAGCACTGAGCTTGGTTATGCAATGGTGAAACTACCATTTCAGAGCCAATTATCTAGCTTCCTTCTTCAGATCCTGCTCCGCAGCAATAAGCAATTCCTATCTGCACCCCCACGAGTGCCATCATAGATAGCACAGGCTCGGAAGAGGATGCTCCTGATAATCAGAATTTTGACAGAAGTTATTTACAGGGAATTGAATATGACAATTTCAGGTCTTTCAGGATTAAACAGAGGCCCCAGAAAATACATTAAAGTGCAATTTTATGCAATGTTATATACAACTTCTAAGCCTCAGGAACTTTCCTTCCCACCTCTTCTCTCTTTTAGAGAAATTTGTGCACATCTGGAAATATAAAGTTACACTTTAACACTATGAAACTGAAGAGTATCTTTTACCTAACAAAATAGGAAAGGAAAAAATAGATGACTAAGACAAACATGGTGTAACTAACTCTTGAACTCTCTCACTCCTTCACACTTATAGAAGAGAAGTAAAGACTACAGCTGAGAAGTGAAGCAGTCACAGCCCTTGTTGAGATCAGGGCTTTCCTGGTTTAGGAAAAGACTCGTGAAATCCTGATGCTGCTGCCTGGTGCCATAATTCCTATTAGCTAGAGATTTTAGAGGATCTGAAATTTCAGCCTTTCTCCAGCAATACAGACTTCTGTCCTGGAGTCAAAGACTGTTTGAATTTTCAGATGTCCCTCAATCAGATTTTCAGTGCTTTCCTCCAAGGATGAGCCATGAGTCTGTGCTGGCCTTGCAATTTGGTCCAACAGGGTTTGAATTCACTCTTACCCAGCAAGTATAATTAAAAAAAAAAAGCTGTTTAAATCACAAGCATATAATGTTTTGAATGCCACAGAAATGGATACCTTAATGGGCTCAAATGAATCACACAGATGGATACATAAGACTAAATAATGGGAGCACATCTGACTGCTTTTGAGGGAGCTGTCATCTTCTGTGAGGCAGAGGTCCCAAGATGACAACATGTCATTAGTTTATGAATGTTCAACATTTAAAAATTTTTTTAATTAAAATAGCTGTTTGGGAAAAGTAAACTACAGAACAACTTGGCAACAAGCAGTGTTAACACTGTCTGTCAGCAAAATTAAGAAATAAGAATGTACTGTGTGTCTCAGCACCTCAGCTACTTTTCAGAAGTTCTTGCTTTCTGTTCTGGAAATGAACTGTAAGTCAGACAGCTTCTCATCAGGGATCTTCATCTTCATATGCTTTATACAATAATATTTATCAATATGAAATTTACTGTAAAATCTTGTTTTATCTTCAGTCTACATATAAACTATTTTTTTTCAAAATTGTATTTTAATCCCATATTTTCATAGTAACTTTTTTTGAATTTGTTTCCATTGTTGATCCTCTTGATTTTTATTGCCAAAGTCACTGGTACATCTTCAAATGCCAGAGGGACCAACACATGACCTAAAGGGCAGTATGATTCTTGCCAGAAAGCTAGCAATTTGACATCATGTGTGCCAAATTTTAAAATGTAAAATTCTGTTTATTTATTCTGTTTGTTTTCCTTTTGTTTGGTCTGGTAGACACCACTGTGTCAACACTCTGTGGAAAAAAATGTACAATGCCAATTCATAGATAGTATGCTTGCACACAGAGTTGCTTGTCCCTTTGAAAAAGTTCTTACACTGTAGAGACATTGCTCCTGTCAGTTTAACAGAGGTAACAATACACATTTATCTCATAGGAGCTATAACTTTAATATTTGAGATTCAAGGCATTGTTTATATACCATTTTATTAAGAATAAAATTAATGTTTAGATTTTAAGGGTTTTTTCAGTGGACATTGCTTTTTCAAAACAGTGCATAACACCAGATAGGAGGATAGCTGGAGAACTGTATGGAGAATCTGCATCTAAACAAGAGCAGCCGATGGAGAATAACCTTTTGGGTCAGTAATCTTCATCCTGACAAAGTTCCTTCAGACTTAGGAAAGTGTGAGGTTTTCTTTATTAGCTTTTACACTTTAAGTGAAAACCCAGAATTAAAGTCAGCCGCTAAAAGAGAAGCCTGCCTTGAAGAATCTTTTAATTAAGATAAATTTTATCAATATTTTCACTTGGCATATTGAAGCTCTTAAACTGAGTTTACAATTGAATTTAAGTTAGAGTGCACCGGAACGTTAAGAAATCTTAAATATAAAACCATCTCCAACTCAGAAATCCCACAATCTGGAACTGTTTTGAGGGGGAAAGGATAAAAATCTGAGATTATTGGAAGTCTAGGACTGCCTCCAACTCCAGAACACCAGTTTTACATTTTAATAAAACTTGAAAACTACAGAGTTGATCTCTTGCTTTGTAGAGATCAGCTGAAAAAAACCCCCACCAAATTCTGCCCAGACTGAGTCTGCAGGTTACAAACATGATGCTATTATTTCTCCTACACAAAGTTTTGCATAGGAAATTGCAGTTGTGTATAAAATGCTAGTTCAACAATAGTTTTGCATAAGGGAACATACCTAAGCATAAATACAGAGGAGCAAGTTAATTTGGAGCTTTCAGGTTAGCATTTTTAGACTGAATTTCCTCTGTGGCAGAGAGAGGCAGCTGAGACAAATGATAAAGCAACTGGGTAAAAGTTCTCCTCCCAGTCTGTGATGCCAGCGATCATAAGCAAAACACCTGTGATCATATTTGTAAGCTGTCAGAGCCTTTCCCTATAAATGCAATTACATTGTATATTTTAATAAATGCAAAATCACCGTAATAGCTGCCTCTAATGAATACAAAGGCTAACTCCAGTGCTTTGTTCCCATCAGAAAATATTTTCAGCCATTTTAATAGCAGAATTCAGCAGATATTTACATCTGTTGAAGCTAATAGCAGATTTTCCATTGGCTGCAGTAAGGACTGGGACTGATTTTTTGTTACTTTTAAGACTCATCTTTGTTTATCCTATTCAGCATAAGGAATAGTTAGAGATGAGCTTTCTTTTTAATCAGAGAGTTGTGAGTGTCTCCCAAAATTAAACCTCAGGTCTGGTCATCTCCTGCCTCCCTGTACCCCTACCTGCGTAGCTGTCGCTCACATCATCCCTCTGCTCAGAGAAACATTGCTTGCAGTAGTTACTCAGGATTTAAAATATTTCCTCAAGAAAGTTCTATACTGCAGATTCACCAACGTTTCTTTAGTTTGGATGAGGGATGTCAATCAACAGTACTGCCAATTTATGAACTGTTCCTATTTCCAAAATCACTTCTATTGTTACAATCTGACAAACTACCCAAAGTGTTCAAAAAATTGCTGGCTGCAGGGGCTAGTTCAAGCTCCTTTTTGTGGCATTTCATTCTTTCCCCCTGCCATGATTACTGTCCTGTTTTTTCTGATGGTTGTTAAATCACCAACTAATTATGTATTATCAAAGCTGCCTGTAACAGTAAAGTTTGTCTCGCTGTTGATGTATATAAAAACAAGCTGGGTGAGTCAGCCAGTCAGGGTACGGGTGGCTGTGCCACTCCACCTGGTGCCTGTGTTAGCACTTATTCACGCCTCCCCTTTGTTCTTCTGGGCTCCTTTTACTTTGTACTGCTGCACAGCTAGAATAGGGACTGACTGCTGCATTATGTATGCTTTAATGTTTTTTTTATTATTACTACGGGAGAACAAAAGCACTCATAAAGGTGTGTTTTCTTTCTGGGAAAATTTCTCAGTAATACAGTAGCTTGTGTCTTGAGGAAGTTGAACCCTGAAGAATGTGACAAAGATTACTAGGTGCCAGCTTGGTTTCCCTGGTAGTTGCTCAGGCAGTTATTTGGAAGAAATGGAAAAACTCTGAGCCTCCTTCCATGCTGGAATAGGTTCAACAGTCTGTGAATATCAAGGTAGAAATTTACACGCTTATCCCTTGAGAAGCCTGTGCACATATGGTATTCTTCTCCAAATTATTTAATTAAAGCTCAAAAAGCACATGTAATCTGGAATGCTCACTTCCAAGATCACCTACCACATTAAATCAAACTCCCCAGCTTGAAAGATGGAGGCATTTTCTAAAATGTAATTTACTTTTGCTTTCTATATTCTTATTTTTTCCAATTCACTCACCTTAACAATGAGAGACCTACATTCTCTTTGGTATCTACTCAATTTCACCTGGTGAACCTGTGCAATACTAAAATGTGGAGGTTGCTACCTTACCTGTTAACTCTTTTTTGATACAAAGGTACAAGGAAGGGTTTTCATTGTCCGCAGTCTTGTTCATGTCAGTTTATAGAAATTCTAAACTTTCAGGTCTTGATGTGACCCGACAGCATTCCTTCTATTATATTTGTTTAGTGCTTGGCAGTTGAGGTAATACACAGCAAGGGAAGACAGAGATTACCAACTCTGGGGTAGGAGATTTGGAATTGCCTGCTATATTCAGCTGCCACTACTTGGAAAGAGATACTGTACTTGCTGAAGCACACTGCCTGTAATTGTCAAGTCTGTCAGTTTGATTTCTGCTTTGAACAGATTGGAAAAAAGAAAAAAGCAAAGAAAAAACCCCAACCCTTGGTGCTCAGATCATACCTGTTTTTCTGACCAGATGCTATTTCATTTGACAAGATGCTGACCTTGCTGCCTGAGAGCACTGGGAACAAATTTTGGATTTTCCCTGGGCTGTTCTCAATGGAGCACGCACCGGCATGTGGAGCCATTGCTGACTTTGAAATGAACTCCCGCAGCCTTCATGCGGGAAGGTTAGCCAACCAGAGCCCCTCTCTCTAAATTGTGGAGGTGGGCTGATGGGTTGCCACATGTCTACACCCCTGTCTGTAGTCTGCTCTACCTGGCCTCCTCATTTTATAATAACCAAACCAGTTTGCAAAGAAATGAGATCAAACCATACCCACTTCTTCCATTTCACATGTGGATTCAATAACTTCTTTTTGATTTTGCTGGTTTTCACACATGGTCAGAGAGAATCAATGTTTTTTACCCTTGACATTTATAACTCTGTGTTTTTTAACAGAGAAAAAATGGTGTTATGTCACCACATCTGCTCTCTTGCCAAAGCTGGTCCTGTTGTTCATATGGACATACCCAACCTGGCTTGACACAGATGGTAATGTAAATATGGTATCTCACAGCCAAGGCCTTGACAAGTATTGAGCTTCCTGGTCAGTCACAGAGCTTGCTGCTGTGGCTGCCTACCTGACAGCGGTTGAAATAGGTGCCTAAAGACTGCCTCCTTTATGGTATGAGTAAGCTTTTGTCACAGCAGTAAGGGTTATGAAGGGCTATATCCATATGTAGGCTTATATCCAGAAATACATGTAAATGCAACTCACTGAAATCTCCCAATTCCACAGGACACCTCATTCCCCTCGCCTTGCTTCTGTCCCAAAGTCTCCCTCTGGACAACATGCAGCTGATTGTAGCTAGTCAAAATACTGGGGATTTTCAGATAGCTCAGGCATTTAACAGAATTTTCATTTTGATTACTTTTGTGCAGGTTTTGTGCAGAAACAATGCTCTGAAGACTCGTTTTAGGGAGAACACTATTGTATCAACATAGATGGCAATTTCTTTCTGATCTAGTAACTTTTTTGGTTTCAGTGAGGACAACATTGACTGCCTCTTCCATGAATTAGATCTGATGACCCTTAAAATTAGAACAGGAATGTGAGAACTTAATGATCACCTTCAGTTGTAAACAGTACTAACTGTAGAAGTAAAGGAAACATTAAAAGCTGTAAACAGAGGGTTCTGCTACTTTTCTGACTATATGTGCCGTAGTCAGGCAGACCCATTTGGTTCTGAGGACCCAGCAGTCAAAAACACTGCTCTACAACATTCATCTGAAAGCAATGGCCCAGGGAGAAATAGGTTCGAACTTGCATGGACAGTCCTTGGATTATTTTCATGTGAATGGCATAATGAAATAATTTGTGATTGCAGAGAATGCATGAAGCAATTACCAGAAATATGGTATTTTGGCCCAAGGAAACTCATGTTCAGGCAATAATTTCAAATGTTTTAAATTCTACACTTCTCTAGTAGGTGACACAAAATCCTTTTTTGGTAATGATTATATTACCATGTCTGTCCTTGCATGCCCTTCCTTGTTAGCTATTCAAGCATTTAAAAGATTTATGAATCTTGTCTTACTTTCAGTAGCCTCTTTTTTTTTCTACTTTTTTAGTTTGCAGTATTTGACATGCAAAATATTATGCTTTCTTAAATTAAATTCTCCAAGCAATAAACTACTGCATTTAAGATTAAATACATGACTTTTATCTCTGCTCACTTGGACCTGGGAAAGGCTGTACAGTTACAGAAACCCCAATGTTTCCATCCCTGGTCAGACTAGTCCAGCTAGTAACTTGACAATGAAGCTGATAATATTAGCTGCTCCAGAGGTATAAGCAAGATATTTCAAGATGAACAGTATAAAACAACCAGTTGTTGAAAAATACATTAAATATAATGTGTCAATTTTTGTTATGAATTACTTTTAAACCTATCCAATGACTTTGTGAAAATTTTGCAATCTAAATTAATAAATAAGCTTTCACCAAATTTTGAAAGAAATTGTAGTCTGTAGTGGTAGTATCTTTTTTCTTTTATATTATGGAAAAAGGATGTATTGAATTACCTTCTCTCAAGGTCCTTTATTCGATATACCTATTGGATATAATCTTTTACTCATTTTTCTCTCTAAACCTTTAAAGTCTCTCTTTTATGGATAGTCTTCCAGTTTCTTTATACTTTCAAAGTATATTTTCAGGACTCTTCCCACATCCACTTTATCTTTTTTTTTTCTTTTTTTTTTAATAACATGAGAAATACAGCATTCCATATACAATACTGGAATAAAATAGAATCAAAATGTCAATATTTTTTCTCATTCTCTGTGCTCTCTGCATTTTGCATCCTTTCATGGCTTCTGGGTTACACAGGTGACTCCCAGATCTTTTTTTCTGAATACTGCTACTTAATTAATGTGCATAATATTTGAGGAAACCAGAATCAAAATTAATCCAGAGCAGAAATTGAAATCAGAGTGAGCTACAATAAGTGACCAGAGAAAATAAATAAGACATCAGCCAACAAAAACCAGGCTTTTCTATTATTTATACCTTCTGAAATAAAAAATAAATTGGCTTTGAGGAGACATGCATTAAAATTTTCAGCTGGTGTAAATCTTTGTGTCATTGCCTCCATTGGGAACAGGGACCTGTGCAGTGATATGCGTTGGAAGCAGCCATTTCGGCAGCTTTTTCATCTGGGTGCAGCCTGAAGGATGACACATCTGTGGGAAAGAAGCAAGCCACACTTCTTAGGTTTGCAGCAAGAGGAGAGACAGGGGTGGTGTTCACCTTGGCCAATTTTTTGCATCACTTAAGGTGGCAGTTGTCTCTAGCAGCTGGTGGGAAGATGCCAGTACGAGGTAGGAAGCCCAGGTGGTGTGGGCTCTCCTCCTCTACCTCCAGTAGGCAGTTTTGGCACATCATTCACATGCCTGAGGTTGTGGAGGTCTAATCGGTGCCTGAGAGAGTGCAGGGCTGGGCTGTGCCCCCACCACTGGCACCCCAGAGAGCTGCTCCTCCTGGCTGTCACTGCTGTGGGCTCCTCACCTGGGGGAGGGAGTGGGCAATGTACGCAGCTGTGTTCTGGTGCATATTTGTATATATCTGCATTAACAGGCACTCTTGAGGCAGGTTCCCAGAGAGTGATCCTGCAAGTGTGACTCTTCAACACTGGCTGCAGTGCTTCCCTCCCTGGAAGCGTGGATGACCCCACACCTCGGGGTATGCTTAGTAGCCCCTACTTGCGCAGTTTCATGCTCTGGGAACTGTCTGCAAGGCTGACTCCTGGGTAGAGGGCTGATCAACAGCGGAACATGCTGCGGTCTGGTGTACTCCTGCAGCTGGCCTTCAGCAGTGAAGAAACTCTGTTTTGGGGTCAAAAATGTGAGGTTACTTATTTCAGTTTCAGCTTCAGCCTCAGAGAAATGCAGTGAACATGCCGGCAGCGAACATGCGGGAAACCGCTGCAAAGTAGCCTGCACGACCTGGTGCTTTGCTGCGGCCCTCAGGAGAGCACTTTAGGGTGGAGGGAGAGCTCCAGTGGTGCCAGGCTGTCCCCCATACCATGTGGGGCAAGGCTGTCATCATGGGATGGAGAAGAAACCCTGGTCCCTGAGGCAGGTAGCTGCCTTCAGCCAACAGATGGGGAGATACAACAAACTCTTACTGCCCCCACAGTACAGAGGAAAAGAAATTGGTGAAATCACACATTAAGGACACTCCTCCTACCCCAAATGGGATGCTAGCAAGCACTATAACAACATGTGCTATAATACAGCTGTCTGCCCCAAGTATATGTGGCATGCCTGGGTAGATGTTTTTTCATGCTGACCTAATACCATCTGTAAGTTTTCTTCAGATAACGGGAGTTGAAGAGCTATCTCCCAGCTGTGGATGAGGAAAGATCTGAAAATATGTGTGCATATTTCTTATGCGCTGTGGATGTGCTAATGTGCTTTCTTCCCTCCCAGGAGTGATGTAGTGTGACAGGGTGGGGATGTGATCAGTCACTGGTGTTACTGTTAGCTTTACAATAAAGATCTTTTGATATTTACTCTTAAACTCTGTCACATATTTTTATTCCATCTTCAACAGGTGTTAATCTCTTTGCAGAAACAGCTGAGCATTTGGCTTTGCTCAGCTGTTTCTAATCAGAGCCAAAGGCAGTCCTGAAGCAATCCTAGTATTTCCCTTTTTAAATTGGCTATGCATATTTAAAAGGAAATACTGCATTTCTGTGCAGCCTTGGCTAAATGCATTTCTCCCCATGCCTCAGTAATACTGGCTTACAATAATGCAGAGTCAGCAGGAAGCTGTTTGCCCAATTTTGCTCTTTCAATGCACGCTGAAACATCCAGGGGACAAGAAGGAGGGAAAGAGCTGGCCAGTGAGCCTTTCCTTTGCTCTGTATTGCTGCGGGGACCCCATGCTCTGCAGGGTAGTGGGGATGGATGAGCAAAGTCCCTGAAAGATGGGGTCATCCGTACAGTGGTGGTGGTGGCGTGCACAGTGGCTACAGAGCAGGGCATCATTACTGGCTTGAATAACTGGAGGTTAACATACAGCAAAACACCTCTAATATCCTTGAAAATGAATCATCTGGAAAGCAAAGAATATATTGCATATCTCTGCCACAGAAACACACTCTGTGGGCAAAAGATCAGGCAATATCTGGGCCTGGCTGGGCTTGTGACTGACCTTGGGCGTGGCACTGCCTCCTCTCCCTGTCTGGTGGGCTCATGAGAGAGATCCCTGTGGGACCCTTCTGGGGTGGCCTTTTGGGATTTAGGCACAAGAAGAAATTTCATCAGGTTGCACCATGTGTTTGCTGACAGTACGTTAGATGAGTTTTGGCCCTCAGTGTAGTTAACAACTGGTGCATTTTATAAGTCCCATCAGACTTTCATGTCCATCATGGTTAAAGTTAACTGACTTGCTGTATGACATATGTTCATTTGAGCACCATGTTGTAACAACACCACTGCTGCCTGGTTCTACTAGAGGGGTATTTGACTATCTGTAAATCTCAAATTGCTTTACAAAGGAAATTCCAGAACATAAATCCAGGAAATTCACAGTAAATGTCAAACCTGGAAGAAATCCAAACACGTACTGGTATTAAAATGCGCATACCTAAGAAATGTTATTAATTTGGTTTGCAAAGCAGAGCATGCCGGTAAGTGGTCAGTTAGGCATTCCCCTCTATTGATCAACAAGTGTCCCTATGAAAAAACCCTAGAGCAAAGCTACCTCACTGAAATGGTTTGTGGTCCCATGGCAAATCAAATCCTCACTTCTCTATCTTTCTTGCTGCAACTGCTCTGTTCCTGCCATCTGAAATGCCTTCATTGCTTTCCTTAATGCTGAAACCCTAAGCCAGTCCTGATGGCTGCAGAACCCTGAAGCTGCCTGCAAGGAGCTGGGGAGGAGGAGACAGTGATAAGGGGGCAGGAGATCTTCTGGCACTCCTGGGTCACTTGCCTGCCCTAAGGGTCAGGGGATTTTCCCCGTTATTCCCACATACCAAGCGCCCTGCATAGAAAATATAGCATCCAGGAAATCACAATAGTAGAATTTGTTGTATTCGTGTTGCCTCTCAGTGTGACAGTAGTCCCTTGGGGTGGTTTCAGACAGAGTGACTTACAGCAGCCCTGAAGATGTCCTAATGGATACAACTATTTCTCCACATCTGAGGTTTTTATACCAGATAGGTATGGGTGCAGTCAAAGCCCCGCTTTTGTTTTTTTATTTGACATATTTTAGAAGCATCTCTATAATCTTTGAGTTCTATATTAAATTGTATTAATCACTTAAAGTATTATTGAAGAAGTCTATTTTAATTTTTGTGAGGTTCCACCACACAGGGAAAATCATGCTCCAGGCCTGTCTGTTGTTGTTTCATATGAAGTGCAAGAAGGGTGTGGGAGAGAGGAGGACACTCTCAGAAAGCCCTGAGAGGCAACTTGGGTATCATAACAAAAAACCTAAAAATCCTATCATTAGGGCAGCAAATGTAGAGAGTTCATTGCTGACATGTACTCCACAAAATCAGCAATGTTCCCACTGAGGGAACCTGTATCTGCAGGTAGGTTGCCTGCTCTGTGGCCACCATCTTCTCCACATCCCCCTCGAACTGGGGGCCCAGAGCTGGACCTGGCTCCCCAGCACAGCTCTGCTGGTGCTGAGCAGATCAGGGTAGTAACTTCTCTTGATCTGCTTTACTATTTTCCCCACTATGTGCTTAGCTCCTGGGCTGTTTCCCAGTGTAGGAGGAGTTCTGTGTCTCACCAGAGTGAACTCATCCAGTCCTGGTACCTGATCCTGGTGCCCATGGAGGAGGCTGCATTCTTCTGGAAGTATGGACTGAAAATAGATTTTTACGGGTTTATCCCAGTCCTACTGCCCGGTGGGAAGCAGGCTATATTATTTAGAGTAATGTGGTGGCTGTGCTAGAAGGGCTGCTTAAGTTAGTGCATCAGTGCACTCAGTATCAATATTGGAGAAGCCTGAGCTAATGCAAAGCAAACTGGTAGTTTGCTGCAAAATGATGGGCTCTGTGTGGCAGTGTGGGAAGTACAGACCTTGTACTTGTTTGCCCTTGACTGTGAAGCCTGCTTATGTCTGCTGTCCATGTCTTCATTTACTCATGAGGATCCTGCTTAGTAAGTCATTTGGTAAGGTCTTGAAGGGGCAGGGAGAGAAAGGAAATTTTAACCTTTTGACAAATGCAGGAAATAAAGAAACACACCTGGGAAAGCTTTAAAGAATTAAACAGTATTTTCTTGTTTTCTTCTTCAAGAATTATTAAAATAGCCAGTCTAATTATTTTGCTTTATCTGTTTGTAGATATTGAACAAATAGGTAAGTAATGAAAATGTGCCTCTCCAATCAAGGCGTTTTCAGTGGTAGTAAAACAAAGGTTACATCTGATCAAGTGCTAAGAGAAACATGTTACTTACTGTATATGTCGGAAAGAGAATTTTCCCATTCTTATTTCTGCTCAGATATTCTACTTGCATATACTACACAAAATAAGAAATGAAAATTTAACACCGTGGAGAACATATAGGGTTACTTTTCTACAATAGGCAGCTTATTGGAAAAATCAATGTTTGAGTTTCTATTTGCTTTTTGCTCCTCCCTGGATCAAATAAAACTATTAATTAGTGTTATTCATGGTGCTGTTGCCCTTTGCAAAAATATACTCATTAAAAATGCTTCTTGGTTCAAATGGTGTTTCAAAAATTATCCTCAACCACAGTTTACAAATGAGATCACGTTTGAAGAAAAAGTACATAATGTCCAAGAGGTAATCAGACAACAGTAAATAGAAAAATATTTGTAGAACATGTGTAGCACAGTAGAATTATTGTACTTCAAGCCTAAACAATAAAATAAAGAAAATCATTAAGTAGCTATTAGGATTACCTACAGTGGCTCTAAAGAGTTGGATACCTCATTAAAAAAGCAGCATTATAAACTGCACCAAATTCCCCAGCTCAGCCTGAAGTTCATCATGGGCCTTATTGCACACACCCATCTGCAAGTTAAAAAGAGGTCTTATTACACAGCCCTTTGTGCTGGAGAGTTCTGGTCATGCAACACCTCAAAAATGGGGCCAGGGGCAAATTCCCTGAAATCTGTTTCTTTACTGCTTGAGCAGCTGTCTCGGGATGCCTAGACACAATGAAGTGCTATACATAATTATTTTACCCATGGCTGAACGATGGCCAGCTTTGCTCGAAAGCCAACAGCTGTTTAATAGTGTGTAGTCACATGCTGTACCAGTCTATTGAGGGAAGGGATAAATATATAATCCAGCTGATGTTTTAGGTCATAGTTTAATAACCCAATTTGGAAGTAAGTCAGGACAGAGCATGCCATCCTGATGGGTTCAGAAATACCATGGGGCCTTTAGTAGCACCAGGGGTGCCCAGGTGATGTCCTTCACCCAGGTAGTACCTGAGGAGCGTAGTGTCTCAGAGCGATATCATGCTGAATATTCAGCATAGGACCCCTTAACAGCTGTGGCACTCCTCTGAGTATCCTTTGAAACTCAAGCATGTTTCATATAGGATGTGAGAGAGGCTCTGTTTGTCTTGCACTGTATTTGTATCCTTAGCAAGGCTCCTTACTCCATGTTTTGAAAAGACAAATATGTGTTCCCCAAATCCGGTCAGTGCTTGGTCCTGCCTCAGGCATGAGGGATTAAGGTAACCAGGTTTATTAAACATTTCCCAGTTGCTCTTCCCAGGTGGCAGAGACATCTGCAGTGACCACAGTCATCGGAGGGATGTGAGAGATCACATCTACGGTCTTCCTGCAGTCTAGTCCCTGTACAGGACCCCAGAGGGGACAGGGTCTGAGCCTTCTCCCAGGGGGAGAATGAAGAGGATGAGTAGGGCTGTCTGCTGCCCTGTGGCTGCCATGGCTGCAAGGCTGGATGCCCCCCAAACCCCTGGGCAAGGGGCCAGTGGTGGGGATGGCCGCTTGCACACCCCGCAGCACAACAACGTGGGGCTTAGGACTACAGCTATGTCTTTCGGGGACCGTTTTGCCCTAATAATACTACTTTTTGCCTTTCCCAAATTCACTTCTGTATTCATTCATATATATAAAATTCTAGTCTTAAAAGTAGTAGTGTAAATCAGGTACAGGTATAGACACAGTCCTCTCTTCCCAAGAACTTGAACAGCTTATGGCAGCAGGTGCCAAATGCTGCTGTCCTCCTCCTTTCCTTCTGGTGTTGTACTTGGTCATCATAGCAAAGCAGAGGAAGGACAGCCAGGTTTCAAACCCTTTTAACAATGTGATGGATCCTACTTCTAATAAAACCTTACAATGTTAGTAGAGCCTAAAGGAAGGAAAAACCTGACTTTCTTCTGTTTCTTCTCTTTTACTGCTACCCGTCCTGTCTCAAATTTCCTTCCCAAAGCCAAGCCATTTGGATCATGCTCCTGTCCTTCTGTCCCAGAAGGTGCTGGCTTTGAGGAGGGAAACTAGCTTGCTAGAAGCTGTATACTTATTTCACTTAAAAGGTGCAATGAGCTGCCCCATTACCAATTGGTGAGCATGCTATCAGACAAGGTGAAGTCATTAGCCTGAAAGAGGAGTAGGGCAAAAGTAGGCTCTCCAAGTGCTGCTTGAAGTTGCTCTTTCTCTGTCAAAAGAAAAAATAAATTAACCTCAACAAATGAATTTTTCAGAATCCAAAATCTATTCATAGAGTAAGAACCACACCTCCAGAAAGTAATGAAAAGTCACTTTTCAATTGCCGTGGAACTGTAGTACCTTGTAATACATGAAGAGACTGTTTCTCATAAATGACTTTTTAAACTGGAACTACGAAATATGTCATGCTCAGCATATAAAACTGAAATGAAATATGTCATGATGTCACTATCAGCATATAAAGCTGAAATTAAATACATCATGATGTCATGCTCAGCATATAAAGCTGGGGGAAGAAGAAGGAAGAGGGGGCGTTTCAGAGTGATGGCGTTTGTCTTCCCAAGTAACTGTTATGCATGATGGAGCCCTGCTTTCCTGGAGATGGCTGAACACCTGCCTGCCGATGGGAAGTGGTGAATGAATTCATTGTTTTGTTTGCTTGCGCACATGGCTTTTGCTTTACCTATTAAACTGTCTTTATCTCAACCCATGAGTTTTCTCACTTTTACTCTTTTGATTCTCTCCCCCATCCCACTGCGGGGGGTGTTGGGGGGGAGGGAGCGAGTGGCTGTGTGGGGCTTAGTTGTCAGCTGGGGTTAAATCATGACATATATTAAAGCAACTTTAATTCTAATCTAAAACCTAGACTCATTTGTTCTCAGAAATATCTTTGAAAAATAGTAGCATCTTGGTAATTCCACATTATGCTTACCATCAGCTGTGTTCTCAGTGTAAATAAAATGTCTTTCCTTGGAGAGAAAGGATTTCAAAACTGTGATTAGTGGTTCAGTGTGACAAACAATGGGAAAGAATCTTCAGCATTGTCACCAAACAAAAAAATCACAGCATTAAATGAATAAATTATTCTCCAAGGAAAATGTTAGGACAAATGGGACAAATAACCCCTATTTTGCAAAAGGAACATTTGAAGTTTTTCAGTATTTTAAACTACGTTAGTTGATAATAATAGTTCAAAATAATTTAGCCTCTTTCATGTATTCTTTAGTGTGGGGTAGTTTCTACCTCTGCACTCTTGGTGCAAGATCCTGTTTGAGAGGTGATGTAAAAATACAGATTGTGTTTATCAGCAAAAAACCTAAGAGATTTGTCATCTGAGCCATGAATTAACTAAAAATAATTTATTAAGATAGTGTAGGACACCACAAATGTGCATGCTGCTGTAGAGTTTTATGTCAATAGAGGTATTGGGCTGCTTTTAATTGGATGCCATATTTTTATAAGGTTTGCTTGCAGGCAGATCTTGTGTTGAGATTGTACTCCTTTACATTAGCATAAAAATGGATGATTTTTGATCTCTTTCATGCAGCTTACAGGAGCATTTTCACAAAAAACAAGATCCAGTCACTAAATCACAGTAGCAAATAATTAGAAACAGAAATGCCCTACTGGGTTATTCAGTTCTGCCCTCTTATAATGCAAATATATTTTCTGTCATACATACTTTTTTTGGTGAAGTTCACTCTTGAATGATGCATTGTGACCATTTCATCATTTTCATGTGCATATCATCCCATAGATTCAACTATTAAGTTCCTTACTTATGTCTCATTAATCCTGGTTTTATTTCTTGGCTGTATCCTTGTTATCATATTCTCTAAGAATTAAGGAGAGCTGTGGGAAAATCTGTTTGTATGATATGACATTTAGATTTCTCTAAAACCACAAATGTAACATTTCTGAGGTGCAAATATGTTTTGCTAACCTTTCACGTTTGCTCATCCTTCAGATTTTGCATTTCTGATCAGGATGAGAATCAGAAGTAGCAAAATACATCAAGAAAACTATTCTTATGGTATTTGGGGAAAGAAAGAGAATTAATATCTCATAAAAACTCTCTTACTGTAAAAGGTTCTAGGCACGTTTTGAGAACCAGAAGGAAAATGAATGAATTCTGTTTTCTTCTGAATACCTGTGAAATTATTCCAAGTAGTGTTTCATTTGGTGGGCTGTTCCCCATATAGCGGACATTAAATATTGCCTATTCTTCAGAGCAAGACTGAAAAATGGAAATAAGAAATATACATCTTTAATCACAGACTTGAAGATTATTCAAAATAAACTATCCTTTTGGTTTGGAGAGTCTCACTTGACAGAGCATTCTTGGAGAACGATGATCTACCACTAGTCCTGAATACAGTTAAGAGAATAAGCTAGGAAATTACTGGTGCACTTTCTTGATAATTCAGTAAAGTATTTTGATGATCTTTCTATGTAAGGTAGCTGTAGCCCTAATAAGTCTAAATAAGTTTCCTTAGTAAGTGAGGATCAGTGTACCGTATCTCAGAGAGAGAAGTCCCCAAGGTGCAGGCAAGCACTGGGGCTGAGAGGAGGTTCAGAAGGACCTTCCTTGCCTTGGAGACCTGGTTTGGTGGGGACTAGGCAGATTTTGTGGTGGCTCACTAAGTCACACAATCACTAAGAGTCAGCAGAAGCAAGCGTCAGCCCTGCAGGAGTGTTGCCCATGGAGAGTAAAAAAGGACTGTTGCCGGCTGCTTCATACACATTATGAAAAATACGGCTTTATTTAGAAACCCCACAGCTCTTCTGTGGGCAAAACAGCTATGCATTTCAGATCTGAGTAGCAACTCCAGATTCAGGTCCTGTCTCTGAATTATTCATCAATGCTACCGTTATTTCTCCAGCTCCCTGTGAACACCTTGTGATCCTTGAAATGAAAGGTTTGATATGCCAAAGTCCTACCTAGCCCTCAGTGCAGAGGGCTGCCTTTCATCTCCTTTTGTGCTGAATGCAGTAGCTCACTGGGGAAGCGTTGGGACACCAGTTCTTGTCCTTTTGTCCAGCCACACTTGATAGTAAATCAGATAAAATTTAATGGAGGTGACAATTACTTTTTCCATTCACTGTATTCTTATTTTTAATTTCATTATTGCCTAATGATCGGTCTATTCTTTCATCTTGCATGTCTGCAGGGCTGAAGAACTGCTCCTCAAATTGCTCCCAGTTGAACGCATCGCAAGTGGCTACTTCATAGGCATTTTATGATACTCCACAACTAATTAAATCTATTTCAGGAGATGTAAATCAGGAAGGATTTTTCTTATCAAGCACTTTACAGCTGTATATCTGAAAATTCTCTACAAACAGAAGGGAATGCTTGTATCTTTTTATGACCAGTTGTAATGGTTTAGCCTCTGCCGGGGTCTGAGACCACGCGGCCACTACCCCTCCCCCACAAAGGGAGTGAAATACAAAGCCCCAAGACTGAAATAAGGAAAGGTTTAATACAACAATGCAATAGCAACACAACAAACAACAACAATAGCAATAACAGTAATAGTGATAGCAATGAACAGAGCAAAATAGCTACCAAATACAGCAGTGAGAGGAGCAGATGTACAAAACCAGGAAATGTGACGCGCCAGGATGTGACGTCTGCATGGTATCTGAATAACCGGCTAGAGCTCCCCCCACTGCTGGGGAAACTTAACCCTATCCTGGTTAAACCAGGACACCAGTGAAGCTTCTTTTTTACTAATTTCATTTGTACCTCAGGTATGTGCCTTGTAGGCCAGATTGATATCCCTATTCTTGGCCTTGCTCACAGGGACTGTCTTTTTCCATGTTCTGGACACTTCTGAGTTGTATACAGGTTCTGCAAGCAACACAGATTGTCATTATTATGTGTAATTTACAGCTGGAGACACAGAGTTATTGCATGATACAGAAAATCCACGGGACAGCTAGGAGTCCTGACTCAGGCTGTGCTTGACCATGACAGCTTTGCTTTTGGTCTGAGCCCCTGTACAGACATAGAAAACATATAAAGCTGTAATAGTTCACAGATGAAGAACAATACTTTTGAAATTATACAAAATGGACTTTTACGTGCAGGTTTGAAGAGGACAAAGTGCTCTTCAGTCCAGTAATGGTTTTGCCGGCTTTTCATGGAGAAAACCAGTTGTTATGAGCCACTGCTTGCTTTTTTTCAGGGTTGTGCTACCTGAAAGCAGGGAGATGGCAGATTGAAATCAGCAGGTGACAGAAAAGTGTGCAGGGGTGTCTAAGCAAGCTACAGGAGCCCTGGAAAACCAGAAGAGGGGCTTCAGAAGGCTTTGGAAACTGACAGGGATTTTACTTGCCTTTGCAGGAACACTCTGGTGGGCCTTCATCATTTGAAAGGAAGGTGGAGTTCATATCTTGACAAAACTATTCTTACCTTTCCCATTTCCTGTCTTCCCCTTCTTCTAGTGAATGGGATGCCATGCCACTCATTCACCATTTAGGGTACCTCAGTAAAGTAGTATAACCCTATGTGGCTATTATGAAATCTGGAAGGCTTATGTAAATGTTAATAAGCCAAACTTCTCCAAAATGCTCTTATCCCACTGTCCTGACATTCAGCTGTCTGTTTTCCATTCAATCTTCTGCATTCACGTGCAGATATGGCCCCTTTTTTATAACTGATCACTTCAAGTTTAGGTACCTAAATGAGATGAGTATTCTCATGAGATGATGGATACTTCTATATGTTTCCAGAATCACAGTGGGGACTTGCTGTCTTTTCCTCGTCAGTCTTGTAAAGATGGAGAAGTGGGAATGCAGATTATTACTAGCATCTTTTCTGTGTTTGCATGTACAGAAAACTATTTGTAGAAGAATTTGCTTTGCTAATGAACTCTGAACAAAATTTTCTGGTCATCAAAATATAAGGGAACTTGGGATACAAGAGGTAGAGAGACCAGAAAATGGCAGCCTGATTAGTGAACAGGAAGGTCTGATTTTAAAACATGGAAAATTTCCTTTGTCCTCTAACTAAGCCAAGGAGAAGCTCTTTCATTAGGATTTGCAGAGTAGCAAGTCCATTATGCATATAGTTTATATCGGTTTACTGCTGTTTTCTTCTAATTCTTTCTGTTCTGACAAAAACTCCCAGTATATAAGCACAAAGTTGAAAGTCCTGCAGTTATCAAAACTGTAATTTGTCTTATACCTTCTTCTGTGTGGCAGAGACATTTTCTTTCTTCTGAGATTAATTATGTAGTTTAACACCCCCTTGTTTCTACTGGTACAAATAGTGGAATCATGTTGCAGAGTGGATCATTAAAATGAGAAGTCAGCAAGGGCAATACCATGCCAGGGCTTCCCCAGTTATCCCCAAACCAGAATGATTAGTTTCTACAGGATCACCCCAAATGAAGGCATCAGTGGTAGTGTGGAAGCAGGATTTTAACTATTCAACCATTCAAGAATACAACGAGGCAACTGATTAGATGGAGATGACTGAGAAGAGTTCATGACATTTTTTTAGAAGATTCAGAAAACAGAATAGGGGACCCTGGTTTTGGATTAATTCCTAATCACCAGGGCAGAACAGGCTGCAAATGCCAGGGAGGGAGGAAAGGACAGAGCTCCTGACTCTTGGGGTAAGAAGGACTAAAAACAGTAGAACAGAGACCATAGGAGGGCAGAAAGACAGATTCAGCCACATCGGAAGCTGGTTTGCTGAGGTCCCGCAGGAAGCAAATCTAGGGAAAGGGGCTGAAGCAAGTTGGCTGTTGCTTGCAGAAATGGTACGAAGAGCACAGCTGCAAACCATCCCTGTGTAAGAAAGGTGAGGAATGGTAGTGAGAGACCCACTGGCTGAATCACGACCTCCCCACTGACTCAGACCCAAGAAGGATTTGTACAGAAATTGGAAACTAGATCGACTTACTAAGGATGAGAATAAAAAGTTAGTACAGACAAAATCAGAAGTCTCTATTATAAGGTTATAAGGTTACAAAGACCACTTTGGAAATAAGGAAAAATAAGATGTATATAAACCACACCAGAAGGAAAAAATATTGTACCAGCCTCACCCTGTCCCTTGATTATTTCTTCTGTTGTTCTGGAATATTTACTGAACTTATTTTTTTTACCTTTTCATATCCCTGCCCTTTTAATATAAAGGAACATTTACTGTCATGTTACAATTTAGTTTGGGAGCAATGGGACAGACTGGTACAATGAAGGGGGAAAAAGAATCCAGAAATGATGAAAACAGTGAGAAAAAACAGGATTACTAATTTAAAATGCCAGAGGAAGTTAGATTATTTAAATTAAGGAGTAAGTGCAAAGGCCATGCTCCTTTATAATCTGCCCTCTGAAGGGGTGAAGTGTGCAACATTGACCCCCTATAAAATTTCCAAATTCCCCTGACCAAAGCAAGCATCTGAAATGCAGACATATTTGAGCAGCTTAAAACTCCCAGCTGTAGCAAAAGCCTGGGACAGACAAAGCCCCCACCCAAGTGTGTTCCTAAGGTAAATACATGAGAGAAGGGATGGGAAGAGGTGTGCTCCAAGGGACTTCTGTCTCAGCTGAAGTGCGATCCCTTTCTCAGAGAGCAAGCATTGGGGTTTCTTAGCCCTATTGCTCAGTCATCTGAGTGACCAGCCCCATCACCTGGCCCCATAAAGGAAACTCAATTGGGACTGAGTTTAACCTTTCCAGGAATCAGCTCTTGAGTCTTCCCACCTGTTATCTGTGACCACTTTTGTAGCTTTCATTTACTCTCCAGATATCTTACTTTTGCTCAGCCCTCTACTGCATCCTTTTCTTTCCTGACTTGTCTTCACCCCTTCCTCACTGTAATGACTGTCACCCGTGTCATGCCTGCTCTTGTCTCATTGTCTTCGATTTGCCTAGGTTGGTCTCTCCTAGATGCCTCTCTCTCTTTTTTTTTTTTTTTTTTTCATAGTGTTTTATATTTTCTTCTTTCATCCTTCACCTTAGGTACAGCTTACTCTTCATTTTTTTTCTAAGCAGATGCTTAGCAGGTAAATGTGGTAAATGTTCATACCCTGTGAAGAGAGGATTGATTCTTCTCAGGTATGGCTATGCAATCAGCTTTTAAGCCCCAGTTATGGGAAGAACTTCATCTGGTACCTTACATCCGTCCTTGTTAGGCAATAGGACAAGTTCTGAACCTCAAGCACATACTTGCATTTGAAGTTAATGTAGAGACTTGCATCCTACACATCAATGATGTTTCAAAGTCTTTGCTGCCATCTCCATTAGGAGGCTACTTTCTTCAGTGTTCTGGGTGGAATGTGCATTTTCTGGAATTTTTAGTAATTTTTGGTGTCAGGGTAAAATAATCTATTCATGCCATTTATTTGAAGAATTTGGGGACTGAAAAAATATTTTAAACTATTGTCACATCAATGGCAATAAAACTGAAGCAAAATCTGTGATCAGGAGTCCTTGTTCTGGTTTTATGCTGTTTTTTATTTTAACAAGAGCATAAAAAATGCCTGCAAGTGCAAACTGAGTGTTAAAATGGAAGCTCCCTTTCTTAAGCCTTCAGAGCTTCTAATTATGTTTCTATAGTAGCACATGTTAAACCCCTGTCATTTATTTCTTGATCACTGTTCTACCTATCGCAGGGAGGGGAAGAAAAAGCTCATGAGATGAGTCACACACCCTGAAAACGTAACAGTGGTTTGAGTTGGGGTGAATGCTTCTTTTAAATGCACCCTGGCCTGCTCCTTCAAACACTTCATTGCTCGCTCGTTATTAGATGCCTGCATGTATATGAATGTATGAGTATTTAAATAAAGTATGGATGATCTGTGAAGACCTGCATTCAGTTATACATTCTTTTACACAGATATGGTGGTGCTATTCACGTAATTCTTGACTGCAATAATAAAGCTGTCTAAAATAATTATAAAAAAACCTAAGGGGAAGAAAAGTGAACAGGGAGAGCGCTACACGATGACCCACTGGTGATCTGGTTGCTGCTCTGGGCTAAAATCAGAAGATGAAAAAAATTGTGAAGCTGTTGTTTCACTTGTTAGGGGCTACATACCAAGAGATTGCCACAAAATGGAAGCAAACCCAGCCCCGAGCACAAAAAGCTAGTTAGGAAGTGGGTGGGAAGCTTTATTAATAAAAATCCAAACTGGTACAAACCTCACGTTCTTAAGAGACTGTCTTGCAACATTTTTACATCCTTATAAGTTTGAGGAAGAAAAACAATTCACAGTTAAAACAAATACAAAAGAGTAAGTAATTTACTGTGTGACTTTAGTTCATACTTATATTATAATGACATGACACACTAATAATCTCCTGTTACTTGAAGGATCCTTGTCATATGGCTTCTTATAACTTTCACATTTATATATTCCTCTGGAAATGTTTAACCATGTTATGAATCTCATTTAAAAAATGTATCCTTAAATGGAAAATCAGTACAAAACATGAAAAAAACAAAAACAAATCATCAGTTTGGATGTCAATTCTTGGGCTTTTTTTACTTTACACATTCTTTTTTTCCTTTTTAAAATATTTTTGGATCCTGATCAGGGTGTCTGTCCTTGTTTTGTCTAAGCCTTTATTAATATTAGAGAAACAAAGGAATCTACAAATTGCTGTTATAATAATAAGAGTAAATTGCTCTATCTGAGTCAGGGTCCCAGTTGTCTTACCGGTGCTCTCCATCAGATGAGAGAACACACTTTATATTATTATATTCATTAAAGTAAGACTAACTCTGAATTTGAGTTCAATATTAAGCAATAGACAAACACATTTTAAGAAGTAGTCCTTGTCTCTAGAGAGGCAGGAAGGACAAAAGACCCGCAGCATGGGTAGGTGAGATGGCAGCAAGTCTGCAGCACAACTGATGCTCCTACCCTGAAGTCTTGTGGCTTAGTACTAGGCCTTTTAGCCTCTCAGGGTAGCAGAAATCTGCCAAGGTCTCTGGCCTTGATGGCAAAATCACACCTTGCAGTAAAACAGAGAGTTATTTTACTTTTCTGCCTTACCTGGTCCTGCCCTAAAGCTGTTACTCTTCCTTAAATGCATTTCCAGCATTTCTTCTTTCTCACCCCTGTCTAGAAATCAGATGTATTTCCTCCATACGTTACCTGGTCTAATGTATTCTGCTTTTTGTGCCTGTCTGTTGTCTCCCCTCTTACCTTCTTACTTTCCTCTGCCCTACTGCTGGTGGGACAGTGTGCTTTTGGTAGCATCTCTATGCCATCTCTTCACGTAACCCCCCACTCTCCGAGGCCTCCAACTTCCAGCACCTCTATTAACCTTTCCCGACAAGGTTGGCATCCTGTGCCTTTTCTCCATGAAAGACTTCTTAATGAGGGAAGGGATGGGGACACTTATTTCCCCTTGCTGTTAACTCTGTCGCTACCTCTGTGAGCCTTTGGAGGCAGGAGAGGCATAATCACCCCCCTTAAGCCCCCTTCAGGGTTATCGTCTCCCTTTCATATTTTTTCAGTTTATACGTGATCCTTATTCCTCAGAACCTCCAAACACTAAAATGATTTGTAATTTTTCTTGGGAGATTCCAGGATATTGTTCTAAGAGTGGAAATATTAAAGGTTTTGCACTAAACTTATTGAAGACACCATGAGATTCTTTTTGTTCTTTGGAAACACTCAAGATCTAGCCTCACATTTTCCAAATTTTTGGGATTAAGATGTTTTCAATGCTATGCTGCATCCTCTGGAATATGCATCTTCAAAAATGTGACACATACTCTTTATGATAGATGGAAAGTAAAATGACAGGAGTTTCAGTCAGGTTTGTGTGTGATAGGGGATTGCTACCAGATCCTTTGGAAATCAACCTGGAGTGAGGATAATTTCCACATTGTTGTTAATTGTCTTTGCCTTTTCTACACACTTTGCTAATTTCTTAGACATGCTTTTTTTCTAATATTGATAATTTGCTCAAAACTTGGCCAAATGACAATAATTGCATGGGCAATTTAAGCACATTATTTTAAATTAAACTTAAAATTTGCTGTCTAGACTAATACTGTGGAAAGAAAAAAAAAAATATTTGAGCATCCTGTTAGTAATGGGTAAACTAATTTCAGCTCAGCTGCAGAAACATTTTGAAGAATCTTTTTTTATTTCATGGGATTTAAGGCATGGAAAATCAGGATTTAGATTCTCTTCCCTAAAAATTAGTCCAGTGGAGTAATTCAGAAACTATCTGTTGTAGCTCAGAGAAGAATCTGACCCTTGTATTTCTGCTGGATTGTGCACTGGCAGAGAAGAATGGGATTAAAAGTGAATCTGCTAACTAACAGTCTGCATGACACAATTTCCATAAATTGTGCTAATAGAGCAATTTATAAAAATTGTGGTAGTATATTAAGGAGAGCAATTTACAAAATCTAGTTAGAATAATAAACTGAACATTTTTGGTAATGCAGCTGTATTTTCCAATAGTGTTTATGTATAAAACAAATTGACTGTCTGTTCTCATTCAGTCTACATTATGTTAATACCAAGTATAGGTAAGTGCAAACAGTGAAATACTCAGATTTTTTGTTTATCTACAGACTGCATTGATGGTCACCACATATTTTAGAGGCATTAAACTTTGTTAGGTGAAAAAAACTTCTCAGCTAGACCATTGCTGAGATTTTCTTGTTTGTGAGAATTACTGAAAAATGTTTTTCTGAAACTGTTTATCTTGTCACTCAGATGTATAGCTCAGCATATGAGATGAATACATTAGAACCACACTGAACCACTCTCAGCTAAGTGAAATGCTTTAAAATCCATTTGGACTTTAGATGTCCCTCCCCACACATCAGTGAAGATGTAATATCAGATGCTATGGTGAAGTTTTACATGGATGACACTGCGTAAGGGTTTAATACAAATCCTTAACAGACAAAATAAATGAAAAGGCTACAAGATGTGCTGCTTTATCCCTGATCATGGGGGATAAATCTTGCCCTGTAGTTCCTCAGCTCCTGGGGGTGGACTCCCATGAAGAATGGCCGTGGTGTCCCAAGTAGTTGAGAGGAGCAGGATGAAGTGGAGAAGTCCCGAAGGCAGCTGAGTTTGCATCCCAAGTGCAGGGGACTTCCCTTGGCTGAGCACAGAGCCACATGAAGAGCTGGGTCCACACTGTCAGCCCTCTGCTGCCTCCACCTCACTTGCCTTTTTCTCTCATGCTGCAGTGTGTGGTGCCCCTTGGCTAAGCAGAATGAGCTGGTTAAAGTTGGCCAGATGGTACTGCCAAGCCTTGTGTATGTCCAGCTGCAGATTTGTCTGATAAAGCCAAGAAGAGGTGGTGGTGGGGACAACTCCATCTGCTACTTTCAGGGCACCAGTGTGCACAGGATGATCCCTCAGGGCTTATGCGTAGGGTTTCCCCCTTTCTGAGTTCCAGGGTGCCCAAAGTTCACCCCAAGCAAGGACTGCCCCATGGCTTGGATGATTTAGGGGTTGAAGGTAGGCTTGGACTCATTTTAAAAAAAAAAAACATAGAGGCAGTTGTGGGATTTTCTTTCATGTTGTTTTAGCAGGGAAAGATAGAGAGCAGGGCAGAGGAACAAAAGTAGGAATTGAGGTGGGTCAGCATGTGCACATGTGGGTATTATAAATATGATGATGTGCTCCAGGGATGGGGATGATGGCTTGCTGCTTCCCACCCCTGACTCACAAGGGTAGTGGAAACAAGTCTGGAGCTGCAAAGGCCTCCAGGCAATGTCTTGCCCCTCCCTCCAGGGAAACAACATGTACAGAGTCTTGCTGATTATGGGTACAGTCTAACTTGCTCTTTAACACCCTCTCTTGGAGGGTACTGCACAACTCTTCCCCATAGTCTGCACATTCTGCTACCACAAGACAAATAATTTAGTTAGAGCCCTGGGGCAAGGGGCAGAGATTCACCATATGATTCTTAGTAGCTTTGTGGTGACTTACTCACCTTTAAGGAACCCTAAATCTGCTTAAAACTGTGCAGGGGACTTTTTCTTAATAATAGGGTAATATTGAAATGTTATGGGAGTAATCTTCATTCCCACACTGCTCTAAAGAGCTCTACATCCAGCTCCACCAATATCAAACACCTCAATTTTCAGGGGAAAAATTTAATTTAATTCTTTTTAGAAGGTATTGTTTGGTTTACTTTAACTAAGTGGCAGAATAGATGACCTGTCCCTCACAATTCAAAATAATGAAGACAGGTATATTTGCATATTCTTTTAAAGCACAGCTGAGAGCAGACTTTTCAAGATAGCAGTTTTAATATAAATTAGAATAATTTGTGAGCCAGAATATATGCCTGAAAAAAATCCTACTAAACAGTGACATGAAGAAATACATAAAAGCAGACTTTTTCAGTATGTAATATTTGATTTTGTAGCTTGCAAAACTTTGGAACACTGTTTTTGAACACTGAATAGGGCCAATTTCTATGCCTACAAACACACGGAACTCCTGCAACATCTATTTTTGTGCCAATAGAAATAAATTATCCATATACCTTTAAAAGCAGTCTTTGCTTTTCCACTGCCTGCAAGCTTATGTTATTTTGATTCCTTCCTTCTCTTGCACTTTGGTGTTTAAGAGATTCCTGGGCTGTTAGCTTTCCTGTCATTGCCACCTCCAGGTCCTGACAATGATATGTGGACGTCCCTCCAGTCACTGCTTTCTTCATGCAGAGTGGTGCATGAGTGGTGAGCAGAAATCAGACCACATGCACACTGCACATGGTGAAGCAGTCTCCAGCAAGAAGGCGTACTCCAGCCACAAAGCCTGACAAAGAATGTGAAGATAAAATGAAGATGTAGTGGGATTTTCTTATTAACTGAATGTAAGATGTTAACATAACTTTGAAGAAAACATAAATATCATGCTAAAGGTTACACTTATCAAAAAAAAAAAACCCTAGGACTTGTCCTGTCTTTGACTGTCAAACTGTCTACAGAAAAAAAATCAAGATCATATAAGCTATATGTTCACTCAGTGTATTCATTTGAGAAAGTATATATTTTATAGATACAGTTAAGGGTCTTATTTTCTCTGTGGTGAGAGTTACAGAATGGTCTGACTATTATGGAGGCATCTGATACATGAAGGTGCATTCTTCCTAATCACAGTGCTTTTTCAGCCAGTTAATGGGCAAAGGTATCTGAACAGCCTAAGAAACATTATAAGTTAGGGAAACTATAATTAGTAATCTGTGTGTAAGATTACTGCTAATTCTGAAGTTGTCTTTAAGTTCATATCAAAACATCCATCTGAAACAAGTGGTGACCATGGGTAGTTGTCTTAGCATGTACACAGGTTACAGAAGAAATAAAATGAGGACAATGCATCCTTTATCTATGATTGTTTTGGGGAAAGGAGGGGTATAAGAATCTGAGTTCATGGGTTTGTGTGGGAATGGGGATGGGCAGGCAGAGTTCAAGAAAGAGGGTATTGACCAGGACTAAAGTATTAGATTTCAGGTCCATTGATTTGGTCCATAACCTTTGTAGGAGGTTGAGGTGCCAGTGACAAAGCTCCCTCTCTTTGCTTGGTGTTATTTAATAGAAACCTTAACAATAAAGTTCTTGTACCTACGAACTGAATTGCAGATAAAGCTACAGCTTTGCCCATAGCCTAGAAAGTGAATCAGATGATACTGGAAGATCTATTTTGATAATGCCATTTGGGTAGACAACAGAGTATTGAGCATAGGGCACTCAGCCAGAAGGCAAAGTGCTTATTTCCTGTGGATAACCTAAACTGAAAGAATTGCTCTTTGCCACTTCTGGGTTGAACATAGTCTGTTCTTTCAGCTGGATATAGATTTTGGCCTCAGAATATCCTCAAAGTACTAGATGAAGAGGCAGATTCCTTCACTGGTATAGCACTGCACTAGCCAGGGCAGTCACATTTTCTGGCTAGGTAGCAGGACATCTGTGTCAGCTCAGGATCTCATACTTACTGTAAAAATATCCCAAGAATTTGTTGGCTCTTGTTATATGCACTATTTACTCTTGAGAGAGGATTAGAAGTCAGGCAACCACAAGATATTAACCATCCCAAAAGTTAATAATTATTTCAAGTACTTAAGGTGGGATTTCCCACTTCTAGTGGAGCAATGGACATTTTTTTATAATCTCTTTTAAAGAAAATAAGTGATTCAGCTTAATTAATTTCAGTGGGTGAGATGGAAAGAACTGGTAGATGGTGTGGCAGAGCGTAGATTTAGGGAGAGTGACCCACCTTGTGGAAGTATGACCAGATAAACAAGAAATGCAACCTTTAGTTTGAATTTTCAGAGGGCAGGATAATGTTACAAGGGGACAAAGAGTATCAAATGCTATCTCCATACCATAGATTAGAAATGGTGAGAGCTCACACACATGTGATCATAACTGTTTTCAAATAGCTCTAACCTTTTTCTTGAAGAATACATGGAAGGTATGATTAGGCAGTAGTTTCCCTTAGATAATGGTGCTATGAGCCTCTTTCGTGTAGGGATGCTATGGGAAAGGGATTGTGGATTGATGGGCTATTTTGTTTTCCAGTGAAAGCATGATTTCTCTGTATTTTCTCCTACTAAAATGATCGTTTAATGAATATGGTGGTAATTGCTGCTGGCTTTATAATAATGAATAATATAATTTATAAATGGTTTAAAAGCTGGGCAAAGTCTATTCCTAAACCTGCTTCTTTCCCCTGGGCCTCCCTTTGTAGAACACCTGCATTTGTTTCTGGGGTGGGAGCTCCTGCATGCTTCCTGGGGGCTCTCCTGCCAAGCCTTGCTATGGGCTGGTGGTGGGTTTTCTGTGCAGGCACTAGTGGTGTGCTCTGTGCTGAGTCCCTGCTGCTGTGAACTATGTGTGCAGTACTAGGAGCTGTGATCACTCATCTCAGATATATCTGGCTGGTGTTAGCTCATGTTTCCTATTAATGCAAAATAATAAAAATAATGTTATTGCAAAAGTCAGGCTCAATGACAGTCTGAAATAATGAGGGAAAATTCTTGGCTGCCTAATAAAGTCCTCTTCTGAATATCATAAAAACATTTTTATTTTAGTTACTGTTTTATTCCGAACACAAAATGTGCCCTGGAAGTAAAGGGAATGTAGTGTTTTGCAGTGACTCAATATCACATTAGCTCAGGAATTCTTTGTAATTTCTAGAAGAAAAATCTCAGTTCAGGATTTGAGAAAACAAACTGAGAGCAACAACAAGAACAACAGCAGAACCACCCTGAAATACCACACTGTCACCTTCTGGATTTCTGTGGTGTTTCTGTTGAGTACCCAGCACCTGGAATTTAATTGACAATCATCAGCAATCTCCCATCCTTTTTCTCAGCTATACATGCTCAGTGTGACTAGCAGAGAAAAGTTTCAACCTTTTTTTTTTTTTTTTTTCTTTCCTTTTTTTTTTTTCCTCCTCACTAAACAACACTGAAAGTCCACCTCAGAATTGGAGGTGTTGGGTGAGTGTTGCTGTGGCTGGAGGGGGAGCAGGCACTCCTGGTGGAGAGCTTCCACAGGAAGTCCTGTCTGTTTGCCACCTCTCAAGGTGATCTTGGCTAGGGCCATATCAAATGCAGAGGACAGATGAATTATTGTCAGCTCAGACATGGTGGTCTGGACCTCAAATAAGTCTGTTGACTTCAATCCCATTGTGGCCATGCTGTTCTGCAGAAAGAAGTAGAAGGTGCAGGGTGGGACTGACTGCAAGAAGGGCAGTGGGGTGGCAGCAAGCCTGTTTATCAAAGGTTATGGCTGATGTACTTAACCGTTCAGTGCATTTGGTCTTCCCTGCAAATGCTTGCCTGAATTAGCTCTGTGCAGAGCTAAGCCCAAGGTGCTGCCTCACATGCCAGTGCCTTAACTGAGCCAACTTATCTTCTGCAAGGAGGGGATAATCTGTCTTGACAAAAAGTCATGTTTTGCTTAACAACTTAAAAAAAAGGAAAAAAAAAAGGAAAAAAAGGAAAAAAAGGGAAAAAAAAGAAAAAAAAAAAAAAAAAGAGAAAGATGCCCAGCTTGGTTCTACTCTATTTCAAACACCTGTAATAGGATTTTATCAAAAACTACATCCATCTGAAGATGCATCCTCCTCACAATTGCAGCTGAAAGTAACTACCTGCTTCAGGAGCATCAGTGAAGGAGATCTAAGAGTGAGGTTCATGTTCAAGAAGGGATGGAAGTCAACATGCTAAAACACTGATTTGATCTGTATGAATGCGAAGGCTGGAAAATCATCATTACCCAGTTCTTCCATGTGCTAACTTGGCTAGATTAATGAACTGACCTTCTCCACCTTGGGAAAGAAGAAAAAGGAGTGAAACAAAACAATGTGGAGTGGAGAAAAGACAGAGGCAAATTTCTCTTTCTGTGGCAAATTCCTCAAATTCTAGTTAGCAGGGTCTCCAAACTTCAGCCACATCGTTGCGAGTCCCAGGCTGCGTCTTTGTTCCGTTTCCTAAATTGAGGTAAGTGCCCGATCCTGTCTTCCGGCCATGCCACTCTTCCTCTGTCTTCTCTGTGGGATCCAGGGTACATTTATCTTCTCAAGGCCAAGTTTCATGAAGAACAGAAAGCTGTGGAAGTTACTGGATGAACTTAAAGCATACCTTTCAGATAATTAACACAATCAATAAAATGAACATTACTATTCAGTGGATTTCTGTGTTATTCCTGCTTGCTCTTGGATGCTGCAGTTTGGTGCAGAATTCAGAGCAGGTCTGAGGCAGAAGTCAGGGAATAGTGATGTGCAATGAAGCCAAAGCAGAATACAGTCCTGTTAAATCTAACGAACTAAATTAATTCATTTGTTCCCTATCTAACATGTGCAAGTCATTCATTAGTGACTCAGGTACCCGACCTTCCTTCTTGATCTATGTCCATGTGCCAGGTGTGACTGGAGGACCATTTCCATGCACCAGGTCAGAAAAAGTGTGAGAAGTCAGACGAATCCAAACACAACGACTGAAATACACTGATTGTGTTGTATCTCATCCACATTTTTTGCAATATAAAAAACAGGGACACGTTTTACTGAAACTATTATTTAGCTGCAGCAATGAAACCTTTATGTTCACAAAAATCTGTCCTCATGGCTCAGAGGTGACCACTTGATGCTGTGCAGAGCTGTATGAAGCTTTAGGTCAAGAGATGGTTTTCCCAAGTATAAGAAGGAAATGCATTCCTACTAACAGTGTTAAAATTCAACCCTGTTCACCAGTGGACTCAAGTAATTAATTGAGAATCTTACCATCACAAAAGTAATTAATGTAAAATTTGTCAGTATGTTTACTTAGAGAGGATTCTGTGCGTAAAATCTCCAAACAGGACTTAGAAAAATGGGAAGTTCATCTCTGGAATGGATTGGGAAGCACAGGGAGAAATATAACAACAAGAAAAAAATGAAAATAAGAGAATGAAATTTGCTGCTCATAATTTATTTTAAATTAAAGCATAAAAGCTTGGGACTTGCACTCTCAAACAAACCTGCCACAGGACCTGATTAGCATCTTCTGAAGAAAAAAAAATAAATCAGTTTCTTAGATAATACAGTCAACACACTATAATTAATGCATTTAAACATGTGCCTTCCTTAAGGGCAGATACTATGTTAGCAATTAGGGTTTTAGCAATTTTTGCAAAGGAAGCTGCATCTCATTATACAGTCTTTTAGACCCACGTTATTCTTTCATAAAGAAACCAGTTATCTTTTTTATGGATTCTTGAGAGCGCAGAGCTGGAAGTGTTAGGTATTTATGCAAACGCTTGAAAGTACACCACTGGAAATTCAAGCTCTTTCTTTTCCTTCTCCTCTTATTTCCTTTTTTTAAAACTGTTTTTGTTACATACAGAATGTTACATATGTCTGTGGAAAAACAAGCCAACTTCTCATTTACCAAAGCTATACACTGAGCCAAACGTTATACTTTTTACTCAGACATAACTCCTGACTTAGAGACTCTCCCTCTCAGGTTTCATAATAAGTAAATTTAAATAATTAAAATAAGAAATCAAATCATTGGTATAAAGCCAAATTAACTTTTTTCATATTAAGTATGAGAAAGGATGGCTTATGTTACCGTCTTAAATTTGTATTTAGTGTCTCCTGGCAGTTCACAGAACAAAATAGAAGAGGTTTAACTCTGTTCTCAATTAATTTAATATGGTTTTTCAGTTACCTTCAGCAGAAGCAGAGTTAGAACAAAAGGGAAAGGCTTTTATCCATCTCTCTCTCAGTGCCCAGTCTCTGAATTGCATTAGAGACATTGACGACAACTTAGAATTGCATCTGAACTGCTGCAAGTAGAAAATGCAGAGGCAGTGAAAGCTGTTTATACAGAACAGATACTTCTCTGCAAGTTCACACCAGAGTGAGTTCTATACACTCACAGTCTCTGGAGCAAGTCCATGAAATAGTCATGCCCTTGAGTGACTGCTGGTACAGGTACCCTTCTTTGCCCTGTGCTGGCCGTGATCATCCTGTTTGTTGCCCATCAATTCTTATCTGCCAGACAATACCATGGGGGAACACTGAAAACCCAGAAGTGTCACTGTCTGCCCACAGGTAGGGACAAGCGGGATGTCCCCTTGGTACAGGGTTAGGGCACAACTCTGCAATGACTTGAGATTTCCCCAACTGCTGTGACAGGTCCTGGCTGAGCAGTTTATGTGTGGGGCTTGTATGAGACAGCATCGGGTGTCTTCTCCTGTGTAAAATGAGAACACTATATTTCCTGACTTAGCATGTGGCAACTTGGAGCTTACATTTAATTCATTTTAATTAATTTAAATAAACACTCACTTTGCTCTCCATCTCCAGAGACCTCTGTAATCCAGAAGATGCACAGTGAGGCACTCAGGGTTTCTCAGGAAGGGACTGGGGGATCCTTTCCTCCTCCAGCTTGTTCTGAAGTTTTCCTCATCACAGGTACAATTGCAGAGACTGAAAGTTCCCATGTCCTGATTCACACTTGCACCATGGTGCTATCTCGTAGGGAATGAAAAAAACCAAAACCGTTTGGGAGCCAGAGGTTCCAGTTCCTCTTACTTAACTTTAGATGTCCATAGAGCCATCTGAGTCATGCTGTGATCACTTTATAATCAATGGAAAGAAAGAGGAGATTCAGGAGTGCGATTTATTCCGTCCTCATGTAGAAGTCAAAAACTTCTGAGTTGAGACATTCTGAGATGAGACACACCCTAAAGGGCCTATTTTCTTCCATTGAATATAAAGACAAAGATTTGGCTGAGGTGTAGGCATCTCTGCTTGAACTGTCTAAGGTTAAAAGAGGTGAATGTCATCCCAAGTGACTTCAGCGGGCATTGGATCAGATCAGCTATGGGCAGTAAGAATGTGCATTTGAAACCAGTATCATTTGTTCAGATTTGCTCTTTTAAGATCACTGTGTAGCTTCAGTGCTTAGCAGCCTTTTGGAAGGAGGGCGATATGACTGTGACTGCTTCACTGATGAAACTGCAGAGCAGACTTGGCTTAACCTGAAGGTCAGAAGGACAGAATGCAGTTCACTGTTTTCTATTTCACAGTCTGCAGGTTAAAAGGTTTCAGGGAGGGAAGAATCAGACATAGTATCATTTGTGATTTCTAATGACCTCCATGAATAATATAGAGTCCAAATAAAAATTTTTGATAATCACCCAAAGATTAAAAAGCGTTTTACGCAGATTATTTGGTAAATCCTCATGTTCAGGTCAAAGTCCTGTTACTTAGCTCTTGGACTGTTTGAGAGCAAGAACAAATTAGAAACGTTTAAACATCAGTAAATTTGGTCATGGGCAGGAGAGATGCTGTTTGCAGGATCAGGTTTTTAATGTGGAAAAATAATACTATTCCCAAGGAAAAAATAAAGCATTTCTACTGATACCATTCTATTCTCCCATTCACTGGAATGTAAATTCCATTTTACTTACTCAACAACTGCACAGAGCACAATGGTTTTCCGAGGTAGCCATCCTAGATCGGAACTTCCCTAGATAAATACATAAATGAGAGTTTATCTTAGTTACAGTATAGCAATTTTCATCCTGTATATAATAGCATTTTCTTGTATTCTGTGTCTGTAATTGCCTTTTCTCTTTTATAGTATGTAATAAATTACATTTTATAGTCAGGTACTTTCATTTAAGGGAATTGAAGTTTTATCATCATATTGCAAGTGTTCATTAGACTTTACTTTCATACAGGTGAGAGACATTTCTGGTCTTACACAGGAGAGGCTGAAAGCTGATGCCTATTGATTTAGGTGTTTCACTGAATTTAGCCCTGCTTGCAACATCCAAATACTTTTAATCAACCATCTCCTCTGCACCCACAAGCAGTAGTCCTTCACTCTTCACAGGTGAGGCAGACCTGGGTCCTCTGTCGTGTGGTAGCGTCATACACCAGACTTCAAACATGATTTATTTTAAATATAGTACTGATAAAATAGCAGAGTTTGTTGTTGATGGACTAAATTGTCCTGCCAGTTTGGGAGTATATTTAATCTCTAAATGTGATCTGGATAGTGCAGCTGTGTGAGTGTATATACACATATTTATGTATCTACAGTGTTTCTGAGGGTATGGAAAATTGTTCTCTCAAATAACAGATTGGTTGGGAGATATATATATCTATATAAATATATATAGATAAAAATCTGTTGTAGAGTCTCCTGTGACGATGTATTTGTTGGAAACTGTACATCCCACTTGTACAGTTCCCGTGCTCGTTTCTGTTCACAGAATCACAGAATCATCTAGGTTGGAAAAGACCTTGAAGATCATCTAGTCCAACCGTTAACCTAACACTGACAGTTCTCTACTACACCATATCCCTCAGCGCTATGTCAGCCTGACTCTTAAACACCTCCAGGGATGGGGACTCCACCACTTCCCTGGGCAGCCCATTCCAACACCTAACAACCCGTTCTGTAAAGAAATGCTTCCTAATATCCAGTCTAAACCTTCCCTGGTGCAACTTGAGGCCATTCCCTCTTGTCCTGTTGCTTGTTACTTGATTAAAGAGACTCATCCCCATCTCTCTGCAACCTCCTTTCAGGTAGTTGTAGAGGGCGATGAGGTCTCCCCTCAGCCTCCTCTTCTCCAGACTAAACAACCCCAGTTCCCTCAGCCGCTCCTCGTACGACATGTGCTCCAGACCCTTCACCAGCTTCGTTGCCCTTCTTTGGACACTCTTGAGTAATTCAATGTCCTTTTTGTAGTGAGGGGCCCAAAACTGGACACAGTAATCAAGGTGCGGCCTCACCAGTGTTATCCCACTCTGTCCCAAAGAAAGAGGGAAGATGTTCTACAGCTATGACTTCCCCACTATGTGAAGAAAAGCTGTTTCATAGCATCTGTTGCAGCTGAGGAGACAAGGATTTATGGACAGGGTGAGAAGGAAAGGGGAGTCAAATGGGCTGCAGATCTCCCACCAGCCTTTTCGGAGGGCCTGCCATGTACCATGGTTGTGTTTGCACAGACTGATTCTTCATATTATGGTTGTGTCTTCCTACAGATGATGCCTATGTTATAAATTAGTGTAATCTTACATATCAAGCCTCCTAGGGAGTCTAGTGACCATCCAGTAGCCTTTATGTAGCTCTAGTTGCTAGGACTTTCTTTGCATTTTGCAGAAACTCAGTAAGTTAATGCTCCACAAACTATTGACAGGATGTTTCTGTGGTCGTCCTTTGAATATTCCATGGGAATGAAGAAGTAGGTGCTTTTGATAGTGATCTTCATAGCTTTCAGGAACACAGAGTCTGTTCCTGAAACTGAGGAGCGGTTCAGTTAGAGAGCTTATTACCTCAGCATAGAAAAATGAACAAAACCTGTGCGGAGGTTATAGACTGAGACAGAAGTGCTGATAATCGTTTCTTGTTATGTCAGAAAAACAAGGTCCTAACCTGACATTTCTGTTTAATACTGTCTTTATGAAGAATGAGGATATCTGTTTCCTCTAATGCTGTCCTGTTCCAGTCTTGCTCAAATGTTCTTTTACCTGAAAACAGAGAAATGTGAAACTAAGGGGTGATCATAACACTCTTTTCTGGCCTTAGAAATCTATGAATCTGCTTAACTGTGGTGACAGACCAACAGGGCATACCTGTTCCACTCTCTTGGGAGTCTTGATAATGTGCTGCGCTGGGCATTGAGTACCACAGGGCTATGTATAGTGAAGAAATCCCACCATGTTGCAGCAACCTGTACTATCACAGGCAGGCTCATGGACACATGAAAATGTTAACAAAACATCCACAGGAAGTTCCCCTTGGGAGCACTATTGTATGAGAGGACATAGTTCATGTTTGCGTTGGAGGGGAAAGGATCTTGATTACTTAAAGCTTCCTTTAATCAAATCCAACTTAAATCTTACCTACGTAGTTTACTGGATCCATCTGCCTTTTCTTTCAGTAGGGTGGGAGTTAAAAAGACAGATCTATTTGAAGGATTATACACCAAGCTGGAGATGGACTCTCTTTATGTGTTTTTGGAGAGGTAGGAAGGCAATGGGCTGTTGCCATGCTTTGAAACGCACTGTGTGCACTGTGGGAGCTTCTCTTAGAAGCTCCAGTCTGAAATTTATACTTTCATTCAAAGCTCAGAAATCACCTAAATACAGAGCTGAGGACCTCTATATTTGGACAAAATAATGGTTGGTTCCTTCTCCTGTTCTTGAACTCTCATGAAGTACCAATGATTTTCCCAGAACTATTATTTTTTTATATTTGGTAGCCAAACAATTTTAAACAAGCATCTCTGGTTTGTGGAAATAACATAAATTTGCATGCAGCATGTCTGAAATTCAGTAGTTTCTTTTAACATGATTTGTGATCTAAATCATAGGATGGAAGTTCCTTTTCCTAATCAGGTGTCCAGATTAAATGAACAAGAACAGCTGATTAAGCAAATAATTGCAGGTTATTCAAGCAGAGTGAAAACTGCTTGAGATATTCAGCCAAAAAGACAGCTTGCCTAGGGAGCTACAGATATCGATTTCCTTTATAAATCTTTCCTGCACTTCATTGGAAATGGAAATATTTTTTATAATTCTTACAGGTTTCAATTGTAAGTGCCCAAGTTTGAGCCTTACAGACATCCTATTGACCCCCACAGTTGCCTGCCAGTAGGAGATCCCATTCCCCAGACAGGTGCGTGGAGCTGGTGCAGCAGCAGCAGCAGGGCTGGAGGAGGGGACAGTGACTCCCTGTCCTTGTATGCAGGTGTCAAGGGAAAACTCCCCAAGCCACACGTGGACATGCTGAAATGGGCCTGAGCTGCCCCTCTCTGCTGTTTCCAAGGACACAAAGCAGATCTGGGAGGGGGGTACTGTGCAGGGTGGGTAGTGTGACCCACCTGGTCCAGACTGGCTGCCTTTGACCTCAAGATTGACCCTAATGGTTTGTATAGAAAATCCTTTTTTAGGTGTCTCTGTGTGTGTGTGTGTGTGTGTGAGTGAGTGAGCGAGAAATGGCTAATAAACTCCTGAGCCATTCAGGTATTTGATGAATATTTTAGTCTATCCACTTAAAAATACTAGCACTTTTCTTGAGAGAGGGAAAATTCACAGTTGGTCTTAGTGTCTACCTATCTGAGTTTGCATCCTGTTTTCTTCTATCACTGTCACAGTAAATAGCAATAATTTACTATGGCTATATTAGTGGATATTCTGCTCCGGCATTTATATAACTTGTTCCATGTTAATATGACAGGACTCTGGCCACTGGAAATAGGAAGCTGCTGTGTATTCCACATGCAACCACACATGTCTGCCAGATATGCAACTCTAAAAAGCCAGGTGACTACTTTGTGTCACATCCTTATGTAAGCTTTACTGTGAACTTTTACTTTATTGTGAACTTTATAAAAGCTCCGTCCAGACACTGCTGTGCTTTTTCCATTGATTTCATTGTAATAGAAGCAATGGACCATGGGTGAGCTGACAAGATTTTTGGCAGTGTTGTTTGCTAGGAGAGGTGTTGAAAATGCATTTAAAATAATGTTAAGTGGTTTCCTTATCACCAGTTCAACAGACAAAACTGAGAATGATTCAGATAATTGTGGAAAGTAGGTTTTACTCAGGAATAAAATGTTTGCAAACCCCTTGAAAACGCTCAGCTGCATATGGAATTCTGCCTGATGCCAGGTGAGAGTGGTGAGAGAGGAGCTTGTCCAGGAGAGATGTGACTGGGTCTCACTTGCATTTTTCTAGTCGCCAGCACTTGGCCCTGCTTTTGCAAATCCTGTAAATTAACACAGGTGCAACTGTGGCACCAAACAATTTTATTAAATGTATTGTTTACAGGGTTCATTAGCTACTGCTATAAGGTTAAAAAAAAATAATAAAATGCAGCCTGTTTGCAATTTATCTTGTGCCTCTTCAGAGAATGAAGGAAAACAGTGACCCTTATGCTGACCCTTTTCTTAGCCTCATCAATCATGACTGGAAACCAAAACGTCGCAACTAGCTCTTAATAGCACCAGAGATTCGTCACCTTCTTTTGGCTCCCTTCATCATTCACTCTCTGCAGTCTGTGGGGGATAATCGTGGGCAGGACCAAAGCTGTCAGGAGTAGGATTGCATACCTGCCTGGTTTATCACTGAGGTCTTGCAAACTGTGGGCCAGACTACAGCAGTATCTATTTTGTATGGCTTACTGCCACATTAAAGGTAATCACATCTGGGATCACGCAACCCCATGAGCTCTGGAAGCCCTTACCTATAGCTCCTCTGTGGTTATTTAACATCTCTGTACACATGCCAGTGAAATCTTCGGGGTGGGATGCTGGGCTCTTTATCAAGAGCACACAAGAGACTATGCTATTAGATAAGTATATACAACCATGACCACCGAGAGACACTATGAAATATGAAAGCACAAGAGAGAGAGCAAAAAGAGTAGACATGTGGGCAGGTTTACTGCCAGATTTGGGTGACTTACGGCTCTCCTGGTGTCTGTGAGCTTCTGGAAAAGGTCAGAAGGTTCCTTCTATTTAGAAACTTGGACACAGCACTCAGGAAAGAGCTTCGCATAAAGACTGCTATACAGACAGCAAGGAAAGTATGGTATTTTAGTGAGGAGATGAGGATATGGAAGATAGCGAGGATGGTTTTAGCTACTAACAGTAAAAATGTTCCATGGTGTAAAAGGGGCCATCAACTCTTCTGTGTCTTACTTCAAGGCACGGACTGAACAATGTAACTGGTGGAATCTGGAAGCTAAAAAACCAGATGCTTATGAAAGGCAATGTATGTATAGAACTGGGAGGGAAATCTCTCTTAGATAACAGGGCAAATGTAAAAGTAGTTCAAGAAATGCAAGTATAAAACTATAGCTTAGGCACAGACTTTTCAGCTGTGTCTATTTCTGTTGGTATAGTGGCAGAAACAAACTAACCTGAAGAAATTCAGATAATAGTGAAAATGTATTCATAATTTTGATTATTGTATCAATAGATACGAATTCTTCATACCAAAGAATCACAGAATTTTCACAGAATTTCACAGAATCATCTAGGTTGGAAAGGACCTTGAAGATCATCTAGTCCAACCGTTAACGTAGTACTGACAGTTCCCAACTACACCATATCCCCCCCTCTTGAACACCTCCAGGGATGGGGAATCCACCACCTCCCTGGGCAGCCCATTCCAACGCCTAACAACCCATTCTGTAAAGAAATGCTTCCTAATATCCAGTCTAAACCTTCCCTGGTGCAACTTTAGGCCATTCCCTCTTGTCCTATTGCTTGTTACTTTGTTAAAGAGACTCATCCCCAGCTCTCTGCAACCTCCTTTCAGGTAGTTGTAGAGGGCGATGAGGTCTCCCCTCAGCCTCCTCTTCTCCAGACTAAACAACCCCAGTTCCCTCAGCCGCTCCTCGTACGACATGTGCTCCAGACCCTTCACCAGCTTCGTTGCCCTTCTCTGGACACGCTCGAGTAATTCAATGTCCTTTTTGTAGTGAGGGGCCCAAAACTGAACACAGTCATCGAGGTGCAGCCTCACCAGTGCCAAGTACAGGGGTAAGATCACTTCCCTGTCCCTGCTGGCCACGCTATTGCTGATACAAGCCAGGATGCCATTGGCCTTCTTGGCCACCTGGGCACACTGCTGGCTCATGTTCAGCTGGTTGTCAATCAACACCCCAAGGTCCCTCTCTGACTGGCAGCTCTCCAGCCACTCCTCCCCAAATCTCTATTGTAAGACTTAGTGTGCTGTGCTGAAAATAAATCTGGTTTGTGGGAAATTCTTCTTGAGCTGAACAAATATTTTAGGTGATGTGAGACTGCCTGCATTTCTTGCAGCAAGCAAAGCTCACAGTTAACTAGGAAGAGAATGTGAGTAAGTTTTGATACTTGGCTTGGATACAATCTATACTTTCTGAAAACACACCTGTGTAAACTTTATACAATTGCTAGTACTATGAGATCTTGGTTTTTATATATCACCAACATAAAAAATGAAACTCAAAAAAAGCAAGATTTTGGGAGGTTTTCATCACTACTTGGTGCATATATTACCGCTTGGGTTTGCCTGCTCTTCTACCTGTGTTCAGATGTTTTGAATTCTCTCATCAACAAAAAAATGTCCTAGGCAATCTCTTTATAAATTTTATGTAAATACTAGGCACAGTTTTTTCATTATTTGGCTGCCATTCAAGTTCTAATCTTTTTTTGTGAAGAAGTGGGGTTTCAGGAAGGAGGAAAAGGAACTCGTTGAATGTCTTATCAGCTATTCACTGGCTTATGAAGGGACACTTTGACATGGTCTAGAAAGAGAGCATATAGCATAGTATTGTAACGGTAACAGGAGGAGTAATAGTAATAATAGTAAGATCATTGCCATGCAAAAGTCCCAGCTGAAGTCCTGCCCTAATTGTATTTGTTGTTTTACAAAATAGCAGAGCAATTATACACTGCTCAGTTCCATGAGCAAAAGGTGAGTGGCTATGATGAAGTACAACACATAATATGATTATCTGCAAAGAATATGGCATAAAAGACCCTTGCTTATATGTTTGTGTTGTAACTCTTTTTACAGACATAGATTTTACCACCCATCTTCTTTATATATTACTTCTTAAATATTTGCCTTATAATAATGCATCTGGAATTTTCTGGGGTACACAAACTTCTGATCAAAAACTATTGTCTTTCATTTAGAAAAGAAAGTATAGATGATAATTATAAAGCTTGGGCACATCATCTGGAACATATTGAATTGTTATCTGAACTTGTAGAGAAGAGTGTAACTTTTAGCATCTACTCCTTGTGGAACTACTAGCTTTAATTAACTAAAAAAGCATGATGTTTTGGGGGAATTTTCATTATTTGCCTCATTTTAAGGGTAAATTTTATGCATACACAAGTAAAAGCATAATGGTAATAGCTTAAGTGAATGAAAGACAACAGAAGAGAAGGAAATTAAATTACATTTTCTATAAATAAAATCAAGAAAAGGAAAAATAATTTAGCTCACTTAAATCAAAGACATTTCTTCATAAGGTAATATACTTCAAAAAGTAATTCATTTAAGTAATAGAAAAATACAAAATACTAACATCCATTTGTAAACACAAGTTCTTAAGCATTTAATGAATGGAAACCCTTCATAAAACCGTCAGAACTCTACTTTTAAAACCTCTTTATGGTTTGTTAATAGGATTTGTTAAAAAATACGTGGAAAAAACCTACTGATGTTTAAAAATGTCCAAACAGTTAAGCATATACTTATCTTTCAGCACACAGGACAGTCATTCATATTTGGCAAAGCATTTCAACATGTGTTTACTTTCACATATGTGATGTATCAGCTATATCTGTCATATGGAGATATATTTCAATCTTAAATTTAAAAAAATACATTGGAATTTAATCATGTACTTAATGTTTTGCGGAAGTGAGGCCAGTTCACAAGAGAAGCTTTGTCTGCTGTAATATTAAAATGCTTTTGTCAGATAGAAGGAGAAAGAAAAGATATTGGAAAAAAACTCTCTCTTGCTTAGAGCTTTTGGAAAGTTTTTGAATGGGTGGAGTAGGATAGCCACTTGCTGTTTAGATGATATAAACTTGGACAAGGGCATACATAAAATCTGAATATCTAGAAGTTCAAGGTACAATAAGATATATTTCAGAAGGATTTCCTTTGCACAAAAGCCAAGAATGTTAACATTCACCTTTATTATTTGCTGTCCTAAATGAAAATTCCATTAAGTGGTTAACTAAAATGAAAACACTACGGCTGAAAAATAAATGTCAGAGGACATAGAATACCTGAATATGCAGATACATAATTTTATTTCCAGTAAATCCAATTATCTTCCCAAATTTAATACATTTATGCAGACTGTTTGGATAGTTCTGTAGATTTAAAAAGTAACAGTGTAAGCATGAAGTGCCAGGACTTTCTATTTCACAGCCTCTTAAAAATTGACTAGATCTGTAATTTCATTTGAACAAACAAACTTTCTAAAAATCACCTTACAGTGACTACAGTTAGGTAAAACTATATATTCTTTTTACGAACTGTTCAGGGACAGAGGATCACTAAAACCTTTTTATTGCAAATAACTATAGCTTACATTTTGGAAACAACTTTTCAAACTTACTTTTCTTTTAGAAATATTTCCTACAGCATTGCCTCAGTCTTTCCAAGATCACTGAAATTTTCCATGTGACATGGTTTACTAAAGAAGATAATCAATACTATTGATACTGTTACTTAACCAGCTAAATCAGGTTTAGGGAAAATGAAAAAATTCTAATTGTCTTGATCAAAATAGCAGTCTTCCTAATAATGAAAAGCATTCTTACTGATACCTATAAATGTGCAAATAATATTTATGTGGAATGTTATACCTGACTTATATCACTAGTTTTAGGGAGGGTGAGACTATCTAATTCCGGTTTGTCATTAGATTTGATCACCTGCAGTGACAATATGCGGCTTGTCCCTTAATATACTATGTGTGTATTCAACCATTTCAGTTTCTAACATTGTTTTGTGTCTGACTGTAGCCTAGCGTGAAAGTTTTCATCTTCATCGCTATTACTTCTTTAGATGGATGGCAGAAGGCTGCAAGCCAGAACATTGTATCGCACTTAGGTCTCCTGTCTCAGGTGACAAGCTCTCCCCTTGCATGCTGCAGCAGCTTTGGCTCAGAGGGCTCTGAGCTCCTTCAGTATGCATGCCTCAGCAACACACATACGCTTAATGTACATTTAGGGAGGTACACAGAGTGAATTTCTTACTTGTTTTCTGATGAACAGTAAGGATACCTGAAAGGCTGACAAAAACTGGTACTGTATGAACTGGCTACATAAGGCTTCCTGCAATGCCAGACTCCTGTGACTTCTCATAGAAAATGTTACACTCCAAGCACATACATTTCTTTCTAAATGGACACGGCACTCCCTTCCTGTGTACAAAAAAGGGTTCCAAAAGACAATTAACAGATTCTTTCCTGTGCTGTGGCGTTCCTGAGAACATTCCCAGCTATTCCTCTGCTGGGACGCAGAGTCCTGCAGGAAGGTAAAGGCAGGAGTTTTCCATGCCCAGCATCACACAACAGAGTTCTTTTTTCTGTGGAGTGAAACTTTTCAGCCCTCTTCATTCAGAGAACTTTCAAGCACATTATTTAACTGAATTTGTCCTATTGTTTTTTTCATGTGTCTATCCACAGCTACATATATATTTGTCCTTTTCTAGGCTTGCATGCAGATAGTTTTGTGCACAGGTTGTGAGTAACCATCTGCTATTTAGACTATTGTCTTTCAGCATAACATCTGCGTAAGTGTGCAAACCTGATCAAAGAGTGGAAATTAGATAATATCACAAGTGGCCAAAGACGTCTGCCAGTGTAACATAGAAGACATATACTGTAAGGATCAGATCTCAGGTCATGGTGCAGGAAGAAGGCATAGGGAATGTCTTGATGTTGATATATATAAGGTCGGAAGAAAGTTCCCAGATTCCAGGTTCTAAATAGCATTGTTGAAAGTCATGCTTTGTACTTCCCTCAGTCAGACAAACTCAAGGTAAGCCAAGTGTGAAGTGTTTATCCTAGATGATTTCTAGATCTACTGGCTATGCTGGCCTCTCCTGAAGGAAATGGTGGGTGTTGGCAGGACTGAAACGTCATCCCTTCTTTATCAGAAACATCAGAAAATGCACCCTGTTCCTGTTGCCTTGGCAGCAGATGCTGAGTGTCTGTCTGCATCCCAGCATATCTCATCTTTTTTGTGTCTAGTATGCAAATAGGTCAGGCAAAGGGAGGGCCATGTCTGAGGGCAGCCCTGAAATACTTATTGACTTGGACAGGGTGAATAAAGTGGAGAAAGATTAAAGTCTCCAGAAGACACATTTCAAAATTGAGATCTATTCTTCTGCAGAACATTTTCCATAGAAAACTGCAAAAGCTTAAATGCTTTGGTGATTTAAAACTAAATTTAACAAAAAATTGTGTGCACACTGTTGGGATTAATATTAAACTGTCACAGCTATGAACAAGATGACCTAGCTGCTATTTGCCCTGTGTGGATGTTGCACTCTTTGGGATGTTGTAGATAGTTACAGTCTATACTGTAATATTTGAAACTAAATTCTACCACTCTTACCTCTATTTGGTACTCACCTGCACTGAGTAAACATGGTAGAATTAGTTTCTCAGTGAACAGCACCACTGATCAATAGCTTTTTTTAAAGGTTGCATCAAACAGGAAAATAGGAAGAAAAATACTGTAGTTTTTCTTATGCGCTTCTTCATATAAAGAACAATGTTTGTACAGACAGAAGTGGCATAAAATGATACAGGATTCCATTTACTTAGTTGAGGATACAGTGACATGTAATATAAAGATTTTCAAAGGGCAAAGGTTAAAAGCATTAAAATAGAAGAAGTAATTGTTAGCTATTGATTGCATTTTTTAAAAAAATTGATTTTATATACCAATTCACAGAAGGCATTAAGCTTCACATAGCGGGATACATAGGGAATATATGAACCTTATCTGTCTGCTACCACTGTGGAACTGGGAAAATAAAACTGTCAAAGTCACTTACAATTAAACTAGCAAAAGAGGAACTTAATCAAATACAGAGCATCATACCAGCTTAGCTGCTCAAGAAAATTTAGTGTTAAATATGCACTACTGGGGCTGCTTCCATTTGTGGACATGGCTAACAAGACACTAGAGAGCCCCTGAAATTTCCATGATGAACTACAGTTAATAAAAAGATGACTTCACTAATAGGATTAAGCAATACCTTTGGTTTTAGTTAGTACTCAGAAAATAATCTGTTTCAGTTGAAATAGAAGTGGCCCTCATAATTAAGAGAGAAAAAAATCAACAATAAAACCCCCCAGACCTCAGCAGTATATGTTGTTTATGTTGCTAAAAACAACAGTGGGAAGAAGTACTTCAATAGCAGGCTATTACTTTATTCTTTTAATAGAGTACAATGTATTTAAAATGGAATTGATATGTTTTGAAGAGAAGACAGTGTAATTCCTGCTTTGAGAGGCTTCAAATCATAATTTAAAAGAACTGTTGAAATCAAAATGCATTAATCTTAAAAATATAATCTAGGCTTTCTGGAAACAGCATGTTGATATTACAGAGTAAATGTGATCTGGGCAAAGCCATGCAGCAGGATTTATAGTCACATCTGATCACCAACTGCTTTACTGGCAGTGTGCAGCCTGTTGCAGGAGAATTCCATAGGGTTGTAAGTCTGGGGTACTCCCCTGCCTCACACCCAAGTGCTGTGCTGGTGGCAGAGTCGAGCCTTCCTGGGGATGAACTCTGTGTCCTCTCCAAGGCCATGCCTGGATGTCCCACGTCTTCAGTTGCATACTCGTCAATCTAGTCTTGAATCTAACTTCAGGATGAATCTTGTAGATAATCCTCAGAGTCACTCTTGTTCCTGACAAAACAGCAGTACATTGGTTTAGAATAATGTGTATTTTCTCCAAACAGTCTGATAAGGAAAGAAATGGCTCTTGCTTAAGCTCCCACAGAAAGAGGAGGACAGGACAGAAATGAGAGGGATTGAGGGCATAGGTGTCTCAAACCAAGATTTAAGTAATGCCTAGCTATGCTCTGGGTCCCCTGCAAGGTGGAAATCAACCTTGGGAGCCGTGATTTTTGGCATCGTTCTCACTGAGAAACAACTAGATCAATTCAGTTCTGTACAAACAATTTACTCCTAAACTGGGGACCCACTTGCCAAGATTTAGCCTGATGTGAATAAAAATGGCCACATTATAAAACACTCAAAAAGGCAGGTCTTAATGGGAGTGCTGAAAGACCCTGCGACCGTTCACTGCAACTGCCCAGCTGGGTGCCACTCTCTTAAACAGTGAGAGAAAACAGGCTGTTGGAAAAAAAAGCATCTTTATAAAAAAAAGTTAATTATAAAGACACGTGATGTAACGTGTGCCTTTGGAACGCAGGAAGTCGTGGTTTGGTTTGTTTTTTTTTTTTTAAGGGATTCAAAGAAAGGCACCTGAGAGATGGAATTGAACAGAGCTCTCTGAGGGTTAAAATAAACAGCACAACTATTATACTGAGGCCTAGATTATACACTTGCACTGCTTATGACTTTCAAGGAAAGTAAGCTCAATTGTGTGTTATTGTGGAAATGTTCAGCTTCCGATAGAGGAAAGTAGTAAGATATCAGTCAGCTGCAGCTGACTGTAGCACAGTTACAATTGAAATAAGGGTTACTTTGTTTTACTTTGGTAATTAAAATCAAGATTTATGCATTCCCTCCCTGATCAGTGATGGCCACATTTTTAACATAAATGCGAATGTAAATGTTTTCCCCTGAACAAAATTTCTATTAGAACACAAAATTTATGCAAGACTTACTGTAAAATAATATTGGAAAAAAAAAAAAAGTGTTTCCATTCTATTTGGAAAATATTTGTTTTCCAAAGTGTGAACTTCCATTGGTTTACCACTGGTATAAATTGAATTTACACACACACACACACATATATATATATTTTTCCACAATTATTAATTACTTTGGCAATCTTATGTATAGTTTATAGTTATCTTATATGGAACCTTAGCACCAAATGTTAAAAAGGCACAAATGTTTCAGCTATAAGCCCTCTTTTCTTAGACGAATAGATTATTAAGGCTGATTCATCTAGGCAGATCATACTTTCTTTTCTTAGCTTCCACCCAGATATATATTTTTGAGGACATGAGCAGAAATCTTCTTATCTGTTTTTAATCTGGATAAGGAGAAAATCAAATATAACATTGACTGCATCACAGAAAAGAAACAAACTCCACAAACCACCATATCACTTTTATACAAAATCCTTAGTCAACTACTTTGCAACAGAAAAGTTGACATTAATATCATATAGACACTTTGCTGCGTGTTGTCCGCAAAAAGGAGATGAGTGGTTAAAAAATAAACTGTTTGGATCACTGTCCATTTTGAGATGGCTTGCAAGAAAAGTTCTACTGGGAGGGTACTGTAAATTAGTTGTAGACCCCAGAGTCAAATCTGAGCATGGACAATGTAACTTTGGGTGACTTTAACATGCAAGTTAATGGAACAGAGAAAAAAGTGCTACTAACAGTGGCTCAGCTGTTCAAAGGTGTAATCATGAACAGCTTTTCACTAAATAATCACTGAAAAAACAAGAGGCAACGTTTCATTAGACTTGATTTAGGTAAGCAGTAAGTGATCTTGTAGAAGAAATGACATTATAGAAAATAACTGTGGACCAAGTGAACATGAACTAATCCCATTTGAGTTAAGTAGCTAGACAAACACAAATAAGACAACTAAGACTAATAAATTGAAAAGCTTAACTTTGATAAAATAAGACAGATAATTTTCATGAGACTGGACTGAAACATATAAGGCTTGAGTGCAGAGGAGTCTCACAAAGCTGTTTGTATCATTAAGAGTTTGTATCAGAAGTGACATGGAAAGCTTTTTCAAAAAGAAACACTGAATATAAACAGATAAATAGCTACCCTAACAATATTGAGCATAGGCAGGCAGACAGAGAGCCTCTAAAAAATAGAAAACTTTTGTGATGGGTGAAGAAAACTGTGTGTTATAAGTGAAAAATTGTAGTGCTGAGGTGAGAATTGCTAAGTCAAGCTGACTCATAACTCAGAACACTAAAAGAAAGCATGAAGTTCTTCAGCTGCATATTTTTAAAGAAAATAGTGAAAGAGGAGGTGAAGTGGATACAGATTCAGAATGGTCAGGTATTACTCAAAACTCAAATAAATACTGTAGCTCCCTTTTGGTAGAAGAAATGAGTCTGCATACAGAGGTAAAGACAAGACTGATAGCAGGAATACATCTGGCAATAGATACTAAAGGCAGAAGTAAAACTGCAAGAGGTTCCTGCAGCCAACGAGGGGTAAACATTTTCCCAGGATTTTGACAGAACATGTGCATGTACTTGCCAGTAAAACTGTATATTTCTTCAGGAAAACTATCAAAATGAATTAGTATCACAAAGCTGGATATTAGCAAATATAATACCTTTATTTAAGAAGGGGAGAAATCAGAAAAGGTGTTGGCAAACCTGGTTTTGTGGGCATAGATGAGACCTTTTGTGGAAATGTTTACTCTTCCTGATGCCTTTAAGCTTGGCTGAGTAGAGACAGAGGTAATTTACCTTTGTTGTCTCCTGAGAGCAAGATGCATGAAGGGACACAAGTGACCCCTCTTCTCCCAACAAATAAGCGTTCTACAAGATAAAATTTTAATAGTGCTTTAAAAAATGTTGAGGACTTTAGTGGCAATCGATAATAGTTTACAAAAATGTACTGTGCAGGTGACTGAAGCAAAAGACAGGATATCCATAGGGGAAGGAAAGGTTCAGCTAACTTTCTCAAAGCTGGAAGAAAATTCTCAGAAGACTCAATAAATGCAGAAAGTTATTGGTCTGGAAAACAGGCCAAGAATAAAAAAAAAAATGCTTTCAGTTTCCCAAAGGAGACCAGAGAAGGTTAATCCCTTTGAGTTTATTTGACCCCTTCATTAGTATATATTCCTCATATAGGAATTGAATTTTACATGAATGATGAGATCATCCAAAGTAAAGTTAATAGTGGTAATAAAAGGTTCCCACAAGGCCTAAAACTTCAAGTTTTGGAGGATGAGGAAATCTCTAAGAGTTGGGAGCAAGGAAGAGAACTTCCTTTTTTCTGAAATGGATCATTTCAAGGGGCCTCATACACTGTTTTCTAAAGCAAACAGGCCCAGCTCACCTCGAGGAGGAGACATTGGGGTGGGAAGGTTGTGGGGTGACCTGGAGTGTCCATGAATGGACACTGGTGTGCTCCTGGCTGCTGTGCCTCCTCTACGCACCATCTGCAGGGTCCCATTTGTCGCAGCATCAGAACAAACCCAGTAGACCAGAACAGAAGGCAAAGAAAACATATGTTGCTCTACCCAAGCAATAAAGCATGGCAAATTTAGATTACGGACTGCTCTTGTGATTTCTGGAGTCATTATTTTATTTCTTAGTATCTTAATGCCATGTCTGCAAGAAAAGGGGCAATCATTTCTGCTTTGTCTCCCAGTTAGAGTGTAAACTTTCAGAGGCAATAACTTCTATTTTTTGTGTAAAGAACACTTGGAAAAAACCACTGTTGTGATCCCAGCTGGGGCCTCTTTGTGTTACTGTGATATAAATAAATCCTAAATGCATATTCACCTTTAGACATCCAGGGAAAGAAGGCCTCTTTCTATGAGAAACCTCCTACTGTTTACACTAAGACGACAATGAAATTGAAAGAAGTGTGTGCTTGTGCTCTTTAGGCATATTCACCAAAGTCTAGAGGTCATTTATGCTGAGCATCAATTGCTACAACACTTTGCTTTTCTCAGAGGAACTCAGGAGGTTGAGAAGAATTACAAATGCCCCAAAATAAGGTGCTTATCTAAGACCAAAGGCTGACATTTCTCTTGGCTGTGGAGAAAAGATGTAATTTTCTAAATGATATCCCAACTATGAAAAGGCTTTAGGTCACAGAATCACAGAATCGTCTAGGTTGGAAAAGACCTTGAAGATCTTCTAGTCCAACCAGTCCACACTGACCTTAGTGTAAAGTCTTCTTTTCTCACACATTTTCTTCTTCCTGCTCAATTTTTTAACTGCTTTTATCCAAACCATCACATGAACATCTCTTCCCTTTCCTCTTCATGTTGAGAGTGAGAGGCAGCAGGATAACATCAAGGTGAGAACCTCAGAAGAGGCTTTTCCTGAGTATTTCCCTATCTTCAGAATTGTTGCGGTTCTGAGGGCCACATCCTGCCACCCTCACTTTGCCCAAATAGCGTAATTTTCTCCAGATCACAGCCAGTGGAGCTGCAGTCCAACAGAGAGCAGTAGGGATTTATGAACTTGCCCATATCAGATGCAAAGGGTTCTTCAGTTACGTAAAGAAGGGAAGGCTGAGGTTGAAGAGAGGCTTAACCTCTCTTCAACAATATTCAAGGGGACACGAACATTGCAAAATTCACAGCTCTTATGCCATCCTTCACAGTATACATGCAGACACCAACATTTGCTGGGTTGTAATGGAACTTTTCAGTATGTTGTGCTTCATGGAGAAGAAGTTGCCACAATTTTTGAATTAAAAAGGTGAATAGTTCTCTTAAAAAAAAAAATCATTAGTAACAAATATACCTCTATTAAGTCCTGCTAAACAGTTCTTCTGTGACACGTTACTAGTAATATTGACCAATGGTTAAGTTATCTTGCACTTTGAAAACATGATTTCTTTGGCTTATCAGGTTTCCAAAGAATAGCATATCCTTAAATGTTTAACACCTAACTTGATGAGGTAACTCTATTTCATTCTTATATCCTATGGAGATAATTAAAAATGATATGTATATTTTCTATTCTTATTGTAATTATTTAACAGAAGCTGAATATGTTCTTTTTTATTCTCTACTTGAAGTTTTGAGGTCTTGGTCATGAAAGACCCAGTTTGACAGTGAAGCTGGCACAAAAATGCATTTTGTGAGATTTTTCAGCTTTTCTTATTAAAAAAACCCTGTAACATGGCAGTAACTGGACTTGTAGTAAATGAGGAAGAAATTTAGTGAAAATTGTGTGAAAACCGACTTGGCAGAATTAAAACACAGTAGCAATCTGGTCCCCTTTAGGGAAAAGAACAGGGAAAAGAGAAACATTAAACAGCTTAGTTCACTATACGCTTTGATGAAAGTAAATTTCTGGGCCAACCTGACCTAACCAAGCCCCCTTTCCCTGTAAAACTAGGGATGATTTTAGAGAAATATTTTCCCCCAGGAAAAAAAATAATCCTTAAGATTTCTCACAAACTCTTTCATGTTGAATGTGTTTCTGATTTTACCCACTTTCCCCACAGGCTATCCCCTCCCTCTCAACATTTCCATTGAGAAGATTAAAATGTGGAAGGATAAGAGGGTAGGAAAAAAATCAATTCACTAAATACTTACAAAACCCCATGACTTTTAACAGGAAAAAGGCATAAATAACAGAAATTCCACTGCATGTTTCTTGCAAAATCCCCTTTCACACCTTCCTGTCAAATGAGACCCACAGCCAACTGTGGTCTGATGCCTAGGCTGGAGCAAGCTACATAAACTGTGGGCAAAACTCAGAACTCAGAAGTCTAAGAAACCCCTCATCCTTTCTATGGGGACCTGCCTCAACCAGGCTCACCCTCCCACTGGGTTGGAGTCGAGCCCTCATTGGGGGCTCTCCTTTGGCCCAAAATGCTGCAAAAGCTCCTACCTTTTTTCCTGGTGGGTCTTCTCCTGCTTGATGGGAACATCTTCAAGGACAGATATCCTAATGAAACCCTGCAATCAACTGAAGTGTCGGGTGCCCAAACTTTCACATGGGACCTGTGTCAGGGTGTGAGGTGGATCAGGATGAGAAGGGCAGTGCGTTACACTGCCGTCGCTCAGCTGCAGATGGAGACCCAGTTGAGGCAAATTAGAGATGTGATCATTTTATGCATGTTTTCCTAATGCCTTCTCAGTTCTGTAAGTGTTACAAATGGCGTGTCCTGAAGAGTTTAATATCACTCAGATATTTTGCTTATCAGAAGATGACTTTTAGCAAGAAGCTGGCTGTCAGTTCTTGAGCACAGTTATATAGCCAGCACCTCAGGAAGCCCACCTGGTACCATTACAGCCCCACACACCCACTAATACTTACAAATGGCACATAGATTTCAGTACCAGCCCATTAAAAGCTGCCTTTTATTCTGCAAGTGCTTGCTGAAGAGCAAAGGTTAATTTCAGCTGCTGTAGTCAGTTTTCAGTGTGTGTGTCTGAATAGCCTGAAGAGTTGATAGATGGTGGATGATGGTCATCTTCTTCGGAAAAATGGTAGGGGATGTGTGAAAATATAGCTGAATTACAGCCTTCTTCCTCCCTGTCTCTGTTATCTGCTACTGCCAGGGTCCCTGCTGGATCCTTTGGACTACTTCTGAGTAGTCCAGATGCCTTGGGATATCAGCTATCTTTATATGTATTCACAGACACATACTGACTCACTGGTAGCTGGCTACTGCTGAAGGTATATGGGAAGAGACAGCAGGCTGTATTTTTAGTTTCTAAGTTTCTCTCTGGCTAAGATTAATTCACACCTTTTATCTTCCCTTCCTTCTGGCTCTGTTCAAAGTTTACCACATTTCTTTAACACTTGGATGGTTCCTGTTTTTTATTTATTTATTTATTTATTTATTTATTATTACAAATTTAGTTTCTAGGACTCTGGTACTCAAGGTAAATCTAGAGATGGCAGCTGATCCTTTGATTAATACCGCCATTAAATTAACCTTTGTTTTTCCAACCCAATAAATTGTCCTTAAGCTCACATCTGAACATCTCTAAGATGGGAAAAGGTCCTGTAATTTAATACAGATATCAAAACCACCAAAAGAGTGTCTAAGAGCTAAGCAAGGGAGTCTGCTCATCTACTGGAGGAATTTAATAACTCAGAAATCTACATAGTTGGCATTGGTTCTAGTTGTAATTAAATCACATTCCAAAATTCAGCAAATAATTCAGCTTCAAGCCTCAGTTAGTGGCTGTTATCTCTGAAGCAGGCAGGAAAGTGGTAACCAAGCACTCAGATGTACAGGCTCCAACATTTCTCATGAGGGCCCTTGGCTGCCCACCCCACTACTCCGCCAGAGTTACTGACCCAGCATGGTGAACAATGAGCATCCCATGGACCTGCCCTTCTGCCGTGGCAGTTTGCTGTTCACTACATCAAGTCAGACCATTATTTAAGTTTATACTGAGCTTCACAAAGTATGTGGAAGTCTGTGGACAGTAGTTTTAACTATTATTTTTTGAAATGGAGAAGTAAAAATTTTGTGCAAGAAGTCAGAACAGGGTCCTGATTTTCCTGACTTGGATAAGTATTGATTCGTTGGACTCAGTGGTACAGATGTTGTGTTTGGGGTCATTCAGCTGCCCAAGTGAAGGACCAGTGTGCCAAAGAATAAGCACATAAAGGACTACAATGATATGTTTCATGTATTGTTCAGTTACTTAATAAAATGACAAAAGGGTTTCCCCACACTCAGAAGACAAAAAGCTTTATAATTTGTACCTCTGAGGACTAAAAGGAGTGTATGAACATCACCAGTGCATCAGTGGAAGTGGCAGAGGTGATTCCTGTAAATGTCTTCAAACAAGGGTTGCTTTACTAAATAAAGAGGTATATTGTAAATGTAGGACTTCTATTAAAGACAACATCACTAGAGAAAATCTGCAAAATTTGGGGTTATTTTTATGGCATGAATTCATTTTTGTCCAGTTCTTTTTGATTGTATCTTTCTTACAGGTAGCACATGGTTGCATCATATGACAGACTCCTCTGGCTTTCCCTGGTCTGAGGAAATGTTGTTATAAATGAAGGGAACTTGAGTGCCTCCCAGGGTGGTAGGGGCTGTGTGACAAAGGTGAAATAGTGGTCTATCAAAAGATACTGAAGCTGGTCTCTGAGAGCAAGAATGAAAGGTATGGATGGCAAACTGATGTGGCGAAGCAATGTGGTGCATACATGTGAACAGAACGTCACTGGAAATGTTTGGACACTACGTTAAGGTTGAAAAATAGCTGATGATTCTGATAGTAGAGCAAGGTATTTGTTATAAATTAAAATTGAAAGAGTAGTGCCATGCTGCATTTACCCGGAGGTTTGTTAGGATATTAGCCTGTTAACCAACATGAGAGAAGGCAAGAGATTTGCAGTCCTTCTTGAAACTACCTTTGATGCAAAATAAGAAAGAATGTAAAAGGCCTGCCTCTCCAAAATTCTCCTTAAGCCAACATCAGTTCCTCTTCCTGTGGAGGATACATCTCTGTCTTTTGTCCATCTTGATACTGATTTCTGAACAGCAGCCCTTGATGGAGGTGTTGCCAATACCTGTGTGGTCTGTGTTACAGGCAGTGGCCATAAACACCATTTGCACAGTCTTGTGAATATTCTTGACTGCCACTGGCTAAAAGAAATTCACACTTTCTCCCTGAGTTTCCTTCCCAGAAGAAATCACTACACAACATACGAATGGATGATACAGACAGTATAAGAGAGACAGAGAAATGCATTCAGAAAAACGTGCATTTGCATGGTGAGAAAGAACAGAATGTCCCAGCCCAAGCCCTGGCTTTTATCCTGTGCTGATCTCCACTTGCAGAACTGTGCAAGCATATAGGAGATTTGCCCAGACACATTTTAGCCTAATAGCTGTTATTTGGGAAATGGAAGAAAAATATTTGGCTGCCAGCAGTAATTAGGAAATTATAATCAGTAATCAAATAACTACCACCCCCCTCCCCCCAGAGTTAAGCAAGCATTAATAATTAGCTGTAATACAAGGGTGTAATTCATTACAATGACAAATTATTTGTTAATGTCCATAACATTTTGTCATAGCAATTAGTCATTCTTGTTTGACTTATCTGGAATTCTTACAAGACAACCATGAAATTGTAAAGCATAATTATTGACAACATTGATAGCTGGCTTAAGTTTCTACCTTTTTGAGGGCAGGTTTCAGAAAGATCACAAATTATTAAGGTCTATGTTAATAGCTTACCACCCAAGTAAAAGAAATACATGCTCAGAACAGAAATATAAATATAAATATTCTTTTTTTCCTTTCGGGAAGAATTATGAATTGTGGTCCTTCAGGAAACAACAAAGTTTTGTTCTTTGAAAGAAAAACAAACAGACTATTTTGTCTGTACAGGATTCAGACATCAACTCAACAGTGACCAACCCACCCCCTCACATGTTGAACTGATTAATTCTTTGCCAGGACGGATCATGAGAAACCTGGATTTAAACAGCCTTTTAAAGCTTCATTTGTCTACAAAGCCTGCTGCAGTTGGTTTGGTCAGTCAGAAACCTGATATCTATTCTCTAGTAAATACTAGAGAAAAGGAAAAGCTGTATGCTTTATTACAATACGTGGTTCACTCTGATTTGCTCCTTCTGCTCTTGTTTCCCATCTTGTGTGTATTTGTTATTCTCAGATACAAGATAGGTGGCAAAGAAGAGCAGGTTTCATGGTATAGAGCAGATGGGTGAAGGGAAACCCCTGGGATCTGCAAACCAGCTGAGCTGAGTGTGGATCTGCTCCTTCAAGGTGGTTCAGACCCTGTGCTCATCTCTCCGTAGGAACTGGGGAAATAACATAAAAACATTGTATGAGTGCTTCACATAAAACTGGTGAATATATTAAGAACTTGCTCCTTGGGCTGACTAATTAGGACTTTCATGTGTGTCATCTTTATTTGTAGGTATTTGTCACATAATTCTCACACTGTGGCTAGTTTCTTCTGGGGAAAATTTCACAAGAACCTAAGCAAACCATGAGTTCAAGTCCAGCTTTTAAATCTGACTTGTAATTGTACACAGAATCTGAAATGCCTAAGGATAACATTGTTAAAAGCAATTTTGCATTGCAAAAAGCGTCTTACTGGAAAATGGGAACTTAATATCCATTAACTTTTAGTGGTACTTAATTATCTTAAATTTCTAATGTTCAGTGCAAAGACACCGTTAATACGATGCAGACACCTGCGATGAGCTGCCCTGGGGTGTCTCTGGTGGTTGGACTGGATGATCTTCAAGGTCTTTTCCAACCTAGATGATTCTGTGATTCTGTGGTGGGGTTACTGGTAGCCATGTAGCTGTTGCACTGTGGTGGGACAGTTTGCCTGGCTCTCTACCCTGTGCTACCACAGAGACAGGGTCTGATACCTCCCGGGGGCCTTTCCACAGCATCCCACTCACCGGAGTTGAACTGAAGCATTTGTAAGGATATTTAAACTATCTTGAAATTACCTGTGCTAGCTTGTACAGTAACCCCCTGCACTCCTGCCTCACACTCCTCCTCACTGGACCCCAAGCATGGAGACTTCTTTAGTGAGAAGATGGCCTTGTGCCTATCTGTTATTAGGATTTTTTTTGTCTGTTGCTTATGGTATGCTATAACACTTCTCTCTTCTGAGTAAATGATGGAAGCTCTTGAGCAAAACAAGGTAATGAATGCCTGGTAGGAATATTTTGCAGAGTAAACAGTTGCACTGAAATTTTAAGATTTGCAAGGACATTCAGAGTGCAGGCTAGACACCTGAATGCTTCTTGAGTATCATGAAGCTAAAAATTAAGGTAGTTGAAGCCTGTGGTTTTTTATATGAAGAAGAAAAATTCAAATGAGTTCTTATTAAAATTTTCATCCATCTTTAGATACAGGAGTGATGAATCAGAAACAGACTAAGTTGAAAGCAAAAAACTGTATCTCCTCATGTGAAGATAACATCCAAGCCCCAGTGTCCATGACTATAACACCTACGCTTTAATTTGGGCCTGTATTTTAGGTTTCATTTAAAGACATGGTGTTACTGCCAGATAATACATTTCATTTTTACGTCAACTTTTTCTCACCGCATTGGACTCCCAACTGTTATCTAGAACTTTTGCAAAAATACCCAGACTGCATGCAAAAGTACAAAAATATGAGTCTGCTCCCAGATGCCTTTTATCAGACTATTTTTCCTGACATATTGGGTGTGATACACAGCCAGCTTCTCTACGGGCAGGCTGAGAGCTCCCACACTTGATATTACTTGCACAACTCTTGGGCAAAGTCCTAACATTACTAAACTCAGTTCCTTGTTTATTCTCATAAAACCAAGATTTTACCTTCAGAATATGTTACTTCAGTAGACTTGAAAAACAAAGGTTTGTCAGGTGAAGCATGTAAAAATTTAAGGCTTGTTGTGAAGGAAAACTGTATTTGCAGATCTTATTGCTTCATTATAATTATAAAAGCTCAGAGTCCTTAAACACTGTTCGTTTTCTCTCTGTCACAATCACAAAAGGGCAAAGAGAATTTGTACTTACCTATTTCAGACTAGGTTTTGTGAAGGCGTAAGAACCTTCTAGAGGGGCTGATTGTAGAAAATTACCTTGCATTGTATGAGCATGAGTTGAGTAAGTTTAAAATAAACAGAGCCATTTCAGGAGGATGAAGTTTGAGAAATTAAAGGAAGTGGTTAGTAAAGTCAACTGGACTGAAGTGCTCAGAGGTTTGAAGGTGGAGGAGGCTTGAAGTCTCCCTTAATCAAAATTACAAAACCTAACAGGAATTTGCCAAACAAGCAGAGGGAGTAAATTGTAAGGAAAGGTTCCCAAAGCTATTTGAGTCAACAACCACCTCCAAATTATGGTAGGAGTAAGTGCAAAGCAAATGAAAAACTATTACAGGGACACATCAGCAAAGAAGTCAGATCAGAAAGCACAGGACAAAGTAAAAAGTGCCAAATATCAAGGTGAAATAAGGCTTCTAAAGAAAGTGCTAAGATGTATTCAAAAAATTGTTTAGCCTTTAAGTGAGGAGCTTGAGAAAAGAAGCAGAGCTGGAATATATTCAATATGGGATAGATGTTCAAGTTGACTGCATGTAGCTCAAATACAAAAGTAGTATTTTTTTAAGAAGAGAGAAAAGTAAAATGGCTCCTGGGAATCAGGAGTGGCAGCAGAATGCATGACAAGAGAGGTGGAAACCAACTGGGAGGAGGAATTTTTTCCAGAACCCTGAAATAACTCTGAAATAGCAAATCATGGTTGAGCAGCTGGAACCTCACCCTTGGACCCTTCCAAACTCAGCCCCTTTCCCAGACCCTGCACTATCAAGGAGAAGGCACCTGTGGGGTTGCACTGTACTTCTGTTTGCAGTCGTAGCAGGAACCCTGTCCTGGAACCAGGTGGGGTGAGAAGGAGAGATGGAGTTGATGATCTCCCCAGTCCTACATGAGCTTGAGGGCTTTCACTGGAGGGCACTGGTTTCTGCAGACAGACAGCGGCCAAGGGCTGAGTGACAGATGGTGGAGCCAAGGCTGAAGGACAGGTGTCGATACAGAAACTGAGCACATGCCACAGGCAAGAACAAAGAATTTGGCATGGGAGAGTCCTAGAGGACAGTCCTGGAGTTTCTTCCGCTCTCTCAGCATACCCTGTGGTTTCTTTGTGGAAGAGCAGCACCAGAAAACAGACAGGAATTGAAATTTGCCTGTAAAAGCCAGTTTGTTAGTCTCACTCAGTAAAAATTAAGAAACTAGCAGTGCTGAATTTCCTGTATTTTAATTATGTTCATTTAAGGCGTAGCCTACCAAGTCTTTTGAGCATAAAATTACAGCACCGCAGATGAATGGCTGGCTTTTCAGGCTAATGAATCACTAAGTAGCCTTCCATAAACAAAACTTAAGGAGCACTCGGTGGAGGAGGAGAGGATTTTGAAAGAAATAATAATGAAGAACAGAGGTGAATGGAACAGAGGACAGAATTCAACAAAGCCTTTAAAAAAGCAGTTAACACCAGGCTAACCCAATATTTAAATATTGATAAGACTATTGATTTTCTAGAGAAGTGAAAAGAAGTACATTGAATCTAATCCCTCTAACTATCAGTAAAATGTCTAGTATATGCCATTTGGGAAATCGTTTACCTCATCTAGACAAGATAAGGATTAGGGCAAATACTGTGAGTTGACTGAAGACCTGGGTTCTGCTGAAAGGAAAACAGCTGTGTTGAGGATAAATAGTGTTCCTCAAGGTTCAGTCTCAGGACTAGTTGGATTTTGTATTTTCATTTATGGCCCTGATGCAAAGAGTAAGCCTGTGCTAGTGAAAGGTGTTGACGACTCATGGTTGGGGGGCATCACCAGTGCTGAGGAGGACTGGATGACTGCATAGCAAGTGAAACATCCTTGTGCAGCAGGAGATTTGTAGCAAAAGAAAAAGTACGGAGTGCAGCAGTACATGTATAAGATCATGGAGTGAGATCCAGATTATGCACAGATAACATGATGCCTAAATATTAGACTTGGAATTGAATTAACTTTAGGGTGTCAGGCATGTGGCTTCCTATTCAGTGATTGACTGTACAGTGAAGTGACACTATAAACACTTATGACCATTTATACACAGTTGTATAGCTAAAAAGAAACTTCACAGAAGCCATAATGTTCATCAAGAGAACACAAAAAGTTAATTAGTAGAAGGTACAACAGAAGTGTCTGAAACATTCTTTCTTGCCTCATTTTAGTAAATCTATAAATGGGCTTTATGGCAAAAATCCTTTTGCAAGGCTTATGCACCTAAACTGTTTTATGTGAAACCAAGCAAGGGAAAAGTACTCTTTTAGGTAGTTTTCCTGAAGGAAAATCTCTGGGTCTTGTAGGGAGTGTTGCATCTTCTCTCCTCTCCCCAGTCAGCTGGTGGGATTTCTTGCCAGACATGGCACTTCTCTGTAGTTTTCTGATGCCCTATTTGTCAAGTTTTCATTCCCAGTCAGAGGCTATTCCTGTCCCTTCTGTTGGCACTCTGTCATGGGACAGCGGAGGGTGAGGCAGCCCATGGGCATGAAGGAGAAAGTGATTTCCCATCCAGGAAGAACCTTCTCATCCCATTTGCAGTGTGCTGTGGTGCTCTCTCCTAACTTGAGTTTCTAAATTAGGCTACTTCTAAAGCAAGTTCTTCCCCATGGAAAACTGTAGGATTCTCCTAGTCAAAGTTCCAAAGGCAAAGATGTATCCAGCCCATAATGGCTAGGAGAGACAATCATCCTAATTAGGATCTGCTCTTCTGTTTCAACACCTCTTGAAAATGCAGAGGCAAACCCAACATTTACCCAAGCAGAGAAACAAGTTGGCCCAGTCACTTCTGAGGGCTGCTTCATCATGTGTCTCGTGTCAATCTGCTGGGCAGGGAGCATCCTGCTTTCCAATTCGTATCTGAAGGCCCTCTGGCTGCAATGGCCAAAGCTCATCCTTTTGACCTTTTAAATCTGAAGTTGCTCAGATTAGAGAGAAAGACAGGTGATCAGAGCAAAGGGAGAGAGGGGAGGGCAGTAAGGCAAGGACTTAGGCAAGGACTTAGATCAGACCTCAGCCACAGGTCAAAGCTGTGGACAATTCTTCCAGCCTGTCCTCTACTGTAAATATGAGGAAGGCCTACACCAAAGGCGTCACACATCTATGAATTTGTTAGAAACACCTGAATGTCTTGAGCTGATTCTCTGTGGAAAGGCCCCATGGTGTGCTGGGGGAAGGCATGCTGCCACATAACTGACTGGTGCTCTTAAGGGGCAATGATGCATTTCAGAGGAGTCCTAGATAAAGAGTTGTGGTTTTCAGCTGCTGAGCCATCCGTTCAGGACTGGGTATCTTCTAAGATCAGCTCAAAATCTGGGTGTCAGAGGCATCTGGACATCAGACAGTGTCTTCTTCTGTTCCCAAGAGGTGACAATATAACAGAACCAGATGCACTGATCTTCTCAACCCTTTTGTGAATTTAGCACCCACAATGGAAACTTCTCATATGGAAAATGCTAAAATGAATTGCTTCATCAAGTCAAATTTTGTCTTTCATTTTCTCCCCAGTGCAACCAAACTTTAATTTTCAAATTAAGGCTTTAGCTGCCTTAAAATTGCATGTGTGGTGACTAAATATTTTGCTGAAAAATGTCCTATGCAATCTCTCTGTAGCTGTGAAAGAGTGCCTTCTCTGGATCATAGTGTTTTATTTGCCCTAGGTCAATTAAATTACCTAGTATTCTTCATCTCAAAGCCCATCTGCCATGTTTCCTTTGCCTTCTGCCCTTACTGTAAGAATTACACTGGTTTTCTTCATCAAAAGAAGCCAGGATACAACAAGTAAATGGAAGAAACAATTTGGGCATGGGTAATATAATCATACATGTATTGGTCAACTATATGCATCAAATAATTCAAAAAGGCATTTTTGAGAGTGATACCCTGGTGATGTCTGTTCTCCCAGCAATTCTGTTCTCACCTCAGCAGTTATGAGGGGTTTTGCTCCTTGTAGGCATCACAAGATATCTATGTCATGAGAAGGAATTTGAAGGAGACAAGAAGCATCCTTCTGGCTTGATTCAGGGAACGTGTGCAAAGGGATCAGTGAGGGAAATTCGCCTGAAGCTTTACAGATACACTGGCAAAAAAGAGAGAAATATGCATTCAAGATTGGCAAAGCTGGAGCAGAAGAGCCATGAATTATGTGACAGGAGACATGATAGATGTAACTATTATGGTAATGCTGCTTTGGTCTGCTACAAGAAAATTTAAAGCTGTACATATTTTTATAACCCATTCGCTTTACCTCAACTTTTTCAGATATGCCGTGATGTAGGGCAGGATGTTCTGCATAGTGATACTGAGAAATTCTGTTTGCCTGCAGCTTTCCAAAGCTGCTTGTAGATAATTTCTTAATCCATTACCAGGAAGGATATTTGACACATTCACTTGCATTAATTAAGCAGATGTACGAATAGACGGGTCATTTTTCAACAACCCTTCAGGACTTTTTGAAGAATCCAGTTGAACAGTTCCTGATTTATTTCCCTAGGAAATAATAGGAAATGAACACTGCACAGATTATTTACATATTTAGCTATTTGTCCATTTAAAAGCATTTACTCACAATGGTTTTTTTCCTTCTTATTCCTGCTGATCATAGCATCAGCTATTCTGTTGTAAAAAAATGCCATTTTGGAGGGGGAATGTTCCTACTAAAAGCAAATACATTTATCGTTATTATGAAATTATTATTTATGTATTATTTACATTTTCTAATATTTTGCAAATGCTTTATCAAAATTATTTTCTAACACCCTGACAGAACCTCTGCATTTCCTGAAAATGGTTTCCTTGTTTAGAAATGAAGCCTTCCTACCTCCCACATTCTGAAAATAGATTTATTCTACTGAGCAGCATTTTCTAAACTATACAAAGTGAATGGTTGTGACACATCTGCGCTATAGTCCCAAAATCATGACAGTGTAGCGTAGATCTGATGCCCATGTTAACATGGGTCTTCATATGAATGTAGTTAAGGTACCAGCTCTAGTTTACTTAGATGTACAGGACTCCTTTGATAATGCCTTTGTTTAGCGTGCTACTTACAGGAGGAATACAGGAAGTACAAGGCTTTCTACACGACTTTCTTTCAGTTGTCCCCAAAGAAAGCCTCTGTCTTGAAAAACAAAACATCCCCCCCACTTGTTTTTATCAGTAACATTTACTATTTAAAAACTGTTTATCAAACTGTGCCGCAAAATACTCTTCTTGTATATGCAAATAAATCTGGAGCATGACATGTTTCTCAAATGCGATATTGGCTCTGCCCTGAGGAAGTGTAAGGTATCTAAACTCATAATGAACCATGAAGAAAACAAACCTAGCTCTACTTGTTGAACTTTCTTAGTAGTTTAATTTAAGAACATGTTCTTTTTATGATAACTGGAGCAGAATTTCCTGCAGATATCTGCTACAAACACCCTGATCTCTTTTTCTCTGCTGTAAAAGATTTTTGGATGGTCTTTTTTCACTGTAGATGCTTTCAAAAAAAGAAAAATCCCCCTGGGCTTAGGAGTCACAAACTTTCATAGGGCAGTATGTACTAAGGAGGAGATTTTTATTAGGTCCAGCCAGATTCTCAGATTCATGCTACAGGGTATGAGCAAACTGTGATCCTTTTCAGCTTTGTGACAGGTTTAAGTTAGCCCCCTTGCTTATATGTCATTTACTGACATAGGACAGTATATAGAGATTTTTTTCAGCACTTGGAACTTTTCAGCGTTTTCCAAGGACTTGCCCCAGATTAATCAACACATTAATCAACAAAAGTAATAGTTAGGGATTTCTTCAAACAGATACTCTGAGGTCTTCAGAGTATCTGTTTGAAGAAATCCCTAACTATTACTTTTCCTTTTTTTTTTTTTTTTTTTTTTTTTTTTGTGACAGGAAGGGTTTGTAAACAACTTAAGTAAACTCAGTTACTTGTTTTGACATACTTTTTGAAGATTTTTCCCGTATGAGCATTGGTAAAAAGCAGGCAAATATTTTGAAATTTGGCAGCTTTACCCTCTATGAAGATGAGGCATCCTCTCCAGGGCCTTTCTAGGGGGTGGAAAAACTCCTTCTCCATGGAGACATGGTAAGATACATTGACCAACCATTACAGTCACATTAGCATGTGCTCTGCATCTTGCAGCCTCATCCTATTTTGTTACTAGTGGACAGTTTATTGGATGGGATTGAAGAGGCAGATGCAGGAGGACAGTTTAGTTCACACTATTTAGGAGCTCATTTTGGCTTTTAACAGCTGGCCTGCATTTGAGAGACCTCACAGCTGCACTGATGTAAACAAAGCCCTTCGTGGGTTTTGGCTGGAGGAAGGACAGCCTCCCCCACAGCTGCAGACCTCAGGACAATATGCACCCTGCACTATGTAGGAAGCAGCAGCTTCATTTTCTGCGTATACTAGATGAGGTCTATTGGCTGCTCTAGAGAATATGAGACCCTGGTCCAGCTTCCTCTTCACTCCCTCCCTCCCTCCCTCCCTCCCTCCCTCCCTCCCTCCCCATAACTGTATGGCAATGCAGCAAGGAGAGCAAATCTGTAGGGGTAAATCTGTATTGCCTTGGGAGCCAGCTTTGCCTGGCAGGCACGTGCGATGGTGCCAGCTATGGTCTGGCCGTGCCCCGGGAGCTGGGGCAGCTGCAGCAGGGAGGAGAGGGCTCTGCTCCAGGCACACTGCTTCCTGCTCTTCAGCGGCTCTGCAGAGGAAATCTTTTATGTCTTCTTCCCTGCTCCCTGCATGCTCATGCGATGGCCAGAGACAAACAATCTAGCCATTATTGTATTACCCAATACAGCAAAAAAAACCCCAGCTAATCTTGTTTTGTGTCAAGGGAAAATAAAGTTGTTTTTGTTTTTTTTAAACCCAAATGAAATCATGGTGCTTTATGGATATTTGTGTCATCCTAGGAGAATGATTCCATTAAGACTAAAACAAAGGCTTATTTTTGCTAATAACCTTTGAAATGAAATTTGTTTTCTCAGGAGTCCTTCTTTTAAATAGAAGTTGTTCCCTTAACTCCAGGGTACAAAAACTGATATTGTTTTACATAATTAATCAACAGAAATATGTATTAAGGTAGATAATGTGGATATGTTTTTCACAATGAGCAATGAGTAGTGTTACTTACCTGGGAGAGACATGCTTTTAAGTTAATCAACTGTTTGTCTTTAAAAGCTTAAGAAAAGATTGTTATTTAAAGTTAGAGCTATTACCCTAAATGCACTATAGCTAAGTAACATCAATATGTTGAATCCAATGCAATCTTAGATAAAAATGATAAATTGTTTCTTTAATCTCAGTGAAGAAAATAATTTCTATATGCAGCAAATGTGGTCATAGATTAAATTAAAAATCACAGCAGAAACTTTGAAATTTGCTTACTAAATATGTATAGTCATACAGATGTAAGAACATAAGAGCTGTGTAGCTTTTAATCATCTGTCCTTGTGCTGTTGTTCTCAGTGCAGATGTTTGCTGTGGGAACAACAGCTCCTTATGGGATTCAGCACTGCAGATTACTTCCTGGAAAATTTGGCACAGGGTAGCTTAGAGGGAAGCTTGCAGATTTTGGTTTTGTGTTGGCAAGTGGAAGAGAAAGGGAAAACAAAGTGTGTAGTACGTGAAACAAAAGCACAGACAACTTACACATCCTTTGCCAGCTTTTAGGGGAATAAAAGCACTTGAGATTTTGCAGTGTCTTACTGGAATAATTAGAACTACATAATATCTGGAATACTCAAACCCAAGAAAAGCTTGACAAGATTAAAGAGGGGGATGTTAAATCCCCTGTCAAGGAAGGAAGAGCCTGGCCAGGCTTTGAGAGGACGCACACGAGGGAAGATCCGTGGTCTGTGCTGGATGTGCTGCCTCGCTGCTAGCAAACGCACGCAGATGTGAGAAATACAGTATGAATGAGAGAAGATCCATCTGGTGAAAAACATTTAAAGGAAAATAAAGCAGTGCATTTATTATTTTTTCCAGCTTCCTGAAGGTCTGGTGATGCAGGCCTCCCAGCTTCCACTTTTGTCAAACTGATTTTATCACCTGGAGCTGTACAGTGTCAGATAAGGACAGTGTGTTGGAATTTATAGGGGAGGTTGTTTATAGTGTCTCACCTGTCTGGTCCTGCTGCCAAGGGGTCAGTGGCTGTTCAATGACAGGAACTCTCATTTTGAAAAGTAATATGACAGATCTGATGCCAGGCCAGTTTCTGATAGCTTTGTCGTATGCTGTGGACTATTCACAAACTAGACTCTGCTCATGTCTTTTCATACTACACACCATGAATTGTAGCAGAAACTGGACAGCTGGTAAGTAGTTAAATCTGTGGTGGCAACAGTGTGAGAGACCCTGGTGTCTTAAGCCCTGAGTTCAAAGACGGGGATGGAAGGACTGCTGGTACCTGCAGCTCAGGAACAAGCCCATGTAAGGAGGATTACATTCAAGATTAGACAGGCACTTTTGTTGTCTTTGATCTTGGTTTCATAGATGACAGCAGGTTGCTAAAAGCTTTAAGGCTTAAGAGAACAGAGAAGATTTTTTATAACAGGTGGGAGTCACGCCGGATAAAATGCAGAAGGGATGAGTGAGGCAACTACTGGTCGGGTCTCAGCTGGCTGGCATTGACTGGCACGGCGAGTCATGCACAGAGAGGGCTGTGCTCAAAGAGTGTTCAGATTTCAGCATCCCTCCTTTCTTACGACTGGATGAATCTGAATGCTATCTGTCTAAAAAGACATACTTTGACCATGTTAGAGATAGGTGTAACTCCAGCAGGGTGTGGAGGGTGACCAGGTCCAAATATTTGCTCTGCTGTCTTCTTTCATCCAGAGTATGTGCCTTAGTTTATGGAAAATCTGTCTCTATCCTTACATCAACAGTTTCCATCAACAGCCGCACAGGCACCAAGCAGAAGCATGTGAGATGCTGATGGCAAACTGAGCCTTGTATCAGCAGGCATAGCGCAGGCTCTCACCAAGCAGACCCAGACCAAAGTCTGTGATCTGAGTAAGAGAAAGCAAGGCTCGAGATGTCCTACTGACTATCCTGATATCACTGTGGGGGCAGACAGAGGTGATTCATCTCCCTGTCTCTTAACCTAGAAACATTCTTCAAACCAAAGTGTCAGTTTTTACAAATCCATATTTTCTAGTCAAGAAGCTCAGCAGAAGATTCCTGTCCAGTTCACATTTGCAGTGTCAAGTCCTGTTTGCCAACATTTAACTGAGACTAGAAAATGTTTACTTTAGTCTTAGCAGGCTTAGCAAGACTTAACTGAGGAGACAGAGGTGACAGAGGAAATGCTCTGATGCCAACTACCAGCTGTCATCTTAGTTTGCAGGGAAACGGACTTCAGTGGCATCCTTGTTTCCTTTGATGAGGGAAGCACACCTATGTTTGACTTAACCAACATTCATTTCTGCAGCACTAGACACCTTCACACTGTCTCTTGTTCTGTTTCATGCCAAAACCCAACAGGACCACTGGAAATACAAGTCATGCTTTTCTGTTTAACCAAAGAGAGAGTTAATTCTTTTTCCCAATGTCCTAGGTTGGACAGTAAGACGTGAACAAATTCCTTAGTGCCCCCACAGAAGTCGGTAAACTTCATTTAACTCCATTTGTGCTCCACTGTGCTGCTGAATGCAAACCCTTTCTCGTCCGACTGTCCCACACTGCCCTGAGGGACTACTTCCTTCACCACAAAAGTTTCATCTGAGAACTTCAGTCCTTTACTCTCTGTCAGTGATCAGAACTAGGAGACATATTTTGCCTCTTGCTATCTGTTTGGTCTGGTCTCTTCCCCGTGACACATGTTGAACATGTGCTGGGTGAGCATTTTCCCTTCTAACATATGTCACATTCCTGATACTGCTGCATTAGCAGCATCTGACTGGGTGGGAGCATGGAAGGAAATGCATTTGAAAAATCACTGACAGCCAGGCAGCTCAAGGACATGACATATAAACTTTTCAAAAAATGCTTTAAGGGGTAGACATTCACTTAACCCCATCTGGAGCACGTAGCAAGCTGTTTGCCTTTGTTCGTTCCTTTGGACAATTCCAGTGACGACAACACTGGATACTATTTTTATGAAGAATATCACGTGGTAAGCACCTGCATGAGTAATGGTCTCAGTCCACAGCATTTTGTCTTACATGTTCTTTGTAGTCTCAGTTTCCACGCTGAGTTGCACAGTTTCTCCCTTTAAAAAATGCAAAATAGGTATTTTCTAAGAGTCTGCATGACAGGTAAAAAACAGCTAAAATATAATAGAAAAACTGAGTGATGATAGCAAATGGATTCTTGCAAAACATTGGATGAAAATGACTCTTGGTTCTGACAAATTCATTATGTTGTCCTCCTGTAATAACAAAGGCATGGGAAGGAAAAGGGAACAAATCTGTGATGAGCGTAGAAAATATTTGTTGTTTGCCATGAGAGAGGTTAAGATGTGCTAACCACTTATCAGGTACACAGAGAGGGTATTGTGCCACGTGCACAGATTGATGGGTTATAAAATGACTTGAAAACTGAAGGTCATATAGATGGCATACTGCAAATTAGATATTTAAGCAGATGGCATGGGTATTCACTAGCCCACCTGGCTTGAAGAAGGAATTTTTCAATGTGGTACAAAAATGTCAGTGAATAAATAAATAAATAAAAATCAGATAAGTGGGCTAAACTGTGCTAATTACTTGTCATTTTCCACATTTCTACTCTTGGTCATTTTTCACTTATAACAGTTTGTTTTTCTGTAACAAAACCACCAGCCTACTCATAGCCATACAACATATCAAAAGCACAGGGGCGAAAATTCTGAGCGAAATTTCGTGTCCAATTAATATTGTAACTACTTTTGAAGTTTTTCCTTTGTGAGGGGGAAAGTAATTAGAGATAGAAGGAAAGGAAATTTAGATAGTCACTCTTGGACCTTGTCACTGACATTAGTGACAGAGAGGGGGACATGGAAAAGTGAACAGGAAGAGGAAAATAAGCCCTGTGAGAAGGTCAGGATGAGCAAGCAACAAAGTAATGAGATAGAAAATGTGACTCTCTAACTGCAAGCCCTCCCAAAACTCCCTGTGTGGGGACATGGTGTGATTGATTTAACACAATGGCAGCATCATACCAACTATCTGGGAAGTGGAAATAAATGTAATTTTGGTTTTGAGGCAGAGTTAGGAAATTCTGGCATCTGACCCTCCCAATAAACCACACGGAGGACCCATCGCTTGTCTGTGTCACATATTACTCTCTAGCTGAGAAAGACATCTTCCTTCCACCCTCAGTTCTTGAAACAGAGGTGGCTCTAACAGAGAGGGAGGGAGGTTTCATTAGCATCACTAAGGAATGGCCCATACCCTTTCTGGGAGGTGATTCATTGTCATTAAGATTGAATGGCAAAGAGCCACACTTAGAGGAGATGCATAGCTGGATGGGAACGGTTTATAAATTTTCCTGTTGTTTTGGTTTTGATTTTGGGGTTTTTTTGTATCAAACCGGGGACCCAAGAGGAAGTAAATGCTGAAGAGAGACACTACAGTGTCAGGGGGCTATGCTGCCACCAAGCAACACATTACTGAAGCAAAAACAGAGCCTCTTTCTCTGCTCCTTGAATAGTCTGAGTCAATTCCTGATAGTGGAAAGGTCAGAATAATTAGGCGGAAGCACTCAGCTTCCCATTCAGTGGTGAGAGAAGGGGACTTTGAGAGTGCGGCTTTGTGCTAAGAGAGGATGTATTGCAACATGTTCTTGTTCAGTACAGTTCAAAATAAATCTCAGCTATAGAAGTACATGTCATGGCCTCAGGATATCTTTTCTTTGTTGAAAGTGTATGCAGCTATGTTAGAGATGAAGGCATTACCTAGGAATTGAGGGGTCCTGCTGCATAAAGGACATGGCAGTCCACAGGAGTATGCGACAGAGCTGTTTTCCACAACGCCCTTCTGCTCAAGAGAGATGTATCATTGCAATGCTTTTTTTTTCCTCAGTTGACATAATATTACTTCAAGAAGTATTCTCAGAACAGCAAATGAGATGACAATGGCCATGTTTTGGGGACAAGCCTAAACTTTCATTAACAAAAAACTACTGTATTTTAAGAATCGTGCTGAATATTGAAGGAAAAGAGTCAAAACCTCAATATTTTGCATTTTTATTAAGAAAAGTTTTCATGCAAAAATGCATTGACATTCATTGACAAACTGCCTGCCAGCTAGTATAATCACCTTTTTTCTAGTCAGCAACCTGACTGAAGGTGCAACAGTCCTACCTGCAGGTAGATGGGATTCACGTGATTCTGGGATATTCATTGTTAGCTATCAGAGTAAAATTTGTCCTCTGTCTTCCCACCACGGTGGGATCTTAGAAGGAAAAGAACAAAAGGTTTGTTGTCCTGGGGGAGGCTAACAGTTCAGCTAGTCCAGTGACCTGTCTCTGAGAGGGACTGACAGTGGATGCCTTGGGGAGAGCAGGGAGCAAGGGTCAGGCAATACTTCCCCAGAGCTCTCTCCAGCTCCCATCAGCTTGCGTCCCAGATGCCCTGAACCAGGCACAGTGTCCTTGCATTTAACGTCCCTCATTGAGGGCTCTGCCATAGCACAGCACCACATGAGGGAATGGGGAAAAATTGCCCCTTTGGGCACCAAACTGCCTGCAGGCAAAATAAGGGGGAGAGGGTAGGAGCAGAGGGAACATCTCCCCTCAATTACACAGCCTGAAGGAAGCTAAACCTTTGCTGACACCCCCATGCTCAAAACCTGCATGCTCTCACCTTCTCCAAGGCCTGGGAGTTTCATGGAGTGCTGGGTACCACCTGAATAGTAAAGGAAAATCTTCCTCACATCTGTAGAGGACACTCGTGGGGTTGGGTTGGCCCAGAAGGGTGTGAGGAAACACAGCCATGCATGGCTGCCTGCCACACACATGAGTCCTGGGACACGTCCTTGCCCCAAACTTCTGCAGCTCAGCCCTGTGTCCAACAGGGGTTGGGCCCATCAGGCACTGCAGAGCTTTTCCTCAGTAAAAAACTGCATTAAATGTGTCTTGAGCTTTGTGCTTATTTTTAAAAGCAGTATCTGCCACCAAGTGGAAAATGTTATCACTTCACCAATATTTATAGATTATTACCAATAATAATTTCAGCATTAATCTAGCTTGTTATTCTGAAACAGTTCAAAACAACCACACAGACAGAAAAATGCGGTGCTGAAACGTAGCACCAGTTGTCTTGCTGGTTCCTTTTCAGCACAGATTAGAGACCTTGCTGAGGCACAGCCTGTTTTGTGCTTAAACATGGAAAAATGACAGGGGGGCTGTTATATGGAGACAGACTTTTATTCTTAGTCTCTGTAGTCGGGTCTTTTGACACCAAAGACAGCTCTGCTGAAATACAGGAACTGCAGAAATTTACACACAAATTTGAAACTTCTGGAACCTTGGTTCTTGTGCCAAACCTGATTTGTTGCCTTGATTTAAGCCATTTTCTACTAACCCTAGCTACAGTGAAAATTAATGGGTTTAACTGTAGAAATTTTAGGAGTGCCCTGATGTATCAGTGGTTGATGGGCACAACCAAGTGGTTTTTTCCTTCTCCATCTGTTATACTTTCTAGAATACCATCAGCAGGGACCCATGCTCTGAGAAACCAAAGAGGAGGTAATCTCCTGGCCTGTGTGGTGTCAGCGGTTTCTGGATGCTCATTTAACCTCAAATGGCTAGAAGTCATCTCTTACACTCCTAGCTCTACTCCAGGCTCTTAACATATTTCCAAACACAAGAGATATGAGATAAGGGCAAGAAACATGGCGTAATGGCAAAGAAAGGAGAATACAGTAAGAGAAAGAAAAAACAAAAAGAAAAAATAAAATGAACAGTGTTATTTTGGTTTTTATCTCCAAACAGGAACAGTATTATGCTGTGCTTGCTGGGACGTTCAGGTACTACAGGAGATGGTCCCAGTGCTCCGGCCCAAACTGAAGGACAGACCAGAGCTGGAGAAGATGGATGTGGGGAAGGTCTAGTGCTGGTGGAGACCTGAAACATGAGGGTCACAGAACATGAGGCCAAAAAACGGTCAGGGAGCTATGTTAGTGCTGATTTTGCCTATACTTGGAAAGCAGCACATGGGTGGAGGGAGTGGGCAGCTGTTGGCACCTTGACCGGATAGACATGACTGGTACAACCAGTTCCCAGCTCCCATCATTGCCACCAGAGCTCTGAAATGAAGCCAGGGTCCCGAGCAGTCACCCAGTTCTCCCCTAAGGTGTTGGACAGGCTTCCTCTCTCCATGAGTGTCAAGTGATTTTATTGAAACTACTGTGCTTAAGCAAACACAAGATATTTAAAGAGGTCTTATTTGCTAGTTCCGAGGCAGGAGCTACCAAGATGCAGTGAGACATTTTCTTTTGCCAGTGGCTGGACCAGCAGTTCTGCAAAATGACTTTCTTCCACCTGGGAAGCCAGACAAAATGTGTAGGTGCTTAATGACCTTTTAAAAATGTACAGATAAGACACATTTTATTAATCTATGGGAACTCTGAGATAGGTTAGAGGTCCCTGCCCATAGAAAAATGCCAGAAAATGCAGTAAAATTAGCTGGGTAGTAGGGAATGTTTACAAGATTTGGGGTTTGCATGGAACAACATCACTTTTTGTGTTTGCTTGTGGGAGATGCTGGTTGTGCTCTGATGGGCTCAAAGTTGTATATTATCTATTCTGGGAGGAGGGGATGGCTTTTTAAAGCAAATGCTTTTATTTAGCTTTGTTTTCTAATTTGGTCCTCTCTCCAGTGTGGGAGACAGCAAAACACTTTTCAGTCAGAGGCTGTGTAGTGGTGTTTTGACTCTGGTTCATTTAGACATTGCTGGCTTGCTCCAAGGGGCAGGCTTACACTTGCCAACCTACATGAGTATAAAGTAACCTTTGATTGGTACTATAAGCTCATCTCAGGTAGCAGTGGTGGCTCTTAGCATGAATGTTTAGGCTTTTGCATGACCAGGTGTCAACTACACAATGGAGGAGGCAGAAGACAGACAAAATCTTCACCTCTGTTATAGAAAGAGAAAGCCAACCAAGACCAGTGATGTTCAATTCCTTATCAATTGAAATTGGGATGTAGGAAAAATGATATGAACTGTAAATAGATATAAATTTTTATTCTATGTATACACTGGTTCCCATAAATTCATTTATTCATAATTCATACTTGAATGTCCATATGAGCTATTAAAACTGCATGACTGTATGTGTTAGGTGCAAAAGCATAAAGCTGTTTATGTCTCTACCTATGCAGACACCAGAATTATTGGCACAAACACTTTGTGGTCCTCTGTGTGAGCCATTTGTCTGCTAATGAAACTCAGTCTGCCTTGGGCTGAGTTTTCCAGATCAAGTTAAAATTCAAGCTTTCATTAGTTTTGCAGAGTTTTAGTCCATAATGTTAGCAGCTGTAAGAGAGATTCTAAGTATTTATATTTTTCTGTCCCAGCATATAACATTAGCAAACTCAACCTTGCAGCCTACGGGACAAACCGAGCTCATCATCTTTAACTCAGAATCCTTGCTTGTGCTTTCCTCCCTCAAGCAAACATGTACTCTCCCATCTTTTGCCCACCTTCCTCCCCTCTGCTGGTCCCCAAACAGAGCTGGGCCAGCTTCAGTGTCTGTGCCAGAATCTCCTTTCCCTCCTGCCAGAAGTCAGCTGAAACTTTCCCTGCTTTGCTTCTGGGAGCAACCTGTCCCTCAAATCTTGGACTCCAAGTTTGTCCAACTGTGTGAAGCATATGCTTTTTTAAACATCTTACCACTACTTTGGTCTCAACAGCAGCAACGTTCTCAGCTGCCTCCTCCTTGTGGGAGGAGCACAGGTTGGTGCCTGCCTTGGCTAAAGGCAGGAATCTGGCAGCCTGAGCAGAGCTGCTTTGCAGCCTGGTGTGAAGCTGTCCCCAGATGCTGCATTTCCTCACTCTGTCTCTTCTTTCCTTTGGCACATCCAGGGCTCCCGGTCCCTCAGGGCTGCCCGCACACACTGCTTTAATTGCTTTGCTGCCCCTCTGCAGTCTGAGCACTCTCAGTGGGACAGTTTTACTCTGGTTCATCCTTTTCCAGGAGCGCCAGCCAAGCTTAAATCAGAGTTTAAAAATCTAACTTTTAAGGGTAAGAAAGACTAGAATTAGCTAAAGTAGAAAAATGCAGTTTGACTTAAATTCCGCCAACAGGTACCTTTTGCGGTTGTGTAGTTTTTCCAGTCAACATATATCCCAGCTGCCAGATGTCAGCCCCGGGCTCCACTGTCTGCAGCAGCACTCCCTGTACCAGGCAACACCCTCAGACAGCTGGAATTTGCAGTGATACCCTTTTTTGGACCGTCTCACCTGAGGTTTATATACGTATCCTGAGGACTGATGGCTCTATCTGCAATTGGACATTAATTGATTGCTTAATAGTGGCAATTTCCTCCTAGCCCTGTCTAGGACATACCATGAGAGCTCTTCCTGGATGGGTTTCTGGAGCATTAAAGATTATTTCTTTAGCTCTTATATGTCCTACTGTGTGACTGGTGTGAGCTGTCACTCCCATGACCCATAATGAAGTTCCTAATAGCATTTATTAAACTTTATACAAGTAACAGGCTTTATACACCAGAAGCCCATGGTCTCTGGTACGTTGTTAGCTCTACTTAGAGAGCACACATGGCATGTTGCTAACATAAACAACAGATCTCATTAGAAGTTGCTTTGCTGGGACATTTCTGAGGGAATAAGGTTCTACTGAATTTAGAGGTCACATCACACCACTCTGTTGTTCTTCTGGCTCCCTTCTCAGCATGTCCCTACTTCTTAGCTTCAAGATCTGGTTCCTCCACATCTTCAGTGGCTGTGGCTGCTGTTGTCTCCCACAGCTGTCCTGCCTCCCATTCTCTCTCTCTCTGATTACTTCACCCTCTTTGTTACCTTTCAAACAGCTGCCTCTTGGCTTTCAGCTGTCCTGTCTGTCCTGAGCTGGTCGTACAAGGCACTGCTCTCCTATCAGTCAAATCCCTTACAAATAACAAACAGCTGTAGTACTTGTGCTACATAAATAGCCAAATAAATTTGCCTGAACAATCGCATTACTTTAGTGACAACTAACAACCCATGGTTTCATTTTCTTGAACCTTATAATTGTGACATATTTAATGCAAAATTTCTAAGGAAGTGATTGTGACCAATCTGCATTTGAAGCTGTCTAAAACTCTGTGGGGTGCTATACAATAAACATAAAAATATCCATTAAACTAGGTCTCAGGGCTAGGAATATAGCAGTATTTTTAAAAGTTTAAAATGTATATTGTCCTTATCACAAATCTAAGCATTATCAAAGTCAGAAAATCCAGATTTCAGATTGTTAAAAAGATATCAAAACATTCTGTAGCATGGGAGAGGATGCTTAAAGCACCCGTAAAACCTTACCTCAGCCTGACCATATGGAACAGGCATAGGAATGTCATTAAGAATGACAATAAGAATGAGAAATCAGGAGGAGCTGAAGAAATAGAAGGGAAGGAGGGAGAAGTAGAAACGATTCCAATTTAGTTGGGTAGCTAAACTTACAAATTTTGTTTACCGGATCCAGATAAGCTGAGACAGTTTGAATAAAAACTTAGTTTAGTTTGTAAGGTGACTAGGATGTTATTTATTTTATTCTAATTGGTCCTATAGTGGCCTTCCCTTCTTCAGGGCGTTGAATGAAAATGAAGGCTTCCATCCATCACAGAATAGATGACATATTAAAAAGGAGGTTTGGTTGAGCATACAAACAACATTAAAAATGAGGACAACTTGAGGGAGTAAAATACAGAGGTTACAAGGTGGATTTATCTGCTTCAGAAAATACTTTATTTCAACATAAAAATGAATTTGAAGGAAACTGATTTCAATGATTTGATTTCAACTCATCAGTCACACATTTATTTAAAGATTGCAAACAAATAATTCATTACTTGCTTCAGAATATTTTGAAGCTTAAAAAGGCCTTTTAAAATTACCTTTCTATGACATATTTCTTATGAATTATTCATTGACTGTATGGGTAGGCATTGTTTACAACATATTCCCTGCCAAATTTTGTTTTTCTCTAAATGTTTAAAAACTTCAGGGAGCTCTATGTTGTATATAATAATGTGCAATGGGTAACCTTAAAAATAAAACATTTTTCTTACTGCATTTTATGCGTCAGTGCAGGTCAGTTTATTTAACACAAGTCAGCAAATGCTTTTAGAGATTATGTAGTAATTCCTATGTTCTCATGAGTAACCCAGAATTGTCATGGTACATAGTATTGGGAATTATGCAGATCTATAGGAAAGAAGATAGGAAAGTGTTACCATGTCAACTGCATGTGATTAGTGATGGCAGCCTACTATCAACCCTTCTTAGCCCAATGATCTTCCTTAATTTGTGGTATCTGTATACAGGCATTGTCTCAAAGGGACTTCCATTCTTTCTTCCTTGGGCTCAGTGTCTTTTAAAATAAAAACTTAAAAATGTCTTTATGAGTAGTTGTTTTATTGTATCTCATTATTTTAACATTTGTATTGAGAAGCTGAGCCCTCAGTTATGTAGAAATATCGAGTACAGCCACCGGAGAAGGTGTTCCAATCATCTTTCTGTGACCCCTAGGGCTATAAGGTGTTTGCCAGAGCTGGAGATTTGAACAAGGTACCTTATGCCAACAGAGAACGTGAAGTCTTCAGAACACCCATCCAAGCTTGTGTTTTTTGCAGGACCTTTATGGTTGTTTCTGTTTTTGAAACCCAGAAGAGCAGATTCTAACATTGCCAGGAAAACCATATCTAAGCAACTGGGTGTTTTATTTATCATTGTTGTAGGTTGGCAGCTGGGTGACCCCCAGGCCATCTCAGGCTGGCTGGAGCCAAAAAATAGTGGCTTCCAGTTAATAATACGGTGATAAGGAATTTTCTCTACACTTCTACAAAATACTTCTTGCTTTCATCTTCAAAAAAGGAAGCCAAGAATTCGTGTTCTGCTGTGGTTTAAAATGTGACAGTGCATGATGATCAAAATGCAACTATAAATATAGATATAAGTTGCAATGAATTTGTTGTCATTGGTTTTGTAAAAGGCAGTGGTAACAAAATGAGAGGATAGAATGGGATGATAGAGAAGACTTGCTTTTGCTTTACTGTTAATTGATTTTAATCTTGCTGCCTTCTTCCTGCAATCAATTGATGTCTGAGTTTTGTGTATCCTTCCAAATGCCAAATCTGTGCCTGACAGAGATAGACTTATGTTCATGTCACAGATTTTGATAGCATCTCTGTATTCTTGCCAATGTGAATTCAGGCTAGTATTCAGTGTAGGAATAATTCAACTGATGTATTATTATTATTCTTTAGAAAGAGGATTTGGATATGGTTTTATTGCACTGAGCTAATATTGCTTAAAGAATATCTTCTTAGGACAAAGAATTTTAGGAAATTAAGCAGAAGAACTATTCCATGTGTCTAATAGAAAATATTTCTGTTTACACATCCCAGTACAATGTTTACCTTTTTTGCAACAATACGAGATTAGTGAGTGATGTTCAACTTTTGATCATCTATCAAACTTAGAGGTCCTTTTCTGCAGATTTGCTACCAAGTTGGTATTTCCACAGAACATTTTTTCAGTTTACCAAGGTCTTTTTGAATTCTAACCCTATTTTCTAATTTGCTGTGTCACATGAAAATATAACAACCATATGTTCTGCACTGTATTCCAGGCCATTAATAGTGAGTAGTATGAGCTGAAGATACATCTGTGGTGAAATACTGCTTGATGATGCCTTCCTTTTTGATGATGAACCTTTGTCTGCATATCTGACCAGTTTTCCTGTGTTTTAATAGTTTCACTTGGACCAAGTTTCTCTACCTCCTTTGTTATGTTACATGAGGCAATGTCAAGAGCCTTACAAAAGTGAAGACGTTTGAAATGTCTTCCTCTGCCCACAAAGCCTGTTTCCTGTTGAAGAGGAAAATTGAACAGGTTCAGTTTGATTTGTGCTTGACAAATCCACCTGGCTTACTTGCAGTCTTGATTTTTACAAATAGTTTGTCAGATTTTCCAGCATTTTCTGGGAACTGATGTTAACTGAACTCCCCACTCTCTTCTTTTGTACCGCTTTTGAAATAGGCTGCTTGTTTGACCTTTTTTGGTTTTCCAGACCAATCCTCCATGAAAGTTTTCTCATGGCAATCACTAACAATTCTGACACTCGTTTACCGTGTTTAATACCTAAGGTGAATTCCATTAGGCCTAGCAATTTGGGAAAAAAAAACCCCAAACCACAAACCAAAGTGCTCTGTAGCTTGTCTTTCCCTTAAGTAACCTAGATTCTTATTCCTTCTGTCTGATAGTTTTTGACCCCATCTGGCATTTTACTAAAGACCGAAGCAAAGGAAGATGCTAAGCATTTCAGCCTTTTAGCTTCCTCTGTCATATTTTTTCCTTTCTTTCTATTTTTTTTTTTTCCTGGTAATGAAATTTTGGATTTTTTTTCCTCTCCCCTTTGTATTTGTTTCAAGTCATATCTCATTTCATACAATGACCTTTCTGAGTTTAGTCATTCTAAGCAGTCAAACTTTATTTCCACTTCTGGTACACCTGCTTCCTCTCTCTGCGGTCCTCATGGTTTACCAAACAGCTTTCTCAGTACCTTTCCTACCCATCCTACAGATTAGAATATTCTATGGTTTTGCTTTTATTATCTCCTTAGGGGGTCAACATTTCTTAACTCCTTTCCCCTGTTTCCCATGGGATCTTATTTATTAGTTCTTTGAGTTCTTCTTTTCAGTTCAATATCTTGTCTTTGCTTTTTTCCAATTGTAGAGAATCTTTAACTCTCATTCCTTCATCTCACTCCTATTTTTACCTTCCACTCTGACATTTTCAAATAACTCTTCCCTACAGGCTAGGCTCAGATTCAGACCTACTTCCCTTCTGGTTGTTTTTGCAATTTTCTGCATCAAAAAATCATCAAACTTCCTCTTTGGGAAGTTTCTGGAGAGCCTGCTCTACTCTGTTCCTTTCCCAAGAGATGCTTGGAGCTTTCAAGCTCCCTGTTACTATGAAGCCCTGTACCTTGGGGAGCTTTCTGCTAATTTCTCACAAAAGTGTCTTCCTCTTGATCCTCCTGGTTTGATGGCTGATATTTGCCAGGATAACACCTTTGCTCTTTTTCGTCATTATTATCAAGATGCTTTTATATAGATCTATATCTTTTTACATTCTGCCACTCAGCTGCACCTCTTCCCTCTTTTTCTCTGGCTGAATAAGCTGTTAAATATTCCAGCCATGTGAATATTCCCGCCAGGTCTCTATTAAAGTTGACTCATAATTTTGATCTTGTTTAAGGAGTTCCAGCTCTGCCAGATAGCTCCTCATGCTTTTTGCATTAATACACAGGCAACTGAGATGTTCAGAAATGCAGTCTGTTCTCTCCCTTTTTGTTCTTCCTATGATGTTGTTCTCCTCTGTTCTATTACTCTTGTCCCTCATCCAAGTCAGCATTGCTTACACTTACTTTTCTTACTTGTTCCCAGCTATCAAGCTTTTGTCCTGAGATGCTGTTTTTCTTTTTTTTGTGAGACAGATCCCTTTTCTTCTCAGAAAATCTTCTGAGACCCTCTTAACAAAGTTAGCTGTGCATGAAATTATTCTGAGGATGTGTCTGTCTATGTAGCTATTAAAAAAGAAAGAAAATGTTATTAACCTTTTGGTGTAAAATGGAGGTCTTGGCAATGATGCTGAAAGTATGTTTTTGTATTGCATCACTTCCCACTGCTGCTTAGAGTTCCTCTTGTATTGTTATTATTTCAGATATATCCTGGGAATGTTTTAGTATCTTGGAATGAAGACCTGGTCTGATTACACATCTGTAAGAGAGAGATAACTACTAATAACTGTTCTTCGGAGTATATATCATCACAACAGATCACTCATTCACCTGCCCACAGAGCTCTTTTCCCTAGGCTTATTTTGATATAACGTATAATGATTTTTTTCTCTTTATCCATTTTATTCTCTTCACAGCACTTCAGACTCCTACTCTGTGCCTGGAGTTTTTTCCATGACAACTTTGATATCTGTTATACTGTCATCATTTCATACCTACATAGGACAGTTAAATGCTTTCTTTTCTGCAATTTGGGTTCATGTAGAGTCACGGGGAAGTGTCCCCTGCATTTTCTGGTATGACATGCAATTTTTTCAGTATTTCTTTACCTTTTTCTATTCTCTTTCGTGGTCTTGTTATCTGATTCTAACATAAGGGACTGTTACACTTTAACATGATAAATATATTATCAAATTTCTGGTTATATTGTATGAAGTGCTGTTGGATCAGAATACTTGCTAACTTCTTTGAGACAACTGCATTTTGTTATTACAATAGTATGTGTTTATATGGCCCGAATATTTTTGGTGGTCTACAAAAGAAAAATAATCAATGTAATTTTTTAATTATTGCAATAACAAATGATTGTAGTTGTTTTTTTTTGTTTGTTTGTTTTCTTTTAAAACAAGCAGCTCTTTCTAAAGAATAGCTTCAGGGAATACAACACTAGGGAAAGATATTGAAAAGATCACTTAACAGTTTGCTGTAGGTGTATTATATAGACCTATGGTAAGAGCAATTTTACTAAAAAGGGTGAAAAAAATCTTGTTGTTACCCCAGCTTATGTATTACATTGTTATGCTACAGAAAGAAAAGGTTTTTTATCTAACCTAGGAGAGTATGTGAATAATCATTTAAATCAAGCACTAACATCTGCATGTTCTTTACTTGGCTTGTTTTTAATCAGCAAACTGTCAGCCTATGATACTGCTGTAAGTACACAGTTCAAGTGCCAAGAAATTACAGGACATTTTAAGTTCTGGGTCTGGGTTGGTTAGTGAGTTAATACAAGTGCATCTAAGATGTATGCCTCATGCCTGAACAGATACAAAGCCTGCTTATTTTGGCTGATGGAAATATATCCTGGAATGTGTTATTCCACTTAGAACAGCTTGTCGAAAAAAGGAAAAAAAAAAAAAAAAAGAAGTTTCTAAATGTCAGTTACTCTAGTTTAGGAGTTATTAATCTACCAAGAATTTCAAAGTAGAATAGTACTTGATGTATGATGAGAAAATATGTATAATAAATACAGAAACAAAAGTCAGGGAAAAAAAAAAACAAAACAACAGGAGGAGAGATTTACTGCAGTGTTACTGTCACCTTAGTCTATGTTTGCTCTTAATTGCCATGAACTCACCGAAGCTGCTCTTTTAATCTGGAATCAGCAGCTCAGTTTACCCTTTCAGCAGTATCTCTGTGAGGCAAGGTCTGCTCCAGGTCCTGTGGCTTGCTTCAGAAAAGCCAGTTGGCATGACGGTGTTTAGTTCATTGACTGTAGCATGATGGAAACCTTTCCTGTTCACAAGGAAGTTGTGAATGTGAAACCCTTCCATATCCATCCTTTTCCTTTCTTATAGCTTTTCCCTCCTTTTTCTCTCATTTTCCACTTCTTTCTGTCCCAGAACAGGGAGTTATCAGAGTTTAGGAGAGTAACCCTCACCTCTGCTTCTCCAGTCTTTTTTAGCAGGAGAAAACAAAGCTGGAGGGAAAAAGAGGTTGGTGACAGCCCCATTCGGTGCTGACCATCAGAGAAGCATCAGACTTCAAAGAAAGAGGCTGCTGGCAGTCCTTGTGTTAGCAGGGCTTTGGAGGAAACTCTACCTCTCATCTGATTATGAGCAAGGTGTCAGGCCTTCAAGGCAAAGCTGGCTTGATTTTGTGCTAGGTCTCTTCAGATACTTGATCAACTATGCAGAGTGTGACTAGCAGCATTTGAAAGGGCAAGTTGATACCATGACCTTCAGTAACTCTTGTACCCATGGAAGAAATTGTCAGTTGAGAAATAGAAGACAAATAAAAATGTTGCTTTGCAGTGCTCTTCCTTCACGTTCTAAGGAAAAGGTTATACTCAGTAAGAAATCAATTTCTGAGCAAAATTTGGAGGACCTGAATGTGATGCTGTATTAATAGGCAGATATATGCAGATGCTATACATAAGTTGCAGAAAGGGAAAAAGAGATGCAGCCACATTTCCCATTTAGAGAAGAAACACAATCCTGTAATCACAATGCATGGCTGAACAGACTCATTTTTTTCTTCACTTCCCTGACTTTTGAGACATCAGGTATTATCTGTTGTTAGATGCAGGATGCTGGGTTAGGTATGGCAATTCTTGTGTTCCCAGGGGATTGCTCTGCTGGGGATACCACTGTTCATCTGCATTCAAAGAAGGATTTGAACTGAACTGATAAAGAAAGAAAACTGGCATAGAACGTACAGTAACTCATTCTGTTAAGGATTTGGCATGGCATTCAAGGGAAACCAATTATGATTTATGTCAATACAGCACAGATAATTTCCTATTGATTGACTGCCAGATCCCTGATAAAATAATGAGTTAGACCTGATGCCAGTCATTCTTGGGCACCATCAGGCCAGTGTTTTTATTTCACATGCCCTTGACAAGGCTTCTCTCAAAAATTTGTAAGGTGAATTTATAAATTCTCTTCAAATATGCAAACTCCAGCAATCATAAGCAGTGATTTCCTTTGGTGGTGGTGGTGGTTTGTTTTTTCTTTTTTTTTTTTTTTTTTTAAATAGATGCTTTTATCTAGGCATTTGGCTACAGGTCTGGCAATAGTGAGTTTTGCATTCATTACTTAAAAAACAAAAAAAGGAGTTGCTCTGTTTGCTAAGGATTCCTCTTAGGGATTAGTGCAATGTTGGATTTGAAGTAGTTTTCAGAGAAAAATAACTCATATGTTCAAGCCTGAGGTTATCTGGAAGTAAATGGTATGTTTTGAGGACTAACCAGTGTGGGGACAATCCTCTGTGCTTACATGGGACAGTCACTTACAAGCTTTTTATTGCTGCAGCCCTCACCAATGGTGGTCTTTGCTGGTTGCTGCGTAGTGCGTGTCCATTATTCAAGAAACAAAGAACTGAATTTTCCTGCCTTAAGGATGAGGAGATGGGGCTGACCACAGCTGGACTGCTTGTGGTGTGGGATGGGGAAGGAGCTGGAGGGACAGCTGCTGAATCTCCCTTTCCAGTGGTGTAAGTGGGGTGAAGGCAGCAACTGCAGCTACTGGAGGGGACATACCCTCCTGCCCCAGGAGAGGTGGCCATCCTGAACACCCAGCTTCTCCATTGAAAGCATCTGCAGCCATTCTGGTTTACTGCTCCCTGGCATAAACAATCAAGCCATAGGCATCTGGTGTAAGCAGTACAGCCCTTTCCTACTCCTGACAGTCTCTGTCTTAGGGTACTGCCTGTCCTGCTATGCCCAGCTACATCCACGTATGTTTCCATGAATGCTGTGTATCTATCTATCTAGAAAGCTCTGCAAACTTGAAGTTACTGCTTTCCAGAGCAGAAAATCCTAGAAACCCTCTTTGCCTCCACCTTCCTTTCTGAGAGAAGAGTAAACCAGTTTGATGAGGTTCACCTGGAGGCTCACAGCCTCTAGGGACTTTAAGCAGGAACAGAAGAGAAATAAAACCTAGGCACGGTGAAGAAGGAACAGATTTTAAAGGAGAAAGCAAAAAAGATACCAGCTGGGGAAGACGTTATCTGTAGGAATGAAATGTCTCACCTAGCCTAACATTTGTTAGGGGATCGATAAAGTGAACCAGCTGAAGCTGAAATTGAAAGATTAAATATAGGGAAGGTAATGCGCATGTGAAGCGTTTTAAATGTTCATGTAAAGTTTTAATTCTTGTTCTAATGGCTGTGTGCCTTTTGGTTAATAAATAATGCATTTCTTTCTATGGAAGAAGTTTCTTGGGCACACTTAAATCAAAACTAGTCTCCCAGATGGAACCTATTGACAATGGCAGTTTTACCCACGCTTAATTATGGGCGGAAAAGCAGAGGATCTGCAGACTCAGACCCCATTTAAGAGTGGGTGAGTTATAGAATTTTTTTCTGGAGAGGAGGACCTTGAAAAAGCTCCACTTTTAGTGCCATGAGCCTAAAAACTCTGCTCACCTTGTGACTGTGAGAGGATCCATAAAACACAGACCATTCCTGCTTGCCTTTCCTTACACACACAGCAGCCAGAGCCAAATGGGCTCCACAGGTGTTCTGGCTCCCAACCAGACTTTCGTAAGATACTTATCCCATTTGCCCTTCCTTCTGGCCCTGGCAGTAAGGGTGAGAACTGGCTGTGTTAACTTCAGCAAGAACAAGGCTTAGTCCTATGTCAGCTTTAATGTTTGCCAGAGTTTTAGCCCTTAACAAATTGAATCCTTGTGAAACTGTCTGCTCTGTACTTCAGCTGGTGCAACGTGAGCCTGCAAATTTACACACAATTCATAGGGGTAACAATTTCTTCTTTGCTACATAAAGCAGTGAAGAGGGGTCAGAGAGACTGGGAAATGGGGCATAATTCACTCTCTTCTGTGTACAAAGATTTCTGATAGATCACCCTTCCTCACCCTGGCAGCGTTCTGTAAGTGTTCAGTGTCATTCAAGCAAACACAAGAGGTGCTTCCTCTGCATGATAATTTTCTGGTGAGAACTAAGGCATATTGATTTTTTACTTCATTGAGGTTTCCACAGAGGTTATGACATTTAATGTTCAGCTTTAGCTGCTCAGTGCTATGTGGGGTACAAACCAAATGTGGCCCTGCAAAATAGGCTATCTTCATAGCACCTCAACAGATGTAAGCAACAACCTGTTACTCAAAATTGTCCAAGTATGAACAGTTTGAAAGAAAAAAACACATTTCTGTTCCACCAGTCTAATTCCCATACGCAGACTGTACCAATTCTCTAGAATAAGAATTTTTCTCCTCTGCTCCCAAATCCCATTCAAGCAATCCCATGGGAACACCCTGAACAGGATGATAAGCATTATTGCATGCCTTGCAGGTCAGCACATTTGGTTTCTGCTGGAGCAAGAGGCAGGTTGGCTTCCTTCAATGAATGGTCTTTGAACAAGGATGTGCTTTCATCGAGTCATTCAGTGTCTTAACTGTGACACTGCTCCTTCAAAGTCCACAAAGAGGGAGGAGGTTTCTGAAGTACCCCCAACTTGTCCCATAAATGATTCTGTGGTTTGAATGCAATAGGTTTGACCTTGTAACCAATGTGTGCTATTACAGATGATTCTTCTCTAAAAGATACCTGGTGGGTGGAGTGCAAAGGCAGAACAAAGTGAAGTTTTTCATCCATGCTCAAATGCAGTCTGACAAATGCAATGTACAACATGCAGCAGTACAGCACTTGCAGTACAATAGGCTGAGATATCTACTTGCAGGTACACAGTAGTCACAGATGGTCAAGAGAGAGGTGTCTTTTAGAGACATGTTTCGACACAAGGGCAACTCACTGGTTCCAAGTCCTGGTCTCCATGATTCTACTGCAAAGAGGTGTCCAAGCACCCCTGCATTTGTGCAAGGTCTGTTAAAGGCTACAAGACATCAGGAGAAGTTGAAGCTGCCTGGACCAGGGTGGCTCTAGACCAGCTATTGAAACCAATTCTAAAAAGAACCCCAGAAGGGTCATTGTAGTGGGTGACTCCATTCTGAGGGTTGTTGAAGGCACAATATGCAGACCAGACTCCCTTCATAGGGAAGTCTGCTGCCTTCCTGGGGCCTGGGTAAAGGACCTCACGGCAAAACTCCCCACTCTAGTGAGACCCAAGGACTACTACCCTCTCTTGGTTTTTCAGGTAGGTAGCAATGATATTACCACGAGAAGTCCTAAATCAATGAAGAGAGACTTCAGGGCCTTGGGGAAACTGGTTAAGGGGTCGGAGGCACAAATTGTGTTCTCCTCCATCCCTTCAGTTGCAGGGATGGATGATGAAGATTACAGGAGAACCCAACAGATGAACCTGTGTCTCCGAGACTGGAGTTACCGTCAGCGCTTTGGATTTTTCAATCATGGGTTAGTATACAGGACACCAGACATTTTGGCATCAGATAGGGTGCACCTGTCCCAGAGGGAGAAAAGGATCTTGGGGCAGGAGTTAGCCGGACTCATTGAGAGAGCTTTAAACTAGACTTGAAGGGGGAAGGGGACAAAATTGGAACTCCCAGGGTAGATTACCAGAGTATGTGGGCTGTTGTGCCAGTGATGACCCTCACCCTGCCATCTCAGGAGGCAAGGGATGGAGACATGCAGCACAACAAAGATGCAAGGGATATTGATGGATCAGTAACTGTGATAGCACCTGTGAAAGGTCAGGCTGGACTTAGGACCTCTAAATGCAAAAAGGTGCTGGGAACATCAGCCCATCTGAAGTGCATGTATACCAATGGGTAACATCAGGAGGAGCCTGAAGCCATGATGCAACAGGAAAATTATGATGTAGTGGCTATTACAGAAACATGGTGGGATGTCTCCCATGACTGGAGTGCACCAATTGATGGCTACAAGCTCTTTAGGAGGGAGAGACAAGGAGGGAGAGGTGGTGGGGTGGTCCTGTATGTTAGGGACCCTTATAATTGCTTTGACCACAAATATAGTGAAGGTAGGGTGGAGTGTCTTTGTGTTAGAATCAGGGGGAAGGCCAACAGGGCAGATGTTGTAGTAGGAGTCTACTATAGGCCACCCAACCAGGACAGAGAGGTGGATGAAATATTCTATAGGCACTTAGGAGAAATCTCATGATCACTTGCCCTTGTTCTTGTGAGAGACTTTAGCTTCCCAGACATCTGCTGGAAAAACAACACAGCAGAGCGGGAGCAGTCCTGGAGATTCCTGGAATGTGTGGAAGATAACTTTCTGACACAGCTGGCGAGTGAACCAACCAGAGAAGGTGCCCTGCTGGACCTCCTCTTTGTGAACAGAGAAGGACTGGTGGATGATGTGGCGGTCGGAAGACGACTAGGGCACAGCGATCATGAAATAATAGAGTTCTCTATTCTTAGAGAGGTCAGGAGAGGGGGCAGCAGAACTGACATCCTGGACTTCCAAAGGGCTGACTGCCTTATTTAGGCATCTGCTTGACAGAATCCCTTAGGAGATCGTCCTGAAGGGTATAGGGGTCCAGGAAGGCTGGACACTCTTTAAGAAGAAAGTCTTAATGGCACAGGAGCAGGCGGTCCCCAGGTGCTGTAAGAGAAGCCAGTGCCAGAGAAGACCACCCTGGCTGAACAGGGAGCTTTGGCTGCAACTCAGGGAGAAAAGGAGAGTTTACAGCCTTTGGAAGAAGGGGCTAGCCACTCACAGTGATTGCAAAGATGCTGTGAGGCTATGCAGGAGGTCTAAAGCCCAGCTAGAAATTAATCTGTCTTCAGCAATCAAGGATAACAAGAAATGTTTCTATAAGTATGTCAACAGCAAAAGAAAGACCAGGGAGAGCCTCCATCCCCTGCTAGATGCGGGAGGAAACATGGTAACAAGTGATGAGGAAAAGGCTGAGGTTCTTAATGCCTTCTTTACCTCAGTCTTTAATAACAAGACTAGTTGTACTGAGGGAATCCAGCCTCCTCAGCCACAGGACAGAGACTGGGAGAACGACCCCCTCGCAATCCAGGAGGAGATAGTCAGTGACCCACTGCATCACATAGACACACATAAGTCTATGGGACCGGATAGGATACACCCGAGGGTGCTGAAGGAGCTGGCTGGGGTGCTCGCCAAGCCACTTTGCATCATTTACCAACAGTCCTGGCTGACTGGGGAGGTCTTGACAGGTTAGAAATTGGCCAGTGTGATGCCCATCTGTAAGAAGGGTCGGAAGGATGATCTGGGAAATTACAGGCCTGTCAGCTTGACTTCAGTGCCCGGGAAGCTGATGGAGCAGCTCATCCTGAGTACCATCTGAAGTGCTAAGGCTTGGACAACAGGCCCAAGCCAGAGTTGACCTATAGATGAATCCTATATATTTTATAACTGATAACCATTGTGCTAATAGGTATTGTACTAAGTTATAACAACCCACTTATGCTGATGTAAAAAGTGCTAAAGCATTGAAATACTGCAGCCTGAACAACAGGCCCCAAACTGAAGCTGCTAACTTAGCATGTAGTCATTAACAAAGTATGTAAGCTCACTAGTGAAAGATGCAGCTTAGAATATAATCAGTAGTGAGGATGAAATGCTGAGAGAATGTATCCAGCTTCCCTTGTTTAGCCTTGTTCAAGGCTGAGAACCCAAGTATTTGGCCTTGTTAGAAACTCCCTTGGTTTCCCCCCCGCCGTGAGCCCTGGCCAGGCTTTGGGTGGAATCCAACAGGAGAATGAAACCAGAAATTTTTCGCTCAAAACAAAGGTGCCAGCTATTCTGGCTTGCCGATATCTAGTATATAAGGCTGGACCCGCTCACAGCGGCTTTGGATGCCTCACCTATGGGTGGACGCACTGCGTAGGATTGCCCACTTGCTGGGACAGGCTCTCCAAATCCTCTCTGCAACCGGGGTTCCCCAGTGACTGCGGATCTGGATGATGATGATATATGCAAATGGTGATGTATCTCTCTTAATCACTATTCTCTCTCTCGTGTAGTAATGATTTGATGTATTACCCTGTATTTTCCTGTTTGTTGCTTTAAGTGCACTATTCTGCCTTTTCTTACTGCATGTTTTCTGTATTAGTCTGTTACATTATTTGGTTATCACCAGTAAAATACGCCTACTCTTTTCACTCTGGTGTCTGAGTTTAATTGGTATCCTTAATATAGCAAAACACCATCATACAACACGTGTGGGACAACCAGATGATCAGGCCCAGTCAGCATGGGTTTATGAAAGGCAGGTCCTGCTTGACAAACCTGATCTCCTTCTACAACAGGGTGACCTGCTTATTGGATGAGGGAAAGGCTGTGGATGTTGTCTACCTTGACTTTAGTAAGGCCTTTGACACCGTTTCCCACAGCATTCTCCTGGTGAAACTGCTCGCGGCTTGGATGGGCACACGCTTCACTGGATAAAAAACTGGCTGGATGGCCGGGCCCAAAGAGTTGTGGTGAACGGAGCTAAATCCAATTGGTGGCTGGTCACGAGTGGTATCCCCCAGGGCTCGGTTTTTGGGACCACTCCTGTTTAACATCTTTATTGATGATCTAGACGAGGGGATCGAGTGCACCCTCAGTAAGTTTGCAGATGACACCAAGCTGGGTGGGAGTGTTGATCTGCTCGAGGGTAGGGAGGCTCTGCAGAGGGATCTGGACAGGCTGGAGTGATGGGCTGTATGAGCTTCAGTAAGGCCAAATGCTGGGTGCTGCACTTGGGCCACAACAACCCCCAGCAGCACTACAGGCTTGGGGAGGAGTGGCTGGAGAGCTGCCAGTCAGAGAGGGACCTGGGGGTGTTGATTGTCAGCCGGCTGAACATGAGCCAGCAGTGTGCCCAGGTGGCCAAGAAGACCAGTGGTATCCTGGCTTGTATCAGAAATAATGTGGCCAGCAGGGACAGGGAAGTGATCTTACCCCTGTACTCGGCACTGGTGAGGCTGCACCTCGATGACTGTGTTCAGTTTTGGGCCCCTCACTCCAAAAAGGCCATTGAATTACTCAAGCGTGTCCAGAGAAGGGCAACGAAGCTGGTGAAGGGTCTGGAGCACAGGTCGTATGAGGAGCGGCTGAGGGAACTGGGGTTGTTTAGTCTGGAGAAGAGGAGGCTGAGGGGAGACCTCATCGCTCTCTACAACTACCTGAAAGGAGGTTGCAGAGAGCTGGGGATGAGTCTCTTTAACCAAGTAACAAGCGATAGGACAAGAGGGAATGGCCTAAAGTTGCGCCAGGGAAGGTTTAGACTGGATATTAGGAAACATTTCTTTACAGAATGGGTTGTTAGGCATTGGAATGGGCTGCCCAGGGCAGTGGCGGAGTCCCCATCCCTGGAGGTGTTTAAGAGTCGGGTTGACATAGCTGAGGGATATGGTGTAGTTGGGAACTGTCAGTGTTAGGGTAATGGTTGGACTAGATGATCTTCAAGGTCTTTTCCAACCTATATGATTCTGTGATTCTGTGGACATAGTTCTAACTGTGGCTGTGGTACATCTGGCTCAAAAATTCAGAAAACAAGAACCAGTTACCCAGCACCTCCTCTCTCTCTCAGGTATAGGAGAGAATAAAGCTCAATTACCTTAACTGACGTCATGCAGGATATAGGACTTCTGGAAACTGGCATTAGAAAATGGTGAACATATGCCTGTTTTCCATTTTTAAATTTTAAATAGTTCCTAGAGAAATATTTCTGTTCTGATTTTTTTAAATACTGTATGTTTAGCAACAGCCTCATTTTATTCAAGTGTACTGCCTAGGTGCTCTGGGACTGCTTAGGCAGTCTAGTTGGAAAGCCAAGCAGGTTGTGTGATGGCCAATTTTCTCCCATTGCAGTAGAGTGAACATCTAGCTCATTTTTTCATTGCCAATTCATACAGGAAGAATTACAATTCACTAAATGGATGAATAGCCAGCTCATTACAAAGTAGTTATTCCATAATTTTTTTCAGACCCACAGCAAAATCCAGTCAAGGGATCCAAGTGATGGCATCCCTGTATGAAAGCATCTGTACCGTGCTGAGCTTTTTGTTTGGATTAGTTACAGGAGTATTTGAAAGTCAAGCTATTAGATTTCTGTATTCTGTTTGAAAATTAGTTAACCTTAAAATATCTTGAAACTATAAAAAGTGAGGTTAATTTTTGTATTTTTTATAGTCTTTAAAACATGGAATAAACCAGTATCATAAATCATTGTCTAACATATCATGTTTTAGGTCAGGTGTAACTGAAACAATTAATACTAACTGCCTTTGCCACCCTGGTGTTTGTTCTGCTTTCCAGGATCACCTAGACATTTGATAATCTTACTCATTCTCTTTTACTTGTAATTTTTTCTGCATTTAAGAACCAAGATGTTTTTGTACTCATGGGAAATGAGCAAACATACTGTTCCATATTTTTGCATCACCTTATTCATTATAGGACCCGTACTACATCTGTGTTCTTGCTACCCATCATTTGCTCACCTCACCCTCATTGACAGCTGTCTAAAAAAGTTTATACAAGGCTCTTGCGTTTTCTCCATGTAACTTAAGGCTAAAGGGAGTAAACATTCTAGATACCTTTCTTTGCTCAAGTGTAGTGGATATGATGGTTTCTTTCCAGTTGTAGGATTTGCCACTTAAGATGTTGCCAGTTGGGGATTTAACACTGGAAGTGCCTAATCTGGTGATGAAGCCAATGTTTTCAAGTTTTGCAGCCATTTGAGTACACACAAAAAGGACATACCCTGAACAAAGTGATGAGAATTGTAAATAAGAAAAAATGTTAGAGAAGGATAAGGCTGAATAGTTCCTTTTGTTGCAAGATCACTGCCTATTGTAAGTTTGCTTATATTTTGCAGAATCTCTTTTTAAAAGTTCCAGACAATGCAACTTCCACCTCATCCCTTGGGAAGCTATTCTGACTAATACATCTTATCATTTGGAATTTTTTTTCTGATATTCTCTCTTAATTTTTCCTTTCTTAATATGTTCCTCATCATAAACACCTATTAAATCACTTTCAAAATTGCAGCTTCTCTGCAGGTTATTTATATCATCGGGATAAACTGAACAATTATAGTTCCTGTATGGAATTCTATAGGATAAAATTAACTCGTCACCTGAACAAATATGGATAGTTCTGTATCATATTCAGCACAACTGATTTGAAGTACATCTCTGGCACAAGTGGAAAAAAAAATCACCCTGCTGTTAAGTTATACAGAACTTTGCCACAGCGTCCAGCCTGCTGTGCCATACTCCTTTCCATGTACATCGTATTTTACACACTATTTTATTACTGTAGGAGAAACCAGTGTTTCAGCTACTGATTTTAGAACATGTAAACAGTAAGCACTGCTAATTGCTATGTGCTCATGATAAGTTTCTTAAGATCTGAGGAAAAAAATGCTTTTTATCAAAATACTTCTTAATTATCTTATGCTTTTTCCATCTGAGGACATAGTTAATCATTGTGGTCTGTTTTAACCCTGGTTAATGTAAACAGCTCTCAGATTCCTGCCTGGGTTTTCACGTGCTCTTCCCTTGAAGCTAGAAGAGCTGAACAAGGCATATATCTCTTCCCTGGACACAGTTTTTCATGGCCTGGAGTATTAACGTAAACTGAAACTGAATATTCAGACAGGATGGAGCTGGAAATAAAGGTGCAATATGAGTGTTGTTGTGGGGTCTATCCATGGAGAACTCGATAGGCTGTTGCTTGCATGAGACTGAGATCTCTGAAATATGAGCCTGAGGGAATTATGTGATTGTTACAGTTACCTTCTTTATTAAATCCTTTCTGCCATTGCCCAGGGAAGATGGGATTCCAGTGTCAAAAAAAGGGCTTTTGCGATAGATAAACTGAAGATTGAAGAGATGAATATTCTGTACAAGGGTAGAAAAGTATTGCTAAACAGTCTCTAAACAGTATCTCTGCTTGATAAATGTCAACTGCTGATGCTTATCAACTCATAATATACTACCAAAAAGAAGGTGGATAAGGGAGGTTTAGATGCCATAATTTGATAAATCTTTTAAGAACCTGGGATTTTTAATCAATAAAATTAGCCAGATCTTAATTGACAACCAGCAGAAAATTAAGTGGAAATAGACTGGTAAAAGTGGAAATGATCCAGAAAAATGTATGAGCCTAATATGGAAATCAATTTTTTGAGTCTAAATGAGAGAGGAAAAGAAAGAAGGAAAAGTTGGTCACTATGCCTTGGCTGGGATCCCAAAGAATGGAACAAACAGATTTGCAAGGGAACATAATCATTTAACTTCAAGACATGAGATATGGCAGAAATACACAGTATTTTAACAATTTGGATGGTTCTGCCACATTTTGGCAAGGTCAGGTGGGCACAGTGAATGTGAAGATGTGCACATTTCCCATGTCCTTTCGGGAGCTACCGTTTCCACCAGTGCTCAGAAAGAGTATGGCAGGAGGGCATGCCAGTGCGTGCATGCTTGCATGCTGCATTCTGATCTTGCTGGTCACCAAAATCAGAGAGAGAAATACAGAGACTTTGAGTGTAAGACAAAAGGGAAAGTAATGCCCACCTTACGCCTCTGTTAGTTTTATCAAGTTTTAAAATGCTTTTAATGTTAATTTTGTCTGATAAGTCCTGCAGACAAAGCTTTTTATAAGGTAGAACAATTGTTCTTTCATAGGAAAACAGTTTCTCCCCACTGATGCAGAGGTATTTTCCTGTCATTCCTCTTCAGAGCAGTAGAGACTTCTCCACCTTTCACAGGCACAAATCAGGAACAGCTCTATCGTGTGTAGTACTCAACACCAGTGTACTTGAGACTGGAATTTGACATGCTGGGTTGATTTGGCAATTGACTGCACAGAGTCATGATTTAGAAGCTATTGTTCAAAATGTCTTGAAGAAAACAAGAAATACATCTGTTCCAAAAGAAGAGTTTTTATACCTGAAATTATGATATTTTATGGAGCCAAATCAGAAGCTAGAAAAAGGTGTGTTAAAAATGTCCAGACCTATGAGTAAAGTTGCAGCATATTCTTGCAAGGTTAAATTATTTGGTACATTTATCCACAAACTTGACTGAGACTCAAAACAGACAAAGGTTATTGAAAAAGCTGATAGACTGGCAGTGGACTCAAGTACAGGATTTTTTTAAAAAAAACCCAAACACACGCAATATGATGTTTATCACAATACAAAGTATTCTAGTGTCAGGTTACGACTAGAAATGTCAACATGTCTCACAGGCTGACTCAGGAGATTTTGACCACAATTGAGCAGCAGAGATTAGAGATTTATTATTTGAGCATATTGAAATTAGACACATTGCATCATGGATCTGCACATCATCGCAACAAAGCTGTTTTCTCTGCGTAGTATGTTAAAAAAGCAACTGAGATAAGTGAATCTGTAACATAAACTGTCTGGTTGGTTATATAAATTGTGTTCCTTGTCTGGTTGATTTCTACAGCTGATCTGCATAGCTCCAGTTTCACATTTTATCCTAGTCTCTTAGTTGTGGCTGAAGGGGGAAAGAACAGGCTGCCTCATAGGGTCTAGAGCCATTACAAGGCTGCTCTGACTTGGACTCTGTACACTGTTCCTCAAAATGTAACTGCAATGGAGTGAAAAGATTCAACAAAACCTTGGCTCTTTGACATGCTACCCAGGGGGAACAAAGTAAGAAAAACATGGTAGGAAGAGGAAAACTTACCTTTGCACATTTTATTCAGTACTTTTATTCAGTACTCTTGATCTGCCATCATTAAGGATCTCTTGTGTCTGAAGCAGAGGACATCAGAGGTACTCTCAGTTCTGCTCTACAGGTGTCTGACTGAATCACACCTGGGATCAGTAGTCAAGCAGTGCGAATGGCATGAGGTCCTGTGGAGGGGACAGTGCAGAACACTGCCTTCCTATGTCCGTTCAAAGAAGAACATTGAATGTGACAGTTGAACATGTGTGTGAGCCAAAGGTAGGGACAGTGGTCCATCATTGCCAGGGTCCTGGATGCTTTGCAGTATTTGGGTTTCATTAACTAAAGAAAATCAGTACATTATTTTATTCTGGGAACAGTTTAGGACAAGTTATGTAAAAAAATAATGTTCCTTTAAAGCTGATCGTTCCATAAGTACACCCAGCTTTGACCACGGTATTGTCCATAGCAGGGGCTGCACTGACCACTCTGTCCATTCCTCCCGTTGCCTATGGCTGTATGGCTCAAGTTTTCCACCCTGGTGATCCAGCCCTTCCTCCAGCCTTCCAGCCTCTTCTTCTGGGGGCTTAATTCCCCAGAGGAAATTCTTGAAGCACGCTATTGAGCGTAGGTAGTGTGGACCTCTTCAACATTGCTCATATGCTTCATGTGCTGTCATTGTTACTCACTACTAATAGCTGGTGAGCACAACCCTTAATAGGCTTTGCATGTGTGGTGGTTTAGTCCCTGCCGGGGTCTGAGACCACGCGGCCGCTGCCCCTCCCCCACAAAGGGAGTGAAATACAAAGCCCCGGGGCTGAGATAAGGAGAGGTTTAATACAGCAGTGCAACAGCAACCAACCAAACAGCAACAATAATAATAACAGTAATAACAATGAACAGAGCAAAATATCTACCAATACAGCAGTGAGAGCAGAGGAATCGCATAACACACGCAATAACCGACTGTCCCGCGCTGCCGCGCTTTGGCAGCAGGATGTGATGTCAGCGTGGTATTGAATAACCCGGCTAGAGCTTCCCCCCCACTGCTGGGGAAACTTAACCCTATCCTAGGTGAACCAGGACAGCTTGTGCTAATACTTGGATAATTCTGTTTTATCAGTGACAAACAATGCTCCAAAAAGGGGAAAACATGAGCAACTTTTAGAAAAATACAAAAAATGTCTAATGAAGAAGGATGATCCCCTGGTGCACTGTCTTTTGACTTTTTTCCAGAAACTGAAGGAGAACCCAAACAGTGAAAATAAACTTCTTCCCCATCAAATGTCTTTTTTCACAAAGGATTCAGATTTGATTACAAGCATACGTGCATACACACACACACACGCATGCACTCGCACACATGCATACACACACATGAGTATTTCACCTGTGGAAGGAGACAGTTTCCAATGAAGTTGCTGCTCAGAAGCCATTAGTGAGAGTCAAGAGGCCAGTGCTGCTTGCTGAGACCTGAAAAGACCTGGTTGCTGCCAGGGTGAAGCTAACCCTGGAGCACCAGGCTGTCCCAGGGCTAATCGCTCCCCAGGTCCCTGTGTGGGCATTGCGACAGGGAGGAAGGAATGGGCAGACCCGCTCCCAGTTCAGACCCTCTGGAAAAACACGCTCCCACTTCAGACCCTCTAGGAGATATTCACTACTTTAACACTCTGAACATGGTCCTAAAATATGGACCTGTTGTTGAAGGCATTCTTGGGGAGTCTAGCCTCTTCTGCCCCAGAAGCTGGGCTCTCAAGCTTGGCATCATTAGATTCTCCCCCATCATATTGGATGATGCTTACAGCTTTCTCTTGTAAACTTGCTTAGGGCTTCATTAAAACTTCTCAGAAACAACTATCCAACTTTATATGTGCCATCACAAAGTGGGATCAAAAAAATGCATTGGGAGAATAATAATGGCATATCATTCTCTGATATTCCATAACCTTTTGCATGCTATTGAAAAGGCACATAGCATATGCTTGCTTTTGCATCATTGGCAGAGGATGTGCTGAAAGCGAGGGCTTTCCAGATGTGTGGGGACTTTATGATAGAATAAAGATAGCAGTTGTCTACATACACCATGTCTCCCTAAAAAAAACCCCCATATCCCAGGAATGAATTCAAATGACCAGCGAACTGTGCCATCAGAATATTATGTAAGCTTGTCCTCAGTTGTCTCCTTGTATCAGGTACATTTGCATAGGATTTTATGCAAGACTTCTGTTTCATCATGGATTGGAAAAAAGAGGTAAGAAGGGGAGCTTTGTCCAACAGAAAGACTCAAATGCTTTTCAATTTACTCTGTTTGGTCAAAATCTTTTGTTTAAAATAGTGGTTGCTGCTCATGGAAAAGCCTTCCATCAAATAAAATTTGGAAAGCAGATATCTTGAAATAATTGCTACAATGCAGAGTAGGTATTTTCCTGCTCCTCAACTACACAAACTGCTAATGGGTAATTGCGATGCAGGCTAAGTGCTAAAATCTGGTACCATTACATTGAATGACGGTCCATAAAATAACATCTGTCTGTGTGTATCACAGGCTTAATTCCCAGCACACTGCCAGTCTATAATGAAAACAGTATACTGTAAGCACTGAACATATTAAAAAAAAAGAAAAGAATGAAGTACAAAGAGATTGCTTTTCAGATAGAATTCAGGTATGAAAAAGAGAGGCTTATTATCTTCCTGTAGTTTATAATGCATTTTTATTTTGTAAAGTGCAGTTATACTTCTGTCTTTCTATTCCTTTACAGTTCTTTCTACGTCTACAGCAGATATATATACACACATATGTATATATACACATATGTGTATAAATACATATATACGTTTAAATGGAGTTTGATCAGATACTTAAATACTAATGCACCAGGCGTTAAAGTCAACACAAAGATTCCTGCTGGATTTAAAGCTGGAATCAAGACAAAGCTGGAACAGGCTGTAAAATCTGCTCATCTTTCTTTTGTAATTTTGGCCCAGATCACAATACTAGCTTTGTTTGATTTTAATTTTTTTGCTTGCTGTGCCTGCTCCTACACCCTCCTCCAAAGAGTTATGTAAAGCTTCTTGATATTAAACAGGCTACATATAAAGTAAAAATAATATCTTGTGAGTATCATATTATGGTGTATTTTGTGTTTACAGATGATGTCACAAACTGCTTGCAGTTGAACTGATCTCAGTCAGGGAAACTCAGCCTCTGTTGTGTGAAATACCAGCTTCCCCAAACAACTGCCTGACACAATATATTCAGAGATGGAGGTTTTAGGACTCAACACCTGAAACTACAGAGTTGATGAATCAGTGATGAAACTTTATCTAATTTTAGATGCCTGACTGACTAACCATTTTCGGTGTTGAAGTTTAGCCTTGGGTTTTTCCTTTTTTCCTTATTTCAGTTAACTTAAGGTAGTTTCCCAAGAATGCCAGTACATGTCCATATTAATAGTTATCATTTTTTCTTCCCCTGGTTATACAGAAGGACAAGAATAATGTCTGAATATATTCCCATATGATGTATCTTTATTTTTCTAAGCTGTAGCAATAATTAATACAGCATTATCTTATCAATTAGTAGAATATTATGTAATAATGTGATCATCTATGACACGTTCAGGTAACCTTTGAATAGATATATTATTGCAGTTTCATCTGCATTCACATTTACCAAAAAGTCATTTTTTGGCATGCATAATAGAAGGAAATATTGATATGTGCTTGTCCTGGTTTAGCCAGGATAGGGTTAAGTTTCCCCAGCAGTGGGGGGGAGCTCTAGCCGGGTTATTCAGATACCATGTTGACGACACATCCGTGTGCCGAAGCGGGACAGTCGGTTACCGCGTGTACTGTGGGATTTGCTCTGCTCTCACTGCTGTATTGGTAGATATTTTGCTCTGTTCATTGTTATTACTGTTATTGTTGTTGTTTGCTGCATTGCTGTTGCACTCTTGTATTAAACCTCTCCTTATCTCAGTCTCGGGGCTTTGTATTTCACTCCCTTTGTGGGGGAGGGGCAGCGGCCGCGTGGTCTCAGACCCTGGCAGGGCCTAAACCTTCACAGTGCTCAATGGTAAGGAGTAGAAAATGTTTTGGTACTGTATGAGATTACTACCGGGAAAAGTTCATTATGCAGAGCCATTATATTAGTCCTGGCATTACAAACACATGTAAAAAAAGCACATTAAAAAAAAAGAATGTCTGAAAAAATGATGGGAAGAAAGACATGCTGTCACAACATTTCTGTATTTTCTGTAGAAAAACTATAATTTCTTAACAGAAACAAATTTAAAGGGAGATTTTTTGCCCCAAGTGTATTTTGGAAAGTCTCATTTTTCCTAGTAAGGGCACTGAAACTTCTTATTCAGCATAATTTTATACAGAATATTTGACAGTCTCTGCATATATCTATGCTAGGGAACGAAAATGTAATTTGTCAGGTAACATGTACTTACTAGTGGAAAATGTTTCGTGAAAACACTTGTGCTAGGCAGCAGTGTCCCAGCCTCAGCGGCACAAGCATGCTCGTTCTATATCCTCACACATATGTGTTACATGGCAGTCATTAATCTGGTGATCATGTAGTATTTTTCTCCATGGGTTTCCTACTCTTCAAGGATCAGCTGCATTTCTAAAGTACACACTAAAACAAAGGCAAGGTAGTGCTTAAACATCACCCTTTTGGGTGAGAGAGGGCTTTCTGCTGCTCTCCATCATGCCCTGGCATTGGTCTTTTTTGTCCATGCATTTGTTTTTGGGAACAAACAAGATCTTACCCCTCTCACTTTTATCCTCTGACATCAATGTACCTGGCATTTTAGCAGCACTGAAGTCGTAGCATGCACTTGACCATCTCATGTATGAAGTTATGAAGGCAGCAAGAGAAAGCTCTTTTGCATCAAGATTTCCTTTGCTGTCTTTAACACATAAACTGGTGTAGGTGATGTTTTTGTTATGCAGCTACTGACATGGCTCAGGCATTAAATGGTCCCCAAAGAAAACTTTAGTAGTCCTTGTTTTATGAAAAGGAATATGTAGACTATGTAAGTAACCAGAGCAGTGAATGACAGTGTCAGTGCTCTATTCCAGGCACTGCGGGTCCTACCAAGTTCTGATATTTCTGAGTCCTCAGAGATTTTAGAATCTTTGCTTGTGATGGTTAGTTTGCAAAGCTACCTCATGCTGCTGTGCAGACCACTACAGGAGAGAAAGAGAAAAAAATCTCTATCAGGTCATGTTCACCCACACATTTCAAATTTCTCCTTTTAAAAAAAAAAAAGTCAACAGTAATTTCAGTAATTTACAGTGTGATTCTGCTTTCTCTTTTGACTTGGAAAACCCTGTTTATTTCACATTTACGGGTTATAAAAATGAAATTTCTCAGATTCCTGCTACACATTACTATTTTTTCTCAATGTGTTACAAAGAAAAGTCCTTTTATTGAAAGCTGCATACTCTGCTTTTAATTTTTTTAACTTGCAGTTTCCACCGTCATATTTTTCAGGAAAATAAAATTAATTTTATTTTATCTATTCGCAGATAGATTATTACTGGGGAAAAAAAACCCAAACCTTAAACTCTAATGCTTGAGCCTGGAGAAGGGATGAAGATAAAACTGGAAAATCCAGGCTGGACTATTGCCTACACTCAGCTACTTTGAACACTGCAAGACATTTGGGATTTTAGAAAAAAACTGTCAGTTTCAGAAGTGACAAGGAAGTAAACAGCAAATTTAACCATATATCAGAAAAGGAGTGCCTGGTTGCTAGGTGTGGTGTTAAGTAGGTAGGTCTCCAAGAACAATTTATCTGCAACATACAAACAGAGGTTAGTGTGGCTCCAGTTAATATTGAGAATACCCCAGGGAATGACATGCCTTTTAGATGAAAGTAGAATATTATAAATGTGAAGGCATTTCTCATGGTGGTGGGGAATGATCAGTGTGGGTCCCCTGGGGACCCCTGAAGCACTGCTGTGGAGGGGAGGAGGAGGAGGAGGAGGAGAAGGAGGAGGAGGAGGGAGTGGGGGACAGAGGGTAGGCAGTGCAATGCCCATCCATACTTTTCTCCTAAGAGAGTATGCATGTTTCTTTGTGACACAGAGAGTAGGGCAGACAGAGTTTTCTACCTGAATGTGTTAGGGAAGATGCACTGGAATTTGAAGACACATGGGGGAACCAGAAAGGAAATAAAAGCATTTTTTAATTACTCAGAGTCTCAGTGTAAGAGCTAAATTACTCAGGGACAAGTAAATAACTGAGGGCTCAGAGGCTGTGCCAGTGAGCACCATACAAATGACCAGGAACACAGATAGGATTTCAGTGAGGTGTCAAAAACCAGGACCCTCTCCTGCTTGCTCGGGGTAATGGGAAGAGCCAACCCTTCTCATACCCTGAGATTTGAAGCACCAGCATCATCAGGGTCTCTGGGCATTTGGTGTTGGCCCTGCTGACAATCCAGACTAGCACCCAGATGTCCACAGTGGTTTGCTTTTGAGCCTCAGTGGTAGATTTAATCTGCCTGAAAGTCTGTGTGGAGTAATATGATATGACTTTATTCATTAGGTTTTATGTACAATCTTTGCAGAAAAGGTGATGGTGCCTTTCTTCACTCATTTATGTTGGATGGAGGAAAACATTTACTTAAAGCATATTTGTGTTTTACCTTTTACTTTAGAAATTCCAGAAATGTCAAGCATGATCTTCCTTATTTGGGAGGGGGGACGGGACACAACAACTTATCAGTGACAAGTGCAGTACTGAGGGTTTTTTAAACTGTATTGAAAGAACAGTGTATATCAAAACTTATATAGTTTCCCTAATATTAAAACAATAAATCCAAATCATTCTCAAGTATGAATTTCCTATCTCAATCAATTTTCACTTAAATTCTGCTGTCATACCACCGTCACTACTGATTTTCATGTAGAAATCAAGACTTTCACGATAGACTGAGAATGGATTTTGAAGAGGAAGAACCAGTGAAAAAGCTTTTTCTTCTTCTATTAAAGGGTTAAACACTATTTTTGGTGACTACAAAGCAGCACAGGTTCACATTTCCCTCTTTTGTAGTTCATCTCAAACTGAAATTCCAGAATTTCTGCCTTAGTTACAGAGTTGTCCAGATTTGTCAGTCATATTTTGAGATTTCTTTCCACATCTTATTTTAGATAATACCTTCGTTTAACTTGAGTTTTGAGAACAATCTCCCTTCTTTTTAAAGCAGTTTGCTGCCTGCAAGGCTGGATTTGCTTTCTTGGTCATAATATTTCAATCTAATTTTGCTTACTAGATAATTTGCCTTCATGGTGTCAAATCTGTCTTCTTACGATTGGCTGTTTTTTAAAACCATCGCTTTGATTTTAGCTAATATGTTTCTCGGTCATTCTCGGATTATTACTTTTTTAAAATCAATTCCTAGCTGCAAACTGAGAAACTCAAAGGTTCCCAGATTTCCCCAGCCATAACACCTCCTTGGAAATTAATTAGGTGGAATTAATGTCTATCATTAATCTGCTTACTGCAAATTCACCCTTTAACTATATTTAGTGGACTATCAACAGCCCCTGTTTTGCCCATTAAGCAATGGGGTGTCCTTAACTGACATGAAACCTTGCCACCAGGATCCTGTAATAGCACAGTATTCCTGCTTGGAAAGAGTACTTCCCTTTTTGTCTAGAACATAGTGTGAGTGAATATGTGTCTATACTGCAACAGCAGACAAGGCAACCACTGGATTTTGGTGCATGCAGGAAAAGCAGAACATACAGAAAACCAGGGCTCATAGATCTGCATTTAACAAATAACGTCCTGGATCTCCTGGTACAGGAAGAAAGTTGCTAAGATAAAGAATGCACCAGGTATCATCTGATCTTAAAAAAGCAGTTTGTGTGTTTTAAAGGAGAATCAACTCTTTTCTGGGGTGGCCAGCTAAGCTGAGCACCCAAGTGCAAAAGGTGAAGTTGATTCTGAAGGGCAAATCTATGCAGCTTGGGCTCCCTCAGAATTTTTCCAGAGAAAGCCTGGAGTACAATCTTGTGTCTACGGAGGAAGCCCAAGCTTCATCCCTCCTCTCCCTTCCCCTCTCCCCACTGCCATCCTTTTCCTGCAGCAGCAACCTTCACTCCCCACAGACAGACCTTTGCTGGGCCTTCCAGCAAGAGACTCAAATATTTCATGGAGGAGTGGTGGCTTTGGTGTGTTTTAGCAATGGTCATGTCTGAAAATCCTGAAGGACTGATGAATATTAGAATGAACTACCATTTGCATTGAAAACTAACTTAAACAAATTAAAGGATGGGTAAGTTGGATGATTTAATTGTCACAAAGGGCTGAGTATATCAGCATGTAGTCAACAATGACTATCACATGCTGGATGTGGAAGGCTTGAACAAAGCAGTAGAATGATGGGGCCAGGTGCTCAGCAGCAACAAAAAAAGACACGTTTAGTGGTCTTCTGATTGCTGCCTGCTGGGGGCTATGCTGAGGAAAGCTGGTACAGCTTGTGCCAGGAGGAGCTGGTGGGTGCTGCCAAGTGAGGAAGCCCTGGCCCCAGCCCTCTGCTGCCAGGGTCCCACATGCTGCCATTATCTTGGGAGTCTTGCACCATGGAAGCTTAACTGGGAATGCTACAAAGCCTGAACTGCTTCTTCAAGGCTGGATAAATCAAGTTTGAAGTCTGCTTTAGGTTGATGGATCAGTGTAAACTGACCATGCCATGGACCAGGATCAAGAGCAATGTTTCATTCCTGGCTGGGAGATGCCCAGATAACCTGCCCTACCTGAGCATGGTGAAATAGTGTTTCCTTATCCGGCATTATTTACTTTTCTTCTGCAAATTTCTATGCCAGTGAAGTACATTCATGTAGATTAATAAGAATTGTTATATAAGAATAGTTAAAAGCAAAAAAAAAAAAAAAAAAGGAAAAAAAGGGCAAAAGAAACTCCAAATTTTCTAGAAAACTACCTGTGTAAAAATTTTCATCTGAATTATCCCAACTGCTATGTTGGGATATTTCAAAACTCCCCTGCCCATTTTCACAGAACTGAGACACCAACATTTTTTGTAGTTTGGACAAAAGGGTGAGGGATAGTAGCTTTTGTAGGTGTTTGCAGATCGGGCCCCACTATTGCTGATTAACTGCTAAAAGATTATAAACTCCTTGCAACACAGCTTAGCTACTCTAGCCCTTGATCTTTGTCATCCTTGGTTATCACTTTGGCTTTAACCTCTACAAGGACAAGCTCCAAGAGACTGATTTATGCTCTTGAAGAGATTTATTGTCTTTTGACCTCTCACACAGACCTTATCTGATTTGTCACTTACTCCTCTAAATGAGCCCAGGCGTGGCTCTCTGAGGTAAACACAAATGGCATGCTCATAGAAACAAGGGTCAAAGACTTGCTACCAAAAGTCCTCCATTCATATAAAATTAAAGGGGGGAGAATAAAAAACTTGCGTAACTGCATAACTTCAGAACAAGTTGTAAGAGCAAGCATGGAGCCAGCCTACACAGAGGGAAAGGATTCTGTTTCATCTAAGAGAAAGATGCCTGGCAAATCCCACATCAAGCTGGTTACCACTTCCACTCCCAGTGTGCTACAAATGCCTCTTCCACCATACCCTTAGATGTCATTTCAGATATTTATGGAGTGAAGGATCAGCTGCTGAAGGAAGGGGAGGGCATGCTAGCAGCATTGCTCTATGGCTCCTTCAAACTGCTGCTCAGGAATGGAGGGGAGCTATGAAGCAGGGTGCTGGCTGCAGCTGGACAGCAGTGCCATTAAAAATAAGGTCTCCCAGCAGAGACTGTAAATGAGCTTGAGCAGAACAACTCCAGGTCATTCAATGTGACCAACACTGGGCCAAAGTCTGGACTCAGTTCCGAGTTGCATGGACAGTGAGACCACAGCCTCTGATTTATGTGCTGAGAACAGGGTTGTTTCCTTCTGAGAAGAAACATGGATTTGCCTACAATCTCTATAATCTCAGTAGAAGAAATGCTACTTCCTTTCTACAGATACTCCAGCAGGAGTAAGATCTAACATGCTTATGTGTCCTGGTTTAATTCCAGAGGGCAACTGAGCACCATGCATTTGCTTGCTCACTCCTTCCCCCTCAGGACTGGAGAGGAGAAAATAAAACAAAAGGCTTCAGAACTGAGACAAAGACAGGGAGGGATAACTCACCAATTATGGTCACAGGCAAAGGACAAACTTATTAGGGGAAGAAAAAGAACGTCAATTTAATTTGAACACCACCACCACCACTTTACGAATCAAACAGAGTAGGACAGTGAGAAATACAACCACACCTTAAAACACCTTCCCCCCACCCCTCCCTGCTTCCCGGGCTCAGCTTTGCTCCCAATTCCTGTATGTCCTCCCTGCCAGCGACACAGAGGAACAGGGGATGGGGGTTGGAGTCTCTGCCGCTCCCACCCATTGTCTCTGCTGCTCCTTCCTTCTCAGGGGGAGGCCTCCTCACACTCTTCCCCTGCTCCACCATGGGGTCCCTCCCTTGGGACACAGTCCTCGATGAACTTCTCCAACATGAGTCCTTCCTACGGGCTGCAGATCTTCAGAAACTGCTCCAGCGTGGGTCCCTGCCACAAGCTGCAGTCCTTCAGGAACAGACTGCTCCAGCGCAGGCTGCCCTCAGAGTCCCGGCCTTCCTTGGGCACAGACACCTGCTCTGGAGTGGGGTCCTCCATGGGCTGCACGTGGGCATCTGCTTCACTGTGGACTTCCATGGGCTGCAGGGGGACAGCCTGCCTCTCATCACGGGCTGCAGGGGAGTCTCTGCTCTGGTGCACCTCCCCTCTCCCCCACTTTCTTCCTCTGACCTTGATGTTTGCATAGGTATTTCCCTCACAACTCCACTTCCTCTCAAGTTCCCCTTCTTAAATATGTTATCACAGAAGTGCAGCTGCTGCTGTTATTTGGCCTGGCCTTGGCAGAGATAGGTCCAACTTGAAGCTGGGGGAGCTTCCAGTAGCTTCTCACAGGAGCCACTTCTGTAGCCCCCTCCCCCGCTACCAAAATCCTGCCACACACACAAACCCAACACAATGTTTTCTCCTGTTACAGCTTGCAAATGCAGAGCAAGTTGACTTTGTTACTCAGCAGACACTGCACAGGAGCACTGAGCCTTGAGGCTGGCACATGAAAGGTGGAGGGAGAACCTCATCAGGAATTTATTGAAGTATAAAGTGCTTTATAACATTGTGTATGATGAGAGACTGAATTCAGGAACTTTAATAATGGTTTTTTAAGAGTTAGGAAAACCCATATACGGAAGACACCTTGCAAACACATGCAACCCATTATATGGATATATAGAACATAATTTTTCAGCTCTCAGAGTGGGATTAATGGGGTAGAGTGGCAGTGAAAAACAGAAACTGTCATTAAAGGAAATATAGGAGTATTACCTTGCTGCCATGGTACCATTTCACAGACATTTAGGTATCCATTGACCTGCACAGTAAAGCAAAATCACTATGGCTGGCCCCAAATGAGACTGATCTTACAGTAACACTCCACTAGTCAAATATGAAATGGACATCTCAGGTCGGCTCCCTTGGCTACTACTACCTGAATGACATGGGTCCCAGGAGATATGAAAGGCTTTTCTGAGAATGTGAAATATCCATCTCAAGGGATGACTGTTTAAAAGCATCTTCTGATCCCTGTAGGAAACCCAGTTCATAGGTACTTAAAAGATGGACGAAGAAAAATAATTACGACACAAAGCTGAACTGATAAGTAGGCTTGATTTTTCATTTGTATAGTGAGAGTGAGATCTTCAGATGTATTTCTTCAGACACAGCCAATTTCCATTACATTAACGGGAATCACCTGGGCAGTGTCTGTAGATTTTGATCTGTTATGTTCTAAATGCATTTTTTTTTTTGAATGCTGACTAAAACCCCTTGAAATATGAAATTGATTTAAGGAAATCTTACATCTTGGAAGAGCAGTAATAATAGGTGCTGAGGTTCACTGTCTATTAAGTAGTCTTTGCTTTTGCTGATGCCTTTATCACAGTCATCTTGTGAAATTCTGCAGTATTGTCACCACCTTCTCAGAACCAAAACTGTCATTTAAAACCTCTTCAAATACAATGAAATGACATAGTGGTCTCTCGCACTAGAGGGTCAGTTTTTGCAAAAGATTCCTGTATTGCTACTAGTCAAAACATAGTTCTGGTAATTAGCAGTGTCTTTTGAAATGTTACCAGAGGTGAGTTGCTCCTCTGCACTAACCTCCTCTTGAGTAGGAATGATTTTGAAACTCTTGTTCAGACATTGAATTGACTGCCAGTAAATATCAAATTACACATTGTAGTGTGCAGCTATAAGAGTGAACCAAACTTTTGGAAAATAACGTAATTCTGACAGATTTTTCAAGGCATTTTTGGATGCATAAATTCCCTTGCCTTGAAAAATGATTGTAAGTAATATATGCTCATATCACTGGTTATAACCTCTACATTTGCAGTAATACACTAATTTTTAGGGAGAGACGCAAAGATAAGGAAGCAGAAAAATGCTTCTTTTCCTTAAATTAACCCCTACATTGGCATACTTAGGCAACATCTGCTCCATGGCAGAGCATGAAGGCTACACAGAGACTTTCAGTGACATTTACCCCTGTCATCCCTGCAAACTGACTTTCATATGAAAGAGGTATAAGTCAGAAACATTACAAAAGAAGATCTAATGAAAAGTATCTTTGGTTGTAAAGACTACAGATACTTCTGGGTTTAAAATTCCCCAAGAATTTTTGTTAAAGGCTTTGGCATAATCCGGTCTGGCTTTGCTGTGTGAAGAGTGGATCAAAGGTGCAGACTTGTTAGCTTCTCCTGAATTTCATCCCTCCTGGGGATTAATTTCCTAGGGATGTCCTAAAAGTTTTCCTCTAATACAAACACAATACCAGAGGAGCTGTTCACAGGGACTGAGAGTTTAAATTCACAATTTATACAAGCACATTTTAAAGAGGAAATTTATTAAGTGCAAAGTACAGTACCTTAGGTTAAGTATTTCTTCCATGTTATCATTACCAAATGCACATTACAGTAAACAAATTATCATGCTAGACAGAAGGGGTATTTGCATTTTGTTAGGAGAAAAAACAAAGATAAAGAAATCACATTCCAACATCTGTGATACCTCTATCCTTTCCCCAACACACATCAGAAACTGCTGCTGTGAAATTTCTCATGGGCTGTTGATTGTACTGGACAGATCAGCCATTGTCGTTGTTATACTTCAGTGGGGAAAGCAAACATATGTAATATATGTTAAAAAAATGGAAGGCAGATGAGAAAGATAAAATAATTATTAGAGAAATGTGCTTTCATAGTGAGATTTCTGCTCCGGAGGTATATTGTAATGATACGATAAAGACTGTGCAAAGGACTATGAGGAGCTTACTCCTGTTTTCTAAAATAAGAACATGCCAAGGAACAGTATAGACTATGTCATGTATTACAATTCACAGGCTGCACAGTGGGTTTCTGAAGTCAGGGTAGCAATTCATTCTCCTAGATGTTCTCTTGTTGGTTTTTGGGGTTTTTTTAATGACTGGTCAATTTATGCTATTCCACATGGCTAGCTAATAGTGACAGATTTTTTCACAATCTGCTACACCTGTAGGATTTTATTGTAGGGAAGCATTAAAGAACTTCTTTTGGGTACATCAAGAGATAGCTGACTCTTTCTGGAGCTGAGAGGGCTGATACTGGGAGATGCTGAGTGCCTCTAATGCTGCTGAAGCCCTTCAGCTCCTGCTGAACTCGGTAGCGGATGAAGGGGCTCCGCATACCAGATGTCACTCTCTTTCAAATCTCTAGGGAGATGTGTCCCAGTTGTGATTATCATTTCTCCCCTTGATCATGCTGATAGTCACACTGACTTCATGATACTACTTCTGTGAATAATTACTTGCCAGGATAAGGGAAGTTTTTACAGACTATTAAGAAACTGTCCTTGAAAAGGTTTTTCTTGGGAAAAAGCTTTGATTATTGCACTGTCAATGCAACTCAGGCAGAAGGTATTTTGAACCTGAAGAGGAGATGGTAAATCATTATTAATAAAGCCTTTTGATAATTTAACAATAAACTTAATAATAGGCTATCATATGACATACAGTGTGCTCCCACTATTGATGTTGCAAAACTCTATAAAATCAATGTAAACAAGAAAAAAGAAACTGGATGATTTTTGGAAACTTCAGAATGAAACTTCAGGTTGTTGGAAATGGAAATCTAGACAACACCAATGTTACTTCTGTAACTTACTTCAGTATTTTTTTTCAAAATGTTACTGTTTCCAATAAATCCAAAGCTCTGACATTTGGCCAACTCTGTTCTCAAGCTGGTCAACAAGACTCTTGTGATACCATCAGGTGATGACTCTTTGGCTAGATATGTTGTTAAAATGCTTCATACCTAGATAAGATGAGAGAGCTCATTGGGAGCCATGCGGCCATCTGCACTGGGCCAAGTGATGGGCAGGCTTTGGGAGGCAGAGGATGGAAGAACAGGGCTAGAAGGACAGCTGTGGTCTTTCCCATGTTCCTGAGATCTCCTCACCACCAGCACCAGGTCCTGGGGCAAACAGCCAGGGAACCACATGGACCCTGTTGCAGTCTGCCTCTCCACAGTAACAGAGGAGGGAACTGAGGAGTATCTCTGTCTTGGTGAAGGTTAATTTTATTAATTTCTTCTTCCTCCTGAAGCAGATGGGAGCCCTGTTGTTGACATTACTGAAGGCAAACACTTTGGCTAATGGACTCCCTGATCAAGTTTTTCTGTATTTTCTCTTTTCCATGCCCCTGAGATGCTAGAGTGTCTCTCACCAATGACCAAGGTTTTGTCTTCTCAAGGAAGGGCAATTACATAATTTTTCCTGAGGTGACATATAAGAGACTTCTTCCATAGCCCCTACTGGGTAGCAAATGTGTCTGAGAGTAAGAAATGTCACCTATTTTATTTGCTGGAATACAAAGGAGAACAAAGTGTTTAGGTCTGTGTAATATTGAGTGCGTATTCACTTTTTTAGCTGACGCTATTTGTGACTGCAGTACTCAGTCCTTTGTTACAGTTAAAGATCATCTGAGCTTTGCTAATTATTCTTCTCTGCTTAAAATGTTATTATAATTTTCTTCTTACTGTGACCAGAATCACTGATTTCAGTGAAGGCCACTGTATGAATTATCTTCCTTGCCCCATCCTGTATTATTAAAAAAGTCTTTCTAAAAATGCTGCATTTAAGGTTTTTCTCCATATTTATCAAGAAGTAGTAAAATAACTTGACAGAAATATTTTCTTCAGTATTTGTAATTTCCCATTTATGCTTATTTCCCCAATATTTCCTACTTAGTTTTCCTTCCATTAGTAGTTTGATTTTCAGTATTACTTTCTCAGAAATTAGTATCTTTTCCCAATACATTTGATAACATTTTAACTAATTCTTCTTGGAGGTTCATACCATGTTTGGATTCATTGATTTGATGATACGTCATACCTACTGAAGTTAAAAACAGACATCTAAAGTGCCAGGAATTTAACATTTATTCTTGTAACTGCTGCTTAATATACTTTTGTTCTTCCATAACTGCCATTTATAGTTACCTAACACTTAAACTTATGGAAATTCTCAGTTTACTTAATCATTTCACAGTTCAATTATTTTTAAATACAGTAGGTGTCCTATAATCTAGTACACTATAATTGATTCACTCTGTGCAACATTTTCGATCCCAGTCCACATGGATTGCCAGCGGACCATAAATCCGAAGTAAAGAGCAGTGACTGAGGTGAGCATGTGTGTGCATGAGGGCAGTGCATCTCTAAGTGGATGAGGCAGGACTCCTTGTTATAGACAGTTGCATTCAGTATATCCATTTATGACCTGATAGGGAGAGAAAAGATGGCCAGATACAAACAGCAGGTAATCAATCCCCTGTGACTCCCACTGCTGCCTTCCTAATATGTAAGCAAATATGGGTCACCCCTCTCTAGCAATCTATGTCTCAGGCCTATACTCCACCATGAAGTTTATTGTTATTAGTGAACTACCATAGCTTTAGAGTGCCTCTAAGTGCCCTGTCAAGAGGCTGATACCCAAGAGGCCGATACCCAAGAGGCCATAGGTCCATGTTGGCTGGGGACAGCAAATGGTTGCTTAAGTGACAATAATGAGCTAGTAGAAGATGCAGTTGCAGAGGATGCTGAGTGAGCAGGTGTACAAACATGTACTCTTGATTCTGGGCCAGCAGTGAGTCCACTGGTGCATCTCCCAGAGGACATTGCAGCACTTCGAGGTCACACCAGCACCAGCCAGGGATCTCAGCAAGCCCACTCAGGACCTAAGGACCAGCCAGACACAAGGGCAGCCTGTCCTGGTCACCGAATTTGGCCACATTAATTTGCTGGAAGCAAAGTGGCAGCAGTGTGGAAATTATGGCACCAGTCCTTTAACACCAGAAACTTTGCCTACACTGGAGCAGTGCAGTGGACACAATTGCAGTGAAGGGTGCTACCAGTTGCTGTTCAGACTGTGTTTTGTTTACGTTAATCCAAAATATTTCTATTGTTGTGCTTGCTGCTACAGCAGCCAAGAGAAGATCATACAAGTATCTGTATTAAGGATCACCCGATACTCCATCTGATAGACCTGTGTTTTGTGTCTTTCCTGGTGATGCTTTTAGGAAGTAATTCCACAGAGCCTCACTATATCTTTCCCAACCATCAGAGATGGCTATAGACTAACCCAAACTGTTGTTGTGACCTAGCCAGTCAAACAAGATGAATCTTGTGTCACTCTTCATTGGCACATCATTTTTTTCTGTGAGAACCTCAGCAAGAGAAAGGTACCAAGAGGTCAAATCACAAATTACAGAGCATCCTGCAAGCCTTAGGAGTCTGAGTGTATAAGCTATGATCGATTGGCTCATTCCTCTGTTGTCTCTTGCTGTAACACAGATTGGCAAAAAGGTGGACAATTTCCACTGTTTTTTGAATGATATACATTTCTACATACATTTCTAATATATGTGTTACATGATTTCATCTCACTAAGAAGGCAAGTAGGTGAGATCCTTCTGGTTAATTATGTAAAGAAATATACTAGTTTCAACTAGTTTTTTCTGCCTGTTTCTCTCTTTTCCAGAAACTTAATTCAAGACCCAAACTTTTGAGCAGTTTTGAACGGATGCCTTTTTCTCCTGCTTGTCGCAGTGTAACCTGTGACACATTTGTTATAGAATCATAGAATGGTTTAGGTTGGAAGAGACCTTAAAAATCATTTAATTCCAACCCTCCTGTCATGGAAAGAACACCTTCCACTAGATGAAGTTGCTCAAAGACTCATCCAACCTGGATGTGAACACTTCCAGGGAGGGGGCAGCCACAATTTCTCTGGGCAACCTGTTCCAGTGTCTCACCACCCTCACAGTAAAGAATTTCTTCCTTATATCTAATCTAAATCTAACCTCTTCCAGTTTAAAACTGTTACCGCTCATCCTATCACTACACTCCTTGATAAAGGGTCCCTCCCCATCTTTCCTGTAGGCCACCTTTAACTACTGGACGGCACTATAGGGTCTCCCCAGAGCCTTCTCTTCTCCAGGCTAAACGACCCCAACTCTCTCAGCCTGTCCTCATAAGGAAGATGCTCCAGTCCCCCAGTCAACTTTGTGGCCTCCTCTGGACCTGCTCAAGCAGGTCCATGTCCTTCTTATGTTGGGGGCCCCAGAGTTGAACACAGTACTCCAGGTGGGGTCTCAGGGCAGTGGAGTAGAGGGGGAGAATCACCTCCCTTGACCTGCTGCCCATACTTCTCTTGATGCAGCCCAGGACACAGTTGGCTTTCTGGGCTGTGAGTGCACATTGCTGGGTCATAGTCAGTTTTCCATCCACTAATCCCCCCAGGTCCTTCTCCACAGGGCTGCTCTCAATCCACTCATCGCCCAGCCTGTATTTGTGAATGGGATTGCCCAGACCCAGATGCAGGAACTTGCACTTGGTCTTGTTGAATTTCATGAGGTTGACATAGGCCCACCTCTCAAGCCTGTCCAGGTCCCTCTGGATGGCATCTCTTCCCTCCAGTGTGTTGACTGCACCACACAGCTTGACATCATCAGCAAACTTGCTGAGGGTGCACTCAATCCCACTGTCCGTGTGTCCAACAAAGATGTTAAACAGTGCCAGTCCTAATGTGTTCCCTGAGGAATGCCACTCTCACTGTTCTCCACTTGGACATGAGTGATTGACTGCAAGTCTTTGAGTGTAACCAGTCAAAGCCAATTCCTTATCCACCAAGAGGTCCATCTGTCAAATCCATGTCTCTCCAATTTAAAGACAAGGATGTCATGTGGGACAGTATCAAAAGCCTTGCACACAGTGTCAAAATTTTTTTCCCTTTCCTGAGCAAACACCTATATTTGTCCCTAAGGGTATAGTAGTCGTGGTGCCAGAAGATCAAGCAAGAGTGCTGAAAAACTGTCAGATTGCTTATATATAAAAGTTGAATAATCTGCAGATCAAGAAATAAAACTGGATATTTGGTATGACAGGAAGGGGATAATCCCAAAGAGACCCAGGATTCACTTCTAATTCTAAAAGGGTCTGGAACAGAGAATTTTGCAGTTGTGAGACTGATATGCAAACTTAAGTGTTGAAGCATATACTCCTAAAAAGTCTTTTTATGTAGCGTGGCCTATCTTGTGGCTTTCAGCATTGCTTTCTTTCCCCACAGCTGTGTCCAAGACAGCATAACCTTAGGGGGTATCGCCAACACCCTGCTATATAATGCTGGTTCCTCAGCATTAGGGACTGAGTGGTAGGAAGTCTGCAATCTCTGCCAGCACCTGGTGGAGTGAGAGGAGACAGGTAGCCCCATGCTGTCCTTTGGAGACAAATCAAAGTACAAATCCAGTAACAAACCCAGTATCCCCCATCAGGTTGTCTAAGTGAGAAACACACGTACTGGCTATTTCATTTTCAGAAATATTTCTCACTATTTTGGTATATTTCTTTCTTTTTTTCACTGTATAGAAGTCTGTAGACATGCACACACATATTCCTGACCGAACACAGATGCATATTTATGCAGAATATAGAGAAAATATATATGTATTGCTTTGTCAGAACTCACTTGGATGTAATGGTAGCACACTTAAATCTTTGCTTCTTGTGATAAATATTATATTTCAGACTCTATAAATTATATCTACAATGTGAAATAATCCATCATTCTGTATATTCATAAATCATGCCTTAAATAACAATAAATAAAAACAAGTGATCCTTTCTTTTTTTTCCATGAATTAAGAATGTTAATCTTACCTCAACAGCAAAACCAAACCTTTTAGGTCTCATTATGTAATGTTTAGCATAGCAGTTCAGGAAGATTTTAATTCCTAAATGTGTGTAACTTTCAGACCACATGAATAAAAATGTATGATGCAAAGGCAGGGATTTTTGAGGATTGCTATACCTGAAACATTTACATAGCTTAATTTATGAGGAGAAATCTCTTCAATGTAGTTCATTTGCTTGCTTATTTTTATCAGAAAGTAGATTAGATTGACAATTGAATTTTTTCATACAGGTCAAATTATTAGACAGAAATCTTTTTTTTAAAGAAAGTAATTTATCCCAAATGAAAACAAAGAAACAAACAAAAAAAACCCAAAACTTTCACCTAGCTTCTTCATATGTAATGTTCTAACAAAAGGTAACCTTTAAGCAAGAATGATTAAAAAAAAAAATAGAGGAAGAAATGCTTTTCTTCCTTTACATAAGAAAATAGCATGTTTGTAATTTTTTTCCACATTACAACCCATTTCAAGAAGTAATATTCCACTGAAATTCAGACATATCATTTGTGTAAAAAAGCCCCAACATTCAACTGTGTCTAACAGAGGTATTTTTCAGACTTGCATCTTGGCAAAATCACCTTACTTTAATCCTTGTGTATTTTGCAACTTCATGTTTAAAGGAATGTAGAAACCAAACTAGTTTAGAAGGGGAAAGATCAGTAACCTGCCTTGTTTGACCTTGGCTCCCATGCTATTTATTTGTCTCTGTTCATGGTAAATTTTCTATCAGTGCTTTGAATTAAATATGTGCTATTGATAGTTTTTTTTTTTTTTCTGCTTGAGAAAGGATATGTTCTTAGACATCTGACAGGGTTTTCTTTTGCCACTGGTTCTGGTATATTCCTGGGGTCACTTGTGGGCTTTCCAGTTTTCCTGTAATTAGCCCCTGTTTGGCTGATTGCTAGCACTTCTCTCAGTGGAGATTCACCCAGTTTCTTGTTTGCATCCTCCTATCTTCTGATGTACAGACAGGCAGGACACCAGCCTTTTTTTCTTGTCAGCTGTAACACATGAAATACTGTGCCAGATCAGATTAGTTATCCAATGGCCTGCTTCCAGAAACAGCCATTTTCAGACATTTCAGAGAAGAGTGTAAGGATTTGCATCCACATGTGATGGACACATGCAAAATGACTTGTTTAAAGTTGAAATTTCTCCCTATACCCAGGGAGGGAATAGTTGACTGATGTCCTGCACACTCAAGTTACTGTCCTTCAAGTTATTTTAAATCAGTGTAAGGTTAGTTATCAACCTTGAGCCATTTTAACCCCAACAGAGACACAGAACATAAAATATTTCAGTGCCTCACTCAGTGATGAATATTCTTTAAGGATATGGGCCAAGGGGAGGAGGGTTGGAGAAACATAAGAGCTCCCTCTGGTATCAGTACACTTACATAAATCCATAAGTACATGATTTTATACGAGGGCATGAGCAAGACTAATCCCCCATCCCACAGGTTCCGTGTTTCTGTGAAAGCATATGCAGGGATAAACTCAGAGTGACATGTGCTCAGTTTTCCTCAGCTTCCTTTGGTGGCTGGGTATGGAGTCACTGAGCATCTGCTGCGTGTCATCCTTGGGTTACCCTTTTGCCCCACTGAGCAGTGAAAGAGAGCTTGGCCATGGCCTTTTGGGGTCAGCTGAAATTGTTGGTGCCCCTGACTGGAAGCTGTGGAAGTCTAGCCCTAATTTGGCGGTGAACTAGCACCTTCTAATCTATTTCTTCATTTTTTTCTTCTGTCTCCTGTCCCCCATCTCAAGGTCCTACTTCCAGGAGGCGAAGTAGTCCCTAAACACCTGCAGGCTGACCCAAAAGATAACTGTCCCCTAAATGAGGACCAGTAGACTCCTCCATAAACTAATCCAGTTTCTGGGAGCAGGTTTCCAGAAAAAAACATCCACCTTTCCTCATAGATATCAACTACAAGTGTATTTATCCTCCCTGACAGAGATACTCAGTTAATGTGCTCATCTATGCAGACAATAATGAAGCACTAAAAGACAAGATAGTTACAATAAATAAGGGTCCTGATCCTCCCTGGATGTAAACTGGGGTTGTTCCTTTGAGATCAAGGTGGTGACAAACTTTTATGCCAGCTGAAAGTCTGGTCTGTAAGGGACCTGCAGCAATATGGATACAGTTTTGCAGAGTTCCTGACCAATGAAAGATGATTTGCTCTGCAAGGTGCGGGATTAGAGTCAGAGGATTGCTTATATTTGTTGACAGTATCTTTCCATCCAGACTTGACTAGATTTAATATAATAAAGCATGCATAAAAAGGAGAAACAGTAGAAGTGCGCATCTTTTAAACCAACATCTTTTATTAGAGCTATAATATTATTTGAGTATTATCTTTTATGAAAGTGTCCACAAGCTTTTTGCTTCTTTGAAGTAGTTACTTTTGCTAGAAGGTTTTATACTGGACCAGGAAATGTAATTTCTGTGTAGTTTTTTTCTGGGTAAGTAAAATCCCCATGAAATGTAACGTGATTGTATTTTTGAGTTGGATAAAAGCCATTTTTGCAGGGAAGAGTTGTTTCCTTCTAATGACATGCCACAAGCTGTTTCGTCATTCATTATTTTAGTTTCAGTTACAAAAGACCTTTCTGAATAGTTTTATCCTTTTTCATGAAGAGTTCATCCTTTTTTTATTCCTGCTGCTTAAGTATGATTTCCTAATTGTACCTTTTAGGTACCTAATTTTCAGCATGAAACTTAACATCTCCTAAGTATTTTGAGTTCAGCTCTGCCTTTTGTTTCAGATTTTGCTTTCCTATTATTATTATTATTGTTACTGCTGTTATTATTATCGCTGAAAGTGTGTGGGATGTTCAGCACTCAAGAATGAAAAAAGGTTAAATACATTACAGCCCAAAGACCAGATTTTCCTGGCTTTTTTTTTTTTTTTTAAACTGGCATTTTTATCCCTCTTGGGATAATGTATTTTCAAAACCAATGTAATATTTTGGTGGTATTTTGCATGGTATTTCACAGGCAAACCTCAGCTCTCCGTGCTCATGCTCCGGGCCAGCTGGATATTCATCAGGGTTGAAGAGGAAGCCATGTATTTGCAATGAGCACAGCCCACAGCCTGAGATAATCACCAGCTTGCTGAGAGGGAGGATATGAACTTATGCACAGCAGACACATCCTTAGGTGTCTACGTGGTTGTGGGCTGAGGCTCAGCATGCAAAGCCTTGCTTACCTCTGCCTGCCAGTGGCTATGTGAATGTACCCACAGTCAGTCTGTGGCTAGCCCAGGTGTAATAGGCTCAATTCTGCTTAATAGAAAACGATGGGTTTGCAATCAATTTTGGAAGGCAGAACCCCAAAGCCAAGTCAAGTTGAAAGGCCAGGTGTCTCTTGGCTTCAGGAGGCACCTGGAGGGATGAGTGATGCATGAGTATTCACTATGGAGGACCCAAACCTCCATCATGTCCTGCACTGCTCTTGGTACAATGCTTGGGAGTATAAGGAGGAAAATGTGTTCCCCTGTTAATGAGTTGTCTTGTCCCTACTTTTCCTTGTAATTCAAGTATGAGTCATTGAATAAACAAATGAGAACAGGTCATATGGAGTTGTGTTTTTTTTTTTTTTTCTTTCTGTGCTTGTCAAATTATACTGGAGACTGTTGTATTCTGAGCAAGGAGATTGCCTTAAAGCCATAAACTTAATTTACAGAAGAAAACCAATGTCTTAAAGCACTGAAAAATACTGAGCTTTGGTTCTTTTAAGGTAACTACAACTAAGCAGACATCTAAGTTGCACTTGACTTCAACTGTTTTAACAGATTTCTACAATGAACACCTTGCTAAGTATAGAATAGTTATCCAGCATTAATGAAGTTATACACAATGAGATTTGCAACATTAACTTTTTATCTTGTTTTCTGTAATGATTTTTCTTTCCTAATGGAAGCATATGCTTACCTAAGCAGATTTTTTGGACCATTATTTTATAATTAAACTATGAGTTCCACTTGTAACTCCAGCCCGAGCAAGCACTAATATATCTGGAAAAGGTGTATGTATTCTTAAAGCTTTTTTAAAATTTCTAACCTTGAATAATTTGTCCCTGATGCTTTCCTTAATTATAATCCATTCAGAATAAAAGAGGATGAATTTTTCCCCTCGAGCAAACCCAAGATAAATTCTAACATATCTGCTCTATACAAAGATTTCTTTTTCATTCTGCCAAAGTGAATACTGCATGCTAAACTACTTCATCGTTCATTAGTGTACAATTAGGCCCATATTCACTGGTATGTGCTGCCTGCTTTGAGCTATTCTGGTGATGCAAAGCAGCTGTAAACTCAATTTAACAGCCTGGTTAAACCAGGTTTACAGCTGTTTTGTGTGGCTGGTGAGAAGCGACATGTCCGGGTGCACTGGTAAATCTGGTCTATCAAAAAAGAAAGAACTCACATTATTATTTTATCACTTCTCAAACTACCTCTGTCATAAATCAGCCTTTGCTAGTTTTCATTTGGTAAGACCTGATTCTCCACTTTGTTGCATAGCTTTATAACATTTTCTAATTACAACAGAGGAAAAACACATCATAAAACTAAAGTATAAATAAGCAATATATTAGAGAAATATATGGTAGTAGAGAGCATGAATTAGGAATTATTCCTAATTATGGCAGAGGGGCAGAGAGATTAATGGCAGAGAAGTTATATATGGCAGAGATATTATATTATGGCACAGGAAAAAATCAATACCACCTTCCATACTCGCCCGGATTTTCCCAGTGCAGCAGCAATCTCCTTGTCTGAGAATCACTGAGAGCCTCTACTTCACCCTGGCAGCCTCCAAGCAGGTACCAACTTCTCTGGATGATGTGGACCCATGGAGGTAACCAGATGGTCATGATATGCCATCAGGACTCTACCTTCTCAGAGATGGCTTGTCACACATTTTCTGCCAGAAAGGGTTGTCTGTGTGACTCCTGAAAGGGATGCTGCCTTTCTGCCAAAGGTCCTCTTCCTCATCCATCATGCACCCTTATGGAGAAATGGATCCACCCTGGGACTGGGTGAAAGAGGATTTCAGTAGCTGTCTCCAATCTGATGGAAAATCCCACTGTACTGGTGTCACAAATAGCAGTTTGAGAAGCTTTAGATCCCCCTTCCATGGCTGCAACATCAGGCAGGACCATGGTGTAGGTAAACCTGAAACCAAACCAAGTTACATCCTTTCATGTTTTCCTTTTCATTCTTCCTCCTCCTGTGCTTGCTCAGGGCTTTGCCATGCTGGGTCCCCAGACCTTCTTGATATACCATGTACAGATCTTATTCTCCATCTCAACCTTTTGTTCATGCCTCTCTTATCCTAGCAAGCAAACATGTCTAAGCAAAATATGAGTATACCTAAATCCAAAACTGATTAAGAACAACAAATCAAAAAATTAAGAGCTTTTTCAGAACTAAATTACCCAAAACCAGAGGAAACTGGTAATATCAGTGCATTTAGCTCAGTTTGACCTTGGTATTGGTATGCCTAGGCTTCTTCAGTGCCTTTTTGCAATGTGGTTCTGGGTTTCCCCTTTCTTACATTCCCATTTCTGAATTCAGCTGAAACTCTGGGGATTCACCAGAGCAAGTCATCATCAATGGGAAACTGGTGCATCAGGGAGATGCAGATCAAACAAAAAGGTAGGCTCATTGGGGAGAATAAGGAAGAGCATTTTTGGGCTGCAAGTCCTATCAGGCATAATGCTGGCATAACTGGATGCAGAAATTAATGTAAAGGTAAAATAAAATATTTAATTTAGATTATCATGATGAGAAAATTCCATAAAAATAGATCTTTCCCTGGAGATATATTGATTTACATAGCCTTTATTTTCTCAACAGAAAATCTTTATCTAGAAATTGTTTCCATCAGCCCTTTTCATGCATTTTGCAATGAGCAAACATCTTTAAAATGCAAAGTCTTTTATTTCTGATTAAGGTAAAATAGTGAACTAAACCATGAAAATATTCAATGCTGTCTCTCCTTTGCTATCAGTCTGTGCCCAAGCTTACATAACAATGGTGTGAACTGGACTAGAATATATGGAAATCCATGCTTTATTGATGCATGTCATTTCTGGTGGAAAGGACACTTCCAGTAGGTTATCTTGAGTGATGGAGTCCTGTAAAGGCAGATTAGACTGAAATTGGGCTCTCCTTCTGTTGGTGTGCAAACAGATGGAGAGGAAGACAGCCCCTGTCTCCACAAGTTGCCTGTCTACACACACCAGCAGGCAAATGGCAGTAAGGGCAGCAGGTACTTAGGAAAGAAAAGGTTTGCTCTGGGCAGATCAGACCAGAGCTGACATCTGGTAAGAGATGGGGTGCCGTCCACCCAAGCACCCAGTGACTGTCCATCATCCTTGGCTTACATTTCCTGGCTGTGCTATAATCCTGCCACAGCCAGGGACTACAGACATCTAAGGGAGATGGAGGGGAAAAGGGAGGAAAACTATGTGGGTTTTTTTCTGTTTCCAGAGTTAAAAACTAAAATGAATGTTTTTGTGCCTACCACCTTTTCCAGAGCCTGCAGGGCTGAAGGGCCAAGCAAAGCATCCTGTAGGGTAGTCTCCTGGAAAGTGCATCCCCACTGTAACTGACTATACCATGGCTGCCTGGGAGGTCATTTGGCAGTGCCTCATGCTTTTGTTCCTCAGCTGCCTTTTGAGATTCACCAGCTGCAGTAATATTTTCATGTAATTCTTCAGGCCAATAAAAATCATAACCACTTTCATTTTCAGTAATTATATTGCCATCGGATTTGCTTCCAGTGCCTTTTAACCTTGCTGAACCCATTTCTTTTGGTAGCAAATGGTTCATTATCTCTCCTTATGCCTGTACCAAATGCATAGCTACTTCTACCATTTCCCTATCCTATATTTTCTCCAATTTCCTTTTTATTTGATAAGTTACCATCAAAAACCTCAGGTTGAGGCATAAATTGCAGTGAAAAATGAAAATATTTTCTGGACCCATATGTAGGTTTCTTTGACAAGCTCACATCTGCTCTCAAAAAAGTTCTTTAAATTCAGTTTGAAATAAAAGAACCACACATGTATCCTCACCCTGAAGAGCCACTTCACTGGTGGATCTTCAGGGTGATCAGTTCCTGTCTTGCACTGTAATACAAAGGGTGAGTTCCTGGTTGAAAATTTCGTAAAAGAAAAGGAATCCAAAAAATTCTTTTACACTATGTCACAAATATTTGCCTCTTACATCTCACTGTCCTGTCACAGACAAATCAGTCACTCACTGAGAAGAGAGGAATTCTCCCTGAGGCCCCTCCAAGCTGAGACACATGCATTTGTCCATGAGAAAAAAATAATACTTTTTACTCTTTTCATCTGAATGCTCTGTAAAACACTTTGGCTCTTTTCCACTACGAACAAGAGAAAAGTGTCTAGCTACCTGGATGTTTATGGAGAATCAAGTCATTTTTATTCTTCATTTTACTTCAGTGTTTCTTCAGATCTGATTTGAAATGCTGGTGGAGAAAGACATAACTGTATCTGTCATACAACTGAATGAACAGTGTCCCCAGGACAGATTGAAAGAAAGGAGTTATATTTTCAACATTAATTTTAACAGTAGGACAGGTATGATGCTCAGTTTTGCAAGAACCCTCATACTTAACCACAACACCTTTTCCTCAGGAATGGAAAACATGGTCAACCCTGGCAACATTGTACTGTGCCAGTCATTAAATATGTGCACAAGTTCCAGTAATAATATCAAACATGGTGGAAGGTAGTTGCACACTTGCAAGCATCTTACAGTCCGTCTGTCCCAATTAAGATCATTTGATGGGCAGCATAGCTGTATGTGCTTGGCATGGCTCTTCAGGCATTTGCAACATCCTCCCTATGCTTTCTGACATCCACAAAGGAGTGCTGCTTTTCTAGGCTTCTTTATGAAGACACCTTCTTCCAGGAAGAGTTTTTCATGAAGGTGTCTCATCCCACTCCTTCCTTCCTCTCCCTAACTCCAGCTACTTTCTCCCCCACAGTATGCAGCATTTCCCCCTGGGTATTTTGCTCCAAAGCTTATTGAACAGGCTTATTGAGCCCCAGTGCCGTGGCTGGAGAGCAGGACTGTCTTGTCCCAGTGATGTTGACAGGCACACTGGTGTGTTCATACAGAAGCACTGCAAACCACTCAGTTTCCTCCAGGCAAGTATTCAACAGGAGTGATGACAGGCCGAGGAAAAATGTTTCTGTGATGGGAAGGTAAACTTTACATGCTTCCCAGGCAGCTCCCTCTGCCTCCCCTCTGCCAAGGCTGTGTCGCAGCCTGTTAAAACATGACAGCTCTTAAGAGTTTTTACCATTCTCTTTGCTGCACTTTACAGCCATTTCATAGGCTGACGTGTACCTGTTGTCCTTCCAAAAGCCAGGAATAATGAAGGGCTTGTCTATCACACTGCAGTAGACGCAGAGAGAATTGTGTTTTCTGTATTTGCAGCTCTAGTAGCAGTTTTGTCTCTTGCCAAGGGAAAGGGAGGGCAACCCCCCTGCAGAGGGAAGGATGGTATGTTGAGTTGGTGATTGAAGGTGTTTTGAAATATTAAAAAAACTTTACATGTTAATCTAAAAGAAGAAAGATTCCTTAGTACTGATCCGGCTCTGATCTGCTTTATCTTGCTTTTTAAACCTTAGTGAGGGATAAGATTTCCAAAAGTCATGATGACCAACAATGAGATGTTCAGAAAAGACCTGTTCTCTTTCTTACCAAATTATAAAAGTTAATTGCGTGGAGTTTTAGAAACCGCCCAAAAATCTGGACGTCACAATGGGAAGTACCAAGGACTGAACACAGTAAGAAGAATGGATCCACAGAAAATCACACTGCAGTCAACCAGTGAGTGGTTGCTGGTGTTGGGATCACAGTTCCTTCCAACACAGCACGCCATGTTCTGGAGGAGAATGAAAGGCAGTAGTTCATTCTAGGGGGTTCACATCTGTTTCTTTTGTTACATTCCACATTTTTCCATAGCTATAGACAACATCACATTTTCTCCAAGTTAATTTTAATAGCTGAAAAAAAGGGTAACTGGAGGTTTCCAGTAGGGAATTCCTAATTTATACAAAGCATTAATTTTCCACTTTAAAGTTTATCTTGGTCTTTTTTAAATCTAATTCTTCTTTGTATTATTAGGAAAAATGGTGTTAGACAATTCTGGCATTTGCACCCTTTTAATGTCTCATTTGGCATTATTCTCTCCCACAGAAATAACCTAGCCAATCTCTATATGTTAATTGACTACTAGCCCCCTAGCCACATTTGTCATTCTACTCTAATTTCCTTTTTAATTATCCTTATCTTATGATATTAAGAAGCCCAGATATGTTTGCAGATTTCTGTGTGGAATCATAATAAACAGACTCTGCATATACTTCTCAGATAGCATCTGTAGCTTGACACAAAGTCCTTGTCTGTTTGCCATAGGCAGTCGTATGCTTATACCTTGCTTGGTGCCTGGCCCAAGGCCTGCTGATGTCAGTAGAAATCTTTCTAATTATTCTGTTGATGACCTGTGGTATGATTCAGGAATTAGTGGCAGGACATGTTAAAGCCCCATAGCTATTAAATGTTACCTCATACACCTTTACATACCCAGAGCTTTGCCCTGTGTAGGGCTGCCATTTCTCCTTACAGGATAAGACAGTCCTTTCTCAGTGGAGGTTTACAGATGGCCTGAAGTCCTGAGTAGATTAAAACTTTACTGCCTGGCTCCCCACTTGCACACGCCGCTAAAGCTCTCCCAGCATTGTTGTCACCCAGAGATCTTCCTCTTCTTGAGGAGCTGATTTTAATTCTTATTATCCTCCTCTAGCTCACCTGATTAATTAGTTTGCATTTTTGCTTGGTTAAATCTAATGTGGGGTTTTTTATTATTTTATGCTGTTGTTTTCAATATTGCTTGGGGAATGCTTTTCTTTGCACTCACAGGAATCCAGACAATTAAGAATAGCATTTGTAAGCCCTCTTGATGAATTTTACCAACATGCATCTTGTAGGGGAGTAATGAAAGGAAAACATATGACATATACCTCTAACTTTCATCTAGACACAGTAAAGAGAAGGTTGTGTCATAGCCAATATTTAAGACTGAAAAATATCTTTAACGATGTGGAAAACTGCCAGGCTAAAATGAATGAACTAGACATCATTTTCATAGAAGAGGGTTATATTATCTATTATCTTAATGAAGGGAGATAAAATTCAGGTAAAAGGGAAAGAACAAAATTATTACCAAAGGTAATTAAATGAAATACTAAAATCTTCTTTGTTATACTTCAGTTTCTGGAATCGTTTATATTATTAAAATGTGCAGTATTTGATGGAGTCCATAAAAAAGGCAGTCTTCAGTGTTGGTTTTTTTCTCTACAGGCCACAGAGTTTTCCACAGGCGCAGTTAATACCTTGGGGTTGTGCAGATAGAGTAGCTACAGTGGACATCAAAATGGTTCTTATCCAGACAGTGTGTCACTGTAATGGCCCTTCTGTGATGTGGACTACTCCAAAATGTTGGGAGAGGGCCCAGGGACAGCAGGTAAAGATTTCTATTGTTCTTATAAGAGTGCAGAGAGTACACACCATTACACAAAACCTGCCTGTTTTCTCTTAGTAATTTATAAATTGTTAGTACTTAAATTTACATATATGGGTGAGGTGACATTAGTCTTTATGATAGATATCTGTGGGCACAGCATTGCTGTGTGAACTGGTAATGTCACTTTGTCTCATGCAAAACATTTGAAGAGCAAGGTCTTCCACTATCTTTTTGTTTCATGTGTATTGATTGTCTTCCTACAAGCACAGTCAAAAGACAGATTAAAAGACAGAGGGGGAAAACAAAATCTTTGATTTTGAGACTGTTACGTGGAGTAATAACATGCAGAGCCAGATTGTGGTCATTGTGCTCAGTTGTTAAATTCTTACATAAAGCCCACAATGTCAGTGAGAATTGTTTCACTGATGTAGCTGAAGCCTGGATCAGAGGAAGGGAGGGAGTGCATAGCTCACACCATTTTTACATGAGAGTCTAATTTTGTCCTCAGGTTCTGTATATAAAACAAAGTAACCAACCCACCCTTCAGCCATGGCAGTCTCCAACTGAACTAGGTGCACGACCTTCACAGATTAAATGTTGCAGTTGTGCCAGAGCAAGTGATGCTGTGTTCATACTTGGTATAAGAAAAAGTGGAGCATGGAAGGTAATGAGAGCACATACCTACAGGAAGTCTACCTAAGGATTTAAACAGTTTCTGTCACGGGGAGAATACAAAGTGTCAAAGCTTACTTGTTTAATGAACTCACATAAAATCCCTAATTTCAGAATAATTATTTTGTACGTTTTGAGCCAGAATTTCAAACGATAGGCCCCGATCTAACACCTGCAGTTATAATCACTTGTATATGCAGGTACCTGATTGCATCTGTAAATCAAATAGTTAGATGTTTAAGTAACTTCAGCTGTGCTTGAAATATTGCAGATACAAAAATACAGTCCTTACTGAGGGCATGCTGGAAGTTTGGCCCTGCATTTCTGTTAGGTGCCTCTAATGAGGAAAAAAAATGCTCACTGCTATGAAAACTGATAAATTCTTTCTTCATAATGACAAAGTAACATGAACTCAAGAAACAGCATCAGCATGGCAAAAAAGAAGGCATGTAACATCTTTTGATTTTTTTGATAAATCTTCATCGTACCTAATAGTTTTGAGTGGTGTTCAGAGTCAAAAGAAAGAAAGAGAGTGTAAGTAGAAGGTATTTTAATCTTTGGAACTTTTAATTACTTTTTGTAATGATATTTTCTCTACATGTCCTCAGCTGGCTTTCCAACTTAGTAAAACTTAAATTTTTACTATCAAAGTTCAGCCTTTGTTGAACAAGTGCTAGTAATTTACATGCCATGTTCTGGAGGTTTGTCATGTTTTAACTAAGCCCCACCCAGCTGCTTGCTCACTACCCCCTGGTGGGATGGGGGAGTGAATCAGAAGGGTAAAAGTGAAAAAAACTCGTGGGTTGAGATGAAGACAGTTTAACAAGTAAAGCAGAAGTCATGCACGCAAGCAAAGCAAAACAAGGAATTCATTCACCACTTCCCATCAGCAGGCAGGTGTTCAGCCATCTCCAGGAAAGCAGGGCTCCATCACGCATAACGGTTACTTGGGAAGAGAAACATCATCACTCCAAATGTTATCCCCTTCCTTCTTCTTCCCCCAGCTGTATATGCTGAGCATGACGTCATATGGTATGGAATATCCCTTCGGTCAGTTGGGGTCAACTGTCCCAGCTGTGTCCCCTCCCAACTTCTTGCGCGTCCCTAGCCTACTCAGTGATGGGGTGGTGTGAGAAGCAGAAAAGGCCTTGATGCTGTGTAAGTACTGCTCAGCAGTAATGAAAACATCTCTGCATTAGCAACACTTTACAGCATAAATCCAAAACATAGCCCCATACTAGCTACTGTGAAGAAAATTAACTCTATCCCAGCCAAAATCAGCAGAAGGATGTACTGAAATTTATAACAGAAAAGAATTCCCCTTATAATTCCCTTTCATATCTTACCTAATTTTATTTATTCATTTTTTTACCAGAAAGAGAAATGTTATTTTTCTGCTTCTCTAATTCTAAAATGGGTGCAGACATTTCCCTTATAATTCATCTTGTGCTTGAGCATATTTCAAAACATAAGATGAACTTCATTAAAAAAAAGCTATGAGTATCAAAGTTGAAAATGAGGTTTGAGGAAAAACTATTTCATGGCAAAATTTTCACTTTAAAATGCAATTATCAGTAATTAAATTCATGAGTGTTTCATGGCAAATTGATAACTTGAGTTACACGTGATTAATTTGCATGATTCACGAAAAACTGCTCTGAAATCAAAGATATTACAACAGTGTGAACTTCGTGTAGGGAGTTCAGAGTCAAGCTGATAAGGTACAGATGTTAGGCTGAGGAATATTCCAGTTTCACCAGTCATTTCTGTCTGTACATAGGATATTTTCTTATGGCATGCTAGGATAGAGGGGTTTGTTTAATTGCTTTTCCCTCACCTAAGCAAGCTACTACAGAGTTACTGACATATGCATGCCTTCTTAAAACATCACAGCAAATCATTTTTCCCCATACACTGAAAAGATCTTGTTGTCCATATACTCCAGTCTTTGTGCTCTGATAGAGATCTGTAATTACAGGAACCTTTCAGTTTTTTGAGTGGTGATGCATTCTTTGTTTATTTTTCATACCTTTGGTCTACAACAGCTGCTATCAAACTGATCTGTAGATCATTCGGAAACGTATGGCCCAATATGATTAATTTAGTCAGGAACAATTGTGGCTGGCGACATTTTGGCTCAAAAGACAAGAAATAAGTATTAGCACCAACTCCTCTAACATCCTGGAAAGCAACAGCAGTAATTTCACAGTGTTATGTGGTTCTGTGTTACTGCATTGTATAATGTCTCTTCCCCCATTTTCTCTTTCCAAGATCATTGTACTTCTGTAAAGCGTATACGTAGTAGAATACTGCCAATCTATATGCTGTGGGACTGTATAATTTTTTGCATTAACAAAAGTTTGAAGTAGAAATGAAAAGATTGTTCGTGCAATTACATAGTCTTAGCTGCACCCTGGACTTTTTTCACTACACGTATTTTAGCACAAGGCAAAATAAAAGGAACAATTACGTTAAAGTATGTGCATTGTATTTAAATATTTGTGAAAACGACAATTGAGCGAGGAACAGCAGATGCAATGGCAGATTATCTTAGCTAAGGCAGTTTGGAAGAGGGAGCGATACAATGACGTTTCATGCATATGCTCTTCAGTCCTTTTGGTAGCAGGTGACCTTGAAAGTGTGAACTAAGAATGTGCAATGCAATATTGCCTTAATGTGTCTACAGACAACCTGAAACAGTAACTCTGAAAGTCATAATCAGCCCCATCCATTTCACTGGGCTGTTAAGCTTGAAATGTAAAGAACATTTGAATGTCATCATTATTAATTATATTACCGGTGACTATTTTACTAGGAGAATCCAGCTAGCTTAGATTCCCAGTCAGTTTCCATGCCTCCTATGTACTAAAATGTTAATAGTAATCCCTCCATCCTTCTGCAATACTGTGAATTATTTGGCCTTGCCAAAACACAGATGAATTAAATAATTATAAAGACAGGGAAAATCCTATCAGTTAGTAGTCAAAGAAGCAACCCCGTTCTGCTACTTTGATTATTTTACTTGTCCCTCTATTTAATACACTGGAAAGTGGAATTTTTCACTGCTCATGCCAGAATTCTGTGGAACCCAGAAAGAATGGTTCGGAATTTAATTTCTATTTGCCATAGAGAAGTCAAGGTCCTAACTCTACACAAGCCTTTTCACTGCATCTAACAAGCATGTTATGGTTATTAAGTAATGGTTGATAGCAATATACATGTTTTAATCAGAAATGTTAGTTGGCCTTTCAGCTACCCACCCCATGTAGGCAATTGCTAAGCTTTCTTGAGCCCATGAAGACAACAGTTCATTAGTTACCAACAAAGATTAGTAGGTGGGAGATCCAAGTGTGTGCCCATCAAATGTTCAGTATTTAAGGAGAGAAGGAACCACTGAATCAACTTGGCTGATATGTATTTTGCAGATCCTAAAATTTTACCCTGTTTCTTTTTTTGTTAATTGTAGCCAAACTGTGCTGGACTAAAGCATGATGCTCATTAAAGGGGGGGGGGGGGGGGGGGGGGGGCAGGGAGAGAAAAAAGGGTAAAAGGGTTCTGACAGACCAGACAGATGGTACTTGAGTGAAATGTGAGAGCCAAAGTCAGTACCATCTCATCTAGGCACCCTGTTTTCTGAAAAGTGCTGCCTGCCAGGGACTGAGCAATGCCTGAAACATTGCAGTGCTTAACCTGGCATGTTACAGGTTGAAGTCACAGGCAGAGAGGCCACTGTGGAACAGCAAACCCTTTTGTAGACTTCCCCTTGTACCCTCCTTACGTATATGATGCAATGATGCTGAATAACAGTTATGTGTTTTTCTGTCAAAGGTAACCTACCAGTTGTATGCATGAAACAACAGTATTTCCAAATGTGGTTGAGATCTGTGGGACAAAGTATTGGTCCTTGAGGGTAACAACTTTAGAGCCATCCCCAGCCAGTTCTGATTCTCCAGATCTGCCAGAAAATTTAATGATGATTTATAGTTATTGCACCTTGCATCATACTAATAACACATTATTAACTCTCTAATGTTGAGCACCTTGTTGTAAAGTTTATCATGTGCCTAGCCTTCCATAGATCTACAACTTCGCGAGGTTGATTTAAACGCTCGTATTCATAGCTGCAGTTGTCTTTATCATGTGTTTGGAACAGAAGAGAGGCCAGAGTGTATTAGTGCTGTGATATTTTTTGTCTTGTTCACTTCATATAAATGCTATAATAATTTTTATATATATATATATAAAAATATATGCAAAAAGTCCCACTGTTTTCTAGGCTAAGTATAAAAGTTAAAGAAGTACAGCCATATACATTGCTGTGTCATGTAATTTTTTAGTAGCCAAAGCACTTCAGTCAAGAAGTTTCAAGTTCCAGATAACTGTAGAGAAAAGAAAATTTTATTACCAAACCCACATTTCTTTTCTGTAAGACTGTCTTCTAAACTTGTTGACTACAGTGCTTGGATCCTTACGGCAATTGCAGTGTTACTCAATTACTGGTAACAGCATAATGCAGCAAATTTGATTTATCTGTACTTCAATAATGATCACGTCTACTAGTAAAAGCTACATTCTGACAAACCCACCAAGTTACTAAAAATTTTTATATGCATACATAAAAGCTTCTTAAAGTTTCTGTTTCATCTCTTCAGTGGAGTTTTTGACTGAGTAGTTAATACCTACCTATCTGTAACAACACCGTAGAAGCACTAAAGCTGTATTTGACATTGTGAGCCATTTCCAAGGGTATGCAGTACTTCTGATCCTGGTGTAATGTCTGTGACTAACTAAATAGGATGTTTGGTGATGTCTTTCAAAAAACCTATGTCAGTGGAGAATATTCATTATGGAATTTATTTGCCTTCCTACCTTCACTTGCTTTGCACTTCTATTTTTTTCTATCAGTTTATGAGACATTAGTTTTTTGCATGTTCAGAATATGAAGTACAGTCCTAATCTTTCAAAACTAACAGAGTATTTTAAGTGCAACTACTGATTCTTATTACAGGGTCTGTCTGATTATGGGTGTGCCTTGCAAACAGCTTAGGCCTCTTCTTTTTTTCTGAAAGGCCTTGGACCAACACAAATACTAGAATTAAGGGTCACAACTGGCCCCTGTAATTCAGGACACATCAGTTCAGGGCCCTCTCCTACTTGAGGGGGCTGAACTCATATCTCAGCACCATACCCACTTACTAAGCCCCTAACTGTTGCAGTGCAAGCTTCTCAAAATTCCTGCTCTTGAAGCTTTTCCCTGCATGGAGTAATAATTCATGAGGCCAGGGAGAGGCTGAGCAGGTCACCAGCACACCACCAGGATGTACAGCATCTTCCACACTCTGCTCTTGTGGTGGTCTAGTTAGTTGCTTGGTTATTTACCCAATGTAGAGCAGGTTCAGTAGGAAAAAGGCTTAATTTAGAAAGTCTACAGCATGATATATGATCTCCTATCATGTAGATGTGAGCTCAGGAAAGATCAGTTGACTCTGGGATTTGAACATACATGCCCTATATTCAGTTTGAGCACTCTGAGCATGCAAGAGGAAGAGAAACTGTTATCCTGTTATGTCCCACAGGAAAATGTAGGCACCTGCTAGACTTGACAGTAGGCTAGACTGGCCTGTGTCTATGTTGTTTTTCAGAGCTATGCTCAAACATGGTTTGTATAATGAAATGCAACCACTGTACCCGTGATGAAGGCTGACATGATGTCCAGGCAGTTCCCCTGCTCTTCCCAACAGTCTTTTGCCTGAAGCCTTGCTCCTGGCTTGAACCAGAGCAGGATCTGATGTACAGGCAGTGTGAGCTCAGGAGGCATAGGGGACCAAGCTCACATCTGAGCACCAAGTACAGAAACCATGGGTTCCTCCAACCAGCTGGGCAGAAACACTGGTACCTCCATCCTCCTGTCTCCCTTGTGAACTGAGCCAGACATGCTTGTGTGATCTAAATAAAGTTTGTTTTTAAATGCACTCGTGTGAGAGAGACTGGTATGTATTTTGGGAAGAAGACATGAATATTATGTGTTTAGGTCTTGATGTGATAATGTTAGGTTTAAATATCTGTTGTCTTTGAAAGACAGATGAGATAAAAGGCATCTGGAAGAGACTGAAAAAAAACTTGCCAAGGCAATACCATTTTACACTATTGAAACTACCAGCCATTCACCTTGATTTCAGAGTTCTCTGCAAATCATCTGTTGATGACAAAATCCACGTAGTTCTTTTTAAATCCTGGTCCATGTTTCCTTAAAAAAAATGATAGTATGTTTCATATTTATGTCACGTGTGCTATGTCACGTTGTGCATCCCTATGTTGAAAATAGTACTGAATAATCGGAATAAGTTATCTAAAAGTTACAGAAGGACTATATATCCTACTGTGTAAACTCAGATCATGAATAAGAGTTAGTGCAGAACAGATAAAGTGCTTGGAACAAAGAAGACCACAGACCAAAAGCCTTTCTCCTCTGCTACATAAAACAGAAACCTGCCAGGGAATGATGTCCCTGAATATCATACAACAGATGACACAACCTTCTAATATTATTATCCCTTTACACACACAATAAATTCCATCCAAATATGTGAGATCAGTAAAGGTGACATTTTAGGCCTTCTCTGCACAAAGCTGAATCAACTGGGTTGTGCTCAGGGGGAAACTCCACAGCAGGGACCTGGGTTCAGACAACTCTAATGCTACTGGTCTGCAATAGGTGCTTCAGTTCCTTCATGTCCCTGTACACAAAATCTGTTCAAAACTTGGTTTTGATGATTGCCTACACTGAAACCATCTCTTAGTCTCCTCTACCAAATAACATCCATTTGCTAGTTATGTGAGGAGGGGCATTTATGCTACCTATTGTTAATACCCATATTCAGTGCCTCAGTCAAGAATGTAATGTCCTGAGATTTATGCTATATTCAGTGGAGAGTTATTCATGAATGGATCATGATTCATTTTGGAAACTTACATGGTTAATTACTCTCTGAAAGAGTTTATTTCCCTTCATTATTACAGGGCAAGTGGTTTTCTTGTTTAGGCTGTTGATCCATGGTCACTTTGTGCCAGTCTTCATGAACAGAGGTCAGGTATACACCCCGAGGGGTCCATACCAAGTACCACACTGTTCAACATCATTATTAATGATCTGGATGATGGTGCAGAGTATACCCTCAGCAAGCTGACTGATAATACAAAACTGGGAGGAGTGACTGATACACCAGAGGGTTGTGCCACTCAGAGGGACCTCATCAGGCTGGAGAAATGGGCTGACAGAAATCTCTTGAAGTTCAACAAAGGGAAGGGCCAAGTCCTGCACCTGGGGAGGAACAACCCCATGAATGAAAATGTGCTGGGGCCACCCAGCTGGAAAGCAACTTTGCAGAAACATCCCTGGGAATCCTGGTGGACATCAAGTTGAGCATGTACCAGCAATGAGCCCTTGTGGTAAAGAAGGCTCATGGTGTCCTGAGCTGCATTAAGACGCGCATTGCCAGCGAGTCAGGGAAGGTGATCCTTCTTCTCTAATCAGCACTGGTGAGACTTCACCTGCAGTGCTGTGTCTGGTTCTGGAAGACAGTTTACTGTGTCTAGTAAAAGAGAGATATGGAGCTACAGGAGACAGTCTACCAAAGGGCCACCAAGATGTGTAAGGGACTGTGGCATCTCTCCTATGAGGAAAGGTTAAGAGAGTTGAGACTGTTCAGCCTGGAGAAGAGAATTCTCACGGGAAGATCTTACCAGTGTATAGAAATATCTGAAGGGAAGGTGTAAAGCAGGTGGAGCCAGGCTCTTTTCAGTGGTGCCTCGTGACAGGACAAGAGGCAATGGGCACAAACTTCAGTTTCCCTCTCAACATCAGGAAACACTTTTTCACTGGGAGGTTGACCAGACACTGGCACAGGGTGCCCAGAGAGGTGGTGGAGTCTATCTCCTTGGGGATATTCAAAAGTTGTCTGGATGTGGTTGTGGGCACCCTGCTCTAGGTGACCCTGATTGAGCAGGGGTTTGGACAAGATGACCTCCAGAGGTCCCTTCCATCCTCAGCCATTCTGTGATTCTGTGATCCTATGGTTCTGTGAAAACTCAAAAATTTCAGTTTGTATGTTATTAATGCATATGTTGAGTATTTCCTTCAAGTCTCAGTTCAAGTCTTTTGAATTCTGATAAATATTTGGCTTCTTTTAGAAGAGCTAATCTGTGACAAGGGTCAAAATTGGGCATAAGCAGAACGTAAAGCCTTGTGAGTTTTCCAGCTGATAAAATTCTCCCTAAATTAAGACAATTTTGACAACAACATTCTAATATGTTTATTAAAAATCTTTCTATAAGAATTTATAGATGAAGTTTGCCTGTGACAGGAAGGGTGCGCTGGGAATTAGAAATGAAACATGATATTGGTATCTTGAAAAACTACACCTGAATCATTTGGTTTCTTTCTCTGTGAAATTACAGCAACCTAATCAAGGAGAAAAATTCTTATGTCTCAGAATCCCACAGGGATGATATCCCTATATGGTATTTTATCATTGCTTAAGGCAAGGCCAGTGCACTTCATGAAATTTACTGCAATTTGATTTATTAATTTATAAGAACAAATGTGTACTTCACTTCCCTATAGTTCTGATATACTAATGGTTCTACTAAGGAGTATCTGGTGATCAAAACAGAAAGTTATACAAAACCAAATCCTCTGACTGTCTTCAGAGATTGTTTTTAAGCAAAAATGTTTGACCTTCACAGTGGTCTCATTAAAAAATCCTGAGCACTAAACCAACATATTTAAAAGATTTAGCAACATTGAAGTTTTACTAATTTCTTGTATTATTGAGCCCAAGCATATTGTCAAGTTACCAACAGAAAATAGGGTCAATAAACAATGGGTTATGGACATAAGTAACCTGCTCCCTGAATGAGCTGCCAAGCAATTAGCAAACATTTTTTTTAACTTCTTCTCTTTACGATTTTTTATGTGGAACAAGATCTTCAGACCCACATGAGGACTGACTGTTGGCCTAGCAAATTTTCTGACTTGTAATTCATAAGGATAAACATTTGACTTACCAGTGGAAGAAAAGAAGCAAAGTCTGTTCAGGACTGAACTGCTTGCCCCTTCTCAGTCTGTGCTGTTCAGAGCTTCTGGGACTGCTGCCATTGCCTGTGACAGAGAAATACCTCTCTGTGTTACTGATATGAAGGATATAATATTTAGAAAAAACTGAATAATCAAGGTATGTTGAGATTATATCTTGCAGTTTGTCTCCTGCTGAGACAACATGTCCTGGAAATAGAACAAAGTGACATCGGCACAGGCACTTTGTTTTTATGAGATGGAAGATGACATAAAAGAATGTGACTGCCCATTCATCCCCAAAATATACCTTGAGAGAAGGTGAGATCCTGTGGATCAGTGTCAGAAACTATAAATTTCAAGCTCAGAACTTAACAAAAGCATTTCAAACTAAGAAAACTTCCATTCCGAAATAGTGGCATGCTTATCATTCCTTTGAGGTCATTCCAGAGTAATACTTTAACTGCCTCCAATTTTCATGCTTCCTGCTTTTACTTCATTATAAAAGAGATTAGTTAACAGCATAGACAATTTTAAAATGTGCATAATTTCTTTTAATTTTTTTTTATTTTATGGGAAAAAACTTTTAGCATAAAAAAAATTACATCAGGCACGAAAAACAACTAATTTGTGTGAAGTAATGCTAAGGACGTTTTATATATACTTCATGCCTGATATTGGGATCTGACATTCAGATAATGTTCGTCCAGTGGTGCATAACATCTCTGAGAAAAATGTTACTACCAATGCTGTCACACAGTAAACTTTGATTTTTTGGGGACCAGGGTTGCCCTCTTACAAATCTTTCAAATAAATTGAAGACTAATTTTGGAAAAACTCTAGAAATACTAACATTTTTTTCCTAAAGAAAGAATATAAAAAATGAAGTATTTTGAAATACTGTTTGTGAGAAAACAATTTTATCATAGGGCTTTCTCTGGGTTTCTCTTTACAATTTTAGATACACAAAGACACAGGAATTGTTTTCAGCCTGCACAAAGGAAAGATTTTTTTTCCTCCCACACTCTTAACATTTCTAGTTAAGTGAAAGAGGACTTAAAAGTACAAGCAGAACTAATAAATAGAAATTTCAGGGAAGTAAAATTGTAAAAAAATTCTATCACAGAGGTATTTTCAGAAACGTATAGATGATAAATATGATCCAGCTGATATAACTAAGCGCTGAACACTTGTGCCCCCAGGAACTTCGGGGTGTTTGTTTAAAGACTGTCAGCTCCTTGGACAATATGTAGAAGAATTATATGACCAGAAAGGTTTTCATACTGAATATATATTTCTTACTCACAACTAATATTTGCAGAAGTCTTAGAGTTGAGAGATATTTCAAAAGGTTAAGAAATGCTTTCTATTTCTAAGCTGCTTTTAGAAGACCAATGAAGTATTCTTTTTATACATATCTACAGAAAAAATGTGCTGCTGATAAACACAGTTGGCTACAGACAGGGTTAGTTGTACATCTTCTTCAACCAGAAGATCAAATTTTCTAACCTAAAGGCTAGTCAAAAGAAATAAAAGAGATGTTATATACAAAGGTTGTGCCCGTAGAATTTTTCTCAAGCATGCACACAATGGTAGAAATAGCTTTTTTGGACAGGACTGATGTCCAGTGTTCTGCAGAAAAAGGAAAAACACTAACTCCACACACTGGATAGTAAAGCTGCAGTGTACTGGATATTCAGCCTATTCATCAAGAGGGAGTATGGACCTAATTCAAAGTAGTAGCTCCCATGTGGTTTGATTGCATTCTACACACTTAATATTCAAGCCACCTTTTCCCTCCATTACCAAGGAAAAGATCTCTCTAACTCTGCATGTTAGTGTATACCATCTTTGACTAATGAATACCACCAACAGCAGACTCTCAGCAGCCACCCTCTTCAGCTGACTCCCAAATCTAGTGGCAGAAATTCTTTCAGAATTTCTCATCAGGGACCTCCAAGCAGGTAATTACATGCCAAAATATAAATTTAAATGGTTTTTCTGTGCACCATAAGGAAATCTGTTAATTTCCTCCCTCAAGAATTAATCACCGTCAGGATTGTTCCAGATTTGCTGTGTTACATTATTTGCACCCATGGCCACCGGTGAAACACACTGACAGGTACCTGATCCCAACAAAATTCATCTTCCATCTGCAAGATTCCAGTACTGGGCTGTCAAAGCTACTGTCAAGCCGTTGAACTTTACCTGCCAGAATACTTTCTCATTGTTGCGTAGAGCTCCTTTTGGGAAAGCAGTTGCTACCTTGCCTAGTCTTGCCTTACCTTACCTTGCCGCCATAAGAGCTTCCATTGATTCTGTTTTTGCCAATCACATCTAATGGTGTTCTCTGTGCAAGTAGTGGCTTCCCAGAAACATGGGATGGTGACTTAAACCAGCCTTCTTGGTACTGGCTGTAACCCTCACAGAGAAGAAGGCAGTGGCAAAGGACCAGACATCTGTGGGAGTGGTGTGGAGCAGAGATCCAGCTTTAGTCTTTTATTTTAGAACTTCTTTTCTTTTAGAACTTTTTTCTTTTAGACCTCTGTGATTTGGCAGATGACTCTCCTGAACCAGGAATGCTTTGCCAATGAGAGATTTCCAGATGTCATAGGAGGTTATTATTAGAAATTTAACAATCATTTGTTGGCAACTGCGGGATTTGCAATCCCTTCACCTGTCTCCTTTGCATGGTATTTAGATTTAATTTTTGAAAAGAAAGTCAAAGTTATTAAATATACATAACAATATTGGGGTTTAATTTTTTCTTCTTTTTTGTCTTCTTTTATTTATTTATTTTTTAATTACTCAGGAAAGTCCCTGACAACACATAGCTTAAAACCACAAAGCCCCCACAGAATAAACCACAATATAGCACCTGACAGTTATCAGCATCCAGTTACAGGATCAGATCATGCTTACAACAAGCACCTGGCCAATGATGCCATCATTACACCCAGATAATTTCAAGTCTGCCTTTTGTGGTGTGTCACAGAGGCCAAAGATCCTGTTACATCTTTTAGTTAAATACATGCATTTCTAAGGACTAGAATTTAAACTTACATGTATTTACTTTGGACTGAAGGTTACCTTTAATTCTCATGTACAATTAGCAAGGTCAACATCAGGGGTCTGCCACATGGAGAAGTCATTATATGGTTTATGGCAATTACCATGCTTATTACCAACTTGACTCATCTTCAGAAATAAATCATGTTAAAATAAAATTACATGGAGAACACTATGACATACTGGATAACACATTGATGCTGCTTTTCATGGAGACAATGCCTTTTAAAATGATTTAATTAGGCATTTGTGGAGAATGTGGGTCTTCTAAAAATTTTTTCAGTAATTTGGCTTTTTCATTGACCTTTTTTTTAACTGGGCCAAGCTAATACTGAGATTCAATGTCTTCAGTGGGACAGAGAAGTGAGAAATGGGTGTGGAATAGGTTTACAAGTCTGGTTGATATGACTAAATTGCTAAGGACAGAGAAATAGAGTTAGCTGGAGGTAGACTAGCTAACTCACTGGGTGTGTTCTCAGGGAGTGGCTGACAAGGCAATCAGAAGTTGTGTAACTGGAATAAATGTAGTTTAAAAAAGGACTGCTGGGAACTGCAGTAGGAGCTCTGTAGCCCAGGGAAGTGAAAGAGATGGAGAGAGATCTTGGGTATGCTGGCAGAAAGAGGTGAGTAATGCCAGTGGGGCTGGCCTGTGTGCATGCTGTGGTTTTCCTTTCTACACCAGAGTCCTTACAGTGCCTTATGTCACCAGACAAATATGAACAGACCTTTTCTGAAAATGTCTGGTCTTTGTCACTGGAAACACACAACCCTGTTGGTAGTCTGGCTTCTAAAGTTGGTAAGCCTCCAGGAGAAGGCTTATGACTTCTTGGAACCATTTGAAAGACGTACGGTGAGAAATGAAGGTGTGGAAGCAAGTGATAATCTTGGAGCTGCGGTCTGTACTGTTGTAAAAATGTAGTGTGACTAGTATTACCAGCAGCCTAGTATTACATGGTCCCCCTCTCAGCTTGAGCACATAAATGTTGAAGACATTGCATGGCCTGTGGATCTATGATGACGCTGTGAAGTCTAGTAGGAAAGATATCTGATTTTACGTTATATAGAATATCTTATTTTCCGAAGAAGTGATACTGTGTGTAATAAGAGTTTAAATTACATAGTAATTTGGAAACTGGCTGGTAAAGCTGCCTGGTGATGAAAACAGACCTGTTAATAATTTTTTAAGTGAACAATATGTAGGACAGCACCGTCTACCTCCAAATTGATTATTGTACAGATGGATGCTGATTGTGTATGACAGGTGACAAAAATGGGTCTGCCAGCCAGATCTAATTCGGTTTCATGCTATAATTCTGGCATTTGCTATATGCTGGTGTTTAAAAGTTGTAATTTCTTCCACATAAATACAAGATTGCATTTCTTGGCATTATAATGGAGAGAGTTGAGGCAGAAGCCAGAAGAAACTTTCACAACCAACATAGTGGAGTTTAAAATTATGCAAAGATAGCTCTGGAGGCTTCAGGGAATACAGCTGAGATCATGCAGAATTGTAAATTATATACTCTACACAAATAGCTTGGGGCCACATGATAATTAATAACTACTGTATTTAAGTAGTTGGAAACTCAGTTTCATTTATTATTAATTATAGCTTTGTTTAGCAAATGTTCTCCATGGTAATTGCCTGTTTATCTTGTCTGTATATGATGTTAGCAGATAGCTTGGATGAACAAACTGATTAGCAGGCGTCTTAATTGTATTGCACCAGTTGTCCCTATTCTAGCAGGTAATAGAAAAGAAAGCTGTAAAGCAGATAAGAAAAGATAAGTTGAACGTTTCCAACAGTGGCACACATCACTGGGATGTCTGCTAGAGCAGTAAGGTCAGGTTTTGTGAGCAAGTAAGAGTAAAGGGTAGCTTTGGAATAACTGAGTTCTTAAAAAAAAGTAAAAAAACAACCCATAAACTACCCAGTGATCAGTGGAGAGTAACTGTGATTATGTAGGAGATGCAATACTGGATTTTTTTAATGTAGTCCTAAGAGTATCTCATGATCACATCTATAAACCCCGAAGGAATTCTCTGAAAGAAGACAAACAAAAGAAAGCAAATTGGTAAGCAATTATTTTCTGCTTTGCCATCTCTGCAAATGACTACATCTGTACTCACAGATAAACTAGTTTCCTTCTGCAGTGGTAATAATAAAAACTGGCTGTATGAGCAAACAGAGGGAATACATTAAAACTGTTTTACAGCTAATCTGGAGAAATAAGAATTTTTATAATCAGCTATCAAACATCCACTACTTGGTGCAGGCTTAAAAACCGATAAAGGACTGCAAGAGGGTTTGGATAGTGATTAGTCAGCTCTGGATCAGGTCTGCTTTTTCCTATGCAAAATCTCCTAAAAATACATTTTCCCACTGTCCAGCCTTTACTGTCTTGGGATTTTTCCATTTTTCTGGGTGGGAATGTTTAGAAAAAAACTAAGATTTGCAGGAGAAACAATAAAAATGAATGTACTGTGTACCTAGTCAACGAATAACCTATAATTATTAAAAAAACAAAAAAAAACCCAACAGATTTACCAGAACTGCAACTCCTTGTGTGTGCAAAGGCAGAAATGTTGCTAAATGTTAAAAAAATTGCCTTCCCTGGGATTCTTATGACATGATATCATAGTGATTGAGCTGAGAAATCAGGTTTGAGCAAAACCAGCAAATGGACAGTATTCTACATCACTCGTCACTAAAAGAAGTGAACTTTCTGTTTTTATTGTCCAAAACTATTGTCCAGTCACTTTCTTTAACATGCCCTAAGGGTGAAGTTTTTTTCTTTTCTTTATGTAGGTTTTTCCTTTTCAATGTTAATAATGGCTTTGTACTTGCTTTTAAATATTTTTTAGTTGTCAATGACAGCTATTTCTCTTGATCCAAATTCTGCAAAGAACTTAGACGACATATAACCAAATTTGAGTGTGTGATGAATCTAGTTGGCTTTGGGGGCTCTGTGCTGGATTAGTGTAAGCTTAAACTGAAAATAATAAATGCTTTAATTGAATCAGTGCTCTGACAACTCAATCCACACATGGGCACCTAATTGCCACTTTCAGTACCATATTTAGGCACCACAGAGGATCTCAAAACCCTTCTCTCAGCAGCTACCTAAATCTGTGAGCAGTCATTTTTCTGGTAACTGTGCAAGGTCTTGATATCACCATCATTAGCTAATTTTAAAGCTCTGTGGGAGTCTTAAACTAGATCTAAATCATTCCCTTTAGCTGCAGGACTGATGTGGCCCTCTGAAAGAGTGGCTGTGTGGCACAGGGAATAATAACAATATAACACAGTAGTGCTGGGGTTGGCAATGCGGCATTACACTGGTGCTTCTCTGCCTCTCATGGTGTCTCAGGTTGAGTTCTGGTTTAGAGTGAAGACTTAAAACAGGTCCCAGAAAAGCCAAGAGAGGGTAGTGCCCTGGGGCTAATAATCCAGACACCTAGATAGGAAGAGGAATTTCCCTTTTTCCCTGTATTTCCCTTTGAAGCTATGCCATTCTGCAGAAAGGAACAGAAAAGGGGAAAGAAAGGTTTGAGTCTCCTGCCAAGATGGAAGGGCACTGATGGTGAAAGGAGGAGAATCATGGTGCACCTGACCATGGAGAAATTTCAACCAGGAGAAATCAAGCAAGATGTATCTTGGAGAACCAATCATTGGATGGCTGGGATGTTGCTCTGGGGTGCAGGAGGCCAAGATCCAGGGCCTGCTATGAACCTGCTTAGCTTTGGTGGCTTCCCAGTCAGCTAGCTAGACAGGACATGGCACCAGTACTCTCCACGAGCTCCCTGGGGAGCCTGGGTACAAATGTTAGGGCTGCATGTCCCATTGGAGAAGAGGATGTTCACTTTAGAGCACAGACTGTCCCCTCCAAGGAGTTTGTGCAAATCAAAAAGTGATGGCACCCTGTTTTGTGACAGAAGTTACTGGCTTTGAAAGGGGTCAGCTTTTATGTTCATAAAATTAAGATGGAGTCAGAGTCTTTCTCCAGACCTTGTTCTGAGAAGTATTTTGCATCTTTAATCTTCTTCTTCCATAACAAAACCCAATCCCAAAACCAAATTAAAACCACTGCAATTAACTGAATTTGGATTTGGATTTAGATGTTGAGCTCAGAGCCTCTGGTCAAAGAAGATTTGGAGCTGAGATTTCTGATTTGGCTGATGTCAGAATGAAGATGTCTGGGCCTGCAGCTACAGTTCTGACCTGTACAAGGGTGAGTCTGAGCAGACCTACAGTAAAAATTAAGTCTTTATTGTTGGCTGAATGAGGCTCAGTGCAGTTTATGCTCTCAGCATAGCACCATGACTGGTCACAGCCATCCGAGTCCCACAGAGCTGAAGAACTGAAATACAGACTAGCTGGGATACATCTGAAAGACTTCAACATTTGCCTTTGCCTCCTCTCTCTAATCTTTCAATCTCTTTTGGTTAGCTTTCTACAGAGTAGCTATCAGAGCACTGGAATTTATGTGAAGTATATCATTATGATTTGACCATCCCTCCTCTGCAGATCTGGCAGACACACCTTGTCTGTTTCAGCAGTTTTCATGTATCTCTGAATTTATGGGCTGGATGGCTGTAATTGTAAAAGAGCTTGAAGTCACAAAGTGGCCTTCAATGTCTCCGAGACTGCAAAGATGAAACTTGATTTTCAATCACAGTTTAGTAGTGGCAAGAAAAAAGAAGGAAGCAGCAGGTATGGAGGTTATGAAGGTACCTGCAGGCAGTGAATCAGTGTAATTCATCTTGCTGGTTATATAAAGTACATGGACATTCTCCCTGAATGTTCATAATGTTTGCATTTAGCAACTCCACACATAATTTTCTTTGTGCAGAATTTACAGTGTTTTTATTTTCTAAACTGGTCAGACGTTTTGTCACACCTCTTTCACATTCTCCTCTAATCTGCCTGCCATTGGGAGCTTCTATTAATTTTAGCAGAATCTAGAATGAACATGTTTCTGTGTAGCTGGGACCAGTCCAGTGTAAGCTTTTGTGTAGTGTATTCCAGCTGAGACATCAGCCATCACCTATATTGCTTTATTTTTTTCCCCTGTGAACTTTAAGGAAAGAAAAGGGATTGTGACACTTCTCCAGCACAAGTTCAGGTGCTTTCTGCCTTGTCTGAGCAGAGAATCATTGAAGATGTCGAATTTACTGTGTGAATGCCGCACAAAGCATGTATATGAATTGGTGTCTCAGAAATCCTGGACACCTAATGAACTGATTTGCCACTTTTTAAATCTTGAAAGGGTACCTGTTTGGTGGAAGAGCTGCCATCACCTTCCAAAAATGACCACAGAATAAGGTGCTTGAGGAACGAGGGAACAGTTGATGTATTCATGGAACAATGGGAAGGGTGAGATGTCAAGGCATCAAATCTGGATCACAGTGCAGAAAATCAATTAAACTGTCCTCACACCTCTTCTGCCTGACTGCTTCCCTTCACTTGGCTCTTGCCAAACAGGGACTGAGCCACTTGATGAGGTTATAAGTAACTGGGTCATGCAGGTCAAAGCTTTACATACAAGGCTTAAGCTATGCAGAGGATGTGTGGAAGTTGTGATCCTGGTTGCCAAAAGCTGCTCAGTTTCTGTGTCTTGGTCACATCTCTAATTCCTGGCTACAGGTGACTAGTTTTGAGGCACTGAATGAAACATTGACGTTGATTTCTGATACACCTCTCTCCATAAGTCCTGAACAGATGTAGAGGAAAGCCAATGGAGGCATGGAAGTAAAAATCAAGTCTTCAGCTAGATCCAAGCAGTTTCTAATTCAAGCCATCGGCAAGACAGAGGTAAGTTCTTAAAACTACTGAATTTTTACCGTATTTTCTGTTTCAGCATTTATATTGCAGTGTCATCCAGAGGCTTACCTAGAATTAGAACTCCATTATGTTGAGAAGTTTGAAAACAAATACCAGTGGGTGTATCCTGATTTGGAATATCTGCAGGGTCAGAAGTAAGTTAGCTAAGCCTATCCAAAAGATAAGTGGCCAGGAAGAATAAGGCATTTAAGCAGGCATCATTTGCTGAGTGGTAATTGATACTGTCAGTAGAATGTTGGCACTATTAAAACACAGTTTGACTGAAGATCCAGATTATAGGGACTAGTAGAATTTATTTTAAATTACTACAGACAATAACTGTTATAAACTTGAAAATTTTGTACATCTTGAATAACAGTGGAAATAAATACATAGAAAGTCTTACTATTCTCACTTTACACTTCTAAATTTTTTTCTTCTTTCCTCCTGATTGTTATTCATGGGGGAAGTGCAGTGGTATAATCATACAGGAACTAAATGTACTGACCTTTGTTTTAACTGTGATTTAAAAAAAAAAAGGCATTAAGTGTTAAAAAAGTAAATGTTTTAAGCAACATTAAAAAAAGCTTTCTCCAGAAATCATATTTACAATTCGAATGTTTATTACACCATAAAATTATAGTACTTGGGAAATGATGTTTCAATTCCTGAAATAAAGTTTCAGAGAGGCAGGCTTTGGGTGAAATAGCTGATTCCAGTAATCAAATTTTGTCAGTGTGTACCACGGTTGTTACTCTATTGTTAACGTTTGGGAAAAGCTTGTATGCCAGATTTCTTACTCTTATAATTAGAAAGTTGTGTTTTAATTACACAAAGAAAACTTATGTTTGTAAATCTAAATGATATGACAGTTTTCATTTGTCTGTAACAAAAACTTAGATTCCATAAAATGAGCCTTTATGGAGTAAAATCCTCACCCACTTTTTACATGAATGATCTACTGGGTGCACTGTTTCTAGCAGCAATCACTGTGAGGATCATCATTGTCCTCTAATTTAATGCAAAAGCAAAAAGCATTGTGATATGATGTAGTGTTTCACAAAACCTGAGAAACACAGATGAATATTCTAGGCATGCAACCTTCATCCTTTACTGTGGTTCACTGGTACAGCAAGGCTCAGGGCTCACAGCATTGAAATGTTTAGCACCTCCTTGATAGTCCTGTCATAATGTTTAGAAAGCATAGTTAGATCACAGTGGATTTTACAGAGATGTTATTTATTGCACTCAAGATGTTGATGTTGTATGACTTAACGTTCCTAGAACCAGACTTGCAAATATGCTTCTGTTGTCCTGGATGCAGTGATTTTCCTCTTGAAGTGGGCTCTTCTGTAAGGCATCTGCTTAAGTTATGGCAGCAAGAGGGAGGATGACTGACAAGCTGTCTCTGCCCATCAGCTTCTAGGATGTTATTGATGCATGGCATTGGATCTTAGGAGGCTCAATAGCACAATGTCATTTCAAGAATAAGAAGAAATAACTTTAAAAGAACCAACAAAACCTTCTGTTTGCAAAAATATGTTTTCTTTTTATTGAACAACTGCACCTGCAAAGACAAACCCTCTAGTTCTTTCTGTGGAGAAGCATAACTCATTTCTCTGTTTGTAGAAGTATGCACAGAACAGATAAAGATAGATATCTGTTTTAAAATGAACAGACGTAAAGGAAATAAAATTGTGTGTGGAACTTTATGTTTTCAGGATTTAAGAATACGTTGCATAATAAGACCAAATAAAGTAATTTCATGCCATCCTATAAGATGTTTTCTCTATCTGACTTCAAGTGGGAAGTCCATGAGGCTTTGGGGAGAGGCAGGATAGTTAAGATTCACTAGATTGGAAGCAATAACTGAATAACATGAACAACAATATAATAATTAGATTATTTTATAACATCATGTATTCTGCACTTAAGTAAAATATTATTTTAAAAAAAGAATTTTGAAATTATTTCAATTATTCTGAGACTCAGCTCAAGTAAGTCAACCCTGGACAATTAGTAGACTTCAGGTGTATTTGTTATTGATCGACTGGAGATGGACACAGGATCAGCTGCATGCTGATAGAAGTCTCAAGTTCCATTGCAGCATTTAGGACTGGATTCTAGTTGTGGTAAATCCCCAGGGGTCAAGTCTTGTAATCCCAACAGTGCTATACATATAGGAGTAAGGATGACAGTTAACTCTTGCTCGGCATTTTTGCTGCTTAAGTAATATACATATATTCTAACCTATATTTCCTGCTTCTATCACCTCATTCAGCAAAGCACTCAAGTACCTGATTATTTTTAGAACCTGCTGGAATATTATACTCAAATCCATCAGAACAATGTGGTTAAAGGTACATAAACATGTGCTTAAGTAACTTGCTGAATATGTCATGAAAAGGTGGATAGATCAGCTTCTTCTGTAGAAAATGGTGTTTGTGGAACATTCACAAGGCAAAGAATATAAGAAAATTAACATTCAGCCCTATAATTTATCCTCAGTGCCTCAGTACCAAATTCAGGAAACATAGGAAATGATTAGGGTAGCTACAATAGAGTTAAGTTCTTTGTTATGGGCTCTGTTTTTTTCCAAAATTTAGTTTTGACATAGCTTCAGAGCCATCTAACTTGTATCAAGAGCTTCTTCTTTTTATTTCTCTAGGGCATCTGAAAAAAAACCAAACCAAACCAAACCCCCTAAAAAACCCCTAGCCAAATTCAAATAGACAAAAAAACCCACCACAAACAAAACCAGCAGCAAATAATTGAGACATTAAAACTACTGGGACCATTGCTAATGTTCTAATAAAATATCTGCAAATAAAAAGAAATTCCAAATGTTCAAAGCTGGTTTCAGTGTTTTATGGCATAATAAATGCCTTATAATCTCATTAATGCCATTAGGCTTTTATCTCCAGGAGAAGAGGGAAAAGAAGGGATGTAAACTCTGAACAGGGACTGTGTCAGAGTAAGTGTACAAGAAGAGGGAACGCTGAGCAAGCAGCGTCAGGTTTATTCATAAATCAGTGACTTCAAGCTTTACCTGCTGTTATCATGCTTTGGAACTATTTTCTTATTTTTTTCTGTCATTTATCTATAACTTTCAAACTTCCATAACTTCTCTGCTTTCAGAGCCAGTAAGTACCTCCAGGATTCACCACAAACCATGGTACTTTCTGTTTCTTGCTACTCTAGGCTTCAACACTCTTCCTATGCACCCTTACAGGGTGTCCAGCCATTATGGAGGCCTCATCCAAAGCAACCTCTTTAGGGAAGAAGCAGCAATCTTGTTTTAAACTCCAAGCTTTTCAAATGCCCAAAATACAACTTAACCAAGATAGGAAATGTCATCAACTTAGTTAAAAAAAAAAAAAAAAAAAAGATATAATTGTAAAGAAGTTTTTGGTTCTTTTTATTTGCCTTTTTTTTTTTTTGTGTGTGTGTAAGCTGCCATTCTGGTTCACAGTTTTTCTTTGTAACCTGTCAGACCTGGATACTTATTAATTTTAAATCTAAATCAAATCTAGGAAGCTGACAATATTATAAGAACCATTTGCTGAACTAACCTTTCCTCAGCAGCACATAATGTGGAAAGGAGACAGGGATAACTGAGATTAAGGTAACACCGTTTCCTGTTGCTCCAGCACATTTTGTTAATTGAATGTGCAGTTTAGACCTTAAGCTGTCAGTTATAGAAAGTGAATCCATGTATTGCATCCAACACAGAACTGTGGCCACCACATTAGTAAACCAAGTTCTTTACATATGTTTGGTTCTTACATGTGCTTCAGTTTTTGGATACCTAATACAAGACCTCTTCCTCCAGAAATTTTTTACACCCTTTTAGAAGATAGATATGGTATCTGAGATGAACACCAAAAAAATGGTAAAATGCCAATTATGTCTTTCCTTTTTTTTTTTTTTTTTTTGCTTACAATTGAAGATTTTACTTGCTACAAGTAATGATAATAAAACCCAGGACAACAATAAATCTGTAATTTTCAAAATTCCTGGAAACTGCTTTTTTATGGATTGATTTGTAACTTAATTTTCCATTTACATGTGGATACTTTCTAGACCTTCAATTATGTGATCATGATAAATATCCCTGGCTCCAGACAGCCTGTACAGTGTTTACCAAGTTCCCATCTTCTCTCCCAGTCAGCTCCCTTGTCTGCTTGGAATACCTTGCAATGTACAATGAAGCTACATAATCCTGATTTGATTCTCCCAAAGTACTGTTTAAAGAGGGACATTTGTTTGCCCTATAAACAGGTAGTCACATTTTTACCTTGTTCCAGGACCAGCTTCCACCTTTCAAACTCTAATAGTTAGGAATTCCAGACAGCTCTAGAGAGCATCTCATTACAGAGTGTTTGGCTGGAAAATGACTATCAGGAAACACTTTCCTGGAGACTTCCCATTGCAGGGGATACACTGCTTATAAATAAGTTTCTGTTGGCTCAGAATTGGGGCATTAACTATGACAAATATGAAAACTATCACTTGAATCTTGTTATGAAGATGCCTGTCAGTGCTGATTCTGAAGTATAAGCTTTTTTGGACTGTCCAACTAATGAAAGTGCCACCATTCTATGTGGATGATCTGCATAAACAGCAGAAGTACTAATGCATGATACCTGAGTCTTGTAGAACCAATAGAAATTACTGTAGATGCACCAGGTTCCATCTGGTAGCTCTATATGACAGTTCTGAAGACCTCCTATCAGCCAAGAAGCTCATTTCTTTTACTCAAGCTGTGGAGGTTAGTGCTCTTAACACTTAAAATCTTATGTTCAAATGCCTCTTGTGGACTGAGCATTGTCTGTTACACTGTCTTTAGGGAAATCTTACCTGCCGATACTGGCCAGGTATGAGGAACCCCAGCAAACACCAGCAGGGTTAAACACTGTTGAGCAGGAGCCGTAAGTATGTAAGTTTTTCACTCAGCTCTTTCAAGACTAAGTTTACATGAATTGTTGCTTGAAATATTCTGGTTCTTGTCTGATTAGTTGCCATGCTCCAGGTTTTATTTCCCTCAAGTTGATAGTTATATCCTCAATGATTTTTACAAGGTGTAAACTGCAGGAAGATATAAATTCTGCCTGGGCAGAGAACTTAACAGCTTCATTCCAAGACCAAAAATGAAGCAGAAAATTTGGGAACAGCAATGATTTCAGAGATGACTGAAAAGTTTGGGAGAACTTTTTTCAGTAGGGTTTTCCCTATTGACCCCTGAACATTAAAGCTTCCTCCAGCACAAGAACATGTTGGTCATAACTCTGATCTCCCTAAAAACAATGCACTACAGCCACCAGATGTGCTCTGAAGCTCTTCTCTCTTTGCTAAAAGAGTATGGGATATTCCAGGGTAAGGACCTATTTTCCCACCTAAGCAGGTTTTCTTCAGAAGAACAGCAAATCCTTCATCTTACTGATATCTCCAGGTCTGGACTAAGCAAACTCTGAAGTGTTTGTGACAAAAGCAATTTTAATATGGTGAGTATCTAAAACCAACAGCCAGGAGACAAAGTTACCACAGTCCTTTTTTGCACTTCAAATATGATCCACAAACACTAAAATATTTTTCGTCTTTCCTTTCCATATTTCAGATGATAGATTGTTTCAAAAAACAAAACAGAATGAGAACATGGTGTACTATTTCTCTAACAACGTCTGCCTCCATGGTACATGTCTTCTTCTGAGTGGAAGTAGCAGGCACCTGAGGAAAAAAATACTGGTTTTGGAAATAATAACTTAAACCACTAAAAAGACTAAAAAGTTTTTCCCAATTCACAAATGAATACTTCTTTACACATAGCTTTTCATCTTCTTGTGACGGATGGCCCAGTTACAGAAACCAATTAATACATTTTTTTAACTCCATTAATGGGCTTCCTGTTCAGGGAATTTCAAGTGCACTCTTGGTATTACATATGTTCTTGTGGCAAGAAGGTGTTTTCTGAAAAGAAAGCCAATGAACAGACATCAGGCTTTGCTTAAGCAAGAAGTAAAGATATTAAGTGCATACTAAAATTTGTTTCTAAAAATCTATTATTCTATAAGTAAAAATAAAAAAATTCTTTCCTGACAGTTGAAATTTATGTTTTTCATCTTTCTGCCCTCTTTCCTGTCAGGAGGTTAATTAACCTCCTTAGATTCTTAGTTTTTTTTCTAAGTCATAATTCTGAAGTAATTTATTTAAAGTAACCAAGTCAAAGCATTCAAGCTGAATGAGAACACCTTCAGAAATAAAAGCATTTATAACAAAATAAGGTCAAGCCCAAAGCTTGTTTCCTGGATGATACGTTTAAGTATAGAACTATGATATATTAAAAAGTCAGGGAAGGAAAAAAAAAAAAAGGAAAAAATGGTGGAAATAGACACAGTAGGTAAATGTAGCCATGCCATTTGCTCCTAACAGAATGTAAATAGAGCATGAAGAACATAAAGATTCACCTTTGACATATATTGTAATTACTTGCTCAATTTTAATAAAGCATGATAATTAAATTAATGAGATAAAAATATGTGTCAATGTGTGGGTAGATGATGTTTTGTTCAGCTATTTAGTGCTCACTAATGGAAACTATTAATAGTTGTATACACGTAATTTAACCTGATGATGCTCTTGGCATGACTTAGAGATGCAAATTTACTTCAGTTTTAATTGTTAGGGTTGCTGTTTTGTTGGTTTGGGGTTTTTTGGTTTGTTTGTTCATTTTTTTGTGTTGCTTTTTGTTTTTTGTTTTTTTTTTTTTTTTCTTTCTGGATCATCTTTGACTTTGTTGTGTGTCATTAATAAGTTCCAGACTGGAAGGTCTAAATAAAGATAAGAAGAATGCTTGGAGAAAGCTTCAAGAGTACTACTGAAACATTTAAAAATGCAGCTTCTAAAAAGCTGCCAATAATTTCCTCTGTATTTTTTCAGATCATAATTGTTTATGAGTTTTCTCCCAAGAGGAATACTTTACCTTATGTGTTAACATGGTTTTTTCCCTGGGATGCATAAAAATGACAAGCCAAAGAGCAGCAATCTGGAGCATGACACAGTAATTCTCATTTATAAGCTGTTTCATATTCTTCATGAGATTTTCCATGAGATGGGGGAAAGTTCAGATGCTGTGAGTCTTCTGCTGCTGCTTCATCATAGGAAGTAGAACAAGTTAGGGGTAATTAAGTGTCCTTAATTTTTTTTAAGTGTGCCTAATTAATTAATAAAAATACTAGCTTAGGCTAAAGTGATGATTTGGTCACAGGTCTCTAAATACTTCATGGAGACAGAAATAAAATAACATGACATGCAGTCCAGGACATGAAGACATAACAACCTTCAGTGGAGGGAACTCAGAGACAGAACAACTCAGACCAGAATTGCCCTACTTCAGATAGAAAAGAATGCCCCGTGATATGTCACCACTTCAGACACTTGCTTCCTCCAATCCGGATGATGCCACACTTAGAGAGTGCAAACACTTTTCAACCTTCTTCTTCTTCTTCTGATAATTGCTTGTTGTCACTACACATACACAGTTTTTCTGTAATTGTAGTTTGACTCCTGTAGAAATAATTTCATAGTACATAAGACAGCATTATTGTAGCAGTAAAGGGACTAATGAACAAGTTTTCTGGCTTATGAACTGCTAAGTACCTTTTTATTTTAAGCATAAACAAGAACAGAAGATGGAGTCTGTTTATACATGAAGGGAAATAATCAAAATGTTGTGTTCTTCACAGCGCATGATCCGCTAGGACACAGGAGGATTACTACCCAGTTTACAGTTTTTGCCTGCAAGTTACATTTTGAAGAGGTAAGGATCAGGAAACTGCACCAGATGTCCATCCTGACGTCTTTTTTTTTTTTTTTCTTTCCATTTCCTCTCACTAATTAGGCCTACTTGTAGCTATTAAACATCCTTGGAGAGCACTAGTGTTACAGTTGTCTCTGGGCAGGTAGATGTCCTACTTTCTGGAAGCCCATCTACTCCTTTCTAAATTCAAATCATGGAGGCAAGCCTAATTGTTAAAACGTTCATGTAGAGTATGAATGAGGACAGGGCACGGGTGCTGGAGAAATGTATTGGGTGGAGTAATAGAGAGCTGCCAGCCTAAATTATCTTTCACACAGTTTACCCAGGAATGTTAGGGGAGTAAGAATGATAGAGCCATAATAGAGACACGAAGTCATTCACAGAGCCAAAATTTAAAGCACGTAACTGACTTCTGAAAATCACAAGGGAATTGTGATGAAAAATTGATATCCTCTGGGAAAAATTGTTTATCACTTGGCATGAGTTTTCAGCAGGTTGTTCTCATAACACTCAGTACTGAAATCCCTCTGTTAAAACCCTTGTAGGGTAAGTTTTGACCCATCAGAGATTTATCCTTATTCATGTTGTAAGTACTTTAAACAAGAATATTGAAGAAAAGGAATCAGAGTGCTGAATTCTCAACAGGTAAAATATCTTGGTTTAAAAAATAAGGATCCACAGAAACCAAGATAAGACATTTTAAAATCATAGATTTATTATAATCTAAAAATCCTGGTAGCATTAAAATTTAAACTTTAACCTTCATTTTAATTTTAAATTGCTCTACTCACTTCTCTTTCAAATCTAAATAGCAGCAGACAAAATATAAACAAAACGAATGTTTATATCTCACAATATACAAATAAAATTAATTAGATCAAATATTACATTTTCAGTCAATCACTGCAGTCTTCCTTTTTAATTTACATTTGCATATTATTTCTTACTTAGTATGTCCTTTTGCTTTATTTTCACTGGCATTAAGACTTAGGTAAATGAAAATATAACCTAACCCAAACAGTACAAATTTTAATGTATCACGTTTTTCCTACTATTAAGATAAAAACTTCCACCAAAACCCTTAAAAATGCATTGCAATGTGATATTCACTTCCCTATAGCAATTTTTGTTCTGAAGGACATTATTGTGCCATATTTACTACCTTTCCCTGAGCATCTCCACACAATCCCACTTTGCCTTGGTGCAAAGATGGATGAAGTAGTCTCTCAAGATCCTCTTTAGACTTCTATTTCTGCAAATTGCTTTTGTGTTACTTGGGGTGAGGAACTGTAAGAATCTGTTCCCAAAATTATACTCTGTGATACCACCGTACAACAAGTATTGTAAAGATCCTATGGTATTACTTTCTAAAGGCATCCTTCTTCTTGTAAGACAAGTACTGTGAAAAGAAAGAAATGGACCAGGGATGGTTCCCTTTATGAAAGCACCAATGTGAAATTCTGGACTCATTTCAGCCGAGCTAACTGTTAAGCTTAGCTGTTGTGGAAGAAAATAAATATATTTTATGAGGTCTTTACTCTGGTTAAAATCAAGTTTGTGGGTCTAGATAGACGAGAGGATTGGGAAAAAAACCTGGAAGATTTCACTGCTACCTTGTTAGCTGAAATGGGTCCCATGGTGACAGCAGCAAAAATTCATATCTTTGTTGCTCATTTGTCTCTGTGAAGTTAATTGATGGTCCCAGTAAAAAGTCCATGATGATGACAGGTATCATTGTAAAAAAAAATCAGGTTGGGCATCAATTATCTTGTCGGATAGTCCTTCTCTGTATACATAAATTTGGGGGATGAATTTTTTTTTGTTCATCAGAAAATCGAATTATTTCACTTCTGATGTGTGTTGCAGGGTGGCTAAAGCAGTTAGGGACAAGAGTGTGAGAAGCAGCATCCTGTCAGCGGTAAGAATGACTGTGGTGACAAAGTGATGCTGCTAATGATGTAAATACATGCCAACAGATGCTTAAACCTTGGTGGCACCTGCTGTGGAGGCTGGGGAGCTTCTGAGATGCCTGAGAAATGCCCAGTCCCACAGTGCTCAATGTTGTGCTTTTGGTTGCCCCAGGATTTGGGGCATCTCTGGTTGTGCCAAAGAGGTCCGGCTGCTCTGAGCCAGGGGTTGCTTCTGGGCTGTGAGACTCCTGCTCTGTTGCCAGTGGTAGCATCTGGGCAGCACAGCAACCCATCTTGAACTGCAGAAATCAATGGTTGGCTGGAAAGGACTCAGAGGGAGGCAGAAGGTGGCACAGGGGTGGAAGGAATGGGACTGGCAAGTCCAGAGCTGTGCTTTCCGTAAGTCTACCCTATGATAATAAAGGAAAAACCTGAAGTATTTTAAAACTGTGCCCCTTGTAAAGAGGTTTTACTGCTCTTGCAGGTAGGTCTCCATTGTCTGAAGTCAGTTGGCAAAACACGGACAGTGTTTTGTGGCACTGCTGCAGTGCTGGGTTGTCTGTGCTGCTGTGCCTGGAGCAGCTGCTCTCAGTGAGCACGGGGAGCCTGAGCAGACTTTTTAATATGATTTTTTTTCTTTAGGAACAGTGAAACAAAAAGTATCACAATGTGCTGGCTATGGAGGAACATGCACAGATATGAAAATAAATTATTGTTTAGGGATGTAAAAAAAATGCATATGTTTATTGACTATGTTGCTTTATTTTCTCCTGTCAAGAATGAAAACAAGAAGATTTACAACAATAACAGATGAAGCACAGTACCTGAGCACTGAGGTGACGTTCACTGAAATCATTGTCATCAGCTTTTCAAGGCAGGAACAGCCATGCATTTGTGCTATACCTGTCACAGAGAAACCCTAGTCCCCAGTGAGCATTTGCATATAGTACATAATGCAGTTAATAAGAGAGGTAATGATAAAAGTTACAAATCTTCTTGGCTTCAGCAGGCCATAATGCTTTTTAAAATATGGAGAAGAAAAAAAACATTTTAAAATGGATTTTCTGAATTTCCCTATCCAGCTTTGTTGATGTTCTGTTATTTCTGTTATAGTCTCAGATTAGAAAAGAATCAAAACTCCATGAAGTAATCAGTCTCCTCTGTTTTAGAGAGACCTGTCTCATTGTCTGGGTAGCATGTCAGCCTGTTCTGTTAGTGATTTATATGATCATTCAGCCTTTGAACAGAAAAGGTTGTGAATCAGTTACTTTGGGTATCTAATTTTTCCCCAACAGCTTTTGCCACAAAATTACTGGTAAGAAAAAAATTTATGAAAAAATCACATTTTTATTCATGGAGAAGTTTGCATGGAAAAGAAGTTCAACTTCTTCATTCTTGGAATATAGTACTTGTCTTTAGCATTACTGTGGGCTAAATAATGCTTTGTGACTGGTTCACCTTTGTGACCTTTAAAAGTACTTGTCTACACAGACAGAAAACTAATCGGATTTGATTCATTTCATTTCTAAAATTTTAACACATGCTTTCTGGACCTCACCTAAAGTCAAGGCAATCTAATTGGTAAGATAACCTTTCAACAGTCTTTAATGCCATAGGCTGAGATATTCTTATATTTCACATGGCTTTAAAGAAGTATCTCCATTTTCTCAGAAAGGCTAAAAACCTCCTTCTAAGGACATAGTAACACAAATCTAATTTGACTATATATGTTTCTAGTCATCTCGACACTTGTATCTTAATATTATAAAAATGATAATCTAGGTAATAGCTTGTATCTGTCCTAATTCTGCTAAATTACAGCACCAAAAGGCTTCACTAAAAATTCATTTTATCTCTGCGAGACTGACTTCCGACCACTTTGTGAATTAACCCAGGACTCCAATACCTACGTCTATCATCCTGTCAAATTTTGCTGGCCACAAATTTTCTTTAAAACCATTTGCAGTAAAATGGAAACCACAGATGATTGAATCTTCCTAAATCCTAAAATCTATAGGTTTAACAAAAAAAATGTGGAGGAAGGGAGGCTTTGTGAATGAAGTTGGAAGGCAGCTGAAATCCAACAAAAGCAAAAAAAAAAAGTTCTGTCTTCTATGTTACTGTCTTCTGTTTCCATGGAAACTGAGGCTGGATTGGCAAAAATGGGTTAAGTGCTTTACAGTGACAGAGACTAATCACTGTTATTTTATAACATTACTATTGCCAGGAAGGGAGGGCTGCATTCTAAGGAAATGTAAGTTTGCAATGAGTCTACTCCTTGCTGAAACTATCAGACAGCAAAAACATGTGGCATGAGAAATTTTGATTAAATATAAAGTAAATCAATACAGACTATACAAAAGCCATAAGAACCTGAGAAATACTATATGTGAGAGAACACTTAATCCCAAAGTCAATGAATAGCAAAATCCAACCATATAAGTACTTGACTTTTCAAAATACTGAGAAAACACTCAATTACTTGGTAAATACAGAAAAATTATTCTGTCTGTTCTCTTTTCCAATGTGTGCATTAATCTCAGGGGGAGTTACCTCAGAGAATCTGCAGCAACAAAAATTCTCAGCCTGCATCTTTATCTTGAAAATAAGTTTTCTCCCTCATGATTGAAAATCTAGACTTCCATCACAGGATGGAAAAGTTCATCATCAGTGTTAATGTTCCAGAGCTTTACTTAAGGCACTAAAACACTTTCAGCATTATCTTCTTTTGAGCTAGGTAGATCAGAGGAAAAAAAAATAAACCTCATTTCCCTCAGAAACATTGCTTTCTGAAGACAAAAATGTCCTCAGATTTTAGGTGGGTGTTCACAACTGCTTAGAAAAAACCAGCAGCATTAGTGGATGAGAATGGGCACTCATTAAATGGAAAGCAAATGTTTTGTTTTATGGGAACACTGTAAAATGTTGATTGTTCAAAACCCTATTTAAAAGTGTTGATGACCATGCCAGAAATGTTTTAATTTGAGAGTCTTGCTGTGGATATCATCCCATAGTTGGAGTTACTTAAGTTATGCTTTGTCTAGTATCTTTTAGTATCCTGGAAATCAGGACATTTTTGTGAAATATTCCACATACAGCATGCCTATACCTACAAGGCAACTTAGGTTTCTAAGGACAACCCTTAAGCACCATCAGGCTCTTTTTCAACCCCTATGGAACCGTGTAGATACCTGGAGGCCTTGGCCCCAAGGTTTGGTGGGCAAACCCATCCTGACTGGGGTTCCCAAACTGTCCACTGCCTGTGGCTATGCTGTGCCGCTCTGATCCTGGGTGCCTGTGGGATTTAACCTGGCATGAGGGAGGATGAACGGGGCATGATGGATGTGGTTAGGTGAAGTTCAGGCATTTCTGCTTTAGTGAAACCCCAGGGAATGGTAGGCTAGACTGATCTTCAGAAGATCCCTGTCTTATTTATTACAGGTGTCTGGAATAATGTATTTACCTGGGTTTTCCAAAAAACTAGGCTGTAGGATACTCAAAGGTGGGGTTGCCCCTTTGAAGTTGTTCGTTGTGATTAAAATGCTTAACTGCTTCTTTGGCTGGAGTGAGAAGATTCTGTGTTTCAGTAGTCAGCACCAGACTTGGGGACCCAGTGTCATGTCACAGTGCCACTGGCTGGGCAGGAGGAATGACCACCTTTTCTGCCAGGCTCAAGACAACAGGTTTCTCTGAGAATGTGTATTCAATCAAGTGAAACAGGGATAGATATGAAGAGTCTGTGACTTTCACTGGGACTTAGGGACAAGTAAAATAAATGTTAACTTTTCATTCAGTCTCAAGTCTGACAATCCCAGGGGAATCTTTAGAGCTTTGCTTAAAAAAGCCCAAAGTAGAACAAACCCCCTTCTCAGTGTCGATTGTCAATTCATAATCCTGTGAACCTGAATGACTGAAGCACCCTTTTTCATAATCAAAGGATATACCAAAATACCATTTTATCTTATGTTGAACTCCATATGCCTAATGCACCTGTTAGAAGTTAATTCACAACATGCTGTAATTTGAGTTATATTTATATTTAAAGAATGACGAAAAAAGATTTTTCACATCACAATTAGTTGATTAAAATATTTTAAGAGATGAAACTAAAAAATATTCAAAGTTCGTATTAGAACTCATGGCTTTGTAACTGGTACATGAAGGTAAAATTTGAAAAAAGGACAGAGAATGTAGGTGAAAGAGGGTAAAGCAAAGTTTTTGAAAACAAGAATTACTAGATTCAGTAAAAGACATAGGGTAGGACTGCATAATTGGGTGAAAAGCGGTCAAAAGTAAAGCATGTAAAGAAGGATTTGAAAGGTGAGGTGGAGGGCAACTTTGACTTTTTCTCCTGTTTTAGTTCAGCACAAATGCAAAAATAAAGTGACATGTGGAGCAGAGGAGAGACATGATCAGGGATTGTTAGGGCAAGGGAAGCATAAGAGAAAAGGAACAGTCAAATCAAGCGAAAAGCAAAGAATGTTGAAAAGAGAAAGAAAAAGTATTGCAACTCTGGACATTGAAGAAAAAATAAAAATAGTCAGGACCCAAAATCTTGGAAATTACATTTATTGTGGGAATGAGTACAAGAGACCAAAGTACAAGAAAATGAGCTGAAATACTGATATGGTATGCAGAATAAAGGAAGAGAAAGAAAGCAAAAGTGGTAAAAGTGAAGAACAGCAAAATAAATTGAAGGGAAAACATTCAAGAAAGAGAATGAGAATTTCTTTAGAGAATTTCTAGGTGGTCTTTGAGAATAGAGATATTTCCAAAATGATGAAATCATCAGTGTAAAATAGCTGAGAAAAGTACAGACTCTCTCAACTGGAACATAAAGAGGAAGGACTTATTCACCAGTCCATACTTGGGCTGAGGGGTAAAGTAGTAAATTATCTGGGAAAAACAGGTAAAACTGGTGAAGCAGTGAGATGCCCCCTGCCTGTGTGGTCCTGGATATGTTGTGGTTTGCCTAGGGTAGGCATCCCCCATCAGCCAGACTGCTGCCTGGCTACCACCCACCTCCCATTATCCCTCTGATGATCCTGTCTGCCCCACAGCTGGATGTGGGGGGGTGGATCCACAGAATACACCCCTGCACCCAGTCTTACCGGGACGGAGGGGCCTGGTTCAGCCATCACTGCCCACCTCCTCCCAAGAAACCTCTCTTCTCAGCTTACCACCTCCATAGCATCTCTCAAGCAGAAGCAAACACAACTACCTTCTGCTTTCACTCCCAGCAGCCTTTTCCCTTTGGATTTTAAATCACTTAGTGGATTATAACACTAATTACTCCTTCCTTTCCCTTTCCAGCATGCTTTCAATCCTTGTACTTCCAGTGATCCAGCTGTGTATGTCACACTGTAATCAATTCAATGACACTGTGCTGATGTGACAAGCCATACAAGGGTGGCTTTACTGGAAAATAAATTTTAAAAAACCCTTTAGCCATCTGTCCTAGAGGAGGTAGATTATCTGAGGTTAATCCACGTGTATTATCCTGAAGTTTGAAATACTGAGCCCATTTATATGCATTTCTGTCTGTTCAGTTGTATGCACAATTGGACTCATGTATAGTCACATAATCCTCTGTAATTTTCACTGTTTAAATCTGTTATGTGCTGGATCATTAACTCAAGGTGAGACTTCCCTTGCAGTCATTTCCTCTAACTTCACTGCATAAACTGGTCTCCTGGGTAACAGGGCTCATGGATGATCTGAACATCCCTGTTTTTAGGGCAGACTTTGTATTGCTCCACACCTGTATAGTCATTTACACTGGTGCAATGTGAAATACACATATAGTTTTAAATTAAGCCTGGTGTAAAAGAGAACACAGACTAATGGAGAATTAATGTTTGGGGGTTTTTTTGTCAAGTTTTTTGTTTCTTTGCACCTCTGTCAGCAAAACCATCAATAGGCAATGTTGTTAGCAGTCTCTGTTTTGACCCACACTGATGAAATAGGAAGAGGAAGAATTGGGGGAAATATAACAGGGGCAAAATATTGAACATAAATAAACAAAAGCTGAACAAAACCCAGTATTAACAGACACAAGAAGGCCTGTATTTGATGGTATCTTCTTCGAGAGTCAGGATAACAAAAGCATTTTCATCAGATGTTCTTTCACACTTGTAAAAATTATATTAGAAATGTGAAATACAACTGCCAAGACATACCTATAAACAGAGGATGCAGAAAAGTGAGCAGAGAGGCACCTTTATGGAAGTTAACATTTCTCACTAGCTCATTAAGAATGACATGCAGGTTAAACACTTTTGGTTAACAGAAATTTCCAGATGATATCAAGTTGAGGTAATCCATACTGACCTTTAAATGCACTGCAGACACTGCATAAACATGAAAGTTTGTATTTGGTGGATGGCTTAGCCAACACCTGGCATGTTTGTTTACACACATGAAGGCCTGGCTCCAGCAAAGGGAAAAAGAGACACGGCACTCCAGATTAATACATCCCAGGGCATCACATGATGCCTTTCATGTGATAATGCCCAGCCACAGCAACATAGGGGATCTTTCCTTCCCCTGCTGGCACTGAGATCAGGGCTGCTTCCATCCATGACCTATCCAACTTGGAAATGGAAATTTCACAACTTTGTTGGGATTTATTGTACCAAATGTGCAGATGAATTCTTTTATAGAGATTAGGGGTCAGTACCTCAGCCAGGATAAACTGGCTCATTGACTTCAGTAGAGTTTAGCTGATTGATGAAGGCTTTGGGACTTCGCCTGGTTGGTCAAACCTCATTCTGGTCATTTCATCTAGATGAATGCAGACTGGAAGGAAGAACTAGGAAACATTATAAGTTCAGGAACTGTGCAATTGTCCTGTGTAAGGTCCTGTGTGGACCAGCTTCCCACAGGCTGTTTGTAGCTCCCAAAATCTGTGGCCTTCCAGGGAAATATCTTACTGCAATTTCTGAGTAAATTTACAGGAGGAGTTTCCTGAAAGTAGAAAAGCTGGGATCAATGCTGCATTCCTATTGTTTTTAAACACTAGAACATGGTATACCAATGACACAAACTTTATAGAAGTAGATATTTTTTTTGATAAAATATATAGTTCTCAGAAGGCCCAGTAAAGACTGAGCTCCCATGGTGTGAGATGTTAATCACCACATCCCACTGCAAATATGGAGGGGTTGATTTCTAATTTGTTTTTCTGATGATGAATGTACAAGATAATGTAAATTGATAAATAAGCACACTAACTGGTTGTTACCCATAGAAACATTAACTGAAGTCTAATAAATACTGTTAAAATGCGGATTGCACAGGTACTGCATGTTGAGACTAAGCAAAAAGTTCTTTTGGAGCTCTGTTTCAGGTTATTTTCTGACTCAGGAAGAGTATAGAATCTTTTTACACTCAGTTAACCTAGAAGTGTTGTTTTCATGGTAAAGAAAGAAAAAGCAGTGCTAAAGACTCAACAATTTAAATGTACATAACTCCACTGACCTTCAAGATGCTTTATTAACTGAGAAGAGTCAGAAATCTTGGTTCCTAACCTCTTCTTTCTAGATGAATTTCTGCTTCCTTATCTGAAGGAAAACAATGTATTCTGAAACATCTGATTTATGACCATGTTTAATTCTGGCCCCCCTCTTAGTTATCCTATTTGTACTTTATGACAAGTCTCTAAACCGGTAGCAGTAGCTGGCATTTTTAAAAGCTGCTGGTTTCTCTCTTGCCATTTAAATTAAGAAGATCAAAAAGATAAATCCAGAGAGATGTCTAAAAGCAGTTATAGTCACATTGGTATCATGAGGAACTGGTATTTTGCAAAACCTGAATGATCCTATGATAGTACAACCAGTTCTGGTTGTAAGTGTCTTGGTATAATTTGCACTAATATTAGGATATTATGGAACAATAAATAAAAGGGAGATAGTGTTTGACTATAAAATTATAGAAAACTAAAAATATTCCTTTTAAATATTTCAATTGTTTTGCTTTAGGTTTTTTTTTTCCCCTGTAGAAGGACTTTTTTTTTTTATCTGGATTTTGAATTATTATGATATATGTAATTATAATGCACGGGTTTAGTTATTATTTTGTGTCTGTTTTCTGTTCCTTCCCTTGCGTTGACTTCTAATAATTGTGGAACAATTAGCACAGAATGTTGGTAAAGGAGATAATATTTGTCTGTAATTTTGCTTTTCATGACTGAGTATAATTTCTGTGGTGAATTATTTTGACCAGAGGGGTAACTAAATAATTTTAGTTACAAAGCCACTGCATTTTTTTTAAGGGCAAGAACTCTATCTGGTGTACTGTGAAAGATTCTTAGTGTTGTAAGAAAAAGCTGCACCTGAAAATAATGAAAATGGCCCTTTTCCTCATTTTCTCTAAATATGTATTGAAAAAGATCTGGAACAAACTAAGCCTTCAAGATTTTATAAAATTTCATGAGGAAAACATCCTTTCATAGTATTTTATTGCCTCAGGTATTTCTTCTACTGTTACAGGAAAATTATTAGTATTATTCTTTATCAGTTTGGATAAAGAAGGGATTTCTGACATTTAAAAAACATGTATTACAATTTGCTCCGTTGTAGCAAAGAATTCAGATTCTAAGACAGTAAAGTAATATTATTAACTGATCTGAATCTAAAAAAAAGAAATCTGAATTTTTTTTGTTCTTATGCTTTTCCTAACATTATTCCTGTAAGTGGTCTGCATGGTCAGAAAAGCAATTGCACTTTTTTTTTTTGTAACTGTGCTACCAACCAGGGCAGGACATAGCTGTGATGAAGGAGAGAAGTGAGTTCTTCCCCAGCTGGCAGTACGGGTGGAGGCACTGTGACATGCAGGACTGCAGGTGACTTATGCCTCATGTGCCCTTTCCAATAACATTTCCAGTTTTCTACATTCACATATTTTATTCATAAACATTGAGCAGAGTGTGGCAGGCTAGATTCTGACTTGCATTTTGCGCGCCTGCAAAGGAAAGGGAAGAAATAAGAATTCTTGTTGTGCCCCTGGGACTGGTGTTGGGGTGAGCTGACATAAATAAATGCTGTGAACCTGCTTATTTGTCCTCCCTCAGTGCACAGGGGTAGGAATGGGAAGACAAGGGCAGATCGATACACTAAGTAGAGCAGCTGAGTCAGGCAAGAAATATTGATATTTACTGCTGGTTTCGGCCCACAACAAATAACCATCCCTTTCCTCGAAGCCTGAAAAAGTAGGGAGGGACTTTTGCTGTGAAGGTATGTTGTCTCTTAAGATTTCTGCAGAAATTAGGTAGTTTATTCAGTCTTAAAGGTTAGAGTGTCCTGAAACGTTGCACTGTCCTCCAGTGGAGGACACCTGGAAGGATTAACCTGGAAGCACTCTCCTGAGGAAAGTCTCTTTCTTAAAAAGGGTTTGGAGGAATTGCATGGAGAAGTTCCTCACCCTCTCAGCGTGGGTCAGGACTTATCTATTTCCTTAGTGCTGGGCTCCTCTGTGTAAAGCGACTTCTTGCAGCACTTATTCCTTGGAGTTGGGGAATGGCAGACCTGAGCAGGGAAAGATTGGTGCACAGCTGAAACCAGTAACATTGTCTGAAAAAAAATGACACACCAAATATACTATGGCTGGAAACATCTTTTCTGTCACAGAAGATAAGATGTTGTTTAAGAGGGTAAGCAATTTAGACACCTCTGGATCTAGAGGGACAATAAGGGAGTTTTAATCTTGTGCATAGGTGTGGTTAAACATGCAAAAGCCCCTCTCTGGATTTTACTTTGGCAGCCAACCTTCGAAACATTTGTTTCCTTGTCTGGAGAAAGGGGAGCCGGTAAACTTCCCCTTCCTGCTGATTGAAATTGCCCCTAAAAATAAACATTAATTATTCCAGTTTTCACTATATTCACAAACATTTCTGTGCAATTAATGAAAGTATATGAAGGGGAGACTGAAGGTATATGGAATGATGTATAAGTAGCAGCAACAGATATGTTTTAAATATCTAGGCCTTCGGAGGCTTATGTGGCCAAACTTTCCCTACTTTTAGAAGTTAACCCATAATTTCTATGAATGTTAAAGTAAATCAACCACGATCTAAATCCTGCTCCCATGAAGTCAGTGGGAGTTTTGCCACCAATTTTAGTGGGAACAGGACCAAACTGTGTAACTGTTATTTAATGCCACTGCCTGTAGGAAAACTGAACACATTTATTTTGATTGGAAACAACATTCCCCAAAATTCAGAGGTTAGCTGGCTAGTAGAAAATATAGTTCTTGGGGGAAAAAGTTGCTCCAACAGCTGTCATTTACAATATATCACAATGTAAATGTTAATTCTAGTTAATGTTAAAGGAAACTGTCTAAAATAATTTAAGATGCAAAGTATTGCATTTAATGGAAGGGAACTTACACATAACATTATGATATATCAAGAGTCTTATGTCAAAAAAATGGTCTTGCCAGGGAGTTGTTCACATTAGGCTAAATCATGCCATGGGCAATGCCCAAAATGAAGACTGTGGTGGAAGTACTCAAAACACTGAGCCTCAGAAAAGAGCCTGGACTCACTGCATAGAGCAGGAGCAGGAAGCAATTTGTGACACTCCACTTCTATGGTGAAGCATCCTTTCCTCTTTGCAACCAACAGGTTTTCACTCCTTTCACCAGTGTATGATGGTGGTAGAGGAGGGTCTACCACTTCTTCACTCACCCTCATCCTGGTTAGTCCAGGGGGAAACCCTGCTGCCATGCTTGAACAGGCTCTGTGGCCTCCCCCCAACACCTGGAGGTGTCTTTCTCCCTCCGGATTTCCAATACAGATGCAAAATGCAAAACATGTCAATTAGAGCAAGTTTTCACCTTGAATATATCCTCAGGGCAAGTACACAGCCTTATGCACAGTACGTAAAAATAATTCTGCCAAGAGTAATCTGACACCACTCAAAAATGTGCATGCAGCAGGTACTTGCTATAAAACAGTATGTATCACATCTTTGGCTAAAGATAAAATAATGTATTTAAAACCAGGACAACTGTGCAGTGGTACAATTGTAAAATTTCTCTTTGTGTCCAGAGATAAGTATCTGACTGAAAGCTATCAAAATTTCAAGAGTGCTCAGTCACAGACATAATAATACTGTGCTTACTTGTGTGATGAAAATTGCTGTCGGGAGTCTGATAAATCTCAATAGATGTTATCCAGGGTAATAACCTTGACCAGCTGACTTCTTTCTAACATGGTGCATTCATATTTAGATAGGGTATATCCAGGATACCATTTCGACTATATTCCTTCACATACTGAGAAATAAAAGTACAGCCTGGTCAAATAGTATTTGTCTCCTGACAGCTTCATGAACAATGATCTGAGGAAGGTTGGTGGTACACAAACCAGATCTGATTGCTACAAGCATCTAAACCTCTCCTCTCTTCTCTCTGATTGTGTTTCAGACATAAGGCCAGTTTACCACCAAAATGCAGCACTGCTCTGAGTGGGCTGACCTGAGTGCAGGGCAGGTATGGGACTCCTCGGCCCCAGGCTGAAGCCACAGGCATGGAGCCCCTGGCATGGAGGGAGAGAGAAGTTAAGGACTGCAGCCCACCCTATCTCCAACAAGACTTTGTGTCAATGGATCAATGCTGAAGGAGAAATCGTGTCCTCTGGTGTCCTCCATATAATCTCCCCTTAAATGCTGCTCTGCTGTTTTCGTGGCAATCTTATGATGCCGTTACCTTGGTGAATCACTGTGTTTCAGGTTTTCCCAATTATATCTTTTAAAGTGGTAGAAATTAAAATACTTTGCTTCTGTGCACTCTACCTTCCCCCAGTAGATACCAGATGTTCTGAGCTGCTTCATTTAAAGGCGGGAGTGTTTTCAGTCTGTAAGAAAGTCCTAAAATATAATCATACCTGGAAATTTTACCCAATAGTTGCCTACATGACAGAGTATGTGGCTCTGCTGAAAAAATTTTTAATTAATTAAATTTAATTAAATTAATCCTATAAAAATGATAATCCAAAAGCAATCTTTAGAAAGTCCATATATGACAGTCTATATCTGTCCTTATATCCACAATTGTTAGTCTCTCTTACAAGAGGGAGAGGAGACTTAGATTTCTAAAGGAGCCTGGAGAATATAAGAGCGTGGATATATGTATGTATATAAGAGTATATGGAGCCTGCATAAGTCTGTCATCATGGGGCATGTCATCTTCCAGGTTCTTTGTCATTCATCCAGCAGATAATATCCTGCTTTGAAAAATAAATCTTGTTTCAACACAGTTTTTGTTACACACACGGAAGAGATATTTTGCACACACACATGAGCAGCCATGCAGTCTGCTCTCCATCATGATACTTTTCCCATCTTGAGGCAGATTATGGGGAAAACTGTGCTGATGATGGACTGGGATTCTGACAGAAGATGGAACCCTACATGCCACCCTCTTATGAAACTGCTGTACACATGCGTATGAAAGAGCCCCATTTATAATATACCTCCTCTGCTGATCTGCAAGGGCTTTACTCAGTGAAGGAAGAAGAATGATGTCATGTGGGGTGACTGGTGCCTAAGAAAGGGGCAGTGAGGCAAATGATCAGCATTGTCTTCTTTGCTCACACTTGAGGATGGCTGCCATAGAGCAACTGATGTTTACTGTGGCTGTAAGGGAGATTGTAGATGAATCCAACCTTGCACACAGTTCTGTCTTGCTATTGCTGATAGCTGTTCAGTCAGGGCTATCCAGGAAGCAGAAAGCCTTAAAGACTTTGTTACCTCCAAGGTTTTCCTCTTCTTTCCTTTAAGGCCAGAAAGGTTTATCTTCAGTAGCCAGCAGTCTTGGCAGGAAAAAAATGAATACTTGTGTTCACATATGAATACTTTCATTTGCACATGAATATCAGTATCTCTGGGAGGGACAGCACCTCCACAATACCAACGATATCCAAAATCTCCCTGCATGAATAATGGCAGAAAGATGATCAAGACACAGAGATGATCATGCCAAACTGAAACACAAGGAAGAACATACGGAAGTGTTTGTGAGTAAATTACTCCTGTCCTTATATAGTCCAGCTGCACAGCATTTTCTGACATTCATTTCCTATTTATAAAGCTTTGTGGAGAATTCCAGTTTGTGTTATACTGACTCCTCTGTAGTCTGAGAACTAATTTATAAGAGCATAAAGACAGACTATATTTTAAGAAAGAGGCAAAGAACCAGAGGTAACGTTGAGCCTACAGCCTGACTTCTGCATTTCATGACATTTGAGAACCTGATTTATCAACCTTAATGTTACATTAACATAAGCACATAATCTCCTAGGATCTTCTCATCAAATTTAAGAAGAAAAAAAGAAAAAGAAATTAAGAAGGTCTGAATGTAAGATCATTGTAAATTCTTTCCTCTGTGTCTTGCATTGTTTCCACAAAGATGACCAGATTGTGCTTTGTAGCTTCATTGTCCTATCAGCTCAGAAGGAAGAAAAGATCCTCTGTTCAGCAAAAGACAGTTGTTGCCCCCGAACTCCGAAGAATATAATGGTTTTCTCCTTGGTGCATTGTGCCATCTGCAAGGGATGAAGAGAAGATCATCTGGTTGCTATTGATGCTCCAATCAGTTAACCAGAGGAGGTGGACAGGCACTTAGTAGCAAGTATTATGGGTACAGTGTGTGGCAGGCTTTAACGTACCAAGGTTGTACTTGAACTTCCTCAGCCACACAGGTCAGACAGGTTTGCTCTTAACTGTGGTGATAACTCTTTCTGCATTAGTAACTCTTACAACTACTGTGGTTTCTAACTGTGGTTAAAGTTTACATTCAAAACAGATTCACTGATGTTGTAGCACTTTCTAATTTTGTTTTGATTTTACCAAATTCTTCCTTCAGGAATAAAATAAAATCACTAAATACAACAACAAAGTTATATGAAAAAACAAACAAACCATGTTTCAGTTTGAGATTTCCTAGGTTTTGTTTTCTCAGTTCAAATGACCTTTTTGTTTTGAGGTTTACTTTGACTGTATTTAAAAAGAATAATGTTTAAAAATCAGTTATATATCAAACTAGCACATTTTCTTCACAATTAATGAATCATGGCAGCTTGTAGCTAATCTTCTGGACTACTGATCTTCCTTTAGAAGCAACTGAACATTTTACTCCCTGAGATAAATGGGCTTGCAGGAGGTTAAACACCCCACAGGAGACTCCATGTTCAGTTCGAATTTCAGCTAGTAAACCTCAAGCAGAAAAAACCTTGCCAACTTTTGTGCCAGATTAATCCACTTATCTCCTAGTTACTTCACAGCCATTTCTTGCTTACTTCCTATTGATTCACTGCATGTTTGAGCTTTTCCTTATGCTTTCATGTAGACGTGTTTTTAGAGTTTGAACACTGAGGAAGGGAAGCCAGGAATTTCTGGTAAGTACTCAGGTCCCTGACTCTTCAAGGTAAATCCGTCTATTTTACATTTGCTTTATCAAATTTGGCTTATGAATAGCATACTTATTTATATGCTGGACTTTATAATAACAGTTCAGGGGGGAGTGTCGTTACAGTTTAGGCTGGATGCATTCTTATAACCCAGCAAATATGAAAGCACAAAGATATTGCATTTCTATTTCATTGTTTAAGTATTTCATCCCTACTTTTCTCTTTCAATTTTTTTTTTTTTTTTTTTTTTTTTTTTGCCATTCACAACCAACTCCTCTATAGCAGTACTAGATGCTGACTATAAATGTGACATGCACTGCCAGCTGCAACAAAAGCCCTCTACAAATGCCCCTGAACTGAACAGTGGTAAACTGAGGCCAACTTCTGTCTGACTGAGGCCAACTTCTGTCAGAATTCTGTCTGAGACAAGCCGAGGAGGACATGAAGTTCTGTTGCACTTCTTTTGGTTTGGAAATGGTTGTTTTGCTTGACATCTGCACAACCTCAGGCCAAAGTAAATATGCTACTGTGAGTTTTAGGCTCTGATTAACTCCCTGTTTGCCACAGTCAAGGTAGACCACCTGTGTGGGAAGAAGTCGTCTGTTACTGGCAAGAACTGATTTAATGTCAGTGGAAAAGAATTGATTAACCTACCAATGGTGCCGGAGATTTATTTGCTCCCCAAAATGAAGCTAACTATTAATATGTACATATTTTCATTCTATTCCAGTAGATTTTATGCAAGTGTGTCAGTACCTTTAGGGGTCTTTAAAATGCCGGATGGCCTATGTTGCAATTACATGTTCTGGCATATTTCTACAGTCACTCTACATCCTTTAGTAACTGCTTCCTTAAATCCTGCCAGCATTCCTCAATATAACCCCCAAAATGTTTCTCACCTTTCCACAATTATACAAAATTTCCACAACACTGTACTAATTCTAGTGATATATTAAAGCATTTTCTTACCTTCTATTGAAGAAGGAACAGACAGTTTCTTCCTTGAGGCATATTCTCAACAATATCGATAAGCAGAGACAATGAATGTTATTACTATTGTACTGAGGAGATGATAAATACTTTAATTCTGTCACCAACCCCACAGTGTTATTCTCCCATTCAACATATCATCCTTCCAGCTGCTGCCCCATCTATAACCTCTTTAGCTACCGTCTTCTGCTTTACCAGATTGAGAAAAGATTATAACAGCTTCAGTGGGACATGACAGGCTGTCCCCCACTTCTGTTTCAGAGTGTTAGTGTAGGGTCTTTGTGAGGTGTGTGTTGAAGGCTGCAAGAGGAAGGGATATGGGGTACAGAAGTACAGTTCCCACTGCCGCAGATAATGTGTCTGCAATAATTAAAGGGTTAAAAATGATAGTTCCTTAATTTCACTTTCACAGGGTTAGGATAGTGTGCAAATAAACTCGTCTGCCCCATAAACAAAAAACTGAAGTCCATATTGTGTTACCACAAAATTCTTTTCAGGAACTGAGCCAAAAAGATTTTGGTAGGATGGTTCCCAAGAATGCAGCACAAGTGTAAACGACTGGCTTTACACTTGTAGTCATTACGTTTATATATTTCTTTTAGACTCTGGCTGTTTTCTGCTGTAGCAGCTTGCTCCATTCAAGCTTAGCTATCAGACACTCTGCTCTGTGTTAACCTGTATTTTCACATCCATTTTATAAGATAAGCCAGAAACTTCTGTTCTGGAAAACAGAACTAAAATGCAGCATCATGGAAGTACAAAGGGCAATGCCATTATCAAGGGATTCCTATGAATTTTTGCAACTCATTTTGGGATGTGCAGCACCTCCAAGTGACCCTCTCTTAATATAGCTAGTAGGAAATTATGAACTTCTTAAACTTCCTCTACCCTTGCATGCAGAAAAGCTATTAACCTGTGCAGAAAGCAAGTATTTATATCCACGGTTTAGGATTTTAGTACAGGTCTATTACTTCAGAGGTGAATTAAACGACTTGATTTTGAACTGAAAGCAGTAGGATTATGTAATGCTTATCAGCCTTCAAATTTGTGTTGGAAAGAGGCATTCATGAGAGCTATCCCCCTTTTCCTTGCTCTGATTTATTCTAACATTGGTGTCTCTGGAATTAGCTGTAAATATGTCCTTGACAGCTACACGAACAAAGGTTGCTCCTGCAGCCTAAATCGTATGAGTTGCTGAGCGCTGTTGGAAAGAGGCAGAACACCTTCTGCTTCCATTTTCTTCAGTGCAAATTGACAATGACGCATCACCCCTTGCGTAGCTCAGTGGGTTACAGGGCTAGGTTTATAGTGAATTCACAGGGTTTTTTCCATGTCTTGGTCCAGATCATTGATAAGAAAAATATGCTAAAATTTAGTAAGAGGAAAGAAAAAGTGATAGCAGTACCACAGGCTAAATGCTGAGCTTGTGTGAGTCAGTATGCCACAACTGATTCCGGTGATGTTGTATCAATCTATCCCTGCTGAGGTTCTGCTTTGAAAATTATAATGGCTATCAATTCATATGAAATACTTTGGATATATTGCTAAATAATGGCTTAGATGTCACAGCAAGAAACAATATCATGCCACTTATTATTCCATTTAAAAACAATATAAGCCATGTGTGAGAAATTAAATCTGTTACCCTGGGAGAGAGTTCAGGCTGTCAAAATGGTAATAGAAATGAAATTCAATTACCTATTTTCTATGTTACCCATGGTAATTCCCCAGAAAATATTAAAGGAAATTGAAGAGGAGATTATCTTGTAAAGTGTTTCCATAATATAATTATTGTTTTAATTACTTTAAGAAAAATCTGTATAATTCTGCAGAAAAATAGCTGAAAGTTATAAAAAGTGCAGTTGTGTGTCAGACTAAGATTAACTGCCCTTGATCATGTCCATCACTGCTGTGATGGCAGCCACATGCTCACTTTCATAGATTATCCTCACGTTCAGCCTAGCTGTGGTGATAGTCTGGGAGACTGAAGGCAGGGATGAGATTGATGCTGAGCTTTCAGTAACTCTGTAGGAGAAGGAATCCAACAGGGATGTACCTTTAGGCCCTTTTTCTCTGAGAAGCCCCATTCAGCTCTGCACCCTTTCCCTGCCAGAGCTGGCCCAGCTCCACTGTAAGTGTACCTAAAGTAGCAAACACTCACTGAAGGTCCAGTGGTCCCTGGGGTAGGTAGGAGCTGGCCTTAATTTTTCTGTGTGACTTTTCCAGCTAGACAGAATGGAGCTCAGAGACTCTCCTTGGCCCAGTTTCATCATACCATAAAAAGTGGAATAATTCAGCAGGAGGTGCTGTGAGATACCATTTCATACTGCAACTTCAGAGAGAGCTATAGCTCACAGGTTAACACTGCAACCAGAGGTCACAAAGACCTGAATCTCAATGTGTTTGTTAATCACTGAGATATTGCATAAGGGGAAAAAGAGGCTCAATATAAGATGCAGAATGGACAGTCAGCTGGGATTTAGGGTCCTTTGTAGATTTAGCCCTAAACTAATGCATAAATGTTCTGTAAGTAAAAGTCAAGGACAAACTGTGCTTATTGTACAAAGACGTTAGAATTCCTCAAGGCAGAAATTTTTAAAAGTGAATGATGAAGTCAGGTGTTTGTGTTATGGAAGATTTCATAATTTTTTCCAGGTCAAGTTTATACAAGACAAAAAAAGACAAGACAATCAGAAGTTAAAATAAGGTCAAAAAGAGGCCATTACATGCTGGTGCTTTCAAAGCCTTATGATGTTTCCTATCCTACTGATTATATTCTACACATTAAAACTGGTTATATTCTACATATTAAGAAAAATACCAAGAACAATGAATGCTTCACTAAATATGGGATGAAACAGGTTGGTGTGAGTTTATGGTTCTGTATTCACAGTCTCCTTAATCCACCACAAGATTTTCTGTTACCTTCCCAGATCCTTAATGAGAACAAATTGGAAGTTGTGGCAGAGATTTTAAGGGTATGTTGTGAGTTGTGTGTGCAGTCCACTCAGTGGAGAGGCAGTGCTGGGGGGCTTCCTGCTCTCAGGAGTCTGATCTTTGGGGCATAACCTCAGCTCGAGGGTATAGAGCAGCGCAGAGGGAGGCCAAGTAGCTCATTTGCCTTAACCCAGTTTGCCTTTGCACAATGGACTGCAGAGCACCCAACCTCTATGTGAGCCTGTGCTGAGACCTGCACTGCTTGACCAGACTCTTTCTGATACTCGAGCTAAACTGTTTACAGCTCGCTTGCTAATTTCTCTACTCCTCTGAAGCTTGTAGCATAGAGATACCCTGATTATTAATTGCCTTCTCAACACCATCAAGAGGTCTTGGTGGTACTTGGGAAAAATGGATAGTGTTCAGGGAACCTGAGTCCTCATCAAAACTAGGTGTGAATGACAGTGGGAATCTGTACCATGAAATGAAGCCAGATGCATCCATTATCCATCCTGAACAGGCCAGCCCTGGTAGCAAGAGCAGTCTAGCCTCAGCACAGTGTTTTAGCTAACCAGCCTTGCAGACCAGCTATGCTAATAAGCCTGAGCATAGCTCTGACAAGGCTGATTTCAGGTTCACAGTTAGTATTTCTGAGCTCTGCCACACAGTGCTATGTAATGTATTGTTTGCCCGGGGCTAGCCTGGGGCAATCCACATGAGACTGCAGTACACTAGGCAAGTACTCCCTCTCTTTGCGGAAGTTGCTGAACTTCTCTGTATCCCAGTCACTTCATGGATGGGGTGGAGGCTCTTGGAAAAGGGTCTAATTTTATCTTCTTTTGGCTCTTTCTCTAAACACAGTTTACGTTTCCCTGTTACCTGGTCTCGTGGGAACTCAGAGCACAACCACCATTCAGGGCTGAGTTAAAGTGGCCAGTCAGAATAAGAAAACTTGCATGCTGATAACATAGCTATAAAGAAATAATTATACAGCGCTAGATCATGCCCTCAAGGCGTAGACTTGTATTTAGAAGATTTTTCCTGGCATGAATCGGATATACTCTGATACTTGGCATGCACAGTGACATGGAAAGTGCTACAAAGGCTGCTGCATCATGCCTCTGGCTGAACCCTCCCGCCTTGGACCACCCTGGCTTCCCATCAGAGCACTTAGCGTGCAGTGCTTGGATTCTCCCAAGCACCTGGGCTGTAAGTCTGTCCGACCTGTGTACTGCAGGGAAAAGATCTTTATTTCTTTCCTTTTTGCTGTGACCATGTACACAAGCCAGGGCAGAACTAGCCCTGTGTGATCAGTCAAACAGTGGTGGTATGCTGAGAAGGGCCAGAGGAAAGAACAAAGTATATTAATTTCCTTTCCAAAATGAGAAGCCAAATCAAGATCTTACTGCTGTGTATCACATTATGTAAATAAAGCCGCATGGTTGCAGCTCCCTTGTTGTCTAAGCTCTCATAGCAATGAAGTGTTCTAAGAAGTTAAACAGGAAAAAACCATGAACAGCAATCAAGTAAGTCTAAGGCAAATCTTTGGAGCTGAGAAGATGTGGTCCTCTCAATACAGTAAACATGCTTTTAGCTTGGCTATTCAAATGTCTTTTTTGTTTTATATTTTGAAAAATAATAGCTGCAAGGCTCTTTGAAGACATTAAGGAAGGTTTTAAGCATGGCCAAGGAATGTGCTCTTTATAAAGCAAGAGTCAGAAGTACTGAAGACTGATTCTATTTTCTTAATATAAAGTTAGTGCAGATTTAAGTCCCCAGCTCCAAGTGAATGAACAATGTTGAAAGACAATTATTTAATGGACCAAGAATTATGGGAACAGGAGTCAGAGAATAGCCTCAGCTATCATAAAGGAACAGAAATGGAGAAATACATTAATTAGAAGTTAAAATAAGTCTAAGTTCATATTCTAGTTTATATTTCAATGTTGAATTTCACAGAAGAGTTTCATTACTTTCATTTTCGTGCTTTTCATATGACCTTGGAAGGTCCTTGGAGTTAGACAAGTTTAAATTAGATTTAAAAGCCTTTTCATTTAAGAAATTCTCCAGCATGACACATTTAGGTGATATTATGCATTGAATGAGCTATTCATAGTTATATCTGTTTTATTTGGTTTTGATCATGTTTTATAAGGTTTTCTGGATATAATTGTGTTTCTTAGGTGCCTACCCCTCAGTTACTATTGTGCAGGTGCTATATGATTTCTTTTTAAGCACATTTTCAAGTAGAGATTTTACCTGTCTGTTTTTTCAAGACATAATTACACTGTGACAACTGCCAGGACATTGCAGTATGTGTCATGCAGTCAGACTTCTATTAATTCAGAACAATCATCTTTACACCTTACACCTGCAAATGAAAAAATGTACCAGCAAAGTGGCATCACAGTCTACTTTGATAGATTATTCAAAGCAAGTAAATCAGCAATATACTTCTGTTTTCTAAGTCTTCTGTCAGCCCACTTCTGGCTGATCTCAAATTTGTATTCTAGTGTGGATGCAAATTTGCTAACTGATGGCATGCCCATCAGACTACATGAAAGAAAACATGACAGTCAGGACAGCAAACTTGGTAGCAGATTAATGATCTGTACTAGAATGGCCATTTTGCTTGTTAACAATAGTTCAAGTCACACTTTCATTAACACTCTTTACCCCTATAGTTAGAGGAGATCTTCCAGTCTATACATTGATTTTATTCTTTGCCATTTTAGTATTACTGGGTTATCCCAATTATCTAAGCCCTTTAATAATACACATGACTTCATCCCTCCATCTTTTTATTTATCCCTTTAATTATTACTGTAGTCAGTTATTCATGGAAAACCACAGCACATGAGCGATTCAAGAAGTGGATGTCTTCCATCATGAAGAAATTATTAAATCAAATTCCAGAAATCTCAACATATGAGAGACATAAGGAGAGAAAAGAGAGAAAGTAGAAATTGATAAAGAATAGTAGGGAAGACACCACATTCAAAGACCTTAATGTTGTCTTGGTGGAGTAAGAGATTTTGAAGGCTAAGATCAGGGAAAATGCATCAGAAGTAGTAGACAGGCATGATTAAAGGCATGATTTGGGGAGTGGGAAAAGACAACATTAGTTTATGAAATCCTGTCTCACAATCAAAACAAAATCTCCAGCTAAAATGCCATTTATAGTTTTCGTTGCTTAAATATTCTGCCAACTGTAAAAGGTAAGGCTAACACTGACATTCCTGTCAGTCAACGATTTGCAATACATAGAGTAAAAAAAAGGAAGGAAGGGAAGAAATGGAAGTTAAATCTGCAAGCAAGCTTTGCCATCTGTAACCTGGCCAGATCTTCTACCCTATTTTTTGTCATTGAACAAAACTGTACATGCAGTCTAAGTGCAACTAGGGCTTTAGTGATATTTATTAAAGATAGATCTGTGTTTTGTGCTTTGTACACAGATATGAACTTCAAACTGAAATGACTTGTCAAAGTTAAAATTATTTTATAAATTAATTGTAAATGAGGTGATACTTTACCACAGAAATGTGCTTGAAAGCAGAGATAGTTCATCTGTGTATCCTGTTTTGTTTCAAGTTGCTATGAAAATGTGTTTATTTCTTGATTCACATTTGGAAGCAGTGGGTGAAATAATCTACAATGAGTAATTAATTTAATGAATTTTGCTAGTCTTTTCTCTGCTTCCCATGAATCTCCACAAATATATGAATTCTAAAAAGCATTCATGATTTGAAACTATTTGCAGTTTTCAACAGTTTACATAAACAATTCTTGCTCTGTGTATCAGTAAAAACAAAATGGCAATACAGATTACAACTGGCATCTGTAAACAGGAGTTAATTAAAATGCATTAGATTACTTCTTTTTTTTAACACTTGCATGTTTTTTCCTGGTGTATATTTATATCTTGACTATTCTGTAGTGAAAGATATTAAATGCAGTCCATTTAACCTGAAACTAGCTCAGGTATTGCTCCAATGGTGTGACTGTCATGGATCCAATGCCAACAAAGGCCAACAGTCCAAATGTCCACAGAGAGGTCTAGGCAGGATTTCTGAGCTTTATTACCTTGCCCTCGGTAGTTCAAAGTAGGCAGGGTAAGGCTAGTTCAGGTAAACAAAGTATACTCTTTGTGTGCACCAGTTCACATAAAGTCACTCTGGGCTAGATTTGAGCTCAAGCAAGTAGGAAGAAATGCTCTGAATTGCTCTGTCCCAGAAGTAGTCCTGTGTCAAAGTTTCAGACCAGCTAGAGACTAGACCATGTTTGCTTTTTTGTGCTAGACTTGTCTCTTAGTCACATCAAAACTATTACTGAAAATCACAGGCTTTCTTATACAGAAAACAAGAAATGCAAGTTAATATTTTTGGTTGTTAAAACTGCTGTTTAGTCTTACACAGTCTGGCAAAAACAGGGTAACATACCATCTGGAAGCATCCCTGAGTAAAGTGCTCTGAAGAGCCACCTCCTTGAACATGTTTTCTATATGTCTTGTTTAACTACTTCACATAATAATTTTCCAGTCATCATAGCCATGTTAATTAATAAATTAAAACACTGGCAGCATAGAAGACTTTTATCAAACTTGTACAGACAGTTATTAGCATATTTACCATGGCCAAATTGTTTCACTTGATTTATTTCTAAGTCAGAAACAGTTTCAGCAAATACATTAGCATTCCAGCTCAACAAAAAAGTCTTTATTTCCTCTTTAGCCAAAAATCATGTTTATCATATTCTGAATAATACATTATCTATATTCATTCATCCATTCACCCAGAACTCAATTCTTCTAGGCTGAGCAATGTTTTAGGTTTAAATTTCTTTTTGCTTTTCTCCAAACTTAAAAAAGATCTTTACAAAACGCAGTGAGTCAAAAGGGTCTATTTTCTTCCAGCATTTGGGAAGGGAATTCTTCTTCCCTTAAGTACAGAAATTTGTATATATTAATTTACCACTTAGATCTGTGTCCCCTAAGCAGTTCCTGCAGTTACTCCAGCACCTATTTCAGTATTAATCTTACCATTTGCGTTTTGCCTGCTAGGCCTCCTACTGCTTTGTTTTTACAACACTTCATATTTTTCATATTAGCATTAGGAATTTCTATTGCCCCACAGTGCATTCAAGACTTTGGGTTTTATTTCACTAATGTGCCCTTTTTGAGAGGGGGTTATTATTCAACTCTTAGCTTTGTCTATTGTAGGGCAATATGGTACTCTATTTTTCACCTATATAAGTATATGCAATGATGGGGGCTTTTTTGTTTTTTTAAATGAACATAGTTTACTGGGATTTTTGGTCTTCCATTGCTTCAGAGACTATACTTCACACTGAAAAGCAAATGCTGCAATCTGTGTAGCAGTTACATAAATCAACAGGTGAAAATAACAACGAGGTGTGGGAAGAAAAAAAGAAGCAACCCACGGGGCAGTGAAGACCTTGAGGGAAAGGTTAGGGGGCAGATAGAAGTGAAAATAAAGATGATGAAAGAGAGGGGCCCGGGGCAAAAAAAAAAAAAGAAAATTGACCCTCCCTACAAGGTGAGATAGCTGCTTTACCAGCAGCCTGGTTGGTTCTCAGACCACCTTCAACTTATTCTCCACAGCGTCAAGAGAGCTCATGCATTAGAAACACATTCAGCTTTAGTCCCTGTTCAGACTGGGAACTTTCCTTGTGTTTTCAGAGGCTTTTCTGATATGTTTGAAACTATGCACATGCACAATAGCTTTGATGCCTAAATTCTGAAAGGAACAGCACTTTTTTTATATGCAAGTAAGCTTGAAAAGTTAAGACATAGCTATTACCTATCTTAGGTACACAGACAAAGTTTTTACTGCTCAAGTGCCTGAACTCCTCACACTATTGCAAGAAGGATTCCTCACAGGACAGTGTCAGGTGGAGAAATTATATTGCCTCCATTGTAGCAGAAGGAGGCTACAGTGCAGATAAACACATTTAGCCCCATGGCTCTTATTTTCTATCTTTTCCTATCTTTTCTTCATGGGAGGCTGGCTTTTTTTCATGCTTCATGTGTTTACACTGTGCTTTGGAAGACAAAAGTGTGTGGGGTTGGCAGAGACAACTTTAAGGTGGTCTTCATACAGACCATGGGAGGGACAATACATCTTTCTAAGGTCTGCAGTGTGGGTAGGAGATGAGTCTGGGCTTGGGAACAGGCTTTGACCACTCAGGTAGATAGCACAGGAAAAGACAGAAAGGCCAGTGAACTTGCCCAAAGTCATGGGGGGAGCTGGAGACGGAGAAGGAATAGACCTGAGATCTTCCAGGATATCCGTACCCCATTACTCTTGGATTATCTTTCCTTGCTGCAACAGGAGAAGAACCAGGGTCTGGGACTTGGAGAGTGAGAGACAGAAGGCATTCAGAAAGTTCAGAGACTTAAAGTATATGTCTGTGTGTATGCATAGACATATCTTCCAAAAATTGGAAGGGGATGTGGGGATTCGGAAGGAGTCCCTGCGAGAAAATGGACATGTGAGCAATCCTGTATATGAGCAAGACTGGCAAAGCCTCAGCTTCAGCAAGGATGTGATGAGGGACTGACCCTGAAAGAATGAGGAAGAACCCAGGAAGTTAAACAACTTCAGGGTGTTGGTCTGGGCAGAGAAGTTGTTTGTACAATGTCGATGTGGCAGTTCTCATCCAATCAGAAGAGAGCTTAAGGAGCATGTGCAAAGCTAACTGTCCAATCAGAAAGAATTGTACCATGTGATTATATCTTGTGATTTTCACCTGCATTATAAAAGGCTTGTCCACTATATTAAAGTAGGCATTGCTTAATCACTGTGTGATCATCTGCATGTCTGTATCTCCTGCAGGTAAGAGCATATAAATTCCTATCTTCTAAGAACTTTTCCTCATAGAAGGACACATAAATTTAAAACTCCAGTTTTCTTTTGTTTTCTGAAGGTAAATGAAAGCAAGAGAAATTGTAACCATGCTGCAACAACAAAGAATTTACATCTAAGGAATACATTATTAAGTGAATACAGTTTTCATGTGATTGCAGTCATGATGAAGAATGATGGACTGTGATCCTCTTGTAGCTTATTTTTGCAATTAAGTATAGATGCATGTTTTCCATCTTTATTTCTTTCCTAGACTTTGGGGTTCTTCAAATATTTGGAAACATTGTACATACAGCTAGTAATGTGCAAAACATATCTACATTTACCAACATGACATTGGAAACCTTTATTTTTCATCTTTAAACAAGGCAAATATGGTAATTTATAGAAATTCATGAAAATATAGTTCTTGTAGACTGTGAGTCATGCTTCTGAGATGCTTATGAATTATACTGCCACTCTCTCATAGCTCTACTAAAATTCTTTGCTGTCTTACTTCAGTGTGTTCTGTCCTGCCAATTGTAGCCAACCTCAAATTTTATAGGTATATGTTTTTATATTTAATGGTAGTTTTTATTGTTGTGTTTATTTTATTGTTACACTGTATTAAATCTTATTGTACTTAATTTTTCAAATGCTGTTGAAGCTTATCAAAGCCATCTCATTCAATTGCTCTTCTTATTTGATCAGGGACTCCTGTTGTTAGTGGTCACACAGACAGGGAGATGTCAGCCTCCTTTCCTCCATGGTTATTCATGCTGTCCTTTTTGATTCTGTGAAGGAAGAGAAAGTACCTACACACTGCAGATTGAATACAGAAATTGTAAAATTTCAGAACCTAAAAAACCCCCAAACCCAAACTCTCAAAAAAATAAAAGGAAGCATATGCTAAATTTTAATGTCCTCATAAGCCTAGTAAACTACACCATAGCATACTGAGCAAATGGCCTCTCTGAACTGCTTTCTGCAGGCAGTTTGAAAAAACAGAAAATTTCCAAAGCAAAGGAGAAGTACCAGCCTCCTTCCAGTTTTTAAAAAAGGGAGATGTAACATTAGCAAGTATAAAGAAATGGACTTGATGTTTATCTCTTGCAAAATAATGAACTAGTTTGTAACAGCTTTCCATACCAAGACTAGTGCCTCACTCTAAAAATGCCCTACTAAAATTTGAGGAGCTACTGACTATAAGGTATAGTTAAAGCAGAAGCGAGTAGAAAAATATTCCAAGAAAAGAGGTGTTAATCCTAAACAATTTTAAATTAAAGTTAATTGTCACAGGTAGGAGCAATGGAAGATTCATCTATTTATCCATTCATTCACTTAACTTCCTTTTGAATATTGAAGCTATGACTGAATGAATTTATGAGACTCAAAAGGCAAAACTTTCTTTCTAAATCCTGCAAATTCTGAGAATGCACCAATCTGTGTGTGCAAAGACAGAGGATCTTGCTCACAAGTACAAATATACAAGTATGTAAAGCAAGCACTGGCATCTGTCATTTGCCATTTCTATTAACAAGTGCTCAGAAGTCCAGTCTGGGAGACCTCTGAAGATTCATTCTGTCCAAACAGCAAATAAGTAACAAGTGTGACACTAATTTCTAGGAACATGCAAAGCTTCCCTCCGCCTCATCGCATTCCAAGACATGATGAAAAGGCTTTAAAATGAATGTGTTTAAAATGTCAGAGAAACTGGACTGTTGCATCTGTAAGATATTCCTTTCCAATAGGGGATGTAGTCTTATCTATGCATAAAGGAATATAATCAGAGGACAGTACTTTATGTTTGTATATAACTGGAGAGTACATAAACTTGGATCTCTTAGAAACTAACCTTGCTATCTTTTTTCATTGTCTCCAGACACCTCCTCTGATTTCCTTGTCTTTGTTTGGAATAGCCTCACTTCCCAGCTGTCCTTCATCAGGTTTCTCTGCTTTCCCAATAACAATATATCGACAAAAACTTACTTTATCTTGTCCTTCAAACCTCTGTCTTTGCCCAAGGCAAAGAAGTGAGGGCACAACATGTGGTCCAGTACATTAAACTATACTATTGTCTTAAAAAAATCCCCTCAATAATAATCACACTTTTACTCTTTAAAAATTCAAATTAGTGATACACCTTTGCAAAAGATGACATATATAATACCTATGTGCGGAATTACTTAAAATCTTCATTTATTTTATCTTTGTTTGGCAAACATCAGTTTTGTTCCTTCTCTCTGCTTCCCCACGCACCAGAGAGGCATCCCGATTCACAATATTTGCACATCTGTCCACTACTGCAGAAGCCGCAAATAGTTCAGAAATGAGCTCAGCCTCTCTGTGAAGCCTATGGGGAGGAAGGAGCAGCTGGTAAAAAGGAAGTGCACCTTGAACTGTAGCTCTCCATTTTGCTTGATAAAACATCACAGGATATGAGGCTAACAAAGGAGTGACCCTTTGTATAATAAGCATACAAGGTTGAGCAAGCAAGATTCATCTGTTTCCCATTTGTCACCCTTTCACCGCAGCGTGGCAGCTCTGAATTGTTACATATCTTTAAAGCAAGGTTTAGGCATCAAGATAGGCACATGCAAAGTAAGAGATCCAAAGTGCAGGGCCATTCACCTGTTGAGCTCTTTTGCTGCCCCTTCATTCCCTCTCTCTTACCAGAAGACCCACTGCTGCTGTCTCATCCCACTTCTGCTCTCAGCCCCCCAGCAGTGCTCACCAGGCACCCAGCTAGGGGAGCGACATCCCTGCAGGTGTCTCTGGCTGTCCTGCTGCAATTACCCAGCACGTTTGGGAAACTGCTTCCAGGTACCTGGCTTCTGATGGCTAATTGTCACCAATTACATTATGTCTCACTACTAATCTACTGTTTGATCTATTTATTTGTCCATTTGCTGACTCATCTCTCTTCCCATCGATACCTGACGTATTAAATAACTTGGCTAATTCTTTCACTGATATGCTGCTGTCCCCTACTTATCTGCTGAATCAGTTCATTGCTACTTGCTTTTTTGTTCCTCTAGGTAGCTGATTTGGACAGTAACTTAACTGATTCCTTTTCCTTTAAACAGACATTGTTGCCAACTCTGCTTCCTCAGTTAATCATTTCATTTAATCTGTGAGTTCCTTTTAGTCAGCTGCTAAACTACACCCTTGACTGCTTGAGTCCCGCCCTGAAAACTCACTGCCCTCTACATTTACTATCCTGTCATCCTCCCTGTAACAGTTTTCCTGTTACTCTCTTTCCCCATTCTCCTTGGTCCTTCCTTTCCCATATTTTCTTTGATGTCATCTGTCATTCGTACTGTCTTTTCATTTTCTCTCTTTGACTACCCATACCACATCACACCCTTGACTATCATTTTATCACCCAAAGCAATCCTTCCCCTCCTTCTATCATCCCATTATTTGTCATCACCATATCTAAAGATAATGCAATTACATAAATTATACTTGTAATTACACTTTAAATATGTTTTTTTGATACTCGCAATTGTCACCAACCCACAGGTTGGAAAGTTTGCAATGTGACCAACAGTAGCTGTACAATACAACTTAATTATTAAACCTGGATTGGAACAGCATTTGTATGAAGCAGAAGAGCTGGAGGATAAGAAGTCAATGAAAGTATATGAATCCCTAGTAATAATGTACAGAAAAGCAAAGCAAGAGCTTTTTTTTTTTTCACTAGAGCTGATGAATAGATAATTTTAAACTTGTCAAAATACCCTTCTGCACCAAGGCTGCAAAACAAGCAGCTTTTCCTTTTGTAATAAAATAGAAAATGGAAACAAATTATATTCCTGTCCCACCCTTTTTTTTATTTTGAATTTTTTTTTGCTACTGAATGTAAATAGTGGAGTGATCAAGTTTCCCCCTCTCTTTCCAAACTCTGTATAATTTTGTAAAATGTCTATAAGTTTTAAAAGTTACCAAGAGGAAAAATAAAGATAAATTTGGTAATCTTCCCACTGTGTAACTTTTCCAAAAGTGGTAAAAAAGTTTCAAAGTCAGGAAACCCAAGGGTATGGCAGATTTTGAAGAAAATTAAATTCTTTGTGAAATTTGATTTAACATAAATTCAGCCTCTTAAAAAATAAATCAATACCAAGACCACAAGAAATTCTCCTTTTGACATTATTGCTCCTTTTATTATTTTAATTCTTTACTGCAATGCAGTATTTAGAAAACTGAAGTCAAGCACCCTTTCAGACTTCAAAAATCTTGAGTAACCTACTCCAGTTTTATTCAAATTTTCATTTCTAGAGATTTTAAGAGACAAGATTTCCTCTCTTCTGATGCCAAGCCAAATTATGAAATCTCAGTAATCTCTTCACAATACATTCTTTTTACAGATCTAGTGATGCATATGCTTTACAAGTTGTCCTGTTTGCCTTCCCTTATTCCAATGCAAGTTTATTATATCTGAAATAAAACCTGTATTTTTCTTGCAAAAATAAATGTACTTTTTGTTAGTTAACATTCTATGCAGATTTGGAATTTCTAATTTTCTCTACTTTCTGAAATTGTAAAACAGAATGAAAATAGTTGAAGACGGTCCCGAATAGTATATATTTTCAGTTTGGTTACTCAATCAACATATAAATGTGACATTAATGTGGTGGAACTGTTAAACCACTCACTACCTTTCAGAATTCCATCTCTTCTTACTCTCAGTCCATATCCTTTTTTCTTGAGAACTCAAATTTATTGTCATGATAATTTTGCTGCATGCCCCAGCTACAAACACTTGGAGGAAAAATGTGTTCAATTTTTATTTCCTAATAATTTTCAAGAGTGATAAAAGTGACTGATAGCTGAGAGGAGCTGAAATTCCAGGGAACCAATATTTTTCCACAGAATCAATAGCTTTTTAAGGGAGCATTAATATTATTCATTCATTGATAACATATTGGCAAAGATCAGCATTTCTAAATATCTCGTTCTATCATTCTTTTCTTGCGGCTGTTTTGTGTTTTAAAAGGCCCACTCTTAAATAACCAAGAAAATATGGAAACAGTCAAGGAAAACATTTGCTTTTATTTCCCACTCAATTTCAGAATGCCTAATGGTGGCTTGGACAAACACATGAATATCTGGCTTGGTGCTAATTTTAGGTGTGGAAATAAAGTGAAGGAAAGCTGATGTAGTGCGAATACATCCAGCAGAGCAGCCATTAATGAGGATAAGAAAGTCTATTATTGCATAAAGGTAAACCAAAGAAATGTGTGATTCAAATTTAAATAACAACATCTGAGTGGTAATTAATGAGATAAAATAAATTCTAATAATACATTTATTTATATATGTATTGCAATTTGGTCCAAGGTGCTTGACTCCACGATTCTAAATCCTGATTCACTTATACTAGATCCATATCAACTAATTCAAAAGATATCAAAAGAGCTTTTCCTGATTTGCACTTGTGGGGAGAGTCTGAAAACTTGTTTTAAGCCAAAACTTGTGAACAACAAACCAGTTCTACAAAACAAGCTGGGCACTTCTAGTGGTAAACCATGGAAGCTAACAGATTCCTACTGTTTGTAATCAATAATTTATAGGGTGTGATACAGTGTTTTGGAAACGCTGAGTTAGAAAAGAACCTGGTGGTTGCAGGGGATTGTAGCTGAACATGGATTCGTGGTGTCTCAGAGCAGAAAATGTGCCTGTGGATGCTCAAATAGGGGGCTGTGAGTAGAAGTGGAAAAGTTACAATCATTGCAATAATGAGACCATTGCAGTCTGTGGTATACTGTGTACCCTACAGAGTCCACACTTTGGAAAGTAAGTTAATAAACAGGACCATGTATAAATATGACACAGAGTGTCTACAAGTAGTTTTCTGTTTCTGGAAGATATGTCTTCCAGCTGGATGCTAAAGAAGTTCTATGTGTTTAGCTTAATACAAAGTAGGTTAAGTGAGAAATTTGATCTCATTCCCCCAGTACCCTTACATCAAGATAGGATGTCTTCTCCAAAAAAGCACTTTTGTTCATCTGAAGTATGAGCTCAGTAGAAGAACTACTTGGGGAAATTTTGTGTCCTGTATTATAAAGAGCAGACAGAAGGTAAATATAGAAAGGAACAGATATAACGTCATTTTTGCACCCTTTACTAGCATCAAATAATATGTGTATATTTAATGTTATTGGTAAAACAGATATGCAAGCCTCCTGCATTCCTGAAGTCTCGTCAGTTTTGTGTACTGGCTTTTCCCTACCTTTTTCATGATTCTCTAGAAAAGAACCTTCTCTGATGCTTTCTTATCTTTTCTGTAGGAGAAAACAAAATCACAGTTATGTCTATGAATGTGCAAGTGAGAAATTTGAACCCTACCACATCTGTGAATGAGACTGTTGCAGAGTCCCTGGTTCTGGAAGCCTGCTCTATGATTCTTCTGCTGTTAAAATAAATTTCTATTCCAAGCTACTAAGTCAGCTTGGAATCATAACAGCATCCAGTCACCAAGTTTCAAGTCACTGTACAGTAAAACCCTATTGTGCCTGTAACCCAAGGATAGCTTTTTGTTTTCAACTGTTTTATTCAATGGTGTTACGGAGGCTTCCAAATGAGCAACCCACCACCAAATTTAAAAAAATAAATAAATTTATTTTTTAATAAAACAACCAACCAGCTCTCCGTAAGTTACAGAGTCGGATGTCCGCAAGAGGAGAACAGAATAACTTTCTGGGGTTTAGCAACAACCCAAAACACTTTACAAAGCCCCACTCCCCAGGGGTTTAACGGCAACCCCGAACGCAAACTTCACTTCCTGGGGTTTAACGGGAACCCGAAACGTAAAACAAAGCCTCACACCCCAGGGGTTTAACGGCAACCCCAAACACAAACAAAACTTCACTACCTAGGGTTTAACGACAACCCAAAACGCTCTACACTCACCTGACAAGTGAGGGCTCTCAACGTCGAGGACCTGCTCAGGGCCGCGTCCTGACCCAAGGCACTTCGAGGAGTTTCCTTGGGTGGCGTCCCAAACCCAAGGGGAGAGTCCTCGACCGCAGCGTGCAGCTCCAGGGGGACGAGCTCAAAATGGCTCCCCCAGGGGACTCCATTTATACCCAGGCCGAATCTGACCTGTAGTCAATAGTGGCTCCCATTGGTCAAAGGTCTCAACTACCATGAGACCTTGAAAACAAAAGACAGCCAGAAGCTGCCACGCTTCAGCAGCCAAGAAGCTCTGCTTTCACTGGGCGGATGCACCTGCCACAATCCACCCCGTGACTACAGTCATGATTTGGCTGTTTTCCTTGAAGTGGTGGTACAGTCACCTGTTGCCTCCAAGGTTAAAAGGGATTGCGGTCTGGTGAGTCTCCATACTCGTTATGGATTGTGATCCCTAGATAATTATACAATCAAATCTTAAACAACCAACTCTCCAACCATACAACATTTTACAATCAAAATTGAGAAAGCTGATTAAGCATCCTAACAAAAAAAAATTCAAACATCAATCAATGCCCAGTATAACAACACCAAGTCCAATCACATTCTTCTGAGGGCTGCCAATTTCACAAGACTCATTCACCACCCCATTGTCATCCAAGTCTTGATTGTCCATATGGATCCCCACGGCCAGGCAGGATGTCGAAGTCATCCATTCCTCCAAGGTCCTAATAAAAAAAAACAGAACTAGGCCTCGGATCAAAACCTGGGCATCAAGTTAAAAATCAGGGATTATCCATCGGGCACTAATTCGGTGGGTTTTCCCACCTTTATCTAAAGCCTCCCAGGCATATAAACCCCTAGATTTTACCAGGGTCATAGGCACAATGCAACTGAGGGCAACTTCACCATGACAGGCTGGCCTGCATATATTTTCAAGGGACACTGGCCCTTATGATTGTCACCACCTGATACTCCCATGGGACAAAATGCTCGCATTTTTGGATTTCCATAATGTCCCCAGTGGTTATTAACAATAAAAACCGCTTGTGCCAATCTCATGTCCCAAGTAGGCCATGAAACATTGGCATGTTTCTTAATCAAGCCATTAATTCGCTCAACCATGCCATTAGCTTGAGGGTAATATGGTGTATGAAACACCCACTTGATACCTTCCCCTCGTGCCCAGTCTTGCACGCCTGCAGCTGTAAAACGTGACCCATTATCACTCTGAATACATTCAGGAATGGGCAAGATGCCAAACCATCCTCTTAAAACTCAGATTGTTTGGTCTCCAGTAGCTACATTAACAGCTGTAGCCATAGTTAGTCCCGATACCACCTCTACCCCCACCAAGATGTATCTTCTTCCATGAGATGGCTTTAAAGGACCAACATAATCAACTTGCCAGGTGCTCCGAAGTGCCTTACCTTCTTTAATATGTTGGGCTGGTGCTTGATTTGGATGATTAATCTTAAGCCTCACTTGACGTTGTGGACAAGCTGTAAGGATTGCTTCACACATCTTCATTGACACAGGCCATCCTCGGGACCGACACTCATAATAAAGATCTGTTTTCCCTGAGTGACCTCGCTTAATATGTAGCCACTCAGCCAACCGATCCCAATCTCCTTTATCACTAATAATTACCCTAATTTGGGCCAAATGATCTACTTGTTGATTCCATTTTGCAGCAGGGGTTCCATCTCTTGCATGGCCCTTTACCCACCCCACCTTCAGGGGTCGCGATCTACTTATTTCCAACAATCGTTGCCAATCCCCAGCTCTCGACACCTCTGTACACCCTATCTGCCACTGATTAGATTCCCACTGGCATATCCACTCTGTAGCACCCTTATACGTTGCATAGGAATCAGTATAAATCACAGTGGCACCATTTTCTACAGCTAGCAAAAGAGCACGCAACTCCCCCACCTGCGCACTACATTCTCCCTCCTCTATAATTGTCTTACCAGTACCAATTTCTAAAGCTACTGCTTTATATTGCCATTTCGATTCCACCCGACAGGCAGATGCGTCAGTGAACCAAACTCCCTGTATATCTGAATCTATAGTCGACTCAGGTGCCTCCTTGATTGGGGAAGGTTTATAGGGTTGACTTAACAAAGCCAAATCTAAATTTATAGGTTGCTGGAGCTTAGAGATTTTAACTGGGCCCTCTCTTAACTGCCATAACTGACTAATTCCCTCTAAATAAGCATACCACTTACGTACCATAGCCTTCTGAGCTACCCCTTCAGGGGGAGATGACCCCTTAAGAACTGAATTTAAAAGAAGAAAAGGGCCTTGTACTACAATATCCTGCGTGGTACGTAACCTCTCCTTCTCCTTAACTGCCCTAACAAGTGAGAGAAGTCCCTTTTCCCACTCTGTATACCGTTGTTCAGTCTCCTTAAATGAAGTGGAAGAAAATAACAGATGTCTAGCTGGTCCTTGTGGTCCCTTCTGGAACACACCACAGTAAGAGGCATGTTCTGCAAATCTCCACTCCACCCTCAACGGGTGCTGTGGATGTAAGGGCCCCAACTTCTGATAAGTTTTAAGTTCATCCTTTAAAACATTCAGGGCCTCTGTATGCTGTAACATCCAATCCCATTCTCTATTTTTCCGAAGCAAATCTTATAAAGGGCGAGCAATTACCGAAAACCCTGGTATATGTTTCCTCCAATAACCCAACGTACCCAGCAGTTGCTGCAATTCTACCTTATTACCTGGTATCTGTCCCTTCTCAATAACTGATAAAGTATCATCAGGTACTGCAATTGCTCCAGCCACCCACCAGGCTCCTAAAAATTTAATTTCTTGTCCAGGACCTTGGCACTTAGAGGGTGGAATATCTAACCCGTTTTTCGTTATCAGGTCCTAGATGATCTCAGCCACTTGTCCTACCTGTTCTTTAGTATTTCCACCCACCAATATATCATCTATATACTGGTATATGTGAACACCCAACGGCACCTCCACCATGTCAAGAAGCTTGGCCAAAGCATTATGAGCAATAGTGGGAGAATGCTTATACCCTTGTGGGAGTCGATTGAAAGTATATTGAATCCCCTCCCAGGTAAAAGCAAACTGAGGCTTATCTTCATCTCTCAGAGGAATCATAAAAAACATATCTCTAACATCTAAAGCAGCCATCCATAGGTGAGCAGCTGCCTGTATTGCTGCTACTACTGATGATATATTTGGGACAGCAGCTGTTAAAGGTGGAGTATTACTGTTCAACCTCCGATAATCAATTGTTAACCGCCAATGCCCATCTGGCTTGCGGACTGGCCAAACTGGAGAGTTATAAGGGGAATGTGTTCGACTTACAATTCCTCTTTTTTCAAGATCATTAATCACTTCTAAAATGCCCTGTTTAGCAGCAGTTGGCAATGAATATTGTGAAACACAGGTCACTTCAGATTGTGGTAATAAAGGAGCAACCTGCAAAGTTTTTACATGAACAGTTCCTACACCCTTACCTCCAAAACTCCACACTCTGCCATCTGGCAAACATCACTGTTGACCTGCCAAAACATCAAACCCCAATATATTTCCTTTACAAGGACGTAAAGCCACTTCCAACGCTGTCATCCTTTTTCCCCTGGTAACTAAAATTGTGTTCTCACTAGGGGACATTTTTCTATTGCCCCCGTCACACCTACTATATTTATAAATTTCCTAGATGGTTTAAGTCCTAATTCAGTGGCTTGTTGTCTATTTAAAACACTAACTTGAGCCCCTGTGTCAATTAAAAACTCCAAACTTATTCGTTTAGGACCCACAGGGATATGTATATAAGGTTCCTTATCAGCGGACCATTGGCAGGAATTCACCATGCAGAGTGGGCGGCCCGATCCCCAAACCACAGCTACTAGTTTTTTTACTCTCTCAACTCCCCCCTCGGTACCACAAAAGGGTTAATTTTCCCTTCCTGAGAGAGTAGGGTTACCTGTGTTTCCCTTTGTTCTCGAGTTTTCCCCTCCAGCAATTCCACCAACTTTAAGATATTATCAGTAGATTGCCCATGTAACACTGCCCGGGGTACCCCCAGTGCCAACGCCTTCCGCCAAAGATCATTCCTTCCTGACTCATAAAATCGACCTGGCTTATCTTGGGGTGATTCAAACTCTCTACAAGCAGGCTGTTCAGTGGGGGAGGCCATTCGACTGACTTGTTGAACCCTCCGATTTTCACCCCTGCCCCCACTCAAATCAGTCCAGCCCATCTCTCGTCCATAAGCAACCAAATCATGTAACACTTCCGCCCATGTTAACACATGTACATGAGGATTGGAGGAATTTTGCTGATTACATTCAATAGCTCTTTGCACCTTTTCTCTGAGGGACTGGACATGTATCTTTAAGGCATCCGGGAGCCCTCTGATGAGAGGTTTAAGGTGGCTGGGATCCACCGGCGCCGCAGCGGAATTCCAGACAGCCCCCTCTCATACATCGCCTGAATACAAGCTGCCTTTTGTACTCCCTTCGCCAGCTCCGACAGTCCCTTTACTCTAATAGTAACAAGCTCCCCCATCTCCTTTGGGTCCACACCCCCAGCCCAGTAAGCCGCTCGAGATGTTATCGACTGGTTACCCGCTGGTCCATCACTTAAAAACACTCCGAGACCCCAGAAACCTCCCGCCTCGTCATCACTCAACAGAATTCGATCCCCCCCCCCCCGTCAAAGAAACTCTCCACAAATACTCAGTTTCAGTTTCACCTGGTTTAAGCGAGTATTTAACCTGAAGCTCACCAAGCTCCGGTCCCGTCCAGGGGGTTGTGCGAACGGTAGTTCGGGGGTTCCCACCTTGTGGACCTGTATGCCTTTCTGTTTTAATGAGAGGTCGCACATGTCTTTCCTCCAACTCCTTTATTTCCTCCGAGCCACTTTCATCAGACTCTCCCCAAATATCTCCATCCCACTCCTCAAGATCTACACTGGTAATTAACTTTCAAATCTGAACAACACTAGGGGGCTTTTTTGCTTGTGACAGCATAATCTTAATTTTTTTTTCTAATAACAACCTTCTCTCTCTTTCTCGTAATAACTCTGTCTTTAAACGATCAATTTCCAACTGCTCCTCCAGGGCATCTCTCTCCACTGCTACAAAATAATCCTGCGCCTGAATCAAACAAGCACCTAATATGGCGCACATTTTTCCCTCACTTCCGCTTATCCACCAACTTCCCCGGCTTTGTTCCAACTTTCTCACAACTTCTACCGGATCAAAACACCTCTCTTTCGCCCATTGTATCTCTAAAGGAGAAGGGACACGACTATATTTCTGTAACAATTCCTCTATCGACATCCTGCCGACTGCGCCAATTGTTACGGAGGCTTTCAAATGAGCAACCTACCACCAAATTTAAAAAAATAAATAAATTTATTTTTTAATAAAACAACCAACCAGCTCTCCGTAAGTTACAGAGTCGGATGTCCGCAAGAGGAGAACAGAATAACTTTCTGGGGTTTAGCAACAACCCAAAACACTTTACAAAGCCCCACTCCCCAGGGGTTTAACGGCAACCCCGAACGCAAACTTCACTTCCTGGGGTTTAACGGGAACCCGAAACGTAAAACAAAGCCTCACACCCCAGGGGTTTAACGGCAACCCCAAACACAAACAAAACTTCACTACCTAGGGTTTAACGACAACCCAAAACGCTCTACACTCACCTGACAAGTGAGGGCTCTCAACGTCGAGGACCTGCTCAGGGCCGCGTCCTGACCCAAGGCACTTCGAGGAGTTTCCTTGGGTGGCGTCCCAAACCCAAGGGGAGAGTCCTCGACCGCAGCGTGCAGCTCCAGGGGGACGAGCTCAAAATGGCTCCCCCAGGGGACTCCATTTATACCCAGGCCGAATCTGACCTGTAGTCAATAGTGGCTCCCATTGGTCAAAGGTCTCAACTACCGTGAGACCTTGAAAACAAAAGACAGCCAGAAGCTGCCACGCTTCAGCAGCCAAGAAGCTCTGCTTTCACTGGGCGGATGCACCTGCCACAAATGGTAGGGAGATAGACCTGCAAACTGGCCAACAATTATTCCCTTTATTTCTTTCCTATTGGGAATATAGAAAACCAGGGAAAACATTTACATACATGGACACTCTTCTTTCTCTCTAATGTCATTGATACTCATGTGCAACAGTCCTCTTCTGGGGTCATCTGTTTAATATGATCACTTCAGGCTTTCAGACTATGTTTGTTGCTGCAGATAAAACAGGACTATTCTCTGACTCACAGGGCAAATGGCCTGGCACAGCTCCCATCTACAGAACCTAAAGTATCTTCTCTCCTAAAATACTCTAAAAAACCTCATTGTGCAGCTCACTGGGAATGGTCCTGTCACATGAAACTGCCTGAATGGTTCCTGGGTTCTGCCTGGAAGACTGGCAGGGGCCATCTTGCAGGGAGCATGTGAGCAATTATGCAATATTAATAGACACATTTCAGAACTGCAGCCCATGCTTTGGGCTACCAATAGTAAGTTCGTGATATTTGTGCCTTTTTGAGCTTTCATATGCCTAGAAGATTTTCCTGGCTGTGATCTTGAAGAAGACAAAGACCTGCTATGATCTGTCCTATACCTTCAAAGCAGGAAAGAAATGTGTTCTTTCAGCATGAACACATGTCTGAAGAACTGTAATAAACAAATATAAGGGCTCCTTGCATCTCTGCTCTATGGTTTCTTGAGCCTGGTCTTTGGGCCATGTCTAACTCTGAGTTCGTTAAAAATTGCCCATGTTCATTAGATGTAAAAGCACCAGCTATCCAGCTATACAGAAGACAAAGTCAAAAACTGAAAGAAAATACTAGTCTTACTTCCAACCCCAATCCTGTGGTCTTTACTCATCAAAATAATTCTCCTATTGGCTTCCATTTTCATTTTCTCATTTGTCCCTGTGGTATACTATAGTAATATCAAACTTTTGGGGCTACATGGATCTACTGCTGATTATCAAGGCATTGCAGCTGCCTCTCCTTTATAGGATGGGATCATAATGTGCTCTCAGAATCAGCATAACGTTATCATTGATTGTGCACCTGAGTAAGAGAGGTCTCCAGTCGTGTTGTGCCTGGGGTGTGATAAAACCTGCAGTGATGTGGTCCTGATGACATTTTGACACCATTTTCTTCAGGACATATTCTAGTTCCCTTGGGTGTCTCGGAGCATGATTTGCCAGGGATTTGAGCAGCAGTTGCATGTAGGGCTGCACAGTGTCTCAGCATTTTTCCTAGGCCAGGATAGTATGGACAGTCAGAGATGTGCTGTCAGGGATGCCTGTGGCTGAGGTGTAATACCTGCTATCAATGATACTTTGAGACTTTCTGATGAGATATACTGCAGAAAAGCTAAACATTATTACCAGTTCTAGCTCTGTGAAGAAATGTGCACTGTCAGACTCTGATGGTGTGATTGTAATTGTTCTATATTTTAAACACTGGCCCCAATCAACACACACATCCTCCAAATGCCTCTGTGTCCTTCTTTCTACATGCTCATAGGTAGCTGTGTAGCAAAATGGACACATTGTTCCCCAAGTACTGTAAATTCTCAACATGGATTCAGAAAAAAAAAATCTAAAGTTTTCTTTTGCCACTGTCTTTAAGAGCATTTTCCTAGCAAAATTACTCTATACTCTGAACATAGGCTTCACATTTTCCCTTTTAGTCATTACTGGAAACAGTTCATGTATCTATTGTATAAAAGTGGGTATTTTACCTTTTGATTTTCTGTTTTAATTAGGAAAATTCTTATTTTTTTCTCAGCTCTTTGCTGCTGTACAATCCTATCCTCAGTGTTGTTGTTATGGGAAGGATATATTTTCTTATGCAACAAAAGAAAATCTTTAGCACATGGTTCTTAAAACCATTTGGCATTTACTTAAGCCTGCCTTCTCTGATGTTTATAGCAGAGATTTTTACCATTCATGAACACTGGTAAATATTACTCCCTTTAGATTTATTTTGAACTGTGCTTGTTCAGTACTACTGATATAAGGCTTTGAAATTTTTTTTTTTTTTCAGACTACTTAACTTGAAACAAAGGACAACACCCAGTAATGAAATAATCAAATCGCATCTTCTCATTCACTGTGTCTATATGGATCAAGACACTCTGAACATACTCAGAACCAAATGCGCTGGCTACTTGCAATGCTGAATTCCAAGAACACCTTCAGAAGCGAGATGATGTTATTTCAGCTGGTGTGTCATACAAGCAAACGTCAGTCACAGCTGTACTACAATAACCAGGCTGTTTGCACATAGCCAAATAGAGATGATGTTTCCTTCCAAGGGTGCTCCATGTTTACCTGTACCAGAAGGTGCCACGTCTACCTGCACTTATTTTAGAACATTCAAGATAATTCCTGTGAGCACACCCTGCTGCCATGTCCCAACACCAAGAAGCTACTATACCCAATGCATATTTCACAAATGATATGTCCAAGGCAGCATACCCAGCATCATTTTTACTAAACTTCCATGTACCACAATAGCAGCCTGGTGACTCTGAAAGTCACTACATCACTACATAATAGGATAAGGCACTCCGCATATACTCAGGAGTATCACTGAAACCCACTTATTGAGACAAGTGGAGAGTCAGCCAGATGGACCACATACAGCATCCACCTGCAGAAGCTGACAGCTTTCTGCAAAGCAACATGCATCTTCACATACTAACCTCTTGTTCCATGAGAATTCTTGGTCAGTTACTGGGCTAATGGGTGCTCCTGAGACAGATGAAGACAGATGAGTAATGATCACAAGCTGAATACACTTCTCTCTCTTTTTAACTCTGGCAGGAGCTTCACCACAAATCCATTCCCATACTTTGCATACAGCTCCAGTGAGCTGGACAATGCCTTCACTAAGGCATCCAAGAAATCTGGTCAGCTGAACCATCTCCAGGTCAGCTAAGGTAGAAACATAGTAAGGAAGAGAAATTTTAGTTTCACAGCAGTTTTCCTAGCCCCTCCCTTCTTCTGTCCCAGAAACTGTTTTCTTCCTTTTTTTTCTCAGGGTGCGTGTTAGAATGTTTTAGAGGATTTGTTTTACAAACTCCATATCAATCTCCCCATCTCTGAGATGCCTGAAAGTTCCTGACAGATGTTTCATGCCTCTGCAAAGGGAAACCTGTCTCATCACCATTGCCCTGCACTTTCTTTGGCCAGTACAGGAAGAAGACTAAAATTTGGCTTTGTCAGGAGAGGAATACAAGTGACAATAATTTCTAACAAATACGCAGGACAGCTTACATGGCAGGCGGTTGACATACTGCTGAATTTTTTATTCTCTACAGCACTTTATCTGGGAGCTCATGATTCTCAGTCTACATTTAGTCTTCAGATACAGGATCAGGATGCAGAGGGAAGATGGTAAAAAAAAAGTTGAGATCACTCCTACAGTCTCTACCATTTATGTGAATGCAAACATTAATTGTATGGCATGGTTTTCTCTGGATTTTTTGGGGTGAGACAGTTTAACGCGTAACTGAAAGATAAATCCTGATATCCTACTTGACACAAATCATAATCTGTTGAGCATTGTGAAGTCTGCTTTCACAGGCCCAGGTTCAGATGCCACACAAGAATGCTAGTTTGAGGCTTCATTTTAAGAAACACAGCTGCAATGGGGTTTACTGGTGTTCTTGGCTCAGTGAGCAACCTGTTCTGATCTGCTTTTCTTCCAGGGGTTAACTGACTGTTGCAGAGCATGCTACAATGGCCCAGAAAATAAATTCCTCTATATAAAGGGCATTAATATTTTTCTACAACAGTGGCCATGAGGCCATGAGAATACGGTCCTTACTGTAGTTGTGGCAAAGGATCCTCCTTCATGTGACCTTTCCTAGGGAAAAGGCCAGAGGAGTTTTGAGCTGAACTACATTAAAAAGAGAATCAAATTTCCTTCACTTGATGATATGTCTTGTCAACAGGGACTAGACCTTTCATTTCTACTTCCCCTCCTCCCAAGCCCCACAGAAAAGCAGAGCAGACTGAAGGCTTGATGTGGGTAAGTGCAACCATTTCCTACTCTTCAGCTTTCCATGCAATCACAGGCCTGACCTGCTGAGCAAAAAACACAGGCAATAAGAGCTGTTAGTCAAGGACAGAAATGGTGTAAGCTGAAGGGCTAGCAGCTGGTGTCAGTGAGCATAACTGGAGGTTGCTGTGGAGCTGGGGCAGATGGCAGGGCATGGTTATATCTGAGGTGAGACAACAGGAAACATAACTTCCAGTAGTGACAGTATTGGTGTAAGTATTACTGCCAGTTTCATACTGAGCTTGGGGCTTTCAGGATATGTGTACACCTAAGCTGAGTCTCCTTCCTTCAGACTCTGCCTGGTTACCTGTAGCTGGTTAGCATATACTAAGACCATGAGATAATCATGGATGCTCAGGACCAGATGGTGAGGCAAGTATGACCATTGCTGTGCATAGGTGTAATGCATGGGAGCCTGGTGCAGTGTGAGTTTCTCTATAGCCTTGTTGGGTCGTGACTTGGGTGGCCCATGGGGTGGTGGCATCCCTCAGCACTAGAGAGAACATGGACATGAGCAGATCCTCCTAGAGCTGTTTTAAGGGCTGGTGGTGTGGGTGCAGATCAGGCACTGTAGTGTCTCAGGGCAGACCTTCAGTACTTCTCAAATACCTGTGTAGACATAACAGCTGGTTCTTAAACTCTGCTAAAGCTCTGCAAAAGAATCTTCTCATAGGTGTAACATTTACTTCAATTCTAAATTTCGCAGTGGTTATTTCATGTCTCCTAGAATACTGCACCTGAAGTAGACCATAAAATGGCAGCTTACTGAGTGTCAGATAACTTTGTGAGTAACTCTATGATCCTGCACAATTTACGAGTCATCCTCAACAAGGTGGAGGTGGGAGTCAGGGAGCAATATTGCATTGATTTCTAATAACTGGAGAAGTAATTTGATAAAACACAGAGAAGCCGTAGAACAAAAGGCAATGACCACAGGTTGCAGCTTGGAAGACTCAGTCTGGGTAGAAGGAAAAGCATTCTTGCAAATATGAAATACAGTTTTGCGCCAGATCACCAGGTCATAGACTCTCAGTCCATGTGTGTTTTCATATGCAGCTAGGCAAAGCCTATGTGACTTGGTCTCTTCACAGCCTAGAAATCCTGTTCGAAGATCTGACTAGATGAGCTCCAGAGGTATTTTACAACCAGTTACAAAATCTCTTCTTATTTTGAAAAGACCATGCAAAAAGGTAACATGAACCCACTACACTTGAAACATTATGAAACATTCATTTACTGTTAATTTGTGATTCATCCTCACTGACAGTTAATGAAAAACATAATATTGAACATCCCCAAAACTTTTGACTCTGGTGTCTTTCACTGTAAAAGATCTACATGGAATCTGCAAAACATATTTTATTGCAAATGTAGTGTAAGTATTGCTCTTATTTCTTCATGTTTCCAGATTCCCCAAAATATTCAGCTGCATATGGCCCATCTTTTCTCTCTCCACGTCTGCAATTTATTGAAGAATCTGAGGCTGCATTCAGAAAAGAGATGGAAAACATCATGTCACCTTTCCCTTTGATCAGCTTTGAATTACTTTCTTGTAATCATTACTGCAGATTAATGCCATCAAAGAGCAGTTCTGCAGCAGATAAAATGAACAGCTTCTGATAAATTTATCATTATAGCAAATCACACCAAGTAGGATTTCTTTCCTCAGCTTGCAGAACGTAAAAACATTTTTTTTTTCCTTTAAATTTTAAAGGTTTCCCTGGCAGGCAAGGGCAACCTGAAAGTCAGTATGGAAGTCCTGAAGGTATGCTAGTCTGACCATACTGTGAGAAACCTAATAAAATATATTTGCCTAAAATTTGTACTGTTGTACTGTATCATTGTGCTGAAAAGGAACTCATAAGTTTAACCTTCTTTAGAGAGAACTTTAATGCCAAATGATAATATGTTTGTCAGCAAATACCGTTAGGGAATTCTGAATCATTTTTCAGTTTTGTTTTGCATTATCCTAAATCATCATCACTTGCATTAAGTAGGATTTAGCGGGCTTCCTGGTTGCACTGTGAAAAAAACCAGAGACGCAGTAAGGGTCACCAGGTTTCTCTGCAGAACAAAATCTGCTGCGCACACTTCTCTGTCTTTTATCTCTCACCCAGTCCTCTAGCCATTAAACATTAATGACTATTGAGTGACTCAGAAGGGCAGGGGGCACTTCTGGAAGAAGTTCAAGTACTCTATTGATGAGAGCAGTGCTAGCACCTGAACAGCATAGAAGATATGCTAAGATGTATACCCAGTCATATTCGTCATTCTACATGGAGAAAGGAAAAGGAATATTAATGCTAAATAAAGGAGAAAGAGTGATCATTTAGGCAGAGACAAAGGTACAATGCAATCAATGGGATTGCATTGCAAATGTTATGGAATTAGCATGTAGCACTGGAAAGACAACAAGAAGGTATTATGGGATGGAAATCTGAACTGAAAAAGAACATCTGAAACAATTCTTGTGCCTGTTTCTTTGCAGTCTCATTTATATGATGTGTTTCTTGGTGACTGTGGAGAAGTTGACCTGAACCTGGAGGGGCCTCCTACAGCCCATGCTTCAGCTTTCTCACCAGAAACACACAGCACCTCCCCTCACCTACCATCTCACTGTGTTCCACTCTTTCTTCATGACTCTCTTCTTTTTTCCCTGATATGATAGACAGGCACATAGCACGCTGAAAAGTTCATTAATCTATATGGCTGTCAAGTAATAAAATTATTATTACAACACATGTACAGAGTCTTATGCTATGTTGCTGTATAGTATCATTAAAGAGGCAGTAATTAAGCAGCATTTAATACCCTATTATAGCATTATAGTTCTACATTTTCATTCCAAGCTTCATTTTTCAGTTAAGTATAACTCAGAATAGTTCTCTTTAGGTCTGACATTGGCCTATGACATAATTGAATTGGATAATTCTGTCAAAAATCTCTTAGCCATTTTTTATCTATCCTCAAACATGGTTAATCAAAGCATGCTTCATTAGTTTCAGAGAAATAATCAAATAACTGCAAATTTTGTGATTAGACCACTCAAATTCCTTTCATAGTTGGCAGGTATATTGTCTTCAAAGACTGTATGTCATTTTTACATGTTAGAAGATAGTTGAGCTACAAGGAGCTGAGGAAATAAAATATTTCATGTGTACTCTTGTTGCTACACTTATCTTTGGGAGAGGCACTGGGAATCAATGGGGCTGAAGAAAGGCTATTGGTGTTATAAGACTCTAAGTTCTAAACCCTGGCTTTAGCACTGACTCAGTATACAGCCAGGAACAAATTATTTTACCCTTTGGTCTTCATTTCCCCTCTGTGAAATGAAGATAATAGTATTTGCAACCCTTACCTGACTCTTTCACAGGAATCCTGGGGATGTTAATGAAAAAATATATAGCAAGACACCATACTGTGAACAACTAAGGCATTGTAACAATGATACGAGAATACCTCTGAAAAGAAGCACACCAGTTTCCGTAACAGACTATGCCTTTCCAAAGATCACATTTTCTTATTAACTCCATTTCTATAGATGGACACTCTGAAAGCATGACAGTAAATAGGTGAAAGCAGACAAGGAGTTTTCAGCTTCAAGAGTGATCCCAGCTTATCTCTTTTCCTCAGGTCAGAGTTTTAGATGATCACACAAAGGTCTAAAACTATGCTTTCCACCTTTCTTGTGTTCCTCCATTGCCCAACAATGTCAGGCAAAGAAATCTGTCAGGATAAAAAGGCGTTTGTAGTTACTGTGTTTGATTCAAATAATTTTCAGTTTATTTTTGTTTAGCTAATCTCTTGGCATGGTTATATCCCAAATGCAGATATCTCACGAAAGATGGCCCAAACAAGGTGGGCTTAGGAGGTGAGGGAGGTTCAAATTTGCATGTTACTAGTCAGAGTTGCACGAGTTACTAGTCAAAGAAGGATAAATTCATACTTTGCAAGCATCTGTGCTCAAAGCTTTGGCATGTTTTTCTAATATGAGAAATGAAACCATGTGTGATGCCTCCTTATTCCTTGTTAACCCTACCCGTGCACCTATTAACCTCAGTAGCTATACCAAGTTTCAGATGACTTTTGCTCTGCTGTCATGCCCCTCTGGTTTTTTTGGATTTGATTCCCCTTTCCATCTGTGCCCTTACAGTTTTTTTCCTTCCTCTCACCTAATCCTTGACACTGACACTGAAACCTGAACAGGTCTTAGGTAAACTGTTACTCAAGTAGTTTGGGAAGTTCTGGGAGGAGTGTTTAATGGCAGAAGAGTTTGCAGTGTTGAGACCAGAGAATCAGGGAACAAATGTCTGTCCAGAGGGTGAGATTAACTATTTTTAATGGAATTTATCTTCCTTTTGGGCACTTTTGTCTCTAAAATATAGTACCTCTCATGAAATCAGGATAAGCCCACTCTCTGTGACATGACTTGATCTGCTGTGGTATCTTTCCTTCAATTCCTTCTTCTTTTATTAATGCTTTTTGTTCATTATCTTTGTTAAAAAGAAATTAGATTAAGGCAAGCAAAGCTGAAAATGAACTAAATTTTCCTATTAAGGGGAGTATGAAGTAGAGGGATGAGTATAAACCAGCTTTTGGAACAGGCCACTGCATAAAGAGATCTTCCTCAGAAAACGGTATCAGCATTTTTTTCAGTGTGGTGAAGCACAACTCCAGGTGAACCTGGGTCATAATTTTTGGTTCTACAAGGCTTTTTCTTAACAGCTCAGGACAACCACAAGAGTGTATCTGCAATGAAACATCATCCCCTTCATGACTATGCAATGGGCTACATATTACATATCATAGTCTGAGGGCTAGTAAGTGCAAATAGCATAAGCAAAAAGATGGAAGGGGACCTTATGTGTGTTGCTTCATATGAGAGACAGTGGTCTGATGTAGGTAAAGTATTAAGAATGGGGTATTGAGTTCCTAAAAACTCTTTTGCAGAAGTTTCTGCGGTAATTAAATAAAGTGATCCTGAATGGTCTTTTTCATATAGGGCTTCCTGAGAAAATTACTGATTCACAGAGCACTGAAAGTTTCCCTGTTGTGGGCTGTTTAAGCATCTGCTTCTAAATGTCAGGACAGGACAGCTGTCATATTTTATAAGTGTCCTTAGAATATATATATGTATTAGTCATTGCCAGAAGCTGCCATTTCAAGTGTGGGAGCAACTAGTTTTAGGATTGATTTGTGATGAGCCTTGTTCTCATACTATTTTTTAGCTACTGCCTTAATGATGGGCTTTGTTCACAAAAGCATAATGTGAGAGTGTGCTTCTTGCAGTTTCAATATGAATTATAAAGAAATAATGAAATTGTTCTCCACCCACAGGTCACCGACAGGGTATCTCAAAATAAGGTTGAGTCTCCGATGAGTTTTGTGGTCATTTGTCACACATGTGGGTACAGAGTATTTGCTTCATCTCCCATTTCTAGAGGTGTTTTTCTTCTCTCCACATCTGTCTCAGGCAAAAGTTTGAAATACTTCCATTTACTTGTTAAGGGAGACTATGAAAAGAAGGCTTGGTTATTTTCCCACTGAATTGCTTTCCACAGAGGGGAGGGGAAGGCAGAAGGAGACACAGACAAACACCTGTTCACCTGAAGCACTGAAATTTGCCTTCTGGTTACATGCTTCTAAACTATTTCAGACCACTTGTCTGTTCAGATGTGGATGGCTGTGGGTAGCCCACCGAACAGTTCAGAGGACAGCAGTACGAGGGAGGCGGGAGGGGAAGGGGATCTGCCAGATACCCCTTTGCCTCTGGAAGTCACCGGCTTGGCTAACATTGCACTACCTTAATCTGGGATCCAGCATGTGTTTCCCAGTGCTCATGATATCATTGGTGTACATATTAGTTTGTTCCCATTTCTTTGATTTTTATTCTCTTCTATTTTTCTCTGAAGACTGGCCTTTAAAGTTGTTGTTTAAATATGGGATGGAATACCAGCAAAAGCTGAGCTCTGTTCCCAGGTGACTCTTTCTCTGTGGTCTTACAACAGCCACTGAACTCTCACCATTAATGTCCCCACCTGTCACGACGCTATGGAGGCTGGTGGCTCCCTGGGACCACAACAACGGAACCTGGGCCTGTCCCACTGCCCAGCCAGGAGCAGGGCAGCCAGGGAGCACCAGAGGCAGCCACAGCTCTGGGTACCAGGCCCCTCCCTGGGAACTGGGATGGGACAGGACATGGGCCCATGGGTGGGCCTGACTCCGCAGGGCCCATGACCAGGCAAGGAGGAGCTCAAGACCAGCCATGCTGTGGCACCATTGATGTGGGGACTGAGAGACCCAGGAGGCTGAGAAGGGGTCCTGGGCTGTGGGAAGGTGGGGAGAGGCTGTGAGGGCCAGTGAGGCCTTTAAGTGCCCTCACACCATTGAAAAAAATATGAAGGGCTCACGTAGACTAAATGGGTTATAACTGTGTTTTCTGGTCCTAAGGATCCATCAAAATGGCTGTGGTGTTAGAAATTCTGCCAGGAGTCCTGGGGGTCGGTCTGGCAAACCCACAAGCTGTGCCTGGCCAGGGAGGAGGGGGGAACATTGTTTGGGTTCATTCCCAAGACCCTGTCATTCTGTTACCCACTGCCCCATCGCAGTCCCTGTGCACAACCAATGCAGTGACAGACCCTGTTCTGAGGCTGGGGATGGAGTGTCGGGGGCCTCTGCCTGCTCTCCTGAAGGGAATCTCCTCTTTGCTCCCAGCTTCTCTTGTGTGAATGATGCATCATTGTTTGCACAGCAAGAACAAATATTTTGCCAGTAAGCCACAAAGTCACTTCTCTAGTGTTTACACCTTCTTACTACAGAAGCACTATAGTCACAGGAAAGCTTACTGTGAACAAACAGGCTGTGCATACTGACATGAATAATGTCGTGAGGTGCACTCGTGGTTAGGCTAGAAAACAGTAATTTTATTATTAACACAAAATAATCATTGTACCCATAAACATGCTTGTATGTAAATTATTTGGACCCAAAAAAAGATTTGCCTCCAATTATTATGATTCAGTTTTCCAAGCTGGAAGAAGAATAATGCCATGCCACTTAGGTAACTAATTATGTCTTCAATTATGAATAACAAATAGCCACTGTGACTGTTTTAAGAACAAATCACAACCTAAAATTTGTCCTCATAGTGTATTTATGAAAAATAAGAAACAACAAATATAAACCAAACTGATTATGCAAGACTGGTGAGTGAAAAATATGCTTAATACATGTCAATAGTGTTTTCACAATGACAAATATGAACTGTGATTCACGCTGGTCTGTGTTGGACTTTCCATGGGCCTGTACCACTGAAGACACTATGACTCTTCATTCACTATAAAGTTAAGCACAAGTGAAAGCTTTAGAAGGCTTGGTGCACCACTTCAAAATGATAATAAATGAGTAAGACACAAAACAGTAGTTATTAATGGTGATGAGGTCTGGTGACCTGGAGAGAAGAAAAAAGAAATAATTCAAGGATGATCGATTTATTAACAACTTCCCTTTCTGCAGTTTGACATCTTGTTCTGTTTTCCTCCCCTTTCCCTCTTTCTTTTCTTCTTCTTTTTTCCTTTTCCTTTCTTGTGTGCAATATGAAGTTTTTCACACCACAGCAGAGGTACTGAGGAGCTGGATTACTGCTTTGCTTGTCGTTGAGGATTCTCAGTGCGGGATCCAGTCAGCACAAAGTGATTGTGGGGCTGTAACAGCTGTTGAGCAATAACAGTAAGTCCGTCAGGGAGCCACCATCGGCACTGGGACAGAGGGTCATGCCAGAGGGGCTCAGGCTGTTCTGCCTCGTCTATGACAGTGGCCAGTATCAGGTGTACTGAAGCAGGTTAACATGGTCTCCATAATGAAAGGGTAGCCTACCTATGTGGAAACTAACTCAGAACCCCTACAGTTGTGAGCTTGGGAGTTTATGATCCTATTGTTTAGTTTAATTTTTGTAAGTGTTGTTGTTCTTCTGTCTCTGAATCTTTCTCAGTTCTGCAAAGGTCTGGGAATCAAGGCATGGGGAGGTTTCCTGCCTGAGTCTGAACTCTGCCTCAAGTCACTGCTTTTAAATGTTATCAAGCAACCTCCTGTTCTTATAGTAAAGGTTTTCCTTTTTTTTTTTTTTTTTTTCCCAGTAATATTTCATATCCTGAGAATATTCTTTATTATTTGAGTTTTCTTTACAATCTTAATCGCCATTAATGTCTCCATAAATGATGAAGGTTGAACTCTTGGGGAGAAATAATGCACAAATATTCAGCAGTAATCTTATAAATGTTTTTTCTTTTGAAATTACCCTAATCTGGCAGACAAAGTATATAGGACAGATGCAACATGGCTTTGACATTGGATAGCTGAATTCCTCAGAACATGCTTGTGCGGATATGTGTAAAGGATTATGAGTTTATTGGATATCATGATCTGGAAAATACTGAAAAAGAAAGGAGATGCATGCAACTGACCTTGTCTTTTACTGATAGACTGCAAACATTTTATTTTTATTAGCTTGCTAGGACACTGGGACTCAGCTAATGGTTTTATAGTTAAGCAGAGCAAGTGTAGTATATTAATATCTCACTTGTCCACACCAAATTAATGGCCTAGAGACTGTGAAAGCTTTATGATAGATCTGGGCTGTACAGTGCAATTTAGAGCTCCCTTCTCTTTAATCTTTGGTGTTGGCGCCTTGGCTTTCAGAGTGACTGAGGAGTCCGAAGTACCCAGAACACATAAACCCCTGAGTGAGGGGAATTTATTGTGGTTAAGTAACATATGGCTATGCTGAAATGTGTGATCTTGAAAAACAGGAGAAGAGAAGGAAAGAGTGGTATTAAAGGCAATTTTCCCTGTAAGACATGTGTAAGTTCACACAGTCCTGCAATCACTTAAACAAGCTGTTCCAGCACCTCCATGAAAATTCACATTTCAATCCCACATTAGTCTTAGATGAGGTTCTTCATGTTCTGCTGCCAGGCAATTATATCAATATGAGTTTCTTTTTTTTTTTTTTTTTTTAAATAATTGCACCTCAAATCAGAACTAAAACATTTAGAAGCGAGAATATGATCATTTGAAGGTAAAGGTGGAGACTTATAGAAATTAAATGTTAGAAAAATGGAACTCTCTTCACATGGTTTTTAATATGCCCTTGACTTCCATCACCTTTTTCCTATAATGCTGTTAATGTTCAAACAATGTTCATTTACTAGAGGAAAGAAACAGCAGAGTGGCTATCACCATACACGACTGTGCTGTCTATTGACCACCTAGCTCCAGGTGCTTTGTATGAACAAGACAGGTTAACGGAGGATGGTACCATCCTAGTAGCCAAAGTTTCAATGTTAACCAATAAAATAATTCAGTGTTGTGCAAGGTAGAATAGTATCGTCCTAAGTTTTGAGACAGCTCCACCAGTCATGATTGCTTCACATTCATTTCAAGACAGTTTAAATTGGAGGTGATTTGTGCCCCCAGTAAAAAATGTAATTGCATCTTTTTTTAACTTAGTAAGTCTAGGGGAAACTACAATGAAAAAACTACACTGCTAAATTAAAGGGATGGAGCCACCTGTGTTATGTGGATGTGACACCACAAAGACAATATAAATCTGCTATAAATGTAAAATCCTTTGTTGTGTTTCCTTATTTTTTAATTTTTCTTCTGCTTGAAAGTTTCTGGTTACCCCATGCTTTCATGGATGGTAAGACAGGTGTAGATGCATATAGAAGCAGATTTTGAAAATAAGAAATAGATTTTCTACCTTGAAGCACAGTTGAACATGTTCTGTATTTATCCTTCCCTTTTAATTTTTCTCAGTTACTTATTGTATGTTCTTACTGATTTTTAAGAAGGAGAAATGAAAGAAGGCTACTGTAGAGAGATTCCATGTCCGCATGGGTGTTTTCATATGATGCCATCCTTGTTTCTCTTTCAAGAAGCATGTGCTCTAGAGAGATAGAGGAAATGAATCACTGAGGATCAAGCTGCTCTATAGATGTAAATCAATGTCCTTTTCCTATTAACAGTGAGGTGGTGGAAACTGACCTTTTTCAATCCATTTCCATGAGAAGTTGTTTACCATTCTTTTAACAAAATATTACAGATATTAGCCACCTTAATAGGAATCTTCCTATTTGATGTCTTTCCTGAGAGACAGTTATTGCTATCTCTACTGCTGCATACTTTTCAGTAATTTGCCCCTTATTTGTCCATAATGAAATTTATGACCCTTCTCACCTTTTCTGTGATGTTACTTCTTAAAAAATTCTGTCCTTTCTGTTGCAAAAGTTTAGGCTTGCAAGCTACTTACACATGCACATGCCTACACACACACACACACACACACACAAACAGCTCTATATATCAGTAGTGCAAACACATTGAATGAATGGGTTTCTAATAGAAAATAGAAGCCCTTTTTGAAGGTTTTGCATCATGGAATACAAAGTATAACTATCATGTATATAACCACTTATGATAATTTCAGATGCCTCTAAAATGGAATTTTTGTTTTTGCAGTAATTTGCATGGAATACTGTCTGGTTTCTTGAGAGACCTTTTATTTCAATAGGAATATAAATTCACAGCACTTTTAACAAAATTAGATATTGTGTGTGATTGCTATTTTGACATCACAGAATATATATACACACTACATATATATAAAGTAAAAAATGCAAAATTGCAAATTATAAAACATTGGCATTTAATTAGAAAATCTCTTCCAATGATGCTGTGAATCCCATAGTGTTGTGTATTAACTCATCATCTGTTTACGCGGAGTTAAGCATAATATTTTACAGTTCAGCTGGCTGAAAAATTTAAAAAGAAATAAAGTAAAATTTATCACATAAGTCTTTCTTCTGGGACTCAAAATGCTTTACATATGTTTTGGTACTAGCTAATGGTTGTCTTTATCATTCTTTTGTATTAGCATTCTTCTGTATGTGAATCTCACATTTCAAATGTGATTTCAAAAAGGGGCAATCCAAGAAAGATTACAAATTAATGATATATTAAATATTATTAAGATTTTTTTCTGTAAAATTAAAATTAGACGTGTTGACTGTATCTCTTAGAGTTAGAGGAACATGTTGCCCTTTTAAAATATTAGATGGACAAATAATTTCTAAAAATAAATTTCAGTATATCCTCAATTATCCTTTCTGTGACTTTCTTTTATAACATTTATAATTTTTTAAGATTTATATATAATATACATATAGACACACAGAGGATGTACAGTGACAAACACAATGGGGTTACAAAATTTTCATGTTCTGAACATTTTTGTTAATCTTGCCTGGTGAGTTATTCAGGTATGACTTCTAAATTGGTTGTCAATCCTATTCTGTTCATTCTGTATCACTTCCATTTCACACAATGAAGATAGTATGAGATGGTTTGGGTATGCAGACTGTTTGGATATACAACCTATTACCCACTTTTTACTTGCTTCTTTACTTGCTACTTCTTTATTTGCTACTTCCTTACTGCTAAACACCGCTTACCTGATCTTCTTTTCATTATGTGATATTTATACACCCTGCAGCAGAAGATTTGAAATGATGCATAAAATCAATTGGATTTTGAATACTGCACTAATAATTATCTGTATTTCCAACATGCAAAGACGTTTAACAAACTAATGACTTCTCTATAAAGCTATATAGGATCTCTGGGCATTTGTAGAGAACATAAGCAGAGTTATGATTTATTTATCTAAGAGTTGTATCTTAAAAGACCCTTTTCAAAACATTTGAATTCATAATCCAGGCTTGCAATACAGAAAAAATAAAAACACTTGAGGCTGACTCATGTAATCACTGCAAAATACAACACAGTATCTCTGTGGGGATTGTCTGAGAAACACAAAGGTATCAAAAATCTTTTCGAAATTGGTTAAATTTGAGGCCATGATTGAGTCACTCCATTTAAATGCACAGGTAAGCTCAGAAACTTAGAGTATTCTGGTTATCTTTAAAAAATAGTTCAATCTGAACAAGATTTATAGAACTACAATGATTTGGTCTCAGTTATACACAGGCTTGTCTATGACAATGCACATCCTGGAATAGCTAGCAGTTTACTATACAGTCAGTATTCAGATCCTACTGAGGGAACCAGTCCTCTGACGACACTTGAGGGTTAGACTTTGTGTTTCTATAAGAATGTTATCCAGATATGCACATGGCATGTTGCTCTATGTAAATTAAATTGGCTCAGTATATAAAATATAGAAGAATTCAGTTTGGCAGCCAAGCATTACATGGCTATTTCAGAAATGTCCACACTATCCTCAAAAATACAGTGTGACTTGCCTTGAAACAGGGCATGGTAGTTACACTCTAAGTGTGTTTTTAAAAAGTTAGATATGTGTGAATAAAATCATCCTCCACATTTGGAAAATTTCACCCATAAAGATCTCTCCCGTGTAAACATCTAGGTCCACAAAAATTTCTATCAGTTGCCACAGGATATTCAAAGCTGAAGGAATCAAGGGAAGTTCTCACAGGAATGGCTCCAGAAGTGAAAGATTTTCACTTATATGGGTTCTGAAAAAATAGAGGTAATTTTCCTTCCCAGCGAGAATACAGGGAAACTGTAGTGTTCTCCTGCAGTTGTGGTGGGACAAAGAGCTATACAGCCACCATAGGGAAGTAGCACTATGTGCTTGCTCTGCTCTTATACTCTTTCCCCAGGTGACCACTGCTGGTCTCTGCTGGAGATGAGCTGGTGGACTGAGGGGACCGTTCGTCTCGCCAAGCTCAACTTATGTCCTCATTTCCAGTGCTCCTCAAATAAATCCCTCCACAGTCCAGGCAGAAGTACTTAGAGGCTCCAACTGTTGTCACTACAGAGCTCTTATGCAGAAATCAGCTGGGTTATATACGCAGCACTGAAGCATGAGCCAGAAACGTCAGACCATCATTAGTCCATATCTGAGGGGCCATTGGGACTGCAGGCCTGACAACACTGCCTGATTGGCCCCGTTTGTTATGTTCATTGTCATTCAGAGCTATTGTCAGTACAAGATAAATTCTTGCAACAGTGCCCATCATGATAGATTTCATGGCAGACTCCAGTGATTTCTCTCCCTGTGCCTTAAAACACTCAGAGTGAGTCTTCATTCATCTTTATGGTAAAGGATGAATCCAGCAATTTTATGTTGAAACTTTGCTTCCTTTCTGTTTAAACTTTCAGAAATTGTGCATGAGTATTTGAAATGTGTCAAAAGCAAGGCAAACTCAGACTGTAAAACAGTCACGTCCTTGTACCAGCCCAATATATTCCTAAGATAAGGCTCTGCAGCTGGATCTGGTGAATCTTGGGCTGTTCTATTAACTCAGTCTGGAGGGACCAACAGACGGCTCTAAAGATTATGCAGACATCCTCTAACTGGCTTTTTCACCTCTTACTAGTGACAGTCAATGACAATATAACCAGGTTTTAGAGAAATTCAGTGAAACAAAGTGTTTTCCAGATGTGGTTTCAATCTTCTGGTTATAAATAGAAAAAGAATAACTTTGGGATGGGAGAAAATAGCGGTATCCTCCTAAAGGAGGAGTTCTTTTTCAGCAGTCTTAGGGAGCAAACAACACCCTATTGTCCGCTTTTCCTTGCCCAATAGTTACAGCATAATCCATACAGTTTAATACTTTGCTGCATATAAGTCTAGTACAAAACAAGTAAATATATGTTTCCTTGGCTTTGGATTAACCATGTTCCCTTGCTGCATACGTGTTTGTATCTAACAGCACACATTTAAACTTGTGGTTAACAAATGTGTGGTGACTGTACTAGATCCAGACTGCACTGTGTTAAGTGAAACTTAAGTCTTGTAGCCAGGAGCTACCAAATACCACAGTACTAATCCCTAAGAGCCTGTGACTCAATACAGAAGAATTTAATGAAAAAAAAAATGCTGTGAGGTACTTGTTTTTTATTCCACTGTGTTAGTTATCAGCTCAGAAAAAATGAATAAATTTCCTTTTTATTCTTTTGCTAACTGTTCCATATTTATGACAGATTGATTTTCTATCACCATACTAATCACTGGACAATTTGATGGCATTTGAAAAATATTAACATTTATCTCCATATAGTGGTTTATCTGGAAACCATAGTTATGCAGATAAAGAGGATCAACATATTTATCTATTTCAACCTCTATAGATTTTATTATTTTTTGTTATTATTTTTTAAATTGGTTGGTGTATTGCTATGTTACAGTCTCAGATAGTTCTTCACTTATGCCCAGGTAAATGATGCTCTGTGTGCATTATTTTGTTTAATGTATTGTTAACACTGTTTTCATCTGTCCTACGTTATTAGATCCAATTAACAAAATATATGTGAACATCTGATATCAACCCAATGTGAAGTTTGGATCAAGATTCTGATGTGAACTTCTCTCAAGGATGTAATTTCTTCTAATAAAAACTGAATGGATTATAAGCAAGAAGAAATCAACATGACTCTCTTGTTATACTCCTAATGAATCTTGCCTAGAGGTTCAGGAAAATGCTTCAGAAATCAGACCAATTTTCTGGCTTTCTAATTTTATATCTTGCTGACAAATTCTGTCCCAGAGTGTCTGCATCTCATTGTCCATTTTTTTTCACTTCAGGGCATCCCACGTGCCGTATGTCTTGAATGATTCCATGAATGAAATGAAGGATGAAATACAGAGAATACCAATCATATTTTCAGATGACACAAAGCAGGGAGGGATTGCAAATTCATGGGAGAATGAGAATAAAATACAATTTAATCATCATACATTGGAGAAATGGTCTGAAATCAATTAAACTGGATTCATTAAGGACACTGGTAAAGTGGCTTACATAGGAAATAACAATCAGAACAAAAATAATGAGATTAAATGCAACATGGAATACTTTAGCTTTAAAATAAGGACAAAAATATGGACTAAATCCTGAATGACATGCATTGGTTCCTTGGATTTCATTCAGTTACTGAAAGTAAAAATCAAGCAATTGAGATTTCCAAGGGAAGTTTTGGACTCCCTGACATTGTTTAATACTATTTAAAATATGAAAGCACTTCTAGCTTTTAATCAGAATTTACTCTGGTGATATTCCTGAGTACTTGCATAATGAAAGACTGGAAAAAACTGAAAATATGTGTGAGAGTCCTTTCCATTCTTCTCCCTTTTCGAATCCTTTCAATAAACGCTTTTACATTGGAAGCCACATAATTAAATAGGAGCTAACTAATGCAAAATGTCTGCCTTTCATCCCAAAAGACATTTTATGACTGGGAAACAAAAAGCCTAATTCTGTACAGTGTCAGCATATTACAAGTAGCATTCTTCTTTCATCATTCACAGCTGCACAGGACTCCCTGTCAGTCCTGCATTATAGTCCTTTCTCACTGAAATGATATCTATGAATTAATTGTATTGGAGGTCCCAATTAAGCTTTCTTGTACCACAAATACTAACTGGAGTGGTATAAATAGAGAATGCTTTATACACATTAAAAAATGGTCGTTAGAGCAATGAAACCATTTGTAGGAACAGATTTGCCTCAGGGGAGAGATGGAGGGAAGGGTAATCGGGGATTTAGCCTTTTAATTACCACTGCCCTTTGTACCCTGTGTACCATGGGTCACACTGTGGAGTTAGAGCTGGGAGAATGCTGATCCTCCCTCTCATAATTTCAGGTTATGGTTGATTCCATCCCTCCATTTCTTCTAGGGTTTTGACCACTATAGAAGCTATAGAGGGCAGGAACTGGGGCAAACCCAGCCATTAATTGTCTGAAAATAAGCCTTTCTCTCAGAGAATCTGTTTGGAAAATGGAACAAGAAATTCTCATAATAAAATATTAAATTTAAAGTTCTAAAATATTCATTAAGGTAGGTACTTCCTTGAATTATTTATTAGATTGCCTCAAATACACAGCCACATTGTTATGGCAGAATGCCTTTTGCCAAATCTAGCTGGAGAAGGCTGGAAAGCATAATATAGCACTATTGTTTAGCACTAATTACTTTTTTGAAAGTTATTTTATAACATGTTTGCATTCACTTCTTACGTGAGAGCACAACACCTACTGCTGTAAGGCCAAGATGACTAATTGTGGTATTTGGATGTATTGCAGCAAAAACATCCTTAGATGTCCCCAAAAGCAAGAGCAGCACCTCTTCCCTGTCTGAGGTATGGGTAAGCCTTTCAGAAAATATTTTCCTCAAGGGGGCACCAAGTAATGCTGAGCATGATGAAGAACAGGCCAGATATCTCTGAACTTCAGCTCCATTTTATGTTGAAGTTTTCTTTCTGAAGGTCAGAGGGAAGTGCCTCTGACCATCCAGGATCCAGAGCACCAAACCTTCTCCTGAAGCTAAGCCCCATGCCTTTAAAATATTGAGTAAAGATAGCTGGAAGCATCCAGTTCACACTGCTGTGAGGTGCTGGTGAGTACTCTTAGCCTGAAAGGTGCTATATAGAACTAAGCTTCGTTCAGTTTATGGTTTGTTTGTTTGGGTTTTTTTCTTTTTCTCAATCTCTCCCTTGAGATATGTAACATGCACAGGAAAAAATATAATTTCCGAAGAGCAGTGATTCAAAACTGAACTTTCTGCCATTTATGCACAAGGATTCTTCAGGGGACACCCTCGGGAAAGTGGTAGTATTAACTGAAACTAAAGAGGGCTTTGCATTTAGAAGATACTGCTGCAAACATAACCAAAAAGTGTGGATAAATAACGGTATTATACCACTGAAGGTAGAACTCCTCCTAGTCATCTTCACAAGGAAACCAGCGGCAGAGGAGAGGCACTAATTCACTGGGTTATGTCTGCAGGTGCTACAGTCCTGTGTAATGAAACATTTGGCTCTGATCTGGTGTTTGCAAACAGAAGGTCCTACTGGCAGAAAAAACACTTGTGTTTGGTAGGATTCCTCTCTAAGATAATCTTCCTTTGTTTTGTATGCCCTGTTGAAATCAGCCTATCACCTTGTTAGTGGGTATTATTGCTCCCTTAACAGTTGGGAGTGATTATAGGCATGCTGCTGAACCAGCCTATGGATCTATTCTAATTATAATTGCAGAATCCTTTCTGTGCAGGGCATCCAAGCGTAAGGTTAAGGGGAGAATACTTCATTATGACTCTAGCAAGAGCGCTAGATTAACCTCGAAAAAATCAACCAGATTTCTAGAGGTGAGGAAAGAAATGGATGAGGCTTCTTCAAAAGAGAATTACTTTCAACAGGAATGAACTGGGTTTCCTTTCTTCTCCAGGACAAAACTATCAATGTCTTTCCTGCAACCTACCAAAGTTCAGCTGAACAGCTAAGACAGGTGCAGAAATAAGATGCACCATTAGTGCATAAGATGCACCCATTGGACATGCACTATCAATCACCGATTCTCCCTAAGTAAAGAAACTGGGTTTCATGAGGCTATTTCTGCAGTTAGTTGTCACTTAGGGTGGGTAATGTTTGTCCTTCATTGTGTTCTCAAGCAGAAGAAGAAGAGGGGGGAAAAGGATGGAAGAAAATATTTTAAAAGTGAAGAGATTTAAGGTACTGCTAGTGAAATTACTTTATTTCCTTTGATTTTGTTCCAGTGTGGATTTGCATTACATGTCCCATTTTCTGTTGTTTTGACAATGTCTCGTATTATACTTGTCTTAATTTCCTCATTCTCTTTTCAAGTCTTCCTGGTGATACTTTGCTACATACTTTTTCCTTGGAAGTGCATGTATTGCCCATGTTTTAAAATGTGTAGTACTAAAATGAACGGAATTACATTCAGCCTGGAAGCCTAAAGGATAGATGGTAAGAAGGTTAGTCATTTCCTTGGAAATGAGGTAGAAGATAAAGACAGGCAAAAAATAAGTAAAATAAAAAGTAAATTATATTTAGGCAAAGTTATATGACTTTTAATTGGCTTGTAGGAGGATTTATGAATGGACCAATCAGAGTTTGAATGTCAGACTTTAAAGCCAACTTCAGAAGTTACTACGTTTTTTCCCCCTTTGGAAATATCTCCCAGAAAAGAAAATGTCTTTCATCTTCTCCTTTATATTTCCTTAAGGAAAGTTTGATTTGTTTAGGGAGAAAAACTACAGCTTTAGAACTAAATTTTAATTCTCAACAGACTACAAATCTAGGCTCTCTATGAAATCTGCCTGGAGAAGGACAAATCTGTGATTCAGAATCCCTCTCTGCTCCTTTTCCCTCCTGACAGTAATAGCAATTCACTGCTGACCAGTGCCCAAAGTCAGCTGGGATAACCCCCTCGCCACTGTTTACCTCAACACTAGTCACCCCTGGGTGCCAGAGGTGGAGGGCTTTGGACCCCTGTTCCCCAGGGAGCAGCATGAGTGAGCAGTCCTGCCGATGCCTTCCTGTGTGTAGCTCAGGGCTGGGCAATGTTGCCCGCTGCACCAACAACACAGGAGCAGGTTCAGTGCTTGGCAGAGGTTGTTCTCCTGCCCTTCTCCTTGGTTTCAATTCTGCTTTCCAGGTCACAATCTGGACTTCGCTAAGAGAAACAGCATAAAAAAGAAAAGTTTTAAAGGGAAAGAAAAGGTGAGCAAAGTACAAGTTTAGCAAATGAGTCTAATAAAAAGTACAGCTTCCACTAAACACCAGAAGGAAAGCAAAAGCACCTTTAAGTGTGCTGCAGTTAGAAGACATAAAAGCAATACAGTGGAACAAATCAAACCCCAGCAACTACTTAACCACCTGTAAAGGTGGTAACAGAATCAGCATCATCCGAAGGATTGACTTTATTGTTGGAGGAATACAGCATCTCTTGTTAAGGAATACACAGACAACAGGAAATACATTACATGGAATTAGTTAGGACAACCATCAAACAAATATTCAGTTACCTACAAAAGTATTTCAGTCATTTCTAGCAAGGTAACTATTAGAAATACTTCTGTGGAAGTGAATTTCATGACAGTTCAAAGTAACTGGACTCTTTAGCATGTGATGGCTTTATGGACATGACATCTGAATTTGCAGGTGTGTTCATAGAACTATGCAATTACTGAAAGTGGTAAACAGCTTTTAGAAGGCATTGTCTTTATTCTCTACTGAAAGCATATATGCAATGCAAAATAAAACACTGAAGAGGAACAACAGACAGGGCTAATAGTTATGTTGTTGCAGTCTTGAATATATAATGAAAATGAAGAAGCTTCTACAGAATTAAGTTTATTTTTTTTACCCTATAAACCTTTTCCGTTAAAGTTCGGTTGATGTAACACTTCTAATGCCAGGTCACAGACCAAAGGTGAATGTTTCTGGGAAAGTTTCTAGAAAATCAGGCAGTCTACTTGAGCTATGAAGCACCAAGCTATTTTTGCTTTGTTGAAAGTAGTGTGACCCGGGTTTGCTTTCCCAGAATGCAAACACAGCTTGTTTTAACACTTCAAAGTTGTTGTGCAGTTAATCTTCAATGAAGATGAGTACATGTGACATGTTTGCGAAGATCCACAGTAGAAATAAGAATGCAAGGCATGTATAAATTTGTTAACCTTTTAAGCTGCATCAGCTCACAGCAATGGATATTATAAGATGTGCCAAGTGTTCTTGAAGGTTATAGTACTTGCCAGGTACAGTTGTATTCTTCATGCTTATCAGTCCATCTGCTGATTGATCTCTACATCAATTTTTACCTGCAGGCTAAAAGGGGATCTTGCAATTTGTCGTGCTATTTAGATATCTTCTACAGGAAAGCCTGAACTGGGTTTTTTAATCATACTGAAGTTTGCTCTTTTTGACATTACAAATGTGTAAATTCATGCTGGGATAAATATGAGTCACAGAAAAGCATGGTTCAGCTGTCTGCTTCAGAAAAAAAGCAGTCACTCTGAGAAAGATGTGATTTGGGGCATCTAGTAGATTGAGGTAGGAATTTTCTGGCTATGCTTTTTTGTGTGAAAATGTTGATTCATTGATATCAAACTAGTTGATGTCAAAAGATTATTTGACTTCATTTTTGCCTATTAAAAATGAAAATAAAAAGATATTGTTAAATAATTTCTACATGGAAAGTTTCCAGCTTGAATTGACATGTAAATTTTTTTAAAAGTTTAAGCTAACAATGAAAATCAAAACCCAGTCCATAAAGATTTTTGCCTCTAACTGATTTTCTCAGCTTGTTGTTGGATGGAGACAGCTTTCTAGATCTCCCTTGTTCTTTTTTTCTTTTTTTCCCTAGTGGGAAACCAATTTTTCACACAGCTGTAATTACTATATTTTGTTCTTAATTAGGTGTGACATGAAAAAGAATTTATCAAATATTAGGTTCTTGGACTGCAATGAAAGTACGGTAGATGAAACCATACAGATCTATGCAGCTGTCCGTAACTGTCTCTCTTAACTACCTATCTCAGTTTGGAACTTGGAGCTTGAGAATAGTATTTAACAATGAACGTCACATTAAGAAGTTAAAACAGAAATTCCGGGTTATTTTGAAAGGAAGAAATCTTTAGGGTAAAAACCCAAAGGCAAGTAATTAGTAATTTGCAAATTTTTTTTTAAACTTTGCCCCCTTATACTAGCCTATTTCTATTATTCAGGATTCATCAGTGCTTTTTTGGAAGGTGCAAAAGATAGGAAGGTATTCATCTCTCTGCTATGGCTGCCAACCTAACTACCATTTATTGGCTCCCCATGGATTTCTCTCCTCTCTAAAGTCTCACTTTCAGCACTTTAGGTGTGGTTTGCCCAGTTCTGTCCCAATTTCCAAAGCTCCACAGCCCCTCAGCCTCCATAGCTCCACACATCACAATATGCCCATACTCCTCCCAAAGCTCATCCCTGTTAGAGACCTCAGCCCTTGCGTTCTTCGCTCCCTATGTCTCCCACCTGCACGCAGTGAGGCTGGCCCCATGTGACCATGGGCGACTCAGCTGCCATGGGGGGCTGAGGTGTCCCCATGTTCTCATCATTTTGGACACTAGTGGTGTGACCTGCCCAGGCTTTGGCACCTCTGCCAGGTCTTGCCAAAATTGGCTGAGTCTCACTGGGGAAGGCAATGGGAAGTGGGTGAAAGTGCCTCAGCAGTGAGATTGCTTGTGATTTACTTCGTTTGGCTAAACACAAATCTTGCTCCTCTTTGCATGCAACAAAGCATGTCTCATTTGGCAGGGAGGGAGATGTCATTCATACAGTTTTCTCTGAAACTGGGAGAGCCTGGGCTTCTTAAGTAGGACTTTGTTGTTTCCTTAGACAACCCACATTTCTTTGTCGTGCTCACACACTTGCTGCTGGCTGTGGCTGCACTTCTGGGAAGTTGTGCCAGTGGTCACCCTCCCCATAGGTGCTTGCTATTATTTCACTGTTTCTGGACAAAAAAAATGCACTCAGAGCTTTTGTGCATCCCCCAGGGGATCCTATCTTCCTCTCCCCACCCCACAGTGTGGGAAGGACCTGTGACCAAGGTTTCTGCACAAGCCCTGGCTTGTGTGCCTGCTTCACAGCGTTCCTCGGTCCAGGGCAGTTACACAAGTCTGTCTGCATGCAGCTGTCAGACAGATCTGAATCTGCAAGTCTTTGTCTGCAAGGCTTGGGAGCTACAGGCAGCCCATCACTTTTGATCAGCCAGCCAGAGTTGTTTATTCATTCCTTTCTTACAGAGGGTTATGTCTACGTGGTACTTTTTAAGTGGATGTGAGCTACATTTGCTCACTCGCCAAGCTGACTTGCAGCATGCAGATGTGGCCAGTGGCATTCCCGGCCCAGCTGAGGACCTGGGTCATGGTCACCATGAAGACATTTGGCTCCTCACTGGGACTTTCTGTGTCACCCTTAGCACCTTGTTCCTGTCTCTCTGCTCAGCTCGGAGCGTGGCCAGAGGCCCTCACATTGCCCTTGTGGTGGGCTACCTTTCAGCAGAGCAGAGCAGCAGTGCTCTGCAGCCTGAGCACTCAAGACAGCTGAAGCACAGCTCCAGTCGACAATGTAATCTGGACTCTGGAAGTTGGTTTCAGTAGTCTGGCTAGACTCCGCATCCATGGAAAAATCTTTGAAAATCCTAGTACATAACCCATATCTGTGTGCAGTTCTGGGTTGATAACCACAGTGTCTACCAGTGGCTTTCAGGACCCTCAAGTCCCTGTTTTATCTTTATAATCACAGTCTGGTACTTGCAGAGTCCCTCATGCTTAGATTTTGGGCCTGAGACACCTTTAGATTAAAACTTCCTCAAAGTTTGACCTATTTCTCTTCACATTCTTCCCATTAATGTGACTCTGTGAACATGTATAATTTCTGCAGGCATCACTATGTTCTTTTAAAAAGTAACAAATCTGCAAACACTATATGCTGAATAATGCCTTCTTTTATGCTACACTACTAGGAGGTTTAAACTTGTCTGAAATGGTTTAAACCTTTGATACATTGTGTTACTCTAGAAAGAGAAGGAAATTGGCAGTTATTCATGATCTACTCTAATCCTCTTACCTATGTTTTTTTTCCATTTAACAATTGGATGGCACAGATGAAAAAAAATCTTTGCTAAAATGTTCACTCCTTTGAAATCATTCTGCTGTTCCAAGTCATAAAACTCTTGCAAACTGTAATAAATTTCAGTTTCTCATAGTAAGTGTCACTGTATAGAGTGTAGTGTTAAAAAATGCAAAATAAGCAAATATTCAGCCAGCTAATGGTGCAGAAACTTTGGCTTTAAAAGTGACGATAGAAGAAATAGTCATTTGTACTGATCCAGGCTAAAATGATCATTTGTTCTTTAAAATTTTTTTTTTTTCTTCCCCTCACTAACCATCAAAAATCTTCTGATATCCTAAAAGCCAAAAATGTGTTTTCCCTCTTTAATATTACATAAAGAATGTATTCTAAAGGTCAGAAATTATTCTTTTATGGATAACAATTCACCCTCTACCTGTCTTCATAATCTGTCTGATTTCGCAGTGCTGGCATATCTGCATCAGAAAATACGTTCACCAGAATTTTGTAGTTATTCTTCAGCTATGCCTTTTGAATGAGGTCTCAGGGGAAGAACAGGTATATTCTTTTGTGAAGGTCTCCTTACCACCCCATGAGAAGGAGAGGGCAAGTCTTACAACAGCAACAACTGAGATGTTCAATTTCTTGATGATCAGTTTACATTATTTCTGATGTGCTTAGTTCTATTGAAGGAGAGGCAGGAAATTCTAAGGCAAATTTCAGAAATTATGAAAACTGGAAGCCTGACAGGGCATGGGAAATGTGGAATATACATTCTCTAGGATCACTGAGGGTCTGGTTCACTTCAAGCCTAAAATACCTATTTCTTTTTATGGGCATAGCCAAGCATGGCAGGGGACCACAGAGGATGTTGCCTTCAGAACTCAGACCCTGTCAGTGTTGTGCCTGGGTTGTGTTGTCTAAGATTGAGCTGAAAGGCAGTACCTGAAGAAGATTTTGTACTTGATTCAAGGGCAATCCCTGCTGCTTTCAGCCCATCATCAATATCATGAAGTCTTTTGGAATGACAAATGCTGTTTCTTTCAACATTATTTTGATGGACAGAAAATTATTCTACGATGTAAACACAGCTTATTTGTTGACTATAGTATGTATCTTAACCCTATCTCCTTGTTCAGATGGCCTACAGTTGCTGACAATTTCAATCAGGAAAAAGCATTTAAACTCTGGTTTTCTTCTGCCCTATGACACTGTTATTCCTATCTTGTAAAATAGCAAAAGTATCTGGAACACAGGGGTGCCCTGTCAGAGGAAGAGGCTGCAAAGTCATAAGTAAGGTGCAGAGCTAGGTTGTTGATGGGAGTAACTACCGTAGTTCCATTGTCGTTGAGAGGGATCTTTGAAGACTGCATGTGTCATTGGGGCTTTGTTCATAACAGATAGTAAATAACTGAGGACCTAGTCTGGTATGCCATGCAGCCTTAAGCTAAGTCAGAAATCCTTTCAGCAGATACCTTCAGGACCTTTTCTCTTTTTACATGAATTTTTGTTCCTTTGTGAGCTGCAATTCTTGGTTGTGTTTAAGCAGGAGGCAGGTACCTTACATGGTGTGCTCTGCAGTCCTGGTGTCCAGCTCCCCTGAGCAAGGAGGTAGCAGCTCTGTCCCACCTGCCTATCTGGGCTTCTGCCTCCCTAGCCCCCCCTGCCTTAGGAACGAGGACGTGGAGGAAGAGGAGTGTGGTGCTGCTGGACGTGGGATTTCAAATAATTCCTGAAATCACAGTTCAGATACAGTTTTTGAAACCATGCACAACCTTCAGATCATGTCATTGCCATGAATTTAGAAGGAATACCAAAAGTAGGATGCATTAAAAGCTTGAGTTTAGTTAATATCTCTCTCATAAAAATCAAGGCAGTCTACTGCAGTTCATTATATCTGTGCTTCCACATTCTCCTGATGAATCCAGAGAAAACTTTTGAATTTATTGCAGAATAAATATAACTACTGGGAAGAAAGCATATGTTATTATATTGGTTAAAGTATACAGTCCATATACTGCCAGAACAAAATGCTTTTTAAATTTGGTCTCCACAGAAATTCCAGAAGCAGGTACAACTAAGACAGGCATGGGACTCTAATTAGCAGAGTAATTAGGGATATGAGACTTATGAAAGTCATATAAACTATAAATATCCAAGAACATTAATTAATACAAAACTAATTGAGACATTCTTGAAGGATACAAATGAGAGTTGTTGAGATACCTAGCAGAGATCAAGCTCTCCATTTAAAAAATACGGAAATGGTCGAAAGACATGACTTTGGAGAAGACGTGACCACTCTGTCTTTTCAGGTGACCCAATTTCCACAACCTTTGTCCACAAAAGCTGTAAGTCATTAGCACCACCTTCTACAGAAAGATCAGAAAGAGGCAGGGAGAACTCTGACTGGTCTAAACTTGAACAGGGTAGAAAATGTATGAATAAAATTGATAGAAACTTTTTGAGCCCAGTTCCTCAGGCTAAGTGTCCAACTCTGCTCCTTACTCTGTCACATTATTGTTTTGCATTTAATGAAAATGCATTTTATTAACATACATAATGCAATGTGTAATTCTTCATGGAAAAACAAACAGGAACCAATCTGAAATAGTTTGCATACAACTTGGCAATGTTTTATTTTCATTCCTTAAAAATGTTTTGCATTTGTTCCTCTTGGGCAAAACATTGTTTTGACTGCATAACTGCTAGGTGTTTATCAGTAATAAAATAAACAAACAGCACAGGTGATTGAATGCATTTATCTTACAATAAGGGATAAAATTCTGCATTTATGGAAAAAGGTCCCCTTTCTCTCCCTGACTTCAGTTAATCTGAATTTCCATTCTCCTACAGTGCAACAGTGTGGTTAGAGCACTATTCTATATGTGGTACGAAGGGTTGATTCAAACATGTTCTCCTATCCAACCTGCTCCAGCTGCTAACCACAATACCAAAACAGCCTCCCACTCAGCCACATTGCCCTGTTGTTCCTTCTCTTTCAAAATGGATTAAAAGGGTTCTTCAATACATGCTCATCTAAATGCCCACTGACTCCAACTGGTTCTTTCTGTTTATACAAGGAGTCTGAGGTCATGCCACAGAGCTGCAGCATCCTGAAACACTATTAACAGAGTACTCTAATTGCTGAGGCAACACATGCCATTAGGCTTTTTAAAGTATGACAACAAATTGTCAAGCAAAATGGGCCAAAATCATTCCTTTTTTAATGGGATGATGAGGACAGGAATTTCTTAGCTTAGTGATTATAGTTATGTAAATAATTAGAATTGCAAAGGTTCGCCCTTGTCATTTAAAAGTACTGTGTCATTTTAACTGTTCCCCCTTTCTCCTCTATATATTTCTTCACTGCCAGAAAACGTAACATCATTGAAAGTCGACACTTTGCAGCTTCTTAGTACTCAAATGAGGAAAGACAAAATTCAGGATCCCTTAGTTTTGCCTGATGCAATTGAGAAGTTGACATTACATCAGATGGTGCTGTGAGAAAGCTGAGGAACATGGAAAAAATACGAACAATATTTCTAGTGGCTTTCTGATGTGTCTAGTCATGTGAAAATCTTACACAATTGTGGGCTGACTCCCTGGGGAATATTTGGTCAGTAGTGCCTATCAGGTAAGTACTAAATAAGTGTGAATGTTTTTGAATGCTTGGAAATGTTTTGTTCAGATGCCATAGCATTACTTAGACTTCATGGCAACACCTGTAGTATTGGTTGGTCTCAATGATTTTAAAGGTTTTTTTCCAAGCTAAATGATTCTATGATTCTATCTGTGAATTTGCAAAATCCTAAGTGGCCTACATAATTTGGACAAAAACACCTAAACTGAACCTGTCTGAGGTAGAAAATCTTCATTTTGCACATAACATAGCCAGGGAGAAAGATTGAGCATAAAGTATCACTTTCAGGTACTTCATAAATAATCCTTGGTATCTCATGTGTTTGCTTGTAATGCACTTACTGCTACTAAGTTTGGTCCCTGAGGATGTATTAAAGAGAAAGAAGGAAGAAGAAGGATATTCTCTATGGTGTATACATGTTAAAAAAAATTCCATGGAATGAAAATAACTATGTCTAGAGTGTAACCATGATACTGGCTCTTGACAAAGCTGTGTGATGCCATACAGCTCCAACTCTGGAGACGCCAAGCAGTCATTGAAAAGCAATACAATTCCATGGGTATAGCACCCAATCCCTCCCTGTGCAGCCCTATGTACAACCAAAGGGAACTTGGAAGAGGTAATACTGACTTTTCCAATGTATTTGTTTTCCTGGGAGAGGATGGAAACATTGCCAGGCAGGCTGGTTCTTGAGTGTCAGTCACATGGAGTGGGGAAATGGCACCCAGCTGGGCACTTGCAGACTGTGAGTTGTGCTCTTGCGCTGAAACACTACCATATTTACCTTGTCCACAGTAACGTTACAGCAGTGTAAACCATGTGGGAATGTAGCCCAGAATTATTGTTCCATTTCAGAGGTTTAAGCTCTGGCTTTTTTAGTGGGCTTTTCCTGTAAGAAATTTAGCAGATAACTTCAGTCCAAAACTTTGTATTCAAATGTGGATGAGCTAAATGTGTGTGCATATGTCTGCAACCAAGATTATTCACAGTTTATTAAAGGTAATAATTTCTTGCTTTTTAAATTGTAAACTTAATTAAATCCTGGGTGTGGTTTCTATAAGAACTAGGTGACCAACCACATTAATAGTCTCTGGGGACAGCTTCAGAGCACCGTGTAGCTGGAGATGTATTTGTGCAGAATATTCCACCGACATCTGCAAATCAAAAACATATTTGCAAAATCTGAAGTGAGAGTAATTCACTATTTGAAATATGTGCTAAATCTCTAAGATTATTTATTCGCAACTTGAAATTAAATCTGCTGTAGATGGTGTTCATTTAACATGGATGAAGTTATTGATTTAGATATCAAGGGAAAAAAATCAAGTCAGATAAGCTGCTTTATTGCTCTGGGGGAAAGGTGAAGCTGAATATCATTAAAGTGATTTTCCTTTTAAAGATGTGTTATAGCTTGCACCAGGTGCTCTCTAAGTTTTGCTTGTGGAGAACCACTTTACAGGTGGGACAACAGACCACAGACTGCAAAGCAAAATATATCTGAGCCAGCGAGGAGCCTGTCCCTGGCACAGGAAGCTCTGGGGCTCCCACGTCACAGGCTAATGCCCACAGAGTGGGCACATGGCTAAAAGCACTCTGCAGCCACTGTTTCCTTATCCATCAGGAGTTTCTGTAAGGAACATCCATGATTAAAATCTTTTAGAGGCCACCCAGAAAGGCACTGTGGGTCACCAGTGACCTGACTGCAGGGCTGTCTGGTATACAGCATGTCTATTACTTCAGTCATATTTTTAGAAACAAACTGTGATTCAGAGGGGCTTTTTTGGGCATTCACTCTGCCAAAATCAATACATCATGAGCGAAAGGTGGCATGTGAAAACTATCGTCTTAAAATCAGACAGCAAGGATTGTTTCAAGCCAGTTGTAGAAATTCTCAACCCCACTACTCTCTTTTTCTTCCAGGCACAGATACTTACTGACCCCAAAGGCAGTGCCAGATATCACAAGTCCGTATTCCCGTGTAATTCTCAAATGTTTCCCATTGTGAGCTACCTTTTCATTCCAGTAAGAATTATATGACTAAATCCTAAGCAATTGCATTTCTATCAAAAAGTTTTTCATATCTTTTAAATGCTGCCAGGTTGGCAAAATCTGTGATTGGTGGGACAAATGTATGCCTTGAAAAGAATAAACATGTTTTTGGAGAAACAGCATGGTAAGTCAGGCTTCTCTACAGTGTGTTCTATAGCACAATCACTCACTTCACATTTCTGTAGGATTTCCAGGGATTTAAAACCAAATTTAATTTTAGTTTGGCACCAATGAACTCCAGTACCAGACATCATACAAGCAGTGATCATGAAAACAAATGAAGCTCTATGGTTAAATGGAGACTGCGTAATAAATTTGAGACAGAAATTCGTACAGACTGCTATATATATGTGTTTCCTTGGGTAGGTGCCTGAGATATATTAATGGGTGATTGTTAAAATCAGGGAGTCTGGAAACTTCTCTGATCTTTAAAATGAAAATAATAACAAAATCCATCAGAAAATAACAACAACAAAGAAAGGTAATTCATACACTGAGGAAGGGAAAGGGATAAGCAGTACATTGTTTGTGAATTTCCAGTGCAAATAGGTCAGCTTTTCTTTCTCTTGCAGCCCTCCCTTCTCCCTTTCACTTCTGAGTGACTTGAAATGCCTGTTTACGACCACTGCATTGATTTCCTTTCCTCTGACTCATTGCAATCTGGCTCCAGTCCTCCCCATTCAAACGAATTCACCAAGGTCTCAAATGACCTCTTTCTGGCTAACACGGGAATCTCTGTGTCCTCTTTGACCTTCCTGTCTAATCTGATACCCTTGATCACTCTTTTCTTGCCTGGCTTTTGTGGCAGTACCCCCTTGTGGCATTCCGTCTACCTTCTTCATTGCTCTTTCAGTATCTTTTAGAGTAGCTCTTTCTCCCTTCTTCCTAATACTCTCTCAAAGCCACTGCAGAATCCTGTTTTCTCATCATACACTTTTTTTTCCTCTTGTTTTCTGCTATTATTCCCAGACTGAATATTTTCCCCTCCCTGTCCTGTCCATTTCTGTTCCATTCTGTGAGTTGAATTGACAGTTTGGTGTATTCAGGCTGATTCCTTGTCACCCAAAGCTACAAAGATCACAGGTAATTCTTTAATTTGAACCTGCCACTCTTCCTCCTCTGCCCATCACTGTTGACAGCTTCACCATTCCCCTTCAACTTTCAAACTCAGGGTCAGTTTTGACATTCCCTTGCATGTTCCTATGCACTTAGATAATCATGGCAGGCTTGCTGCAAGGCCTGTGGGAATTAGGGGAATCTTTCTGGTACAGTCACAAAAGTTTATGCAAAACTCTAAATAGCATCTTTTTCCCTGCCCTCTTTTAAAAACCCTACCCCTCATATCCTCTACAAGATCCATACCTTGGCCACTTATGTGGCAATTTTTATTTCTCTGGACAATGCTCTTCAAGTATCTAATACTTCTCAAGAGCAACTCTCTGATACTTCCTTACCAGTCCTCTCCTTCAGGGTCGCTCGGGGTTATGCCCTACCAGCTGATGGACCAGTTGTTTAATCACCATAGTGCCATGGACTCAACAGTTCAAATCAGTTAAGGTAAATTTCTGGTTCTTGTCAACGTTTGAAAGCTGAGAGTACTTTTTTCTGTGCCCTTTGCCCTGTCAGAAGCAGTGGGCTGGATGTTCTGTCAGTGTCTTTCACAGCTTGGCCTGGCGTCACAGAATGCCAGTTGTACTTCTTTTTACACAGAAACTCCCTAAACCCTCTCTTCTTTCATCAGATGAATAGTTATCAGGGAGAAAGCAAGTCTCCAAAAGAATCTTCCTCTGAGGACTTCGCTATAAGCTTTTTGGGCCAGACAACTTTATATAGCAGATAATCATACAAAATAAGGAAGACTCTGAACTCTGCAGTTCAGGATTTAATCTAGGTGCTGACCTCAACAATCCTTGAATTCAGAGGTGGTTTTAACGGTCTGGACCTCCCTGAAGTGAGTGGTCATGTCTTTAAGATAATGACTCCTGTCCCATAGTGATATAAGTATTTGTTATCCTTTCTGTACACAAGTCAATACTTTTGATTAAATTAAATACTGCATGTGAAAATGTTAGCACATCCCAGACCTAAAAAGTGTATCTTCCAAAAATGTGCCTGTTGAGATTTTTACGTCCAATTTTTGAGCAATTAAAGAGATTCTACACTAATTTTACTTTGAAGTACCTGAAAAAGACTTCCAAGACAAATGCCCCTCTGAGACTTTTGGCTTGCACTTACAGCACTGAAAGGCAAAGTAAAGACTCTTCCTTCTAACTGGGTGCAAATAAATCACTGGATATTTAAAAGATAAACCCTTAGGATCAATATAATTAGTACATTTCTGTAACAGAATTCGCTCCATGGTGACTTTCCCTCTTGTAGACGTACATCCACTTTTTGCCTGTGGTTACCCACACCTTAGCAATTTTTGTTTCCAAAAGGTACCCACTGAATTCCCATGGAGAAATTCATCAGCTGAACTATGATCTCATTTCCCTTGGCATGTCACAGCACCAGACACATAGTGTTTTCACTGCTGCAACCTAATTCCCCAAAGTACAGAAGCTGGGAGATGCTGCCAGGAAAAATGTGACAACCATAGCATAATTCACCAAAAGCCAGCAATGACATGAGTAGTGAAATATACCACCTAGGTTAGCTGATACCATACAGCCCTGTTCTAAGGGAAACTCCTTTTTATATGAATCATGTTAGTTTTTTGGGGTTTTTTTAGTCGTAATTTGCTCTGAAGTTTAGTAAAGTTTGACAGTTTCCAAAAACATGTATGAATATGCAAGAGGCAAAAGAAAAAGAAATCAATGGATGAAATTACTCACAGATACTGTGACACATTTTCATAGATTTTCCCAAGATGGAGACATATCTGTGTTAAAGACTTCAGTGGCATACACTGAAAGACCCAATAGCAGTGCATTGTTCAAACTAGAAATGATTTATTATTTTGTGCTTGATCTAACAAAAATCAGCAATTAACAAACAGAAGAGAAAGAATTCAATTCATAAGAGGAAAACTAATAACATTATCGTATATTATACCTATATGAAAAAATGAAAAAAACAAACAAAACAAAACAAAACGCATGTTCAAACATTTCCTAAGTAATGATATTGCATATATTTAAGGTTGGACATACACATTAGTATATGTAGGACTAGACTCCCAGTCTCTTAGAAATTAGTTTAAAAAAAAAAAAAAAAGAGAAAACGAGGAATCTGCAAATGCATGCAGATATATAGATGACAATAGGAAAAAGCAAGAAGTAGGCTTTAATCTTCATTTGTCTTGATTCTAAATTTTGCTTTTTGCCTTCATCTTTTCTAGCATATATAGATAGAAAATTAGATACACCCTCCTAGGAAATTTGGAATGGTATAGTATTGACATCATTGCTCTCAAACACACCCTTCCAGGAGATAAGCGCAGTGTGTGAGTGTTCTCAGGACTGCAGCACATAACAGAAAAAGCTGGGGTCACTGGAACATTGCTTCTCTCTTTCTTGTCAGCCTGCAAGCTGAGACTTGTGATGGGCATTTTCCTGTCCTCCAGCTTAGTAGCCACAATTATTTCACAGAGGGAACATGTAGGCAAGAGTAAGAAAGAGCATCAGCTGAAAACAGCAGTGACAATTAGCTGGCATCCTGTCTGCTGCCTTTTGCACACCGGACAAAAGCAGAATGGCTTTCCAGGTGAAATAGCAGTAGGTTGCAATTGCTTCAAAAGGCACAAACACTGGTGAAAAGAAAAAAAATCCTAGAATTGCTATCCTTTATGGTATAGTCTATTGAACACATTGCTTTTTGAATCAGTAACCCAATCTATACGTCATGTATTCTCCTGGACTTCTAAGGTTTTGTTTACATAAACACTAGAGCTCTTTCAATACATAGGAACAAAAATTGTTCATGACAGCATCATAACTTTCAAAAGTGATTACTTTTAACTAACACAGTAATGCAGAAAATCACTGTATTGAAAAGGTTTGCCTGGCTAAGGACATTAATGTTTGTCTGATCCACAGCATGGCCTCATCTCTGCTGTCTCCACATGCTGCCTTTGAATACCTTTGTATACGGAAAGTTCCCACAATTGCCTTCAGAGCCCTGGAGCATGCAGGGCATCCAGAGGCACTTCCAGAGCCCCCAAAGGATGGATTGATTCTGAATGAACTTGACCTTAGCCCTGCGGCCATGATAGCCTGTGGGAGTTACCAACTAACAACAGAGATGGGCATGAACTGAATATCTCTTATTTTGCCTGTCATCATTCTGGGAAGTGGTTACGCAACACAGTGGCAGCTCCTGGGTAAAAATCTGCAAAGATGAAGATTCAGAACTTGTGATCTCAAACTCTAACTCTCCCTGCTTATGGTTTCTTCGTCTCTCTGTTCTCCTCCTGTGCATTTTACTAGCCCTTCTGGGCTGTCAGCAGCTTCTAGCAACGATGAGGAGACAAGGAGGCCAGGTTGCCCAGAGAAAGCGCTAAATAGGAACATGTATATAGTTGCCCAGGTTTGGAGATTGTTGGGTTAACAGCAAGTGGCTGGAAGGAGTGGAGACTGATGAGGAAGAGAGGGAAGAGGAAAGGAAAAATTGTGTGAGGGAGGAATTGTTACAACTCTGTCTCCTGAATCTTCAGCTTCCAAGCAGAACAAGGGTAAAGGATTGTGTGTATGAGATGTTAAACTGAGAGTTGTTGTAAATGCAGAAATAAATAGGAAAAGTGAGAAAACAGTTTTTCTCTACTGAACTTGTAACCTTTGAGCTTCTCTGTAAGTTGCAACAGAATAATAGTACTGTGGAACAGCCTTGCATAATAATATCCAGCAGGAGCAAAAGCATCATGATAAAATCACCATTATTATTCATAGAGCTGTCATGAACAGTCTGCTTACTCTACACAATTCACCAAAGAAATACTGGTTTGCCATAGAATGAACTGTGCATTTTAAAACAGCGAAGTGCCATTCAGTGTCCTGCCCTTTCAACCATGCTGTACGCACACGCATAGCAGGGAACTCTCAAATTATACTGTTTTGAAAGGCAGTTGAGAGAGTGAGAGAGACCAATGGCATTACAATTTTTGCAAGACTGTACTTTTTCCCACACTGAAAAACATCACTAGATGTGTTTGTGTCCACTGAGCATGCAATCATTGCTCTGGAATCACTTTTTGATATTCAGCCTCATTAGAAGGAGACAGGAATTTCCTGACAAACCATTTTTCATTGCAAAAATGCAGATTCATTGCAGGCCTTTGCAAGAATGGGCCATGTTAGATGGATCTTTCATTAGGAAAGATGCAACCATGGCAGGGTTGCACAACAGGGGTGTCCTGGTTTTGGCCAGGATAGGGATCTGCCCCAGAGGATTTGCTAGTCCCTTGTGGGGAAAATATCAGAGCCCTGCTGAAGCCCAGGTGCTCCAGCAGACTGACACCCACAACCTCTCCCTGCCCCAACTGGTAGGCTGCTCTGGGGATACTACTCCCATTCAGTTCCTGCATAGCTGAAGAAACAACTGAGTGTGATAATGTACCCATTCTAATTCTCCCTCTGTTGCAAAAAAGATTATCCTAACTCAGTACTCAGAGACTCTCTGCACCACCAAAATGAGGATTGGCTTTGTGTTGTAAATTATTCTGTGGGTCAAAAACCTGGTATGTTGGAAGTGACTGATTTTACCATTATCTTCATTGGAAGATGGACTGGCTCAGAGTAAATAAATGGGGAATTCATACAAAAGAATTAAGGAAATATCAAGGAAAGAAGGATGGAAAACTTTTTACATTGAGGAGCTAGGTTCAATATTAGTAATACATGGAGTTAGAAACATGACCCACAATTCTTACATAAAAAAAGTGAAGGTGTTCTCCACAGGCTAACACATGTTAATTTTGGAGACCCTAAAGACAACCATCTGTCTGCATATCTTAAACCAACCAGCAGAGACCAAAGGCCAACCAAACTACGCCAAGGGCCAAAAATTCAAGAAATGCTAGAGAAGGCTGGTAAGTTCCTAGCTATACAAAAGTATTCCCACCTACTCTGAAATGAATTTGAAAATATGCAATTGTACAGACATATTCAGTGAAAAAAAAAATTAACTTTGCTGGAGAGCCTTTTGAGACAAACATGTGTTACCAAACTCCCATGATTTTGCTTCAGTGTACCAAGCCAGGCAGAAACTGGTGTTTGGGGCCAGCAGCACAGTTGTTCTTGGAGGACAAACCAGCGGTGGGAGCAGCACCTTTCTGCAGTGAAAGCTGTTCGTTCCCAGGTGTGGTACGTGCACCACACATTCCTGCACGGCCACAGAGCTGAATAGTTAGACTCCTGTTTCCTGTGGAGAACAGCTGTCCTAAGTATTTCTCTCCTTGAATCAGATTCTTAGTCTATCATTTTATACACAAACTTTCTGCTTTCTCTTCCGTACAGCAAAGTCATGTCAGCTGAACACTTGGGAATTCACCTTTCCATTGTACAAGCATTTTTTAAATACATAATGTACTTTTTTTCTGTGCATTTGCAAGTTAACTGTTTTGATAGGTTATGCTTGTCATTCATGATACCAGATTCTGTACACTGTTTACCTATAGCCAAATATATTTATTCTTCCCCCACCCCACCCCATTCCCAGTTTTAACATCATTGCAAGACGATTCCAGTGAACGTAATTATTTTCATGCCCTCAAGATAAGGGTCTCATTACATTAATTAATTTACAGATACAGTGTGAAGTGAAGAGTTTTGAAAAGCAAGATGGGAAATGTGAGGAAAAAGGAATTGTTATATCCATTTTATAGATGAGCACAGCCACAGAGTGTATAGCTACAAAGCTTTTGGTAGCTTCACACCCATTTAGACTGAAATCTAAATTATCCAGAGCCAGCTGTGTCCATATTGCTTGTAGAAATCAAGTTGGACTGTAAGTTACTACACTGCTTCTGTGTTTTTCTCCTTGGAAAACCAGCTGGTTCACTCCAAACTAGTCAGAACATCTGAAGATGTACGACTGACTAGGGATCCTGAAGTCATATATGGAGCTACAACCATGAAAATATGAATGTAAGCGGAGACCAATTAACATGCAGACATAATCTTCAACTGCAAAACTCAAGGATGTTTTGAGTCTATTCAAAATACACTTGCATGGACTTGGTAATGAATAGATCAGCTTGACTCAGCCTTAATATACATATAAAATGCACTGGGTTACTCTCTTATTGTTGATGAATTTAAAAACTATGTGGAATATGCTAAAATATTGAAAACCTTCCCTCTGAGCCTTCATAAAGCATGCTTTCTGAATCATATCAATGATACTTCACAGTAAATATCTGTATTGCTACACACAAAAAGAATATATACTAGTAACAGAAATTTTGTGCAGTAGTAAAAAAAGATCCAAGAAAAACAACACATTAACAATAGCAGCTGAGAGACTAGAGAGGAGAGAATATGATAGATACTGATACTTATAAGTGTTTTCAACTAACTGGGTCTGACAATGCAACTGTCCTGAAAACAGTGCAGGTAATTATAGTATATTTTCAAAGGTTCCTTTCCCAAGGAACTAAATGTCCTTGAAACATATGAAGAAAGAAATTAAATACATGGGCATGCACAAGAAGAAAGCTGGCAGCATTAGGAGCTATATATGCCATACAGTGGATGTCAACAAAACAATACTTAGGATTTCAGCTGTGCAATTCTGATAAAAGCTGTGGTAAAAAATATCACCGCCTTGTGCCCATCTGTGACGAGGATGCTAAGGCACCTTTCGCTGGGCAGCAAGGAGCCAGGGTCTGGGGAGAGGGTGGTGAACAGTGCAACCTGTCTTCCCTCCACCCTATGCACAGCAGACAGTGAGGAAGGATGGGGGACCTGCCTGCCTCTGACATCATCTATGGACAGCAGGAGAAAAGACAAAGGATTCTCCTGCCACGTCATGCATGAAAAAGGGAAGGTAGATATTGTTCTTACGTTTTAAATATTTTGTGGCTAAAGCTATGGAATGCTTCGCACCAGCTGTTCTTCCATTTTGCAGCTCCTCCACAGGCTGATATTTAAAGATGTTTAAATATGAAATTTAACACCTAAATAGCCAGATCTCTTTTGTGTCTTCCATTCTTCATCTATAAAACAAAGATAGTGATCATAAAGGTTTTTGCCATCTTCTGCCTATCTTGTTCATACAGATTATAACACTTTGAAAAGATCCCCCCTCTTATTAGGTGTTTAGAGAGAAAATAATATGACGGATTCCCAGATTTGTCTAGGAACCACAGACATTGTTGTGACACAAGTAATAACAAAGCTAAAGGGAAGGAAAATGGGACATTTGCAAGAGAATAGTTTAATCAGAAATAAGAAAAGTTAGGGGCCTGAGTGTAAAAAACCCTTACTTATGTAAAAAAATTCCCACCTGAAAGATGGAAGCGAGTGGACACTGTTTCCTATATAAACTAGTTTGGCTGATAAAAGGATGGAGAAAAATGTCAGCTAACACATGTAAAAAATGATGAAAAATAGAAGGAAATAAACAAATGGTTAGCCCACTGCAAGGCTTTTAAAGGGAACACTTTACTTACAAAATTAATGCACAAGAAGTAACTTGTATAAAGACGCATAGTCAGCAGATTTTCTTTTATATTTTATTCACTGTTTGGTCAGTTGAAGGCCTGGAGGCAATAAATTCCACTTGTACAGAATTCAACAGTGATAAATAGTTTGCAAATCACTGAAGCTCTAGTTGTGCTTCAGGCATTTGCATTTAGATGTTTCAAGTTTACAGCACAGTCTATTTGTTCTGTGCTGGAAAGCGAGTGATGACACCACCACGAGGATGTTTTCTATGAAAGTAGGTGAAAGCTGTTTCCTTGAGAATTATGCATCCATCAGTACTGTTATTAATCCTTATTGCATTTTCCTCATTATCATATTTTTCAATTTATAACATTGTATAGAAGAATATGATGTAAGACAACCTGCTAATAAATTTACTACACATCCATCTTCATACAATACCTATGAAAATGTGGAGGCTTGCTTTTTTTTTTGTGGGATTGATTGCAAAGAGGGCCTTGTGAATGAATTTCTTTTTGAAATTAGAAGGTACCTTAAATTGAACATATATTTTCAGATTCAGATAGGGTACTTGGAAGTTATATGAAAATATATGACATAGGAAATAAGTTGCATGGGTAATGTAATAAACCATGAAAATAAAACATAAACAATTTATGTATTTACCAGGTAACTGGTAATACATTATAGCATTGCAGTTCAGAGTTTATATATTATCTGCCATGCCACAGCAACAGTTACAACAAGGGATAAAATGGTAAACAGTAGACTGCTGGCTACTAGCCTTTATTTCCTCTGATTTCTTATTTTGTTGTAGTCAGATTTTAAAGGTATCTAATTTGTCAGGAATCTGTCTTTTTTTAAAGAATGACTGTTGCACTAGTTGGGAACCAATAGGTGGTAGCAGGGCAGGCAGCCTTATAAATTAAAAATATGAAAATAAATGTGTAAGGGGGAAGTGGGAGCTGTTCCTAAACGTAGATTGCATAGCTATTTTTGTCCTCTTTCAAATGTTAACAGTGTTGGGGTCTGAAGAAAGAATTAACAATTTGCCAAAGCGATCATCCAGAAGCAGAAGAGATACTATGAAAATGATCCATAATATAATTTGGTTTTGCTTTTATTTTTTTTTAAGCCAATAACATTCCATTATGTTAAAAATAGGTTAGGGTTGCCAAGCTAACTACTCCGAAGTTAGGAAAAGAAAATTAATTATATTTTAATTCTTCCTGATTGTGCATATGAATTATGATCAATAATGTAATTGGAAGAGCTAGTCAGATGTTTTTCAGATCACTAATATGGGCTCAGCATTCAGATATTATGACAACAGATATCAAAAAGATGATCAGGAAATTGGTATTAAATGCAATGTTCACTTAGCAATGCTGCGGAATTGTGGGAAGGGGCTTTCACTTTTTTGTTTCACTTTTTATAGTGAAACAAAACTTTTAAAAAACCCAAATATGTCCTGTAAGGAATCCTGCAACATTTAAAGAAGTGGGAGTGTTTCAAATATTTCAACAAGAGTTGGATCAGGATAAGCAAAGCTGAATGAGGCACCAACCAAATAAAAAAAAAAAAAAAAAAGGGGGAGGGGGGATTATCATCATATAATTAAAGGCTACATCATTATGCTCAGGAAAGCTGTTGGTGAGCCAATCTTATTTCTGGCAGTTCTTACTTTCTAACTGCTTGATTTGGCATCCTTAACAGCAGTCTTTTAACATCTTTTTTAATGAACTCTATCCACGCTTCTGGGCATGATAGTAGGAAGCAGTTCTATATGGTAGAAAATTATTTTATCCACAGAGCCACCGGCAGAGAACAGCATATTAAAAGTGTAATTCACTTACTGAAAAATTCTCTTGTTGTTTTTTGCCACATCTGATCTCAGAATTAGCTTCTCAGCTCTGAGGCTTGTGGAAGTCTAATCTAGCAGAAAACTCTTAACACTTGTCACGGCCCCTGCTGAATATCATTTTTGTACCGTTGGGAGGCAGTGCTTGGGCCACATTGATCAAAAGCATAGGAGCAATTTAAAAGCTGTTTAAGAGGCCATTTGGAAATCTCCCATGTCTCGAAGGAATCATGTCATGTTAAAAATCAATCCTGTCAGGACATTACTTGGTTCCATCCCAGGTCAGTGACTAGTTCGTAGCCAGAGTACTGTTGCTTCCATGAGCCCTGAGTGCTTGGAAAGGACCAGTTTGGAGCTATTTTAAAATGGGAAGAGCAGAAAAGTATTCATATTCTGACTTCACACTCCCTGCACTGGTTAGGCCCTCAGCTGTCCACCATAACATGAACTGAGCTCGGTGTTATTGTAGATAGTTCTTTACGTCTGTGTGGAATTGTACAAAACCTACACAGCTGCTCATAATTGCAGCTAGAAAAAATGGAAATAGGCAAAAAGTTTTGGCAAAACGAAAGAAAAAGCTGATTTAAGAATGCATCTCATAATTATCAAGGGTGCAGATCAAAATAGTGTGTGGTAGAAATAAAGCATAGAGATGCAACAAAATAATTGAAAAATGTTTCACACTTTCACCCTATATGGAGGTTTTCACACCAAGCACCAAAGGACAAAGGAGAGGGGTGAAGGATTCGGGAAGGCACTGGGACAACGCAGATCTTTACTATTTGATTTTGAGGGCTTCTCAGGGGAGTACCAGAGAGGACTAAAATGATCCTGACATTGTTGCTTGTTTCAGCTAGGCCCTGATCTGCCTGGAAGACAAGATTCACATTCCTGCCCTAGTTCCCATGAGCCATCACCTGTTTACCACCTCATTCTCTGTCCTTCCTATTTCTCTCCTTTTTTTTTTTAAAAAAATAATTATATTAATAGACTTCAGCTTAGCTGTTCCAGACTGCATTTTTTGCTGCCTTATGGCCTTAAGCACTTGACTGTTCAGAGTACTGTTAAAACAACTTCACAATGACACACATTTGTTGTATACTGGCATCAACTATAAGATCATGTGCTATGAAAATCACTCTTAAGCAGGGATGCAACAGGTTGGAACCTGAGGAAGAAGCTTAATTTTCAATCTTTCTTTTTGTATTATGTTTGTATTTTCTGCTTCAGAACTTAATAGCCACAAACCCTCTAGCACATCTCAGCTAACATTTTTTCTTATAAAGATGACTATTAAGATCTTTAATATAATTTTAAAAGAATGTCAGACAGAGTTTTCTCTTGCTAAAGGGAAAAGAAGAAGGGATACCTTTAAGTTGAAATTGACTAAAATTTTTAAAGGACTTTACAACAGTGGCTATGACATTGTACTGAACAGGCTGCCATCTCTCTGTAATGAAAACCTCCCACATTGTTCAATTTTTTAGTGTTTGAGTGGGCTATATTGACATCTTTGGCTTTGTGGAGACATTTGCTCTAACAAATAGAGAAAAAGTTAAAAACAAAAAAAACCCCTTTCCTGCAGAGGTAGGTGCAGAAGAGAAAACCTATAGAATCCTGCAAGGATGCTGCTGGGATGACCTTTTCAAAAAATGCTGTGTTTTTGTAATTCTTTTGCCATGCCCCAAGAAGTGCTCCTACCACTAGGAAAGTATAAAATCAAAGAACTTTATGTCTGACAGTTGAGAGCACTGGGAGCTGGGGAGTGCAGGTAGGAGGGACAAGTCATTGTTTCTAATAACATTACAGCAAAGTAGACTGTAGTTAAAGTATAAAATACAATCCCAAATCTGTAATTTGCAGTTAGGTTGGTCCAAGAGGATTTAACATCAGGATCATTATTTACTTCTTATTTTTATGTAAAGGATAAGGTTTATAAAGTCTGTTTTGCTAAAGCTACTGAGGGACACATTCAATGAGGGAAGGACTGCCTGTTCCCTAAAAATTTGAGAATATTTTCTGGTTAATATTTTCCTGTAGAAATAGTTTGCCTCACCTGAGAAGAATGATTTAGAAAACACCTGCTGTGAGATGTAATTAGAGCATGAATCTGTGCAAAACTATGAGGCTGCTGAGACCTCACCAGGAGCAGGAGGCACCCAGTTCCTTTGCGTGCCTGCAGAGGCTTAGGGTTCAAAAAAGTTCTCTGTGACTCACATTCTACAGGTGATTATATGCACTAGGGCTTTAAATCATTTACCAAAAAAAGTGGGTGGCAACCTGATTAACACACATTGAGTAGGGAGGGAGACATAAATTACTTAAAAACTCTTTTCTGTCTGAGTCATGTATGTTTAAAGCTGAAACTGCTGCAAGGTGGAATGTGATCAAACAAAATTCCATTGTAAGGGCTTTGTGAAAACTGTTTTAAACTGTTTAAATTACTTCTGAGAGAAAATAATAGAGATTCTCTATTTGGCTACCTGCAGATGTAAAAATAAATTATTTAATACAGAGTTTGATCCACCTGTTGTTACACAACCTACACAGTTTCACTTGTGCAAAGAAAAAAACCATCTTGGAATACCACATTACTTACTTTATCATTTGGTTAAGACAGATCTGAAGTATCATAAGCAGTAAACCTGGGCTTTTCATGAGCAGCAAAGACATCAGTTCCAGCACTGAGTGGTTTTCCTCCAAAACAACATGCTTCCAAATTATTACACCCAACAGTAATATTACCTAGGCTGAGGAGGAAGAGCCAGCCTTTAGGTGTGTGTGGTGTAAATTTGGAGTTATGTTTCATCAATGAGCCTGAAGAAATGATTTGTTGACTCTGCTGGCATATCCTCAGCCCTAGCTAAGTCCCCAGTATTTGATCCTGTGAAATGAGTGGGAAAGTTGCCACTGCTTCAAATGTGCTTAAGCATAGAACTCGAGGGTTTTTTTTGGTGGTTTTTTTTTTTTGTTTGGGGCTGTGGATTATTTTGCTTTGCTCTGCTTTGACATGGTTCAAAAAGTTTTGAGGGCTGATGAGTAACCTGGCCAGGAATAAGCTAGGGTGCAAGTGAAAAGAAGATTTCAAACCACCAGAACAGTGTAAATAACCTGGACACATTGAGAAACAAATCCTCTTGCTTTTAACATTGAGCTTGAAAAAGTGGAAAGAAATTGTATGTTTCAGTTTCTCCAGAAAACCTGAAAACAGCTCAGTTACCTAGGAGTCTCCTACAAGGCAATTGTTCCTAAATTCTGAAAGAATATTAAATTTGAGGGAATTCCCTAGTTTCTAATGGAGTTTATGAAAAGACTCTTATTGGAAGTGGGTATTGGATCAGGTGGGGGTGAACCATGGTATTTTAAATTAATTTTATTTTAGCAGTAACCTATGTGCTTATAGCTCTAAATAAGCTATATTCCTCTTCCAATTGAATAACCTCTGCAAGACTAAAGGCAAGCAATAACTGGGTTATAGAAGACATAAAAACAAAACAAAGCTTCTTCTTAGATAAATGATTGCTTGTCATAATCAATCTCAATTAAAGCTGATCTGAAGAAATAAAACTAATAGGATCTACCTACTGTAGAGCTGCATTCAGTGCTCCATAGTAAAGAACTGCATAAATGTTTGAATTTTCTAAATGAACTGTTTTACTTTAATCAGACATGGGAAAAAAGTGTCAAAAGACCAAGAATTGGACACCCACCCAAGTTTCATACACTTCTCCCTGTATGCTCTGGAGCAGCTCTCTCTTTTACACCCCTTTTTCCAGACCAGCTAATTAAATGCAGGTGCAAGCTCAGATGTTTCTTCATCTTTTAACTATTATAATGCATTCTAGCTGGCAGGAGCACAGCAAGCCTTTGGAGTTGTAGTCAGCCTGTGGGCAACTGACAGATAACAAACACTTAAGCTCCCAAGCTTTGCAAAATGCACCAAACACCTTTTTCTGGTAAACATACAGTCTAGGGACCACGGGCTTCCCTTCCTCACAAATTAAGACACTTTCATCCTTTCCTCTTACTCTCTTTCAGTCTTAGTTTGGACAAATCATTCACAAAACAAAAAGGCCAGATCCTCAGATGCTCTAAATCAACGTAGCTCCATTGAAGTTATTCTGGCTGCAGTGAAGATGCACCAGTTGAAGGGACAGCTTCAGTAGTCTGTCCTACAGAGACCTCAGGCAGGCTCAACATCTGGCAGAAGCACTCTAATGTCTGAAATAAAACAAAGCCTCCATAACCTGCAAGGCTAACATTTTGGTCTCTCCTCCACCCCAAAATTCCCTTCACATGTGGTATTTTACATATGACAGACTGAAAATGATTTACATGTTGTCTAATCTCTTGACCACTTGCAATCACAGATGAAGGAACTCTTTTATTTCAATTTTATTTCCACCTTCTCCTCTTATCTCTGCTTAACACTTGCTTAAGAGAATATATACTATCACTTTTTAATCCTTTGCTTTCAGGGTCTTCCACTTCTTTATCTTGTCTTCTTGATACAAATATTTTCCTATTAGGGTCTTAACTCTTGAAACAAAATCCGATTGTGAGAAAGTGTTTCTAAAAGAGACCTCAGTTTTTCTCTCTGGTTTGAAAAACATCATAAAAAGAAAACAAAACGCTTCCTATCAAATGGGTTGTTCACATTTTGTAATCTTTTTTCTTCTTTTGTTCTACTGAGCAGATGAATCAAGAAATTTCCCAGCAAATTAGATGTGGGTTGGCTCAGGAGATACAAGCATTTTGCAGCTTGTCATTAGGAACCCTCACTACAACGTCTAAGATAACTTCAGGTGTTATGCCAAAAACACTCATGACTACCTTGGCAGATAGGTAAAAGCATCTGGGTACTCTGAGCACGAATCAGTCAATATGGGAAATACTTCCCTTTTTCTTCTTCCACAACAGCTTTGTGTGTTACCGAGCATAGTTTGAATGAAAGAAATGCAACAAATTACAGAATGAAGATCCTGAAGTTTTCCACTTACCTTGTGCATTCAATAATTCTTCATCCTGATCTAAATAAATCTGTATTTTAATTACAGCTTTCCTTCCGATTAGTCCAGTGCACTTTTGGACATGACTGGGCTTAATGAAACTTCTGTGTTGCAAGGTTAAAGCCTGAGATGGACTCTAACAAATCAGCCTGCTGTGAGCAGGCATGTTAGAGAAGATGACCTAGTTCTTTACGACTCTCTGAGTCTCAGCTTTGTATTTCAGACAATATGCCTGACTTTCTTTAAATGCAGCACTGCATTTTTAACAAGCATCTGTTTAGCATTTTAACAGGTGATCTGTTAAATCTCCATGTCTGTGGGAAACCCCCTACCATAACCTTGCTCTTTAGAACAAGGACTAATACTAACTAAACTGACCAAAAATAATTTTAAAATATGTGCAAAATGAGAGGGTTTTATTTTGTTTGTTTGTTTGTTTGTTTTCTCTCTCTCTCTGTAAAACAGGAAAGCTTTTACCTTATATTTTCAGCTCAGTCTGAAAGAAAAAGTTTCAGTTGCCTCTTGGACATAGTTAAGAAACAGAAGCAAGATTACATGGTCCTCAAACAGCCTGAGTGGGTGCTTCCCCTGTCCCAAACCCAGGGGATCAACCTTTTGTCTGATGGACTTTGCAGCTTGGAATAATCTCTCTCATGGTGCTAGGAAGACTTCTCTGGTGACAGACTTTCATTTAGCATTAAATTATAAGATATTTTTCTGAATTATGGGCTAGAGTTCTCCCTGGAGTGTGTTAACCCCTAGACTATACAATCATTCTCATTTGCTCTTTACCATTACTCTGCCAGATTTATTGAATTGTCCTAAAATGGGCAATCTGTGGAAGAAAAACCTACCTTCTGTTGATACAAGTTTGTATCCGTTCTGCTAAGGCAAAGAGTGGATCAGAAAATAAATCCCCTGCTTCTTCTGTCTCCTCCTCTTTGTTTTTATCTAGTCTTCTAAATACATATATTTCTAAAGCATCAGAACTACTCAGAGAATTCAATTCAAATTCAAGACTATTTATTTGGCCAATGCACCACTTTTTCAGAGAATGAAATACTTGCTGAAAATCTTTCACCAGCCTTTACCTGTGGTGCATGATATCTCAAGTTAATTCTCTGAATTCCTTCATGTCCTTTGTCTTCATCTGTATATTTTAGTAGCTACCAACACATACTTTTCCTCCAAGGTCTTTATTGTGCTATCGGCTGAAGTATCATGCCCAAACACCCCAAGACCTCTTATCTTTGTAGCCCTAATTTCTCTAATTCCTGCAACTATTCCAGCAATTGAGATGCCCATTGATATAAGGTCATTCTGCATGACCTGTCAGTTGACCAAAATTTTTATATTATATATGAACCACTGATTGCAAGATAACGTTCTTGCTGTTTCACAGCAAAGGTGGTGCCTGGCTGACAGAATCATGCATCTTTAGATTCCCTATCTTGGTTCTTAAATGTATAAAATATATAAGACATATATTAAATATATTAATGACAGTGTTAAAGAGGAAGAAAATAAGGTAGGTCTAGAAGTGTAGCTATTGGGAAAAGCTCCTGCCTGTTGTGATCATAAATTCTGTGCTAGCAAAAAATCTTCCTGGATAATTTATAGCCCATGATGGTGAAGAATATCTGAGTTTAAACAGTAAAAGGAAAAGAACCTCTATTTCACACAGCAAGTGTGTGATCCAAAGAATATTGAAGTCAATGGGCATCTTTCCATTGGCTTCAGCAGACTTTGTCAATGATGTAAAAGTGGTTAAAGGGATTTTATTCAAATATTCCAATATTTATCCTCTGGACTTGAAAGCAGCTGGAAAATTTCAGCCTAGAAAAAGGAATTAAAAAAAAAAAAAAGGATGAACAGCTTAAAAAAAATTGTTAAAAAATTATCTGCAGCTGAAACTATCATGACTGAACAGAAGTAACAAGAGGAGAAGTAGGTGTTAGCTCATTCAGAAAGAGTCATTACAAGCAAATATGACCATGTCAGTGTGACCCAAATACAAACACTGAAAATCACTCAGACCTCGATTGTTCAAAGATCTGTATGGTGCGTAAGGAAGGGTTAAGAACATCTAGCTTCAAAGGTTCCAGCAGTTGACATTAATTTTATTATTTGGATATTTAGATAGAAGAATATACTTCTACCTCTGATAGCTGGAGGCTGCTATTGTCCTTGCAGACTTTACATCAGTGCTCTGAATGACTTAACACACTTTGGATTAGATTCTGAATTAATCGTCTTAATGACAGTTCTTATGTAAAGAAGGCAGATATTTTCCTTTACTAAAGTAGTTATGACCGTAAACTTTCCTTATTAGTGTGTATACTTTAGGTGAGCTTTCAATTTACTGTAAGAAACCAGTCAGCAGTGAAACAGAAAATACTACAGACCACCTTTTGCAGATAAGATGAATACTTCTTGATATACCTTTCAACAATATTAAGAGTTAATTAAGATTACAAGAATATTTTCCAACCAGCTACATGATACTCATGGTTGAAGCATGGCCTTTAATGATGGTTTTACCATACACATGAAAGCTCTTGATTCAGCAAAATGTGGTTTATTTTGAAACCACTTAAAAAATCATTCTCTGAGTGCCAACAGGAGAAAAAACCCCTTTATTTTCTTTCCTTTTCTTTTCCTTTTTCCCCTTTTTTCCTTTTTTCCCTTTCCTTTTTTCTTTCCTTTTTTTCCCTTTTATTTTCTTTCCTTTTTTTCCCTTGCCTTGCCTTGCCTTGCCTTGCCTTGCCTTGCCTTCCCTTCCCTCCCCTCCCCTCCCCTGCCCTCCCCTCCCCTCCCCTCCCCTTCCCCTTCCCTTTCTTCTTTCTTTCTTTCTTTCTTTCTTTCTTTCTTTCTTTCTTTCTTTCTTTCTTTCTTTCTTTCTTTCTTTCTTTCTTTCTTTCTTTCTTTCTTTCTTTCTTTCTTTCTTTCTTTCTTTCTTTCTTTCTTTCTTTCTTTCTTTCTTTCTTTCTTTCTTTTCTTTCTTTCTTTCTTTCTTTCTTTCTTTCTTTCTTTCTTTCTTTCTTTCTTTCTTTCTTTCTTTCTTTCTTTCTTTCCTTCTTTCCTTCTTTCCTTCTTTCCTTCTTTCCTTCCTTCTTTCTTTCCTTCTTTCTTCTTCTTTCCTTCTTTCCTTCTTTCTTTCCTTCTTTCTTCTTCTTCTTCTTTCTTTCTTCTCTTTCTTTCTTTCTTTCTTTTCTTTCTTTCTTTCTTCTTTCTTTCTTCTTTCTTTCTTCTTTCTTTCTTTCTTTCTCTTTCTTTCTTTCTTTCTTTCTTTCTTTCTTTCTTTCTTTCTCTTTCTTTCTTTCTTTCTTTCTTTCTTTCTTTCTTTCTTTCTTTCTTTCTTTCTTTCCTTCTTTCCTTCTTTCCTTCTTTCCTTCTTTCCTTCTTTCCTTCCTTCTTTCTTTCCTTCTTTCCTTCTTTCTTTCCTTCTTTCTTTCTTTTCTTCTTTTCTTTCTTTCTTTTTTCTTTCTTTCTTTCTTTCTTTCTTTCTTTCTTTCTTTCTTTCTTTCTTTCTTTCTTTCTTTCTTTCTTTCTTTCTTTCTTTCTTTCTTTCTTTCTTTCTTTCTTTCCTTCTTTCCTTCTTTCCTTCTTTCCTTCTTTCCTTCTTTCCTTCCTTCTTTCTTTCCTTCTTTCCTTCTTCTTTCCTTCTTTCTTTCTTTTCTTTCTTTTCTTTCTTTTTTTTCTTTCTTTCTTTCTTTCTTTCTTTCTTTCTTTCTTTCTTTCTTTCTTTCTTTCTTTCTTTCTTTCTTTCTTTCTTTCTTTCTTTCTTTCTTTCTTTCTTTCTTTCTTTCTTTCTTTCTTTCTTCCTTTCTTCCTTCCTTTCTTCCTTTCTTCCTTCCTTTCTTCCTTTCTTTCTTCCTTTCTTTCTTCCTTTCTTTCTTTCTCTTTCTTTCTTCCTTTCTTTCCTTTCTTTCCTCCTTTCTTTCCTTCCTTCCTTCCTTCCTTCCTTCCTTCCTTCCTTCCTTCCTTCCTTCCTTCCTTCCTTCCTTCCTTCCTTCCTTCCTTCCTTCCTTCCTTCCTTCCTTCCTTCCTTCCTTCCTTCCTTCCTTCCTTCCTTCCTTCCTTCCTTCCTTCTTTCCTCCTTTCCTTCTTTCATCTTGCCTGCCTGCCTGCCTGCCTTCCCGCCTGCCTTCCGCCTTCCTTCCCGCCTTCCCTCCTGCCTTCCTGCCTTCCTTTTTCTGTACTTTCTTTGTTTTTCTTCCTTTCCTTATGTACTGGGTCTGGCTGAGCCGGAATTGGTTTTCCCCTATAGCAGCCCTCATGGTGCTGTGTTTTATGTTGGGAGCTGGCAGGGTGTTGATAGCACACTGGTGTTGTGGCTACTGCTGAGTAGTGCTTACACAGCACCAAGGCTCTTTCCGACATTTCCCCCGCCTCACTGGGATGGGGTGAGCAAGATCTTGGGAGGGGACACAACCAGGACAGCTGACTCGAACTGACCAAAGGGATATTCCATACTATATGACATCTGCTCCCATATAAAGCTGGGAAAAAGGAGGAAGGGGGTGGGGTCACCCTTGGTCCTCCGAGGCAACCACTACATGTATCGGAGCCCTGCTTCCTGAGAAGGCCCGACATCACCTGTTAATGGGAAGTAGAGAATAAATCTGTTTTCTTTTTGCTTCCGTGCGTAGACTTTTGCTTCGCTTTGCTTACATTAAAACTGCTTTTGTTTTACACACAAGGGTTGGGTTTTTTCCTATCTTATTTTATTTCCCCTTTTTGCCCCATTGAGAAAAAAGGTGGAAGGGGGGGGAAGTGATAGTGCGACTTGGTGGGTACCTGGAATTTAGCCAAGATCAAACCACCACACCTTACCATGGCTTCCAAAATACTTTTAAGCAAATTTTCAAAATATCCATGCAGCATACAAGACAAAAAAAAAGTGAAGTATCATATAATTTTTTAATATCTCATTGGATTACAGAAAGTAATAGAGATACCTCATGTTTTCAACAGAAAAAAAATAAGTTCATATGTACAGTAATGGGGCTGTTCACTGGATTGGACTGAGGGGGAAAAAAAAACAGAATAGCAAACAAAACCCCTCCTTTGAGGGAGCAGTGGGAAATGACAACATACTTTCATTTCCCTACCTCTGGGGAAAGACTTTCAAAACAGTTCTGGGCATGATGTCCAAAAACTACATTCAACGTAAAAGTATATAAACCACTACATTCAAAGAGTGTTAAGCATCTGCCTTAAACTCACCAAGGTAAGGAAATTCAGAATTAAGACTGTAACTCCATACTTAACTCACACCTTTGTAGCCAGCCCATATGGAATGACAGATCACCCACTGTTAAGAGACCACTGCAATTCCAGCTTTAATGTTGAGTGTCTTTGCTCTTTAAGTGCTGAACTGCATCTGGAATGTTAGCCTATTTGTTACTTTTTTTTTTTTTTTTTTTACAGTAATGTGTATAAAAGCAAATAAAACATATGAAGACTATGTTTTGAAATAGCTTTTCTTTTAATTTTTATACTCTATATTCTTTTTCCAGTGATCAAATTTGAAGAAAAACTAATTATGGGAAAAAAACATGCTTTTTTACTATGATCTTATGCCAAGTTTCAGTCCAGAGCAAAATTTTACAGTCATGTGAACCCCTAAAAAGAGAGGTTTATAATGGAAGCATTGACAAACCCTTAAGTACAGCAGGGCAAGTAGGTGTCTCTATAATATTACTCAATAAGAAGCTTGTAATTACAGGTCTCAATAGAAGGGGGGGAGTATAGGGGGAATGAAGGATTTTTCTCCATGTGATATTTCTGGCATAATTTGTGCTGAAAATTTTCCAGGGACTTTTGAGCCATAACCACAGCTCACTTCTCCAGTAACAAAATATTAATGATACAACTGTTTTTCACTAGACTTCTAGAAATAAAGTTCTTGTTTTCTTACCGAAACTGTATTTTATTGCTTAATCTCCAATTATAGCTGAGGAAATTATTTTGAAAATTCTCTGATTTGTGAAAATGGTACTTCTCTTCTGAGAGGAAAACGTGACATTTTAGCAAAATCACACTTCATTCCAAGGAAATGGATTTTGTGGGGTTTTATTGTGTGAGTTCAAAATCTCCAATGTCAAGTTCTTTGAAACTATTCTTCTTTATCAAAATTTAAACAGGTATAAAAACTTTTCAGTGATTCATTCAGTCAGGCTACCCAGCTGCAGCTTCATCTTTAAAACTTTATGGCTACAATCTTCCATCTGTAATTCTTTCCACGTTGCATTAAAGATCACCCTTGTCTGCTAGAATGTGTCACTCTTTCTCCAACATCAAGACAGTATTCTTGTACCATCCTCCAGGGAAGGATAACCATGGAACAGTCCTTCCAAACAACTTTTCAGAATAGAACCATATGGAAGAATACTGTAACTGGGATCTCTTGTAGGATATCTATCTCTAGGATAAGCAGGATGGAGAGGGAAGGAAAAGGATCATATAGTAATTTCATATACAGAGAGACATGGAAAGACAGGTTAAAATTAGCAGCAGCATGGAAATGGACAGAAACATAAATTAAGGCACTCTGGTGAGGTCAAAGACTGTGAAGGAAAAAGGCGTAGGCTTTTGGCAACTATTTCTGAAGATGAAGGTCCTTTTTTCATTACACACTAATGGCCACTGTACTTGGCCCCTGCTCAGGTCACGTTCCCATTAACCTGACTTTGAGCTGTTCTTTTTCCATATTCTCTTTGATTTACAGCACTTTAAGTAAACTGAGATTAGTTCCCCTGAAACCAAGAGAGCTTTATGCCAGCATAAATCTGATGTAGCTGAGAAGGCAGCTCAACTTTGAGACATTAGGATTTGGCTTAAAATGACAGTATTAAAAAACCCTCAGAATTAAGTCCCTTCTATCAAACCTTGTATGGAAAGGACAAATAATAACACTTCAGATCCTGCTCTCCAGGCTTTCTGTACGTGCCCATTGCTAACCCCCACAGGTACTCCTTTTTCGTCACTGCTGAAAGACTTCCCCTCCCATTCCTCTATGCTGGTTGAAGGCTAGCAGTGGTGTAAAATGAAGGGTACATGCCTTTAATCTAATCAGTTGAAATCCCCTTGGCACAGGTGCTGAAGAAGACAACATCTTACCCACCAGCCCCAGCCCACAAGAGGAACAGCAGCCACCGTACAGGGTGAGGCTCTGGGAAGCTTTATGGTTGCCTTCAGAGCTGGTAAGGTTTTGCTGGACAAAGTTACACACTCAGAGGGCGAGGAATGAGGCTGTCCCTTGACGGTTTAACATCCCCTTCACCTCCCAGACTCATCGGGGAGATATAGTGGTCTGCACCTTGCACAACAGCTGCATTGTCTTGAAGTCAGGCGGGACTGATTACACCAACCCAGCTGCATTGACTGCTTTTGACTGCATTGACACTGAGGCCACGGATTTCCCCAGGACTACCCCATACTGTTGTCCCAGTATTATTTGTCTTCTGAAACTGTTGCTGAACTACAGCATGTATTTTACTTGTCCATACTCTTTCTGGAACATAATATAAGAGCATCTAAAAACTTACATATGAATCACACACTTGCAGGTGTACGTGGAAATGTGCCAGCTGTATTATGCTCACTATATAATAAATGAACATGTTACCTTCACTTGCATGGGATTAATGGCTCATCCATCTTTTTCAGTTGCTGTTCCACTTAGCTATATTTATTCACATCTCTAACAGTATATGGAATTTCTTCTTTAAAGATAAAGGCTTTTTAGTACATTCTGTCCCATAGTTGCAGATTGGGTAAGCAGCTATGTAACTGTGGCCCAGAATCTACTAAAAGTTTTGATTTGGATTCAGTGGAAGCTTCCAGTGAACAGTAACAGTCTGTCATAATATTGAAAGCATGAACAAATCTGAGGAAAATGGCTCTACCTCCATAAGCCACCTGAGAATCCACCTGTATGCTCACAGGCATACCTATATATGGTGTCCGATGTTTACCTACAGGATGGCTAATACCATTTCAGCACAGAAATGTCAGACAGTCCTATGACAAATCCAGGTTAGGTCCTGTGAGTTTAAAATGTCAGGCAATAGAAACAGAAAATGGTAAACTCCTGAAAATTATTTCAACTCAACCAAAATATACATCCTGTACAACTGTTGGCATTCATGCAACAACAAAAATATTTATATATTTACCATAGTGAAACAACAAATGCAATGTATATGCAGTTTTGCCTTAAAAAGTTATGTTGGTGATGCAAGAATAATTTTTTGAATGTGACACATTTAAATTCATAACCCTAATACCATTTAGATTTAAGTTTCTAAACCTGTAATTTCTCCAGGTGTTTGAAGGAGGAAGAAGAGAGGGAAGAGAGATAAAGAAAATTCATAGTAGCACTGGTAAGCACATACCATGACCTGCTATCCACAGGACACAGCAGTGGCTGTGGTGCGGCCTGCCTAGACTCAGGTTGTGGTTTTACCTGAAAATGGGGCTGCTGCAGGCTGCAGATTGCCCTTGGTCTTCCAGCACATGTGTGTAATGTTGCCTGGTGCCTCTGCTGAGCTGCAGTCCCCACTGGCTCAGCTATTCCTCAGCTCCTTTTGGGATACTCTTGCTTGAGGATTCCTCATGACAAGTAGTGTGTGTGTCTGTAGGGGACATGTGCTCTTACAGGTCTGCAGCAATGAGGACAGAGCCACAAATGACAGACCCAACAAAGCATAAGAGTCCTGATGGCTTTTTTGGTGGCCTTGAGGGTAAAAAATGCAGAAAAAAAATCTTCCTTAGCTGCTTGGACTTCTGAAGTAATAGTTGTGCTTTATATAAAATCACAGATACATATATATTTCAGATAAATACTTCCCCAACTGACAAGAGCTGTTTTACTGTGCACAGGGACAACTGCCTTTGATGGGCTATTTCTTTCTTCTGTGCATGACTATTTTGGATCTTGTGCCCAGATTGCAACAAAATCTCCATTTACTAAACTTGCTCAGACCATTCCTCCCTTGGACACACTCCCTGGGACAGTACCAAGTCCTGCTGAAAAACTGACTGGTTGGTAGTGGTCCTTCTGCCATGTTTTGCATATCAGCCTAATCGTCTGGAAAATCATTGCAAAACTCCCAGCTCAGTGTACAAATCACTGCGATAGTCAGACCTCTGCTTCACAGTTTTCTTTCTGGGTTTGTGGTTCCTAGGGACATGGTCTAGTGGTGGACTTGGTATTGTTAGGTTAACATTGGACATGATGATCTTAAGGGTCTTTCCAACCTAAATGATTCTATGATTTTATGATTTTTTGGGGGAGGGAGGGAAATAAAAAAGCAACCAGCAACACCTGGAAAGGCTAGGGAGTATTGTAACCCTTTCTCCTTGAATATTATGTGCAGTTCTGGGTTTTCACATCAAAAAAGTAAAACTAGAAGAGGGAAAAGTGACAAGGATATGGACAAAGATATTGAAAAAGAAATGGAGAAACTTCCACAGAAGAACTGAAGAAGCTTTTCAGCCTAAAAAAACAGATATAGCACATAGATTATTAATGGACATGCTAAAAGTCTAAGACATAAACAGCTCAGAGAATATGATTAAGAAAAGACTGTTCACACCTATTCTGGTCTCAAAACCAAAATAGGGGAAATATCAAATAAAAAGATCAGTCATCAGGGTGAAAGCATACTACTGGTGATAGTTACTCATACATATAAAGTCTTTGTGGAAATCATTGCAGACATTGTGTAGCCCAGAAGTTTTTTGTGATTGGTGAAACCCACGGAAATACAACCCACCAAGGGCTGTTAAAACAAACCTCCACAAACAAATTTCCCATCAGAAATCTCTGAACTGCAGGTCACCTAGATAAGGAGAAAAATCTAGATGAAACATCATCTATCACAGACATAGGTGAAGGAGGGAGAAGCCAGTGCTAACTTCTTTACAGATTTAGAAGTGATTTCTAATCTCTCTGGATGTCTCTATGTTAGACAGAAAGACCTCTCTGACTGGTCTTACCTCAAGAGTAGTGTTAAATGAGTTTAAAATTTCATATGGAGAAGATAAAGTAATAGTGAACTAAAACACCTCATGAAAATAACAGCAATAAGAAATAAAATCAGGAGTCCATAGAATTTTTGAGGATTAACCTTTGCATTTCTGGCAGGGGAAGAAGGGAAGATTATTTGAAATCGTTGCTGATTTTTTTATATATAAAAGCTATAAACATGTTAAATTTAAATGATTCTTGAAATTAGGAAACTGGAGGAGCCCATGGATACCCAGTGCCAAAATCCACAGCAATTCCAGTTCCTTAACTGCAAAGTTTTGAATATCTCAGAAAAATATTTTATTTCATAAAATAGCAGTCGAATCAACAAGCAACCAACAATGCAGAGAGGATAAAGTGTAAGAAATTTCATATCTCTAACCAGAGGAATGGCAGAGAAGAAAACCTACCTTATACGACATCCTCTTTCTACAGGAGAATAAAAAAGCCCCGTCAGTCACCACAGCACTCCATTGCCTGCCACATTAATTGTTAGAGCAGGAAACATCACAAGGAAATGTGAAGAGTCAGAAGCAGCAGAGACATTCTTGAAAAAAGCTGGAAAGTAAATTGCATTACAAGTTGGACTCCAGTAAAGATGAACTCACTGAACCTGGAGAAATACCTTAAGACTGTTACCCCAAAATTAAAAAAGCTACTTAGAAAAAGATTTAAAGGAATAAGGAATCTCTGAAGGAAAAGAAAAGAAATAGAAAGACAAAACAGCATAATATGCAACAGAAAAAAAAAGAAAAATATTCCAGGTGAAAGACAGTTTCTACAGCCAGTATCATTCATGACAATATTATCATTATAGTGATACATTGCACCTTAGAAATATCTATTCCTCTCAGGTGACTGTAAAAGGTTTCTAGCCAGCTACCACAGATGTAGGTATTTTTTGTTTTGTGTCTAGAGTTAGGAGAGATAAATGTCATGCTGGGTCTTCAGCACCCTTAAAAATGTATAAACACTGGACTCTAGTCACATTCTCCAGCCCCAGAATTTATTTACTCTCTATTTTTTACTCTTTACTCTTTATTTACTTCTTTTTCTGAAAAAAAACCTTCAACCTTCAGAAAGATGGTTTAAATAGAACTGTACTAGGCATTAATATTATTCTGCATGTGTCATACATAACTTTCTGATATAGAAGATCTGATATTAAATCTTTAGTCGAAATGAGAGGACAGACTGGAACCTTCTCCCATAACCAGAGTCTGTGCCCTCACTGTTGGCATCTATGGACTTGCTCATTCTCTCTGCCATTTTGACTAGAAATGTCATCCTGGAGATGAAAAAACATTGTCCAAATCATTTTCTGTTAAGATTGTGTCAAAACTAACATAACCTCAGAAGAAAATTCCTTTCAGCAAAATAAAATGTCCCACAACAGAAAAAGTTTCATTGATAAATACATTCTTAGACCTATGATGACATTGATAAGACAAACAATGGAAAGACAAGTAAGAGGAAAGAAAACCAAGAGGAGATGAATCTGCTTAAGTTTATAAGTTCCTGGGGACAGTCCAATGCAATTAAGTTTGCTGAGCCTAAGTGTGGAGGCCCACATGTACCCAGGAATGGACTCCTTAGTGCTACAGCATCAGATGGCAGCTTCAGCAGCACCTCTGTCCTGTGCTAAAAAGGGAGGTAATCACTTCAACTCCTAAATCTCACTAAAAGCTTCGTGACTGCACTTGTTATGTGCTATGAAAGAAATGATATTTGGCTCCTGGAGAGGAGAAACTGTTGCATTGGTAATACAGGAGTTGGCCAGATCCTGTGATCTCAGCACTGCACTTACACCTCGGAGCAACTCTGATGGAGCAAGTGTGTCCCATTCCACACTGTCTCTGAAGAAATCCTGTGTTTACATGTGAAAACAGCTGTTGTGTGGTTAGTGATATATAATCCTTCTTAGCTATGTTACTATTAATATGTGCTTTTCTGGGAGTATGCAACGTTTTTCATTCAGCTTCATGACGTCTCTCTTCTTTCTAGATAGGTTTAATTTTTCCTATTAATTAAACTTTTTTTTTGGAGAACAAAGGTATTTTATTAAAACACCATGTATTACTGGGGAGGAATGCAGATTCAAGTAATGGGGAATTACATGTCATGCTGTTTTTGTGGGGACGAGATAGACTTTGACTGGGATACTTCCAATCTCAGAATTAGAAGTGGAGAGAACTATCTTCTTTAAATCTCCAAATCAAATAAATAGTAATAGCTCCTCCTGTTGTCTTCCAAAGCAAATGCTTAGTACATGAAGGAGAGGTAACCATAAAAGATTCAGGGCTCACCTCTCACTCCTTCTTGTGTTTGTTGTTACAGCAAAACAGTAATGATGTGAAGAAAGTGTAAATTATAGCATGGAGGCCAGACAACATAACAGCTGAGACAGAAGCAGGAATGTGAGCCGTGGTAATAGCTCTTCAGTCTGGTGGAAGGGATTTTAATTATATGTCTAAAACTTTTGGACTTTGCAGCATGAATAAAAATTTCAGATCAGTGTAACATTAACATGGAACTGTCATTAAAGGTTAAGTAACTGAGAATTTGACCCAGTGCCTTTTACCATTACTAGAAAGATCATGGTCACTCTATTTAGTTTTGATTTAAACCTTATAATATTTTGTCCTCTATTTCAACAACTTTAAGCAAACTCTACATATTTGGAGGGTGGTGGTGGTAGGGGGATATTCAGTTTTTGTTTTGCGTCTCTTGTCTGTGTGTAAGACAATATCCATAGGCAAACTTTGAGGAGAACAGGAGGTCCCTTGTCATTCTATTTAACTTCAGATTTATAGAAAAATCCCTTTCGAGCCTCTCAATTCCAGTGATATTGGGCAAATGAGTGTATGGTAATTAAACACTTAAAAATAGAGCCTTGTTTGCTTACAGATCTTCTGGCCTTAGGTTTGAAGAAGTATTAATGGAAAAGTATATAATTCCAGTCTTTCTAATGAGAAGATGACTTTTATTACAATGAGACAGAAACTGTAACAAGTAAATGAGAAATTGAATAGCTGTGATTTCCAAATGGAGTGGTACTTTGTAACTCGTAAGAGACCTGAGAGAAATGCTTTGAAAAACACTTGTATCATGTTTAAGGATATGAATGTAGCATCTGTTTCTGAGTGCCTAATTTACACTGACACCTTGCAGCCATGATAGAAAGACAAGGTGAAAAGACATAGTCACAATTTTCCTAAAAGGAGAGCACAAGCATGCTTGTCATGTGGGAACAATAATGGCAGACTGAAATAATTCAATTAGTTGTCAGTTTGTATCAGTTTAAGGCTTGTCTACACTTGTTTGTTTTTTTTTTTTCTTTTTTTTTTTTTTCTGGTTAACTTGAACTATTCCATGTTAGAATACCTAACATTCTCAAACAATATTTTTGTTGCCAATCCCCTATTTTCATGTACAATAATAAACCCATGGTGGAAGTAGCTTTCAGTGAGACCTGACATTTTCCACAGGAGCGAAATTTATTAATAAGGGGTGGTTGAGCATGTGCTAAGTCCTCTACTGTGACCCCCTGCTACTGCCAGGTCATGATGGCTTGATAAAACTATGCTATTTAACGTTACTTTGTAGCCACAGTCTATTCTGCATGAGTTCAGGTACCTGAATCAGATCTATACCTCAGCTTAAGCCTGAGGTTGTGATTTTCAGTTCTCACATGAAATTGTGTCAGTGCTCAGTTTTCTAGGTAGCTATCTGAACAAAACTGAGATGGGGTCCATGCCACAATAAAGGCACTCTAGATGCATATAGATGTGTGGAGGAAAGCAACATGTTTTACAGGAGACTTCACTAAATGTTTATCTACTATAAGGAGCTGGGCTACACTTGTGTGAGAACCCGTTGCCTAGGCATTGCATTAGGTTTACCCCAGGCACACCTCTGTGGTTGCCACCCATAAGACAGACAGAGTTTTTTGCTGAAATTCAGGATCTGACTGGAGCACTGCAAGTTCAGAGGCTCACAGACAGAAAGTCTTGCCTGAGCTATGAGGGCAGCCATGCTTGGGAGGAGAATCACTTGCAGGAGCTAGTGTAGGCAGGGAGACTCTAAAATCTTGGTGCTATGTTATCAGGTGTCTGCCATTGTAGGATGTGCTTTGCTTCTTTTTATCTTCTCAGCTTTCTCTCCCCAATATTTGTTTCATAAAATAGATGCTGCATACTGAGTAGAAAAGTGGGTCAAGTCAATTGCTTAGTGTATGTGAGAAATGAATGTGCTCTCTATTGTCCTAAACTGAGAGGAAGCAAACCCTTTTATCTGCATATTCCCTTGATTTTACCTGGCATATATATCCAGGAGCTATACTAGAGATGTACAGGCTCCTCAGTTCTTTTCTATGCATTGCTACATCTATATCCCACATCAGTGTCACTTGCTGCCCTCTGGTCTCCTCTCCCCATACTTTTACATTTGCTTTTCTACTTCCTTCCTCTTCCTATCTCCAAAAACCTCAAATTAGCCACAGCCAAAATGGTGGCACTGTGTGGATTAAGTATTAATTTTAAAGAAAATACACTTTTCCCTGTCACAGGAGTTACGGGGGGACAGGAAAGAAGTGTTCAGAGCCTTTAACCAACATGAAGTATGATATGGCAAACCAGCCAAGTCACAAAACACAAATGTTTCCAGCAGAGAAAGACATTTTCGTTACTGCAGAATTCTAGCTGTTTTGCAGCACCCATTATGTTGATCCATGAGTGTTTTCCTTTAGAAAAACAAGACAAAGAATATGCTTTAATTTGAGATACAGATTGTGTGGCAATGCTGTTGGCACTTTCCATAGTGCCTGTGATTCTCTTTCACCCTGTTTCCAGCTCTGAAAATACCATTCTGGCAAAAAAAATCACTACATACTTTCTCAGCTCGACCCAGTATCTCTTCGATAGATGATGTTGTGATTGTTGGAGGACACACCTAACATGTTTCATTCTCCAAAGCAGGGACAGCCTACTGGAGTGTCCCTGCAGTGATCAGTCTCTTTCAGTGGCACTGTCTTTATTAAAAAATGCTATAGGCACCCTGAAGGAGCAATAAAGAGTTGGAGGGGAATGAAGGAAAGATAGAGAAAAAAGGAGAAACACAAGACACAGTAGAGTCATCACAGACATAGCTGAGGAAGATAATGAAAAGTTAAAGAGGCTTCCTGGAAAGCATGATGGATACCATAACAGGGCACTGTGAAGCAGTGTATATAAACCTCTCCTGTTTAATTTGTGTTTAAGGTTTTAACTTGGCACATGATTATGCATATTTGATAATATTTTCTACTGGTCACAGTTATGTGTTTAATCCTTTTCTACTGCTCACAGCATTTAATTTGGCATCCTTGTTATTTATTAAAAATTCATTGAAAATGTTTTTGCATTCATGGGTTTCAGTCTTGAGCGATTCATTAAAATGCCCACCTTCATGTCACTAATTCATTAAACAGTTCATTAAAATGGCTGCATTCACTGAACTTTCAGATGCTTTATCTCCAAATGTGCAGTGTTAAAATCCCCATACACAGTACACTAAAATCCCCACATGAACCATGATAAACGTTTTATAACATTGTACCTATCCCTTAATGCACATGTTAATCACAATTAAATCTTATATGAAAAGTTGTGCATATTGTTCACAAGTGGCCTTTAAACTTCAGAGGAGTAGAATACATTCCTCATTTTATTCCTACCATTAAATGTAACATCTCAGAGTAAACTCTTCACTGGGTAACCAGTTCAGCCATCTGCATTATCCATTTCTTAATTTCACTGAAGTTGAACAAGCCTCAGCAAAGAGCTGTTGTAAGAGCTTGAGTTCCCTTAACAGCCTCTTCCTTTCCTCCTCATATGTCCTTACTTCTTATGCTCTGAACTTAGTGCATCACCAAAAACTGTTTGCATCCAACACTATGAAACTGCTCACCAGGGTTTCTTACATGCTGCCTCAAAAATGCCACTAGAGTGGATGGGATGAAACATGAGATACACACAATTTGGCCTCCAGTCCTCCAAATTGCTTTGTCTTCAGGTCAGACTCCCAGAACATGTAATATGCAAAATGCCAGATGGAAATGCAAGGCATGTACAGCGCAAGGCATGTACAGCACAAGGCATGTACAGCAGAGCAAGGGGGCTTTGAAGGCTTGGTGAGAAAAGGGAGGGCTGATTTCAAAACGTCCCAGTGCTGGGTGGATATGAATGACTCAAAGTGAAAGAAGTTAGCCACGGGACATCATGGCATGCACCACGCATGGAACTGTCCTTGTGAGTCACTCGGTGGAGGTTTGGAAAAGCTGGACCATGTTTCAATTATGAACATGTGCTAGGAATGGAGATGTCTCTCCAGATAAGTGCCTGAATAATTTACAGCTGCTCTCTCACTGAGACTCCCCTGTAATGTGTTCTTATATAAATATTAGTATTTGCAAACATAGGGACTGAAAACCATCTGACCAACTCTAAATGTCATTGCTTAACAGTGATGGTAGTGTAGCCCTTGTTACAAAGGGCAGTGTCTCTTATAGTAAGAAACACAAGCATGAGGTGTGAAGGCTTGGCTTTTAATGTCTATTTCTACTTTCATCTTCATTTGTTATCTACTGCAACATGATAAAAAGAGTTCAAAATATAAAACCACACAATATTATGACCAAAATGTTTGGGGTAGAAAGTTGGATTTTAAGGAATGCAAAAGAGTACATTCATAGGAGAAGCAAAGCAGACAGATTTAAAAAAATCTTTGGTCTGAGAAATGACCAGACTAAATACAGATCTGTGATGTGTGAATGAACACTCTGCTTGTATTTCCTTGCTTGGTGGTGAAATGACAATTCTGCATTTTTGAGGAAAGAATTTCTCATGTTATCAAATAGCCATAAGCCACAGAAATAATGAATATCCTTAGATTCAGACCAGAACATCAGGAACCAAAGAGTAAAGAACAAAAAATTTGCATTTATATATTTTTTGGAAAAAACTGCAAAATGATATGCTTACTTTGCATATTCATATACTATGACTATTTCTGACAACTGAAGAAATCATTAATTTAAGTGGTTAATGAACATTATTCTCATGCATCATTGAACAATATGTGCAGTGATCTATAATTATTTTTCATACAAGTGAATCTATAACTGTTTAACAAATTTTTCAAGAAATCATTCCTTATCTGGATTTTCACAGAGTATGAAAACTTCCCAGCTGTAGTTTTTAAAACCCAGCAGCCTCTCAGCACTGGGAGAATGGTATAGTTTTCTGACTTCTTCAAGCTGTGAGTGTGAAGTAGCATCCTTTCTGGGAAGCCTAGGGACAAATTATTCCCACTGGGTAGAATTGAGCAATGCTTTTGAATAGTCAGTTCATCAAAAATGCAATTTGGAGGATACTGAAATGATTTGTGACATATCAAGCCATAATTTCAGCCAAAAAAAAAAAAAAAAAAAGGAGAGGAAGAGGGGAATGAGGAGCTGGAAAAGTTGAAAAATAAACCATGAATTTTCATTTTAAGACTGAACAACAGATTAGGAAAAAAAGAGAGTAAAAGAAACAAAACAAAGAAGAGCTAAAGTACCCCAAACCATTCACGTCAATCTAATGCAATTTCTTGATGTTGCTCAGCTGATATATAAAAAATTCAGATATTCATGTTGCCCTGTTCCTAAGGGGCTGGGAGCAAGCAGGATCTTGAGGCAGCCTGTTCCCTTGCACAGCCAGCCTGTCCCATGTGCTAGGTAGAAATAGTAGAGCTGTGATGAAACTTTCTAACATCACCTCCTTTTAGGTTCACCTCAGTTGCCTTGTTCCCTGTATTTTTTCTAAGGACCAGGATTACACCTATGATTTGTCTTTGCAGAAGTAAAGGACAAAATTTTTGCATAAACTGCAGTGCTCCCACTCTTGTCTTCCCCAAAAGCTGTTGTAGAGCCTGTCCAAACCTGTGCCTTCAAGGTGGGAGGATTAATCTAATCAGTGCTACCACCTCTATGCACCTGGACATAGAGAGTCACACACTGGACATTGTAATCTTATCCTGAAAATATACTTCTTTACAGATGAAAAAAGGATGTTGGTTTATTCCACAAAACAACTGAAAAAACTCACTGTGCAAACTTGGCTAGTGAGTATAGTTATTTTGGCAAATATGTCTTTTTGAAGATTGGGATTATTTTTCTACATAGTTACTGGTGTCTGTTCAGCAGCCTGAGACATGTTTGCACCCCTGACTGTACAAACAGCTTTTAAATTTTACTCTGCTGCTTCCTTTGGTGGCTTGAAGCATGTAAATATACTCACTCACTAACCCTCTTCTGTGCCAGATTTGACAGGAACTAGTTCTCACTTCCCCCATCTTTATATGGATAGTGTATTCTTCTTTATGCTAAAAAGAAAGTCATATTTGTAATATACCTTCCTTTTCATAATGTACCCTATTTGTGGTGTGGATATTTCCTTGTTCTGCAGATCAGCAGCACTTCATGGTTTCACAGTCACATTCCCCCTTAACTGTCCATGTCAAATGTGATGGTATGGGATGTCCTGGGTTCAGACTCCTCTTTTTCTGCAAATTATCACATATATTGTACTTCACAGTACTATGAAGAATTTCCTGGTAGATAAATTCTCTTTTGACATTTTGCAAATTAACCAAAATTTATGCCCAGCAGAAGATTGATATAAAAAAATATCTTGCTGATGACCACATGCTATTAATCGTTCTTGCTTTCACTCCTGTACTGCGGGTTATCTTTTATCCTGTGTCTGTCCGGAAGCTTATTTGTGAACAACAGCTCATTCAGTTGTTTATGTGAAGTTCAAATTCACTTTAGAAAGCAGTTGATTTCAGAACTAAACAGAGCTAATAAGAACTTCTATGGTTTTTATTAAATTATATTTTTACCAACATATCAGATCCTGAATTTGAATGTGAGGTTGCTTGTGTATAGCGATATATTGCATACTAATTTCCTCCAGATATGCCCTTAGAGGGATAATAAATCTAGTCTTTCAATCCATCCAGAACTTTTTCTTTAAGTGCCTGCAATTTTTCATCTTGATGGCCGTGGGTATGATCCAAAGCCCAGTGAAGTCAACAGGAGTCTGTTCATCAAGTGGTTGGAATGCAGGCCAAAGATCTGTCTTGTTATTTTTTTTAAGAAAGGCTATTCATATGATAACCAAGCAAGTCCATCATCATTATTTTGTTCAAGTTTCTTGCTGGAACCCAATTGTGGTTATGAGAGCATAATGGTTAGGTTTTGTGTAAGTAGGAGAATACAACCTATACAATGTGTCTTTGGGGTGACCTTAAGGTGACATTTCTGTAGACATCTCTTGAGTATTTTGTGAGTGTATGAAATGGATGGCAAGCAATAGGTAAGAAATAGCACTTCTAGCTACCCATCTTGCATTCTCACAGGCTTTTTCTGCTGTGAAAATTATTGGCTTGTATAAGGGATATTTCTATTGCATACACTGAAGACATGTTGAGTGAACAGATATTTATGGAAGATTTTCTTTAGAAATATCTTCTTAGTATGCTACTGAAATACAATGCTCCCCATAACCAGTCTTCTGGATGGTCTATAACAAGGTTGGCTTTGTTTTAATATGGCTCTCATTTGCACAGAAAGTGTTTGTTAGTTGTCAGCTGCTCTGGGCAAAGAGTGCATGGTATTTCACAAACTCCCAAAGTGACATGCTGGATGAATAATGCTGAACTGAGACAGGAAAATCACCTGAAAACTATGGCAGAGCTTCATAGAGAAAAGATTTACTAGGTCACCTAGTCCATGCTCTTATCCCTCCCAGCAGGAAGTATTAGACATCGTGTGGTCCTATTTTAAGCATCCAAAGCAACAGATTTAAACAGCTTCTGCAGCTTCACAATCTTCTTCCATTAATGAGTTTAATTTCATCCTGTTGTGCCTACTTAATTCTTGCTGTAGCATCCAGCATCATCTTGCTTCCTTGACTACTTTGTTTCAGCATATGCATTTGCCAAATTTTGAACTGCAGCTGATATTTATTTAGCAAGGAAAATAATTTTGGGATTATGACCCCTTAGACTATTCACACTCTTGTTCTCTAACAGCTGGATTTTATCATTTACTCCCATGTTATTCCCTTCTCTTGCCCTTGACCTTGTCCTTTCCTTGCCTCTCAGACTTGTAGCTTATGTTACATTCAAGCAAGGGAAAGCAGTTCTCAGTGACTTGATACCATCAGATCAGGATCTGCTTAAAAATCTGTGCTATCCAGATATTATGTTGTATAGTCTCTCCTGATTTTTAGATTTGATGCAGAAATCTCAGTGTGAAGTTTTGTACCCTGTGTTATGGAAGGAGGGCAGAATAATCGTGAATGCTCCTTCAGACTGCAGTGCTTCTGTGCCTCATGCATTTCTGTAGCACCTCACAAAATGAAATGGATTGAATTCCTAGGCCAAACAGCAATACTTATGCAAAATATTAAAATTAACAAATTAGTACAGTAACCTGAGTTCTAGAAAGGCCTTCAAGCATTTGATGCTGTTACTACTCATGCTCTCTTAAAACAGAAAAACCCCATTGCTTTTCTGAACTTCATTCTGAGCCTTACTCCCTCCACAAAAGAGAGGCCAGATGCTGTCATGTTTTTTGCTGTCCAATTTTATTTGTCATAAGCGATCACCAGATAGAAGAGACATTAGCTAGGTTTGAAAATATTTTTCTTTGACATTGTAAGCACTAAGGTTTTCAAACTCAGTTTTCAACAAGGGCTGATCATATCTCAGCTTGCCTGGCTTCCTAACTGCCATCAGGATGTTTTTGTTCCAGTTGGCTTTGGGACTTGTCCTATCATAACTTAGCATGAGAGCATTTGGGTTTGTGCTGAAAGATGTTGATGCTTAAAGTTTTGTGAGGACAGCACCAGCAGCTGTTTCTGCTTCTCCTCCAGGAGACACATGCCCAGCAGGTGCCCAGACCCTGAAACATATCTTGGGGTAAGAGATATCCAAAAACTTTCCAAACATCAGGGCAGGGAAATACTGAGTGATTTAGCCATTTCAGTCAGAGATACTGTCTAGAAGGTCCCTTTCATGTTTACATGGCTGATGTGACTTTCCTTGCCTAATGAAAAATGTTTTCCACATCCTTCTGTTACCTGAAAACACATTCTCATCTCAAAAGTATACTCTAATATGCAGTGCACTTTAAATAAAATTATTCATCTATAATTGTATCTTGACCCTATGGTACTATAAATTCAGATTCCTGTCTGGCATCCTGCAGTGCTTTCAGTCACTGGTTTCCTTAACCAGACACTCATTGCTGCCCTCTTTATTATCAAGGACTGTTGGGTTTCACTGACTTCCAAGATATTTTACAGTAACTCTTAGCTCTGTTCTCCTCAGGTCATCTGTATTTTTCTGGACTTTCTCCTTTCTCTGTCTGTATGTTTTGGCAAACCTTTTGGATTTCTTAAGCTTTCTGAAGTTCTTTCTGCACATTACTTCCTGCTGTATCCCTAGTTTACCGCTGCAGGAATGGTGACTGATCACTGAGATGGATTTACTTTTTATGTGTATTTTCTTTTTTTCTTTTATATTAATTTTGGAGGGGAAGAATTAAATATTTTTTACTTTTTTGGCATTGGCAAGGGCCACATCTTTTCTGCATTGATTCTGCAGATGACATTTTGCATATGGCATATCCAATCATCCTCTTCATGAACTGAGCCTTTATCTTTGGAAAGAGAGACGAGAAACAACCATACCAGTCTGCTAATTAAGTCAAGGGCAAGTGTCTGTAATAGCTGACTTATGTGACATGTTGTGCTGCATATTATTGTGCCTTGAAAGTATTCTTTATTCAGACAGTGAAAGTAGGTGAATCAGTAAGGGCACCACTTCTTAAAAGATACACTATACGGGAAAACATTTTGGATAGTTGTAGGTAGATTAAAAAGCAGCATGATACAAATGGAGCAAAAGAGAGTCTGTAGGACCTAATGTGATTTTGCAGTTACCTAACTAATCAAATGAAATAAAAATGTGCCATGCAGAGTTTAGGTACGATTTTGCCAAGTATTCAGCCTGGTACAGCATCCTTGACACTAAGGTCTTACACGAGAGCACGAACGTGACATAGGCTAGGGTGGGATTTTCTAGAATGCCAGGGCCCTTTCACAGTAGAAGCTGGTGTCTTTGCTTTGACCATGTGATAAATTGTTCTTGCACCTCATTTTCAATGAGATGTACCCTGAGAGCAGCAGCACAGGGTAGCAGTGAGCTGCTCAGTATTAAGGTAAGAAGCAGAATTCTAGCACAGCGTTCCCTCCCCCTTGTTCCTTCTTTCCAGGTTTCTGCTCAAGCTTCTACCACTCCTGCTTATGCAGAGAAGTACCCTAGCTCTCCAAGTAATTTGAAAAAAAAAAAAACAAAACAAAACTACAGAGAGAGGAATGTGATTACAGTAAGTATAATTTACCAGGAGTGATAGGGAGAGAACTGACCACCCAGCACGGTAAAAGGACACAGCCTTCTCTTAGTTCTACAGTATCCTAGGATAACTGGAAGTGCTTCCTGAGTATCTGAAGGGTCAGGAGTATCCTGTCTTTTAGAAGTCTTTTTTTCAGCTGTTTTCCAATTTTCCTTTCCTCCACATCTGAACAAAAAATAAAAATAGGTTAGAGAGATCTTTGCTTTCCATAGGGGTTGGAACTGGAACATGTTCACATGCTTTTTACCCACTCCCAGCATTTCTTTCATTCTTTCCACAAGTCCAGCACTTTCTCCGCTTTTCAGAATCCTTCGGACTGAAGCTACTCAATGGTAGATGTTTTTGTACTTCAGGGCTTAAAAATAGAAGCAGCTTTAATGAATTCAATATGCTCAAAGAGCAAACATTACGGGTTTTGATATCCTTTGGGGAAGTATACTAACTTTAGGCTAGTATACCATCTGTAAACAACCACACCCATTGCCTTGCACAAAGTAGTTCACTTTCTGGTCAAAAAATAATAATGTTAGTGTGAAGGAATATCTATTAACTTCAAAAAATAATAATGTAGATGTGAAGGAATATCCATTAACTTCCAAAGTCACTTTTGAAAGACTGTATTATTGCCAGTTTATGCCCATGTCCTACTCATGTTAAAAAATGTCACATGAGTCACAACAACCATATCACTGGTTATAAAGAACTGCCTGATAGGCTGTTGTTTCTGACAGCTGTCTGAGCCTGAAAATGCAAGGAGAACATGCTGTTGGGAAAGGGAAAAATGAAAAGGAGTCCAATAGGAGCTGTGTTTGCTGAATTAGGGGCTTTGGAAATAAGGTGCTGCTGGACATCACCATATGCTTGAGAGTCAGCTCAGAAGAAGTAAGTGTAATTGAAACATTTAAGAGCTGGTGTTAAACTAAATCCAGCTGTCTCTGTGGTGAAGTCTATTTTGAAATTAAAGGTCTACACATTTTCAGTATCACTCGGTTCCAAAAGTTCTAAAAGGGATGTTGATGTAATAAAAATATTAAAACAAGATGGAAATTTCTTTAAGGCCTACTGTTCAATGCTTGAGGAACAGGGCACATAGAAATGATTGGAGTTTAACAACAAGGTGAGGTTCAACAAATCCTTCTCAATGAGTGTTATGTGGGATGTTTTCAAAGCAGCCATAGCAAGCTGCATATTTGCCTAAAGTAGGATATATCTTTTCTAGCAGATTACATTGAAAAGCAGTTGCTTATTGCTCTTGTAATAAGATTTGTGTCCCTGTCCCTTGCTCAGAGGTGTGTTGAGAGCAGTACTCTCTAGCATAAATGCCGAAGAAGTTATAGAGCAGAATCTGCTTTAGTCTGCAATTATCCTGATGCAGTAGACCTGAGAGAAGTCTCTATCATTTTCATATTTCCTCTAAGAGGTATCTTGAAAAGAAGTAAAACCAACAAAAGAGGTTCTTTATTAGGTTTGTATGAAGTCCCCAATTCCTTTAATTAACCACTGTATAGATCAGGGTATATACAAATAGGATATGTCGTCTGCCAAGACTATACAAAGACATTATTCCTGTATGTATAGGAGCCCAAAAGTGTCTTGTATGCAATGCTACGTATATATGTTTATCCAGTGACTTTGCACTCTGCTAGACTGGAGCTTACTTGGAAGTTAATCGGTTGTCCATATCATAACCAGAACGGTAACTGGCATTGACTAGATAGTTACAAAGCTAAGTTTATGTAATTTCCTTAACACAGCAGTATCTTTTCTGACATTTCTGCAATATGTAACCTGAGTAGGTAAGAAAAAGCTCTCACTTTTTCTTTCAAAATTTGAAAAAAGAAAATGTCTATTTATGCTACATTGAGCCTATTACTGGGAAAAGCAAAAGATAATAACAATGTGAAAATTAGACAAACATTTCCTTTATAACTTATGATAAGTACACATTAAAACAAAACTGTCATAATAATTAATCCTGAATAAATTTATCCCAATTAAGTGTTGATTATGTGCTAAATTCCATATACATTACTTTTGGAATTTGAAAGACTATTTATATCAAAACATAACATTAGAATCCTTCCTTCAGATATAAGATGCTGTAAATAATTTTCTAAATTAAAAATTCATCTACTTTACCACTGCAAGTTTATTAAACAATGGGAGAGCTGGCAGAGGGATGTTCCATGTAACATATATATTTTTCTTAATTTTTCATCTGCATTTGTAACTTAGATTAATAATACTGTATACATGGTCAATTGCAGAGGTTCAGTGAGTAATTTCTTTGGGGGGTGGACAGTTTTCTTGTAATTGAAAAACCTGTGGCTATACCCCACATCTCTCATTGTGTGAAGGAGAAGGTTCTCAGATCCTTGGTCTGCATTGATATAACTTCAGACCAAGTATCTCTGTGATCATGGACATCACTGATCTTTAGAAAAAATTAGTTTGGCAATAAGATAATTAATTGGGCAGAGACAGTTCCCCTGATACACCTTCCTAACTGTAGATGAAGAACACTCCTAACCAAAGATTGCATCCAGATGATCATACTTATTAGACAGCTGTTAATCAACCTATCTTCTGTGAATATGTCAAATCTTCTTGTGAGCTCACTTACACTTTCAACCCTTAAAAATCAAGTGGCAGTGGTTCCTTGAAATTTTACCTTGCTTGGAAAAAGCATTTTGTTCTGTTGGTTTGATATCTGCTGCGTAAAAAATTTGTTGTGCAACCTTAGTGCTGGGAGAAATTCTAAATTAATCACAGAATCACAGAATTGTCTAGGTTGGAAAAGACCTTGAAGATCATCCAGTCTAACCATTAACCTAACATTGACAGTTCCCAACTACACCACATCCCTCAGCGCTATGTCAACCTTACTCTTAAACACCTCCAGGGATGGGGACTCCACCACCTCCCTGGGCAGCCCATTCCAACGCCTAACAACCCGTTCTGTAAAGAAATGCTTCCTAATATCCAGTCTAAACCTTCCCTGGCACAATTTGAGGCCATTCCCTCTTATCGCTTGTTACTTGGTTAAAGAGACTCATCCCCAGTTCTTTGCAACCTCCTTTCAGGTAGCTGTAGAGGGCGATGAGGTCTCCCCTCAGCCTCCTCTTCTCCAGACTAAACAACCCCAGTTCCCTCAGCCGCTCCTCATACGACATGTGCTCCAGACCCTTCACCAGCTTCGTTGCCCTTCTCTGGACACGCTTGAGTAATTCAATGTCCTTTTTGTAGTGAGGGGCCCAAAACTGAACACAGTAATCGAGGTGCAGCCTCACCAGTGCTGAGTACAGGGGTAATATCACTTCCCTGTCCCTGCTGGCTGTAAAATTATTCCTGTTTCCTTTCCTATTCCTCTAACATGTGTAATTTGCTATTACTATGTTTGTCACCGATTTTTTTCCCAAGTGGGAGAGACTGTTCCATACTCAGCATCATGCTCATAACCATTTGCTCTAGCTTTCTAGTTTTATTGTCTTGCACACTGCAACCAGTAAACAAGATACAAATACATGACAGAGTTATACAGTGGAATATTGATGATTTCTGTTTTATTTTCCATACTTTTTCTAATAATTTCAGGCACTATTTTCCTTACATCTTCTACTTTTAATTTCATGTTTTTACTGTTTAATTTTAATTTTAACCTACTTCAAACTTAATTTAAACATATTTCAAATGAATATGGTGGTCTCTCTCAACACGCTTCCTTATTAAAGTTAGGAAATTAAGAGATGTCGATCAGGAATGTTTAGGTACGATCATTCTGTGTTCAGGGTACTGACTAAGAAATTACACACTGTATGACTACCACAGATTGTAACCCATGTGTTGATGCAGTGTTATGATTAAGACTGTGTAGAGAACTGTCCATGGGAGTCTGAAACAAAGAATCTGTCATAGGACCAAATTTTCAGATGTCAAGACACTGACTGGAGCAGCCCTTTGTTATATAGCTTGGAGTGATTGTTGGCCAATATGTGACACTGGGAATAAAACAAAGAAATATTGAGAAGGGAATGGTTTGTAATGCTACCAGAGATGAAATACAGCTGGAGCACACCTTTATCTGGAAGCTATGTGTATTAGTCAAAAAGAAGTAACAGCCAGGAAGTGGCTTTGGTTATGACAAACATAGTGTTTTAAGTGCCTTCAGGCAGTAGAAGAAACCAATTATAATACTGTACACTGATGTACTTCATGAATACCTGAAACAAGAAAGACACATTTTCAAAGTGGGCGAAAGATGAACAGAAGAGGCTTTGATGGATCTGATGTGGAAAGTCAGTCTTACACTACTAGAGGCTGAGTCCCTGCAAAAAAAGGTCTGACCATGACTATGACCTTGGTCAAACCACAGGAGGGATTTCTGGAAACTAAGAATTGTTCATTTCTTACAAGCAACTCAGAGATACGGAAGAAAAGACAAATCATGATCCAGAGTGATGTTTATGGAGTGCAGATGATGCTTTTGAAAATGAAGAAATTGTACAGAATTTAAAATATTTCCAGTGAAGGGACCTGTAACAGGAAGCTGTCAGCCTCAAAAAACAGCACATGAACATGTACCTCCTGTAACAAACTACACTCACCACTATAATTGATAGTTTTTGGAAGAAGATATAAGAAGTGCAGTGGATTTTATCATGTTGCCAGAGGTTGCAAGTACCAGCAGAATATGAATAGATAGCAAGGACAAAGAGGATGACTACAGAGCCATTAGCTCAGAGCTGTTCTTCATTGCAGTAATGGCCAAGGTAGCAGCAGAAGATGAATGAACTGTCAGCCTGAAAACAAATGGAACACTTTTTAATTTTAAGTTGGGCACAGGTGCTCAAGCCAAGGTAGTACCCGGAACAATGATATTAGCTCTGAAAAAAAAAAAAAAAACCAAACCAAAAACCAAAAAACAAAAACAGCCCAGAGGCAAAATAATAACAGGTAAAGCTTGTGTTTACAGTACTGAATGTGTATTTGCTGAGGGTGCCTGAGTATTAAATGTAAAGAATAGTTGGAAAGGTACATGAATTGCAACAGTACCTCAGAATTAATGCATATCTTTTATTTTAAAGCATGCACCTCCATGTTTTCAGAGAGAGGGTGCAAACACTAGGACAGTAAAAGATATCTCTGCCCATGTCAGAGGGAGTGAACTAGATCATCTTTAAAGGTCCCTTCTGACCCAAACCATTCCATGATTTTACGATTCTATGACAAAAGACTGATACAATTGCATTCCATCCATCTTCCAGAGGTGAGAAATACAGAGCTAGGTTGGAAAAGCCTCATCATGCCATATCCACAGTGAAAGTTTCTGTCACCCCAAGGCAAACACTCAAAGATCTAAATGCACATACTTATGGAGCCTCCAGAGGCCAAAAGAAAAAAAAAAAAAAAAAAAAAGACATAAAAGAAAGAAAACAAAAAAGAAAAGGATGAAATCCTAATTTTATGTGCCTAGAAGATAAGATATTGGGGGGGTGGGGGGTGGAAGGAAGGTATTAAATATTTTTCTACAACTAGATTCTACAGGTGTTCTCAGAAAAAACAATAGGGTGGAGAAGGAGACTATGTCATGGTGAATTCATCATCAAAATAAGGCAGCCCTAACAAAATCAGGTAGACTGTACAAAATTTGCCAGATTACCAACATGACAGCAGAACTGGGTTCATTTCTTCTCTGCTTGTCTACAATAACATGCAGGAAGGGACTGCTATAGTCACATTAGCAAACTGGAGATGAAGCTGCTGCTGCCTCCTGATTGCTAAAAATATGGTCAAATAGGGAAGATTAGTTAGTATACAGGTTTCTGTCTGCATTTCTGAAAATCAGTATTTTTGAAGACTGGTGTTGTCTGAGACTGACCATAATGCAGTGCATAGGGGAGGGCTGCAGAGTGTAGCTCAAAGGAAGCAGAAGAGAGTCCAGGAGTGCTCTCAGAGGGGTGTTAACAAAATACACATAGATATTTAGTAATTTAATGAATTAAATAATCGGCAATAATAGTGAGTAGATTCTGGGCAAGAATCAATCTCTTGAGGAGGAATCCAATAGCAAAGATATCTGTATAAACATCTTACACATACCTAGTTTATATATGTTATTTATCTTAACAACAGGATATTTGCATGTGCTTCAGATTTATAGAAATTCTTAAATACATATATTTATATACTATATCAAGTTTATATTTGTATAAATATAAGTGTTTTTCTAAATAGTCTTTATGACTTTTATATTGTTTAACATTGTTGTTAAATGTATTCAAATGTATGCATATGTATGTGGAATTCAGTTGTAGATATCATGGAATAGATTTATAAAGGAACAAAGAAATAAAGAAATGAAAATGTTTACTATGGAGAAGAAACAGGTTTGAGAAAAAGAAGGGGAATCAGTAAGATATAAAAGCTGAAATAATATGTTTTCAGAAGCTTAAAACCAGGTTCCCCAATATTTTGAACTGAATCCTAAGTCAGCATTCTCAGAGATGTTTCCTGTTTTTACAGCTCCAAGAAAAGAAAAGGGAATTAAAAAGATACCAGACCTAAAAATGCAAGTGACTTAGGAAAATAATAATTCTCCAGACCTGACAGCTACATATACTAAGGCATCACTAAAGTGTTTAATGGCATACATGGATCTTAGTCTGTGTTTAAACTGTGATAATGTCCACTTTCAAGTGCTTTGTACTTCTTTTATACACCGTTATATTTATAATTATACTTTATACTGCATGACTAGACCTAAAGGTAAAGGAGAATCATGCCCTGTTTCTTGTATTGACGTAAATATGATTTCTGCCCTTCTGAACATCTCTGCATTGCACGTTTCAGGTTGAGATAAGATGACTGACACAGGAATCACATCAGCCCAGGTGACAATGATGGGCATATAAGGAAGTCATGGTCTCCCATTTAGTCAGTTAATGAGAAAGTGCTGCACATCTCTTGTTAGAGGCTGAAAAATAAATTACGTTGACAGAAGATAATTTCCCACATTTGTTCCTTGGGTACTGCAACTATTTTATGTGGTGCTAATACGTAGGATTATAATTCAAATTTGCAGGCAAGTTCATTACCAACCATTTAATCTTTAGAATTAGCTATATGAAGACTACCTCACAAAGTTTAATTAGGATAAATGAATAAACCTTTTGTTTTTATTGTATTTGGCAAACTAATTGCTTCATAAAATCACAACATGGATAAACAGGTAGAAATTTGGGCTGAGTTTATGAAAGATAATGAATAATTTCAGATGTACAGCTCCCACTGTGAAGATAACTAGATTGACAAAACTGAGTGGATTGAAAGCAACACTCTGGGGCATGTAAATGGTCTATGTTCAGTATTCAAATTACATTATAATATATCTGGATCAAATTATGGAAAATGAGTCAGAAAAGATATATTTAAATATAGAGATTTTGTATACATATCAACAAAAGTTACATGTCATCTGAATATATTTAAGATTTCTCTGTACATATTTTAAGATTAATATTAAATAAATTAAATGAAAATATTTTAAAGGTACCAGCAATCACTGAGGATATAAAGGGTTTTTTTCTAAAATGGCAGTAGTAAAGCAGGCAGAGAAAGAAAGGAACAGAGAGAAACTGCAGCAATAAACAGAAGCTTCACAGTAGAGCAGATTCAGTCAGTGGTTGCAAGTATAATATTGTTTTCTTTACCATAATAAGCTCTGTTTCATGTTATTACAATAAAATGACTCTTCACCATTGCCCTAAGCCACAGTACATGTTCATTCCCAGAATCTTGTAAGCAAGTTTTGCCATTAGTCTTTTTAAAGCATACATGAGGAGTTTTCAAAGTCAAGGATAATAAAAACTATAAAATTTCTTCACATGAGATCAAAGCATGAGCAAGAGTTAACTATAGGCATCGTTCCAAACATATTTTCATTTTAGAGAAGGAAGACACCCCTTTCTGCCTATAACTCTGAAGATAGCTTATTTGTTAGAAGATTTATGCATTAGTATTGAAATGTACTTGGTCAAGTCAGTGCTATAAATCATTCCCAGACAATTTTCAAGCACATTTTTAAATGTCCAAGAAGAATAAGGTTTTCCAGCTCTAGGGCTCAGTTCTGCAGCACTTACTGAGAAGGGTCATTTCAACAAAGTCACAATAAAATGATGCAGATTCTAGTTCAAACGGACTAACTGACACAGGTTGAATTCTCACCAGTTCTGTGAACTAGGAGTAAACAAAATTTGTTGCAACAGATTTGTGTGAAGATAGAAAGATAAACTCTTCTGACCTTAAGGAAGAACTCTGGGATCTGGCTATGAGACTTTGTCCTCTGGTGCTGCAAGGGACCACAAGGCTGCGGCACCTGGGAGCCAGCACTCAACTGCCATTCTTCTTCGTCTGGTAGAAGAACAAGGCACATCTACTGCTTTTTAGGCCCTATGTCTGGATTTTTCCCTTCAGAAATTTTGTAAACAAGTTCTCAGGTAAGGTGCTTACAAGGACTGAGCCACATTTGCCCATTGTCAGGGCAGAAGCTGTCTTTAGATGCATAATAGTCATGCTTGTACTGATATATTTTTTTATTTTTCCAAGTCTCCAAGAAAGCAGGGGAAAAGTTTAATCATAAACTATTACTTTTACTGGACTTCTAATATATCAAGGTGCTCTACAACACAGAGACCATGCTGCAAAGGTAAGTTAGATGGGGTAGATTCACTGTGGGGTGTCCTGTAAGCCCCCTCGCTTGTCATGTACTGGGTCAAAGACTGTCCTACAGCAGAGCTGTTCTGTCACCATCAGAACATGTCCTGTGCCTTCCTGGATGTAGAGCATCCCAACAGCAGTCCCTAAACGGCAACAGCCTCAACTACCATGGACATTTCTGACTATGCTGTGTGAAGGAACTGTTATAGGTATCACTATTCACAAAATAAGTAGCAGATAATCCAGCAGAAATTGGGGAAGGAACAAAAAGAGAATTTGAAAGTTTAGTGTGTCTAGTGTCCCACCCTAACTCAAATAACTAATTAAAACATGGTGTGATTGCCTTTTGGCATATGAAGGTAGGTTTTCCAGTGAAAGAATAAAATAAAGAATGAAACATATTAAATGTGCAAACTGTTGTCACAGTTCTGCCTTTTTGCACATTTTTTCAAAGCCACTTAGTAATGATACTGAAAATATGATCGAGGCTGGTCAGAAGAAAATGATTGCAGACCCATATTGCATTGTTTTATTCAGCTCTGACAAACGTAAAATGTTTGTGAAACTGGACAACATTTTAAAAAAACTGCTTCATGAATAGAAGTAAAAACTTTGACAGACCGCCTAACTACAGTTTTCATGAGAAACAAAATCAAATTAATCTTTGAATTAGATGTTTCAATTGAAATGCTTTTTTTATATTGTTTTATATCACAGCATCAAAACTCGAACACTGAAACACTGATACTTCAAACTTTTACACCAGTTTGGGTTTTTTTTCATTGTTTTGTTTTAATATACTGGCAACAAGATAACTAGTTTTCAAAAATTACCGTTTTGAGCATTGCAGTAGAAAAGGCAATTGGGGGACAATTTCCTGTGGGAAGTTTGTCTTGTAATGCTGGGTTTTATCTTAAACTTTTTATATTCTATTTGCTATTGACAAGACAGCAGACAACCAGTCAAACCACTGATCAGGTCCAGGGTGGTCAGTGTTGGTGCTTACCCAGATAGATAGTTCATATAACCGCATATTAAATACCAAATTTCCATGTACAATTATGTTGACACAATTGTCAAGACATAGATATACTACTATGATCTATTAATTCTGCTAAAGTTACTGAAGGAACAAACACCCCTCCCCGAAATGCTTTGGAGACAGGCAAGGGAAAGCAAAAGTAAAAGCCAGAAACCTAGTGTAAAACAGTAAAAGTAAAAATGCAATAGAATGTAGGAAAGCACTTCCATCAAAACATGAAATATAAGTGAACACTGCGGACTTTATCAAGGATCTTTTAAAAACTTTTCAGGTAAGAGATGGAGATCAAATTACAGAATCAAACCACAGCCAAGAAATAGTCTTTGACTTCCACAAGACTTTCTGACAGTGTGAAAGTAAAGGATAACTAGATTACAATACAGTTCTTCATTTCCCAGAATAAGAATCTTCTGGGCTCAGGCATAATGTGCTTTCATCAACTAAATCAACTGATTGCTTTTCCAATATAAACGGAGGAATGCATCACACTGACTGTAGCAGAGTCACTCTCTGTACAGTGTACAAATTCTGCAGCTTGCTTTGGTCTGTTCACACAGAAGCACTGTTGTTTTCTTTAGTTTTTTTAAAACTTCAAGGGCACAGACTCTGTGGGCTCCTTTCACCTTAGACTACTGCTGGTTTAAGGAAGATACTCCTTCCTTCCACAACTAGAAATTTCTTATTACATTAAAAGTTCCCTTCAGCTTTCTATGCTATCTGGGTTTGTAATTCATTGCTCAGAAACTACTGATATTTGAAGCCAACAGATAGACAACTTTTGTGTGAATTCCAAAAAGACCTTCAGTCTACTGGAGCCAGGATAGGAACTGTGGAAGTCTATTCAAGATAATAAATGTCAGCACATGTTTCCTCTCCTCTACATCCTCAATTTCCTTTGAAATTAAGTCAGACACTTCCAAGAAGTCAAGAATTTTCCCAAGTGACTTTTTCAGTAAAGCACACTTTTTCTTTTTGCTGTCTCAGTGGATTCCTTCTTTGCTGACTGGTTTAAGCCTCAGGTAGAAAAAAGTGTGTGCTTGCTGTTTTGACTCACCCAAGCTTCTCATGTTTCTGAAAGATCCCTCCAAGTCCTAGAGTATCTTATACACAGTATTTCTTAAACCCATCATTAGTACCTGGTTTCTTTATTTATACTTTCTCAGTTTTCTTCTGCCTTCTTTCTCATCTGTTGTAATGCAAGCAAGTGGTTATCTGTAGGATATAGCGAAGAGGCAGGAATCTCTTGGATTTGAGGTAATTGCATCACAGTGGCAGCCATCGAAAAGTTTTCCCTTTGTCCTTAGTTGGGGAGACAGGTAACACAAAATATTGCTGACCTTTCATACACTGAGATGCCCAAAGATACTGCAATTGTACAAGAGCTAGTAAGTTCTGTATGCATAAAAATGTGGGAAACTTATTTCTTTGCAACTTAAATGCAGCTCTTTGGTAATCACACAAAACAGGTGAAGATCCAAGGGTGACTGGTACTGACCCATCCCTTCTTCCTTGGTCTCATTGTAGCAGGCTGTCAAGATGGTCAGGCATGATTTCCCCTTTGTAAATCCATACTGACCACTCCCAATTGCCCTTGTCCTTAATATGTGTAGAAATGTTTTTCTGAATTTTTTTCTCTGTCACCTTCCATGGACCTAGGTGAGGCTGTCTGGCCCGTAATTCCCCAGGTCCTCCTTCTTTTCCTTTTTGAAGATAGGAGCGTGTCACAGATGAAAGTATTAACACTGTAATGATTTAGTAAGAAATCTAGATTTTTTAATAACTAACAGCAATTTATCATTACAAAATAATTCAGAAATGTTGAAAGAAAGAAAAGTGACTTGTTTACAGATTCTAAAATGACAAGATTCACACTAACTTAACGGTACCTTAATTTATATATATATACATGCGCATACACAAAACGTACAAACACACACAGAGAGACAAAAGTATTTGGATCCAGAAGAATGAACACAAAACATACAAACACACACACAGAAACAAAAGTATTTGGATCCAGTAGAATAAGTACATACCCACACACCAATAAAAAGAGAAAGAATGGGTGAAAGAGAAGCTAGCTCAAAGAAAAATTTCCCTCTCGAGTTTAGAGAAAATACTCACAATGCCTTGTCATTCCTCAACGGGCGATAATTGAGACTCGAGCAGGTGGACTTCACCCTGGCCTTCCATCAGCTCTGGCAGCAGACGACACCTTAAGGGTTTTGGTACCTGAGAGGCGTCCCAGCTCAGGGGAGATTGCTGGTCACAGGCCCGCTGCGATCCAAGAGAGCTCAAAGGGTCTCCCTTGTGGTCGCAGTTTATAGGGTCCAAGATAATTGACTTTTGTCAGATACCTTCTGGTCCCTTCCAGCAGTTGCACAAGAACTTGATGAATGTGCAAGTCTGTTATTGTTCCCATTTTACCATATCCCAGGCACAGGTGTGCCAGGCCATTAGGAGATGATGGGCCGTTTTAACCGTTTCCGAGCAATTGGGAGGGGCAGGAGCCAGGCTCGTTAAGGGGGCGCCTAACCGTCCTTATCTCCACAGATTGGTGTATAGCTCAGGGGATGTGGGTGGAATCACACCTAGCACCAAGCAGCCCAACAAGGAGGGGCAGGGAGGGGTGAGAATTGCACCACCACAGAGTGACATTTGCTTTCTTCAAGTCCTGGGGAATCTCTCCTGACTGCTAGGATCATTCAAGCATAATTGAGAATGGCCTTGCCTTGACATCCACCAACTATGTGTGTATCACCTCAGGTTCAATGGTTTTGTGTATGTTCAATTTGTTTAAGCATTTCCTAATCTGATCCTCCTCCACCAAGGGTAAGTCTTCCTTGCTCCAGACTTTTCCACTGGTCTCAGGAACCTGGAATTCCTGAAGGCAAATCTTACCAGTAAAGACTAATGTTTTCCAAAACCCATCCCTTGTTATAGACTCAGACAGTGTCTATATATTCCTCTTAGGTGACCTGATCCTGCTTCCACCTCTTTTGTGCTTGTTTTTCATGTCTGAGTTTAGTCAGGAGCTCCTTGCTCATTCATTCAGGCCTCCTGCTACCTTTGATTTCTGCTCATTGGGATGGACAATTCTTGAGCTTAAAAGAGGTGATACTTGATAAAAATCAGCTTATCTGGATCCCTCCTCCCTCCAGGACTGTCTCCCATGGGATTCTTCCAAGTAGGTTCCTGAACAGGCTAAGTCTGCTTGTTCTGCTGTTGTTGATTTGTTATTTGCCTTGTTCCCTTCTCTCAGGATACTGATCTCCACCACCATATGGTCCTTACAGTCACAGTGGCCCTCAGCCTTCACATCCCTAACTGATTCTTCCTTGTTTGGAATTATTAAGTCCAGCAGAACATCTCCCCAGAAACCTAATGGCAGATACTGAGGTAGTTAAAGTCCCCCATGAAGACCAAGGCCTGTGAACATGAAGCTTATTCCAATTTTCTAAAGAAGGTTTCATCTAGTTCTTCCTGATCAGAGTATCTGTAGGAGAAATCCACAACAATGTCACCCATGTTGTCTTCTAATTCCAACCCACAAGCTCTCAAGAGGCTCTCCATCCATTCCTAGGCAGAGCTCCAGGCAGTCCTGCTGTTCTCTCCTGCAAAGGACAACTCTCCCTCCTTGCCTTCCCAACCCTTCTTTCCTAATTCTCTTTGATCAGTTCACACTGACATCAGCAAAGGTCCCAAATCTGCTAGATGATAATGAGATCACTTAGACTGCTTGCTCTGTTAGGCCAGGTGTAATATACAATGACATGATTTGAACACTGATGTGCCTATCTTTGGGAAAAATTGCTCATTTTTTACTGTTGGAGAAATCTTCTAATTGCTACTAGGGAGCAATTCCAGAGAATTTAAAGAATGATGTTTAGTACTATATCAGGATTCAGATTATGTAGAATAAGGATGCATTAAAAAGCCAAGCAAACAACATATCTGAATGAGGCAGCTCGTGTTACTCAAGTAAAAGAGGGCAACAATGTAAGTTTAAAGCAATCCCAAATCAATATTTCTTCACCATGGAATTCATTACCAAGTTAAGACATGTGGCTGGAATTGAAAAAAGGACTTTCAAAATGTTATCAGTAATAATAGAAGATGTTCTTGGCAAATATAATGCTAATTATACACAGAAACCTGTTTAACTGCTCTTTGCAATCATAATGATTAAGATATAATCTATTTTTAAAGACAAACCATTTCCAAAATGACATTTTTGGCCATGATTCCTGCCATGGGCTCAGGAGATTTAGTTTTGGATTTAGTTCCTTTCTCTGTCATTAGCTTTATTTGTGATATTGAGTAAACCACCTAATTTCTCTTTTGCTGTAATGAAAAGTCCTCATTCTTCCTCTGTTTTAGTCACAGGTTATTTACAGTAGGGACAATCTCTTATTAGGTGAATATACAATGTGCAGATCAGTGCGGTCATGATCAGATCAGAGGGCTCTCAGTCTGCAGTAATGCATCCGAAATTTTGCTTGTCGATCAAAATAGTGAATCCCTATGAGCACATCGAAACTTTTTTTTTTTTTTTCAAGTTGGCTAATATAAAAATATGTGATAAAATGATGATTTGGAAAAATAACTAGTATTCCCAATAACAATCTGACACAACATCCTAATGGGTTGTCTTGTTTTATTATTTAAATAATTTGGAACTATCAGACTGTAACGGGCTTGGTTTATCCTTCTTGTTTCAGTGAAGAAGTGCTCACTGGCAACTGAATAACATATATTTATCAGTTACCTGATGCATGAGGATAAACCCTAGGTTCCTGCAAAATCATATTCTACAATTTATGCACCTATGTATTAGAAGTAGACTAGAATTACCTTCACTAAGTGACCTACTAGAAGTAGATGATTCAAAGTAAAAAGGGGGAAAATTACCTATGAAAAATGAAAACATTTCCCTTTTAAAATGATGGTCTATTTCTGACCTATTCCTTCTTCAGTCAGTATAAAAAGGGATGGACCCATTTATTTCCCAATAATATAGTTTTCTTAGGGTTTGTCTACACAAGAACTCTAAGGAAAGTTAATCTGAATTAAGTAACACATATTTGGAATTAAATTGTGTCTGCACAGAGTTTTGAAGTGGTTTAACTAATTAGCTTTAAATTTAGAGAAAATTAATCCAAATTAATTTAAAATACAAAGTTAATCTATGCATAGAAAAGCCCTTAGGTAAACTGCTGTGCCAAACCCCAAAAGTTCACTTCCAAATGGGCACTCAGGATGCACAAACTAGAGCCAAAGACCAAAAGAGTCTCCAACATATAAACAACCAGTATGACATTTTGGAAGCTCAAAGCAGACTCTGTGTCAGAGGAGTCTTACATGCAAAATTTCCCTTGGGAGACACTGGATTCAAGCAGAGTGGACACATTTCTTTCAGTAGGAAAAGGCCCTTTTCCAAGTCCACAATTATTCTGAATTAGATTTGGAAAGAGCCTAGGGGATTAAGAGGCCATTTCCATTTAGTTACACAGATGTACTAATTAACATTTCAGATCGTTAAAGCCTTCAGACATTCAGATCTCAGAAACTCAGCTGCCATCTAACTCTAGGGACTCCAAAACATCACAGGCACCTATTGGGCTTTTTTTCAGCTAAGTTCTACTAGTTCTGGGAATCCTTGTAAACTACTTATTCATGCTAGTCCTGGTGGCTCCATAACTCCTTCTTATATCTACTCTGTTTGGACTGGCAGTTTAGGGATTTTTTGGCCTGTGTTGTCTTAATGATGCCTTGATGCCTTATACAGAGAATCAACACAAAACTTTTGCTGGTGGCTTATAGTTCCCCTTTCATCATCATTCATGGAAGACCATTCTCTCAAATATTAAAAGTTCAGTACCACCCCTTCTCATATTAATTTGAGATGAAACATATTAATAGCAATAAACACAGTGACTGGGCCTCAGGTCTGCCCCTCATTCTGGTCGATACTGGTAATATTGATCAATACTACTCAGCTTCCAGGCTAAGGGGATCCATGCTGTCACTCCCTCTCTTTCTTTCCACTTCCTTTCTCCTGGCTGAATGAATAATTAGCTATACCAAGAAAACTGGAACAGCTTTAGCATGAGGGACTGGAAGCATGCCCTACTTATTCTCTATACCTTGAGGCTTAAGGCTCCCTATACCTTGTGATGACATAGCTAGAAATGAACCTGTGTGTCCCACCAGAGCTTGATGAGTGAGTGCACTGCTGACAAGCTGGACAGAAAGAGAGAGAGGAATCCCACAGCTTGCTTCAGTGTTTTGTCATAGACACCTGGCTTCAACAAAGGTTCTGGGCTCTCAATCCCAAACTGAGTGATTCCTGAAGAGGAATACAGTGTAAGAGAGCAGTCTTCTCCACGATTGCTATTGGCCCTCTCTGCTCACAACTTTACTCAGGGGACTGCTTTAGGTAAATAACTCGTCTGCAATGCATAGGTACTGTAAGAGCATTTTGCCAGATGCCAAAACACTTGAGATTTAAGTGCCTAAGAGTTAAATCCTGCAATGTTTATCAGAAATTCTTATTCCTTGATGGCATAAAATGGGCCTAAAACATTTCCTCTTTTGACCCATATGTCTGTCAGCCACAGATTGGCGGGCAACCTGGCAGGCAGAACAGGTCCCCAGGGATGGGGTGAGCACTCCTCTTCAAGGAGAGCCTGTCTAATCATGTGTGAAATGGCTACATCCTGTCACCCTGCTCATTAACTCTTACAGATGTGCTGACATGGAACCAGTGATTCCCAGAACATTACTAGCTGCCTAATGTGGGATACACTAACCAGGCCCATCCTTCAGCCTTTTGCAGGTCGGTTCAGGTGGGTATTTTAATTTTCCTTTGCAATCTGGTTCTCTACTCTTATTTAAGGTAGGGAATAAGGCAATCTGCAGACTGCCTTATGACAGGTTTTCTGCACATTTTGCAGAAGCTATAATGCTAGCCTATCATTTGCTGCTGCCTTTCGTACTAATGTCTGGATCCCTTGGATTATTTTGGTGCATTCAGCTAATTATCTGCAGATACACACACCAACAGAAGGACATTCTGGAGGTGATTCAAAACGAGGACTCTGATATGTTCACTATATCAGGACTTGCTCCTTTGGAACCACATGGATTATATCTGTCTGTCAATGAGACAAAAGCAGGAACAAATGCAATAGAGAATCAAAACACATTTTCATCCATTTTCTATTTTGAATGGGCAAGAAAATATCATTAAAAATGGAGGGGAGGAAAGGGGGAAAGGAAGGGATGGAAAACAGAGCCTTTTTTCTGTTTTCCTTCCTTGATCTTTCTTCCTTCCTAATAGGATTAAAAGCTGATCTGTTCTGCAAAGAAGAACCCATCACTTGTGGCAAGCATGTGCCAGGCTTGTCTAGCATGACAGCAGGTTTTTCACTATTTTCAGCACCTGTGTGAAGCTATGAATGATTCATGGTTTAAATGATTCACTATAAAAATATGGTACAGTCTGTCAGCTTATTTTGTGATGAGCTGATATTACCGCAGAGTTGGTTTTATGAATTGGCAGTGCACTGACAACTCAATTTGAAAATAAATACCTCTGAAATTCATTCACTGCAGCATTTCAGAAAATCAGTCAGTTACTAACTTTGTGCATATCTGAACTCTGACTTTACTGAATCAGAGATTTGCATCAATTTCTTATTTTCCCCCCAAAGCCACACATTATTTCTACACAGAAGTCACTTGCATGATGTGTCTGTGTAAAGAAACAGTTAATTTCTAACTTTACCAGTTATTTTTAGCTTTAAATAAGTTTAAATATGTGAACTTTCCAAATATTCCTTTACCTCATTCCAATGCTTCGGGCTACACAGATGGACCAATTCAGAATTCAAGAAGCAACAGCTTGTATCAATCACTTTCTTTCTGCCTCTCCTTATGGTCTTCCTTGAATTCAGTATTACTTTGTCCTTCTCATGCCTTTTTACCGCGTGACATGTAGCTCAGTTACAAATGTACTGGTGACTTACCGGATGACCTTCACCATATTTTGCTAGCTTACAGAAAAAGAGTAAATCTAAACATCTTAAAGGAAATAATTTTCAGGCTATAAAACATTCCTGAGAACTTAGAAAGGGTTTTAAAGATTATTGCAGAAAGATGTGAGTCTTAATTTTTGAGGGCCAAGAAGTAAGTTTAATTTTCTAAGTTTGTCTTGAAAACTTCAGAGATAAGCACCTCAGTTTTCTGAATATACATATGTGTGTACTTGTACAGTGCAAGAAGCTCCACTGAAATCACTGGAACTAATTTCCTGCATTAACATTTGCAATCCTCGGGCCTAGGCAAGTCTGTGATCAGAAAATACATAGACAAAGACTTGTGCCAGGGGAACTAGGGTGGCCAAATACCGAATGCCAGGGCAAAAGTGAAGAAAACACTTAGCAATATCTAAGAGAGTTTCTAATAAAGACCTACTTCCTGTGTAGTCTTTGTTTTTAAAGATTAATCCCTTGAAATATTTGTTGTCTTGTAAAAAACAAAAGAGATGCTGGAGTGCAGTAAGTATTACAATGGCAAAATTACTATGATCAGTGCCTTTTTTCTGGCCAAGAGAATGAAGGCCGAGAGATATACATGGGATCAAGAAGCTCCATTGTAACAACAGAACATTTTTTTTAACTCAGCTGATAGCTGGACAAAAGAGGTGAATCCTATATTCCGTCCAAACCAATGGGTGCTTTTTAATTGATCTCATTAAAGCTGAGATTTCACACCAGATGAAAAAAGATTATGTGTCTCCCAAAAGTGAACAACTTTCGGTTTAAGTATAGCTGCTGTCTTAAGGACCCAAACCCAGGCATAGCACCTTAAAAAGCCATGAATCAAAATGAAGAGACTTGCAGATGAATGATTCAGGGATAAGTCTTGGGGCCATTTTTTTAAAAACTACTTAATTAACAATATAAATGAAAAACTGGTGAAAACACTTGCAAATATATGTTAGGGAACAATTTTCCATTGACAGGGAAGGCAATAGAATGAGTTTACACTAATTTTCTATACCCAACTTCTAAGGGTCATGTACAATTTCTCTCTGTATTGCACAATGATAATTTACTATAAATTTGGACTGTATCAAAAGCTGCAAGCAATCATGTCAGATTGTTATGCAGTACTGTAGCATACCCTAAAACTACCAGAACATGAAATAATGCAACTAAAAACCTCTGTCCTAAAAGACTGAAAAGTGGCTTTTATTAGTTTTTATCTTGAATCCAAATTCTAGGCTCAATTTCTTTGTGCAAAGCAAAATGCTCTATTTACAGCCTTGGACCATTGTGAAAATGTTGTTATCCAAAATATTATTAAACAACACTTTAAAAATGCTCATCACTCAGCTAAATTGAAACTAATTTTCCCTAAGAATCTCTAAAGTATCTCTTATTCCCCAAAGTCTATCTTCCTGCCAAATTTCAATTTTCTATTCCAGTCTGCTAAGGATGTGCACAAATTGGGTCAATGATTGCCTGTTATTGTTTATTTGTTTGGTTTTTAAATAAAGGGGGAAATGGATTCTCCCCTAACAGTAGTCTTAAAAATCAACATGTTGAAACACTCATCTTTGCGTGGTAACTTTTTTCCTCCTACTAGGAGAAATGTGCCTTACCAGCTGAAAGTTTTGTGAAGTTTAAAGTAGGAAGATATAGACAATTTTAAATATAGCTGTCTGTTTAAAATAAATTCCTCACTTGCAAATATTTGCTATGCAATGCAAGTTATCAAAGTGTTACTGTCATGCATACATATGCATTTTATGTTTCATATTCTCTTGTCTGTGTATCTTGTCTATGCAATGTGAAAAGCTTGCTCTCTGGTGTTTGATGTCATGTTTTCCATGTGGTGGTTCTTTGACATTTTGCAGTAAATAACTCAGTGAGACCACAGTTTGCCTTTAAAGTGAGCTAAACTCTCTTCTGCCAAAGGTTTAGAGGCATTGTTCTCTGCTGTGCCACATTTTTATTCTGACTCAGTGAACAAATGAACTCTGTGCTTCATGTAATTGTGCTAGAGATGGTGAGCATCTTAAATCAAACAGAATTTTTTGTTCTTATCATAAAGCACAGCCTAGAATATGTTCTATAAATTCTGAACTGATATGTTCCAACTGCTCCATGCATGATGTCTGTCCTTAATTCACGCCATTTCTTCCACATTAGTCATTAAGGCTTCAATCATCATGAGGCAACTTTTACCCCCTCCCCCCCAATTAAAAACCAGTAAAACCTTGTTTTTCTCTTAAGGCAATTATTCCCTCTATATTCCAGATGACAAATTGGGCCATAAATTGAATTTAAAACCCATGGGCAAAATGTATGAGTTTGGAATCACTTTGAAATAAAATGGGCAATAGTCATACCAATTAGATTGGGTGTTTGAGTTCTCCAAGCAGATTAAAGTAAGTTTTTCTGATTAGAATTCCTGAAAATTTAATATCTTAAAAAGTGTCTGAAAATCATACTTTGCTGGCAATGCAGTTAGCAGGTAATATATCTTTGGAGACTATTGTCCATAAATGTCTGCATTGTAGTATTGATTATTTACCTATCAAAGCCAAAATTATGTTGACTGAGTAATATTAGTAGTGTCCTAGGGCTTATTTCTCTTTCTCTTAGTAGTTGCTAATGCAGCTTTCATGGTTTTTCTCTTATTCCCTCCGTTCCTTCAAATGGCAGCAGTCAGCTATTTGTTTTCTTTCTCTCTCTTTAAGTTTTTGTTTGCTTATCTGCCTTGTGCTTTATGTCAGAGTGCTGCAGGGGCCACAGTGACAGGGGCTCCCATGGCCAGGCAGGGCAGGGCTGTGGGGAGCTGGACATCTGCCCTGCTGCAGCATCACTGGGGCAGGGACTGACTGCCCCAGCAGTCTGAGAGAGGGGGTCCTGGGCCGTGGACAAGGTGGGGAGAGGCAGTGGTGGGGTCCTGTTAGTGCCCTCAGGGCACTGACACTTTATCACATGCTCATCACGTTATATTGAGGTGTTACAAAACCAGTAATTCAGAATTTACATACAGTCTTGTTCTCCTTCCTGTTCTGTGACATTTGAGTCTTCTCTTTGGATCTTGTTCAAAACTTGTTTGCACAAATTAGCACTGACCTGAAAATGGGATTTCTGTCTGACTGTGTTGAGGTTAGCAATACCTTATACAGTAAATAAGAGAAGTGACTTGAAAACATCAGCATGCTTGTTGTTGATAATAACAAAACATTGTCATATAGATAATATTTAAAATAAGACTAAAAATTGAAATTAAGGTTAAATATTTAAAGTAAGACTGTAAACATATTTATAAAAAGACCAAATTGAATCTTAAATCCAAAAGAAATAATTTTTTTTGTCATCTGAGAACTGGTTGTTGAGGCATTCTGAAAATGGGAGATCTATTTGCAGGGCAAAAAATTCCACATTTTGGTTTTGACGAAGGTGCGTTCTCTGATGAAAAAATACTAGTATCCTGATGATGGGAAGGTGAATAGCACGGCACTCGGGTACAATCACAAGGCATAGGTGATGAAATTGAACCATCCCAAAGAGGGTATTGACTATCTGAAGGAAATCCTGGATCAGCAGATATTCAAGAGAGTTCTGTCATTGACTTCAAGAGGGGCAGGGTTTCACCTCTGCAGCAAAGCTTCAGCTATCTATCCACAGTTTATGGGTTGGAAATAAACACAAAGTTTCATCATTTGTTCTCCTGGGCTTTGAATGAGACTCAGAACTTGCAAAAACACCTAATGATGGCACAAGAGTATGATTTCCCCATTGGGGGACACCTACACTTGAGACACAATGTTGTGACGAATAAATGGCTCAGGCACAATTTGGAGCAAAAATTTCATGCTGAAAGTCTTGATTCTGTATTCATAAAATAGTCACAAACATTCTACTATGTCACAAATGTCACAAATAATGATATTTTATATGAAATAACAGCTCCCTAACCTTACTTTAACAAAGGAATAGAAAAGCTGTCTTCTAAGCTCAAGGGGGAGAACAAGGAATACAAAGAAAATGCTCACAAAGGCAGAAGTGAACAAGACAAAGAAAAGACCATCTGCTTTTGTATAATTTTGACCATGATTTGATGCAACTGTAGCACAGAATTTTTTTCTCTCAGCAGTGCCAGAATCTCCTGGTATGTCTAAAGTTAATGAAAACACAATTCAAAGACAGTCCTGAGGTCAAAATTTGTTACATGGTTTTCCTTTCTGTAGCACTGTCAGTTGCTGCACAAAGGTTTCCCAGAAGTCATTAGTATTTCAGCTTTCAATTTATACAAGACAAAATAGAGTAAAAGTTCACAATCAAGTGCTGCCTATAGGTTATGACCAGTTCAAATACACCTTTTATTAAAATGAAATTGATCAAATTATGTTACTCCTGCCTAGGGCCAGGCAAAATATTTTTGACAATTAGTTAATTTATTAAAGAATGTGCTTAGATTCTTCCAAATATTTGCAAATTCAGATTTCTCCTGGAAAAAAAAAAAAAAGGGGGGGGGAAGTATTCAAACAAAAACCTAAGTAATTCTAGTAAAACAAATTGGAGGACAAGTGTTAGAGGGACTTTTGAGGAAAGGTGGGAGACCTTGGGTCATATTCATATAGCAAGAAGGGAATCTGACTTCAGGCCTGCTACTTTGGAGTTCCTAACCATGCAAATATGGTTCTTTTTTCTCTTTTACATTTTTAATAAAATGTGCAAGCAATTATTGAAAGACAGTAAGCTCGCATTCCAGATGGGGAATTTGAAGGAAGACCATGTCAAACTCCTGTTTTGATCGAGTATGTGGTGAGCCTCCTCAAATCTTTCAAGACACAAGTTCTCCTTTTCCAGACTAGGCAACTTGGAACACATGATTATATATTAAATAGATTAAAACTAAGAAGAAGACCACCACCAAAAACCCCATCCCCTCTTTTAATTCACAAACCAGCTTTTGCTTGTTTTTCATTTCTTAAACTTAGCTGTTAATGCAGCATTTTCTTTCAGGATAAGAAACAGTTCTTCAAAAAAGAAAATGAAAAAGAAAATGAATGACTGTTTGGGTTTTATTTCAGTCAGACAACCAAAGAATAATAAATATTTGTTTCAATCAAGCCCATTTTTTCCCCCCTGAAAATATTTTGGTTTCACTGCTGAAGTGCTTTTCACATAACTTTATGTGGTCTATAAAGTGTTCAGTTGGACATGCCTTGTGAGTTTATTTACCTGAATTTAAGTAAGAAGTTCAAAGGATGAGCCTTGACTAGGTAATTCAAAGCAGATATAAATATTTATTTCTGAGCCAATTCAGCTCATGGAGGGAGATGAATGTCTTGAAGGACAACTGGTTTTAAGCTTTCATTTACAGCATCTTCTGCAGTGGGAGGAGAGGAGATTTGCTGCATTTCTTCCCACTGGCTCTTCAAGAAATATTTCTAATATTACAGAAGCCTGAAGTCTGTGGCCAGTCCCCTGTTAGGGTTAATAGGAGCAGCAGCACTGACCCTGAGTAGTCAAGCAAAGGAAGTGGGACACTTCCCCTGCCCAGTCAGTTGGAAAACTCTGTTTCTTGTGGACAATGCAACCGTTAGCTCTGGTCTTCCACACTCCTACACACTTGCACTCTCCCCTTCTAACAAGCACAGCCTGCTCAGTTATTTAAATGCCGTGTACCTCTGAGGAGCTCTTTCTTCAAAGCCACTAATAGATCTGATAGAAACCCAAGGAGCCCCTTGCAGAGTCAGCTCTGCTTCTCAGTGGTCCCAGACACAACCTTTCGCTCATCAGCTTTTTAGCAGGCTGTTTAGCCTGGGGAGAAGCTTCCAGAAAATGCATCTCCTTTCCCTCCATATACCTCACCATTTTATTGTGCTCTGGTCATTTCAGGAAGGAAGAAATTTAGTTTTATTTTTTGTTGAGGACATTCACTGTACTCCTTTCAAGATACATCAGAAGATGGCAGTTGAATGGGAAATGCAGAGCCTGTGGCTTTTCAAATGATGAATTTCAGTGACCAGTTGCAGGTGTTTCTGTATTTCTATTACAAAGACAGTAAACACATATTTAAAAGATTAAAGACCTTCTATTTTTGCGCTTCATTCCACTCAGGTATGCCAAACCCATGCTAAAAAAGGCAGATGTGACAAAGCTGTCAAGAACAGAGATTTGATTCACACAGATAAAATTTAGAATTTTAAATAAATTAGAATTTATTAAAGACTGAGCAGTAAAAAACAAAGGTTTTTGTCTTGGGCCAAATTAATCTTTCACTGCAGCAGCATGACTGAAAAAATCCCAAGAAGCTATTTCACTATTTAAACCAAGAATTTATATAAGAAATGTGTTTTTTCTTCTATGAAATATCTCCCTTATAATGGTGGCCAATATATGTAGTTTGAATTAACAATTATTTGGGGACATGTTTCAGTATTTGGTACGCAAAACTAAAATAAAGCTGTACAGGAGGTGGTACTTCCCACAGCTATAGCAGGAGCTGTAAATTGTTAGAGGCTGTGGTAATATTCAGTTTAGAAGTTGAAAAGACTTCTTCAGTTGGATTCATGGTATTCTTAGGGTATATCTAGGCCAGCTTCCTACTCAAAGCAAGGCCATATTCAAAGTTAGATCAGGTTTCTCAGGGCCATATTCAGTCAGGTTTTGAATATTGCATGCATCACAGTCTTCCCTCATCTCCATTTTTGGACACAGTTGGATACCAAGTTAGGTGAAAGTTTGGTTTGACCCAGTGCATCTGTTCTTGCATTCTTATTCAAAGAAGTGCTGTTTTCTTGGTAATCTTAGTGCAGCAGTGCTCTCCTAGGAGCAGAGGAATGGTACCTGACTGCTTGCAAGTGCTTTTTTCTTTTTAAAACTAGCAGAGCAAGGAGGCTGTGCAGACTGCTTGCTCTCAGGGGGAGTCCTATCTGCAAGTCATCATTTTTATGTGCATACTTTGTGACAGGAAGCTAAAAAAGCTGAAGCATACGCTTGCTTGTCATGGGTGAAGTAGTAGGTGGTAAGTGGGCTGAGGTAGTGGATATTCAGAGCCCGTGGCATCTGAGGAGGTTTTCCCTGTTCACTTAATGAAAATCCCATATTCCTGCTTAAAAGCATTATTCTTTCTACTCCCTCTTTTGGGAGATGGTGTTTCAAAACAGTCCCCTGACTGGTAGTGCTACTTATTTGAATCCTCTGGTTGATTACCCAGCTGGACCCCAAGTAAGAAATACCATAACTCTGTGACTAGCTACCTGTGGGGCAAAAGGAGAATGTGCCAAATGGAGAGGAAGAATAAAAAACATTAACTGATCAAAGCCATAGTGGCTTTCCTTCATTTCCAGTTGATATGTAGAATATATGAACATTCAGGTCAAGCTGTTATTTTATGCCATCTTAATTGTGACATCATGACTCATGATTATACATTCAATAGGATGACTCAGTGTCATCTCTATGCATCAAAATACATCTCACCTTTTTACTGCATGTAGGTGGCATAAATAACAAATTATTTTCCCTGTGTTATCTCAGGCCCTGGGATCATATTTTCCTGAATACAGCTCCTGGGTGGCATTGCACACTAACATTTTCCAATGTCTACAGTTCATCCCCTCACTCATTCACAAATAATGAGGCCGGTAAGATTTCCCCAGTTAGTTGCTGCAGGTTAAAAGCCACAGTAGTATGTTTCCTATCGCTAGGAAATAACTAGTTACAGCACACATCAAAGGGTGGCATGATGATGTCACATCACAATTGCCAGATCCCAGCTAAGAAAGCCCTTACACCATGGACCAGTAGATATGACATACACTGATGAGGTTGTAGGTAAATGCTCTTTAGAATTTAAGATATCCAGCAAGTTCTAGCCACAGGTCAACAGGTGAGATGGAACAGACTAGAGAAAGCAAAACAGCCCCGGATGAATCTCCCTTCCTACCCCACGGCTGTAACCATGCCTTGGAAAGGAGAAAATATACCGATGGTACATAAATAATTGCTCTAAATGTGTGTGCAGCTCACACGTAATGCAGCATGCAGCCTCAAGCAGAGTTTATTCCACAGTGGAGCTCAGGGCTGAGAAATCAGATGCAAGAAAAATGGTTATTGTTCCATTGTTTTCCTCTCTGTAGAAGGTATTCAGACTACCAGAAGTTGTATTAGCCTGTAAAATGGAGCTTTGACAAAGACATCAAAGTAGAACATGACAGAATCTGGACAGTGAAGACAGCTGCTGAACCCATATGATTTGTGTCAACTGTCCTGAACTTGTGGTCTCAAACTCAGGGTATATCTAAAACTCAACTTTAGCTATCCACATTGCTCCTTTTGATTTCCCTAGTCAATGTGCCTACAAATCTCATCTGCTATGGCAGTAAAGATTTCAAGGCTTTTCCATACAAAAGTCTTAAGCATATTTCTGCCCAATTTCAGTCACTTAATATTGCATTGAAAGAAGGCCAATGCATATGTTGTAAAGAAGAAGTGATTACTCAAATTTCTCCCCTTGCAGAACTGTCTGTCTTCAGTTCTGGCTCTAAGCATGCTCCTCTGGGTAAGCAAAGTGTCCTGTCAGCAAATACAGCTGTGGGATCCTCCTCTCCTAAATGAGACAAAAGCACAGGAGTACCCATCATAACAGGTGTGTACAGCAAATTTGGGATGCAGCACCTGGGGCAAGGGGGCTCCCTCCACTGTAGATGCAGGAGCTAGAACTTGCCTGAAACTTTCAGACAGCCCTTAGGGCTGGGACAAGGACTCCGTAACTATTGTGAAGGACATAAAAACATACCTTCCCTGTGCAGGCTGTTTGGGCACCACGAGGGCTGACAACTATCTGGAGACTGGGAATCAGGGATGGTGGGAGCTCCCTGTGGTGGGTCCAACATGGATAAGCCAGGCATCCAGGGCCCATCCCACCCCCCAGACAGGAGCAGGACAGCCAGGGTCAGCCCCCACCCCGGGCATCTGGCACCTCCATGGGGACAGGGCTGGGTGGAGCTTGGACCAAGCTGCAGACCTGCAGGTGGGGTTGGGATCAGGCCTCGCTGCAGTATGGCTGCTGTGTTCTTTTTGTGTGGACCCTGTGCCCTGGCAGCCAGACACCCAAGAGTGTGATATGTGCTCAGGGCCCTGTGAAGGGACTGGAGGAGGCTCATGAAATCAGATGAATAAAAGGGAGGCACTGTCCTTCCAGAAAGTCTGAGAAATGGAGACTCCTGCTTCCTTTTCTACATTGCCTGCTCCTGTCCAGGCCAAAAATGTAAAGTTCATGCATCATCTATTCTCTTCATCATTTTCTCTGTGGAATGGCATGACCCCTATTCACAGTCTGTGGCTATAATTCACATATTTTTAAAGTAAAAAATACTTTCGAACATGGAAAAGGGAGAGAAATAAAGTGAAAGGAAAACATTTAAATTCAAATGTTCCCACATGCTCTGTAGAAATAAGGCAGTTCAGCTACAAAGGCTCAGGGGCTCAAACCCAGCAGTAATTGTATGTAATCAGGCATTTCTTCTAAAATTGTGAGAAAAGATCTCCAGTCATAGGCACACCACTGCCAATCAGCTATAAATGCTTACAGATATAAATGATAGCTCAGCAGCTGATAGATGCAGGAATATATCTACCATGAGAGCTGCTACCACCATGAAGGGAAAGCTAACAGACTGATTTCTGTGTCGCTCATATGCAGATGTCCTTGAATATAAGAACTGGATATCAGGCAGTACACATCAGCACTACTCTGTGAAGACTGAGTAATCCTTTCTGATAGAAGCTATAGAGGATGAGAGACAGTAGAGGATGCCATGAGCACTACTGTAAACATTGTGTTGAAACCTTCTTTAAAAACGAAGGTTACACTAGAAAAATTGTCTGAGTGGATGGGTGCGTGGTGGCTGAAGTCACTCTCCACCTGGAACAGTTTCTCGTCCTCAGGAAAGATGGCACAAACTGGCTACATCCACACAGGTCACAGGTAGTCTGCCTTCATCAGAGCTCCTGTACACTACCTGACCCAGGTCTTCTTTATGGTGCTCACATGCTGCATTGTTTTGGAAGGAGTGGTCCCTGGAGTTAGCTGCCTCCTTGTCCGCACCCAGCTTTCATCTCAGGGGAAAATTTTAATCGAAATGTTTAGAAACAAGTCACTATACCATACCTGCTGTTTGGACAATTGGGGATTCTGAATCTAGGATGAGATTATGTAAGGCACGCTGTGTTCGAAGATAATGAGCAGGCTTACTCTCTCTTACCTCATAACAGTCATTATTAATAGAGTGCTTTTTATATATATAAATCTATATCAAAACTTATTTTACCAAATTATTTTTTATTTTCTTCTCATTTTGGTAGGTAATGGCAATTATTAACACCTAATTTTCAAAATCTCATATACAGAAGTCATACGGTCAAGTCCTGAGGAAATCCTACTCTTTCAGTTCTGCTCCAGCTATATTCATGCAGTAAGAAGAGGAAACTAGTTATATTAAACATTGACATATAACACTGTAATTCTATCAATCTTAAAACCATGGTTTTGCAGTGTCTGTAGCTGTAGTTCCTCTTCCTTGGCTGGGAATGTACCTTCTCATCAGGAACAGGAATGGTAACAATAAATTGGGCTGCATCTGGACATCTGCAGACTTTTTATGACTGGATAAGAGTGGACTCTCCTCCATAAACAGGAATAAATTTAAAGTTGTATCTGGAGTGGTTTGAAACACGTGCGGGACAACCAGATGATCAGGCCCAGTCAGCATGGGTTTATGAAAGGCAGGTCCTGCTTGACAAACCTGATCTCCTTCTACAACAGGGTGACCTGCTTATTGGATGAGGGAAAGGCTGTGGATGTTGTCTACCTTGACTTTTGTAAGGCCTTTGACACCGTTTCCCACAGCATTCTCCTGGTGAAACTGGCTGCTTGTGGCTTCGATGGGCACATGCTTTGCTGGGTAAAAGACTGGCTGGATGGCCGGGCCCAAAGAGTTGTGGTGAATGGAGTTAAATCCAGTTGGCGGCCGATCACGAGTGGTGTCCCCCAGGGCTCAGTTTTGGGGCCACTCCTGTTTAACATCTTTATTGATGATCTAGACAAGGGGATAGAGTGCACCCTCAGTAAATTTTCAGATGACACCAAGTTTGGTGGGAGTGTTGAGGGTAAGGAGGCTCTGCAGAGAGATCTGGACAGGCTGGAGTGATGGGCTAAGGCCAACTGTATGATTTTCAATAAGGCCAAATGCCAGGTTCTGCACTTGGGCCACAACAACCCCCAGCAGTGCTACAGGCTTGGAGAGGAGTGGCTGGAGAGCTGCCAGTCAGAGAGGGACCTGGGGGTGTTGACTGACAGCCAGCTGAACATGAGCCAGCAGTGTGCCCAGGTGGCCAAGAAGGCCAACAGCATCCTGGCTTGTATCAGAAATAACATGGCCAGCAGGGACAGGGAAGTGATCTCGCCCCTGTACTCGGCACTGGTGAGGCCGCACCTCGATTACTGTGTTCAGTTTTGGGCCCCTCACTACAAAAAGGACATTGAATTACTCAAGCGTGTCCAGAGAAGGGCAACGAAGCTGGTGAAGGGTCTGGAGCACATGTCGTACAAGGAGCCACTGAGGGAACTTGGGTTGTTTAGTCTGGAGGAGGCTGAGGGGAGACCTCATCACCCTCTACAACTACCTGAAAGGAGGTTGCAGAGAACTGGGGATGAGTCTCTTTAACCAAGTAACAAGCGATAGGACAAGAGGGAATGGCCTAAAGTTGCACCAGGGAAGGTTTAGACTGGATATTAGGAAGCATTTCTTTACAGAACGGGTTGTTAGGCGTTGGAATGGGCTGCCCAGGGAGGTGGTTGAGTCCCCATCCCTGGAGGTGTTTAAGAGTAGGGTCGACATAGCGCTGAGGGATATGGTGTAGTTGGGAACTGTTAATGTTGGGTTGATGGTTGGACTGGATGATCTTCAAGGTCTTTTCCAACCTAGATGATTCTGTGAAAGATTTAACATTTTGATAGATGGCTTTTTGGTATGAGAGAAATGCTTACTAACAGTTGAAGGATACACACATGAAGGAATAGGAAGATTTTTTTTTTAAACAGTAAAAGAGTTTCAGCTGGGGTAGATGACGAAACTGGTGGGGCAAATATTAAGTTGAATACTCTGGGAAGAATTCCTACCAATGAGTTTTATGGAATATGTTCTTCAGAGATAGTGGTGGGATACCCAACTTGAGTTATCTAAAGTCAAACTCACCCTTCCCCCAACTCTGAAAACCTGTAGAAAGCAGTCCAGCAGCCTTTCCATCTGTAATTGCCTTGATTTATGTACAGTTAGTCTCCATCTTCCAGACCCACAGAGCTCAGAAGCAAGCAAAGTCTCTTTCATGCTTACCTCGACTCTGCACAACACAAAAGACCCTTTGTAGGAAGACACTGTACAGTACCATATATCCCAAGGCACTCAGGAGCTGCTAAAGAAGCAAAATGTCAACTTTTAAAATTCAAGAGGAGATTTTTCTTCAGGCCACCCCTATCCCCATAATAACAGTAATTCAGCAAAACATATTTTCATAAACTAAAGAATACCTTGTGGCAGAATGCTTTACTTTCAAACTACCTCTGCTTTACTTTCAAACTACCTCTAACTTTTTTTTTTTTTTTTAGAGGGATCAGAAGAACCATTGAGTACTTACAGGCATTTCCCTCAACTGAAAGTGACATAGATGTCATTACTACTGAGGACAGGGCTAAGGGAATGACATATTCCTCTATTCATACAAAACATACTTCGTCTGTGGTTGACATATCTGTATTTATTTTAAGCAAAGAAGTAACAGTCTTGATGGCTTTTCCTTTCCTTCATCCCAGAGATAAATGTTCTTTAACTGAAACTTTATTGGCAGAAGCAAACTGATTAACGAAACAACGTTATCAGAATCTAAATGAGAGGTCTGCATTTGATCTGCAGCCACTTAGCCAGGGACAGTTTATTTTGGATTTAGCATGGTACAGTAAGTTCTTTAACCTCTCAGCTGAGCTAGGAGACCTTTGCATGCATAAAGTGGCCTATAAGTGCATTGTTGAGTCTGTTCTCAAGGAAATTAAATAAATGACTTGTTTAGAAGTCAATCTAGCATAGTGTGAAAAGTGAAACACACACTGTTCAGTTAAGTGTGTGATTTATTATCATGCTGGGATATGAGGGGGTTTGGTTTCTTTTAATACTGTTCTTATATATCTAATGTTAATTATACAGAATATATTCTTAGTTTTCGCCTTTAATTCACCCTGAACAAGGCATCTCTCTTTATGCTTGACAGCAGGAAAAAGAATAACTTGCCATAGTATGCAGGTATTTTCATCCCCTACTGGAAGGAGTAACAGTGACCTCCCCATTATTTTGTCATGTTTAGCACAATTAGAGAAGAAAAAGAAAAGTTAAGTATCCAAAAATATCACATCTGCTTGAAAAGAAAAAAAGACCATCTCTTGTACTAATTACCGTTTCCTAAATTCAACCAGAGCAACATCTTAAGTAGCACAACTGGAGAAACTGGAAAAATCCCAGATGCATATCCAGTGTTCAATTACATGGCAACTCCACTGTCTTCATTAACACAGCTGTGTCAATACTAGGGGGAAAGTCGGGAGAAGTATCTTTTGGCAATGCTAGTCTTTTGGAAAACTCTGAGAATCTTTTAATATCTAGATTAAAATCATATGCTAGCTTTAAAAAAGGTGCAGTCATATTTTAAAATAATTCCTCTTTAAATACACGAAGGATCTTGAAAACAGTGCAACATCATATATCACGGCATGAAAATTGGTCGTTTAGGTTTCTGGAAGGGCTGTGGAATCAGTTTATCAATAGTTAAAAGGGTTATGCTTTAATGTATTTTTAATTTCAGAGATTGAATGTAATGTCAGAGATGGCAAGGTGAGACAAAATCTTGGGTTTGGAAGTACGCAAGCACATTAATTCCTCTTAAATATAATCTTTAGAGCCATTTCTTCTCTATTTCCCTCTGGATTACTCCAAGGTAAAATACATGCCAGAAATGAGAGTAAACTCTGTCTGAGTATTTTTCTGTGTCTGATTCAGTCACTAAATGCCACTGCCATAGACAAAGAGTAAAATGTAAATAAGAAAAAAGTCCACCTATAAATAAGAACTATAAATTTTGTGGTTAATACTACTCAAGACAACACGAACACCCGTTCTCTGCTCTATGCCCTTTATGGGAGCATATATCACAAGAACAAGAGGAATCAATGTCAGACTAGTTTCTAAGGAATGTGTGCCACCCAGCATAGTGGAGAGGCAACACCCAGAGGTTTTGGCTTATTTTCATTACAAGTCTCTCAAGAATTAACTGGGTTGCAAGGCCAAGACCTGTGAACTCTGGGAGGAACGCTTCAAGTTCCCTGAGTCTTCTTCCTTCTCCCTGTGGATTTTATCATGGATGAACACATCTTAGTCTTTGAAAATCTTTTCCCTAGTATCCCAAGTGAGTGTAAGCTATGAAGCAGCTCAAGTTAAACAGATGTATTAGATTCCTTATCAATAGGAGGAATACCACTCGGCTGGCCAAGACCCTTCTAAACACTCATTTGGACTAACTGGGCAAAGATAGTCCAATGCAATTACTCAGCCTTCAGAGTTCAGTTTTTTATGATTGCCTAACTGACTTTCAAGCATTAGAACAGGCTGGACAGAATGTGTCTAACCTGAAAATACATTTTAGACTCCAGGAAGATCAGACTTATTTGAAGAAGTATCTGACTTATTTAAAGAAGTATCTCTTCTTTCTTTCAGGTTTAAGAAAGTGCGAATTAGATAAATCTTAGAAAAAAACAATGGTACACCAAACTCTGAAATACCATAAAAGGAGAAGGTTGGCTTCAACATCCTCTGAGAGATGTCCCTCAGTACCATTTCTACTCCATTGTCAAGGAAATAATTTCAAGCACAGTAAAGGCTTGAGGTGACTGAGTTGTTAGGTTTGGGACTGCAGGCCTGAATGAAGACAATATTAACCCCATTGTATCCTGGCTAAAATAAATGCACTCTCAGTTACCTGATGGCAGATGGACAGAGCATGGATGTGTATAACTGCATCTCAAACCACAGTCCAAACTAAGCCTAGAAGGAGCAGTAATCTACAAAGGAGCTGTGTCTGTCACAGCCCTAACTCCTGTAGGCTGGGAATAACACAGAATAAAGTAAAAAAATACCAGCTTTCAGTAAAACCTTGTAGATTATGGATCCTGAAGGAAACTGATAAAACTGAAGAAATCAGTGAATCCCTCAAGAAGTGTGGGATTCAAAACACTTTATTCTCACTATTTCCCTGTTGATTAACTGTAGCTGGTTCTCTCCTTAGGGTCTTGAAACCTCAGCAGCTCTTTTTAATTTTTCATACATTGTGAGTGAAACCAAACACCTGGCCATTATTCTAGCATAAATCCAAAAAGCAAGTGTCTAATAAACAGGTGTTTCAACAGTGCTGCTATGCCAGTCCTTTTCTTTTCTGCCTGCAGACCTAGTCCATGACAGCTTTGAGATCTGCATGTGTCCTGGTTTTGGCTGGGATAGAGTTAATTTTCTTGAGCTGGGAGAGAGCATAGCCAGAGCACCCGACCTGGATTTCAGCCAGGATAGAGTTAACTTTCCTTGATCTAGGAGGGGGCACAGCTGGAGTATTGGAGTATTGGCCATTGGAGTATTCCATATCATGTGACATTATGCTCAGTATGTAAAGGATGTGGGTTCTCTCTTGCAGGATCTTGCTGGGGGTGGGCAGTGTATCTGTTGGTGGGTGGAGAGCAACTGCATTGTGTGTTACCTGTTTGGACTTCCTATTGTTACTGTTGTTTTGTTGCCATCACTAAACTGTTTTTTATTTCAACCTATGTGTTTTTCCTTTTTGTCCCTCCCCTATTTTCCTGGGTGGGGGAAAGGGTGAGCGACTAGCTGCATGGTGTTTGACTGCCGGCCAAGATCAAACCGCAACAGTGTGTTAGAGCCAGCATACAGTTTTTACATAGTGGTCATGTCAACTTAAAGTCTCCCACTGCCTTCATCTGTATTTAGTTAAGAGCTTGCAATTGCAAACAAAACTTTGCCTTGGACCTTCTTTTTTTTCTTGTCCTTCCAAGGCCCAGAAGGGGAATAAAACCTCTGATTTTAATAAAGAGTCAATAATTTCCAGACTACAAAGAAACATAAACCGCCTAAATAATAGAATTTAAACCCATTATAATAATTGTTCCAGTTATAAACATAATTTTATTAATTTGTAACTCTCAATTGTTTTTCACTTGCAGTGTTGCTCACTAGTAATGTTCAAATTAAGCTTTTAAATGCATTAGAATGATAATTTAATTGCACTACAATTAAACACTTCCAACATATTTAACAACTATTGAAATGGCTTATATAGCTACTTTACCTGCTCATAGATGACAATAAGTCATGTCACAATATCTCACTTCAAAGCAGAAAACTTTTTTAATGGATGATAACACCATGGTAGGAACCAACAATAGTAACGGATTTAAATATGTTAATTATAAAAATTGAAATTTCAAAGCTATTCCTTCGAAAATTTGCATTCATTTATATTGTGCAATGCTTTCAGAATAGCCTGCATTTACAGCTAAAACTTATCTGCAAGTAAAAAGAGTCCTAATTGTATAACATATTCCACCACTGTCTTACCTGTCACAGCCTTTACAAAGAGAAAAAAAAAAGCTTTCTTATTTTTTCAGCAACACTTTACTCTCTTTTCTATTGTATTAACATAATTTGAAATTTTGTTTTCAACAAGCTGAACAGAATTGATCTACTATCCTTTACAACTCAAACTCATTTTAAAAGAAAACTCTTATCATCATTCCTCTACTCCTCCTTGAATAGACCATCTCACTGGAGAACAAAGAAATTAAGGTTTAGGATACAATCAAGGTAAGATCCAGCCCTTATCTTCATTCCTATACTGAAACTATGCTGTAAGAAATAAGGAAATAAAATATTGAAAAAAAAATAATTTCATTTGTCAGCAAAAAGTCTGACATGAGCCTGAACCTTTATTGGTATGACAGACACTAATGACCTCTGTGAGAATGAATAGAGATTCAGGCCAGTGTTTGCAGAAGATAAAAGTGAAATCCTTGGTCAATGAGATGGCAGAGTACTTGACTAATTTTAGTGATATACTAAAATAATTTACTGTAAAGGAGATTAAAATGCATAAAACAGGAACTCATCAGAGCTAGGTAGGTTGTTTGTTTTAAAGCAATAAATAATTCTCTTTCACTAGAAAGATATTAGAAGTGCTCGTAATCCCAAATCATGCTTTGTTCAACATGTAAACTGAAAAAAGTATTCCTGATTTCAACTGCAGCCCATTTCTCAAATGGTTGTCTTTCTTTGAAGCACCTACAGCTGGAGATGAGGCAGCTCTCAAAAGAGAGAAGCAGGATGTTTGAAAACTTTAAATCTATTTGCAGTTTATCACCTTGGGCAGCAGTATCCACCTAGCTGTAAGCAGATTTAAAAGGTATTTTTAAAACTAATAAAAATAGGTTTTTATGGTAACTGAAAGGCAAAAGATTCTATGAAATGTGTGAAGCATGTCTTATCTTTGAAGTGTTTGACTCTTCTCTGGGACTGCTTCTTAAAAACTCCCAACACTAAAAATTAATTATATTTTCTTTTGAATTGATGGGATGATAAACCATTGTAAATTAGTTTTACCCTAACTTTGATAGAGGCCAGGTTCTGAGGGATATTATAAGCAATTTCCTCTATACTCTGAAATAATTACTGCCGTATTTGCAAAAGTAATATTAGGCTGTCTTTAGTACATAAAAATGCAAACTAATTAATGTAATTTGTTGGTTACCAAAGTATTTGAATTCTGAATCTTAGAAAACAACTTCCAACAAATCAGTTGTTTGTTTGGTGGTTGCACTTGTTTTAAAGGAGAACAATATCACAGCCATGAAGGATTGGTGGATTAACAGAGGTTTCATCATCAAGGGTGAAGTTCAGTGTTCAGAAGTAGCTTTGCAATGTACTGTTTACCTTTTCTGGTGCAAGTTTCCTAGCTGGTAGGTGTTAACATACATCCCTTCCTAAAATCTATATTTGCAACTCAAATTACATTTAACTCTTTGTAGTGGAGGATGAGAAGAGAAAATAAGCACAGTATTCTTGGTTTTAGTAAGACAATTAGAAATAGAAAGCTGTAGGCTTAAAAATTTGGATAAAGAAAAAAGCTATTAGTGTTGCATTTTCCCAAATGACTCAAATGCTTAGGACTGAAATTTTTCCCTATATTGCATTTTGTCTGTAAAACTATCTGCTTGATTTCAGACGAACCACTAAAGAACAAATTATTCAAGACTGTGAGGAAAAGGAACAAGAGTTGAATCAGAATGACTGTTTATTTGCTTTTGTATTGCTTTTTGTACACACTTCCCAACTAACCAACTGTAATGACAAGTCATGGGTGTGGTAGCTGTGTAACGGCGTGTGGAGGAATGTCCCCACATGTGTGTATCTATAGCTCAAGAAGTGAGACCTGACAATGGCCTATGCAACTCACCTGTCCCTTCCCAGTGGGCAAGTGTGAATCATTTTTCCAGTGTTATGTTGTTAATGCACATCAGCGCAGAGCTCATCAAGTGCATTCAGTCCACTGTTTGGAATTGTATTCAGATCAAGATGGAAGTTATCATTCTCTTTTTCTATGTGTTCTATGTATATGACTATGGTAAGTACCTTTTTATTTATCCATTTGTCCTGCTTTTGTTAGCGCTGTTTTAATTCCATCACTGCCAGATGTACAGTTTAGGAAATATTAAACTCAGAGACATATACACCCGTTTATTAGCAGAGCTGCAGAGGCCAGAACATACAAGCCACTTATAGCTTTTAAAGCTAGCCCCATTACCAGAGAGCTGAGGACTCCAAGTTACACCATTACAGTGATCTTAAAGGAATATATCATCATTATGGAGAGCAGCCTAAAACTGGAGGGTGACAGAATGTCTTGTCAGCAGTACTTAAATGCAGCTTGCAAGGGCTTCAGCTGGAAATGAACTTGATGAGAATGCACTCGATTTTCAAAGGCATCATGTTGTTAATGGAAGTAAAAGTCTTGGGGATAAGCACAGAGATAATAGGAGGCAGGAAGTGCTGGCTCTTCAATATCAGCAACATGACTTGCAGCTTGCTCTGAAAAACAGCTCTTAAAGACTCCAGGACAGCACAAAGGAGAGCTCTGCATAAGCAGTCTTCCTTATTTCTGAACATAACTGATGACTTTGGGAAAGAATAAGGGCAGAGATGGCCCACAAGAGTTTGGCTTGATATATAGCAGGCTGAACTGTCAATTTCAGACTAAAAGTGTGGAAATTATCATAAAAGCCTGCAGATTGACATTGGCTGGACTAAACATAAGCAGTAAAATAACCTCACAGAAATGAGGGAAGGATAATATCCACCTGCCTGAAGTGTTATAAATTTATTCATGTACTCTTTCAGTGGACAAATTCAGAGCTCTGCTACTCTCCACACCTATTAGCTCCAGCATATATATTTCTTTGTATGTGAAGAATGGAACTAACCTCTCTGCTGGATGCCAGATATGTTTGGATGGCTGCTTACAGTTCATAATTCCTCCACACTTCAGATCTGAAGTCCAGGTTTAAGACAGGCTGTTCATATTCATGGTCTGGAAGAGACTGGCCTTCCAAGTTTATAGCAGTATCCTTGGCCAAACCATCTCTGCCCCACAGTGAGTGACATCCTGGGGCAGTTGTGCACCCATGGGTCCTGACTACCCTGACCAGTGCCACCAGAGTCCCCCACCCAGGAACCCTCTGCCTCTCTCCTGGAAGCTCTGGTGGAGTTTGAGCTAGTCATGGATATACCTGTTGCCAGACCTGTTCTTCAACTGTTGACAGGGCTTTCCAGATTAACATAGGACTGAAGGTACCACCTTGGCTTCGTCTGAGGATGATGTGGTTGTTGATGGGACATGTCACCCAGACCACCCAGCCTTTCTGCTGCAGGATGGTAGCCATCTATGAGGAAGTTTCTATGGCCCATGTTATGGCCACCCTCAAACCCTAAACATTCATTCTCTAGTAAAATAAACTGCTGCAGCTGATTGATTGGTTGCCGCAGTGGGTCTTTCCTCAATAGGTGACACAATAGATTAGTCGTAGCATTGCTTACCATATGGCCACTGCTGCTCTCCGATGTTGCAACAGCCTGTGGGGAATGTGCAGAAGCTCTTTGTTAGCAGACAAGACAATGGCAGGAAAAAATGAGGTCACTGATGAGTCTCAATGACAGCACATCACTTCTCTTGCCTTACTTTTCCCTCTCTTTCTTTTTCTAAAGTAATAATTGTGCTAGATATTTTGAGTGACAGTGTCTGGTTTCCTAAGGACAAGGGACTTGAGAATGGATGGCATGCAGGCAGTCATATATTTTTAAACAAAAAACCTAAATATTTTTGAGTTATGAACAGTTTTCTGAGCTGGCTGCATAAACTTTCCACAGCACAAGAGAATATGTACTATTCATCTATATTCATTTAAAATGGATTTATTATATGTTATCCTTGTCACAATGGCTTCCATATATTTACCACTCTTCCTACTATCCACCAAAATATTTATGTAATAGATCATTGTCTTCCAGTCAAGGACTTTGCATTTGAAAGAGAAAATAAAAATACTTATAAATAATTGGGTGTTGGAGATGACTTGCAGCTCTACACAATGTATTGTAGCAACTCACTTTGTTTTGGGAACAAAAAACAAACATCAAGGTTTGCTTTTCAGAAACACTTGGCAAAAAATAACCCTTCATTCCCAAAATAATGGAGAGTTATGATTTTAATTTAGTTCTTCTGTTTTACTTCTGTTTCAAAGCAGATCTCCAGAAAATAGGGTATTCTTAAAATATATTGAATATTTTCAACTGAAAACGTATGTTAGTATATTGGAAGAGCTTACATCCCATAAATGTGGGGTCAGTTCTCACACCTGCACACCTCAGAAACCTCAGCTGAGACTCTCTCAGAAGTTGAATTCCACTTCCAAAGGAATGGCTGAAATGAAAGCTCACTTCTGAACATCTTTAGATGCCTTGTACACCACTGTGCCCACTTCAGTTCTGTTTGTTGTCTTCCCACCAGCATTGTGTAACGTTCTCACAGTCTACTGCTTTGCCTACTTTTCCACCAGTTTTCTTTCTGATTTTTTTTTTCTTTTCTCAGTCTCTATAAACCCAATCTCCAAAGTAACACACTTTTCACAAGCTTTCTAACTCTGTTCTTATGTCCTCACACTGACTCTGTGGAAATCAATGTCCAGGATATATTAGCTTCCCCTAGTAAGCAGGCTAGCATCTTGACCTAGCCATCTGTGGATTTTTATTTTTTTAAAAAGCTATAGAATGATACAGAAGGCCAAAGAGCTGAATTTCAGTCTGGGTAAAATTAGGTGATGGTGGTATCTTAGAGGAAGCAATTGAAAGATTTAGAGAGAGCACTGCCTCTTCAAATGAGCTGATACTTTGTTTGTATAACCTAACAAATGTCTGTAGACTTGAGAGAGATATGCTGATGTAGACTGCATTAATTTGGTCTAAAAAGAGTGATTTTTTCCTGTACATTTTCTCAAAAGGCAAAATCCTTCAGGGGTTCTTTGTTCACGCTTACATGCAATGACAGAGAAACAGACCTTCCTTCAGAATTCCGTCTTTCTACATGCTTCTCCTGTGGGCTTGTCCCAGCTGAACACACTCCTGGTGGTTCAGCAACATGAAATATGTCCCTCCTGGTGCAGGAAGCTCTTGCAGATACTTTGTTGTAGCACCAGTAATTACCCAGGAGATGCAGGCAGCAGCTTCTCCAGCTCCTTGCTGAATTCAGTGTTTCATCACCTACACATCTCACATTTAATTATGCCTTGGTTTTCCATTTTACTACCAAAGAATTGAGAAACAGTTTTTGAGGAGTTGTTATTTAATCAGTATGCAAGGATTGCCTACCTCCTTCACTTTATTAGTTTTGCAGACTGAGTTTATAGTATGATCATTAGTGCTATACCAGATTATGCAAAATCTAGACACTTACGGACTTTTGAGGTGCTCCATCTGTGGAAAAAAGGCTTTCATAATTACTTCATCAAGCTTTAGTGATTTATCTAGCCTGGACAACCTCTCAGTGATTTGCCCCCTAAAACAGGGAGTTAGAACAAAGCATTTGTTGAACACTTTATGACAAGTATTTCTTAATAAAGTACAAACACTTTTCTACCACATGTCAGGAGCACAGTGAGATGCTCTTATGAGGAAAATGTAGCTTGGTTTTGATTTTTTCTATAAATTGGGAGATAATGCTCTTTTTATGTTATGTTGTAATTCATGTTTTGTCTAAAATAGGATTTAATTGAGGCTAGATTTTCAATATGTAAAACTAATCAAATTGATCAGTAGTTAACTAGTTGCGTATGGGTAAATGTAAGATAACATAGTTAATATATGCCCAATTTTAACTGACTTTTTTTTTTTAAGGAATCTTAGAATTACAGTCAGTGTTGTATAAGGAATTACAGTTAAGCAGGATGTTTTGGTAATTGTCTAACTAAAAATATTTTATCTCAGATGATTATGGAAGTGACCTTTGAAGCTTTCTGTTATCATTCATACTTTTAATTATTTCACTCACCTCAGTGACACTGGGCTCTTAAAAATGTTTTTGAAATTATTTTCTTAAACATAATCCACATTTCTAAGTGAAATCAAAGCTGTAGTAAATCAACCTGTTTGCCTGAACCTGGCACATATCACAAGGTACACCATAAACCACTGGATTCTCACAGAATGTTTTACCCAAGCTTGTTGACCCAGCTGGGGAAACCACACTAAAACACATAGTTTACTGTGTTTCTGCTTTTCTAGCTTTTGGCAATCAGTGCATTGGCTTCAGCACCATTTTATTCTGAATTACATCAGTTAGCATAAAACAAGCAAGTTTTTATTTGGCCTGATTAAAGTCAAGGTCAATCAGAAGTGATTTCTGAGCATCTGTATTACACCAGGGGCAAATAAAACTGCCCCAAAGTGAAATCTTGTTGAAGCACTTGATTGATTGAAACTTCCTCTTCACACATTGGAAAGTGTAACTTTACAAGATCTTGAAGACAGCTGAAGATTACAGAAGTGTCTGATATGCCATTAAAATCATGATTGCCAGTATGTATGATAAACTTATTTTCCTGACTTTTTAACAAGAATTTATTATCAAGTTTAACTCATTTAAAGCCAGTATAAATGGCTCAAAAACAAAAACCATAACTCATACCTATGAATTTGATTATTTGAGAAAATTTGGTATATAGAGTCATATTAAAACCAGAATTTCAGCTTATAATACATTATATTCACATTTTCTTATATAGAAGAAAGACATCTTAATATGATCAAACATCAAAGTCTTGCAATTTTAATGCAAAATAAAAAAACAAAGAAACACATCTTCCTTAACCTTTAAAAAGCTAAAAGTGATGCTGAGAGAAGTTCTTCAGTCAGCTTTATATGCAGTGATATCAGCTGCATCTGGTTTTAAAATTACCCTTCTTTTTGCTATATGTTATTGACTATTGTAAATGGAAGTACTATATTGCCTTAGAGCTCCAGAAAGAAAAGAGCACAAATTCCACTATGACTTCTCTCATCTCCAATAAATTGTTCACAACAGAACAAGGCTACCATTCACAATACTTTAATGGGACCCTTTTCCATGAAATCCCTCACAGATATTTTTGCACGTCTTCATTGTTTGGGCATCATTCTCAGGCTTGCAGCCTCTTCAGTCCAGTGACCCTGGGCTGGGCTCAGGTGCAACTCCTGAAGGCAACACTGGTGTAACTTAAACTAAACAATTTAGAAAGATTTAACTTTGGAAAACCAGAGCCTGTGACTGACACAGAGCAATTACAGAAACTGTGAGACACAAGCTGGTTGACAAACCTTCTCCAAGCAAACTTTAGGAGATCAGATAACACTCCTTTTTACCTACATTGCGATGAGTGCAGAAAGAGATCCCATAAAATCACCAGAGACAGCAGCCATCACAGAACACAAGGTTTCCAGGCTGATTAGAATGTACATCTTGAATCGTGATATAGCAGAAAAGTGAATAATCTTCCGCCTGACCTGTGATTCAATTGAAGCTGTAGAAAGTAGATTGTAGATTTGTGATATAATCTGGACAGGAAAGGAGAAAAATGCTAAAATAATAATAAAGGTGAAAAGGGAAATAGGACAGTAGGAGAATACTTTATGTGCAATTATTTCAAAACATCACTAAAATATAAAAACTGTCATCCACAGAGAAAAAAAAAAAAAAGAATAACTCATTATAACTGGGCTAGACAGTACACACTTTTAATCTACTTCTCCAGTCTCTACCTCCTATCTTTTCAGAAATGAAAAAGAGCAGCAGCATACTTCAGGGTTTGTGAAGACCATATTAATAACTTTCACTACTCAGTAACTAAATGATGCTTCCTGTGTAGATGTGATTTTAGACCTAATTTTCACATTTAAATGAGAAGACAAATGTTGCCTTCAAGAAAAAGCTCAGTTGCCAGACAAGCTACCAGAGAAAACAAATATTTGACTTTGTCTAAAACTGTTCCAGGAAAACAAATTTTACCAAAGTACAATGCTGTATATGTAATATCTACACCTCTAATACAGTTATAAGGGAGATTTTATTATTTGCTGGAAACAGAGAGGTTAGCAAAAAGGGCCAGAAGAAAAACCCCGATAATAGATTTACTAGTATAATCCAAGGGCCAAGAAGACATAATGAGTCTTCACAAGGTCTCCCCCTGAAGTTCTCTGATATGTCTTTTGGAGGAACATCTCTCACTGACCCCTCTGGGAATTTGATTATTCCAAATTATGTTTGTTAGGATGCTTCAGCTATTAATACCTCCCTATCCTGCCTCCTAGTGCATTATTTTCTTGGTTTTACCACTGAGCTTCAGCTTTACAAACCTCTCATTCCTCTTAACTCTTCACATTGCCCATTGTCCCGGTTTCAGTGAAGAGTTAACCACGACACCTGCTAAGACTGTAATATTTGTAGATCATATTTGTGTGCAACCTAGGAAAAGAGGGCTCTAATCCTGCATAGATTTTGTGGGCATTACTGCAATAACCATTAAAGAAAGTCAACCAAATTCTTTCTGATCTATACAAGTGAAATAAGACCCCATAAATTTGTAGGCTAGCTAAAGCTTTTGGAAGATGAAAAAGCACTCTTAATTCTATCCCACTTACTTCATTGATTTGCCTTGGGAATCTGACAGTTGCATATGTTTTGTGCCAGAGATAAATGCTGTGCTTGGCATATTGCTCTACATCCATTATTTATTTTAATTGAACTAAAGTCTTGTATTTCTTTTGGGACATTAGATTTAGAAAAAAGGACTAATTGAAGGATACATGAACTATGAAATGTCAGGACTAGCTGTACAAAATGATAGGAAGTAGAACATTGGGTATTAGCACTAGTTGCTAAATGTCTCTGAAAACATGTTAGAAAGAGATATGATAATATAATAAATACCAGAATATAGCTGATCCAATAAGTTCCACTTGAAATTTCATTGTGATATTTACACATAATGTAAAGTGAAAACTCATTCTTTTTGTTTATTGATCATCTCTAATGCTGTGAAACTGGACATTGTCTGGGTGTTTTTCTCTGAAAACACTGAAGTCAAGAGATTACATATGAGCTATATGAGTCAGATATCTACACTTTTACATCTCTTAGGCTTTCCTGTGATTTAGGCCTCTTCTCTCTCCAAACTCTGTTTCTCGTAATTTTTCTATATTTTGGATTATTTTCATCTATTGCACAGAAACGTACTACATTCCTTGTTTATCTAGTTAAACTGTTGCACATAATGGCCTAAATCAAAGCAAATACTGATGCAGAGCTGGCAGAAAATGGCCATGACCAATACAGGTTATACTAATTGTCTGTTCCATGGCCAGACAATGAGGATTTATTTAAACTTGAACGGTGGGAAAATTCTTGTTAGCAAAGGGTCTTTCTAGCTGCAGCATTTGTCCTGGCTGCAGTGAGATACAGTACAGCTAGATATAGAACCACTGCAGGGTGTTCTCTGCCAAATTTGTGCTGATTTGCCACACTTGTAATTTAGAGAAATTTCAGGACTCCTGTAAAACAATGTTTAACTTCTTTCTGCCAGGTGGATAACCCATGAATTTCAGAGTCTTGCACAAGAACATTAGGTGGCATTAAAGCATACAGCTATAAGCTATGAAAGGCTACTTGCTGTGCTGCTAGGATCTTCTATTAAACTAGAGGCAGATAGAAGCTTTGTTCCCTTTGGAAAACCAGGCCCTCTGTGTGTATAATGCTAGTATCCATCCTTTGCACTCCACTCTCTATTTGGTGTAGGTCCAGCTGCTTAATTTCGCAAAAAATTTTCTTCCTACTGTATAGACAAAATGTTTCTGCCTCTGTATTACTGCTAAGTCTAACTTGGTATCTCATACAGTTTTATTTATAAAACTAATAATGTTTGGGGTTTTTTTATTGCGGAAGACATGTAGTCTCTGCATGATAATTCCCTTTTAAAATAATCGATATTGCATGTAGGGCTAAGCTCCTTTGCTATTCTGTAATGGATAATAAGCTGTTTCTATATATACATAGCAAATTTATTGTATAATCATGAATTATAGAAGTCATGTTAGTGAAACAAGGTCTTCTACTAGTTAGGAATGTGTAAGATAGGAAACGGCAGAATTAAATTTGACTGACTGGCCTTGGTGCATGCTTTCTCATATACTCTGTAATTGCACACATAGCTGGCATTTCTCCCACAGGATCTCTGCCTTAGCCAGTGGCACAGGTAGTTACACCTGTGCTGGCAGATGCAGGGTCCAGTGTCAGTCTCCATCCTTCCAGACACCTTGTTTCTGTCCTCTGCTTCTTCTCAAAACTCACTCCTTCTCTCATCCTCTGCAGCTCCAGTTATCCTCCCTCTCTGCTCACCTTCATGGAAGCTTTATTTCTCCTTCCTGCATTACAGAATTATTGCTAGGTTGTTGGCATATGTGCTTGACTCATTTCAGTCTATGGTTGTCAGAACTGTCTTTTTCCTTACCCATCAGCTGTACACGTTACACTCAATTTAGAGTTTACACTATACATTATAAGCATATTGAGATATGAAAATCTACATCTTTCAGTACAGAAATCTTTCCAATGTTTATAATTTACTTATAATTTTCTGTAAAGTCTGAAAGAAACAGGAAATAAAGAATGTTTCTTTGCAAAATATGAAGCCCTTGATGAAAAGTCTTCAGAACTATGTACTGGAACACAATGCTTATCTAATTTTACTTGATTTTACTTAAAATTGGCTAAATACCAAGTGGTTCTCATAATGTTATTCTCAGAAACAGCCAAACAGTATTTTCTGAAGTTTTTCTCAAAAAATACTAAAATCCCAGCTTGAAGGGGCACAAAGGGTGAGAGTTTGGTAAAATCAAAAGAAGGATTATCTAATAGTGGAAGGAATATCTTTATAACAAGTTATATCAACACTGCAACTTGTAATATGTTTTCTTATAATCACATATATGTTGAATGCACCCCAAGTATTCATATATAGAATAGAAGGATAACAATAATATTCAATATTTAGCAGCAGTAGTTGAAAATTAATAAAATAAAAAAATCTTGTCGGAAAACATTCTCACAGCTGTTTAAAAATCTCTCCACCATTCAGTTATCTATCATTGTTGAGGTTTTTGTTGTTGTTGCTGTTGTTATGAGCATGCTAGAAAAAAACTAATCTTGCCCTGGAGTGATTATTGCTTTACATTCATAACATTTGAAAAGACTGACATGCAAAATGTTGAATGCATACATGAAAGATGCTAGGTTATTTTTCCCCAGCATGAATGAGAGCGTAAATCTGGTCAGTCATATATTTATACCATGCACATTTTTTAATTGTATGAAAAATAGCTGTAGCTTAAATCATAAAATAGCTTTAGTGATTCACTTCAGCTGATAGACACAGCTTTTGCAACACTGTAGCAATAACAATTTAAATGTGTATTGCTCTGCTCATGACTAGGCTACAAAAGCAGTAGGCAATGGAAAAGAAGAACTGAATAAATGAACACTGAGAAAAGAAACAATTTAAAACTCTGTCTTTAAACAGGACTGTAGCCATAAGCTCCCCAGGCAGCATATTTGACAGTATGCACTGAGAAGTAAAAGAATTTACAACAGCTCAGACCTGAACATCTAATCAATAAGACAGCAAATAAGTCCAAGGTAGCTGATCGCAATACATACCACCTACCTGTGAGTACGATGTATGATCTAAATTTAGTAGAGCATATTGCAGTCAGTTGGGTACCATGCTGTTTTGCCCTACATAATGACTCAACTGTTACTGTGTGTTCTCTGTTTATTAGTATGGTCCACTTTAATTGGACTAATTTCCAGGTTATATGCATGCCACTGAGAAACTATTTCCAACAGCAGGAAAGCAGGATTAGACATACACCCTCCCACTCCTGCTTGCAGACACTGTGCCCATAGCCTACCCAGAGGACAGACGTAGGCTGGAGATCATCTGGAGTCCTGCAAGAAAAGTCCATCTGATCGATGAGATGAGATGAGATGAGATGAGATGAGATGAGATGAGATGAGATGAGATGAGATGAGATGAGATGAGATGAGATGTGTGGTATGAAGAAAATCAACTAGCTTCAGATCTTCAAATTAAGGAACCTCAGGGAACTAAAGAAAGAGCCTTTCTGTGCCCTGTATGGAAGGTATTATGAATACATAACCGACTCCCTGCCCTGTTTTGCTATCCTATACCTTTCTAAAGATTCAGGATGCACCAATACATTATTTTACAGGAAAGTCCTGAATAAAGCTGAGGTTAGATCACACGCATAATTTTGCAGTTGTTAGTGGTGTTAAGTGTAAACCCAAGTGCTACACCAAACTGCATACAGTTACTTGGCTCATTTGTTGCAAAGAGGCAGTCATCTGTATGGTCAGAGATGATTTCAAATTCCAGAATGATAACATATTTATCCTTTTCAAATATCACTGTCAATTTAGCAAGCTAAGGAGCACTCCCTGCCCCTTCTGGTTCCCCTTGTCTGACCTTTGTAATAGATCCATGTGTCTCATGAGGATGCCATTATTTTCATCACCATGTTTTACTTCACCTATACAAGTGGTCCAGTTTTCCTGCACACATGATATTCAGCCTTTGAGCTTGTGCTGTGCATCTGCTGCTCCCAGGACCTCTCCATTATTTAGGACAGCCCTGCTGATGCAGCAGCTATTCCAAAGCCCAATCTCCTATGTAGCCCATCCAAAACTGGTCACAGTGCCATTTCACTTCCACTTTTGGTCTGGAACATTTAAGTTGATTACAGTTCTTTGGCAGGAACAAAATCAGGTCTCATTTCATTTTCATAAAGACTTAATGGTAGACTTAATTTTGCAGTGTCTTAGACTTATGATAGATTTAATGACGTTTTAGCTAAGAATTCCCAAAACCACTTATTTCCAGCAGTGTCTAAAATTACTATCCGAAACGTAAGGAACTATATAGCTGAACCAATTCCTTAGTTACAATGGTGGAAGGTTAAACACAATATATGAAGAAAGTATTTACAGTACAAAGTGTGTCTAAGAAAAAAATTGAAAGTGTATATGCTAACAAGTAATAAGAAAACATAAGTCAGTCAGAAATACCACTGGAAACCTAGCATTACATCAAACCAGCTAATTTACAATGAATGTTGATTTTAATTTACAATTAAAATGAAGACAAATGGTCACTAAATAACCCCATAACAAACCTTTTTTAAAATTAAGGTTTGGAGTGGCTAACAGAATTTTGGACTGTAATTAAAATATGAAATCAGCAGCAAGGACAATGTTGAATCTAGTTGAAATAAATTAACTCAGTGTGGCAACAGTGTGCTTTAGCTTCAGAAACTGTTTTTTTTTTATCAATGAATTGAAAATCTCTATCCTCAAAACCTATTATGTTGATCCTTGTCTTGAATATATTTTTTGTCGCATCATTTATATAATAGACAATTTAAATTACCTAAAAATACCCACTTCATAAAGGGAAAACAAGGTCATCAATTTATCTGTGTATCTCCACTTCTAACTAAACAGGCATTTGTGTAACACAATCCAATATAGCTGTCAAATCACAATTGTTTAATATTATACAACAAATAATCAAGGAAGATTGGATAGAAAATTATTCTGTTCCATACATGCCTGTCTCTATGCCTTACAGACAGGATCAATTCTGCTCAGCCCAAGGAAGAAGCTGCCACAAGGCCAGGATCACCTGGAAAGGAAGGAAAAGGGTCTCTTGTACCCAAGTTACATCCAGTTTTGGGCAAAGAACCCAGAACAGGATCAATTCTGCTCAGCCCAAGGAAGAAGCTGCCACAAGACCAGGATCACCTGGAAAGGAAGGAAAAGGGTCTCTTGTACCCAAGTTACATTCAGTTTTGGGCAAAGAAGCCTAAGATTTGTCAGGGGACATGGATCCATGTGTTACCTTGGCACTTGATTACAAATACGACTGCTGACACCTTGCAGAGATTTTCCAAGGACCGTGAGTACACATGGCTTTTTTGGACATACTGTTTTGGATTGGTATCTCAAACGGCAAAGAAGGGCAGCTTATTTGTCACTCTTTCCCCTCCAAAGAGGAAACATGAGATTCTTCACATGGCTGTTACAGTTTGAGATTGAGAGCTAAAACAGCATAGGCTTAGGGTGAAGGCAGAAAACATCTTATTTTTGTAATCCTCTAGCAGTATAGCTTTTTTTTTCTTTCACACCTGATCCTAAACCTTAGTTCAAAAAACCTGTGTAATTTAACACTTTGATGTAATAAAAATGGGCCCAAAGCTTCTTTCTGTTAATAAAAACTACTGGGAGCCAGGAGAGGAATTCAAGACCTTTCATTAGCTTCTCACCATGTTCCTTCTGGAAGTCTGATCTGCAATAAATTAAATAGGATGTTATTCAGATACTTGGCACAAGCTGAGTATGTAGCCATGCACACTACTCACAAAACAACTGCACATATGTCTTAGGGACAATGGGTGGTAAAGAGTTGACTATGGAAGATGTGATTTCTTTGCTACAGGGAAATTCCCAAACACTTCTCTTCCTTCTCAGTGCTACCACAACAGAGAAAACAAGGGAGCATGAGAGACTGCATTTCTCTCAGTACAGATAGCAGAGTCTGGTTGTGCCTTGAGATATTTATAATGCAATATAAAATATATTGCTCTTATCATCTTGTGTATTGCAAACCTCCCTAGAAATCAGCTGATTAAAAAATGAGCTAAATTGTGACAGGCCTGGAGGGAACAAAAGTTTGTATGGTTGACATTTAGTCTAAAGGAAATCAGAGAAAGAAAAGAAGAAAAAAATTCAATATATTTCTTACATATTAGGTCTACGTTTTGAGACCAGTAGGAAACATGGATGATTATAAACCATCTGACCATTTGTATTTGACTAACAATTTTACCAGTTGACATATCCATGACTTCTATACCCAGCTCTTTTCTTTATTAAAAATCTGTAGAGTAATTGGTGCCACATCTCAAGTATTCAGTGCGTTCTCTGCAAGATTACAAAAGGCACCATCTATATCTATATAAAAGAAAGAATCAGAGCAAATCAAATGGCTAAGCCTTATGAGGTAGTTTAAAATTTGTTTAATACTTTTTCTACAGAAACTTGGAGGAAACTTCTGATGTTCTATGTAGCATGTGATGAGGCCTTTAACTTTGTGCTTTCTGAAGGTGCTGGAAAATAGCATTTTACCTACTCATCCACTTATCTCGTATTCAGTTCTCTAACATAAGAGAGTTTACTTACACCACCCCGGTAAGTATCCAGTTCAAAACCATAGCTAGGGTCTGGAAACTTGATCAGCTTCTATAGCAGGAGAGTGACCTAGAAACAATCACATCTGCCCGCTGTTACTTGAATGGTTTCATAGTTTGAAACAAAGCTTGAATGTGAGCATCAGATCCATACATGTGGGCAGGGTGGACAGATTTTCATAAATGATACCACACAATAAACACTTCAGAAACAAAAAATAGTTATGATAATCCTTAATATGCATCATGGTATATAATAGTCAGAACAAGATGAAAACTCATAATGTGTATCAAAAGACAGCACATGTAAACAAACAAAAAAAATATATGGGAAAGTAATTTAAGGGGAAAATTACATATTTTCTTTCTGTTTTTCTCTCTGGTGCATTTTCTTGTTCCTGTAGTTCTCTTTGATCTAGATTATTTATCTTCAGAATGTAGTTATCATATTTGTTAAACTTGATGCTTAAAACCAGAAAACCAACAGATATTATTGTAAATTGATGCTGAAGTATAACAGATGTTATATGATTTATATATCATTTCAATTGCAGAGGGTTTTTTTGAAATCTAGTTATTTTATTTTGCATATAAAGAGTGATTATTTTTTATCCAGTGCAGTTAAAGGCCGAAAAGAGATTAGCATACTATGTTAAAGAGAGCTTCTTCAAAAAGCTCTTTTTTCTTTGACAAGCTAAATAGGTAGGAGCAACAAGGGTTGGAAGAAGGAGTGGGTATGGAAGAAGCGTGATCAAGGTCTCAGGTTCAAAGGCAGGATTCAGAATAATATGTATTTATTGTAAAATACAGTCTTTTTCTCTGTGCCATACACAAGACAACCCTTTCCTCCCCATAACACTACAAATACCCTATACGCACCTGAACCTACTGAAGGAATAGGTCCTGCTGTCAGTCTCCCATAGCATCTTTTTCCCTCTAGCTGCCCCACTCATCTCTTAGGGTTTCCATCTCTTTTGAGGCAGCCTGGTATGTTACCACACCAGTTTGATTTAGACTATATGCTCTCTGGGGCAATGATTGCTATGAATTTGCACAGCTGGGCATATGAGGCTTTGGCACATTGGAATCCCAACCTAGCTACAATTTTCAAGGTGATCTGTATTACTGTTCAATAACAACAATTATAATTTTTCCTTAGTTCCTATGGAGTGAATTTGGTGGTTCCCATGCCTTGCCTATGAAGATAATATTAATTTATCTTGTCCAGTTGTTCCACTTGCCTTTTTCCCTGTTGTACCTTTGCAAGTTAATGAAGGCAGAGGCAGATGTGGAGCCAGTGTAAGAGGGTTCACTGCAAAGTGGTGCAGTGATGGGTCAGCATATCAGAATGGGCAGCTGAAAGATGTTTAAGGCAATAACTTAAGAGTTGTTGAGCACCACAAGGAATGAGCAAGAGATGGTGCATAGTAACACTGGGACTCAACTACCCTCAATCGTCTCTCCTTTTGTCCCTCAGTAAAACCACTGCTAAATGGTCTGGAAAACTGTTCACATCCTAATTACGTATTTCTCTAGGTAAACATGTCTAGCAAACAAACAAACCTAACATTACTTTCTAAGACACAGGTCTTTACAGTGTATCCTGAATTCTACTTACTACAAAGAAAACGAAATATTTTGGATGTCAGAATTCCTTCTGCATCAAGATATTTGTGCTGCATCTTTAACAAAACCAGACTCTTTCTGAGTGACAAAGGATGAACACAGACATATTTTTTCCTTTTTATTGCATTTAAAAGTTGCTGATTCTCATGACATTTCATGAACTTAGGCACATTTAGCAGGGTAGTATTTTGGTTGGGTTTTTGAGGCAGGGGGAGGAGGGCGGGTGTGTTGATTTATTTTTAAAGCTACAAACTCCTGGATGCCTGTGACAATCTGTCTTAATTAAAAAGAACAAAACAAACCAAAACTCTGTCAATTACTGGGGTAAAATTTGGCCAAACACATTTAGTTAAAAATCCAAGAGACAGTAACAAAAAATTCTAAAATGTTCTTACTGATGACTTTGTCAGTTCTTGGGAATTTTGAAGATCTGGCTTATATGCTTTAAACTGTTGGAGTTGCCAGTACTACCTATTTGTCAATGCTCATCCTTGATATATTATAGTACAGCTTTTGAGTCTAGTCCTACTACAAGCAAGGGGAAATAAACATTTGCCCTTCTGTCATATGCCTGCATGTAAGTTAGTTCACTATGCCTTGCTTGCAATTACTAGTTTAAAAAAAAATTATGATCACTGTAAGGTAAGGTGAATGTTAAAACTGTATTAGTGCTGGAAGTAACCCTTGACTGGCCCAATACTGCCATCTAACAGAGGGGGATGCAGAACATTCAGAGATGTTTCAACTGTATTTACAGAACACTGACTGATAGTAGCATTGATAGAGGATGAATGCTCACAAAACCTAGGAAACCTTCGTGTTAGTACCTTCTAATAGATGTCTAAAATTTTCCCTGCATATCAAAAAATTCCTCTACAATATATCAATTTCTGGAGGTTTTTACTTAAAGCACTTGCTAGCATCTGTTCTTGAAGGGATTGGCTTCTTACACTTGCCAGTTTTACTTAAAACAAGTCTTTTTATACCTATTATTTGATATGGCTTACAGTCTGCTTAAAAGAATTAATTATTTCAAGTTTTTTTTACAAAATTTTCTTATCCTTTTCCCCCATCTATTTAAGGATTCTTTCAAGGTTTGATCCAGTCCCATATCCTCAAGTATTTAACCTAATCAAAGTCTGTACTTATACGCATTCGAAGTCACTGAATTAATAAGGGAGGCAATGAAGCACATCTGCCTGTCTGAGGGTGAGACTGAACAACTGAATCATTTATGTTCACTTTTCATTATACATAGAAATAAATGGTTTAGTCCTTTTTTTTTTCTCCTCACTGGTCTTTTTGTCTTTTCTGACACATGGGCCACCTTGTTGACTCATCTGCACAGCTACAATTTACTGCTTATTCCGTTCCTAATTGCCTTTTCCAGATCTTCAGTAGTAATGTATAATGAACAAAGAATAACTTAATTAATTTAGATTAACCAAAGTGCAGATCAGTTAGAAGACTGTAACAAGACTGCAAGACTGTCTTGTTTTTCCATCACCCATAACTACCATTGAACAACAGAAAAGACCACACTGCTATTTTCAAGTCAGGGGTGGTCCTTTATGATTTATACAACTGCTTGAATTGAATGATCATTTTTGTGCACACTTCACAGTAACCTCACTTCACCACCCACCCCACTCCTCTTCTCTAAGGCTAGTGTATTAATAATTCACGTCTCATGAGAACAAAGCTCTTGTAACTTCAGATGTTGTTTGGTTGAACGTTATAGCAAAAGCAGTGAAGGGGTCTGCCGAAAAGCAGAATTACTATGTCCCAGAAAGCAGCTTCACTCCCCACCTTCCACATGTCTTGTAAGTGTCAGTCAGAACTGACAAGGTGCATATAAATATGGTTTCAAATCTCCAGCAAGGGAGATGGGGAGTTGGAGTGGCGTATCAAAGAAAATCTGTCGCTGATTACTGATAAAGCAATTCTACTTGAATTTTGAAGTTTGCTGCCCCACAGAATACCCTAAACCACGCATATGAGGCTTCTTGAGGAAAACTCTTTCCCCAAAATACAAATCAAGGCAAGTCAGAAATGTTTGCATGAGTGGAAAGAGGAAGAATATCAAGCCTTTTTTTTTCAGGTCTGTGACAAATATGAGATAGTTGTACTGTAGTGGGATATGTATCTGGCTGGTTAATTTTCAGATACTGGGAGTCTTGTCAACACCCTTGCTACAACAGACATCAGATGCATGGATCCCACCCCTACTGTATCTCCCTCTCCTGGCTGTGAGCTGGACTCAGATCAGAAAAGAGACATATTGATCCTTTAGAGAGATGGGTATGCTACTGTCTCAGAGACTTTTATGTGTCCAAGGGCCTTCTAACACAGAAATAATCAAATCACAATGTATTTAGTGATGAAATAAATGTGTTGCATCTCTTCAGATTTCATAGGTAAATATTGCAAATAAATTCTTATTTTTAATGCATAGTTTGACCTAGAAGTTTGACCTAGAAGACAGTGGAATAATGTACGCAATTCACCACAGAATACAAATTTAACAGCAGAAAACCACATAAAATAGATGTGGCTGATAGAGGTATTCTAACGGTTACATTCATGGGAAACACATCTATACCATGATCCCACTGTCTGGGGGTCTAAGCACTGTGGAAGTAGATTCAATACTATTATCGGTCTAGCTGCAGGACTTGGGGAGCAACATGAACCTGAGCCATGTTTTCTCAGATGCAGAAATATGAGCCTTTGTGGGACCGTGTGGTACATCATCTCCAAGAGACAATGCTGCATTAGTGATTTTATTTGGTTTTATTCGCAAAACATACTCCCCCCAAAGAGATCTGGCTAGCATGGCACCCAGCCCCATAGCAATGCAGTCGGCACCCCCAGCTGGGACATATCTGCTCTCACACTGCAGTCACCGGGGGTAAGGACTGTCCAGTGCTGGAGAGGAACTACAGCTAATTAATAGTAAATTGATGACTTATGTGTCTACATATGATGGGGAAATTTTCTCTCACCCATTAAAACCTGTGACTACATTTTTCAAGCTGTGTTTGTAGAACTACTGACCATGATTTTCTAAACATTAGTTAATTTTGCCTTTTATTTCCTTCTCTGTATTTTCATTTTTTTCTCTCCAAGCTGTAACTTAACTGACTTGAAAACTGTATGCAGCCTTGTATACTCAATAATGAAAAATGTTGTGTTTAAATCAATGGGGCAATGCTTCCTCCTCCACCTAAGTAAACATTCCAATTTCTTTGGCTCTAAAATTCTCATTTTATTAAGACTCCACTCTGCATCAGCTGGAAAGTTTTGATCTCACTTAAAGTACCGTCATTCATTTCCTTCAACAGGAGGCTATTGCTGGTAAAATCACTGTTTATTCATCATAACTGTGTTACATCATAATGTTTTATTGCATATACATATGCAATATTTTGTGGGCTTTTTACCTAGGAGAAAGATGTTTATTATTCAGTGAATATACAGAGTCTGAAGTTAAATAGGCAGTCCAGTTCCCTTCTCTCAGTGAATACCTTAACACGGTTGCAAGCCATGAAAAATTTTGGAATGCAGTACAAGCATTATCTTGACCCAAACTCATTTGTTTTTTATCTTCTGCAGCATTAAAGATATTTTTGATCTGTTTGTGAAAACCTAGGGAATAGGTTTTAGACCTGGAGGTCTGGACAAATCATAAATCAAATGCTAGCACATGCCAAAAGTAGGCACGCTCAAAGCTAAAAATGCAGACACTATGATGATGTGTAAACAGTAATTCTCAGGGAGAAAGCTACTAGATGGAGGAAAAAAGAGAAAAAGAATGAAAGCAGATCTTTTGAAACATGAATAAAATCCAACGAGTTTTTTACAAGATAATTCGAAGTACATATGGTATTTCTGAATATTGATTGAAAATTTCCAAGTAGACAGAAAAAAACAGAAGTCCATCTTCAAGTTCATGCACAGAAACAGACCTCCTAAAAGCCAGTAGGACTGCTAAGGTTAAGCACATGTATAAGTAGTTTGTTGGGTGAGATTGTAGTTTGCCATACAGAGATCTTTTTAAGACTCATGTCAATGCCCAGCTTGAAAAAAGGAGCATTATCCTTTGCAATGAATTTTGTGTCTGAGGGTACTGGTGGTTGCTGTTGTTATTATTGTATTATTTATGGAACTAAACCAGGGGTATCACAACCCTGAGCATAGAGCCTATGTAGCAATTTACACTAGATCAGCTTGAAACTCAAGTGCAAAGACTGTACAAATGCTGGCATTCCAGATTTGGAAATATTTTACATCCACTTTGCACAGATAGGAACAGAAAAGGGCAACAGAGATTTGAGTAATTTGTGTTTAATATCTCCTGATTTATGCCTTAATATTAAGGAACTGAATTGGGAAATGGCAATTTTGATAATGCAAGAAGAAAGACAATGAGTTTGAAAAAAAATTTGAGCCCTTTAAAATTATTATAAAGTGAAAATTACATGTTCATTATGAAAGATAAGTAGTAAATTCTTAAGAACAGGAATAGTTTAAGTGCAACTTCAGAACAGGAAATAGATATAGAAAAGTTCTCTGTGGGAGGCTGTGCTAAAATGAACTAAATTATCATTATGTCTAAACTTTTCTGTACTCAGTAATTTGCCACTATTGTTACCAGCAATTTACTAAGAGTATGGAGGGGGAAGAATTAAAAAAGGTTTAATTAAGGAATTCCTTAGAACCAGAACAAGCTTCAGATGACACCTCATGTCAATAGGAGACTCGCAGCTTCCAAATTCATAATTTATGTTCCATAGTTAATTAATTGTTTGGCACAATTATCTCTCTGAGCAAGGTGTCCTGTTATCAAGCGAGATTTTGGAAAAGTCAAGAAAAGCAGAAGGGTTCACTTGCCAAATAAGAGTTGTTCCATTCCTAAAAGCAAACAAACAAACAAACAAAACCAATCTAAAATCACTTCCACAGCAAAAGTCTTGGCTCAGTTTTCTAGCCAGTTTTTCTGAAAGTAGGACAATGAGTTTGGGGGATTACAGATAAAAAGAGAGAGATTGATGTGATGGTGAGGAAGAATTAAACCTCACAGAAGAGGTTGAATAGGTAGCTAGCTTCTTTAACAAATTAAAACTTTGTTTCTCAGACACTTATGAGAAAAATGTTATTAGAAATCCCCAAGAGCTAAGGCATTGCTAAAAAAGATTTTACCCCACCCTCTGGAAAAGGCTTGTTTTAACATTCAAATCTCATGGCTGTATATTGCTTACACTATTTTACATGAATATTGAAACTATTAAAGATTATCAGTAATGTAGTGCTCAGAGTTATCAGACATGGATAAATCTATCTTCTTTCTTTCCAAAAGCTAACTTTATACTCTGTGGTGCATAGTCTTGCAAGATTGCATCATACATGCTCCAGTGTTGGACAGTCTCAGACAGTGCCTTAGTCAATGGCATTAGTAAACAAAGTATAGTTTCAGCTAGAGACAGAGAAGATCAGAGTTAAATAACATGAGTTGGCCCTGTCAGAAGTTTTCTCCAGTGAGCATTTAGGTTCAGCCTTTTGAACTTATAGCGGATAAATATTCTTCAGTATTTGTGGAGACCGATTAAGTCAACTGCATGATGTAAGTCAATGGAACCATGCTACCTTGCCCAGCAGAATGTGCTGTCATCACTGAAGATGAACAGTCTGATACTGTTACAATGTTATAAAGACATTACTAAAGTCATAGCTGAAGTCTGATTGCCTTAAACAATTGAGTAATTCTTGAGAATTATTTAACACAAATGAGGAGACACAAAGAAAACTGCGACAAAAAATATAGAGACCATTTTTGGTAGAAAATTCAAATTTTCATCAAAACACATACACAATGAAATGAAAAAGAAAGTTCCCCATGGTTCACAGAAGAATTCAGAGGGAGTAGTCTTAGTATGACAACAGTTTCAAGGTAAACACATTTATCTCAATATTTGGGATATTTCAGAGAAAAAAATCAGTATTGTTGAGAAGAGGTAGGTTGTGGTAACTAAAGAACTTTTCAGGATAATAAGACAACAAGAAGTATCCTGCTGGATTGAGCTAATATTCCATCTAGTATAGGATTTGGTTTCAGACAGTGGCAAAACCTGGCCATTTTCTGCTATCAGTTCCCATTCCCTAGGACCCACCACCACTGAATTAGGGATATTGGAGGCCACATTTCTGCTTGTTCCATTTGATACATATACTTTTAAATTTTTAGCCTCCTGATACCATCTGCTATTCTCAATCTCCTGTGGCAAAAAGTTCCCAAAGTTTACAACCCACTGTGTAAAGTACTTTCAAATAGTTTTAAGCTGATTGCAGCACCACCCAGTGTTCCCAGGTTTCTGTATTGTGGGATTTGGTGAACCATACAGCTGCATTTATCTTACCATCACCTGCACGATTTTCTTTCCATGCCTTCCTTCAGTCTTCTCTGCTCCAAACTAAATAGTCCAGACTTTCTAACCTTTTCTTCTAAGGCAGCTTCTGCATGCCTTGAATCATTTGCACATTTTCTAGTACCTTTATATCTCTCTTGAGATGCAGAGACCAGAACTGCACATGGGCTCAAGGTGTGACAATACCACAAGGTTTTGTAATGGCAAAATGACACCTTCTTTCTTTCCCCAATGCTCTCTATCCTCTTTTGTGTATAATAGAGATATAGAATATAATTTAAGGTAATTTTACCAGACAAATAGAGAAAAGATTGTCATCTTGCCTCAAAAGTCACTGCTGAATGATCTTCTTAAATGAGTATCTAAACTTTCTTATTCGAAACTAAAACATGGTATATCCAAGGAAACACCACACATCAGATTCAGAGTTGTTCTCTGGGGTCCAAACTGTTTTTTCTCTGCATGATGCCTGAATAAATAGATTTTGTATGAACTGTGAATATCAAGCAGGTAAGACAAAGTCTTCACCAAGCCTAGAAGCAGGCTGTACCATAGCTTTGTAGCCAATCCACAGTTTATACTGGAACACTCAGGCTAAAGCAATGGCCAAGGGCTGTTACATATACTCCTTACACAATGGCTTTCACATATGAAGTCACGTGTCACCAGTTTGAAACAACACTTACAACATATTCATTCTCAAATCAAATAAAGTCAGAAGGTAATAGACAATGATATTAAAATGATATTAATCTCTTGCCTGCTAGAGCTTGCTGCCTCTATGCTTTTTCAATGAGTGAGCACACAGCCAGATAACTACCTCATTCTGAATGGAGAATAATGAAGAAAAAAAAAAAAAAAAAGAGGGAACTGAGTCCTTGATACAATCATCACATTTTGGCAAACTATTCTGGAAATGGGAGTGAAGAACTGTCCTTCATCTTAGTACTGGTCAGGTGAAAATGCAATTTCTGCACTCAAACATAGCTCATTTCTTCACATTTCCTCTAGGTGAGCAGGGAAGTAAAGAAGAACAGACAAAAAGAGGTTTTACCTGAATCATTCCAGCCATGGAGGGGGAAAGGTGTGCTACTGCTACCCTCTGAAGTGGACTAACTTTGGGCTTTTCCCTCCTGGATCTTCTAAAGGCATCTGTGTTTCCCCAAGGCAGAATGTGCTCGGGGTGGAGGGCAGAATGAGGAACAGGACCATGCTGTCCCCACAGTCCCACTGCAAGACATAACCCATCCCTGAAGTGTTTATCCATCTCCAAAAATATGGGTGAAGAATGAGGACACACTGAAAACTAACTCATATATAGAGTGACTAGCTATTTTCTTTTCTCATCCTTGTTATGTAGCCTAGTTAAAAGGAAGGTGTATATCTAATTGATCTTACTGGGGCAGAGATTACACTGGTAAAATTAGTTGTTTCTATTTCTGCCAACACTGTCTACATGTTAACATTTTGATCTCTGTAATTTTCATAAGAGAAAGATGTGCAGCTTGCTTTCTCATTTCCCACAGACTCAAATCCTCTCCTACCTTCATACACTGCCTTAATTCACTTCCTGGAAACAAAGATTTCTCTCAATATGGTAGCATGAATCACTGCTGATGAACATAGCTAATAATGTCAGATTCACAGAAGGCAGAAGCAATGAGTCTTATTTTAATAGTGTCCTAAGGACATGGTTCATCAACCAGGTAAGACTATGTGGAGAAGAAAGATATAAAAATCACTCATAGTGCTGAGCATAACAGAGACAAAAAAATAAGGCAAAATCTGAAAAGAGATTTGAGGAAGTCCAAATATTAGTCTTATCAACACACATCAAGCTGTCAAATTAGGGAACAAAAATATATTGATTTCTTCATATTCCCTCTCCACTTGTTGCCACATATGTTGTACTGCTGCAGTGTGCTAACCACCCATATGGCTCAAGTCACAGTAAGGTTTCCTGACCAGCATCTTTAGTCCTAGCAGATTTTCTTAAAGGATAATTTGATTTCAGTAATGTGGTCCATATTATAATTTTATGTTTACTTACAGTAACTAGGGTGAACAAGGGCAATTTCTAACAAAATAATGATACTTGCGTCTTTTGAATATCAATGAAATAAAAAAGAAGTTTGGAAACCTAAATAGAAATTAAGAGTCTAATTATGTGGTTGCCACATCTCTACACTGGACAGAGTTTTCTGAGAGTATACAGTCTGTGACTAATAGGCACATAAATATGGAAATCACCCATTTTTAAAACCAAATCTTTCATTTGTCAGGTATGTGTCCTACCATATATGCTTTCAAAGAAACTGTCATTCAAGTTTCAATGAACATCATTTGAAATGACAGGAAACACAAGATACGGACCTAAACTTTGCACTTTTATAAAACAGGACAGAAATAAGAAACCAAAATCACTGCTGAAGGTTTCAAAGCATAAATCCAGCTGTGAATCAGTACTTATTCAATGTTTGTTTGAGAAAACTCTTTTTGCATGAGTAACCATTAGCTTCAAATATGTATACAAGGCTAGGTAATTCAAACTTTTCTAGGTTTTGTGATTTTTTTTTTTTCAAACCAGCAGACTAGCACCACTAGTATATACGGAGTAGAAATGGATTACTGAAACAGAAAACAGAAAATCTCGCTGTAAAAAACCTTTCCAGTTTGAGGACTTTTGTTCCAAAATCTATGTAAATTCATTTGGGAAACGAAAATTTTGCAGGTAAAATGCAAAAGGTAAATTGCCTACATAATGCAAGTAAGTTTCCTTTAGCAAGAACATGCTGGGGTAACAGTTTTATAAGTGTACTTAATATAAAGCATGTTAAAGTTTTTCTTCTGTTTTGGTTTTCTGGGAATTTTATCTGCTCATTTCTTTAAATTATTATATTAATAAGTCACCATGTTGCTTGGTGATGTTTTTTCACATAACTTTTCTGAGAAACAGAAATATATTCACCACTTTTTTTATTCACTAAAACCTTGTTTGTTTTCTGAATCTCATTTTGAAAATGAAAATTTCTCTGTATACTTGTAACATTAAAAAAAAACCAACTTAATTTTCTTTTCAAGCTTGTCAGCAAAATGTCAGTTTGGACAGATGACAAGTATTATTTTATTTAGAGAGAAAAATAAAAGCAAAACCAAAATACATTCAATTTATTCCCAGATTATATACAGAAGCTGTAATAATGTGCTTCTGAAATTATTGTATTAATGCAGAAAGCATAAATGTTATAGGCAGTTTAAGAAGCAGCAGGTATTGTGCCAATTCAGAATTGATAATTACCTTCAAAATAATGTTCTTTTAGAATGTAATGCAATGTTCATTGGAATCAAAATGAGCATCTGAAATGCAATTTTATTTCTTATGTAATAAGTGCATGTATAGTATCTATGGAAAAGCATGAAAACTAACACCTGAAAAAAACCAGTCTTCTCTTTCACAGACTTTCTAGTAGTAAATAAAAATGTTTTATGATCTTTTTTAACTTGAATGCATTGTTTCTCATCAGTTGATAATACTTTCATGTTTGATCTGTACACTCTTTACTGAAGGTGGATATGTCTGATCCTCTAGATATTTGATTATCAAGGAGACATTAATTTTATCATAATATGGATATTTTTTCCTGGACAAATATATACAAGTGTGTAACTATGATATTATTACACAAAAGATTGTTTTAGAAAAAAAAAAGTCTGCTATATTTACTCCCAGAGAAATTGAATTTTCTTAAATATCTTTCCCCATTCCTCTCTCTACCGTATAAACTTCTAATAGCTATCACAACAGTATTTTATACTTATTTTATGTTACTGTTGAACATGGTTTGGTTTGGGGTTTTTGGTTTGTTGGGTTTTTTTTAAAATTAAAGAGATGCAAGCCCTGATCCAACAAAGCACTTACTTGCACATATAATTAACTTGTGCAATGTCTGTGGCTCCAGCAAAATCAATGGATGGCTCACCCATGCCTAAGCACTTTGTGGTGCCTCGTCTTACAGTACATTTGGCAAAAAAATAACTGCAGTAAGGGAACTTCATCCACGGTAAGAATAGAATTTTGTAAAACCATTGTGAAGGATGAAGCAAGGATCCAGGAGCTCAAGACCATTTGGTGTACATCAGTCACTTCTTCCAGATTACAGTTTCTCACTCTTGAATGACACTTAAATACCATTTGAATCAGTTGTGAGCTTAAACAATACCTAAAAAATTATTGCAGGGTTCTGGAAGTTAATATGATGTCCACATCTTAATGTCCATTACAGAGTAGGTTCTGCTGGTAAAAAAAGAGCGGTGTTTTTCAGGCAGTGAGATTCATCAACACAAACAAGAAACACTGGCACCTACTATCACCTGTGATAAAAGCACAGTGGGGACAAGCCCTACAATGAAAACTAGAACAATTCACCAAAAGCTTTCCTGATTTGCAGCCTGCATCAGACACTGTTCTAACTTCCTAACACTAATTTGGGCTAATCAGCTTCTTCATTTGTGAACTTCATCCCAAAACTGTCTTTTAGTTCCCTATACACAGGGCAGGTATCAGCTTCTCCAAAGAACCACAGGGAGGATGCAGGCAAGAAAATGGCTCCAGTGGGGCCCACTACTCTGCTGTAGGACAAAACTTGACAAGGCATGCTGCCAGAGAGCTCCATTCCGGTTTCTCTCACAGCGTCTCTCAGCTCAGTCCAGTTCTTTGTTGGACATGATGATAACACAGCATTATGTTGCCAGTAACACAATGTGAACAGTACAAGTCCTCGAGCTAATGGCTTCATCCAGCTCATGGCCCTCGGGTGGCCACTCAGATTCCCTAGACATGCCTCATACCACAAGCCAAGTTGCTCAGCTGTGGTGTTCTTCAAATTCTTTCTGAACTCTATGGGGATCCTGAATCAAGAAAAAAATCGTTGGCTGAAAGACAAAAGGCAGCAAATTAACAAATGCCTGTTGTGTATCCTTAAAGAGAAATTGTGATGAGATGTGACCTTGTGATGCTGCAGTGAACACCCAAGGGCACTATTACAAATGTTGACAAAGTTGCTTCATTTTTCAGGCAAGGCTGAAGGTTTGCCTCAAGGCTACGTTCTTAGACATTTGGTTTGCTTTATTAATTCTGCTTGATTTATATACTTGCTCTTATGTATCTTTGTTTAGCATTTATATACTGTCTTGAGTACATTTTTATGGATAAAAAAGACCCTATTGCTATCTTTACATAGACTCTTCATAAGTTATTTTGTTGTGGATGAAATGATACAATATTTTCATAATTTAAATATTGTGTCTAAGCTTTCTATATCATCACTAGATTAATTAAAAAGTAAATTTTCACAACAAGAAATTCCATGCAATTGTAATGTCTACTTGTCTTGTTTTCCATGCATGCCTTCTACCTTTAATTATTTTTTAAGTTCTAGAGAAACAAGAGAATAAATGTCTTCAGGTTGTAGATATGCTCCTTTGACATCCCCCAGTTTTAATAAGATGCACTTAAATGTGCTTACAGCCAACACTGTATTTAGGAATTAATTTTCTAACTTATTTGTCAGATTTCATAGGTTTGAATTTCTTTCCCCTGGGGAGAAAGAAACCCACCCAAAAAACCAACAAAAACCCAATAATTTTATGACTTTTAAGGTATTTCGTAACATAGATAAGGATAATTGTTCAGTTAGTTATTTAATGTACAGTTAAGTTGGGGGCAGGGGAAGAAATACATTCACATGTCACAAAGACAGAAAATATATATTATTTTAAAATAGATATAGGAAAACAATAGAATCTGTTGGCTTGCAGGATGAACCAGACATAGCTTCTGAGGATGTAGGCCCTCTGGCTTAGTTTGTTTATTTAACCAGAAAGTTCAATAAGCATTAAGGAACAAGAAAAGACAAGGCTAACAGGAAAGCATTCATACACTTAGAAGGGTTAGTATGTGCAGATATAATTTTTTTGAATCTTGCAAAGCTAGCTGTAGTTTGCAGATACAGGGATTGGGATTCTTGATACAGCTTTCATTAGTAAATTAATTCAGAGCGTTGCTATCATAACAAAAAGGAAGAAGACAGAATCTGAAGGAGGAGGTTGTTTCAGCCTTACAGATTAATCCAATGGAATGAAAATATGCATAAAGTATTGGCATGAAAGAGTGTGAAGCCAGTAACAGAAGTCAGGCACCAAATAAGCATTCAAAGCTTGACAGATTGGCAGAATGGGTCAGAATGAAAGTTCACAGAAGAAGATAACAGCAGCAGCTCAGCAGCAAGGAACAGACATGTACAATGTCTTGAAGGTTAGAACAAAAACTTGAGATTTTCTGTGAAGAGAAGGTACCTGAAACACAGAAATGATTTAAAGGGAAGGAATTTGTCAGCATGACTGGTAAGAAAGATTTTAGACAAATGGGAATGTGTATGGACAGGAAAAGAACTTATGGCACCAGTTCTAGGTGTCATTAATTAACTATTAGTTATAGTAATCAAGTTCTGAACTTGCAACTCATGAACACAGAGTGTTACAGCATGGAGAGAGGTCATGGAGAACTGAACAGAACAGCCTGTACAGGTGAAAAGGAAGGAAGTGCTGAAGAGGGACCTCAGGCTAGGGGTGGGAAGGGAGGGTAGGGGATGGAGACAGTTAAAGCCCTGGAGAAAAGCCAAAACAAATAAACCAGTTGATCTTTCTGTTCTATATGATATTTAAAATGGCTGACAGACTTTCAGAAGAGAGGCTGCAGTGTATCTGGACAGTTGAAGATGGGGAAGTCCTCAAAGGTAATTGTGTGAGACCATATTGAAGGTGCAAGGAAAGATTGGCCTCCTAAAATGGAAATGCAAATTGGCAGGAAGAGGAAAGGTGGCAGATCTCAGAGAAGGATGAAGAAGTAAGACCAATGTATGCTCACAGCTGACTGAAGGATGTTATTTAGATCAAGACGAGAAAAACTAGATGTCAAGGAGACATAAAGGTGTTCCTACAGTAAATGAAAAATAAGTGCTAAGATAATTTGCACAACCCTGCAAATATTGGAAGACAAATTGTTGGCAAAAATAAATGGAATAATCTCCATGTTATTTTTTAATTGAAATGTATATAAGCATCCTCATAGAGAATATATTCAGAAATGCAACATTTTTTGCAAACAAGAAAATAAGAGAGGAAAGAACCTCATCATCCTATACCCTGAGAAGGTCTTTATGCAAAATTTTTGTGTTGATTATATTTTACCCAGGGAGACTAGAGGACTTCTACCTTGACAGGTATATCCTTAACAGGGAAATAAAGTGTTTTGACTTGAATGCTTTCACGTCCCATACCTACTTTGTTGTGACCCGAAAAAAATATTAACAACAATACTGATAACTTCATGGAAAAATAGCTCAATAGCTATATTGTCAGAGCATTGATACTTATCAATGTATTATTAAAATATTATTGTAGTGAACATGATGGACTATTGCATTTAGAAGCATCTTGTACAAAAAATACATTTAAGATGAAGACACTAAAGCACACTTGGGTCAGGGGAGCCTGATTTTATAGCATTTAATTGCACTCCCTAGGGACAGGATACAACACAATGCAAGGTTTTCCCTTTGTCAGCTGTTTTCCAGGTGCTTCTGGCCCCTAGGAAAAAATGTGGACAAAGGGATCCCTAACTGTAGGATCCATGCTGTAGGCTAGGAGTCACAAATCCCTCAGCAGCTTGGCAATTGCACTGTACCAGCACACAGGACTTGGCAGAGAAGCCTGGACCCTGACCCTGCTGAGAGCCATTGTGCTACCGAGATCTGCCCTTGCCCTTGGCACCTGTGCAGACCACTGGCTTTGGCACCATTTTCATTCCCTTTACTGCAGGAACAGGCAACACGCTGGGGTAACAACCTCATTCAGACACTTTTGCATCCGTGACAGCTGAGGCAGATCCCATGACAAAAGTTTGAACTAAAAAAGAAAGCCTATGATTTTTTTTTTTTAATTTTATATTTTATTTTATTTTAATCTTTCAAAAGCATACACTCTTTGTTGCCTATTTCCAAACAGATCAGAAGCCAACACCATTCCTCTCCTATTTCTCAGTTTGGCTCTGGGGTGGCCCGGCAACTGTATCCCAGCAGCATAAACAAGTTTCCCTTTGGGTGCAATCTAGGGAAGCTGCTGGGCTGTTCTTGCTCTAAGAAACCAGAAAGACTCCCACCTTTAAATCCAGTTCACAGAAAAGTTAGATGTAGAGACTGAGCCTTAGCATTGGTGTGGTGTCTCAAAGTCATCATTTTTAGATACAAGCACTGACATCAGGAAATCTCTGATTAAGAAAGAATCAGGTTCAATATAATTTTTTAAAGCAAGACTCTGACCTTTATACTCACAGACCAAAGACTGAAAATAACACCAGGACAGATGCTAAAGACTCAGCTCAAACAATACACTCTGGATGAAATTTTGGGACAAGAGGTCTCCTGCAGCAGCTGTAAGAGTCACAAAGCATTTCTCCCAGCACTCTTAAAGATCATTATTAGAATACAGAAAACTATTATTGGCCGTAAAGCCTCTCTTTCTTCATTTAATTTACTACAACACCTTCCCTAGGGCTTCTACTGCCTGGTTTCCTTCTACAGATTTTTAAAAAAATAGCACATGTCTCCATAGATGCTCTCTTTAAACTAGCTCTGTCACTGCTTATGTGTTGCAACCTCAGAGGCTCTCCACCACAGCCCTGGATTCAAGAAGGTATCTGATTTTAAATTGTTCCAGTTCAGTTGTTGCAAACCTCTCTTTATATATTCACTTGCCCCAGTTTAAGCTTTGATTAAAGCTTTCTCAGCTTGCATCACGAGATTATTAAATTACACTAAATTGACTAAGCAGGGGATAAACCAGCTTAACCAGGACTGTCTTTCAGTGGCCTTAAGTAGACCAATTCAAAATCAATTTAGCTAGATAACTATAGTGTTTCAATGAAGAAGAGCGTAAGTAAGGATGCATAGTAATCCTTCTAATTCGAGGCTGAATTGCTAAGGGACTGTTAAATGCCTTACTTTATCAAAGCAGGGACACAAAGAGAATTCTCCTGTTAGCCTCCTTTAAATAACAGAAATGTATAATTCCCTAATTAACCCTTTGCAAATTTTCTTGCATGTACCAGACGCAAAAAAGTCTTCACTTCACTGGATTTATCACACATTTAGTACCTATGGAAAGGATGATGTAGTGATTACGGAAAAAAAAAAAAAAAAGAATTCTTGAAATTACGGTTGACAAAAGATATGGGGAGAGGTGTTAAGGACATACACCTCTGAAGGGAAAGAGCAAGCCACTGAGTTGAATAGAGCCTGTTATGGAGAGCATATAGCAACCAGCTGTGATGAATATAAAGAAATGGAGAAGTGTTACAATGAATCTCCAGGGTAATATATTTTTTTGCATCATCTTTTGATATCTTAATGGGTCAATATATTTCTAATAACATGTTAGATTTCTCAATTAAAAAAAAATGAGAAAGGGTAAAAGACTTCCTTGTATAAAAGCAAATTGTATAATCTCTCTGCCATTTAAGCTTCCAGTACTAGATAACAGACACTCATGGTCCTCTACCTTTCATATTATGAAGTAGTGTGAATATGGAAATTGACTGATGTAGTTCTGAGCCCATCATCTTGTTGCAGAACAAAAAATCTGTTTTTTTTCCTGGTTACATGATGTCACTTTGAGTATGAAATGAATACAGCATAAGGTTATAGCACCTGCTTACACATTTTCATATAACTGTAAAATCAATGATTACAGCAGGAAAAGTTTAGTTCTTGAAATAAATATTAGAAATCTGTTTTACTGTAAGTAACAGGACTTGGACTTTTTAAATTTTTTTTTTTTAAGAATGAAAAAAATAAAACATGGATATAATTCATTCACATTGCCTACAATCTAAGGAGAATTTGTGACACAAGCATTCCAGTACCTATCTGTGTCGCAGTGTCCCAAACACTGGAAGACTGATATTTCACCATCTGTTGCTGAGTGGCTTATATCAATGTCTTGTTCATGATCTTTAGCCTGTTACACTGCAAGGATTTATAGAGCAAGAGTCAAACACCATCATCAGCAACCAGAATTCCTTTAAGAACACTGAGAAAATGTCACACAACAGATCTTCAGTAACTCATGTTTTTCATGGAAAGGACTTTGTTTAAATGCATTCTTGGAGCTGTTTATGAGATGATCCAAACTTTGTGTCTGGTCATTATGGCCAGCAGATGATTCCCAGAGATTCTGCTGGGTTTTCGGCTGGCAGCTGGCAGGAGGCCCTCCACAGTTGTATTGCATCAGCGTATTGCATATAGCTTTCACAAAAGTTTCTTCACCCATTCTACATCCTTTAACTACTTCATGCAAAATACCTAACGGTGCCAGCTACAAACCCCTGAAATCAATAGGCGACTTAATTAGGAGGTCAAAGAGACTGCCTTTTTTCACAAAGTACAAGTTTGACCCTGCAGCGTTTTGCTTCGCTGATGGCTATATGGGTGCAGATGGTTTGGATGGACTCCAAGCAATAGGCTAAAAGCTACAACATACTCTCAGTGGCTGAGTAGGAAAACACAGCAGCCACTGGCACATCTTTGCTTTGCTTTACCAGGTATCGTCTGGTATGGCATCCCGTCAGACCAACAATGCATCTAACAAGGGACATTTTACTCCATAACTTGTGTGATAAATGTTCCAGATTTGCAGCACACACTTCAATGAGATATATAAATCTGAAATCATTGTGAGATGGAAAACATCTTCTGACAAATACAAATGCTATTTTTGCTGGCAGTACACATGATACATTTCACTTATCTCTGTGAGTAATAATAAGCACTAACATAATATTTTTATGATTTTCATTACCTGCTGCATATTATGCTTTCTTAATATATCACCTTACCTGAAATTTAATAATTTGAGGTATTGGATATCTATGAAAAATAACAGCTTCAGTCTATCATGAGCCTGATTTTTTAATTTGAAATGTGAGCTGAGTGAGCACTGTTCTGATCTCTTGTACCTGGGATGATCCCCACTGAATTCTGCACAATTGTATGTTACCGTCACTGAAGCACACAGTATTTTATTGAGCCTCAAAGAGAAGGTATTACAGCCCAGGCAAAGCAAGCTTGTGGTATTGACATATGTATGCTTCTAGATTGAGAGCCAGAAATGACAGGGGATCACCTGGGAGTTCCTTGTTGTACAATGTTTCACTCATGTTAAAATTACCAGAGAGGAAAGATCAACAAGAAATAAAATGTTTTGTTCTGGTTTGTTTTTTCTTTTGTGATTTTTTTTTTATTTTGTTTCATTTTTTTTTCCTAAAGGACTGAAGGCAACCACATTAAAATTCAAATTGCGATTGTTTCAGTTTGTATGTGCCTACACATTACTGTATCCTTCAGTCTTGGCTGCTCAAAGCCAGTTAGGAATGTAAATCACATTGACTTCAAAGAAAGATAGGCACTGAAATAACTTTGCAGATCTGGACCTCAGTACCTTTTCAACAATGCTGTTTGAAATGGATGGAAAGGGGTGGAAAAGGTTACAGCAAAAAGCAGAATCTCAAATGGTATAAATGAGCAGTGCTAAACTGTTGTCAATTCACTTACACTAAAAGAAAATCTGATCCTTTGAAGATGAACTGAGTCTTCCACATTAAGCAGAACTTACTGCTTTCACTACACAGAGTAATAAAAAAAAGCCACACAGGGGGAGTTTAGGAAAAAAAAAAAAAAAATCTTGTTTTCAAGTAGCACATACTTCATTGTAAGAAAGCAAGTCTTCTAGTATTGATTGCACTTATTAACTGTTTCCATAATAAAGTTATGCAATTAGATAACTAACAACCTGTCATTTTTAAGAAGTATAATTCCTTATCCTGTTGTATTCTGTATCAGATGCTTGAACTTTTAAAAATACTTCTCAAAATTTAAAATTATGTATTTTTTATCTATGGAAAGTTTCAAATATTATAGCTGATGAAACAGTAAGCTATTATTTATAACTCAATCTACATGTTAAGAAAAAGGCAGAAATTATATTGAATCAGGAAGCAGTCAGTATGTGTGTGAGAGAGGAAAAAATAATTAAAAAACCTCATTACAATCTTTTTCCGTTGTTTCCACTTTTCCTCACAAAAGTAACAACATCAATTATACCACATGATTAAAAGTATGTTTTCTGTTTTTCAAATGTAGTGAATTTAAATTCAACCATTTTGTTAACCTCCAGTTAGCACCTCAAATCCTGTTTCAGTGAGGACCCCAGGATTAAATTGTAAATGAGTGGTTGAACAGTCCACAGCACTTTTCTGGGAAAGGGTGATCTTCAGTAATTACTTTTTTATGCCCTACAAGACAGTATGTGTAGAGCTCCTGGTCCAGAGGGAATGCAGCATTCTGCAGACTTCACCAATTTTAAAATGAGCTAATTTATAATAGATAATTCAGCAGGCACACCGTAGAAGTGAGATTTGTACCGCAAATTGTTTTGTGAATCCATCTTTTACTAAGGTGGTTGGGTTTTTTTTTTTTGTCATGACACTTTCATAAACATGATGTGTTAATATCGCAGAAATCTTTCACCCACCATCACCTACACTAGCGTTGCTCTGGTTTTATGAGGAAGCTGTAGATTTTCTCACAGAGAGGATGGGGGCTTGACTTAAAACTACTAAATTCAACAAGATTATTAACTTCAGTAGATTCCAGTTAAGGAAACATACATATTATAAAATCACCTTACAAAATTACTCAGCAGATAGAGGGACTAGGAGAAAGCAGTCCTACAAGTTCTCCACGTTCTGCAGTAGGACCTACAGATTCCTCTGTCCAGGGAGTACAGACAGCATGAGGAGACCTCCTGCTCCTTTTCTCTGAAGTCAGTGGTCAACACCCAACAGAAACAAAATATTCTGCTTCTTTGAGCTCATTTTGGTAACTGATCCAGAGATGAAAGCTTGTAAAAGATGCATCTGCAAGTAAAGTTCTTTGGCCAAGAATCTTCAGGCAAATCCTCTTTGAGTCCCACTACTTCAGGCCTCTAGCAGCATGCTGATACCTGATTTCTATCCTCTTTGACACCACTTATGAATTCGTCATGAGCTGAAGGTGACATCATGTATACACCAAAGGATAAGTGAAAGGAAACTAACAGTAAAAGAAGCTTGGAGGTAATACAAATGGGAGGCAGTGGGAACTCACAGTGGGATTACGCCAGCAATAGAATGCTCTGCGTTGGGGTAGCTCTGTGCAAGAAGAGAATTACTATAACTAAGGACATTATGATTTTGAGATATCAGATCTAAGTGTATATATACACACACACTTATATATAAAATAGTGTTAACCATTTAAATAAGAAAGTTCTTAGGATATCCTAAGCATTAGACAGTCACATATCCCAACTAGTTAGATCTACACCTTACAGAAAAAAAAATGAGTTCTTCACCTTCATTAGATTAACCACCCCTTTAGTGAATGATGAAATTCAGTTGCAAGAAATAAGAGCTAAAACTCAGCTCCTAAATTATGTATGCATCAGGCTGACAGATATAGTCAGTCACAGGTAACTCACACAAGAATTGCAGTTTTCTGACATAAGTAACTCTAAGTTTATGTCAGTAAATGTGAGAACTGTCCTGAAAAGAATATTATAGCTCATCTCTAACTTTTGTGTGGTTAATTCACTTGTGTTCAGCTGTTCCTTTATATCTAAAATATATATCAGCTTTGAATAGGCAAATGAAACTTCAGTCTTAGTCATATATTAAAAAAAAAAAAAAGTTATTTATGTTTCCCTTGAAGTCTGGTCTAAGAATAAGGATATTTTTTCTCTTTGTCTTGCAGGTTCAGACACAACAACCTTCTCAGCTTTGCTAATTAATCTTGTCCCAGCTGCTGACTCCACAGGTGATGAGACTCTCCACTTGTCACCTAGGAAATACAGCTTCTGTAATAGAGAAAGGTTTCCATCTGTGAGAGTCTTAAAACCTCTATTAAAAGGTTTAAAAAAAGTTATGGGGACCTTGCCCATGGAATTGAAGAATATTGGAACTTTGAAGTTTTGAAGTATAAACTACTAAAAGCTGTTTTGTTTTGGTTTTTTTTTGTTTGGTGTTTTGGGTTTTGTTGTTTTTTTTTTTTTTCTTTTTTTTAATCCAGCTCCCTTTTCAAACCAAGGTAACAACAGCTGCTTGATAAATAAATTTTTTTGCCATGTGTCATGCAGTCATTTACCTGCAGCATCAGAGTTTTCACTTAGCAAGCTGTCCAGCTTCCTGGAAGAAAAATCACTTTCTTGTTATCTCCTAATTGAACTGTATGTAATGAAAATGGCTGCATTACTAGATATTTGTTATTTTTCCTATAGTAACCAGAGGGAATGCTCTCCTCAGGGAAACAGTGTAAGGATTATTTTCTACTATTATGGTGCAAAGAAAGAGTATGTGGGGATTCATACCCAGTCAGATGATTTGATGATGAACCTCAAATAAGCCTTTGTGACATTTTGCCAGTATTGACAGGATGTTTTCATTTATCTTCCACCTACAATGTTCATTACGAATTGATTTCTAGCAAACACAACTTGAGAAAGCAGTCTGAATTGACACAGAGTGCAGTATTGTTGGGGTTTATTATAAGCAGACCATAAGGTCAACATGTTTATTCCATCAGCCTCCCATTTTGATCAGGGACAGTAGCAGAGTCTGACTGAATCTCTGAACACCTGTCAATGACAAGGCTGTTGGTCAGTGGTGGCAGCTATTTATTACACTGACCATAACTTCAACCCTCAAACAGGTACTTCTTCCTCCCAGTTGCAGCTGTCCCTTCTCCCACCTTGTTTCCCATGTTTGCTCCACATTACTGTGGCTCCCACTTTGTTTCTACCACCCTGGGACAGGGGGCTGAGGGTGCTGTACTATCACTAGTGACTGCTTGGCTTTGCCTTTCTGCTTTAGCACCACTTGGCAATTTGTTTTCATTAGCTGAACTCCTGCACACACAGGCAGAATCAAACCAAGGAGGAAATGGGAGCAGTTTTCTTAGTTAGATTTAGAAGTTTGGGGTTTTGAAAGCAGGTTTTTTGAGCATGACTAGGATAATTTGAGGATAAATGGGGAAACTTAGTTAGAGCCAGAAGAAGAAGTCCAAGGTAGGCAAGGGCAGCTCAATGACAGATCTAAATGAGTCTACAATTGTTGTATAGAAGTCCTGAAATTTCCTTGGAGGTTTACGAAGACACCATGCTGTTGACTATGCTAACAGAAAAAACAGGGTATGGGTTGTTCTTGTATGCTGAAGAAAAGGGCAGAGCACAGCTGTGCACCTGTGACTGAGCTCTTTACTCTCTCCCCTCACAACCCCCAGGACAAAGTGGCCTTGTATATTCAGCTGGCTGGGAGCAATGCCTGGGGCAGACTTACACCCCAGATGCTGCCTTGACATCACCAAAACTATGCAACTATGACAATTGATGCTGTCATCATCCCTAAAAGGTACAGAAAGTATATTCTCAAGTTTCCCTCCCATATCACAGTTTTGGAACTATTAATCATTCTTGTTGCTCTCTTTCTTTAATTGGTCTAAGTCATTCTCAAGTTGCAGTACCCAAAATTGTCTACAGCGCTCCAGCTGAAGTCTTACCAATGCCGAGCAAAGAATTATTTCAGTGGTTTTATATACTACATTCCTGTTTATGCATTCAAGTAGATTTCTTGACTTTCTCAGAAGTGTAACAATACTGACTCCTATTTAGTTTCCTATTCAGCCCCTCAGGTCTCTTTCTGCAGAGCTGATACCCCACCAGTTAATCCCTGACCTGTTTTTGCCTGGTAGATTATTCCTTTCTAGGTGTGGTTTCTCCCCCTTGTACATATTGAATCGTATATGATTTTTTTTCAAAGCAAGTTATCGAGTTTATTTAAAATTCTAACTCTGTTCTTCAATGTAGAGAAGTTCTTAAAAATGCACTCAGAAAGCAGTTATCAATGGCTCTTTGTTAAAATCAAAAGAGATATTGAGTATTGTCTTGGTTTAGCCAGGATAGGGTTAAGTTTCCCCAGCAGTCGGGGGGGGTGGGGGGGAAGCTCTAGCCGGGTTATTCATATGCCATGCTGATGTCACGTCGAGGCGCCAGAGCGCGGGAAGAATCGGTGATCGCGTGGGGTTGGCACAGCCAGTTCTCTCACTGCTGTATCGGTATATACCTTGCTCTGTTCATTGTTATTACTGTTACTCTTATTGTTATTGTTGTTGTTTGCTGCGTTGCTGTTGCACTGCTGTATTAAACCTGTCCTCATCTCAGATCGGGGCTTTGTATTTCACTCCCTTTGTGGGGGAGGGACAGCAGCCGCGTGGTCTCAGACCCCAGCAGGGATTAAACCATCACAAGTATGAAACTACAAGAAAGATTGGTTCTGTTAAATGTTTACAGTAGTAATATAGATAATAAAAAGACAGGTGATAGAAACACTTTTGAAATTATCCTATCCATATATTCATACAGAACACATTTCCTTATTTGTTTACAATAACATATGCAGTTCTCCTGCCCCTGAGCCATCATACTCTGCTTTCAGTTGAATTTAGATCAGTTCAAAACAGTTTGTACACAAATCTATATTGGCTTTTACCCATCTCCTTATTTTCTTTTCAGTGCTTCTAAATGGTTAGTTTGATTATTTACTGCAGAACATTGCTGGGGAATTAAAATTAACCTTACTTGTATGCATAATTCCCTGGCTTCTCCTTTGTTTATACTGTTTTGCTCGTTGGCAAAACAATACCAGATAAACAATCATGTTTTCTACTACAGAATAAGATTGATCAGTGAAAAAGTTCATCAAGCATAAGAATTAATTTAAAATTAATGAAAATCTAATGAGTGAACCATCTAACCCTGTTCAGTTGGGATTAGTTTTAAACACAGGCAGCAATTGCACTAAAAACAAACTAGAAGGGTGGGGGATTTTTCTCTATCTCTTAAAAATGTTCCCAAATACGAAACAGAAATCTCTGCCTGCTGAATATGACTGACATAGATGATTTACAAGAGGATGTTGCTATAAAGCAAAATCCAGTTCCCTTTAGCAAAAGCATTAATTCAAAATACCCGGAGAAATTAACCAAATTTCTGGATTCCAAATGAAAATGATAAAATAACATGAAATATACCATCAATAGATGCAAAAGCAGTAACTGAAAATTGTGCCAGATCTTCCAACCACACAGGAGAACAGATTGAATGTACAGGCATTTTAGAATTGATCATACTACATTTGAAAAGCTTGATAAAAACAAAAGCAAGTAGAACCTATAAGAAGAGATTGTTACTCTGAGAGCTTAAATGTGCTACTTAGAAGATAACGCTGTTCTTAATGAAAAGCACAAGTTGGAGATTCTATGGAGAAAATAGCAATAAACCTGATAGAATAATACCCCATCAGCTTACAAAATGAGCCCAAAGGAACATTGACCAAGCTAACTGAAATTAAGACATCCATTAAACATTTTTTTCAGTATTATCTATTACTCCCAGATAAACAGAGCTCATATTGATGACATCAACCACAAATTAGAGTTCCTTGTTTTCATATCATGACTGTAAATCTTCTTCCCTTTTTTTTTTTTTTTTTTTTTAATTCTGTTGCTGCTCCCTATTTATTTGGGATTCCAGGAAAGGCAAATCTCCAGGGCTAGATGAGTATCATATCCATTTCAGTAAAGCAGTAAAGCAGTTAAAAGGTAATTGCTCTGTTTCCAACTTTCTTTTGAAAAGAAAAAAAAAGATAGTACTTATCATTAAACCTACATGATGATATTTCTTATATAAAAATGTCTGATCTACTGAAGAAAGTTACCTTTAGTGTATCATGCAGTGACAGATAAACCTCACAAGGGTAACATGTCCAGTTCATATCAATTCCCCTGAGGTCAGAGTTGAAGTTCTTGCACCTAAATTAATTATAGAAGTATTTTTAATTAAAAACAATAGAAAAAATAAAAAAGTATTGCCTGAAACAAACAAACAAAAAAATCTGGAAAGGGAAAAGAACAATTCTATACTAAAAAATCAGGTCAACATTTTAAATTAATCACTGTGAAAGACAAGTGTACCTGTTCACAGTAAGGGAATGAGACTAACATAATTTGACCAGATGGTCATATTTTAGCAGCAGAAATAATTGGATTCTTTATCTGAGTTTTCATACACTCACAAGATGGATAGATGTGGGAGATGTGAATAAACATAGGAAAAATTGCAGAGACCTATTTGTAAAGTAATGATTTAAGCATCATAGACCTTTTCATTTTCTCACGCTTGACCCCTAAACCTATTACAGGATGAAAGGAGAGTACAACCTGTGTACACCGTCAAACCATAATGAAAAACAGCTTGGGCTGACAGATGAGAGAGAGCAGGGACAGCCTCTTCAAATCCATATATGGAGATTGTCATGGCTATAAAAGGACAGGGAATGGCAAGTACCAGTAGCTGGTAGAAACTATGAGAACCCATAGGCATTTTTCCAGTCAGAAGTACTAGGAAACATGGTTAATTAATCCTGATAATTGCTTATTTTTACAAATAAAAAATTTTTGTTTTGTTTTGTTTTTTTTTTCATTTGCCAAGCCAAAAGCACATTTTTCTAGGTTCTTTACCCCTCACAAGAGATTGTGAGCCTCAAGTGTTATTTGACTGCTGACAATATTGATCAGTTGTCAGATTTTAGCACAATAAGCTAGATACAGCACTAAATATTTTTTCTAATAAAATAGATTATTAAATAGAGAAAAGATCAGAAATATCAAAAGTAAAAATTTGCAGAAATCTTGCACTAGGAGCTTAGATTCCTCCTGAGAAGCTATGAGGACACAGCATTTCACTTTGCAAATCACTTGGTGCTTCTGAAACTTTCTCTTAAGCTTTATCTGCCTGTCTTTTTCTTGACTTTCCTATTGGCACAAGGTGATGAAAGGATTAGAAGAAATGTCTAGAAAAATCTAAAGGTTGTTTTTTAGGGAGCCAAGGGGGTACTTACAAAAGGAAAAAGATGACGCATAGAAGCAATCACCTTCTGTCCACTGCTCACTACTCATTAGTAATTTCTTACTAGCACAAGTTAGTTGTCACAGTTGTACAGTTGTCTCCTGGGGAGGGAAAGTATGAGATGTTGGGCACTTAGTACTCCCATCCTTACCTCTCTCCTATTATGTGGACCACAGAAAACAAACAATATTCTCTCTGGTCCACATAAGATATGTGCATCTTAAGAGATTTGTTTTGTGTTAGCTTTGTCTAAAAGTATAAACATGTTTAGCATGCTCCCTTTGATATTTCCTAGGAGTTTTTCAATGACCAGTGTCACATTTGGTAGTTTACCATTGGAAGTGAGAATGGCACGTGCTCAGTAATGCCTTAAAATAGCTCTCCATTATTTCAGGCCCAACCCTGACATCAAAATTGTAGTAACACATTAAAACAATCCATTAATTGTTGTTTATTCACTGGAAACTCTATAGTGGAGTATAATTACTTCGTATACCACTATTCCCATGAAATACATAACAGAGCTCTAATTTGTAATTAGCATTTTTCCCCCAATTCCAGTAGCACTGCAAATATAAAAATACAGATGGGATTATACTCTCACCATTTCAAATACTATATATATTTTCCCCATGTGAGTGCAGACCTGAAAGTGAAGTGGCATCATCTGTGACTCACTCCTGGACCTAACTTGTTCCTTGTGGTTAAGCTCGAGATGGAGTCAGGCAGGTGCTTTTACAGACCCTGTGTGTTCACTTGCTCAGCCAAGAACTGAGCATGACAGGAGCCTCCTCTTTTCACTTCCCAAGATTTTGTGCCACTTTACCAGACAGGCAACAGAAGTTTGAAATTAAAAGGAAAGGAAAGTGGGCATAATTAGTTCTTCGAACTTCTTTTTCCTTCTGACCAAAATGACTCCAGCCTTTTCAAGGCTGAGATTCAGTCTTTAATAATTTCCTTTTTACTCCCATTTAAGAGAGCAGGTGAAATGACCAACCACATATTTCACAAGGACATGTTCACTAATAGCATATATGGCATTGTAATACATTTCCACTAAGGATCTCAAAGCCTGAGGACAGAAGAGACCTCTGTGGAAACTCCAAGGCTAAGGTTTCTGAGAGGTGTTGAAGCTTATTTCTGCTTGCTCTCCTGTGTAGTTATTTCAAGGAATAGGACCTTGTCAAACCTAAGAAGGAGCAGAAAGAGTACAAAGGAGACATATGCAGGTAGCTACAAGTGTGCTGCTGCCACCCATACAAACAGGTTAGAGTATATTTGCTTGTTAAAATACTGGAGTTGAGTGGTGGTGCACAGGTACGATTAATCCCAGAACCAGCACTATGCAAGAAAGGTGTCTCTCCTGAAAAAGTGGAAGTTTTAGATGTTTTTCACTTGTATCACTGTGCAGATTTTGGGTTTCTGATAGGATCTTAGAATACTATGCTTGATTTATCTGTGTGATTTTACTTGATGTTCTGCTCAGAAGAGGAACCAGAATGCTGCTGGAACTGGTTGTTCCTCACCCAGGATATAGTCCTTATAGTCCAGCTGAGAATACACCTGAAATGCACCAGACAAAACTTTCAGCAGCTGTCATTTCTTCTTATACCAAACCACCTTTCCTCCATCTCCAGGGTGAATACCACACATGAAGCACAGGAGAGAAAGCCCTATTTTTGTATTTATTATGCCACATAACATGGATCTGACTGTGACACGGAGCCAGAAGGTGGAAATCACTTTTGCTGAAGCTACCTGCCTCCTGGAACCTACTGAAGTTCATTAAGGAGAAGGTTAATCTGCTCTGCATATCTCTGAATAATATTTTCTTATAAATTGAGCTGAAGAGAGTCAGATGATAAAAATAGTCTCTTGTAAGTTTTTGTAAGAGGAATTATTTCTATCTGAAATCATTATTTTTGTGCTTTGTTGGAAGTGGCTTGCCTGTTCTGACAATTAATGTAAAATGTAAAAATGCTTTATAGTTTAGAAAGGTGTTTCTATAATGGCTTTGGCTCATGCACTTAAAATCTCTATAAAGCTTAAATCAAGCTCCTATTTTATTAAGATATTTTGTTATAAAAATTTCTGCAACAAATATTCATTTTCTAAAGCATTAAATTGCCATTTTGAAGAGATGGTTTCAGGTCAAAGAAGTGTATTTGTAACCTACTTAATGAACACCCCCTTAATTGACTAAGAAGGCAGTATTTTAAACATATATCACCAGGTAGCCCAAGTATGATCACTGAAATTTTATGAGTGTAACTATAGTCAGAATTTGGTCTCATTTATTTCTCTGCCATACATATGTTTTGCATTTCTCTTAGTTTGGATAACAAGCCTAGACTTCTGAGTTTCATATTCTCATTTGTTCATTTAGTCCAACAATTTTGTGCTTACATTGCAAAACAATTTTTTTTTTTTAAATTCTCTTTCCATTAGAATGTCTCAAAAAAGGAAATACTGCTGTTGGTTCTAAATTCCATTAAAAGCTACATTTATCCAAATGGTTAACCCAAACTGACCTTATGTTCCCATTCAAGGTTTAAACATGCTCCTAGGCTTGTTTGTATTTATGATTCACTTGTTCTCTTAATTGTACATCTCAGAGTTCTTCAGGCTGTGATGCTTGCCTCAATATCAAAATGAATAGAAAGGTTAGCACAGTTTTATTAACTAATGATTTCCTGGAAAAAAAAACACATTATAATATGAATAGTGATGTAATGCCTTTACATGATTAATAGGAACTTTGTCTGGTATTTTTAAAATCATGTCAGGTAAATTCTTTGGAGAAAATCAGGGGGATTTCTGTATCTTCCACAGACATTAAATGCTTTTAAATAGAACATTCATGGGTTGTTGCATTTCCATCTGACCATCTTCAAGGGTAAGTTGCCTTCCCACAGTGGAGATCCCATTATGGTTTTTAAGCCAAATTAATTTTCTCAGAAGCTGAAAAAAAAGCCACCCAAAATACCACCACCAAAAAAAGCCCTGCTTGAAACCCTTCTCCCTTCTTTCTTGGAGAATTATCTTCCAGGTAATTGCCTCACCCTTTTTCATGCAATGCCTTCTACATTTCATGCAGTTGCACTCATGCTTTCTACTTTCCTCTCCCAATCATCCAGCTCCCCAGCTGAGACCCCCTTTAGTTATCAGTTTCTGGGGTTGACAAGGAGCTAGGTGTATCCATGTTGTCTTTACAACAAAGATGAAAATAAGCTCATAATTTTGGCCTCCAAATTAGTCCTGTTTATGATACTACAACTAGACATGAGTGTTTTCATAGCATTTATCATAATAGCATCAAAGTGTTTCAGATGTATTGCAAGGAGGAAGAACTTTATTTTCTTGTTCTTTTAATCCAGTTTGTTCAAATAAAAAAAGCTGCTGGTAGGTTCCTTTATGTTCCATTTGGCCATTAGTTGGCACATACTTATTTCAGTAGAAGAGTTTTGTTACGCATGTTAAAACTGGGAAGATTCAGGCTCAACCAGATCTGTTGTGGAACTGTTCCATAAAAATCCTGTGTTTGTTTTTTCCTTCCCCAAAAATTTTCCTCTCATGTCTCAGCAGGATACAAGCTGGACTCCAGACCCTGGTTTTAGTGATGAATAGGAAACATGGATGAGAAGACAGAAAGAGAAATAATTCTCCACAGAGATCATAATAAAAACTTGAGTGGCTTGAAAATCTGATTGGCAGCCAAGGCGGGTGTCAAGAATATATATCACAAATCTGTGCTTGTTAGGATTAACATGCATTTGCTGGGAGAAGGATTTGCATTGTGCACCAGATACAGATAGTGCCCATTCCTGGCCTAGCTGTAAGTCAAATGCTTCCTTACCATTTCTCATGGGAAATATAAATACTTGAAAACTCAAGGTAAATACCTGGAAATTACCGGATCAAAAGAGACAAGAAATCTAGTTGTACAGAAATGAGCACTCAGTTTCCTCTTGTCTTGAAGTTTCAGAGTGAAATGGAATATAACCTCACTGGGGTTTTTTAGGCAGACGTTGCAAGCAGTCACAGGAGTCTGGTCTTTCTCACAAATGCCTTTGCTGTGTAGACCCAAGGCTTTCCTATGCAATGGTTAGAAACATGTTGTGACAGCACAAAGATACTATGAGGTATGCTATCTTGTGATAGCAGACAAGCCCTTAAAGGACATATCCCTGTTGAAAATAAAGCTTTTCAATTTGGTCTTCAAAATCAATCTAGGAATTTAATGAAACCCAGTGATCATCACTTTGGTTGCTTTTTATAGATAATTAAGCTCAAACCAACAAATGAATAGCACTTTATATGTGAGTTTTAAAAACAATTAATAATACTGTAAGTAAAAATATAATCAAGGATATAAACTCAATACAGAAGTCAGAGAAAAAGAACCATTTTAATTCTGCAGAGAACTGACTAATTTCATTCTCTAAGTACAGAACAAATAAACAAAAAATGCTGGGGCCAATGTTAGATTTGTACTATCCTGTAATTTCTGAAGATTAAAATAATTTAATGTTAAAATTATGAAATTTTGTTTAACTTTTATCAGGATGGTATGTACTCGGAAAGAAGCTGATATGTCACCTCAAAGAAACAAGAAGTTTTCTAAAATAAAGCTATATATTCCATTCTCTGAGTAATTTTCCTTTTTTTTTTTTCTTTGAAAAAAACCTTTCCCCCCCCTCATCAGATACTTAGGCTTTGAAATTTGATGTTAAGAGCATCAATATTCACTTTTCTGTCAATTCTCATCTACAAAGAGAGAAAGGCTTTTCAGATTTCCTCTTTCTAATCATGCTTTGGACCAGCTCCTGTTTTACTAAAACTTTTATTTTATCATACAATAAACTGTAGCAACTCCTTTTGGTTCAGTATGGTAACTACAGAAATACAGGCTTCACTGGGGAGGATTAGACACTGCACTATTGAACACTGAGATGTTCAAAATTTTGGCCCCTGGTTGCCCAGGGGAATTTGTAACCCCAGATTTTGTACCCCATCCATTGCTTGGAGAGTGGTATGAGCTTGTAGAAGCAGGTACACAGAAGCCAGTAAGCTGGCTGCAAAATCAGGTAGTGCTAGCCCATAGGAAATTGGAGAAGAAGAGGGACTCAGGGATTTTTCCTCCAAAATGTACTATGTTTCTAATTCCGGACTGGATAAAAATACACTTCTTTCACAGTCATGAACCCCTTCTTGGACTGAACTGTCTAAGTTGAGTCAATCTCAACTTTTTTTTTTCCATAAACAGAGGAAAGAGTATTGGCTGTTGTCTTCCTTCCCTCAGGTATGAATTTAAAATTCATTGAGTACATGGAGATTAAGAGTGTTTCAAAAACACAATGGCCATCATATTAACTTGGGATACTTAGATGCACATTCCTTCTCCAGTCAATATAGAAATATATTAACAAAGAGGAGAAACAGGAGAGACAAAATTTACCCATTCCAGCTCCTAAGCACAAGGGAAACTTTCTGAAGGATGAAGTTTCCATGTTCAGGTCCCAGCTGCAGACTGGGCAAAGGGGTGTGCCTGACTGGGAGGGTTTGATGCCCTCATTTTCTGCTTTCCTCTGCTGTGCAGGAGGGTTGGCCTGCTGGGCCTGTGGGACCCCAGGACTGGGGTTTGCTGCCAGGATCCTAATAAGGCAGAGCTGCATGGAAAGTTCAAATGCTCAGAGAAGGCTGAGAAGATCAAGCCCACATGAGAGAAAGGCTCAAAAATGCTGCTTTGTGAATCACGGATATGAGATAAATCTTGCTGGTGACAGTTTGTGCAGCATTTAGGTGGCTGTGTAAATGTTCAAAGGCAAAAGTGCACTTGCTGGAGAAAGTGCTGATGAAAAACGAGCTATCTGCATTTAAGTGGCAGTAGTGTGAGGTTTAGCAACTGAACACTTACAATACCTAATGTTTCATTTAGGGATGAAAAGTGGTGTTTAGACTCTCAAATCTTCCGATTTTTTTAGATTTTTTTTAAAAAATGAGAATATAAATCACTTTAAGTAGGTCAAGAGTGAGATTTCCAGAAATGTCCTGCACTGACTTGGGAAAAAATTATAAATATTTCATCAAACAACACAAAAAGAAGTAGGGTCATTGGCCTTTCTAAAAATCCCATGTCTTCAGCAAACTGCAGAGCCCTGGTTTTGGTAACATTCTGCATTTCTGTGTCTAACAAGCACACCTGAAACATAAGCAAAAATGCCTTCCTTTTTGTTTTGTTTAAAAGCAATATATCCATATTTCAATATGTTTTTTCTTCCAGTTTTTGTTTAACAAAGTCTGTCACATTCAGCATTAAAAATTATTACTCACCCAACGACCATTATTATGAGAGTATATATCATTAATTATGAAAATTAATCCATCTGCCTTCTGTGTGCTGAGCTGTTACTTTTTTCAGTGTTGCCACAAAGGGCTGAAAGTGAAGATACTCATAGGGACATAGTGGAACAAGTTCTGGAATTATAGATTAGAAAATACAATCAAAATCAAAGAAGCTGGCAACAGTGTGAATATAAATTGAAGAAATTAATTCAGTTATGGGCCTGCAGGTCACAATGGATCTTCTTCCAGTAACATAAATAAATAAATAAATAAATAAATAAATAATGTGTTTTCAGTTGTCTTTTAGTTGGGAGGGAGATCTACAGTCTATAAGAAGTTAAAAGATAAAGACTATCAATATATGGGATAGAAATTTCCTCCATTAGTGTTTCCTCCATTCAGGTCTTAGCCTCTTTTTTGTGGGATGAGAGCGTGAATAAGTAATCAATGCATCTTTCTTTCTCATGTCCAAATGGGCAAGTAAGTTCTTCCCAAAAATGGATTGTTAAACCCCAGAAAAGCAGTCTGCAGGACAGAAGACATGCTGCCTCTAGCAGCTTAGTGAAACATCATGCAATTCAGTATAAATAAGGTGGCAAAATCCAATCCACAACCAGGAAACAGATAGACCCAGTTCAGGCTGCACAAAGAGTGAGTCTAGGCAAATGCACCTACCACCGTAGGAATCATTCAGTTTTAAAAAACTGAGAACAAAAAAGGCATCACAGACAACTGGGCTGAGATTTTCCCATATCCCTACAGAGTTTCCAATTGTTCCTACTAGGGAAGGACCTTCTCCATTGCCCCTTTGGGACAGAAGTTACTTCAGCTACTTACAAAATTGTGTTTATTGTTTCATATTGCATTATATATAGTATATTCTATAATTACATTTTTAAAAATTATTTTGGTTTTGGCAGCCACTGGAAAATGTCCTCTGTTCTGAAAGAAAGGCCAATTTTAACACATTATTTGCCTGTGCTCAGGCAACTCTGACAAAGTTTGTAGGGCTATTGGGGAAAAGAAGCAAGCTCCTTTGTTTCTAGATCTACTTAGAAACCAAGACTACCTACCAAACCTACCTGACATCCCATCAGATGACTTGGGTTACTGGGTTTGTAAAAGTTTTCATCACCAGCTGTCCTTTTACAGGTCTGTAGTGGTATGTAGCTTTCATTACAGAAAAGAGGGTTGAACATAGTTCTTTATAAAGGCTCCAAATCCTGAGTAATTCCAGCCAATCTCATGAGACTGGTTTGAAAAAAGAGCAGTCAGTGGTTTGGGGTGATCTAGTTCACAATTTTTTTAATTCTTGTGTTGACAATGTTGCATTTTAGCAGTTCAACAGACAACTGAATTTATACATGTTTCTCCTTTCACATACATGTGACAATATGCTCAGGACCTGCAGCGTAGCAAAGTGAGGGTTTTTTTCCTAATAGTCCTTCAGTCAGCTTATCTTGGGCTGTTAAAACTCTCCAACTTGGATTTCACAGCTTATTTCCTTTATACATTGTGGCCTTGGAGTTTATTCAGTCCCTGACTAAATTAGTTCCTTTTTTAAAATGAAGCACTCTTGGCTAATCATTTAAATAAGCAAAGGGCCACTTGAGTGTGCAGCATGCATTTCCAGCAGGAAAGCTGATGGAAGTTATTTTTTCTGCATCTCTCTTAAGAAGATGACTCAGAAGATAAACAAGTGCTACAAACCAGCCTGTGTGAAGGCGGTAGCAGGGGCCTTCGTATTAACAACATTAACTTCTGCGTGGGCCTGAAGGAAGAGTCCAAATTGGAGGACTGGGATGTTGATATGACACCCCCTTCCACCTACCCTGCCCTGTTCCTGACTAGATTATTACAAGGCATTATGTCTCTAGAAATCAAATAATACCACTAAGGCAATTAATGAAGTAGGTTCTTAATGGAAGACAGGAATAAATGGAAGGCAGGGACAGGAGATGTTATAATGGGGGTCTGCTACAGGCCACCTGACCAGGAAGACCGAGTGAATGAGGCCCTCTATAGACAGATAGGAGCAGCCTCATGTTCACAAGCCCTGGTCCTCATGGTGGACTTCCCACCCTGATATCTGCTGGAGGGACAACACAGGAGGGCATATGCAATCCATGAGGTTCCTGGAATACATTGATGATAACTTCCTTCTCCAAGTGATAGAGAAGCCAAGAAGTATAAGTGCTGTGCTGGACCTTGTTCTCACCAACAAGGTGGGGAATGTGAAGCTCAAGGGCAGCCTTGGCTGCAGTGACTATGAAATAGTGGAGTTCAAGATCCTTAGGGCAGAGAGGAAGGCATGCAGCAAGCCCTGGATTCAGGAGAGAAGACTTTGTCCTCTTCAGTGATCTGCTTGGCAGAGTAGCATGGGATAAATCCCTGGAGGGAAGAGGAGCCCAAGAAAGATGTTTAATATTCAAGGATCACCTCCTCCAACCTCAGGAGTGATGAATCCCAAGAGAGGACATCAGGCAAACATGCCAGGACGCCTGCATGGATGATCAAGGAGCTCCTGGGCAAGCTCAAACATAAAAAAAAAAAAAAAAAGTATACAGAGGGTGAAAGCAAGGACAGATAGTCTGGGAGGAACACAGAGAAACTGTCCAAGCATCCAAGGATAGGAAGGCCAAAGCCCTGATAGAATTAAATCTGGCCAAGGACATCAAGGGCAACAAAAAAGCTTCAAAGGTATGTTGATGATAAAAGGAAGACTAGGGAAAATGTGGGCCCTCTCTGGAAGGAAACGAGAGACCTAGTTACCTGGGGTATGGAGAAGTCTGAGATACTCAACAACATTTTTGCTTCAGTCTTCACCATCAAGGGCTCCAGACACACTGCCCAAGATGCAGAAGGCAAAGATGGGGACTAGAAGAATGAAGAACTGCCCACTGTAGAAGATCAGGTTCGAGACCATCTAAGGAACCTGAAGGTGCACAAGTCCACGGGAGCTGATGAGATGCATCCATGAGTCCTGAGGGAACTGACGGATGAAGTGGCTAAGCCACTATCCAGCATATTTGAGAAGCTGTGGCAATCTTGCTCACTAGAAAAGTGGTAACAACCTCCATTTTTAAAAAGGGAAAAAAGAAGACCTGAGGAATTACAGGCTAGTCAGTCTCACCTCTGTGCCAGGCAAGATCATGGAGCAGATCCTCCTGGAAATTATGCTAAGGTACATGGAAAATAAGGAGGTGGTTGGTGATAGACAACATGGCTTCACTAAGAGCAAATCATGCCTGACAAATTTGGTGCCTTCTATGACAGGGTTACAGCACTAGTGGATAAGGAAAGAGCAACTGATTTCATCTACCTGGACTTGCACAAGCTTTTGACACTGTCTCACATAACATCATCCTTGTCTCTAAATTAGAGAGAGGTGGATTTGACAGATGGATCACTTGGTGTATAAGGAATTGGCTGGATGGTCACACTCAAAGAGTTGTGGTCAACAGCTTGATGACCAAGTGGAGAGAAGTGATGAGTGGCATTTCTCAGGGGTCAGTGTTGGGACCAGCGCTGTTTAACATCTTTGTTGGAGACATGGACAGTGGGATTAAGCGCACCCTCATCAAGTTTGCCAATGACATCAAGTTGTGTGGTGCGGTCAACACACTGGAGGGAAGGGATGCCATCCAGAGGGACCTTGACAGGACAAGTGCAAATTAGATATAAGGAAGAAATTCTTTACTTTGAAGGTGGTGAGAGACTGGAACAGGTTGCCCAGAGAAGTTTTTTATGCCTCCTCCCTGGAACTGTTCAAGGCCAGGTTGCACGGGGCTTTGAACAATGTGGTCTAGTGGAAGGTGTCCATGCCCATGGCAGGTGTGTTGGAATTAAATGATCTTTAAGATCCCTTCTGACCCAAACCATTCTATTATTCTATGATTCTATGAAATTACTTTTTTTAAAGGCAAATTGTTTATTCAGACAGATGAAAATTATTTTATTCTGTTAAAAGCCTGCTCAGGCGGCCTATGCTGTAGCTGTGCTGTTTCATTTTGTCTGGAGGAATATAAAGATCAGAAATTAAGCAAGAGGTAGAGCAACAAGAGACCAAATGGCAAAACATCACAAAGACAAAATGTAATTATAAGAACTTGGTCCTGAAGCCACAGAAATCAAGTGTCTGTAGCATCTTGACCTGTCAATCTAATTCTAGTGCCAAAGCCTTACGCTGTACATATGTTATACACATGAAATTTGACATTTCAGAAATAAAAACCTTCAGTGTTTTATTTGTAGATAAGGCACTTCCTGCTCTTTCATAGCATTCCTGTGTAGGTTTCTGACTGATATTTTTAAAAGATTTGTTTTTAAATTTTAAGAGACCTTTAAACTGGACTTTGGTAAAATGAACTGAGTTACTCTAATTCCCTGTAGTTACCAGCTGACAGCTGAATACCCACTTGATCATGTCACAGAATATACCTCATTTTGTTCCTCTGAGCAATTTATTTGGTTGTCAAAGTCATTAGAATATGCCTGCTAATAAAAGATGTATTCTCTATTGTATATGCAATCCTATTGTTTGAAGTTAATACAAGCCTGTTTGAAAACAGCAGTTTCCATAGGAACAGTTTTCCCAAATAAATCTTACACGGAGAAGTATGTCATAAATAATTGGTCCTGCCCTGAGGGAACCGTTAAACACCCAAAGAAAATGCATGGGTAGAGACAGAGAAAAGAAAAGCTATGAAAAAGGCATAAAATGATGGCAAATTGGGAAAAGTACATCTTTTTTGCCTATTCAGAATTCTTTTCAAAGTTAAAAATAATATGAACATCCCTTGTTTTCAGAACTTTGCTGACATAGAGTAGGAGTCTATATTTTATCTCTTAGGATCTTAGTTGTGTTCAAGTTACTCTTCATACAAATCTCCTTAAGTTATAATATGGTAATATCTTGGTTTTAGTTTAACCATTTATATTGCACATTGCCTCTTTAACCAACAAGAATAATATATATGCTTGCAGTACACGTAAATTTAAAAATGTATAAATCCTATGTAATGTCTTAGAGAAATGATAAACATTATTTTATTACATCTTCTCAGACTACAATACTTCAGAAAAAAAATGTGCTTGCATCCAATAAATAACTAGTCTCCCTGGAGAACATAATATAATGGACACTTTCACTGTCTAAGACTCTCCTAGGAAAACTCAAAAACATAAGTTTGGTCTCCTTTTAAAGCCAAGGACAGTTCAGTGAAGAGGTACCAAAACCAGAGAAACACTGATATTTGATGTTGCCTGCAATATAACAGGGGCCCTCACTACTCAGCAAGCAGGTGTTAGGTATTGTTTATGGGTAGGGATGTAAAGGAAGGCCCTCAGGCATGTTTCAAGTGATGCTTCAGGAGTTGTGACTTTGGTTACTTATTTTTATCTGTATAAATGGAGGCAGTTGAATTTCTTCTCTTCAGCAACAGGCTCAAAAATTCTTATCTGAGTCACAGTTTCCAAACTATAAGAAAACTCTTAGCATATGTTTAAGTAATTGTTTGCTTTGAATTATATTTTAATTCTGGTTAGTTTTTGACAGTTAATTATAAGCTTGGTCTCGAAGCCTCAGTAGCGATGGCCAAGGCAAAGAGCTGCCAGCTTGACTAAAATCTCTGGATAGGATCCAGATCCAGCTAAATTCTGTAGGCATGTGATTTAATTTCCTGAGCTTTTGTCTTGATTTTAGGGTGGACAAAACAAGGGTATCACTTTGGAAAGGTGTGCACCTTCCAGGAATCCCTGTCTGGAGTAAAGAGCATCTCCATTAAATGCTAAAAGCTGAGTTTTCTGTTTCTTAGTGATGAGCTAAATTAGGTAGCAAACAATTGAGAAGGATATTAAACAGGAGTATAAATACCATTTACCATAATATCTTTCAAGGTCAGCTGCCAAGAAAATTACTTCTACCATGCTGCCATTTATAATAGTGGGTCAGCTGGCTAAGCTGTCTGGCTAGGTAAGAGAAATTCATCAGCTCAGTTAAAATATGTAGCTAAAGTGTAAAGTATCTGAAGTGATCTGTTACCTCTTCCTGAAAACCTTTTCTTTATGACAATGAGTAATGACCTTAAATTGTTGAATGTCTTCTCTACTTATGCATCTGAGGCCTGCAATTATATTCTTTTTCCTTTGGAAACTTGACACATTTGGTTAGACAAAGCTCTAAAAGAAAGTTGTATCCAATATAAGGTTGAATTATGCTATTCAGTAAAGAACTGGTCTCCAAGCTCCCCATTGAGTGACCCTCCACATCAGAGCCTTCACTTGTACAAGGCCAGATTGACTTCACTGGACTTAGTCCAATTTACAACACACAAGAATTTGGTTCCACCTGCTAATAATTCTCAACACCTTTTGGTGGAAAAATATCCAGGTAACCCCCAGGGCAGACTGGAGGAATAGGACACGGGATGTGTGATGGTGCTAGTGGACCCTACCTAGATGGCGGTGCATAGGACAATCAATGATTGTGAACTTGAAATGGAGTTCAGATCAGTAGAAATCTGCCTTTAATGTCTTACATTTCCACCCTTGTATACTTCACTGTGACATTAAAAGACATTGTTGTGGGGTTTTTTTTGCAAACACTGAATTCCTTGCAAGCCCACATATACAGACATACATGACAAAAACTTCTTTAAATAGCATGACTGCTTTTATTTTTACCAGGGAGATACAACACCGGCTCCAGAGATGAACGCTGGAATGCACATAAGAGAACATGTGTGGCTATCTGTAACTGTGTTATGGTTATTTCTTATACATTATTTAAACAAAGAGATTAGGTTTGAGAGGGTAATATCTGCTTCTGGGAGTGCCACCATTGTGGTAGTCCTCCCCAAGATGTATGTGTGTTACATACAACATTTATAGGTAAAGACATGCAGTCTCCACAAAATCTAGTAGAAAGATGGTGTTTCCAGCTATACGTGTCCGCATTTCAGCACTGTAGCATCAGATGTACCACTAAAATCGTGCAAACCTGTGAAAACAAGGAGATCTCATGGTACCAGATGATAATAATGAACACAAGAAGCAGTGCTATCACCTGTAATTTGATATAAATGCAGCACAAACTCTTATGTAGATTCTATTATAGTCTTTCCAGATTATGGGCTGTGAAATTGCTATCTCATAAACAGTGCTGGAGAAAGTGTAACAGAGATGGAATTTAAAACAGACAATTTGGTTCTGTCCCAAAACACAGAATTGCTGATAGGAAACAATAACAGTTTCTAAAAAATGCTATTTGAATGAGAACGATAGCATTTCCTCTGAAGGAAATTATTATAGGAGTAAAAAATACCTAAGTAGTAAATGACAAAACCCAAAAGCCTATAAAAATGTTGTTTCTGACTGGGAAACATTCCATAATCAAGACAGACAGCATTCCCATCGTCACTAATGAACCAGTGTACTGTGTGCACACGTAATGAAGGTGCAGAACTGAATTTGTTCTTTTTGAAAAATAAATTATGAAAAAAAAGTCACCCAGCCTTTCTTTTTGCCCATTCTTTGATTCCCTTCCTCAAAATCTTTCTCTTTTTGTCTGAAGTCACAATCATTTCACATCTAGAATGTACCCTGCTACCTAATTCTGTCACTTAACCAGTAACTGTGACATTCAGAAAAAGGACTGAAGCTATCCTCCTTCTCCCATTCAACTGTTGCCATCTCTAAAAACACTTAAAAACCATGAGTCACACTTTTTTCTTCCCCCAGCAATATGATGATTAAATAATAATAGACATGCTTTAGGGACCTCTTTTTATTTGCCTTCTGGTTCCTTACCTTGGACTCACTTCACACAAGAAGTCTTTTCTCCCCATAACCACAAAAGTTTAAAACTTTCTTTAAAATTGAAAAGTAGGATCTACCATAAGATCCTGATTCCAGAAACTGGGACTGTGAGAACTACCCTGAAGTTGTGAAATCACAATAAAAACCACAAGAGTTGGCATCAGTGCAATTCCTTCCTGAGGATGCTTTAGGTTTGTTAGTTTCCTCACTGTAGGGCTCAGAGCATGGAAGAGGAGACAGTGGAAAGGAGCTTCCTTTTCTCAAGCACTGGTAAAGGGGGAAAGGTGTCTGGTAGATCCTGTCCCTGCCCTCTTGTTCCTACATTTGTGAGTGACAAGAACTGTTCCCAGGGAACCTCTTGCCCAAGGGTGGTGGAGATGAAGAACATAGGGAGGTGGAAGGGGGAGTGACACTTTAAAATGTGAGGGGAAATGAATCTCAGGTTTCTTACCCCTGGAGGAGGGAGGCAAGAGAGATGGACAATTGCAGGTGAATTACCTGCAACTCGGCCAACTCAGGGAGCAGCCACACTGTCCTTGTGCTTCAGAGTTACACAGAAACTCTCATCTGTGGTCTAATACCACTTGGAGAAGAAGAACCTCTTCTGCTGGCAGCTCATGTGGTCCAGCAGGTTCATTCAGTAAGAATGGTGTATTTTAAAGTCTGTGTCTAAATTAAGGACTCAGGAAGATGCTTTTTTCCTCCTCTTGAAAGAACGAGAAGTCCAATTCAGCTTCCCTGGCGTAATTGCTGAAAATGAAAATTATCCATAAAAAGTATGACTTAGACTTTGTTTTTATTTTTTAACAAAGCAACAAGGCTGAGAGCATGCATTTTTATAATTTCTGGATTTTGTCTTCTTAGCAATAATGGTTTAACAATAAGTTAGCACAATTGACCAGTACTAATGTTGTAATTATAGAGGTGGTTTTATTGTGTAATAGGTGAAAATACAGAGACACTTGCAACTTCACTTCCTACCCCTCTCCTATTTCTTGCCAGAATGAATTATGTGATGATCTTATTTACATTGAATGGTAAAGTTGTTGCTGAGCTGTGGTCACTTCTTCTCAGTGAGACAGGACAGACTTTATGTTCTTCAAAGCTATTTAAATTCTTTTGGCTGGAAAGTTCAATTATACACAATGACTTCAACAACTATACAGAAATATTCTCTAGGTTAATTTTGCCCTCCAAGAGTCAGGATGTTTATAATTAAACACCATTTTTTGCAGGATGTTTTTTTCATAATAAGCAGAAATCTAAGCAGAATCTTGAATTCCTTTTTAGCACTAAGGCAAAAGTAAGAAAAAAGGAAAAATAGAATACATGGGTTTTGACAGTAATGTGACTTTCTAGTGACACTACAGGAAATAAAAACACTGTAGAAAGAAATAAAAACTGAAACTGAAAAAAAGTAATCTGGTAGCCTAAATCTCTGCCAAGATTGGAGACCTGTGGATTTGGAAGTGAAGAATAAATTCACCTAAAGCAATAGTTTCAGGAGACTATTATTTTTTGTGAATTTGGGGAATAGTTTTAGCCTTTCCGCAATGGGAGCTGGAATATGGGGGAAGAAGAAAAGCTTGACAGGACTTCTTCTATTTGGATATCTTCCAAGGGAATAATTTAAACTTTTTTTCATTTTCAAATGACATTTTAAGTTTAAAGTCAAGTATTTTAATATCATGTTTCAAGGACTGAAGTGATCATTAAATGAAACAGGTTGTGGTTCAGGTGAAGGGGTTTCATTTTTGCATCAGTTTTTCCGAAGTATATTTTTTTAAAAGCAAAACAGTGGGGAGAGGGTTGGGGATTTGAGCAACCAGCCAGAAAAGTCTGTTGCTCCCTCACATCTAGCCATAAGTCAAGACAAGGGTTTTCATTAATCTTTTCTGATATCACCATCCTACGTAAATTTGTTTATTCTCTGTTCTAGGGGTAAAGGGCATGATGGTAGGCTGTTTGCCTAAGGGCCTGCAATCTGTTCCAGCTGGCTAGAAAGCATGGTGGGGATGCCTTTGCCCCACCCCCTGTCCCCCCAGTATAAGGTGTACCTTTTGCCAGACTTCTATAAAAATCCAGAGATTCATTCTTTACAGATCTGCTTGTTACACTGCTACATCTTCAGTATTTTTAAAACTTCCACATTATATTGAATTTCCCAATTTAAAAAAAAAAATAAAAATAAATAAAATAACTTAAGATGAGATCATACAGTCCAGGGAATCACATTTTACTTGTGTCTATTCCCTGAAGATTGGGGACAACTGCAAGATATGAATTGGTTTTGACTTTCGAGGAATTGACAACTGCCCTTGATGTACTAAATAGCAGGGGAGCAGGTGGCAGTGCAATCACCATGAATGGTTTTATAAGGCATGCCTGTGTGACTGGTTCATGATCCTCGTTCTCTAGGTCAGCATCAAGGAGGAAGAGTGGCTTCTCTCCGTTACCACCAGGCTGTCATCGTGTTATAACCTAAGTGGTAGAAGGAGGTCAACAGCTAATAAATCTTGTGAGCAGACTAACCACTTTCAAACTGCAGTCCCTTTAGAGGTTGCTGCTGTCTTTTTCCCTTTTCTTCTCTTACCCCCAGTGAACCTTTACATCCTCAGAAGCATTTGGCTTTTCCTGGCCTCTGACAAATGGAAAATACTAGGCTTTGAATAGGGAGCTTCTGCTCTTACTAGTTAGTTTTTGAAAGAACCAGAGAAAATATATTGCCAGATTTTTCTTTTTCTTACAAGCTCTGAGATAAGGGTTCAGATTAAAGACAGGGCTGTGCAGTTACATTAATTTTTTGAAGGACATTTTTTTCTCAGTAGCTTTCATTAAATTATTGAAAGGTTATTACATTAAGAAAATGGTGCCATTTAAGCTGTCCTCTGTGCTTTAGAGCTAGTTGTGAAAGAGCTGTATTACAGACCCTGTTATAGTATTGATAGATATTTTCATGGTGTCAGGTTCACCAGTAACTCTGCTAAGACTCAGCAGAAAAGCAGCCTAGAGGCCATCTCTTTATTCGTTCCTCTCTTGTGCAAAAAAGTTATCAGGCAAGTGCAAATGAAAGGTTGCACAGCAGATAATTAGCACAATGGTATTTGTGAAATCTGAATCCTGAGTTGTTTATGCCTTGAAGTATTTCATAGTAATGCATTATGTTTTACAGTTGCTTAGATTTCATGCTGTCATGCTTATTTCCACTTCATTTTGCTGTTTTTACTGCAGAGGTAACGTTAGCCTATTTCTTGTTCCAGAACAAGGACAGAGACCTTGAGATGACTGGATTGAGTGGTGATGGCCTAAGGAACCATCTTTTTCCCCAGAACATATGTAGCAAAGTGACATCCATCTACTATAGATACAGTATTGCTGCCTTATAGAGACTAGTGGTGACAGGACAGGACAAGACATCTGCTCTTCAGACAGAGCCCCACAAGAAACAGGTATCTGAGTGGCTGGAAATAAGATTGCTGCATCTGCTGAGGCAATGTCTTGTACTACATACAAAGACCAAAGTCTGACTTAAGAAGCCATGTTCGTTACTGAATAGGAGATATACTGAATGTATACTCTTAATTGGAGTTATCTAAAACCAATATTTTCCTATATTTCCTATTATTTCTGGAGTACAGAGCCTCTATGATGTGCTGTACCTTGAAAATCAGTATAAGAGTATACTTGCTTTCTGAACAAATGTGTTTCTGAGACAAAAGTAAAAATGTCTTAAAACCAACTTCAGGTGGCCTCACGCAGCAGCCGTAGGTGGCATGACATTGAGGGTGGGGAGGAGAGGATAGCGTGGTACTCTGTGTCATTGTTCACCCCAGCACAACTGTGCTCTGAAAGAACTGCATTTCTGACAATAGCAGCATAACAAAGACACTGCAGAACCTCTGGTGGTTTGATGTTATGTCTAAAAAAAATAAATAAAGCGGGGGAAATTTAACATTTATTCCATTCACTTCTAATGGAAGCAAAATATTCTCTTCTCAGTCCCATGCCACATACCTTTTTGGTCCATTTCTTAACAGTACATAAACATTAGAGAGCATTTAAGTACAGCTCTCTTTTCGAAGATTTTTTTGAGGACTCCTCCAATTTCTCATCATAAAAAAAAATGTTTGTGTCTGTGGGGCCCAGTGAAAGCTCTCCCACCAAGGTTGTCAAAGCCAACCCCATTAGTGGTTTACATTATGTAGTAATAGGAATACCTTTCAGGGCGCTCACAGAATTTCAGCTGTTAAAATGAATACATCAACTCCATAGATACTGAAAGTCAGGAGCTGCAGTGATTTAATTGTTTCCTGCCAGTCAGGAGACCATCAGGGCAAGGTGGTCACTGGTGCTCAAGAAGTGTGGATTTAGATGTCTCAGGAGTAACCTTTGCCTAGGCAGACTTGTCCAGCATGACTTCAGCTGTGGGCATCAGCTGATCAAAACAGTAATATGGGAAAGTAAAGTCATATTTATGAGGAATAGATATTTCTCATCCCATTCCAGCATTTGGTCGGGAAGCACAAGTTGTTGCAAGAGAGCAGCAGAACTGTACAGCAGTAGCAGCTAGTGCCTAGAAGGTTGTGAGGCTATGCAGCTCCTTTATGTGCGTTCTTGCTTGCCCAATTAAACATACAGGAGGAAGAAACCTCCCAGGCTACTTTGTCATCAGTATCTGACTCATTACACAGGACTGTGGAGAGTACAAGCAGCAAGAATGAGGGAGGTGCACCAGGAAGACCATGAGCATCTGTGCTGGGCACCTTCATCCAATGGCCATCAGCTGAAAAGTGGTAAGTCAAGTGAGTGAAGGAACTGCTCCACCTAGAGTTTGGCAAAGGAGGCATGAGGGACACCCAAGGGCCATGGAGAGGGAGGGACAGACCAGTTCCAGTTCATAGTGTAAGTTGTGAAGGTGGTTTTTCACACCAAGGTACAACATTGATCATGCTGTATCTGAAGACCAGTGAGACCTACTAGTGTCCTCAGAGTCCAGTTCACCCCTCCCTTCTCCCAGACTTTTTCCCAAATTCTTGCTGTTCAGTGTTACAGGGTTATTGAGACTTCCTGCTGCGACAAAGCTCAAGTGGATACTGTAGGGCCAAGGCAGAAGAGTCCCTGCAGAGGCTGGCATATGGGAGGAGAAGAAAGCACAGTGGGAGACCAGAGTGAACAGTCTCTAATTTAAAGTATACCTCAACATTTCAAGTTTCAGTGATTTGTCTGTACGCAAGGTAATGAAGTTTTATTGGCATGTTGTACTAAAGGGATGAATCCAGTGCCCATTTAGTGGGTGATAGATTAGGGACTATATTACCAATTCCCTTGTTAAAAAGCCATGTGGGGAAAACAAATGTAATGTTTTTGTTTTCCAGGTATACTTTTTGCTTCTTAGGTGTTTCTTTAATGGAACTTCAATAACTCAAATTTAAATATTAAGAAATATTATGTTAACTTTGTCCATATATCCTGTATAGTTTGGATTGTGTATAATACCTTGCTTAAGTTTTTGGCAAACTCACTGCTGGTTTATAAATACCTAGCTCCTAGATGAAATCTGCTTTAGCTTGGACAAGACAATGTAACTTCAGAGGCTGTAGGCAGAACCCAGTGCCATGACTGCCTCAGGATATTGCAGAAGAACAAGCAATGACAGCTGCAACTGTCAATACTACCACAGCCTCAAGGACTCCAAAATGAGTGTCTGCTGCTTAAATAGGATAGTCATTGGCCTGGGACAAGGATTAGCCAAGCTCTCTGGAGAAGGCAAGACTAGCTTCAGATGTTTCCAATCAGCTTGATTGTTTCAAGATTTGCACTCATCACAACCCCATTGCTCTCACCATCCTGAGGCTGCCAATAATCCTGTAGCCTTTCCCTTACTCTGTAAGTCTGAGCATGTGTGTTGCTTGCATAAGTCCCTGCTTGAAGCTCAAGTCAGACCTATGAGAATGTACCTGGCATACTTCTGGATTCACAAGCATAACCCCAGTTATAGAGTTGAATGTACAAATGATCCCTTTACTTGCAGACCATGTAGGCATAGGCTAATGGCACATAACACTGCAGCATATGTGAATGAGGGTCTCAGAAATTATCCCAGCCCTCTTATGTTATTTGGTACTAGATGTGACCAAATAGTTAAAATAAATAAAAAATATGTCCATTAAATGACAGTTGACTGCAGAGAGAATTGAAAGCACCCTCAGTACCCTTCTTTTGTGCTGCGTGCTTTATAAAATGTTCCTGTGGTGTGGTTCAGACCCCGGAGGAATGTGATGTATATGACAAGTAGTTCATCGTGAACAATGGGTCAGGTAGAGTTGAGAGCTCTGAATCCATTACCTTTCAGAGTCACGGAGCTGCAGGTTGTATGGAAAACACCTCGCACATCATACCACTGGAATTATAATAGGAATGAATAGAGGTGGAAAAGGTATATACAAATCAAACAGATACAGTATCCAAGTATTAAGCCTCTTGCTGAACAGGAAAAATAGAACAAGAATATCAAAGCCACACTCTGGAATTTCTTTTACCACTAAAAACATATGTTTTTTTGAATCACTGTTGGCTGAGGCAGTAGAGGAAAACCTGTAAGTAGGAGGAAGAATAAACAACCACACCAAAAAAGAAGAAACCATATTTCCTTTGATTTACATGCCTTACGGTCCACAGAAGACACTGCACTCTCTCCAAGGCCATCACTCACATTTCTTAATTCCCACCCCACGCTGCAGGCTAAGCAACAGTCAAGCCTTAATAGGGGAAAATGTTAACCAGAACACATCAGCTATGAAAATCTTTAGCCATAAGCAGGCAGATGCATGGTTTGCAACCAAGGAGCATTGGTGCCTTGATAAGGAGTGTTATTCTCTGCACAGTCACTGACAGTGCATTTATTGGGTTGAGGCAGTGCTCAATATGTGCCATCAATACTGTTTAGGTAGTAGAGCAGGGCTCTAGGAGCTGCTGCTCTGTACTTTCCTGACACAGTACCAAAAAGGTAGCCAGCCATCTGCACTCCTGTGCTGTCAATGAAGGTCTCAGGGTCTTTTAACTGATTAGGTTTCAGTTCACCATGTCTAATTTTAGGCACTTAAATAACATGCCCAACAGTCCCCATATAACCAGAGGCTCCAAGTCACCTTCTGGCATGCCTCAGAACTGAATGACCTCTGGCAATATCTTTCCCTCCCTACTGATATAGAAGGTGGTTAGTGCAAATGCGGTCCCAAAGTAAAAACTATTTTAGATCCCCTAAGGTAAACTTCCTGCTCTGTTCTACTTCAGGATATCACCTTGCCAAAAGTTTCTGTGATGTCATACTCCTATTCTTACTTGCTTACTCTTAAAAGAGCAGCTCCTTTGTCTGGGCTCCTTCACTCTTAAGGATATTAGAAAAGTTGAAGTTGCATTTTGAAGTTAAGCAAGAAATATGCCCTTTCTAACTCTGCTTTCAGTGAGTGATTATGAAAACTTTTTCTTCTTAGTGACAAAGGATTACTAGATGGGGACATCAGATACTGAACTGGCTTTAGCTGAAGTCCATACATATGAAAGGTAAGGCCAAAATCAAGGAATTATTAACACTATAAAATTTTACTCACAATCCTTTAAAAGATGATCAAGTTATACCACAAACAGGCAAAACAGAACAGATATGCTTGAGAGCACACTCAGACACACTTGAGGCTTCTTTCAATTATTACATACCCTATTTTCTGACACCCAAACACTCACCACTGCAGGTAGGTACTGCAATGCTTTTCTGCCTTTTTTTTTTTTTTTTTTTTTTTTTTAAAAAAAAGTCCCTACATTTCCTGCTCACATCCCTCTCTTTCATTGGTCACAGAACACACCATCTTAACCCGTGCTTTGTCCCACTTCCTGATGCTCTCCCCTCCTGAGCAAAACAGGGGAAAGACACAAATTCCCCCCAGTACTCTGTTGCCTGATTCCCGGGCAGAGCCTGCCATGTATGTCAGCATGCTCAGCTGAGCCTGGGCAGTGTGGCAGTAGGTATGAGTACCAGAGTTCATCAGGGCAGCTCATCTCACCTCCAATGCAAGCTGTTGTCTTTGTGCACCAGAAATCTAGTGGCTGTCTCAGCATCAGCCTCCAGTCATAATACGGACATTCTCGGGAGTGCTCTGAGATCTGAGTTAACTCCTGATCTCTGCAAAAACAGAAGATACTCTTAAAATAAATAAACAAAACACAGTTTCCTAATCTAATACATCTAATAACATCTGTCCATAGCAGTTCAGGAACACCCATATGTGTGTCTGACTTGCGGTGTGGGGGCTAGCGAGGAGAGTGACTCACCACTGAGGACGATGAAGCTTCCCTAGAGTACCTGGGAGACAGATGGGGAAGCACATAGAAGAGATATAAGACAATCCACAAACTAATGTTGAGGAGTCAAACTAGACTGCTTTTTTTGATCGACTGTGTTTTATACTTAGGGTTCTATGTATGTTGTCACTGACTGTCCATAAATTGTGATTGTCACTGCTAGCCAGAAGGATTTTTATCAGTGATGTTTGATTGTTATTATTATGGCTATTCAGAAAATCTCTGCTACAGCTACATTTTGACATAAAACACAGGTAACGTTACAGCTTGTGCTTTCCACTTTCCAGGGAAGCCAAGGTGCTGTTTCACCATGTTTGCTGTGACACAGTAACAACATCTCAGCTTTGTCTAAGCAGCCTCATCTCACAGGCCAAAGGCACTTCCATGGATGGAGGCACACCATCAGACAATCTTTTGCAAGTATCTCTTCAACAACATTATTTACAACACAAGGAAAAATCTTTAATACACTAGTTTTTTCATTTGGAAAGCATTAAAATATTCCCATTGCAATATTCTGAGAGCACATGCAACGCAATTAATGTTGTAGCTATGCCTCTGAACAGGGAAGGAAATACTCATTTTATAGAACAGTGTGAATAAATTTCGAGCAAGGTAAAATTATATTGGTATATTTTGCAGCGAATTCAATACTAATCCCATCTGGACCTGATGTTTTACTGAAATGAGATCATCAATTACTGTCTGTGTTACTCATGAGGTAATGTTTTATTTAAATTGTTCCTGATTTCTTCTGACAGTTTAGGTAAATGTAATTTTCATAAAAAGGACCTTTACTGCTTTCAGCTTTTTTCCTCAATATATAATTTCTAATAGAATTTCTGAGGCACTTGGTGATTCTCTATTTTTATCTCTCTCTGATGTGGATGCATGCATAATATGGCACCTCAAACATTTACCTTCTTGAGTTGTGATTAAATGTAATATTAGTCATCTAGATTACTGTAAATTCACGGAGTCTTTTTAGGTATATCTATATATCTATGTATATATCTCTACACAAATCACTCCTTCACTTCTTTGCCAAGGAAAACAAATTACTGTTTTGTTTCCCAAATCTAGAAGTAAAGGATAGCTCTATCAGTTATCATCACTGACGTCCTTAATGCATGGCCTGCTAATAAACTAAGCTGAACATCACCTAGCAGTCACTTTCTCCGGTACCTAACCTTGGATAGTGTCAGTGTTGGAACCAGTGCTGTTTAACATCTTTGTTGGCGACATAGATAGTGGGATTGAGTGCATCCTTAGCAAGTGTGCTGACAACCCCAAGCTCTGTGGTGCCGTTGACATGCTGGAAGGAAGGGATCCCATCCAGAGGGACCTTGACAGGCTTCAGAGGTGGGCCCATGCAAACCTCATGAAGTTCAACAAGACCAAGTACAAGGTTCTGTACATCAATCAAAACAATTCCATGTACAAATACAGGCTGGGTGATTGAGAGCAGACTTGCAGAGAAGGACTTGGGGGTATTGGTGAATGGAAAACTGACTATGAGCCAGCAACATGTGCTTACAGCCCAGAAATCCAGCTGTGTCCTGGGCTGCATCAAGAGTAGTGTGGGCAGCAGGTTGAGGGAGGTGATTCTCCTCCTCTATTCCATTCACCTTGGACCTCACGTGGAGTACTATGTCCAGCTCTGGGGTCCCCAGTGTAAGGACATGGACCTGTAGAAGTGAGTCTAGAGGAGGGCCATGAAGATGATCAGGGGGCCTGGAGCACCTCGTTTATGAGGACAGGCTGAGAGAGTTGGGGTTGTTCAGCCTAGAGGAGAGAAGGCTCTGGGGAGACCTTATAGTGGCCTTCCAGGACTTAAATGGGGCCTACATGAAAGATAGGGAGGGACTCTTTAGCAGGAACTGTAGTGATAGGATGAGGGGCAATGGTTTTAAACTAAAGAGGGTAGATTTAGATTAGATATAAGGAAGAAATTCTTTACTGTGAAAGTGGTGAAAGACTAGAACATGCTGCCCAGAGAAGTTTTTTATGCCCCTTTCCTGGAAACATTCAAGGCCAGGTTGCACGGGGCTTTGAGCAACCTGGTCTAGCATGTCCCTGCCTATGCCAGGGGGTGTGGAACTAGATGATCTTTGAGGTCCCTTTTCACGACCCAGACTGGAAGCCCAGTTGCAAGAGTTCTGTGATCCCCTCAGGTTAAATTAAGGTGGAACAACACAAAACAACCAGTTAAAAAGTTTTACTTGTGGTAGAAAACAATTTAAACTTGGAAAGGGATAATAAGCAATGTGATCTCTTATAAATCTGTAAGAAAGAAAAGAAAGGAAACAAAAGAAAAAGAAAGGAGAGAAAGAGAGTCAAAGAAATCCAGATCACCACCCCTGGATCCAGCATTGTCTCAGGTCCGGTTATCTTGGGTGGTGGGTGAACACACAGCAAAGTTTTCTGTCGCCTTTTAAGTTCATCTTATCAGCTGAATAGCATAGTAGACAAAGAGAGGCAGGTATTCCATGAACTCATTTCCATGAGATGGCAAAAGGTGGAGCATGGGTTCTGTGCACGCGTTGGGGTGGGAATGGGGTACATGAACCCCTTTGTCCAATTGAGTCAGTGGTCATGATCTGCTCCTACCACCTTTACCTTTTCCTCAGTTTTTCTTTCTTGGGCAATTATCCAGTCATTAGCTCCATCTGGTGTTGGTTGTTTATCTTTCTTACCACTCTTTTAGCTCTTCTTTGAGGCTATAGTCATAAATTAAAGTGTAGGCCTTAATGCGAACATATGGTTTTACTCAGCCTACGTCTCCTCCCTCCAAGGCTTATCTAAGGAATTTGGTTATAGAAATGCAAGGGAGCAGAGATACACACCCTTCAATACACCTGTGCTTCCTTAGGCAGATAATTCATTCCTTAGACTAATCACAAAGGCCACAATTTGTCCTTCAGGTTTTCTGTGTCGATGAATGTTTGAGGCATTGCTTCCTTCAGTTCCTTACAGCCTTGAAAACCAAACCATTCTATGATTCAAGCATTCTATGATGAACCTTCAACTCCCTGATTCCCATAGGGATAGGCCTTGGTCTTTAACAATTTTCTTAGATGCTAGCTGAAATCTGGGCTGCAGTATTCTCTCATGACATGCCCTCTACAATTCTCAGACTTCTTTTTCCATATTTCTGTATCACTTTTCATGTATTCACAAACACCCTTTCATAAAATAGCCTTGAAATTGCAGTTGCTCTTTCCACTTCTCCTGATCTGTATATATAGCAAAACTTGGGAGGAACATTACAGCTAGATTCAGTTCTTATCAGCCTACGTGGAAAACAGAAACACAAATTACTGTCTCCAAAATTGCTAGGCAGAGTCCACAGTGTCACTTGTTTGACCACTGGTTATCCAGTCTTGACAGTGGAGGTGCTTTAGGAGGGAAACTTTCTAAATAAGCAGGATATATATTGATCCTATCTCCTCACCTACTACCATCTGTTCCTCATTCATTCACACAGCAGCCAAATTACCAATCAGTTCTCTGCATCCTGGCTTGCCTCATGAGTTCTCCACCAGTCACCCTGGGCATACATGGTAGAAGGGTGCTCCACTAATCAAATAGGAATCTAGTAATACTAATTCTAGAAGTTCACCAACCTAATAAAAAAATACAAAATGTCTCAACTACACTTTTATTCACTATTAGCTGAATAAACTGAAGACATTTATTGTTCTTTCTGAGGCCTGGAAGGGGTAGTTTTGGGACATATATGACAAAACATAACTTGAAGTCACACTTAATGAAGACAAATATGTACCTCCCTAGACATACTGCGGAGCACCCTCAAATCAATGATGTTACTGCCAGGAGAGCTCCAGGTCTCAAAAGCCGATTTTATCACAACTGAAGTATTCCTCAACAGGAGTATGAGGGTTTTTGCAGGAAAGTGGATGGGCATAAACCTGGTGGGACCGTAAAGGGGAGACAATGTTTGACATCTAGCACCAAGGACAGGCCAGGAGAGGGTGCTGTGGCAAGGAGCCAAACATAGAGACCTCTGAGGCTAATATGTGAGCTGAGGTTGAACTCTGATCAGATCACAGTGACTTCCAGAGAAGGTATTGCAGATGTCACACTTTGAACAGTACAAAAGTGTTCAGAGCATTGCAGTGTTGAACCAGTGTCACGTCCCTCTCAGACAAGGGAGACAATTGACTCAGATTCGTAAATCCCCGACGTAGTGGGCAATGGTGAGACAAGTCTCAAAGTCCAAACATTTATTAACTTCCCACAATGTACTAATTAGATACACAATAATTAGCTAAGTATATAATGATTGTGGCAAGCAATACAGTATGCCTTGCATTTCTTAATGGTAATGAAGGAAGAGGGGGAAAAGGAAAGGAGGGAGATGGAGAGAATAGAGGAATAGAGATCCCTGATCTGGGTTCCTGCGTCGATCTTGCCAGTGAAGGTTCCAAGAGGCATCTGTCCACTTCACTTCACTTCACTTCACTTCACTTCACTTCACTTCACTTCACTTCACTTCACTTCACTTCACTTCACTTCACTCTTTGGACTGCCCCCCCCCCTCCCTCCGCCCTTTCCCCCACCTCGATTTATACACACTTTCCTTGTGTCTGTCCCCTAGGTCAACCCCCATACCGATGTATCCCATGTATGGGGAGGGGTAAGGTGTTTCATGAGATGATGTAATTAGCATGATCTTGTTAGTCTTCATTAGAATATTCAGGGGTGCTAACTTTAATATGCATTTTGTGGATAATGAAGTAAAGGTCATTCACTGGGCAGATCGCCCTTGAAATTTGACCAGGTGCACCAGAGCAGAACCATCCTGTCTCCACAGGGCTCCCCCCTCCAGCTGCATCCTGTGTTATCGGGGCAGCCTTATCAGCTTTGACCTCCACACTATTCACCCCATGACTATAGTTTCATTACTTGCGAGTGTTTGAGACATTACTTAGCTCAGAGAGCCTCCACTCCCCTCGCTATCCTTTATCTCCTTCTCAGGTTATTTTTCTCAGTCCTTGTTTCTTGCAGGCCTGTTTCTTTCAGGACCTGTTTTTACAAGTCGTCTCTCACAACCAGTACCACTCCATATACATTTTGCCCATGAGGCCAAATAATCTCAAATTCAGCATAATGTACCAGGCCCTATGACTTTGTTTCAGACCTGCTTAACTCTATCAAATGGTAATGGACATAGCTGGTGTTGAACATGATGACTAACTCAATAGTCCTGCCTTTTCCCCTTTACCATCCTTTCCACTCACTCTGAAAGGTTCAGAGGGCTCCACTCAGCAGGTTACAGGAGAGGTTAGGAAATGCGGAGTGAAGTGAGCAATAAGGACCAATCCCTTAAAATCCACCCACACGTATAAGTTAGAGGAGATATTTCCTGGCTAAAGATCTTCTGCACATCCTACGTTTGTTTTTTAATTTCAGTATTAGATAACATTTGAAATTATTTGTAACTAATATGGACATGGATGTTTTCATGACAAATTGAACTGCAACATACCAAATCTCTGTCACTGAAACTGTCTCACTGTATTCTTACATTTGCTTTGTCAACCAATACAATGTCTGTTTTGTTTGTGAAGTACACAAAGATTTATAAACATGATAAGCACATTTATATATCCACAGATGTCAGAAAGCACTGAAACTAGTTCCCATGCTAGCTCAGCAAATCAAATACGTTTAAATACCCACAGATGTCAGTGTGTTGCAACAAGTCCTCATGTCATATCAGCAAATAAAATTTAAACAGTTGCTTTGCAATGGTTGTTTCAGTATAATTAGTGCCTCTGTCATGTTTTCAATAACTCTTCTCAAGCAGAAAACCCACCATACACAAGATCCTCTATCAGTTCCGAACTGCCTTCTGTCTTAGCTGCTCCATTACGACTGTATTTCCTTCTCAAGAGATGTTGGGGACAAAATAGATATTGTCTTATTAAGAGAGGTTTCTAAATCAACTCCAAACATTCTTCCAGTGATAATTTACTTGTCATTACTGTTATATAGTATTCATTTGGTGAATTCAATCAATTTGCCTGTAGAGCAATTATCTCAGGGGCTTTACCTGAGCACTGTCCAACCGAAGCAGATGTGGTTTTAGCAAGCTAAAATTAAGGGGCCAGAAAAACACACTGATTTATATAAAATGAGAGAGATACTTCAGGATTATAGATATCTAGATTGTTCTGACAGTTCATAGCTGGCATATACAATGGAAGAAATTTACTATCTTTCAGTACATAGATGCCTGAATGCAGCCACCAAGATGTCATGTGTGAATTTAGAGTGTGTGAGGACAAGGAGGACAAGGAGTCAAGAAAAGCACTGGATGTTAATAGGAAGTAAAATTAATCAAACCCTCTATCCCTGGAGGTATTTAAAAGACATGTAGATGTGGTGCTTAGGGACATGGTTTAGTGGTAGATTTGGTAGTGCTATGTTAACAGTTGGACTCGATGATCTTAAGGGTCTTTTCCAACCTAAATGATTCTATGATTCTATGAAATGCGCATAGGCACTTTGTTTAGATGTTCTGTAATATAAATAAAATATATAAATTATAAAATTGTTGTTTTATACCTTAAATTAGGAATAATAAAAAATATTTTTCATCTGAGGAATACCAACATCGTGAATGAACAAATCAAACCAATATATTCCACTATCAAGAAGAGCTACAGTGGTCTCCTAATGAATACGTAATGACTACATTAACATTTTTATTAGGCACAAGTCATCATTTTTTCATATCCATAAACACAGTGGACCATGCATGAAATTACTACTTTTCAAGAGAGTGAGTTGTGTTTCCTGTTGTAAACCATCACTTAAGTGCTGTGTGGTTACTGCTAACAAGGTTCTTTGGGATATCTTTTCTCTTCTGTTGGTCAGGAACCATATGGCAATGACAGCACCACACTTTTAGATAACTCATTTGTTTAACTAACAGCAAATAATAACTAATAGTGTAATCAAGCCTGGAGAAACTGTCATGCTACAATTCAACAGCTTACTTCCTTCTTAAGAGATGTGGAAAAATTTAGAATTCTGTCTCCTCCACAGCATGTGAAAGCATAAAATTCTTCCTGAGATTCTGAATCCTTTACAGAGCAACTAATCCCATCTTCTCCTGGTTTGTCAGAATGCAACTACTTTTTGTTCACTTACAGTAAAATTTTATGACTAATTCACAGAATCACAGAATCGTCTAGGTTGGAAAAGACCTTGAAGATCATCCAGTCCAACCATTAACCTAACATTGACAGTTCCCAACTACACCATATCCCTCCGTGCTATGTCAACCCTACTCTTAAACACCTCCAGGCATGGGAACTCCACCACCTGCCTGGGAAGCCCATTCCAACACCTAACAACCCATTCTGTAAAGAAATGCTTCCTAATATCTAGTCTTAATCTTCCCTGGTGCAACTTGAGGCCATTCCCTCTTGTCCTATCACTTGTTACTTGGTTAAAGAGACTCATCCCCAGCTCTCTGCAACCTCCTTTCAGGTAGTTGTAGAGGGCGATGAGGTCTCCCCTCAGCCTCCTCTTCTCCAGACTAAACAACCCCAGTTCCCTCAGCCGCTCCTCATACGACATGTGCTCCAGACCCTTCACCAGCTTTGTTGCCCTTCTTTGGACTCGCTCGAGTAATTCAATGTCTTTTTTGTAGCGAGGGGCCCAAAACTGGACACAGTAATCGAGGTGCGGCCTCACCAGTGCCGAGTACAGGGGTAAGATCACTTCCCTGTCCCTGCTGGCCATGCTTTTTCTGATGTAAGCCAGGATACCATTGGCCTTCTTGGCCACCTGGACACACTGCTGGCTCATGTTCAGCTGGCTGTCAATCAACACCCCCAGGTCCTTCTCTGACTGGCAGCTTTCTAGCCACTCCTCCCCAAGCCTGTAGCACTGCTGGGGGTTGTTGTGGCTGAAGTGCAGGTCATGTGTTGAAAATAAATTAACTATATGAGTATGAGTCAAAAGGAGAAGAAATAATTTTTAACGAAATGAAGAGTCTGGTTGCAAGTTTTTTTCTATGATAAGTTAGAGTCTAAAGTTAGGCTAAATACTTCTCCTGAACTAAGCATTTCCATTTACTCATGATTCATCTAATCCCCCATTAACATAGGCAGCAATTTAACATGTAGATGTGGTAGTTTGACCTTCGCTAAATGCCAGGTACCCACCAAGTCGCTCTATCACTTCCCCCCCTTTCCCCTTTTTTTCTCAATAGGGCAAAGAAAGGAAAGAAAATAAGATAGGAAAACAAAACAACCCTTGTGGGTAAAACAACAGCAGTTTTAATATAAGCAAATATATAAGCAAAGCGAGGCAAAGGTCGGCGCACGGAAGCAAAAAAAAGAAAACAGATTTATTCTCTACTTCCCATTAACAGGCGATGTCGGGCCTTCTCAGGAAGCAGGGCTCCAATATGCGTAGTGGTTGCCTCGGAGGACCAAGGGTGACCCCACCCCCTTCCTCCTTTCTCCCAGCTTTATACTGAGCAGACGTCATATGGTATGGAATATCCCTTTGGTCAGTTCGGGTCAGCTGTCCTGGTTGTGTCCCCTCCCAAGATCTTGCCCACCCCGTCCCACTGTGGGGGGGGGAAATGTCAGAAAGAGCCTTGGTGCTGTGTAAGCACTACTCAGCAGTAGCCACAACACCAGTGTGCTATCAACACCCTGCCAGCTCCCAACATAAAACACAGCACCATGAGGGCTGCTTCAGGGGAAAACCAATTCTGGCTCAGCCAGACCCAGTACAGTAGACCATCATCTGAAGCACTGTCAATGCAAAAGTTCAGCTGGACCATCCACCAAGCAGATGAATAATATGTGCTGATGGGGCAGACTTGAACCAGATGACCAACAGGACCTTTCCTTTACCCTTGCCTTGATATGTGCTCCCACCTTACATTGCTTATCTCCTTGCTCCTTCTTGTGAAAAGCTCTCATTCACACCTGTTGCCTCCCTGCATGCTGACTTCCCACCTCTCACCAGTGCTCACACAGGGAGAAAAAACTCCACCAGACAGAGCTGAAGTCAGGGGTGCAGGTTCCTACGTGGTGGAAAGACCCTGCAGACAGTGGAGGCTTCACAGCAGCTCCGCCATGAGCACCAGCCCCTGGTGATGGCTGGCAAGGGGGACACAGAGTAGTCCATGTTGCTCAGCTCAGCCACTAGCCTCTTCAGAGGAGAAACCAGTAGCCCCTTCAGGGGATGGGTGACATGGGTGGCATGGGTGATGGGATCAGTAAATTGTTGATGCAGAGAATGGAAGGGCAGGAAGGTGTTGCAGGGGAGCAATAGGAAGCAGAAATAAGGAATTGCAGGAGGGAATCACTCTTAAGATAGCTGAGAGAAGACTTGTAGAGCTCCCTATGCCCAACTCTGTCCAAACTGTCCCAGAGTAACATCCCTGAAAATAAACATTCTTCTCACAGAGCAGTCATGGGATTATACAGTTCATTATATTTGTGCAAAATAGGAGGCAGGTATATGTTTTTGTTTATTAATGCAGTGGGTAATGCTTAAAAAACCCACAAAGTTTTAATAACTGCTGGGATAGTGATCAAAACACTGGAGAAGAAAATTGAAGCTGTGTGGAGATCTGATTGAGTAAATCTGAAGGATGTGTTCTTTTAATGTCAGTAAAGATTCTTTGGTGAGATCAGTGGAACCTGTAAACTGTGATGTGGTATCAAGTTGATCAGTTCTGATTCTGAAAGATTTTGATAACTGCAAATGTACCATGACTGAGTCTACTGTAAAGAGGTTAATTTCACAACCACTTACTGCCTGGTAAGTGCAATAACTTCTTATAATGAAATTATTTGAGGCACACGGTGGGTTTCAGAACCTACATTCTTCCTTTAGGTAAAGAGATCACAAACCTTTGGGAGCACATTGCATTGATATTGTGAGATAGTTTGATTCAGTGTCTTACAAACAGAATTTACAGGCCCTGCATGGAAAAGGAATTGATTAATCTATTAATTCTATCAAGGCTTTAAATAAAACTGTAAAAAACATTTGGAAAAGGGTAAAAAGAAAAAAAAAAAACCACCAACATTGGAATTAAAGTCACCATAAAAGAAAAGAACCAGTGTCTTCACTCCTATTCAACCCACCATTTGATCAAGTCATTTTTGATCCAGAATCTTTATGCATGAGTTACTGTTTTGGTCAGATCAGAGAGATTCCCCATTCCTTGCAATACAATTTGGTCTCACTGAGCAGTCCCTGCAATGATACAGAAAAAGTTTAGAAACATTATTATGCAACTGTTTTGTGCACTCCTGAGTTTACAAAACTTAAACAAAAAAAATGTTGTGGCCTTTATGTTAATTCTGCATGTGACTGACACTGTAAGGAGCTGTGAAGCACAGACTATAAACCCTGAGGGACTGAGTATGGTTGTTGAAGATGATCTGAACAAATCTGAAAATTATCTGTGTATAATGATACACCCATAAACTGGACCTGCAAAACTAGATTTTACTTCACATCAGGTGGACCACTTTCAAACAATACCAGAAACTTGAATATCCATTCATTAAAGATTTTGCATTTAACATATGCAAAAGGAAGATTTATTTTGCTATCAGGAATGACTTAAGAGTAGTATCTTTTATTAGGTTTTACCTGTGATAATAGATTACAATACTTGAGCTCCAAGGATGATGATTTGGGCACACAAAGATCCAGTAGAATTATTGCCTCTACTTGAGATTAGACAGGTACATCAGTTAGCCTATTCTGACTTCCTCATAAGTTATCTGATTGCTTGTGAAAGATGTACAGAAAAGCAGTGCAAGCAATTCTGGATTTTGGCAAAAAGTAAAGGAAACAAAAAAAAAATTCAAATATTTTTGACCGGATGCTATCCTTGAAAATGTCATTTTTAACATGCAGGTATTGTGTTCCAAATGAGCCAGAGATAGGCTTCTTCTGTATAATTAACCATACTGAGATCTGCCTTTATAGAATATTGTATTTCACATGTGATCAAGACTCTCAAATCAAAGTCATGAGAAAGCCTGATGTGGTAAGAACTGAATTCAGAATCAAAGAGTATCCCTGGAAAAGCAATTTTTTGCTTGAACTTTTTGCTAAAGTTTTCCTTAAAACAGACTTTTTGGATGATGGTGAACCCACATGACTGAAGAACGTGAAATGACTCTCATATTGTGGGTATTGTCCACATCTTCAGATTACATCACTAGACAAAGCAAATTATGTTTACTTCTGGCTGATGAAGTCAATAGAATACAGTGAATGATTCATGGTAAATCTCACTTTTGAAATTATAATAAAAATCTTGAAAAGCCCTAACCATTATTATGTTTTTCCTTTAAGGATGCAGGTGCTAGGGCAATCGGTGCTCAGTATTTGTATAAAAAAATATAATTTTTATACAAGCCTATCATGCTTTCTGCAGGTTGAAAAAGATTCAGAATACCAAAATTTAATATCTTAAACAGTGGAACTAACATTCGTCATGACAGATATTTTTTTGGTCTTTTTACTGTGGCCAAAGGAAAATTATATGACCCTATCTATGTTTTGTGTAGGTTTTTGACACATAGTTTCTGAGAATCTGTGCAATTATAGATTTGCATAGCAAGACTATTTAGCTAGAGGCCTATTCTGTACTCCCCAGATAGTCTCAAGTTGTATTCCAAATCAGGAAGAACAAAATCCACTGTTACCTTAATATTTTTCTTTTATTGTATTTTGACTGGTTTATGCATTTTAGCTTTATCATTTTTAATATTGTTCTTAGTGCTTTGGGATTTTTTTCTGTCTTGGGGTTCTTGTTAAAATAGATTCATCTATTCATCCCATTTTTGGTGGAAGGGTCACAAGAACTATTTTCACTAATTTGTGAAAGGTTCCCCATCAGGGATTCATAAACAGCCAAATGTCATAAATAGCGAAACATATAATCTCTGACATAATCAATAGATTTTTTGTTATTGCTATGTATCAGGTGGAACGAGATCCAAGGGAATCGGCTTGACAGACTAGTATTGGTAAAAGAAAAAAAACAAGGCAGGTGGAAGGAAGGAAGGAAGGAAGGAAGGAAGGAAGGAAGGAAGGAAGGAAGGAAGGAAGGAAGGAAGGAAGGAAGGAAGGAAGGAAGGAAGGAAGGAAGGAAGGAAGGAAGGAAGGAAGGAAGGAAGGAAGAAAGAAAGAAAGGAAGAAAGGAAGGAAGAAAGAAAGAAAGAAAGAAAGAAAGAAAGAAAGAAAGAAAGAAAGAAAGAAAGAAAGAAAGAAAGAAAGAAGAAAGAAGGAAAGAAACAAAGAAACAAAGAAAGAAAGAAGGAAGGAAAGACGGAAAGAAAGACGGAAAGAAAGAAAGAAAGAAAGAAAGAAAGAAAGAAAGAAAGAAAGAAAGAAAGAAAGAAAGAAAGAAAGAAAGAAAGAAAGAAAGAAAGAAAGAAAGAAAGAAAGAAAGAAAGAAAAGAAAGAAAGAAAGGAAAGAAAGAAAGAAAGAAAAGAAAGAAAGAAAGAAAGAAAGAAAGAAAGAAAGAAAGAAAGAAAGAAAGAAAGAAAGAAAGAAAGAAAGAAAGAAAGAAAGAAAGAAAGAAAGAAAGAAAGAAAGAAAGAAAGAAAGAAAGAAAGAAGGAAAGAAGGAAAGAAAGAGAGAAAGAGAGAAAGAGAGAAAGAGAGAAAGAAAGAAAGAGAGAAAGAAAGAAAGAAAGAAAGAAAGAAAGAAAGAAAGAAAGAAAGAAAGAAAGAAAGAAAGAAAGAAAGAAAGAAAGAAAGAAAGAAAGAAAGAAAGAAAGAAAGAAAGAAGGAAGGAAAGAAGGAAACAGAAAGAAAGGAAGGAAGGAAGGAAGGAAGGAAGGAAGGAAGGAAGGAAGGAAGGAAGGAAGGAAGGAAGGAAGGAAGGAAGGAAGGAAGGAAGGAAGGAAGGAAGGAAGGAAGAAAGGAAGGAAGAGTACTGTTACCTGCCCGAGCTATGTGTTGGTTTCATGAAGTACACACTTGTTTGGCTATCTCTTTTCTTGGTCTAGTGATACTAATTCTGCTCTTAAATTTGTCAGGAACCAGGGATTTTCCTTTTCCTTTAGAATTATTATAGACTGTTGACATTTCTGCAGGGATAGACTGAAAAACAGATGCTGTAAGGCAGAGGAAATAAATACACTCTGCTAAGACCATGGTGCAGAAGTCCAATGGGAGGAGAAAGAAGCAGCATTACCCAGATTGCTGAAGACAGATGTCTGCTTTCCCAAATCACCTGTGGAAGCAGAAAGCAGGGGAGAAATCTGATCCCCTTTTCCTGCAGGAGAGAAAAATATCCATATTTCCATCATTATTGCAATCAAGGAAAAAGAGAGAAAATACAGATTCCTTATCGTGGGCCAAGATAAATGTTGCTTCTGTTAAAAATTATGGGACTTAAGACAGAATGCGAAGGACATTAACACAGCCCTCAATGACATATTGAATCATCTGGCAGTCACTATACAGCAGAGGCTTGGTTTGTTAATATTTATCAGTAGTCATGTGGAATATGAGCACCTAAATCAAGCTGGCTAAAAAGAGGTGTATGAAAAACATTCTGTATATTTTTAGAAGTGGTATTCAACATTGATACCTTCTAAATTTCAGAGAAAAATGTCCATAATCTTTTCTTTCCCCTATATTCTTTTGCTTATGGGAAAAAATATGAGATATAGGAAGTGCTTTCCCTGATTAAGAAAAATAATGTAAGAAAATTAAAACAACAATTGAGAGCAAAACATATTGTTTTGTAAAACTTCAAAATCTTAAATAATTTTCACTCTTTTTTTTCTGATCATCAAATTTAAAGGAAAATTTTAATCAAACTTTTTGACTGGGTTGAAAGCTCATTTTCATCTTTCAAAACAGTTCTGATTGATAGGAAATTTCTGTCAGCTCTGCCCTGATCATTACCTACACCAGGCAGATCCTGGTCTAGAGGAACATGCAGCAACTGGTGAGAACAGTTCTGATCCAGTCTAGATTTCTGAATGCGAAGGAAACAGAGGTACAGAAGGATGTTTGGAGCTGCACTGTTGATTTTTAAGTCTATCTGTGTCTGGGAACACAAAGCTGATATAGGTAGAAGTGTTGGGAGCTGTTGGATGAGTATTAATCTTCTCTCTCATAGTGGGGAAGATGGAGATCAAGATTCAGGAGACTTGCCCCCTTCTCCCTGCACTCTGGTATCAACGTGCTCAGGATCCTGCAAAGATCATTAAGGGTCATGCCAAACCATAGTATCAGCATCAGTGGACCTGTCAGTATGCGTGTGAATGGGGGTCAGTCCTTCTGAGAAAGAGGCTTGGAAGCTACATATCTACAGCTGAGAGTGCAAGGCAAGCTAAGGAGATTCTATGAAAACCCTCCAGTCAGAAAAACTGCCATTGATTAACAAAGTGTGCATAGAAGCTATGATTTAACTCTTTCCCCAAGCTGCAAGTATTGCTTTTTCTAAAAAAAAAAAAACTAAGAAAATGCACAGACACCTCATGCCCACTTTGTCTACCTTTATTTCATTGACAACAGTGTTGTTCTTCAGAGCAATAGCGGTTGAGCATGTTGGCAAACACAGCAAGTATCCATAATTGTCAGATCACCTCATGCCAACAGCAGGCACTGGAGATAATTAATATTTAATCATGCATTAGGAACACACAGAGCCAAAAAAAGAATATGACTTGCTTTTAAGTGTATTGGCACAAAGCACATGGGAAGCTGTGTGGATTTATGGAAATGCAGCTTACAAATCTAGTATACATGTTGTAGGCGTGCTATGACAGAACACTGTATATCTGTATATTTATACATATGGATCCTGTTAGGAGCATCTAGTCCGCAGCATAAAAAGCCAGCACACTAGTAAAACCATAGATCTATGGGGCTGATAATGGAGCACATATCAGAAAGGAAACAAACCTCAATTTTAGAGCTTGTATTGGCTGCTACCAGACTTTATCCTTCACTGTTTAAGTTCACAGTTTCAGTCTTTATAAACTGACGTTTACATGAGGGACGTAATTAATATCCCTATAACTTCCCATTTATACACACCAAAAGCCAACACCATTCAAAACACAATGAACAGAGATCTGCACAGGTTGGTGGGCTGCCAGTGACTGTGTTGTTGAAAATAAGAACATTGAATAGTCAGTTTTACCAAAAGCTGCAACATACAATCCATTTGGTGATATTTCTAGTGTCCTTGCAGTAGATCTCTGATACTTGAAGCTAACTGAGAACATCCAGAAAAATTACCCTCAACCCACGCATCTGATATTGTCAGGGTATACGTGTGAAAAATACATTAGTCAAGGAATTGCCACAGCAAAACAGTATGCTTTCAAAACAGTATGCTTTGAAGCACAGACTGCCTCTGTGACCACATCTTTAGGAAGGGTGCATTGCAGAAAGATTACGATCTGTACCAGAGATGTGGACTGCAGCTATACTGCATGCTTACCTCCCCACAGAATAGAAATGCAAGCTCATTCACACAGTAGCACATGCTCATCCTGACAGCAGAGCCATTGACTACAGCTATTTCATATTTGTATCATATTTGTCTCCGAGACTGGTTTGACCTTTATTACATGATTGTCAGTAATATTACATCTGGCTTCTCACTGTGGACTTCTGCTAGGGTCCCAATGCAGAACCGTGCCTTTGTGTTTTACCATCAGCATTGTGGTTAATCAACATTGACACTTAAAGGACATTGGAATGTATGTGTGTAGGAAGTCAGCTTCACAATTTTTGCAGAGTGCTTTTCCAGGTTGGGAGAAGTCACATTTGTTTTTAATTTTCAGGAGTGAAAAAGAAATTAATATTTGGGTTCAAAATTATTTGGGATCCTAAAATGAGAGTGGTTTTATGTGGTGGAGTCTCTGCATGGTGACTGTGGGATTACAGGTGATACAAAGTTTGTCAGTCAAAATAACCACCAACACCTATTTCATGAGTAGAGGAGTTGACTAAGAGTTCATGTGTGACATTGCGTTCCCACTGCAACATCCCCATCTCATTAAATGCAATGTGTAACAAAGTGTTTGAATTCTGCAGAATGGGGTAGGGGCAGGTCAGTCAGTGAATACCCTGTTGTTTCTTTTTTGTTTCTATTTCAATGCACCTAATGTTTACAGTCTGTTTTCACAACACAAATTGTGTTCAGGAATTTTACATCACAGTCACTAAACTACAGAGTTCTAGTGAGAGAACTGGGTCCTCATCTTAGGCTGCTGTTTTTAGGAGGGGTTTCACAGCAGGAAGTAGTCTCAGCCTTTTTTAAATCTTGCATTTTCCAAAGCTGGAAAATTTCAAACAACTTGTTCTCCACCTCTACTGAGTCTTGTTTAGCTTTTGCCTGTGAGTTCAGACTGTTCCATCACATTTGCTCATTAACTGTGCTCTTAGGCACCATGCAGTTGCACAATTTCCAGAGTTACCTAAGCCACTTTCTCTTTGCACCTGGATGACTCCTAATTTATTTTCACCTTTTTTGTGGATTTCAATTGGAACTGATTTATCACTTCTTTCTCAGAAATGTTGCATTCCTGTGGTCACCAAGAGCTAGTCCCTTCTTGCATTATTTTTGTTTTCAAATACCTCCCAGGTGCATTCCTGTGATGGAAATGAAGTTAGTCACTATATGAATACCAAGTCGCTATTTAGCTACATGATGCTCACTAAGATCCTCTACCTGAAGCTTATAGAGATGTCTAACTGTGAGGGGTAGTCATCATGCAAGAAAACTAGCTGCAGAATTTGAACTACAGCCAAACTTGCTTAGAAAACCAATAGATTTTGAAGGCAGTAAGAGGGAGAGAACAGGGCAGGACAGGTACACTTATGTTAGAAAAGCAGTTTCATAAAAAGGCTCTAAAATAACCTTAATGGATATTGGTGTTACATATGTCACTCAAACTTGTAGACTTTAAGAAAATAAGTCATGGCAGCTAGACACCATACAAAGAAAAGAGGAAACAGCTTTATTTATCTGAGTAATGCTGCTTTTAATTCCTGACCTTAGTTACTACTATGCTAATTTGTCATGAATCACCTATAATATGTTTCTATTTGCTTCTGTGTAGTGATACTACTATTAGATAGTAAATAATAATAGTAAGTACTGCAACATATGCAGCTGAACATCCTACCTGAACTCAATAGTCAAAGCTGGCTTACATGAGGAGCATAGGAATGCCTCTTCAGTGATGTGCTAAAGCACACTTGTTTAACACAGTAAGACCTCATTTCACAGAAAAGACAGTCCTCCATCTACTTCTTATAACATGTTAGTTGGTGTTATTTACTCTGCTAAATGCAGGTGAGGGAGGTAACTGTTTAGTTTCTTCTCTGCCAGGCAACATGCTTGCCTCTACTATGTGCACTGGATGAGGCCAAACAGAAGTGCCAACAGAGGTGTCTGCTGCCAGGCTCAGAAAGTCATAACAGATCTTTGCATCCTCTGGAGATCTCAGATGGAAAGCCAAACTAATCACACACACACACACACACACACACAGAGTCACACTGATAGAACAATTCAGTTACTACTGCTCTGTCTATTCTTGCCCCTGGCTCATCCCAAAGAGTCAGCAGAGATCTCTTACTCATCTGTCCAACATCAAGCCAACTGGAATGAGTAAAGACTGAGACACCCTCTTTCTCCATGCTGAGAGTTATGCACTTCCCAAGGAGCACAGAACTATTCCATGATGTTAAGGGCTTCTTTTAAAAAAAAAATTTTAAAATGGTTACTATATGCTTAGATCTAGGTCCCTCATCTTGAACAGATACATGTACATGGGGAGAAAGAAAGAAAGAAAGAAAGAAAGAAAGAAAGAAAGAAAGAAAGAAAGAAAGAAAGAAAGAAAGAAAGAAAGAAAGAAAGAAAGAAAGAAAGAAAGAAAGAAAGAAAGAAAGAAAGAAAGAAAGAAAGAAAGAAAGAAAGAAAGAAAGAAAGAAAGAAAGAAAGAAAGAAAGAAAGAAAGAAAGAAAGAAAGAAAGAAAGAAAATAAAAGTAAGGTAGTTATAGAATATTGGCTATGAAGTGTCAAACATCTCTTCAGTTGTGAAAAACACATCAAGAGGCTTCTTATTATTTGAATGGACCTGCTTTACATGGAAAAAGCTCCATCTTTAAAAAGAAGAAATTCAGAAGCTGTTTGTTAAAGCTGGTATTTCATTATGGGTAGCTATGCTTGTACACAGCAGGTGAAACTGAGTCTGTCATAATTTTTTGGGGACAGGGTGAGGGGAGTCAGTGATTCCTAAAAGATGAGAAGCCAAGGCTTTGGGAGAAGGACTGAACTCCTAAGACAAAGAGACATCTTTGTGTCTGAGATGCTGTGTGCATTAGCACTATTCCCATACATTATCAAGTGAAAACAGTTGCAACCAGTGACCCTCTACAGGGTTTTCTGTGCTGTCCTTGTTGCAGTCTACTCATGTTTTTGTCACACTTTTCTCCATAGTTCCCTTCTTCTCACCAAAAATTTGCTTTTATTTGTTGCATACATTATGGAAGAGGTAATATCTCCTTTATCAGCTTTGTACTATTTTCCATAGGCATTTCTGCTTAGGAAAGCCACTTAAACTTCCAAACTAATAAGAACAACTCTATCATATTGGTCAACCTTTTCTAATTTTAGGGGAAAACCCTTTGTGAGGAAATATCCTTCTACAACCATCACTTAGTAGTGATGAGAACTTTTAGCCAAGCCAATTTCACATGAGTTTTTCTTGCTCCAGTGAAGTACTAATTATCTTTTCTTCTATCTTGAGCATATACTAGGTCTTTTCTACAGTTCATAAATTGTATTAAGACATCTGTACAAACTATGCATGTTATACCTACACCCTCACAAAGTTCTAATTTAAAATCATCTTAAGTACAAACACAAAGGGATGATATTCTTTTAAATCTGCCTGAGGTTTTTCTATAATCTCTTACTAAACACTACAAAGTAACAGAACAGAATAATGAAAAATAAATATGCATTTCTAACTCACCTCCTATGCTTCTACAGAATTTACCAGTAGCCTTTTACACAACACAGGGACAAGATAGCATTTTACAGTTCTTTTAAAATCATTTTAAAGGCTAACACAAAACTTTATGCCTTTAGTGAGTATCCTTCTATGGAGGACAGTCCATAGAAGTTCAAAATGGTTCAAAACCACCATTTCTCAGCCAGAGTTTGCCCTTGCTGAAATCAAAAGACCAGAACTCAGTTCATTTAACTAGGAAATTAAAAAAGGCTAATTTAAGACAGAAAGCAATCTCACTACCTTATGCTTTTTATTCTGGCCCAGTGAAGATGCCACATCTCAGAGTTTAGATTATTGCACTGAATCTCAAGATATGTGACTAATTCCCACCACTGCTACTTCATATTTCTACTATTTTGGGCATTTAGCTAAAAGTCTCAATGCCTTAGCACTTACAACCCAAAATAGAGTCACCAAATCTCTTACAAAATGGAAAATTATCAGGGCTGTCTAGAGGATGCTAAGTAACTAAAGATGCATACCGTGCTCCTCACAGGGTGACCTAGGATTGCTGGGGCAGGCTGGTAAGAAGCAACCACTGTGCAAAGAGTTGAGGGAGTGAAGGAGGGAGCTTAAAAAGAGGTGTTGCAAAAACTTTTATTCTATACCCAAGAAATTTTGCTCCTCAAGAACACTTCTCAGCAATTTGTATCACATAACCTTCAAGATCTCAAAAAGTACACAAAAAAATTTAACAAATACATTTAACATGCGAAGTATTATTATCGTTAATATTTTTTTACTCTCACTTTTGTAGTCAGTATAACCGGGTAGTGAAAAGATTTAGCAGAACTAATAGTTGAGGATCACAGAGTTCCCTCTGTTTTTCCTTTAAATAAATATGTTGAATTAACTGTCCTTTTTCCAAACAGCTTACAATTATCTGTGCATCTATGAAATCAAAACACTTCTACCTCATTTTTACTATTACTCTATTTAGCATAAGACTTTGGCAAGAGTCTAATCATGTTTAGGAAAGATAACTTAGAAAATCATTGAATGCCTTTTTTCTTCTCTTCTCCTCCAAAATACTTTTAAAAAGCTTTTTATTCAAGGTGCAGTAATGTCTTTAGCTACTGACACCAGTATTATCTGTCCAGACCAGAGGGAATGTGGTGGTTGGATTTCAATGCACATATATTTCTCCTAATTCCCTATCAAAATGTGGCACCAAAAAAAAATAATCCTATCCTGGGGCCATAACTCTGATGCTGAAAGATTGTGAATCCTGAGTGTAGTGATTAATGGTTGAGAAATCTGCGTACAAAAAGCTACACTGAATGAAACTAAAAGGCATTTCATTCCCAGGAGGTAATTAATAGATGGCAATACTGTTCTTTTGCAAGGTTATGTTTAACTGGTAGCGATGTCACAGTGCTGGCTAAATGGTAGAACTGCATTAATGGTCCCCAAACCCCAAATCTCAGCACTCATTAAGCCTGAGTCATAGATTAATGAAGAGGCATTTATACTTTCAGTCTGTGCCATAAATAACTATACAGCATTAAAGTCAGTTAATAAGGAGGCAGAAGATATTGCCTTACGACTACAAGCATGTTTTAGAGATGTCTATTTCAAAAAAGATTTTTTCTTAAAGGATGCATTACAAGTCACACAGAGGAATTACACAAACCTGTCAGCAGAGTTTCTTCTGGGAAACTGTCATGTACACTGCAAACAACAAAAGTCTTAAACATAGAAATTTGGTAGAACATATGTTCTTTTAGTAAATGACACACTTCTAAGTAGCAGAAAACTCAACAGCAAACATCGACCTTTGACCAGAAAAAACCTTTCAAGTTTAGCTGTCTTCCTTGGCAAATTGGCAAAGAGATGATTACGGTGCACCCTATTGGACACATTATTTTTAGGTTATACTTAGTAATAAGCCATCCAATACCCTTTTCACTCTTAGTGTAAGGTGATGGGTTTTTAACTATTTCTATGCAAGAATTAACCTCAAAAGTTTCTGGGGCTTAGAATAATGATTTTGCACTAAAAGCCCCCCCAAAAGTCTCTACTACTCCAGTACTGCAATTTTTGCAGCGGCTGTCGCCAAAATAAGTCTAGCAATGAACTCCAGCAGCTATGCATACCTAGTTACATTCACTATACTTTTAACTATGTAAATTTTTGAAGCTGATACTGATGCTGGGAAGAACTTCATTAGCGTAAGAGCTGTCACTTATTATTCTCAAGCTATTTTTAATAAATCACAGATTTACTGAAGTGACACAACTATGGTTAAAAACCCCCCACGGTGATTATTTAAGCAAGAATACAAATTTTGATTGGATTATAAGTAGCAACTACTTATTTTACATGAATGTATCCAAACATGAGTGACATTAATAGAATTTTATATGCAGGCAAGGAATTCAAACAAAGTATTTGATTGATGAGCAGAATTTTTTAGCCTTTATAGTTTTTAGTGTGATTTGCTAGCATTTCCAATGCTTGACCAGTTGAATTCCATGATTAATTAACTGAATTTCATTCCATAATTTAATATCAATTGAATTTTTGCTTTACTTATATGTAAACAAATATTATCTTAATATCTTTCATCCCAGAAGGGAGGACTTCCAAACTACTGCATTTTTCTGTATTTTATATTTAGTGAAATTTTTCATAATTTGTTGGTCAAATATCCTTAAGACAGACAACCTGAATTTTTGGATATAGCAAAGGAACCTATTATCATTACTTTTAGCAGAGGCATATTCCTGAACAATTTTACTGTGGAGAGTAGTCCAAAAACACTGAGACTATAGTTGTCAGTAATTGTGGCATGTGGAGCAGAAAAGGGATGCGGAAGTAGAGTTTGACCTGATGAAGTTGTTTATAAAATACAGGTGGAGTTGAGACTGGTTATAGAGACAGTGTCTGGAGAAATTAAGAGAAGTGCATAATTTATGGAGAATTTTATAACCACAAACCATGAAGTGGGCAAGACAGAGAAAAGAATAGTCCCTGACATAAAATATAAATTCAGGAATAGCAGACACATACTAACTTGCCTGACAGATTTGCACCCACCTAGACTGCATCTTGATATCAGATCAGTAGCAGAAACAGGATGATCACAGTTTTAATGTGATCCCTGCCCTTCCACCACTCTGAATAAGTTGGATCCATCCAACTAAGTACTATACCAGAAGAATTTTCTTCCACAAGCAGACTGGACATTTCTTTTGTTCCTCGTACAGCCAGCCTGCTCATACCCCAGGAATACATCTCCATCGACCACCAACAAAGCTGCCAGCCAAGAACTGAATATCCATCTGGAAATGAGACAACTGATTATATACAGAGTCTGGGCTTCTTGGCTGTCATTGTACAGATCTGCCCACTGAAGAGAGAGGGGATATTTTTGCCACTTAACTTGTACGCATTGACATGACAAGAATGAATGCCAATAAGGCATTCCAAAATATGCGTATCTTCTGTCACTCAGAGCCACTTACCTGACACTTTTACAGAAGGAACTGGTAAGATTGATGAATAGGAGACAAAGTTTACATGTTACCTGATGCAAGAGCTAGATGTCTGCTGGGATCAGTGTTCTTCAAACAGGACAATGAGAGTCTTTATGTTACTTCTCTGAAAAGGACACCTGGAAATAACAACACAAGTATTTACAAAGATGATCTGTAAGGAGATGCAAAAGCAAGGATGAGGAAAGAACTTAAGAAAGGACACTTCTCTGAGAGTTTCAAACAGGTTTCTAGAACAGAGGTACAGCAGCTTAATGTTTTCACTTCTAAACAAGGAGCCATGTTTCTTTCTTTGCTCTGAAGAAGTAATCATTATCAACCTCCAGGCTTCTGTCACACTCGAAGTTTTGTGAGAGGTTGGCAGAGGGGCTTGGGAGCTTCAATATCTGACATACACTTCTAGAAATTAGTTAAGAGTGAGTATTATTGTTCTAAGAGCTGCATGCCAGCTTTCAGAGTGCTTGCTTATGAACAAGACAATGAAATGCTATGACTATCAGACTTCAGTCTATACAGTTATCTAGGTGGCAAACACATATTGAAATTGGCAATGCTGGTTTAATAGATCACTTTACTTGACCTATCAGGAAAGTCCAAAAAACTGCCAAGGTAAGATCGCAGCTGTATCAAAATCAAAGAAATGAAAGTCTTGAAAGAATATTAAACTAATTTTGACAATGCCTTCTGCCTGAAATGGTAGTAAAGCCAGTAAATAACCCTCTGACAAGGTGCCATGACAGTTGTAGACAGTTGTTCTTGCTTGAAGAATGAGTAGAAGAACTTTGATTAAATGAGCTATATTTTCCCTCCCACCCATATGAATCAGTTTCATACATATTAAAGTGATTGGCGTACTTCCAAGACCACACATTAGGAGTCTGGCTCAGTCCATAAGAGATCAGAAATTCTTCTTGAAAAGGGAAGATCTAAAGGCAGTGCCATATCCCAGCACTCTATGTACTGTCTGTCAGTATGTATGTACTGTCCAGAAAAGTGCCTTGTAACACATTCAAAGATCAAAGATCCTTGACCAAAGAGGTTTTTATCATTTGCTGTTGCCCATAAGCACCTCTCAGGTGAAAAAATTCTACTCCCACTTGGTCAAAATTGGACTGCAAGAATTGAGCATTTACTTTGCATAGCATCAGTCAGCAACTTTGTTTTACGAAGACGAAGAGCATTGGGCTAACAGGAAAGGGTCATAGCTATTAGCTTAACTGAGGTAGGAAGAATTATAAGGGCAAAATCATTAGACATACTAAGCAAACATAGCTAGGAAGAACAATTCACAACATTGCTAGGAAATTACTGAACAGGCTATTTTGGAAAACTGCTAAGACTATTATTATTAGTTATGATATCACATTACCCAGCTCATCTCAATATGCATGAAGCAAGTCACATATTACTTGTTCCTTCTACTTTTTTCTTGCCAGCACAAAACAGGGATAGTCAATCTGCTGAAAGAACAGGTGGAACTGATGATGCAAACCACTGCTTATGAAAAAGGGTCACGATACAGACAAGGAGGTCACAGAAAACAATTTGAAACATGGAACCCAATTTTATGGTTACTGATTTTATATAGTTTATAAATTACCACTGCAACCTGTGGCATCTGGGACAATATCCAAAAATAATTCAAATAAAACTAGGCCTTGTAGATGAAAAAGAAATGAACAGAAACTAAGTATAAAGGACAAAAAGATTAAAAAAAAAAGTCAAAGTAGTTGAGGGGGGGGTGTGTGTGTACGAAATAATATACAAAGCCTTTTTGTAATTTCCCCTGTAAATACAAAATACGGCACACTTCATCCCCATTCATATTAATATCTGCTAATATCATTACAACTTAACATCATTATTGTGTTGTACTAGAAGGAAAATCAATACATTGTGCGTGGCATTTTCTTATCTGTTGGGAGCAGAAGTATGCTGTTTGTGGAGGTGTAGACTCTGTTCCTGCCCGTTAAAAATGTTGCAACGTAGTGTTAAGCTATTTTATAAAACCTGGCACTTCCTCCCTCTAATTGTACAATAGAAGACAGATCATATTTAACAAACTTTGCTCTCATTATAAACTATTGCTAGAGTTGAGATAATGCATTTCCCCTTCCTGCAAGGTTTGTGATGCAGAATGATAGCATTTTAAAAACCTGCCTTTGGTGGTCATGAACAGCATGATATGCCAGGTTGTTTTAAGTTCAGAGTCAAGCTTTTCCTCTTGTGTTAAACCAGAAAGGCTGTAGGTACTTCACAGTCTCAGGTGATCATATTTGGTCATCACTGGCTGACATGTTGATAACAGATTATATGTCGTTTCTTCTGTGGAGCAAAAAAAGGCCAGATGGAGTTTTCTAGAATTTCAGCCAATCTTCCCATATTTCCAAAAAGCACCTGACAACTGCAAATTGAGTTTAACAGTGGCAGTGAAAGTTGATGGACTTATTAATTGTGACTGCTGTTCAAGTAAAAATGTATAGCCAAACGCCAACACATTTAATTCAATAACAGTGACTCCTGGACCAGAATGCTAAACCTTGCTGGTAATTTTTTTTCTGCTTAAAAAACTGGAATACGACAGTCTTTTTGAAACAACTGATAACTTAAAATTAGTGTAGTATACAAGCAGATATGTTAGAAGTTTTTCATTCTAGTTTCTGATCTGGATAGAAAATGAGAATTACATTAATATTTCAAGTTATCTAAATATTACAGAAAATGGCAGAAAACTGGATGAAGGGTTGTTTCTGCTGACTTCTATCCTTCATTGCTGCCCATGACATGATACCTATGTTGTCAAGTCCTGTTGACAACTACAAAGCCAGTACAGAATAGCCTGAAAAGGATATGTATTCCATTCTTTAAGAAAGAAGATCATCTTGGATCACTCACATCAGCAGTTTTGACCTTGTATTTATGACAGCAGATTGACCAGTGACAGTCAGCTCCAGCTGTTGGTACCAAATAATGCAGTTACAGATTCACAGAATCTCTTTTTTCTTGTTCTGAAAATCAAAACAAAATTTAAAAAAAAGAAGCCTCCAGCAGTGCTGCTTGTTTATAGAAGGCTTCAATGGGATGCATCTAGAAGACAGTGCTATGGTAGAACAGCCCTGAAATAACATCCAAAATGTATTATCACCTAGCTAGCTTGGAAAGCACCTATCCTCTTGGTGACCAACAACTGTCATGCAAGGGTCCAGTTGCCTTCTGCTTGCATGCTAAGAAGCTGTTACATGAGACATTATACTTCAAAGACATGAGTCCCAATATTACATCCCACAACCCCAAATTAGTTCCATAGAACTTAGGAAAGGAAATGAAAACGAACATACAAGCTTCCCACAGCCCAGCTCCATAGATCTCCTGCTATGAGCATCAGCAGTAAGATGTTACCTAGCTGTTATTGAAGATTCAGCTTCTTACAGCCCTTACTAGCTATCAGACCTTCCTGACATGCAACATAAAACATAAACCAAATGTCTGCTTTAACACAGCTAGAAACAAAACGCCTTAGTCTTTCTGCTTTCTGTTTTCCTGAAATGGAGAAGTTATTGACCCCTCCTCCCCATTGTCTATAAAAATGAAGTGAGTGTCACCTGTCCTTTTATTTTTGTACTGAAGCAAACCCGGCCAGAAGGGCCAATCACCAACATGGGGGACAGACCTTTTTCACCTCTGCATGGTGCCATCAGTGTTTGGAGGAAGAACTGTTGGCAGCTTCCTGCATCAGCTCTTGTTCTGGGATTTTAACACTCCTTCTTTCTTCCTCCCTTCCCCAAACAACTTAATTTTGGTGACACTACCCGTGATTCTTGGTTTCACCCACCTACATCTGGAAGCTAAGATAGCTTTTCAGTTAGAAGCATAAAGTATAAGAGGGATTTAAAGTAGAGTGAATTTTCTTTTTAGTTTTGAATGATGGTTGAAAGGTTTTCCTTGGCTAGAAAAGGAGGATAGGAAAAGAAAAATGTTAAATTTTACATTACTGATATTCAGAGACATAGCACACTACAAGACATTGACATCAAAACAAACTGGCTATCTTCAGCCAGGCAAACTAGGATGAATGGCTGAAACTAGGCTTACTGAATCACAAGATAGTAAGTTATTCATTTCACCCAAGTTCCCCAGCAGTAATATCTGAATAACAGCATTCATTCTTAATGAAACACTTTATCTTATATTATATAGCTAGTTTCCTCATTAAAGCCATTTTCTCCTGGTGCTGGTAACCACATAAATGTAAAAACTCATTTGCATTAAGATGTGACACTACTATTCTCCTTCATCTACGCCTATCCAGTAAAATATTCACACTGTGAACATACTGGAGCTTTTTAAAAGACAAAGGAGAATAATCAGCAAGTTAAATCATTGTTCTTATTGTCTATTAACAAAAGCTATCAGAAAAGGCTGATTTTGGTGAAATAAGAACAGCTGGAAAGAAAACAACAGACAGATAGGGACATGGCTGGGAAGTCTGTTTTCATTTATTCTACCTGTGTGGTCTATTGAGAAACTAGTTAAACTTGTTGGGAAAGTTCTAGCTAGATATTGAGAAAAAGGGGAAGGAATTTACAAAGTGCTCCTGGTTTTAATTTGGAAAACTTCTATTTTACTGCAGCAGGGAGCATTACACAGGGTTTGGTGTGAACGGTCTGGAAAGAAGGAGAGAACAACTGTGTGAGAGAACAACTGTGTCATCTTTTTAAATTAAAGATCCTAACTACAGTATGAATTATATTTTTTGAGATTTAACTAGATCAGCATGGTGTGTCAACTATGAGGCTGTTGATTGTTCTCAAAATACTTTCTGAGGTTAGGAACCAAAACTATTATTCTGGTTCTAGGCTGAAAACACCATGTTGCAAAGAGCTTTCTATGTACATTAGATGAAACGTGTACTGAACAGGTAAATGATACAGGTGATACAATCAGTGTCCAGACCATCAGTAATAAACATAAGGAAGAATGGAAATAGATCTCAACAAAGTAAGTTCCCAGAGAGATTTGAAAGAGCCAGTAGATAATGAAACATATCTGAAAAGAGAGGATATAAGTTTCGCTGGGTCTCTTCCCTGGACTTGAATCCAAACTTCCAAATCATAAATCCTATATGTGCATGAAAAGAGCTGGATATCTTAAGATGGCAGCTAAGAAAGACTTTAAGCTGTCTAGGAAGGTCAGTAGAGCTATTTAACACAGAATGCTGAACACAGGTATTATTTAAATTTATTTTTCTTCTCTGGAATGTAATACCTGAGTCAGAGTCACTTTCTGTTCCACCCAAGGTCAAAGCCTGCCCCTCCTGGAAGGTAACTTTCCATTTTCATTAAAAAACCGTATAGGAACATTTTATTCAGAGAGAAGGTAGTAGAGGTGCACACTTTAACACATGGCAATTTTAACATTCAGTTGAGTGGGAGTCTTGATCTTCCCAGCTTAACAGATTGACAGCCATTGTTACCACAACTGTTTACTATCTAGCAGGCTAAAAATATAACTGGCTAAGGCTGGGCTGAGCCTTTCTCCAGTATTGTCAACACTGAGTTTCTGGACAGACATCAATGCAAGAGTCACAGGCAGAGAGTAAAACAAGCAGCCTTTGGGAGTCCTTACTTCTGGTCCCTTTTTCCAACATAATTTTTCTTTGTTTCTAAATCTAGTGTATGCTTCAACAGTAAAGTTGAGAAAAGCCCTCGGCAGGTATTCAAGACCTTCAGTGCTTTGGGTGAAGACTACCCACACTCACTGAATTTGGGCTTGTCCTGTGCTGGGTTGCAAGGCAGTAGTATGTGGTCATCACAGAAATAGTTTTGTAAATGTTTCCAGATTTGGATCCTGTCTGGACAATTGCCAAGTTTTTAGCTGATCTAATGAAATAAAAGTGAAGTGCATCCTCCTATGCACATCTGGATAGAATTAAATGTTTTTCTAAATCACTAACTTGGAGAACTAAAAGAAGAAAATCAGTTTGCAATGAAATATTATTATGGGCTGTGTCCTGTTTGACATAGTGACCTACTGCAAATTGTAACATAATTTCAATATTTAATGGGAAGATTTTTTCCTCATTTTTCATATGTACAAATAAGCAAGATCACTAATTTAAAGGATTCTAAAAGACAAGCCCAAATTCTAGATAAGAAGAAAGAAGGATCAGATTGATGACATACTTAACTTAGTGGACCTGTCCTTGGAACTTCTGATAGATGTCTCTCTATAGGATATTCTGAAGGCAATATGAAAGGAACAAGAAAAAGAAACAAATTTATGTTGTTAGATTAGAAATGGATGACAGGGGAATTACTAGAATGTCCAAAATGCTGGTAAACTTAGGTGATATCCTTAAACAATTGCTATTAGCAGTGAGATGCTGATAATACAACATCAAGTCCAAACACATTTGAAAAACATGACTCCAGGAAGGATAGGGCCCTGAGCAGAAGGCAGTTTCCATAATCTGAGTTCCAAGTAACAAATACATCCTCTGGAGTTTTCATATCATACAGCAGTTGACTGGACAAAGATATAAACTGGTTATTGGAGCAGGTAACAGATTGAGCTGCTAGGTAATGAAAACAGCAAGCACAGGGAGCCACAGTGCCCCAGACCTAAACCCCAGCTCCTGAGATAAAATGTAAACATCTTCCTACAATTTTGCCTAATCATGAACTGTTTCAGGAAGAAGCTGCATGAAAGATAGGAATAATTACGGATTTTTTTCTTTTCCTACTTAACTAGGGAAATTTGAGTGTAAACAAAACTGAAAAACAGGCAGAAATTGAAGGAAAGGGTAAAGGAAAAATTGTTCTGAGCAGGAAAAGGACATTTTATGTGCAGCAGAGGACTGTTCACTAGGCGTTATGTCTACATGACAAGCCCTTACAGAGTACTCCTATGCTACTCCTGACTGTGGGCTGGTTGAAGATGAGGCTACAGATTCACACACTCCAACTTTGCTCATCTTGGAGTCTGCTGTTTAATGCTACATCATTTCTTTTATGAAAAAATCTGGGGACAGGCTAAGCCTTCAAGCGTTTCTTAGCTAATGTTTATGTGGGCTACCTCACTCAGTAGCATCATCAGTTGTCTACAACTAGATGTTGTCTTGCAGTATGTGACAGACCCTTTATGTGACAGAGAGCCTTGTGACCCTGTTGCAGCAAGACACTGTGATGTTCAAAATGGAGAATTCACCTTGCAGATACAGCAATAGCTGGGCCTGTCCTATCTGTAATGCAAGTTTTCAAGAATATGGTTTTATACCTTGATGTGTTCAAAGGTGGACAGACACACTGCTTGTGTATGCTTCTGGGAGCTATGGAAGCAAAGCAGGTCTGGACTTGTGACAGTCTCAAATTTATGTTTGAAAAACAAAGAAAATGGGGCTCAAAAGGTGGTGTGGCAGCTGTTCCTCCATTAAAGCCCATGTTCCTTCCTTATTATCACAGACATCCAGTCATTGAAGGATGGCTGAGAGTTGAGCCAAGGCCATGAGCCCTCTGATCTTACTTTGATGCTAAACTTGTTTTGAGCAAATTTCAAAATTTTTAAGCTCTCTTTTTGGCCTAAACTTTTCTATCATTCAATGACCCTACGATTATGTGGATGGTTGGTCACTAAATTATGGTCTCCACTATGGCACAACAAAATGCTGAAATCCTGGGTTGGGTTTTTTTTTTCACCTCATGGGTTACACATTATGGTCAATATTATCTAAAATCAGATTGATTAAGTTTCTCCATCTGTGTGCTCCAAATGATTGACTGCAGTGTGAAAGTGTCAGAACTCACAAGAGAAACAAAATTGCAGAGAGGAGCTTCTAGCAGATGTCACTTCAAGGGAAGCCACCAATCTCAAAACAATAGGAAATAAATTATTACACGAGCCAGGCAAATACACATGACATGTTGGTTAAAGAGATATTATCTATCATAACAATCGATACTCTCTGTGAATTAAATAGAATATGAAGACTACCTTCAGTTTAGTTTCCCTCCTGTGGGAAATTAACATTATAAGAACTTAATGTAAACCGATGAATGGCAGATGAAAGCAACAGAACATTTCACAGAACTGTTTAAGGTCCCCTATTTTTCAAGGATTATATGCTTCCCTTAGCATCACTGTTAAGCATTTGCTAGAAGATCCCACTGCTTTTTCCTCAAGAGCATTCCCTGCCTATCCAGTCATTCATTCTCAGCTGGCTGGGATCATGCTTTCTAATGCTTAAAGTTTCTGTTACTTTCTTTTGGTCTAGTACTTTGTCTTTCATTTAGAATTAGTTAGGACTAATATGACATTATAAATAACACGCTGGCTCCATGGCTTTCTCTCTGGTCATTTCTTAGGCTCTTGGATGTTTAATTGTTGGATTTTGTTTTTAACTTGTCTTATGTTTGTATTATTATTTTTTAAACACAGAAAAAATACCAGAGCAGTTTCCATTACAAACACGAACTGTTGGCACAAGTGTTTTGCACCTTGGTAACGCTTCTGTTTCAAACGCTACCCCAGAAAAAAAAAGTGATCATGCAGATGATCAACCAGACTATGCAGGATAAATTCTGAGGATGTGCAGAGGTGAGAGGAATCAGGTATAAGTGCTGAGCAGGTGTAATTGTGCTTTAGGGTGTCTGAAGCTTATTTCCATGTCTAATATTCACTACTAACCTAAGCAGGAAAAAATAAAGGCGCTAAAGTCATTGGCACTTTTGCATGTGTCACTGCTTATACCCAGAAATAATAGTAATAAAAAGGACTGGTTTGAATTTTGTGTTGTTTTGAAAATAGCTAGAGGGCAAATTCAATCATGTGTGGATGATGTAAGTTCATTACATGACAGTGTAGAGGTGAAAAACCTTGCTAGAATTGTTCATTGATTGAATTTTTGTGAGTTCATTCAGGTTAATTTGAATTCATTTTGTATTTTAAATTAGACACATACACACCCCCCCCCCCCCCCCATATATATATATATATATGAAACAGATACACTGGCAGGCACCTGGAGTAACAGACTGCCACAGGCATAAAGATATGCATAAGTTCTGCCAGAGCACTGGAAGCTGAGGGCTAGCTGCTGCTGCAAGTGCCAAAAGCAGAGCAGGGGCATGTGGGATGGCGCCTGCTGCTGCAGGACTGTTTGGTTATAGCTGAGTCCATTCTGACTTCCCTCAGCTCGCATCTGTTCCCCAGTGCTCCACCCCTCCTGTAGCAGGAGGCTGAGCAAGGGCCTCAGTACAGTCTGGTGTGCTCCTTGGCACAGCTCCATATGTCCACTTATGGAGCTGGCAGCTACATGGAAGTCTGTTGCCTCAGTGCCTGTAGCTACTGTACTGCCTTGCAGATTCAGCTGGATGGTCACGGCCCTAACTTCCCTCCACAATTTTATTTCTCTGGTGAGCTCTGACACTTTCAAATTATAGTCAGTCATTTAGAGCATGCAGATGGAAGGAAATTTAACCAAATTTATTTGCAGGCATACAGACCATAAAGGCATTCCCCATTAGGAAGAAAGCTTCAGGGTTTCAAGCTCTCATTTTGTAATAACTCGGACCACAATCCAGTGATCAGGCATTTCAAATAACACTCCAGCTCTCTTCTTCTTTCCTGCCTTTCTTCTTCCCAAGGCGGGACTTGCCCAGCCACAGTCCAAACCAGAAACTTCATTTGAGGAATATGCAAAATTCAATTTGCCTACATTTCTGAGTCTTGTGCTATCTCTGAATTCATCATCCCAATATACATTTTGGTACATAAAAGGCAAATGATGGCCAGTGATGAGACCGGTCATATTTTATGAATAAACCATCCCCAAAACCAAAACATTGCAGAAGCAAACACATCTACTTTTTATTCCTACTAAAAGTCCCTCTTTTTAGCATATAGGTTCGGTTTGATGAAGCATATAGTATACAAATAGTGTGGAAAAGTATTTTAGGGGATTTTACTTCTTGGAGACAACTTTTCCAAATGAACATAAGAAATTTAAATCAGGTAATATCTCAGCTTCACAGGCAGACTTGCTTTCCCAGGCTCGACAGATTTCCTTGACTTCATCTATAATGTTGTGTTATGCAGTTTCCCTTGGCAGCCTTAACCTTTACAGACTAACGTTGTCCTTCCAGCACAAGCCACCTTCTACACTGTGAAGGAAGTCTCAGGAGAACCCAGCCACCACAGTGCTCTACAGGACACTTGCCCCCTTCCTGAATGTGCGAAGCAAGACAGGAAAGGAAGAAGCAGCATATGGATAGAAAAGCTGAGCTCAGTAGCTTGACAGAAAGCACTCCAGATGCCACCATGGGTTTTAGAAGAGTTTTTTTCTACCGTCTTGTGGTATTTTTGCATGCATCAGCAGTTACACTATGGTATTGCTATGTTGGCTACAAGCAGCATGGAGAAAACAAACAGGGCACAAAGCTCACTAAAAGCATGTTGCTGGGGGGCTGAATAGACGTTACTCCCAAGGCAAGGTATGTCAGGGTGAGGATATATCTGGATTGGCTGGAAGAAGGGGCCATGAGGCATGTACAGAGAAACTACAGAGGAACTACTGTGTGGCACCCTGGGTGTCTGCCCCACAGCTCAGTCTACCCATCCAGCCCCCAAAAAGCAGGGTTAGTCATCCTGGAGGGATAATCTGCTTAGAGGAAAAGTGAAGACAATTTTAAGAAGAATTTCTAGCTAGGTGGTGTTTGAAGCAAGTGGATACTACAGAGAAAGTTTGGGGAGCTCACTGACATGATGAAATCTTGACATGCTTAAAGGTTTTGTACCTAGAGAATAATGCTTTTAAGGTTTAGTTTGGACAGGTGCTCTTTACTTTTCTCTCTAAGAGCGGCCCCTCACTTTTTCTCCTTTTGTTCCCTGTACTCCCTGTAGCCCTGTGGTTCACTGTCCCTTTAGGTACTGGCTAAGCCCTCAAAGGCAGGGAATCTTGTACAAAAAATGTAAATGAAAAGAACAACAGATAAATGCCAAAGGCTTTTAAATGAGTTATTCTTCATTATGTTTCTTCTGTCATGTGTAATAAAGTCAACTGTCATCTGGACATGTTCCAGGGAAATGCAAGTTGTCACAACAAATAGAATAACTGGGCAAGAAAATGGTCTTTCTAGGCCACTTCTTCTTGGGATGTTTCATTCAGATGTTTCTTGGTATCTTCATTTTCAGGTAGGTGTGTGAGAATTCACCCTGTTCATCCCGATATTACTTCTCACTGCTATAAAAAAGTGAGATATGACATGGGAGAGCCACTGGGAAACTTGCCACTTCTAAAACAGTATCAGGTACTTCATGTTAGGTGATGGATCTTAACTCATAAGAAGTTGAGAGATGACATCTCTGAAGTTGGGATGCAGAGCAGACTTGGCCCTCCCAGATAAGGTAAGACATTTAGGTCCAACTTCCAACTCTGGTCCATCCTCGTGTGTGCTTCTGGACAAGACACTTTGCTTTCCATGACCACAGGTCTCTTACAATTCCTGGTTTTTGGGGGGGAAACCCAAAGTCAGAGATAATCTATTTGCAGCTGTTTACAGCATTTAGCTCTGTGGGTCCTCAGGTCTATCGGGGGCCTCTTGATATTGTCATAGCACAAAACATTAGCAATAAATCACATGGAGCAGATAATGGTAATTAATTTAATCATCAAACAAGTTGGCATTGCACCTGTTAGACAAAACTGTGGGTTTATGAACCTGAGTTGAAAATGTGTTTCCTTATCCAGCTGAGAAGCTGGATGTCTTGAAGTTCTTTCTGTGCTTCACATGAAAGCTTTTGTCCTGGATGTGGTTACTCTGAATTCTCTTATGACCATGTGTGAGTCGACACAGGCAGGATGCAGGAACAACCACAAAAACACAGATGAAGTGCAAAGAGTAAATGTATTCTGCTTACCTCGCGACACAGGGGATATCTGCAGCAACACCCAGGCAGAGGCACGCAAGTGGGGATGCAGACACCACAGAGCTCAGTCCTTGCTAGCCAGAAAAAGGCAAAGAGAGAAAAAGGTCTTGAACCTGATCTCAAAACTGCTGCTTTTGCCTGTATATATCAGGGATTTTCTCAGGTGTACTTTTCCACTGTGCTTTGATCTTTCCCACAGCAGAGCAGGAATCTCAAGGATGTTCAATAAGGTACCTCTGAGTCTCTCACAGGCCTGTGTTATCTAAGTGCAGACATTATACCCATCAAACACACAGAGCCAAGAAACAATTAGTGTGATATATGTGTTTTTTGGCACCCCAGCTGCAAGTCACTTGAGCATGTTTACAATCCTCTTCGCCAATTTTCCGTTGTATTTCCCACAGACAATTTATTGTTATTTGTTGGGCATTTCTGAGGTTCTCTGTAGTTTGTAGCAACCCAAGTAATGGAAAATGACCATGCTTGCTCAGCATTCATAACCACAGAACAGCAGAACAAAAGACGGCATCTGCAATCTTCTACAAAGCTTACAGATTGTGAGCACAGAGTGATGCAGACACCATCCAAGGGAGCCCAAAGTCAGTATGGGTCATCAAGGTAGGCAGTGGTCTCCATTCATCTTGTCTCTGGGAAAGAGAAGATAAGCTGTCTGACAGCAGCCGCTTTAAACAGGGTCACTGGTGCCTAAGGACTGGTGCCAAGGACAGGCTTCTTATTTCCCCTCCCATGTCTAGATATCTACCCCTTCAAGAAGCCATGAGGAAGATTCTGTGTGAAGTTTTCTTCTGTACTCTCTTTTTTTATTTGCAATGTTTTCATAGCCCACTCAGCCTCAAATAGAGTGGGAGTGGCCTTGCAATACGCTAGCAAGATCACTGCTTCATAACAGAGCCCCATTACACTACTTTTGCCACTCCAGATTTTGGTGACTTGGAAAATCAAGAAACCCTCAAACCATGGTGCACAAATGCCTGAAGATCCAAAAGCTGATACTGGTTGTGAGGCATGTGAGTGAATCTCTGGGGTGACTTTCAGGGGGCCTTGAGTGAGCCCTGACATTTTCCACAAATGGGGCATATCAAGGAGAGGTGTGTGCCTGCCATGAAAGAAAAGGCCAGGGACTGTATTACCTACAGTGAAGTAAATTAAGATAATAGCAGTAACAGTGTTTAAGAAGAAGCTATTATGATTTTCTATTCTGACTTGCACAACATGAAGCACAGAATCTAATATAATCACTCCTGCACTGGGTTAACCCTTTACTCAATGCTCATGGGAAGAGAAGCAGTTAGGTGGCAGCCTTTCTAGACCACCTGCTAAGCTACAGGTATAACTCAAGGCAGATCTACTGAAGCATTAGCTTAAATGTGAACAAGGAGCTATAGGCCACACCATTTTTCATAAGCTTTACAAGGAAGTCACTGTACTGGGATTTATAAACTGCAAAACCAAACAGTTATTTTCTGGTACTTAATGGCATTGAGATGTGCAACTTGTACAACCAAGACTGATAGTTTTGAGAGTAATGGCACCAGAAAAATCAGAGGATCACAGATGATTGATAAAATGTTTAGGTAAATTTTGGTTTATATGATAAACCGAATAAGCCTTGGATTTTGTATGCTATGATGAAGAGGGAAATCAAACATGGGAGAGAAAAATGAATATAATATAAATATAAAAGACAGAAAATTAAATACAAACACAGAAAAAATCAGAATGTGTTTTATAATATATTCAGATTGCTAATTATCCTGATAGTCAAAATTTTTCCATTATTTCCACTATAATATTACTGATGTAAACTTTCAGCCATAAGCTATTGAGTTTTGCTTTTAGAGAAGATGCAGAGTTGGGTTTTTTTCTGTTAATTGTGAATAACGGTATTGCATGAAAGCCTCTATCAGACAATTACCTAGAGACGCAGACTTCCCTGACAGAGTGACAGAGGAGACATTATGTTATTAAAAGCAAGGACCTTTATTTTAAGCTTGACATAAATGATTTCGTAAACTGTCAGGAAAGACAGTGAATAACTGTGACACGGCCTTCAGAAGGGCAATAGTGATGAAACCAAACCCCATGGAAACCTTTTTAAGAGTGAAAAACAAGCTCCTATGGATCTTGTTCCAGACTTGATCAGCCCAGGAGCTGTGGTGATCCTCCTGCAAATCCTCCTCGGCAGTAGCCTGCTTTTACCCCCAGGTGCAGCAAGAGCCCAGGCTCTCACAGCTTTGGGGTCAATCTTATGTTTCTAAAGCTGCCATGGTGTGAATGCTGTCCCTGTGCTCTGGCTCTGTGGTTGTTCAGAGCTAGCCTAAGCTCTAGGAGAGCCCAGGCACACCTGGGAAAGCATCAGTTCAGAGCTGGAGAAAGGCTGGGAGGAGTCGAGGAGCAGGAGGCAGAGCTTCAATGGGCCTTCAGCTTTGAAGTTATTTAAAATATAGACTTTGCAATACAGAGGTCTGGCTTGGATACAAGAAACTGGTTATTGCTGCCACAGACTGTCCACCGTGATTTGGGGTCTTCTCTCTGTTTTCTTTTCCTAGATACACCCCTACATCACTTATAGCTTTATCTTCAGCAAGGCCTAAAAAAAAACCCCAAGATTTCCCAGGGGAAGTGAAAGCAGAAAAAATAGTTGATATACCAGATCCGTCATTATTTGCATTCAGAAAGATAAAGGCTGTGACACTTGTTATTTCACGCTGAGGCTTCTAATTTAAAATATATTTTCACCACAAAACTCAAGATTCTGCCACCAAAGCTGTGCCAAGCGAGAGGGATGAAGGTGGAGAAGTCCTTAAAGAAACAATCACCAAGAATCCAGTGACTGTTCAATGATTCAAGTCCTGCTGGATCAATTTAACAGAGCAAATACGTTAAATTCAAAAACTGTAGTGAAAAAGGCCAACACAAGCAGGAGGATAAAAGGGGAAAGAGAAGATTGTTGAGGAACATATTAGGTGGAGGCACAATGTAAAATCACAAGATTAATAAGTTCATCATCACAAAACCAATGGCATCTGACTTGGGAGGAAGCGCCCAGGAAGCCGCAGTGCTGCTCCTCCTCTTCCTCCTGCTCCTCCTTCCAGCGGGCTGCGGGAGCGGGAGGCAGATGGGGGGGATATAAATATTGTAGGTGAATAACTTATACCCTGAATTAATTAATGTATGTAAAAACTTTATCAAGCAATAAACAGACCTGAAGAAATAGCCTAAAGAGACATCTTGTACACTGCTGTTTATCCTCTGCTTCCACCATCTATTGAAATGAACATAGCTTTCTGCTCCACCAAGTGTGAGAGTGAATAGCTATAGTTCCTACTGAACAGGGCCCAACACTTTACTGTGATGGATCATAAAGAAGATACAGATCAAACTTCCAACTAGAGTGCAACTCACCCTTATTTTTTGTCAAAACATCTGCGCAGCAGAAAACGTATTTGCCTAATTTGTTTTGAAGACATGATTAGCCAACAAATTTAAGGCATGATGGCAAATGGTGTTTTCAGATGCCTAACTACTACATTCATAGAAAATGCCATTTTTGTGCAGGACTGGTAGTGCAGCTGTCTGACTGTGCAAGCCACTTAAGCATAAATGGAAGTTATGCTTGAAAGTCTGAACCTCCGTTTGGCATTTGCTGCTTCATAAAATAGTTTGACGTACCTTACATAGCTGCTTTACTGCTTTCAAGGTATAATAAGTATTATTTTTCAGCCCATTAATGTCTTGTGGACTTAGAATAATACTCTTTTAAGTCTTCTGATGGCTTACTTATGTGTTAGGTTTAAACTCAACTTACTAGTTCAGTTTAGTTTAACAGATAGTTATTCCCTGTTCATCTAAACAAAGACATTCTGAAGGAGTTAGTGATAAATCTACATATCAGGAATATATGCGGCAGGAAGTATATGCTATTCCTTTTCTTTTGGACACTTAATGTTGGATATTTCAGAAGGCAAAGCTATATAGCTCAAGGGGTTAAAGTCGTCAAGGGTCCATGAAGGCTGTATGTCTGCTGAGTACTCATTTTTTGTTGGATTGGCTAAGGGTGGCCTTTGGCACTACACCGGGGTAATGCTTAAACTCGGTTTATGAGCCTTAACTGCTTTATCTGTATCCCAAGTTCCATCAAAAGCAGTAATATTTTTAGGTATGAACTGCCCTTAAAGTTCTTAAGATTGATTTATTTGAGTCAGAATGTTTTTGATACACAAAAAATGAAGAGAGAAAAAGAAAGGGAAAAAAAAAAAAAAAAAAAAAGGAAGGAGACTTTCCAGCCAGCGTGCTTTCCTTTCTGATGTAATATGAGGGGAAAAAGCCCTTTCTGGGGTTAGACATACATGTCTTGTGAGTAAAATGACAATTTCCTTAAGAGTGTGAAAACTAAATTCACACTTTGAAGATTCTTGTTATAAATTTATCTGCCTCTGTGGTTTCCAAGACTTAGTAAATGAGAGCAGAAAACATCAGAAATGATCAAACCTAAGCCTACAAAAAAATTCTATGCTTAGAAAATGTAGGTTATAAACCTAGTCCTATCAATAACAGCAGCAAAGCTATAAAATTTAACTTAAATTAGGGTCAAGTTTCAATATTTTGTCTGTCCTATACTAAAGGTATTTGAAATGCAATCATTAGGATGTTAAATATGTTGGAAAATGACTCCCATATACAATGTAATTTAAATTTCAGCACCCTTAAACTAAGCCAAACTAAGATTATCTTCTCTGATCTTTCAAGGGAAAAACTGTTTTTCAGATGCTGTCAGTTCGAACTTGTAGATGATTTTTCGACTGGTGTCAGTTTTGACACCTGCACCATTAACAGGAAATTTTTACAACAGAGAGACAACATTAGCCCTTGTAGATTATATACATTCTATTATATTATGTTGTATTGTTATGTTATGTCATGTCACATTATATTTATTATATAAATTCTCCTTGTCTTCTAGCAGCCTAAACCAAGGTTTGCAAGCAGCATTTAGCAAGCTTAATCTCAGTATGCCAGTGAATTAGGACTCACTCATCAGATACATCGTTTTCCATTAATACACCTTGCTTGCTTTTCCTTTTGAGCTAAGGCTCCAAACAACTAATTAGTTATGAGACAACATCATCACCTGCATAGGTTTGTAAAAATACTGAGGAGCAAAATAGACATCTGAAGGACTTAGAGATCTGTAAGATATCTATCAGCTGAAATGACAGCCTTGAAAATGCTGGTATTTTATTAGGTGTCTAACTAAGCATGCAGACTTATGCCCAAGTACTTAAAGAGATGGGCCTTGGAAGCTGGAGTCTAGCCAGGTTCCTCATAGAAAAAAATAGAGAGGAAAAAAACTTATATGGTTATAAAACGCAAGTAAAAACTACAGGCTACTGATGACAAGGATATAGGGGGCAGACTGATGCTTCCTATCGTCTGCATGCCAAGGAATTTAGGGGCTGGTATCGACTCTGACAAAACATCCTTGATGAAACAGAAACAATATTCACCTACTTTCTAAGACACACGTATTTCAGATACACTAATGTTACTTCTCTGTGTATCAGGACACATTTACAATGTTAATGAGATGTCATAGTAGTATTTGAATATTCAAATGTGCTCAGTAATGCACATAATACACGTTTCAAGGTATCTCTATCTTTTATTTTCACCAATGTTTATTTTTTAAGACTCAGACAAATACATGATTTTTTAATGCAAGAAAGATGTTTAAACATAGAAATATAACCAGCAATTAAGAAGTGAGGTAGACTGTTGAGGATATTGGTATAAAGTGAACATGTTGTCCACATTCTATATGTATAATAGAAATTAATGTCACAGAAAACCTGAAACTTTTTTTATTTCTACTATTAAAAGACCGTGGTATAGATAATATATTAAAAGACCCCAGAATAGAAACTGCATAACAGAGGCTGGAATACTATTTTGTAAAATGTAGGACTGAATGGTAGAAGGCATTCTGAATATTTAAAGAGTTACTGTAGATACCAGAACAGGTAACAATTCACTTAATACATTAAAAGGTAGACTGCCCTGAGTTACTCTGATATAGGATGAAGCAACACTTAGAAACATATACTTAGAAACGGGTCAGCCACTGTATACTGACAAAGCAAAAATTATACATAAAACCTGGAAGATTAAGTGGAAACAGCTGAAATATTTTGGCTTCTTGGAAGTTTCTGACATTGGAACAAACAGGAAGATCCTCCACCAGGTCAGTCAGCAGAGTCAATAGGACAGGAGTATTACCAAGATATTAAACATAAAATACCTGCAAACTGCCATTACAAAGATGAAGGAGAGCAGGTCTGCTGTGTAATGTTCATTTGTGTGCAAGCTTGGAGAAGCTCTACTTCCAAAATGAATTCAACAAACACAGGCAATGTAATTTCAGTTGGTGGTGCTTCTAAGTGAATACATGATTTATGTAATTGTATGGAAGTGGGAAATAAAAAGTACAAGTCTAGGAAACAAAAAGTAACGGAGTTACAGTGAGATTGAAGTTCAATGAAAAATGTCACTGACAACTGGAATGTGTTACTTCATTTCGTTTTCTACTTTGGTGACGAAAATGTGTTGAAAGAAAAAAAATGTTATAAAGAGAGGTGATGTAGTAATACTGCATGTATATACATTGATAGTTTGATGAAATACATTACTCATTGGGTACACTATGTGAACAAAGAAATTATAGTTCATCTAGTTTAATATTCATATTAGATAAAGTTATGAAGACTATATAAAAGTACAAACATGTTCAGTAATGATGACAAAGATCTGTTACCAGCTTGTCATGTAAATTAAAAAGAGGCAGGTGATACTGATAGTTGTAGATGATAAACTACAGTCTTTTACAAAGTGACAGATACCATTTCTCCTGGCTAAATTAGAAATAATATTTGAATGTCCTAAGAATGTGAAAATGACCATTTTTGTCCCTTCTTTGATGCTTTCATCAGGTTAAGTAAAACTGGGAAAAATCACTGCATTTAAAGCTTCTTCTGAGTTAATCAGTATAGTCTACAGAGATTTTGATCAAGTCTTAGTTCAACATGTCTCTTCTGAAGTGATGCCTTTTCTGTTGAATTTCTATGAAAACCAGTAAGAGATCTTTTAAGGGTTTCATATCCTGTCACCTTTCTACTTTTAGAAAATATGAAGTTGCCCTTTGCACACTTTGGCATTTATACAGAATCACAGAATGATTGATATTGAAATGGGCTTCTGGAGGTCAATTCATCCAATCCCCTACCTCATCTCAAGCAGGGACATCTAGAGCCATTTTCCCAGGACCATATCCAGATGGTTTTTGAATATCTGTCTCCAAGGATGGAGACTCCACAACCTGTCTGGGAAACCTGCTCCACCACTTGATCAATCTCAGAGTGAAAAAGTATTTCCTGATGTTCTTGATGTTCAGAGGGAACCTCTGGTGTTTCAATGTGTGCCCATTTCCTCTTGTCCTGTCATGGGCAGCACTTGAAATAGTCTGCCTCTGTCTTTATACCCTCCCTTCAGGTATTTATATACACTGGAAAGATTCCACCTGAACCTTCTCTTCTCCTGGTTGTCCAGTCCCAGCTCTCTCAGCCTTTCCTCATAGGAGAGATGCTTCATCATCTTAGTGGCCCTTCGCTGGACTCTCTCCAGTAACTCAATATCTCTTCAGTAACTCAATCTCTCTCCTGTTCTGGAGAGCCCAGAGGTGGCTGAGGGTTTTCATGGGCATGTGTTGCTGATCTTCTGTAGTGGGTTAGGTTTGGCCCACCCAGCTACTCACTTGTTCCCTTTCCTCAGGGGCACAGGAGGAGAAAATAGGATGAGAAACCTTGTGGGCTGAGATAAAGGCAGGGAGATTGCTTACCAGTTACTGTCAGGGACAAAACAGACTTGACGTGGAGAAAATTAGTTTAATTCTTTGTCAATTAAAATGGATTTGGGTAGTGAGAAACAAAACCCAAAACATTTAAACAACACCTTTTCTCCCCCCATTCCCAGGCTCCATTGCACTCCGTCACTCTCAACTCTTTCCCCCTCTGTTGAGCTGAACAAGGGTGGGGGGTGGGCTTGATCATCCATAATAGCTTCTCTCTGCCACTCCTTTCTCCTCACACTCTTCTGCTCCAGTGTGGGCTGCAGTCCTTCAGGATAATTCTGCTCCAGTATAGGTCCTCCAAGGGCTACAGTCCCTGCCAATAAAACTCTGCTTCTGTCCCTGGAGCACCTCCTCCTCTGACCTTGGTGTTACTCTACTGGTTTTCACTCTTGTTTTTCCTCTCTTCCTCTGCCTGTCCGGTACTTTGCTGGCTGGCATGGCTCTGTCCTGCCTGGGACAGCCAAGACCTCTTCTCACAGAGTCCACCCCTGCAGCCCTCCCCTGCCAACACCTTGCCACAGACATGCAATACACCTTCCCTGGTCTTGTGCAGCTGCTATGTCAGTGTTGTCATCTCTACTTTTCTGCCCTCCAGTCTCATGCCTGGTGTGTAACAAGGATAACTCCTCCTGTTGATGTCCTGAGGTTGGGGCACCCAGCCAGAGATGGAAAGCCTTCTCTGAGCACTTGCTGGCTGCCATTTCTAGCAACTGAATTTAGGCACTTAAATACTTTCTGAGGGTTTGACTGCAGGTCATTTCTGGAGACTTAACACTTACTAAGAAATTACAAATTATACCCTCTAATGAGCTTTAGTTCACTCAGACCTAGGGAACTCTCCTTTTCATTTTAATAGGGGTTTGCCCAAGTACAAGGAGTAACCTCAATATATGACCCTGTGCTTCTGTTCTTCTTTCAAAACTCCCAGTGAAATGTCCTTATTAGTAACTCCAGCAAATGATTTTATTGTCCCTCTGTTGTTAAACTGAGAGGAGAAGCTTGAGAAGTGTCTTTCATTTACTTACCCATTTCAGCTGCAGAGAATAGTGCAGACTTGGATGACCCAGACTAGTATTAGGTTAAACATCTTTGATCTTCTTTGTTTCCTTTTTCTTTATGTCTTGCATTTAAAAAATAAAAAGCCAAACAGAACTGATCAGAAAACCCCATCCATTTCTGAGTCTGACAGACAAAGGATTTGAGAATAAAGTGAAAATATAATCAAAATTATTTGAAATGGCATGGACATCAAAATAAAAAACACTGGGATAATTCTCACTCCAGATCAAAAGTCAAAACAAACTTGTTTTCAGTGGATCCCAATGTGATACTATGACTGCTCTTTATAGGACTGAAAGGTATAGCAAAGAATTATTTCATAGAAGCTCTGCTATGTATAACCTTTTATTTTTTTTTATTTTTTCTTCCTTTGATTGATTCTACAGCACCAAGGGTAAGAGACACAATCCAGAAATCCTGAAATTCTAAGTGTTGGAGGGATTATTCCTGTTTCACGAACACAATAACTGTGGAGCTCACATGGCTCTGATATGTGCATGAGTAACCAGAAGGGAGAGGGCAATGGTGGGAGGAGGAGGAAGAGGGAAAGCAGAGCACACCTAGAATCTCTCTTCTGCAACGCTGATTTTGTATGCCCGTCTTCTTCACTAAACCTAGTTCTTAGCTCTGTTCTACCAAAACTAAAGGAGAAGGTCATCCTTATGGTTGAAAAGTGGCCAAAGAAAGGGATCTGAACCCTCCCTGGGAAACTGCCACCACTGTGTAGGTTGTACTCCATTCACAGAGGAGGGATTGCTTGTCTCTCTCTTGTTGGATCTGTCCCGTGTTTCATAAAAGGTTCCCACCCTGAGTAGAGGAAGCAAAATGAGTGATGTCTCCCTAGCCCAGCAACTACAGGGAGGGACCTAATTCCCTGTTTCCTGCTCCCATAATCATATTGTTGTTTTATCCAGATACTGTTTCATGTAAAATGCACACACAGCCCATGTTCAGGAAGCAGAGTTCGGACTATATTTCAGTCACCATTTCAAAGATATTGCGCTCTCTTTTGCATTTCCGACCCTCCCTTATTATTCCATGAAAGGTGGCTTTGTTTTCACAGAAGGAAACGAAAACTCCTTCCCTTCTCTTCCATCTGCCTTTCCCTTGTAAATGGCTTTTTTTTTTTTTTTTTTGCTTGGACACTTTTCTGGGTAATGGGAGATGTGGTTTAAAGCACCTCTGAAATTTGGAGAGAAATCCTCTAAGCTTTACTTCGTAGCCTGCAGAGGTGATGCTGTCACCTCCTCCAATGACTGCTGATGCACAGAGTTGTGTCTATGTTTTGGGTTTGTGTGGCAAGATTTTGGTAGCAGGGATGGTACATGGGTGGCTTCTATGAGAAGCTGCTAGAAGTTCCCCCTATGACCACCAGAGCCAATGCCAGCTGGCTTCAAGACGGACCCACTGCTGGCCAAGGCCAAGCCCATCAGTGATGATGGTAACACCTCTGTGATAACACATTTAAGAAGAGGAAAAAAAACAGTGCAACTGCAGCCAGAGAGAGGAGTGAGAATATTTGAGAGACAGAACTCTGCAGACACCAAGGTCAGTGAATAAAAAGAAGGAGGTGCTTCAGGCACTGGAGCAGAGATTCCCCTACAGCCCATGGTGCAGACCATGGTGAGGCAGGCTGTACCCCTGCAGCCCATGGGAGTTACCGGTGGAGCAGATATCCTCCTGCAGCCCATGGAGGATCCCATGCCAGAGCAGATAAATGCCCAAAATAGGCTGTGAACCTGTGGGGCTCCTGGCAGGACCTGTGGCTCCGTGGCAGCAGGAGCCCATGATGGAGCAGGTTTGCTGGCAGGACTTGTGACCCCATGGGGGACCCACACTGGAGCAGTCTGTTCCTGAAAGACTGCAGCCTGTGGAAGGGACCCACACTAGAGCAGTTGATGAAGGACTGCAGCCTGTGGGAAGGAGTCCCATTGGAGAAGTTTGTGGACAACTGTCTTCCATGGGAGGGACCCCACACTGGAGCAGGGGAAGAGTGTGAGGAGTCCTCCCCTGAGGAGGAAGGAGGGGCAGAGACAACTTGTGATGAATGACCGGAATCCCCATTCCCTGTCCCCTGCGCCAGAGGTGAAGAGGTAGAGAAAGTCGCAGTGAAGTTAAACCTGGGAAGAAGGAAGGAAGGTGTTTTAAGATTTTGTTTTATTTTTCATTATTGTGCTCTGATTTGATTTGTAATACACATTAAATTAATTTCCCCAATTTAAGTCTGTTTTGCTTATGATGGTAATTGGTGAGTGATCTCTCCCTGTCCTTATCTCGACCCATGAGCCTTTTGTTATATTTGGCTCCCCTGTCCAGTTGAGGAGGGAAGTGATAGAGTGGGTTTGGTGGACACCTGGCCTCCAGCCAGGGTCAACCCACTACAGCCTGTCAGAGCAGACCCTAAGTGAAAGCAGTAAGAGGAACACTTTGTTTATGGGCTCCAGCATAAGGTAGGTCACCTAACCTTGACAAGACTAAGGTCACTTCAGATATATGAAGAATCAAAAAGATGTGAGTCAGCAACATTAACACTGAAAATACAGGTGTCTATGGGCACTGGACACTTCAAAAGATAGTTGAAAGGTTTTGTGATGATTTTGAGGACTGAAGTTTTGGGTTTAGGCATATAGACACCACTGAAGTCCCACCTTAAGCATCTAAATCCTTTGGGGTCTGGAACAAAGGGCACGAATTATGCAAACCATGTAGCTGACATTTGCCTTGAGGCTAAGTGCAGAGAGAAGCATAAAAGAAAGGGAGCTTGAAATAATGCCAATTACCTGCTTTGAACATTAAGGTGAAGGAAATGTAAGCTTCACTGTTTGAGCTTTTATATTTTATTTAAAAGTTTCATTCTATTATCTCTTTTTAAATGTGGAAATGAAAATAATAAATGTAGGAGTAAAAAAAAATGGGAAAAAATTAAACATATATGTCCAGAGTCTAAATCAGAAGTGCCTAGTTACTGCTGTCTACAACTTGTAAATTTGTGTGTATAAAAGGTAGCTAGATGCACAACTGCACTGAATTATATGTGTTTGTAGAGATATAAATACAGATGCATTTCTCAGAATTTGCACTTTGTATTACTTAACTAGGAAGCTATTATTTCATTTACTTCTGATTGTTGCCTGTTTAGCTATGAGACAGGACTGTTTTCTCTACATATTATATTACTTGTCAGCCACTGTTATTATGGAGCTCTGAATGGAGAAAGAGTCCATGGAATATTATAAAGAAAAAGTAATAATGAATATAGAAGATCAATGTAAGCAGCACATTTGCCCCAGCAGATAAACAGCAGCATGTTCATTAAGTCTCTGGGTTATATGTTCCCTGCTTCTTCAAAGCAAATGCAATAATTACCAAACACGTATCTCTGCCCTAGTCATGCCCCAGGCCACAATTAAAATATAAGGTTCAAATGAACGCATTCACTTCACAAAATCCATTTCTGGATCACCCAGACAGCATCCTCCCAGTCCACATGCAGTGGTGGTCAGAGGACCACCCTTTTAGGTTACAAACTATTTGGGCAGGGCATAGCTAGAAGAAATCAAGAACCTAGGGAAAGCCAGCATACTGCCATAGTGAACAGGTAGTATGATGACAAATGTCAGTCACACCAAAACAAAACAATAACCAAAGAGGGACACATGGCTAAATGTAATGGAGTAGAAAATACTGCAGGTATAATAATGCCTTTTTTTTCAAGTGGACTATTGTGTCCAGTTCTGGACAATAACAGCATGACACATTCACGGGCAGGAAAATGAAATGTTGAGAGAAGAAAGATTTCTGTACAAGAATTAATTTTAGAAAAAAGAATCATTTTAGGTAAAAGATGAATAATATGGATAATTGTGAGTAGGACTGAGGTGCTTGTTTTTCTTTACCCTATGCAGAGAACAGCTTGGAATTATCCGCATTGTCTGAAGGCACTGTGTTGAGAGGAAATACTTGTTTTCACATGATGAATAATCAACTCCTTACTGAAAAACAGCATTATACCCAAGAGGTTTGTAAGACTCAAAGTCCATGTTGATATGGCTAATGAGAAACACCATCATTGCTGAACATAGCTTTACAAAAAAAGAATAAAAACCTTCATGCTCCAGTGCAGAAGATAAAGACTACCAAGCAGAAACCAGGGAGAAACTTTTTTTAACATATACGGACAGAAACTAGAATATTGATTTTACAACTCAGAGAGAGAGAAGTTACTAACTTGTATGGAGCAGTGTTCTAAGTTCATACATAAAGATGACCAGGGTTGTGAAGGACTTCCTACTTAAAGAAAGTACATATCAGAGTACACCTTAAACTCTGGGATCTGATGCACAATTAAGGTTCAGCAGTGCTTGAGCAATGGCTTTACCCCACCAATGAGGAGGAAAGAGCTCTGGTGCTGGAACAGGAAATGATGTTCTGGTCAGCTGGTTTTGCATTGTCAGTATTTGCAGTGGCTCCAAGTCAAGACTATTTGCAATATTAGATATATCTAAAAGAGATTCTAAAAAAGCTGTGACTATTTTTTTTTTAAATATTACTGTCATGTTTCATCAGATCTGCCAAGCCTCATCTAGAGGAATTAATGAGGCAATTTGGCATAAGGAAGGAAGAGAACCAGGGTGTCTCTAAAACTTGTCTAGCAAAAGTCACCAAGCCAGCATTGCTAGTGCCAATGTTCCTTTTTCTAAATGCTCAATAACCATGAAAATTATAAAGGAAATTGAAATCTGGAGGATAAAATGTACATTTCTTTTAACAAAACCTTCTACTGTCTCTATTTTTTGTATTTTTCATTTCTATCTATTGTCTTCTTACAATGTAAGTTACATTTCAAGGATTTTTAACTATGATTGTTTTGAAATAAAAATGCCAAGTTACTTTTCTGAGCAGATAAAATCTAACAAACTCTTTAGCAATAATTTAAGCTTCAGATTGAAATAATTTTAGTGGTGTAATACATGTTTTTTATATTTTGAGAAGAAATTTTCAATACAAAGTAATATTCTACATTGCAGAGCTTAGAGTATTTCAAACCAGGAGTTTAAGCCAGAAATCCCATTCCCTGGGCCTGCCATCTCTTCACTACTCATTGCTCTTTCACATTCTCAGCAGAATCATCCCTAACAGATCATAGAATCATAGAATAGTTTGGGTTGGAAGGGACCTTTAAAAGTCATCTAGTCCAACCCCCATGGTATTCAGCCGAGGGAAAATACTATACCTTCATGCAGTCCTTAATGACAACTCAGACTTCATTCTCATGAGACTGGTTGTCTTCTCATGGACAATGTATTCAGATAGTCCCAAAGCTGTGCATGTAGTTATGTCCCTAGTACAGGTAGAATTTACTCGCCCATCAGATTGTCCTTTTCAACATATGGACTCATTACCGTGGAGAAAAGGATTCTGTATGCATTCCTGTGGTTTTGGAGTGAACTTCTCATCAGTTTTCTCCTGAAAAAGACAATGAGCTGTCCTGATACAAAAAGAACATATTTTTAAAAGAATGGGTCATCAGAGTAACTTAAAATGAATAATTAGCATGTTAAAAAGTACCGATGCTTTCTCTTTTATTTCTTCTACTCCCCTCTGCTCAATTTTTATTATCTTTGAGAAGAACTGTGTTATGAAATTGTTCCTTTTGAAACCTTAGGGGTTTCTTTTGCTATCTAAAATTTTTATTACTTAATAACTCCTTGTGCTTCCTTTCTAGTTACCTTCGAAGATTTCTTAGCAGGACTGAGATGAATATAAGGTTTGGGACATGCCAGTATTTTCTTTCTTTCTACGTGAAGGACGTGATTCTAAAGCAATTCCATTTGTTGTGATTTGCGGGTTAGATGTTTTTCTCTGTTGCAACCTTTTCTCAATTCTCTGTGTGTTGAGCAGAAAAAAATGTATACTTGTTTTATTGTGACACTATGTTTGGATGTTTGGTTTTTTTCACTTTTTAAAAATACATTCCCCAAATCAATTTTCTTCAGCCTTTTCTCAGCATATGAATGAGAGTAAAGCTCTAAATTGCTTTTCATTTATATTAACATCTTCTTTTCTCTTTCAATGAATGTAGTTCAGTCTCAGAAACTAATCTCCCACATTTTCATTTGCTTCTCGCTTCATTCCATATGCTGTTCTGGTAACCTCTGCATTGTTTTGGAATAAAGCAAAAGTTTCTCACAGCAATATAAATTACAGGAAGGTTTCCCTTGCTTTCTGAAGGATCATTATCAGAATGTGCTTGGTGATCTTCATGTCAGGCTCATAAGACCTTTATTTGCTCTTTTAAAGGATATGGTAAACAAAAAATTTCTCTAGCAGCTTTTAAAATGGCAGATACATTCTTCAAATGAGCCATTCTCTCTCAATGACAATATAAATCTCTGACACGGCCATCCAGAATGTCTTTTCTGAGCTGGACACTGATTTTTCTTAGTTATTTTTATGTTTTGTTATGATATGGTGATGACATGAAGCTTATTTCTCCTACTTTCCTGGAAGGTGGGAAGCAGAAAGTTTTTCTGTATTTTTTTTTATTTTCATTGCTCCTCACATTTAATTTATCATTGTAACAAGTAGGTGAATGCATTCACTTTTATAGCTAATCAAAATTTTACATCAGTACACTATTTACTGTTATACAGTGACACATATTTTAGGAATGTGGAAAGATAGGAATAGAAAAGTTGCTTGGCATGAATTGTTCTTCCAACCCAGCATCCTGCCTCTCACAACACACAGGCATAAAGGAGTATTCCTTAAGGAACTAAAATGAAGGAATATTCACAGTGGACAATTATGGAAAAGCTTGCCCACAGTGAGAAGTTTGTCTTCACTAATTAAAAAGTTAGTTTGTGACTGGAGATACGGTGGCTTTACTATTTTTACTCTAACAGATATTATATTACTCATGTCTAAATGTATATGCTTGTAAACAGTTGTGCTTGAGTTCTGGGATGGCGCATTATCAGTTTATATCCAAACTTTACATCTTTGTGTGCTAAGCCTATCTTAATAGCAAGTGATAACAATTTACTTCCCTTCCTTCTCCCTGTCTTCACAATAAATTTGCCTGTCTGCCTACCTCTCATCTGAACCAAGCACGGCACTGAACTCAGGAGCCACATCTTGCTGCTGGGATAGGAGGGCTGGGGCTGCAGGAGGACCTGCTGCCCCAAGGATGCAGATGGGGTCCCAGGCTACAAACACTGGGCACTGTGAGAGGGGCAGCAAAGACATTCAGGGCCTCTTTGCAGTCTGAGAGCTGTGTAAACTATCACAGAAATGGTGCCTGTTCTCCTTACCTACATATGTACTTAGATGGTTCCAGCATTGAGCTAAACTTTAAAGCTCAGTGAGAGTGAGTTCTACTACTGTTTTGCATATTTTCCACTCCCCACTCCCCCTGGGTTATGTTGGTTGACTTTCAGTTTAGGATAAATGTAACTGTAAAAAAAAAAAAACCCTGCATTTTTTTTCATATAGCATTCAGTATTTTATGTAGTTGTGTCATATCCTTTTAAATTCATCTCTTTCCCAAGCTAGACAATCTCAGTCTTGGCAATCTCTCATCATATAAATTATGCCATGCTCTTAGCAATTTTCAGCACCTATTTCTACATCTCCTGTATCTCTTTTTCAAATAGATTGAGCAGGATTGAGCACATACTGTAGCTGAGGACACATCACTGACATTATAATACTTTCAGAAAGACAGTCTGTCCCATCCTTTTACACGATAATATCTTATTTGTTGCTTTGGGTTTTTTTGACCACTGCTGTACAGATCTTCATTCCACAGCATTCGCTGTAAATTAGGAAAGCAGAGCCCATCTGACTTGTTCAAATAGCTGCTTAGGGTCTGCAGTGTCACCTTATAGACAATACAGTATTTCATTTTTCATCATGTTGCTCATTTGACTCTCTGGCATTCCTTGCCCTTTCATTTACCTTAGGATTTATCTTATTTTACAAATTGCTAATTTGTTCTCCTCCATTTCAGAAGCATGCTCCATACCATTAATATAAAAACCACCCTGCTTCCAGACTGTTTGTTAAAGGAGATGGTCAACATGGACAGTTACCACAGAAATTTGTGGTTCAACATTGCCAATCATAAACTTATTTTGAGTTTTATTTGTGTGGTTCAGGTGTAAAAAATTGATGCTATCCAGACACCTAGCAGCTTGCCAGACCCTGTCAGCCTAGTAAAGCACTTGTATACCCAGAGGGCTAGCCTGGAGATGTGTGAAGGTATAGATGACAGTGCCAGCTACAGGATCTGCTTTTCATGTTGCTGTGAGAAGGTATTCCCGGCTCACTTATAACCCAGGCAGGACTACGTGCAGTTTTTTTGTCTATTCAGTGTCTGATATGGTATATCCTCTTTGATTCACACATTGCAAATTTTCAAAGTTGCTATCAGGCTGGTTCTTTCTCTTTAAACACCTTTTGAACTGTCATTTCTTTTTCAAAAGCAATCAATTTTTCATAAAAATTCTTCTCTTCTCATAAGAAAACAAAATAAAAGATATAAAATGTCTCTCCTTCCTTTGCTTCTTAAAAGAAAAGAATTGTGTGTGTGTGTATTTGGGCATATAAAATTTTTGGTGTTTGCCTTATTCATCTTGATTTTTTGTTTCAAAGAAATAAAATTGGGTTTTTTTGTAGGGACAGTTGGTATTAAGGTTTTTACTATACAGCATTGAATGCTGTTAACAAAAGCTGACAATTTTCTGACTTTCTAGGAAATGTATTGTCATCTTCATGGTTGGCTGCCTGAGACTAGATATTTTCTACACGTTGCTATTATCCATCCTAAGGGTAGTTCTGTTGTTGGCTTTGACATCTCATTCTTGCAAGTGCAATTCTGAACCAATGGGTCTTAACATCTTACCCATGTTGTGGGATAGTTTGACATACCTGATGATTTCTTCATCCAAAACCAGAAGTTAACCTTCAGTCATGTGCTTTCTTGGATGCTACAAATAAACATCTAGTTTTGACATCCATATTTGTGAAAAGAAAAAACAGTCTGTAATTAGCTATGAAACTAAAAGTTTATCCCAAGTCTGTCTTTGCACTGAGTGGATTTCATTTAGATATAGTGTTTGTCATGCAGTAAATTTACAGTTCTAAATTCCTTAAAGGGAGTAGGAAATCTTATATAAGAGATTGAAGGAAATAAAAATAATCTCTATATTGATAAATAATCCTAATTAGCTCTCTGTTGCCACCTTCAAAAAACAAGGTTTAAGAAGAGCATCATAGAAATGGTCTAGACCATTTAGGCATCTTTTGCACTCTAATTTCTAAGACATGCATTGACTTGACTAAGGTTGAGATTGGTACAGATTGTCCAGTCTTGGACATAATACTCTGACATGCTGATAGAACTCTGAATTCCCCTATATATAAGGCTATAAATTGCTTAAAAATAATCAACAAAAAAAATCCATAGCTTCTATAGTTTCCAAGATCTAGATTTCCCTTATCCAGCAACGTTTCATGATCAAAATAAAAGCAACCTTTAAAATGAACAAGCAATGACGTTGAAATATGTCTTAAATTCAGAACAACTGGCATTTAGAAGAGAAAAATCAGGTTTTACTTTCACTTGCAGTTGAATCAATGGAAGTTCTTGTTTCTGCTGGGATTTTTTATTGTCTTTCCTTTCAAGAACCACTGAAAAGAGAACAAAACAAGGCCCAAAGAATAGACAAGAGTGAATGATGGATACCAGAACTTCTAATCCCCTCTTTTCTGTGAGTTTTAGTTAGGAGAAATGCTTTGAGATCTGGGGAGAGGGGGTCAGTCTATGATGACATTTCAGAACCAGTTCAATGGGCTCTGTTCCATTTCATTTTTCTGCAAGTTTTACCAGCAACCAGAGCAGCACTGCTGGTACTCCATCCTCTCTGACACTATAGAGATCACTTTATAAGTATCCTTTCATTGGTTCTGTTAATCAAATACAACTACAGACCAGATATTAAGAATAAAATCTCTTTCTGCTCTGAGTTTCATGGACAGCCAAGTGTTAAATGTGAAAACCTTTCTGATATTTTTTGTCAGGATTAAAATTCAAGTGAAAGAATTAACCTATCTGCCTCTACGCTCCACAGGGATTTTTATTATTCAGATTTATTCATTAGAAGACTTGCTATTCATGTTTGCTCTATTTGCTTTCATTAAATGTTTGGCATTAAATGTCTTCCTATTGCTAACTAAAAAAATAAAATAAAAAAGGCTGAGTGCTGTGATATAAAATTCATATATCCTGACCAATATAAATGATGCATTCTTTTGATAGAAAATAGTAGGGAGTAAATGATAACAAGCAAATACAAATTAAAAAAAAAAAAAAAGTGATGATGTTTATGGTCACCGAAGTGTAAATATCTTCTTATGGAAACACATATGCTGCACGTGCATCATGATTTGTATTTTGAAGTACTGCAATTCTACTGTTTTTCATCCATGAAGCACATTTACAAAAACCACAGTTAATTGAAAGAGATATAAATATATTCTTCTTTTGCAGGCAGCAGAATAAATGTGGTTCCCTGTATGATACAGTACCAACCTACTCAATGCTTCTATGAACCAATTAAAAAATCATGGAAAATAGTTCTTAGTGAAAAAAAATCCTCCAGCTGTTGTTCCCTCAGTGTGAAAGTAGTTCTCTAAAAGCCACCTGAAATTTTGTTGTTCTTTTTATTTGAACTAATTCCCACCTGGCCAGGCGGCTCTCCTGTGCTAGGATCACTGGCTGCAGTGGTTTGTCGATCCATGTTCTCAAGTGACCCTTCATTCAGCTGAGGTTAATTCTTAATCAAACACTTGACCACAAACCTTGCAGGTTTGGGTCTGGCTGTTGTGTGGCATACACTTTAAGGCAAGCTCCACGTCTCCATTTCTGCAGTGGTAGCCTGGATGCTGGTCTGAGTGAACTGACTGGCATCCCTGTGGAAAGTCTTGGGCAACTCCAAATTTTCAAATCTCTTTTACATGACCTGTGAGATGTCCCCAACACTCTGTACTCATTACAGCCACCTTAAACAGAAGAGTCCCATTTCTTCCTGCAGGAAGCGAAGGCAGGAATTGCTGGCAGCAATATGGACACAAAGCTCCGAGTCCCAGGACCAACCTGTGCTACCAGCCATTTCAAGGGTCACTTGGTAGCAGTCACAGGTGCCGCCTCTGTCTTATCCTGCCTCATCCTGGACTGCATGGATCAGAACCACTGTCGTGAAATAATAAACTATAATAATCTAATTTCTGTAACAGTGATATATCTGGTGATGTCTGACTCCCTCAGCCCAGGAGGTTCAGCAGTTTCAGGAGTTATTTAATCCTGCATCACCACATCATTCTCCTCTCAGACTTTTCTCCTACCCTCCACAGCCTCATAGTGCCATGCTGTCACCATAGTTAGATCTCCTCAGTCATCACAGATGATGCTTGAATTCCAGTGGCCAGTCAGTGCACTTGAATAACAGCTTCTGGTTAGTGAATACATGGGGGGCCAAGTTTAAAGTGCTATTCAGGAAGAAGAGACGTATTGAGGTGAAGCTGCTTAACCCTCATTAACTCCCCAGCAATCTCCAGGCTGAGTTTGTTCTCATAAAACATATGTGAAACCATTTCTAAACAGCTTTGTAAAAACAAATGCTCTGTGTGTGGAGTAGCCAGCTGGCCCTCGGGTGCAGCCCTGCTTGCACTGTGGCAGGGGCACCGGCTTGTCGGGGCAGGGCTGTCTGAGCTAGCACTCACCCTCCACCTCATCTTAGTACACTTGATTTTAAACAACACTAAACTGGATGGTCTGTGAGTCTTTCTTTGGCACTCATATTTCCCTAACCCTTTGCCCTGGTGCCTTCTTATGTTTACTTGCTCACCGGTGAGATATATATAAGGGCAGTGCTGTCTGAAGTCTTGAAACTGCTTTTCCAGGACAAAGAAGGCAGAAATTAATCAAACAGCATTAATGAAGGGGAGTGAAATGGTGTTCAACCACCCTCCCCTTGCAACCCCAGAGTAGTCATTAATGTTAATTGGAGTCTGATCCATACCCCTCTCTTCCACATGCAGAAAACTCACATCACGGGAAGCATCAGGACAGTGCTCCTCAGGGCACTTGCAGTCAGCTTCAGTCCCTCTGACATATTCCCAGTAGATCAAAGGTCAGTGAAAATAGAAAATCTCTATTGGTTACTTCTTAAGCATATATTCACAACAGTTACTGCCACCTATTTTGGTCCAGTAGCATGAACCCAGCAAGGCCAACTAAAATAAGGACCTTTTGGTAAAAAAAAAAAAAAAACCAAAACAAAAAAACCCCAAACAAACAAACAAAAAAACCTAAATAATTTTAAAAGCAATACCAGTATGTTTCCTCAAAATAAAATTATTAATGCCTTTATATAATTAAATGAAAACAATCAATCCCTGGATTCTCTAAGTATCTGTGTAAGAGAGGTCCAATATTTTGGTCCTTTCATTTATATTTTTGTCAACCTTTTTTTTTTTTTCTACTTTAAACAGGGTTGAGGGAAGCTCCCATACCAGTGATTACAGAAATGGGAGTCTGTTAGGCAAGAGACAATTATTCTAGTCACATGCTGAGCTATTATTTTCTAGGAAATTTTACACATGAAAATATGAGGTTACTTAAATGCCAGGACATCAGTTACTGTCTGTTACTGTTCATCTGAATTATTGCAAGCTTTTGAACAAAAAAAACATAAACAAAAGTCCAGATTGAGGAAAAACCCACGTACAGGCCAAGGACATTTTCCTGCAGAGTTGGTATGACTCAAAGCCCTATGCAGTTCCCAAGATGAGTGAAACAAACCTCTGGCCCAGAGCAGCCAATGGTGTTGACGTGTTTCAGATCAGGAGAGAGGCAAAGGTTTCACTGCTTGAGCCTATGCCTAGCATGAACATTAATTCCTGAAGAGCACAAATATTTGCTTTTAACTTATCAATCAGAGGTCACCAGAAACACTAATGCAGATCCCAAAGACTTGTGTTTTAGCTCAAATTCAGTGTTATGTCAATTCAGTCAGCCCTGAATTGTTGCCTTTTTTATTTTGATAGTTATACTGACATTCTTGGCGAAGTGTGGAACTATTTGTATTTATGTGTACTTTATAAGAGAAGTTATATATTTTTTGAGAAAATCACAGAAAACTTACCTGACAGACCACATCTGTAAATTGGATACTTCCTACCTTATATAGCGTTTCTTCAAATATCACCTAAAGGTTTTATATGAGGGAAGAAGGTTATTACCTCCCAACAGAGGAGATATACCAGACCTACCAAGACATTCACAAAACATCTCCATATATTAATACTGTATGTATGCTTGGTCTGTGCTTTGTACCAGAGATAATCAGGAAGAAGGTGGTGGGGTGAATAACAATAATGTTCCCAAAGGGTCAGGAAGGAGGAAAGAGAAGGCAGGGCTCCTGGCACTAAGTGCAAAATGTAAATTGTGACTAGGAAACATAAAGCAGAAGCAAAGAATGGGAAAACTAGATACCAATGCCTGATGTTAGGAAAAGGAAGAGATGCAAGGACTTACAAGTGACACAACAAACACAGAAAAGGTGATACCACAACTCAGGAGTGTACAGGAAGGCAGGCATCCAAGCAGAGGAAAATTAGAGGGGAGGAGGGAAAATAAAATAAAAAGTTGAATAGGCAGATGGAAACTGAGGATTGAGGGAAAAAAAATGTATGGGAATCACACGGTAGAAGGAGGAAAGTAAAAATAATGGTGACAAATGGCCAATCAGTATCAGCAGAATAATGAATCACAGGAGCTGTAAACTGGTGCAGTACCAAATCTGTCAGGTGATTGCACAATCAGTAGGCATCTCGATAAAAGTACTGGCAGGAGATCAGTATGCCAGAGAAGCCAGGTTCATCTTTTACATGACTCCAGTGAACTCACTAGTTTTGTACTCAGGATGAAATGTGCCCCAGGAGATCAGCTGCTCAGGAGATTTCAGATCAATATGCAACAGTGTGGATAATTGATATGGCAGTTAATAAATGGGGATTTTATGGTAATAGCAATGATCTCTAGGTAATGAAATCATCTGTATGGCAGCAAATCAACGGTAGCAGATGACTGTAGCAAACCACAATGGATTATCTTAGAATGAAATAAAAGAAAATCATATTCCTTTCAAATTCTATTAGCTACAAACAATTAAAATGACCCCAGATAGAAACTGGACATAGATGTTTAAAACAATTTAAATGGCAGGGTAATTAAAAGCAAGTGGATGCAGCAGTTGCCAGGTTATCAAAAGTGACAGACAGGACAAATGGTGTAATATGAAGTTTAAACAGTTTACAAGGGAGAGGTCAGAAGAGTGAGGGATGTGACATAACACATTCTGAAGAAGAGTTGAACCCACAGCACAGTGTACCCAGCATGGGCCCTACTGGCTCATGTGCTGAGTGATGTGAGAAAAATATAATTTTGTTGTCCTGAAGGTGACAAAAATTAGTTTGGGCCCTTTTGTTCACATCGTGGGTATAATGGTGGAGACTGCTGACTGCTTCCAAATCACTTTCTTGGGTGCCAGAGGTCCCTGGGTGGGTGTGCAAAGGGGATTTGGTGATCCTCTGGCAGGGATGATGAGGTATTTGGCTCAGAAGGATTGCCAGGGTGGGTGATGAGGATGGCAAGAGCCCGGGGTCTTTCTGTGGCTCCCTCTGCAATCCAGCTGGATGCTGGGTGCCACACGGTGCCACCACTGGCAAACCTGAATCATTTCTGGGAGGGTGTGGAAAACACTGACCTCTTCTCTCTCCTTTTCACTGAATAAAGGTACTACTAGGGCAGTTAATGATTTTATTAAGAATATTTTCTGAGATCCTTGTGCTCTACTTCCTCAGCATGGCTAACAGTGAAAACACATAAATACATTCTTATGTAAAAGCATGGGTGTTCCTAGTGCAGTTACCATGGTACAGTACCAGTTTTCAGGCTGCAGGCTGCCACATGGAGGTGCAGATGGGCTCTGAGGACAGCGGATGCTCTCAGCACCAGTCCTGGCTCCATGCTGAAGCTGCCTGTACTGACCCATAGTTGCAGCAGAAGCAACCATCCTGAAGTAGTCCTCTCTAAAACAGAGCCGGTGTCATTTCCAGCTTCCCATAAATGTGCCCAGTCACCAACTTACTGACAGCTGTGACAGACACTTTAATTGCTCTAGTTAGTACCATTCCTGTGTGGGATGGAGAGCCATTCCTAACTCTCTTCTTTATTCCAGTAATTGCTGAAGGACATTGAAAGGTTTTCAGCAGCAGATGCCAGTGTTAAAATACCTCGAGGTAAAGAGACCCATTTGAGATTTGGAAGATGAAACCTTTACCTCATTCAGAGCAGGGGTTTGCTGAAAGTTTTGCTATCAATTCAGTTAGGACAGTACTCTCCCCATATGTGCAACGGTGGTTATCGAACATGTATTTTTTACAATCTCAGAGAAATTCAAATCACAAATGGACTGGGTAAAAGAGGGAGAGCTATTCCTTTTCTTCTGGCTAATATGTGAACTGAATTGTAACTAATCAGTTGATGAATGAAAATGAAAGAAATTATTTAAAGCTACCTGCAACATTTTATACTGAATTTAATACTCATATTGTTCCATTTTGAGATGACAGAGAGGGAAGGGTCAAGGCTTGTGGGGGCAAGGGGGGAGGAGGGGAGAAAAAAACACAAGTATCTACTGTTGGTTTGATCCAAAGAGCATTTTCTGAGGCAGCAGGCAAACTGAAACATTTCTTTGCATTTTCCTGTGTGTATGTTTTTCTTCCACAACACATGTTGAAATTGATAACCATACCCATACAAAGTGTAATAATATTTTTATAAAATGGAGGGCGTATCATTTTTCATGAAAAATAGAAACATCTCTAACGTTGGACATTTTTCCAAGGCAAACTTTTTCTGAAAGAATCATTTTTCAATTCACATTTTTTCCTCTCCCAAGGAACACTTCTGTATTTCTTTCAGCTTTTTCATCATCTGAACCAGAAACAAGCTCCTACCAGCTAAGGAACCACAGAACACCTCACTGGCATGCTGCAGGGCTTCCCGCGTTTGGTGTGCTCCTGTTGCAGACCTTACAGGTCACTGGCTGCCTCTGCTGCTGCCCATGTGTGTGCTGTGCATGTGCTCTGCCCCCACTTTTTGTGGGAGTATTTGTGGCTGCAGGCAGTCAGATGCAGAGATTCAGATTTACCATGGTACAGAGCCACTGTCCCACAGAGATTCAGAATGGGACTGAAAAACAGGAGAAGAGGGCTGCCAGATGGTAGATGCCAAGGTCTACTCCCAGCCCACAGTGGGGTCCAGCTGCCCTATGGTCCTGCCTCTGAGAGCTGGTTGATACCTCCTGGTCTAGAGGGTTTAGACACAGAATGTGAGTAATAGGATATAATGATAAAGATTTTTTTTTAAAAAAAGCATTTTCTCCACAGTCTCTGTATTTCAGTCTTTGTTTGTTAACTATCCATGCAGTCCACTCCTGTCATGGGTAGGTCTCACTGCTGCTCTCAAACCTTCATCATCTGCTCCACAGAAAACTTTCCAGAGTACAAATCCCCCTGTACAGAGCATTGCCTTGATGGAAGGCAATATACAAGAAGCACTATCTGGAAGAAATAAAGGCAGATAAACTGCTCACAGAAGCAATGAAGGAACCTTTTACTCAAATCTGAAGAAAACTCCAGCAAAAGCATATCAAAGGATGAGTCTGTCCTTGCCGTAATAGCACACTGTATTTCACAAAGACAGCACAGAAACAAAGTTGACAGGCTAAATATTTCTCTGGTATCTTTAGTAGCTCCAAGCCTGATGGTGTGTTTTGATTTCAGATCCCTAGAACACACATAGACTTACTGCCAATTGATTTTGGAATGATAAAGGAAGAAGAATCAGGCAGTTTAGGTGCCTGAAATTAAGTGAATATCAGACCTGCTAGAAGAAAAAATCAGAAGTGTTAGTCTAGTAGGACCCTCTGATAGGTTAAGTTTAAGCGTCAAACCTGAAAAGACAATTTTTGAAACTTTTAAGGTTCAGGTATGACCTTTAAACTTGACCAGTGGTAGCTGGATTTTGCTCCCACTGAAGCCAGTAGAAATAATCTTGTGTAAGGCGCTTCTGAAAAACTGCAGCCTCCTTGCTGCTTTTGCAATAAACACAAGCAAATTTAAAGTAAGTTTTAAAAATTGTTCCCATTTAATTTAATAAGAAAGGATGACGTTTTGGAAGCAACGTAGGGAATCCACAGTAGATACACAATTCTAGAGGGCTTTCTGCAAAATTTCATAAGCAAGTCTGTCATTGGTTTTATTTAATTAAATCCTTCCACTCTCTTCTATACGGATGTAAAGCACTACAAGAATCCCCAGACTCCATAGCTGAGAATAATTTAATTTCCTCAGATAAAGGCTGCCTTTTCTGGATTTCCTTTGAAAGCTTAAGAATCACAGACACCATTAATGCTGAAAGAAGGTTGTTGACATTCTCAGAAAAGGATTCACATAAATTTAGTGCTGGGTGTAGTTGCATAGGTCTCCAAATCATACGGCTTTTCCTTCCTTATGTGACAGACACCGCACATCAGACACTTAACCAGAAAGAAGGATTAAAATCTCATTTGGTCCTCCTTTGCTATTAAATCCATTCCTGTTGCTCCCATTAAATTTACAAGTATTTGAATATTTCATAATGGAGATTCCTAATAGTTTCAGCTCCGCTTGTTCAATCTGTGTTCTATTTCTAGGACTGATGGGTACAACAAAGGAGGGAATAAAACTAATTATTGAGAAATGGGCTCTTATTATTTGGTCTTGTGGAGTCCATTTGGTTGAATCTGATTATTTTGAAAATGTCAAGTGCAATTTTTGCATCTGAACTGTTAAAAGGAATATTTTATAAACCTGGTATTAGAAACAAAGTAAAAATACTATACTGGAAACATACAGGAAACTACAGTATTTTCTTATTATTATTTGTTTGCATTATACTTGCACCTGGTGGATTCAGTCAAGTTCAAGGTCACATTGTATGCTGTTCAAACTCGTCTGATCTTAGTAGAGAAGATGGCTAAATACAAGCCATATAAATCAGGTGCAGAAATTAGATCAAGTGTGTCTGTAATCCCTCGGCAGATTACCAGTGTTGTGACAAATACACCACAGGTTTTGTGAGTTTGATTTCATGGGTCTTCCTAGACTACTTGGTTTCCATTTTCACTTTAATGTGTCTGTTTGTTGTTGGGATTTTGTCCCCCCTGTATCTTCTCTTCAGTCTCAAATTATGTCTTTCCTTTTTTCTCATGTGTATATCTGCTTCTGCCTCCTATACCATTACAGCCTTTACAGCTATCTTTCAAGAGAGAGTTGTTTTCACACCTCAGTGAAACACAGAAGACTTCACTTTGGGTCTCATTTTTAAGCATGAATCTTTAACTTGAATATAACAACTTCTTTAATTATGCGTGAGTTGATAGCGAATAAATTCCTCAACCAAAACCTGAAGACATGAATGAAGGAGCAGTAGCTGGCAGACATAAACAGTTTAAGATGGACACCCAGTAAATTCCCTAGACACACACACTAATAGTAATAGTAATAGTAATAGTAGTAGTAATAGTAATAGTAATAATATAATGACGACAACAACAACAACAAAACAACAACAATAATAACAATAATAGCAACAATAATAATATAGTAGTAGTAGTAATAACAACACTGAATTCACTGATTGAATGATGCAGACATAAAAAGGCAGAGGAAGGATTTTAGTAGGACTTATAGCCATGCTTACAGCTGTGCATCCATGGTACACCAGAGGATTTAAACCTTCATAAGAATATTTGTGAGACTGAGGCCTTATTATGCAAGTTTGTGATTACTGAGATATTTATAGATGTTAAAAAGTCAGAGTTTAGCAATTTGATATATTATTTCTGTTCATAATAAACAATTATAATTGTTTTTGCAAAGCTACTTAATGTTTTAATGTGGTTTTAAATCTTTGGAGAAACATCGAAATACCGTATGTTATTCCTTGTTGAATTCAAGCTGGTTCTAAATCTCCAGTCAGCTGGTGGGACTATTCCAGGGAGAAGTCTCAGGTCATCTTTCTTTCATGAAAAATTAAGCTCAAAATGTTCCACTTTCAGAGAAGCACTGTGGAAAACTCCTTTACTGACTAACCGTTCACATTATTAAGTCCCACTGCAAGAAAGCTTTTAAATACAGCCTGTTTTTTTTACAGGACTTCAATATATACTTGAAGCTGATTATATGGTTATGGGATTTCTTAAAGAAGAATATTTTCCTGAATAAGAATTTAAAAAAGGACAAAAGAAATGCTGATGCAGCTTTCTTAAAGGTAGTTTTATTGTTATGTCAATAATATAAATATTCTAACTAACTGAATTGTTGATTAACAACACAGTGCTGCAAAAGTGGAATGTAAGCAAATCAGCTGTACTGCTTGAAGGGACCTGTCCACCTTTCTGTAGATAATTTATATAATTTTTATATTAAATTTAGTCACCAAGCCAACGAAAATGTTAAGCACCTGTGTGATATTTGCAGAATCCAAGTATGAGTTATGAATACTAGTTGACATTATGCAGTACTACTATCCATACTGCTGCATGATTAATGCCACCCTCTAGATTTGTATGAACTTATCTGTATTAGCAGCAATTGCCTTTGCAAACTTGTTGCTAGTGGACAACATGTCAGAAAACTGGAAGGGGAAAAAGAAGGAGCCCGTCCTCATTCAATGAAACTTAAGCTAAGAAAAATACTAGAACAAGTAAATAAAAGATATTTTGAAGTATCTGCAATGTGATAAAGTGATAAAAAGAGTTACTATGAATTTTTTAAGACAAATAGTGCCCAGGAAGTCACATTTGTTTTGGCAAAATAGCTGTCCTATTTGAAAGATGAGAAGACAGATGTGACATATCTGTACTTAATAAGACTTTTGATATAACCTGCCTGACAGTCCCGCAGACTAATTGAGCAAATACTATCTAAATGAGCTTCAATAACGCCAAATGCCGGGTGCTGCACTTGGGCCACAACAACCCCCAGCAGCGCTACAGGCTTGGGGAGGAGTGGCTGGAGAGCTGCCAGTCAGAAAGGGACCTGGGGGTGTTGATTGACAGCCGGCTGAACATGAGCCAACAGTGTGCCCAGGTGGCCAAGAAGGCCAATGGCATCCTGGCTTGTATCAGAAATAGCATGGCCAGCAGGGACAGGGAAGTGATCTTGCCCCTGTACTCGGCACTGGTAAGGCCGCACCTTGAATACTGTGTTCAGTTTTGGGCCCCTCACTACAAAAAGGACATTGAATTACTCGAGCATGTCCAGAGAAGGGCAACGAAGCTGGTGAAGGGTCTGGAGCACATGTTGTACGAGGAGTGGCTAAGGGAACTGGGGTTGTTTAATTTGGAGAAGACGAGGCTGAGGGGAGAACTCATTGCCCTCTACAACTACCTGAAAGGAGGTTGCAGAGAGCTGGGGATGAGTCTTTAACCAAGTAATGAGCGATAAGACAAGAAGTAATGGCCTCAAGTTGCGCCAGGGAAGGTTTAGACTAGATATTAGGAAGCATTTCTTTACAGAACGGGTTGTTAGGCTTTGGAATGGGCTGCCCAGGGCAGAGGTGGAGTCCCCATCCCTGGAGGTGTTTAAGAGTCGGGTCGACATAGCGCTGAGGGATATGGTGTAGTTGAGAATGGTCAGTGTTAGGTTAATGGTTGGACTAGGTGATCTTCAAGGTCCTTTCCAACCTAGATGATTCTGTGATTCTGTAAATGCAATAGCATGTGTTAATGGGTAGTTGAACCACTCTGCTTATTAAATAGCCAGCCATGCATCTCTGTCAAAATGCCAGGACATTTCTCTTGGGATTCCGCAAGTGACTTATTCTGTTTTGGCATGTTTTTTTTCTTAGTCTGAGTGATATTTTTACATGACACCAGATTGCAGAGTGGGAAGAAATGTATTGTTCCCTTTGTGAACTGAGTCTGTCTTTAAAACTGTCTTTATAAACTAGAAACATTTTTCCAAATCAACAGGCTGAAAAGACAAAATGCTGCATGTAGTAAACAGAAACATGTAGAAATACCCAACGGGGAAATACAGCATGGCAGCTTTACTTCAGAAAAGAGCATGGTTTTTCTATTGAAGCATCAAATGGGTAAGATTCAGGAATATGAAACTGTTGCAAAAGAAGCCAGATCTTCTTGCATATATTAGTCAGTGTTGTATGGAAGATAAAAGAAGGCATTATTTTATGTTGCACATGAAGGTGTAGTCTGATGTCTAGTTCTGAATATCATACTTCAAGGAAGAGGGAATTGGATCAGAGGTACTCTAGGAGAGAGACACAGATATTACATGAGGTTTAATAATTCCAAGGAAAAACAGAAGAAACTGGGTTTGTTTAGTTGAAGAAAGACCAAAGCAAAACATCAGATCAATCATCAGTCATCAGACATATAAAAGAAGGATTAATAGATTGTTCTTTTTGTGTACTTGGGACCAGAGAAAAATCTTCATTTCCAGAGGAGATGATTCTGACCTTCAGGAAAGGCGTGCACCAAAACCAGAACTGTGGGGTCAGCTGAACTGAACATTTTCTTCAGTTGAAACCATGGATCAGGAGCAATGTACATGCACTTAATCTTTCCTGAGAGGGATGGACTAGCTGACCTTTCACAACTCCTTACAATTATACTTTACAGTGAAATATTTCATATTTTACAATGTTAATTCTGACTCATCTCTTTTTTTTTTTTCTTTTTAACCTTCAGTCTGCTTTCCTAATGAAATGAGGCTCAGGTGACCATTCTCCCTGTTTGCCCGTCTACCTGTCTTTAAGTTCTTCCCTTCTCAATGACTTTCTGAACTCTGTTGACCACTTCAAAACAGATTAGAAAGAGGAGAAGAAATCAGTACCTGGACAGGAGACAAAGATCAAAGCCAGGCAGGACTCAGCTGCTGGTTGCTCCACATGGCAATACCTGGCTAACCAGTTACTTGTGTTTACTGGTCAACTAGTTACCACGCATGTTGCTCCAGGGCAGCTCTAGCATGGCCCTCTTGTTTAATGATGGCACCACAGAGAAGAGGGAGATGGGAGAGAACCAGGTGACCCAAGCCACTGCAGGGTGAAGGATGAAATCTCAGTGGGTCATGCCCAAGCACCCATGTTTCAGGGTTTCACACCATTCTTCCCCCAAACCCCCCAAAATTCCCTGATGTGGAGGGTTGGCATGGGAAGGCTGAAACACTCTGAACAGTGCAGAAAGTGGTGAAAGATTTCCAATCTCTGGCCCACTTCAGTGAATAGCTGTGGTCCAGCTGGCAAGACCAATCTTGTGATTAAAAGAGTGGGATCTTTACAACAAATTACTAACTCTATTTCTCAGAATTCAAACATATTAGTGGAGTTGGATTCCTGGTTTTGTGACAATGATGACAATATTGAATATCTGCTAAGGGAGATCAAAAAACCAACTGAGTCTAACAACAGAATGATACGGGGAAATTACTACATGCATGGAAACAGGGCAATTATAGCAGAAAATTGTTTAGAGAAGCACTGTCTCAGCAGCTTAAATAATCACTTTGGAACAACTAGCTTTACTGTATGTAAGAGGTAATTCTTCTCTCAGTCCAAAATGACACAGAGACATTGATTCAAGAAGCAATTACAGCTGAAATCAACAGTTTGCTTGAATTTTGGGGCAGAAAAGTATAAAGTAAACTATATCACTGATTGTAATTCTAGTCCTGGACACGGGGAGGCAAAAAAGAAGGAAAATAATTTTAACAGACAAAATACAAAACAGCATTTAACTATATTCTTGAGACTTACTGTGAGAATTGCATAAGCAGAAAAGTCTAGATTTAGGGAAGGTAAATATCCAATTTCTTGAGAAAAGCATAGGAAAAGCTGAAAAAGATTAGAAACCTTTCAGAAAGCCTGGAAAAACTAGGCATAGGATTGAAACTTGGTTAAATCTGTTCAGAAATCCAGACTAGGAAGGACCACGAAGGAGTAGTAGTAAAATATAAAAGAGAGAAGCGGGAAAGGCAGGAAGGAATTTGTAGAGAAGAGACTGGAAGTGATAAAAAAATTACAAAATAATTTAATATATGGGAAGTTGATAGCCTGAGGGAGAGTGGGTGGGTCTTATGAAGTAGTCAAGAATAACAGATGCAGGAGAGAGGATGAAGACATAACAAAGTATTTATTTTTTTTTATCAATCTTTACTTCACATTATGTGGAGAAATGTCATCCATTAACTCCTTTTCTTAGGAAATGAGGTTAAAAGTGTTACTACAGTTTGAGGCATGAATAGAAAAAGTGCCAAAACAATCTAGAGAAGAACATGTCACCACACTGTATAATGTATGCTCAACAATTTCTAAACAGGTTTTAATTAAGTGGTTCATCTACAAGTAAAATTTGCCAGACAACCATTTGAAGCATCTACATTATTTTATTTGAATCAAATTAAAATATGTTATTTGTATATGGGTCTCCTTAGAAATTTATATATCTCTGTGAAATTTTACAAACAAACTAAAATCTCTGTATTCCTTTCCATACTTTATGCAAAAAATCAGTAAATATATTGCGAGGGTTGCTCAGAAAACAAGATTTCCTTGAGAAACATTTTGAAGAATAAACAGTATTTTGTGGAATTTCATTGGGCACATCTTCAAGGTTTTACCCTCAAAACTTGGGGGGGAAGATTTTTTTTAATAGAAATACAAAGTTTTCAACAGACTCTGTAAGAGTCTCTATCTCTGTATCACCCTGAATAATCTTGAATTTTACCAAAATGCAACTTCTAGTTTAAAAAAAACCACACCACAATTTAACATTTCTACTATATTTGATATTTCCCTGTCAATACAAAATAACTGATAGATTTTTAACATGTAATATAGTCCTGTTAACATAGAAAGTTACATGGGTGTTTGTCATGAGTATCAGCTCATAGAGCTCCTTCACAGCCAAATTAAATTCATGGAAGTACTCCGATTGATCTTAATTCACTCTGAAACAAGGCTTACTAATAGATGTTATAAATATATTCCTTTTTAAGCTTTTCCATTCCCATGATAGGGCTAAAAGTTTGATTCTCCATTTCCTAATTGAGGACTCTCATGCATAAACGAGCACTAAATATGCTGGGGCTGGGATGTTCTGAGGGGAATTTAGACACACGAAGTTACTCTCATAGATAGAGTAAAAGAATAAAAAAACCCTGATTCACATTTAGAAAGCAGTTTGTCCTATAAAACATCAGTATATTTTAAAATGTAAAATCTGTAGGAGTTTTGCTTTCAGAAATTAAGAAAGACATCAGAGTTGTCAGACTTCCAGTTTGTGATACCCTGCATGTTTGAGACTAGACCTCTTACACTGTGTGTCATTTCCATGATTCTCAAGGAATCAAGTGGATGTAATTCCATGATCATAATTTTGGCAGTTTTCCTTTATCAGAGGTCCCCCCATGAAGGTTTTTCTTCAATAGAAAATATATCAGAGTCATATTATATAAAACTCATTCCTGTATTTTATCACTAATAAAAAGTACTAAATCTTTGTACAAGGCTGATGTTTCTAACGGGCAATTTACTGGAATGTAGTGATAACACCAAATTTGAGTTTAGCAGAAAACTTGCCATAATGGTAAGAAAATCCTCTACATGACAGCAGAATTATCAGTTTCTTTTAAAAACCTTGCATCTGTATAAATCTATTTCACTGTGCAAAAAGTGTTCTTTCAGTTTTATATCCAAAAACATATGATCACAATGGAATAAAAATATGTCCATTTTCTTACCAACCCAAATACTTGAAGAAAATGGCTTTACATGAAATTAAACATGTTTTGAAACTCAAAAAGCAAAAGTTTCAGATTAAGACTTTTTTTTTTTTTTTTTTTTTTTACCTTATGAATTTAAATTTAGGTAAATTTAGTCTTAAAATATGAAATGAAAAATCAGAATGTTTCACTTTTAAAATGTAGGAACGAGTAGTTCCATACTAGGTAATACTAGTATTTCTTTATTTGCATAGTTCTGTTTGACTCAAAATACACTCTCAGGTGAGCCTAACACTGAAATAAAAAAATTAACTTAGAATTACTACTACAATAATGAAAACTTCTATGGAGACTATTTTTCTAATAAATGTTCATGAAGCTGTTCAAGCGTTTCCAGACAATAATTAAGGGATGATATACATGGATATTTTCCCAACACAGGACTTTCAGTGATGGTTTTCCCAGTTCAAAAGTCATAACTTACCTTAAAACAACTGGAGTATAATTGCACTAAACAAACTTCATGCAAATATTTGTATGCAATTTTTTCAAACAAATGAAATGTAATGGCTGTAGTGTACACTTGGAAACAAGTGTAATGGCTATAATTAAATTCAATACAGAGTAAATTGGAGATAAAAATCAATAAGTGACTCTGAAATCTCATCACTTATTGATTCATGAGCCATTTATCTCCTTTCTGCATTCCACATCAAAAGCAATTATCAGTTAATGAAATCATACAGATGCAAATCAGAAGTAGGAAAAATTATTAACAGTGCCCCAAAACTGCTGCAAATATATTTATTTACAATCTCCACAAATTAGTTTATTCAGAAAAAATGTGATCTTGTTGTGATTAGCTCTGGTTAGGATTTTTTGATTAAAAATTTTGAGTTTTTTTCCTGTATAAAAAACAAAAATTAAAAATATCTTGCACAACCAAAGCTTCCTTTGTCTGAATGGAGAGACTTCAGTTAACTGTTCTCTAAGAAAGACCCCTGTTACCCTATCAGGGGTTTTCTGGCCAATGTAGTAGAAACGTTTAACTCACAAAAACCAGACAGGAAGAGCAGGATGAGCTCTGGTTACCCCTGGCCTCCTCCCTGTGAGACTGCAGGTAAATGGGGGCAGTGTCAGGTCATCAGGCTGCTAGCTGAGCCTCTTTCTCCTGTCTTGATGTGCAGCAGGAACACTTCCTGACATTTTGAACCTAGTTAGAAAAATTCAGCAGCAGTGGTGGTAGATCCAGGTAGCAGTCCTGGTAACACTTGCAGCCCTTCTGCAACCCCAATACCGAGGGAAAAGCTGGGAACTGTCTGGAGGTCCCGAGACCATCTGTATCAGGGTTGGTTCATGCTGGAACAATGCACCTGCTCTTTGCAGTTTGCTCATCGAAGGCTAAGTGTGACTCACAGGGTCGAACTCTGTCTAACTCTGTAAGAGACAGGGTTGTAAGAGACTGAGTGATAGGTGATAAAATGTCATATGAAATTCAGTGTTACTGCAATTACAAAAAAACCCAAACCCAACAAACCTTCAGCATGATGAAACTTTTAAACATCTTTAAACTTGAAAGGAAAGCATTTTTGTGCATCATTACATGCCTCCTGAACCAGAAAGCAGGAACTTAACCCTGACATTTACAATAGAGCGTCAGATATTCCTGGTATATTCATGGCAAGAATGGGAAAGGAGAAAAAATTCACCAAAGTCTTGATCTTCATTCTACGTCTTTTTTTTTAACATATACATGGGTCCATTTTTGTTTCACATTTAAGTCCCACTTGGTTACGTTTTTTGAAAAAACAAACCAAAATCCACCCTGTAACTAGTCAGTTCAACTAGTGTCTGTTATATGACAGCATGAGTTATTGTTAATAATACAGATTTTAAAAAAAATAGTCTAAATTTCAGTCAATTTGAAAATCACAGGTTTGAAATTAATATTTGAAAGCTTGGGTGAATGTCACATGAAGACTAATATAGTTCTAAATTACATCAAACGCTAACATTGCACATCAGTAGCAAATATGAAAAATGAAGAAGTATCCTCACTAAAAACATTTGTAAATGCTTTTAGAGGATGGAAAATAATATTCCAAGGCCATCTACCTGAGGAAGGCCCCAGCTTTTGCCTATATAAATATCTGTTTCTGTAACGTTTTATGGTACTGTGCTCTGAAGTGGGGATTGTGTTTATCTAAGACATGACAGGATGCCATAGATACCAAAACATGAATGAAATATAGCTGCATGATGGAGAAATATGGACGTCATTTACAGAAGCAAAAGCATAACCATTTTGTAGAATAAGTGTTTGTATATAGCAGCTCTCAAGCAACACAAAAATCCAGCTGATGGACAGAAGGCCAATTTTGTGCCTGAGAAGAGAAGGTGTGAGTGTATCTATCTCCTCAGGTCAATTCCACAGCATTTCCAGTTACAGCTTGCTACAGTTAAATGAAGGAAAATGGCAAATTATGTAGATGAGCTTCAATATCAGCTCCAGGACAAACCTCGTCAATCTGTCTTGGCTATGGGATCCTCAGCCCTAAGTCAAGGCAATAACACAAGCAGAATTTGAGAGTATTCAACACATCACCCACAGTGGGTATAAACAAGGAGAGAAAATGTTAACATTTATGTTAATCTGGAGTAACTCCGGTGGAACTGACAGAGAATCAGCCAAATATTTAATGCCTCATGCAACTAAATAAGGCCAGGTACTATGTGTGATTGTATTTCTACATGTGGCATTTTCAGAACAAGGTGATTACTGTTATCATCTCTGCTTCTAGACAAAAAGAATAAATAGATAGTTGTGTCAGGTTAGGTGTCCAGAACAAAATGATAAGCAAACATGGGGGATCAATGCAGCTTTTGTTACACTTTTTTTTTTTTTTTTTTTGTGCCTTCAAAAAAGTCACAGTCCTGAGAGAAAAAATAGAAGAGAAAACTGAGGTGACTGGGTGGCAGCAGAAAGTTGAGTCAAGGGTCTGAGGGGCCTGGACTTCCAGACCTGAAGTTGCACTTGGTGTTGCTGCTGCATAGACCCCTCCTACCCTACACAGGAACACCCAGACCCAGACTGACACTTTGGAGGGCAGCTGGGAGTAGGTCTTCCTTCAGGAGCTTGTATAGGACCATCTGTCAAAATGCTTAAAAAGGAGTCCCAAGAGAAGAAAGACTTCAGAAGCCCTGTTACCTGCTTTGGTAACAGGAGTGGAAGTGGGAAACTTGCACCCTCTCCCTCTATCTTCCCCTAACCCATTGCCTGAGGTGTTTCCAATTATGAAACCCCAAACTGTGTCAAGTCCTTCTTTTAAAACCTGAATGACAAGTTTAACTGAATGACAAGTTTAGAATTGCTCTTTTTAGACAAGTAATGAGTAGAAAGCTGTAAAAGAGAGAAAAAATGATTGTCTAGTCAGACTTAAAATAATAAAAAGATGCTTCTCTCAAGTTTTACATCATTAACAGACACTTCACTGTCAGCCAAGTCTATGATAAAAGTCATTCCACGTCTTTGGGAAGTGTACTCCAATTTAGTTTGAAAAAACATCCTTAAACATTTACTCATTTTGCCAGGCATGGAATACTATTGTCACCAACAGGGTTCAGGGGACAGCAAAATATTTCATTATTACAACACTGAAACGGTCTGACCTGACTATGTGCTGAACTAACAGATTCAAGAATTTCTAAAAGCCCTCATAGTTTCAGAGCATGGAAATTCCCCCCTTCCCCCCTGCTCCACACACAAGTAACTTGGTTTTTTTACAGCTGACACTTGATAAGTAAGGATATAAGAGAAAGTAAATCAAGTTCTTTTTCACTATTATGCTTTGGTATTATAAAATAAAAAAGTAGTAAAAATCCAGCACATGAAAGTACTTCACAGGAGAAATATCTGCTTAATTTCTTGAGCTCATGCCAATAATATCTAATTAAAGCCTTGACTTTAGCAAAATTTATAAAAAATGTATCAGGCATGTATAGTTGTCCATCATACAGACTTTAACACTTTCTTGTGAAACATCTGATGTTGGTCAGTCCTGGAGACAGGCTACCAGGCCAGACATATCGCTGATCTGATCTGGTCTGGCAATTCTTCTGTTACTACACTATCTTTTTGATATAAACTGACCGGTAAGAATTTCACAATATTTGGTCTCCAAGGCAAAAGATATCTCCAGCGGAGGAAGCAGCTGCCCCTCCCTTTGGTTCCTTTTCCCTTTTCCACACACCCTGAGCCAACAGCTTGTGCAGGGAGAGAGGTGTTAGATTTAAGTGACAAGCCAGCAGGAATGGAAGTATGTTTTTTGTGAAACTCAGAAGTTTTTGCTCAGAGTTTCTGGTATATTTTAAATCCTTTTCTGTATGCATCAATATCTAATGTAAGTTCATTTTTGCCATCTACATGCTGCAAATTGTGACATTTGTAAATTGTTCTGTTTCTTGATGTCTTTATTAGAGGTTTCATATTTAGAAGTAATCATTCAGAGCATACATTTGATTACAGAATTACAAAAATAAAAATAAATTGAATAAATGTTACACACTTTATTAATCTTTAGGAACATTTACACTACATTATGATCCAATATTTAAAAATGTGATTCTAGAATAGTACTCAGAAATGAATACTTTAGGAAGGAGAGTTAATTAATGCAAGGAGTAGGATTCCTGTTACCTAACATTTGTAAAACTTAATCCGAGCTAGTTATCCAGGCTTTCTCTCTAAGATACTCATCACTTTTTATTGACTGTAGAAGCAACCTAGAAAATTACATTAGATAGAGCTAACTCTTGGATTGCAAGAGTAAGGGGAGATGAACTGCTCTGAAAAGGATTTGCATGCACAACAGTAGTCACAAAATGGAGACCCAAAGGAACAATCCTGTATTGTTAATTACACAAATCAAGATTATGAACAGAGGCCATTGGGCTGAATCCTCAGCTGGCTTGTGGGCATCAATGGGGCTCTAATGATTTCTGGCATTATTTGCCTTGCATGTGTTACAGTTAAATCTTGATTCAGCAAGCGCC